>NW_027361869.1:5947500-8482500 GCF_039654945.1 Dendrobates tinctorius | reverse complement strand
TTCTCTCTCTTTCTCTCTCTCTTTTTCTTTCTCTCTCTTTCTCTCTCTCTTTCTCTCTCTTTTTCTCTCTCTCTCTTTTTCGCTCTCTCTTTTTCTCTCTCTCTTTCTCTCTCTTTTTCTCTCTCTCTTTCTCTCTCTTTTTCTTTCTCTCTCTCTTTTTCTTTCTCTCTCTCTTTTTCTTTCTCTCTCTCTTTTTCTTTCTCTCTCTCTTTTTCTTTCTCTCTCTCTTTTTCTCTCTCTCTTTTTCTCTCTCTTTTTCTCTCTTTTTCTCTCTCTCTTTTTCTTTCTCTCTCTTTTTCTTTCTCTCTCTCTTTTTCTTTCTCTCTCTCTTTTTCTTTCTCTCTCTCTTTTTCTTTCTCTCTCTTTTTCTCTCTCTCTTTTTCTCTCTCTCTCTTTTTCTCTCTCTCTCTTTTTCTCTCTCTCTCTCTTTTTCTCTCTCTCTCTCTTTTTCTCTCTTTCTCTTTTTCTCTCTCTCCATGGACTTACCTCTTACACTACATCTGTCTCCAGCAGAGAGTCCGTTTTCGGCGTTCAGGCCTGAACAGTGACCATCCGGGACAAATGCTGAACATTTCTGTTTGTGTTTGCCCATCTCTACACATAGAGCTCCGCAGAGGAAGGACGAGGATTTAGGGGGATTCGAGGAAAGATGATCAATCCTGCTTGTCAGCACCCCCCCAGAATGAGGCTGATGTACTAGATTTTCTACGCACAGCGGTCGACACAGGGAGCTGCTGGAATCCCATTTATCAACCTCGTTTTTCCTCTCCACGTTTCCTCATCCAGCCATAGTAGTTTTTTTTCTTTTCTAACTTCCGTATCTATACGAAGCCTTTTTGCCTTTTTTGTGTGAGAAATTTGATTAATTTTCATTGCTGTCACCAGATTTCATTAAAAAGAAAATAAAAAAAAACAAAAAAAAATATATATATATAGAGAGAAAAAGTTAACAGCACAGTACTTGGCTTCAGGTGCCCGGCCCCTGGCAGAAAGTCCCGTTTTCAGCCACAATTTCCAATATTCACTCCAAATAAAGGCAGCAATCCATAGTAATTTTTTTCAAAGTGGTAGTGAGGTTCATTCAGCCCACATATCAAGGCAACGTTTCGGCTCAACTGAGCCTTTCTCAAGCAGTGGGAGTTACAGAAAAGTGTCTTTTTATAGCCCATATAACAATCATTTTACAATTCAGTGCATACAATTTCTTTCATTATAGTCAATAGGCTCCATATGTGCAAACAGGGCAAAAAGTGCTTGTGCTCAATGCAATCTTTATACTTTGCATTAAACTTCATCTCATTAGTGTTTTTGTGATTGCACATTAGTCATACAGTATTACAGTGTCTCATAATCCCTTTGATTTACATACCACCACATGGAGGACGCCATGAACATTGAAAACACTATAGCTGGCGTTCCTGTAGCTCAACTGAGCATGTGCTATGAGTCATCAGCTCTGTCATGTGCAGCCAGCCAATAGAAAAGCATGTGTGGCATTTCCTTTCTCTGCATCACCTCAAAGACGCCATATTGTGTGTGGCAGAAGGTCATTATTATTATTATTATTATTATTATTATTATTATTTATTTATTGTTATAGCGCCATTTATTCCATGGCGCTTTACAAGTAAGGAGGGGTATACATAAAAACAAGTACAATAATCTTAAGCAATACAAATCATAACTGGTACAGGAGGAGAGAGGACCCTGCCCGCGAGGGCTCACAATCTACATGGGATGGGTGATAATACAGTAGGCGAGGGTAGAGCTGGTCATGCAGCGGTTTGGTCGATCGGTGGTTACTGCAGGTTGTAGGCTTGTCGGAAGAGGTGGGTCTTCAGGCTCTTTTTGAAGGTTTCGATGGTAGGTGAGAGTCTGATATGTTGTGGTAGAGAGTTCCAGAGTAGGGGTGATGCGCGAGAGAAATCTTGTATGCGATTGTGGGAAGAGGAGATAAGAGGGGAGTAGAGAAGGAGATCTTGTGAGGATCGGAGGTTGCGTGCAGGAAAGTACCGGGAGACGAGGTCACAGATGTATGGAGGAGACAGGTTGTGGATGGCTTTGTATGTCATGGTTAGGGTTTTGTAATGGAGTCTCTAGGCAATTGGGAGCCAGTGAAGGGATTGACAGAGAGGAGAAGCTGGGGAATAGCGGGGGGACAGGTGGATTAGTCGGGCAGCAGAGTTTAGAATAGATTGGAGGGGTGCGAGAGTGTTTGAGGGGAGGCCACAGAGCAGGAGGTTGCAGTAGTCAAGGCGAGAGATGATGAGGGCATGGACTAGGGTTTTTGCAGATTCTTGGGTGAGGAATGAACGGATTCGTGAAATATTTTTGAGTTGAAGTCGGCAGGAAGTGGAAAGGGCTTGGATATGTGGTTTGAAGGAGAGATTATCGTCAAGGATTACTCCGAGGCAGCGAGCTTGTGGGACTGGGGAGAGTGGGCAGTCATTTACTGTAATTGATAGGTTCGTAGGGGGGGTCACGTGAGATGGGGGAAAGATCATGAATTCTGTTTTGTCCATGTTGAGTTTCAGAAATCTAGCGGAGAAGAAGGATGAAATAGTGGACAGACATTGAGGGATTCTGGTTAGTAGGGAGGTGATATCTGGTCCAGAGATGTAGATCTGTGTGTCATCAGCGTAGAGATGATACTGAAAGCCATGAGATTTTATGAGCTGTCCCAGGCCAAAGGTGTAAATAGAGAACAGCAGGGGCCCAAGGACTGAACCTTGTGGGACTCCGACAGATAGGGGGCGAGGTGAGGAGGTGGTGTGTGAGTGGGAGACGCTGAATGTCCGGTCTGTTAGGTATGATGAGATCCAGGATAGGGCCAAGTCTGTGATGCCGAGGGATGAGAGGGTCTGTAATAATAGGGAATGGTCCACTGTGTCAAAGGCAGCCGACAGGTCCAGGAGGAGGAGGACAGAGTAGTGTCGCTTGCTCTTGGCGGTTAAGAGGTCATTGGTGACCTTAGTAAGGGCAGTTTCAGTGGAGTGGTGTGACCGGAAGCCAGATTGTAAGCGGTCGAAGAGGGAGCAGGAAGAGAGATGGGAGGACAGTTCAAGGTAGACGTGCTGTTCCAGTAGCTTGGAGGCGTAGGGGAGAAGTGATATAGGGCGATAGCTAGATACAGAGGATGGGTCAAGAGAGGGCTTTTTGAGGATAGGTGTGATGGAGGCATGTTTAAAGCTTGAGGGGAAAACACCAGTTGTTAGTGATAGGTTGAAGAGATGGGTTAGGGTTGGGATGAAGACTGGTGAGGTTTGGTTATGAAGTGGGATGGGATCGGGTCGAGTGCACAGGTGGTGAGATGTGATCTTGAGAGTAGAGTGGAGAGTCGATCTTCTGTAATGGTGGAGAAGTTGGTTTTGAAGGTGGAGGGCTGGGAAGTCGGGAGGAAGGGTTCTGGGGGTTGTTGACCAAAACTTTCTCTGATGTTATCAATCTTCTGCTTGAAGAATGAGGCAAAGTCTTCAGCTGAGATGAGTGGGGAGGGAGGAGGTGCTGGGGGGCGGAGGAGAGAATTGAAGGTGTTGAATAACTGTTTAGGGTTGTGAGACAGGGAGGATATGAGAGATGAGAAGTAGGTTTGTTTAGCTGTGGCGAGTGTGGTCTTGAAAGTAGTGAGGGACAGTTTGAATGCGATGAAGTGCTCGTTGGAGTGGGATCTTTTCCATCTGCGCTCAGCAGCCCTGGAAGCTCGCCTCAGCTCTTTGGTCAGGCTGGTGTGCCAGGGCTGTCTGTTGATTTTGCGAGCTTTGGTATGTGTAAGTGGGGCAGCGGATTCCAAAGCTACAGCTATTGTGGTGTTATATAGAGCGGCAGCGTCATCCGCATTGTGTAAGGAACTTATATCTGTGAGAGGGAGAAGGGATTCAGAGAATGAGTGTAGGTCAAGGTGTTTAAGATTTCTGCGAGGGTGTGAAAGTTTGTGGGGTGGGGATTGTAGACATGGAGTGAAAAGGGAAGAGAATGTGAGAAGGTTGTGGTCAGAGAGAGGAAGAGGTGAGTTAGAGAGGTTAGATAGGGAGCAGAGGCGGGTGAAGATGAGGTCCAGTGTGTGGCCATCTTTGTGGGTGGCTGTAGAAGACCATTGAGTGAGGCCGAAGGAGGAAGTGAGAGATAGGAGTTTAGTGGCAGCTGAGAGGGAAGTGTCAATGGGGATGTTGAAGTCGCCCATGATGATAGTAGGGATGTCCGCGGAAAGGAAATGAAGTAACCAGGTGGTGAAGTGGTCAAAGAAGGTGGTGGCTGGCCCTGGGGGGCGGTAGATGACAGCCAGTTGGAGGTTGGAGGGGGAGTAGATGCGCACAGAGTGCACCTCAAAGGAAGAGAGGGTAACAGAGGGTGGCAGTGGGATTGGAGTGAAGGAGCAGGTATCTGACAGGAGAAAACCAACTCCTCCGCCATGTTTGCTGCTGGGGCGGGGGGTGTGAGAAAGGTGGAAGCCACCATATGAAAGTGCAGCAGGAGAGGCTGTGTCAGAAGGGGGTGAGCCAGGTTTCGGTGATGGCGAGGAAGGAAAGTTTGGTAGTAACAAAAAGATCATGGATGTAGGAAAGCTTGTTGCAGACAGAGCGAGCGTTCCACAGAGCTCCTGTTAGTGGGACTGGGGAAGCGGGGGCTGGGTGAATGGGTATAAGGTTGGAGAGGTTACGGAAGGTTGTGATAGAGCGTGGATGGGAGGTAGAAATGACTGTGGGAATGTGGTGAGGAGGACCAGGATTTGGGGAGATATTACCAGCAGTGAGAAGGAGCAGAGAAAGTGTTAGCAGGTGGGAGCAGGAGAGGGAATGAGGGGGCTGTCTGTGTTTGGAGACAGAGGATTGTATGGTAAGGAACAGTTTTGAGGCAGAGGTGAGGTGGATGGGGAGGATTGAAGAAGAGATGAACAGTTCCTTACTAGGAGTAGGGATTAGGGGAATTAGCAGAAAGTGAAGGATTATAGGGGTGAAAACAAACAGAAACATTGTTTACAGTGACTGTGTACAGTTCCCTTCAGTTCCCTTCTGGTTCAATTCTGGTTTTAATTCTTAAATTAATCTTCACACTTCTAGAACACACTTATAGAAATCACACTGCAGACTGAAGTCTTTATGCAGACTTGAGCTATGCAATATATGTACAACTAAGTGCAGTCAGGTGTGAAGCAGAGAGGAGTGGTCTCTACTCTTCTTGGTCAGACAATTAAGAGTGGACCAGATGCATATGATCAAGCCAGAGCAAACAAGGTCATAAATAACACTGGGGTAAGCTGGGGTTAGCTGAAAGGCATACCATGTGAATGCTAGGTGCAGAGGCAAGTCTATGTGCAAAGCTGGGTGATGCACTGTGTGCCCTTCATAGACAGACAGCAGGAGAGCTGGGTGGATGGACATACCATGTGAATGCTAGGTTCAGAGGCAAGTCTATGTGCAAAGCTGGGTGATGCACTGTGTGCCCTTCATAGACAGACAGCAGGAGAGCTGGGTGGATGGACATACCTGTCGGAAGAATAGAGATGTTTGTTAGAGTGCGATGGTGGCAGGTAGCAGGGCACAGTCTGTATACATCCTTCTGGTTTTAATTCTTAAATTAATCTTCACACTTCTAGAACACACTTATAGAAATCACACTGCAGACTGAAGTCTTTATGCAGACTTGTGCTCTGCAATATATGTACAACACTATTAAGCCTTTATATCCACATCCATATTAGGTTTTTAACCAGCGTTTTTACATAAACCATATAAGGCCACTACTATATTAATCTTATGACATTATCAGTCACAATATTGCTGCGACTCTTGAAAACACGCTATTATTTATATATAGGAGAAACGCTGTTATTTATATATAGGGAAATCCATAAGGCTGCAAATTTTCTTTACCTTGATATATAGGGATGGGGATATTTTTGGATAAAATACTAAATCCCATTGCAAGGAGTTGTAAATCGTATATATTAGACACGACGGATTTTTTGAAAAAATTGGAAACAATTAAATTGCAAGGCGAGGTGATACTGGCGTCGTTTGACGTCGTGTCACTTTATACCTCAATAGACCACAAACGGGGTCTTAGTTCAGTTGATGAGATGTTGAAACAGGCCGGATATACTGAAGATGGGAAGAATTTTTAATTGAAAATGTTAAAATAATTTTGACCCGAAATTATTTTTTATTTGGTGATGTTTTTTATAATCAAAGACATGGTACAGCAATGAGGGCCAATATGGCCCCTGCCTATGCAAATATTGTTATGGGGGTCCTAGAGGAGAGCTTCGTCTATGTGTCTCCCCACTTCCAACATGTGTTGGTGTGGTGGAGATGCATAGACGATGTTTTTCTCCTCTGGACTGGCACAGAGGATGCATTGGATGAGATTCATTGGTTTTTGAATACAATAGATGAGACAATCAAATATACTTTGGTTTCCTCAAAAACAGCTACAATTTTTAGATGTCTTAATCAAACAAGTGGGAGGTGAATTGATTACTACATTGTTTATCAAAGAAACAGACAAAAATAATTTATTGGTATATGATAGTCAGCACCGACGGAGCATGGTAAGATCTATACCACTCAGTCAATTATTGAGAGTGAGGAGGATTGCCAAAATGGATAATGAGGTTGATGCAGTTATGGATAATCTGATAAAAACATTTGTGAACAGGGGTTATCCTCAGTGGATGTTGGAAAGTGAAGAGGAAAACTTTGGAAAAGGATAGGAAGGAGCTAATTAGTGGTAAATCAGATATTAATAAGAAAAGAGGTTTTTAAAAAGAATCCCAATCATATCTACATATAATGAGGAAAGTAAAGGTATATCCACTATTATAAAAAAAACATTGGGGTATGCTGGGTAAGTAACATAGTTTTGAAGGCTGATGGAAGACCTTATGTCCATCTAGTTCAGCCTATTTTTAGTGCAGGTGTTCTGCATTGTTGATCCTGGGGAAGGCAAAAAACCCACAGAGTAGAAGCCAATTTTCTCCATAGGGAAAAAAATTCCTTCCCCTAAGCTGGGTCAACCATCTACCTATAATATTCTGTTATTCGTAACCTTCTATACTGTTACAAGAACAGCATCCATTCCTTTCTTAAATTAATTCAGTGAGTTGGCCATCACCCCTTCCTCAGGAAGAGAATTCCAGAGCCTCACTGCTCTTACCGTGAAGAACCCTCTTCTATGCTGGTGCAGAAATTGTCTTTCCTCCAAACGAAGAGATTGCCCCCTTGTTCTTGTCACAGTCCTTGGTACAAACAGTTCACTGGAGAGATCTCTGTATTGCCCTCTGATATACTTGTACATATATATTAGGTCTCCCCTAAGTCTTCTCTTTTCTAGAGTAAATAGACCTAATTTTGATAACCATTCTGGGTATTGTAGTGAACCAACTCCATTTAGCATTTTAGTAGCCTGCCTTTGAACCCTTTCAAGTTCAGTAATGTCTTTCTTGAGCACCGGCGTCCAAAATTGCACACAATCCTCCAAATGTGGTCTGACGAGTGATTTGTACAGAGGGAGAATGATGTTTTCATCTCGTGTCCCCAGTCCTCTTCTAATGCATCCCATGACCCTATTTGCTTTGGTGGCAGCTGCCTGACACTGGGCACTCCAATTTAGATTCTTATTGACTAAGATGCCTAAGTTTTTTCCATGTCTGATTTCCCCAGCAGTTTCCCATTTAGTAAGTAATTGTAGCATCTGTTTCTCCTTCCCATGTGCATAACCTTACACTTATCTGTGTTAAACCTCATTTGCCATTTTTCAGCCCAATTCTCCAATTTACTCAAATCTGTCTGTAGTTGCAAACTGTCCTCCTTTGTGTTAACTACCTTACATAGTTTTGTATCATCTGCAAATACTGATATTTTACTGTGTAAGCCATCCACTAGATCATTAATAAATAGATTAAATAGTAGGGGGGCCCAATACAGAACCCTGTGGTACCCCACTAGTAACCCTGGCCCAATCTGAGTATGCCCCAATAATAACCACTCTTTGTTTTCTATCACTAAGCCAGCTACCTACCCCGCTAGACACATTTTCCCCTAGCCCAAGCTTTCTCTTCTTACTTCCCAATCTTTTATGTGGGACAGTGTCAAATACTTTAGAGAAGTCGAGATAAAAGACATCCAATGATTCTCCTTGGTCCATTTGAGAGCTTACATCCTCATAGAAGCTGATCAGGTTAGTCTGACAGGAGCGATCCTTCATAAATCCATGTTGATATGGAGTTAAACATTTATTAACATTGAGATATTCCATAATGGTATCCCTTAGAAACCCTTCAAAAATTTTACCCACAATGTTACCTCTAATATAGATAAATGAATTTCTAACATGCAATTCTGATCATGTGATATATCTCTTGGAATGCCCCTGTAAGTTGTGGTATGTTGGGGAAACCACGTGGGATTTTAAGACCAGAATAAACCAAAATCGGTATACTATTAGAAAGAAGAAACTTGATTTGCCGGTCCCGAAACACTTTGTTGAGTGTAATCATACCGAGAGGGCCTTGAGATTTAGAATAATTGATGTGGTCCCTGTACAGAGAAGGGGTGGGGATAGAGAACTCATACTTAAGAAAAAGGAATTGAAGTGGATCTATGAGCTGAATACATTAAGACCGAAAGGGTTAATTGCTGAATTTAAAATACATACTGTTATATAAAACTGTTGCTCTATATGTGTTGTATTGTCGACCTATGGATATATTGGGAATGATTTTCCCAGGTTTTAATTCTTTTTTAGATGTATCACTATTCATAAGAGAGTTAAAATTACCCTGGTGAAGATATTCAGAACATGGAGGACGAATGGACTTTTGTTAAATAATTTTTTCTGTATGGAAAGCAATTTTTGTAAAGTAATTTTTTTGGCTAAAAAGTTTTTGTGAATATTTTCTATATGGGTTCAGTCATGTGGTCAGCCAATTTTACATTAATTTGATGATTAGTGGATTGTTATGGCTGCGGGGATAACTGATATATATTGCCCTTTAGGCACTGGGGTGAATCAGGCGGCCTGATGAAGGTCATATGGCGCTCGTGAGTGGCTATTTGGATAAACCGGAAGCAACCTGATAAGGGTGTTGTCCGGGGCTCCAGGGCAACTAACAATGTAATATTAAATCCCAATATATCAAGGTAAAGAAAATTTGCAGCCTTATGGTTTTTCCTATATATAAATAATAGCGTGTTTTCAAGAGTCGCAGCAATATTGTGACTGATGGTGTCATAAGATTAATATAGTAGTGGCCTTATATGGTTTATGTAAAAACGCTGGTTAAAAACCTAATATGGATGTGGATAAAGGCTTAATAGTGTTATATGACCTTCTGCCACACACAATATGGCGTCTTTGAAGTGATGCAGAGAAAGGAAATGCCACACATGCTTTTCTATTGGCTGGCTGCACATGACAGAGCTGATGACTCATAGCTCATGCTCAGTTGAGCTACAGGAACGCCAGCTATAGTGTTTTCAATGTTCATGGCGTCCTCCATGTGGTGGTATGTAAATCAAAGGGATTATGAGACACTGTAATACTGTATGACTAATGTGCAATCACAAAAACACTAATAAGATGAAGTTTAATGCAAAGTATAAAGATTGCATTGAGCACAAGCACTTTTTGCCCTGTTTGCACATATGGAGCCTATTGACTATAATGAAAGAAATTGTATAATGAAAGAAATTGTATGCACTGAATTGTAATTTCTTGTATTGTAAAATGATTGTTATATGGGCTATAAAAAGACACTTTTCTGTAACTCCCACTGCTTGAGAAAGGCTCAGTTGAGCCACAACGTTGCCTTGATATGTGGGCTGAATAAACCTCACTACCACTTTGAAAAAAATTACTACGGAGTGCTGCCTGTTTTTGGAATATATATATATATATATAAAATACGTGAGCAGTAAAAAATAATTTTTTTTTATTCATTTTCTTCTACAATGTCGATCAGATCATAAGATTTTTGAAGGACATATATATTTTTCCCCATTTTTATTGATATTTTTTATTAACTTTGTAGCTGGAGCATCAATTTGAGCCGATCATAGTGATAGTAGTCACTGTCAGAGCCGATCTAAGTCTGCTAGGACTCGGCAGCTTAGCTATGCACATACCCAGCGATCAAGTGATCGCTGGGTCCAGTATACTCATTGCTGATTCTTCGATATGTAGCAAAGGAGAAGACAGAAGTGGTGATAAACCGCCTCTGTCTTCCCTCAAGTGTCTTCGCTGTGGTGCGGGATGATAAACTATGGAAGTGTAATAATCCATAATTGTGTTCTCCCAACAGGATCTGGTGCCCCATCTAATAGACATTCTATGTCACGACACGGAAGGCTTCCCCAGGAGGGCGGTGGTGAAGGTATTTACTGATTGGCTAAGGAACGGTCACGTGCAAAAACTCCAAGACTCGGACACCGTGCTGTCCCAGATTCTGGAGACGACGTGCAGTGACTTAGATTGGGAGGTGAAGGTGAACGCATTGGACCTTGCAGATTCCTACATGTCCCAAATATTGGAGATGGGACCGTCCCAAACGTGCCCTTACACTATAGGGCTGCCATCGAGCAGAAGCTCAGGTCCCATCTCAGACGCTCTGGTTACATGTGAACGAGTCGGGCTTTTCCAGGCCTTATTCACTTGTCTTTGTGACTGTGACCGGCCAGTGGCATTAAAAGCTTGTGAAATCCTTCTCACTGTGAAGCCCAAACTGTGCAGTGGGGACACCGATCCCTCCGAACAACATGGAAGAGACTGGCTGGAGCACACAATAAAGGAAAAGCTGATGGCAGGTGGGGACGGGCAGGAGCGCCCACCAGAATGGGCCACTGGGGTCATAAAGAAGATGGATTTGGATAACATAAAGTGTTCCCTGTCGAAAAGCAGTGACTATTTACATGAGACGCCCCTGTCGCTGCTGCAGGACGTCAAGGCCACCTTATGGGGGGGAGAAATGCACGATGCAGATTGCTACTGATGTGGACGTTTAAGGGACTTTTCTGCTGCATATTTCACTGCAAAAGTGCCTTCTGTGCTGTAATTTGCAGTGGATCCGACCTGTTTTTTCCTACTGGGAGCCAGAAGCCCTCTTGGCCACCCTCCAGCTACTCAGTAGCCGACCTGCAGCATTTCATGGGGGCACTGCCCTAACTTCTAAGAAGGAAGACCTGGTTATAAGAAAGTGACTGACCCTGACTCTATTGAGGGCGTTGCAGTAAGGATTATTTTTCTATTACACTGGTTTTTAACCCTCTTGCTGCCAGTACAGATTTTACATTAAGACGAACCATTAAAAAATAATAATAATAATTTGTATTTTACAATAATGGGCGTCTTCCTGTAATTTTGCATTAAAGCATAACATTTTATAAAATAAAAGGCATAAAATGTATCTTTCTGGGTTGTGATTGGTACAAGAAGTAATGGCATAAATGAACATTTAATCACCGGATGTTGATGTGATGAAAGATACCTGAGATTTCTCTAATAATGTCGCTTGCGGCTTTCACCCTTCCAAATCTGGATTAATGGAAGTCTTTAATCAGAAAATCACCTATGGTTAATCATTGCATTACACTGTGGTTGGGTCACTATGGGGGCATCATACTGTGTGAGGGGCAACTGTGGGGGCATCATACTGTATGCGGGGCAACTGTGGGGGCATCATACTGTATGCGGGGCAACTGTGGGGGCATCATGTTGTGTGCGTAGGGGAATTCACTGCAGAGGTATATTTTGTGTCTTGGGGGCGTTGTAGTGGGTGGGAACACAAAGGCTTCAATAGGGGCATAACTACTGTGTATGTACCGCAATATAACGTATGTCCCTCTTTATGACTTTAAAATTTTGAGCATGCCCTTCTGTGACCTCCATGAGCTCGCCAACTCATAAGAATTTTTTTTTTTGTGGAGGGAGAAAGCAAAATTATGAATTTTGTTATAGAGTCCCATGATTTCTCTGTTTGCCTCTGTACATCTCCAATTCCGTGTCCCACTATGCCCTGTGCAACCCTTTCTTCCTCGCCTGCTACACTGGAGTTTATCTGTATCTAACAAAAATGATGAAGAAATGAGTCTACATCTACTATATCGTGTCTCCCCTTTTCCATAGAACGATAGAATCGTAGAGTTGGAAGGGACCTCCTGGGCCATCTGGTCCAACCCCCTGCTCAAAGCAGGATTCGCTAAATCATCCCAGTCAGATGTCTGTCCAGCCTCTGAAGACTTCCATTGAAGGAGAACTCACGACTTCTCATGGCAGCTTGTTCCACTCATTGATCAATCTAACTGTCTAAAAGTTTTTTCTAATATCTAATCTGTGTCTCCTCCCATTCAGTTTCATCCCATTGCTTCTAGTCTTTCCTTGTGCAAATGACAATAAAGTTCATCCTTCTACAATGTGACAGCCCTTTAGATATTTGTAGACAGCTATTAAGTCTCCTCTCAGTCTTCTCTTTTGCAAACTAAACAATCCCAAATCCTGCAACCTTTTCTCATAAGACAGTGCTTGCAGACCGGTCACCATTCAGGTCGCTCTTTTCTGAACTTGCTCCAGTTTGTTGATGTCTTTTTTAAAATGTGGTGCCCAAAACTGGACACAATATTCCAGATGAGGTCTGACCAAAGAGGAGTAGAGGGAAATAATGACTTCACGTGATCTAGACTGTATGCTTCTGTTAATACATCCTAGAATTGCATTTGCCTTTTTTGCTACTGCATCACACTGTTGACTCATATTCAGTCTGTGATCTATTAGTATACCCAAGTCTTTTTCACATGTGCTGTTGCTTAGCCCTATTCCTCCCATTCTGTATATGCTTTTTTCATTTTTATTGCCCAGATGTAGTACTTTGCATTTTTCCTTGTTAAAAACCATTCTGTTGGTTGCTGCCCACTTCTCCAGTTTATTTATATCTTTTTGAATCCTCTCTCTCTTCTCTAGTATTAGCTATCCTTCCTAGCTTTGTGTCATCAGCAAATTTAATCAGTTTACCCTCAATTCCTTCATCTAAATCGTTGATAAAGATGTTGAACAATACAGGGCCCAGAACAGAGCCCTGTGGTCCCCACTTGAGACATTCTTCCAACTGGATGTGCAGCCATTTACGACCACTCTTTGGGTCCGATCACTAAGCCAGTTATGAATCCACCTAACAGTTGCCTTGTCCATTCCATACTTAGTCATTTTTTCAATAAGGATTGTATGAGATACTTTGTCAAATGCTTTGCTGAAGTCAAGATATACTATATCTACAGCATTTCCTTGATCCACCCAATCAGTGATTCCGTCATAGAAGGAAATTAAGTTAGTCTGACATGACGTATTAGTTACAAACCCATGCTGACTCTGTTTAATCACTTCATTCTTATCCAGGTACTGACATACATGTTGTTTAATAATTTGTTCAAAGATCTTTCCTGGTATCAAAGTCAGACTCCCGGCCTATAGTTGCCTGGGTCCACCTTCTTCCCCTTTTTGAAGATAGGAACAACATTTGCTCTTCTCCAGTCTTCTGGGACTTCTCCTGTTCTCCAAGAATTTTCAAAGATTATAGAGAGGGGTTCAAAAATTTCTTCTGCTATCTCCTTCAGTACTCTGGGGTGTAATTCATCTGGACCTGGAGACTTGAATTCATTTAGGTTAGCTAAGTGTTTCCTCACTATCTTTCTGTTTATAGATATCCTGGATTCTTCCATTCCCTTAATAGGACAGTGAAGAACAGTTGATGTTACATTTCCTTTCTGAGAGAAAACAGATGCAAAATAGGAATTTAAAATTTCGGCCTTCTCAACATCCTGTCTTACCATTTCATCATTTTCATCCTGTAAAAATCCTATAGCATCTTTGACTTTTCTTTTACTTTTGACATATCCCCAAACTCCTTTATTATTGCTTTTGACGTCTCTTGCAAGCCTAAATTCATTGTCAGCTTTACTAATCTGATTTGTGCCCTGCAGGTTCTGCAGACAGCATTATATTCTTCTTTAGATATGCCTCCCTCTTTCCATTTTATAAACATTTTTTTCTTCCTTTTTAGCATGTGCTTAAATTCTGTGTTCATCCATCCTGGCTTCCTTAAATGCTTCCTATTCTTCCCTCTTTTCAGAATTGTTAACAGTTGTGCTTTGAGAATTTCATTTTTCAAGATTTCCCATCCTTCCTGGACATTTTTGTCTTTA
The DNA here is from genome assembly GCF_039654945.1 of Dendrobates tinctorius. Taxonomy (NCBI): domain Eukaryota; kingdom Metazoa; phylum Chordata; class Amphibia; order Anura; family Dendrobatidae; genus Dendrobates; species Dendrobates tinctorius. The sequence continues at coordinate 8,468,314 of NW_027361869.1, read as the reverse complement.
AGGATATCCAGCCATTGGATCCCTCCAATTCTCTTTCTGAATCCCTTAAAATCTGCCTTTCTGAAATCTAACCTTGACGTCTGAGTCTTCACAGGTCTTCCGCCTCTAGTTATCCAAAATTCTAAAATAGCATGGTCGCTACCTCCTAGCGTCCCAGCCACTTTTACCTCCTCAACCATTTCCTCCCTGTTTATAAGGATTAGATCCAAGGTAGCAGTTCCCCTTGTTATCTCCCCTACCTTTTGGTAGATAAAGTTGTCAGCAAGAGAGGATAAGAATTTCCTTGACCTGTTAGTTTTGCCTGAGAGAGATTCCCAACAAATGTCTGGATAGTTGAAATCTCCCATGACAACTATGTCATATTTTTTGGAGAACTTGGCCATTTGATGCATAAAGAGTTCATCCATATCTTCAGCTTGCACAGGCGGCCTGTAGTAAATGCCTACAATGGTGTCCTTTCCATTGTTCTGTCCTTGTATTCTTACCCAAACAGTTTCCACAGAACTCCCAGTCTCTAAAGCTTCAATCTCTGTGCAGATATACGCGTTTCTAACATACAATGCGACACCTCCTCCTCGTTTATCAAGTCTGTTTCTTGCAAATAAGTTGTATCCTTCTAGCCTTGTATTCCAATCATGTGTATTATCCCACCAAGTTTCAGTGATTCTCAGGGCTGTGGAGTCGGAGTCGTGGTGTCTGAGTCGGTGCTCATTTTGGTGGAGTTGGAGTCGGTATAAAATGGACCGACTCCTAAAATATATAATAAATTGGGTACAGTAGTTCAATGCAGAATATGCTGAATATTTTTTCATAGGAATTTGGGAAAGTTATGAAATGCCCTATTAATGGCTGTTCTATTCCTGATCTAAGGCTACATTCACACACAGCATTTTTGCTGCGTTTTTTTGTGGATACGTTTTTCAGCTGCAAAAGCCGATCAGATTTTTAAAAAACCGCATCACCTGAAAGGTTTTTGAGCTCATAGATAATGTTTTCAATATCCAAAGCAGATTAGAAATCTGCTCTATCTATCCATTTATCCATATCTGTCTCCATATCTTATCTGTACCAAAAAGAATGAAAGCTGGGCAGCACACAGACTAACACTTCCTGCCAGGCAAAGGAGGAGGAAAGAGCGTCACAAACATCATTAACAAGATATTTTGTAAGTGACAAAGTTACTGTAACAATGACAGCAGATATGTCTAAAAGACAGCTCATACAGCTTGTTGTGAAGGACGGTGTACCATTAACATTATTTGCACGACCAGCTTTTACAGCTCTTAATGGAGAAATGGCGCGCAAACTTGGTGTTTGTCTGGAAAGAGAAAGTATTAGAAAATTAGTGATTGAAGAAGCCCTTAAACAAAAGGAAGATCTTAAAAATACTCTCAAAAGATGCTTCATGTTTCTTAAAATGGATGCCTGCACACGTCACAGAGTGAACTATTTTGCCATCAATGTTCGATTTGTTTGGACAACAAAAATTGTTACCAACACACTGGCAGTAAAAGATACTAAAGCTCATCACAGCAGCCAGTTTCTCCAGGCCTTAGTGGAAAAAGTTCTGCAAGATTACGAACTCAAAAAAGAACAGGTTCTTGCTATTGTAACGGACAATGCTTCAAACATAAGTGCTAATTAGGACCTGTTGAAGCGTATTGAGAGCGAAACGGCTGTTGTCCGTCTTCCAGCACATTGCTCCCGTGCTTATGCCGATGCCTTGTGTATGTGAAATGAAGTGATTTGATTCACATGAACGGTGAGTGCCATCCTATTTTTTCTTTCTCTTCACAATGAAATGTTCTGTTTTTTCAACATGGGATTGAGCACCCGTTCCAAGTGGGATTAAGGTGTTTTTTTATTAATGTGAAAAATATATGTGCAGACATCCAGGGTATTTTTCCACACAACGGTGCCGGATATCTATTTTCTCAATTTGTGGACAATCAAACATAAGTGCAATTACACTGATGAATAAGAGTAATGAACAACAGCTAGAGGAACATTTAGGATTCAGTATGTTTGAGATGGAAGGCCACAGTGCTGTTTATGTACAGTCATGGCCAAAAGTTTAGAGAATGACACAAATATTATATTTTCACATGATCTGCTGCCCTCTGGTTTTTATGTGTGTTTGTCAGATGTTTTTATCACATACAGAAATATAATTGCAATCATATTATGAGTAACAAAAGGTTATATTGACAGAATGAGTTAATGCAGCAAGTCAATATTTGCAGTGTTGACCCTTCTTCTTCAGGACCTCTGCAATTCTCCCTGGCATGCTCTCAATCAACTTCTGGATCAAATCCTGACTGATAGCAGTCCATTCTTGCAAAATCAATGCTTTTATTTTGTCTGAATTTGAAGGTTTTTGTTTGTCCACCCGTTTCTTGATGATTGACCACAAGTTCTCAATGGGATTAAGATCTGGGGAGTTTCCAGGCCATGGTCCCAAAATCTCTGTTTTGTTCCCTGAGCCATTTAGTTATCACCTTTGCTTTATGGCAAGGTGCTCCATCATGTTGAAAAAGGCATTGTTGACCGCCAAACTGCTCTTGGACGGTTGGGAGAAGTTGCTCTCGGAGGACATTCTGGCACCATTCTTTATTCATGGCTGTGTTTTTAGGCAAGACTGAGAGAGAGCCCATTCCCTTGGCTGAGAAGCCACCCCACTAGAGTTGAGCGATAACGTCCGATACTTCAAAATATCGGATCGGAATGGATCGGCCGATCTTTAAAAAAAGTATCGGTATCGCCGATGCCGATACCGGAAGTCCCATTCAAGTCTATGAGACTTCCGGCATCGGAATTGGAAAAACCCTTTCCTGCCCTTGTACAGCCTCTCGGGGGTCTGTACGGGCCTGCCGGGGGTCTCTGCCGGCCTGCCGGGGGTCTGTGCCGGCCTGCCGGTGGGCTGTGCGGACTGCCCGGGGTCTGTGCACCCTGTGGGGGTCTGTACCGGCCTGCCGGGGGGCTGTGCTGATGTCCGGGGGTCTGTGCACCCTGTGGGGGTCTGTACCGGCCTGCCGGGGGGCTGTGCCAGCCTGCCGGTGGTCTGTGCACCCTGTGGGGGTCTGTACCGGCCTGCCGGGGGGCTGTGCTGATGTCCGGGGGTCTGTGCAGGCATCGTCCGATGGGACTACAAGTCCCATCGGGCGATGCCTGCTACCGTGACAGTGATTGACACATTAGCCAATGATGGGACAGTAGTAGTCCCATCATCCGGCTAATGTGTTAAATGTAAAAAAAAAAAAAAAATACTACATACATACATACTACATGCATGCTACATACATACTACATGCTACATACATAGTACATATATACTACATATATACTACATGCATGCTACATACATGCTACATGCTACATACCTACTACATACATACTACATATATACTACATACATGCTACATACATACTACATGCTATACATACTATATACATACTACATATATGCATCATACATACTACATGCTACATACATACTACATACATACTACATACACTCACTGGCCACTTTATTAGGTACACCATGCTAGTAACGGGTTGGACCCCCTTTTGCCTTCAGAACTGCCTCAATTCTTCGTGGCAGAGATTCAACAAGGTGCTGGAAGCATTCCTCAGAGATTTTGGACCATATTGACATGATGGCATCACACAGTTGGCGCAGATTTGTCGGCTGCACATCCCTGATGCGAATCTCCCGTTCCACCACATCCCAAAGATGCTCTATTGGATTGAGATCTGGTGACTGAGGAGGCCATTTGAGTACAGTGAACTCATTGTCATGTTCAAGAAACCAATCTGAGATGATTCGAGCTTTATGACATGGCGCATTATCCTGCTGAAAGTAGCCATCAGATGCCTGTTCTTAGCTGAGAGGAGTGGTACCCAGTGTGGTCTTCTGCTGCTGTAGCCCATCTGCCTCAAAGTTCGACGCACTGTGCGTTCAGAGATGCTCTTCTGCCTACCTTGGTTGTAACGGGTGGCAATTTGAGTCACTGTTGCCTTTCTATCAGCTCGAACCAGTCTGCCCATTCTCCTCTGACCTCTGGCATCAACAAGGCATTTCCGGCCACAGAACTGCCGCTCACTGGATTTTTTTTCTTTTTCGGACCATTCTCTGTAAACCCTAGAGATGGTTGTGCGTGAAAATCCCAGTAGATCAGCAGTTTCTGAAATACTCAGACCAGCCCTTCTGGCACCAACAATCTTGCCACGTTCAAAGGCACTCAAATCACCTTTCTTCCCCATACTGATGCTCGGTTTGAACTGCAGGAGATTGTCTTGACCATGTCTACATGCCTAAATGCACTGAGTTGCCGCCATGTGATTGGCTGATTAGAAATTAAGTCTTAACACACAGTTGGACAGGTGTACCTAATAAAGTGGCCAGTGAGTGTATATACTACATGCATGCTACATACATACTGCATGCATGCATGCTACATACATACATACTACATGCTACATACATACATACTACATGCTACATACATACTACATGCTACATACATACTACATGCTACATACATACTACATGCTACATACATACTACATGCTACATACATACTACATGCTACATACATACTACATATATACTACATGCATGCTACATACATACTACATACAGTGGGGGAAAAAAAGCATTTAGTCAGTCAGCAATAGTGCAAGTTCCACCACTTAAAAAGATGAGAGGCGTCTGTAATTTACATCATAGGTAGACCTCAACTATGGGAGACAAACTGAGAAAAAAAAATCCAGAAAATCACATTGTCTGTTTTTTTTTTCATTTTATTTGCATATTATGGTGGAAAATAAGTATTTGGTCAGAAACAAAATTTCATCTCAATACTTTGTGATATATCCTTTGTTGGCAATGACAGAGGTCAAACGTTTTCTGTAAGTCTTCACAAGGTTGCCACACACTGTTGTTGGTATGTTGGCCCATTCCTCCATGCAGATCTCCTCTAGAACAGTGATGTTTTTGGCTTTTCGCTTGGCAACACGGACTTTCAACTCCCTCCAAAGGTTTTCTATAGGGTTGAGATCTGGAGACTGGCTAGGCCACTCCAGGACCTTGAAATGCTTCTTACAAAGCCACTCCTTCGTTGCCCTGGCGGTATGCTTTGGATCATTGTCATGTTGAAAGACCCAGCCACGTTTCATCTTCAATGCCGTTGCTGATGGAAGGAGGTTTGCACTCAAAATCTCACGATACATGGCCCCATTCATTCTTTCATGTACCCGGATCAGTCGTCCTGGCCCCTTTGCAGAGAAACAGCCCCAAAGCATGATGTTTCCACCACCATGCTTTACAGTAGGTATGGTGTTTGATGGATGCAACTCAGTATTCTTTTTCCTCCAAACACAACAAGTTGTGTTTCTACCAAACAGTTCCAGTTTGGTTTCATCAGACCATAGGACATTCTCCCAAAACTCCTCTGGATCATCCAAATGCTCTCTAGCAAACTTCAGACGGGCCCGGACATGTACAGGCTTAAGCAGTGGGACACGTCTGACACTGCAGGATCTGAGTCCATGGTGGCGTAGTGTGTTACTTATGGTAGGCCTTGTTACATTGGTCCCAGCTCTCTGCAGTTCATTCACTAGGTCCCCCCGCGTGGTTCTGGGATTTTTGCTCACCGTTCTTGTGATCATTCTGACCCCACGGGGTGGGATTTTGCGTGGAGCACCAGATCGAGGGAGATTATCAGTGGTCTTGTATGTCTTCCATTTTCTAATTATTGCTCCCACAGTTGATTTCTTGACTCCAAGCTGGTTGGCTATTGCAGATTCAGTCTTCCCAGCCTGGTGCAGGGCTACAATTTTGTTTCTGGTGTCCTTTGACAGCTCTTTGGTCTTCACCATAGTGGAGTTTGGAGTCAGACTGATTGAGGGTGTGTACAGGTGTCTTTTTATACTGATAACAAGTTTAAACAGGTGCCATTACTACAGGTAATGAGTAGAGGAAAGAGGAGACTCTTAAAGAAGAAGTTACAGGTCTGTGAGAGCCAGTAATCTTGATTGCTTGTTTCTGACCAAATACTTATTTTCCACCATAATATGCAAATAAAATGGAAAAAAAAACAGACAATGTGATTTTCTGGATTTTTTTTTCTCAGTTTGTCTCCCATAGTTGAGGTCTACCTATGATGTAAATTACAGACGCCTCTCATCTTTTTAAGTGGTGGAACTTGCACTATTGCTGACTGACTAAATACTTTTTTTCCCCACTGTATATACTACATGCATGCTACATACATACTACATGCTACATACATACTACATGCTACATACATACTACATACATACTACATACATGCTACATACATACTACATGCTACATACATACTACATACATACTACATGCATGCTACATACATACCACATATATACTACATGCATGCTACATACATGCTACATACATACTATATACATACTACATGCTACATACATACCACATATATACTACATGCATGCTACATACATGCTACATACATACTACATGCATGCTACATACATACCACATATATACTACATACATGCTACATACATGGTACATACATACTACATGCATGCTACATACAATACATTCATACAATACATACATAGACATACAGTACATATAACATAGAGTAACATACTTACTAATACTTGTCACATTGTTCCCCGAAGCCATTGTCGTCTACGGAATAAATATTAACATAACAAACCACAAAAATACTCACCCATGATCCGAAGCAGTCCACGAGTGTGTCCCACGACGATCTTGGGTAGAGAACTGCAGCATCAGCTGATGCTGCCGCTCTCTACGGGCTGCAGAAATCCAATGACTGAAGGTAGGTATCCTTCCGCACTGCATTCCTCCTCCACTTAAAAAAAAAAGTCCCTAGTCTCACTTTATGGTAAAAGCTGTGTGGGATGCCTGCACAGACTCCCGGACATCAGCACAGCCCCCCGGCAGGCCGGTACAGACCACCGGCAGGCCGGCACAGCCCCCCAGCTGGCCGGTACAGACCCCGGGCAGTCCACACAGCCCCCCGGCAGGCCGGCACAGCCCCCCGGCAGGCCGGCAGAGACCCCCGGAAGGCCCGAAATGACGGCGCATCATGATGCGCACACACCGCGCATCATGATGACGTCATTTCGGCTGTCAATCAACTTTGAACTTCCGATTCCGATTCCGGAATCCGATATGACAAAAGTATCGGAAGTCAGTATCGGAATTCCGATACCGCTAATATCGGCCGATACCCGATACTTGCGGTATCGGAATGCTCAACACTACACCCCACACATGAATGGTTTCAGGATGCTTGACAGTTGGCATGAGACAAGATTGGTGGTAGCGCTCACCTGGTCTTCTCCGAATAAGCCGTTTTCCAGATGTCCCAAACAATCGAAAAGGGGATTCATCAGAGAAAATGACTTTACCCCAGTCCTCAGCAGTCCACTCCCTGTACCTCTTGCAGAATATCAGTCTGTCCATGATGTTTTTTCTGGAGAGAAGTGGCTTCTTTGCTGCCCTCCTTGAGACCAGGCCTTGCTCCAAGAGTCTCCGCCTCACAGTGCGTGCAGATGCACTCACACCTGCCTGCTGCCATTCCTGAGCAAGCTCTGCACTGCTGGTAGCCCGATCCCGCAGCTGAAACAATTTTAAGAGACGGTCCTGGCGCTTGCTGGTCTTTCTTGGGCACCCTGGAGCCTTTTTGGCAACAAGGGAACCTCTCTCCTTGAAGTTTTTGATGATGCGATAGATTGTTGACTGAGGTGCAATCTTTCTAGCTGCGATACTCTTCCCTGTTAGGCCATTTTTGTGCAGTGCAATGATGACTGCACGTGTTTCTTTAGAGATAACCATGGTTAACAGAAGAGAAACAATGATGCCAAGCACCAGCCTCCTTTTAAAGTGTCCAGTGGTGTCATTCTTAATCATGACAGATTGATCTCCAGCCCTGTCCTCATCAACACCCACACCTGTGTTAATGGAGCAATCACTGAAACGATGTTAGCTGGTCCTTTTAAGGCAGGGCTGCAATGATGTTGAAATGTGTTTTGGGGGATAAAGTTCATTTTCTAGGCAAATATTGACTTTGCAAGTAATTGCTGTTAAGCTGATCACTCTTTATAACATTCTGGAGTATATGCAAATTGCCATTAGAAAAAATGAAGCAGTAGACTTTGTAAAAATTAATATTTGTGTCATTCTTTAAACTTTTGGCCATGACTGTAACTGAGGAACAAACAGATATTACTACAGAAGAACAGAAAAATTATACTGTAGAAATAGATGATCTTTTTGAAGCTGCTTCAAAACACTTTCTTATTCATCACATGCGCTGTGTTGTGCACACGCTGCAGCTGGCAATAAGAGATAGTCTGCAAGAGGGACATGCTGGAACTCTGATTGGAAAAGTGAGGAAATTGGTTATTGCCGCCAGAACACCTAAAATCGATTCCATCTTGAAGAGACGTGCTGGAAAAGGGCAATTGTTGATCAACTAAAACCGTTTCTTATAGATATGACGAATCCTCAGGTAACCCTAAATGAAGGTCAATGGACACAGGTGGCTGAATTGAAGGAATTGCTTAATCACCCATTTACTGTGACTAAAAAATTACAAGCTGAGGATTTAACTCCTGGCATTTTCATGAGGGAGCGGAAGAACTTGCTATTTTGCTGTTTAATCGCAGATGGCATTTCTGCTTCAATGAAACGGAGAGAGACACAGCTATTGGAAAATAAAATTTTTCTGGCAGCTGTATATGTGGACCCAAGTCATCGTATATTGCTTGATGATCAACAGCTTACTAAAGGAAAAGAAGCTCTGACTGAGGTAGCAGTTAGGAAGAGTGGCCTACAGGAGGACTGCCAGGCGCAAGAGGACTCGGGTCCTGACAGTGCTACTGCTGCCATATCTTCATCCTCATCAGATGAGGAGTTTGACTTTGACAAGTATTTGTATGACATGGAGCAGGCAAAGCATTGCTGCAAGGAAAAAAGATTTCACTCTGTCTCCTATAGCAAGCAGATTGACCATATTTCAGCAAAATGTTTCACTTGTTCTCAAAGAAATAGAAAAATTCAACCGTTCATCAAAACTGACTGTGCATGAGGCAATTCCTTTATACCCGGAAATTGTTAGAGATGTTCCCATGTGGTTACGGCTTTGCCTCCAACCCAAGTTACTGTAGAGAGGTTGTTTTCTAGCCTTAAAATTATTAGGTCAGATTTGAGGTCATCTATGAAGAAGGATCTGATGGAGGCAATTCTATTTCTTGGAACAAATTCATAGACTGCACAAATGTTATTTAGTATGTTTTTGTTGAAAACCGTTTATTGCCACTTACATAGTTTATTACATAGTGTTATATATATACACACTATATATATATATATATATATATATATATATATATATATATATATATATATTTATGCGTAATCGATATTACTTAGTGTATTACAGTGGGGAAAAAAAGTATTTAGTCAGTCAGCAATAGTGCAAGTTCCACCACTTAAAAAGATGAGAGGCGTCTGTAATTTACATCATAGGTAGACCTCAACTATGGGAGACAAACTGAGAAAAAAAAATCCAGAAAATCACATTGTCTGTTTTTTTTTCATTTTATTTGCATATTATGGTGGAAAATAAGTATTTGGTCAGAAACAAGCAATCAAGATTTCTGGCTCTCACAGACCTGTTACTTCTTCTTTAAGAGTCTCCTCTTTCCTCCACTCATTACCTGTAGTAATGGCACCTGTTTAAACTTGTTATCAGTATAAAAAGACACCTGTGCACACCCTCAAACAGTCTGACTCCAAACTCCACTATGGTGAAGACCAAAGAGCTGTCAAAGGACACCAGAAACAAAATTGTAGCCCTGCACCAGGCTGGGAAGACTGAATCTGCAATAGCCAACCAGCTTGGAGTGAAGAAATCAACTGTGGGAGCAATAATTAGAAAATGGAAGACATACAAGACCACTGATAATCTCCCTCGATCTGGTGCTCCACGCAAAATCCCACCCCGTGGGGTCAGAATGATCACAAGAACGGTGAGCAAAAATTCCAGAACCACGCGGGGGGACCTAGTGAATGAACTGCAGAGAGCTGGGACCAATGTAACAAGGCCTACCATAAGTAACACACTACGCCACCATGGACTCAGATCCTGCAGTGCCAGACGTGTCCCACTGCTTAAGCCTGTACATGTCCGGGCCCATCTGAAGTTTGCTAGAGAGCATTTGGATGATCCAGAGGAGTTTTGGGAGAATGTCCTATGGTCTGATGAAACCAAACTGGAACTGTTTGGTGGAAACACAACTTGTCGTGTTTGGAGGAAAAAAGAATACTGAGTTGCATCCATCAAACACCATACCTACTGTAAAGCATGGTGGTGGAAACATCATGCTTTGGGGATGTTTCTCTGCAAAGGGGCCAGGACGACTGATCCGGGTACATGAAAGAATGAATGGGGCCATGTATCGTGAGATTTTGAGTGCAAACCTCCTTCCATCAGCAAGGGCATTGAAGATGAAACGTGGCTGGGTCTTTCAACATGACAATGATCCAAAGCACACCGCCAGGGCAACGAAGGAGTGGCTTCGTAAGAAGCATTTCAAGGTCCTGGAGTGGCCTAGCCAGTCTCCAGATCTCAACCCTATAGAAAACCTTTGGAGGGAGTTGAAAGTCCGTGTTGCCAAGCGAAAAGCCAAAAACATCACTGCTCTAGAGGAGATCTGCATGGAGGAATGGGCCAACATACCAACAACAGTGTGTGGCAACCTTGTGAAGACTTACAGAAAACGTTTGACCTCTGTCATTGCCAACAAAGGATATATCACAAAGTATTGAGATGAAATTTTGTTTCTGACCAAATACTTATTTTCCACCATAATATGCAAATAAAATGAAAAAAAACAGACAATGTGATTTTCTGGATTTTTTTTTCTCAGTTTGTCTCCCATAGTTGAGGTCTACCTATGATGTAAATTACAGACGCCTCTCATCTTTTTAAGTGGTGGAACTTGCACTATTGCTGACTGACTAAATACTTTTTTTCCCCACTGTACATGTTTACAATTTATTACAGTTTTTTGTGTTCCAAAGTTGTATTCCAATAAATATTATGTTCTATCTAAATATCTTGATCATTGTATCATAAAAATGATTTAATGTCTGATGTTCACATTGTACTAGAATACATTTTTCACTTAAATATAAGCAATATATGTGGGAGTCGGAGTCGGTGTAAGGGAAATTGAGGAGTCGGAGTCGCAGGTTTGGCTTACCAACTCCACAGCCCTGATTCCAATGACATCATATTTCTTTTCCTGTGTTAGTAGTTCCAATTCTCCTTGTTTGTTGCCCATGCTTTGTGCATTAGTATAGAAACATTTTAGTTTGTGATTGGTTTCTCTTTCTCCAATATTTTTATTAATTAGATTCTTTTGTCTTTGTTCTTCCTTTCCACTTCTAATAGCAGAGTTCTCAATAGCATTCGTCAGGTGTATGGCTTTTTCTGGTCTTTTGCTTCCCTTCCCATGTTGTTCTAGTTTAAAGCTCTCCTTACAAGTGTAGCAAGGCGACTTCCAAATACATGTTTTCCCGTCTTCGTAAGGTGCACCCCATCTCTAGCAAGTAGTCCATCGTATAGGTAATTCACTCCGTGATCCAGAAATCCAAATCGTTGCTGACGGCACCATCGACGTAGCCAGTTGTTCACCTGCAGAATCTTATTCCGCCTCCTTGTTCCATGGCCATCCACTGGGAGGATGGAAGAGAAGACCACCTGCGCTCCCAGTTCTTTCACTTTCTTACCTAAGTCTTCAAAGTCTCTGCAGATGGTTTCCAGGTCGTTTCTTGCGGTGTCATTTGTCCGCACATGTAGTATCAGGAATGGGTAGTCATCTGTAGGTCTGAAGAGTCCTGATATCCTGTCAGACACATCTTTAATTTTTGCACCTTGAAGACAGCACATTTCTCTTGAAGTTATATCTGGTCTGCAGATAGCGGCCTCTGTTCCTCTCAACAGGGAATCCCCCATGACCACCACTCTCCGTTTCTTCTTCACAACATTTTTCTTTCTCCATCCAGGAGGACTCTGAACTGAAGGCGTACAAGGTTGCTGTTTGTGGGCAAAGTCTAATCCTGATGTATTTCTTCATCGTTCTCCTGTGTAAGAGCCTGGTACTGGTTCCTGAGCAGTATGGGTGCTGACTGCCACCTGATCCTCCTGCTTCTCTGGGTCACATGTCTCCATTCCTCTGTTTCTTCCGGTGCCCTTCGAATTTCTTTTCTTTCTGTAACATGAAGAGATAATTCTGCTCTGTCTAAGAACTCTTCACCTTCCTTAATGATCTTCAACGTAGCTAACCTTTCTTCGAGATTTTGCAACTTTTCCTCCAACAGGGACACAAGCTTGCATTTGTGGCATGTGAAGTTTGGCTTTTCCACTGGTAAGTCTGTGAACATGTAGCAAGAAATGCAGCTCACCAAATGGCTCCTGGCCTCTTCCATATCGAGATTTCTTAAAAACGATGAAAGATGAGCCAAAATTCCGATTTCCTCTTTTCAGCTGCAACGGCCAAAACCCAGTGATCGTTGAGCTCGCAGAGACTCTTCACTTATCCCAGAAGGCACTGGGAATATGCAAATGATCTCCTCAAGACTAGAGTTGAGCGATACCGTCCGATACTTCAAAGTATCGGATCGGAATGGATCGGCCGATCTTAAAAAAAAAAAGAAAGTATCGGTATCGCCGATTCCGATACCGGAAGTCCCATTCAAGTCTATGGGACTTCCGGTATCGGAATAAGAAAAACCCTGTTTTTGCCTTGTACAGCCTCTCTGGGGTCTGTACGGGCCTTTCGGGGGGCTGTGCCGGCCTGCCAGGGGGTCTGTGCAGGCTCCGGTGGGCTGTGCCGGCCTGCCGGTGGTCTGTGCAGGCTCCGGTGGGCTGTGCCGGCCTGCCGGTGGTCTGCAGGCTCCGGGGGGCTGTGCCGGCCTGCCGGGGGGCTGTGCAGGCTTCGGGGGTCTGTGCAGGCATCGTCCAAATTTCCCACGCAGCAATGGCATAAAGTGAGACTAGGGACTTTTTTTTTTTTAAGTGGCGGAGGAATACAGTGCGGAAGGATACCTACCTTCCGTCATTGGATTCCTGCAGCCCGTAGAGAATGGCAGCATCAGCTGATGCTGCAGTTCTCTACCCAAGATTGTCGTGGGACACACTCGTGGACTGCTTCGGATCATGGGTGAGTATTTTTGTGGTTATGTTAATATTTATTCCGTAAAAGACAATGGCTTCGGGGAACAATGTGACAAGTATTGGTAAGTATGTTACTCTATGTTATGTGTACTGTATGTCTATGTATGTATTGTATGTAGCATGTATGTAGTATGTATGTAGTATATATGTGGTATGTATGTAGTATGTATGTAGCATGCATGTAGTATGTATGTAGTATGTATGTAGCATGCAGTATGTATGTAGCATGCATGTAGTATATATGTAGTATGTATGTAGCATGTAGTATGTATGTAGCATGTAGTATGTATGTAGCATGCATGTAGTATGTATGTAGTATATATGTGGTATGTATGTAGTATGTATGTAGTATGTATGTAGTATGTATGTAGCATGCAGTATGTATGTAGCATGCATGTTGTATGTACGTAGTATATATGTGGTATGTATGTAGTATATATGTGGTATGTATGTAGCATGTAGTATGTATGTAGCATGTAGTATGTATGTAGCATGTAGTATATGTAGTATATATGTGGTATGTATGTTGTATGTATGTAGTATATATGTAGTATGTATGTTGTATGTATGTAGTATATATGTAGTATGTATGTAGCATGTAGTATGTATGTAGCATGTAGTATGTATGTAGCATGTAGTATGTATGTAGCATGTAGTATGTATGTAGCATGTAGTATGTATGTAGCATGTAGTATGTATGTAGCATGTAGTATGTATGTAGCATGTAGTATGTATGTAGCATGTAGTATGTATGTAGCATGTAGTATGTATGTAGCATGCAGTATGTATGTAGCATGCAGTATGTATGTAGCATGCATGTAGTATGTATGTAGCATGTAGTATGTATGTAGCATGCATGTAGTATATATGTAGTATGTATGTAGCATGCATGTAGTATGTATGTAGCATGCATGTAGTATGTATGTAGCATGCATGTAGTATGTATGTAGCATGCATGTAGTATGTATGTAGCATGTAGTATGTATGTAGCATGCATGTAGTATGTATGTAGTATGTATGTAGTATGTATGTAGTATGTATGTAGCATGCAGTATGTATGTAGCATGCATGTTGTATGTATGTAGCATGCATGTAGTATGTATGTAGCATGTAGTATGTATGTAGCATGCATGTAGTATGTATGTAGTATGTATGTAGTATGTATGTAGCATGCAGTATGTATGTAGCATGCATGTAGTATATATGTAGTATGTATGTAGCATGTAGTATGTATGTAGCATGTAGTATGTATGTAGTATGTATGTAGTATGTATGTAGCATGTAGTATGTATGTAGCATGCATGTAGTATATATGTAGTATGTATGTAGCATGTAGTATGTATGTAGCATGCATGTGGTATGTATGTAGTATATATGTGATATGTATGTAGTATATATGTGGTATGTATGTAGCATGTAGTATGTATGTGGTTTGTATGTAGTATGTATGTAGCATGCATGTAGTATGTATGTAGCATGTAGTATGTATGTAGCATGCATGTAGTATGTATGTAGTATGTATGTAGTATGTATGTAGCATGCAGTATGTATGTAGCATGCATGTAGTATATATGTAGTATGTATGTAGCATGTAGTATGTATGTAGCATGTAGTATGTATGTAGCATGTAGTATGTATGTAGCATGCATGTAGTATGTATGTAGTATGTATGTAGCATGTAGTATGTATGTAGCATGCATGTAGTATATATGTAGTATGTATGTAGCATGTAGTATGTATGTAGCATGCATGTGGTATGTACGTAGTATATATGTGGTATGTATGTAGTATATATGTGGTATGTATGTAGTATATATGTGGTATGTATGTAGCATGTAGTATGTATGTGATATGTATGTAGCATGTAGTATGTATGTGGTATGTATGTAGTATGTATGTAGTATGTATGTAGCATGCAGTATGTATGTAGCATGCATGTAGTATATATGTTGTATGTATGTAGCATGTAGTATGTATGTAGCATGCATGTGGTATGTATGTAGTATGTATGTAGCATGTAGTATGTATGTAGTATGTATGTAGTATGTATGTAGTATGTATGTAGCATGTATGTAGCATGCAGTATGTATGTAGCATGTATGTAGCATGCAGTATGTATGTAGCATGCATGTAGTATATATGTAGTATGTATGTAGCATGCATGTAGTATGTACGTAGTATATATGTGGTATGTATGTAGTATATATGTGGTATGTATGTAGTATGTGGTATGTATGTGGTATGTATGTGGTATGTATGTAGTATGTATGTAGTATGTATGTAGTATGTATGTAGTATGTATGTAGCATGTAGTATGTATGTAGTATGTAGCATGTAGTATGTATGTAGTATGTAGCATGTAGTATGTATGTAGTATGTATGTAGTATGTATGTAGTATGTATGTAGTATGTAGCATGCAGTATGTATGTAGCATGCATGTAGTATATATGTAGTATGTATGTAGCATGCATGTAGTATGTACGTAGTATATATGTGGTATGTGTGTAGTATATATGTGGTATGTATGTAGTATGTGGTATGTATGTGGTATGTATGTAGTATGTAGTATGTATGTAGCATGCAGTATGTATGTAGCATGCATGTAGTATATATGTAGTATGTATGTAGCATGTAGTATGTATGTAGTATGTATGATGTATGTAGTATGTATGTAGTATGTATGTAGTATGTATGTAGTATGCAGTATGTATGTAGCATGCAGTATGTATGTAGCATGCAGTATGTATGTAGCATGCAGTATGTATGTAGCATGCATGTAGTATATATGTAGTATGTATGTAGCATGTAGTATGTATGTAGCATGCATGTAGTATATATGTAGTATGTATGTAGCATGTAGTATGTATGTAGCATGCATGTAGTATATATGTAGTATGTATGTATTATGTAGTATGTATGTAGCTTGCATGTAGTATATATGTGGTATGTATATAGCATGTAGTATGTATGTAGCATGTAGTATATATGTGGTATGTATGTAGCATGTAGTATGTATGTAGCATGTATGTATGTAGCATGCATGTAGTATATATGTAGTATGTATGTAGCATGTAGTATGTATGTAGCATGTAGTATGTATGTAGCATGTAGTATGTATGTAGCATGTAGTATGTATGTAGCATGTATGTAGCATGTAGTATGTATGTAGCATGTAGTATGTATGTAGCATGCATGTAGTATATATGTAGAATCATAGAATCGTAGAGTTGGAAGGGACCTCCTGGGCCATCTGGTCCAACCCCCTGCTCAAAGCAGGATTCGCTAAATCATCCCAGTTAGATGTCTGTCCAGCCTCTGTTTGAAGACTTCCATTGAAGGAGAACTCACCACTTCTCGTGGCAGCCTGTTCCACTCATTGATCACTCTAACTGTCAAAAAGTTTTTTCTAATATCTAATCTGTGTCTCCTCCCATTCAGCTTCATCCCATTGCTTCTAGTCTTTCCTTGTGCAAATGAGAATAAAGTTGATCCTTCTACAATGTGACAGCCCTTTAGATATTTGTAGACAGCTATTAAGTCTCCTCTCAGTCTTCTCTTTTGCAAACTAAACATTCCCAAATCCTGCAACCTTTCCTCATAAGACAGGGTTTGCAGACCGGTCACCATTCTGGTCGCTCTTTTCTGAACTTGCTCCAGTTTGTTGATGTCTTTTTTCAAATGTGGTGCCCAAAATTGGACACAATATTCCAGATGAGGTCTGACCAAGTATGTAGTATGTATGTAGCATGCAGTATGTATGTGGTATGTATGTAGTATGTATGTAGCATGCATGTAGTATGTATGTAGTATATATGTGGTATGTATGTAGCATGTAGTATGTATGTAGCATGTAGTATGTATGTAGCATGCATGTAGTATGTATGTAGTATGTATGCAGTATGTATGTAGCATGCAGTATGTATGTAGCATGCAGTATGTATGTAGCATGCAGTATGTATGTAGCATGCAGTATGTATGTAGCATGTAGTATGTATGTAGTATATATGTGGTATGTATGTAGTATGTATGTAGCATGCATGTAGTATGTATGTAGTATATATGTGATATGTATGTAGCATGTAGTATGTATGTAGCATGTAGTATGTATGTAGCATGCATGTAGTGTGTATGTAGTGTGTATGTAGTGTGTATGTAGTGTGTATGTAGCATGCAGTATGTATGTAGCATGCAGTATGTAGCATGCATGTAGTATATATGTAGTATGTAGCATGTAGTATGTATGTAGCATGTAGTATGTATGTAGTATATATGTAGTATGTATGTAGCATGTAGTATGTATGTAGCATGTAGTATGTATGTAGCATGCATGTAGTATATATGTGGTATGTATGTAGCATGCATGTAGCATGCATGTAGTATGTATGTAGCATGCAGTATGTATGTAGCATGCAGTATGTATGTAGCATGCAGTATGTATGAAGCATGCAGTATGTATGTAGCATGCATGTAGTATATATGTAGTATGTATGTAGCATGTAATATGTATGTAGCATGCATGTAGTATGTATGTAGTATGTATGTGGTATGTATGTAGCATGTAGTATGTATGTAGCATGCATGTAGTATGTATGTAGTATATATGTGGTATGTATGTAGCATGTAGTATGTATGTAGTATGTATGTAGCATGCAGTATGTATGTAGCATGCAGTATGTATGAAGCATGCAGTATGTATGTAGCATGCAGTATGTATGTAGCATGCAGTATGTATGTAGCATGCATGTAGTATATATGTAGTATGTATGTAGCATGTAATATGTATGTAGCATGTAATATGTATGTAGCATGCATGTAGTATGTATGTAGCATGCATGTAGTATATATGTGGTATGTATGTAGCATGTAGTATGTATGTAGCATGCATGTAGTATGTATGTAGCATGCATGTAGTATGTATGTAGCATGCATGTAGTATGTAGCATGCATGTAGTATGTATGTAGCATGCATGTAGTATGTATGTAGCATGCATGTAGTATGTATGTAGCATGCATGTAGTATGTATGTAGCATGCATGTAGTATGTATGTAGCATGCATGTAGTATGTATGTAGCATGCATGTAGTATGTATGTAGCATGTATGTAGTATGTATGTAGCATGCATGTAGTATGTATGTAGCATGCATGTAGTATGTATGTAGCATGCATGTAGTATGTATGTAGCATGCATGTAGCATTAAAAACAAAATCAGTGTGCATAAAAATGCACAGGATGACATCACCACCTGGTGAGCCTCCCAGCAAACGAATTCACCAACTCCAATAAATTATGCCATGACAAGAGAAACTGGAGTACACGGTGACAGCAAGAAAGATACTTTTTTGTATAAAAATATAAATGTTTATTTATGCATACGAAATATATAAATAATTATACATAGTAGGATAGTGCAACAAAAAGCATACAAGCAAAACACAAGGGCCACCCCTCTGGCAAAGCAATCCTATTGCAAGCAAATACTCAGGTCAAGTGACCAAATGTATGTAGCATGTAGTATGTATGTAGCATGTAGTATGTATGTAGTATGTATGTAGCATGTAGTATGTATGTAGTATGTATGTAGCATGCATGTAGTATATATGTGGTATGTATGTAGCATGTAGTATGTATGTAGCATGCATGTAGTATATATGTGGTATGTATGTAGCATGTAGTATGTATGTAGCATGCATGTAGTATATATGTGGTATGTATGTAGCATGTAGTATGTATGTAGCATGCATGTAGTATATATGTGGTATGTATGTAGCATGTAGTATGTATGTAGCATGCATGCATGTATATATGTGGTATGTATGTAGCATGTAGTATGTATGTAGCATGCATGCATGTATATATGTGGTATGTATGTAGCATGTAGTATGTATGTAGCATGCATGTAGCATGCATGTAGTATGTATGTAGCATGCAGTATGTATGTAGCATGCAGTATGTATGAAGCATGCAGTATGTATGTAGCATGCAGTATGTATGTAGCATGCATGTAGTATATATGTAGTATGTATGTAGCATGTAATATGTATGTAGCATGCATGTAGTATGTATGTAGTATATATGTGGTATGTATGTAGCATGTAGTATGTATGTAGCATGCATGTAGCATGCATGTAGTGTGTATGTAGTGTGTATGTAGTATGTATGTATGTAGCATGCAGTATGTATGTAGCATGCAGTATGTATGTAGCATGCAGTATGTATGTAGCATGCAGTATGTATGTAGCATGCAGTATGTATGTAGCATGCAGTATGTATGTAGCATGCAGTATGTATGTAGCATGCAGTATGTATGTAGCATGCAGTATGTATGTAGCATGCAGTATGTATGTAGCATGCATGCATGTATATATGTGGTATGTATGTAGCATGTAGTATGTATGTAGCATGCATGTAGCATGCATGTAGTATGTATGTAGCATGCAGTATGTATGTAGCATGCAGTATGTATGAAGCATGCAGTATGTATGTAGCATGCAGTATGTATGTAGCATGCATGTAGTATATATGTAGTATGTATGTAGCATGTAGTATGTATGTAGCATGCATGTAGTATGTATGTAGTATATATGTGGTATGTATGTAGCATGTAGTATGTATGTAGCATGCATGTAGCATGCATGTAGTGTGTATGTAGTGTGTATGTAGTATGTATGTAGCATGCAGTATGTATGTAGCATGCAGTATGTATGTAGCATGCAGTATGTATGTAGCATGCAGTATGTATGTAGCATGCAGTATGTATGTAGCATGCAGTATGTATGTAGCATGCAGTATGTATGTAGCATGCAGTATGTATGTAGCATGCAGTATGTATGTAGCATGCAGTATGTATGTAGCATGCAGTATGTATGTAGCATGCAGTATGTATGTAGCATGCAGTATGTATGTAGCATGCATGTAGTATATATGTAGTATGTATGTAGCATGTAGTATGTATGTAGCATGTAGTATGTATGTAGCATGTAGTATGTATGTAGCATGTAGTATGTATGTAGCATGTAGTATGTATGTAGCATGTAGTATGTATGTAGCATGTAGTATGTATGTAGCATGCATGTAGTATGTATGTAGCATGTATGTGGTATGTATGTAGCATGTATGTAGCATGTAGTATGTATGTAGCATGTAGTATGTATGTAGCATGCATGTAGCATGTAGTATGTATGTAGCATGCATGTAGTATATATGTGGTATGTATGTAGTATATATGTGGTATGTATGTAGTATATATGTGGTATGTATGTAGCATGTAGTATGTATGTAGCATGCATGTAGTATATATGTAGTATGTATGTAGCATGCATGTAGTATATATGTGGTATGTATGTAGCATGTAGTATGCATGTAGCATGCATGTAGTATGTATGTAGCATGTAGTATGTATGTAGCATGCATGTAGTATATATGTAGTATGTATGTAGCATGTAGTATGTATGTAGCATGCATGTAGTATATATGTGGTATGTATGTAGCATGTAGTATGTATGTAGCATGCATGTAGTATATATGTGGTATGTATGTAGCATGTAGTATGTATGTAGCATGCATGTAGTATATATGTAGTATGTATGTAGCATGTAGTATGTATGTAGCATGTAGTATGTATGTAGTATGTATGTAGCATGCATGTAGTATGTATGTAGTGTGTATGTAGTATGTATGTAGTGTGTATGTAGTGTGTATGTAGCATGCAGTGTGTATGTAGCATGCAGTATGTATGTAGCATGCAGTATGTATGTAGCATGCAGTATGTATGTAGCATGCAGTATGTATGTAGCATGCAGTATGTATGTAGCATGCAGTATGTATGTAGCATGCAGTATGTATGTAGCATGCATGTAGTATGTAGCATGTAGTATGTATGTAGCATGTAGTATGTATGTAGCATGTAGTATGTATGTAGCATGCATGTAGTATATATGTAGTATGTATGTAGCATGTAGTATGTATGTAGCATGCATGTAGTATATATGTGGTATGTATGTAGCATGTAGTATGCATGTAGCATGCATGTAGTATGTATGTAGCATGTAGTATATATGTAGTATGTATGTAGCATGTAGTATGTATTTAGCATGCATGTAGTATATATGTGGTATGTATGTAGCATGTAGTATGTATGTAGCATGCATGTAGTATATATGTGGTATGTATGTAGCATGTAGTATGTATGTAGCATGCATGTAGTATATATGTGGTATGTATGTAGCATGTAGTATGTATGTAGCATGCATGTAGTATATATGTAGTATGTATGTAGTATGTATGTAGCATGTAGTATGTATGTAGCATGTAGTATGTATGTAGCATGTAGTATGTATGTAGCATGTAGTATGTATGTAGCATGTATGTAGTATATATGTAGTATGTATGTAGTATGTATGTAGCATGCATGTAGTATATATGTGGTATGTATGTAGCATGTAGTATGTATGTAGCATGCATGTAGTATATATGTGGTATGCATGTAGCATGTAGTATGTATGTAGTATGTGTGTATATATATATATATATATATATATATTATTTTTTTTTTTTTTTTTTTTTAACATTTAATACATTAGCCGGATGATGGGACTACTACTGTCCCATCATTGGCTAATGTGTCAATCACTGTCATGGTAGCAGGCATCGCCAGATGGGACTTGTAGTCCCATCGGACGATGCTTGCACAGACCCCCGGACATCAGCACAGCACCCCGGCAGGCCGGCACAGCCCCCCGGCAGGCCGGTACAGACCACCGGCAGGCCGGCACAGACCACCGGCAGGCCGGTACAGCCCCCCGGCAGGCCGGTACAGACCCCGGGCAGTCCACACAGCCCCACGGCAGGCCGGCAGAGACCCCCGGAAGGCCCGAAATGACGGCGCATCATGATGCGCACACACCGCGCATCATGATGACGTCATTTCGGCTGTCAATCAACTTTGAACTTCCGATTCCGATGCCGACTTCCGATATTGAAAAAATATCGGAAGTCGGTATCGGAATTCCGATACAGCAAGTATCGGCCGATACCTGATACTTGCGGTATCGGAATGCTCAACACTACTCAAGACTCTTCCCTTATAGATTGTAAGCTTTCGAGCAGGGCCCTCACTCCTCTTGGTATCTGTTTTGATCTATGTGTTATTGTTGTACAGACAATATACATTACAGCATAAGTCCCCTCTAAAATGTAAAGTGATGTGGAATATGTTGGCGCTATAGAAATAAAATTATTATTATTTATTATTACTATATAATCGTCTAATTCTGTCTGTTTTGTAACGGAATTCCCGCGTCGCCGGTCGCGACCAATCGGTGACAGGCGCAGTCTGGCTGCGAATTGGCGCGGAATTCGAACGACGCACAACACCGCTACCGTTAGGAGATCTGCGGCGCTAGCTACTGATCTCCCGACGATTGCCGCGGGTCATCTGCCGTACGGATTTGCCACCACCATCAGGGACATTCTGTAATGCTGTAGATAGGCCCCCCGATGAAACCTGAAAGATAAGATAAAAGAGTTAGATTATACTCACCCCGGCGTTCGGTCCGGTCCGATGGGTGTTGCGACCCCGTCCAGCGCCTCCCATATTCATATGATGACGTCCTCCTCCCTCGGCTCCTCCGCAGGCGTACTTTATCTGCCCTGTTGAGGGCAGAGCAGAGTACTGCAGTGCGCAGGTGCTGGACCTCTCTGACCTTTCCCGGCGCCTGCACACTGCAGTACTTTAATCTGCCCTAGATAAAGTACGCATGCGCAGGAGCAGTAAGAAGGAGGACGTCATCATATGAATATAGGAGGCGCCGGACCGGACGGCGACATGCACCGCCCCCAGTGAGTATAATCTAACGTGTTTTTCTTATTTTTCAGGTTTCATCGGGGGCTTATCTACAGCATTACAGAATACATAGTAACATAGTTTTGAAGGCTGAAGGAAGACCTTATAAGTCCATCTAGTTCAGCCTATTTTTAGTGCAGCTGTTCTGCATTGTTGATCCTGGAGAAGGCAAAAAACCCACAGAGTAGAAGCCAATTTTCTCCATAGGGAAAAAAATTCCTCCCCCTAAGCTGGGTCAACCATCTACCTATAATATTATGTTATTCGTAACCTTCTATACTGTTACAAGAAAAGCATCCATTCCTTTCTTACATTCATTCAGTGAGTTGGCCATCACCCCTTCCTCAGGAAGAGAATTCCAGAGCCTCACTGCTCTTACCGTGAAGAACCCTCTTCTATGCTGGTGCAGAAATTGTCTTTCCTCCAAACGAAGAGAATGCCCCCTTGTTCTTGTCACAGTCCTTGGTACAAACAGTTCATTGGAGAGATCTCTGTATTGCCCTCTGATATACTTGTACATATATATTAGGTCTCCCCTAAGTCTTCTCTTTTCTAGAGTAAATAGACCTAATTTTGATAACCTTTCTGGGTATTGTAGTGAACCAACTCCATTTATCATTTTAGTAGCCCGCCTTTGAACCCTTTCAAGTTCAGTAATGTCTTTCTTGAGCACCGGCGTCCAAAATTGCACACAAAACTCCAAGTGTGGATCCCCTAGAATGCTGTAGATAAGCCCCTGATGGTGGTGGCCCCAGCTTATGGGGCAAAAACGGGGTGACAGATTCCCTACATACATATTCGAGAATACCTGATGCGTTAGAATCAGGCCACCATCTATAATAACAGCCTTGGTTGCATTATACGGATAAGAGTAAATGCCGGTGTGCTGCCTTAAAAGCTCGAATGTGCTGATGACGTGGATGGGGTACAAAGCAGTGTAGGATCAGCATGAAAACGCTTCCCTGCTACGTTCTAAGTGTCAAGAAGGCCTAAACGCCCAGGATGTCCCTACTGTTAGTAGTCAGACACATTTAGATGATGCAGAACAGCATTGTAGAAGATTTTGTGCAGGAAAGACATGCTTGCACTAGAGCAAGCTAGCAAGTGGGAGGCTGAAGAGGTCCGCACTTCCTTCTTATGTGTTTTGGAAATTACCGTACTAGCCTGATGTTTATACTGTTTTTTACACTTTTTTGAATAAGATCTCTTTTTGGCTCTTGTATTCAGTGGTTGTCCTGTACTATACAATGTATTATTGCTACTATGTGTAGGAACTATTTTTCTTACGTTTTTCACTTTTCATTCATTTTGAGTTTATAGGTGCTTGCACCTTTAACATTGTGTTTGAGCAGCATCTGTCCATTATATAGGCTGGTCTTTTAGCATAGTTATTTGTATGAAATATTGTATGCATAACTTTAGAACACTATTCACATTGCTGTACTTGATCTGCTGCTTATATTTCCTCAATCAGTTATTTATTTAATTCTGTACATGAGCACGGATGTTAACTCTACTCTTTGCCATTCAGTGATTTAATATATACATACAAAGTACCTTTAATAGGTAGTTTACCAGTATATCCTCCTTTCTAAAGGAATAGTGATGATGTATCTGTCCTGCTGAGAGGAATAGTTCATTGCTGTTCTATATATGCTCAATATAATCATAAAGCACTACCACACAAAATGGCCGAGAGTAGGAAATATTAAAATATGTTTGCGCTGAAATATCCACACTAATCCAGGAACCAACCTGGTTGCAAAACTATGAACCACCACGGTGCCAAAATAAATTGCAGATGAATAAAAAGTATTACAAATCGAATGTATAAAGCTCAAAGTGCGTGTATGTATGTAGGTGTGTATGTGTGTGTGTGTGTATGTATGTATGTGTGTATGTCCGGGATAGGCATCCGCACCGTCGCAGCTACAGCCATAAAATTTGGCACAGTCACACGTCTGGACCCCGAGAGCATCCTAAGCTATGTTGTGAGGCAAAATTTTAACCCCGCGCGTTCTAATTTACCAAACAATTTTGCCCCTATCTACATACTGGGGAAAAAGTGCGCGCGCGTCAAGGCCCGCCCCTCATTATGATGTCATAATGCCCCTATTGGCATACTGGGGAAACAGTGTGCGTGTCAAGCCCCGCCCCTCATTATGATGTCATAATGGTTGCCATGGCGACGCTGATGTCGTCATAGATTGCAAGCCCCGCCGCTCATTATAATGTCATAATGGTTGACTATGGGATGGAGGATGTGTGATGGGCATATGGGCACTGGACTATGGGATGGTGGATATGTATGATGGGTATATGGGCACGGGCCTATGGGATGGAGGATGTGTGATGGGTATATGGACATGGGACTATGGGATGGCAGATATGTATATGGGCACGAGACTATGAGATGAAGGACGTGTGATGGGTATATGGGCACTCGACTATGGGATGGCGGATATGTATGATGGGTATATGGGCACGGGACTATGGGATGGAGGATATGTAAGATGGCTATATGGGCACGGGCCTATGGGATGGAGGATGTGTGACGGGTATATGGGCACGGGACTATGGGATGACAGATATGTATATGGGCACGGGACTATGGGATGGAGGATATGTGATGGGTATATGGGCACTCGACTATGGGATGGAGGATATGTGATGGGTATATGGGCATGCGACTATGGGATGGAGGATGTGTGGGTATATGGGCACAGGACTATGGGATGGAGGATATGTATGATGGGTATATGGCACGGGACTATGGGATGGAGGATATGTATGATGGGTATATGGGCACGGGCCTATGGGATGGAGGATGTGTGATGGGTATATGGGCACGGGCTTATGGGATCGTGGATATGTATGATGGGTGTTATGAATGAGTCACCGGAGGAGGAAAAAACAAAAATGCAAGCTATGTCCAGAAAACCGGAGAGGTTGGTAGCTAGCGGATTGCAGACCCCTGATCCTATTCACAACAACTAACAGTAGCCGTGGAGTGTTCCTACGGTGGTCCTAGACGCCTCTTCACAGCTGGAGAACTAAAGCCTGAAGAAAGGGGAAATCTAAACTGCCCCAGAGCAGACCCCAAAGCAATAGACAGCCCCCAACATATATTGTCGGTGAAAACACAGACAGAAAGACAGGCAGAGCAAACGATGGGGCCCAACTAACTAGATAGGAAAGGACAGAAAAGATGCTGGCTGCAATCCGCAAAAACCCTACCAAAAATGTCCCAACACGTCTGATAGGAAAAACGGCCCTGAAGTCACTAGACTTCAACATCCCTATATCAGCACTCCGATATATTCTGAAGACAGAGCAAAAGAGATTTAACCGATCAGGGACAAAAATGGAAATTCAGCAGAGCCCCAGCCGGGGCTGGCAGAACACAAAACTAAGCAAATCAGACAAAATCTCAAGGAACAATCACAGAGCAAAACTTAGCTTTAGAAGACAGGAACTGAACTTGTGGCCAGAGCTCAGAGCAGAGAACTCACCAGCAACCCTACAGGGTGTCGGCTGCCTTATATCCACTCAGAGATTCCGGATGTCCAATCGCAATCCACCTGTTCAGGTGACAGGTTTCTCCCATCCAAATCAGTTTCACCACCTCCTTACACCAGCAGAGGGAGTTCATCGGACATCAAAGGTGAACGAGAAAATGAGCTCACAATAGATGGGTATATGGGCAGGGACTATGGGATGGAGGATAATTATAATTTGCTATAGTTAGTTACTATGCCCGGGCAGCGCCGGGCTCTTCAGCTAGTCTAATATATAAAGCTCAAGTGTGTGTATGTATGTATGTGTGTATGTCCGGGATTGGCATCCGCACCGTCGCAGCTACAGCCACAAAATTTGGCACAGTCACACGTCTGGACCCAGAGAGTGTCCTAGGCTATGTTGTGAGGAGAAATTTTAACCCCGCGCGTTCCAATTTGCCAAACAATTTTGCCCCTAGCTACATAATGGGGAAAAAGTGTGGGTATCAAGCCCCGCCCCTTATTATGTCATAATGGTTGCCATGGCGACGCTGATGTCATAGGTTGCAAGCCCAACCGATCATTATGATGTCATAATGGTTGACTATGGGATGGAGGATGAGTCATGGCCGGGTATATGGGCACTGGACTATGGTATGGAGGATATGTATGATGGGTATATGGGCACGGGACTATGAGATGAAGGATGTGTGATGGGTATATGGGCATGGGACTGTGGGATGGCGGATATGTATGATGGGTATATGGGCACGGGACTATGGGATGGAGGATATGTAAGATGGCTATATGGGCACGGGCCTATGGGATGGAGGATGTGTGATGTGGGTATATGGGCACGGGACTATGGGATGGAGGATATGTAAGATGGCTATATGGGCACGGGCCTATGGGATGGAGGATGTGTGACGGGTATATGGGCACGGGACTATGGGATGACAGATATGTATATGGGCACGGGACTATGGGATGGAGGATGTGTGATGGGTATATGGGCACGGGACTATGGGATGGCGGATATGTAAGATGGGTATATGGGCACTCGACTATGGGATGGAGGATATGTGATGGGTATATGGGCATGGGACTATGGGATGGAGGATGTGTGGGTATATGGGCACAGGACTATGGGATGGAGGATATGTATGATGGGTATATGGCACGGGACTATGGGATGGAGGATATGTATGATGGGTATATGGGCACGGGCCTATGGGATGGAGGATGTGTGATGGGTATATGGGCACGGGCTTATGGGATCGTGGATATGTATGATGGGTGTTATGAATGAGTCACCGGAGGAGGAAAAAACAAAAATGCAAGCTATGTCCAGAAAACCGGAGAGGTTGGTAGCTAGCGGATTGCAGACCCCTGATCCTATTCACAACAACTAACAGTAGCCGTGGAGTGTTCCTACGGTGGTCCTAGACGCCTCTTCACAGCTGGAGAACTAAATAAGCCTGAAGAAAGGGGAAATCTAAACTGCCCCAGAGCAGACCCCAAAGCAATAGACAGCCCCCAACATATATTGTCGGTGAAAACACAAACAGACAGAAAGACAGGCAGAGCAAACGATGGGGCCCAACTAACTAGATAGGAAAGGACAGAAAAGATGCTGGCTGCAATCCGCAAAAACCCTACCAAAAATGTCCCAACACGTCTGATAGGAAAAACGGCCCTGAAGTCACTAGACTTCAACATCCCTATATCAGCACTCCGATATATTCTGAAGACAGAGCAAAAGAGATTTAACCGATCAGGGACAAAAATGGAAATTCAGCAGAGCCCCAGCCGGGGCTGGCAGAACACAAAACTAAGCAAATCAGACAAAATCTCAAGGAACAATCACAGAGCAAAACTTACCTTTAGAAGACAGGAACTGAACTTGTGGCCAGAGCTCAGAGCAGAGAACTCACCAGCAACCCTACAGGGTGTCGGCTGCCTTATATCCACTCAGAGATTCCAGATGTCCAATCGCAATCCACCTGTTCAGGTGACAGGTTTCTCCCATCCAAATCAGTTTCACCACCTCCTTACACCAGCAGAGGGAGTTCATCGGACATCAAAGGTGAACGAGAAAATGAGCTCACAATAGATGGGTATATGGGCAGGGACTATGGGATGGAGGATAATTATAATTTGCTATAGTTAGTTACTATGCCCGGGCAGCGCCGGGCTCTTCAGCTAGTCTAATATATAAAGCTCAAGTGTGTGTATGTATGTATGTGTGTATGTCCGGGATTGGCATCCGCACCGTCGCAGCTACAGCCACAAAATTTGGCACAGTCACACGTCTGGACCCAGAGAGTGTCCTAGGCTATGTTGTGAGGAGAAATTTTAACCCCGCGCGTTCCAATTTGCCAAACAATTTTGCCCCTAGCTACATAATGGGGAAAAAGTGTGGGTATCAAGCCCCGCCCCTTATTATGTCATAATGGTTGCCATGGCGACGCTGATGTCATCATAGGTTGCAAGCCCCACCGATCATTATGATGTCATAATGGTTGACTATGGGATGGAGGATGAGTCATGGCCGGGTATATGGGCACTGGACTATGGTATGGAGGATATGTATGATGGGTATATGGGCACGGGACTATGAGATGAAGGATGTGTAATGGGTATATGGGCATGGGACTGTGGGATGGCGGATATGTATGATGGGTATATGGGCACGGGACTATGGGATGGAGGATATGTAAGATGGCTATATGGGCACGGGCCTATGGGATGGAGGATGTGTGATGTGGGTATATGGGCACGGGACTATGGGATGGAGGATATGTATGATGGGTATATGGGCACGGGACTATGAGATGAAGGATGTGTGATGGGTATATGGGCATGGGACTGTGGGATGGCGGATATGTATGATGGGTTTATGGGCACGGAACTATGAGATGAAGGATGTGTGTTGGGTATATGGGCACTCGACTATGGGATGGAGGATATGTATGATGGGTATATGGGCATGGGACTATGGGATGGTGGATATGTATGATGGGTATATGGGTACGGGACTATGGGATGGAGGATAATTATAATTTGTTATAACTAACCACAGTTAGTTACTATGCCCGGGCAGCGCCGGGCTCTTCAGCTATTTTTTTTTATATATATATATATATATATATATAAAATGTGTTACAGAAACACTGCAGATACTCATCAATTAAAAATAAGCATGGTCGTTCATAATTTTGCAACCAGGTTGGTTCCTGGATTAGTGTGGATATTTCAGCGCAAACATTTTAATATTTAATATTTTGTATTTGATTTACAACAACGTGGTGTGTTGTTTTGTTGTGCGGCGGGTATCCCTCCAAGAATAATAGCGCCCCCATACATACCAATTTCCGAGAGTAGTAAAATGCAAGTGCTGGTAAAAAGATGGCAACAAATGGTTTTAATACATTAGCTAGAGACTGCTCCATTAAGGGTTACCTTGACGTGGTGGAGCAGCCTGGTATACACTTTTTTGCAAAAAAAGTATCGACTAAATGCCCTGTATTTGTTGCCATCTTTTTACCAGCACTTGCTGATTACTGTCATATTTGTTACTGCAGGGTATTTCTGCACTTTTGTCATTCTGTGTTTTCTTTTTGTGTTTCATGCTGTATACAATGTATATTATTCAGAAGGAGAAAAATAGAGGAGACGTGAAGGTATACTAGGGTCAGGAAGGGGAGCACAATTCATCCCAGGGAAGTAAATACATTATGAACAACATGTAAAACAGCAGTGGCAATAAAGAGGCAAAGACTATAACACTATACCAAAATGGTATTGGATATAGAAGCCTCTGGTATAATTCATAAATGCATCCTTACCCATAAATCAGTCAGGGGAGCTTTCCCACCGCACCCAGCAGCCCCTTGACGCGCGTTTCGCGGTCAGCTTTCTCAAAAGGAGTGCAAATCTTTACTTGTATTGCAGTCCTAGTATAGTTCCACTATCTTTGGGAAACAAAGGCACTATGTTTGAATTTATTTTACTCATTTATATAGTGCTATTAATTCCACAGCGCTTTACAGACGTTTATTGGCACTGTCCCCGTGGGGCTCACAATCTAAGTTTCCTATCAGTATGTCTTTGGAATGAATGAATGATTGTTAAAGAGAACCTGTCACCTGTTTTGGCAGCTATAAGGTGCAGTCACTGCCTTTCAGGTCTGACCTGCAAGTGATAAAAAACAAGATTAATTATACTCACCCGGGGTGCTGTCCGGGGTACTGCCTGGCACTGGCTGCTCCAGGTAAGTTTATCATTATCTAGGATCCCCAAGTCCTTCTCCATGTCAGATTTTCCCAGTGGTTTCCCGTTCAGTGTGTAATGGTGATATTGATTCCTTCTTCCCATGTGTATAACCTTACATTTATCAATGTTACACCGCATCTGCCACCTTTCGGCCCAAGTTTCCAATGTATCCAGATCCATCTGTAGCAGAATACTATCTTCTCTTGTATTGACTGTTTTACATAGTTTTGTATCATCTGGTCACCTTATGGCAGTAATTTCAGTGTTGGTCTTTGTATAGTAATTTATTTTCGGGAACAGCATGGTTATCTGCTGAGGTTCCCTTACACCCACAATTAGGGTGCATCACTGTAGTTGTAACTAGAGTTGAGCGACTTTTGTTTTTTTAGGGTCGAGTTTCGTTTCGTGAAACCCGACTTTTCCAAAAGTCGGGTCGAGCAAGATCGGCCGATTATAGGGAAAAGTCGGGGTCGTCCCGAAACACGAAACCCAATGTAAGTCAATGGGGAATAAAAGTCGGCAGTGAGAGGAGGACAGGAAACACACCTACAGTGCTCATTTGAATGCCAAAAGCATCAATTCTTCTTACTTAAGCTGGTCAACCTTAATTAACTTCATAATACAAGTTACGCACTGAAAAATGGGGGTTATTTGGCTAAAGTTGTGGGGGGGTAGGGCTGGCTCCAGGTTTTCATGTGCCCTGGGCGAAAGAGCGCCCCTTTAACACATACCACAACTCATCATGCTCCGATACGGCAGAGAAATAGCGGTATAGTACAATGAAAAATACTTCACTTTTTACATCTCATGACGAGGCCCATCTATTTCTCCATACAGAATCATTGGTCCCATATAATGTTTGAAACAGTATATGATGAGCTCCACATAATGCTACAGTATATGTTGGTCCCCATGGATGAAGCTCCACTGTCTTATGGGCCCAAATAATGCTCCAAACATAATGGGCCCCATGGGCCCTGTAAATGCTGCTCCAGTGTCTGATGTCCACCTTTGGAATGTTCCAGTGTATGGTGGGCCCCATCTATCATTCTCCAGAGTATAGTGCTCCCCAAAAATTGCTGTCCCAACATTGAAAACAATCAAATAAGTCTCCTCGCTAGGGAATCCCTGTACTAGTCTGGACTCCTCGTCGTCCCCATCTTCCATCTCACTGCACAGTATTTCAACCTTGCAAGTGCTGTGATCCTGAGTAAGCAGGGGGGGCCCACTCGTTGGCGACGGCACTGGCACAGGGCCCCTGATAGTACGGTGGTGTGTCTGATGGCGGGTGGGTCGAACCTGCACTTTCATCTGCAGCTTCCTCTTTGTCACCGTGTAAGATGGAACTGTATATGGGAAGGGTAACCTGAGTTTCATCAGGGTCAGATTCAGGCCGTGTAGCGTGCGAGGGGAATGTAGTGGTCTGGGTCAATGTACCAGCAGATTCATCGAGCAGTGGCTGGGCATCAGTGCACTTGTGTCGCCCCCAGGAGTACGGTCGCCACAGTGGCATTACCTTCCTCCTAGGGAATGTGATGTCATGCTTGGGAGCAACGAAGGATCTCTCTAGCAGGTTAACTGATTGGGCGGCGTTATTCCCACGAGTCATGACCCTCCAAACAGCGTTCATGAAGGCAAAGTGTTTGTTTTACGTGGGCAGTATGGTTGCAAAGCTGAACCTTAAAGGAATGTCCAGAAGGGCACCACCAGGAGTGGAGCCTACGGCGTAATTTGACTCAACACGGGCAACCTCAACCATGCCAGCTACAGAACAGATGCACACATTGCAAGCTTAATTCCGTTAACGAACGAGACTCCGTCATGCCCCGCGGTCCGAGTCCGGCTTACTAGAGGGACACGTGAGGCTCTGGCACATGAGATTGGCCAATAACTGGTGTGACATGCCCTTACATGTCCGTGGCTGCATGTGCACTACACTGAAAAGGCCAGCGTTTGTCGCTTACAGGTGCAGATAACCCGCTGAACAACGATAGTGATGGGGATCACTGATTACAATTATTACCCGCGAACTATGATTTCCCAGTAAGTGCAGGTCAACCGCAGTTCCGCAGTTCCAGTTTTTCAGGAATTAACCGTCATTCCTGAAAAAATGAAAAGCTTACGTGTGCAAACCACAGGTGCTGTAGCTTGCTTAACAGCTCGCCAGCCGTTCTCACGCCCAGTATGGATTACACGTGATTGCACAAAGGTGAGAAAGGGTACCGTATCCCAGGATAACATGTATGGATAGCGTACACATTCAAAATATGTCTGTACATCAGGAGGCAGGCTTAGACGGTGTTAGGCCCAGTATGGCTTGCAAGTGATTGCACAAAAGTGAGAAAGGGTACCGTATCCCCGGATAACGTATGGATAGCGTACACATTCAAAAGATATGTCTATACATCAGGAGGCAGGCTCAGACGGTGTTAGGCCCAGTATGGCTTGCACGTGATTGCACAAAGGTGAGAAAGGGTACCGTATCCCCGGATAACATGTATGGATAGCGTACACATTCAAAAGATATGTCTATATATCAGGAGGCAGGCTCAGACGGTGTTAGGCCCAGTATGGATTGCACGTGATTGCACAAAGGTGAGAAAGGGTACCGTATCCACAGATAACATGTATGGATAGCGTACACATTCAAAAGATATGTCTATACATCAGGAGGTAGGCTCAGACGGTGTTAGGCCCAGTATGGCTTGCACGTGATTGCACAAAGATGAGAAAGGGTACTGTATCCCCGGATAACATGTATGGATAGCGTACACATTCAAAAGATATGTCTATACATCAGGAGGCAGGCTCAGACGGTGTTAGGCCCAGTATGGATTGCACGTGATTGCACAAAGATGAGAAAGGGTACCGTATCCCCGGATAACATGTATGGATAGCGTACACATTCAAAATATATGTCTATACATCAGGAGGCAGGCTCAGACGGTGTCAGGCACAGTGTGGATTTGACGGCCCAGACTACACAGCGGAGGAGCAGGGAGAGGTAAAGATTGCAAATGCTGGGGCCCTGCCCAAGCAAGGGGGGCCCACTCGGATTGCACTATGAGGGACCCTGTGACAGTGCCCGCGCCCAAGAGTCGGCCTACCCACCTGTCCAGGGCAACGGCACTCGCACGGTGTCGTGCGCTAGGTGGTGACCCCGGCCATGGGGGGGGGAGGCAGCACAGTTAGGGAGTTTTAGAAAGTGGCATATGTTGATGTTGGACATTCAGCTGATGCAAAAGACGAAATAGGTCAAGTCCCAGGAAGAGGTGGACCAAAGCAAGCCATTTTTCTGTTACCCTATGTGTCATCAGGGGAAGGTGGGACAAAATCCTTGGAAACCCATGCATGGTTCATTTTAATGAAGGTTAGATCATCCACATTTTGGGTTGACAGACGGGTCCTTTTTTCTGTCCGGATTGATCCAGCTGCACTGAAGACTCTTTCCGATAGCACACTTGCAGCTGGGCAAGCGAGCTCCTATAAGGCATATTGGGCCAATTCAGGCCAGGTGTCCAGTTTAGTGGCTCAATAGTCAAAGGGGAATGACCTGTGTGGGAGAACATCGATATGGGAGGAAAAGTAGTTTGTAACCATAGTTAACAACTGCTGTCTCCTGTCACTTTCCATCGATGCTGTATTACCAGTTGTGTGAGCGGTACTTGAAAAATCAGTCCACAACATGGGCATGAAACCCCTGTCTCCAACGCCACTTCTGCTTTGTGCACCACGAACACCTCTGCCAAGCTGCTCCCGGCCCGTACGGCTCGTGTGAGAACCATCACCGCTGCTGTGTGCTGGGAATGCCTCAAGCAACCGATTTACCAGAGTTGCTTGTTTATTAGCCAATATTAGGTCAAGGTTCTCCTGTGGCATGATGTTTTGTAATTTGCCTTTATAGCGTGGATCCAGGATGCTGGCCAACCAGTAGTCGTCATCGTTCATCATTTTGGCAATGCGGGGGTCCCTTTTTAGGATCCGCAAGGCATAATCTGACATGTGGGCCAATGTTCTCGGTGTCAATGATGCACTGCGAGTGCTGGGTGGAGGAGCACTTTCTGGCAAATCCACATCCCTCCAGTCACGCACAAACCCTGTACCAGACCTTGCCACGCCAACATTTTCACTTGCCCCACGAGATGCATCCTCCTCCCCTAAGTAATCATCCCCATCATCCTCCTCCTCCTCCTCTTCTTCCTCCAACTCGTCCAGGAGAGGTCCCTGAGCAGACAATGGCTGAATGTCATCAAGGATTCCCTCCTCCTCTTCCTCCTCATCAACATTGGCAGCAGACGCCTGCTCCTTAAGGTGCATCAAAGTTTGCATGAGCAGACGCAAAAGTAGGATGCTCATGCTTAGGATGGTGTCGTCTGCGCTTACCAGCCGTGTGCATTCCTCAAAACACTGAAGGACTTTACAGAGGTCTTTCAGCTTCGACCACTGCACACCTGTCAACTCCATGTCTGCTCTCAAAGTGCCTGGCCGTGTATCCTCCCACAAATGCATTATGGCCTGCCTCTGCTCGCACAGCCGCTCCACCATGTGCAGGGTGGAGTTCCACCTTGTTGCAATGTCGATAATAAGGCGGTGGTTGGGAAGGTGGAGCAATCGCTGCAGCTTCTGCATACGAACGGAGTGTACAGGCGACCGGCGGATGTGCGCGCACAGTCTTCGCACCTTATGGAGCAGGGCTGTTAACTTCGGATAATTTTTGAGGAAGCACTGCACCACCAGGTTCAAGGTGTGAGCCAAGCAAGGTATGTGGCTGAGTTTTGAAAGGGCTATGGCTGCCACAAAATTACGGCCGTTATCACTAACTACGTTGCCTGCCTCAAGATGTACACTGCCCAGTAGGGTGACCGCAAAAAATCGATGTCGGAATTTTGTCCGTCTGGACCCCACAAAACGATTCCCCTTTCCAGATATTGAGATAGCCAAAATTTGAGCTCGATCAAACGACGTTAACCCGTGCCGCTCGTCGCTCAAAGTTTGAAAAAATCCAAATTGAGGTATTTTAAGATTTAGGTATTTTGCATAGTCTGTTAGACTATAAAGAATGTGACAACAACATTGCAGAAATAGCCCTGACCAAATTTTTGAACCATTTGTGGTATTTGAATGCAGAGTTGGTGGGATTATCGTTTTTTGATCCCACCATTACAGACAATGAAAAGTTGTTAATGGCTAATAAATTGCTCAGTAGCACAGATGAACCATCAGAGCACGCTAGGGTTGTAAAGCCAAAAGTTAGGAAAGAAAAATTAAAAGAGGTAGGAAGTAACCGACTTTAACGACCTTCTGACAAAAGATGAAGAACAAAAGCAATATGTCCTGCAAGTTGTAAGCAAATGCCGAGCATTATATTCTGACGTTTCAAAAACTACTTTAACAAAAGCTCTAGAATAGATTAGATAACTATTAGATTACAGCTGACAACTTGGAAGATGTCTGGTCGCGGCAAAGGAGGAAAAGGTCTTGGGAAGGGCGGCGCTAAGCGGCACAGGAAGGTGCTCCGTGACAACATCCAGGGCATCACCAAGCCTGCCATCCGCCGTCTCGCTCGCAGAGGAGGCGTCAAGCGCATCTCCGGCCTCATCTATGAAGAGACTCGCGGGGTCCTGAAAGTCTTCCTGGAGAACGTGATCCGTGACGCCGTCACCTACACCGAGCACGCCAAGAGGAAGACCGTCACCGCTATGGACGTGGTGTACGCGCTCAAGCGCCAGGGCCGCACTCTCTACGGCTTCGGAGGTTAATTGTATTCTCTTCTGTGCTGATAACCCAAAGGCTCTTTTCAGAGCCACCCACATCTTCTACATGAGAGGCTACGATTTCCTATTCCTGCAATCTGGTGCCTGTAAGTATACTAGTTGTCACAGCCTGGCATGTGTCTTGCACTTTCCTCCTTCCATATTGGAGCTGGCACCGCGGACTTGGGGTGATGTGGTTTATTCTCCTTGACCTATAATATACAGCTGCCAGGTTCTGGGGGCATACAGTATATCCGCACTGTGCAGCACAGACATCTCTGCACCACAGTACATACCTCGCTGTGATGTGGTCACTACAGAGCAGAAATCCAAGTTCTGCCGTGAGATGAACGTGATTCTGCTACAGGTCTTCCTGATCAGATCAGTGTGTGTGTCAGGAGGCAGCGAATACTCCCGGGGATTGTCGCTGGATAGATGCGCCTCCCCCAAAGGCTCCTATCAGAGCCGCACACATGTGTTCTACAATTCCTGATATTTGATGACTGCGGTGATGGAGTCTGGTCAGATCCTATTTCTCAGGATTGGTGTAAATCCAGTGAGGAGCGGTCACATCCTGTACCGGTAACTGCTCCCCCTTGTTAGTGGCGGCTCCCCGGTATGTCCAGCGCCTGCATCTCATCACTACCACCCTCCTCATTTACCATCTACATGTGGCCACTGATTG
Organism: Dendrobates tinctorius; assembly: GCF_039654945.1. Lineage (NCBI taxonomy): Eukaryota > Metazoa > Chordata > Amphibia > Anura > Dendrobatidae > Dendrobates > Dendrobates tinctorius. The sequence goes on along the minus strand of NW_027361869.1, from coordinate 8,430,977 downwards.
TGACCTCCTGACTGCTCCTAATAACATGGACTGGAGCTACAGCCGGCAGCGGTCTCCTGTGCTCGGGCTGATGGATGAAGCCGCTCCCTCCCCGCAGCCGGACATTAGCGGCTCGTTCCCCTCATGACGGGGAGGTTTCTGGTGTCTTATCCTATTTATCAGTAGTCGGAGCCAGAAGAGAGAACAGAGTCCGCACCCCGAATGTACAGCGCCGTCATCCGAGCCCGGCGGACCATAGCGAGGACTGGAGATGAGGCGGCTCCGGAGCCTGTGTATTTCTGAGTGCGGAGAGCGCCATCCCTCCAGAGGAGAAAAAGTCTCGCATACAAGATAACTGCATAAATGTGGTTGGTGAGATAATGAGCAGCGGCCACCGTTCTGGGGATTGAGGGGTTAATACAATCTCACTTTACCACACGATCTGCAGGTATAATGGCCGCTTACTCCTGACAGTGATTGGGAAATGATGTCTCTTCCACAAGCAGAGAACAGTCACTGAAGGGTTAATGATCGAGGGCCGAGAGCACGACTGAGCGGGAGATTCAAACCATCAAACGGTTATAAAGCTCCGCCCACAGGAACCGACCAATCGATAGACGTGCTTCCTCCTCCGTTTAACTCCTTATTGCCCTTCTACCTGCTGCTCCTCATGTACACGTGTTCTCCCGGCAGCGCTCAGCACATCGGGCTCCTCCTGGTAGAACATGTGCGGATTGTATCATCCGATCTGTGCTAGATGCGGCCTCCTGTGATCAGTGCGGACCCCACACGGAGACGCCCAGATATAACGTTACCGGGTCTCCGTGTGGGGTCCGCTCCGATCACTGCTGGAAGTGGAGTTGAGACTGATCAGCCCTGGAGCTGCAGGCAATGTATACACACCCCGTACGGTGCTGCACATCCTCCATACCACCTACTGGGTGGTATACAGCACTACAAAGCCTACGTGTGCTGTATACTCCCCATCTAGTGCTGCAGACACAAATCCGAGAGCATCTGTTCTATATAAGCCTGAATCATGGAATGTTCCAGCTCAGTGCAAGATTCATTAAATCCTCCCAGACGGATGTCTGTCCAGCCTCTGTTTGAAGACTTCCATTGAAGGAGAACTCAACACCTCTAGTGGCAGCCTGTTCCACTTATTGATCATCCTCACTGTCAAAAAGTTCTCTTTAATATCTAATCCGTGTCTCCTCCCATTCAGAATCATCTACAGAATACCCCCATATAGTGCTGTAAACCCCAAATAGCTATTGTATGTATAGGCTCACATAGTGCTGGATACCCTCCATATAGTGACATGAGCATAAGGTAGTGCTGATACCTACATATTGCTGAATACTCTGCACAAAGTGCTGTGGGCCCTCCATATTGTTCTATATAACATCATATGTGGCTGTATACCCCCACATAGTGCTGGTTACCCTCCATATAGTGACATCAATCAATCAAATTTATTATCGCCAAGTACATATTACATATATACAAGGAATTCTTTGTGGCAAAGAGGCAACATAATATATAACAACAGATACAACAAGTAACATCTAACAAGACAGATACAGTATATAGTCTACACATGACGATTTAATTGTTGAACAGAGTGGATAGAAGCTGTTCATATGGCGGTTGCTGCTGCATTTGGGGACTCTGAAGCGACGTCCTGAAGGGAGTAGTTGGAATGAGGAGTGTCCCGGGTGAGAGGGATCGGATGAAATTTTCAATGCGTGGGATCGAATACTCTTATCATAAAGATCCTGGATTTTAGGCAGGGGGGAGCCTATAATTCTCTCTGCTGTTCTGAAAGTCCTTTGTAAGCGGAGTTTGTCATGCGCAGTGGCTCCCCCATACCAGACTATCAGAGAGGAACAAATCACAGATCTGATGACAGCATTAAAGAATAAGATCAGCAGATTCTTAGACAAACCATATCTTTTCAGCTGACGCAGGAAGAACATCCTCTGTTGTGCTTTTCTTATAACAGCATCCACGTTTTTCCCCCATTTAAGATCATGAGAGATGATAACTAGAGTTGAGCGACTTTTGGTTTTTTAGGGTCGCGTTTCGTTTCGTGAAACCCGACTTTTCCAAAAGTCGGGTCGAGCAAGATCGGCCGATTATAGGGAAAAGTCGGGGTCGTCCCGAAACACGAAACCCAATGTAAGTCAATGGGGAATAAAAGTCGGCAGTGAGAGGAGGACAGGAAACACACCTACAGTGCCCATTTGAATGCCAAGAGCATCAATTCTTCTTACTTAAGCTTGTCAACCTTAATTAACTTCATAATATAAGTTACGCACTGAAAAATGGGGGTTATTTGGCTAAAGTTGTGGGGGGGGAGGGCTGGCTGCAGGTTTTCATGTGCCCTGGGCGAAAGAGCGCCCCTTTAACACATACCACAACTCATCATGCTCCGATACGGCAGATAAATAGCGGTATAGTACAATGAAAAATACCTCACTTTTTACATCTCATGACGACGCCCATCTATTTCTCCATACAGAATCATTGGTCCCATATAATGTTTGAAACAGTATATGATGAGCTCCACATAATGCTACAGTATATGTTGGTCCCCATGGATGAAGCTCCACTGTCTTATGGGCCCAAATAATGCTCCAAACATAATGGGCCCCATTTCTAATGCTCTAGTGTATAATGGGCCCTGTAAATGCTGCTCCAGTGTCTGATGTCCACCTTTGGAATGTTCCAGTGTATGGTGGGCCCCATCTATCATTCTCCAGAGTATAGTGCTCCCCAAAAATTGCTGTCCCAACATTGAAAACAATCAAATAAGTCTCCTCGCTAGGGAATCCCTGTACTTGTCTGGACAGGTGCTGTAGCTTGCTTAACAGCTCGCCAGCCGTTCTCACGCCCAGTATGGATTGCACGTGATTGCACAAAGGTTAGAAAGGGTACCGTATCCCTGGATAACATGTATGGATAGCGTAGACATTCAAAATAAGTATATACAGCATGAGGCAGGCTCAGACGGTGTTAGGCCCAGTATGGATTGCACGTCATTGCACAAAGGTTAGAAAGGGTACCGTATCCCCGGATAACATGTATGGATAGCGTACACTTTCAAAATATATGTCTATACAGCATGAGGCAGGCTCAGACGGTGTTAGGCCCAGTATGGATTGCACGTCATTGCACAAAGGTTAGAAAGGGTACCGTATCCCCGGATAACATGTATGGATAGCGTACACATTCAAAATATATGTCTATACAGCATGAGGCAGGCTCAGACGGTGTTAGGCCCAGTATGGATTGCACGTCATTGCACAAAGGTTAGAAAGGGTACCGTATCCCCGGATAACATGTATGGATAGCGTACACATTCAAAATATATGTCTATAAAGCATGAGACAGGCTCAGACGGTGTTAGGCCCAGTATGGATTGCACGTCATTGCACAAAGGTTAGAAAGGGTACCGTATCCCCGGATAACATGTATGGATAGCGTACACATTCAAAATATATGTCTATACAGCATGAGGCAGGCTCAGACGGTGTTAGGCCCAGTATGGATTGCACGTCATTGCACAAAGGTTAGAAAGGGTACCGTATCCCCGGATAACATGTATGGATAGCGTACACATTCAAAATATATGTCTATACAGCATGAGGCAGGCTCAGACGGTGTTAGGCCCAGTATGGATTGCACATCATTGCACAAAGGTTAGAAAGGGTACCGTATCCCCGGATAACATGTATGGATAGCGTACACATTCAAAATATATGTCTATACAGCATGAGGCAGGCTCAGACGGTGTTAGGCCCAGTATGGATTGCACGTCATTGCACAAAGGTTAGAAAGGGTACCGTATCCCCGGATAACATGTATGGATAGCGTACACATTCAAAATATATGTCTATACAGCATGAGGCAGGCTCAGACGGTGTTAGGCCCAGTATGGATTGCACGTCATTGCACAAAGGTTAGAAAGGGTACCGTATCCCCGGATAACATGTATGGATAGCGTACACATTCAAAATATATGTCTATACAGCATGAGGCAGGCTCAGACGGTGTTAGGCCCAGTATGGATTGCACGTCATTGCACAAAGGTTAGAAAGGGTACCGTATCCCCGGATAACATGTATGGATAGCGTACACATTCAAAATATATGTCTATACAGCATGAGGCAGGCTCAGACGGTGTTAGGCCCAGTATGGATTGCACGTCATTGCACAAAGGTTAGAAAGGGTACCGTATCCCCGGATAACATGTATGGATAGCGTACACATTCAAAATATATGTCTATACAGCATGAGGCAGGCTCAGACGGTGTTAGGCCCAGTATGGATTGCACGTCATTGCACAAAGGTTAGAAAGGGTACCGTATCCCCGGATAACATGCAGGGCCGGACTGGGACTAAAATTCAGCCCTGGCATTTGAAGTTACACAGGCCCACTAGTCACATGGTGACTATATAATATCTTTGTACAGTTGTAGTTTACAAGAAGTGAGAGGAGATTAACACGACTATATAACATGTAGTCACAGCTGTGCCCAGTATTTCAGCTCAGTCCTATTTATTGCTTTTAGGTACAGTACTCCTCCCAAAGCGCTGTCCCCTTTTGTATGCATGATGACAGAATTCCTGGCAGAACTGCTCTCTATTGGGCAACCAGACCCCCTGGTCATAGCTGCCCCTATCATACCTCCCAACTTTTGAAGAAGGGAAAGACGGACAAAGACTGCAGCGCGCCGCTGTAAATTTTGGCCACGCCCAACCACACCCATTTCACAACTAGTCACACCCATGTCCACACCTAATCGCACCCATTTAGCACTGCTGATCACACTGACTGGTACTGAGGGCACAGTGGCTGGCATTATGGGCACACTGACTGGAACTAAGGAAGAGAGAAAACAGAGAGAGAGAGAAAAAAGAAAACAGAGAGAGCGAGAAAGAAAGGGGAAAGAAAGAAAGAACAGTGAGAGACAAAGAAAGAACAGTGAGAGACAGAGAAAGAACAGAGAGAGAAAGAAAGAGGGGAAAGAAAGAAAGAACAGAGAGAGACAGAGAAAGAACAGAGAGAAAGAAAGAAGTAAAGAAAAGAAAGAAAGAACAGAGAGAAAGAGAGGAAAGAAAAAGAAAGAAAGAGGGGAAGAAAGAACAGAGAGAGAAAAAAGAAAGATTAGAGAGAGAAAGAAAGAACAGAGAGAGAATGAAAGAACAGAGAAAGAAAGAAAAAGAGAGAAAGAAATAAAGAAAGATTCTACAAAGATACTATAGCAGCCCGACTCCCATTGTAATGCCCACCTGAGCCTCCCGATGCAGGACCTATCATGATCCGCTCACATGGCCGACATCCCCGATTCCAAGGCGATCCTGCTGTCTGCGCTGTCGGAGGAGGACACGGTGATGGATCTGAAGCATTCCTGGTTCCGTCACAATCTCCTCAAGAAATTATCTCATTTCCGGTCAGCTTCCAGCACATCACTTCAGGTGGAACGTCATGTGTGTGTTTTAAAATGCTCCTCGGGGCTCCGCTGTGTACTCCTGTGTCCGTGGGAAAAGCCCGCTTTGTATGCTTTGTACACACTTGGCTCCGCTCCGTACATCCCGTACACATATGGCTCCACTCCATACATACACGGTTCCACTCCGTCCACCTTGTACACGCGTGACTCCTCTCCGTACACCTCGTACACGCGCGGCTCCTCTCCGTACACCTCATACACGCGCGGCTCCACCTCGTACACACACGGCTCCTCTCCGTACACCTCATACACACACGGCTCCTCTCCGTACACCTCATACACACACGGCTCCACCTCGTACACACACGGCTCCGCTCCGTACACCTCATACACACGGCTCCTCTCCGTACACCTCGTACACGCGCGGCTCCTCTCCGTACACCTCGTACACACGCGGCTCCTCTCCGTACACCTCGTACACACGCGGCTCCTCTCCGTACACCTCGTACACACGCGGCTCCTCTCCGTACACCTCGTACACACGCGGCTCCTCTCCGTACACCTCGTACACACGCGGCTCCTCTCCGTACACCTCGTACACACACGGCTCCTCTCCGTACACCTCGTACACACACGGCTCCTCTCCGTACACCTCGTACACGCGGCTCCTCTCCGTACACCTCGTACACGCGGCTCCTCTCCGTACACGCGACTCCTCTCCGTACACCTCGTACACGCGGCTCCTCTCCGTACACCTCGTACACGCGGCTCCTCTCCGTACACCTCGTACACGCGGCTCCTCTCCGTACACCTCGTACACGCGGCTCCTCTCCGTACACCTCGTACACGCGGCTCCTCTCCGTACACCTCGTACACGCGACTCCTCTCCGTACACCTCGTACACGCGCGGCTCCTCTCCGTACACCTCGTACACACCCGGCTCCTCTCCGTACACCTCGTACACACGCGGCTCCTCTCCGTACACCTCGTACACACGCGGCTCCTCTCCGTACACCTCGTACACACGCGGCTCCGCTCCGTACACCTCGTACACACACGGCTCCGCTCCGTACACCTCGTACACACACGGCTCCGCTCCGTACACCTCGTACACACACGGCTCCGCTCCGTACACCTCATACACACACGGCTCCGTACACCTCATACACACGGCTCCGCTCCGTACACCTCATACACACACGGCTCCGCTCCGTACACCTCATACACACACGGCTCCGCTCCGTACACCTCGTACACACACGGCTACGTACACCTCGTACACACGGCTCCGCTCCGTACACCTCGTACACACACGGCTCCGCTCCGTACACCTCGTACACACACGGCTCCGCTCCGTACACCTCGTACACACACGGCTCCGCTCCGTACACCTCGTACACACACGGCTCCGCTCCGTACACCTCGTACACACACGGCTCCGCTCCGTACACCTCGTACACACACACACACGGCTCAGTACACCTCGTACACACACGGCTCCGTACACCTCGTACACACACGGCTCCGTACACCTCGTACACACACGGCTCCGCTCCGTACACCTCGTACACACACGGCTCCTCTCCGTACACCTCGTACACACACGGCTCCTCTCCGTACACCTCGTACACACACGGCTCCTCTCCGTACACCTCGTACACGCGGCTCCTCTCCGTACACCTCGTACACGCGGCTCCTCTCCGTACACGCGACTCCTCTCCGTACACCTCGTACACGCGGCTCCTCTCCGTACACCTCGTACACGCGGCTCCTCTCCGTACACCTCGTACACGCGGCTCCTCTCCGTACACCTCGTACACGCGGCTCCTCTCCGTACACCTCGTACACGCGGCTCCTCTCCGTACACCTCGTACACGCGACTCCTCTCCGTACACCTCGTACACGCGCGGCTCCTCTCCGTACACCTCGTACACACCCGGCTCCTCTCCGTACACCTCGTACACACGCGGCTCCTCTCCGTACACCTCGTACACACGCGGCTCCTCTCCGTACACCTCGTACACACGCGGCTCCGCTCCGTACACCTCGTACACACACGGCTCCGCTCCGTACACCTCGTACACACACGGCTCCGCTCCGTACACCTCGTACACACACGGCTCCGCTCCGTACACCTCATACACACACGGCTCCGTACACCTCATACACACGGCTCCGCTCCGTACACCTCATACACACACGGCTCCGCTCCGTACACCTCATACACACACGGCTCCGCTCCGTACACCTCGTACACACACGGCTACGTACACCTCGTACACACGGCTCCGCTCCGTACACCTCGTACACACACGGCTCCGCTCCGTACACCTCGTACACACACGGCTCCGCTCCGTACACCTCGTACACACACGGCTCCGCTCCGTACACCTCGTACACACACGGCTCCGCTCCGTACACCTCGTACACACACGGCTCCGCTCCGTACACCTCGTACACACACACACACGGCTCAGTACACCTCGTACACACACGGCTCCGTACACCTCGTACACACACGGCTCCGTACACCTCGTACACACACGGCTCCGTACACCTCGTACACACACGGCTCCGCTCCGTACACCTCGTACACACACGGCTCCTCTCCGTACACCTCGTACACACACGGCTCCTCTCCGTACACCTCGTACACACACGGCTCCTCTCCGTACACCTCGTACACGCGGCTCCTCTCCGTACACCTCGTACACGCGGCTCCTCTCCGTACACCTCGTACACGCGGCTCCTCTCCGTACACCTCGTACACGCGGCTCCTCTCCGTACACCTCGTACACGCGGCTCCTCTCCGTACACCTCGTACACGCGGCTCCTCTCCGTACACCTCGTACACGCGGCTCCTCTCCGTACACCTCGTACACGCGCGGCTCCTCTCCGTACACCTCGTACACGCGCGGCTCCTCTCCGTACACCTCGTACACACCCGGCTCCTCTCCGTACACCTCGTACACACACGGCTCCGTACACCTCGTACACACGGCTCCGCTCCGTACACCTCATACACACACGGCTCCGCTCCGTACACCTCGTACACACACGGCTACGTACACCTCGTACACACGGCTCCGCTCCGTACACCTCGTACACACACGGCTCCGTACACCTCGTACACACACGGCTCCGCTCCGTACACCTCGTACACACACGGCTCCTCTCCGTACACCTCGTACACACCCGGCTCCTCTCCGTACACCTCGTAAACACGCGGCTCCTCTCCGTACACCTCGTACACACGCGGCTCCGCTCCGTACACCTCGTACACACGCGGCTCCGCTCCGTACACCTCGTACACATACGGCTCCGCTCCGTACACCTCGTACACACACGGCTCCGCTCCGTACACCTCGTACACACACGGCTCCGCTCCGTACACCTCGTACACACATGGCTCCGTACACCTCGTACACACGGCTCCGCTCCGTACACCTCATACACACACGGCTCCGCTCCGTACACCTCGTACACACACGGCTACGTACACCTCGTACACACGACTCCGCTCCGTACACCTCGTACACACACGGCTCCGTACACCTCGTACACACACGGCTCCGCTCCGTACACCTCGTACACACACGGCTCCGCTCCGTACACCTCGTATACACGGCTCCTCTCCGTACACCTCGTACACGCGCGGCTCCGCTCCGTACACCTCGTACACGCGCGGCTCCTCTCCGTACACCTCGTACACACCCGGCTCCGTACACCTCGTACACACGGCTCCGCTCTGTACACCTCGTACACACACGGCTCCGCTTCGTACACACACGGCTCCGTACACCTCGTACACACACGGCTCCGCTCCGTACACCTCGTACACACACGGCTCCGCTCTGTACACCTCGTACACACGCGGCTCCGCTCCGTACACCTCGTACACACGCGGCTCCGCTCCGTACACCTCGTACACACGCGGCTCCTCTCCGTACACCTCGTACACACCCGGCTCCTCTCCGTACACCTCGTACACACGCGGCTCCTCTCCGTACACCTCGTACACACGCGGCTCCGCTCCGTACACCTCGTACACACGCGGCTCCGCTCCGTACACCTCGTACACATACGGCTCCGCTCTGTACACCTCGTACACACACGGCTCCGCTCCGTACACCTCGTACACACACGGCTCCGCTCCGTACACCTCGTACACACACGGCTCCGTACACCTCGTACACACGGCTCCGCTCCGTACACCTCGTACACACGGCTCCGCTCCGTACACCTCATACACACACGGCTCCGCTCCGTACACCTCGTACACACACGGCTACGTACACCTCGTACACACGGCTCCGCTCCGTACACCTCGTACACACACGGCTCCGTACACCTCGTACACACACGGCTCCGTACACCTCGTACACACACGGCTCCGCTCCGAACACCTCGTACACACACGGCTCCGCTCCGTACACCTCGTATACACGGCTCCTCTCCGTACACCTCGTACACGCGCGGCTCCGCTCCGTACACCTCGTACACGCGCGGCTCCTCTCCGTACACCTCGTACACACCCGGCTCCGTACACCTCGTACACACGGCTCCGCTCTGTACACCTCGTACACACACGGCTCCGCTTCGTACACACACGGCTCCGTACACCTCGTACACACACGGCTCCGCTCCGTACACCTCGTACACACGCGGCTCCGCTCCGTACACCTCGTACACACGCGGCTCCGCTCCGTACACCTCGTACACACGCGGCTCCTCTCCGTACACCTCGTACACACCCGGCTCCGCTCCGTACACCTCGTACACACGGCTCCGCTCCGTACACCTCGTACACACACGGCTCCGCTCCGTACACCTCGTACACACACGGCTCCGCTCCGTACACCTCGTACACACACGGCTCCGCTCCGTACACCTCGTACACACACGGCTCTGCTACATCCACACTGTAAATCCTGACCCCACACATACTTACCTCAACCAGCACCATGACAACAGCAAAGCAGAGTCTTGCAGACGGTAGAGGCAAGGCTGAGCGCACAGGACCTGTGATGAGGTCACAGGAGTGGCAGAGTCAGGGGTGACATGTCGGGGGTCTGGACAAAGGCTCCTGATCATGTGACCCCCTGACTCCTCCCCTCCTGTGACCTCATCACAGGTCCTGCGAACAGAGCGAGCAGGCAAGCGAGTGCGACACTGTGAGTGGCTGCGGGGGGGAGGGGGTCTCATGCTACGGCGAGGATGGGGTGAGAGGAGGGGGCGTGGCGGCTTATCTCCCTGCAGTGCGGGAGGAACTTGAATCTATCACCGCCATGCCCGCAGAGGGCCGGCGGCAGGAGCCACAGTGGCCGCAGCAGCTGGCAAGCGGCCAGATGTTCGGGCGCTGCCGCCCCCGGCCCACGTGACAACGGCCCAGCGGGAAAATGCCCGGTTGGTTATATTGCCAATCCGGGCCTGATAACATGTATGGATAGCGTACACATTCAAAATATATGTCTATACAGCATGAGGCAGGCTCAGACGGTGTTAGGCCCAGTATGGATTGCACGTCATTGCACAAAGGTTAGAAAGGGTACCGTATCCCCGGATAACATGTATGGATAGCGTACACATTCAAAATATATGTCTATATATCAGGAGGCAGGCTCAGACGGTGTCAGGCACAGTATGGATTTGACGGCCCAGATTACACAGCGGAGGAGCAGGGAGAGGTAAAGATTGCAAATGCTGGGGCCCTGCCCAAGCAAGGGGGGCCCACTCGTGGGCGTCGGTACTGGCACTGGGCCCCTCATAGTACAGCGGTGTGTCTGACGGCAGGTGTGCACCACCACCGTCAGAGACACTTGATTGCACTATGAGGGACCCTGTGCCAGTGCCCGCGCCCAAGAGTCGGCCTACCCACCTGTCCAGGGCAACGGCACTCGCACGGTGTCATGCGGTAGGTGGTGACCCCGGCCATGGGGGGGGAGGCAGCACAGTTAGGGAGTTTTAGAAAGTGGCATATGTTGATGTTGGACATTCAGCTGATGCAAAAGGCGAAATAGGTGAAGTACCAGGAAGAGGTGGACCAAAGCAAGTCATTTTTCTGTCACCCTATGTGTCATCAGGGGAAGGTGGGACAAAATCCTTGGAAACCCATGCGTGGTTCATTTTAATGAAGGTTAGATCATCCACATTTTGGGTTGACAGACGGGTCCTTTTTTCTGTCAGGATTGATCCAGCTGCACTGAAGACTCTTTCCGATAGCACACTTGCAGCTGGGCAAGCGAGCTCCTGTAAGGCATATTGGGCCAATTCAGGCCAGGTGTCCAGTTTAGCGGCCCAATAGTCAAAGGGGAATGACCTGTGTGGGAGAACATCGATATGGGAGGAAAAGTAGTTTGTAACCATAGTTGACAACTGCTGTCTCCTGTCACTTTCCATCGATGCAGTATTACCAGTTGTGTGAGCGGTATTTGAAAAATCAGTCCACAACATTGTCATGAAACCCCTGTCTCCAACGCCACTTCTGCTGTGTGCACCACGAACACCTCTGCCAAGCTGCCCCCGGCCCGTACGGCTCTTGTGAGAACCATCACCGCTGCTGTGTGCTGGGAATGCCTCAAGCAACCGATTTACCAGAGTTGCTTGTTTATTAGCCAATATTAGGTCAAGGTTCTCCTGTGGCATGATGTTTTGTAATTTGCCTTTATAGCGTGGATCCAGGATGCTGGCCAACCAGTAGTCGTCATCGTTCATCATTTTGGCAATGCGGGGGTCCCTTTTTAGGATCCGCAAGGCATAATCTGACATGTGGGCCAATGTTCCCGGTGTCAATGATGCACTGCGAGTGCTGGGTGGAGGAGCACTTTCTGGCAAATCCACATCCCTCCAGTCACGCACAAACCCTGTACCAGACCTTGCCACGCCAACATTTTCACTTGCCCCACGAGATGCATCCTCGTCCCCTAAGTAATCATCCCCATCATCCTCCTCCTCTTCTTCCTCCACCTCGTCCAGGAGAGGTCCCTGAGCAGACAATGGCTGAATGTCATCAAGGATTCCCTCCTCCTCTTCCTCCTCATCAACATTGGCTGCAGACGCCTGCTCCTTAAGGTGCGTCAAAGTTTGCATGAGTAGACGCATAAGTGGGATGCTCATGCTTAGGATGGCGTCGTCTGCGCTTACCAGCCGTGTGCATTCCTCAAAACACTGAAGGACTTTACAAAGGTCTTTCAGCTTCGACCACTGCACGCCTGTCAACTCCATGTCTGCTCTCAAAGTGCCTGGCCGTGTATCCTCCCACAAATGCATTATGGCCTGCCTCTGCTCGCACAGCCGCTCCACCATGTGCAGGGTGGAGTTCCACCTTGTTGCAATGTCGATAATGAGGCGGTGGTTGGGAAGGTGGAGCAATCGCTGCAGCTTCTGCATACGAACGGAGTGTACAGGCGACCGGCGGATGTGCGCGCACAGTCTTCGCACCTTCTGGAGCAGGGCTGTTAACTCCGGATAATTTTTGAGGAAGCACTGCACCACCAGGTTCAAGGTGTGAGCCAAGCAAGGTATGTGGCTGAGTTTTGAAAGGGCTATGGCTGCCACAAAATTACGGCCGTTATCACTAACTACCTTGCCTGCCTCAAGATGTACACTGCTCAGCCATGACTCAGTTTGTCGCTTCAAGTACTCGGCCAGCACCTCGGCGGTGTGTCTGTCGCCCAAACACATCATCTGCAACACAGCCTGCTGACGCTTTCCACTAGCTGCTCGATAGGGGGACACATCGTGTGCAACAGTGGCAGCTGCAGATGGAGTGCTCGTACGACTGCGCTCTGTGGACGAGCTTTCGCTTCTGGAGGAGGAGGAGGAGGAGGGTCAAACGCCTACAGCCAACTGTTTCCTATACCGTGGGCTAGGCAGCACTGTCCCACCACCGCTGTCCCCTGTGGACCCTGCATCCACCACATTAACCCAGTGCGCAGTGATGGACACGTAACGGCCCTGGCCATGCCGACTGGACCATGCATCAGTTGTGAGGTGCACCTTTCCGCTCACTGACTGCTTGAGTGCATGGACAATGCGGTCTTTCACATGATGGTGGAGGGCTGGGATGGCTTTGCGAGAGAAGAAGTGGCGACTGGGTAGGTCATAGCGTGGTACTGCATAGGCCATGAGTTCGCGGAAAGCTGTGCTTTCCACCAACCGTAAGGGCATCATCTCAAACGAGATTAGTTTGGCAATGTGGGCGTTCAAACCCAGTGTACGCGGATGAGAGACTGAGTACTTTCTTGACCTACTCATAGTGTCTGGGAGGGTGAGCTGGACTTGAGAGCTGCATATGGTGGAAGTAGCGGTGGACAGGGCGGACTGAGAGAGGGTTGATGATGGTGATGGAGTTGGTGTTCTTTCTGATGGCCTAGAATCAGTCTTTCGTTGATATAACAGTGGGATTCCCTGACTGCTGTGGCCTTGCAACGACACCTCAACATTTGCTGCTGTGCTAACCGGTGGGCTTACAGTGGGGGAAACAATGTAGCGTTGCTGACTAACTTCGTTGTGATCAGTTGCACATGTGGCACTTGAGGTTTGGTGTTGCGTCCACGCTTGCAAGTGCATGCTGGTTAAATGTCTAAGCATGCAACTGGTATTCAGATTTTTCAGATTTTTCCCTCGGCTAAAGGTCTTTGCGCACTTCTTACAGATAACCTTGGCCTGATCATGAGGATTTTGTTCAAAAAAGTGCCACACTGCACTCTTCCTACTTTGGCAGACATTTTGCGGCCTAGCACGCTGTGATCTTTTGACCCTCTGGACAAGCTGTCCAGCAACTCTTTTGATGTTTGGAACCTGTCTTTGGAGTGCTCCGGGCCTGCCAGATAACAGCTGTTGCGATGTCGATGTCTGCTGTGGATGCTCCTTATCTGAGCTATTGGAAGCAGCACCCTCTTCCCCCAATGGATGCCAATCTGGGTCAACAACTGGGTCATCCATCACCTCCTCTTCTATGTCATGTGCACCTTTCTCTGTGTCACCGTGTATGGTGGTATAGTGTGCGGGAAGGGGCACCTGAGTCTCATCAGGGTCAAAATCTGGCTCTGTACACTGCGAGGACAATGTAGTGCTCTGAGTGAATGTACCAGCAGAATCATCCATCAGCGGCTGTGCATCAGTGCACTCCATGTCAGATTCATCTTGGCCTGGGTAATTCACCATTTGACTTGATAATCCAGGCATGGTATGTGAAAACAGCTCCATGGAGTAATCAGTAGTATGGCCTGCGTCATCCTTCAATCTTGGTTGGGGTGAAGGACACAAGGAAAGGTGTGGTTCATGAACATGAGCCTCCAATGACGACTCAGTGCTTTTACTTTTTACAACTGAAGAAGAGGAGGCGATAGAGCTGGAGGCTGAGTCAGCAATGTAAGACAAAACTTTTTCCTGATGCTCTGCCTTTAAAAGCGGTTTGTCAACTCCTAGAAAACTAAGCGTTCGAGGCCTTTTGTAGCCAGACGATGACGCAGGGTCAGCACCTCCTGCATTCGGTCCTATTTTGCTCTTGCCACTACCATCAGATCCACCACCAACACCATCATTACCAGCTGCCAACCCCCGCCCAATTCCACGGCCTCTTCCACCAGCCTTCCTCATTTTTGGTAGAAATGTAGACAAAATCCAACAAACTATATAGTAATGTAAAACAAGGTACAAGGTGTCTATAGGACAGAGGAGTTTTAGAATTTCTGCACACACTTGTGGACAGTGGACACTTGTGGATTGTGTGAGGCCCACTGATATCTGAGCGCTATGTTACACGCTCGATGCAACAGCTGCCTGTGACCAAAGTGACGAGAGATAATGGAGATTTTGAATCTCTGCGTACACTTTTGGACACTGGACACTTGTGGATTGTGTGAGGCACACTGATATCTGAGCGCTATGTGACAGGCTCGATGGCACAGCTGCCTGTGACCAAAGTGACGAGAGGATAATGGAGATTTTGAATCTCTGCGTACACTTTTGGACACTGGACACTTGTGGATTGTGTGAGGCCCACTGATATCTGAGCGCTATGTGACACGCTCGATGGCACAGCTGCCTGTGACCAAAGTGACGAGAGGATAATGGAGATTTTGAATCTCTGCGCACACTTTTGGACACTGCACACTTGTGGATTGTGTGAGGCCCACTGATATCTGAGCGCTATGTGACACGCTCGATGGCACAGCTGCCTGTGACCAAAGTGACGAGAGGATAATGGAGATTTTGAATCTCTGCGCACACTTTTGGACACTGCACACTTGTGGATTGTGTGAGGCACACTGATATCTGAGCGCTATGTGACACGCTCGATGACACAGCTGCCTGTGACCAAAGTGACGAGAGGATAATGGAGATTTTGAATCTCTGCGCACACTTTTGGACACTGCACACTTGTGGATTGTGTGAGGCACACTGATATCTGAGCGCTATGTGACACGCTCGATGGCACAGCTGCCTGTGACCAAAGTGACGAGAGGATAATGGAGATTTTGAATCTCTGCGCACACTTTTGGACACTGCACACTTGTGGATTGTGTGAGGCCCACTGATATCTGAGCGCTATGTGACACGCTCGATGGCACAGCTGCCTGTGACCAAAGTGACGAGAGGATAATGGAGATTTTGAATCTCTGCGCACACTTTTGGACACTGCACACTTGTGGATTGTGTGAGGCACACTGATATCTGAGCGCTATGTGACACGCTCGATGGCACAGCTGCCTGTGACCAAAGTGACGAGAGGATAATGGAGATTTTGAATCTCTGCGCACACTTTTGGACACTGCACACTTGTGGATTGTGTGAGGCACACTGATATCTGAGCGCTATGTGACACGCTCGATGGCACAGCTGCCTGTGACCAAAGTGACGAGAGGATAATGGAGATTTTGAATCTCTGCGCACACTTTTGGACACTGCACACTTGTGGATTGTGTGAGGCCCACTGATATCTGAGCGCTATGTGACACGCTCGATGGCACAGCTGCCTGTGACCAAAGTGACGAGAGGATAATGGAGATTTTGAATCTCTGCGTACACTTTTGGACACTGCACACTTGTGGATTGTGTGAGGCCCACTGATATCTGAGCGCTATGTGACACGCTCGATGGCACAGCTGTGACAAAAGTGACTAGAGGATAAGGGAGATTGGATTGCTTTTAAAAAAGCAGTTTGCGGAGCAGTGGGTAAACAGCAATGCCAGCGTGTCAGGAAGCCTTAAAAGGCAGCCCAACAACCAACACCACTGATACACCACAATATAGCCTCCCCTTGCACTGCACACACAGCGACTTGTTTGTTGTGCAGGCCAAATCGCTAGCAGCAGAAGCAGTTTTTTTGTCTTCTTCCCTGCCTAACGCTCTCCCTACAGAATCAGCAGCAACCTCTCCCTATACTAAGATCGGCAGAAGTAAGATGGCGGTCGGCGTGTACGCCCTTTTATACCCCCTGTGACGCCCACCAAAGCAAGCCAATCACTTGCATGCCCTTCTGAAAGATGGTGGTGACCCGTGCCTATGTCATCACGTTGCCCACAGTGTCCGTGGATCCTGATTGGCTGAAAAAGAGCGCAAAACAAACTTTTGAAACGCGACTTTGGCGCGTAAGTCGCCGACCTCGTGGCCGACCTCATCCTAGGGTCGGGTTTCGTTTCATGAAACCCGACTTTGCCAAAAGTCGGCGACTTTTGAATTTTTTCGACCCATTTCGCTCAACTCTAATGATAACACCAAGGAATTTGGTCTCTGTGACCCTAAGAACCACTTCGTCATGGATGTAGATTGGAAGTATCTCATGTTGATCTTTCCTAAAATCCACAACCATCTCAGCAGTTTTTTTAGTGTTGAGTACAAGATTATTGGCTTTACACCAGTCACATATTCTTTCCACCTCACTCCGATACAAGTCTTCAGCATTTCCCCTGATGAGACCAATCAGTGTCATATCATCGGCAAATTTCAAGATTTTTACTGAGTCTGCTGAAGAGATGCAATCATTCGTATAGAGAGAAAACAGTAACGGGGACAAAACACACCCCTGAGGTGCCCCGATGTTTGTGACCAAGGTGTCCGAAGTGAATGGTCCAACTTTTACACTCTGTATCCTGGCTGTCAGGAAGTTATAAATCCACAAGCATAAGTTGAGAGGGACTCCAAGAGCTACCATTTTCTTATGAAGTAAATTCGGATCAATGGTATTGAACGCTGAGCTAAAGTCCATGAAAAGAATCCGGACATATGAGTGCCGTTCATCTGTATGATCCAAAATGTACTTCAGTGCCAGATTGACAGTGTCGTTTGCCGAACGATTCTCCTTATAGGCAAACTGAAGCGGGTCCCATAGCTTCTGCGTGAATTTTATCAGGTGGGACATCATAATTCTTTCGAAGACTTTCATAGCTACAGATGTGAGTGCTACTGGTCTATAGTCGTTCAACTCAGAGGATCCCACTTTCTTGGGGACAGGGATAATTGTGGAATTTTTCCAACACTGAGGTACAACGCACTCTTTCAGTGACACATTGTATATATTTGTCAGTATAGGGGCAAGCTGGGTAGCACATACTTTCAGACACATTGGAGATACACCATCAGGGCCAGGTGCCTTTTTGACCTTAAGTCCCTTCAGGATGCGTATCACCTCTGCCTCGGAGATCACTACTTGGGTGTTGCACAATGAATGATCTTTATATGAACAGACTGAGGAGCTTAGAGATGAATAGCCACTGTGTGTAGAGCTTGCCTCAAATCTGCAGTAGAATTCATTTAACTCTGCTGCCAGACTTCTGCTGGGGTTCACTATAGTGGGGTGGCTTTTATAATTGGTGACCTCTCTTAATCCTCTCCATGCAGATCTAGTATCTTTTGATGAGAACCTTTCCTCCAGAATCTTTGCATACTCGTGTTTGGCTAGCTTGATCTCTTTAGATAGCGAGTTCCTAAGTTTCTTGAATTCAGTAATATCGCCTACTTTATAAGCCTCCTCTTTTCTCTTACGGATCAACCTGACTTTATTTGTAAATTCACGCAGAAGCTATGGGACCCGCTTCAGTTTGCCTATAAGGAGAATCATTCGGCAAACGACACTGTCAATCTGGCACTGAAGTACATTTTGGATCATACAGATGAACTGCACTCATATGTCCGGATTCTTTTCATGGACTTTAGCTCAGCTTTCAATACCATTGATCCGAATTTACTTCATAAGAAAATGGTAGCTCTTGGAGTCCCTCTTAACTTATGCTTGTGGATTTATAACTTCCTGACAGCCAGGATACAGAGTGTAAAAGTTGGACCATTCACTTCGGACACCTTGGTCACAAACATCGGGGCACCTCAGGGGTGTGTTTTGTCCCCGTTACTGTTTTCTCTCTATACGAATGATTGCATCTCTTCAGCAGACTCAGTAAAAATCTTGAAATTTGCCGATGATATGACACTGATTGGTCTCATCAGGGGAAATGCTGAAGACTTGTATCGGAGTGAGGTGGAAAGAATATGTGACTGGTGTAAAGCCAATAATCTTGTACTCAACACTAAAAAAACTGCTGAGATGGTTGTGGATTTTAGGAAAGATCAACATGAGATACTTCCAATCTACATCCATGACGAAGTGGTTCTTAGGGTCACAGAGACCAAATTCCTTGGTGTTATCATCTCTCATGATCTTAAATGGGGGAAAAACGTGGATGCTGTTATAAGGAAAGCACAACAGAGGATGTTCTTCCTGCGTCAGCTGAAAAGATATGGTTTGTCTAAGAATCTGCTGATCTTATTCTTTAATGCTGTCATCAGATCTGTGATTTGTTCCTCTCTGATAGTCTGGTATGGGGGAGCCACTGCGCATGACAAACTCCGCTTACAAAGGACTTTCAGAACAGCAGAGAGAATTATAGGTTCCCCCCTGCCTAAAATCCAGGATCTTTATGATAAGAGTATTCGATCCCACGCATTGAAAATTTCATCCGATCCCTCTCACCCGGGACACTCCTCATTCCAACTACTCCCTTCAGGACGTCGCTTCAGAGTCCCCAAATGCAGCAGCAACCGCCATATGAACAGCTTCTATCCACTCTCTGTTCAACAATTAAATCGTCATGTGTAGACTATATACTGTATCTGTCTTGTTAGATGTTACTTGTTGTATCTGTTGTTATATATTATGTTGCCTCTTTGCCACAAAGAATTCCTTGTATATATGTAATATGTACTTGGCGATAATAAATTTGATTTGATTTTGATTTGATCATGCCCAAAGATATCCAGCTGGCCCGCCGGATCCGTGGGGAGAGAGCTTAGATCTGTCCTGCCCACCTGACTGCAACACAAAGGCTCTTTTCAGAGCCACCCAATCCTCCCTCAAGAAGAGCGAATGCCTGACCTTTAATACTGCCGACTTTGCTACCAACCATGGTCCTGATCATGCTCGTGGTGGTGAGGCTGGTAGTTTTGCTACCCCTGCTGATGCTGGCATGGCAGGTGGTGCAAATGACCTTTTTTGGGGTTATGGGCAGAGTATTAAAAAACAACTAGACTTGAGAAGGCCTAACAGATGGACAGGCAACTTCCATCATGTTGGTGTTACTGTTGATAGTCGCCGGCCTTCTGTCTGCGGCAACCACACTGCTTCTTCCTGGCTGTTGGGGCGCTATGCCTCCCTCCCCCTATGCTGCTGTCCTCACTTTGCATGTCCTCCTGCTAGCTTGGGTCAGTTACTATATCATCCACCACTTCATCCTTCTAAACACTGTCTCTTGTGCCTCCTTCGAGCCTGCCACCTGGTTCCAGCAGTCATGGTACTTTATTTCCCAGGGCGTTCTGATGCTTCCTGTATCCCTGGGTGGTCCTTACCAGGTCAGCTCGCCCAGGGTGGGTTGGAATCATGGCCCAGAGGGTCCACTCCAGGAGTCCTCACACGAACAAGGGTGGGTGGTTTTGCTGGGCGTAAAATACTGGTTATGGAAAAGGTTGAGGTGTAACCCACAGGGCAACATGTTTGCCAGCCAACACACTTAGTGTATGGGCATTACAAGTCTAGGAGATCCGGTTCTTTTTTTAATGAGACATTTTTTAAAAGGCCCTCTATATTTTATTCCAAGGGGGGATTGGAGTTATTGGGGTGCATATGACTTGGTAGCAGGGCAGGCCTTGCCGTGAATCCATAAGAAAACAGAATGGGAGTACGAAAGTAATAATGTTCTTTGATTCTATGTGAAGTGGATTGTCCTGGGCCCAACCAGTATGTGAGTTCAAAGGCTTATTGGGGTGCACATGACTTGGTAGCAGGGCAGGCCTTGCATTCAATGCAACATTTTTTATGGAGGCCCTCCTGGACATCTCATGAAAGGGGTATTGGGTGTGTTGTAATTCTTGGTAGCCCATCCAGTCACTGCATAGACAATAACCATTTAGGAGACCCACTGTTTAATAATGGCCCTTTAAGTAGATTAATGCCGCCTGAGGCCCCTGTAAAAATAGGCTCTGTGACCGAGTCCCTCCTTCATAAATAAAACAAGATGTGTCTGCTTATGTGTCACACACCGCATGGCCAGCTAGGGTTGTTAAATGTTACAATGACATTTCCAAGTGAATGCATTAGTTTTGATTGAAAGCAATGTTAAAGTTGCAAAACGCTTCAAAAACGCTGCGTCTGAACATAGACCAAGTGGTGGAGGAACATTTTGACTTGGGGTTATTTATTTTGCCTTTTGCCTATTTTATCCTTTCCTAGTCTTTAACCTGGAAAGGATGTACCTTAAAATTTATCCCAGCAAAATCCGTTTTGGTGCACTGGTAACAATGGCATGAAACTCTGACAACATTGTTTGAAGCTGTGACCTAGGAGTCAGGAATGCTTCCAGAAGCGATCCGCATTATGTCCCCGTGTCATTTGAGCAGTGTTTCCTTCATTTTCAGATGTTTTTAGACCTTAAATGGACCCCCGGGGGGAATCGCTGCAAAAATGCTCAGGTCTCCCATAGACTTACATGGGGCTCGTTGTCCTGACCGAGTACCCGAGTATTCTAATTTGCTTGACCTTAACAACGAGCACCCGAGCATTTTAGTGCTCCCCATCACTAATCCGAAATCATCCTGACCCGCAATAATGAGGTCAGAAAACGTGAGGAGAAGTGACGAGATCCCGCAGTAACTTCATCTCTGTGGTGCGCAGTGTTGTGGGGATTGTAGATCAGGAGCTCGGAGTCCAGAATATCCGATATATGGATTATTCAGCCCTTTCAGGAGCATACATGTCACTCTATGGGGTATACAGCAATACATGAGGGTGTGCACGAATATATGGGGAGTATA
Organism: Dendrobates tinctorius; assembly: GCF_039654945.1. Lineage (NCBI taxonomy): Eukaryota > Metazoa > Chordata > Amphibia > Anura > Dendrobatidae > Dendrobates > Dendrobates tinctorius. Next base: position 8,409,234 of record NW_027361869.1, on the reverse strand, counting down.
CAGCACTGTATGGATACAGGATATTCAACTATAAAATACTATATGTTGGATTATCAGCACTATATGGAGGTATATAATACTACTTGAAGGGTATACTGCACAATGTGTCCGTATACAACAGTATTTGGCAGCTTACAGCACTATATGGGGGTATACAGCCACATATGATGTTATATAGAACAATATGGAGGGCCCACAGCACTTTGTGCAGAGTATTCAGCAATATGTAGGTATCAGCACTACCTTATGCTCATGTCACTATATGGAGGGTATCCAGCACTATGTGAGCCTATACATACAATAGCTATTTGGGGTTTACAGCACTATATGGGGGTATTCTGTAGATGATTCTGAATGGGAGGAGACACGGATTAGATATTAAAGAGAACTTTTTGACAGTGAGGATGATCAATAAGTGGAACAGGCTGCCACTGGAGGTGGTGAGTTCTCCTTCAATGGAAGTCTTCAAACAGAGGCTGGACAGACATCCGTCTGGGAGGATTTAATGAATCTTGCACTGAGCTGGAACATTCCATGATTCAGGCTTATATAGAACAGATGCTCTCGGATTTGTGTCTGCAGCACTAGATGGGGAGTATACAGCACACGTAGGCTTTGTAGTGCTGTATACCACCCAGTAGGTGGTATGGAGGATGTGCAGCACCGTACGGGGTGTGTATACATTGCCTGCAGCTCCAGGGCTGATCAGTCTCAACTCCACTTCCAGCAGTGATCGGAGCGGACCCCACACGGAGACCCGGTAACGTTATATCTGGGCGTCTCCGTGTGGGGTCCGCACTGATCACAGGAGGCCGCATCTAGCACAGATCGGATGATACAATCCGCACATGTTCTACCAGGAGGAGCCCGATGTGCTGAGCGCTGCCGGGAGAACACGTGTACATGAGGAGCAGCAGGTAGAAGGGCAATAAGGAGTTAAACGGAGGAGGAAGCACGTCTATCGATTGGTCGGTTCCTGTGGGCGGAGCTTTATAACCGTTTGATGATTTGAATCTCCCGCTCAGTCGTGCTCTCGGCCCTCGATCATTAACCCTTCAGTGACTGTTCTCTGCTTGTGGAAGAGACATCATTTCCCAATCACTGTCAGGAGTAAGCGGCCATTATACCTGCAGATCATGTGGTAAAGTGAGATTGTATTAACCCCTCAATCCCCAGAACGGTGGCCGCTGCTCATTATCTCACCAACCACATTTATGCAGTTTTCTTGTATGCGAGACTTTTTCTCCTCTGGAGGGATGGCGCTCTCCGCACTCAGAAATACACAGGCTCCGGAGCCGCCTCATCTCCAGTCCTCGCTATGGTCCGCCGGGCTCGGATGACGGCGCTGTACATTCGGGGTGCGGACTCTGTTCTCTCTTCTGGCTCCGACTACTGATAAATAGGATAAGACACCAGAAACCTCCCCGTCATGAGGGGAACGAGCCGCTAATGTCCGGCTGCGGGGAGGGAGCGGCTTCATCCATCAGCCCGAGCACAGGAGACCGCTGCCGGCTGTAGCTCCAGTCCATGTTATTAGGAGCAGTCAGGAGGTCACAATCAGTGGCCACATGTAGATGGTAAATGAGGAGGGTGGTAGTGATGAGATGCAGGCGCTGGACATACCGGGGAGCCGCCACTAACAAGGGGGAGCAGTTACCGGTACAGGATGTGACCGCTCCTCACTGGATTTACACCAATCCTGAGAAATAGGATCTGACCAGACTCCATCACCGCAGTCATCAAATATCAGGAATTGTAGAACACATGTGTGCGGCTCTGATAGGAGCCTTTGGGGGAGGCGCATCTATCCAGCGACAATCCCCGGGAGTATTCGCTGCCTCCTGACACACACACTGATCTGATCAGGAAGACCTGTAGCAGAATCACGTTCATCTCACGGCAGAACTTGGATTTCTGCTCTGTAGTGACCACATCACAGCGAGGTATGTACTGTGGTGCAGAGATGTCTGTGCTGCACAGTGCGGATATACTGTATGCCCCCAGAACCTGGCAGCTGTATATTATAGATCAAAGAGAATAAACCACATCACCCCAAGTCCGCGGTGCCAGCTCCAGTGTGGAAGGAGGAAAGTGCAAGACACATGCCAGGCTGTGACAACTAGTATACTTACAGGCACCAGAATGCAGGAATAGGAAATCGTAGCCTCTCAGGTAGAAGATGTGGGTGGCTCTGAAAAGAGCCTTTGGGTTATCAGCACAGAAAAGAATACAATTAACCTCCGAAGCCGTAGAGAGTGCGGCCCTGGCGCTTGAGCGCGTACACCACGTCCATAGCGGTGACGGTCTTCCTCTTGGCGTGCTCGGTGTAGGTGACGGCGTCACGGATCACGTTCTCCAGGAAGACTTTCAGGACCCCGCGAGTCTCTTCATAGATGAGGCCGGAGATGCGCTTGACGCCTCCTCTGCGAGCGAGACGGCGGATGGCAGGCTTGGTGATGCCCTGGATGTTATCACGGAGCACCTTCCTGTGCCGCTTAGCGCCGCCCTTCCCAAGACCTTTTCCTCCTTTGCCGCGACCAGACATCTTCCAAGTAGTCAGCTGTAACTGATGCTAAAACAGAACGACCCCTCCTTTATATACAGGAGAGACGGACCAGAGAGAGAACTGCAGAGATGACGCGCCCCAGGGCGGGGCTTACAGAATCCACATGAGCTCCTCCCTTCCTCTGCTGTTTGGCTGAGCACACAACTGTTGGAGAGTTTGAATTTCCCGCTCATTGTTCAGTTTCCCTTTTCTTTCCAGCTTGTAATATAATGTCACTTCTTCCCCTGTGATGAGAATTATTCCAGATTCAGCCTATAGATAAATGGGCAGCACAAATAGAGGGGAGCAGACACGGCCCCAGTATATGTCAGGAGGACAGAACAGACTGTAACCACAGATATTACAGGCAGCCGCCCAGGGGATCTCACACCGGTAGATACACTGCCTGATATAAGGCTCAGTCCTCAGTAATCACAGGATCTCCGGTTTTCATAGAGAATATTACATTTATATTAACCCCAGGGCTAAGCCCTCTCTGCCTTTATTCAGGTCTTATATTCCCGCATTAGGGACATTTGTGCTATGATAGGAGTCATCATTACTTCGGGCAATTATGACACTATTGTCCTTATATTTGTGTTTTCTTCTTCCCCTGGCAATGATTCTTTTTTCCACCACATCATAGCTCACATTGCTGCAGAGTAGGGACCTGCTGTCAGCTACAATTAATTAGGAAAAACAATTATTAACATAATGACAGAAAAGGCTGAAAATCAGAGCTCAGCAGTGATCCTGACTGATCCCAGCCGCCAATATCGCCCCATATCCTGCAGTAATTATTTAAAAAACATCTGTGAGGAGGATGTGATGGGAGATGATGTCATGACATGTCTGACCTAGAGGATCCTCACATCACAGTGTAATGTATTGTGCACTGAGCTCTCGGCAATCTTCTCTACATGATCGCACATTTCCCATCACAGACCTCCTGCCTGGAGCTGCAGGTGGGATCTGCTTAGAAGAGCAGAATTGGTCTCCCCTGAAATGTCTCTTGTAGGATACATCTCTAGCCAATATATTGTCTCCACAATACTGATTATGACGAGAAAGGGAGATGTGATCGCCTGCAGGTCAGACACACGGGGCATCACAGCATCTGCCTAACGCGGATTCATTCTCTAACCAGGAACAGCTGCAGACTCCTGTATGGGATGTAAGCGACCAGCGACCTCTCAACACCTGCAGATTCCCCGACATCGCTCCGTCCTGGGACCGCGCGTTATATGGAGACAAAGAACAGAAAAAGCGGGAACTGCAAACGTGTCAACCATTGGGAACATTAGCTCCTCCCCTCCCTCTGCGGATTGGCTGAACACAGGACGGTTAGGGGGTTTGAATTTCCCGCTGCTTCTAAAATGTCGTCACCGCTTCCCTTTACAGTGAAGACTCCAGCATAATCTCTAGATAAAACTGCACCGACTACAAATGTCTCGTTATTTGAGGAAAAACACGAGAATCATGAACTAAGTGCAGAGAGGAAAATCGTCAGCTCACTGTCTGGTGCTGCATGGGGGAGAAAATTCAGTCTCAAAGCATCCCGGCTTAGAAAGTGTTATTAGTCATCATGGTGTATCATGAACTAAACCGAATCATGTTATACCAAATGAATGAGACCCCAGAATATCAAGATCTGTGGAGCAAGGGGTTAAAGAGTAGTCCCTGAACACAGAGCAACTTATGGAGAAGTGACCAGGTTATTATTTAGAAGGTCCTCGGTTCTCACAATCTCCTTGGTAGCATTCATCATCCCTACTTCCTTCACCTGTCACTTCCCGTCACTAGACGCAGAGACCCAGGCGGTGGAGCAGACAACTCGGGGAGACGGGAAAGGACACAGGAGCAGCCACAGCTCTGATGGAGATGGGGTGGTGGCTCTTAGAAGAGCCTTTGGGGTGATGGCGGAGCAGCAGACTGAGCAGATCACTTGGCGCTGGTGTACTTGGTGACGGCCTTGGTGCCCTCGGACACGGCGTGCTTGGCCAACTCTCCAGGCAACAGCAGGCGCACGGCGGTCTGAATCTCCCGGGAGGTGATAGTGGAGCGCTTGTTGTAGTGAGCCAGGCGGGAGGCTTCCCCTGCGATGCGCTCGAAGATGTCGTTGACGAAGGAGTTCATGATGCCCATGGCCTTGGAGGAGATGCCGGTGTCGGGGTGGACCTGCTTCAGCACCTTGTACACGTAGATGGCATAGCTCTCCTTTCTGCTCTTCCTACGTTTCTTGCCGTCCTTCTTCTGAGTCTTAGTGACGGCTTTCTTGGAGCCCTTCTTGGGCGCTGGCGCAGATTTGGGATCAGCCATAACGAAAACAAAGTTCTCAAAAGAGAGAAGAATAATGATCCCAAGCCTCCCAGAGCGGCGATATTTATAGGCCCTCCATGCAAATGACACTGTTGTCAGATCGCCGTGCTATTGGGTGACAAAGTCATGTGACCAACAGAACCGTCAATCGCTCCGCCCACTGCAGCTGATTGGTAGCTACACAAGTCTGTTTTCCATTGGTAACTTGAGATCCATCCAATGACAGGAGAGGAGGGCGGGGCAGACGATTATGAAAGCGACAGCAGCCGCAGCTAGTTCTTCATTTCGCCCAGATTCTTTATTGTTTGTTATCAACCATGTCTGGACGCGGCAAACAAGGAGGGAAGGTCCGAGCTAAGGCCAAGACCCGCTCATCCCGGGCAGGACTCCAGTTCCCAGTCGGCCGTGTGCACAGGCTTCTCCGCAAGGGCAATTATGCCGAGAGAGTTGGCGCTGGCGCTCCGGTGTATCTGGCCGCTGTGCTGGAGTATCTGACTGCTGAGATCCTGGAATTGGCCGGCAATGCTGCCCGGGACAACAAGAAGACCCGCATCATCCCCCGTCACCTGCAGCTGGCGGTGCGCAATGACGAGGAGCTCAACAGGCTGCTGGGTGGGGTGACCATTGCCCAGGGGGGCGTCCTGCCCAACATCCAGGCCGTGCTGCTGCCCAAGAAGACCGAGAGCAGCAAGGCGAGCAAGAGCAAGTGAGCGCTGCTGCCGATCTCTGTCCACAACACCAAAGGCTCTTCTAAGAGCCACCCACACCGTCGCCACAAGAGCTGACGCCGCTGATCTCTGCGTGCTCACATGGGACTGACGTTAGGCACCACGGGCTGCCGCCACCAGTTTGTAGGTTGGTGCCCATACACACTTGATTCCGGGGTTCAACACAAAACACTGAGGATGCCCATGTCTGGGTTATCACATGAAGCCTCAGACCTGTGTGGGGAGAGGAGTCCTCGAATAGTCACAGGAAATGTCCCTCATTAGTGAATGTCTTGATACTCGGGCCCCTGACTCCGCTGTGGAGATTACATGCGGTTATCACGTCCCGGAGTATCGGGGGATGGCGGCCGGTGATTGTCCACATCAGTGACTGCTGCTCCTCCCGGAGGGCGATCCCGTGATGGCGGCTCTGGAGGGCCGGACTCTGCGCGGTTCTCTGTGTGACCGGATTGTGATGTCCGCTAATAATCCTCGGCGGAAGAAGAGCGGGAAGTTCAAATCCCCAAACGGATCCTGCGATCAGACAATGAGCGGGAATCCTCGGTTAAGCGCCGCCCTCAGCCTTCAGCGATGTACATAGACGCCTTTCCTCCTCTGTTTAACCTCTTACTTGCCTTGTTCCTGCTGATCCCCTCTTATTTACCAGTGTTCACAGATGCGCCACCTTCATCTCACATCGGGCTCCTCGAGAACATCTGCTGCTTATAGCCCCCTGTAATCAGTGCAGAAACAGCTGGGAGTCCCGATAATACTGTAAGTGACTGAGGAGATTGCGGCACGTGCAGATCGAGCTAATTGCCATCATTGGTGAAAAGTCCTAGAGCTACACAGAGGGTTAACCCCACATTAGTGTAGTGTAATTATCCGCAGGTTCACTGAACAAATATTATGTAACAGGAGAAAATTAATTAAGCCAATAAACCACAAATCCTCCTGCTTTTCTGTAATTACTAAAAAAAAAAAAGCACAGATGAAAACCTATGTACTGATGGGGGAGCGTGATAGGCGACGCGCTGGTTCCAGCATCAATGTGCTCTCCATCCGCATGCCATACTCCATACCCCGTCCCCCATTTTTGGCCTGTATGATCAGTGCCACCACTTCACCCCTGCAGAGTTCTATAATGAGTGCCACCACCTCGTCCCTGCTGACCTGTATGTTCAGGGCCACCACCTTTTTCCTGCAGAGCTGTATGTTCAGTGCCACCACCTTTTCGCCGCAGAACTGTATAATCAGTGCCACCACATTGTCAACGCAAGCTGTATGATCAGTGCCACCACCTAGTCCCCGCAGAGCTGTATGATCAGTGCCACCACCTAATCCCTGCAGAGCTTTTTGATCAGTGCCACCACGTCATCCCTGCAGAGCTGTATGATCAGTGCCACAACCTCATCCCTGCAAACCAGTATGTTTAGTGCCACAACCTCCTCCCTGTAGAGCTGTCTGATCAGTGCCACCACCTTGTCCGCGCTGAGCTGTATGTTCAATACCACCACCTTTTCCCTGCAGACCTGTGTGATCAGTGCCACCACCTTGTCGCCGCAGAACTGTATAATCAGTGCCACCACCTTGTCGCCGCAGAGGTGTATGATCAGCGTCACCAACTTTTCCCTGCAGAGCTGTATGATCAGTGCCACCACCTCATCCCTGCAGAGCTGTATGATCGGTGCCACTACCTCATCACTGCAGAGCTGTATGATCAGTGCCACCATCTTGTCCCCACAAAGCTGTATCATAAGTGCCACCACTTTGTCCGAGCAGAGCTGTATGATCAGTGCCATCAAATTGTCCCGGGAGAGCTGTATGATCAGTGTCACCATCTCCTCCCTGCAAAGCTGTATAATCAGTGCCACCACCTCCTCCCTGCAGAGCTGTATGATCAGTGCCACCATCTCCTCCCTGCAAAGCTGTATAATCAGTGCCACCACCTCCTCTCTGCAGAGCTGTATGATCTGTGCCACCACCTCATCCCTGCAAACCAGTATGTTCAGTGCGACAACCTCATCCCTGCAGATCTGTATGATCAGTGCCACCACCGTGTCGCCGCAGTACTGTAAATCAGTGCCACCACCTTGTCACCGCAAAGCTGTATGATCAGTGCCACAACCTCATCCCTGCACAACCACATGATCAGTGCCTCCAACTTATACCTAAAGAGATGTATAATCAGTGCAACCACATTGTCCCCGCAAAGCTGTAAGATCAGTGTCACCACCTCTTCCCTGCAGAGCTGTATGATCAGTGACACCACCTCTTACCTGCAGAGCTGCATGATCAGTGCCACCAACTCCTCCCTACAGAGCTGTATGATCAGTGCCACCACATTATCCACACAGAGCTGTATAATCAGTGCCACCTCCTACTGCCTGCAGATCTGTATGATCAGTGCCACCATCTCCTCCCTGCAGAGCTGTATAATCAGTGCCACCACCTCGTCTCTGCAGAGCTGTATGATTAGTGCCACCACCTGGTCCTTGCAGAGCTGTATGATCAGTAACACCACCTTGTCGCCGCAGAGGTGTATGATCAGTGCCACCACCTCATCCCTGCAGGCTGTATGATCTGTGCTACTGAATCATACCTGCAGAGCTGTATGATCGGTGTCGCTACCTCATCCCTGCAGAACTGCATGATCAGTGCCACCACCTTGTCCCCACAAAGCTGTATCATAAGTGCCACCACTTTGTGCGAGCAGAGCTGTATGATCAGTGTCACCAACTTTTCCCTGCAGAGCTGTATGATCAGTGCCACCACCTCATCCCTACAGGGCTGTATGATCTGTGCTACTGAATCATACCTGCAGAGCTGTATGATCGGTGCCACTACATCATCCCTGCAGAACTGCATAATCAGTGCCACGACCTCGTCACTGCAGAGCTGTATGATTAGTACCACCACCTTGTGGCCGCAGAGGTGTATGATCAGTGCCACCTCCTCGTCCCTGCAGAGCTGTATGATCTGAGCCACTATCTCATCCCTGCAGAACTGCATGATCAGTGCCTCCAACTTATCCCTAAAGAGATGTATAATCAGTGCAACCACATTATCCCCGCAAAGCTGTATGATCAGTGCCACCACCTTGTCCCTGCTGAGCTGTATAATCAGTGCCACCACCTCCTCCCTGCTGAGCTGTATGATCAGTACCACCACCTTATCGCCGCAGAGGTGTATGATCAGTGTCACCACCTTGTCCCTGCAGAGCTGTATGATCAGTGCCACCACCTTGTCCCTGCAGGTCTGTAGGATCTGTGCCACTACCTCATCCCTGCAAAGCTGTATAATCAGTGCCACCACCTCCTCTCTGCAGAGCTGTATGATCTGTGCCACTACCTCATTTCTGAAGAGCTGTATGATCTGTGCCACTACCTCATCCCTGCAGAGCTGTATGATCAGTGCCACAACCTCATCCCTGAAGAACCGCATGATCAGTGCCTCCAACTTATACCTTAAGAGATGTATAATCAGTGCAAACACATTGTCCCCGCAAACAGGGCCAGTTTTAGGCAAAGTGGGGCCCTAGGCAAAGTTTAAAATGGGGCCCCAAATGCTAACATACTGCACATCACACAGAAGCATTTTGATTGTATTTACATGCACTGAGTTCGGGCTGCTAAATGATCGTCAAAATTGAAGTTGTTCAATGCTTGTTTCCCGGCCTCTTTCCACCATCTGAGAAAGAATGATGGGAACAGAACGATCACTAAGGGTGTGTGCACACGTTGCGGTTTTTGCTGCGGTTACGCCGCAGTTTCCATGCAGTTTACAGTACAATGTAAACCTATGGAAAACCAAATCCGCCGTGCACATGCTGCGGAAAATTCCGCGCCGATTTGCTGCGGTTTATTTTCCGCAGCATGTTACGTCTTTTTTGCGGGACCGCAGCTGCAGTGTATGTTCCGGGACATACAAATCAATCTCTCTCTCTCTCATTCACACTGCCAAACCGCACTAGAACCTGCATCAAATCCGCTGTACACATGCTAGGAATCCGCAGAAAAAATGCATGTGTTTTACCCTGCAGTTTCTGCCAAGAGATATGGATTCTCTGCAGAAAAAGCCGCAGACTAATCCGCAACGTGTGCACACACCCTAAGGGTGGTTTCACATTAGCGTTTCAGGCCGCAGCATCGGCCTGCACACGGCCGCCGCTAAGCCCCGCCACCTGCCGCGCCTCCTCCGGTAGCTCCGCCTACGGGCGCATGACGCTGCATGCGTCCTGCGTCCCCTATCTTTAGCACTGGGGACGCAGGCCGTGCGCAGATATGCGTTTGGCGGCGCATGCGTCCTTTTGACGGTGCGCCGACCAGCTCCAAACGCAACCTGTTGCAATTTGGTGCGCTCGGCGCACCATCAAAAGGACGCATGCACCGCCAAACACATACCTGCGCACAGCCTGCGTCCCCAGTGCTAAAGATAGGGGATGCAGGACGCATGCAGCGTCATGCGCACATAGGCGGAGCTACCAGAGGAGGCGCGGCAGGTGGCGGGGCTTAGCGGCGGCCGTGTGCGTCCCCAGTGCTAAAGCGTCATGCGCCCGTAGGCGGAGCTACCGAAGGAGGTGCGGCAGAGAGCGGGGGGCTTAGCGGCCTGCAACGTTAATGTGAAACCACCAAAACAGATCACCATACAGTATCATGTTATCAGCAGGACATCTACAGTTTACACCCCATAGTCCTCCATATAATATAATCTGCCCCAAAGTCCTCCATATAGTATAATACACTCCTTATAGCTCTCCATATATTAAAATACACTGCTCAGTCCTCCATATAGTATACTACACTCCTCATAGCCCTCCATATATTAAAATACACTGCTCAGTCCTCCGTATAATACACTCCATATAGTATAATGCACCGCCATAGTCACCCATGTAGTACAAATCACTTCCCATAGCATAATGCACCCCATAGTTCTTCATATAATGTATTCCCCATAGTCCTCGATACAGCATAATGCAGCCCACATATAGTATAATGCAGCCACCCCACAGAGTATAATGCAGCCCCGCCATACAATATAATGTAACCCCCATAGAATATAATGCAGCCACTCCACAGAATATAATGTAACTCCCCATAGTATATAATGCATTCCCACCCCCCATATAGTATAATGCAGCCCCTCCATAGAATATATGGCAACCCCCTCATGGGATATAATGAAGCCCCTTATATAGTATAATGTAGCCCCTCCATAGAATACAATGTAGCCCTCCTCATATAATAACTATAATACAGCGTCCCCCATAGAATATAATACAGCCCACCTCCCCATAGAATATAATGTAGCCCTTCATATTATTTAACACAGCCTCCCCCTATAGAATATAGTGTAAAATGTACCCTACATGGTATATAACACACCGCATAGTATACAGCCCAGCCCACCATGGTATACAGGCTGTATACCATGCTGGGCTGTATAATACAGCCCAGCATTGTATAATATAGCCCGCCCAGCATGGTATAATACAGCCCAGCATGGTATAATACAGCCCAGCATGGTATATAGCACCCCAGAATGGAATAATACAGCCCAGTATGGTATAATACAGCCCAGCATGGTATATATCCCCCCAGCATGGTATAATACAGCCCAGCATGATATATAGCACCCCAGAATGGAATAATACAGCCCAGCATGGTACTGTATATAGCCCCCCCCCCAGAATGGTGTAATACAGGCCAGCATGGTATAATACAGCCCAGCATGGTATATAGCACCCCAGAATGGAATAATACAGCCCAGTATGGTATAATACAGCCCAGCATGGTATATATCCCCCCAGCATGGTATGATACAGCCCAGCACGGTATATAGCACCCCCAGAATGGTGTAATACAGCCTAGCATGGTATATATCCCCCCACAGAATGGTATAATACAGCCCAGCATGGTATATAGCCCCCCAAAATGGTATAATACAGCCCAGGACGGTATAATACCGCCCAGCATGGTATATAGCCCCCCCAGCATAGTATAATACAGCCCTGCATGGTATATAGCCCCCCAGAATGGTATAATACAGCCCAGCATGGTATAATATAGCCCAGCATTGTATATAGCCCCCCCCCAGCATGGTATGATACAGCCGAGCATGGTATATAGTCCCCCCAGAATGGTGTAATACAGCCCAGCATGGTATATAGCCCCCCAGAATGGTATAATACAGCCCAGCATTGTATATAGCCCCCCCAGCCTGGTATAATACAGCCCAGTACGGTATAATATAGCCCAGCATGGTATATAGCCCCCCCCAGCATGGTATGATACAGCCGAGCATGGTATATAGTCCCCCCAGAATGGTGTAATACAGCCCAGCATGGTATATAGCCCCCCCAAAAATGGTATAATACAGCCCAGCATGGTATATAGCCCCCCAGAATGGTATAATACAGCCCAGCATTGTATATAGCCCCCCCAGCCTGGTATAATACAGCCCAGTACGGTATAATATAGCCCAGCATGGTATATAGCCCCCCCCAGCATGGTATGATACAGCCGAGCATGGTATATAGTCCCCCCAGAATGGTGTAATACAGCCCAGCATGGTATATAGCCCCCCCAAAAATGGTATAATACAGCCCAGCATGGTATATAGCCCCCCAGAATGGTATAATACAGCCCAGCATTGTATATAGCCCCCCCCCAGCCTGGTATAATACAGCCCAGCATGGTATATAGCCCCCCCAGCATGGTATAATACAGCCGAGCATGGTATATAGCCCCCCAGAATGGTATAATACAGCCCAGCATTGTATATAGCCCCCCCAGCCTGGTATAATACAGCCCAGTACGGTATAATATAGCCCAGCATGGTATATAGCCCCCCCCAGCATGGTATGATACAGCCGAGCATGGTATATAGTCCCCCCAGAATGGTGTAATACAGCCCAGCATGGTATATAGCCCCCCCAAAAATGGTATAATACAGCCCAGCATGGTATATAGCCCCCCAGAATGGTATAATACAGCCCAGCATTGTATATAGCCCCCCCCCAGCCTGGTATAATACAGCCCAGCATGGTATATAGCCCCCCCAGCATGGTATAATACAGCCGAGCATGGTATATAGCCCCCCAGCATGGTATAATACAGCCCAGCATGGTATATGGCCCTCCCAGCATGGTATATAGCCCCCCAAAGTGGCCCCACAGTCTAGTACTCGCACTGATTTAAAAAAAAAAAAAACAACACTCCTCACCTTCTCCTCATGCCCGCGCTGCTGGCTGCTCCTGTCTCCTCCTGCACACAGTGAGAGCGCGATGACGTCATTGCGCCCCCGCTGTGTCAGAGGCAGAGCGGGGAATGATGGGAGAGGGAGCGTCAGCTGACGCTCTCTCCCCCATCACTGCCTCCTTCAGTGCGGCGGCGGGAGTCGGCGCTGGGAGCAGGCGGGCCCTTCTGCCTCACAGGGGCCCCATAGTGGCTGTGTGATGTGCCGCTGGCTGGGGGCCCCTGGAGGAGCGGGGGCCCTAGGCAGCTGCCTGGTCTGCCTGCCCATAACGCCGGCCCTGCCCGCAAAGCTGTATGATCAGTGCCAACACCTCGTCCTTAGAGAGCTGTTTGATCAGTGTCACCACCTCTTCCCTGCAGAGCTGCATGATCAGTGACACCAACTGCTCCCTGCAGAGCTGTATGATCAGTGCCACCATCTTATCCACACAGAGCTGTATAATCAGTGCCACCTCCTACTGCCTGCAGAGCTGTATGGTCAGTGCCACCACCTCCGCCCTGCAAAGCTGTATGATCAGTACCACCACCTTGTCGCCGCAGAGGTGTATGATCAGTGTCACCAACTTTTCCCTACAGGGCTGTATGATCTGTGCTACTGAATCATCCCTGCAGAGCTGTATGATCGGTGCCATGAACTCGTCACTGCAGAGCTGTATGATCTGAGCAATTATCTCATCCCTACAGAACTGCATGATCAGTGCCTCCAACTTATCCCTAAAGAGATATATAATCATTGCAACCACATTATCCTCGCAAGGCTGTATGATCAGTGCCAACACCTCGTCCTTGCAGAGCTGCATGATCAGTGCCACCAACTCCTCCCTGCAGAGCTGTATAATCAGTGACACAACCTTGTCCCTGCAGAGCCTTATGATCAGTGCCAACGCCTCCTCCCTGCAGAGCTGTATGATCAGTGCCACTACCTCATCCCTGCAAACCAATATGTTCAGTGCTACAACCTCCTCCATGTAGAGCTGTCTGATCAGTGCCACCACCTTGTCGTCGCAAAGTTGTATGATCAGTGCCACCGCCTACTCCTTGCAGAGCTGTACGATCAGTGCCACCACCTAATCCCTGCAGAGCTGTATGATCAGTGCCACCATCTTATCCACACAGAGCTGTATAATCAGTGCCACCTCCTACTGCCTGCAGAGCTGTATGGTCAGTGCCACCACCTCCGCCCTGCAAAGCTGTATGATCAGTACCACCACCTTGTCGCCGCAGAGGTGTATGATCAGTGTCACCAACTTTTCCCTACAGGGCTGTATGATCTGTGCTACTGAATCATCCCTGCAGAGCTGTATGATCGGTGCCATGAACTCGTCACTGCAGAGCTGTATGATCTGAGCAATTATCTCATCCCTACAGAACTGCATGATCAGTGCCTCCAACTTATCCCTAAAGAGATATATAATCATTGCAACCACATTATCCTCGCAAGGCTGTATGATCAGTGCCAACACCTCGTCCTTGCAGAGCTGCATGATCAGTGCCACCAACTCCTCCCTGCAGAGCTGTATAATCAGTGACACAACCTTGTCCCTGCAGAGCCTTATGATCAGTGCCAACGCCTCCTCCCTGCAGAGCTGTATGATCAGTGCCACTACCTCATCCCTGCAAACCAATATGTTCAGTGCTACAACCTCCTCCATGTAGAGCTGTCTGATCAGTGCCACCACCTTGTCGTCGCAAAGTTGTATGATCAGTGCCACCGCCTACTCCTTGCAGAGCTGTACGATCAGTGCCACCACCTAATCCCTGCAGACCTGTATGATCAGTGCCACCATCTTGTCCACGCTGAGCTGTAACATAAGTGCCACCACTTTGTCCGAGCAGAGCTGCATGATCAGTGCCACCACCTCATCCCTATACAGCTGTGCTCTGTGTGTAGAAATTGGATTTTGTGTCTCCTCTCTTCTCCCAATATTCCCCTTTTGCACAATAGTTGGGTCACATAAATCCAGGAATATCTCACAGTTTTCTCCCCGGAGATGCGTCTGGTTGGGGAGTGAGTCGCATTATGAAGCTGCCCCTTATCAGTTCTCTTCCACCATTACAGGCCTCAGCGGTCACAGCTCCACAATGGGTGAGACCAGATTTTAGCAGGTCATTGCAATCAGCCGCCGATGTGGATCATCTCCTGATGTGGAGCATCTGTCACCCCCAATACTCCGCACATACGGGGTACAGGGAGGTCACAGGTCAGGGAGGCGGCAGTCAGCGGAGCCATCGCCTGTGTTACCCTTCTGGGCTCTCAGCAGCTCCAGGTCGTCCCCACATCGTACAATCAGCGTCCTGTACGATAGACATTGTAGTAAAGATCCCTGTGATGGTGACAGGAGCCGGGAACAGGAGGAACGAGTTCCCCCAGCAGATGTATCTTCCCGGATACACAGCGATGTGCAGATCTGGAGGACGACGGCGATGATCCCGGGACCTCCTCTCCGCTCTTCCCCGGCGTCTCTGCTAGTGACAGCTACAGACGGTCGGTGGAGAAGATGGCGAAGAAGAAGCGGCGGAGGAAGCGCGCTCTGCTGTCCGGTGTCAGCCGGTAAAGGGCTTTTATTCCGGGCAGGGAAGCACAAGGGGAGAGCGGAGCTTCACTCGTTCTCAGCTGGGAAGAGGCGGGGCATGTATGCAGTGTCAGCCAATAGATGCTCAGGACGGTGTAGCTCAGCAGCCAATCAGTGCACAGTAAGCCTGTACATATAACAGACGCCTCCGGCTCCGACTCAGTGTTTTCCTATCGGGAGATTTTTGTGTTTTGGCTCCGTAGCACAGGATGGCAGAGACCGCGCCAGCCGCCGTTTCAGCCGCGCTGAGCTGTATGTTCAGTGCCAAAACATCATCACTGCAGAGCTTTATCATCAGTGCCACATCTTGTCCCCGCAGAGCTGTATGATTAGTACCACCACCTCATCCTTGTAGAGCTTTGAGATCAGTGCCACCAACTCCTCAGTGCAGAGCTGTATGATCAGTGCCACCACCTTGTCGCCGCAGAGGTGTATGATCAGTTCCACCACCTCGTCCCTGCAGGGCTGTATGATCTGTGCCACTACCTCATCCCTGCAGAACTGCATGATCAGTGCCACAACCTCATCCCTGCAGAGCTGTATGATCTGTGCCACTACCTCATCCCTGCAGAGCTGTATGATCTGTACCACCACCTTGTCGCCACAAAGAAGTATGATCAGTGCCACCACCTCGCCCCTGCAGAGCTGTGTGATTACTGCCACTGCCTCATCCCTGCAGAAATGGATGATCAATGCCTCCAATTTATCCCTAAAGAGATGTATAATCAGTGCAACCACATTGTCCCCGTAAAGATGTATGATCAGTGACAACACCTGGCCCTTGCAGAGCTCTATGATCAGTACCACCAACTTGTCCCCGCAGAGCTGTAAGATCAGTGCCACCACCTCGTCACTGCAGAACTGTATGATTAGTGCCACCACCTCGTCACTGCAGAACTGTATGATCAGTGCCACCACCTTGTCGCCGCAGAGGTGTATGATCAGTGCAACCACATTGTCCCCGCAAAACTGTATGATCAGTGCCAACACCTCATCCTTGCAGAGCTTTATGATCAGTGTCACCACCTCTTCCCTGCTGAGCTGTATGATCAGTTCCACCACCTCCTCCCTGCAAAGCAGTATGATTTGTGCCACCACCTCGTCACTGCAGAACTTTATGATCAGTGCCACCACCTATTCCCTTCAGAGCTGTATGATCAGTGCCACCTCCTCGTCCCTGCAGAGCTGTGTGATCTGTGCAACTAACTCATCCCTGCAGAGCTGTATGATCAGTGCCACAACCTCATCCCTGCAGAACTGCATGATCAGTGGCTCCAACTTATCCCTAAAGAGATGTATAATCAGTGCAACCACATTGTCCCCGCAAAGCTGCATGATCAGTGTCAACACCTCGTCCTTGCAGAGCTGTATGATCAGTGTCACAACCTCTTCCCTGCAGAGCTGTATGATCAGTGACACCACCTGATACCTGCAGAGCTGCATGATCAGTGCCACCATCTTATCCACACAGAGCTGAATGATCAATGCCACCACCTACTCCCTGCAGAGCTGTAAGATCAGTGACACAACCTTGTCCCTGCAGAGCCTTATGATCAGTGCCACCGCCTCCTCCCCACAGAGCTGTATGATCAGTACAACCACCTCATCCCTGCAGAGCTGTATCTTCAGTGCCACCACCTCATACCTGCAGAGCTGTATGATCAGTGCCACTACCTCATCCCTGCAAACCAGTATGTTCAGTCTCACAACCTCCTCCCTGTAGAGCTGTCTGATCAGTGCCACCACCTTGTCACCGCAAAGATGCATGATCAGTGCCACCAGTTGGTCAGCACAGAGCTGTATGATCAGTACCACCACCTAGTCCCCGCAGAGCTGTATGATCAGTGCCACAACCTCATCCCTGCAGAACTGCATGATCAGTGCCACCACCTCATCACTGCAGAGCTGTATGATCAGTGCCATTATCCTGGCTGTTTGAGGACACAAATCTGTGCGCGATCCACGCTAAGAGGGTCACAATCATGCCCAAAGATATCCAGCTAGCCCGCCGGATCCGTGGGGAGAGAGCTTAGATCTGTCCTGCCCACCTGACTGCAACACAAAGGCTCTTTCCAGCATCAATGTGCTCTCCATCCGCATGCCATACCCCGTCCCCCATTTTTGGCCTGTATGATCAGTGCCACCTCCTCCTCCCCGCAGAGCTGTATGATCAGTGCCACCACTTCATCCCTGCAGAGTTCTATAATGAGTGCCAACACCTCGTCCCTGCTGACCTGTATGATCGGTGCCACCACCTCGTCCCTGCAGAGTTCTTCAGTGTTTTGTTCTCTGGCTCCACTTCATCTCCTCTTCCTCTTGCTATCGGGGTACCTCAGGGCTCAGTCCTTGGCCCCCTTCTCTTCTCTCTCTATACAGCCCCAATTGGACAGACCATCAGCAAATTTGGCTTTCGGTACCATCTTTATGCTGATGACACACAACTGTATACGTCTTCCCCCGACCTTACCCCTCTGTAATACAGAACGCCAGTGACTGTCTTTCCGCAGTCTCCAATATCATCAGAACCGTATGATCAGTGCCACCATCTATTCCCTGCAGAGCTGTATGATCTGTACCACCACCTTGTCGCCACAAAGAAGTATGATCAGTGCCACCACATCGCCCCTGCAGAGCTGTATGATCAGTGCCACTACCTCATCCCTGCAGAGCTGTGTGATTACTGCCACATCCCTGCAGAGCTGTATGATCAGTGCCACGACCTCATCCCTGCAAAAATGCATGATCAGTGCCTCCAACTTATCCCTAAAGAGATGTATAATCAGTGCAACCACATTGTCCCAGTAAAGATGTATGATCAGTGCCACCACCTTTTCTGCGCACGGCTGTATGATAAGTGCCAACACCTCGTCCCCACAGAGCTGTATGATCAGTGCCACCACCTCGTCCCTGCAGAGCTGTATGATTAGTGCCACCACCTCATCACTGCAGAACTGTATGATTAGTGCCACCAACTCGTCACTGCAGAACTGTATGATCAGTGCCACCACCTATTCCCTTCAGAGCTGTGTGATCAGTGCCACCACCTCCTCCCTGCAGAGCTGTATGATCAGTACCACCACCTTGTTGCCGCAGAGGTGTATGATCAGTGTCACCACCTTGTCCCCGCAGAGCTGTATGATCAGTGCCACAACATCCTCCCTGCAGAACTGCATGATCAGTGCCTCCAACTTATCTCTAAAGAGATATATAATCATTGCAACCACATTGTCCCTGCAAAGCTGTATGATCAGTGCCAACACCTCATCCTTGCAGAACTGTACGATCAGTGTCACCACCTCTTCCCTGCAGAGCTGTATGATCAGTGCCACCAACTCCTCCCTGCAGAGCTGTATGATCAGTGCCACCATCTTATCCACACAGAGCTGTATGATCAGTGCCACCACCTACTCCCTGCAGAGCTGTGTGTTCAGTGCCATCACATCCTCCCTGCAGAACTGTATGATCAGTGCCACCACCTCATCCCTGCAGAGCTGTAAGATCAGTGACACAACCTTGTCCCTGCAGAGCCTTATGATCAGTGCCACTGCCTCCTCCCCACAGAGCTGTATGATCAGTGCAACCACCTCATCCCTGCAGAGCTGTATCTTCAGTGCCACCACCTCATCCCTGCAGAGCTGGATGATCAGTGTCACCACCTCTTCCCTGCAGAGCTGTATGATCAATGCCACCAACTCCTCCCTGCAGAGTTGTATGATCAGTGCCACCATCTTATCCACACAGAGCTGTATGATCAGTGCCACCACCTACTCCCTGCAGAGCTGTGTGATCAGTGCCACCACCTCCTCCCTGAAGAGCTGTATGATCAGTGCCACCACCTCCTCCCTGCAGAACTGTATGATCAGTGCCACCACCTCATCCCTGCAGATCTGTAAGATTAGTGACACAACCTTGTCCCTGCAGAGCCTTATGATCAGTGCCACTGCCTCCTCCCCACAGAGCTGTATGGTCAGTGCAACCACCTCATCCCTGCAGAGCTGTATCTTCAGTGCCACCACCTCATCCCTGCAGAGCTGTATGATCAGTGCCACTACCTCATCACTGCAAACAAGTATGTTCAGTGCCACCACCTCCTCCCTGTAGAGCTGTCTGATCAGTACCACCACCTTGTCCGCGCTAAGCTGTATGTTCAGTGACACCACCTTTTCCCTGCAGAGCTGTATGTTCAGCGCCTCCACCTCCTCCCTGCAGAGCTGTATGATCAGTACCACCACCCTGTCCCCGCAGAGCTGTATGATCAGTGCCACAACCTCCTCCCTGCAGAACTGCATGATCAGTGCCTCCAACTTATCTCTAAAGAGATATATAATTAGTGCAACCACATTGTCCCCGCAAAGCTGTATGATCAGTGTCACCACCTCTACCCTGCAGAGCTGTATGATCAGTGCCACCAACTCCTCCCTGCAGAGCTGTATGATCAGTGCCACCATCTTATCCACACAGAGCTGTATGATCAGTGCCACCACCTCCTCCCTGAAGAGCTGTATGATCAGTGCCACCACTTCCTCCCCGCAGAACTGTATGATCAGTGCCACCACCTCATCCCTACAGAGCTGTAAGATCAGTGACACAACCTTGTCCCTGCAGAGCCTTATGATCAGTGCCACCGCCTCCTCCCCACAGAGCTGTATGATCAGTGCAACGACCTCATCCCTGCAGAGCTGTATCTTCAGTGCCACCACCTCATCCCTGCAGAGCTGTATGATCAGTGCCACTACCTCATCACTGCAAACAAGTATGTTCAGTGCCACCACCTCCTCCCTGTAGAGCTGTCTGATTAGTACCACCACCTTGTCCACGCTGAGCTGTATGTTCAGTGCCACCACCTTTTCCCTGCAGAGCTGTATGTTCAGCACCACCACCTCCTCCCTGCAGAGCTGTATTATCAGTACCACCACCCTGTCCCCGCAGAGTTGTATGATCAGTGGTGGCATTTATGCACATGTAATCGAAGTACATGAATCAAAGTGCTACTGTCAGTTATAGCATGGCAGTTAGACAGGGCAGGAGACAGGTAAGACATTTATATACATCTACTCCCTGTACATTTGTAGCACATCAAATATATACCATAAGCATTTGTATAATTTATATCCTGGCCGCTGCATTCACACACATCCACCGCCCTTGCATTAACTCTCTACACTCCATCCATATCGGCCCCTCGCTCCTTTCCTCTCCTATGTATAGCACTCACGCTCTTTTCACATTGTTAAATTGCACAGATCAAGTCAGTCCCACCATTCAACATCAGAGACGCTCTCACAAATCACTTAACAATCTTCTCACTCTTTCTATCCTCCTTCTCCTAGTCGCAGGAGACATTGCTCCCAACCTTGGTCCCCCATGTTATAGAAAGTCAAACCCCCCAACTGCTACACTTAGAAACCCCTCTAATCTTATTAATATTCCCTGCATGCCATCTGTCTCTCTTAATTGTGCACTTTGGAATTCTCGCTTAGTTTGTAACAAACTCTCCTTCATCCATGACTTCTTCCTTTCTAATTCTCTTAACCTTCTGGCTCTTACTGAAATCTGGATCCAGCAGTCAGACACTACCGCTGCTGCTGCTCTTTCATACGGGGGGCTACACTTCTCTCATACCCCAAGATCAGACAGTAGAGCAGGTGGAGGCGTTGGTCTGCTCCTATCACCAAAATGTACCTTTCAGGTTATCCCTCAAGTACCCTCACTTGTCTTCCCTTCTTTTGAGGTCCATGCCGTCAGACTCTACACCCCTTTCTCCATGCGAGTGGCGGTGGTGTATCGTCCTCCCGGCCCCTCCCATCAGTTCCTGGATCATTTTGCCACTTGGCTTCCACATTTTCTCTCCTGTGACATCCCTACCCTCATCATGGGAGATTTCAACATTCCCATTGCTCTTCCCCTCTCACCATCTGCTGCTCACCTTTTATCTCTAACCTCCTCATTTGGCCTTTCGCAGCTTACTAATTCTCCAATGCATGAAGTCGGAAACTCCCTCGACTTGGTCTTCTCTCGGCTTTGTGCAGTGGATGATTTTGCAAACTCCCCTCTCCCGCTCTCTGACCACAATCTTCTTTCATTCTCTATCAAGAACTGCCAGGCTGCTAATGGTCACCCCCACTGTCCATACTTATAGAAACATACAGGCCATTAACACCCAGAAACTTACGAAGAACTTGCAGTCTTCATTGGCCCCTATCTCCTCCCTCTCATGTCCTGATTCTGCATTGAAGCATTACAATGAAACACTTCAAAGTGCCCTGGATGAATTTGCACCCCTTATAACTAGAACACCACAACACAGACGGCGACAACCCTGGCACACGGTGCAAACACGTTTCCCAAACACGTTTCCTGCAGCGGTGCTCCAGGTGCGCCGAACGTCTGTGGAGAAAATCCAATCTACACGAAGATTTCATCCATTATAAGTTTATGCTTCGAACATACAACACTGCCCTTCACCTCTCCAAACAAACCTATTTCAACACCCTCATCACCTCACTGTCCAATAACTCGAAACGTCTCTTTGACACTTTTCATTCTCTTCTCAACCCAAAAGTACAGGCCCCAACCTCGGAGCTCCGAGCTGACGATCTGGCTAATTACTTCAAAGAAAAAATTGACCAGATCCGACAGGAAATTATCTCCCAATCCCCTCATACCATGCACTGTCCTCCCTCCCCCACTGCATCTAGCTCACTCTCTGATTTTGAACCAGTCACAGAAGAAGAAGTAAGCAGGCTCCTTGCATCTTCTCGCCCAACTACTTGCACCAGTGACCCATTTCCGTCAAATCTCCTCCAGTCCCTTTCCCCTGCTGTCACCCCTCACCTAACTAAAATATTTAACCTCTCTCTCTTCAGGTATTTTTCCCTCCACATTTAAGTTTGCCATCAAACATCCACTACTTAAAAAACCATCCCTCGACCAAAACTGTGCCGCTAACTATAGACCTGTCTCTAATCTTCCCTTCATCTCTAAACTCCTGGAACGCCTGATCCACTCCCGTCTTATCCGCTAACTCTCAGAAAACTCCGTTCTCGACCCTCTCCAATCCGATTTCCGTTCCATACACTCCACTGAAACTGCCCTCACTAAAGTCTATAATGATCTGCTAACAGCTAAATCAAATGGTCATTACTCCATGCTAATTCTCTTGGATCTCTCTGCAGCATTCGACACTGTGGATCATCAGCTCCTCCTCACTATGCTCCGTTCCATTGGCCTTAAGGACACCGTTCTCTCCTGGTTCTCCTCCTATCTCTCTGACTGCTCCTTTACTGTATCTTTTGCCGGTTCCTCCTCCTCTCACCTTCCCCTTACTGTTGGGGTCCCCCAAGGATCGGTTCTAGGCCCTCTCCTCTTCTCCTTGTACACTGCCCCTATTGGTCAAACAATCAGTAGATTTGGTTTCCAGTACCATCTCTATGCTGATGACACCCAATTATACGCTTCTTCTCCTGACATCACGCCAGCCTTTCTAGAAAACACCGGCGATTGTCTAAACGCTGTGTCTAATATCATGTCCTCACTATATCTGAAACTGAACCTGTCAAAGACTGAACTCCTGATGTTTCCTCCCTCTACTAATGTACCTATACCCGACATTGCTATTTCTGTGTGTGGTTCCACTATTACTCCCCAGTAAAAGGCCCGCTGTCTTGGGGTCATACTTGATTCCGAGCTTTCCTTTGCCCCTTACATTCGATCACTGGCTCGCTCTTGTCATCTGCACCTCAAAAACATTTCTAGAATTCGACCTTTTCTTTCTTTTGACTCTGCAAAAGCTCTTACTGTTTCCCTTATTCATTCTCCTCTTGACTATTGTAACTCTCTTCTAATCGGTCTCCCTCTTACCAAACTCTCCCCCCTCCAATCTGTCTTGAATGCTGCAGCCAGGATCATATTCCTCACCAATCGTTACACCGATGCCTCTACCTTGTGCCAGTCATTACACTGGCTACCCATCCACTCCAGAATTCAGTATAAACTTATTACCCTCACCCACAAAGCCTTCCATGGCTCAGCACCACCCTACATCTCCTCCCTTGTTTCAGTATACCATCCCTACCCGCGCCCTCCGTTCTGCTGATGACCTGAGGTTAGCATCCTCAATAGTCAGAACCTCCCACTCCCGTCTCCAAGACTTTACACGTGCTGCGCCAATTCTTTGGAATGCACTTCCCAGGTCAATACGATTAGTCCCCAATCCCCACAATTTTAAGCGTGCCCTGAAAACGCATTTATTCAGACTGGCCTATCGCCTCAACACATTAACCTAATCTATCCCCGTGTGGCACAGCCAAAAGTTTTACCATAACCAGTTTTCCCGCATCATGTTCTCACATGCTTTATGCATCCTTTAGCCCTCTGTGTCCGTACCGTCACATACCTAACAGTATGGCTGGTCCCTACAATCAGGGCAACTGTTACCACCCACCTTTCGTGTCTACCTCTTTCCTCATAGACTGTAAACTTGCGAGCAGGGCCCTCTTTCCTCTTGGTATTTGTTATAATCTACTGTATGTGATTACTGTTATGCTGTAATGTCTATTGTCTGTACAAATCCCCTCTGAAATGTAAAGTGCTGCGGAATATGTCGGCGCTATAAAAATAAAATTTTGTATTATTATTATTATTATCATTATCAGTGCCACAACCTCATCCCTGCAGAACCGCATGATCAGTGCCTCCAACTTATCCCTAAAGAGATATATAATCAGTGCAACCACATTGTCCCCGCAAAGCTGTAAGATCAGTGCCACCACCTAATCCCTGCAGAGCTATTTGATCAGTGCCACCACGTCCTCCCCTCAGGGCTACATGATCAGTGCCACCAACTCATCCCTGCAGACCTCTATGATCAGTGCCACCACATCATCCCTGCAGAGCTTTATGATCAGTGCCACCATCTTGTCCCCGCAGAGCTGTATGATCAGTGCCACCACCTCCTCCCTGCAGAGCTATACGATTTTTACCTCCACCTCATCCTTGTAGAGTTTTAAGATCAGAGCCACCACCTTGTCCACGCTGAGCTATATGTTCAGTGCCACCACCTTGTCCCCGCAAAGCTGTATCATACGTGCCACCACTTTGTCCGAGCAGAGCTGTATGATCAGTGTCATCAAATTGTCCCCACAGAGCTGTATGATCAGTGCCACCATATCCTCCCTGCAAAGCTGTATAATCAGTGCCACCACCTCCTCTCTGCAGAGCTGTATGATCAGTGCCACCACCTCATCCCTGCAGAGCTTTAAGATCAGTGCCACCACCTGGTCCTTGCAGAGCTGTATGATCAGTACCACCACCTGGTCCTTGCAGAGCTGTATGATCAGTACCACCACCTGGTCGCCGCAGAGGTGTATGATCAGTGTCACCAACTTTTCCCTGCAGAGCTGTATGATCAGTGCCACCACCTCATCCCTGCAGGGCTGTATGATCTGTGCTACTGAAACATCCCTGCAGAGCTGTATGATCAGTGCCACGACCTCGTCACTGCAGAGCTGTATGATCAGTGCCACCATCTTGTCCCCACAAAGCTGTATCATAAGTGCCACCACTTTGTCCGAGCAGAGCTGTATGATCAGTGCCATCAAATTGTCCCCGCAGAGCTGTATGATCAGTGCCACCACCTACTCCCTGCAGAGCTGTATGATCAGTGCCACATCTCCTCCCTGCACCTGCAAAGCTGTATAATCAGTGCCACCACCTCCTCTCTGCAGAGCTGTATGATCTGTGCCACCACCTCATCCCTGCAAACCAGTATGTTCAGTGCGACAACCTCCTCCCTGCAGACCTGTATGATCAGTGCCACCACCGTGTCGCCGCAGAACTGTAGATCAGTGCCACCACCTTGTCACCGCAAAGTTGTATGATCAGTGCCACCACTTTGTCCGAGCAGAGCTGTATGATCAGTGCCACAACCTCATCCCTGCAGAACCACATGATCAGTGCCTCCAACTTATACCTAAAGAGATGTATAATCAGTGCAACCACATTGTCCCCGCAAAACTGTAAGATCAGTGCCAACACCTCGTCCTTGCAGAGCTGTATGATCAGTGTCACCACCTCCTCTCTGCAGAGCTGTATGATCTGTGCCACTAACTCATCCCTGAAGAGCTGTATGATCTGTGCCACTACCTCATCCCTGCAGAGCTGTATGATCAGTGCCACAACCTCATCCTTGAAGAACCGCATGATCAGTGCCTCCAACTTATACCTTAAGAGATGTATAATCAGTGCAACCACATTGTCCCCGCAAAGCTGTATGATCAGTGCCAACACCTCGTCCTTGCAGAGCTGTTTGATCAGTGTCACCACCTCTTCCCTGCAGAGCAGTATGATCAGTGACATCACCTCTTACCTGCAGAGCTGCATGATCAGTGCCACCAACTCCTCCCTGCAGAGCTGTATGATCAGTGCCACCATCTTATCCACACAGAGCTGTATAATCAGTGCCACCTCCTACTGCCTGCAGAGCTGTATGATCAGTGCCACCATCTCCTCCCTGCAGAGCTTTATGATCAGTGCCACCACCTGGTCCTTGCAGAGCTGTATGATCAGTACCACCACCTGGTCGCCGCAGAGGTGTATGATCAGTGTCACCAACTTTTCCCTGCAGAGCTGTATGATCAGTGCCACCACCTCATCCCTACAGGGCTGTATGATCTGTGCTACTGAATCATCCCTGCAGAGCTGTATGATCGGTGCCACTACCTCATCCCTGCAGAACTGCATAATCAGTGCCACGAACTCGTCACTGCAGAGCTGTATGATTAGTACCACCACCTTGTAGCCGCAGAGGTGTATGATCAGTAAGAAAATAGAGGGGGAAGCCAGCACTGCTTAAGGTTAGAACGCATAAATTGGAGTGCATATGCACATAATGTCTAGCTGTATTCAAAAATGAGAAATTTAGCAAAAAAATTGATCAATTAAATTGAGCCACCCCGCCGCGCCAAGGCAATCTCATATGGGGGGTCCTACTCTATATATTTTTAATAAATGCTGTGCCATTACGGCCTCCTAAATACATTTGGAGCATGACCACATCAAGTGCAATCTGTACCTGAACATTGCTGGATCGCTCCCATGAAGCCAGATGAAGCAAGTGCAGATGAAGGCCAACCAAGGTTCAGACCTGGTTGGCATTCATCTGCACTTGCTTCATCTGGCTTCATGGGAGCGATCCAGCAATGTTCAGGTACAGATTGCACTTGATGTGGTCATGCTCTAAATGTATTTAGGAGGCCGTAATGGCACAGCATTTATTAAAAATATATAGAGTAGGACCCCCCATATGAGATTGCCTTGGCACGGCAGGGTGGCTCAATTGAGTTGATCAATTTTTTTGCTAAATATCTTATTTTTGAATACAGCTAGACATTATGTGCATATGCACTCCAATTTATGCGTTCTAACCTTAAGCAGTGCTGGCTTCCCCCTCTATTTTCGTGTATGATCAGTGTCACCTCCTCGTCCCTGCAGAGCTGTGTCATCTGTGCCACTACCTCATCCCTGCAGAGCTGTATGATCTGAGCCATTATCTCATCCCTGCAGAACTGCATGATCAGTGCCTCCAACTTATCCCTAAAGAGATGTATAATCAGTGCAACCACATTATTCCCACGAAGCTGTATGATCAGTGCCAACACCTCGTCCTTGCAGAGCTGTATGATCAGTGTCACCACCTCTTCCCTGCAGAGCTGTATGATCAGTGACACCACCTCATACCTGCAGAGCTGCACGATCAGTGCCACCAACTCCTCCCTGCAGAGCTGTATAATCAGTGACACAACCTTGTCCCTGCAGAGCCTTATGATCAGTGCCAACGCCTCCTTCCCACAGAGCTGTATGATCAGTGCAACCACCTCATCCCTGCACAGCTGTATCTTCAGTGCCACCACCTCATACCTGCAGAGCTGTATGATCAGTGCCACTACCTCATCCCTGCAAACCAGTTTAGTGCCACAACCTCCTCCCTGTAGAGCTGTCTGATCAGTGCCACTACCTTGTCCGCGCTGATCTGTATGTTCAGTGCCACCACCTTTTCCCTGCAGACATGTATGATCAGTGCCCCCACCTTGTCGCCGCAGAACTGTATAATCAGTGCTACCACCTTGTCACCGCATGAACAGTGCCACCAAATGGTCAGCACAGAGCTGTATGATCAGTACCACTACCTACTCCTCGCACAGCTGTTGAATCAGTGCCACCGCCTACTCCTTGCAGAGCTGTATGATCAGTGCCACCACCTAATCCCTGCAGAGCTATTTGATCAGTGCCACCACGTCATCCCCTCAGAGCTATATGATCAGTGCCACCACCTTGTCCACGCAAAGCTGTATGATGAGTGCTACCACCTCATCCCTGCAGACCTGTACGATCAGTGCCACCACATCATCCCTGCAGAGCCTTATCATCAGTGCCTCCATCTTGTCCCCGCAGAGCTGTATGATCAGTGCCACCACCTCCTCCCTGCAGAGCTGTATGATTAGTACCACCACCTCATCCTTGTAGAGCTTTAAGATCAGTGCCACCACTTTGTCCACGCTGAGCTGTATGTTCAGTGCCACCAACTCCTCCCTGCAGAGCTGTATGATCAGTGCCACCACCTTGTCCCCGCAAAGCTGTAACATAAGTGCCACCACTTTGTCCCGGCAGAGCAGTATGATCAGTGCCACCACCTACTCCCAGCAGAGCTGTATGATCAGTGCCAACTGGTATGATTGAGTCACCGTAGGAGGCAGACACAAAAATAGAAGCTACGTCCAGAAAAAAAGAGAAGTTGGCAACTATCAGATTGAAGACCCCTGAACCTATAAACACAACTAGCAGTAGCCGTGGGGGGTTCCTACGGTGCCCTAGACCCCTCGATCACAGCCGGAGAGCTAATTAGGCTAAAGACAGAAAAGGAAATCTAAACTGCCCCAGAGCAGACCCCAAAGTAAAAGGCAGCCCCCAACATATAATGACGTTGAAGCAAGATGAAAAAACACTCACACAGATAGAAATATAGGCTGAGCAAACGATGGGGCCCAAGCTAACTAAACAGAACAGGAAAGAAAGGTTGCTGTCTGCAATCTGCCAAAACCCTATCAAAGACATAAGCCAACAAGCTGATATGGAAAAAGACCCTGAAGCAGCTAGGCTTCAAAAACTAAATCAGCACTCAGTTATTTTCAGAAGACAGAGCTAAAGGAATTCAGCTCACCCCAGCAGGGAATGGCAGAAATCCAGAAAAACAAAGCAAAACAAAGTCAAAGCACAAATGCAAAAAGCCGAGCAGAAAACTTAGCTTTAGAAGAGCAGGAATTCAGACTGGTCTCCAAGGATCCCACAGAGAATTCACCCGCAGGGCAGAAGGGCGTCGGCGGCCTTATATCCAGTCAGTAACTCCACTCAGCCAGTCATCATCATTAGGCTCAGGTGTTTGATAATCAGGCTCACTACCTTTCTTTACCAGAAGAGGGAGTTCATCGGGCCTCAGTAGTGAAGGGGAAAATGAACTCACAACAGTACCTCCCCCTTGAGGAGGGGTCACCGAACCCTCATCCATGCCACCAGGGCGATCCGGGTGAGACCGATGAAAGGCACGCACCAATCTTTTGGCATGAATATCAGAGGCAGAGACCCAGGAATTATCCTCCTGACCATAACCCTTCCACTTAACCAAATACTGGAGTCTCCGTCTAGCCAGACGGGAATCCAGTACTTTCTCTACCTCATATTCCATGTTACCTTCAACCAATACAGGGTCTGGAGGTGCCACCCCCGGAAAAACAGGTTCAACAAACCTCTTCAACAAAGATTTATGGAACACATTATGGATTTTAAATGTGACAGGAAGAGCCAAACGAAAAGAGACCGGATTAATAATCTCCAAAATCTTGTAAGGTCCAATAAATCTAGGCTTAAACTTAGGAGAAGCCACCTTCATAGCAATATTTTTTGATGATAACCACACCATATCACCAACCTTAAACTGGGGACCAATGGTCCTATGTCGGTTGGAAAACCGCTGGGCCTTTTTCTGGGAGAGAGATAACTTATCCACCACTTGGTCCCAGATCTGGTGCATTCTCTCCACCACAGTGTCAACACGTGGGCAGGCAGAGGGCTCCACCTGCCCTGAAGAAAATCGAGGATGAAACCCAAAGTTACAAAAAAAAGGTGACATCAAAGTGGCAGAACTAGCTCCATTATTTAAAGCAAATTTGGCCAAGGGCAAAAATGAAACCCAATCATCCTGATCAGCAGAAATAAAACATCTCAAATATGACTCAAAGGTCTGGTTTGTTCTCTCTGTCTGCCCATTGGTCTGATGGTGAAAAGCAGAGGAGAAGGACAACTGAATTCCCAGCTTAGAACAGAAAGTTCTCCAAAATCTAGACACAAACTGAACTCCTCTGTCAGATACAATGTTCTCAGGAATCCCTTGCAAGCGAACCACCTGTTGCAAAAACAGGGGCACCAACTCAGAGGAAGACGGCAACTTAGGGAGTGGTACAAGATGAACCATCTTAGAGAACCTATCACAAATCACCCAAATAACAGTCATCCTTTGAGAGACAGGCATATCAGAGATGAAATCCATTGAAATATGGGTCCATGGCCTCTTGGGGACAGGCAAAGGCATCAACAACCCACTAGAGCGAGAACACGATTTAGACCGGGAGCAGGTCCCACAGGACTGCACAAAATTCCTGACATCACGAGACAAGGAGGGCCACCAAAAAGATCGACTCACCAGATCTCTAGTACCAAAAATACCTGGATGACCAGCCAAAGCAGAGCAATGAACTTCAGACATCACTCTCTTCTTCCACTGGTCAGGAACATACAACTTTTCACTGGGACAACGCTCAGGTTTGTCCTCCTGGAACTCTTCCAGAGCACGTCTCAAATCGGGCAAGATGGCAGAAAGAACTACCCCTTCGCCTAAGATGGTAGCAGGCTTGGTCACCACAGGAGAATCAACAAAGAAGCTCCTAGAGAGGGCGTCTGCCTTGACATTCTTAGTTCCAGGAAGAAAAGAAACCACAAAATCAAAACGTGTAAAAAACAAGTCCCACCTAGCCTGTCTAGGGTTCAAGCGCTTAGCCGACTCTAGGTAAATCAAATTCTTGTGGTCAGTGAGGACCACGACTTGATGCTTAGCTCCCTCCAACCAATGTCTCCACTCCTCAAATGCCCCTTTCATGGCCAACAGTTCCCGATTCCCCACATCATAGTTACGTTCAGATGGAGAGAACTTTCGGGAAAAGAAAGCACAGGGATTCATTTTAGATGTTACAGGATCCTTTTGGGACAAAACAGCTCCTGCACCAATCTCAGAAGCATCCACCTCTACCTGGAACGGAAGTGAGACATCAGGTTGCAGCAAAACCGGGGCGGAGGTGAATCTTCCCTTCAGCTCCTGAAAGGAAGAAACAGCCTCCAGAGAACAATTTAACACATCAGCACCCTTCTTAGTCAAATCAGTCAATGGCTTGGCAATACTAGAAAATTTTGCTATAAATTTCCGATAAAAATTAGCAAAACCCCAAAACTTCTGGAGGGCCTTCAAAGAAGTGGGCTGAACCCAATCGTAAATGGCCTGTACCTTGGCCGGGTCCATTTCAATAGTTGACGGGGACAAAATAAATCCCAAAAAAGAAATCCTCTGTACTCCAAAAAGGCATTTAGATCCTTTGACATACAGGGAATTCTCCCTCAAGATCCGGAACACAGTCCGAATATGTTCCACATGAGAATCCCAATCCTTGGAGAAGATCAAAATATCATCCAGATAGATAATCAAAAATGTATTGACAAAATCTCTGAAAATATCGTTCATGAAGCACTGGAAGACAGAAGGGGCATTAGTGAGCCCAAAAGGCATCACCAGGTACTCAAAATGTCCCTCCGGAGTATTAAACGCCGTCTTCCGTTCATCCCCATGCTTAATGCGAATAAGATTATACGCCCCCCTGAGGTCAAGCTTGGTAAACCAGCAAGCACCTTTAACTCTGGAGAATAGATCAGAAATCAGGGGTAACGGATACTGATATTTAACAGTAATTTTGTTGAGGGCACGATAATCAATACAAGGTCTTAATGATCCATCCTTTTTGGCTACAAAAAAAAACCGGCACCTAAGGGTGACGAGGATGGTCTAATATGACCCTTCTCCAACGCCTCCTTAATATAGGATCGCATAACCTCGTGCTCGGGTACAGATAAATTGAAGAGCCGACCCTTGGGAAATTTACACCCCGGGCGCAGTTCAATTGCACAGTCATAACTCCTATGAGGAGGCAGAGACGCAGACTCATTCTCAATAAATACATCATAAAAGTCCGCCAAATAATCAGGAACATCATGCGACTTAAGAGAGGTTGAAAACACCGGAGCCTCACTAAAGGCACACCGACAACCCCCAACTCACCACAGACACAGATTTCCAATCCAAAACTGGATTATGAATTTGTAACCAGGGAAACCCCAGAACAATAGTATCATGCAGATTATGCAACACCAAAAATCTGCAATTTTCTTGATGGTCTGGGGCGACCCGCATTACCACCTGGGTCCAAAACTGAGGTTTATTTTTAGCCAAAGGAGTAGCATCAATCCCCCTCAAAGGGATAGGCGTCTGCAGAGGTGTCATCGGAAATCCACAATGTTTAGCAAAATCCAAGTCCATTAGGTTTAGGGCTGCTCCCGAATCCACAAAAGCCTTGGCGGAAAATGTGGACAGGGAGCAGATCAGAGTAATAGCCAGAAGAAACTTAGGTTGAACACTAACAACATAAAACGTGTGTGCAAAGCGTTTCTATTGTTTAGGGCAGACAGAAATAATATGCGAGGCATCTCCACAGAAAAAAACACAACTTATTACGCCTTCTGAACTCCTGACGCTGCTCTCTGGACAAAACTCTATCACAT
This sequence comes from Dendrobates tinctorius, assembly GCF_039654945.1. Taxonomy (NCBI): domain Eukaryota; kingdom Metazoa; phylum Chordata; class Amphibia; order Anura; family Dendrobatidae; genus Dendrobates; species Dendrobates tinctorius. Next base: position 8,376,899 of record NW_027361869.1, on the reverse strand, counting down.
TGCATAGGTTCAGACATTTGTTCAACAGGTGGCAACACCTCTCGTGCAGTTTTGCGTTCGCGCAAACGCCGATCAACATGAATAGCTAATGACATAGAATCGTCAAGACCAGAGGGAACAGGAAATCCCACCATAGTATCTTTTACGGCTTCTGACAACCCCTTCCGAAAGAGAGCAGCCAAGATATTATCATTCCAGGTAGTAAGTACTGCCCATTTTCGGAATTTTTGACAGTACAATTCTGCAGAATCTCGACCCTGGTTCAATGCCAGCAGGGTCTTTTCAGCCTGATCAATGGCATTAGGTTCGTCATACAACAACCCCAAGGCTTGAAAAAATGCGTTCACAGTAGTCAGAAAAGGATCATCTGGTTTCAAAGAAAACGCCCAATCCTGGGGATCGCCACGCAGCAAAGAGATGACAATTTTAACCTGCTGCGCGGAGCTCCCTGACGAGTTAGGCTTCAAGGCAAAAAATAATTTACAATTATTTTTGAAATTCAAAAATTTAGACCGATCCCCAAAAAATACATCAGGTGTAGGAATCTTTGGTTCAGCAGCATGTGAATGAGTAAGGTAGGCAGAAATTCCCCGCACTTCCGCAGCGAGCTGCTCCACACGATCAGACAATTGCTTTATCTCCATTGAGAGAAAAAAAAAAATTCCCCCTACGGCCTCAGAGATATAGAGGAAAAAATATACACACTTTTTTTTTTTTTTTTACAATTCTTTCCTGCTATTGAGTACCCTAGGATCTGCGGTATGGCGGGTGATTCTGTTATGATTGAGTCACCGTAGGAGGCAGACACAAAAATAGAAGCTACGTCCAGAAAACCAGAGAAGTTGGCAACTATCAGACTGCAGACCCCTGAACCAATCAACACAACTAGCAGTAGCCGTGGGGGGTTCCTACGGTGCCCTAGACCCCTCAATCACAGCCGGAGAGCTAAATAGCCTAAAGACAGAAAAGGAAATCTAAACTGCCCCAGAGCAGACCCCAAAGTAAAAGGCAGCCCCCAACATATAATGACGGTGACGCAAGATGAAAGAACACTCACACAGATAGAAAGATAGGCTGAGCAAACGATGGGGCCCAAGCTAACTAAACAAAACAGGAAAGGAAGGTTGCTGTCTGCAATCTGCCAAAACCATATCAAAGACATAAGCCAACAAGCTGATATGGAAAAAGACCCTGAAGCAGCTAGGCTTCAAAAACTAAATCAGCACTCAGGTATTTTCAGAAGACAGAGCTAAAGGAATTCAGCTCACCCCAGCAGGGAACGGCAGAAATCCAGAAAAACAAAGCAAAACAAAGTCAAAGCACAAATGCAAAAAGCCGAGCAGAAAACTTAGCTTTAGAAGAGCAGGAATTCAGACTGGTCTCCAAGGATCCCACAGAGAAATCACCCGCAGGGCAGAAGGGCGTCGGCGGCCTTATATCCAGTCAGTAACTCCACTCAGCCAGTCATCATCATTAGGCTCAGGTGTTTGATAATCAGGCTCACTACCTTTCTTTACCAGAAGAGGGAATTCATCGGGCCTCAGTAGTGAAGGGGAAAATGAACTCACAACAGCCAACATCTCCTCCCTGCAAAGCTGTCTAATCAGTGCCACCACCTCCTCTCTGCAGAGCTTTATGATCAGTGCCACCACCTGGTCCTCGCAGAGCTGTATGATAAGTACCACCACCTTGTCGCTGCAGAGGTGTATGATCAGTGTCACCACCTTGTCCCTGCAGAACTGTATGATCAGTGCCACCACCTCGTCACTGCAGGGCTGTATGATCTGTGCCACTACCTCCTTTCCTCCCTGCAGAGCTGTATGATCAGTGCCACAACCTCATCCCTGCAGAACTGCATGATCAGTTCCACCACCTCGTCAATGCAGAGCTGTATGATCAGTGCCACCATCTTGGCTGTTTGAGGACACAAATCTGTGCGCGATCCACGCTAAGAGGGTCACCATCATGCCCAAAGATATCCAGCTAGCCCGCCGAATCCGTGGGGAGAGAGCTTAGATATGTCCTGCCCTCCTGACTGCAACACAAAGGCTCTTTCCAGCATCAATGTGCTCTCCATCCGCATGCCATACCCCGTCCCCCATTTTTGGCCTGTATGATCAGTGCCACCTCCTCCTCCCCGCAGAGCTGTATGATCAGTGCCACCACTTCATCCCTGCAGAGCTCTATAATGAGTGCCACCACCTCGTCTCGGCTGACCTGTATGATCGGTGCCACCACCTCATCCCTGCAGAGCTGTATGATCAGTACCACCACCTTGTCGCTGCAGTGGTGTATGATCAGTGTCACCACCTTGTCCCCGCAGAGCTGTATGATCAGTGCCACAAACTCATCCCTGCAGAACCACATGATCAGTGCCCCAACTTATCCCTAAAGACATATCTAATCACTGCAACCACACTGTCCCTGCAAAGCTGTATGATCAGTGCCAACACCCCATCCTTGCAGAACTGTATGATCAGTGTCACCACCTCTTCCCTGCAGAGCTGTATGAACAGTGCCACCAACTCCTCCCTGCAGAGCTGGATGATCAGTGCCACCATCTTATCCACACAGAGCTGTATGATCAGTGCCACCACCTACTCCCTGCAGAGCTGTGTGTTCAGTGCCACCACCTCCTCCCTGAAGAGCTGTATGATCAGTGCCACCACCTCCTCCCTGCTGAACTGTATGATCAGTGCCACCACCTCATCCCTGCAGAGCTGTAAGATCAGTGACACAACCTTGTCCCTGCAGAGCCTTATGATCAGTGCCACCGACTCCTCCCCACAGAGCTGTATGATCAGTGCAACCACCTCATCCCTTCAGAGCTGTATCTTCAGTGCCACCACCTCATCCCTGCAGAGCTGTATGATCAGTGACACTATCTCATCCCTGCAAACAAGTATGTTCAGTGCCACCACCTCCTCCCTGTAGAGCTGTCTGATCAGTACCACCACCTTGTCCGCGCTGAGCTGTATGTTCAGTGCCACCACCTTTCCCTGCAGTGCTGTATGTTCAGCGCCACCACCTCCTCCCTGCAGAGCTGTATGATCAGTACCACCACCTTGTCCCCGCAGAGCTGTATGATCAGTGCCACAACCTCATCCCTGCAGAACCGCATGATCAGTGCCTCCAACTTATCCCTAAAGAGATATATAATCAGTGCAACCAACTTGTCCCCGCAAAGCTGTATCATAAGTGCCACCACTTTGTCCGAGCAGAGATGTATCATCAGTGCCATCAAATTGTCCCCACAGAGCTGTATGATCAGTGCCACCACCTCCTCTCTGCAGAGCTGTATGATGAGTGCCACCACCTCATCCCTGCAGAGCTGTGTGATTACTGCCACTGCCTCATCCCTGCAGAGCTGTATGATCAGTGCCACAACCTCATCCCTGCAGAAATGGATGATCAGTGCCTCCAACTTATCCCTAAAGAGATGTATAATCAGTGCAACCACATTGTCCCCGTAAAGATGCATGATCAGTGCCACCACCTTGTCTGCGCAAGACTGTATGATAAGTGTCACCAACTCTTCCCTGCAGATCTTTATGATCAGTGCCACCACCTGGCCCTTGCAGAGCTCTATGATCAGTACCACCACCTTGTCGCTGCAGAGGTGTATGATCAGTGTCACCACATTGTCCCCGGAGATCTGTATGATCAGTGCCACTACCTCGTCCCTGCAGGGCTGTATGATCTGTGCCACTACCTCATCCCTGCAGAGCTGTATGATTAGTGCCACCAAATCGTCACTGCAGAACTGTATGATCAGTGCCACCACCTATTCCCTTTAGAGCTGTGTGATAAGTGCCACCACCTCCTCCATGCAGAGCTGTATGATCAGTACCACCACCTTGTCGTCGCAGAGGAGTATGATCAGTGCCAACACCTCATCCTTGCAGATCTGTATGATCAGTGTCACCTTCTCTTCCCTGCAGAGCTGTATGATCAGTGCCACCAACTCCTCCCTGCAGAGCTGTGTGATCAGTGCCACCACCTCCTCCCTGAAGAGCTGTATGATCAGTGCCACCACCTCCTCCCTGCAGAACTGTATGATCAGTGCCACCACCTCATCCATGCAGAGCTGTAAGATCAGTGACACAACCTGGTCCCTGCAGAGCCTTATGATCAGTGCCACCGCCTCCTCCCCAAAGAGCTGTATGATCAGTGCAACCACCTCATCCCTGCAGAGCTGTATGATCAGTGCTACTACCTCATCCCTGTAAACAAGTATGTTCAGTGCCACCACCTCCTCCCTGTAAAGCTGTCTGATCAGTACCACCACCTAGTCCCCGCAGAGCTGTATGATCAGTGCCACCGCCTACTCCTTGCAGGCGTATCTATCCACCTGACGAAGGAGATTTATTTCCGAAACGCCCGTCGGGGCATGTTCTTATACAACTCACGTAGCGTCAATCGGCTTACAGGTATTTTACACCTTGTGTTTTGTTGCACACGCCTTAGTGCGATTTGAATTTTTTGCACAGCTGCACCTCTGCACTTTGGGCACATTCATTATACATATATTTATTTTCTTTTTATGTAATTATCCTTGTGTCACTATATATATGCATTTTTGTACCTGGTTCATTAATTAAGCCTTTTTGATATGGATTGGTTTTTCCATTATCCATAAACACATGGCTAATGTGATTGGATACTCTAATATATATATATATATATATATATATATATATATATATATATATATATATATATATATATAATTTTTTTTTTTTTATGCACTTAATTGTTGTGTCAATATTTTAATAAAGGCATCTTTATTTAAAAAAATAAAAATTGTGCCATTTATTATTATCATTGTTATTATTTTTATCATTCATGTAGCATCTTTTTTATCCTGTGGGATTTCTCATTCCCATCCATCTTTGAGTTATTTTTTCCTTGCAGAGCTGTATGATCAGTGCCACCACGTCCTCCGCTCAGGGCTACATGATCAGTGCCACCACCTTGTCCACGTAAAGCTGTATGATCAGTGCCACCACCTCATCCCTGCAGAGCTTTATGATTAGTGCCACCATCTTGTCCCCGCAGAGCTGTATGATCAGTGCCACCACCTCCTCCCTGCAGAGCTGTATGATTAGTACCTCCACCTAATCCTTGTAGAGCTTTAATATCAGAGCCACCACCTTGTCCACGCTGAGCTATATGTTCAGTGCCACCACCTTGTCCCCGCAAAGCTGTATCATAAGTGCCACTACTTTGTCCGAGCAGAGCTGTATGATCAGTGCCATCAAATTGTCCACACAGAGCTGTATGATCAGTGCCACCATCTCCTCCCTGTAAAGCTGTATAATCAGTGCCACCACCTCCTCTCTGCAGAGCTGTATGATCAGTGCCACCACCTCATCCCTGCAGAGCTTTATGATCAGTGCCACCACCTGGTCCTTGCAGAGCTGTATGATCAGTACCAAAACCTTGTCGCCACAGAGGTGTATGATCACTGTCACCAACTTTTCCCTGCAGAGCTGTATGATCAGTGCTACTGAATCATCCCTGCAGAACTGCATGATCAGTGCCACGACCTCGTCACTGCAGAGCTGTATGATCAGTGCCACCACCTTGTCCCCACAAAGCTGTATCATAAGTGGCAACACTTTGTCCGAGCAGAGCTGTATGATCAGTGCCATCAAATTGTCCCGGGAGAGCTGTATGATCAGTGCCACCACCTACTCCCTGCAGATCTGTATGATCAGTGCCACCATCTCCTCCCTGCAAAGCTGTATAATCAGTGCCACCACCTCCTCTCTGCAGAGCTGTATGATCTGTGCCACCACCTCCTCCCTGCAAAGCAGTATGATTAGTGCCACCACCTCGTCACTGCAGAACTTTATGATCAGTGCCACCACCTATTCCCTTCAGAGCTGTATGATCAGTGCCACCACCTCCTCCCTGCAGAGCTGTATGATCAGTACCAGCACCTTGTCGCCACAGACGTGTATAATCAGTGTCACCACCTTGTCCCCGCAGAGGTGTATGATCAGTGCCACCTCCTCGTCCCTGTAGAGCTGTATGATCTGATCCACTATCTCATCCCTGTAGAGCTGTATGATCAGTGCCACAACCTCATCCCTGCAGAACCGCATGATCAGTGCCTCCAACTTGTCCCTAAAGAGATGTATAATCAGTGCAACCACATTGTCCCCGCAAAGCTGTATGATCAGTGCCAACACCTCGTCCTTGCAGAGCTGCATGATCAGTGCCACCAACTCCTCCCTGCACAGCTGTATCTTCAGTGACACCACCTCATACCTGCAGAGCTGAATGATCAGTGCCACTACCTCATCCCTGCAAACCAGTATGTTCAGTGCCACAACCTCCTCCCTGTAGAGCTGTCTGATCAGTGCCACCACCTTGTCCGTGCTGAGCTGTATGTTCAGTGCCACCACCTTTTCCCTGCAGACCTGTGTGATCAGTGCCACCACCTTGTAGCCGCAGAACTGTATAATCAGTGCCACCACCTTGTCACCACAAAGTTGTATGATCAGTGCCACCAGTTGGTCAGCACAGAGCTGTAAGATCAGTGCCACCGCCTACTCCTTGCAGAGCTGTATGATCATTGCCACCACCTAATCCCTGCAGAGCTATTTGATCAGTGCCACCACGTCATCCCCTCAGAGCTATATGATCAGTGCCACCACCTTGTCCACGCAAAGCTGTATGATCAGTGCCACCACCTCATCCCTGCAGAGCTTTATGATCAGTGCCACCATCTTGTCCCCGCAGAGCTGTATGATCAGTGCCACCACCTCCTCCCTGCAAAGCTGTATGATTAGAACCATCACCTCATACTTGTAGAGCTTTAAGATCAGTGCCACCACCTTGTTCACGCTGAGCTGTATGTTCAGTGCCACCTACTCCTCCCTGAAGAGCTGTATAATGAGTGTCACCACCTTGTCCCCGCAAAGCTGTAACATAAGTGCCACCACTTTGTCCGAGCAGAGCTGCATGATCAGTGCCACCACCTTGTCGCCGCAGAGGTGTATGATCTGTGCCACTACCTCATCCCTGCAAAGCTGTATGATTAGTGCCACCACCTCGTCACTGCAGAACTGTATGATTAGTGCCACCACCTCATCACTGCAGAACTGTATGATCAGTGCCACCACCTATTCCCTTCAGAGGTGTATGATCAGTGCCACCAACTCCTCCCTGCAGAACTGTATGATCAGTACCACCACCTTGTCGCCGCAAAACTGTATGATCAGTGCCAACACCTCATCCTTGCAGAGCTTTATGATCAGTGTCACCACCTCTTCCCTGCTGAGCTGTATGGTCAGTTCCACCACCTCCTCCCTGCAAAGCAGTATGATTAGTGGCACCACGTCGTCACTGCGGAACTTTATGATCAATGCCACCACCTATTCCCTTCAGAGCTGTATGATCAGTGTCACCACCTCCTCTCTGCAGAGCTGTATGATCAGTACCACCACCTTGTCGCCGCAGAGGTGTATTATCAGTGCCACCACCTTGTCCCCACAGAGCTGTATGATCAGTGCCACCTCCTCGTCCCTGCAGAGCTGTGTGATCTGTGCAACTAACTCATCCCTGCAGAGCTGTATGATCAGTGCCACAACCTCATCCCTGCAGAACTGCATGATCAGTGGCTCCAACTTATCCCTAAAGAGATGTATAATCAGTGCAACCACATTGTCCCTGCAAAGCTGTATGATCAGTGTCAACACCTCGTCCTTGCAGAGCTGTATGATCAGTGTCACCACCTCTTCCCTGCAGAGCTGTATGATCAGTGACACCACCTCATACCTGCAGAGCTGCATGATCAGTGCCACCATCTTATCCACACAGAGCTGTATGATCAATACCACCACCTACTCCCTGCAGTGCTGTAAGATCAGTGACACAACCTTGTCCCTGCAGAGCCTTATGATCAGTGCCACCGCCTCCTCCCCACAGAGCTGTATGATCAGTGCAACCACCTCATCCCTGCAGAGCTGTATCTTCAGTGCCACCACCTCATACCTGCAGAGCTGTATGATCAGTGCCACTACCTCATCCCTGCAAACCAGTATGTTTAGTGCCACAACCTCCTCCCTGTAGAGCTGTCTGATCAGTGCCACCACCTTGTCCGTGCTGATCTGTATGTTCAGTGCCATCACCTTTTCCCTGCAGACATGTATGATCTGTGCCACCACCTTGTCGCCGCAGAACTGTATAATCAGTGCCACCACCTTGTCACCGCATGAACAGTGCCACCAGTTGGTCAGCACAGAGCTGTATGATCAGTACCACTACCTAGTCCTCGCACAGCTGTTGAATCAGTGCCACCGCCTACTCCTTGCAGAGCTGTATGATCAGTGCCACCACCTAATCCCTGCAGAGCTATTTGATCAGTGCCACCACGTCATCCCCTCAGAGCTATATGATCAGTGCCACCACCTTGTCCGCGCAAAGCTGTATGATCAGTGCCACCACCTTGTCCCTGCAGAGCTATATGATGAGTGCTACCACCTCATCCCTGCAGACCTGTACGATCAGTGCCACCACATCATCCCTGCAGAGCTTTATCATCAGTGCCACCATCTTGTCCCCGCAGAGCTGTATTATCAGTGCCACCACCTCCTCCCTGCAGAGCTGTATGATTAGTACCACCACCTCATCCTTGTAGAGCTTTAAGATCAGTGCCACCACCTTGTCCACGCTGAGCTGTATGTTCAGTGCCACCACCTCCTCCCTGCTGAACTGGATAATCAGTGCCACCACCTCATCCCTGCAGAGCTGTAAGATCAGTGACACAACCTTGTCCCTGCAGAGCCTTATGGTCAGTGCCACCGCCTCCTCACCACAGTGCTGTATGATCAGTGCAACCACCTCATCGCTGCAGAGCTGTAAGATCAGTGACACTACCTCATCCCTGCAAACAAGTAAGTTCAGTGCCACCACCTCCTCCCTGTAGAGCTGTCTGATCAGTACCACCACCATGTCCGTGCTGAGCTGTATGTTCAGTGCCACCACCTTTCCCTGCAGTGCTGTATGTTCAGTGCCACCAACTCCTCCCTGTAGAGCTGTCTGATCAGTACCACCACTTTGTCCACGCTGAGCTGTATGTTCAGTGCCACCACCTTTCCCTGCAGTGCTGTATGTTCAGCGCCACCACCTCCTCCCTGCAGAGCTGTATGATCAGTACCACCACCTTGTCCCCACAGAGCTGTATGATCAATGCCACAACCTCATCCCTGCAGAACCGCATGATCAGTGCCTCCAACTTATCCCTAAAGAGATATATAATCAGTGCAACCACATTGTCCCCGCAAAGCTGTATGATCAGTGCCACCGCCTCCTCCCCACAGAGCTGTATGATCAGTGCAACCACCTCATCCCTGCAGAGCTGAATCTTCAGTGCCACCACCTCATACCTGCAGAGCTGTATGATCAGAGCCACTACCTTATCCCTGCAAACCAGGATGTTCAGTGCCAAAACCTCCTCCCTGTAGAGCTGTCTGATCAGTGCCACCACCTTGTCCGTGCTGAGCTGTATGTTCAGTGTCACCTCCTTTTCCCTTCAGACCTGTATGATCAGTGCCACCACCTTGTCACCGCAGAACTGTATAATCAGTGCCATCACCTTGTCACCGCAAAGTTGCATGATCAGTGCCACCAGTTGGTCAGCACAGAGCTGTATGATCAGTACCACCACCTAGTTCTCGCACAGCTGTATGATCAGTGCCACCGCCTACTCCTTGCAGAGCTGTATGATCAGTGCCACCACCTAATCCCTGCAGAGCTGTTTGATCAGTGCCACCACCTTGTCCACACAAAGCTGTGTGATCAGTGCCAACACCTTGTCCACGCAAAGCTGTATGATCAGTGCCACCACCTCGTCCCTGCAGAGCTGTATGATGAGTGCTAACACCTCATCCCTGCAGACCTGTATGATCAGTGCCACCACATCATCACTGCAGAGCTTTATCATCAGTGCCACCAACTCCTCCCTGCAGAGCTGTATGATCAGTGCCACCACCTTGTCCCCGCAAAGCTGTAACATAAGTGCCACCACTTTGTCCCCGCAGAGCTGTATGATCAGTGCCACCACCTACTCCCTGCAAAGCTGTCTAATCAGTGCCACCACCACCTCTGCAGAGCTTTACGATCAGTGCCACCACCTGGTCCTCGCAGAGCTATATGATCCGTGCCACCACCTTGTCGCCGCAGAGGTGTATGATCAGTGCCACCACCTCGTCCCTGCAGGGCTGTATGATCTGTGCCACTACCTCCTCTCCTCCCTGCAGAGCTGTATGATCTGTGCCATTACCTCATCCCTGCAGAGCTGTATGATCAGTGCCACAACCTCATCCCTGCAGAACTGCATGATCAGTGCCACCACCTCGTCACTACAGAGCTGTATGATCAGTCCACCATCTTGGCTGTTTGAGGACACAAATCTGTGCGCGATCCACCCTAAGAGGGTCACCATCATGCCCAAAGATATCCAGCTAGCCCGCAGGATCCGTGGGGAGAGAGCTTAGATCTGTCCTGCTCACCTGACTGCAACACAAAGGCTCTTTCCAGCATCAATGTGCTCTCCATCTGCATGCTATATCCCGTCCCCCATTTTTGGCCTGTATGATCAGTGCCACCTCCTCCTCCCCCGCAGAGCTGTATGATCAGTGCCACCACTTCATCCCTGCAGAGTTCTATAATGAGTGCCACCACCTCGTCCCTGCTGACCTGTATGATCGGTGCCACCACCTCGTCCCTGCAGAGTTCTTCAGTGTTTTGTTCTCTGGCTCCACTTCATAGAATCATAGAATCGTAGAGTTGGAAGGGACCTCCTGGGCCATCTGGTCCAACCCCTGCTCAAAGCAGGATTCGCTAAATCATCCTAGTCATATGTCTGTCCAGCCTCTTTTTCAAGTCTTCCTTAGAAGGAGCACTCACCACTTCTCGTGGCAGCCTGTTCCACTCATTGATCACTCTAACTGTCAAAAAGTTTTTTCTAATATCTAATCTGTGTCTCCTCCCATTCAGTTTCATCCCATTGCTTCTAGTCTTTCCTTGTGCAAATGAGAATAAAGTTGATCCTTCTACAATGTGACAGCCCTTTAGATATTTGTAGACAGCTATTAAGTCTCCTCTCAGTCTTCTCTTTTGCAAACTAAACATTTCCAAATCCTGCCACCTTTCCTCAGAAGACAGGGTTTGCAGACCGGTCACCATTCTGGTCGCTCTTTTCTGAACTTGCTCCAGTTTGTTGATGTCTTTTTTAAAATGTGGTGCCCAAAACTGGACACAATATTCCAGATGAGGTCTGACCAAAGAGGAGTAGAGGGAAATAATGTCTTCACGTGATCTAGACTGTATGCTTCTGTTAATACATCCTAGAATTGCATTTGCCTTTTTTGCTGCTGCATCACACTGTTGACTCATATTCAGTCTGTGATCTATTAGTATACCCAAGTCTTTTTCACATGTGCTGTCACTTAGCCCTATTCCTCCCATTCTATATACTGTATGCTTTATTCATTTTTATTGCCCAGATGTAGTACTTTGCATTTCTCCCTGTTAAAAACCATTCTGTTAGTTGCTGCCCACTTCTCCAGTTTATTTAAATCTTTTTGAATCCTCTCTCTCTCTTCTCTAGTATTAGCTATCCCTCCTAGCTTTGTGTCATCAGCAAATTTAATCAGTTTACCCTCAATTCCTTCATCTAAATCGTTGATAAAGATGTTGAACAATACAGGGCCCAGGACAGAGCCCTGTGGTACCCCACTTGAGACATTCTTCCAACTGGATGTGCAGCCATTTACGACCACTCTTTGGGTCCGATCACTAAGACAGTTATGAATCCACCTAACAGTTGCCTTGTCCATTCCATACTTAGTCATTTTTTCAATAAGGATTGTATGAGAGACTTTGTCAAATGCTTTGCTGAAGTCAAGATATACTATATCTACAGCATTTCCTTGATCCACCCAATCAGTGATACCGTCATCTCCTCTTCCTCTTGCTGTCGGGGTACCTCAGGGCTCAGTCCTTGGCCCCCTTCTCTTCTCTCTCTATACAGCCCCAATTGGACAGACCATCAGCAAATTTGGCTTTCGATACCATCTTTATGCTGATGACACACAACGGTATACGTCTTCCCCCGACCTTACCCCTCTGTAATACAGAACGCCAGTGACTGTCTGTCCGCAGTCTCCAATAGAATCAGAACTGTATGATCAGTGCCACCATCTATTCCCTGCAGAGCTGTATGATCAGTGCCACCACCTCTTCCCTGCAGAGCTGTATGACCAGTACTGCCAACACATCCCTGCAGACCTGTATGATCTGTACCACCACCTAGTCGCCACAAAGAAGTATGATCAGTGCCACCACCTCGCCCCTGCAGAGCTGTATGATCAGTGCCACAACCTCATCCCTGCAGAAATGGATGATCAGTGCCTCCAACTTATCACTAAAGAGATGTATAATCAGTGCAACCACCTTGTCTGTGCACGGCTGTATGATAAGTGCCAACACCTCGTCCCTACAGAGCTGTATGATCAGTGCCACCAACTTTTCCCTGCAGAGCTTTATGATCAGTGCCACCACCTGGCCCTTGCAGAGCTCTATGATCAGTACCACCAACTTGTCGCCGCAGAGGTGTATGATCAGTGTCACCACCTTGTCCCCGCAGAGCTGTAAGATCAGTGCCACTACCTCGTTCCTGCAGGGCTGTATGATCTGTGCCACTACCTCATCCCTGCAAAGCTGTTTGATTAGTGCCACCACCTCGTCACTGCAGAACTGTATGATTAGTGCCACCACCTCGTCACTGCAGAACTGTATGATCAGTGCCACCACCTATTCCCTTCAGAGCTGTGTGATCAGTGCCACCACCTCCTCCCTGCAGAGCTGTATGATCAGTACCACCACCTTGTCGCCGCAGAGGTGTATGATTAGTGTCACCACCTTGTCCCCGCAGAGCTGTATTATCAGTGCCATAACCTCATCCCTGCAGAACCGCATGATCAGTGCCTCCAACTTATCCCTAATGAGATATATAATCAGTGCAACCACATTGTCCCCGCAAAGCTGTATGATCAGTGCCAACACCTCATCCTTGCAGAATTGTATGATCAGTGTCACCACCTCTTCCCTGCAGAGCTGTATGATCAGTGCCACCACCTCATCCCCGCAGAACTGTATGATCAGTGCCACCACCTCATCCATGCAGAGCTGTATGATCAGTGCCACATTCCCTCTACTCCTCTTTGGTCAGACCTCATCTGGAATATTGTGTCCAGTTTTCATTTCATAGAATCATAGAATCATAGAATCGTAGAGTTGGAAGGGACCTCCTGGGCCATCTGGTCCAACCCCCTGCTCAAAGCAGGATTCGCTAAATCATCCCAGTCAGATGTCTGTCCAGCCTCTGTTTGAAGACTTCCATTGAAGGAGAACTCACCACTTCTCGTGGCAGCCTGTTCCACTCATTGATCACTCTAACTGTCAAAAAGTTTTTTCTAATATCTAATCTGTGTCTCCTCCCATTCAGTTTCATCCCATTGCTTCTAGTCTTTCCTTGTGCAAATGAGAATAAAGTTGATCCTTCTACAATGTGACAGCCCTTTAGACATTTGTAGACAGCTATTAAGTCTCCTCTCAGTCTTCTCTTTTGCAAACTAAACATTCCCAAATCCTGCAACCTTTCCTCATAAGACAGGGTTTGCAGACCGGTCACTATTCTGGTCGCTCTTTTCTGAACTTGCTCCAGTTTGTTGATGTCTTTTTTAAAATGTGGTGCCCAAAACTGGACACAATATTCCAGATGAGGTCTGACCAAAGAGGAGTAGAGGGAAATAATGACTTCACGTGATCTAGACTGTATGCTTCTGTTAATACAGCCTAGAATTGCATTTGCCTTTTTTGCTGCTGCATCACACTGTTGACTCATATTTAGTCTGTGATCTATTAGTATACCCAAGTCTTTTTCACATGTGCTGTCACTTAGCCCTATTCCTCCCATTCTATATCTGCTTTTTTCATTTTTATTGCCCAGATGTAGTACTTTGCATTTCTCCCTGTTAAAAACCATTCTGTTAGTTGCTGCCCACTTCTCCAGTTTATTTAAATCTTTTTGAATCCTCTCTCTCTCTTCTCTAGTATTAGCTATCCCTCCTAGCTTTGTGTCATCAGCAAATTTAATCAGTTTACCCTCAATTCCTTCATCTAAATCGTTGATAAAGATGTTGAACAATACAGGGCCCAGGACAGAGCCCTGTGGTACCCCACTTGAGACATTCTTCCAACTGGATGTGCAGCCATTTACGACCACTCTTTTGGTCCGATCACTAAGCCAGTTATGAATCCACCTAACAGTTGCCTTGTCCATTCCATACTTAGTCATCTTTTCAATAAGGATTGTATGAGAGACTTTGTCAAATGCTTTGCTGAAGTCAAGATATACTATATCTACAGCATATCCTTGATCCACCCAATCAGTGATACCGTCATAGAAGGAAATTAAGTTAGTCTGACATGACTTATTAGTTACAAACCCATGCTGACTCTGTTTAATCACTTCATTCTTATCCAGGTATTGACATACATGTTGTTTAATAATTTGTTCAAAAATCTTTTCTGGTATAGAAGTCAGACTCACCGGCCTATAGTTGCCTGGGTCCACCTTCTTCCCCTTTTTGAAGATAGGAACAACATTTGCTCTTCTCCAGTCTTCTGGCACTTCTCCTGTTCTCCAAGAATTTTCAAAGATTATGGAGAGGGGTTCAAAAATTTCTTCTGCTATCTCCTTCAGTACTCTGGGGTGTAATTCATCTGGACCTGGAGACTTGAATTCATTTAGGTTAGCTAAGTGTTTCCTCACTATCTTTCTGTTTATAGATATCCTGGATTCTTCTATTCCCTTAATAGGACAGTGAATAACAGTTGATGTTACATTTCCTTTCTGAGAGAAAACAGATGCAAAATAGGAATTTAAAAGTTCAGCCTTCTCAACATCCTGTCTTACCATTTCATCATTTTCATCCTGTAAAAATCCTATAGCATCTTTGACTTTTCTTTTACTTTTGACATATCCCCAAAATCCTTAATTATTGCTTTTGACATCTCTTGCAAGCCTCAATTCATTTTCAGCTTTAGCTAATCTGATTTGTGCCCTGCAGGTTCTGCAGACAGCATTATATTCTTCTTTAGATGTGCCTCCCTCTTTCCATTTTATAAACATTTTTTTCTTCCTTTTTAGCATGTGCTTAAGTTCTGTGTTCATCCATCCTGGTTTCCTTAAATGCTTCCTATTCTTCCCTCTTTTCAGAATTGTTAACAACTGTGCTTTGAGAATTTCATTTTTCAAGATTTCCCATCCTTCCTGGACATTTTTGTCTTTAAGGATATCCAGCCATTGGATCCCTCCAATTCTCTTTCTGAATCCCTTAAAATCTGCCTTTCTGAAATCTAACCTTGACGTCTGAGTCTTCACAGGTCTTCCGCCTCTA
Source organism: Dendrobates tinctorius (assembly GCF_039654945.1). NCBI lineage: Eukaryota > Metazoa > Chordata > Amphibia > Anura > Dendrobatidae > Dendrobates > Dendrobates tinctorius. Next base: position 8,361,420 of record NW_027361869.1, on the reverse strand, counting down.
GTTATCCAAAATTCTAAAATAGCATCGTCGCTACCTCCTAGGGTCCCAGCCACTTTTACCTCCTCAACCATTTCCTCCCTGTTTTTAAGGATTAGATCCAAGGTAGCAGTTCCCCTTGTTTTCTCCCCTACCTTTTGGAAGATAAAGTTGTCAGCAAGAGAGGATATGAATTTCCTTGACCTGTTAGTTTTGCCTGAGAGAGATTCCCAACAAATGTCTGGATAGTTGAAATCTCCCATGACCACTATGTCATATTTTTTGGAGAACTTGGCCATTTGATGCATAAAGAGTTCATCCATATCTTCAGCTTGCACAGGCGGCCTGTAGTAAATGCCTACAATGGTGTCCTTTCCATTGCTCTGTCCCTGTATTCTTACCCATACAGTTTCCACTGAACTCCCAGTCTCTGAAGCTTCAATCTCTGTGCAGATATATATGCGTTTCTAACATACAATGCGACACCTCCTCCTCGTTTATCAAGTCTGTTTCTTGCAAATAAGTTGTATCCTTCTAGTCTTGTATTCCAATCATGTGCATTGTCCCACCATTTTCAGTGATTCCAATGACATCATATTTCTTTTCCTGTGTTAGTAGTTCCTATTCTCCTTGTTTGTTGCCCATGCTTTGTGCATTAGTATAGAAACACTTTAGTTTGTGATTGGTTTCTCTTTCTCCAATATTTTTATTAATTAGATTCTTTTGTCTTTGTTCTTCCTTTCCACTTCTAATAACAGAGTTCTCAATAGCATTTGACAGGTGTATGGCTTTTTCTGGTCTTTTGCTTCCCTTCCCATGTTGTTCTAGTTTAAAGCTCTCCTTACAAGTGTAGCAAGGCGACTTCCAAATACATGCTTTCCAGTCTTCGTAAGGTGCACCCCATCTCTAGCAAGTAGTCCATCGTATAAGTAGTTCACTCCGTGATCCAGAAATCCAAATCGTTGCTGACGGCACCATCGACGTAGCCAGTTGTTCACCTGCAGAATCTTATGCCACCTCCTTGTTCCATGGCCATCCACTGGGAGGATGGAAGAGAAGACCACCTGCGCTCCCAGTTCTTTCACTTTCTTGCCTAAGTCTTCAAAGTCTCTGCAGATGGTTTCCAGGTCATTTCTTGCGGTGTCATTTGTCCCCACATGTAGTAGCAGGAATGGGTAGTCATCTGTAGGTCTGAAGAGTCCTGATATCCTGTCAGACACATCTTTAATTTTTGCACCTGGAAGACAGCACATTTCTCTTGAAGTTATATCCGGTCTGCAGATAGTGGCCTCTGTTCCTCTCAACAGGGAATCCCCCATGACCACCACTCTCCGTTTCTTCTTCACAACATTTTTCTTTCTCCATCCAGGAGGACTCTGAAGGCGTACAAGGTTGCTGTTTGTTGGCAAAGTCTTATCCTGATGTATTTCTTCATCGTTTTCCTGCGTGAGAGCCTGGTACTGGTTCCTGAGCAGTATGGGTGCTGACTGCCTCCTGATCCTCCTGCTTCTCTGGGTCACATGTCTCCATTCCTCTGTTTCTTCAGGTGCACTTCGAATTTCTTCTCTTTCTGTAACATGAAGAGATAATTCTGCTCTGTCCAAGAACTCTTCACCTTCCTTAATGATCTTCAATGTAGCTAACCTCTCTTCGAGATTTTGCAACTTTTCCTCCAACAGGGACACAAGCTTGCATTTGTGGCATGTGAAGTTTGGCTTTTCCACTGGTAAGTCTGTGAGCATGTAGCAAGAAGTGCAGCTCACCAAATGGCTCCTGGCCTCTTCCATATTGAGATTTCTTAAAAACGATGAAAGATGAGCCAAAATTCACGTGCCTATGGGGGCGCGGTTTTCCGATTTCCTCTTTTCAGCTGCAACGGCCAAAACCGTTGTGGGCACCACATTTTAAAAAAGACATCAACAAACTGGAGCAAGTTCAGAAAAGAGCGACCAAAATGGTGACCGGTCTGCAAACCCTGTCTTATGAGGAAAGGTTGCAGGATTTGGGAATGTTTAGTTTGCAAAAGAGAAGACTGAGAGGAGACTTAATAGCTGTCTACAAATATCTAAAGGGCTGTCACATTGTAGAAGGATCAACTTTATTCTCATTTGCACAAGGAAAGACTAGAAGCAATGGGATGAAACTGAATGGGTGGAGACACAGATTAGATATTAGAAAAAACTTCTTGACAGTTAGAGTGATCAATGAGTGGAACAAGCTGCCACGAGAAGTGGTGAGTTCTCCTTCAATGGAAGTCTTCAAACAGAGGCTGGACAGACATCTGACTGGGATGATTTAGCGAATCCTGCTTTGAGCAGGGGGTTGGACCAGATGGCCCAGGAGGTCCCTTCCAACTCTACGATTCTATGATTCTATGATTCTATGATTCTACAACCTCATCTCTGCAGAACCGCATGATCAGTGCCTCCAACTTATCCCTAAAGAGATATATAATCAATGCAACCACATTGTCCCCACAAAACTGTATGATCAGTGACAACACATCATCCTTGCAGAGCTTTATGATCAGTGTCACCACCTCTTCCCTGCAGAGCTGTATGATCAGTGCCACCAACTCCTCCCTGCAGAGCTGTATGATCAGTGCCACCATCTTATCCACACAGAGCTGTATGATCAGTGCCACCACCTACTCCCTGCAGATCTGTGTGATCAGTGCCACCACCTCCTCCCCGCAGAACTGTATGATCAGTGCACCACCTCATCCCTGCAGAGCTGTAAGATCAGTGACACAACCTTGTCCCTGCAGAGCCTTATGATCAGTGCCACCGCCTCCTCCCCACAGAGGTGTATGATCAGTGCAACCACCTCCTCCCTGTAGAGCTGTCTGATCAGTACCACCACCTTGTCCGCGCTGAGCTGTATGTTCAGTGCCACCACCTTTTCCCTGCAGAGCTGTATGTTCAGCGCCACCACCTCCTCACTGCAGAGCTGTATGATCAGTACCACCACCTTGTCCCCGCACAGCTGTATGATCAGTGCCACAACCTCATCCTTGCAGAACCTCATGATCAGTGCCTCCAACTTATCCCTAAAGAGATTTATAATCAGTGCAACCACATTGTCCCCGCAAAGCTGTATGATCAGTTCCAACACCTCATCCATGCAGAGCTGTATGATAAGTGCCACCAACTCCTCCCTGCAGAGCTGTATTATCATTGCCACCATCTTATCCACACAGAGCTGTATGATCAGTGCCACCACCTGATCCCCGCAGAACTATATGATCAGTGCCACCACCTCATCCCTGCAGAGCTTTAAGATCAGTGACACAACCTTGTACCTGCAGAGCCTTATGATCAGTAAAACCACCTCATCCCTGCAGAGCTGTATCTTCAGTGCCATCACCTCATCCCTGCAGAGGTGTATGATCAGTGCCACTACCTCATCCCTGCAAGCATGTTCAGTGCCAACACCTCCTCCCTGTAGAGCTGTCTGATCAGTGCCACCACCTTGTCTGCGCTGAGCTGTATGTTCAGTGCCACCACCTTTTCCCTGCAGAGCTGCTTGTGCAGTGCCACCACCTTTCCATGCAGAGCTGTATGATCAGTACTACCACCTTGTCGCCGCAGAACTGTATAATCAGTGCCACCACATTGTCACCGCAAAGCTGTATGATCAGTGCCACCACCAAGTCCCCGCAGAGCTGTATGATCAGTGCCACCGCCTACTCCTTGCAGAGCTATAAGATCAGAGCCACCACCTAATCCCTGCAGAGCTATTTGATCAGTGCCACCACGTCCTCCCCTCAGGGCTACATGATCAGTGCCACCACCTCGTCCCTGCAGAGATGTATGATGAGTGCTACCACCTCATCCCTGCAGACCTGTATGATCAGTGCCACCACATCATCCCTGCAGAGCTTTACGATTAGTACCTCCACCTCATCCTTGTAGAGCTTTAAGATCAGAGCCACCTCCTTGTCCACGCTGAGCTACATGTTCAGTGCCACCACCTTGTCCCCGCAAAGCTGTATCATAAGTGCCACCACTTTGTCCGAGCAGAGCTGTATGATCAGTGTCATGAAATTGTCCCCAAAGAGCTGTATGATCAGTGCCACCATATACTCCCTGCAAAGCTGTATAATCAGTGCCACCACCTCCTCTCTGCAGAGCTGTATGATCAGTGCCACCACCTCATCCCTGCAGAGCTTTAAGATCAGTGCCACCACCTGGTCCTTGAGGAGCTGTATGATCAGTACCACCACCTTGTCACCGCAGAGGTGTATGATCAGTGTCACCAACTTTTCCCTGCAGAGCTGTATGATCAGTGCCACCACCTCATCCCTGCAGGGCTGTATGATCTGTGCTACTGAAACATCCCTGCAGAGATGTATGATCAGTGCCACGACCTCGTCACTGCAGAGCTGTATGATCAGTGCCACCATCTTGCCCCCACAAAGCTGTATCATAAGTGCCACCACTTTGTCCGAGCAGAGCTGTATGATCAGTGCCATCAAATTGTCCCCACAGAGCTGTATGATCAGTGCCACCACCTACTCCCTGCAGAGCTGTATGATCAGTGCCACATCTCATCCCTGCAAAGCTGAATAATCAGTGCCACCACCTCCTCTCTGCAGAGCTGTATGATCTGTGCCACCACCTCATCCCTGCAAACCAGTATGTTCAGTGCGACAACCTCCTCCCTGCATACCTGTATGATCAGTGCCACCACCGTGTCGCCGCAGAACTGTAAATCAGTGCCACCACCTTGTCACCGCAAAGTTGTATGATCAGTGCCACCACTTTGTCCGAGCAGAGCTGTATGATCAGTGCCACAACCTCATCCCTGCAGAACCACATGATCAGTGCCTCCAACTTATACCTAAAGAGATGTATAATCAGTGCAACCACATTGTCCCTGCAAAGCTGTAAGATCAGTGTCACCACTTCTTCACTGCAGAGCTGTATGATCAGTGACACCACCCCTTACCTGCAGAGCTGCATGATCAGTGCCACCAACTCCTCCCTGCAGAGCTGTATGATCAGTGCCACCACCTTATCCACACAGAGCTGTATAATCAGTGCCACCTCCTACTGCCTGCAGAGCTGTATGATCAGTGCCACCATCTCCTCCCTGCAGAGCTGTATAATCAGTGCCACCACCTCGTCTCTGCAGAGCTGTATGATTAGTGCCACCACCTGGTCCTTGCAGAGCTGTATGATCAGTACCATCACCTTGTCGCCGCAGAGGTGTATGATCAGTGTCACCACCTTGTCCCTGCAGGTATGTAGGATCTGTGCCACTACCTCATCCCTGCAGAGCTGTATAATCAGTGCCACCACCTATTTCCTTCAGAGCTGTATGATCAGTACCACCACCTTGTCGCCGCAGAGGTGTATGATCAGTGTCAACAACTTTTCCCTGCAGAGCTGTATGATCAGTGCCACCACCTCATCCCTGCAGGCTGTATGATCTGTGCTACTGAATCATCCCTGCAGAGCTGTATGATCGGTGCCGCTACCTCATCCCTGTAGAACTGCATGATCAGTGCCACCACCTTGTCCCCACAAAGCTGTATCATAAGTGCCACCACTTTGTGCGAACAGAGCTGTATGATCAGTGCCATCAAATTGTCCCTGCAGAGCTTTATGATTAGTGCCTCCACCTACTCCCTGCAGAGCTGTAAGATCAGGGCAACCACCTCATCACTGCAGAGCTGTATCTTCAATGCCATCACCTCATACCTGCAGAGCTGTATGATCAGTGCCACTACCTCATTCCTGCAAACCAGTATGTTCAGTGCCACAACCTCCTCCCTGTAGAGCTGTCTGATCAGTGCCACCACCTCATCCCTGCAGAGCTGTATCTTCAGTGCCACCACCTCATCCCTGCAGAGCTGTATAATCATTGCCACTACCTCATCCCGGCAAACAAGTATGTTCAGTGCCACCACCTCCTCCCTGTAGAGCTGTCTGATCAGTGACACAACCTTGTACGCGCTGAGCTGTATGTTCAGTGCCACCACCCTTTCCCTGCAGAGCTGTTTGTTCAGTGCCACCACCTTTCCATGCAGAGCTTTATGATCAGTGCCACCATCTTGTCCCAGCAGAGCTGTATGATCAGTGCCACCATCTCCTCCCTGCAGAGCTGTACGATTAGTACCTCCACCTCATCCTTGTAGAGCTTTAAGATCAGAGCCACCACCTTGTCCACGCTGAGCTATATGTTCAGTGCCACCACCTTGTCCCCGCAAAGCTGTATCATAAGTGCCACCACTTTGTCCGAGCAGAGCTGTATGATCAGTGCCATCAAATTGACCCCACAGAGCTGTATGATCAGAGCCACCATCTGCTCCCTGCAAAGCTGTATAATCAGTGCCACCACCTCCTCTCTGCAGAGCTTTATGATCAGTGCCACCACCTGGTCCTTGCAGAGCTGTATGATCAGTACCACCACCTTGTCGCCGCAGAGGTGTATGATCAGTGTCACCAACTTTTCCCTGCAGAGCTGTATGATCAGTGCCACCACCTCATCCCTACAGGGCTGTATGATCTGTGCTACTGAATCATCCCTGCAGAGCTGTATGATCGGTGCCACTACCTCATCCCTGCAGAACTGCATAATCAGTGCCACGAACTCGTCACTGCAGAGCTGTATGATTAGTACCACCACCTTGTAGCCGCAGAGGTGTATGATCAGTAAGAAAATAGAGGGGGAAGCCAGCACTGCTTAAGGTTAGAACGCATAAATTGGAGTGCATATGCACATAATGTCTAGCTGTATTCAAAAATGAGAAATTTAGCAAAAAAATTGATCAATTAAATTGAGCCACCCCGCCGCGCCAAGGCAATCTCATATGGGGGGTCCTACTCTATATATTTTTAATAAATGCTGTGCCATTACGGCCTCCTAAATACATTTGGAGCATGACCACATCAAGTGCAATCTGTACCTGAACATTGCTGGATCGCTCCCATGAAGCCAGATGAAGCAAGTGCAGATGAAGGCCAACCAAGGTTCAGACCTGGTTGGCATTCATCTGCACTTGCTTCATCTGGCTTCATGGGAGCGATCCAGCAATGTTCAGGTACAGATTGCACTTGATGTGGTCATGCTCTAAATGTATTTAGGAGGCCGTAATGGCACAGCATTTATTAAAAATATATAGAGTAGGACCCCCCATATGAGATTGCCTTGGCACGGCAGGGTGGCTCAATTGAGTTGATCAATTTTTTTGCTAAATATCTTATTTTTGAATACAGCTAGACATTATGTGCATATGCACTCCAATTTATGCGTTCTAACCTTAAGCAGTGCTGGCTTCCCCCTCTATTTTCGTGTATGATCAGTGTCACCTCCTCGTCCCTGCAGAGCTGTGTCATCTGTGCCACTACCTCATCCCTGCAGAGCTGTATGATCTGAGCCATTATCTCATCCCTGCAGAACTGCATGATCAGTGCCTCCAACTTATCCCTAAAGAGATGTATAATCAGTGCAACCACATTATTCCCACGAAGCTGTATGATCAGTGCCAACACCTCGTCCTTGCAGAGCTGTATGATCAGTGACACCACCTCATACCTGCAGAGCTGCATGATCAGTGCCACCAACTCCTCCCTGCAGAGCTGTATAATCAGTGACACAACCTTGTCCCTGCAGAGCCTTATGATCAGTGCCAACGCCTCCTCCCCACAGAGCTGTATGATCAGTGCAACCACCTCATCCCTGCACAGCTGTATCTTCAGTGCCACCACCTCATACCTGCAGAGCTGTATGATCAGTGCCACTACCTCATCCCTCCAAACCAGTTTAGTGCCACAACCTCCTCCCTGTAGAGCTGTCTGATCAGTGCCACCACCTTGTCCGCGCTGATCTGTATGTTCAGTGCCACCACCTTTTCCCTGCAGACATGTATGATCAGTGCCCCCACCTTGTCGCCGCAGAACTGTATAATCAGTGCTACCACCTTGTCACCGCATGAACAGTGCCACCAGTTGGTCAGCACAGAGCTGTATGATCAGTACCACTACCTACTCCTCGCACAGCTGTTGAATCAGTGCCACCGCCTACTCCTTGCAGAGCTGTATGATCAGTGCCACCACCTAATCCCTGCAGAGCTATTTGATCAGTGCCACCACGTCATCCCCTCAGAGCTATATGATCAGTGCCACCACCTTGTCCACGCAAAGCTGTATGATGAGTGCTACCACCTCATCCCTGCAGACCTGTACGATCAGTGCCACCACATCATCCCTGCAGAGCCTTATCATCAGTGCCTCCATCTTGTCCCCGCAGAGCTGTATGATCAGTGCCACCACCTCCTCCCTGCAGAGCTGTATGATTAGTACCACCACCTCATCCTTGTAGAGCTTTAAGATCAGTGCCACCACTTTGTCCACGCTGAGCTGTATGTTCAGTGCCACCAACTCCTCCCTGCAGAGCTGTATGATCAGTGCCACCACCTTGTCCCCGCAAAGCTGTAACATAAGTGCCACCACTTTGTCCCCGCAGAGCTGTATGATCAGTGCCACCACCTAATCCCTGCAGAGCTGTATGATCAGTGCCAACTGGTATGATTGAGTCACCATAGGAGGCAGACACAAAAATAGAAGCTACGTCCAGAAAAAAAGAGAAGTTGGCAACTATCAGATTGAAGACCCCTGAACCTATCAACATAACTAGCAGTAGCCGTGGGGGGTTCCTACGGTGCCCTAGACCCCTCGATCACAGCCGGAGAGCTAATTAGGCTAAAGACAGAAAAGGAAATCTAAACTGCCCCAGAGCAGACCCCAAAGTAAAAGGCAGCCCCCAACATATAATGACTAGTGTTGAGCATTCCGATACCGCAAGTATCGGGTATCGGCCGATACTTGCTGTATTGGAATTCCGATACCGACTTCAGATATTTTTTCAATATCGGAATTCGGCATCGGAATCGGAAGTTCAAAGTTGATTGACAGCCTGACGTCATCATGATGCGCGGTGTGTGCGCATCATGATGCGCCGTCATTTCGGGCCTTCCGGGGGTCTCTGCCGGCCTGCCGGGGGGCTGTGCCGGCCTGCCGGGGGGCTGTGTGGACTGCCCGGGGTCTGTACCGGCCTGCCGGGGGGCTGTGCCGGCCTGCCGGTGGTCTGTGCACCCTGTGGGGGTCTGTACCGGCCTGCCGGGGGGCTGTGCCGGCCTGCCGGTGGTCTGTGCACCCTGTGGGGGTCTGTACCGGCCTGCCGGGGGGCTGTGCCGGCCTGCCGGTGGTCTGTGCACCCTGTGGGGGTCTGTACCGGCCTGCCGGGGGGCTGTGCCGGCCTGCCGGGGGGCTGTGCTGATGTCCGGGGGTCTGTGCAAGCATCGTCCGATGGGACTACAAGTCCCATCTGGCGATGCCTGCTACCATGACAGTGATTGACACATTAGCCAATGATGGGACAGTAGTAGTCCCATCATCCGGCTAATGTGTTAAATGTTAAAAAAAAAAAAAAAAAAATACTACATACATACTACATGCATGCTACATACATACTACATGCTACATACATACTACATATATACTACATACATACTACATACATGCTACATACATGCTACATACATACTGCATGCTACATACATACTACATACATACTACATACATACTACATGCATGCTACATGCATGCTACATACATACTACATGCATGCTACATACATACTACATGCATGCTACATGCATGCTACATACATACTACATGCTACATACATACCACATACATACTACATACATACTACATACATACAACATGCTACATACATACTACATATATACTACATGCATGCTACATACATACTACATGCTACATACATACCACATACATACAACATACATGCTACATACATACTACATATATACTACATACATACTACATACATACTACATACATACTACATGCATGCTACATACATACTACATGCTACATACATACCACATACTGTACATACTACATACATACTACATACATACTACATGCTACATACATACTACATATATACTACATGCATGCTACATACATACTACATGCTACATACACACCACATACATACTACATACATGCTACATACATACTACATATATACTACATGCATGCTACATACATACTACATATATACTACATGCATGCTACATACATACTGCATGCTACATGCATGCTACATACATACTACATACATACTACATGCTACATACATACCACATATATACTACATACATACAATACATTCATACAATACATACATAGACATACAGTACATATAACATAGAGTAACATACTTACCAATACTTGTCACATTGTTCCCCGAAGCCATTGTCTTTTCCGGAATAAATATTAACATAACAAACCACAAAAATACTCACCCACGATCCGAAGCAGTCCACGAGTGTGTCCCACGACGATCTTGGGTAGAGAACGGCAGCATCAGATGATGCTGCCGTTCTCTACGGGCTGCAGGAATCCAATGACGGAAGGTAGGTATCCTTCCGCACTGTATTCCTCCGCCACTTAAAAAAAAAAAAGTCCCTAGTCTCACTTTATGCCATTGCTGCGTGGGAAATTCCCATATCAGCTTGTTGGCTTATGTCTTTGATATGGTTTTGGCAGATTGCAGACAGCAACCTTTCTTTCCTGTTCTGTTTAGTTAGCTTGAGCCCCATCGTTTGCTCAGCCTATCTTTCTATCTGTGTGAGTGTTTTTTCATCTTGCGTCACCGTCATTATATGTTGGGGGCTGCCTTTTACTTTGGGGTCTGCTCTGGGGCAGTTTAGATTTCCTTTTCTGTCTTTAGGCTATTTAGCTCTCCGGCTGTGATTGAGGGGTCTAGGGCACCGTAGGAACCCCCCACGGCTACTGCTAGTTGTGTTGATAGGTTCAGGGGTCTGCAGTCTGATAGTTGCCAACTTCTCTGGTTTTCTGGACGTAGCTTCTATTTTTGTTTCTGCCTCCTACGGTGACTCAATCATAACAGAATCACCCGCCATACCGCAGATCCTAGGGTACTCAATAGCAGGAAAGAATTGTAAAAAAAAAAAAAAAAAAAGTGTGTATATTTTTTCCTCTATATCTCTGAGGCCGTAGGGGGATTTTTTTTTTTTCTCTCAATGGAGATAAAGCAATTGTCTGATCGTGTGGAGCAGCTCGCTGCGGAAGTGCGGGGAATTTCCGCCTACCTTGCTCATTCACATGCTGCTGAACCAAAGATTCCTACACCTGATGTATTTTTTGGGGATCGGTCTAAATTTTTGAATTTCAAAAATAATTGTAAATTATTTTTTGCCTTGAAGCCTAACTCGTCAGGGAGCTCCGCGCAGCAGGTTAAAATTGTCATCTCTTTGCTGCGTGGCGATCCCCAGGATTGGGCGTTTTCTTTGAAACCAGATGATCCTTTTCTGACTAATGTAAACGCATTTTTTCAAGCCTTGGGGTTGTTGTATGACAAACCTAATGCCATTGATCAGGCTGAAAAGACCCTGCTGGCATTGAACCAGGGTCGAGATTCTGCAGAATTGTACTGTCAAAAATTCTGAAAATGGGCAGTACTTACTACCTGGAATTATAATGTCTTGGCTGCTCTCTTTCGGAAGGGGTTGTCAGAAGCCGTAAAAGATACTATGGTGGGATTTCCTGTTCCCTCTGGTCTTGACGATTCTATGTCATTAGCTATTCATGTTGATCGGCGTTTGCGCGAACGCAAAACTGCACGAGAGGTGTTGCCACCTGTTGAACAAATGTCTGAACCTATGCAATGTGATAGAGTTTTGTCCAGAGAGCAGCGTCAGGAGTTCAGAAGGCGTAATAAGTTGTGTTTTTTTCTGTGGAGATGCCTCGCATATTATTTCTGTCTGCCCTAAACGAGAGAAACGCTTTGCACACACGTTTTCTGTTGGTAGTGTTCAACCTAAGTTTCTTCTGGCTATTACTCTGATCTGCTCCCTGTCCACATTTTCCGCCAAGGCTTTTGTGGATTCGGGAGCAGCCCTAAACCTAATGGACTTGGATTTTGCTTAACGTTGTGGATTTCCGATGACACCTCTGCAGACGCCTATCCCTTTGAGGGGGATTGATGCTACTCCTTTGGCTAAAAATAAACCTCAGTTTTGGACCCAGGTGGTAATGCGGGTTGCCCCAGACCATCAAGAAAATTGCAGATTTTTGGTGTTGCATAATCTGCATGATACTATTGTTCTGGGGTTTCCCTGGTTACAAATTCATAATCCAGTTTTGGATTGGAAATCTGTGTCTGTGGTGAGTTGGGGGTTGTCGGTGTGCCTTTAGTGAGGCTCCGGTGTTTTCCACCTCTCCTCAGTCGCATGATGTTCCTGATTATTTGACGGACTTTTATGATGTATTTAGTGAGAATGAGTCTGCGTCTCTGCCTCCTCATAGGAGTTATGACTGTGCAATTGAACTGAGCCCGGGGTGTAAATTTCCCAAGGGTCGGCTCTTCAATTTATCTGTACCCGAGCACGAGGCTATGCGATCCTATATTAAGGAGGCGTTGGAGAAGGGTCATATTAGACCATCCTCGTCACCCTTAGGTGCCGTTTTTTTTTTTTGTAGCCAAAAAGGATGGATCATTAAGACCTTGTATTGATTATCGTGCCCTCAACAAAATTACTGTTAAATATCAGTATCCGTTACCCCTGATTTCTGACCTATTCTCCAGAGTTAAAGGTGCTTGCTGGTTTACCAAGCTTGACCTCAGGGGGGCGTATAATCTTATTCGCATTAAGCATGGGGATGAATGGAAGACGGCGTTTAATACTCCGGAGGGACATTTTGAGTACCTGGTGATGCCTTTTGGGCTCACTAATGCCCCTTCTGTCTTCCAGTGCTTCATGAACGATATTTTCCGAGATTTTGTCGATACATTTTTGATTATCTATCTGGATGATATTTTGATCTTCTCCAAGGACTGGGATTCTCATGTGGAACATATTCGGACTGTGTTCCGGATCTTGAGGGAGAATTCCCTGTATGTCAAAGGATCTAAATGCCTTTTTGGAGTACAGAGGATTTCTTTTTTGGGATTTATTTTGTCCCCGTCAACTATTGAAATGGACCCGGCCAAGGTACAGGCCATTTACGATTGGGTTCAGCCCACTTCTTTGAAGGCCCTCCAGAAGTTTTTTGGGTTTTGCTAATTTTTATCGGAAATTTATAGCAAAATTTTCTAGTATTGCCAAGCCATTGACTGATTTGACTAAGAAGGGTGCTGATGTGTTAAATTGGTCTCCGGAGGCTGTTTCTTCCTTTCAGGAGCTGAAGCGAAGATTCACCTCCGCCCCGGTTTTGCGGCAACCTGATGTCTCACTTCCGTTCCAGGTAGAGGTGGATGCTTCTGAGATTGGTGCAGGAGCTGTTTTGTCCCAAAAGGATCCTGTAACATCTAAAATGAATCCCTGTGCTTTCTTTTCCCGAAAGTTCTCTCCATCTGAACGTAACTATGATGTGGGGAATCGGGAACTGTTGGCCATGAAAGGGGCATTTGAGGAGTGGAGACATTGGTTGGAGGGAGCTAAGCATCAAGTCGTGGTCCTCACTGACCACAAGAATTTGATTTACCTAGACAGGCTAGGTGGGCCTTGTTTTTTACACGTTTTGATTTTGTGGTTTCTTTTCTTCCTGGAACTAAGAATGTGAAGGCAGACGCCCTCTCTAGGAGCTTCTTTGCTGATTCTCCTGTGGTGACCAAGCCTGCTACCATCTTAGGCGAAGGGGTAGTTCTTTCTGCCATCTTGCCCGATTTGAGACGTGCTCTGGAAGAGTTCCAGGAGGACAAACCTGAGCGTTGTCCCAGTGGAAAGTTGTATGTTCCTGACCAGTGGAAGAAGAGAGTGATGTCTGAAGTTCATTGCTCTGCTTTGGCTGGTCATCCAGGTATTTTTTTTACTAGAGATCTGGTGAGTCGATCTTTTTGGTGGCCCTCCTTGTCTCGTGATGTCAGGAATTTTGTGCAGTCCTGTGGGACGTGCTCCCGGTCTAAATCGTGTTCTCGCTCTAGTGGGTTGTTGATGCCTTTGCCTGTCCCCAAGAGGCCATGGACCCATACTTCAATGGATTTCATCTCTGATATGCCTGTCTCTCAAAGGATGACTGTTATTTGGGTGATTTGTGATAGGTTCTCTAAGATGGTTCATCTTGTACCACTCCCTAAGTTGCCGTCTTCCTCTGAGTTGGTGCCCCTGTTTTTGCAACAGGTGGTTCGCTTGCAAGGGATTCCTGAGAACATTGTATCTGACAGAGGAGTTCAGTTTGTGTCTAGATTTTGGAGAACTTTCTGTTCCAAGCTGGGAATTCAGTTGTCCTTCTCCTCTGCTTTTCACCATCAGACCAATGGGCAGACAGAGAGAACAAACCAGACCTTTGAGTCATATTTGAGATGTTTTATTTCTGCTGATCATGCTGATCAGGATGATTGGGTTTCATTTTTGCCCTTGGCCAAATTTGCTTTAAATAATGGAGCTAGTTCTGCCACTTTGATGTCACCTTTTTTTTGTAACTTTGGGTTTCATCCTCGATTTTCTTCAGGGCAGGTGGAGCCCTCTGCCTGCCCAGGTGTTGACACTGTGGTGGAGAGAATGCACCAGATCTGGGACCAAGTGGTGGATAAGTTATCTCTCTCCCAGGAAAAGGCCCAGCGGTTTTCCAACCGACATAGGACCATTGGTCCCCAGTTTAAGGTTGGTGATATGGTGTAGCTTCGGGGAACAATGTGACAAGTATTGGTAAGTATGTTACTCTATGTTATATGTACTGTATGTCTATGTATGTATTGTATGAATGTATTGTATGTATGTAGCATGTATGTAGTATGTATGTAGTATATATGTGGTATGTATGTAGCATGTAGTATGTATGTAGTATGTATGTAGCATGCATGTAGCATGCAGTATGTATGTAGCATGCATGTAGTATATATGTAGTATGTATGTAGCATGCATGTAGTATATATGTAGTATGTATGTAGCATGTAGCATGTATGTAGTATGTATGTGGTATGTATGTAGCATGTAGTATGTATGTAGCATGCATGTAGTATATATGTAGTATGTATGTAGCATGCATGTAGTATATATGTAGCATGCATGTAGTATATATGTAGTATGTATGTAGCATGTAGTATGTATGTAGCATGCATGTAGTATATATGTAGTATGTATGTAGCATGTAGTATGTATGTAGCATGCATGTAGTATATATGTAGTATGTATGTAGCATGTAGTATGTATGTAGCATGCATGTAGTATATATGTAGTATGTATGTAGCATGTAGTATGTATGTAGCATGCATGTAGTATATATGTAGTATGTATGTAGCATGTAGTATGTATGTAGCATGCATGTAGTATATATGTAGTATGTAGCATGTAGTATGTATGTAGCATGCATGTAGTATATATGTAGTATGTAGCATGTAGTATGTATGTAGCATGCATGTAGTATGTATGTAGCATGCATGTAGTATTTATGTGGTATGTATGTAGCATGTAGTATGTATGTAGCATGCATGTAGTATATATGTGTTATGTATGTAGCATGTAGCATGCATGTAGCATGCATGTAGTATGTATGTAGTATATATGTGGTATGTATGTAGCATGTAGTATGTATGTAGCATGCAGTATGTATGTAGCATGCATGTAGTATATATGTAGTATGTATGTAGTATATATGTAGTATGTATGTTGCATGTAGTATTTATGTAGTATGAATGTAGCATGTATGTAGTATGTAGTATGAATGTAGCATGTATGTAGTATGCATGTTGTATGTATGTAACATGTAATTTTTTTTTTTTACATTCAACACATTAGCCGGATGATGGGACTATTACTGTCCCATCATTGGCTAATGTGTCAATCACTGTCATGGTAGCAGGCATCGCCCGATGGGACTTGTAGTCCCATCGGACGATGCCTGCACAGACCCCCGAAGCCTGCACAGACCACCGGCAGGCCGGCACAGCCCCCCGGCAGGCCGGCACAGCCCCCTGGAGCCTGCACAGACCACCGGCAGGCCGGCACAGCCCCCCGGCAGGCCGGCACAGCCCACCGGAGCCTGCACAGACCACCGGCAGGCCGGCACAGCCCCCCGGCAGGCCGGCACAGACCACCGGAGCCTGCACAGACCCCCTGGCAGGCCGGCACAGCCCCCCGAAAGGCCCGTACAGACCCCAGAGAGGCTGTACAAGGGCAAGAAAGGGTTTTTCTTATTCCGATACCGGAAGTCCCATAGACTTGAATGGGACTTCCGGTATCGGAATCGGCGATACCGATACTTTTTTAAAGATCGGCCGATACCATCCGATACGATACTTTGAAGTATCGGACGGTATCGCTCAACTTTAATAATGACGTTGAAGCAAGATGAAAAAACACTCACACAGATAGAAATATAGGCTGAGCAAACGATGGGGCCCAAGCTAACTAAACAGAACAGGAAAGAAAGGTTGCTGTCTGCAATCTGCCAAAACCCTATCAAAGACATAAGCCAACAAGCTGATATGGAAAAAGACCCTGAAGCAGCTAGGCTTCAAAAACTAAATCAGCACTCAGTTATTTTCAGAAGACAGAGCTAAAGGAATTCAGCTCACCCCAGCAGGGAATGGCAGAAATCCAGAAAAAACAAAGCAAAACAAAGTCAAAGCACAAATGCAAAAAGCCGAGCAGAAAACTTAGCTTTAGAAGAGCAGGAATTCAGACTGGTCTCCAAGGATCCCACAGAGAATTCACCCGCAGGGCAGAAGGGCGTCGGCGGCCTTATATCCAGTCAGTAACTCCACTCAGCCAGTCATCATCATTAGGCTCAGGTGCTTGATAATCAGGCTCACTACCTTTCTTTACCAGAAGAGGGAGTTCATCGGGCCTCAGTAGTGAAGGGGAAAATGAACTCACAACAGCCAACATCTCCTCCCTGCAAAGCTGTCTAATCAGTGCCACCACCTCCTCTCTGCAGAGCTTTATGATCAGTGCCACCACCTGGTCCTCGCAGAGCTGTATGATAAGTACCACCACCTTGTCCCTGCAGAACTGTATGATCAGTGCCACCACCTCGTCACTGCAGGGCTGTATGATCTGTGCCACTACCTCCTCTCCTCCCTGCAGAGCTGTATGATCAGTGCCACAACCTCATCCCTGCAGAACTGCATGAACAGTTCCACCACCTCGTCAATGCAGAGCGGTATGATCAGTGCCACCATCTTGGCTGTTTGAGGACACAAATCTGTGCGCGATCCACGCTAAGAGGGTCACCATCATGCCCAAAGATATCCAGCTAGCCCGCCGGATCCGTGGGGAGAGAGCTTAGATCTGTCCTGCCCTCCTGACTGCAACACAAATGCTCTTTCCAGCATCAATGTGCTCTCCATCCGCATGCCATACCCAGTACCCCAATTTTGGCCTGTATGATCAGTGCCACCTCCTCCTCCCCGCAGAGCTGTATGATCAGTGCCACCACTTCATCCCTGCAGAGCTCTATAATGAGTGCCACCACCTCGTCCCTGCTGACCTGTATGATCGGTGCCACCACCTCGTCTCTGCAGAGTTCTTCAGTGTTTTGTTCGCTGGCTCCACTTCATCTCCTCTTCCTCTTGCTTTCTGGGTACCTCAGGGCTCAGTCCTTGGCCCCCATCTCTTCTTGCTCTATACAGCCCCAATTGGACAGACCATCAGCAAATTTGGCTTTCGGTACCATCTTTATGCTGATGACACACAACTGTATACGTCTTCCCCCGACCTTACCCCTCTGTAATACAGAACGCCAGTGACAGTCTGTCCGCAGTCTCCAATATCATCAGAACTCTATGATCAGTGCCACCATCTATTCCCTGCAGAGCTGTATGATCAGTGCCACCACCTATTCCCTTCAGAGCTGTGTGATCAGTGCCACCACCTCCTCCCTGCAGAGCTGTATGATCAGTACCACCACCTTGTCGCCGCAGAGGTGTATGATCAGTGTAACCACATTGTCCCCGCAAAGCTGTATGATCAGTGCCAACACCTCATCCTTGCAAAACTGTATGATCAGTGTCACCACCTCTTCCCTGCAGAGCTGTATGATCTGTGCCACTACCTCATCCCTGCAAAGCTGTATGACTAGTGCCACCACCTCGTCACTGCAGAACTGTATGATCAGTGCCACCACCTATTCCCTTCAGAGCTGTGTGATCAGTGCCATCACCTCCTCCCTGCAGAGCTGTATGATCAGTACCACCACCTTGTCGCCGCAGAGATGTATGATCAGTGTCACCACCTTGTCCCCGCAGAGCTGTATGATCAGTGCCACAAACTCATCCCTGCAGAACCACATGATCAGTGCCTCCTACTTATCCCTAAAGACATATATAATCACTGCAACCACACTGTCCCTGCAAAGCTGTATGATCAGTGCCAACACCCCATCCTTGCAGAACTGTATGATCAGTGTCACCACCTCTTCCCTGCAGAGCTGTATGATCAGTGCCACCAACTCCTCCCTGCAGAGCTGGATGATCAGTGCCACCATCTTATCCACACAGAGCTGTATGATCAGTGCCACCACCTACTCCCTGCAGAGCTGTGTGTTCAGTGCCACCACCTCCTCCCTGAAGAGCTGTATGATCAGTGACACCACCTCCTCCCTGCTGAACTGTATGATCAGTGCCACCACCTCATCCCTACAGAGCTGTAAGATCAGTGACACAACCTTGTCCCTGCAGAGCCTTATGATCAGTGCCACCGCCTCCTCCCCACAGAGCTGTATGACCAGTGCAACCACCTCATCCCTGCAGAGCTGTATCTTCAGTGCCACCACCTCATCCCTGCAGAGCTGTATGATCAGTGACACTATCTCATCCCTGCAAACAAGTATGTTCAATGCCACCACCTCCTCCCTGTAGAGCTGTCTGATCAGTACCACCACCTTGTCCGCGCTGAGCTGTATGTTTAGTGCCACCACCTTTCCATGCTGTGCTGTATGTTCAGCGCCACCACCTCCTCCCTGCAGAGCTGTATGATCAGTACCACCACGTTGTCCCCGCAGAGCTGTATGATCAGTGCCACAACCTCATCCCTGCAGAACCACATGATCAGTGCCTACAACTTATCCCTAAAGAGATATATAATCAGTGCAACCACATTGTCCCCGCAAAGCTGTATCATAAGTGCCACCACTTTGTCCGAGCAGAGATGTATCAGCAGTGCCATCAAATTGTCCCCACAGAGCTGTATGATCAGTGCCACCACCTCCTCTCTGCAGAGCTGTATGATCAGTGCCACCACCTCATCCCTGCAGAGCTGTGTGATTACTGCCACTGCCTCATCCCTGCAGAGCTGTATGATCAGTGCCACAACCTCATCCCTGCAGAAATGGATGATCAGTGCCTCCAACTTATCCCTAAAGAGATGTATAATCAGTGCCACCACATTGTCACCGCAAAGCTGTATGATCAGTGCCACCAGTTGGTCAGCACAGAGCTGTATGATCATTACCACCACCTAGTCCCCGCAGAGCTGTATGATCAGTGCCACCACCTAGTCCCCGCAGAGCTGTATGATCAGTGCCACCGCCAACTCCTTGCAGGCGTATCTATCCACCTGACGAAGGAGATTTATTTCCGAAACGCCCGTGGGGGCATGTTCTTATACAACTCACGTAGCGTCAATCGGCTTACAGGTATTTTACACTTTGTGTTTTGTTGCACACGCCTTAGTGCGATTTGAATTTTTTGCACAGCTGCATCTCTGCACTTTGGGCACATTCATTATACATATATTTATTTTCTTTTTATGTAATTATCCTTGTGTCACTATATATATGCATTTTTGTACCTGGTTCATTAATTAAGCCTTTTTGATATGGATTGGTTTTTCCATTATCCATAAACACATGGCTAATGTGATTGTATACTCTAATATATATCTATATATATAGATATATATATATTTTTTTTAATGCACTTAATTGTTGTGTCAATATTTTAATAAAGGCATCTTTATTTAAAAAAATAAAAATTGTGCCATTTATTATTATCATTGTTATTATTTTTATCATTCATGTAGCATCTTTTTTATCCTGTGGGATTTCTCATTCGCATCCATCTTTGAGTTATTTTTTCCTTGCAGAGCTGTATGATCAGTGCCACCACGTCCTCTGCTCAGGGCTACATGATCAGTGCCACCACCTTGTCCACGCAAAGCTGTATGATCAGTGCCACCACCTCATCCCTGCAGAGCTGTATGTTTAGTACCTCCACCTAATCCTTATAGAGCTTTAATATCAGAGCCACCACCTTGTCCACGCTGAGCTATATGTTCAGTGCCACCACCTTGTCCCCGCAAAGCTGTATCATAAGTGCCACTACTTTGTCCGAGCAGAGCTGTATGATCAGTGCCATCAAATTGTCCCCACAGAGCTGTATGATCAGTGCCACCACCTCCTCTCTGCAGAGCTGTATGATCAGTGCCACCACCTCATCCCTGCAGAGCTTTATGATCAGTGCCACCACCTGGTCCTTGCAGAGCTGTATGATCAGTACCACCACCTTGTCGCCACAGAGGTGTATGATCAGTGTCACCAACTTTTCCCTGCAGAGCTGTATGATCAGTGCCACCACTTCATCCCTGCAGGGCTGTATGATCTGTGCTACTGAATCATCCCTGCAGAACTGCATGATCAGTGCCACCACTTTGTCTGCGCAAGGCTGTATGATAAGTGCCAACACCTCGTCCCTGCAGAGCTGTATGATCAGTGTCACCAACTCTTCCCTGCAGATCTTTATGATCAGTGCCACAACCTGGCCCTTGCAGAGCTCTATGATCAGTACCACCACCTTGTCGCCGCAGAGGTGTATGATCAGTGTCACCACATTGTCCCCGCAGAGCTGTATGATCAGTGCCACCACCTCGTCCCTGCAGGGCTGTATGATCTGTGCCACTACCTCATCCCTGCAGAGCTGTATGATTAGTGCCACCAAATCGTCACTGCAGAACTGTATGATCAGTGCCACCACCTATTCCCTTCAGAGCTGTGTGATAAGTGCCACCACCTCCTCCATGCAGAGCTGTATGATCAGTACCACCACCTTGTCGCCGCAGAGGTGTATGATCAGTGCCAACACCTCATCCTTGCAGATCTGTATGATCAGTGTCACCTCCTCTTCCCTGCAGAGCTGTATGATCAGTGCCACCAACTCCTCCCTGCAGAGCTGTGTGATCAGTGCCACCACCTCCTCCCTGAAGAGCTGTATGATCAGTGCCACCACCTCCTCCCTGCAGAACTGTATGATCAGTGCCACCACCTCATCCATGCAGAGCTGTAAGATCAGTGACACAACCTGGTCCCTGCAAAGCCTTATGATCAGTGCCACCGCCTCCTTCCCAAAGAGCTGTATGATCAGTGCTACTACCTCATCCCTGTAAACAAGTATGTTCAGTGCCACCACCTCCTCCCTGTAGAGCTGTCTGATCAGTACCACCTCCTCGTCCTCGCTGAGCTGTATGTTCAGTGCCACCACCTTTTCCCTGCAGAACCGCATGATCAGTGCCTCTAACTTATCCCTAAAGAGATATATAATCAGTGCAACCACATTGTCCCCGCAAAGCTGTATGATCAGTGCCACCACCTCCTCCCTGCAGAACTGTATGATCAGTGCCACCACCTCATCCCTGCAGAGCTTTAAGATCAGTGACACAACCTTGTCCCTGCAGATCCTTATGATCAGTGCAACCACCTCATCCCTGTAGAGCTGTATCTTCAATGCCACCACCTCTCACTGCAGAGCTGTATAATCAGTGCCACTACCTCATCCCGGCAAACAAGTATGTTCAGTGCCACCACCTCCTCCCTGTAGAGCTGTCTGATCAGTGCCACCACCTTGTCCGCGCTGAGCTGTATGTTCAGTGCCACCACCTTTTCCCTGCAGAGCTGTTTGTTCAGTGCCACCACCTTTCCATGCAGAGCTGTATGATCAGTGTCACCACCCTGTCGCCGCCGAACTGTATAATCAGTGCCACCACATTGTCACCGCAAAGCTGTATGATCAGTGCCACCAGTTGGTCAGCACAGAGCTGTATGATCATTACCACCACCTAGTCCCCGCAGAGCTGTATGATCAGTGCCACCGCCTACTCCTTGCAGGCGTATCTATCCACCTGACGAAGGAGATTTATTTCCGAAACGCCCGTGGGGGCATGTTCTTATACAACTCACGTAGCGTCAATCGGCTTACAGGTATTTTACACTTTGTGTTTTGTTGCACACGCCTTAGTGCGATTTGAATTTTTTGCACAGCTGCACCTCTGCACTTTGGGCACATTCATTATACATATATTTATTTTCTTTTTATGTAATTATCCTTGTGTCACTATATATATGCATTTTTGTACCTGGTTCATTAATTAAGAATTTTTGATATGGATTGGTTTTCCATTATCCATAAACACATGGCTAATGTGATTGTATACTCTAATATATATCTATATATATATATATATTTTTTTTTTAATGCACTTAATTGTTGTGTCAATATTTTAATAAAGGCATCTTTATTTAAAAAAATAAAAATTGTGCCATTTATTATTATCATTGTTATTATTTTTATCATTCATGTAGCATCTTTTTTATCCTGTGGGATTTCTCATTCGTATCCATCTTTGAGTTATTTTTTCCTTGCAGAGCTGTATGATCAGTGCCACCACGTCCTCCGCTCAGGGCTACATGATCAGTGCCACCACCTTGTCCACGCAAAGCTGTATGATCAGTGCCACCACCTCATCCCTGCAGAGCTTTATGATTAGTGCCACAATCTTGTCCCCGCAGAGCTGTATGATCAGTGCCACCACCTCCTCCCTGCAGAGCTGTATGTTTAGTACCTCCACCTAATCCTTATAGAGCTTTAATATCAGAGCCACCACCTTGTCCACGCTGAGCTATATGTTCAGTGCCACCACCTTGTCCCCGCAAAGCTGTATCATAAGTGCCACTACTTTGTCCGAGCAGAGCTGTATGATCAGTGCCATCAAATTGTCCCCACAGAGCTGTATGATCAGTGCCACCACCTCCTCTCTGCAGAGCTGTATGATCAGTGCCACCACCTCATCCCTGCAGAGCTTTATGATCAGTGCCACCACCTGGTCCTTGCAGAGCTGTATGATCAGTACCACCACCTTGTCGCCACAGAGGTGTATGATCAGTGTCACCAACTTTTCCCTGCAGAGCTGTATGATCAGTGCCACCACTTCATCCCTGCAGGGCTGTATGATCTGTGCTACTGAATCATCCCTGCAGAACTGCATGATCAGTGCCACGACCTCGTCACTGCAGAGCTGTATGATCAGTGCCACCACCTTGTCCCCACAAAGCTGTATCATAAGTGCCAACACTTTGTCTGAGCAGAGCTTTATGATCAGTGCCATCAAATTGTCCCCGCAGAGCTGTATGATCAGTGCCACCATATCCTCACTGCAAAGCTGTATAATCAGTGTCACCATCTCCTCTCTGCAGAGCTGTATGATCTGTGCCACTACCTCATCCCTGCAGAGCTGTATGATCAGTGCCACAACCTCATCCCTTCAGAACCGCATGATCAGTGCCTCCAACTTACACCTAAAGAGATGTATAATCAGTGCAACCACATTGTCCCCGCAAAGCTGTATGATCAGTGCCACCACCTTGTCCCTGCAGGTCTGTAGGATCTCTGTGCCACTACCACATCCCTGCAGAGCTGTATAATCAGTGTCACCACCTCCTCCCTGCTGAGCTGTATGATCAGTGCCACCACCTCCTCCCTGCTGAGCTGTATGATTAGTGCCACCACCTCGTCACTGCAGAACTTTATGATCAGTGCCACCACCTATTCCCTTCAGAGCTGTATGATCAGTGCCACCACCTCCTCCCTGCAGAGCTGTATGATCAGTACCAGCACCTTGTCGCCACAGACGTGTATAATCAGTGTCACCACATTGTCCCCGCAGAGGTGTATGATCAGTGCCACCTCCTCGTCCCTGCAGAGCTGTATGATCTGAGCCACTATCTCATCCCTGTAGAGCTGTATGATCAGTGCCACAACCTCATCCCTGCAGAACCGCATGATCAGTGCCACCAACTTGTCCCTAAAGAGATGTATAATCAGTGCAACCACATTGTCCCCACAGAGCTGTATGATCAGTGCAACCACCTCATCCCTGCACAGCTGTATCTTCAGTGACACCACCTCATACCTGCAGAGCTGTATGATCAGTGCCACTACCTCATCCCTGCAAACTAGTATGTTCAGTGCCACAACCTCCTCCCTGTAGAGCTGTCTGATCAGTGCCACCACCTACTCCATGCAGAGCTGTATGATCAGTACCACCACCTTGTCGCCGCAGAGGTGTATGATCAGTGCCAACACCTCATCCTTGCAGATCTGTATGATCAGTGTCACCTCCTCTTCCCTGCAGAGCTGTATGATCAGTGCCACCAACTCCTCCCTGCAGAGCTGTGTGATCAGTGCCACCACCTCCTCCCTGAAGAGCTGTATGATCAGTGCCACCACCTCCTCCCTGAAGAGCTGTATGATCAGTGCCACCACCTCCTCCCTGCAGAACTGTATGATCAGTGCCACCACCTCATCCATGCAGAGCTGTAAGATCAGTGACACAACCTGGTCCCTGCAGAGCCTTATGATCAGTGCCACCGCCTCCTTCCCAAAGAGCTGTATGATCAGTGCAACCACCTCATCCCTGCAGAGCTGTATGATCAGTGCTACTACCTCATCCCTGTAAACAAGTATGTTCAGTGCCACCACCTCCTCCCTGTAGAGCTGTCTGATCAGTACCACCTCCTTGTCCTCGCTGAGCTGTATGTTCAGTGCCACCACCTTGTCGCCGCAGAACTGTATAATCAGTGCCACCACCTTGTCACCGCATGAACAGTGCCACCAGTTGGTCTGCACAGAGTTGTATGATCAGTACCACTAAATAGTCCTCTCACAGCTGTTGAATCAGTGCCACCGCCTACTCCTTGCAGAGCTGTATGATCAGTGCCACCACCTAATCCCTGCAGAGCTATTTGATCAGTGCCACCACGTCATCCCCTCAGAGCTATATGATCAGTGCCACCACCTTGTCCGCGCAAAGCTGTATGATCAGTGCCACCACCTTGTCCCTGCAGAGCTATATGATGAGTGCTACCACCTCATCCCTGCAGACCTGTACGATCAGTGCCACCACATCATCCCTGCAGAGCTTTATCATCAGTGCCACCATCTTGTCCCCGCAGAGCTGTATGATCAGTGCCACCACCTCCTCCCTGCAGAGCTGTATGATTAGTACCACCACCTCATCCTTGTAGAGCTTTAAGATCAGTGCCACCACCTTGTCCACGCTGAGCTGTATGTTCAGTGCCACCAACTCCTTCCTGCAGAGCTGTATGATCAGTGCCACGACCTTGTCCCCGCAAAGCTGTAACATAAGTGCCACCACTTTGTCCCCGCAGAGCTGTATGATCAGTGCCACCACCTACTCCCTGCAGAGCTGTATGATCAGTGCCAACTGTTATGATTGAGTCACCGTAGGAGGCAGACACAAAAATAGAAGCTACGTCCAGAAAACCAGAGAAGTTGGCAACTATCAGATTGCAGACCCATGAACCTATCAACAAAACTAGCAGCAGCCGTGGGGGGTTCCTACGGTGCCCTAGACCCCTCGATCACAGCCGGAGAGCTAAATAGCCTAAAGACAGAAAAGGAAATCTAAACTGCCCCAGAGCAGACCCCAAAGTAAAAGGCAGCCCCCAACATATAATGACGGTGAAGCAAGATGAAAAAACACTCACACAGATAGAAAGATAGGCTGAGCAAACGATGGGGCCCAAGCTAACTAAACAGAACAGGAAAGGAAGGTTGCTGTCTGCAATCTGCCAAAACCATATCAAAGACATAAGCCAACAAGCTGATATGGAAAAAGACCCTGAAGCAGCTAGGCTTCAAAAACTAAATCAGCACTCAGGTATTTTCAGAAGACAGAGCTAAAGGAATTCAGCTCACCCCAGCAGGGAATGGCAGAAATCCAGAAAAACAAAGCAAAACAAAGTCAAAGCACAAATGCAAAAAGCCGAGCAGAAAACTTAGCTTTAGAAGACCAGGAATTCAAACTGGTTTCCAAGGATCCCACAGAGAAATCACCCGCAGGGCAGAAGGGCGTCGGCGGCCTTATATCCAGTCAGTAACTCCACCAGCCAGTCATCATCATTAGGCTCAGGTGTTTGATAATCAGGCTCACTACCTTTCTTTACCAGAAGAGGGAGTTCATTGGGCCTCAGTAGTGAAGGGGAAAATGAACTCACAACAGCCAACATCTTCTCCCTGCAAAGCTGTCTAATCAGTGCCACCACCTCCTCTCTGCAGAGCTTTATGATCAGTGCCACCACCTGGTCCTCGCAGAGCTGTATGATCCGTACCACCACCTTGTCGCTGCAGAGGTGTATGATCAGTGCCACCACTTCATCCCGGCAGAGCTCTATAATGAGTGCCACCACCTCGTCCCTGCTGACCTGTATGATCGGTGCCACCACCTCGTCCCTGCAGAGTTCTTCAGTGTTTTGTTCGCTGGCTCCACTTCATCTCCTCTTCCTCTTGCTGTCTGGGTACCTCAGGGCTCAGTCCTTGGCCCCCATCTCTTCCCTCTCTATACAGCCCCAATTGGACAGACCATCAGCAAATTTGGCTTTCGGTACCATCTGTATGCTGATGACACACAGCTGTATACGTCTTCCCCCGACCTTACCCCTCTGTAATACAGAACGCCAGTGACTGTCTGTCCGCAGTCTCCAATATCATCAGAACCGTATGATCAGTGCCACCATCTATTCCCTGCAGAGCTGTATGATCAGTGCCACCACCTATTCCCTTCAGAGCTGTATGATCAGTGCCACCACCTCCTCCCTGTTGAGCTGTATGATCAGTACCACCACCTTGTCGCCGCAGAGGTGTATGATCAGTGTCACCACCTTGTCCCCGCAGAGCTGTATGATCAGTGCCACAACCTCATCCCTGCAGAACCGCATGATCAGTGCCTCCAACTTATCCCTAAAGATATATATAATCAGTGCAACCACATTGTCCCCGCAAAGCTGTATGATCAGTGCCACACCTCATCCTTGCAAAACTGTATGATCAGTGTCACCACCTCTTCCCTGCAGAGCTGTACGATCTGTGCCACTACCTCATCCCTGCAAAGATGTATGATTAGTGCCACCACCTCGTCACTTCAGAACTGTATGATTAGTGCCACCACCTCGTCACTGCAGAACTGTATGATCAGTGCCACCACCTATTCCCTTCATAGCTGTGTGATCAGTGCCACCACCTCCTCCCTGCAGAGCTGTATGATCAGTACCACCACCTTGTGGCCGCAGAGGTGTATGATCAGTGTCACCACCTCTTCCCTGCAGAGCTGTATGATCAGTGCCACCAACTTCTCCCTGCAGAGCTGTGTGTTCAGTGCCACCACCTCCTCCCTGAAGAGCTGTATGATCAGTGCCACCACCTCCTCCCTGCTGAACTGTATAATTAGTGCCACCACCTCATCCCTGCAGAGCTGTAAGATCTGTGACACAACCTTGTCCCTGCAGAGCCTTATGGTCAGTGCCACCGCCTCCTCACCACAGTGCTGTATGATCAGTGCAACCACCTCATCCCTGCAGAGCTGTAAGATCAGTGACACTACCTCATCCCTGCAAACAAGTATGTTCTGTGCCACCACATCCTCCCTGTAGAGCTGTCTGATCAGTACCACCACTATGTCCGTGCTGAGCTGTATGTTCAGTGCCACCACCTTTCCCTGCAGTGCTGTATGTTCAGTGCCAAAAACTCCTCCCTGTAGAGCTGTCTGATCAGTACCACCACTTTGTCCACGCTGAGCTGTATGTTCAGTGCCACCACCTTTCCCTGCAGAGCTGTATGTTCAGCGCCACCACCTCCTCCCTGCAGAGCTGTATGATCAGTACCACCACCTTGTCCCCGCAGAGCTGTATGATCAGTGCCACAACCTCATCCCTGCAGAACCGCATGATCAGTGCCTCCAACTTATCCCTAAAGAGATATATAATCAGTGCAACCACAATGTCCCCGCAAAGCTGTATGATCAGTGCCAACACCTCATCCTTGCAGAGCTGTATGATCAGTGCCACCAACTCCTCCCTGCAGAGCTGTATGATCATTGCCACCATCTTATCCACACAGAGCTGTATGATCAGTGCCACCACCTACTCCCTGCAGAGCTGTGTGATCAGTGCCACCACCTCCTCCCTGCAGAGCTGTATGATCAGTGCCACCACCTCCTCCCCGCAGAACTGTATGATCAGTGCCACCACCTCATCCCTGCAGAGCTTTAAGATCAGTGACTCAACCTTGTCCCTGCAGAGACTTATGATCAGTGCAACCACCTCATCCTTGCAGAACTGTATCTTCAGTGCCACCACCTCACCCCTGCAGAGCTGTATAATCAGTGCCACTACCTCATCCCGGCAAACAAGTATTTTCAGTGCCACCACCTCCTTCCTGTAGAGCTGTCTGATCAGTGCCACCACCTTGTCCGCGCTGAGCTGTATAATCAGTGCCACCACCTCCTCCCTGCAGAGCAGTATGATTAGTACCTCCACCTCATCCTTGCAAAGCTATAAGATCAGAGCCACCACCTTGTCCATGCTGAGCTATATGTTCAGTGCCACCACCTTGTCCCCGCAAAGCTGTATCATAAGTGCCACCACTTTGTCCGAGCAGAGATGTATGATCAGTAGAGTTGAGCGACTTTTGGTTTTTTAGGGTCGCGTTTCGTTTCGTGAAACCCGACTTTTCCAAAAGTCGGGTCGAGCAAGATCGTCCGATTATAGGGAAAAGTCGGGGTCGTCCCGAAACACGAAACCCAATGTAAGTCAATGGGGAATAAAAGTCGGCAGTGAGAGGAGGACAGGAAACACACCTACAGTGCCCATTTGAATGCCAAAAGCATCAATTCTTCTTACTTAAGCTTGCCAACCTTAATTAACTTCATAATATAAGTTACGCACTGAAAAATGGGGGTTATTTGGCTAAAGTTGTGGGGGGGGAGGGCTGGCTGCAGGTTTTCATGTGCCCTGGGCGAAAGAGCGCCCCTTTAACACATACCACAACTCATCATGCTCCGATACGGCAGATAAATAGCGGTATAGTACAATGAAAAATACCTCACTTTTTACATCTCATGACGAGGCCCATCTATTTCTCCATACAGAATCATTGGTCCCATATAATGTTTGAAACAGTATATGATGAGCTCCACATAATGCTACAGTATATGTTGGTCCCCATGGATGAAGCTCCACTGTCTTATGGGCCCAAATAATGCTCCAAACATAATGGGCCCCATTTCTAATGCTCTAGTGTATAATGGGCCCTGTAAATGCTGCTCCAGTGTCTGATGTCCACCTTTGGAATGTTCCAGTGTATGGTGGGCCCCATCTATCATTCTCCAGAGTATAGTGCTCCCCAAAAATTGCTGTCCCAACATTGAAAACAATCAAATAAGTCTCCTCGCTAGGGAATCCCTGTACTTGTCTGGACAGGTGCTGTAGCTTGCTTAACAGCTCGCCAGCCGTTCTCACGCCCAGTATGGATTGCACGTGATTGCACAAAGGTTAGAAAGGGTACCGTATCCCTGGATAACATGTATGGATAGCGTACACATTCAAAATATATGTCTATACAGCATGAGGCAGGCTCAGACGGTGTTAGGCCCAGTATGGATTGCACGTCATTGCACAAAGGTTAGAAAGGGTACCGTATCCCCGGATAACATGTATGGATAGCGTACACATTCAAAATATATGTCTATACAGCATGAGGCAGGCTCAGACGGTGTTAGGCCCAGTATGGATTGCACGTCATTGCACAAAGGTTAGAAAGGGTACCGTATCCCTGGATAACATGTATGGATAGCGTACACATTCAAAATATATGTCTCAGGAGGCAGGCTCAGACGGTGTCAGGCACAGTATGGATTTGACGGCCCAGATTACACAGCGGAGGAGCAGGGAGAGGTAAAGATTGCAAATGCTGGGGCCCTGCCCAAGCAAGGGGGGCCCACTCGTGGGCGTCGGTACTGGCACTGGGCCCCTCATAGTACAGCGGTGTGTCTGACGGCGGGTGTGCACCACCACCGTCAGAGACACTTGATTGCACTATGAGGGACCCTGTGCCAGTGCCCGCGCCCAAGAGTCGGCCTACCCACCTGTCCAGGGCAACGGCACTCGCACGGTGTCATGCGGTAGGTGGTGACCCCGGCCATGGGGGGGGAGGCAGCACAGTTAGGGAGTTTTAGAAAGTGGCATATGTTGATGTTGGACATTCAGCTGATGCAAAAGGCGAAATAGGTGAAGTACCAGGAAGATGTGGACCAAAGCAAGCCATTTTTCTGTCACCCTATGTGTCATCAGGGGAAGGTGGGACAAAATCCTTGGAAACCCGTGCGTGGTTCATTTTAATGAAGGTTAGATCATCCACATTTTGGGTTGACAGACGGGTCCTTTTTTCTGTCAGGATTGATCCAGCTGCACTGAAGACTCTTTCCGATAGCACACTTGCAGCTGGGCAAACGAGCTCCTGTAAGGCATATTGGGCCAATTCAGGCCAGGTGTCCAGTTTAGCGGCCCAATAGTCAAAGGGGAATGACCTGTGTGGGAGAACATCGATATGGCGGAAGACCTGGAAGAACTAGAGGCGGAAGACCTGTGAAGACTCAGACGTCAAGGTTAGATTTCAGAAAGGCAGATTTTAAGGGATTCAGAAAGAGAATTGGAGGGATCCAATGGCTGGATATCCTTAAAGACAAAAATGTCCAGGAAGGATGGGAAATCTTGAAAAATGAAATTCTCAAAGCACAATTGTTAACAATTCCGAAAAGAGGGAAGAATAGGAAGCAGTTAAGGAAACCAGGATGGATGAACACAGAACTTAAGCACATGCTAAAAAGGAAGAAAAAAATGTTTATAAAATGGAAAGAGGGAGGCATATCTAAAGAAGAATATAATGCTGTCTGCAGAACCTGCAGGGCACAAATCAGATTAGCTAAAGCTGAAAATGAATTGAGGCTTGCAAGAGATGTCAAAAGCAATAATAAAGGATTTTGGGGATATGTCAAAAGTAAAAGAAAAGTCAAAGATGCTATAGGATTTTTACAGGATGAAAATGATGAAATGGTAAGACAGGATGTTGAGAAGGCTGAACTTTTAAATTCCTATTTTGCATCTGTTTTCTCTCAGAAAGGAAATGTAACATCAACTGTTATTCACTGTCCTATTAAGGGAATAGAAGAATCCAGGATATCTATAAACAGAAAGATAGTGAGGAAACACTTAGCTAGCCTAAATGAATTCAAGTCTCCAGGTCCAGATGAATTATACCCCAGAGTACTGAAGGAGATAGCAGAAGAAATTTTTGAACCCCTCTCTATAATCTTTGAAAATTCTTGGAGAACAGGAGAAGTGCCAGAAGACTGGAGAAGAGCAAATGTTGTTCCTATCTTCAAAAAGGGGAAGAAGGTGGACCCAGGTAACTATAGGCCGGTGAGTCTGACTTCTATACCAGGAAAGATCTTTGAACAAATTATTAAACAACATGTATGTCAATACCTGGATACGAATGAAGTGATTAAACAGAGTCAGCATGGGTTTGTAACTAATAAGTCATGTCAGACTAACTTAATTTCCTTCTATGACGGTATCACTGATTGGGTGGATCAAGGAAATGCTGTAGATATAGTATATCTTGACTTCAGCAAAGCATTTGACAAAGTCTCTCATACAATCCTTATTGAAAAAATGATTAAGTATGGAATGGACAAGGCAACTGTTAGGTGGATTCATAACTGGCTTAGTGATCGGACCCAAAGAGTGGTCGTAAATGGCTGCACATCCAGTTGGAAGAATGTCTCAAGTGGGGTACCACAGGGCTCTGTCCTGGGCCCTGTATTGTTCAACATCTTTATCAACGATTTAGATGAAGGAATTGAGGGTAAACTGATTAAATTTGCTGATGACACAAAGCTAGGAGGGATAGCTAATACTAGAGAAGAGAGAGAGAGGATTCAAAAAGATTTAAATAAACTGGAGAAGTGGGCAGCAACTAACAGAATGGTTTTTAACAGGGAGAAATGCAAAGTACTACATCTGGGCAATAAAAATGGAAAAAGCATATATAGAATGGGAGGAATAGGGCTAAGTGACAGCACATGTGAAAAAGACTTGGGTATACTAATAGATCACAGACTGAATATGAGTCAACAGTGTGATGCAGCAGCAAAAAAGGCAAATGCAATTCTAGGATGTATTAACAGAAGCATACAGTCTAGATCACGTGAAGTCATTATTTCCCTCTACTCCTCATTGGTCAGACCTCATCTGGAATATTGTGTCCAGTTTTGGGCACCACATTTTAAAAAAGACATCAACAAACTGGAGCAAGTTCAGAAAAGAGCGACCAGAATGGTGACCGGTCTGCAAACCCTGTCTTATGAGGAAAGGTTGCAGGATTTGGGAATGTTTAGTTTGCAAAAGAGAAGACTGAGAGGAGACTTAATAGCTGTCTACAAATATCTAAAGGGCTGTCACATTGTAGAAGGATCAACTTTATTCTCATTTGCACAAGGAAAGACTAGAAGCAATGGGATGAAACTGAATGGGAGGAGACACAGATTAGATATTAGAAAAAACTTTTTGACAGTTAGAGTGATCAATGAGTGGAACAGGCTGCCACGAGAAGTGGTGAGTTCTCCTTCAATGGAAGTCTTCAAACAGAGGCTGGACAGACATCTGACTGGGATGATTTAGCGTATCCTGCTTTGAGCAGGGGGTTGGACCAGATGGCCCAGGAGGTCCCTTCCAACTCTACGATTCTATGATTCTATGATTCTATGATTCTATGATTCTATGGGAGGAAAAGTAGTTTGTAACCATGGTTGACAACTGCTGTCTCCTGTCACTTTCCATCGATGCAGTATTACCAGTTGTGTGAGCGGTATTTGAAAAATCAGTCCACAACATTGTCATGAAACCCCTGTCTCCAACGCCACTTCTGCTGTGTGCACCACGAACACCTCTGCCAAGCTGCCCCCGGCCCGTACGGCTCGTGTGAGAACCATCACCGCTGCTGTGTGCTGGGAATGCCTCAAGCAACCGATTTACCAGAGTTGCTTGTTTATTAGCCAATATTAGGTCAAGGTTCTCCTGTGGCATGATGTTTTGTAATTTGCCTTTATAGCGTGGATCCAAGATGCTGGCCAACCAGTAGTCGTCATCGTTCATCATTTTGGCAATGCGGGGGTCCCTTTTTAGGATCCGCAAGGCATAATCTGACATGTGGGCCAATGTTCCCGGTGTCAATGATGCACTGCGAGTGCTGGGTGGAGGAGCACTTTCTGGCAAATCCACATCCCTCCAGTCACGCACAAACCCTGTACCAGACCTTGCCACGCCAACATTTTCACTTGCCCCACGAGATGCATCCTCCTCCCCTAAGTAATCATCCCCATCATCCTCCTCCTCCTCCTCTTCTTCCTCCACCTCGTCCAGGAGAGGTCCCTGAGCAGACAATGGCTGAATGTCATCAAGGATTCCCTCCTCCTCTTCCTCCTCATCAACATTGGCTGCAGACGCCTGCTCCTTAAGGTGCGTCAAAGTTTGCATGAGCAGACGCATAAGTGGGATGCTCATGCTTAGGATGGCGTCGTCTGCGCTTACCAGCCGTGTGCATTCCTCAAAACACTGAAGGACTTTACAAAGGTCTTTCAGCTTCGACCACTGCACGCCTGTCAACTCCATGTCTGCTCTCAAAGTGCCTGGCCGTGTATCCTCCCACAAATGTATTATGGCCTGCCTCTGCTCGCACAGCCGCTCCACCACGTGCAGGGTGGAGTTCCACCTTGTTGCAATGTCGATAATGAGGCGGTGGTTGGGAAGGTGGAGCAATCGCTGCAGCTTCTGCATACGAACGGAGTGTACAGGCGACCGGCGGATGTGCGCGCACAGTCTTCACACCTTCTGGAGCAGGGCTGTTAACTCCGGATAATTTTTGAGGAAGCACTGCACCACCAGGTTCAAGGTGTGAGCCAAGCAAGATATGTGGCTGAGTTTTGAAAGGGCTATGGCTGCCACAAAATTACGGCCGTTATCACTAACTACCTTGCCTGCCTCAAGATGTACACTGCCCAGCCATGACTCAGTTTGTCGCTTCAAGTACTCGGCCAGCACCTCGGCGGTGTGTCTGTCGCCCAAACACATCATCTGCAACACAGCCTGCTGACGCTTTCCACTAGCTGCTCGATAGGGGGACACCTCGTGTGCAATAGTGGCAGCTGCAGATGGAGTGCTCGTACAACTGCGCTCTGTGGACGAGCTTTCGCTTCTGGAGGAGGAGGAGGAGGAGGAGGGTCGAACGCCTACAGCCAACTGTTTACTATACCGTGGGCTAGGCAGCACTGTCCCACCACCGCTGTCCCCTGTGGACCCTGCATCCACCACATTAACCCAGTGCGCAGTGATGGACACGTAACGGCCCTGGCCATGCCGACTGGACCATGCATCAGTTGTGAGGTGCACCTTTCCGCTCACTGACTGCTTGAGTGCATGGACAATGCGGTCTTTCACATGATGGTGGAGGGCTGGGATGGCTTTGCGAGAGAAGAAGTGGCGACTGGGTAGGTCATAGCGTGGTAATGCATAGGCCATGAGTTCGCGGAAAGCTGTGCTTTCCACCAACCGAAAGGGCATCATCTCAAACGAGATTAGTTTGGCAATGTGGGCGTTCAAACCCAGTGTACGCGGATGAGAGACTGAGTACTTTCTTGACCTACTCATAGTGTCTGGGAGGGTGAGCTGGACTTGAGAGCTGCATATGGTGGAAGTAGCGGTGGACAGGGTGGACTGAGAGAGGGTTGATGATGGTGATGGAGTTGGTGTTCTTTCTGATGGCCTAGAATCAGTCTTTCGTTGATATAACAGTGGGATTCCCTGACTGCTGTGGCCTTGCAACGACACCTCAACATTTGCTGCTGTGCTAACCGGTGGGCTTACAGTGGGGGAAACAATGTAGCGTTGCTGACTACCTTCGTTGTGATCAGTTGCACATGTGGCACTTGAGGTTTGGTGTTGTGTCCACGCTTGCAAGTGCATGCTGGTTAAATGTCTAAGCATGCAACTGGTATTCAAATTTTTCAGATTTTTCCCTCGGCTAAAGGTCTTTGCGCACTTCTTACAGATAACCTTGGCCTGATCATGAGGATTTTGTTCAAAAAAGTGCCACACTGCACTCTTCCTACTTTGGCAGACATTTTGCGGCCTAGCACGCTGTGATCTTTTGACCCTCTGGACAAGCTGTCCAGCAACTCTTTTGATGTTTGGAACCTGTCTTTGGAGTGCTCCGGGCCTGCCAGATAACAGCTGTTGCGATGTCGATGTCTGCTGTGGATGCTCCTCATCTGAGCTATTGGAAGCAGCACCCTCTTCCCCCAATGGATGCCAATCTGGGTCAACAACTGGGTCATCCATCACCTCCTCTTCTATGTCATGTGCACCTTTCTCTGTGTCACCGTGTATGGTGGTATAGTGTGCGGGAAGGGGCACCTGAGTCTCATCAGGGTCAAAATCTGGCTCTGTACACTGCGAGGACAATGTAGTGCTCTGAGTGAATGTACCAGCAGAATCATCCATCAGCGGCTGTGCATCAGTGCACTCCATGTCAGATTCATCTTGGCCTGGGTAATTCACCATTTGACTTGATAATCCAGGCATGGTATGTGAAAACAGCTCCATGGAGTAATCAGTAGTATGGCCTGCGTCATCCTTCAATCTTGGTTGGGGTGAAGGACACAAGGAAAGGTGTGGTTCATGAACATGAGCCTCCAATGACGACTCAGTGCTTTTACTTTTTACAACTGAAGAAGAGGAGGCGATAGAGCTGGAGGCTGAGTCAGCAATGTAAGACAAAACTTTTTCCTGATGCTCTGCCTTTAAAAGCGGTTTGCCAACTCCTAGAAAACTAAGCGTTCGAGGCCTTATGTAGCCAGACGATGACGCAGGGTCAGCACCTCCTGCATTCGGTCCTATTTTGCTCTTGCCACTACCATCAGATCCACCACCAACACCATCATTACCAGCTGCCAACCCCCGCCCAATTCCACGGCCTCTTCCACCAGCCTTCCTCATTTTTGGTAGAAATGTAGACAAAATCCAACAAACTATATAGTAATGTAAAACAAGGTACAAGGTGTCTATAGGACAGGGGAGATTTTGAATTTCTGCAGACACTTGTGGACACTGGACACTTATGGATTGTGTGAGGCACACTGATATCTGAGCGCTATGTGACACGCTCGATGGCACAGCTGCCTGTGACCAAAGTGACGAGAGGATAATGGAGATTTTGAATCTCTGTGCACACTTTTGGACACTGCACACTTGTGGATTGTGTGAGGCACACTGATATCTGAGCGCTATGTGACACGCTCGATGGCACAGCTGCCTGTGACCAAAGTGACGAGAGGATAATGGAGATTTTGAATCTCTGCGCACACTTTTGGACACTGCACACTTGTGGATTGTGTGAGGCACACTGATATCTGAGCGCTATGTGACACGCTCGATGGCACAGCTGCCTGTGACCAAAGTGACGAGAGGATAATGGAGATTTTGAATCTCTGCGTACACTTTTGGACACTGCACACTTGTG
This sequence comes from Dendrobates tinctorius, assembly GCF_039654945.1. NCBI lineage: Eukaryota > Metazoa > Chordata > Amphibia > Anura > Dendrobatidae > Dendrobates > Dendrobates tinctorius. Next base: position 8,324,739 of record NW_027361869.1, on the reverse strand, counting down.
GATTGTGTGAGGCCCACTGATATCTGAGCGCTATGTGACACGCTCGATGGCACAGCTGTGACAAAAGTGACTAGAGGATAAGGGAGATTGGATTGCTTTTAAAAAAGCAGTTTGCGGAGCAGTGGGTAAACAGCAATGCCAGCGTGTCAGGAAGCCTTAAAAGGCAGCCCAACAACCAACACCACTGATACACCACAATATAGCCTCCCCTTGCACTGCACACACAGTGACTTGTGTGTTGTGCAGGCCAAATCGCTAGCAGCAGAAGCAGTTTTTTTGTCTTCTTCCCTGCCTAACGCTCTCCCTACAGAATCAGCAGCAACCTCTCCCTATACTAAGATCGGCAGAAGTAAGATGGCGGTCGGCGTGCACGCCCTTTTATACCCCCTGTGACGCCCACCAAAGCAAGCCAATCACTTGCATGCCCTTCTGAAAGATGGTGGTGACCCGTGCCTATGTCATCACGTTGCCCACAGTGTCCGTGGATCCTGATTGGCTGAAAAAGAGCGCAAAACAAACTTTTGAAACGCGACTTTGGCGCGTAAGTCGCCGACCTCGTGGCCGACCTCATCCTAGGGTCGGGTTTCGTTTCATGAAACCCGACTTTGCCAAAAGTCGGCGACTTTTGAATTTTTTCGACCCGTTTCGCTCAACTCTAATGATCAGTGCTATCAAATTGTCCACACAGAGCTGTATGATCAGTGCCACCACCTCCTCTCTGCAGAGCTGTATGATCAGTGCCACAACCTCATCCTTGCAGAACCACATGATCAGTGCCTCCAACTTATCCCTAAAGAGATGTATAATCAGTACAACCACATTGTCCCCGTAAAGATGTATGATCAGTGCCACCACCTTGTCTGCGCAAGGCTGTATGATAAGTGCCAACACCTCGTCCCTGCAGAGCTGTATGATCAGTGCCACCAACTCTTCCCTGCAGATCTTTATGATCAGTGCCACCACCTGGCCCTTGCAGGGCTCTATGATCAGTGTCACCACATTGTCCCCGCAGAGCTGTATGATCAGTGCCACCAACTCTTCCCTGCAGATCTTTATGATCAGTGCCACCACCTGGCCCTTGCAGGGCTCTATGATCAGTGTCACCACATTGTCCCCGCAGAGCTGTATGATCAGTGCCACCACCTCGTCCCTGCAGGGCTGTATGATCTGTGCCACTACCTCATCCCTGCAGAGCTGTACCATTAGTGCCACCAAATCGTCACTGCAGAACTGTATGATCAGTGCCACCACCTATTCCATTCAGAGCTGTGTGATCAGTGCCACCACCTTCTCCATGCAGAGCTGTATGATCAGTACCACCACCTTGTCGCCGCAGAGGTGTATGATCAGTGCAACCACATTGTCCCCGCAAAGCTGTATGATCAGTGCCAACACCTCATCCTTGCAGATCTGTATGATAAGTGTCACCTCCTCTTCCCTGCAGAGCTGTATGATCAGTGCCACCAACTCCTCCCTGCAGAGCTGTATGATCAGTGCCACCATCTTAGCCACACAGAGCTGTATTATCAGTACCACAACCTACTCCCTGCAGAGCTGTGTGATCAGTGCCATCACCTCCTCCCTGAAGAGCTGTATGATCAGTGCCACCACCTCCTCCCTGCAGAACTGTATGATCAGTGCCACCACTTCATCCATGCAGAGCTGTAAGATCAGTGACACAACCTTGTCCCTGCAGAGCCTTATGATCAGTGCCACCGCCTCCTCCCCAAAGAGCTGTATGATCAGTGCAACCACCTCATCCCTGCAGAGCTGTATCGTCAGTGCCACCACCTCATCCCTGCAGAGCTGTATGATCAGTGCCACTACCTCATCCCTGTAAACAAGTATGTTCAGTGCCACCACCTCCTCCCTGTAGAGCTGTATGATCATTGCCACCATCTTATCCACACAGAGCTGTATGATCAGTGCCACCACCTCCTCCCTGCAGAACTGTATGAACAGTGCCACCACCTCATCCCTGCAGAGCTTTAAGATCAGTGACACAACCTTGTCCCTGCAGATCCTTATGATCAGTGCAACCAACTCATCCCTGCAGAGCTGTATCTTCAGTGCCGCCACCTCATCCCTGCAGAGCTGTATAATCAGTGCCACTACCTCATCCCGGCAAACAAGTATGTTCAGTGCCACCACCTCCTCCCTGTAGAGCTGTCTCATCAGGGCCACCACCATGTCCGCGCTGAGCTGTATGTTCAGTGCCACCACCTTTTCCCTGCAGAGCTCTTTGTTCAGTGCCACCACCTTTCCATGCAGAGCTGTATGATCAGTGTCACCACCTTGTCGCCGCAGAACTGTATAATCAGTGCCACCACATTGCCACCGCAAAGCTGTATGATCAGTGCCACCACCTAGTCCCCGCAGAGCTGTTTGATCAGTGCCACCGACTACTCCTTGCAGGCGTATCTATCCACCTGACGAAGGAGATTTATTTCTGAAACGCCCGTGGGGGCATGTTCTTATACAACTCACATAGCGTCAATCGGCTTACAGGTATTTTACACTTTGTGTTTTGTTGCACACGCCTTAGTGCGATTTGAATTTTTTGCACAGCTGCACCTCTGCACTTTGGGCACATTCATTATACATATATTTATTTTCTTTTTATGTAATTATCCTTGTGTCACTATATATATGCATTTTTGTACCTGGTTCATTAATTAAGCCTTTTTGATATGGATTGGTTTTTCCATTATCCATGAACACATGGCTAATATGATTGTATACTCTAATATATATATATATATATATATATATATTTTTTTTTTAATGCACTTAATTGTTGTGTCAATATTTTAATAAAGGCATCTTTATTTAAAAAAACAAAAATTGTGCCATTTATTATTATCATTGTTATTATTTTTATCATTCATGTAGCATCTTTTTTATCCTGTGGGATTTCTCATTCCCATCCATCTTTGAGTTATTTTTTCCTTGCAGAGCTGTATGATCAGTGCCACCACGTCCTCCGCTCAGGGCTACATGATCAGTGCCACCACCTTGTCCACGCAAAGCTGTATGATCAGTGCCACCACCTCATCCCTGCAGAGCTTTATGATTAGTGCCACCATCTTGTCCCCGCAGAGCTGTATGATCAGTGCCACCACTTCCTCCCTGCAGAGCTGTATGATTAGTACCTCCACCTAATCCTTGTAGAGCTTTAAGATCAGAGCCACCACCTTGTCCACGCTGAGCTATATGTTCAGTGCCACCACCTTGTCCCCGCAAAGCTGTATCATAAGTGCCACTACTTTGTCCGAGCAGAGCTGTATGATCAGTGCCATCAAATTGTCCCCACAGAGCTGTATGATCAGTGCCACCATCTCCTCCCTGTAAAGCTGTATAATCAGTGCCACCACCTCCTCTCTGCAGAGCTGTATGATCAGTGCCACCACCTCATCCCTGCAGAGCTTTATGATCAGTGCCACCACCTGGTCCTTGCAGAGCTGTATGATCAGTACCATCACCTTGTCGCCACAAAGGTGTATGATCAGTGTCACCAACTTTTCCCTGCAGAGCTGTATGATCAGTGCCACCCTTTCATCCCTGCAGAGCTGTATGATCTGTGCTACTGAATCATCCCTGCAGAACTGCATGATCAGTGCCACAACCTCGTCACTGCAGAGCTGTATGATCAGTGCCACCACCTTGTAGCCGCAGAACTGTATAATCAGTGCCACCACCTTGTCACCACAAAGTTGTATGATCAGTGCCACCAGTTGGTCAGCACAGAGCTGTAAGATCAGTGCCACCGCCTACTCATTGCAGAGCTGTATGATCATTGCCACCACCTAATCCCTGCAGAGCTATTTGATCAGTGCCACCACGTCATCCCCTCAGAGCTATATGATCAGTGCCACCACCTTGTCCACGCAAAGCTGTATGATCAGTGCCACCACCTCCTCCCTGCAAAGTAGTATGATTAGTGCCACCAACTCGTCACTGCAGAACTTTATGATCAGTGCCACCACCTCCTCTCTGCAGAGCTGTATGATCAGTACCACCACCTTGTCGCCGCAGAGGTATATTATCAGTGTCACCACCTTGTCCCCGCAGAGCTGTATGATCAGTGCCACATCCTCATCCCTGCAGAGCTGTGTGATCTGTGCCACTACCTCATCCCTGCAGAGCTGTATGATCTGAGCCACTAACTCATACCTGCAGAGCTGTATGATCAGTGCCACAACCTCATCCCTGCATAACTGCATGATCAGTGCCTCCAACTTATCCCTAAAGAGATGTATAATCAGTGCAACCACATTGTCCCCGCAAAGCTGTATGATCAGTGCCAACACCTCGTCCTTGCAGAGCTGTATGATCAGTGTCACCACCTCTTCCCTGCAGAGCTGCATGATCAGTGCCACCATCTTATCCACACAGAGCTGAATGATCAATGCCACCACCTCTTCCTTGCAGAGCTGTATGACCAGTACTGCCAACACATCCCTGCAGACCTGTATGATCTGTACCACCACCTAGTCGCCACAAAGAAGTATGATCAGTGCCACCACCTCGCCCCTGCAGAGCTGTGTGATTACTGCCACTGACTCATCCCTGCAGAGCTGTATGATCAGTGCCACAACCTCATCCCTGCAGAAATGGATGATCAGTGCCTCCAACTTATCCCTAAAGAGATGTATAATCAGTGCAACCACATTGTCCCCGTAACGATGTATGATCAGTGCAACCACCTTGTCTGTGCACGGCTGTATGATAAGTGCCAACACCTCGTCCCTACAGAGCTGTATGATTAGTGCCACCAACTTTTCCCTGCAGAGCTTTATGATCAGTGCCACCACCTGGCCCTTGCAGAGCTCTATGATCAGTACCACCAACTTGTCGCCGCAGAGGTGCATGATCAGTGTCACCACCTTGTCCCCGCAGAGCTGTAAGATCAGTGCCACCACCTCGTCACTGCAGAACTGTATGATCAGTGCCACCACCTATTCCCTTCAGAGCTGTGTGATCAGAGCCACCACCTCCTACCTGCAGAGCTGTATGATCAGTACCACCACCTTGTCGCCGCAGAGGTGTATGATCAGTGTCACCACCTTATCCCCGCAGAGCAGTATGATCAGTGCCACAATCTCATGCCTGCAGAACCGCATGATCAGTGCCTCCAACTTATCCCTAAATAGATATATAATCAGTGCAACCACATTGTCCCCGCAAAGCTGTATGATCAGTGCCAACACCTCATCCTTGCAGAATTGTATGATCAGTGTCACCACCTCTTCCCTGCAGAGCTGTATGATCAGTGCCACCAACTCCTCCCTGCTGAGCTGTATGATCAGTGCCACCACCTCCTCCCTGCAGAGCTGTATGATCAGTGCCACCACCTCCTCCCTGCAGAGCTGTATGATCAGTGCCACAACCTCATCTCTGCAGAACCGCATGATCAGTGCCTCCAACTTATCCCTAAAGAGATATATAATCAATGCAACCACATTGTCACCGCAAAACTGTATGATCAGTGCCAACACATCATCCTTGCAGAGCTTTATGATCAGTGTCACCACCTCTTCCCTGCAGAGCTGTATGATCAGTGCCACCAACTCCTCCCTGCAGAGCTGTATGATCAGTGCCACCATCTTATCCACACAGAGCTGTATGATCAGTGCCACCACCTACTCCCTGCAGATCTGTGTGATCAGTGCCACTACCTCCTCCCCGCAGAACTGTATGATCAGTGCACCACCTCATCCCTGCAGAGCTGTAAGATCAGTGACACAACCTTGTCCCTACAGAGCCTTATGATCAGTGCCACCTCCTCCTCCCCACAGAGGTGTATGATCAGTGCAACCACCTCCTCCCTGTAGAGCTGTCTGATCAGTACCACCACCTTGTCCGCGCTGAGCTGTATGTTCAGTGCCACCACCTTTTCCCTGCAGAGCTGTATGTTCAGCGCCACCACCTCCTCCCTGCAAAGCTGTATGATCAGTACCACCACCTTGTCCCCGCACAGCTGTATGATCAGTGCCACAACCTCATCCTTGCAGAACCGCATGATCAGTGCCTCCAACTTATCCCTAAAGAGATTTATAATCAGTGCAACCACATTGTCCCCGCAAAGCTGTATGATCAGTTCCAACACCTCATCCTTGCAGAGCTGTATGATCAGTGCCACCAACTCCTCCCTGCAGAGCTGTATTATCATTGCCACCATCTTATCCACACAGAGCTGTATGATCAGTGCCACCACCTGATCCCCGCAGAACTGTATGATCAGTGCCTCCACCTCATCCCTGCAGAGCTTTAAGATCAGTGACACAACCTTGTACCTGCAGAGCCTTATGATCAGTGCAACCACCTCATCCCTGCAGAGCTGTATCTTCAGTGCCATCACCTCATCCCTGCAGAGGTGTATGATCAGTGCCACTACCTCATCCCTGCAAGCAAGTATGTTCAGTGCCAACACCTCCTCCCTGTAGAGCTGTCTGATCAGTGCCACCACCTTGTCCGCGCTGAGCTGTATGTTCAGTTCCACCACCGTTTCCCTGCAGAGCTGCTTGTGCAGTGCCACCACCTTTCCATGCAGAGCTGTATGATCAGTACTACCACGTTGTCGCCGCAGAACTGTATAATCAGTGCCACCACATTGTCACCGCAAAGCTGTATGATCAGTGCCATCAGTTGGTCAGCACAGAGCTGTATGATCAGTACCACCACCTAGTCCCCGCAGAGCTGTATGATCAGTGCCACCGCCTACTCCTTGCAGAGCTGTAAGATCAGTGCCACCACCTAATCCCTGCAGAGCTATTTGATCAGTGCCACCACCTCGTCCCTGCAGAGATGTATGATGAGTGCTACCACCTCATCCCTACAGACCTGTATGATCAGTGCCACCACATCATCCCTGCAGAGCTTTATGATCAGTGCCACCATCTTGTCCCCGCAGAGCTGTATGATCAGTATCACCACCTTGTTGCTGCAGAGGTGTATGATCAGTGTCACCAACTTTTCCCTGCAGAGCTGTATGATCAGTGCAATCACCTCATCCAGGCACAGCTGTATCTTCAGTGCCACCTCCTCATACCTGCAGAGCTGTATGATCAGTGCCACTACCTCATCCCTGCAAACCAGTATGTTCAGTGCCACAACCTCCTCCATGTAGAGCTGTCTGATCAGTGCTACCATCTTGTCCGCGCTGAGCTGTATGTTCAGTGCCACCACCTTTTACCTGCAGACCTGTATGATCAGTGCCACCACCTTGTTGCCGCAAAGTTGTATGATCAGTGCCACCGCCTACTCCTTGCAGAGCTGTACGATCAGTGCCACCACCTAATCCCTGCAGAGCTATTTGATCAGTGCCACCACGTCATCCCCTCAGAGCTTTATGATCAGTGCCACCATCTTGTCCCCGCAGAGGTGTATGATCAGTGCCACCACCTCCTCCCTGCAGAGCTGTATGATTAGTACCATCACCTCATCCTTGTAGAGCTGTATAATCACTGCCACCACCTTGTCCCCGCAAAGCTGTAACATAAGTGCCACCACTTTGTCCGAGCAGAGCTGCATGATCAGTGCCACCACCTCCTCTCTGCAGAGCTGTATGATAAGTGACACCACCTGGTCCTTGCAGAGCTGTATGATCAGTACCAACACCTTGTCCCCGCAGAGGTGTATGATCAGTGCCACCACCTTTCGCCGCAGAGGTGTATGATCAGTGCCACCTCCTCATTCCTGCAGAGCTGTATGATCAGTGCCACCACCTCCTCCCTGAAAAGCAGTATGATTAGTGCTACCAACTCGTCACTGCAGAACTTTATGATCAGTGCCACCACACATTCCCTTCAGAGCTGTATGATCAGTGCCACCACCTCCTCTCTGCAGAGCTGTATGATCAGTACCACCACCTTGTCGCCGCAGAGCTGTATGATCAGTGCCACCACCTCGTCCCTGCACACCTGTATCATCAGTGCCACCACATCATCCCTGCAGAGCTTTATGATCAGTGCCACCACCTCATCCCTATACAGCTGTGCTCTGTGTGTAGAAATTGCATTTTGTGTCTCCTCTTTTCTCCCAATATTCCCCTTTTGCACAATAGTTGGGTCACATAAATCCAGGAATATCTCACAGTTTTCTCCCCGGAGATGCGTCTGGTTGGGGAGTGAGTCGCATTATGAAGCTGCCCCTTATCAGTTCTCTTCCACCATTACAGGCCTCAGCGGTCACAGCTCCACAATGGGTGAGACCAGATTTTAGCAGGTCATTGCAATCAGCCGCCGATGTGGATCATCTCCTGATGTGGAGCATCTGTCACCCCCAATACTCCGCACATACGGGGTACAGGGAGGTCACAGGTCAGGGAGGCGGCAGTCAGCGGAGCCATCGCCTGTGTTACCCTTCTGGGCTCTCAGCAGCTCCAGGTCGTCCCCACATCGTACAATCAGCGTCCTGTACGATAGACATTGTAGTAAAGATCCCTGTGATGGTGACAGGAGCCGGGAACAGGAGGAACGAGTTCCCCCAGCAGATGTATCTTCCCGGATACACAGCGATGTGCAGATCTGGAGGACGACGGCGATGATCCCGGGACCTCCTCTCCGCTCTTCCCCGGCGTCTCTGCTAGTGACAGCTACAGACGGTCGGTGGAGAAGATGGCGAAGAAGAAGCGGCGGAGGAAGCGCGCTCTGCTGTCCGGTGTCAGCCGGTAAAGGGCTTTTATTCCGGGCAGGGAAGCACAAGGGGAGAGCGGAGCTTCACTCGTTCTCAGCTGGGAAGAGGCGGGGCATGTATGCAGTGTCAGCCAATAGATGCTCAGGACGGTGTAGCTCAGCAGCCAATCAGTGCACAGTAAGCCTGTACATATAACAGACTCCTCCAGCTCCGGCCTTAGTGTTTTCCTATCGGGAGATTTTTGTGTTTTGGCTCCGTAGCACAGGATGGCAGAGACCGCGCCAGCCGCCGCTCCCCCTCCCGCAGAACCGGCTGCCAAGTCCAAGAAGCAGCCAAAGAAATCCGCCGCCAAGAGCAGCAAGAAATCCTCCGGTCCTGGCGTCTCCGAGCTGATCGTGAAAGCCGTGTCAGCCTCTAAGGAGCGCAGTGGGGTGTCTCTGGCCGCCCTGAAGAAGGCGCTGTCTGCCGGAGGGTACGATGTAGAGAAGAACAACAGGCGCCTGAAGCTGGCCGTCAGGTCTCTGGTCACCAAGGGCGCCCTCCTCCAGGTGAAGGGCAGCGGCGCCTCCGGGTCCTTCAAACTCAACAAGAAGCAGGAGACTAAAGTGGCCAAGAAGTCAGCAGCCAAGCCCAAGAAACCCGTTGCTGCTAAGAAAGCCGCCAAATCTCCGAAGAAGCCCAAGAAGGCTCTGACCACGGCCAAGAAGAGCCCGAAAAAGGCCAAGAAGCCCGCAGCTGCCAAGAAAGCGGCCAAGAGCCCCAAGAAGTCGAAAGCCGCTCCCAAGCCTAAGAAGGCGACGAAGAGTCCGGCTAAAAAGGCGGCCAAACCTAAAGCTGCCAAGAGTCCGGCTAAGAAAGCCAAGAAGCCCGCGGCCAAGAAATAAGTTGCGGACCCAGTTCTTTTACACAAAGGCTCTTTTCAGAGCCACCACCCTGTCCCCGCAGAGCTGTATGATCGGTGCCACCACCCTGTCCTCGTAGAGCTGTATGATCAGTGCCACCACCCTGTCCCCGCAGAGCTGTATGATCAGTGCCTCCACCTCCTCCCCGCAGAGCTGTATGATCAGTGCCTCCACCTCCTCCCCGCAGAGCTGTATGATCAGTGCCACCACCCTGTCCTCGTAGAGCTGTATGATCAGTGCCACCACCCTGTCCCCACAGAGCTGTATGATCAGTGCCTCCACCTCCTCCCCGCAGAGCTGTATGATCAGTGCCTCCACCTCCTCCCCGCAGAGCTGTATGATCAGTGCCACCACCCTGTCCCCGCAGAGCTGTATGATCAGTGCCTCCACCTCCTCCCCGCAGAGCTGTATGATCGGTGCCTTCAGGTGACAGTTCTGTGTAATGGAGGGAAGGGGCCGATGTGCAGCAGAAATCACGTTACTTCCATCATCCTAATTATCACCACCTGTAACCCACATCTTAGTAAGAGTGGTGTGAGGAATTTCCCACACAGCAATGGCATAAAGTGAGACTAGGGACTTTTTTTTTTTAAGTGGCGGAGGAATACAGTGCGGAAGGATACCTACCTTCCGTCATTGGATTCCTGCAGCCCGTAGAGAACGGCAGCATCATCTGATGCTGCAGTTCTCTACCCAAGATCGTCGTGGGACACACTCGTGGACTGCTTCGGATCGTGGGTGAGTATTTTTGTGGTTTGTTATGTTAATATTTATCCCGGAAAAGACAATGGCTTCGGGGAACAATGTGACAAGTATTGGTAAGTATGTTACTCTATGTTATATGTACTGTATGTCTATGTATGTATTGTATGAATGTATTGTATGTATGTAGTATATATGTGGTATGTATGTAGCATGTAGTATGTATGTAGCATGCATGTAGCATGTATGTAGCATGCATGTAGTATATATGTAGTATGTATGTAGCATGTAGTATGTATGTAGCATGCATGTAGTATATATGTAGTATGTATGTAGCATGTAGTATGTATGTAGCATGCATGTAGTATGTATGTAGCATGCATGTAGCATGCATGTAGTATGTATGTAGCATGCATGTAGTATGTATGTAGCATGTAGTATGTATGTAGCATGTAGTATGTAGTATGTATGTAGCATGTAGTATGTATGTAGCATGTAGTATGTATGTAGCATGTAGTATGTATGTAGCATGTAGTATGTATGTAGCATGTAGTATGTATGTAGCATGTAGTATGTATGTAGCATGCAGTATGTATGTAGCATGTAGTATGTATGTAGCATGTAGTATGTATGTAGCATGTAGTATGTATGTAGCATGTAGTATGTATGTAGCATGTAGTATGTATGTAGCATGCATGTAGTATGTATGTAGCATGCATGTAGCATGTAGTATGTAGCATGCATGTAGTATATATGTAGTATGTAGCATGTAGTATGTATGTAGCATGCATGTAGTATATATGTGTTATGTATGTAGCATGTAGCATGCATGTAGTATATATGTGTTATGTATGTAGCATGCATGTAGCATGCATGTAGTATGTATGTAGTATATATGTGGTATGTATGTAGCATGCAGTATGTATGTAGCATGCATGTAGTATATATGTAGTATGTATGTTGCATGTAGTATGAATGTAGCATGTATGTAGTATGTAGTATGAATGTAGCATGTATGTAGTATGCATGTTGTATGTATGTAGCATGTAATATTTTTTTTTTTTTTTTTTTTTTTAACATTTAACACATTAGCCGGATGATGGGACTACTACTGTCCCATCATTGGCTAATGTGTCAATCACTGTCATGGTAGCAGGCATCGCCCGATGGGACTTGTAGTCCCATCGGACGATGCCTGCACAGACCCCCGGAGCCTGCACAGACCACCGGCAGGCCGGCACAGCCCCCCGGAGCCTGCACAGCCCCCCGGCAGGCCGGCACAGCCCCCCGGAGCCTGCACAGACCACCGGCAGGCCGGCACAGACCACCGGAGCCTGCACAGACCCCCTGGCAGGCCGGCACAGCCCCCCGAAAGGCCCGTACAGACCCCAGAGAGGCTGTACAAGGGCAGGAAAGGGTTTTTCTTATTCCGATACCGGAAGTCCCATAGACTTGAATGGGACTTCCGGTATCGGAATCGGCGATACCGATACTTTTTTTAAAGATCGGCCGATACCATCCGATACGATACTTTGAAGTATCGGACGGTATCGCTCAACTCTAAGTGCCTCCACCTCCTCCCCGCAGAGCTGTATGATCGGTGCCTTCAGGTGACAGTTCTGTGTAATGGAGGGAAGGGGCCGATGTGCAGCAGAAATCACGTTACTTCCATCATCCTAATTATCACCACCTGTAACCCACATCGTAGTAAGGGTGGTGTGAGGTTATAACTCCGATGTGAGAGTGATGATTCTGTCACACTAAGGTGCAACCCGTCTTAATTGTCTGTGGCCGAATTGTAGCTTTGGCACAAGGTATACGTATACTCGAGAAAAGAATACACAAGACAAGAGGGTATCGTGTCAGTATGATTCTTCTCTGTCTTTAATCAAACGTGTACAGCTTTTATAACAGAATTTGAGCTACATCATCAGTTACATCATGGGCATGTTTCCAGTTACTATTTGCTTTTCCCAGGTTGCTACACAATTATTATGTACATTTCTGGGCTACCGTTGACTGCTCCCACATTGCTAGCTAATACTTATATACACAAGTATTGTCTTCTAGCTTGACTCACCCTGGTCCACCCAGTTTATTCAATATTTGATGAAGCTTAGGTGAGTGATACCATACAGAAACAACTCTAAGAGAATATAAGAAAATATAAGAAAATCAGAAGTATCTTAAAGCAACATGATCCCAATATCCAGCAAAGCGTCCATATAGTGATACAGTTTTGATTCTTGTATATATTCATGTGCCATATATTCTTCCCTTAACAAGAGTTGGAGCGTCAGTGACTGATTATAGAGGAGCTGCTGTACCGCTCTGGGTACTGGGAATATAGAATCGGAGCTTCCGCTGTAGAAGCCGCCTGGAGATTGGATGTGACCCTGTGTATCAGAGCAGTGGGTGATAGCTGAACTGTGAGTCAGGTTGAGCCTTCTCTGTACAGTGATTGGTCGCGGACATCAAACGCTATTCGCTGCTCACATTCTACAAAATAACCAATGGAATGCAGGGGACGTGTCCTCATGAAGCGTGAATAGGGGCAGAGGAGTATAAATAGCCGCTCACTCTGCTCCTCTCATCACTTCTGTTCTCTTCTATACAGAGCTATGGCCAGAACTAAGCAGACTGCTCGGAAATCCACCGGAGGGAAAGCGCCCCGCAAGCAGCTGGCCACTAAAGCCGCCAGGAAAAGCGCTCCCGCCACTGGCGGAGTGAAGAAGCCGCACAGATACCGGCCAGGGACAGTTGCTCTCCGTGAGATCCGCCGCTACCAGAAGTCCACCGAGCTGCTGATCCGTAAGCTTCCCTTCCAGCGCCTGGTGAGAGAAATCGCCCAGGACTTCAAGACTGATCTCCGCTTCCAGAGCTCCGCTGTCATGGCCCTGCAGGAGGCCAGCGAGGCTTATCTGGTGGGGCTGTTTGAGGACACAAATTTGTGCGCGATCCACGCTAAGAGGGTCACCATCATGCCCAAAGATATCCAGCTGGCCCGCCGGATCCGTGGGGAGAGAGCTTAGATCTGTCCTGCCCACCTGACTGCAACACAAAGGCTCTTTTCAGAGCCACCCAATCCTCCCTCAAGAAGAGCGAATTCCTGACCTTTAATACTGCCGGCTTTGCTACCAACCATGGTCCTGATCATGCTCGTGGTGGTGAGGCTGGTAGTTTTGCTACCCCTGCTGATGCTGGCATGGCAGGTGGTGCAAATGACCTTTTTTGGGGTTATGGGCAGAGTATTAAAAAACAACTAGACTTGAGAAGGCCTAACAGATGGACAGGCAACTTCCATCATGTTGGTGTTACTGTTAATAGTCGCCGGCCTTCTGTCTGCGGCAACTACACTGCTTCTTCCTGGCTGTTGGGGCGCTATGCCTCCCTCCCCCTATGCTGCTGTCCTCACTTTGCATGTCCTCCTGCTAGCTTGGGTCAGTTACTATATCATCCACCACTTCATCCTGCTAAACACTGTCTCTTGTGCCTCCTTCGAGCCTGCCACCTGGTTCCAGCAGTCATGGTACTTTATTTCCCAGGGCGTTCTGATGCTTCCTGTATCCCTGGGTGGTCCTTACCAGGTCAGCTCGCCCAGGGTGGGTTGGAATCATGGCCCAGAGGGTCCACTCCAGGAGTCCTCACACGAACAAGGGTGGGTGGTTTTGCTGGGCGTAAAATACTGGTTATGGAAAAGGTTGAGGTGTAACCCACAGGGCAACATGTTTGCCAGCCAACACACTTAGTGTATGGGCATTACAAGTCTAGGAGATCTGGTTCTTTTTTTAATGAGACATTTTTTAAAAGGCCCTCTATATTTTATTCCAAGGGGGGATTGGAGTTATTGGGGTGCATATGACTTGGTAGCAGGGCAGGCCTTGCCGTGAATCCATAAGAAAACAGAATGGGAGTACGAAAGTAATAATGTTCTTTGATTCTATGTGAAGTGGATTGTCCTGGGCCCAACCAGTATGTGAGTTCAAAGGCTTATTGGGGTGCACATGACTTGGTAGCAGGGCAGGCCTTGCATTCAATGCAACATTTTTTATGGAGGCCCTCCTGGACATCTCGTGAAAGGGGTATTGGGTGTGTTGTAATTCTTGGTAGCCCATCCAGTCACTGCATAGACAATAACCATTTAGGAGACCCACTGTTTAATAATGGCCCTTTAAGTAGATTAATGCCGCCTGAGGCCCCTGTAAAAATAGGCTCTGTGACATCGAGTCCCTCCTTCATAAATGAAACAAGATGTGTCTGCTTATGTGTCACACACCGCATGGCCAGCTAGGGTTGTTAAATGTTACAATGACATTTCCAAGTGAATGCATTAGTTTTGATTGAAAGCAATGTTTAAGTTGCAAAACGCTTCAAAAACGCTGCGTCTGAACATAGACCAAGTGGTGGAGGAACATTTTGACTTGGGGTTATTTATTTTGCCTTATATACTAGTCTTTAACCTGGAAAGGATGTACCTTAAAATTTATCCCAGCAAAATCCGTTTTGGTATATTATTTGGTGCACTGGTAACAATGGCATGAAACTCTGACAACATTGTTTGAAGCTGTGACCTAGGAGTCAGGAATGGTTCCAGAAGCGATCCGCATTATGTCCCCGTGTCATTTGAGCAGTGTTTCCTTCATTTTCAGATATTTTTAGACCTTAAATGGACCCCCGGGGGGAATCGCTGCAAAAATGCTCAGGTCTCCCATAGACTTACATGGGGCTCGTTGTCCTGACCGAGTACCCGAGTATTCTAATTTGCTTGACCTTAACAACGAGCACCCGAGCATTTTAGTGCTCCCCATCACTAATCCGAAATCATCCTGACCCGCAATAATGAGGTCAGAAAACGTGAGGAGAAGTGACGAGATCCCGCAGTAACTTCATCTCTGTGGTGCGCAGTGTTGTGTGGATTGTAGATCAGGAGCTCGGAGTCCAGAATATCCGATATATGGATTATTCAGCCCTTTCAGGAGCATACATGTCACTCTATGGGGTATACAGCAATACATGAGGGTGTGCACGAATATATGGGGAGTATACAGCACTGTATGGATACAGGATATTCAACTATAAAATACTATATGTTGGATTATCAGCACTATATGGAGATATATAATACTACTTGAAGGGTATACTGCACAATGTGTCCGTATACAACAGTATTTGGCAGCTTACAGCACTATATGGGGGTATACAGCCACATATGATGTTATATAGAACAATATGGAGGGCCCACAGCACTTTGTGCAGAGTATTCAGCAATATGTAGGTATCAGCACTACCTTATGCTCATGTCACTATATGGAGGGTATCCAGCACTATGTGAGCCTATACATACAATAGCTATTTGGGGTTTACAGCACTATATGGGGGTATTCTGTAGATGATTCTGAATGGGAGGAGACACGGATTAGATATTAAAGAGAACTTTTTGACAGTGAGGATGATCAATAAGTGGAACAGGCTGCCACTGGAGGTGTTGAGTTCTCCTTCAATGGAAGTCTTCAAACAGAGGCTGGACAGACATCCGTCTGGGAGGATTTAATGAATCTTGCACTGAGCTGGAACATTCCATGATTCAGGCTTATATAGAACAGATGCTCTCGGATTTGTGTCTGCAGCACTAGATGGGGAGTATACAGCACACGTAGGCTTTGTAGTGCTGTATACCACCCAGTAGGTGGTATGGAGGATGTGCAGCACCGTACGGGGTGTGTATACATTGCCTGCAGCTCCAGGGCTGATCAGTCTCAACTCCACTTCCAGCAGTGATCGGAGCGGACCCCACACGGAGACCCGGTAACGTTATATCTGGGCGTCTCCGTGTGGGGTCCGCACTGATCACAGGAGGCCGCATCTAGCACAGATCGGATGATACAATCCGCACATGTTCTACCAGGAGGAGCCCGATGTGCTGAGCGCTGCCGGGAGAACACGTGTACATGAGGAGCAGCAGGTAGAAGGGCAATAAGGAGTTAAACGGAGGAGGAAGCACGTCTATCGATTGGTCGGTTCCTGTGGGCGGAGCTTTATAACCGTTTGATGGTTTGAATCTCCCGCTCAGTCGTGCTCTCGGCCCTCGATCATTAACCCTTCAGTGACTGTTCTCTGCTTGTGGAAGAGACATCATTTCCCAATCACTGTCAGGAGTAAGCGGCCATTATACCTGCAGATCATGTGGTAAAGTGAGATTGTATTAACCCCTCAATCCCCAGAACGGTGGCCGCTGCTCATTATCTCACCAACCACATTTATGCAGTTATCTTGTATGCGAGACTTTTTCTCCTCTGGAGGGATGGCGCTCTCCGCACTCAGAAATACACAGGCTCCGGAGCCGCCTCATCTCCAGTCCTCGCTATGGTCCGCCAGGCTCGGATGACGGCGCTGTACATTCGGGGTGCGGACTCTGTTCTCTCTTCTGGCTCCGACTACTGATAAATAGGATAAGACACCAGAAACCTCCCCGTCATGAGGGGAACGAGCCGCTAATGTCCGGCTGCGGGGAGGGAGCGGCTTCATCCATCAGCCCGAGCACAGGAGACCGCTGCCGGCTGTAGCTCCAGTCCATGTTATTAGGAGCAGTCAGGAGGTCACAATCAGTGGCCACATGTAGATGGTAAATGAGGAGGGTGGTAGTGATGAGATGCAGGCGCTGGACATACCGGGGAGCCGCCACTAACAAGGGGGAGCAGTTACCGGTACAGGATGTGACCGCTCCTCACTGGATTTACACCAATCCTGAGAAATAGGATCTGACCAGACTCCATCACCGCAGTCATCAAATATCAGGAATTGTAGAACACATGTGTGCGGCTCTGATAGGAGCCTTTGGGGGAGGCGCATCTATCCAGCGACAATCCCCGGGAGTATTCGCTGCCTCCTGACACACACACTGATCTGATCAGGAAGACCTGTAGCAGAATCACGTTCATCTCACGGCAGAACTTGGATTTCTGCTCTGTAGTGACCACATCACAGCGAGGTATGTACTGTGGTGCAGAGATGTCTGTGCTGCACAGTGCGGATATACTGTATGCCCCCAGAACCTGGCAGCTGTATATTATAGATCAAGGAGAATAAACCACATCACCCCAAGTCCGCGGTGCCAGCTCCAGTATGGAAGGAGGAAAGTGCAAGACACATGCCAGGCTGTGACAACTAGTATACTTACAGGCACCAGATTGCAGGAATAGGAAATCGTAGCCTCTCAGGTAGAAGATGTGGGTGGCTCTGAAAAGAGCCTTTGGGTTATCAGCACAGAAAAGAATACAATTAACCTCCGAAGCCGTAGAGAGTGCGGCCCTGGCGCTTGAGCGCGTACACCACGTCCATAGCGGTGACGGTCTTCCTCTTGGCGTGCTCGGTGTAGGTGACGGCGTCACGGATCACGTTCTCCAGGAAGACTTTCAGGACCCCGCGAGTCTCTTCATAGATGAGGCCGGAGATGCGCTTGACGCCTCCTCTGCGAGCGAGACGGCGGATGGCAGGCTTGGTGATGCCCTGGATGTTATCACGGAGCACCTTCCTGTGCCGCTTAGCGCCGCCCTTCCCAAGACCTTTTCCTCCTTTGCCGCGACCAGACATCTTCCAAGTAGTCAGCTGTAACTGATGCTAAAACCGAACGACCCCTCCTTTATATACAGGAGAGACGGACCAGAGAGAGAACTGCAGAGATGACGCGCCCCAGGGCGGGGCTTACAGAATCCACATGAGCTCCTCCCTTCCTCTGCTGTTTGGCTGAGCACAGAACTGTTGGAGAGTTTGAATTTCCCGCTCATTGTTCAGTTTCCCTTTTCTTTCCAGCTTGTAATATAATGTCACTTCTTCCCCTGTGATGAGAATTATTCCAGATTCAGCCTATAGATAAATGGGCAGCACAAATAGAGGGGAGCAGACACGGCCCCAGTATATGTCAGGAGGACAGAACAGACTGTAACCACAGATATTACAGGCAGCCGCCCAGGGGATCTCACACCGGTAGATACACTGCCTGATATAAGGCTCAGTCCTCAGTAATCACAGGATCTCCGGTTTTCATAGAGAATATTACATTTATATTAACCCCAGGGCTAAGCCCTCTCTGCCTTTATTCAGGTCTTATATTCCCGCATTAGGGACATTTGTGCTATGATAGGAGTCATCATTACTTCGGGCAATTATGACACTATTGTCCTTATATTTGTGTTTTCTTCTTCCCCTGGCAATGATTCTTTTTTCCACCACATCATAGCTCACATTGCTGCAGAGTAGGGACCTGCTGTCAGCTACAATTAATTAGGAAAAACAATTATTAACATAATGACAGAAAAGGCTGAAAATCAGAGCTCAGCAGTGATCCTGACTGATCCCAGCCGCCAATATCGCCCCATATCCTGCAGTAATTATTTAAAAAACATCTGTGAGGAGGATGTGATGGGAGATGATGTCATGACATGTCTGACCTAGAGGATCCTCACATCACAGTGTAATGTATTGTGCACTGAGCTCTCGGCAATCTTCTCTACATGATCGCACATTTCCCATCACAGACCTCCTGCCTGGAGCTGCAGGTGGGATCTGCTTGGAAGAGCAGAATTGGTCTCCCCTGAAATGTCTCTTGTAGGATACATCTCTAGCCAATATATTGTCTCCACAATACTGATTATGACGAGAAAGGGAGATGTGATCGCCTGCAGGTCAGACACACGGGGCATCACAGCATCTGCCTAACGCGGATTCATTCTCTAACCAGGAACAGCTGCAGACTCCTGTATGGGATGTAAGCGACCAGCGACCTCTCAACACCTGCAGATTCCCCGACATCGCTCCGTCCTGGGACCGCGCGTTATATGGAGACAAAGAACAGAAAAAGCGGGAACTGCAAACGTGTCAACCATTGGGAACATTAGCTCCTCCCCTCCCTCTGCGGATTGGCTGAACACAGGACGGTTAGGGGGTTTGAATTTCCCGCTGCTTCTAAAATGTCGTCACCGCTCCCCTTTACAGTGAAGACTCCAGCATAATCTCTAGATAAAACTGCACAGACTACAAATGTCTCCTGTTATTTGAGGAAAAACACGAGAATCATGAACTAAGTGCAGAGAGGAAAATCGTCAGCTCACTGTCTGGTGCTGCATGGGGGAGAAAATTCAGTCTCAAAGCATCCCGGCTTAGAAAGTGTTATTAGTCATCATGGTGTATCACGAACTAAACCGAATCATGTTATACCAAATGAATGAGACCCCAGAATATCAAGATCTGTGGAGCAAGGGGTTAAAGAGTAATCCCTGAACACAGAGCAACTTATGGAGAAGTGACCAGGTTATTATTTAGAAGGTCCTCGGTTCTCACAATCTCCTTGGTAGCATTCATCATCCCTACTTCCTTCACCTGTCACTTCCCGTCACTAGACGCAGAGACCCAGGCGGTGGAGCAGACAACTCGGGGAGACGGGAAAGGACACAGGAGCAGCCACAGCTCTGATGGAGATGGGGTGGTGGCTCTTAGAAGAGCCTTTGGGGTGATGGCGGAGCAGCAGACTGAGCAGATCACTTGGCGCTGGTGTACTTGGTGACGGCCTTGGTGCCCTCGGACACGGCGTGCTTGGCCAACTCTCCAGGCAACAGCAGGCGCACGGCGGTCTGAATCTCCCGGGAGGTGATGGTGGAGCGCTTGTTGTAGTGAGCCAGGCGGGAGGCTTCCCCTGCGATGCGCTCGAAGATGTCGTTGACGAAGGAGTTCATGATGCCCATGGCCTTGGAGGAGATGCCGGTGTCGGGGTGGACCTGCTTCAGCACCTTGTACACGTAGATAGCATAGCTCTCCTTTCTGCTCTTCCTACGTTTCTTGCCGTCCTTCTTCTGAGTCTTAGTGACGGCTTTCTTGGAGCCCTTCTTGGGCGCTGGCGCAGATTTGGGATCAGCCATAACGAAAGCAAAGTTCTCAAAAGAGAGAAGAATAATGATCCCAAGCCTCCCAGAGCGGCGATATTTATAGGCCCGCCATGCAAATGACACTGTTGTCAGATCGCCGTGCTATTGGGTGACAAAGTCATGTGACCAACAGAACCGTCAATCGCTCCGCCCACTGCAGCTGATTGGTAGCTACACAAGTCTGTTTTCCATTGGTAACTTGAGATCCATCCAATGACAGGAGAGGAGGCGGGGCAGACGATTATGAAAGCGACAGCAGCCGCAGCTAGTTCTTCATTTCGCCCAGATTCTTTATTGTTTGTTATCAACCATGTCTGGACGCGGCAAACAAGGAGGGAAGGTCCGAGCTAAGGCCAAGACCCGCTCATCCCGGGCAGGACTCCAGTTCCCAGTCGGCCGTGTGCACAGGCTTCTCCGCAAGGGCAATTATGCCGAGAGAGTCGGCGCCGGCGCTCCGGTGTATCTGGCCGCTGTACTGGAGTATCTGACTGCTGAGATCCTGGAATTGGCCGGCAATGCTGCCCGGGACAACAAGAAGACCCGCATCATCCCCCGTCACCTGCAGCTGGCGGTGCGCAATGACGAGGAGCTCAACAGGCTGCTGGGTGGGGTGACCATTGCCCAGGGGGGCGTCCTGCCCAACATCCAGGCCGTGCTGCTGCCCAAGAAGACCGAGAGCAGCAAGGCGAGCAAGAGCAAGTGAGCGCTGCCGCCGATCTCTGTCCACAACACCAAAGGCTCTTCTAAGAGCCACCCACACCGTCGCCACAAGAGCTGACGCCGCTGATCTCTGCGTGCTCACATGGGACTGACGTTAGGCACCACGGGCTGCCGCCACCAGTTTGTAGGTTGGTGCCCATACACACTTGATTCCGGGGTTCAACACAAAACACTGAGGATGCCCATGTCTGGGTTATCACATGAAGCCTCAGACCTGTGTGGGGAGAGGAGTCCTCGAATAGTCACAGGAAATGTCCCTCATTAGTGAATGTCTTGATACTCGGGCCCCTGACTCCGCTGTGGAGATTACATGCGGTTATCACGTCCCGGAGTATCGGGGGATGGCGGCCGGTGATTGTCCACATCAGTGACTGCTGCTCCTCCCGGAGGGCGATCCCGTGATGGCGGCTCTGGAGGGCCGGACTCTGCGCGGTTCTCTGTGTGACCGGATTGTGATGTCCGCTAATAATCCTCGGCGGAAGAAGAGCGGGAAGTTCAAATCCCCAAACGGATCCTGCGATCAGACAATGAGCGGGAATCCTCGGTTAAGCGCCGCCTTCAGTGATGTACATAGACGCCTTTCCTCCTCTGTTTAACCTCTTACTTGCCTTGTTCCTGCTGATCCCCTCTTATTTACCAGTGTTCATAGATGCGCCACCTTCATCTCACATCGGGCTCCTCGAGAACATCTGCTGCTTATAGCCCCCTGTAATCAGTGCAGAAACAGCTGGGAGTCCCGATAATACTGTAAGTGACTGAGGAGATTGCGGCACGTGCAGATCGAGCTAATTGCCATCATTGGTGAAAAGTCCTAGAGCTACACAGAGGGTTAACCCCACATTAGTGTAGTGTAATTATCCGCAGGTTCACTGAACAAATATTATGTAACAGAAGAAAATTAATGAAGCCAATAAACCACAAATCCTCCTGCTTTTCTGTAATTACTAAAAAAAAAAGCACAGATGAAAACCTATGTACTGATGGGGGAGCGTGATAGGCGACGCGCTGGTTCCAGCATCAATGTGCTCTCCATCCGCATGCCATACTCCATACCCCGTCCCCCATTTTTGGCCTGTATGATCAGTGCCACCACTTCACCCCTGCAGAGTTCTATAATGAGTGCCACCACCTCGTCCCTGCTGACCTGTATGTTCAGTGCCACCACCTTTTCCCTGCAGAGCTGTATGTTCAGTGCCACCACCTTTTCCCTGCAGAGCTGTATGTTCAGTGCCACCACCTTTACATGCAGAGCTGTATGTTCAGTGCCACCACCTTTACATGCAGAGCTGTATGATCAGTGCCACCACCTTTTCGCCGCAGAACTGTATAATCAGTGCCACCACATTGTCAACGCAAGCTGTATGATCAGTGCCACCACCTACTCCTTGCAGAGCTGTATGATCAGTGCCACCACCTAATCCCTGCAGAGCTTTTTGATCAGTGCCACCACGTCATCCCCTCAGGGCTACCTGATTAGTGCCACCACCTTGTACACGCAAAGCTGTCTGATCAGTGCCACCACCTTGTCCACGAAAAGTTGTATGATCAGTGCCACCACCTCGTCTCTGCAGACCTGTATGATCAGTGCCACTACATCATCCCTGCAGAGCTTTATGATCAGTACCACCATCTTGTCCCAGCAGAGCTGTACGATCAGTGCCACCACCTATTCCCTGCAGAGCTGTATGATCAGTGCCACCACCTCCTCCCTGCAGAGCTGTATGATCAGTGCCACAACCTCATCCCTGCAAACCAGTATGTTTAGTGCCACAACCTCCTCCCTGTAGAGCTGTCTGATCAGTGCCACCACCTTGTCCGCGCTGAGCTGTATGTTCAATAACACCACCTTTTCCCTGCAGACCTGTGTGATCAGTGCCACCACCTTGTCGCCGCAGAACTGTATAATCAGTGCCACCACCTTGTCGCCGCAGAGGTGTATGATCAGCGTCACCAACTTTTCCCTGAAGAGCTGTATGATCAGTGCCACCACCTCATCCCTGCAGGGCTGTATGATCTGTGCTACTGAAACATCCCTGCAGAGCTGTATGATCGGTGCCACTACCTCATCCCTGCAGAACTGCATGATCAGTGCCACGACCTCGTCACTGCAGAGCTGTATGATCAGTGCCAACATCTTGTCCCCACAAAGCTGTATCATAAGTGCCACCACCTCCTCTCTGCAGAGCTGTATGATCTGTGCCACCACCACATCCCTGCAAACCAGTATGTTCAGTGCGACAACCTCCTCCCTGCAGAGCTGTATAATCAGTGCCACCACCTTGTCTCTGCAGAGCTGTATGATTAGTGCCACCACCTGGTCCTTGCAGAGCTGTATGATCAGTGCCATCAAATTGTCCCGGGAGAGCTGTATGATCAGTGCCACCACCTACTCCCTGCATAGCTGTATGATCAGTGCCACCATCTCCTCCCTGCAAAGCTGTATAATCAGTGCCACCACCTCCTCTCTGCAGAGCTGTATGATCTGTGCCACCACCACATCCCTGCAAACCAGTATGTTCAGTGCGACAACCTCCTCCCTGCAGAGCTGTATAATCAGTGCCACCACCTTGTCTCTGCAGAGCTGTATGATTAGTGCCACCACCTGGTCCTTGCAGAGCTGTATGATCAGTAACACCACCTTGTCGCCGCAGAGGTGTATGATCAGTGCCACCACCTCATCCCTGCAGGCTGTATGATCTGTGCTACTGAATCATACCTGCAGAGCTGTATGATCGGTGTCACTACCTCATCCCTGCAGAACTGCATGATCAGTGCCACCACCTTGTCCCCACAAAGCTGTATCATAAGTGCCACCACTTTGTGCGAGCAGAGCTGTATGATCAGTGTCACCAACTTTTCCCTGCAGAGCTGTATGATCAGTGCCATCACCTCATCCCTACAGGGCTGTATGATCTGTTCTACTGAATCATCCCTGCAGAGCTGTATGATCGGTGCCACTACATCATCCCTGCAGAACTGCAAAATCAGTGCCACGACCTCGTCACTGCAGAGCTGTATGATTAGTACCACCACCTTGTGGCCGCAGAGGTGTATGATCAGTGCCACCTCCTCGTCCCTGCAGAGCTGTATGATCTGAGCCACTATCTTATCCCTGCAGAACTGCATGATCAGTGCCTCCAACTTATCCCTAAAGAGATGTATAATCAGTGCAACCACATTATCCCCGCAAAGCTGTATGATCAGTGCCACCACCTTGTCCCTGCTGAGCTGTATAATCAGTGCCACCACGTCCTCCCTGCTGAGCTGTATGATCAGTGCCACCACCTCCTCCCTGCAAAGCAGTATGATTAGTGCCACCACCTCGTCACTGCAGAACTTTATGATCAGTGCCACCACATATTCCCTTCAGAGCTGTATGATCAGTGCCACCACCTCCTCTCTGCAGAGCTGTATGATCAGTACCACCACCTTGTCGCCTCAGAGGTGTATTATCAGTGTCACCACCTTGTCCCCGCAGAGCTGTATGATCAGTGCCACCTCCTCGTCCCTGCAGAGCTGTATGATCAGTGCCACCACCTGGTCCTTGCAGCGCTGTGTGATCTGTGCCACTACCTCATCCCTGCAGAGCTTTATGATCAGTGTCACCACCTCTTCCCTACAGAGCTGAATGATCAATGCCACCACCTACTCCCTGCAGAGCTGTAAGATCAGTGACACAACCTTGTCCCTACAGAGCCTTATGATCAGTGCCACCGCCTCCTCCCCATAGAGCTGTATGATCAGTGCAACCACCTCATCCCTACAGAGCTGTATGATCAGTGCAACCACCTCATCCCTACAGAGCTGTATGATCAGTGCCACCACCTATTCCCTTCAGAGCTGTATGATCAGTGTCACCACCTCCTCTCTGCAGAGCTGTATGATCAGTACCACCACCTTGTCGCCGCAGAGGTGTATTATCAGTGCCACCACCTTGTCTCCACAGAGCTGTATGATCAGTGCCACCTCCTCGTCCCTGCAGAGCTGTATGATCAGTGGCTCCAACTTATCCCTAAAGAGATGTATAATCAGTGCAACTACATTGTCCCTACAAAGCTGTATGATCAGTGCCAACACCTCGTCCTTGCAGAGCTGTATGATCAGTGTCACCACCTCTTCCCTGCAGAGCTGTATAATCAGTGACACCACCTCATACCTGCAGAGCTGCATGATTAGTGCCACCATCTTATCCACACAGAGCTGAATGATCAATGCCACCACCTACTCCCTGCAGAGCTGTAAGATCAGTGACACAACCTTGTCCATGCAGAGCCTTATGATCAGTGCCACCGCCTCCTCACCACA
Organism: Dendrobates tinctorius; assembly: GCF_039654945.1. NCBI lineage: Eukaryota > Metazoa > Chordata > Amphibia > Anura > Dendrobatidae > Dendrobates > Dendrobates tinctorius. The sequence goes on along the minus strand of NW_027361869.1, from coordinate 8,299,556 downwards.
GAGCTGTATGATCAGTGCCACCTCCTCGTCCCTGCAGAGCTGTGTGATCTGTGCCACTACCTCATCCCTGCAGAGCTGTATGATCTGAGCCACTAACTCATCCCTGCAGAGCTGTATGATCAGTGCCACAACCTCATCCCTGCAGAGCTGCATGATCAGTGGCTCCAACTTATCCCTAAAGAGATGTATAATCAGTGCAACCACATTGTCCCCGCAAAGCTGTATGATCAGTGCCAACACCTCGTCCTTGCAGAGCTGTATGATCAGTGCAACCATCTTATCCACACAGAGCTGAATGATCAATGCTACCATATCCTCCCTGCAAAGCTGTATAATCAGTGCCACCACCTCCTCTCTGCAGAGCTGTATGATCAGTGCCACCACCTCATCCCTGCAGAGCTTTAAGATCAGTGCCACCACCTGGTCCTTGCAGAGCTGTATGATCAGTACCACCACCTTGTCGCCGCAGAGGTGTATGATCAGTGCCACCACCTCATCCCTGCAGGGCTGTATGATCTGTGCTACTGAAACATCCCTGCAGAGCTGTATGATCGGTGCCACTACCTCATCCCAGCAGAACTGCATGATCAGTGCCACAACCTCGTCACTGCAGAGCTGTATGATCAGTGCCACCATCTTGTCCCCACAAAGCTGTATCATAAGTGCCACCACTTTGTCCGAGCAGAGCTGTATGATCAGTGCCATCAAATTGTCCCCGCAGAGCTATATGATCAGTGCCACCACCTACTCCCTGCAGAGCTGTATGATCAGTGCCACCATCTCCTCCCTGCAAAGCTGTATAATCAGTGCCACCACCTCCTCTCTGCAGAGCTGTATGATCTGTGCCACCACCTCATCCCTGAAAACCAGTATGTTCAGTGCGACAACCTCCTCCCTGCAGAGCTGTATGATCAGTGCCACCACCGTGTCGCCACAGAACTGTAAATCAGTGCCACCACCTTGTCACCGCAAAGTTGTATGATCAGTGCCACCACTTTGTCCGAGCAGAGCTGTATGATCAGTGCCACAACCTCATCCCTGCAGAACCACATGATCAGTGCCTCCAACTTATACCTAAAGAGATGTATAATCAGTGCAACCACATTGTCCCTGCAGAGCTGTATGATCAGTCACACCACCTCTTACCTGCATAGCTGCATGATCAGTGCCACCAACTCCTCCCTGCAGAGCTGTATGATCAGTGCCACCACCTTATCCACACAGAGCTGTATAATCAGTGCCACCTCCTACTGCCTGCAGAGCTGTATGATCAGTGCCACCATCTAATCCCTGCAGAGCTGTATAATCAGTGCCACCACCTCGTCTCTGCAGTGCTGTATGATTAGTGCCACCACCTGGTCCTTGCAGAGCTGTATGATCAGTACCACCACCTTGTCGCCGCAGAGGTGTATGATCAGTGTCACCACCTTGTCCCTGCAGGTCTGTAGGATCTGTGCCACCACCTATTCCCTTCAGAGCTGTATGATCAGTACCACCACCTTGTCGCCACAGAGGTGTATGATCAGTGTCACCAACTTTTCCCTGCAGAGCTGTATGATCAGTGACACGCCACCACCTCATCCCTGCAGGCTGTATGATCTGTGCTACTGAATCATCCCTGCAGAGCTGTATGATCGGTGCCGCTACCTCATCCCTGCAGAAGTGCATGATCAGTGCCACCACCTTGTCCCCACAAAGCTGTATGATAAGTGCCACCACTTTGTGCGAGCAGAGCTGTATGATCAGTGCCATAAAATTGTCCCCGCAGAGCTTTATGATCAGTGCCACCACCTACTCCCTGCAGAGCTGCAAGATCAGTTCAACCACCTCATCCCTGAAGAGCTGTATCTTCAGTGCCATCACCTCATACCTGCAGAGCTGTATGATCAGTGCCACTACCTCATTCCTGCAAACCAGTATGTTCAGTGCCACAACCTCCTCCCTGTAGAGCTGTCTGATCAGTGCCACCACCTTGTACACGCTGAGCTGTATGTTCAGTGCCACCACCTTTCCATGCAGAGCTGTTTGCTCAGTGCCACAACCTCCTCCCTGCAGAGCTGTACGATTAGTACCTCCACCTCATCCTTGTAGAGCTTTAAGATCAGAGCCACCACCTTGTCCACGCTGAGCTATATGTTCAGTGCCACCACCTTGTCCCCGCAAAGCTGTATCATAAGTGCCACCACTTTGTCCGAGCATAGCTGTATGATCAGTGCCATCAAATTGTCCCCACAGAGCTGTATGATCAGTGCCACCATCTGCTCCCTGCAAAGCTGAATAATCAGTGCCACCACCTCCTCTCTGCAGAGCTTTATGATCAGTGCCACCACCTGGTCCTTGCAGAGCTGTATGATCAGTACCAACACCTTGTCGCCGCAGAGGTGTATGATCAGTGTCACCAACTTTTCACTGCAGAGCTGTATGATCAGTGCCACCACCTCATCCCTGCGGGGCTGTATGATCTGTGCTACTGAATCATCCCTGCAGAGCTGTATGATCGCTGCCACTACCTCATCCCTGCAGAACTGCATGATCAGTGCCACAACCTCGTCACTACAGAGCTGTATGATCAGTGCCACCACCTTGTCCCCACAAAGCTGTATCATAAGTGCCACCACTTTGTCCGAGCAGAGCTGTATGATCAGTGCCACCATCTCCTCCCTGCAAAGTTGTGTAATCAGTGCCACCACCTCCTCTCTGCAGAGCTGTATGATCTGTGCCACTACCTCATCCCTGCAGAGCTGTATGATAAGTGCCACAACATCATCCCTGATCAGTGCATCCAACTTATACCTAAAGAGATGTAGAAACAGTGCAACCACATTGTCCCCGCAAAGCTGTATGATCAGTGCCAACACCTCGTCCTTGCAGAGCTGTTTGATCAGTGCCACCACCTCGTCCCTGCAAAGCTGTATGAGGAGTGCTACCACCTCATCTCTGCAGACCTGTATCATCAGTGCCACCACATCATCCCTGCAGATCTTCATAATCAGTGCCACCATCTTGTCCCCGCAGAGCTGTATGATCAGTGCCACCACCTCCTCCCTGCAGAGCAGTATGATTAGTACCTACACCTCATCCTTGTGGAGCTTTAAGATCAGAGCCACCACCTTGTCCACGCTGAGCTATATGTTCAGTGCCACCACCTTGTCCCTGCAAAGCTGTATCATAAGTGCCACCACTTTGTCTGAGCAGAGCTGTTTGATCAGTGCCATCAAATTGTCCCCACAGAGCTGTATGATCAGTGCCACCATCTCCTCCCTGCAAAGCTGTATAATCAGTGCCACCACCTCCTCTCTGCAGAGCTTTATGATCAGTGCCACCAACTGGTCCTTACACAGCTGTATGATCAGTACCACCACCTTGTCGACGCAGAGGTGTATGATCAGTGTCACCAAATTTTCCCTGCAGAGCTGTATGATCAGTGCCACCACCTCATCCCTGCAGAACTGCATGATCAGTGCCACAACCTAGTCACTGCAGAGCTGTATGATCAGTGCCACCACCTTGTCCCCACAAAGCTGTATCATAAGTGCCACCACTTTGTCCGAGCAGAGCTGTATGATCAGTGCCATCAAATTGTCCCCGCAGAGCTGTATGATCAGTGCCACTACCTACTCCCTGCAGAACTGCATGATCAGTGCCACAACCTAGTCACTGCAGAGGTGTATGATCAGTGCCACCACCTTGTCCCCACAAAGCTGTATCATAAGTGCCACCACTTTGTCCGAGCAGAGCTGTACGATCAGTGCAATCAAATTCTCCCCGCAGAGCTGTATGATCAGTGCAATCAAATTCTCCCCGCAGAGCTGTATAATCAGTGCCACCACCTACTCCCTGCAGAGCTTTATGATCAGTGCCACCATCTCCTACCTGCAAAGCTGTATAATCAGTGCCACCACCTCCTCTCTGCAGAGCTGTATGATCTGTGCCACTACCTCATCCCTAAAGAGCTGTATGATCAGTGCCACAACCTCATCCCTGAAGAACCGCATGATCAGTGCCTCCAACTTATACCTTAAGAGATGTATAATCAGTGCAACCACTTTGTCCCCGCAAAGCTGTATGATCAGTGCCAACACCTCGTCCTTGCAGAGTTGTTTGATCAGTGTCACCACCTCTTCCCTGCAGAGCAGTATGATCAGTGACATCACCTCTTACCTATAGAGCTGCATGATCAGTGCCACCTCCTCGTCCCTGCAGAGCTGTGTGATCTGTGCCACCAACTCCTCCCTGCAGAGCTGTATGATCAGTGCCACCATCTTATCCACACAGAGCTGTATAATCAGTGCCACCTCCTACTTCCTGCAGAGCTGTATGATCAGTGCCACCATCTCCTCCCTGCAGAGCTGTATAATCAGTGCCACCACCTCGTCTCTGCAGAGCTGTTTGATTAGTGCCACCACCTGGTCCTTGCAGAGCTGTATGATCAGTACCACCACCTTATCGACGCAGAGGTGTATGATCAGTGTCACCACCTTGTCCCTGCAGAGCTGTATGATCAGTGCCACCACCTTGTCCCTGCAGGTCTGTAGGATCTGTGCCACTACCTCATCCCTGCAAAGCTGTTTAATCAGTGCCACCACCTCCTCTCTGCAGAGCTGTATGATCTGTGCCACTACCTCATTCCTGAAGAGCTGTATGATCTGTGCCACTACCTCATCCCTGCAGAGCTGTATGATCAGTGCCACAACCTCATCCCTGAAGAACTGCATGATCAGTGCCTCCAACTTATACCTTAAGAGATGTATAATCAGTGCAAACACATTGTCCCCGCAAAGCTGTATGATCAGTGCCACCACCTGGTCCTTGCAGAGCTGTATGATCAGTACCACCACCTTATCGCCGCAGAGGTGTATGATCAGTGTCACCACCTTGTCACTGCAGAGCTGTATGATCAGTGCCACCACCTTGTCCCTGCAGGTCTGTAGGATCTGTGCCACTACCTCATCCCTGCAAAGCTGTATAATCAGTGCCACCACCTCCTCTCTGCAGAGCTGTATGATCTGTGCCACTACCTCATTCCTGAAGAGCTGTATGATCAGTGCCACCACCTCCTCCCTGAAGAGCTGTATGATCAGTGCAACCACTTCCTCTCCGCAGAACTGTATGATCAGTGCCACCACCTCATCCCTACAGAGCTGTAAGATCAGTGACACAACCTTGTCCCTGCAGAGCCTTATGATCAGTGCCACCGCCTCCTCCCCACAGAGCTGTATGATCAGTGCAACCACCTCATCCCTGCAGAGCTGTATCTTCAGTGCCACCACCTCATCCCTGCAGAGCTGTATGATCAGTGCCACTACCTCATCACTGCAAACAAGTATGTTCAGTGCCACCACCTCCTCCCTGTAGAGCTGTCTGATTAGTACCACTACCTTGTCCACGCTGAGCTGTATGTTCAGTGCCACCACCTTTTCCCTGCAGAGCTGTATGTTCAGCACCACCACCTCCTCCCTGCAGAGCTGTATTATCAGTACCACCACCCTGTCCCCGCAGAGTTGTATGATCAGTGGTGGCATTTATGCACATGTAATCGAAGTACATGAATCAAAGTACTACTGTCAGTTATAGCATGGCAGTTAGACAGGGCAGGAGACAGGTAAGACATTTATATACATCTACTCCCTGTACATTTGGAGCACATCAAATATATACCATAACCATTTGTATAATTTATATCCTGGCCGCTGCATTCACACACATCCACCGCCCTTGCATTAACTCTCTACACTCCATCCATATCGGCCCCTCTCTCCTTTCCTATGTATAGCACTCACGCTCTTTTCACATTGTTAAATTGCACAGATCCAGGCAGTCCCACCATTCAACATCAGAGACGCTCTCACAAATCACTTAACAATCTGCTCACTCTTTCTATCCTCCTTCTCCTAGTCGCAGGAGACATTGCTCCCAACCTTGGTCCCCCATGTTATAGAAAGTCAAACCCCCCAACTGCTACACTTAGAAACCCCTCTAATCTTATTAATATTCCCTGCATGCCATCTGTCTCTTTTAATTGTGCACTTTGGAATTCTCGCTTAGTTTGTAACAAACTCTCCTTCATACATGACTTCTTTCTTTCTAATTCTCTTAACCTTCTGGCTCTTACTGAAACCTGGATCCAGCAGTCAGACACTACCGCTGCTGCTGCTCTTTCATACGGGGGGCTACACTTCTCTCATACCCCAAGATCAGACAGTAGAGCAGGTGGAGGCGTTGGTCTGCTCCTATCACCAAAATGTACCTTTCAGGTTATCCCTCAAGTACCCTCACTTGTCTTCCCTTCTTTTGAGGTCCATGCCGTCAGACTCTACACCCCCTTCTCCATGCGAGTGGCGGTGGTGTATCGTCCTCCCGGCCCCTCCCATCAGTTCCTGGATCATTTTGCCACTTGGCTTCCACATTTTCTCTCCTGTGACATCCCTACCCTCATCATGGGAGATTTCAACATTCCCATTGCTCTTCCCCTCTCACCATCTGCTGCTCACCTTTTATCTCTAACCTCCTCATTTGGCCTTTCGCAGCTTACTAATTCTCCAACGCATGAAGTCGGAAACTCCCTCGACTTGGTCTTCTCTCGGCTTTGTGCAGTGGATGATTTTGCAAACTCCCCTCTCCCGCTCTCTGACCACAATCTTCTTTCATTCTCTATCAAGAACTGCCAGGCTGCTCAGGTCACCCCCACTGTCCAGACTTATAGAAACATACAGGCCATTAACACCCAGAAACTTACGAAGAACTTGCAGTCTTCATTGGCCCCTATCTCCTCCCTCTCATGCCCTGATTCTGCATTGAAGCATTACAATGAAACACTTCAAAGTGCCCTGGATGAATTTGCACCCCTTATAACTAGAACACCACAACACAGACGGCGACAACCCTGGCACACGGTGCAAACACGTTTCCCAAACACGTTTCCTGCAGCGGTGCTCCAGGTGCGCCGAACGTCTGTGGAGAAAATCCAATCTACACGAAGATTTCATCCATTATAAGTTTATGCTTTGAACATACAACACTGCCCTTCAACTCTCCAAACAAACCTATTTCAACACCCTCATCACCTCACTGTCCAATAACTCGAAACGTCTCTTTGACACTTTTCATTCTCTTCTCAACCCAAGAGTACAGGCCCCAACCTCGGAGCTCCGAGCTGACGATCTGGCCAATTACTTCAAAGAAAAAATTGACCAGATCCGACAGGAAATTATCTCCCAATCACCTCATACCATGCACTGTCCTCCCTCCCCCACTGCATCTAGCTCACTCTCTGATTTTGAACCAGTCACAGAAGAAGAAGTAAGCAGGCTCCTTGCATCTTCTCGCCCAACTACTTGCACCAGTGACCCATTTCCGTCACATCTCCTCCAGTCCCTTTCCCCTGCTGTCACCCCTCACCTAACTAAACTATTTAACCTCTCTCTCTTCAGGTATTTTTCCCTCCACATTTAAGTTTGCCATCAAACATCCACTACTTAAAACACCATCCCTCGACCAAAACTGTGCCGCTAACTATAGACCTGTCTCTAATCTTCCCTTCATCTCTAAACTCCTGGAACGCCTGATCCACTCCCGTCTTATCCGCTATCTCTCAGAAAACTCTGTTCTCGACCCTCTCCAATCCGATTTCCGTTCTGTACACTCCACTGAAACTGCCCTCACTAAAGTCTATAATGATCTGCTAACAGCTAAATCAAATGGTCATTACTCCATGCTAATTCTCTTGGATCTCTCTGCAGCATTCGACACTGTGGATCATCAGCTCCTCCTCACTATGCTCCGTTCCATTGGCCTCAAGGACACCGTTCTCTCCTGGTTCTCCTCCTATCTCTCTGACTGCTCCTTTACTGTATCTTTTGCCGGTTCCTCCTCCTCTCACCTTCCCCTTACTGTTGGGGTCCCCCAAGGATCGGTTCTAGGCCCTCTCCTCTTCTCCTTGTACACTGCCCCTATTGGTCAAACAATCAGTAGATTTGGTTTCCAGTACCATCTCTATGCTGATGACACCCAATTATACGCTTCTTCTCCTGACATCACGCCAGCCTTTCTAGAAAACACCGGCGATTGTCTAAACGCTGTGTCTAATATCATGTCCTCACTATATCTGAAACTGAACCTGTCAAAGACTGAACTCCTGATGTTTCCTCCCTCTACTAATGTACCTATACCCAACATTGCTATTTCTGTGTGTGGTTCCACTATTACTCCCCAGTAAAAGGCCCGCTGTCTTGGGGTCATACTTGATTCCGAGCTTTCCTTTGCCCCCTACATTCGATCACTGGCTCGCTCTTGTCATCTGCACCTCAAAAACATTTCTAGAATTCGACCTTTTCTTACTTTTGACTCTGCAAAAGCTCTTACTGTTTCCCTTATTCATTCTCCTCTCGACTATTGTAACTCTCTTCTAATCAGTCTCCCTCTTACCAAACTCTCCCCCCTCCAATCTGTCTTGAATGCTGCAGCCAGGATTATATTCCTCACCAATCGTTACACCGATGCCTCTACCTTGTGCCAGTCATTACACTGGCTACCCATCCACTCCAGAATTCAGTATAAACTTATTACCCTCACCCACAAAGCCTTCCATGGCTCAGCACCACCCCACATCTCCTCCCTTGTTTCAGTATACCACCCTACCCGCGCCCTCCGTTCTGCTGATGACCTGAGGTTAGCATCCTCAATAGTCAGAACCTCCCACTCCCGTCTCCATGACTTTACACGTGCAGCGCCAATTCTTTGGAATGCACTTCCCAGGTCAATACGATTAGTCCCCAATCCCCACAATTTTAAGCGTGCCCTGAAAACGCATTTATTCAGACTGGTCTATCGCCTCAACACATTAACCTAATCTATCCCCGTGTGGCACAGCCAAAAGTTTTACCATAACCAGTTTTCCCGCATCATGTTCTCACATGTTTTATGCATCCATTAGCCCTCTGTGTCCGTACTGTCACATACCTAACAGTATGGCTGGTTCCTACAATCAGGGCAACTGTTACCACCCACCTTTCGTGTCTACCTCTTTCCTCATAGACTGTAAACTTGCGAGCAGGGCCCTCTTTCCTCTTGGTATTTGTTATAATCTACTGTATGTGATTACTGTTATGCTGTAATGTCTATTGTCTGTACAAATCCCCTTTGAAATGTAAAGTGCTGCGGAATATGTCGGCGCTATAAAAATAAAATTTTGTATTATTATTATTATTATCATTATCAGTGCCACAACCTCATCCCTGCAGAACCGCATGATCAGTGCCTCCAACTTATCCCTAAAGAGATATATAATCAGTGCAACCACATTGTCCCCGCAAAGCTGTAAGATCAGTGCCACCACCTAATCCCTGCAGAGCTATTTGATCAGTGCCACCACGTCATCCCCTCAGGGCTACATGATCAGTGCCACCAACTCATCCCTGCAGACCTGTATGATCAGTGCCACCACCTTGTAGCCGCAGAACTGTATAATCAGTGCCACCAGTTGGTCAGCACAGAGCTGTATGATCAGTACCACCACCAAGTCCCCGCAGAGCTGTATGATCAGTGCCACCGCCTACTCCCTGCAGAGCTGTATGATCAGTGCAACCACCTCATCCCTGCACAGCTGTATCTTCAGTGCCACCACCTCTCATTGCAGAGCTGTATAATCAGTGCCACTACCTCATCCCTGCAAACCAGTTTAGTGCCACAACCTCCTCCCTGTAGAGCTGTCTGATCAGTGCCACCACCTTGTCCGCGCTGATCTGTATGTTCAGTGCCACCACCTTTTCCCTGCAGACATGTATGATCAGTGCCCCCACCTTGTCGCCGCAGAACTGTATAATCAGTGCTACCACCTTGTCACCGCATGAACAGTGCCACCAGTTGGTCAGCACAGAGCTGTATGATCAGTACCACTACCTACTCCTCGCACAGCTGTTGAATCAGTGCCACCGCCTACTCCTTGCAGAGCTGTATGATCAGTGCCACCACCTAATCCCTGCAGAGCTATTTGATCAGTGCCACCGCGTCATCCCCTCAGAGCTATATGATCAGTGCCACCACCTTGTCCACGCAAAGCTGTATGATGAGTGCTACCACCTCATCCCTGCAGACCTGTACGATCAGTGCCACCACATCATCCCTGCAGAGCCTTATCATCAGTGCCTCCATCTTGTCCCCGCAGAGCTGTATGATCAGTGCCACCACCTCCTCCCTGCAGAGCTGTATGATTAGTACCACCACCTCATCCTTGTAGAGCTTTAAGATCAGTGCCACCACTTTGTCCACGCTGAGCTGTATGTTCAGTGCCACCAACTCCTCCCTGCAGAGCTGTATGATCAGTGCCACCACCTTGTCCCCGCAAAGCTGTAACATAAGTGCCACCACTTTGTCCCCGCAGAGCTGTATGATCAGTGCCACCACCTACTCCCTGCAGAGCTGTATGATCAGTGCCAACTGGTATGATTGAGTCACCGTAGGAGGCAGACACAAAAATAGAAGCTACGTCCAGAAAAAAAGAGAAGTTGGCAACTATCAGATTGAAGACCCCTGAACCTATCAACACAACTAGCAGTAGCCGTGGGGGATTCCTACGGTGCCCTAGACCCCTCGATCACAGCCGGAGAGCTAATTAGGCTAAAGACAGAAAAGGAAATCTAAACTGCCCCAGAGCAGACCCCAAAGTAAAAGGCAGCCCCCAACATATAATGACGCTGAAGCAAGATGAAAAAACACTCACACAGATAGAAATATAGGCTGAGCAAACGATGGGGCCCAAGCTAACTAAACAGAACAGGAAAGAAAGGTTGCTGTCTGCAATCTGCCAAAACCCTATCAAAGACATAAGCCAACAAGCTGATATGGAAAAAGACCCTGAAGCAGCTAGGCTTCAAAAACTAAATCAGCACTCAGTTATTTTCAGAAGACAGAGCTAAAGGAATTCAGCTCACCCCAGCAGGGAATGGCAGAAATCCAGAAAAACAAAGCAAAACAAAGTCAAAGCACAAATGCAAAAAGCCGAGCAGAAAACTTAGCTTTAGAAGAGCAGGAATTCAGACTGGTCTCCAAGGATCCCACAGAGAATTCACCCGCAGGGCAGAAGGGCGTCGGCGGCCTTATATCCAGTCAGTAACTCCACTCAGCCAGTCATCATCATTAGGCTCAGGTGCTTGATAATCAGGCTCACTACCTTTCTTTACCAGAAGAGGGAGTTCATCGGGCCTCAGTAGTGAAGGGGAAAATGAACTCACAACAGTACCTCCCCCTTGAGAAGGGGTCACCGAACCCTCATCCATGCCACCAGGGCGATCCGGGTGAGACCGATGAAAGGCACGCACCAATCTTTTGGCATGAATATCAGAGGCAGAGACCCAGGAATTATCCTCCTGACCATAACCCTTCCACTTAACCAAATACTGGAGTCTCCGTCTAGCCAGACGGGAATCCAGTACTTTCTCTACCTCATATTCCATGTTACCTTCAACCAATACAGGGTCTGGAGGTGCCACCCCCGGAACAACAGGTTCAACAAACCTCTTCAACAAAGATTTATGGAACACATTATGGATTTTAAATGTGACAGGAAGAGCCAAACGAAAAGAGAACGGATTAATAATCTCCAAAATCTTGTAAGGTCCAATAAATCTAGGCTTAAACTTAGGAGGAGCCACCTTCATAGCAATATTTTTTGATGATAACCACACCATATCACCAACCTTAAACTGGGGACCAATGGTCCTATGTCGGTTGGAAAACCGCTGGGCCTTTTCCTGGGAGAGAGATAACTTATCCACCACTTGGTCCCAGATCTGGTGCATTCTCTCCACCACAGTGTCAACACCTGGGCAGGCAGAGGGCTCCACCTGCCCTGAAGAAAATCGAGGATGAAACCCAAAGTTACAAAAAAAGGTGACATCAAAGTGGCAGAACTAGCTCCATTATTTAAAGCAAATTTGGCCAAGGGCAAAAATGAAACCCAATCATCCTGATCAGCAGAAATAAAACATCTCAAATATGACTCAAAGGTCTGGTTTGTTCTCTCTGTCTGCCCATTGGTCTGATGGTGAAAAGCAGTGGAGAAGGACAACTGAATTCCCAGCTTGGAACAGAAAGTTCTCCAAAATCTAGACACAAACTGAACTCCTCTGTCAGATACAATGTTCTCAGGAATCCCTTGCAAGTGAATCACCTGTTGCAAAAACAGGGGCACCAACTCAGAGGAAGACGGCAACTTAGGGAGTGGTACAAGATGAACCATCTTAGAGAACCTATCACAAATCACCCAAATAACAGTCATCCTTTGAGAGACAGGCATATGAGAGATGAAATCCATTGAAATATGGGTCCATGGCCTCTTGGGGACAGGCAAAGGCATCAACAACCCACTAGAGCGAGAACACGATTTAGACCGGGAGCACGTCCCACAGGACTGCACAAAATTCCTGACATCACGAGACAAGGAGGGCCACCAAAAAGATCGACTCACCAGATCTCTAGTAAAAAAAATACCTGGATGACCAGCCAAAGCAGAGCAATGAACTTCAGACATCACTCTCTTCTTCCACTGGTCAGGAACATACAACTTTCCACTGGGACAACGCTCAGGTTTGTCCTCCTGGAACTCTTCCAGAGCACGTCTCAAATCGGGCAAGATGGCAGAAAGAACTACCCCTTCGCCTAAGATGGTAGCAGGCTTGGTCACCACAGGAGAATCAGCAAAGAAGCTCCTAGAGAGGGCGTCTGCCTTGACATTCTTAGTTCCAGGAAGAAAAGAAACCACAAAATCAAAACGTGTAAAAAACAAGTCCCACCTAGCCTGTCTAGGGTTCAAGCGCTTAGCCGACTCTAGGTAAATCAAATTCTTGTGGTCAGTGAGGACCACGACTTGATGCTTAGCTCCCTCCAACCAATGTCTCCACTCCTCAAATGCCCCTTTCATGGCCAACAGTTCCCGATTCCCCACATCATAGTTACGTTCAGATGGAGAGAACTTTCGGGAAAAGAAAGCACAGGGATTCATTTTAGATGTTACAGGATCCTTTTGGGACAAAACAGCTCCTGCACCAATCTCAGAAGCATCCACCTCTACCTGGAACGGAAGTGAGACATCAGGTTGCCGCAAAACCGGGGCGGAGGTGAATCTTCGCTTCAGCTCCTGAAAGGAAGAAACAGCCTCCGGAGACCAATTTAACACATCAGCACCCTTCTTAGTCAAATCAGTCAATGGCTTGGCAATACTAGAAAATTTTGCTATAAATTTCCGATAAAAATTAGCAAAACCCAAAAACTTCTGGAGGGCCTTCAAAGAAGTGGGCTGAACCCAATCGTAAATGGCCTGTACCTTGGCCGGGTCCATTTCAATAGTTGACGGGGACAAAATAAATCCCAAAAAAGAAATCCTCTGTACTCCAAAAAGGCATTTAGATCCTTTGACATACAGGGAATTCTCCCTCAAGATCCGGAACACAGTCCGAATATGTTCCACATGAGAATCCCAGTCCTTGGAGAAGATCAAAATATCATCCAGATAGATAATCAAAAATTTATCGACAAAATCTCGGAAAATATCGTTCATGAAGCACTGGAAGACAGAAGGGGCATTAGTGAGCCCAAAAGGCATCACCAGGTACTCAAAATGTCCCTCCGGAGTATTAAACGCCGTCTTCCATTCATCCCCATGCTTAATGCGAATAAGATTATACGCCCCCCTGAGGTCAAGCTTGGTAAACCAGCAAGCACCTTTAACTCTGGAGAATAGATCAGAAATCAGGGGTAACGGATACTGATATTTAACAGTAATTTTGTTGAGGGCACGATAATCAATACAAGGTCTTAATGATCCATCCTTTTTGGCTACAAAAAAAAAACCGGCACCTAAGGGTGACGAGGATGGTCTAATATGACCCTTCTCCAACGCCTCCTTAATATAGGATCGCATAGCCTCGTGCTCGGATACAGATAAATTGAAGAGCCGACCCTTGGGAAATTTACACCCCGGGCTCAGTTCAATTGCACAGTCATAACTCCTATGAGGAGGCAGAGACGCAGACTCATTCTCACTAAATACATCATAAAAGTCCGCCAAATAATCAGGAACATCATGCGACTGAGGAGAGGTGGAAAACACCGGAGCCTCACTAAAGGCACACCGACAACCCCCAACTCACCACAGACACAGATTTCCAATCCAAAACTGGATTATGAATTTGTAACCCGGGAAACCCCAGAACAATAGTATCATGCAGATTATGCAACACCAAAAATCTGCAATTTTCTTGATGGTCTGGGGCGACCCGCATTACCACCTGGGTCCAAAACTGAGGTTTATTTTTAGCCAAAGGAGTAGCATCAATCCCCCTCAAAGGGATAGGCGTCTGCAGAGGTGTCATCGGAAATCCACAACGTTTAGCAAAATCCAAGTCCATTAGGTTTAGGGCTGCTCCCGAATCCACAAAAGCCTTGGCGGAAAATGTGGACAGGGAGCAGATCAGAGTAATAGCCAGAAGAAACTTAGGTTGAACACTACCAACAGAAAACGTGTGTGCAAAGCGTTTCTCTCGTTTAGGGCAGACAGAAATAATATGCGAGGCATCTCCACAGAAAAAAAAACACAACTTATTACGCCTTCTGAACTCCTGACGCTGCTCTCTGGACAAAACTCTATCACATTGCATAGGTTCAGACATTTGTTCAACAGGTGGCAACACCTCTCGTGCAGTTTTGCGTTCGCGCAAACGCCGATCAACCTGAATAGCTAATGACATAGAATCGTCAAGACCAGAGGGAACAGGAAATCCCACCATAGTATCTTTTATGGCTTCTGACAACCCCTTCCGAAAGAGAGCAGCCAAGACATTATCATTCCAGGTAGTAAGTACTGCCCATTTTCGGAATTTTTGACAGTACAATTCTGCAGAATCTCGACCCTGGTTCAATGCCAGCAGGGTCTTTTCAGCCTGATCAATGGCATTAGGTTTGTCATACAACAACCCCAAGGCTTGAAAAAATGCGTTCACATTAGTCAGAAAAGGATCATCTGGTTTCAAAGAAAACGCCCAATCCTGGGGATCGCCACGCAGCAAAGAGATGACAATTTTAACCTGCTGCGCGGAGCTCCCTGACGAGTTAGGCTTCAAGGCAAAAAATAATTTACAATTATTTTTGAAATTCAAAAATTTAGACCGATCCCCAAAAAATACATCAGGTGTAGGAATCTTTGGTTCAGCAGCATGTGAATGAGCAAGGTAGGCGGAAATTCCCCGCACTTCCGCAGCGAGCTGCTCCACACGATCAGACAATTGCTTTATCTCCATTGAGAGAAAAAAAAAAAATCCCCCTACGGCCTCAGAGATATAGAGGAAAAAATATGCACACTTTTTTTTTTTTTTTTACAATTCTTTCCTGCTATTGAGTACCCTAGGATCTGCGGTATGGCGGGTGATTCTGTTATGATTGAGTCACCGTAGGAGGCAGACACAAAAATAGAAGCTACGTCCAGAAAACCAGAGAAGTTGGCAACTATCAGACTGCAGACCCCTGAACCTATCAACACAACTAGCAGTAGCCGTGGGGGGTTCCTACGGTGCCCTAGACCCCTCAATCACAGCCGGAGAGCTAAATAGCCTAAAGACAGAAAAGGAAATCTAAACTGCCCCAGAGCAGACCCCAAAGTAAAAGGCAGCCCCCAACATATAATGACGGTGACGCAAGATGAAAAAACACTCACACAGATAGAAAGATAGGCTGAGCAAACGATGGGGCTCAAGCTAACTAAACAGAACAGGAAAGAAAGGTTGCTGTTTGCAATCTGCCAAAACCATATCAAAGACATAAGCCAACAAGCTGATATGGAAAAAGACCCTGAAGCAGCTAGGCTTCAAAAACTAAATCAGCACTCAGGTATTTTCAGAAGACAGAGCTAAAGGAATTCAGCTCACCCCAGCAGGGAATGGCAGAAATCCAGAAAAACAAAGCAAAACAAAGTCAAAGCACAAATGCAAAAAGCCGAGCAGAAAACTTAGCTTTAGAAGAGCAGGAATTCAGACTGGTCTCCAAGGATCCCACAGAGAAATCACCCGCAGGGCAGAAGGGCGTCGGCGGCCTTATATCCAGTCAGTAACTCCACTCAGCCAGTCATCATCATTAGGCTCAGGTGTTTGATAATCAGGCTCACTACCTTTCTTTACCAGAAGAGGGAGTTCATCGGGCCTCAGTAGTGAAGGGGAAAATGAACTCACAACAGCCAACATCTCCTCCCTGCAAAGCTGTCTAATCAGTGCCACCACCTCCTCTCTGCAGAGCTTTATGATCAGTGCCACCACCTGGTCCTCGCAGAGCTGTATGATAAGTACCACCACCTTGTCGCTGCAGAGGTGTATGATCAGTGCCACCACCTCGTCACTGCAGGGCTGTATGATCTGTGCCACTACCTCCTCTCCTCCCTGCAGAGCTGTATGATCAGTGCCACAACCTCATCCCTGCAGAACTGCATGAACCATAGTTTGATAGTCTCCGTCTTCCATTGTAATTAACATACTATCCTCCGGTTTTATTACCGTATTATTATTATTATACCCAGTCCTACAGGGTCAGACTCAGTATCAGGTCCCTGGGTATAATAATAATAATACGGTAATAAAACCGGAGGATAGTATGTTAATTACAATGGAAGACGGAGACTATCAAACTATGGACACGACTGGTATCGCAGCAGCTGCAACATCTACCCCCGCACGACCGACTATACAGACAACTACCGTGTCTCATTACAGACCATGGAGTCCAAAGGACCAAATGACATTGGTCAAAGACGCCCCAGACCCTTTTGACTTACCAATGGCTTTTTATAGATGGATGGTAGGATTGAATAACACCTACACCTGCACATGGATGGACTTAGAGTCCCTCCTGAGGGGGAAAATTGGGGATGCACGAATGGAGTCAGTACTGGGGGAGATAAATAGAGCTGGAAGATCATATGGTGCAGAACACAGACTGGGGACACAGTACGTAAGGACTATAGAGTCAGGGATGCATTTCCTGAAAGGACTGCATGCATGGTGTCAAGGGAAGGTGGGGGAATCCACTATTTCCCTTTTGGATGTGGTACAGGGTCCTAAGGAGACAGTAGACCAGTTCTGGGGGAACTTGAAGCTGAGATATGCAGATCTAGGCTATGATGGCATGGGAGAAGCAGGAAGAAAACTTTTCCATGGAGCTTTTATGGCAGGGCTTAGGTTACAGCTTAGACAGAAAGTACAAGCAGCTAAGCCCGACTGGAGGACATGTCTTATAGAAGACTTAGTGCGTGTGGCAAAAGGTGTTG
Organism: Dendrobates tinctorius; assembly: GCF_039654945.1. Taxonomy (NCBI): domain Eukaryota; kingdom Metazoa; phylum Chordata; class Amphibia; order Anura; family Dendrobatidae; genus Dendrobates; species Dendrobates tinctorius. The sequence continues at coordinate 8,282,254 of NW_027361869.1, read as the reverse complement.
AGTTAGACCAGAAGATAAAGCCAGTACAGATACAGTATGTATCCAATGACACCCGGACGGGTCAGAAACCTACCACAGACAGAAATCACCGCAGACAGACTGAATGTTATAATTGCGGTAAGATGGGCCACATTAGCCGGCAGTGTAGATCGCCCAGGAAACAGACTCAGGCCAGGACGGACGTCCCGACCCAAGACCCACAATAGGAAACAGGCAACCCCGTAGACATCTATCCCCTTAGGACATCATCATGTTCAAAAACAGGTCCGCAAGGGGTAATCTCAGTATCTCTCCCAGATGGTAAGAAAATCCCATTCCTGGTGGATACGGGGGCAGCCAAAACTGTTATTCGCCAGGAACACGTTAAACCATCTGACATATCCAATGAAACTATTTATACTCAAGGGTTTGAGGGACTGATACAGGAATGTAAAATGACGAAACCATTGCCCCTCCGACTTGCTGACCACACATGCCTGACTAAGTTGCTAGTTAGTGACAAAACACCTGTAAACTTACTTGGTTCTGATGTACTGCAAGCGATTCAGGCCCACATTCTGTATGGATCTGACGGAACTGTAAAGTTAACTGCAGGCGTTTCCGAAAGTGCTTTGTGCAAGGTCCTAGCCTGCATGTATTTCTCTGACTCCCCCGCCCTTTCAGAAGAGAATAAGGAACTAGCACAGATCCCAGACTCGCTGTGGTCAAAGTCTAAAACTGACATCGGGCACATGCCAGTCTCTCCTGTAATGATTAACCTGAAATCAGGAGAGAAACCACCGCAATTAAAGCAGTATCCACTAAGTGTCGCTCAAGAAGAAGCAATAAGTAAAAATATTGCGGATCTAATTGCTTCTGGAGCTCTAAAGCCAACGAAATCTATAGCCAACACCCCTTTGTTTCCAGTGAAAAAGAAAGGCAAAAAAGGGGAGCAAGTTACTTACAGGATGGTTCATGATCTCAGAGCCATAAATGCTGTCACAGAATTACTGACACCAGTGGTCCCAAATCCGCACACGATCTTGGCGCAGATCCCTTTTACAGCTGCTTACTTCAGTTGCATTGACTTGGCAAATGCCTTCTTTTCGGTCCCTCTGCATCCGAAATGTCAGTACTTGTTCGCATTTACGTTCAGAGGTCAACAGTATACCTGGTTGGTTTTACCGCAGGGAGCCCAAAACTCTCCAACCTTGTATACTGCTGCTTTGCAATTCATTTTGCAGGATTGGGACAACAAACATGCGGAGGTTGTTCTACTTCAGTATGTTGATGACCTACTCCTTTGTGCCCCAAACAGAGATGTATGCTGCGAAGCCACAATCTCATTGCTTCTGCATCTTGTTGCCAAAGGGTGTAAAGCATCCAGAGAAAAGCTACAGTTCTGTCAGCCTAAAGTTGTGTTTCTCGGACATTGCATATCACAGGGTGCACGCCATCTGACAGCGAACAGGAAAAAGGCGATTGAGGTGTTAAAACCACCTACAGGGGTTCAACATCTACGTACCTTCCTGGGGCTGGCATCATATTGTAGGCCTTGGATCCGCTCTGCATCCATTCTCATGCAACCACTCTATGATTGTCTGCCCTCTCAACCTTTCAAGCTTGATCAGGAAGCACTAGACAGTTTCTACTCACTCAAACTAGCAATCGTCTCTGCTCCAGCTCTAGGCACCCCAGACTATGCTAAACTTTTCCTCCTGTACTGCACAGAAATGCAAGGACATGCTACAGGGGTCCTAGCCCAAAAACATGGTCAGCAGAACAGACCTGTTGCATACTACTCTGCTCGCCTGGACCCTGTAGCGAGAGGAGCACCATCTTGTGTCCGAGCAGTATCAGCTGTCACACTCCTTCTTGACAAGGCATCAGAGATCATACTGGACTACGCTGTCACCATCTACACTCCACATGACTTACACAGCATTCTTAACCAAGTTCAACCCAAGTACATTTCTGTAGCCAGACATCTGAGACTGCAGTGTGCACTTCTCATGCCTCCCAATGTCACTCTGAAACGATGTACAACTTTGAATCCAGCCACTCTTATTCCTATAGTGGAGGATTCAAAAGGGGGGGGAGAAGGACAGGGTAAACCACTATTTTTGCAGAATTTGACTGAAGAAGAACTCTTTGATGTATATCATGAGCATGATTGTATGGCCCTTATGGCCCAAGAGACAGCAGGTTTTTCACATGTTTCTGATGTACCCCTTGCTAATCCAGATGTTGAGCTTTTCATAGATGGATCTCGAAGCATCGGTGAAGACGGACGGTTCTACACTGGATATGCAGTGGTAACACAGTATGAGGTAGTAAAAGCAGAACCACTCGCTCCTCACATGTCTGCACAAGAGGCGGAGTTGACGGCACTCATTGAAGCGCTTAAAGGGGCTGACGGTAGACGCTACAACATTTACACAGACTCAAGGTATGCTTTCGGGGTGGCCCATGACTACGGTCCTATATGGAGGGCAAGAGACTTTCTTACATCTACAGGCACTCCTGTTAAACATGGGCACCTCATCAAACAACTGATGGAAGCGTTGTTGCTGCCCAAAGAGGTTGCCATAATTAAGGTAAAGGCACACACAAAGCTTAATACCACCGAAGCAAGAGGAAACGACAAAGCGGATCGAGCTGCCAAGGAAGCAGCCAGAAGACCCAGACACAATGAGACCCCTGAGGCACCTCCACTGGTTATGGTAAGCACTGAGTGTAACCACTTCGACTTGAGTATCTTGCAGGCTCTTACTCGGCAGACAACCGGGGAAGAGAGAAAGGCTTGGTCGAAAGCTGGAGCACGTGACCATGAAGGTTTGTGGATGGTGGGACAGCGGGTGTGTCTGCCAAGATCCTTGTATCCCGTCATGGCTCAAGCAGCCCATGGACCGACGCACCTTTCTAAAAATGCTATGTGTTCTTTGGTGGATAAGCAATGGGTCGCTCCAGGTTTTACAACAGTAGCTACCAGGTTCACACAGGCATGCCTGACATGCGCACAACACAACCCAGGAGGTGTAGTGAAAGTACCACAGAAACACATACCTAAGCCCCTCTACCCGTTTCAACGACTGCAGATCGATTTCATACAGTTACCCCCAGTAGCAACGTATGAATATGTACTCGTGTGTGTTGACCTCTTCTCAGGGTGGCCAGAAGCATTCCCGATGCCGAAAGCCACTGCAAGGGCTACTGCAAAGAAGCTGATGTCAGAAGTTTTCTGTAGGTTCGGACTACCTGAAACCATAGAGTCCGATAGAGGTACCCACTTCACTGGAGAGGTAATGCAGCATGTTATGCAAATGTTGGGGGTTACACAAGCATTCCACACACCCTACAGACCTCAAGCAAGTGGTAAGGTTGAGCGGTTAAATGGGACACTTAAGTTAAAGATTCAAAAAGCAAGTGAGGAATTGGGGAAACCTTGGACAGAATGTTTACCCCTAGCTTTGTTCTCCATTAGGTACACACCTAATAGAAAGAGAAAACTATCTCCTTTTGAAGTTTTGTTTGGGTCAGCACCAAGGTTAGGCCTATACTTCCCACAGACACTGCAGCTACAGTGTGACAATCTCACTAGCTATGTCCAGAGCCTTCAGAAGAGGCTCTCGCTTGTGCATAAACAAGTCTTTGATTCTATTCCAGACTCAGAGAATCAAGAAGGAACCCATTCCCTCCAACCAGGAGACTGGGTGGTGGTCAAGAGACATACACGGAAACCATTGGAGCCGAGGTTCGACGGCCCGTTTCAAGTTCTCCTCACTACCTCTACATCAGTAAAGCTTGAAGGAAAACCCACTTGGATTCATGCCAGCCACTGCAAGGCCCTGGAACGGAGGAATGATGATTCTGTTCCTGTTGCTGATAACAGCCTTGCTCCAGGAGGCACAGATGCGGAAAAATCAAAATGACATTTTAGAGACTGAAGTTCCTTTCGTAACTAATTTTAAGAAAGATGTGCTTTGGATAATTTACCTTCGCTATAATCAACAGAGGTTTATAAATGCTACTAGAGATGCACTAAGGCAAATACTAGATCTAGGTAGCCCTGACGATTTTTGAAAGTATGTGAATATTCCCCCAAAGAATTGACAAGGTTGAGAATGAGATATGATCTCTCAACCCACTTCAGGGAATTTGGTGAAGAAAATAATGACAAGCCCAACACTGGCGCTTAGGCCTTTGAAGTACCTGGAGGAAGGAGGGTAAGAGAATCATATCTGTTCTCAAAAGGGGGGACTGATAGGGGAACCATGATTCTGTGGGGTCCTTTCATACACTCTTAGGGTCTCACACTCTATACCTTTATGAAATTAGCTGACAGAAGAAATCACTTCTCACCTAATCCTGTTGTTCTCTCCTCTTACCTCTGTAATACTTATGATTCATGTAACTGAAGGATACATCACGAGTTCCACGTAGGCCTAATGAGTTTATACTCTTAGAAATAGATAAGTCACTATAGATAAAGGGGCCATAAATACTTAGTAAGACAGGTTAATGAGGCTAATTGAGCTATAAACTGTCATGAGGATAGATAAATGAGAATGATATTGGGATCTTGTGTAATTTACCCAAGACCTATTAAAGCTTTCAGCACGTCTACACAAATACTAATAATTAACAGCCGAGTACAATCTGATTGGTTAACAAATATGAATATGATTGGTTGGAACCATTTATGCTTACTGTTGAATGATCAATTGTCCAATGAAATGTGATTATGTAATGTAACCGCCTACTCAAATGAGCATATAAGCTTGACCTGATTAAAATTAGCCAGGCGTAGGCGTAGCGTGGCATCTTACAGATACATACCCTGTCTCTGTGTCGGTTTGTCACCTTGCCCGGGCAACACGCTATCAATCTGGCTACCATCCGGCATACCTAAAGATCTCCCGTTGAGAGATCAACACATCAAGTTCCACCACCTCGTCAATGCAGAGCTGTATGATCAGTGCCACCATCTTGGCTGTTTGAGGACACAAATCTGTGCGCGATCCACGCTAAGAGGGTCACCATCATGCCCAAAGATATCCAGCTAGCCCGCCGGATCCGTGGGGAGAGAGCTTAGATCTGTCCTGCCCTCCTGACTGCAACACAAATGCTCTTTCCAGCATCAATGTGCTCTCCATCCGCATGCCATACCCAGTACCCCAATTTTGGCCTGTATGATCAGTGTCACCTCCTCCTCCCCGCAGAGCTGTATGATCAGTGCCACCACTTCATCCCTGCAGAGCTCTATAATGAGTGCCACCACCTCGTCCCTGCTGACCTGTATGATCGGTGCCACCACCTCGTCTCTGCAGAGTTCTTCAGTGTTTTGTTCGCTGGCTCCACTTCATCTCCTCTTCCTCTTGCTTTCTGGGTACCTCAGGGCTCAGTCCTTGGCCCCCATCTCTTCTTGCTCTATACAGCCCCAATTGGACAGACCATCAGCAAATTTGGCTTTCGGTAGCATCTTTATGCTGATGACACACAACTGTATACGTCTTCCCCCGACCTTACCCCTCTGTAATACAGAACGCCAGTGACAGTCTGTCCGCAGTCTCCAATATCATCAGAACTCTATGATCAGTGCCACCATCTATTCCCTGCAGAGCTGTATGATCAGTGCCACCACCTATTCCCTTCAGAGCTGTGTGATCAGTGCCACCACCTCCTCCCTGCAGAGCTGTATGATCAGTACCACCACCTTGTCGCCGCAGAGGTGTATGATCAGTGTCACCACCTTGTCCCCGCAGAGCAGTATGATCAGTGCCACAACCTCATCCCTGCAGAACCGCATGATCAGTGCCTCCAACTTATCCCTAAAGACATATATAATCAGTGCAACCACATTGTCCCCGCAAAGCTGTATGATCAGTGCCACCACCTCCTCCCTGCAGAACTGTATGATCAGTGCCACCACCTCATCCATGCAGAGCTGTAAGATCAGTGACACAACCTGGTCCCTGCAGAGCCTTATGATCAGTGCCACCGCCTCCTTCCCAAAGAGCTGTATGATCAGTGCCACCACCTCATCCCTGCAGAGCTGTATGATCAGTGCTACTACCTCATCCCTGTAAACAAGTATGTTCAGTGCCACCACCTCCTCCCTGTAGAGCTGTCTGATCAGTACCACCTCCTTGTCCTCGCTGAGCTGTATGTTCAGTGCCACCACCTTTTCCCTGCAGAACCGCATGATCAGTGCCTCCAACTTATCCCTAAAGAGATATATAATCAGTGCAACCACATTGTCCCCGCAAAGCTGTATGATCAGTGCCAACACCTCATCCTTGCAGAGCTGTATGATCAGTGCCACCAACTCCTCCCTGCAGAGCTGTATGATCATTGCCACCATCTTATCCACACAGAGCTGTATGATCAGTGCCACCACCTCCTCCCTGCAGAACTGTATGATCAGTGCCACCACCTCATCCCTGCAGAGCTGTAAGATCAGTGACACAACCTTGTCCCTGCAGATCCTTATGATCAGTGCAACCACCTCATCCCTGTAGAGCTGTATCTTCAGTGCCACCACCTCTCACTGCAGAGCTGTATAATCAGTGCCACTACCTCATCCCGGCAAACAAGTATGTTCAGTGCCACCACCTCCTCCCTGTAGAGCTGTCTGATCAGTGCCACCACCTTGTCCGCGCTGAGCTTTATGTTCAGTGCCACCACCTTTTCCCTGCAGAGCTGTTTGTTCAGTGCCACCACCTTTCCATGCAGAGCTGTATGATCAGTGTCACCACCCTGTCGCCGCCGAACTGTATAATCAGTGCCACCACATTGTCACCGCAAAGCTGTATGATCAGTGCCACCAGTTGGTCAGCACAGAGCTGTATGATCATTACCACCACCTAGTCCCTGCAGAGCTGTATGATCAGTGCCACCGCCTACTCCTTGCAGGCGTATCTATCCACCTGACGAAGGAGATTTATTTCCGAAACGCCCGTGGGGGCATGTTCTTATACAACTCACGTAGCGTCAATCGGCTTACAGGTATTTTACACCTTGTGTTTTGTTGCACACGCCTTAGTGCGATTTGAATTTTTTGCACAGCTGCACCTCTGCACTTTGGGCACATTCATTATACATATATTTATTTTCTTTTTATGTAATTATCCTTGTGTCACTATATATATGCATTTTTGTACCTGGTTCATTAATTAAGAATTTTTGATATGGATTGGTTTTCCATTATCCATAAACACATGGCTAATGTGATTGTATACTCTAATATATATCTATATATATATATATATATATATTTTTTTTTAATGCACTTAATTGTTGTGTCAATATTTTAATAAAGGCATCTTTATTTAAAAAAATAAAAATTGTGCCATTTATTATTATCATTGTTATTATTTTTATCATTCATGTAGCATCTTTTTTATCCTGTGGGATTTCTCATTCCCATCCATCTTCGAGTTATTTTTTCCTTGCAGAGCTGTATGATCAGTGCCACCACGTCCTCCGCTCAGGGCTACATGATCAGTGCCACCACCTTGTCCACGCAAAGCTGTATGAGCAGTGCCACCACCTCATCCCTGCAGAGCTTTATGATTAGTGCCACCATCTTGTCCCCGCAGAGCTGTATGATCAGGGCCACCACCTCCTCCCTGCAGAGCTGTATGATTAGTACCTCCACCTAATCCTTATAGAGCTTTAAGATCAGAGCCACCACCTTGTCCACGCTGAGCTATATGTTCAGTGCCACCACCTTGTCCCCGCAAAGCTGTATCATAAGTGCCACTACTTTGTCCGAGCAGAGCTGTATGATCGGTGCCATCAAATTGTCCCCACAGAGCTGTATGATCAGTGCCACCATCTATTCCCTGTAAAGCTGTATAATCAGTGCCACCACCTCCTCTCTGCAGAGCTGTATGATCAGTGCCACCACCTCATCCCTGCAGAGCTTTATGATCAATGCCACCACCTGGTCCTTGCAGAGCTGTATGATCAGTACCACCACCTTGTCGCCACAGAGGTGTATGATCAGTGTCACCAACTTTTCCCTGCAGAGCTGTATGATCAGTGCCACCACTTCATCCCTGCAGGGCTGTATGATCTGTGCTACTGAATCATCCCTGCAGAACTGCATGATCAGTTCCACGACCTCGTCACTGCAGAGCTGTATGATCAGTGCCACCACCTTGTCCCCACAAAGCTGTATCATAAGTGCCAACACTTTGTCCGAGCAGAGCTGTATGATCAGTGCCATCAAATTGTCCCCGCAGAGCTGTATGATCAGTGCCACCATATCCTCACTGCAAAGCTGTATAATCAGTGTCACCATCTCCTCTCTGCAGAGCTGTATGATCTGTGCCACTACCTCATCCCTGCAGAGCTGTATGATCTGTGCCACAACCTCATCCCTGCAGAGCTGTATGATCAGTGCCACAACCTCATCCCTTCAGAACCGCATGATCAGTGCCTCCAACTTATACCTAATGAGATGTATAATCAGTGCAACCACATTGTCCCCGCAAAGCTGTATGATCAGTGCCACCACCTTGTCCCTGCAGGTCTGTAGGATCTGTGCCACTACCTCCTCCCTGCTGAGCTGTATGATCAGTGCCACCACCTCCTCCCTGCTGAGCTGTATGATTAGTGCCACCACCTCGTCACTGCAGAACTTTATGATCAGTGCCACCACCTCCTCCCTGCAGAGCTGTATGATCAGTACCAGCACCTTGTCGCCACAGACGTGTATAATCAGTGTCACCACATTGTCCCCGCAGAGGTGTATGATCAGTGCCACCTCCTCGTCCCTGCAGAGCTGTATGATCTGAGCCACTATCTCATCCCTGAAGAGCTGTATGATCAGTGCCACAACCTCATCCCTGCAGAACCGCATGATCAGTGCCTCCAACTTGTCCCTAAAGAGATGTATAATCAGTGCAACCACATTGTCCCCGCAAAGCTGTATGATCAGTGCCAACACCTCGTCCTTGCAGAGTTGCATGATCAGTGCCACCAACTCCTCCCCACAGAGCTGCATGATCAGTGCAACCACCTCATCCCTGCACAGCTGTATCTTCAGTGACACCACCTCATACCTGCAGAGCTGTATGATCAGTGCCACTACCTCATCCCTGCAAACTAGTATGTTCAGTGCCACAACCTCATCCCTGTAGAGCTGTCTGATCAGTGCCACCACCTTGTCCGTGCTGAGCTGTATGTTCAGTGCCACCACCTTTTCCCTGCAGACCTGTGTGATCAGTGCCACCACCTTGTAGCCGCAGAATTGTATAATCAGTGCCACCACCTTGTCACCACAAAGTTGTATGATCAGTGCCACCAGTTGGTCAGCACAGAGCAGTATGATCAGTACCACCACCTAGTACCCGCAGAGCTGTATGATCAGTGTCACCGCCTACTCCTTGCAGAGCTGTATGATCATTGCCACCACCTAATCCCTGCAGAGCTATTTGATCAGTGCCACCACGTCATCCCCTCAGAGCTATATGATCAGTGCCACCACCTTGTCCACGCAAAGCTGTATGATCAGTGCCACCACCTCGTCCCTGCAGAGCTTTATGATCAATGCCACCATCTTGTCCCCGCAGAGCTGTATGATCAATGCCACCACCTCCTCCCTGCAAAGCTGTATGATTAGAACCATCACCTCATCCTTGTAGAGCTTTAAGATCAGTGCCACCACCTTGTTCACGCTGAGCTGTAACATAAGTGCCACCACTTTGTCCGAGCAGAGCTGCATGATCAGTGCCACCATTTCCTCCCTGCAGAGCTGCATGATCCGTACCACCACCATGTCGCCGCAGAGGTGTATGATCAGTGTCACCACCTTGTCCCCGCAGAGCTATAAGATCAGTGCCACCACCTCGTCCCTGCAGGGCTGTATGATTAGTGCCACCACCTCATCACTGCAGAACTGTATGATCAGTGCCACCACCTATTCCCTTCAGAGGTGTATGATCAGTGCCACCAACTCCTCCCTGCAGAACTGTATGATCAGTACCACCACCTTGTCGCCGCAGAGGTGTATGATCAGTGCAACCACATTGTCCCCGCAAAACTGTATGATCAGTGCCAACACCTCATCCTTGCAGAGCTTTATGATCAGTGTCACCACCTTTTCCCTGCTGAGCTGTATGGTCAGTTCCACCACCTCCTCCCTGCAAAGCAGTATGATTAGTGCCACCACGTCGTCACTGCGGAACTTTATGATCAATGCCACCACCTATTCTCTTCAGAGCTGTATGATCAGTGTCACCACCTCCTCTCTGCAGAGCTGTATGATCAGTACCACCACCTTGTCGCCGCAGAGGTGTATTATCAGTGCCACCACCTTGTCCCCACAGAGCTGTATGATCAGTGCCACCTCCTCGTCCCTGCAGAGCTGTGTGATCTGTGCAACTAACTCATCCCTGCAGAGCTGTAAGATCAGTGCCACAACCTCATCCCTGCAGAACTGCATGATCAGTGGCTCCAACTTATCCCTAAAGAGAGGTATAATCAGTGCAACCACATTGTCCCCGCAAAGCTGTATGATCAGTGTCAACACCTCGTCCTTGCAGAGCTGTATGATCAGTGTCACCACCTCTTCCCTGCAGAGCTGTATGATCAGTGACACCACCTCATACCTGCAGAGCTGCATGATCAGTGCCACCATCTTATCCACACAGAGCTGTTTGATCAATACCACCACCTACTCCCTGCAGAGCTATAAGATCAGTGACACAACCTTGTCCCTGCAGAGCCTTATGATCAGTGCCACCGCCTCCTCCCCACAGAGCTGTATGATCAGTGCAACCACCTCATCCCTGCAGAGCTGTATCTTCAGTGCCACCACCTCATACCTGCAGAGCTGTATGATCAGTGCCACTACCTCATCCCTGCAAACCAGTATGTTTAGTGCCACAACCTCCTCCCTGTAGAGCTGTCTGATCAGTGCCACCACCTTGTCCGCGCTGATCTGTATGTTCAGTGCCACCACCTTTTCCCTGCAGACATGTATGATCAGTGCCACCACCTTGTCGCCGCAGAACTGTATAATCAGTGCCACCACCTTGTCACCGCTTCAACAGTGCCACCAGTTGGTCTGCACAGAGTTGTATGATCAGTACCACTACCTAGTCCTCTCACAGCTGTTGAATCAGTGCCACCGCCTACTCCTTGCAGAGCTGTATGATCAGTGCCACCACCTAATCCCTGCAGAGCTATTTGATCAGTGCCACCACGTCATCCGCTCAGAGCTATATGATCAGTGCCACCATCTTGTCCGCGCAAAGCTGTATGATCAGTGCCACCACCTTGTCCCTGCAGAGCTATATGATGAGTGCTACCACCTCATCCCTGCAGACCTGTACGATCAGTGCCACCACATCATCCCTGCAGAGCTTTATCATCAGTGCCACCATCTTGTCCCCGCAGAGCTGTATGATCAGTGCCACCACCTCCTCCCTGCAGAGCTGTATGATTAGTACCACCACCTCATCCTTGTAGAGCTTTAAGATCAGTGCCACCACCTTGTCCACGCTGAGCTGTATGTTCAGTGCCACCAACTCCTTCCTGCAGAGCTGTATGATCAGTGCCACGACCTTGTCCCCGCAAAGCTGTAACATAAGTGCCACCACTTTGTCCCCGCAGAGCTGTATGATCTGTGCCACCACTTACTCCCTGCAGAGCTGTATGATCAGTGCCAACTGTTATGATTGAGTCACCGTAGGAGGCAGACACAAAAATAGAAGCTACGTCCAGAAAACCAGAGAAGTTGGCAACTATCAGATTGCAGACCCATGAACCTATCAACAAAACTAGCAGCAGCCGTGGGGGGTTCCTACGGTGCCCTAGACCCCTCGATCACAGCCGGAGAGCTAAATAGCCTAAAGACAGAAAAGGAAATCTAAACTGCCCCAGAGCAGACCCCAAAGTAAAAGGCAGCCCCCAACATATAATGACGGTGAAGCAAGATGAAAAAACACTCACACAGATAGAAAGATAGGCTGAGCAAACGATGGGGCCCAAGCTAACTAAACAGAACAGGAAAGGAAGGTTGCTGTCTGCAATCTGCCAAAACCATATCAAAGACATAAGCCAACAAGCTGATTTGGAAAAAGACCCTGAAGCAGCTAGGCTTCAAAAACTAAATCAGCACTCAGGTATTTTCAGAAGACAGAGCTAAAGGAATTCAGCTCACCCCAGCAGGGAATGGCAGAAATCCAGAAAAACAAAGCAAAACAAAGTCAAAGCACAAATGCAAAAAGCCGAGCAGAAAACTTAGCTTTAGAAGACCAGGAATTCAGACTGGTTTCCAAGGATCCCACAGAGAAATCACCCGCAGGGCAGAAGGGCGTCGGCGGCCTTATATCCAGTCAGTAACTCCACCAGCCAGTCATCATCATTAGGCTCAGGTGTTTGATAATCAGGCTCACTACCTTTCTTTACCAGAAGAGGGAGTTCATTGGGCCTCAGTAGTGAAGGGGAAAATGAACTCACAACAGCCAACATCTCCTCCCTGCAAAGCTGTCTAATCAGTGCCACCACCTCCTCTCTGCAGAGCTTTATGATCAGTGCCACCACCTGGTCCTCGCAGAGCTGTATGATCCGTACCACCACCTTGTCGCTGCAGAGGTGTATGATCAGTGCCACCACTTCATCCCGGCAGAGCTCTATAATGAGTGCCACCACCTCGTCCCTGCTGACCTGTATGATCGGTGCCACCACCTCGTCCCTGCAGAGTTCTTCAGTGTTTTGTTCGCTGGCTCCACTTCATCTCCTCTTCCTCTTGCTGTCTGGGTACCTCAGGGCTCAGTCCTTGGCCCCCATCTCTTCCCTCTCTATACAGCCCCAATTGGACAGACCATCAGCAAATTTGGCTTTCGGTACCATCTTTATGCTGATGACACACAACTGTATACGTCTTCCCCCGACCTTACCCTTCTGTAATACAGAACGCCAGTGACTGTCTGCCCGCAGTCTCCAATATCATCAGAACCGTATGATCAGTGCCACCATCTATTCCCTGCAGAGCTGTATGATCAGTGCCACCACCTATTCCCTTCAGAGCTGTATGATCAGTGCCACCACCTCCTCCCTGTTGAGCTGTATGATCAGTACCACCACCTCCTCCCTGTTGAGCTGTATGATCAGTACCACCACCTTGTCGCCGCAGAGGTGTATGATCAGTGTCACCACCTTGTCCCCGCAGAGCTGTATGATCAGTGCCACAACCTCATCCCTGCAGAACCGCATGATCAGTGCCTCCAACTTATCCCTAAAGATATATATAATCAATGCAACCACATTGTCCCCGCAAAGCTGTATGATCAGTGCCACACCTCATCCTTGCAAAACTGTATGATCAGTGTCACCACCTCTTCCCTGCAGAGCTGTACGATCTGTGCCACTACCTCATTCCTGCAAAGCTGTATGATTAGTGCCACCACCTCGTCACTTCAGAACTGTATGGTTAGTGCCACCACCTCCTCCCTGTTGAGCTGTAAGATCAGTGCCACCACCTCCTCCCTGTTGAGCTGTATGATCAGTACCACCACCTTGTCGCCGCAGAGGTGTATGATCAGTGTCACCACCTTGTCCCCGCAGAGCTGTATGATCAGTGCCACAACCTCATCCCTGCAGAACCGCATGATCAGTGCCTCCAACTTATCCCTAAAGATATATATAATCAGTGCAACCACATTGTCCCCGCAAAGCTGTATGATCAGTGCCACACCTCATCCTTGCAAAACTGTATGATCAGTGTCACCACCTCTTCCCTGCAGAGCTGTACGATCTGTGCCACTACCTCATTCCTGCAAAGCTGTATGATTAGTGCCACCACCTCGTCACTTCAGAACTGTATGGTTAGTGCCACCACCTCGTCACTGCAGAACTGTATGATCAGTGCCACCACCTATTCCCTTCAGAGCAGTGTGATCAGTGCCACCACCTCCTCCCTGCAGAGCTGTATGATCAGTACCACCACCTTGTGGCCGCAGAGGTGTATGATCAGTGTCACCACCTCTTCCCTGCAGAGCTGTATGATCAGTGCCACCAACTTCTCCCTGCAGAGCTGTGTGTTCAGTGCCACCACCTCCTCCCTGAAGAGCTGTATGATCAGTGCCACCACCTCCTCCCTGCTGAACTGTATAATTAGTGCCACCACCTCATCCCTGCAGAGCTGTAAGATCTGTGACACAACCTTGTCCCTGCAGAGCCTTATGGTCAGTGCCACCGCCTCCTCACCACAGTGCTGTATGATCAGTGCAACCACCTCATCCCTGCAGAGCTGTATCTTCAGTGCCACCACCTCATCCCTGCAGAGCTGTAAGATCAGTGACACTACCTCATCCCTGCAAACAAGTATGTTCAGTGCCACCACCTCCTCCCTGTAGAGCTGTCTGATCAGTACCACCACTATGTCCGTGCTGAGCTGTATGTTCAGTGCCACCACCTTTCCCTGCAGTGCTGTATGTTCAGTGCCACCAACTCCTCCCTGTAGAGCTGTCTGATCAGTACCACCACTTTGTCCACGCTGAGCTGTATGTTCAGTGCCACCACCTTTCCCTGCAGTGCTGTATGTTCAGCGCCACCACCTCCTCCCTGCAGAGCTGTATGATCAGTACCACCACCTTGTCCCCGCAGAGCTGTATGATCAGTGCCACAACCTCATCCCTGCAGAACCGCATGATCAGTGCCTCCAACTTATCCCGAAAGAGATATATAATCAGTGCAACCACATTGTCCCCGCAAAGCTGTATGATCAGTGCCAACACCTCATCCTTGCAGAGCTGTATGATCAGTGCCACCAACTCCTCCCTGCAGAGCTGCAAGATCATTGCCACCATCTTATCCACACAGAGCTGTATGATCAGTGCCACCACCTCCTCCCTGCAGAGCTGTATGATCAATGCCACCACCTCCTCCCCGCAGAACTGTATGATCAGTGCCACCACCTCATCCCTGCAGAGCTTTAAGATCAGTGACTCAACCTTGTCCCTGCAGAGACTTATGATCAGTGCAACCACCTCATCCTTGCAGAACTGTATCTTCAGTGCCACCACCTCACCCCTGCAGAGCTGTATAATCAGTGCCACTACCTCATCCCGGCAAACAAGTATTTTCAGTGCCACCACCTCCTTCCTGTAGAGCTGTCTGATCAGTGCCACCACCTTGTCTGCGCTGAGCTGTATAATCAGTGCCACCACCTCTTCCCTGCAGAGCAGTATGATTAGTACCTCCACCTCATCCTTGCAAAGCTATAAGATCAGAGCCACCACCTTGTCCATGCTGAGCTATATGTTCAGTGCCACCACCTTGTCCCCGCAAAGCTGTATCATAAGTGCCACCACTTTGTCCGAGCAGAGATGTATGATCAGTGCTATCAAATTGTCCACACAGAGCTGTATGATCAGTGCCACCACCTCCTCTCTGCAGAGCTGTATGATCAGTGCCACAACCTCATCCTTGCAGAACCACATGATCAGTGCCTCCAACTTATCCCTAAAGAGATGTATAATCAGTACAACCACATTGTCCCCGTAAAGATGTATGATCAGTGCCACCACCTTGTCTGCGCAAGGCTGTATGATAAGTGCCAACACCTCGTCCCTGCAGAGCTGTATGATCAGTGCCACCAACTCTTCCCTGCAGATCTTTATGATCAGTGCCACCACCTGGCCCTTGCAGGGCTCTATGATCAGTGTCACCACATTGTCCCCGCAGAGCTGTATGATCTGTGCCACTACCTCATCCCTGCAGAGCTGTACCATTAGTGCCACCAAATCGTCACTGCAGAACTGTATGATCAGTGCCACCAACTATTCCCTTCAGAGCTGTGTGATCAGTGCCACCACCTTCTCCATGCAGAGCTGTATGATCAGTACCACCACCTTGTCACCGCAGAGGTGTATGATCAGTGCAGCCACATTGTCCCCGCAAAGCTGTATGATCAGTGCCAACACCTCATCCTTGCAGATCTGTATGATAAGTGTCACCTCCTCTTCCCTGCAGAGCTGTATGATCAGTGCCACCAACTCCTCCCTGCAGAGCTGTATGATCAGTGCCACCATCTTAGCCACACAGAGCTGTATTATCAGTGCCACAACCTACTCCCTGCAGAGCTGTGTGATCAGTGCCACCACCTCCTCCCTGCAGAACTGTATGATCAGTGCCACCACTTCATCCATGCAGAGCTGTAAGATCAGTGACACAACCTTGTCCCTGCAGAGCCTTATGATCAGTGCCACCGCCTCCTCCCCAAAGAGCTGTATGATCAGTGCAACCACCTCATCCCTGCAGAGCTGTATCGTCAGTGCCACCACCTCATCCCTGCAGAGCTGTATGATCAGTGCCACTACCTCATCCCTGTAAACAAGTATGTTCAGTGCCACCACCTCCTCCCTGTAGAGCTGTATGATCATTGCCACCATCTTATCCACACAGAGCTGTATGATCAGTGCCACCACCTCCTCCCTGCAGAGCTGTATGATCATTGCCACCATCTTATCCACACAGAGCTGTATGATCAGTGCCACCACCTCCTCCCTGCAGAACTGTATGAACAGTGCCACCACCTCATCCCTGCAGAGCTTTAAGATCAGTGACACAACCTTGTCTCTGCAGATCCTTATGATCAGTGCAACCAACTCATCCCTGCAGACCTGTATCTTCAGTGCCGCCACCTCATCCCTGCAGAGCTGTATAATCAGTGCCACTACCTCATCCCGGCAAACAAGTATGTTCAGTGCCACCACCTCCTCCCTGTAGAGCTGTCTCATCAGTGCCACCACCTTGTCCGCGCTGAGCTGTATGTTCAGTGCCACCACCTTTCCATGCAGAGCTGTATGATCAGTGTCACCACCTTGTCGCCGCAGAACTGTATAATCAGTGCCACCATATTGCCACCGCAAAGCTGTATGATCAGTGCCACCACCTAGTCCCCGCTGAGCTGTATGTTCAGTGCCACCACCTTTTCCCTGCAGAGCTGTTTGTTCAGTGCCACCACCTTTCCATGCAGAGCTGTATGATCAGTGTCACCACCTTGTCGCCTCAGAACTGTATAATCAGTGCCACCACATTGCCACCGCAAAGCTGTATGATCAGTGCCACCACCTAGTCCCCGCAGAGCTGTATGATCAGTGCCACCGCCTACTCCTTGCAGGCGTATCTATCCACCTGACGAAGGAGATTTATTTCCGAAACGCCCGTCGGGGCATGTTCTTATACAACTCACATAGCGTCAATCGGCTTACAGGTATTTTACACTTTGTGTTTTGTTGCACACGCCTTAGTGCGATTTGAATTTTTTGCACAGCTGCACCTCTGCACTTTGGGCACATTCATTATACATATATTTATTTTCTTTTTATGTAATTATCCTTGTGTCACTATATATATGCATTTTTGTACCTGGTTCATTAATTAAGCCTTTTTGATATGGATTGGTTTTTCCATTATCCATAAACACATGGCTAATGTGATTGGATACTCTAATATATATATATATATATATATATATATATATATATATATATAATTTTTTTTTTTTTTTTTTTTATGCACTTAATTGTTGTGTCAATATTTTAATAAAGGCATCTTTATTTAAAAAAATAAAAATTGTGCCATTTATTATTATCATTGTTATTATTTTTATCATTCATGTAGCATCTTTTTTATCCTGTGGGATTTCTCATTCCCATCCATCTTTGAGTTATTTTTTCCTTGCAGAGCTGTATGATCAGTGCCACCACGTCCTCCGCTCAGGGCTACATGATCAGTGCCACCACCTTGTCCACGCAAAGCTGTATGATCAGTGCCACCACCTCATCCCTGCAGAGCTTTATGATTAGTGCCACCATCTTGTCCCCGCAGAGCTGTATGATCAGTGCCACCACCTCCTCCCTGCAGAGCTGTATGATTAGTACCTCCACCTAATCCTTGTAGAGCTTTAAGATCAGAGCCACCACCTTGTCCACGCTGAGCTATATGTTCAGTGCCACCACCTTGTCCCCGCAAAGCTGTATCATAAGTGCCACTACTTTGTCCGAGCAGAGCTGTATGATCAGTGCCATCAAATTGTCCACACAGAGCTGTATGATCAGTGCCACCATCTCCTCCCTGTAAAGCTGTATAATCAGTGCCACCACCTCCTCTCTGCAGAGCTGTATGATCAGTGCCACCACCTCACCCCTGCAGAGCTTTATGATCAGTGCCACCACCTGGTCCTTGCAGAGCTGTATGATCAGTACCACCACCTTGTCGCCACAGAGGTGTATGATCAGTGTCACCAACTTTTCCCTGCAGAGCTGTATGATCAGTGCCACCACTTCATCCCTGCAGGGCTGTATGATCTGTGCTACTGAATCATCCCTGCAGAACTGCATGATCAGTGCCACGACCTCGTCACTGCAGAGCTGTATGATCAGTGCCACCACCTTGTCCCAACAAAGCTGTATCATAAGTGCCAACACTTTGTCCGAGCAGAGCTGTATGATCAGTGCCATCAAATTGTCCCGGGAGAGCTGTATGATCAGTGCCACCACCTACTCCCTGCAGAGCTGTATGATCAGTGCCACCATCTCCTCCCTGCAAAGCTGTATAATCAGTGCCACCACCTCCTCCCTGCAAAGCAGTATGATTAGTGCCACCACCTCGTCACTGCTGAACTTTATGATCAGTGCCACCGCCTATTCCCTTCAGAGCTGTATGATCAGTGCCACCACCTCCTCCCTGCAGAGCTGTATGATCAGTACCAGCACCTTGTCGCCACAGACGTGTATAATCAGTGTCACCACCTTGTCCCCGCAGAGGTGTATGATCAGTGCCACCTCCTCGTCCCTGTAGAGCTGTATGATCTGAGCCACTATCTCATCCCTGCAGACCTGTATGATCAGTGCCACCACATCATCCCTGCAGAGCTTTATGATCAGTGCCACCATCTTGTCCCCGCAGAGCTGTATGATCAGTACCACCACCTTGTTGCTGCAGAGGTGTATGATCAGTGCCACCACCTCCTCCCTGCAGAGCTGTATGATCAGTACCAGCACCTTGTCGCCACAGACGTGTATAATCAGTGTCACCACCTTGTCCCCGCAGAGGTGTATGATCAGTGCCACCACCTCCTCTCTGCAGAGCTGTATGATCAGTGCCACCACCTCATCCCTGCAGAGCTTTATGATCAGTGCCACCACCTGGTCCTTGCAGAGCTGTATGATCAGTACCATCACCTTGTCGCCACAAAGGTGTATGATCAGTGTCACCAACTTTTCCCTGCAGAGCTGTATGATCAGTGCCACCCTTTCATCCCTGCAGGGCTGTATGATCTGTGCTACTGAATCATCCCTGCAGAACTGCATGATCATTGCCACAACCTCGTCACTGCAGAGCTGTATGATCAGTGCCACCACCTTGTAGCCGCAGAACTGTATAATCAGTGCCACCACCTTGTCACCACAAAGTTGTATGATCAGTGCCACCAGTTGGTCAGCACAGAGCTGTAAGATCAGTGCCACCGCCTACTCCTTGCAGAGCTGTATGATCATTGCCACCACCTAATCCCTGCAGAGCTATTTGATCAGTCCACCACGTCATCCCCTCAGAGCTATATGATCAGTGCCACCACCTTGTCCACGCAAAGCTGTATGATCAGTGCCACCACCTCCTCCCTGCAAAGCAGTATGATTAGTGCCACCAACTCGTCACTGCAGAACTTTATGATCAGTGCCACCACCTATTCCCTTCAGAGCTGTATGATCAGTGCCACCACCTCCTCTCTGCAGAGCTGTATGATCAGTACCACCACCTTGTCGCCGCAGAGGTATATTATCAGTGTCACCACCTTGTCCCCGCAGAGCTGTATGATCAGTGCCACATCCTCATCCCTGCAGAGCTGTGTGATCTGTGCCACTACCTCATCCCTTCAGAGCTGTATGATCAGTGCCACTAACTCATACCTGCAGAGCTGTATGATCAGTGCCACAACCTCATCCCTGCATAACTGCATGATCAGTGCCTCCAACTTATCCCTAAAGAGATGTATAATGAGTGCAACCACATTGTCCCCGCAAAGCTGTATGATCAGTGCCAACACCTCGTCCTTGCAGAGCTGTATGATCAGTGTCACCACCTCTTCCCTGCAGAGCTGCATTATCAGTGCCACCATCTTATCCACACAGAGCTGAATGATCAATGCCACCACATACTCCCTGCCGAGCTGTAAGATCAGTGACACAACCTTGTCCCCACAGAGCTGTATGATCATTGCAACCACCTCATCCCTGCAGAGCTGAATCTTCAGTGCCACCACCTCATACCTGCAGAGCTGTATGATCAGAGCCACTACCTTATCCCTGCAAACCAGGATGTTCAGTGCCAAAACCTCCTCCCTGTAGAGCTGTCTGATCAGTGCCACCACCTTGTCCGTGCTGAGCTGTATGTTCAGTGTCACCTCCTTTTCCCTTCAGACCTGTATGATCAGTGCCACCACCTTGTCACCGCAGAACTGTATAATCAGTGCCATCACCTTGTCACCGCAAAGTTGCATGATCAGTGCCACCAGTTGGTCAGCACAGAGCTGTATGATCAGTGCCACCACCTCCTCCCTGTAGAGCTGTCTGATCAGTGCCACCACCTTGTCCGCGCTGAGCTGTATGTTCAGTGTCACCTCCTTTTCCCTTCAGACCTGTATGATCAGTGCCAGCACCTTGTCACCGCAGAACTGTATAATCAGTGCCATCACCTTGTCACCGCAAAGTTGCATGATCAGTGCCACCAGTTGGTCAGCACAGAGCTGTATGATCAGTGCCACCAACTCCTCCCTGCAGAGCTGTATGATCAGTGCCACCAACTCCTCCCTGCTGAACTGCATGATCAGTGCCACCACCTCGTCACTACAGAGCTGTATGATCAGTCCACCATCTTGGCTGTTTGAGGACACAAATCTGTGCGCGATCCACGCTAAGAGGGTCACCATCATGCCCAAAGATATCCAGCTAGCCCGCTGGATCCGTGGGGAGAGAGCTTAGATCTGTCCTGCTCACCTGACTGCAACACAAAGGCTCTTTCCAGCATCAATGTGCTCTCCATCTGCATGTTATACCCCGTCCCCCATTTTTTTCCTGTATGATCAGTGCCACCTCCTCCTCCCCCGCAGAGCTGTATGATCAGTGCCACCACTTCATCCCTGCAGAGTTCTATAATGAGTGCCACCACCTCGTCCCTGCTGACCTGTATGATCGGTGCCACCACCTCGTCCCTGCAGAGTTCTTCAGTGTTTTGTTCTCTGGCTCCACTTCATCTCCTCTTCCTCTTGCTGTCTGGGTACCTCAGGGCTCAGTCCTTGGCCCCCATCTCTTCTCTCTCTATACAGCCCCAATTGGACAGACCATCAGCAAATTTGGCTTTCGGTACCATCTTTATGCTGATGACACACAACTGTATACGTCTTCCCCCGACCTTACCCCTCTGTAATACAGAACGCCAGTGACTGTCTGTCCGCAGTCTCCAATATCATCAGAACCGTATGATCAGTGCCACCATCTATTCCCTGCAGAGCAGTATGACCAGTACTGCCAACACATCCCTGCAAAGCTGTATGATCTGTACCACCACCTAGTCGCCACAAAGAAGTATGATCAGTGCCACCACCTCGCCCCTGCAGAGCTGTATGATTACTGCCACTGCCTCATCCCTGCAGAGCTGTATGATCAGTGCCACAACCTCATCCCTGCAGAAATGGATGATCAGTGCCTCCAACTTATCCCTAAAGAGATGTATAATCAGTGCAACCACATTGTCCCCGTAACGATGTATGATCAGTAGAGTTGAGCGATACCAGCCGATACTTGAAAATATCGGATCGGAATGGATCGGCCGATCTTTAAAAAAAGTATCGGTATCGCCGATTCCGATACCGGGAACCAATGCAAGTCAATGGGGCCAAAATATCGGAATTAAAAAAAACCCTTTCTTTCCTTGTAGGTTAATTCTACATGAAGAAAAACAACTAAGAATAATGTAGAATGTATTGTGGGAGGTGGAGGAGACATTAAAGCCATAGAGGTTTAGCCCAATCAAATGGAATAGCAGGAATTAAACTTTTTTTTTAAAGATGTTAGGAGTTACAAAGATATTGACTATGTTAGCCTCATTTATATTTTGCCAGACATGTATGTCTTCTTCTTCTACTTCCTTTTTTTACATTCTTCTTCTTCTTCTTCTACTTCCTTTTTTTACATTCTTCTTCTTCTTCTTCTACTTCCTTTTTTTACATTCTTCTTCTTATTCCTTTTTTTACATTCTTCTTCTTCTACTTCCTTTTTTTACATTCTTCTTCTTCTTCTTCTTCTTCTTCTTCTTCTTCTTCTTCTTCTTCTTCTTCTTCTTCTTCTTCTTCTTCTTCTTCTTCCTTTTCTTACATTCTTCATATTCTTCTTATTCAACAATTATTATTCTACATATTCAGCTTCTTCATCTTCTTCCTATTCTTCTTCATCATATTCTTGTTTGTGTCAGGCATTCCTGTAGTTGTTATCTAGAAAAGTTAGAAGTTTACACCTTCCGTTGTGCCTGTCACAAAAGATTTACAACAGGATTTGTCCGCGTTCAGTTTGGCCTGCAGCAGCAGGCCTTTTCCAGGGGCACCACGAGGAGGAACGGACTCACCCCCATACACTGCTTAGTCTTCTTCTGCTTATAAATAAGATAATATCATTTGCTCAGAGTATTAGTCTTATGCTTAATGTTCTTCTGCTTTGTTTTTTTTATGCTTCTTTGTCTTCTCTCTCTTGTTGTTCTGCATCTTGGTGGTTGTCTTCCTGTTCTTTGTCCTCTTGAACCAGCTGACGGTACTGGCACCCGGAGGCGCAGCAGAAGGAACAAGAGCCAATGGCACTACCGAGGACCAGCTGACGGTGCTGGAACCCGATTACTAAGCAGGAGGTACCTGTGCTACAAAGCACTACCAAGGACCAGCAGACGTTGCCGGAACTCGGATACCGAGATGGAGGCACCTAGGCCAAAGGCTCTGACGAGAACCAGCTGACGGTGCTGGAACCCGGAGGGTTGGCAGAAGCTGCAAGAGCAAATGGAAATAGCGAGGACCAGCTGACAGTGCTGGCACCCGGAGGGGCAGCAGAAGGAATAAGAGCCAATGGCACAACCGAGGACCAGCTGAAGGTGCTGGAACCCGATTACTAAGCAGGAGGTACCTGTGCTACAAAGCACTACCAAGGACCAGCAGACGTTGCCGGAACTCGGATACCGAGATGGGGGCACCTAGGCCAAAGGCTCTGACGAGAACCAGCTGACGGTGCTGGAACCCGGAGGGGTAGCATAAGCTGCAAGAGCAAATGGAAATAGCGAGGACCAGCTGACAGTGCTGGCACCCGGAGGGGCAGCAGAAGGAATAAGAGCCAATGGCACAACCGAGGACCAGCTGACGGTGCTGGAACCCGGTTACTAAGCAGGAGGTACCTGTGCTACAAAGCACTACCAAGGACCAGCAGACGTTGCCGGAACTCGGATACCGAGATGGAGGCACCTAGGCCAAAGGCTCTGACGAGAACCAGCTGACGGTGCTGGAACCCGGAGGGGTAGCATAAGCTGCAAGAGCAAATGGAAATAGCGAGGACCAGCTGACAGTGCTGGCACCTGGAGGGGCAGCAGAAGGAATAAGAGCCAATGGCACAACCGAGGACCAGCTGACGGTGCTGGAACCCGGTTACTAAGCAGGAGGTACCTGTGCTACAAAGCACTACCAAGGACCAGCAGACGTTGCCGGAACTCGGATACCGAGATGGAGGCACCTAGGCCAAAGGCTCTGACGAGAACCAGCTGACGGTGCTGGAACCCGGAGGGGTAGCATAAGCTGCAAGAGCAAATGGAAATAGCGAGGACCAGCTGACAGTGCTGGCACCCGGAGGGGCAGCAGAAGGAATAAGAGCCAATGGCACAACCGAGGACCAGCTGACGGTGCTGGAACCCGGTTACTAAGCAGGAGGTACCTGTGCTACAAAGCACTACCAAGGACCAGCAGACGTTGCCGGAACTCGGATACCGAGATGGAGGCACCTAGGCCAAAGGCTCTGATGAGAACCAGCTGACGGTGCTGGAACCCGGAGGGGTATCAGAAGTTACCCCTGAAAAGCAAAGTTGGCATGCCGCAAGCTGGCCGCAGTTACCGAATCACACAGTCCTACAGGGGGTGCTTGTCCTACTGGCACTATGGAACAAACCTTTCTTACCAGAACCCGCAGTCCACATAGGAAGCACCTAAACTGCTGGCACCCTAGCCTCGGCTAACCCAACCGCAACACGACATGGCAACTTGGGGTGGCAAACTGACATTGACACTTCCCGGAAACAGCAGGCAGGGCTGGAACCAAGCTGGGCAGGAGGGAGTACCCGTGCCAAAGTCAGTTATGAGCAGCAACTGGCGATGTTGGAGCCCAGGACAAGCACTTAGCAGGCTGAGGCCTGATGTGCTGTCAATTGGGAGGCAGCAGGACAGATTGCCATCAAAACAGCAGGGGAACAGCTGACGTTACTGAACCCCACAAACACAGGAGCTAGTGTTTTACTCTGTGAAGACGGCACTTCCGAGCAACAACTGGCTGTGTTAAAGCCCAGGGACAAGCACGGAGCAGGCTTAGGCTGCATTGAAGAAATTTTAAGATCGGTTGTAGACTACTAATTTGAACCAAGCTCCACTTAGGCCTGTGGCTTCACTGATTTTCGTATTTCCCCTGTCCTCCAACCCCGCCAGTTACAGCTCCGAAGTGGCGTCTGCACAATCCACACTTGTTCCTGTGTTACAGGTGTTCAGTCCGGTCAGTTAATCCCCTGATGTGTGTCCGGCAATGTCGCCTGCTCTGTCCACATTCCCATAATGGGAATGTGGACAGAGCAGGCGACATTGCCGGACACACATCAGGGGATTAACTGACCGGACTGAACACCTGTAACACAGGAACAAGTGTGGATTGTGCAGACGCCACTTCGGAGCTGTAACTGGCAGGGTTGGAGGACAGGGGAAATACGAGAGACAGTGGAGCCACAGGCCTAATTGGAGCACGGTTAAAAATCAGTAGTGGTACGACTGTGTAGGCAGCAGGAGACTTTGCCATCCACACAGCAGGGGATCAGCTGACATTACTGAACCCCACTGAGACACGGGAGCAAGTATCTCTTTCCGTGTGGACGGCACTTCCGAACTACAACTGGCTGTGTTGAAGCCCAGGAAATAGGAGGGTGTAGGCAGAGGCCTACTGTATTTTGAATGAGGTGACAGCAGGAGAGACTGCCATCCACACAGCAGGGGATCAGCTGACGTTACTGAACCCCACTGAGACACGGGAGCAAGTATCTCTTTCCGTGTGGACGGCACTTCCGAACTACAACTGGCTGTGTTGAAGCCCAGGAAATAGGAGGGTGTAGGCAGAGGCCTACTGTATTTTGAATGAGGTGACAGCAGGAGAGACTGCCATCCACACAGCAGGGGATCAGCTGACATTACTGAACCCCACTGAGACACGGGAGCAAGTATCTCTTTCCGTGTGGACGGCACTTCCGAACTACAACTGGCTGTGTTGAAGCCCAGGAAATAGGAGGGTGTAGGCAGAGGCCTACTTTATTTTAAATGAGGTGACAGCAGGAGAGACTGCCATCCACACAGCAGGGGATCAGCTGACGTTACTGAACCCCACTGAGACACGGGAGCAAGTATCTCTTTCCGTGTGGACGGCACTTCCGAACTACAACTGGCTGTGTTGAAGCCCAGGAAATAGGAGGGTGTAGGCAGAGGCCTACTGTATTTTGAATGAGGTGACAGCAGGAGAGACTGCCATCCACACAGCAGGGGATCAGCTGACGTTACTGAACCCCACTGAGACACGGGAGCAAGTATCTCTTTCCGTGTGGACGGCACTTCCGAACTACAACTGGCTGTGTTGAAGCCCAGGAAATAGGAGGGTGTAGGCAGAGGCCTACTGTATTTTGAATGAGGTGACAGCAGGAGAGACTGCCATCCACACAGCAGGGGATCAGCTGACGTTACTGAACCCCACTGAGACACGGGAGCAAGTATCTCTTTCCGTGTGGACGGCACTTCCGAACTACAACTGGCTGTGTTGAAGCCCAGGAAATAGGAGGGTGTAGGCAGAGGCCTACTGTCTTTGTAATGCGGAGACAGCAGGAGAGACTGCCATCTCCACAGCAGGGGATCAGCTGGCAATGATGAACCCCACTAACACTTGAACGAATGTGTTTGGCTCTGTGGAGACGACACTTCTGAACACCAACTGACGCTGTTGGAGCCCAGGATTAGGCGAGGAGCAGGCTGTGGCCTACTGGATTTTGGCACGTGAAGGCAGCAGGAGACTTGCCATCTCCACAGCAGGGGAACAGCTGGCAGTGCTGAACCCCACTAACACTCTAACGAAGGTGTTTGGCTCTGTGGAGACGACACTTCTGAACACCAACTGACGCTGTTGGAGCCCAGGATTAGGCGAGAAGCAGGCTGGGGCCTACTGGATTTTGGCAGGTGAAGGCAGCAGGAGACTTGCCATCTCCACAGCAGGGGAACAGCTGGCAGTGCTGAACCCCACTAACACTCTAACGAAGGTGTTTGGCTCTGTGGAGACGACACTTCTGAACACCAACTGACGCTGTTGGAGCCCAGGATTAGGCGAGGAGCAGGCTGGGGCCTACTGGATTTTGGCAGGTGAAGGCAGCAGGAGACTTGCCATCTCCACAGCAGGGGAACAGCTGGCAGTGCTGAACCCCACTAACACTCTAACGAAGGTGTTTGGCTCTGTGGAGACGACACTTCTGAACACCAACTGACGCTGTTGGAGCCCAGGATTAGGCGAGGAGCAGGCTGGGGCCTACTGGATTTTGGCAGGTGAAGGCAGCAGGAGACTTGCCATCTCCACAGCAGGGGAACAGCTGGCAGTGCTGAACCCCACTAACACTCTAACGAAGGTGTTTGGCTCTGTGGAGACGACACTTCTGAACACCAACTGACGCTGTTGGAGCCCAGGATTAGGCGAGGAGCAGGCTGGGGCCTACTGGATTTTGGCAGGTGAAGGCAGCAGGAGACTTGCCATCTCCACAGCAGGGGAACAGCTGGCAGTGCTGAACCCCACTAACACTCTAACGAAGGTGTTTGGCTCTGTGGAGACGACACTTCTGAACACCAACTGACGCTGTTGAAGCCCAGGATTAGGCGAGGAGCAGGCTGGGGCCTACTGGATTTTGGCAGGTGAAGGCAGCAGGAGACTTGCCATCTCCACAGCAGGGGAACAGCTGGCAGTGCTGAACCCCACTAACACTCTAACGAATGTGTTTGGCTCTGTGGAGACGACACTTCTGAACACCAACTGACGCTGTTGGAGCCCAGGATTACGCATGCCGCATGCAGAGGCCAATGGGCAGCGGTTTTTATGGAGGTTGTGGACTACTACTGATTCTAACCATGCTCCACTTAGGCCTCTGGCTCCACTGTCTCTACTATTTACCCTGGCCTCCAACCCCGCCAGCTACATCTCTGAAGTGGCGTCAGCACAATCTACACTTGTTCCTGTGTTACTGGTGCTCAGTCCCGTCAGTTGATCCCCTGATGTTTGTCCGGCAAGTTCGCCAGCTCTGTCCTCATTCCCACTACTGGTTATGGGAATGTGGACAGAGCAGGAGACCTTGCTGGACACACATCAGGGGATAAACTGATGGGACTGAGCCACAGGAACACAGGAACAAGTGTAGATTGTGCTGACGCCACTTCAGAGATGTAGATGGCGGGGTTGGAGGTCAGGGGAAATAGTAGAGACAGTGGAGCCAGAGACCTAAGTTGGGCACGGTTAAAAATCAGTAGTGGTTTGAATGTTGATGGAGCTGGTGACTTTGCTGTCCACACAGCAGGGGATCAGCTGGCATTACTGAACCCCACTAACACAGGAGCTAGTGTGTTTCTCTGTGCAGACGACACATCTGAGCGACAACTGGCTGTGTTGAAGCAAAGGGATTATAGTTCAGGTGGTAGAAAAATGAACACACCAGCAGACCTGGATACAGTTGCCAACCACTAATTTAGTCTGTAAGAGGAATGGCAAAGTCTTTGGAGATCCAGGCCTTGTTCATTTTCAGAAAAGTCAGCCGGTCAACATTATCGGAAGATAGTCGCGTGCGACGGTCTGTTAGTACACCACCTGCGGCACTAAAGACACGTTCCGATAATACACTGGCAGCAGGGCAAGCCAGCACCTCCAATGCATACTGGCTAAGCTCTGGCCATGTATCCAGCTTAGAGACCCAAAACTTGAAGGGGGAAGAGCCATCTGGGAGTACAGCGACAGGGCAAGACATGTAGTCTGACACCATCTGACGGAAGCGTTGCCTCCTGCTGACTCGAGGCGTCGCTGATGGTGTAGACAATTGTGGTGGACACACAAAACTTTGCCACATTTGGGCCATAGTGGTCTTGCCTTGTGCTGCGGCGCTGCCTCTGCTCCCTCTTTGTGCAGAGTTTCCTCCACTGCCTCGACGCACAGAGCTGCTTTGTAAAGCACTAGCAACAATGCTGTCGGGTGGAATGGAAAACATTATGGACTGCACCAGTGACTCTTCGTACTCCCGCATTTTACGCTCCCGGTTCAACGTTGGTATGAGCCTTTGTACGCTGTCCCGGTAGCGAGGATCTAGGAGGGTGTACACCCAATAATCAGCCGAGACGAGAATGTGGGCGATGCGGCGGTCGTTTCTCAGGCACTGCAGCATGAAATCAACCATGTGCTGCAGACTCCCAACTGCCAAAGAACCGCTGTCCCCTGTTTGAGGCGTGACCTCGGCCTGCTCTGCATCACCCCACCCTCGCTGTACATACTGAGTAGAGGTTTGTGTACCTCCCTCCTCTGGAGAGATGTCTTCCTCCTCCATCGACTCCTCCTCATCCTCCTCACAAAGTGTCCCCTGCCTAGGCCTTTGTGAGGAAACACGTAGCGCAGACTGTCCAGAAGCAGATGGCATTTGGGACTCCTCATCCTCCACCTCTTCTGAAACCTCATCCCTTAGTGCTTGCAGTGTTTGTTGAAGCAGGCAGATAAGGGGGACAGTCATGCTGACTAGTGCATCATCTGCACTCGCCATCCGCGTGGATTCATCGAAGGCACGCAAAACGAGGCAGATGTCCTTCATAGAGGCCCACTCAATGGTGCTGAAGTGTGAACGGCGCACAGTGCGACTTGTTTGCGCCTGATGCAGCTGGTACTCCATGACTGCTGCCTGCTGCTCACACAACCGCTCCAACATATGTAACGTTGAATTCCACCGGGTGGGTAGGTCACATATGATGCGATGTTCCGGAAGGCCAAATCGTCGCTGCAGAGCAGCGAGGCGCGATCTTGCCGTGCTGGAACGTCGCAAGTGAGCGCACTCTATGCGGACCTTGTGCAACAGTGCAGCAAGATCCGGATAGTCCCTCAGAAAGCTCTGCACGACCAAGTTAAGAACATGTGCCAGACATGGGATGTGTGTGAGGTTGCCTAGGCCAAGAGCTGCCACCAGATTTCGGCCATTGTCACACACTACCAAGCCCGGCTGGAAATTCGCTGGCCCAAACCACACATCGCTCTCCAGCTTGATAGCATTCCAGAGCTCCTGCGCTGTGTGGCTTCGATTCCCCAAAGAAATTAATTTGAGTACAGCCTGTTGACGTTTGGCCACGGCTGTGCTCATATCGGTCGTAACAGGCTCCTGCTCTGCTGTTTCTGAGGAACTTGAGTAGGAGGAGGAGTCTATGTGTACAGACTGGAGTCCTGCAATCCGTGGCGTTGGAAGAACACGTACAGCTCCACTCTCCAGATCTGTACCCGGCTCCACAACATTGACCCAGTGGGCAGTGAGGGAAAGGTATCGTCCCTGTCCATGGTTACTGGTCCACGCATCGGTGGTCAGGTGGACCTTGCTACTAACGGCGTTTAGTAGCGCATGTTTTATTTTGCCCTCAACATGTTTCTGCAGGGCAGGGACGGCTCGCCTGCTGAAATAAAAGCGGCTGGGCACGTTGTATTGGGGGACTGCCAATGCCATTAAGTCCCGGAAGGTGTCAGTGTCCACCAGCCTGAATGACAGCATTTCAACTGCCAGAAGTTTGGCAATGCCAGCATTCAGAGACTGTGCTCGGGGATGGTTTGCCGAGTAAGGGCGCCTTTTATCCCATGCCTGTGCTACCGATGGCTGTGATTGATGGGAACGTGCTGCTATGGGTGTAATCTGACAGGGTCTCCGGACAACAGTGGCAGAGGTTCTTCCTTGGCGATCCTGTGAGGAAGCCGAACCAGCAGTGTGTGAGCTGGAGGAAGAGGGCCCAACACGAACTGAAGAGGTGGTAGGTGGTGCTGTACGTTGGCCTACGTCTTCAGGGTGTCTCTGCAACTCCAACTCGTGCTTGGTGCGCACATGTTTCCACATATTTGTGGTATTGAGGTTGCTGACATTTCTCCCTCTTTTGACTCTCTGATGACACAGCTTGCATTTGACAAAGCAAATGTCATCTGCAACTGTGTCAAAAAAGGACCACGCACTGCAACTCTTGTGAGCGCCCGGTTTGCCTTTGGAAGGAGGAATGCTCCTAACGGGTGCCGAAGTGGAGGGTACAGGCAACCAAGTCTTCCCCCTCCCTCTGCCTCCTGTTTTGGCCGGTAGGGGAATCTCTTCCTCCGAGCTGCTCCCACCACCTTCCTGTTGCTCACGCCATGATGGGTCAAGGACCTCATCATCTTCCCTCCCCTCTTCAAACAGCTGCTTCTCCGGGGTTGTCTCGCCAGCACCGTACGCACCAGAAAGTGGCAACTGAGTCTCGTCATCATCTGATGCGTACTGAGGTGTGCTGACCATAGGCACTGGCCCACTCGCCTCTTCAGATTCAGAGGGACAAAGAAGTTGCGCATCACTGCATACTCCCTCTTCTTCACATTCAGGAATGCTGCTTGGCTGGCCCCCTCTTTCCAAGCCAACAGATTCCGAGAACAGAAGTAGAGACTGTGATGGCTCCTGTCCATGTCTCTCTGACTGCCTGGGCACTTTGGCAGGTGGTGAAGAGACAGATGGTTGCTCTTCGGTGCTCTGACCCTGAGAGGATGCGGAATTAATTGAAGTCGATGCGTTAGCTGCCATCCATCCGACAACGGCTTCAATTTGTTCCTCCCGCAGCAGTGGGGTACGTTGAGGTCCTACAAAGCTGCGCATAAAGGACTGTTGCCTGCTAAAACTGGGGGATGCTGATCCACTGGTGCCCGCAGCAGGCCCAGAATCCCCACGTCCTCTACCTGTAGAATCCCCACGTCCTCTCCCTGCAGAATCCCCACGTCCTCTCCCTGCTGAAACTCCACGCCCACGCGCCTTACACCCTGCCTTCTTCATCTTGCAAGACTGCTTAAGATAGGCAAAAAAGTACAAAGGGGGGCCTTAGTGTGCTTATTCCTGAACAGCTGGTTACAGGTACAAGAAACACTAATTTTATGAAGTGTGTGTGTGTGTGGACTAGACTTTAATAGGAGCTGATGTGGCCTACACAAGTTCAAAATGTAGTGTTTGGTGAACTTTTTTTGTGGTTTCTTTGTTGGAAACAAACTCAAAGTATGTGAACAAAGAATTGAAACTGATAGTATCACCAACTTTTTGGAGCTATTACAATGCAGGCAGGTAACCTACAATGCAAAAGATGAGGCTCCAAAAAAATTGGGTAATACTAATCTGGCTGCGCCGGCAGGGCACAAGCCAGAAAAAAAGGCTCCTCTATCTACTCCTATATAGTGTTTGCAACCAACCAATGTTGATGGATACGGATGGATGCACACTAATAGGAGAAGAAAAAATGAGCTGCACTCAAAGACAAATATGTGTGAGGCAGTGACGCACGTTGAGCGTCCTACAACCAGACATAGCTGCAGGACACTCTACTCAGCGTGAGCTGCACTCACACACAGTCAGAGGCCTCTCAGACAGCCGTCAACAGTGCAGCTAAGTGGGCACTGGCACTGACAGGCTGCAGAAAGGCTCCGCTGTGTACTCCTTTATAGTGTTTGCAACCACCGTAGATGGAGACGGATGGATGCACACTAATAGAAGAAAAAATGAGCTGCACTCAAATAAAAATATGTGTGAGGCACTGACGCACGCTGAGCGTCCTACAGCCAGACGTAGCTGCAGGACACACTACTCAGCGTGAGCTGCACTCACACACAGTCAGAGACCTCTCAGACAGCCGTGAACAGTGCAGCTAAGTGGACACTAGCACTGAAAGGCTGCAGAAAGGCTCCGCTGTCTACTACTAGTGTTTGCAACCAACGTATATGGATACGGATGGAAGCACACTAGATTGAAATTATGTAAAAAATGCAGCTCAAAAAATAAAAGATGTATGAGGCAGCAGTGATCACACTGGGTGGCCTACAGCCTGACGTGGCTGCAGGACCCACTCCACAGCGTGAGCTGCACTCACACAGCCCTTGCAGACAGCTGTGAACACTGCTGCTAGGGCAAAGAAGGCTACAGTGGTGGTTTATGTAGCCTGGGTAAAGCACTAGATGTTTGGTGGAATCGCTATTTCTAACTGTCCCTCACAGTCTTCTACAGCAGCCTGTCCCTAACTGAATTCACAGCAGAGTGACCAGAAATGGCGGCTGCGGTGGCTTTTATAGTGCATCATGACATCATTTCGGCAGCCAATCACAGCCATGCCAATAGTTAACATGCCTAACAGGATGTGCCCACACTTCGGAGGATTCCCATTGGCTTAATCAAAGCAAGCAGGCTCATAGCATGATGGGAACTTCCTATTCCGATTCCGATTCCGGAATCCGATATGACAAAAGTATCGGAATTAAGTATCGGAATTCCGATACCGCTAATATCGGCCGATACCCGATACTTGCGGTATCGGAATGCTCAACACTAATGATCAGTGCAACCACCTTGTCTGTGCACGGCTGTATGATAAGTGCCAACACCTCGTCCCTACAGAGCTGTATGATTAGTGCCACCAACTTTTCCCTGCAGAGCTCTATGATCAGTACCACCAACTTGTCGCCGCAGAGGTGTATGATCAGTGTCACCACCTTGTCCCAGCAGAGCTGTAAGATCAGTGCCACTACTTCGTCCCTGCAGGGCTGTATGATCTGTGCCACTACCTCATCCCTGCAAAGCTGTATGATTAGTGCCACCACCTCGTCACTGCAGAACTGTATGATTAGTGCCACCACCTCGTCACTGCAGAACTGTATGATCAGTGCCACCACCTATTCCCTTCAGAGCTGTGTGATCAGTGCCACCACCTCCTCCCTGCAGAGCTGTATGATCAGTACCACCACCTTGTCGCCGCAGAGGTGTATGATCAGTGTCACCACCTTATCCCCGCAGAGCTGTATGATCAGTGCCACAACCTCATGCCTGCAGAACCGCATGATCAGTGCCTCCAACTTATCCCTAAATAGATATATAATCAGTGCAACCACATTGTCCCCGCAAAGCTGTATGATCAGTGCCAACACCTCATCCTTGCAGAATTGTATGATCAGTGTCACCACCTCTTCCCTGCAGAGCTGTATGATCAGTGCCACCAACTCCTCCCTGCTGAGCTGTATGATCAGTGCCACCACCTCCTCCCTGCAGAGCTGTATGATCAGTGCCACCACCTCATCCCTGCAGAGCTGTATGATCAGTGCCACAACCTCATCTCTGCAGAACCGCATGATCAGTGCCTCCAACTTATCCCTAAAGAGATATATAATCAATGCAACCACATTGTCCCCGCAAAACTGTATGATCAGTGCCAACACATCATCCTTGCAGAGCTTTATGATCAGTGTCACCACCTCTTCCCTGCAGAGCTGTATGATCAGTGCCACCAACTCCTCCCTGCAGAGCTGTATGATCAGTGCCACCATCTTATCCACACAGAGCTGTATGATCAGTGCCACCACCTACTCCCTGCAGATCTGTGTGATCAGTGCCACTACCTCCTCCCCGCAGAACTGTATGATCAGTGCACCACCTCATCCCTGCAGAGCTGTAAGATCAGTGACACAACCTTGTCCCTACAGAGCCTTATGATCAGTGCCACCGCCTCCTCCCCACAGAGGTGTATGATCAGTGCAACCACCTCCTCCCTGTAGAGCTGTCTGATCAGTACCACCACCTTGTCCAAGCTGAGCTGTATGTTCAGTGCCACCACCTTTTCCCTGCAGAGCTGTATGTTCAGCGCCACCACCTCCTCCCTGCAGAGCTGTATGATCAGTACCACCACCTTGTCCCCGCACAGCTGTATGATCAGTGCCACAACCTCATCCTTGCAGAACCGCATGATCAGTGCCTCCAACTTATCGCTAAAGAGATTTATAATCAGTGCAACCACATTGTCCCCGCAAAGCTGTATGATCAGTTCCAACACCTCATCCTTGCAGAGCTGTATGATCAGTGCCACCAACTCCTCCCTGCAGAGCTGTATTATCATTGCCACCATCTTATCCACACAGAGCTGTATGATCAGTGCCACCACCTGATCCCCGCAGAACTTAATTTCCTTCTAATTTCCTTCTATGACGGTATCACTGATTGGGTGGATCAAGGAAATGCTGTAGATATAGTATATCTTGACTTCAGCAAAGCATTTGACAAAGTCTCTCATACAATCCTTATTGAAAAAATGATTAAGTATGGAATGGACAAGGCAACTGTTAGGTGGATTCATAACTGGCTTAGTGATCGGACCCAAAGAGTGGTCGTAAATGGCTGCACATCCAGTTGGAAGAATGTCTCAAGTGGGGTACCACAGGGCTCTGTCCTGGGCCCTGTATTGTTCAACATCTTTATCAACGATTTAGATGAAGGAATTGAGGGTAAACTGATTAAATTTGCTGATGACACAAAGCTAGGAGGGATAGCTAATACTAGAGAAGAGAGAGAGAGGATTCAAAAAGATTTAAATAAACTGGAGAAGTGGGCAGCAACTAACAGAATGGTTTTTAACAGGGAGAAATGCAAAGTACTACATCTGGGCAATAAAAATGGAAAAAGCATATATAGAATGGGAGGAATAGGGCTAAGTGACAGCACATGTGAAAAAGACTTGGGTATACTAATAGATCACAGACTGAATATGAGTCAACAGTGTGATGCAGCAGCAAAAAAGGCAAATGCAATTCTAGGCTGTATTAACAGAAGCATACAGTCTAGATCACGTGAAGTCATTATTTCCCTCTACTCCTCTTTGGTCAGACCTCATCTGGAATATTGTGTCCAGTTTTGGGCACCACATTTTAAAAAAGACATCAACAAACTGGAGCAAGTTCAGAAAAGAGCGACCAGAATGGTGACCGGTCTGCAAACCCTGTCTTATGAGGAAAGGTTGCAGGATTTGGGAATGTTTAGTTTGCAAAAGAGAAGACTGAGAGGAGACTTAATAGCTGTCTACAAATATCTAAAGGGCTGTCACATTGTAGAAGGATCAACTTTATTCTCATTTGCACAAGGAAAGACTAGAAGCAATGGGATGAAACTGAATGGGAGGAGACACAGATTAGATATTAGAAAAAACTTTTTGACAGTTAGAGTGATCAATGAGTGGAACAGGCTGCCACGAGAAGTGGTGAGTTCTCCTTCAATGGAAGTCTTCAAACAGAGGCTGGACAGACATCTGACTGGGATGATTTAGCGAATCCTGCTTTGAGCAGGGGGTTGGACCAGATGGCCCAGGAGGTCCCTTCCAACTCTACGATTCTATGATTCTATGTATGATCAGTGCCACCACCTCATCCCTGCAGAGCTTTAAGATCAGTGACACAACCTTGTACCTGCAGAGCCTTATGATCAGTGCAACCACCTCATCCCTGCAGAGCTGTATCTTCAGTGCCATCACCTCATCCCTGCAGAGGTGTATGATCAGTGCCACTACCTCATCCCTGCAAGCAAGTATGTACAGTGCCAACACCTCCTCCCTGTAGAGCTGTCTGATCAGTGCCACCACCTTGTCCGCGCTGAGCTGTATGTTCAGTGCCACCACCGTTTCCCTGCAGAGCTGCTTGTGCAGTGCCACCACCTTTCCATGCAGAGCTGTATGATCAGTACTACCACGTTGTCGCCGCAGAACTGTATAATCAGTGCCACCACATTGTCACCGCAAAGCTGTATGATCAGTGCCATCAGTTGGTCAGCACAGAGCTGTATGATCAGTACCACCACCTAGTCCCCGCAGAGCTTTATGATCAGTGCCACCGCCTACTCCTTGCAGAGCTGTAAGATCAGTGCCACCACCTAATCCCTGCAGAGCTATTTGACCAGTGCCACCACCTCGTCCCTGCAGAGATGTATGATGAGTGCTACCACCTCATCCCTGCAGACCTGTATGATCAGTGCCACCACATCATCCCTGCAGAGCTTTATGATCAGTGCCACCATCTTGTCCCCGCAGAGCTGTATGATCAGTACCACCACCTTGTTGCTGCAGAGGTGTATGATCAGTGTCACCAACTTTTCCCTGCAGAGCTGTATGATCAGTGCAACCACCTCATCCAGGCACAGCTGTATCTTCAGTGTCACCTCCTCATACCTGCAGAGCTGTATGATCAGTGCCACTACCTCATCCCTGCAAACCAGTATGTTCAGTGCCACAACCTCCTCCATGTAGAGCTGTCTGATCAGTGCTACCATCTTGTCCGCGCTGAGCTGTATGTTCAGTGCCACCACCTTTTACCTGCAGACCTGTATGATCAGTGCCACCACCTTGTCGCCGCAAAGTTGTATGATCAGTGCCACCGCCTACTCCTTGCAGAGCTGTACGATCAGTGCCACCACCTAATCCCTGCAGAGCTATTTGATCAGTGCCACCACGTCATCCCCTCAGAGCTTTATGATCAGTGCCACCATCTCGTCCCCGCAGAGCTGTATGATCAGTGCCACCACCTCCTCCCTGCAGAGCTGTATGATTAGTACCACCACCTCATCCTTGTAGAGCTGTATTATCACTGCCACCACCTTGTCCCCGCAAAGCTGTAACATAAGTGCCACCACATTGTCCGAGCAGAGCTGCATGATCAGTGCCACCACCTCCTCTCTGCAGAGCTGTATGATAAGTGCCACCACCTGGTCCTTGCAGAGCTGTATGATCAGTGCCACCACCTTGTCGCCGCAGAGGTGTATTATCAGTGTCACCACCTTGTCCCCGCAGAGCTGTATGATCAGTGCCACCTCCTCATTCCTGCAGAGCTGTATGATCAGTGCCACCACCTCCTCCCTGAAAAGCAGTATGATTAGTGCTACCAACTCGTCACTGCAGAACTTTATGATCAGTGCCACCACACATTCCCTTCAGAGCTGTATGATCAGTGCCACCACCTCCTCTCTGCAGAGCTGTATGATCAGTACCACCAACTTGTCGCCGCAGAGCTGTATGATCAGTGCCACCACCTGGTCCTTGCAGAGCTGTATGATCAGTGCCACAACCTCATCCCTGCAGAGCTGCATGATCAGTGCCACCATCTTATCCACACAGAGCTGTATGATCAATGCCACCACCTACTCCCTGCAGAGCTGTATGATCAGTGCCACCACCTCGTCCCTGCACACCTGTATCATCAGTGCCACCACATCATCCCTGCAGAGCTTTATGATCAGTGCCACCACCTCATCCCTATACAGCTGTGCTCTGTGTGTAGAAATTGCATTTTGTGTCTCCTCTTTTCTCCCAATATTCCCCTTTTGCACAATAGTTGGGTCACATAAATCCAGGAATATCTCACAGTTTTCTCCCCGGAGATGCGTCTGGTTGGGGAGTGAGTCGCATTATGAAGCTGCCCCTTATCAGTTCTCTTCCACCATTACAGGCCTCAGCGGTCACAGCTCCACAATGGGTGAGACCAGATTTTAGCAGGTCATTGCAATCAGCCGCCGATGTGGATCATCTCCTGATGTGGAGCATCTGTCACCCCCAATACTCCGCACATACGGGGTACAGGGAGGTCACAGGTCAGGGAGGCGGCAGTCAGCGGAGCCATCGCCTGTGTTACCCTTCTGGGCTCTCAGCAGCTCCAGGTCGTCCCCACATCGTACAATCAGCGTCCTGTACGATAGACATTGTAGTAAAGATCCCTGTGATGGTGACAGGAGCCGGGAACAGGAGGAACGAGTTCCCCCAGCAGATGTATCTTCCCGGATACACAGCGATGTGCAGATCTGGAGGACGACGGCGATGATCCCGGGACCTCCTCTCCGCTCTTCCCCGGCGTCTCTGCTAGTGACAGCTACAGACGGTCGGTGGAGAAGATGGCGAAGAAGAAGCGGCGGAGGAAGCGCGCTCTGCTGTCCGGTGTCAGCCGGTAAAGGGCTTTTATTCCGGGCAAGGAAGCACAAGGGGAGAGCGGAGCTTCACTCGTTCTCAGCTGGGAAGAGGCGGGGCATGTATGCAGTGTCAGCCAATAGATGCTCAGGACGGTGTAGCTCAGCAGCCAATCAGTGCACAGTAAGCCTGTACATATAACAGACTCCTCCAGCTCCGGCCTTAGTGTTTTCCTATCGGGAGATTTTTGTGTTTTGGCTCCGTAGCATAGGATGGCAGAGACCGCGCCAGCCGCCGCTCCCCCTCCCGCAGAACCGGCTGCCAAGTCCAAGAAGCAGCCAAAGAAATCCGCCGCCAAGAGCAGCAAGAAATCCTCCGGTCCTGGCGTCGCCGAGCTGATCGTGAAAGCCGTGTCAGCCTCTAAGGAGCGCAGTGGGGTGTCTCTGGCCGCCCTGAAGAAGGCGCTGTCTGCCGGAGGGTACGATGTAGAGAAGAACAACAGCCGCCTGAAGCTGGCCGTCAGGTCTCTGGTCACCAAGGGCACCCTCCTCCAGGTGAAGGGCAGCGGCGCCTCCGGGTCCTTCAAACTCAACAAGAAGCAGGAGACTAAAGTGGCCAAGAAGTCAGCAGCCAAGCCCAAGAAACCCGTTGCTGCTAAGAAAGCCGCCAAATCTCCGAAGAAGCCCAAGAAGGCTCTGACCACGGCCAAGAAGAGCCCGAAAAAGGCCAAGAAGCCCGCAGCTGCCAAGAAAGCGGCCAAGAGCCCCAAGAAGTCGAAAGCCGCTCCCAAGCCTAAAGGCGACGAAGAGTCCGGCTAAAAAGGCGGCCAAACCTAAAGCTGCCAAG
The DNA here is from genome assembly GCF_039654945.1 of Dendrobates tinctorius. Lineage (NCBI taxonomy): Eukaryota > Metazoa > Chordata > Amphibia > Anura > Dendrobatidae > Dendrobates > Dendrobates tinctorius. The sequence continues at coordinate 8,243,127 of NW_027361869.1, read as the reverse complement.
AGTCCGGCTAAGAAAGCCAAGAAGCCCGCGGCCAAGAAATAAGTTGCGGACCCAGTTATTTTACACAAAGGCTCTTTTCAGAGCCACCACCCTGTCCCCGCAGAGCTGTATGATCGGTGCCACCACCCTGTCCTCGTAGAGCTGTATGATCAGTGCCACCACCCTGTCCCCGCAGAGCTGTATGATCAGTGCCTCCACCTCCTCCCCGCAGAGCTGTATGATCAGTGCCTCCACCTCCTCCCCGCAGAGCTGTATGATCAGTGCCACCACCCTGTCCTCGTAGAGCTGTATGATCAGTGCCACCACCCTGTCCCCACAGAGCTGTATGATCAGTGCCTCCACCTCCTCCCCGCAGAGCTGTATGATCAGTGCCTCCACCTCCTCCCCGCAGAGCTGTATGATCAGTGCCACCACCCTGTCCCCGCAGAGCTGTATGATCAGTGCCTCCACCTCCTCCCCGCAGAGCTGTATGATCGGTGCCTTCAGGTGACAGTTCTGTGTAATGGAGGGAAGGGGCCGATGTGCAGCAGAAATCACGTTACTTCCATCATCCTAATTATCACCACCTGTAACCCACATCTTAGTAAGAGTGGTGTGAGGTTATAACTCCGATGTGAGAGTTGGAGCGTCAGTGACTGATTATAGAGGAGCTGCTGTACCGCTCTGGGTACTGGGAATATAGAATCGGAGCTTCCGCTGTAGAAGCCGCCTGGAGATTGGATGTGACCCTGTGTATCAGAGCAGTGGGTGATAGCTGAACTGTGAGTCAGGTTGAGCCTTCTCTGTACAGTGATTGGTCGCGGACATCAAACGCTATTCGCTGCTCACATTCTACAAAATAACCAATGGAATGCAGGGGACGTGTCCTCATGAAGCGTGAATAGGGGCAGAGGAGTATAAATAGCCGCTCACTCTGCTCCTCTCATCACTTCTGTTCTCTTCTATACAGAGCTATGGCCAGAACTAAGCAGACCGCTCGGAAATCCACCGGAGGGAAAGCGCCCCGCAAGCAGCTGGCCACTAAAGCCGCCAGGAAAAGCGCTCCCGCCACTGGCGGAGTGAAGAAGCCGCACAGATACCGGCCAGGGACAGTTGCTCTCCGTGAGATCCGCCGCTACCAGAAGTCCACCGAGCTGCTGATCCGTAAGCTTCCCTTCCAGCGCCTGGTGAGAGAAATCGCCCAGGACTTCAAGACTGATCTCCGCTTCCAGAGCTCCGCTGTCATGGCCCTGCAGGAGGCCAGCGAGGCTTATCTGGTGGGGCTGTTTGAGGACACAAATTTGTGCGCGATCCACGCTAAGAGGGTCACCATCATGCCCAAAGATATCCAGCTGGCCCGCCGGATCCGTGGGGAGAGAGCTTAGATCTGTCCTGCCCACCTGACTGCAACACAAAGGCTCTTTTCAGAGCCACCCAATCCTCCCTCAAGAAGAGCGAATTCCTGACCTTTAATACTGCCGGCTTTGCTACCAACCATGGTCCTGATCATGCTCGTGGTGGTGAGGCTGGTAGTTTTGCTACCCCTGCTGATGCTGGCATGGCAGGTGGTGCAAATGACCTTTTTTGGGGTTATGGGCAGAGTATTAAAAAACAACTAGACTTGAGAAGGCCTAACAGATGGACAGGCAACTTCCATCATGTTGGTGTTACTGTTAATAGTCGCCGGCCTTCTGTCTGCGGCAACCACACTGCTTCTTCCTGGCTGTTGGGGCGCTATGCCTCCCTCCCCCTATGCTGCTGTCCTCACTTTGCATGTCCTCCTGCTAGCTTGGGTCAGTTACTATATCATCCACCACTTCATCCTGCTAAACACTGTCTCTTGTGCCTCCTTCGAGCCTGCCACCTGGTTCCAGCAGTCATGGTACTTTATTTCCCAGGGCGTTCTGATGCTTCCTGTATCCCTGGGTGGTCCTTACCAGGTCAGCTCGCCCAGGGTGGGTTGGAATCATGGCCCAGAGGGTCCACTCCAGGAGTCCTCACACGAACAAGGGTGGGTGGTTTTGCTGGGCGTAAAATACTGGTTATGGAAAAGGTTGAGGTGTAACCCACAGGGCAACATGTTTGCCAGCCAACACACTTAGTGTATGGGCATTACAAGTCTAGGAGATCTGGTTCTTTTTTTAATGAGACATTTTTTAAAAGGCCCTCTATATTTTATTCCAAGGGGGGATTGGAGTTATTGGGGTGCATATGACTTGGTAGCAGGGCAGGCCTTGCCGTGAATCCATAATACATGAGGGTGTGCACGAATATATGGGGAGTATACAGCACTGTATGGATACAGGATATTCAACTATAAAATACTATATGTTGGATTATCAGCACTATATGGAGATATATAATACTACTTGAAGGGTATACTGCACAATGTGTCCGTATACAACAGTATTTGGCAGCTTACAGCACTATATGGGGGTATACAGCCACATATGATGTTATATAGAACAATATGGAGGGCCCACAGCACTTTGTGCAGAGTATTCAGCAATATGTAGGTATCAGCACTACCTTATGCTCATGTCACTATATGGAGGGTATCCAGCACTATGTGAGCCTATACATACAATAGCTATTTGGGGTTTACAGCACTATATGGGGGTATTCTGTAGATGATTCTGAATGGGAGGAGACACGGATTAGATATTAAAGAGAACTTTTTGACAGTGAGGATGATCAATAAGTGGAACAGGCTGCCACTGGAGGTGTTGAGTTCTCCTTCAATGGAAGTCTTCAAACAGAGGCTGGACAGACATCCGTCTGGGAGGATTTAATGAATCTTGCACTGAGCTGGAACATTCCATGATTCAGGCTTATATAGAACAGATGCTCTCGGATTTGTGTCTGCAGCACTAGATGGGGAGTATACAGCACACGTAGGCTTTGTAGTGCTGTATACCACCCAGTAGGTGGTATGGAGGATGTGCAGCACCGTACGGGGTGTGTATACATTGCCTGCAGCTCCAGGGCTGATCAGTCTCAACTCCACTTCCAGCAGTGATCGGAGCGGACCCCACACGGAGACCCGGTAACGTTATATCTGGGCGTCTCCGTGTGGGGTCCGCACTGATCACAGGAGGCCGCATCTAGCACAGATCGGATGATACAATCCGCACATGTTCTACCAGGAGGAGCCCGATGTGCTGAGCGCTGCCGGGAGAACACGTGTACATGAGGAGCAGCAGGTAGAAGGGCAATAAGGAGTTAAACGGAGGAGGAAGCACGTCTATCGATTGGTCGGTTCCTGTGGGCGGAGCTTTATAACCGTTTGATGGTTTGAATCTCCCGCTCAGTCGTGCTCTCGGCCCTCGATCATTAACCCTTCAGTGACTGTTCTCTGCTTGTGGAAGAGACATCATTTCCCAATCACTGTCAGGAGTAAGCGGCCATTATACCTGCAGATCATGTGGTAAAGTGAGATTGTATTAACCCCTCAATCCCCAGAACGGTGGCCGCTGCTCATTATCTCACCAACCACATTTATGCAGTTATCTTGTATGCGAGACTTTTTCTCCTCTGGAGGGATGGCGCTCTCCGCACTCAGAAATACACAGGCTCCGGAGCCGCCTCATCTCCAGTCCTCGCTATGGTCCGCCAGGCTCGGATGACGGCGCTGTACATTCGGGGTGCGGACTCTGTTCTCTCTTCTGGCTCCGACTACTGATAAATAGGATAAGACACCAGAAACCTCCCCGTCATGAGGGGAACGAGCCGCTAATGTCCGGCTGCGGGGAGGGAGCGGCTTCATCCATCAGCCCGAGCACAGGAGACCGCTGCCGGCTGTAGCTCCAGTCCATGTTATTAGGAGCAGTCAGGAGGTCACAATCAGTGGCCACATGTAGATGGTAAATGAGGAGGGTGGTAGTGATGAGATGCAGGCGCTGGACATACCGGGGAGCCGCCACTAACAAGGGGGAGCAGTTACCGGTACAGGATGTGACCGCTCCTCACTGGATTTACACCAATCCTGAGAAATAGGATCTGACCAGACTCCATCACCGCAGTCATCAAATATCAGGAATTGTAGAACACATGTGTGCGGCTCTGATAGGAGCCTTTGGGGGAGGCGCATCTATCCAGCGACAATCCCCGGGAGTATTCGCTGCCTCCTGACACACACACTGATCTGATCAGGAAGACCTGTAGCAGAATCACGTTCATCTCACGGCAGAACTTGGATTTCTGCTCTGTAGTGACCACATCACAGCGAGGTATGTACTGTGGTGCAGAGATGTCTGTGCTGCACAGTGCGGATATACTGTATGCCCCCAGAACCTGGCAGCTGTATATTATAGATCAAGGAGAATAAACCACATCACCCCAAGTCCGCGGTGCCAGCTCCAGTATGGAAGGAGGAAAGTGCAAGACACATGCCAGGCTGTGACAACTAGTATACTTACAGGCACCAGATTGCAGGAATAGGAAATCGTAGCCTCTCAGGTAGAAGATGTGGGTGGCTCTGAAAAGAGCCTTTGGGTTATCAGCACAGAAAAGAATACAATTAACCTCCGAAGCCGTAGAGAGTGCGGCCCTGGCGCTTGAGCGCGTACACCACGTCCATAGCGGTGACGGTCTTCCTCTTGGCGTGCTCGGTGTAGGTGACGGCGTCACGGATCACGTTCTCCAGGAAGACTTTCAGGACCCCGCGAGTCTCTTCATAGATGAGGCCGGAGATGCGCTTGACGCCTCCTCTGCGAGCGAGACGGCGGATGGCAGGCTTGGTGATGCCCTGGATGTTATCACGGAGCACCTTCCTGTGCCGCTTAGCGCCGCCCTTCCCAAGACCTTTTCCTCCTTTGCCGCGACCAGACATCTTCCAAGTAGTCAGCTGTAACTGATGCTAAAACCGAACGACCCCTCCTTTATATACAGGAGAGACGGACCAGAGAGAGAACTGCAGAGATGACGCGCCCCAGGGCGGGGCTTACAGAATCCACATGAGCTCCTCCCTTCCTCTGCTGTTTGGCTGAGCACAGAACTGTTGGAGAGTTTGAATTTCCCGCTCATTGTTCAGTTTCCCTTTTCTTTCCAGCTTGTAATATAATGTCACTTCTTCCCCTGTGATGAGAATTATTCCAGATTCAGCCTATAGATAAATGGGCAGCACAAATAGAGGGGAGCAGACACGGCCCCAGTATATGTCAGGAGGACAGAACAGACTGTAACCACAGATATTACAGGCAGCCGCCCAGGGGATCTCACACCGGTAGATACACTGCCTGATATAAGGCTCAGTCCTCAGTAATCACAGGATCTCCGGTTTTCATAGAGAATATTACATTTATATTAACCCCAGGGCTAAGCCCTCTCTGCCTTTATTCAGGTCTTATATTCCCGCATTAGGGACATTTGTGCTATGATAGGAGTCATCATTACTTCGGGCAATTATGACACTATTGTCCTTATATTTGTGTTTTCTTCTTCCCCTGGCAATGATTCTTTTTTCCACCACATCATAGCTCACATTGCTGCAGAGTAGGGACCTGCTGTCAGCTACAATTAATTAGGAAAAACAATTATTAACATAATGACAGAAAAGGCTGAAAATCAGAGCTCAGCAGTGATCCTGACTGATCCCAGCCGCCAATATCGCCCCATATCCTGCAGTAATTATTTAAAAAACATCTGTGAGGAGGATGTGATGGGAGATGATGTCATGACATGTCTGACCTAGAGGATCCTCACATCACAGTGTAATGTATTGTGCACTGAGCTCTCGGCAATCTTCTCTACATGATCGCACATTTCCCATCACAGACCTCCTGCCTGGAGCTGCAGGTGGGATCTGCTTGGAAGAGCAGAATTGGTCTCCCCTGAAATGTCTCTTGTAGGATACATCTCTAGCCAATATATTGTCTCCACAATACTGATTATGACGAGAAAGGGAGATGTGATCGCCTGCAGGTCAGACACACGGGGCATCACAGCATCTGCCTAACGCGGATTCATTCTCTAACCAGGAACAGCTGCAGACTCCTGTATGGGATGTAAGCGACCAGCGACCTCTCAACACCTGCAGATTCCCCGACATCGCTCCGTCCTGGGACCGCGCGTTATATGGAGACAAAGAACAGAAAAAGCGGGAACTGCAAACGTGTCAACCATTGGGAACATTAGCTCCTCCCCTCCCTCTGCGGATTGGCTGAACACAGGACGGTTAGGGGGTTTGAATTTCCCGCTGCTTCTAAAATGTCGTCACCGCTTCCCTTTACAGTGAAGACTCCAGCATAATCTCTAGATAAAACTGCACCGACTACAAATGTCTCCTGTTATTTGAGGAAAAACACGAGAATCATGAACTAAGTGCAGAGAGGAAAATCGTCAGCTCACTGTCTGGTGCTGCATGGGGGAGAAAATTCAGTCTCAAAGCATCCCGGCTTAGAAAGTGTTATTAGTCATCATGGTGTATCATGAACTAAACCGAATCATGTTATACCAAATGAATGAGACCCCAGAATATCAAGATCTGTGGAGCAAGGGGTTAAAGAGTAGTCCCTGAACACAGAGCAACTTATGGAGAAGTGACCAGGTTATTATTTAGAAGGTCCTCGGTTCTCACAATCTCCTTGGTAGCATTCATCATCCCTACTTCCTTCACCTGTCACTTCCCGTCACTAGACGCAGAGACCCAGGCGGTGGAGCAGACAACTCGGGGAGACGGGAAAGGACACAGGAGCAGCCACAGCTCTGATGGAGATGGGGTGGTGGCTCTTAGAAGAGCCTTTGGGGTGATGGCGGAGCAGCAGACTGAGCAGATCACTTGGCGCTGGTGTACTTGGTGACGGCCTTGGTGCCCTCGGACACGGCGTGCTTGGCCAACTCTCCAGGCAACAGCAGGCGCACGGCGGTCTGAATCTCCCGGGAGGTGATGGTGGAGCGCTTGTTGTAGTGAGCCAGGCGGGAGGCTTCCCCTGCGATGCGCTCGAAGATGTCGTTGACGAAGGAGTTCATGATGCCCATGGCCTTGGAGGAGATGCCGGTGTCGGGGTGGACCTGCTTCAGCACCTTGTACACGTAGATAGCATAGCTCTCCTTTCTGCTCTTCCTACGTTTCTTGCCGTCCTTCTTCTGAGTCTTAGTGACGGCTTTCTTGGAGCCCTTCTTGGGCGCTGGCGCAGATTTGGGATCAGCCATAACGAAAGCAAATTTCTCAAAAGAGAGAAGAATAATGATCCCAAGCCTCCCAGAGCGGCGATATTTATAGGCCCGCCATGCAAATGACACTGTTGTCAGATCGCCGTGCTATTGGGTGACAAAGTCATGTGACCAACAGAACCGTCAATCGCTCCGCCCACTGCAGCTGATTGGTAGCTACACAAGTCTGTTTTCCATTGGTAACTTGAGATCCATCCAATGACAGGAGAGGAGGGCGGGGCAGACGATTATGAAAGCGACAGCAGCCGCAGCTAGTTCTTCATTTCGCCCAGATTCTTTATTGTTTGTTATCAACCATGTCTGGACGCGGCAAACAAGGAGGGAAGGTCCGAGCCAAGGCCAAGACCCGCTCATCCCGGGCAGGACTCCAGTTCCCAGTCGGCCGTGTGCACAGGCTTCTCCGCAAGGGCAATTATGCCGAGAGAGTCGGCGCCGGCGCTCCGGTGTATCTGGCCGCTGTGCTGGAGTATCTGACTGCTGAGATCCTGGAATTGGCCGGCAATGCTGCCCGGGACAACAAGAAGACCCGCATCATCCCCCGTCACCTGCAGCTGGCGGTGCGCAATGACGAGGAGCTCAACAGGCTGCTGGGTGGGGTGACCATTGCCCAGGGGGGCGTCCTGCCCAACATCCAGGCCGTGCTGCTGCCCAAGAAGACCGAGAGCAGCAAGGCGAGCAAGAGCAAGTGAGCGCTGCCGCCGATCTCTGTCCACAACACCAAAGGCTCTTCTAAGAGCCACCCACACCGTCGCCACAAGAGCTGACGCCGCTGATCTCTGCGTGCTCACATGGGACTGACGTTAGGCACCACGGGCTGCCGCCACCAGTTTGTAGGTTGGTGCCCATACACACTTGATTCCGGGGTTCAACACAAAACACTGAGGATGCCCATGTCTGGGTTATCACATGAAGCCTCAGACCTGTGTGGGGAGAGGAGTCCTCGAATAGTCACAGGAAATGTCCCTCATTAGTGAATGTCTTGATACTCGGGCCCCTGACTCTGCTGTGGAGATTACATGCGGTTATCACGTCCCGGAGTATCGGGGGATGGCGGCCGGTGATTGTCCACATCAGTGACTGCTGCTCCTCCCGGAGGGCGATCCCGTGATGGCGGCTCTGGAGGGCCGGACTCTGCGCGGTTCTCTGTGTGACCGGATTGTGATGTCCGCTAATAATCCTCGGCGGAAGAAGAGCGGGAAGTTCAAATCCCCAAACGGATCCTGCGATCAGACAATGAGCGGGAATCCTCGGTTAAGCGCCGCCCTCAGCCTTCAGCGATGTACATAGACGCCTTTCCTCCTCTGTTTAACCTCTTACTTGCCTTGTTCCTGCTGATCCCCTCTTATTTACCAGTGTTCATAGATGCGCCACCTTCATCTCACATCGGGCTCCTCGAGAACATCTGCTGCTTATAGCCCCCTGTAATCAGTGCAGAAACAGCTGGGAGTCCCGATAATACTGTAAGTGACTGAGGAGATTGCGGCACGTGCAGATCGAGCTAATTGCCATCATTGGTGAAAAGTCCTAGAGCTACACAGAGGGTTAACCCCACATTAGTGTAGTGTAATTATCCGCAGGTTCACTGAACAAATATTATGTAACAGAAGAAAATTAATTAAGCCAATAAACCACAAATCCTCCTGCTTTTCTGTAATTACTAAAAAAAAAAAAAAGCACAGATGAAAACCTATGTACTGATGGGGGAGCGTGATAGGCGACGCGCTGGTTCCAGCATCAATGTGCTCTCCATCCGCATGCCATACTCCATACCCCGTCCCCCATTTTTGGCCTGTATGATCAGTGCCACCACTTCACCCCTGCAGAGTTCTATAATGAGTGCCACCACCTCGTCCCTGCTGACCTGTATGTTCAGTGCCACCACCTTTTCCCTGCAGAGCTGTATGTTCAGTGCCACCACCTTTACATGCAGAGCTGTATGATCAGTGCCACCACCTTTTCGCCGCAGAACTGTATAATCAGTGCCACCACATTGTCAACGCAAGCTGTATGATCAGTGCCACCACCTACTCCTTGCAGAGCTGTATGATCAGTGCCACCACCTAATCCCTGCAGAGCTTTTTGATCAGTGCCACCACGTCATCCCCTCAGGGCTACCTGATTAGTGCCACCACCTTGTACACGCAAAGCTGTCTGATCAGTGCCACCACCTTGTCCACGAAAAGTTGTATGATCAGTGCCACCACCTCGTCTCTGCAGACCTGTATGATCAGTGCCACTACATCATCCCTGCAGAGCTTTATGATCAGTACCACCATCTTGTCCCAGCAGAGCTGTACGATCAGTGCCACCACCTATTCCCTGCAGAGCTGTATGATCAGTGCCACCACCTCCTCCCTGCAGAGCTGTATGATCAGTGCCACAACCTCATCCCTGCAAACCAGTATGTTTAGTGCCACAACCTCCTCCCTGTAGAGCTGTCTGATCAGTGCCACCACCTTGTCCGCGCTGAGCTGTATGTTCAATAACACCACCTTTTCCCTGCAGACCTGTGTGATCAGTGCCACCACCTTGTCGCCGCAGAACTGTATAATCAGTGCCACCACCTTGTCGCCGCAGAGGTGTATGATCAGCGTCACCAACTTTTCCCTGAAGAGCTGTATGATCAGTGCCACCACCTCATCCCTGCAGGGCTGTATGATCTGTGCTACTGAAACATCCCTGCAGAGCTGTATGATCGGTGCCACTACCTCATCCCTGCAGAACTGCATGATCAGTGCCACAACCTCATCACTGCAGAGCTGTATGATCAGTGCCAACATCTTGTCCCCACAAAGCTGTATCATAAGTGCCACCACTTTGTCCGAGCAGAGCTGTATGATCAGTGCCATCAAATTATCCCGGGAGAGCTCTATTATCAGTGCCACCACCTACTCCCTGCAGAGCTGTATGATCAGTGCCACCATCTCCTCCCTGCAAATCTGTATAATCAGTGCCACCACCTCCTCTCTGCAGAGCTGTATGATCTGTGCCACCACCACATCCCTGCAAACCAGTATGTTCAGTGCGACAACCTCCTCCCTGCAGAGCTGTATAATCAGTGCCACCACCTTGTCTCTGCAGAGCTGTATGATTAGTGCCACCACCTGGTCCTTGCAGAGCTGTATGATCAGTAACACCACCTTGTCGCCGCAGAGGTGTATGATCAGTGCCACCACCTCATCCCTGCAGGCTGTATGATCTGTGCTACTGAATCATACCTGCAGAGCTGTATGATCGGTGTCACTACCTCATCCCTGCAGAACTGCATGATCAGTGCCACCACCTTGTCCCCACAAAGCTGTATCATAAGTGCCACCACTTTGTGCGAGCAGAGCTGTATGATCAGTGTCACCAACTTTTCCCTGCAGAGCTGTATGATCAGTGCCATCACCTCATCCCTACAGGGCTGTATGATCTGTTCTACTGAATCATCCCTGCAGAGCTGTATGATCGGTGCCACTACATCATCCCTGCAGAACTGCATAATCAGTGCCACGACCTCGTCACTGCAGAGCTGTATGATTAGTACCACCACCTTGTGGCCGCAGAGGTGTATGATCAGTGCCACCTCCTCGTCCCTGCAGAGCTGTATGATCTGAGCCACTATCTCATCCCTGCAGAACTGCATGATCAGTGCCTCCAACTTATCCCTAAAGAGATGTATAATCAGTGCAACCACATTATCCCCGCAAAGCTGTATGATCAGTGCCACCACCTTGTCCCTGCTGAGCTGTATAATCAGTGCCACCACGTCCTCCCTGCTGAGCTGTATGATCAGTGCCACCACCTCCTCCCTGCAAAGCAGTATGATTAGTGCCACCACCTCGTCACTGCAGAACTTTATGATCAGTGCCACCACATATTCCCTTCAGAGCTGTATGATCAGTGCCACCACCTCCTCTCTGCAGAGCTGTATGATCAGTACCACCACCTTGTCCCTGCAGAGCTGTATGATCAGTGCCTTGTCGCCTCAGAGGTGTATTATCAGTGTCACCACCTTGTCCCCGCAGAGCTGTATGATCAGTGCCACCTCCTCGTCCCTGCATAGCTGTATGATCAGTGCCACCACCTGGTCCTTGCAGCACTGTGTGATCTGTGCCACTACCTCATCCCTGCAGAGCTTTATGATCAGTGTCACCACCTCTTCCCTACAGAGCTGAATGATCAATGCCACCACCTACTCCCTGCAGAGCTGTAAGATCAGTGACACAACCTTGTCCCTACAGAGCCTTATGATCAGTGCCACCGCCTCCTCCCCATAGAGCTGTATGATCAGTGCAACCACCTCATCCCTACAGAGCTGTATCATCAGTGCCACCACCTATTCCCTTCAGAGCTGTATGATCAGTGTCACCACCTCCTCTCTGCAGAGCTGTATGATCAGTACCACCACGTTGTCGCCGCAGAGGTGTATTATCAGTGCCACCACCTTGTCTCCACAGAGCTGTATGATCAGTGCCACCTCCTCGTCCCTGCAGAGCTGTATGATCAGTGGCTCCAACTTATCCCTAAAGAGATGTATAATCAGTGCAACTACATTGTCCCCACAAAGCTGTATGATCAGTGCCAACACCTCGTCTTTGCAGAGCTGTATGATCAGTGTCACCACCTCTTCCCTGCAGAGCTGTATAATCAGTGACACCACCTCATACCTGCAGAGCTGCATGATTAGTGCCACCATCTTATCCACACAGAGCTGAATGATCAATGCCACCACCTACTCCCTGCAGAGTTGTAAGATCAGTGACACAACCTTGTCCCTGCAGAGCCTTATGATCAGTGCCACCGCCTCCTCACCACAGAGCTGTATGATCAGTGCCACCTCCTCGTCCCTGCAGAGCTGTGTGATCTGTGCCACTACCTCATCCCTGCAGAGCTGTATGATCTGAGCCACTAACTCATCCCTGCAGAGCTGTATGATCAGTGCCACAACCTCATCCCTGCAGAGCTGCATGATCAGTGGCTCCAACTTATCCCTAAAGAGATGTATAATCAGTGCAACCACATTGTCCCCGCAAAGCTGTATGATCAGTGCCAACACCTCGTCCTTGCAGAGCTGTATGATCAGTGCCACCATCTTATCCACACAGAGCTGAATGATCAATGTTACCATATCCTCCCTGCAAAGCTGTATAATCAGTGCCACCACCTCCTCTCTGCAGAGCTGTATGATCAGTGCCACCACCTCATCCCTGCAGAGCTTTAAGATCAGTGCCACCACCTGGTCCTTGCAGAGCTGTATGATCAGTACCACCACCTTGTCGCCGCAGAGGTGTATGATCAGTGCCACCACCTCATCCCTGCAGGGCTGTATGATGTGTGCTACTGAAACATCCCTGCAGAGCTGTATGATCTGTGCCACTACCTCATCCCAGCAGAACTGCATGATCAGTGCCACAACCTCGTCACTGCAGAGCTGTATGATCAGTGCCACCATCTTGTCCCCACAAAGCTGTATCATAAGTGCCACCACTTTGTCCGAGCAGAGCTGTATGATCAGTGCCATCAAATTGTCCCCGCAGAGCTGTATGATCAGTGCCACCATCTCCTCCCTGCAAAGCTGTATAATCAGTGCCACCACCTCCTCTCTGCAGAGCTGTATGATCTGTGCCACCACCTCATCCCTGAAAACCAGTATGTTCAGTGCGACAACCTCCTCCCTGCAGACCTGTATGATCAGTGCCACCACCGTGTCGCCACAGAACTGTAAATCAGTGCCACCACCTTGTCACCGCAAAGTTGTATGATCAGTGCCACCACTTTGTCCGAGCAGAGCTGTATGATCAGTGCCACAACCTCATCCCTGCAGAACCACATGATCAGTGCCTCCAACTTATACCTAAAGAGATGTATAATCAGTGCAACCACATTGTCCCTGCAGAGCTGTATGATCAGTGACACCACCTCTTACCTGCAGAGCTGCATGATCAGTGCCACCAACTACTCCCTGCAGAGCTGTATGATCAGTGCCACCACCTTATCCACACAGAGCTGTATAATCAGTGCCACCTCCTACTGCCTGCAGAGCTGTATGATCAGTGCCACCATCTAATCCCTGCAGAGCTGTATAATCAGTGCCACCACCTCGTCTCTGCAGTGCTGTATGATTAGTGCCACCACCTGGTCCTTGCAGAGCTGTATGATCATTACCACCACCTTGTCGCCGCAGAGACGTATGATCAGTGTCACCACCTTGTCCCTGCAGGTCTGTAGGATCTGTGCCACCACCTATTCCCTTCAGAGCTGTATGATCAGTACCACCACCTTGTCGCCGCAGAGGTGTATGATCAGTGTCACCAACTTTTCCCTGCAGAGCTGTATGATCAGTGACACGCCACCACCTCATCCCTGCAGGCTGTATGATCTGTGCTACTGAATCATCCCTGCAGAGCTGTATGATCGGTGCCGCTACCTCATCCCTGCAGAAGTGCATGATCAGTGCCACCACCTTGTCCCCACAAAGCTGTATGATAAGTGCCACCACTTTGTGCGAGCAGAGCTGTATGATCAGTGCCATAAAATTGTCCCCGCAGAGCTTTATGATCAGTGCCACCACCTACTCCCTGCAGAGCTGCAAGATCAGTTCAACCACCTCATCCCTGCAGAGCTGTATCTTCAGTGCCATCACCTCATACCTGTAGAGCTGTATGATCAGTGCCACTACCTCATTCCTGCAAACCAGTATGTTCAGTGCCACAACCTCCTCCCTGTAGAGCTGTCTGATCAGTGCCACCACCTTGTACACGCTGAGCTGTATGTTCAGTGCCACCACCTTTCCATGCAGAGCTGTTTGCTCAGTGCCACAACCTCCTCCCTGCAGAGCTGTACGATTAGTACCTCCACCTCATCCTTGTAGAGCTTTAAGATCAGAGCCACCACCTTGTCCACGCTGAGCTATATGTTCAGTGCCACCACCTTGTCCCCGCAAAGCTGTATCATAAGTGCCACCACTTTGTCCGAGCATAGCTGTATGATCAGTGCCATCAAATTGTCCCCACAGAGCTGTATGATCAGTGCCACCATCTGCTCCCTGCAAAGCTGAATAATCAGTGCCACCACCTCCTCTCTGCAGAGCTTTATGATCAGTGCCACCACCTGGTCCTTGCAGAGCTGTATGATCAGTACCAACACCTTGTCGCCGCAGAGGTGTATGATCAGTGTCACCAACTTTTCACTGCAGAGCTGTATGATCAGTGCCACCACCTCATCCCTGCGGGGCTGTATGATCTGTGCTACTGAATCATCCCTGCAGAGCTGTATGATCGCTGCCACTACCTCATCCCTGCAGAACTGCATGATCAGTGCCACAACCTCGTCACTACAGAGCTGTATGATCAGTGCCACCACCTTGTCCCCACAAAGCTGTATCATAAGTGCCACCACTTTGTCCGAGCAGAGCTGTATGATCAGTGCCACCATCTCCTCCCTGCAAAGTTGTGTAATCAGTGCCACCACCTCCTCTCTGCAGAGCTGTATGATCTGTGCCACTACCTCATCCCTGCAGAGCTGTATGATAAGTGCCACAACATCATCCCTGATCAGTGCATCCAACTTATACCTAAAGAGATGTAGAAACAGTGCAACCACATTGTCCCCGCAAAGCTGTATGATCAGTGCCAACACCTCGTCCTTGCAGAGCTGTTTGATCAGTGCCACCACCTTGTCCATGAAAAGCTGTATGATCAGTGCCACCACCTCGTCCCTGCAAAGCTGTATGAGGAGTGCTACCACCTCATCTCTGCAGAACTGTATCATCAGTGCCACCACATCATCCCTGCAGATCTTCATGTTCAGTGCCACCATCTTGTCCCCGCAGAGCTGTATGATCAGTGCCACCACCTCCTCCCTGCAGAGCAGTATGATTAGTACCTACACCTCATCCTTGTGGAGCTTTAAGATCAGAGCCACCACCTTGTCCACGCTGAGCTATATGTTCAGTGCCACCACCTTGTCCCCGCAAAGCTGTATCATAAGTGCCACCACTTTGTCTGAGCAGAGCTGTTTGATCAGTGCCATCAAATTGTCCCCACAGATCAGTGCCACCATCTCCTCTCTGCAAAGCTGTATAATCAGTGCCACCACCTCCTCTCTGCAGAGCTTTATGATCAGTGCCACCACCTGGTCCTTGCACAGCTGTATGATCAGTACCACCACCTTGTCGACGCAGAGGTGTATGATCAGTGTCACCAAATTTTCCCTGCAGAGCTGTATGATCAGTGCCACCACCTCATCCCTGCAGAACTGCATGATCAGTGCCACAACCTAGTCACTGCAGAGCTGTATGATCAGTGCCACCACCTTGTCCCCACAAAGCTGTATCATAAGTGCCACCACTTTGTCCGAGCAGAGCTGTATGATCAGTGCCATCAAATTGTCCCCGCAGAGCTGTATGATCAGTGCCACCACCTACTCCCTGCAAAGTTTTATGATCAGTACCACGATCTCCTCCCTGCAAAGCTGTATGATCTGTGCCACTACCTCATCCCTACAGAGCTATATGATCTGTGCCACTACCTCATCCCTGCAGAACTGCATGATCAGTGCCACAACCTAGCCACTGCAGAGCTGTATGATCAGTGCCACCACCTTGTCCCCACAAAGCTGTATAATAAGTGCCACCACTTTGTCCGAGCAGAGCTGTACGATCAGTGCAATCAAATTCTCCCCGCAGAGCTGTATGATCAGTGCAATCAAATTCTCCCCGCAGAGCTGTATGATCAGTGCCACCACCTACTCCCTGCAGAGCTTTATGATCAGTGCCACCATCTCCTACCTGCAAAGCTGTATAATCAGTGCCACCACCTCCTCTCTGCAGAGCTGTATGATCTGTGCCACTACCTCATCCCTAAAGAGCTGTATGATCAGTGCCACAACCTCATCCCTGAAGAACCGCATGATCAGTGCCTCCAACTTATACCTTAAGAGATGTATAATCAGTGCAACCACTTTGTCCCCGAAAAGCTGTATGATCAGTGCCAACACCTCGTCCTTGCAGAGCTGTTTGATCAGTGTCACCACCTCTTCCCTGCAGAGCAGTATGATCAGTGACATCACCTCTTACCTATAGAGCTGCATGATCAGTGCCACCTCCTCGTCCCTGCAGAGCTGTGTGATCTGTGCCACCAACTCCTCCCTGCAGAGCTGTATGATCAGTGCCACCATCTTATCCACACAGAGCTGTATAATCAGTGCCACCTCCTACTTCCTGCAGAGCTGTATGATCAGTGCCACCATCTCCTCCCTGCAGAGCTGTATAATCAGTGCCACCACCTCGTCTCTGCAGAGCTGTTTGATTAGTGCCACCACCTGGTCCTTGCAGAGCTGTATGATCAGTACCACCACCTTATCGCCGCAGAGGTGTATGATCAGTGTCACCACCTTGTCCCTGCAGAGCTGTATGATCAGTGCCACCACCTTGTCCCTGCAGGTCTGTAGGATCTGTGCCACTACCTCATCCCTGCAAAGCTGTTTAATCAGTGCCACCACCTCCTCTCTGCAGAGCTGTATGATCTGTGCCACTACCTCATTCCTGAAGAGCTGTATGATCTGTGCCACTACCTCATCCCTGCAGAGCTGTATGATCAGTGCCACAACCTCATCCCTGAAGAACCGCATGATCAGTGCCTCCAACTTATACCTTAAGAGATGTATAATCAGTGCAAACACATTGTCCCCGCAAAGCTGTATGATCAGTGCCACCACCTGGTCCTTGCAGAGCTGTATGATCAGTACCACCACCTTATCGCCGCAGAGGTGTATGATCAGTGTCACCACCTTGTCACTGCAGAGCTGTATGATCAGTGCCACCACCTTGTCCCTGCAGGTCTGTAGGATCTGTGCCACTACCTCATCCCTGCAAAGCTGTATAATCAGTGCCACCACCTCCTCTCTGCAGAGCTGTATGATCTGTGCCACTACCTCATTCCTGAAGAGCTGTATGATCAGTGCCACCACCTCCTCCCTGAAGAGCTGTATGATCAGTGCCACCACTTCCTCCCCGCAGAACTGTATGATCAGTGCCACCACCTCATCCCTACAGAGCTGTAAGATCAGTGACACAACCTTGTCCCTGCAGAGCCTTATGATCAGTGCCACCGCCTCCTCCCCACAGAGCTGTATGATCAGTGCAACCACCTCATCACTGCAGAGCTGTATCTTCAGTGCCACCACCTCATCCCTGCAGAGCTGTATGATCAGTGCCACTACCTCATCACTGCAAACAAGTATGTTCAGTGCCACCACCTCCTCCCTGTAGAGCTGTCTGATTAGTACCACCACCTTGTCCACGCTGAGCTGTATGTTCAGTGCCACCACCTTTTCCCTGCAGAGCTGTATGTTCAGCACCACCACCTCCTCCCTGCAGAGCTGTATTATCAGTACCACCACCCTGTCCCCGCAGAGTTGTATGATCAGTGGTGGCATTTATGCACATGTAATCGAAGTACATGAATCAAAGTACTACTGTCAGTTATAGCATGGCAGTTAGACAGGGCAGGAGACAGGTAAGACATTTATATACATCTACTCCCTGTACATTTGGAGCACATCAAATATATACCATAAGCATTTGTATAATTTATATCCTGGCCGCTGCATTCACACACATCCACCGCCCTTGCATTAACTCTCTACACTCCATCCATATCGGCCCCTCGCTCCTTTCCTCTCCTATGTATAGCACTCACGCTCTTTTCACATTGTTAAATTGCACAGATCCAGTCAGTCCCACCATTCAACATCAGAGACGCTCTCACAAATCACTTAACAATCTGCTCACTCTTTCTATCCTCCTTCTCCTAGTCGCAGGAGACATTGCTCCCAACCTTGGTCCCCCATGTTATAGAAAGTCAAACCCCCCAACTGCTACACTTAGAAACCCCTCTAATCTTATTAATATTCCCTGCATGCCATCTGTCTCTCTTAATTGTGCACTTTGGAATTCTCGCTTAGTTTGTAACAAACTCTCCTTCATCCATGACTTCTTCCTTTCTAATTCTCTTAACCTTCTGGCTCTTACTGAAACCTGGATCCAGCAGTCAGACACTACCGCTGCTGCTGCTCTTTCATACGGGGGGCTACACTTCTCTCATACCCCAAGATCAGACAGTAGAGCAGGTGGAGGCGTTGGTCTGCTCCTATCACCAAAATGTACCTTTCAGGTTATCCCTCAAGTACCCTCACTTGTCTTCCCTTCTTTTGAGGTCCATGCCGTCAGACCCTACACCCCCTTCTCCATGCGAGTGGCGGTGGTGTATCGTCCTCCCGGCCCCTCCCATCAGTTCCTGGATCATTTTGCCACTTGGCTTCCACATTTTCTCTCCTGTGACATCCCTACCCTCATCATGGGAGATTTCAACATTCCCATTGCTCTTCCCCTCTCACCATCTGCTGCTCACCTTTTATCTCTAACCTCCTCATTTGGCCTTTCGCAGCTTACTAATTCTCCAACGCATGAAGTCGGAAACTCCCTCGACTTGGTCTTCTCTCGGCTTTGTGCAGTGGATGATTTTGCAAACTCCCCTCTCCCGCTCTCTGACCACAATCTTCTTTCATTCTCTATCAAGAACTGCCAGGCTGCTCAGGTCACCCCCACTGTCCAGACTTATAGAAACATACAGGCCATTAACACCCAGAAACTTACGAAGAACTTGCAGTCTTCATTGGCCCCTATCTCCTCCCTCTCATGCCCTGATTCTGCATTGAAGCATTACAATGAAACACTTCAAAGTGCCCTGGATGAATTTGCACCCCTTATAACTAGAACACCACAACACAGACGGCGACAACCCTGGCACACGGTGCAAACACGTTTCCCAAACACGTTTCCTGCAGCGGTGCTCCAGGTGCGCCGAACGTCTGTGGAGAAAATCCAATCTACACGAAGATTTCATCCATTATAAGTTTATGCTTTGAACATACAACACTGCCCTTCACCTCTCCAAACAAACCTATTTCAACACCCTCATCACCTCACTGTCCAATAACTCGAAACGTCTCTTTGACACTTTTCATTCTCTTCTCAACCCAAGAGTACAGGCCCCAACCTCGGAGCTCCGAGCTGACGATCTGGCCAATTACTTCAAAGAAAAAATTGACCAGATCCGACAGGAAATTATCTCCCAATCACCTCATACCATGCACTGTCCTCCCTCCCCCACTGCATCTAGCTCACTCTCTGATTTTGAACCAGTCACAGAAGAAGAAGTAAGCAGGCTCCTTGCATCTTCTCGCCCAACTACTTGCACCAGTGACCCATTTCCGTCACATCTCCTCCAGTCCCTTTCCCCTGCTGTCACCCCTCACCTAACTAAACTATTTAACCTCTCTCTTCAGGTATTTTTCCCTCCACATTTAAGTTTGCCATCAAACATCCACTACTTAAAACACCATCCCTCGACCAAAACTGTGCCGCTAACTATAGACCTGTCTCTAATCTTCCCTTCATCTCTAAACTCCTGGAACGCCTGATCCACTCCCGTCTTATCCGCTATCTCTCAGAAAACTCTGTTCTCGACCCTCTCCAATCCGATTTCCGTTCTGTACACTCCACTGAAACTGCCCTCACTAAAGTCTATAATGATCTGCTAACAGCTAAATCAAATGGTCATTACTCCATGCTAATTCTCTTGGATCTCTCTGCAGCATTCGACACTGTGGATCATCAGCTCCTCCTCACTATGCTCCGTTCCATTGGCCTCAAGGACACCGTTCTCTCCTGGTTCTCCTCCTATCTCTCTGACTGCTCCTTTACTGTATCTTTTGCCGGTTCCTCCTCCTCTCACCTTCCCCTTACTGTTGGGGTCCCCCAAGGATCGGTTCTAGGCCCTCTCCTCTTCTCCTTGTACACTGCCCCTATTGGTCAAACAATCAGTAGATTTGGTTTCCAGTACCATCTCTATGCTGATGACACCCAATTATACGCTTCTTCTCCTGACATCACGCCAGCCTTTCTAGAAAACACCGGCGATTGTCTAAACACTGTGTCTAATATCATGTCCTCACTATATCTGAAACTGAACCTGTCAAAGACTGAACTCCTGATGTTTCCTCCCTCTACTAATGTACCTATACCCAACATTGCTATTTCTGTGTGTGGTTCCACTATTACTCCCCAGTAAAAGGCCCGCTGTCTTGGGGTCATACTTGATTCCGAGCTTTCCTTTGCCCCCTACATTCGATCACTGGCTCGCTCTTGTCATCTGCACCTCAAAAACATTTCTAGAATTCGACCTTTTCTTACTTTTGACTCTGCAAAAGCTCTTACTGTTTCCCTTATTCATTCTCCTCTCGACTATTGTAACTCTCTTCTAATCAGTCTCCCTCTTACCAAACTCTCCCCCCTCCAATCTGTCTTGAATGCTGCAGCCAGGATTATATTCCTCACCAATCGTTACACCGATGCCTCTACCTTGTGCCAGTCATTACACTGGCTACCCATCCACTCCAGAATTCAGTATAAACCTTTTACCCTCACCCACAAAGCCTTCCATGGCTCAGCACCACCCTACATCTCCTCCCTTGTTTCAGTATACCACCCTACCCGCGCCCTCCGTTCTGCTGATGACCTGAGGTTAGCATCCTCAATAGTCAGAACCTCCCACTCCCGTCTCCATGACTTTACACGTGCAGCGCCAATTCTTTGGAATGCACTTCCCAGGTCAATACGATTAGTCCCCAATCCCCACAATTTTAAGCGTGCCCTGAAAACGCATTTATTCAGACTGGTCTATCGCCTCAACACATTAACCTAATCTATCCCCGTGTGGCACAGCCAAAAGTTTTACCATAAGCAGTTTTCCCGCATCATGTTCTCACATGTTTTATGCATCCATTAGCCCTCTGTGTCCGTACTGTCACATACCTAACAGTATGGCTGGTTCCTACAATCAGGGCAACTGTTACCACCCACCTTTCGTGTCTACCTCTTTCCTCATAGACTGTAAACTTGCGAGCAGGGCCCTCTTTCCTCTTGGTATTTGTTATAATCTACTGTATGTGATTACTGTTATGCTGTAATGTCTATTGTCTGTACAAATCCCCTTTGAAATGTAAAGTGCTGCGGAATATGTCGGCGCTATAAAAATAAAATTTTGTATTATTATTATTATTATTATCATTATCAGTGCCACAACCTCATCCCTGCAGAACCGCATGATCAGTGCCTCCAACTTATCCCTAAAGAGATATATAATCAGTGCCATCACATTGTCCCCGCAAAGCTGTAAGATCAGTGCCACCACCTAATCCCTGCAGAGCTATTTGATCAGTGCCACCACGTCATCCCCTCAGGGCTACATGATCAGTGCCACCAACTCATCCCTGCAGACCTGTATGATCAGTGCCACCACCTTGTAGACGCAGAACTGTATAATCAGTGCCACCACCTTGTCACCACAAAGTTGTATGATCAGTGCCACCAGTTGGTCAGCACAGAGCTGTATGATCAGTACCACCACCAAGTCCCCGCAGAGCTGTATGATCAGTGCCACCGCCTACTCCCTGCAGAGCTGTATGATCAGTGCAACCACCTCATCCCTGCACAGCTGTATCTTCAGTGCCACCACCTCTCACTGCAGAGCTGTATAATCAGTGCCACTACCTCATCCCTGCAAACCAGTTTAGTGCCACAACCTCCTCCCTGTAGAGCTGTCTGATCAGTGCCACCACCTTGTCCGCGCTGATCTGTATGTTCAGTGCCACCACCTTTTCCCTGCAGACATGTATGATCAGTGCCCCCACCTTGTCGCCGCAGAACTGTATAATCAGTGCTACCACCTTGTCACCGCATGAACAGTGCCACCAGTTGGTCAGCACAGAGCTGTATGATCAGTACCACTGCCTACTCCTCGCACAGCTGTTGAATCAGTGCCACCGCCTACTCCTTGCAGAGCTGTATGATCAGTGCCACCACCTAATCCCTGCAGAGCTATTTGATCAGTGCCACCACGTCATCCCCTCAGAGCTATATGATCAGTGCCACCACCTTGTCCACGCAAAGCTGTATGATGAGTGCTACCACCTCATCCCTGCAGACCTGTACGATCAGTGCCACCACATCATCCCTGCAGAGCCTTATCATCAGTGCCTCCATCTTGTCCCCGCAGAGCTGTATGATCAGTGCCACCACCTCCTCCCTGCAGAGCTGTATGATTAGTACCACCACCTCATCCTTGTAGAGCTTTAAGATCAGTGCCACCACTTTGTCCACGCTGAGCTGTATGTTCAGTGCCACCAACTCCTCCCTGCAGAGCTGTATGATCAGTGCCACCACCTTGTCCCCGCAAAGCTGTAACATAAGTGCCACCACTTTGTCCCCGCAGAGCTGTATGATCAGTGCCACCACCTACTCCCTGCAGAGCTGTATGATCAGTGCCAACTGGTATGATTGAGTCACCGTAGGAGGCAGACACAAAAATAGAAGCTACGTCCAGAAAAAAAGAGAAGTTGGCAACTATCAGATTGAATACCCCTGAACCTATCAACACAACTAGCAGTAGCCGTGGGGGATTCCTACGGTGCCCTAGACCCCTCGATCACAGCCGGAGAGCTAATTAGGCTAAAGACAGAAAAGGAAATCTAAACTGCCCCAGAGCAGACCCCAAAGTAAAAGGCAGCCCCCAACATATAATGACGCTGAAGCAAGATGAAAAAACACTCACACAGATAGAAATATAGGCTGAGCAAACGATGGGGCCCAAGCTAACTAAACAGAACAGGAAAGAAAGGTTGCTGTCTGCAATCTGCCAAAACCCTATCAAAGACATAAGCCAACAAGCTGATATGGAAAAAGACCCTGAAGCAGCTAGGCTTCAAAAACTAAATCAGCACTCAGTTATTTTCAGAAGACAGAGCTAAAGGAATTCAGCTCACCCCAGCAGGGAATGGCAGAAATCCAGAAAAACAAAGCAAAACAAAGTTAAAGCACAAATGCAAAAAGCCGAGCAGAAAACTTAGCTTTAGAAGAGCAGGAATTCAGACTGGTCTCCAAGGATCCCACAGAGAATTCACCCGCAGGGCAGAAGGGCGTCGGCGGCCTTATATCCAGTCAGTAACTCCACTCAGCCAGTCATCATCATTAGGCTCAGGTGCTTGATAATCAGGCTCACTACCTTTCTTTACCAGAAGAGGGAGTTCATCGGGCCTCAGTAGTGAAGGGGAAAATGAACTCACAACAGTACCTCCCCCTTGAGGAGGGGTCACCGAACCCTCATCCATGCCACCAGGGCGATCCGGGTGAGACCGATGAAAGGCACGCACCAATCTTTTGGCATGAATATCAGAGGCAGAGACCCAGGAATTATCCTCCTGACCATAACCCTTCCACTTAACCAAATACTGGAGTCTCCGTCTAGCCAGACGGGAATCCAGTACTTTCTCTACCTCATATTCCATGTTACCTTCAACCAATACAGGGTCTGGAGGTGCCACCCCCGGAACAACAGGTTCAACAAACCTCTTCAACAAAGATTTATGGAACACATTATGGATTTTAAATGTGACAGGAAGAGCCAAACGAAAAGAGAACGGATTAATAATCTCCAAAATCTTGTAAGGTCCAATAAATCTAGGCTTAAACTTAGGAGGAGCCACCTTCATAGCAATATTTTTTGATGATAACCACACCATATCACCAACCTTAAACTGGGGACCAATGGTCCTATGTCGGTTGGAAAACCGCTGGGCCTTTTCCTGGGAGAGAGATAACTTATCCACCACTTGGTCCCAGACCTGGTGCATTCTCTCCACCACAGTGTCAACACCTGGGCAGGCAGAGGGCTCCACCTGCCCTGAAGAAAATCGAGGATGAAACCCAAAGTTACAAAAAAAGGTGACATCAAAGTGGCAGAACTAGCTCCATTATTTAAAGCAAATTTGGCCAAGGGCAAAAATGAAACCCAATCATCCTGATCAGCAGAAATAAAACATCTCAAATATGACTCAAAGGTCTGGTTTGTTCTCTCTGTCTGCCCATTGGTCTGATGGTGAAAAGCAGTGGAGAAGGACAACTGAATTCCCAGCTTGGAACAGAAAGTTCTCCAAAATCTAGACACAAACTGAACTCCTCTGTCAGATACAATGTTCTCAGGAATCCCTTGCAAGCGAACCACCTGTTGCAAAAACAGGGGCACCAACTCAGAGGAAGACGGCAACTTAGGGAGTGGTACAAGATGAACCATCTTAGAGAACCTATCACAAATCACCCAAATAACAGTCATCCTTTGAGAGACAGGCATATGAGAGATGAAATCCATTGAAATATGGGTCCATGGCCTCTTGGGGACAGGCAAAGGCATCAACAACCCACTAGAGCGAGAACACGATTTAGACCGGGAGCACGTCCCACAGGACTGCACAAAATTCCTGACATCACGAGACAAGGAGGGCCACCAAAAAGATCGACTCACCAGATGTCTAGTAAAAAAAATACCTGGATGACCAGCCAAAGCACAGCAATGAACTTCAGACATCACTCTCTTCTTCCACTGATCAGGAACATACAACTTTCCACTGGGACAACGCTCAGGTTTGTCCTCCTGGAACTCTTCCAGAGCACGTCTCAAATCGGGCAAGATGGCAGAAAGAACTACCCCTTCGCCTAAGATGGTAGCAGGCTTGGTCACCACAGGAGAATCAGCAAAGAAGCTCCTAGAGAGGGCGTCTGCCTTGACATTCTTAGTTCCAGGAAGAAAAGAAACCACAAAATCAAAACGTGTAAAAAAACAAAGCCCACCTAGCCTGTCTAGGGCTCAAGCGCTTAGCCGACTCTAGGTAAATCAAATTCTTGTGGTCAGTGAGGACCACGACTTGATGCTTAGCTCCCTCCAACCAATGTCTCCACTCCTCAAATGCCCCTTTCATGGCCAACAGTTCCCGATTCCCCACATCATAGTTACGTTCAGATGGAGAGAACTTTCGGGAAAAGAAAGCACAGGGATTAATTTTAGATGTTACAGGATCCTTTTGGGACAAAACAGCTCCTGCACCAATCTCAGAAGCATCCACCTCTACCTGGAACGGAAGTGAGACATCAGGTTGCCGCAAAACCGGGGCGGAGGTGAATCTTCGCTTCAGCTCCTGAAAGGAAGAAACAGCCTCCGGAGACCAATTTAACACATCAGCACCCTTCTTAGTCAAATCAGTCAATGGCTTGGCAATACTAGAAAATTTTGCTATAAATTTCCGATAAAAATTAGCAAAACCCAAAAACTTCTGGAGGGCCTTCAAAGAAGTGGGCTGAACCCAATCGTAAATGGCCTGTACCTTGGCCGGGTCCATTTCAATAGTTGACGGGGACAAAATAAATCCCAAAAAAGAAATCCTCTGTACTCCAAAAAGGCATTTAGATCCTTTGACATACAGGGAATTCTCCCTCAAGATACGGAACACAGTCCGAATATGTTCCACATGAGAATCCCAGTCCTTGGAGAAGATCAAAATATCATCCAGATAGATAATCAAAAATTTATCGACAAAATCTCGGAAAATATCGTTCATGAAGCACTGGAAGACAGAAGGGGCATTAGTGAGCCCAAAAGGCATCACCAGGTACTCAAAATGTCCCTCCGGAGTATTAAACGCCGTCTTCCATTCATCCCCATGCTTAATGCGAATAAGATTATACGCCCCCCGAGGTCAAGCTTGGTAAACCAGCAAGCACCTTTAACTCTGTAGAATATATCAGAAATCAGGGGTAACGGATACTGATATTTAACAGTAATTTTGTTGAGGGCACGATAATCAATACAAGGTCTTAATGATCCATCCTTTTTGGCTACAAAAAAAAAACCGGCACCTAAGGGTGACGAGGATGGTCTAATATGACCCTTCTCCAACGCCTCCTTAATATAGGATCGCATAGCCTCATGCTCGGGTACAGATAAATTGAAGAGCCGACCCTTGGGAAATTTACACCCCGGGCTCAGTTCAATTGCACAGTCATAACTCCTATGAGGAGGCAGAGACGCAGACTCATTCTCACTAAATACATCATAAAAGTCCGCCAAATAATCAGGAACATCATGCGACTGAGGAGAGGTGGAAAACACCGGAGCCTCACTAAAGGCACACCGACAACCCCAACTCACCATAGACACAGATTTCCAATCCAAAACTGGATTATGAATTTGTAACCAGGGAAACCCCAGAACAATAGTATCATGCAGATTATGCAACACCAAAAATCTGCAATTTTCTTGATGGTCTGGGGCGACCCGCATTACCACCTGGGTCCAAAACTGAGGTTTATTTTTAGCCAAAGGAGTAGCATCAATCCCCCTCAAAGGGATAGGCGTCTGCAGAGGTGTCATCGGAAATCCACAACGTTTAGCAAAATCCAAGTCCATTAGGTTTAGGGCTGCTCCCGAATCCACAAAAGCCTTGGCGGAAAATGTGGACAGGGAGCAGATCAGAGTAATAGCCAGAAGAAACTTAGGTTGAACACTACCAACAGAAAACGTGTGTGCAAAGCGTTTCTCTCGTTTAGGGCAGACAGAAATAACATGCGAGGCATCTCCACAGAAAAAAAAACACAACTTATTACGCCTTCTGAACTCCTGACGCTGCTCTCTGGACAAAACTCTATCACATTGCATAGGTTCAGACATTTGTTCAACAGGTGGCAACACCTCTCGTGCAGTTTTGCGTTCGCGCAAACGCCGATCAACCTGAATAGCTAATGACATAGAATCGTCAAGACCAGAGGGAACAGGAAATCCCACCATAGTATCTTTTACGGCTTCTGAAAACCCCTTCCGAAAGAGAGCAGCCAAGACATTATCATTCCAGGTAGTAAGTACTGCCCATTTTCGGAATTTTTGACAGTACAATTCTGCAGAATCTCGATCCTGGTTCAATGCCAGCAGGGTCTTTTCAGCCTGATCAATGGCATTAGGTTTGTCATACAACAACCCCAAGGCTTGAAAAAATGCGTTCACATTAGTCAGAAAAGGATCATCTGGTTTCAAAGAAAACGCCCAATCCTGGGGATCGCCACGCAGCAAAGAGATGACAATTTTAACCTGCTGCGCGGAGCTCCCTGACGAGTTAGGCTTCAAGGCAAAAAATAATTTACAATTATTTTTGAAATTCAAAAATTTAGACCGATCCCCAAAAAATACATCAGGTGTAGGAATCTTTGGTTCAGCAGCATGTGAATGAGCAAGGTAGGCGGAAATTCCACGCACTTCCGCAGCGAGCTGCTCCACACGATCAGACAATTGCTTTATCTCCATTGAGAGAAAAAAAAAAAATCCCCCTACGGCCTCAGAGATATAGAGGAAAAAATATACACACTTTTTTTTTTTTTTTTTTACAATTCTTTCCTGCTATTGAGTACCCTAGGATCTGCGGTATGGCAGGTGATTCTGTTATGATTGAGTCACCGTAGGAGGCAGACACAAAAATAGAAGCTACGTCCAGAAAACCAGAGAAGTTGGCAACTATCAGACTGCAGACCCCTGAACCTATCAACACAACTAGCAGTAGCCGTGGGGGGTT
This sequence comes from Dendrobates tinctorius, assembly GCF_039654945.1. Classification (NCBI taxonomy): domain Eukaryota; kingdom Metazoa; phylum Chordata; class Amphibia; order Anura; family Dendrobatidae; genus Dendrobates; species Dendrobates tinctorius. Next base: position 8,215,479 of record NW_027361869.1, on the reverse strand, counting down.
CCTACGGTGCCCTAGACCCCTCAATCACAGCCGGAGAGCTAAATAGCCTAAAGACAGAAAAGGAAATCTAAACTGCCCCAGAGCAGACCCCAAAGTAAAAGGCAGCCCCCAACATATAATGACGGTGACGCAAGATGAAAAAACACTCACACAGATAGAAAGATAGGCTGAGCAAACAATGGGGCTCAAGCTAACTAAACAGAACAGGAAAGAAAGGTTGCTGTCTGCAATCTGCCAAAACCATATCAAAGACATAAGCCAACAAGCTGATATGGAAAAAGACCCTGAAGCAGCTAGGCTTCAAAAACTAAATCAGCACTAAGGTATTTTCAGAGGACAGAGCTAAAGGAATTCAGCTCACCCCAGCAGGGAATGGCAGAAATCCGGAAAAACAAAGCAAAACAAAGTCAAAGCACAAATGCAAAAAGCCGAGCAGAAAACTTAGCTTTAGAAGAGCAGGAATTCAGACTGGTCTCCAAGGATCCCACAGAGAAATCACCCGCAGGGCAGAAGGGCGTCGGCGGCCTTATATCCAGTCAGTAACTCCACTCAGCCAGTCATCATCATTAGGCTCAGGTGTTTGATAATCAGGCTCACTACCTTTCTTTACCAGAAGAGGGAGTTCATCGGGCCTCAGTAGTGAAGGGGAAAATGAACTCACAACAGCCAACATCTCCTCCCTGCAAAGCTGTCTAATCAGTGCCACCACCTCCTCTCTGCAGAGCTTTATGATCAGTGCCACCACCTGGTCCTCGCAGAGCTGTATGATAAGTACCACCACCTTGTCGCTGCAGAGGTGTATGATCAGTGTCACCACCTTGTCCCTGCAGAACTGTATGATCAGTGCCACCACCTCGTCACTGCAGGGCTGTATGATCTGTGCCACTACCTCCTCTCCTCCCTGCAGAGCTGTATGATCAGTGCCACAACCTCATCCCTGCAGAACTGCATGAACAGTTCCACCACCTCGTCAATGCAGAGCTGTATGATCAGTGCCACCATCTTGGCTGTTTGAGGACACAAATCTGTGCGCGATCCACGCTAAGAGGGTCACCATCATGCCCAAAGATATCCAGCTAGCCCGCCGGATCCGTGGGGAGAGATCTTAGATCTGTCCTGCCCTCCTGACTGCAACACAAATGCTCTTTCCAGCATCAATGTGCTCTCCATCCGCATGCCATACCCAGTACCCCAATTTTGGCCTGTATGATCAGTGCCACCTCCTCCTCCCCGCAGAGCTGTATGATCAGTGCCACCACTTCATCCCTGCAGAGCTCTATAATGAGTGCCACCACCTCGTCCCTGCTGACCTGTATGATCGGTGCCACCACCTCGTCTCTGCAGAGTTCTTCAGTGTTTTGTTCGCTGGCTCCACTTCATCTCCTCTTCCTCTTGCTTTCTGGGTACCTCAGGGCTCAGTCCTTGGCCCCCATCTCTTCTTGCTCTATACATCCCCAATTGGACAGACCATCAGCAAATTTGGCTTTCGGTACCATCTTTATGCTGATGACACACAACTGTATACGTCTTCCCCCGACCTTACCCCTCTGTAATACAGAACGCCAGTGACAGTCTGTCCGCAGTCTCCAATATCATCAGAACTCTATGATCAGTGCCACCATCTATTCCCTGCAGAGCTGTATGATCAGTGCCACCACCTATTCCCTTCAGAGCTGTGTGATCAGTGCCACCACCTCCTCCCTGCAGAGCTGTATGATCAGTACCACCACCTTGTCGCCGCAGAGGTGTATGATCAGTGTCACCACCTTGTCCCCGCAGAGCAGTATGATCAGTGCCACAACCTCATCCCTGCAGAACCGCATGATCAGTGCCTCCAACTTATCCCTAAAGACATATATAATCAGTGCAACCACATTGTCCCCGCAAAGCTGTATGATCAGTGCCACCACCTCCTCCCTGCAGAACTGTATGATCAGTGCCACCACCTCATCCATGCAGAGCTGTAAGATCAGTGACACAACCTGGTCCCTGTAGAGCCTTATGATCAGTGCCACCGCCTCCTTCCCAAAGAGCTGTATGATCAGTGCAACCACCTCATCCCTGCAGAGCTGTATGATCAGTGCTACTACCTCATCCCTGTAAACAAGTATGTTCAGTGCCACCACCTCCTCCCTGTAGAGCTGTCTGATCAGTACCACCTCCTTGTCCTCGCTGAGCTGTATGTTCAGTGCCACCACCTTTTCCCTGCAGAACCGCATGATCAGTGCCTCCAACTTATCCCTAAAGAGATATATAATCAGTGCAACCACATTGTCCCCGCAAAGCTGTATGATCAGTGCCAACACCTCATCCTTGCAGAGCTGTATGATCAGTGCCACCAACTCCTCCCTGCAGAGCTGTATGATCATTGCCACCATCTTATCCACACAGAGCTGTATGATCAGTGCCACCACCTCCTCCCTGCAGAACTGTATGATCAGTGCCACCACCTCATCCCTGCAGAGCTTTAAGATCAGTGACACAACCTTGTCCCTGCAGATCCTTATGATCAGTGCAACCACCTCATCCCTGTAGAGCTGTATCTTCAGTGCCACCACCTCTCACTGCAGAGCTGTATAATCAGTGCCACTAACTCATCCCGGCAAACAAGTATGTTCAGTGCCACCACCTCCTCCCTGTAGAGCTGTCTGATCAGTGCCACCACCTTGTCCGCGCTGAGCTGTATGTTCAGTGCCACCACCTTTTCCCTGCAGAGCTGTTTGTTCAGTGCCACCACCTTTCCATGCAGAGCTGTATGATCAGTGTCACCACCCTGTCGCCGCCGAACTGTATAATCAGTGCCACCACATTGTCACCGCAAAGCTGTATGATCAGTGCCACCAGTTGGTCAGCACAGAGCTGTATGATCATTACCACCACCTAGTCCCCGCAGAGCTGTATGATCAGTGCCACCGCCTACTCCTTGCAGGCGTATCTATCCACCTGACGAAGGAGATTTATTTCCGAAACGCCCGTGGGGGCATGTTCTTATACAACTCACGTAGCGTCAATCGGCTTACAGGTATTTTACACTTTGTGTTTTGTTGCACACGCCTTAGTGCGATTTGAATTTTTTGCACAGCTGCACCTCTGCACTTTGGGCACATTCATTATACATATATTTATTTTCTTTTTATGTAATTATCCTTGTGTCACTATATATATGCATTTTTGTACCTGGTTCATTAATTAAGAATTTTTGATATGGATTGGTTTTCCATTATCCATAAACACATGGCTAATGTGATTGTATACTCTAATATATATCTATATATATATATATATATATATATATTTTTTTTTTTAATGCACTTAATTGTTGTGTCAATATTTTAATAAAGGCATCTTTATTTAAAAAAATAAAAATTGTGCCATTTATTATTATCATTGTTATTATTTTTATCATTCATGTAGCATCTTTTTTATCCTGTGGGATTTCTCATTCCCATCCATCTTCGAGTTATTTTTTCCTTGCAGAGCTGTATGATCAGTGCCACCACGTCCTCCGCTCAGGGCTACATGATCAGTGCCACCACCTTGTCCCCGCAGAGCTGTATGATCAGGGCCACCACCTCCTCCCTGCAGAGCTGTATGATTAGTACCTCCACCTAATCCTTATAGAGCTTTAAGATCAGAGCCACCACCTTGTCCACGCTGAGCTATATGTTCAGTGCCACCACCTTGTCCCCGCAAAGCTGTATCATAAGTGCCACTACTTTGTCCGAGCAGAGCTGTATGATCAGTGCCATCAAATTGTCCCCACAGAGCTGTATGATCAGTGCCACCATCTCCTCCCTGTAAAGCTGTATAATCAGTGCCACCACCTCCTCTCTGCAGAGCTGTATGATCAGTGCCACCACCTCATCCCTGCAGAGCTTTATGATCAATGCCACCACCTGGTCCTTGCAGAGCTGTATGATCAGTACCACCACCTTGTCGCCACAGAGGTGTATGATCAGTGTCACCAACTTTTCCCTGCAGAGCTGTATGATCAGTGCCACCACTTCATCCCTGCAGGGCTGTATGATCTGTGCTACTGAATCATCCCTGCAGAGCTGTATGATCGGTGCCACTACCTCATCCCTGCAGAACTGCATAATCAGTGCCACGAACTCGTCACTGCAGAGCTGTATGATCAGTGCCACCACCTTGTCCCCACAAAGCTGTATCATAAGTGCCAACACTTTGTCCGAGCAGAGCTGTATGATCAGTGCCATCAAATCGTCCCCGCAGAGCTGTATGATCAGTGCCACCATATCCTCACTGCAAAGCTGTATAATCAGAGTCACCATCTCCTCTCTGCAGAGCTGTATGATCTGTGCCACTACCTCATCCCTGCAGAGCTGTATGATCTGTGCCACTACCTCATCCCTGCAGAGCTGTATGATCAGTGCCACAACCTCATCCCTTCAGAACCGCATGATCAGTGCCTCCAACTTATACCTAAAGAGATGTATAATCAGTGCAACCACATTGTCCCCGCAAAGCTGTATGATCAGTGCCACCACCTTGTCCCTGCAGGTCTGTAGGATCTGTGCCACTACCTCATCCCTGCAGAGCTGTATAATCAGTGTCACCACCTCCTCCCTGCTGAGCTGTATGATCAGTGCCACCACCTCCTCCCTGCTGAGCTGTATGATTAGTGCCACCACCTCGTCACTGCAGAACTTTATGATCAGTGCCACCACCTATTCCCTTCAGAGCTGTATGATCAGTGCCACCACCTCCTCCCTGCAGAGCTGTATGATCAGTACCAGCACCTTGTCGCCACAGACGTGTATAATCAGTGTCACCACATTGTCCCCGCAGAGGTGTATGATCAGTGCCACCTCCTCGTCCCTGGAGAGCTGTATGATCTGAGCCACTATCTCATCCCTGTAGAGCTGTATGATCAGTGCCAACACCTCGTCCTTGCAGAGCTGCATGATCAGTGCCACCAACTCCTCCCCACAGAGCTGCATGATCAGTGCAACCACCTCATCCCTGCACAGCTGTATCTTCAGTGACACCAACTCATACCTGCAGAGCTGTATGATCAGTGCCACTACCTCATCCCTGCAAACTAGTATGTTCAGTGCCACAACCTCCTCCCTGTAGAGCTGTCTGATCATTGCCACCACCTTGTCCGTGCTGAGCTGTATGTTCAGTGCCACCACCTTTTCCCTGCAGACCTGTGTGATCAGTGCCACCACCTTGTAGCCGCAGAATTGTATAATCAGTGCCACCACCTTGTCACCACAAAGTTGTATGATCAGTGCCACCAGTTGGTCAGCACAGAGCAGTATGATCTGTACCACCACCTAGTACCCGCAGAGCTGTATGATCAGTGCCACCGCCTACTCCTTGCAGAGCTGTATGATCATTGCCACCACCTAATCCCTGCAGAGCTATTTGATCAGTGCCACCACGTCATCCCCTCAGAGCTATATGATCAGTGCCACCACCTTGTCCGCGCAAAGCTGTATGATCAGTGCCACCACCTTGTCCCTGCAGAGCTATATGATGAGTGCTACCACCTCATCCCTGCAGACCTGTACGATCAGTGCCACCACATCATCCCTGCAGAGCTTTATCATCAGTGCCACCATCTTGTCCCCGCAGAGCTGTATGATCAATGCCACCACCTCCTCCCTGCAGAGCTGTATGATTAGTACCACCACCTCATCCTTGTAGAGCTTTAAGATCAGTGCCACCACCTTGTCCACGCTGAGCTGTATGTTCAGTGCCACCAACTCCTTCCTGCAGAGCTGTATGATCAGTGCCACGACCTTGTCCCCGCAAAGCTGTAACATAAGTGCCACCACTTTGTCCCCGCAGAGCTGTATGATCAGTGCCACCACTTACTCCCTGCAGAGCTGTATGATCAGTGCCAACTGTTATGATTGAGTCAGCGTAGGAGGCAGACACAAAAATAGAAGCTACGTCCAGAAAACCAGAGAAGTTGGCAACTATCAGATTGCAGACCCATGAACCTATCAACAAAACTAGCAGCAGCCGTGGGGGGTTCCTACGGTGCCCTAGACCCCTCGATCACAGCCGGAGAGCTAAATAGCCTAAAGACAGAAAAGGAAATCTAAACTGCCCCAGAGCAGACCCCAAAGTAAAAGGCAGCCCCCAACATATAATGACGGTGAAGCAAGATGAAAAAACACTCACACAGATAGAAAGATAGGCTGAGCAAACGATGGGGCCCAAGCTAACTAAACAGAACAGGAAAGGAAGGTTGCTGTCTGCAATCTGCCAAAACCATATCAAAGACATAAGCCAACAAGCTGATATGGAAAAAGACCCTGAAGCAGCTAGGCTTCAAAAACTAAATCAGCACTCAGGTATTTTCAGAAGACAGAGCTAAAGGAATTCAGCTCACCCCAGCAGGGAATGGCAGAAATCCAGAAAAACAAAGCAAAACAAAGTCAAAGCACAAATGCAAAAAGCCGAGCAGAAAACTTAGCTTTAGAAGACCAGGAATTCAGACTGGTTTCCAAGGATCCCACAGAGAAATCACCCGCAGGGCAGAAGGGCGTCGGCGGCCTTATATCCAGTCAGTAACTCCACTCAGCCAGTCATCATCATTAGGCTCAGGTGTTTGATAATCAGGCTCACTACCTTTCTTTACCAGAAGAGGGAGTTCATCGGGCCTCAGTAGTGAAGGGGAAAATGAACTCACAACAGCCAACATCTCCTCCCTGCAAAGCTGTCTAATCAGTGCCACCACCTCCTCTCTGCAGAGCTTTATGATCAGTGCCACCACCTGGTCCTCGCAGAGCTGTATGATAAGTACCACCACCTTGTCGCTGCAGAGGTGTATGATCAGTGTCACCACCTTGTCCCTGCAGAACTGTATGATCAGTGCCACCACCTCGTCACTGCAGGGCTGTATGATCTGTGCCACTACCTCCTCTCCTCCCTGCAGAGCTGTATGATCAGTGCCACAACCTCATCCCTGCAGAACTGCATGAACAGTTCCACCACCTCGTCAATGCAGAGCTGTATGATCAGTGCCACCATCTTGGCTGTTTGAGGACACAAATCTGTGCGCGATCCACGCTAAGAGGGTCACCATCATGCCCAAAGATATCCAGCTAGCCCGCCGGATCCGTGGGGAGAGATCTTAGATCTGTCCTGCCCTCCTGACTGCAACACAAATGCTCTTTCCAGCATCAATGTGCTCTCCATCCGCATGCCATACCCAGTACCCCAATTTTGGCCTGTATGATCAGTGCCACCACTTCATCCCGTCAGAGCTCTATAATGAGTGCCACCACCTCGTCCCTGCTGACCTGTATGATCGGTGCCACCACCTCGTCCCTGCAGAGTTCTTCAGTGTTTTGTTCGCTGGCTCCACTTCATCTCCTCTTCCTCTTGCTGTCTGGGTACCTCAGGGCTCAGTCCTTGGCCCCCATCTCTTCCCTCTCTATACAGCCCCAATTGGACAGACCATCAGCAAATTTGGCTTTCGGTACCATCTTTATGCTGATGACACACAACTGTATACGTCTTCCCCCGACCTTACCCCTCTGTAATACAGAACGCCAGTGACTGTCTGCCCGCAGTCTCCAATATCATCAGAACCGTATGATCAGTGCCACCATCTATTCCCTGCAGAGCTGTATGATCTGTGCCACCACCTATTCCCTTCAGAGCTGTATGATCAGTGCCACCACCTCCTCCCTGTTGAGCTGTATGATCAGTACCACCACCTTGTCGCCGCAGAGGTGTATGATCAGTGTCACCACCTTGTCCCCGCAGAGCTGTATGATCAGTGCCACAACCTCATCCCTGCAGAACCGCATGATCAGTGCATCCAACTTATCCCTAAAGATATATATAATCAGTGCAACCACATTGTCCCCGCAAAGCTGTATGATCAGTGCCACACCTCATCCTTGCAAAACTGTATGATCAGTGTCACCACCTCTTCCCTGCAGAGCTGTACGATCTGTGCCACTACCTCATCCCTGCAAAGCTGTATGATTAGTGCCACCACCTAGTCACTTCAGAACTGTATGGTTAGTGCCACCACCTCGTCACTGCAGAACTGTATGATCAGTGCCACCACCTATTCCTTTCAGAGCTGTGTGATCAGTGCCACCACCTCCTCCCTGCAGAGCTGTATGATCAGTACCACCACCTTGTGGCCGCAGAGGTGTATGATCAGTGTCACCACCTCTTCCCTGCAGAGCTGTATGATCAGTGCCACCAACTTCTCCCTGCAGAGCTGTGTGTTCAGTGCCACCACCTCCTCCCTGAAGAGCTGTATGATCAGTGCCACCACCTCCTCCCTGCTGAACTGTATAATTAGTGCCACCACCTCATCCCTGCAGAGCTGTAAGATCTGTGACACAACCTTGTCCCTGCAGAGCCTTATGGTCAGTGCCACCGCCTCCTCACCACAGTGCTGTATGATCAGTGCAACCACCTCATCCCTGCAGAGCTGTATCTTCAGTGCCACCACCTCATCCCTGTAGAGCTGTCTGATCAGTACCACCACTATGTCCGTGCTGAGCTGTATGTTCAGTGCCACCACCTTTCCCTGCAGTGCTGTATGTTCAGTGCCACCAACTCCTCCCTGTAGAGCTGTCTGATCAGTACCACCACTTTGTCCACGCTGAGCTGTATGTTCAGTGCCACCACCTTTCCCAGCAGTGCTGTATGTTCAGCGCCACCACCTCCTCCCTACAGAGCTGTATGATCAGTACCACCACCTTGTCCCCGCAGAGATGTATGATCAGTGCCACAACCTCATCCCTGCAGAACCGCATGATCAGTGCCTCCAACTTATCCCTAAAGAGATATGTAATCAGTGCAACCACATTGTCCCCGCAAAGCTGTATGATCAGTGCCAACACCTCATCCTTGCAGAGCTGTATGATCAGTGCCACCAACTCCTCCCTGCAGAGCTGCATGATCATTGCCACCATCTTATCCACACAGAGCTGTATGATCAGTGCCACCACCTACTCCCTGCAGAGCTGTGTGATCAGTGCCACCACCTCCTCCCTGCAGAGCTGTATGATCAATGCCACCACCTCCTCCCCGCAGAACTGTATGATCAGTGCCACCACCTCATCCCTGCAGAGCTTTAAGATCAGTGACTCAACCTTGTCCCTGCAGAGACTTATGATCTGTGCAACCACCTCATCCTTGCAGAACTGTATCTTCAGTGCCACCACCTCACCCCTGCAGAGCTGTATATTCAGTGCCACTACCTCATCCCGGCAAACAAGTATTTTCAGTGCCACCACCTCCTTCCTGTAGAGCTGTCTGATCAGTGCCACCACCTTGTCCGCGCTGAGCTGTATAATCAGTGCCACCACCTCTTCCCTGCAGAGCAGTATGATTAGTACCTCCACCTCATCCTTGCAAAGCTATAAGATCAGAGCCACCACCTTGTCCATGCTGAGCTATATGTTCAGTGCCACCACCTTGTCCCCGCAAAGCTGTATCATAAGTGCCACCACTTTGTCCGAGCAGAGATGTATGATCAGTGCTATCAAATTGTCCACACAGAGCTGTATGATCAGTGCCACCACCTCCTCTCTGCAGAGCTGTATGATCAGTGCCACAACCTCATCCTTGCAGAACCACATGATCAGTGCCTCCAACTTATCCCTAAAGAGATGTATAATCAGTACAACCACATTGTCCCCGTAAAGATGTATGATCAGTGCCACCACCTTGTCTGCGCAAGGCTGTATGATAAGTGCCAACACCTCGTCCCTGCAGAGCTGTATGATCAGTGCCACCAACTCTTCCCTGCAGATCTTTATGATCAGTGCCACCACCTGGCCCTTGCAGGGCTCTATGATCAGTGTCACCACATTGTCCCCGCAGAGCTGTATGATCAGTGCCACCAACTCTTCCCTGCAGATCTTTATGATCAGTGCCACCACCTGGCCCTTGCAGGGCTCTATGATCAGTGTCACCACATTGTCCCCGCAGAGCTGTATGATCTGTGCCACTACCTCATCCCTGCAGAGCTGTACCATTAGTGCCACCAAATCGTCACTGCAGAACTGTATGATCAGTGCCACCAACTATTCCCTTCAGAGCTGTGTGATCAGTGCCACCACCTTCTCCATGCAGAGCTGTATGATCAGTACCACCACCTTGTCACCGCAGAGGTGTATGATCAGTGCAACCACATTGTCCCCGCAAAGCTGTATGATCAGTGCCAACACCTCATCCTTGCAGATCTGTATGATAAGTGTCACCTCCTCTTCCCTGCAGAGCTGTATGATCAGTGCCACCAACTCCTCCCTGCAGAGCTGTATGATCAGTGCCACCATCTTAGCCACACAGAGCTGTATTATCAGTGCCACAACCTACTCCCTGCAGAGCTGTGTGATCAGTGCCACCACCTCCTCCCTGAAGAGCTGTATGATCAGTGCCACCACCTCCTCCCTGCAGAACTGTATGATCAGTGCCACCACTTCATCCATGCAGAGCTGTAAGATCAGTGACACAACCTTGTCCCTGCAGAGCCTTATGATCAGTGCCACCGCCTCCTCCCCAAAGAGCTGTATGATCAGTGCAACCACCTCATCCCTGCAGAGCTGTATCGTCAGTGCCACCACCTCATCCCTGCAGAGCTGTATGATCAGTGCCACTACCTTATCCTTGTAAACAAGTATGTTCAGTGCCACCACCTCCTCCCTGTAGAGCTGTATGATCATTGCCACCATCTTATCCACACAGAGCTGTATGATCAGTGCCACCACCTCCTCCCTGCAGAACTGTATGAACAGTGCCACCACCTCATCCCTGCAGAGCTTTAAGATCAGTGACACAACCTTGTCCCTGCAGATCCTTATGATCAGTGCAACCAACTCATCCCTGCAGACCTGTATCTTCAGTGCCGCCACCTCATCCCTGCAGAGCTGTATAATCAGTGCCACTACCTCATCCCGGCAAACAAGTATGTTCAGTGCCACCACCTCGTCACTGCAGGGCTGTATGATCTGTGCCACTACCTCCTCTCCTCCCTGCAGAGCTGTATGATCAGTGCCACAACCTCATCCCTGCAGAACTGCATGAACAGTTCCACCACCTCGTCAATGCAGAGCTGTATGATCAGTGCCACCATCTTGGCTGTTTGAGGACACAAATCTGTGCGCGATCCACGCTAAGAGGGTCACCATCATGCCCAAATATATCCAGCTAGCCCGCCGGATCCGTGGGGAGAGAGCTTAGATCTGTCCTGCCCTCCTGACTGCAACACAAATGCTCTTTCCAGCATCAATGTGCTCTCCATCCGCATGCCATACACAGTACCCCAATTTTGGCCTGTATGATCAGTGCCACCTCCTCCTCCCCGCAGAGCTGTATGATCAGTGCCACCACTTCATCCCTGCAGAGCTCTATAATGAGTGCCACCACCTCGTCCCTGCTGACCTGTATGATCGGTGCCACCACCTCGTCTCTGCAGAGTTCTTCAGTGTTTTGTTCGCTGGCTCCACTTCATCTCCTCTTCCTCTTGCTTTCTGGGTACCTCAGGGCTCAGTCCTTGGCCCCCATCTCTTCTTGCTCTATACAGCCCCAATTGGACAGACCATCAGCAAATTTGGCTTTCGGTAGCATCTTTATGCTGATGACACACAACTGTATACGTCTTCCCCCGACCTTACCCCTCTGTAATACAGAACGCCAGTGACAGTCTGTCCGCAGTCTCCAATATCATCAGAACTCTATGATCAGTGCCACCATCTATTCCCTGCAGAGCTGTATGATCAGTGCCACCACCTATTCCCTTCAGAGCTGTGTGATCAGTGCCACCACCTCCTCCCTGCAGAGCTGTATGATCAGTACCACCACCTTGTCGCCGCAGAGGTGTATGATCAGTGTCACCACCTTGTCCCCGCAGAGCAGTATGATCAGTGCCACAACCTCATCCCTGCAGAACCGCATGATCAGTGCCTCCAACTTATCCCTAAAGACATATATAATCAGTGCCACCACATTGTCCCCGCAAAGCTGTATGATCAGTGCCACCACCTCCTCCCTGCAGAACTGTATGATCAGTGCCACCACCTCATCCATGCAGAGCTGTAAGATCAGTGACACAACCTGGTCCCTGCAGAGCCTTATGATCAGTGCCACCGCCTCCTTCCCAAAGAGCTGTATGATCAGTGCAACCACCTCATCCCTGCAGAGCTGTATGTTCAGTGCTACTACCTCATCCCTGTAAACAAGTATGTTCAGTGCCACCACCTCCTCCCTGTAGAGCTGTCTGATCAGTACCACCTCCTTGTCCTCGCTGAGCTGTATGTTCAGTGCCACTACCTCATCCCGGCAAACAAGTATGTTCAGTGCCACCACCTCCTCCCTGTAGAGCTGTCTGATCAGTGCCACCACCCTGTCCGCGCTGAGCTGTATGTTCAGTGCCACCACCTTTTCCCTGCAGAGCTGTTTGTTCAGTGCCACCACCTTTCCATGCAGAGCTGTATGATCAGTGTCACCACCCTGTCGCCGCCGAACTGTATAATCAGTGCCACCACATTGTCACCGCAAAGCTGTATGATCAGTGCCACCAGTTGGTCAGCACAGAGCTGTATGATCATTACCACCACCTAGTCCCCGCAGAGCTGTATGATCAGTGCCACCGCCTACTCCTTGCAGGCGTATCTATCCACCTGACGAAGGAGATTTATTTCTGAAACGCCCGTGGGGGCATGTTCTTATACAACTCACGTAGCGTCAATCGGCTTACAGGTATTTTACACCTTGTGTTTTGTTGCACACGCCTTAGTGCGATTTGAATTTTTTGCACAGCTGCACCTCTGCACTTTGGGCACATTCATTATACATATATTTATTTTCTTTTTATGTAATTATCCTTGTGTCACTATATATATGCATTTTTGTACCTGGTTCATTAATTAAGAATTTTTGATATGGATTGGTTTTCCATTATCCATAAACACATGGCTAATGTGATTGTATACTCTAATATATATATATATATATATATATATATATATATATTTTAATGCACTTAATTGTTGTGTCAATATTTTAATAAAGGCATCTTTATTTAAAAAAATAAAAATTGTGCCATTTATTATTATCATTGTTATTATTTTTATCATTCATGTAGCATCTTTTTTATCCTGTGGGATTTCTCATTCCCATCCATCTTTGAGTTATTTTTTCCTTGCAGAGCTGTATGATCAGTGCCACCACGTCCTCCGCTCAGGGCTACATGATCAGTGCCACCACCTTGTCCACGCAAAGCTGTATGATCAGTGCCACCACCTCATCCCTGCAGAGCTTTATGATTAGTGCCACCATCTTGTCCCCGCAGAGCTGTATGATCAGGGCCACCACCTCCTCCCTGCAGAGCTGTATGATTAGTACCTCCACCTAATCCTTATAGAGCTTTAAGATCAGAGCCACCACCTTGTCCACGCTGAGCTATATGTTCAGTGCCACCACCTTGTCCCCGCAAAGCTGTATCATAAGTGCCACTACTTTGTCCGAGCAGAGCTGTATGATCAGTGCCATCAAATTGTCCCCACAGAGCTGTATGATCAGTGCCACCATCTCCTCCCTCTAAAGCTGTATAATCAGTGCCACCACCTCCTCTCTGCAGAGCTGTATGATCAGTGCCACCACCTCATCCCTGCAGAGCTTTATGATCAATGCCACCACCTGGTCCTTGCAGAGCTGTATGATCAGTACCACCACCTTGTCGCCACAGAGGTGTATGATCAGTGTCACCAACTTTTCCCTGCAGAGCTGTATGATCAGTGCCACCACTTCATCCCTGCAGGGCTGTATGATCTGTGCTACTGAATCATCCCTGCAGAACTGCATGATCAGTGCCACGACCTCGTCACTGCAGAGCTGTATGATCAGTGCCACCACCTTGTCCCCACAAAGCTGTATCATAAGTGCCAACACTTTGTCCGAGCAGAGCTGTATGATCAGTGCCATCAAATTGTCCCCGCAGAGCTGTATGATCAGTGCCACCATATCCTCACTGCAAAGCTGTATAATCAGTGTCACCATCTCCTCTCTGCAGAGCTGTATGATCTGTGCCACTACCTCATCCCTGCAGAGCTGTATGATCTGTGCCACTACCTCATCCCTGCAGAGCTGTATGATCAGTGCCACAACCTCATCCCTTCAGAACCGCATGATCAGTGCCTCCAACTTATACCTAAAGAGATGTATAATCAGTGCAACCACATTGTCCCCGCAAAGCTGTATGATTAGTGCCACCACCTTGTCCCTGCAGGTCTGTAGGATCTGTGCCACTACCTCATCCCTGCAGAGCTGTATAATCAGTGTCACCACCTCCTCCCTGCTGAGCTGTATGATCAGTGCCACCACCTCCTCCCTGCTGAGCTGTATGATTAGTGCCACTACCTCGTCACTGCAGAACTTTATGATCAGTGCCACCACCTATTCCCTTCAGAGCTGTATGATCAGTGCCACCACCTCCTCCCTGCAGAGCTGTATGATCAGTGCCACCACCTCCTCCCTGCAGAGCTGTATGATCAGTGCCAGCACCTTGTCGCCACAGACGTGTATAATCAGTGTCACCACATTGTCCCCGCAGAGGTGTATGATCAGTGCCACCTCCTCGTCCCTGCAGAGCTGTATGATCTGAGCCACTATCTCATCCCTGTAGAGCTGTATGATCAGTGCCACAACCTCATCCCTGCAGAACTGCATGATCAGTGCCTCCAACTTGTCCCTAAAGAGATGTATAATCAGTGCAACCACATTGTCCCCGCAAAGCTGTATGATCAGTGCCAACACCTCGTCCTTGCAGAGTTGCATGATCAGTGCCACCAACTCCTCCCCACAGAGCTGCATGATCAGTGCAACCACCTCATCCCTGCACAGCTGTATCTTCAGTGACACCACCTCATACCTGCAGAGCTGTATGATCAGTGCCACTACCTCATCCCTGCAAACTAGTATGTTCAGTGCCACAACCTCCTCCCTGTAGAGCTGTCTGATCAGTGCCACCACCTTGTCCGTGCTGAGCTGTATGTTCAGTGCCACCACCTTTTCCCTGCAGACCTGTGTGATCAGTGCCTCCACCTTGTAGCCGCAGAATTGTATAATCAGTGCCACCACCTTGTCACCACAAAGTTGTATGATCAGTGCCACCAGTTGGTCAGCACAGAGCAGTATGATCAGTACCACCACCTAGTACCCGCAGAGCTGTATGATCAGTGCCACCGCCTACTCCTTGCAGAGCTGTATGATCATTGCCACCACCTAATCCCTGCAGAGCTATTTGATCAGTGCCACCACGTCATCCCCTCAGAGCTATATGATCAGTGCCACCGCCTTGTCCACGCAAAGCTGTATGATCAGTGCCACCACCTCGTCCCTGCAGAGCTTTATGATCAGTGCCACCATCTTGTCCCCGCAGAGCTGTATGATCAGTGCCACCACCTCCTCCCTGCAAAGCTGTATGATTAGAACCATCACCTCATCCTTGTAGAGCTTTAAGATCAGTGCCACCACCTTGTTCACGCTGAGCTGTAACATAAGTGCCACCACTTTGTCCGAGCAGAGCTGCATGATCAGTGCCACCATTTCCTCCCTGCAGAGCTGTATGATCCGTACCACCACCATGTCGCCGCAGAGGTGTATGATCAGTGTCACCACCTTGTCCCCGCAGAGCTATAAGATCAGTGCCACCACCTCGTCCCTGCAGGGCTGTATGATCTGTGCCACCACCTCGTCACTGCAGAACTGTATGATTAGTGCCACCACCTCATCACTGCAGAACTGTATGATCAGTGCCACCACCTCCTCCCTGTTGAGCTGTATGATCAGTACCACCACCTTGTCGCCGCAGAGGTGTATGATCAGTGTCACCACCTTGTCCCCGCAGAGCTGTATGATCAGTGCCACAACCTCATCCCTGCAGAACCGCATGATCAGTGCCTCCAACTTATCCCTAAAGATATATATATATAATCAGTGCAACCACATTGTCCCCGCAAAGCTGTATGATCAGTGCCACACCTCATCCTTGCAAAACTGTATGATCAGTGTCACCACCTCTTCCCTGCAGAGCTGTACGATCTGTGCCACTACCTCATCCCTGCATAGCTGTATGATTAGTGCCACCACCTCGTCACTTCAGAACTGTATGGTTAGTGCCACCACCTCGTCACTGCAGAACTGTATGATCAGTGCCACCACCTATTCCCTTCAGAGCTGTGTGATCAGTGCCACCACCTCCTCCCTGCAGAGCTGTATGATCAGTACCACCACCTTGTGGCCGCAGAGGTGTATGATCAGTGTCACCACCTCTTCCCTGCAGAGCTGTATGATCAGTGCCACCAACTTCTCCCTGCAGAGCTGTGTTTTCAGTGCCACCACCTCCTCCCTGAAGAGCTGTATGATCAGTGCCACTACCTCCTCCCTGCTGAACTGTATAATTAGTGCCACCACCTCATCCCTGCAGAGCTGTAAGATCTGTGACACAACCTTGTCCCTGCAGAGCCTTATGGTCAGTGCCACCGCCTCCTCACCACAGTGCTGTATGATCAGTGCAACCACCTCATCCCTGCAGAGCTGTATCTTCAGTGCCACCACCTCATCCCTGCAGAGCTGTAAGATCAGTGACACTACCTCATCCCTGCAAACAAGTATGTTCAGTGCCACCACCTCCTCCCTGTAGAGCTGTCTGATCAGTACCACCACTATGTCCGTGCTGAGCTGTATGTTCAGTGCGACCACCTTTCCCTGCAGTGCTGTATGTTCAGTGCCACCAACTCCTCCCTGTAGAGCTGTCTGATCAGTACCACCACTTTGTCCACGCTGAGCTGTATGTTCAGTGCCACCACCTTTCCCTGCAGTGCTGTATGTACAGCGCCACCACCTCCTCCCTGCAGAGCTGTATGATCAGTACCACCACCTTGTCCCCGTAGAGCTGTATGATCAGTGCCACAACCTCATCCCTGCAGAACCGCATGATCAGTGCCTCCAACTTATCCCTAAAGAGATATATAATCAGTGCAACCACATTGTCCCCGCAAAGCTGTATGATCAGTGCCAACACCTCATCCTTGCAGAGCTGTATGATCAGTGCCACCAACTCCTCCCTGCAGAGCTGCAAGATCATTGCCACCATCTTATCCACACAGAGCTGTATGATCAGTGCCACCACCTACTCCCTGCAGAGCTGTGTGATCAGTGCCACCACCTCCTCCCTGCAGAGCTGTATGATCAATGCCACCACCTCCTCCCCGCAGAACTGTATGATCAGTGCCACCACCTCATCCCTGCAGAGCTTTAAGATCAGTGACTCAACCTTGTCCCTGCAGAGACTTATGATCAGTGCAACCACCTCATCCTTGCAGAACTGTATCTTCAGTGCCACCACCTCACCCCTGCAGAGCTGTATAATCAGTGCCACTACCTCATCCCGGCAAACAAGTATTTTCAGTGCCACCACCTCCTTCCTGTAGAGCTGTCTGATCAGTGCCACCACCTTGTCCGCGCTGAGCTGTATAATCAGTGCCACCACCTCTTCACTGCAGAGCAGTATGATTAGTACCTCCACCTCATCCTTGCAAAGCTATAAGATCAGTGCCACCACCTTGTCCCCGCAAAGCTGTATCATAAGTGCCACCACTTTGTCCGAGCAGAGATGTATGATCAGTGCTATCAAATTGTCCACACAGTGCTGTATGATCAGTGCCACCACCTCCTCTCTGCAGAGCTGTATGATCAGTGCCACAACCTCATCCTTGCAGAACCACATGATCAGTGCCTCCAACTTATCCCTAAAGAGATGTATAATCAGTATAACCACATTGTCCCCGTAAAGATGTATGATCAGTGCCACCACCTTGTCTGCGCAAGGCTGTATGATAAGTGCCAACACCTCGTCCCTGCAGAGCTGTATGATCAGTGCCACCAACTCTTCCCTGCAGATCTTTATGATCAGTGCCACCACCTGGCCCTTGCAGGGCTCTATGATCAGTGTCACCACATTGTCCCCGCAGAGCTGTATGATCAGTGCCACCAACTCTTCCCTGCAGATCTTTATGATCAGTGCCACCACCTGGCCCTTGCAGGGCTCTATGATCAGTGTCACCACATTGTCCCCGCAGAGCTGTATGATCTGTGCCACTACCTCATCCCTGCAGAGCTGTACCATTAGTGCCACCAAATCGTCACTGCAGAACTGTATGATCAGTGCCACCACCTTCTCCATGCAGAGCTGTATGATCAGTACCACCACCTTGTCACCGCAGAGGTGTATGATCAGTGCAACCACATTGTCCCCGCAAAGCTGTATGATCAGTGCCAACACCTCATCCTTGCAGATCTGTATGATAAGTGTCACCTCCTCTTCCCTGCAGAGCTGTATGATCAGTGCCACCAACTCCTCCCTGCAGAGCTGTATGATCAGTGCCACCATCTTAGCCACACAGAGCTGTATTATCAGTGCCACAACCTACTCCCTGCAGAGCTGTGTGATCAGTGCCACCACCTCCTCCCTGAAGAGCTGTATGATCAGTGCCACCACCTCCTCCCTGCAGAACTGTATGATCAGTGCCACCACTTCATCCATGCAGAGCTGTAAGATCAGTGACACAACCTTGTCCCTGCAGAGCCTTATGATCAGTGCCACCGCCTCCTCCCCAAAGAGCTTTATGATCAGTGCAACCACCTCATCCCTGCAGAGCTGTATCGTCAGTGCCACCACCTCATCCCTGCAGAGCTGTATGATCAGTGCCACTACCTCATCCCTGTAAACAAGTATGTTCAGTGCCACCACCTCCTCCCTGTAGAGCTGTATGATCATTGCCACCATCTTATCCACACAGAGCTGTATGATCAGTGCCACCACCTCCTCCCTGCAGAGCTGTATGATCATTGCCACCATCTTATCCACACAGAGCTGTATGATCAGTGCCACCACCTCCTCCCTGCAGAACTGTATGAACAGTGCCACCTCATCCCTGCAGAGCTTTAAGATCAGTGACACAACCTTGTCCCTGCAGATCCTTATGATCAGTGCAACCAACTCATCCCTGCAGACCTGTATCTTCAGTGCCGCCACCTCATCCCTGCAGAGCTGTATAATCAGTGCCACTACCTCATCCCGGCAATCAAGTATGTTCAGTGCCACCACCTCCTCCCTGTAGAGCTGTCTCATCAGTGCCACCACCTTTTCCCTGCAGAGCTGTTTGTTCAGTGCCACCACCTTTCCATGCAGAGCTGTATGATCCGTGTCACCACCTTGTCGCCGCAGACTGTATAATCAGTGCCACCACATTGCCACCGCAAAGCTGTATGATCAGTGCCACCACCTAGTCCCCGCAGAGCTGTATGATCAGTGCCACCGCCTACTCCTTGCAGGCGTATCTATCCACCTGACGAAGGAGATTTATTTCCGAAACGCCCGTCGGGGCATGTTCTTATACAACTCACATAGAGTCAATCGGCTTACAGGTATTTTACACTTTGTGTTTTGTTGCACACGCCTTAGTGCGATTTGAATTTTTTGCACAGCTGCACCTCTGCACTTTGGGCACATTCATTATACATAAATTTATTTTCTTTTTATGTAATTATCCTTGTGTCACTATATATATGCATTTTTGTACCTGGTTCATTAATTAAGCCTTTTTGATATGGATTGGTTTTGGCTAATGTGATTGTATACTCTAATATATATATATATATATATATATATATATATAATTTTTTTTTTTTAATGCACTTAATTGTTGTGTCAATATTTTAATAAAGGCATCTTTATTTAAAAAAATAAAAATTGTGCCATTTATTATTATCATTGTTATTATTTTTATCATTCATGTAGCATCTTTTTTATCCTGTGGGATTTCTCATTCCCATCCATCTTTGAGTTATTTTTTCCTTGCAGAGCTGTATGATCAGTGCCACCACGTCCTCCGCTCAGGGCTACATGATCAGTGCCACCACCTTGTCCACGCAAAGCTGTATGATCAGTGCCACCACCTCATCCCTGCAGAGCTTTATGATTAGTGCCACCATCTTGTGCCCGCAGAGCTGTATGATCAGTGCCACCACCTCCTCCCTGCAGAGCTGTATGATTAGTACCTCCACCTAATCCTTGTAGAGCTTTAAGATCAGAGCCACCACCTTGTCCACGCTGAGCTATATGTTCAGTGCCACCACCTTGTCCCCGCAAAGCTGTATCATAAGTGCCACTACTTTGTCCGAGCAGAGCTGTATGATCAGTGCCATCAAATTGTCCACACAGAGCTGTATGATCAGTGCCACCATCTCCTCCCTGTAAAGCTGTATAATCAGTGCCACCACCTCCTCTCTGCAGAGCTGTATGATCAGTGCCACCACCTCATCCCTGCAGAGCTTTATAATCAGTGCCACCACCTGGTCCTTGCAGAGCTGTATGATCAGTACCACCACCTTGTCGCCACAGAGGTGTATGATCAGTGTCACCAACTTTTCCCTGCAGAGCTGTATGATCAGTGCCACCACTTCATCCCTGCAGGGCTGTATGATCTGTGCTACTGAATCATCCCTGCAGAACTGCATGATCAGTGCCACGACCTCGTCACTGCAGAGCTGTATGATCAGTGCCACCACCTTGTCCCCACAAAGCTGTATCATAAGTGCCAACACTTTGTCCGAGCAGAGCTGTATGATCAGTGCCATCAAATTGTCCCGGGAGAGCTGTATGATCAGTGCCACCACCTACTCCCTGCAGAGCTGTATGATCAGTGCCACCATCTCCTCCCTGCAAAGCTGTATAATCAGTGCCACCACCTCCTCTCTGCAGAGCTGTATGATCTGTGCCACCACCTCTTCCCTGCAAAGCAGTATGATTAGTGCCACCACCTCGTCACTGCAGAACTTTATGATCAGTGCCACCACCTATTCCCTTCAGAGCTGTATGATCAGTGCCACCACCTCCTCCCTGCAGAGCTGTATGATCAGTACCAGCACCTTGTCGCCACAGACGTGTATAATCAGTGTCACCACCTTGTCCCCGCAGAGGTGTATGATCAGTGCCACCTCCTCATCCCTGTAGAGCTGTATGATCTGAGCCACTATCTCATCCCTGCAGACCTGTATGATCAGTGCCAGCACATCATCCCTGCAGAGCTTTATGATCAGTGCCACCATCTTGTCCCCGCAGAGCTGTATGATCAGTACCACCACCTTGTTGCTGCAGAGGTGTATGATCAGTGCCACCACCTCCTCCCTGCAGAGCTGTATGATCAGTACCAGCACCTCGTCGCCACAGACGTGTATAATCAGTGTCACCACCTTGTCCCCGCAGAGGTGTATGATCAGTGCCGCCACCTCCTCTCTGCAGAGCTGTATGATCAGTGCCACCACCTCATCCCTGCAGAGCTTTATGATCAGTGCCACCACCTGGTCCTTGCAGAGCTGTATGATCAGTACCATCACCTTGTCGCCACAAAGGTGTATGATCAGTGTCACCAACTTTTCCCTGCAGAGCTCTATGATCAGTGCCACCCTTTCATCCCTGCAGGGCTGTATGATCTGTGCTACTGAATCATCCCTGCAGAACTGCATGATCATTGCCACAACCTCGTCACTTCAGAGCTGTATGATCAGTGCCACCACCTTGTAGCCGCAGAACTGTATAATCAGTGCCACCACCTTGTCACCACAAAGTTGTATGATCAGTGCCACCAGTTGGTCAGCACAGAGCTGTAAGATCAGTGCCACCGCCTACTCCTTGCAGAGCTGTATGATCATTGCCACCACCTAATCCCTGCAGAGCTATTTGATCAGTCCACCACGTCATCCCCTCAGAGCTATATGATCAGTGCCACCACCTTGTCCACGCAAAGCTGTATGATCAGTGCCACCACCTCCTCCCTGCAAAGCAGTATGATTAGTGCCACCAACTCGTCACTGCAGAACTTTATGATCAGTGCCACCACCTATTCCCTTCAGAGCTGTATGATCAGTGCCACCACCTCCTCTCTGCAGAGCTGTATGATCAGTACCACCACCTTGTCGCCGCAGAGGTATATTATCAGTGTCACCACCTTGTCCCCGCAGAGCTGTATGATCAGTGCCACATCCTCATCCCTGCAGAGCTGTGTGATCTGTGCCACTACCTCATCCCTTCAGAGCTGTATGATCAGTGCCACTAACTCATACCTGCAGAGCTGTATGATCAGTGCCACAACCTCATCCCTGCATAACTGCATGATCAGTGCCTCCAACTTATCCCTAAAGAGAAGTATAATCAGTGCAACCACATTGTCCCCGCAAAGCTGTATGATCAGTGCCAACACCTCGTCCTTGCAGAGCTGTATGATCAGTGCCACAACCTCATCCCTGCATAACTGCATGATCAGTGCCTCCAACTTATCCCTAAAGAGATGTATAATCAGTGCAACCACATTGTCCCCGCAAAGCTGTATGATCAGTGCCAACACCTCGTCCTTGCAGAGCTGTATGATCAGTGTCACCACCTCTTCCCTGCAGAGCTGCATTATCAGTGCCACCATCTTATCCACACAGAGCTGAATGATCAATGCCACCACATACTCCCTGCCGATCTGTAAGATCAGTGACACAACCTTGTCCCCACAGAGCTGTATGATCATTGCAACCACCTCATCCCTGCAGAGCTGAATCTTCAGTGCCACCACCTCATACCTGCAGAGCTGTATGATCAGAGCCACTACCTTATCCCTGCAAACCAGGATGTTCAGTGCCAAAACCTCCTCCCTGTAGAGCTGTCTGATCAGTGCCACCACCTTGTCCGTGCTGAGCTGTATGTTCAGTGCCACCACCTTTTCCCTGCAGACCTGTATGATCAGTGCCACCACCTTGTCACCGCAGAACTGTATAATCAGTGCCATCACCTTGTCACCGCAAAGTTGCATGATCAGTGCCACCAGTTGGTCAGCACAGAGCTGTATAATCAGTGCCACCACCTAATCCCTGCAGAGCTGTTTGATCAGTGCCACCACCTTGTCACCGCAGAACTGTATAATCAGTGCCACCACCTTGTCCGCGCTGAGCTGTATGTTCAGTGTCACCTCCTTTTCCCTTCAGACCTGTATGAACAGTGCCAGCACCTTGTCACCGCAGAACTGTATAATCAGTGCCATCACCTTGTCACCGCAAAGTTGCATGATCAGTGCCACCAGTTGGTCAGCACAGAGCTGTATGATCAGTGCCACCAACTCCTCCCTGCAGAGCTGTATGATCAGTGCCACAACCTTTTCCCCGCAAAGCTGTAACATAAGTGCCACCACTTTGTCCCCGCAGAGCTGTATGATCAGTGCCACCACCTACTCCCTGCAAAGCTGTCTAATCAGTGCCACCACCACCTCTGCAGAGCTTTACGATCAGTGCCACCACCTGGTCCTCGCAGAGCTGTAGGATCCGTGCCACCACCTTGTCGCCGCAGAGGTGTATGATCAGTGCCACCACCTCATCCCTGCAGGGCTGTATGATCTGTGCCACTACCTCCTCTCCTCCCTGCAGAGCTGTATGATTTGTGCCACTACCTCATCCCTGCCGAGCTGTATGATCAGTGCCACAACCTCATCCCTGCAGAACTGCATGATCAGTGCCACCACCTCGTCACTACAGAGCTGTATGATCAGTTCACCATCTTGGCTGTTTGAGGACACAAATCTGTGCGCGATCCACGCTAAGAGGGTCACCATCATGCCCAAAGATATCCAGCTAGCCCGCTGGATCCGTGGGGAGAGAGCTTAGATCTGTCCTGCTCACCTGACTGCCACACAAAGGCTCTTTCCAGCATCAATGTGCTCTCCATCTGCATGCTATACCCCGTCCCCCATTTTTGGCCTGTATGATCAGTGCCACCTCCTCCTCCCCCGCAGAGCTGTATGATCAGTGCCACCACTTCATCCCTGCAGAGTTCTATAATGAGTGCCACCACCTCGTCCCTGCTGACCTGTATGATCGGTGCCACCACCTCGTCCCTGCAGAGTTCTTCAGTGTTTTGTTCTCTGGCTCCACTTCATTTCCTCTTCCTCTTGCTGTCTGGGTACCTCAGGGCTCAGTCCTTGGCCCCCATCTCTTCTCTCTCTATACAGCCCCAATTGGACAGACCATCAGCAAATTTGGCTTTCGGTACCATCTTTATGCTGATGACACACAACTGTATACGTCTTCCCCTGACCTTACCCCTCTGTAATACAGAACGCCAGTGACTGTCTGTCCGCAGTCTCCAATATCATCAGAACTGTATGATCAGTGCCACCATCTATTCCCTGCAGAGCAGTATGACCAGTACTGCCAACACATCCCTGCAGACCTGTATGATCTGTACCACCACCTAGTCACCACAAAGAAGTATGATCAGTGCCACCACCTCGCCCCTGCAGAGCTGTATGATTACTGCCACTGCCTCATCCCTGCAGAGCTGTATGATCAGTGCCACAACCTCATCCCTGCAGAAATGGATGATCAGTGCCTCCAACTTATCCCTAAAGAGATGTATAATCAGTGCAACCACATTGTCCCCGTAACGATGTATGATCAGTGCAACCACCTTGTCTGTGCACGGCTGTATGATAAGTGCCAACACCTCGTCCCTACAGAGCTGTATGATTAGTGCCACCAACTTTTCCCTGCAGAGCTTTATGATCAGTGCCACCACCTGGCCCTTGCAGAGCTCTATGATCAGTACCACCAACTTGTCGCCACAGAGGTGTATGATCAGTGTCACCACCTTGTCCCAGCAGAGCTGTAAGATCAGTGCCACTACCTCGTCCCTGCAGGGCTGTATGATCTGTGCCACTACCTCATCCCTGCAAAGATGTATGATTAGTGCCACCACCTCGTCACTGCAGAACTGTATGATCAGTGCCACCACCTATTCCCTTCAGAGCTGTGTGATCAGTGCCACCACCTCCTCCCTGCAGAGCTGTATGATCAGTACCACCACCTTGTCGCCGCAGAGGTGAATGATCAGTGTCACCACCTTATCCCCGCAGAGCTGTATGATCAGTGCCACAACCTCATGCCTGCAGAACCGCATGATCAGTGCCTCCAACTTATCCCTAAATAGATATATAATCAGTGCAACCACATTGTCCCCGCAAAGCTGTATGATCAGTGCCAACACCTCATCCTTGCAGAATTGTATGATCAGTGTCACCACCTCTTCCCTGCAGAGCTGTATGATCAGTGCCACCAACTCCTCCCTGCTGAGCTGTATGATCAGTGCCACCACCTCCTCCCTGCAGAGCTGTATGATCAGTGCCACCACCTCATCCCTGCAGAGCTGTATGATCAGTGCCACAACCTCATCTCTGCAGAACCGCATGATCAGTGCCTCCAACTTATCCCTAAAGAGATATATAATCAATGCAACCACATTGTCCCCGCAAAACTGTATGATCAGTGCCAACACATCATCCTTGCAGAGCTTTATGATCAGTGTCACCACCTCTTCCCTGCAGAGCTGTATGATCAGTGCCACCAACTCCTCCCTGCAGAGCTGTATGATCAGTGCCACCATTTTATCCACACAGAGCTGTATGATCAGTGCCACCACCTACTCCCTGCAGATCTGTGTGATCAGTGCCACTACCTCCTCCCCGCAGAACTGTATGATCAGTGCACCACCTCATCCCTGCAGAGCTGTAAGATCAGTGACACAACCTTGTCCCTACAGAGCCTTATGATCAGTGCCACCGCCTCCTCCCCACAGAGGTGTATGATCAGTGCAACCACCTCCTCCCTGTAGAGCTGTCTGATCAGTACCACCACCTTGTCCAAGCTGAGCTGTATGTTCAGTGCCACCACCTTTTCCCTGCAGAGCTGTATGTTCAGCGCCACCACCTCCTCCCTGCAGAGCTGTATGATCAGTACCACCACCTTGTCCCCGCACAGCTGTATGATCAGTGCCACAACCTCATCCTTGCAGAACCGCATGATCAGTGCCTCCAACTTATCCCTAAAGAGATTTATAATCAGTGCAACCACATTGTCCCCGCAAAGCTGTATGATCAGTTCCAACACCTCATCCTTGCAGAGCTGTATGATCAGTGCCACCAACTCCTCCCTGCAGAGCTGTATTATCATTGCCACCATCTTATCCACACAGAGCTGTATGATCAGTGCCACCACCTGATCCCCGCAGAACTGTATGATCAGTGCCACCACCTCATCCCTGCAGAGCTTTAAGATCAGTGACACAACCTTGTACCTGCAGAGCCTTATGATCAGTGCAACCACCTCATCCCTGCAGAGCTGTATCTTCAGTGCCATCACCTCATCCCTGCAGAGGTGTATGATCAGTGCCACTACCTCATCCCTGCAAGCAAGTATGTACAGTGCCAACACCTCCTCCCTGTAGAGCTGTCTGATCAGTGCCACCACCTTGTCCGCGCTGAGCTGTATGTTCAGTGCCACCACCGTTTCCCTGCAGAGCTGCTTGTGGAGTGCCACCACCTTTCCATGCAGAGCTGTATGATCAGTACTACCACGTTGTCGCCGCAGAACTGTATAATCAGTGCCACCACATTGTCACCGCAAAGCTGTATGATCAGTGCCATCAGTTGGTCAGCACAGAGCTGTATGATCAGTACCACCACCTAGTCCCCGCAGAGCTGTATGATCAGTGCCACTGCCTACTCCTTGCAGAGCTGTAAGATCAGTGCCACCACCTAATCCCTGCAGAGCTATTTGACCAGTGCCACCACCTCGTCCCTGCAGAGATGTATGATGAGTGCTACCACCTCATCCCTGCAGACCTGTATGATCAGTGCCACCACATCATCCCTGCAGAGCTTTATGATCAGTGCCACCATCTTGTCCCCGCAGAGCTGTATGATCAGTACCACCACCTTGTTGCTGCAGAGGTGTATGATCAGTGTCACCAACTTTTCCCTGCAGAGCTGTATGATCAGTGCAACCACCTCATCCAGGCACAGCTGTATGATCAGTGCCACTACCTCATCCCTGCAAACCAGTATGTTCAGTGCCACAACCTCCTCCATGTAGAGCTGTCTGATCAGTGCTACCATCTTGTCCGCGCTGAGCTGTATGTTCAGTGCCACCACCTTTTACCTGCAGACCTGTATGATCAGTGCCACCACCTTGTCGCCGCAAAGTTGTATGATCAGTGCCACCGCCAACTCCTTGCAGAGCTGTACGATCAGTGCCACCACCGAATCCCTGCAGAGCTATTTGATCAGTGCCACCACGTCATCCCCTCAGAGCTTTATGATCAGTGCCACCATCTTGTCCCCGTAGAGCTGTATGATCAGTGCCACCACCTCCTCCCTGCAGAGCTGTATGATTAGCACCACCACCTCATCCTTGTAGAGCTGTATTATCACTGCCACCACCTTGTCCCCGCAAAGCTGTAACATAAGTGCCACCACATTGTCCGAGCAGAGCTGCATGATCAGTGCCACCACCTCCTCTCTGCAGAGCTGTATGATAAGTGCCACCACCTGGTCCTTGCAGAGCTGTATGATCAGTACCAACACCTTGTCGCCGCAGAGGTGTATGATCAGTGCCACCACCTCCTCTCTGCAGAGCTGTATGATAAGTGCCACCACCTGGTCCTTGCAGAGCTGTATGATCAGTACCAACACCTTGTCCCCGCAGAGCTGTATGATCAGTGCCACCACCTTGTCGCCGCAGAGGTGTATTATCAGTGTCACCACCTTGTCCCCGCAGAGCTGTATGATCAGTGCCACCTCCTCATTCCTGCAGAGCTGTATGATCAGTGCCACCACCTCCTCCCTGAAAAGCAGTATGATTAGTGCTACCAACTCGTCACTGCAGAACTTTATGATCAGTGCCACCACACATTCCCTTCAGAGCTGTATGATCAGTGCCACCACCTCCTCTCTGCAGAGCTGTATGATCAGTACCACCACCTTGTCGCCGCAGAGCTGTATGATCAGTGCCACAACCTCATCCCTGCAGAGCTGTATGATCAGTGCCACAACCTCATCCCTGCAGAGCTGTATGATCAGTGCCACCACCTCGTCCCTGCAGAGCTGTATGATCAGTGCCACCACCTCGTCCCTGCACACCTGTATCATCAGTGCCACCACATCATCCCTGCAGAGCTTTATGATCAGTGCCACCACCTCATCCCTATACAGCTGTGCTCTGTGTGTAGAAATTGCATTTTGTGTCTCCTCTTTTCTCCCAATATTCCCCTTTTGCACAATAGTTGGGTCACATAAATCCAGGAATATCTCACAGTTTTCTCCCCGGAGATGCGTCTGGTTGGGGAGTGAGTCGCATTATGAAGCTGCCCCTTATCAGTTCTCTTCCACCATTACAGGCCTCAGCGGTCACAGCTCCACAATGGGTGAGACCAGATTTTAGCAGGTCATTGCAATCAGCCGCCGATGTGGATCATCTCCTGATGTGGAGCATCTGTCACCCCCAATACTCCGCACATACGGGGTACAGGGAGGTCACAGGTCAGGGAGGCGGCAGTCAGCGGAGCCATCGCCTGTGTTACCCTTCTGGGCTCTCAGCAGCTCCAGGTCGTCCCCACATCGTACAATCAGCGTCCTGTACGATAGACATTGTAGTAAAGATCCCTGTGATGGTGACAGGAGCCGGGAACAGGAGGAACGAGTTCCCCCAGCAGATGTATCTTCCCGGATACACAGCGATGTGCAGATCTGGAGGACGACGGCGATGATCCCGGGACCTCCTCTCCGCTCTTCCCCGGCGTCTCTGCTAGTGACAGCTACAGACGGTCGGTGGAGAAGATGGCGAAGAAGAAGCGGCGGAGGAAGCGCGCTCTGCTGTCCGGTGTCAGCCGGTAAAGGGCTTTTATTCCGGGCAGGGAAGCACAAGGGGAGAGCGGAGCTTCACTCGTTCTCAGCTGGGAAGAGGCGGGGCATGTATGCAGTGTCAGCCAATAGATGCTCAGGACGGTGTAGCTCAGCAGCCAATCAGTGCACAGTAAGCCTGTACATATAACAGACTCCTCCAGCTCCGGCCTTAGTGTTTTCCTATCGGGAGATTTTTGTGTTTTGGCTCCGTAGCACAGGATGGCAGAGACCGCGCCAGCCGCCGCTCCCCCTCCCGCAGAACCGGCTGCCAAGTCCAAGAAGCAGCCAAAGAAATCCGCCGCCAAGAGCAGCAAGAAATCCTCCGGTCCTGGCGTCTCCGAGCTGATCGTGAAAGCCGTGTCAGCCTCTAAGGAGCGCAGTGGGGTGTCTCTGGCCGCCCTGAAGAAGGCGCTGTCTGCCGGAGGGTACGATGTAGAGAAGAACAACAGCCGCCTGAAGCTGGCCGTCAGGTCTCTGGTCACCAAGGGCACCCTCCTCCAGGTGAAGGGCAGCGGCGCCTCCGGGTCCTTCAAACTCAACAAGAAGCAGGAGACTAAAGTGGCCAAGAAGTCAGCAGCCAAGCCCAAGAAACCCGTTGCTGCTAAGAAAGCCGCCAAATCTCCGAAGAAGCCCAAGAAGGCTCTGACCACGGCCAAGAAGAGCCCGAAAAAGGCCAAGAAGCCCGCAGCTGCCAAGAAAGCGGCCAAGAGCCCCAAGAAGTCGAAAGCCGCTCCCAAGCCTAAGAAGGCGACGAAGAGTCCGGCTAAAAAGGCGGCCAAACCTAAAGCTGCCAAGAGTCCGGCTAAGAAAGCCAAGAAGCCCGCGGCCAAGAAATAAGTTGCGGACCCAGTTATTTTACACAAAGGCTCTTTTCAGAGCCACCACCCTGTCCCCGCAGAGCTGTATGATCGGTGCCACCACCCTGTCCTCGTAGAGCTGTATGATCAGTGCCACCACCCTGTCCCCGCAGAGCTGTATGATCGGTGCCACCACCCTGTCCTCGTAGAGCTGTATGATCAGTGCCACCACCCTGTCCCCGCAGAGCTGTATGATCGGTGCCACCACCCTGTCCCCGCAGAGCTGTATGATCTGAGCCACCACCCTGTCCTCGTAGAGCTGTATGATCAGTGCCACCACCCTGTCCCCGCAGAGCTGTATGATCAGTGCCTCCACCTCCTCCCCGCAGAGCTGTATGATCAGTGCCTCCACCTCCTCCCCGCAGAGCTGTATGATCAGTGCCACCACCCTGTCCCCGCAGAGCTGTATGATCAGTGCCTCCACCTCCTCCCCGCAGAGCTGTATGATCAGTGCCACCACCCTGTCCCCGCAGAGCTGTATGATCAGTGCCTCCACCTCCTCCCCGCAGAGCTGTATGATCGGTGCCTTCAGGTGACAGTTCTGTGTAATGGAGGGAAGGGGCCGATGTGCAGCAGAAATCACGTTACTTCCATCATCCTAATTATCACCACCTGTAACCCACATCTTAGTAAGAGTGGTGTGAGGTTATAACTCCGATGTGAGAGTTGGAGCGTCAGTGACTGATTATAGAGGAGCTGCTGTACCGCTCTGGGTACTGGGAATATAGAATCGGAGCTTCCGCTGTAGAAGCCGCCTGGAGATTGGATGTGACCCTGTGTATCAGAGCAGTGGGTGATAGCTGAACTGTGAGTCAGGTTGAGCCTTCTCTGTACAGTGATTGGTCGCGGACATCAAACGCTATTCGCTGCTCACATTCTACAAAATAACCAATGGAATGCAGGGGACGTGTCCTCATGAAGCGTGAATAGGGGCAGAGGAGTATAAATAGCCGCTCACTCTGCTCCTCTCATCACTTCTGTTCTCTTCTATACAGAGCTATGGCCAGAACTAAGCAGACTGCTCGGAAATCCACCGGAGGGAAAGCGCCCCGCAAGCAGCTGGCCACTAAAGCCGCCAGGAAAAGCGCTCCCGCCACTGGCGGAGTGAAGAAGCCGCACAGATACCGGCCAGGGACAGTTGCTCTCCGTGAGATCCGCCGCTACCAGAAGTCCACCGAGCTGCTGATCCGTAAGCTTCCCTTCCAGCGCCTGGTGAGAGAAATCGCCCAGGACTTCAAGACTGATCTCCGCTTCCAGAGCTCCGCTGTCATGGCCCTGCAGGAGGCCAGCGAGGCTTATCTGGTGGGGCTGTTTGAGGACACAAATTTGTGCGCGATCCACGCTAAGAGGGTCACCATCATGCCCAAAGATATCCAGCTGGCCCGCCGGATCCGTGGGGAGAGAGCTTAGATCTGTCCTGCCCACCTGACTGCAACACAAAGGCTCTTTTCAGAGCCACCCAATCCTCCCTCAAGAAGAGCGAATTCCTGACCTTTAATACTGCCGGCTTTGCTACCAACCATGGTCCTGATCATGCTCGTGGTGGTGAGGCTGGTAGTTTTGCTACCCCTGCTGATGCTGGCATGGCAGGTGGTGCAAATGACCTTTTTTGGGGTTATGGGCAGAGTATTAAAAAACAACTAGACTTGAGAAGGCCTAACAGATGGACAGGCAACTTCCATCATGTTGGTGTTACTGTTAATAGTCGCCGGCCTTCTGTCTGCGGCAACCACACTGCTTCTTCCTGGCTGTTGGGGCGCTATGCCTCCCTCCCCCTATGCTGCTGTCCTCACTTTGCATGTCCTCCTGCTAGCTTGGGTCAGTTACTATATCATCCACCACTTCATCCTGCTAAACACTGTCTCTTGTGCCTCCTTCGAGCCTGCCACCTGGTTCCAGCAGTCATGGTACTTTATTTCCCAGGGCGTTCTGATGCTTCCTGTATCCCTGGGTGGTCCTTACCAGGTCAGCTCGCCCAGGGTGGGTTGGAATCATGGCCCAGAGGGTCCACTCCAGGAGTCCTCACACGAACAAGGGTGGGTGGTTTTGCTGGGCGTAAAATACTGGTTATGGAAAAGGTTGAGGTGTAACCCACAGGGCAACATGTTTGCCAGCCAACACACTTAGTGTATGGGCATTACAAGTCTAGGAGATCTGGTTCTTTTTTTAATGAGACATTTTTTAAAAGGCCCTCTATATTTTATTCCAAGGGGGGATTGGAGTTATTGGGGTGCATATGACTTGGTAGCAGGGCAGGCCTTGCCGTGAATCCATAATACATGAGGGTGTGCACGAATATATGGGGAGTATACAGCACTGTATGGATACAGGATATTCAACTATAAAATACTATATGTTGGATTATCAGCACTATATGGAGATATATAATACTACTTGAAGGGTATACTGCACAATGTGTCCGTATACAACAGTATTTGGCAGCTTACAGCACTATATGGGGGTATACAGCCACATATGATGTTATATAGAACAATATGGAGGGCCCACAGCACTTTGTGCAGAGTATTCAGCAATATGTAGGTATCAGCACTACCTTATGCTCATGTCACTATATGGAGGGTATCCAGCACTATGTGAGCCTATACATACAATAGCTATTTGGGGTTTACAGCACTATATGGGGGTATTCTGTAGATGATTCTGAATGGGAGGAGACACGGATTAGATATTAAAGAGAACTTTTTGACAGTGAGGATGATCAATAAGTGGAACAGGCTGCCACTGGAGGTGTTGAGTTCTCCTTCAATGGAAGTCTTCAAACAGAGGCTGGACAGACATCCGTCTGGGAGGATTTAATGAATCTTGCACTGAGCTGGAACATTCCATGATTCAGGCTTATATAGAACAGATGCTCTCGGATTTGTGTCTGCAGCACTAGATGGGGAGTATACAGCACACGTAGGCTTTGTAGTGCTGTATACCACCCAGTAGGTGGTATGGAGGATGTGCAGCACCGTACGGGGTGTGTATACATTGCCTGCAGCTCCAGGGCTGATCAGTCTCAACTCCACTTCCAGCAGTGATCGGAGCGGACCCCACACGGAGACCCGGTAACGTTATATCTGGGCGTCTCCGTGTGGGGTCCGCACTGATCACAGGAGGCCGCATCTAGCACAGATCGGATGATACAATCCGCACATGTTCTACCAGGAGGAGCCCGATGTGCTGAGCGCTGCCGGGAGAACACGTGTACATGAGGAGCAGCAGGTAGAAGGGCAATAAGGAGTTAAACGGAGGAGGAAGCACGTCTATCGATTGGTCGGTTCCTGTGGGCGGAGCTTTATAACCGTTTGATGGTTTGAATCTCCCGCTCAGTCGTGCTCTCGGCCCTCGATCATTAACCCTTCAGTGACTGTTCTCTGCTTGTGGAAGAGACATCATTTCCCAATCACTGTCAGGAGTAAGCGGCCATTATACCTGCAGATCATGTGGTAAAGTGAGATTGTATTAACCCCTCAATCCCCAGAACGGTGGCCGCTGCTCATTATCTCACCAACCACATTTATGCAGTTATCTTGTATGCGAGACTTTTTCTCCTCTGGAGGGATGGCGCTCTCCGCACTCAGAAATACACAGGCTCCGGAGCCGCCTCATCTCCAGTCCTCGCTATGGTCCGCCAGGCTCGGATGACGGCGCTGTACATTCGGGGTGCGGACTCTGTTCTCTCTTCTGGCTCCGACTACTGATAAATAGGATAAGACACCAGAAACCTCCCCGTCATGAGGGGAACGAGCCGCTAATGTCCGGCTGCGGGGAGGGAGCGGCTTCATCCATCAGCCCGAGCACAGGAGACCGCTGCCGGCTGTAGCTCCAGTCCATGTTATTAGGAGCAGTCAGGAGGTCACAATCAGTGGCCACATGTAGATGGTAAATGAGGAGGGTGGTAGTGATGAGATGCAGGCGCTGGACATACCGGGGAGCCGCCACTAACAAGGGGGAGCAGTTACCGGTACAGGATGTGACCGCTCCTCACTGGATTTACACCAATCCTGAGAAATAGGATCTGACCAGACTCCATCACCGCAGTCATCAAATATCAGGAATTGTAGAACACATGTGTGCGGCTCTGATAGGAGCCTTTGGGGGAGGCGCATCTATCCAGCGACAATCCCCGGGAGTATTCGCTGCCTCCTGACACACACACTGATCTGATCAGGAAGACCTGTAGCAGAATCACGTTCATCTCACGGCAGAACTTGGATTTCTGCTCTGTAGTGACCACATCACAGCGAGGTATGTACTGTGGTGCAGAGATGTCTGTGCTGCACAGTGCGGATATACTGTATGCCCCCAGAACCTGGCAGCTGTATATTATAGATCAAGGAGAATAAACCACATCACCCCAAGTCCGCGGTGCCAGCTCCAGTATGGAAGGAGGAAAGTGCAAGACACATGCCAGGCTGTGACAACTAGTATACTTACAGGCACCAGATTGCAGGAATAGGAAATCGTAGCCTCTCAGGTAGAAGATGTGGGTGGCTCTGAAAAGAGCCTTTGGGTTATCAGCACAGAAAAGAATACAATTAACCTCCGAAGCCGTAGAGAGTGCGGCCCTGGCGCTTGAGCGCGTACACCACGTCCATAGCGGTGACGGTCTTCCTCTTGGCGTGCTCGGTGTAGGTGACGGCGTCACGGATCACGTTCTCCAGGAAGACTTTCAGGACCCCGCGAGTCTCTTCATAGATGAGGCCGGAGATGCGCTTGACGCCTCCTCTGCGAGCGAGACGGCGGATGGCAGGCTTGGTGATGCCCTGGATGTTATCACGGAGCACCTTCCTGTGCCGCTTAGCGCCGCCCTTCCCAAGACCTTTTCCTCCTTTGCCGCGACCAGACATCTTCCAAGTAGTCAGCTGTAACTGATGCTAAAACCGAACGACCCCTCCTTTATATACAGGAGAGACGGACCAGAGAGAGAACTGCAGAGATGACGCGCCCCAGGGCGGGGCTTACAGAATCCACATGAGCTCCTCCCTTCCTCTGCTGTTTGGCTGAGCACAGAACTGTTGGAGAGTTTGAATTTCCCGCTCATTGTTCAGTTTCCCTTTTCTTTCCAGCTTGTAATATAATGTCACTTCTTCCCCTGTGATGAGAATTATTCCAGATTCAGCCTATAGATAAATGGGCAGCACAAATAGAGGGGAGCAGACACGGCCCCAGTATATGTCAGGAGGACAGAACAGACTGTAACCACAGATATTACAGGCAGCCGCCCAGGGGATCTCACACCGGTAGATACACTGCCTGATATAAGGCTCAGTCCTCAGTAATCACAGGATCTCCGGTTTTCATAGAGAATATTACATTTATATTAACCCCAGGGCTAAGCCCTCTCTGCCTTTATTCAGGTCTTATATTCCCGCATTAGGGACATTTGTGCTATGATAGGAGTCATCATTACTTCGGGCAATTATGACACTATTGTCCTTATATTTGTGTTTTCTTCTTCCCCTGGCAATGATTCTTTTTTCCACCACATCATAGCTCACATTGCTGCAGAGTAGGGACCTGCTGTCAGCTACAATTAATTAGGAAAAACAATTATTAACATAATGACAGAAAAGGCTGAAAATCAGAGCTCAGCAGTGATCCTGACTGATCCCAGCCGCCAATATCGCCCCATATCCTGCAGTAATTATTTAAAAAACATCTGTGAGGAGGATGTGATGGGAGATGATGTCATGACATGTCTGACCTAGAGGATCCTCACATCACAGTGTAATGTATTGTGCACTGAGCTCTCGGCAATCTTCTCTACATGATCGCACATTTCCCATCACAGACCTCCTGCCTGGAGCTGCAGGTGGGATCTGCTTGGAAGAGCAGAATTGGTCTCCCCTGAAATGTCTCTTGTAGGATACATCTCTAGCCAATATATTGTCTCCACAATACTGATTATGACGAGAAAGGGAGATGTGATCGCCTGCAGGTCAGACACACGGGGCATCACAGCATCTGCCTAACGCGGATTCATTCTCTAACCAGGAACAGCTGCAGACTCCTGTATGGGATGTAAGCGACCAGCGACCTCTCAACACCTGCAGATTCCCCGACATCGCTCCGTCCTGGGACCGCGCGTTATATGGAGACAAAGAACAGAAAAAGCGGGAACTGCAAACGTGTCAACCATTGGGAACATTAGCTCCTCCCCTCCCTCTGCGGATTGGCTGAACACAGGACGGTTAGGGGGTTTGAATTTCCCGCTGCTTCTAAAATGTCGTCACCGCTTCCCTTTACAGTGAAGACTCCAGCATAATCTCTAGATAAAACTGCACCGACTACAAATGTCTCCTGTTATTTGAGGAAAAACACGAGAATCATGAACTAAGTGCAGAGAGGAAAATCGTCAGCTCACTGTCTGGTGCTGCATGGGGGAGAAAATTCAGTCTCAAAGCATCCCGGCTTAGAAAGTGTTATTAGTCATCATGGTGTATCATGAACTAAACCGAATCATGTTATACCAAATGAATGAGACCCCAGAATATCAAGATCTGTGGAGCAAGGGGTTAAAGAGTAGTCCCTGAACACAGAGCAACTTATGGAGAAGTGACCAGGTTATTATTTAGAAGGTCCTCGGTTCTCACAATCTCCTTGGTAGCATTCATCATCCCTACTTCCTTCACCTGTCACTTCCCGTCACTAGACGCAGAGACCCAGGCGGTGGAGCAGACAACTCGGGGAGACGGGAAAGGACAGGAGCAGCCACAGCTCTGATGGAGATGGGGTGGTGGCTCTTAGAAGAGCCTTTGGGGTGATGGCGGAGCAGCAGACTGAGCAGATCACTTGGCGCTGGTGTACTTGGTGACGGCCTTGGTGCCCTCGGACACGGCGTGCTTGGCCAACTCTCCAGGCAACAGCAGGCGCACGGCGGTCTGAATCTCCCGGGAGGTGATGGTGGAGCGCTTGTTGTAGTGAGCCAGGCGGGAGGCTTCCCCTGCGATGCGCTCGAAGATGTCGTTGACGAAGGAGTTCATGATGCCCATGGCCTTGGAGGAGATGCCGGTGTCGGGGTGGACCTGCTTCAGCACCTTGTACACGTAGATAGCATAGCTCTCCTTTCTGCTCTTCCTACGTTTCTTGCCGTCCTTCTTCTGAGTCTTAGTGACGGCTTTCTTGGAGCCCTTCTTGGGCGCTGGCGCAGATTTGGGATCAGCCATAACGAAAGCAAATTTCTCAAAAGAGAGAAGAATAATGATCCCAAGCCTCCCAGAGCGGCGATATTTATAGGCCCGCCATGCAAATGACACTGTTGTCAGATCGCCGTGCTATTGGGTGACAAAGTCATGTGACCAACAGAACCGTCAATCGCTCCGCCCACTGCAGCTGATTGGTAGCTACACAAGTCTGTTTTCCATTGGTAACTTGAGATCCATCCAATGACAGGAGAGGAGGGCGGGGCAGACGATTATGAAAGCGACAGCAGCCGCAGCTAGTTCTTCATTTCGCCCAGATTCTTTATTGTTTGTTATCAACCATGTCTGGACGCGGCAAACAAGGAGGGAAGGTCCGAGCCAAGGCCAAGACCCGCTCATCCCGGGCAGGACTCCAGTTCCCAGTCGGCCGTGTGCACAGGCTTCTCCGCAAGGGCAATTATGCCGAGAGAGTCGGCGCCGGCGCTCCGGTGTATCTGGCCGCTGTGCTGGAGTATCTGACTGCTGAGATCCTGGAATTGGCCGGCAATGCTGCCCGGGACAACAAGAAGACCCGCATCATCCCCCGTCACCTGCAGCTGGCGGTGCGCAATGACGAGGAGCTCAACAGGCTGCTGGGTGGGGTGACCATTGCCCAGGGGGGCGTCCTGCCCAACATCCAGGCCGTGCTGCTGCCCAAGAAGACCGAGAGCAGCAAGGCGAGCAAGTGAGCGCTGCCGCCGATCTCTGTCCACAACACCAAAGGCTCTTCTAAGAGCCACCCACACCGTCGCCACAAGAGCTGACGCCGCTGATCTCTGCGTGCTCACATGGGACTGACGTTAGGCACCACGGGCTGCCGCCACCAGTTTGTAGGTTGGTGCCCATACACACTTGATTCCGGGGTTCAACACAAAACACTGAGGATGCCCATGTCTGGGTTATCACATGAAGCCTCAGACCTGTGTGGGGAGAGGAGTCCTCGAATAGTCACAGGAAATGTCCCTCATTAGTGAATGTCTTGATACTCGGGCCCCTGACTCTGCTGTGGAGATTACATGCGGTTATCACGTCCCGGAGTATCGGGGGATGGCGGCCGGTGATTGTCCACATCAGTGACTGCTGCTCCTCCCGGAGGGCGATCCCGTGATGGCGGCTCTGGAGGGCCGGACTCTGCGCGGTTCTCTGTGTGACCGGATTGTGATGTCCGCTAATAATCCTCGGCGGAAGAAGAGCGGGAAGTTCAAATCCCCAAACGGATCCTGCGATCAGACAATGAGCGGGAATCCTCGGTTAAGCGCCGCCCTCAGCCTTCAGCGATGTACATAGACGCCTTTCCTCCTCTGTTTAACCTCTTACTTGCCTTGTTCCTGCTGATCCCCTCTTATTTACCAGTGTTCATAGATGCGCCACCTTCATCTCACATCGGGCTCCTCGAGAACATCTGCTGCTTATAGCCCCCTGTAATCAGTGCAGAAACAGCTGGGAGTCCCGATAATACTGTAAGTGACTGAGGAGATTGCGGCACGTGCAGATCGAGCTAATTGCCATCATTGGTGAAAAGTCCTAGAGCTACACAGAGGGTTAACCCCACATTAGTGTAGTGTAATTATCCGCAGGTTCACTGAACAAATATTATGTAACAGAAGAAAATTAATTAAGCCAATAAACCACAAATCCTCCTGCTTTTCTGTAATTACTAAAAAAAAAAAAAAGCACAGATGAAAACCTATGTACTGATGGGGGAGCGTGATAGGCGACGCGCTGGTTCCAGCATCAATGTGCTCTCCATCCGCATGCCATACTCCATACCCCGTCCCCCATTTTTGGCCTGTATGATCAGTGCCACCACTTCACCCCTGCAGAGTTCTATAATGAGTGCCACCACCTCGTCCCTGCTGACCTGTATGTTCAGTGCCACCACCTTTTCCCTGCAGAGCTGTATGTTCAGTGCCACCACCTTTACATGCAGAGCTGTATGATCAGTGCCACCACCTTTTCGCCGCAGAACTGTATAATCAGTGCCACCACATTGTCAACGCAAGCTGTATGATCAGTGCCACCACCTACTCCTTGCAGAGCTGTATGATCAGTGCCACCACCTAATCCCTGCAGAGCTTTTTGATCAGTGCCACCACGTCATCCCCTCAGGGCTACCTGATTAGTGCCACCACCTTGTACACGCAAAGCTGTCTGATCAGTGCCACCACCTTGTCCACGAAAAGTTGTATGATCAGTGCCACCACCTCGTCTCTGCAGACCTGTATGATCAGTGCCACTACATCATCCCTGCAGAGCTTTATGATCAGTACCACCATCTTGTCCCAGCAGAGCTGTACGATCAGTGCCACCACCTATTCCCTGCAGAGCTGTATGATCAGTGCCACCACCTCCTCCCTGCAGAGCTGTATGATCAGTGCCACAACCTCATCCCTGCAAACCAGTATGTTTAGTGCCACAACCTCCTCCCTGTAGAGCTGTCTGATCAGTGCCACCACCTTGTCCGCGCTGAGCTGTATGTTCAATAACACCACCTTTTCCCTGCAGACCTGTGTGATCAGTGCCACCACCTTGTCGCCGCAGAACTGTATAATCAGTGCCACCACCTTGTCGCCGCAGAGGTGTATGATCAGCGTCACCAACTTTTCCCTGAAGAGCTGTATGATCAGTGCCACCACCTCATCCCTGCAGGGCTGTATGATCTGTGCTACTGAAACATCCCTGCAGAGCTGTATGATCGGTGCCACTACCTCATCCCTGCAGAACTGCATGATCAGTGCCACAACCTCATCACTGCAGAGCTGTATGATCAGTGCCAACATCTTGTCCCCACAAAGCTGTATCATAAGTGCCACCACTTTGTCCGAGCAGAGCTGTATGATCAGTGCCATCAAATTATCCCGGGAGAGCTCTATTATCAGTGCCACCACCTACTCCCTGCAGAGCTGTATGATCAGTGCCACCATCTCCTCCCTGCAAATCTGTATAATCAGTGCCACCACCTCCTCTCTGCAGAGCTGTATGATCTGTGCCACCACCACATCCCTGCAAACCAGTATGTTCAGTGCGACAACCTCCTCCCTGCAGAGCTGTATAATCAGTGCCACCACCTTGTCTCTGCAGAGCTGTATGATTAGTGCCACCACCTGGTCCTTGCAGAGCTGTATGATCAGTAACACCACCTTGTCGCCGCAGAGGTGTATGATCAGTGCCACCACCTCATCCCTGCAGGCTGTATGATCTGTGCTACTGAATCATACCTGCAGAGCTGTATGATCGGTGTCACTACCTCATCCCTGCAGAACTGCATGATCAGTGCCACCACCTTGTCCCCACAAAGCTGTATCATAAGTGCCACCACTTTGTGCGAGCAGAGCTGTATGATCAGTGTCACCAACTTTTCCCTGCAGAGCTGTATGATCAGTGCCATCACCTCATCCCTACAGGGCTGTATGATCTGTTCTACTGAATCATCCCTGCAGAGCTGTATGATCGGTGCCACTACATCATCCCTGCAGAACTGCATAATCAGTGCCACGACCTCGTCACTGCAGAGCTGTATGATTAGTACCACCACCTTGTGGCCGCAGAGGTGTATGATCAGTGCCACCTCCTCGTCCCTGCAGAGCTGTATGATCTGAGCCACTATCTCATCCCTGCAGAACTGCATGATCAGTGCCTCCAACTTATCCCTAAAGAGATGTATAATCAGTGCAACCACATTATCCCCGCAAAGCTGTATGATCAGTGCCACCACCTTGTCCCTGCTGAGCTGTATAATCAGTGCCACCACGTCCTCCCTGCTGAGCTGTATGATCAGTGCCACCACCTCCTCCCTGCAAAGCAGTATGATTAGTGCCACCACCTCGTCACTGCAGAACTTTATGATCAGTGCCACCACATATTCCCTTCAGAGCTGTATGATCAGTGCCACCACCTCCTCTCTGCAGAGCTGTATGATCAGTACCACCACCTTGTCCCTGCAGAGCTGTATGATCAGTGCCTTGTCGCCTCAGAGGTGTATTATCAGTGTCACCACCTTGTCCCCGCAGAGCTGTATGATCAGTGCCACCTCCTCGTCCCTGCATAGCTGTATGATCAGTGCCACCACCTGGTCCTTGCAGCACTGTGTGATCTGTGCCACTACCTCATCCCTGCAGAGCTTTATGATCAGTGTCACCACCTCTTCCCTACAGAGCTGAATGATCAATGCCACCACCTACTCCCTGCAGAGCTGTAAGATCAGTGACACAACCTTGTCCCTACAGAGCCTTATGATCAGTGCCACCGCCTCCTCCCCATAGAGCTGTATGATCAGTGCAACCACCTCATCCCTACAGAGCTGTATCATCAGTGCCACCACCTATTCCCTTCAGAGCTGTATGATCAGTGTCACCACCTCCTCTCTGCAGAGCTGTATGATCAGTACCACCACGTTGTCGCCGCAGAGGTGTATTATCAGTGCCACCACCTTGTCTCCACAGAGCTGTATGATCAGTGCCACCTCCTCGTCCCTGCAGAGCTGTATGATCAGTGGCTCCAACTTATCCCTAAAGAGATGTATAATCAGTGCAACTACATTGTCCCCACAAAGCTGTATGATCAGTGCCAACACCTCGTCTTTGCAGAGCTGTATGATCAGTGTCACCACCTCTTCCCTGCAGAGCTGTATAATCAGTGACACCACCTCATACCTGCAGAGCTGCATGATTAGTGCCACCATCTTATCCACACAGAGCTGAATGATCAATGCCACCACCTACTCCCTGCAGAGTTGTAAGATCAGTGACACAACCTTGTCCCTGCAGAGCCTTATGATCAGTGCCACCGCCTCCTCACCACAGAGCTGTATGATCAGTGCCACCTCCTCGTCCCTGCAGAGCTGTGTGATCTGTGCCACTACCTCATCCCTGCAGAGCTGTATGATCTGAGCCACTAACTCATCCCTGCAGAGCTGTATGATCAGTGCCACAACCTCATCCCTGCAGAGCTGCATGATCAGTGGCTCCAACTTATCCCTAAAGAGATGTATAATCAGTGCAACCACATTGTCCCCGCAAAGCTGTATGATCAGTGCCAACACCTCGTCCTTGCAGAGCTGTATGATCAGTGCCACCATCTTATCCACACAGAGCTGAATGATCAATGCTACCATATCCTCCCTGCAAAGCTGTATAATCAGTGCCACCACCTCCTCTCTGCAGAGCTGTATGATCAGTGCCACCACCTCATCCCTGCAGAGCTTTAAGATCAGTGCCACCACCTGGTCCTTGCAGAGCTGTATGATCAGTACCACCACCTTGTCGCCGCAGAGGTGTATGATCAGTGCCACCACCTCATCCCTGCAGGGCTGTATGATGTGTGCTACTGAAACATCCCTGCAGAGCTGTATGATCTGTGCCACTACCTCATCCCAGCAGAACTGCATGATCAGTGCCACAACCTCGTCACTGCAGAGCTGTATGATCAGTGCCACCATCTTGTCCCCACAAAGCTGTATCATAAGTGCCACCACTTTGTCCGAGCAGAGCTGTATGATCAGTGCCATCAAATTGTCCCCGCAGAGCTGTATGATCAGTGCCACCATCTCCTCCCTGCAAAGCTGTATAATCAGTGCCACCACCTCCTCTCTGCAGAGCTGTATGATCTGTGCCACCACCTCATCCCTGAAAACCAGT
Source organism: Dendrobates tinctorius (assembly GCF_039654945.1). NCBI lineage: Eukaryota > Metazoa > Chordata > Amphibia > Anura > Dendrobatidae > Dendrobates > Dendrobates tinctorius. Next base: position 8,173,012 of record NW_027361869.1, on the reverse strand, counting down.
ATGTTCAGTGCGACAACCTCCTCCCTGCAGACCTGTATGATCAGTGCCACCACCGTGTCGCCACAGAACTGTAAATCAGTGCCACCACCTTGTCACCGCAAAGTTGTATGATCAGTGCCACCACTTTGTCCGAGCAGAGCTGTATGATCAGTGCCACAACCTCATCCCTGCAGAACCACATGATCAGTGCCTCCAACTTATACCTAAAGAGATGTATAATCAGTGCAACCACATTGTCCCTGCAGAGCTGTATGATCAGTGACACCACCTCTTACCTGCAGAGCTGCATGATCAGTGCCACCAACTACTCCCTGCAGAGCTGTATGATCAGTGCCACCACCTTATCCACACAGAGCTGTATAATCAGTGCCACCTCCTACTGCCTGCAGAGCTGTATGATCAGTGCCACCATCTAATCCCTGCAGAGCTGTATAATCAGTGCCACCACCTCGTCTCTGCAGTGCTGTATGATTAGTGCCACCACCTGGTCCTTGCAGAGCTGTATGATCATTACCACCACCTTGTCGCCGCAGAGACGTATGATCAGTGTCACCACCTTGTCCCTGCAGGTCTGTAGGATCTGTGCCACCACCTATTCCCTTCAGAGCTGTATGATCAGTACCACCACCTTGTCGCCGCAGAGGTGTATGATCAGTGTCACCAACTTTTCCCTGCAGAGCTGTATGATCAGTGACACGCCACCACCTCATCCCTGCAGGCTGTATGATCTGTGCTACTGAATCATCCCTGCAGAGCTGTATGATCGGTGCCGCTACCTCATCCCTGCAGAAGTGCATGATCAGTGCCACCACCTTGTCCCCACAAAGCTGTATGATAAGTGCCACCACTTTGTGCGAGCAGAGCTGTATGATCAGTGCCATAAAATTGTCCCCGCAGAGCTTTATGATCAGTGCCACCACCTACTCCCTGCAGAGCTGCAAGATCAGTTCAACCACCTCATCCCTGCAGAGCTGTATCTTCAGTGCCATCACCTCATACCTGTAGAGCTGTATGATCAGTGCCACTACCTCATTCCTGCAAACCAGTATGTTCAGTGCCACAACCTCCTCCCTGTAGAGCTGTCTGATCAGTGCCACCACCTTGTACACGCTGAGCTGTATGTTCAGTGCCACCACCTTTCCATGCAGAGCTGTTTGCTCAGTGCCACAACCTCCTCCCTGCAGAGCTGTACGATTAGTACCTCCACCTCATCCTTGTAGAGCTTTAAGATCAGAGCCACCACCTTGTCCACGCTGAGCTATATGTTCAGTGCCACCACCTTGTCCCCGCAAAGCTGTATCATAAGTGCCACCACTTTGTCCGAGCATAGCTGTATGATCAGTGCCATCAAATTGTCCCCACAGAGCTGTATGATCAGTGCCACCATCTGCTCCCTGCAAAGCTGAATAATCAGTGCCACCACCTCCTCTCTGCAGAGCTTTATGATCAGTGCCACCACCTGGTCCTTGCAGAGCTGTATGATCAGTACCAACACCTTGTCGCCGCAGAGGTGTATGATCAGTGTCACCAACTTTTCACTGCAGAGCTGTATGATCAGTGCCACCACCTCATCCCTGCGGGGCTGTATGATCTGTGCTACTGAATCATCCCTGCAGAGCTGTATGATCGCTGCCACTACCTCATCCCTGCAGAACTGCATGATCAGTGCCACAACCTCGTCACTACAGAGCTGTATGATCAGTGCCACCACCTTGTCCCCACAAAGCTGTATCATAAGTGCCACCACTTTGTCCGAGCAGAGCTGTATGATCAGTGCCACCATCTCCTCCCTGCAAAGTTGTGTAATCAGTGCCACCACCTCCTCTCTGCAGAGCTGTATGATCTGTGCCACTACCTCATCCCTGCAGAGCTGTATGATAAGTGCCACAACATCATCCCTGATCAGTGCATCCAACTTATACCTAAAGAGATGTAGAAACAGTGCAACCACATTGTCCCCGCAAAGCTGTATGATCAGTGCCAACACCTCGTCCTTGCAGAGCTGTTTGATCAGTGCCACCACCTTGTCCATGAAAAGCTGTATGATCAGTGCCACCACCTCGTCCCTGCAAAGCTGTATGAGGAGTGCTACCACCTCATCTCTGCAGAACTGTATCATCAGTGCCACCACATCATCCCTGCAGATCTTCATGTTCAGTGCCACCATCTTGTCCCCGCAGAGCTGTATGATCAGTGCCACCACCTCCTCCCTGCAGAGCAGTATGATTAGTACCTACACCTCATCCTTGTGGAGCTTTAAGATCAGAGCCACCACCTTGTCCACGCTGAGCTATATGTTCAGTGCCACCACCTTGTCCCCGCAAAGCTGTATCATAAGTGCCACCACTTTGTCTGAGCAGAGCTGTTTGATCAGTGCCATCAAATTGTCCCCACAGATCAGTGCCACCATCTCCTCTCTGCAAAGCTGTATAATCAGTGCCACCACCTCCTCTCTGCAGAGCTTTATGATCAGTGCCACCACCTGGTCCTTGCACAGCTGTATGATCAGTACCACCACCTTGTCGACGCAGAGGTGTATGATCAGTGTCACCAAATTTTCCCTGCAGAGCTGTATGATCAGTGCCACCACCTCATCCCTGCAGAACTGCATGATCAGTGCCACAACCTAGTCACTGCAGAGCTGTATGATCAGTGCCACCACCTTGTCCCCACAAAGCTGTATCATAAGTGCCACCACTTTGTCCGAGCAGAGCTGTATGATCAGTGCCATCAAATTGTCCCCGCAGAGCTGTATGATCAGTGCCACCACCTACTCCCTGCAAAGTTTTATGATCAGTACCACGATCTCCTCCCTGCAAAGCTGTATGATCTGTGCCACTACCTCATCCCTACAGAGCTATATGATCTGTGCCACTACCTCATCCCTGCAGAACTGCATGATCAGTGCCACAACCTAGCCACTGCAGAGCTGTATGATCAGTGCCACCACCTTGTCCCCACAAAGCTGTATAATAAGTGCCACCACTTTGTCCGAGCAGAGCTGTACGATCAGTGCAATCAAATTCTCCCCGCAGAGCTGTATGATCAGTGCAATCAAATTCTCCCCGCAGAGCTGTATGATCAGTGCCACCACCTACTCCCTGCAGAGCTTTATGATCAGTGCCACCATCTCCTACCTGCAAAGCTGTATAATCAGTGCCACCACCTCCTCTCTGCAGAGCTGTATGATCTGTGCCACTACCTCATCCCTAAAGAGCTGTATGATCAGTGCCACAACCTCATCCCTGAAGAACCGCATGATCAGTGCCTCCAACTTATACCTTAAGAGATGTATAATCAGTGCAACCACTTTGTCCCCGAAAAGCTGTATGATCAGTGCCAACACCTCGTCCTTGCAGAGCTGTTTGATCAGTGTCACCACCTCTTCCCTGCAGAGCAGTATGATCAGTGACATCACCTCTTACCTATAGAGCTGCATGATCAGTGCCACCTCCTCGTCCCTGCAGAGCTGTGTGATCTGTGCCACCAACTCCTCCCTGCAGAGCTGTATGATCAGTGCCACCATCTTATCCACACAGAGCTGTATAATCAGTGCCACCTCCTACTTCCTGCAGAGCTGTATGATCAGTGCCACCATCTCCTCCCTGCAGAGCTGTATAATCAGTGCCACCACCTCGTCTCTGCAGAGCTGTTTGATTAGTGCCACCACCTGGTCCTTGCAGAGCTGTATGATCAGTACCACCACCTTATCGCCGCAGAGGTGTATGATCAGTGTCACCACCTTGTCCCTGCAGAGCTGTATGATCAGTGCCACCACCTTGTCCCTGCAGGTCTGTAGGATCTGTGCCACTACCTCATCCCTGCAAAGCTGTTTAATCAGTGCCACCACCTCCTCTCTGCAGAGCTGTATGATCTGTGCCACTACCTCATTCCTGAAGAGCTGTATGATCTGTGCCACTACCTCATCCCTGCAGAGCTGTATGATCAGTGCCACAACCTCATCCCTGAAGAACCGCATGATCAGTGCCTCCAACTTATACCTTAAGAGATGTATAATCAGTGCAAACACATTGTCCCCGCAAAGCTGTATGATCAGTGCCACCACCTGGTCCTTGCAGAGCTGTATGATCAGTACCACCACCTTATCGCCGCAGAGGTGTATGATCAGTGTCACCACCTTGTCACTGCAGAGCTGTATGATCAGTGCCACCACCTTGTCCCTGCAGGTCTGTAGGATCTGTGCCACTACCTCATCCCTGCAAAGCTGTATAATCAGTGCCACCACCTCCTCTCTGCAGAGCTGTATGATCTGTGCCACTACCTCATTCCTGAAGAGCTGTATGATCAGTGCCACCACCTCCTCCCTGAAGAGCTGTATGATCAGTGCCACCACTTCCTCCCCGCAGAACTGTATGATCAGTGCCACCACCTCATCCCTACAGAGCTGTAAGATCAGTGACACAACCTTGTCCCTGCAGAGCCTTATGATCAGTGCCACCGCCTCCTCCCCACAGAGCTGTATGATCAGTGCAACCACCTCATCACTGCAGAGCTGTATCTTCAGTGCCACCACCTCATCCCTGCAGAGCTGTATGATCAGTGCCACTACCTCATCACTGCAAACAAGTATGTTCAGTGCCACCACCTCCTCCCTGTAGAGCTGTCTGATTAGTACCACCACCTTGTCCACGCTGAGCTGTATGTTCAGTGCCACCACCTTTTCCCTGCAGAGCTGTATGTTCAGCACCACCACCTCCTCCCTGCAGAGCTGTATTATCAGTACCACCACCCTGTCCCCGCAGAGTTGTATGATCAGTGGTGGCATTTATGCACATGTAATCGAAGTACATGAATCAAAGTACTACTGTCAGTTATAGCATGGCAGTTAGACAGGGCAGGAGACAGGTAAGACATTTATATACATCTACTCCCTGTACATTTGGAGCACATCAAATATATACCATAAGCATTTGTATAATTTATATCCTGGCCGCTGCATTCACACACATCCACCGCCCTTGCATTAACTCTCTACACTCCATCCATATCGGCCCCTCGCTCCTTTCCTCTCCTATGTATAGCACTCACGCTCTTTTCACATTGTTAAATTGCACAGATCCAGTCAGTCCCACCATTCAACATCAGAGACGCTCTCACAAATCACTTAACAATCTGCTCACTCTTTCTATCCTCCTTCTCCTAGTCGCAGGAGACATTGCTCCCAACCTTGGTCCCCCATGTTATAGAAAGTCAAACCCCCCAACTGCTACACTTAGAAACCCCTCTAATCTTATTAATATTCCCTGCATGCCATCTGTCTCTCTTAATTGTGCACTTTGGAATTCTCGCTTAGTTTGTAACAAACTCTCCTTCATCCATGACTTCTTCCTTTCTAATTCTCTTAACCTTCTGGCTCTTACTGAAACCTGGATCCAGCAGTCAGACACTACCGCTGCTGCTGCTCTTTCATACGGGGGGCTACACTTCTCTCATACCCCAAGATCAGACAGTAGAGCAGGTGGAGGCGTTGGTCTGCTCCTATCACCAAAATGTACCTTTCAGGTTATCCCTCAAGTACCCTCACTTGTCTTCCCTTCTTTTGAGGTCCATGCCGTCAGACCCTACACCCCCTTCTCCATGCGAGTGGCGGTGGTGTATCGTCCTCCCGGCCCCTCCCATCAGTTCCTGGATCATTTTGCCACTTGGCTTCCACATTTTCTCTCCTGTGACATCCCTACCCTCATCATGGGAGATTTCAACATTCCCATTGCTCTTCCCCTCTCACCATCTGCTGCTCACCTTTTATCTCTAACCTCCTCATTTGGCCTTTCGCAGCTTACTAATTCTCCAACGCATGAAGTCGGAAACTCCCTCGACTTGGTCTTCTCTCGGCTTTGTGCAGTGGATGATTTTGCAAACTCCCCTCTCCCGCTCTCTGACCACAATCTTCTTTCATTCTCTATCAAGAACTGCCAGGCTGCTCAGGTCACCCCCACTGTCCAGACTTATAGAAACATACAGGCCATTAACACCCAGAAACTTACGAAGAACTTGCAGTCTTCATTGGCCCCTATCTCCTCCCTCTCATGCCCTGATTCTGCATTGAAGCATTACAATGAAACACTTCAAAGTGCCCTGGATGAATTTGCACCCCTTATAACTAGAACACCACAACACAGACGGCGACAACCCTGGCACACGGTGCAAACACGTTTCCCAAACACGTTTCCTGCAGCGGTGCTCCAGGTGCGCCGAACGTCTGTGGAGAAAATCCAATCTACACGAAGATTTCATCCATTATAAGTTTATGCTTTGAACATACAACACTGCCCTTCACCTCTCCAAACAAACCTATTTCAACACCCTCATCACCTCACTGTCCAATAACTCGAAACGTCTCTTTGACACTTTTCATTCTCTTCTCAACCCAAGAGTACAGGCCCCAACCTCGGAGCTCCGAGCTGACGATCTGGCCAATTACTTCAAAGAAAAAATTGACCAGATCCGACAGGAAATTATCTCCCAATCACCTCATACCATGCACTGTCCTCCCTCCCCCACTGCATCTAGCTCACTCTCTGATTTTGAACCAGTCACAGAAGAAGAAGTAAGCAGGCTCCTTGCATCTTCTCGCCCAACTACTTGCACCAGTGACCCATTTCCGTCACATCTCCTCCAGTCCCTTTCCCCTGCTGTCACCCCTCACCTAACTAAACTATTTAACCTCTCTCTTCAGGTATTTTTCCCTCCACATTTAAGTTTGCCATCAAACATCCACTACTTAAAACACCATCCCTCGACCAAAACTGTGCCGCTAACTATAGACCTGTCTCTAATCTTCCCTTCATCTCTAAACTCCTGGAACGCCTGATCCACTCCCGTCTTATCCGCTATCTCTCAGAAAACTCTGTTCTCGACCCTCTCCAATCCGATTTCCGTTCTGTACACTCCACTGAAACTGCCCTCACTAAAGTCTATAATGATCTGCTAACAGCTAAATCAAATGGTCATTACTCCATGCTAATTCTCTTGGATCTCTCTGCAGCATTCGACACTGTGGATCATCAGCTCCTCCTCACTATGCTCCGTTCCATTGGCCTCAAGGACACCGTTCTCTCCTGGTTCTCCTCCTATCTCTCTGACTGCTCCTTTACTGTATCTTTTGCCGGTTCCTCCTCCTCTCACCTTCCCCTTACTGTTGGGGTCCCCCAAGGATCGGTTCTAGGCCCTCTCCTCTTCTCCTTGTACACTGCCCCTATTGGTCAAACAATCAGTAGATTTGGTTTCCAGTACCATCTCTATGCTGATGACACCCAATTATACGCTTCTTCTCCTGACATCACGCCAGCCTTTCTAGAAAACACCGGCGATTGTCTAAACACTGTGTCTAATATCATGTCCTCACTATATCTGAAACTGAACCTGTCAAAGACTGAACTCCTGATGTTTCCTCCCTCTACTAATGTACCTATACCCAACATTGCTATTTCTGTGTGTGGTTCCACTATTACTCCCCAGTAAAAGGCCCGCTGTCTTGGGGTCATACTTGATTCCGAGCTTTCCTTTGCCCCCTACATTCGATCACTGGCTCGCTCTTGTCATCTGCACCTCAAAAACATTTCTAGAATTCGACCTTTTCTTACTTTTGACTCTGCAAAAGCTCTTACTGTTTCCCTTATTCATTCTCCTCTCGACTATTGTAACTCTCTTCTAATCAGTCTCCCTCTTACCAAACTCTCCCCCCTCCAATCTGTCTTGAATGCTGCAGCCAGGATTATATTCCTCACCAATCGTTACACCGATGCCTCTACCTTGTGCCAGTCATTACACTGGCTACCCATCCACTCCAGAATTCAGTATAAACCTTTTACCCTCACCCACAAAGCCTTCCATGGCTCAGCACCACCCTACATCTCCTCCCTTGTTTCAGTATACCACCCTACCCGCGCCCTCCGTTCTGCTGATGACCTGAGGTTAGCATCCTCAATAGTCAGAACCTCCCACTCCCGTCTCCATGACTTTACACGTGCAGCGCCAATTCTTTGGAATGCACTTCCCAGGTCAATACGATTAGTCCCCAATCCCCACAATTTTAAGCGTGCCCTGAAAACGCATTTATTCAGACTGGTCTATCGCCTCAACACATTAACCTAATCTATCCCCGTGTGGCACAGCCAAAAGTTTTACCATAAGCAGTTTTCCCGCATCATGTTCTCACATGTTTTATGCATCCATTAGCCCTCTGTGTCCGTACTGTCACATACCTAACAGTATGGCTGGTTCCTACAATCAGGGCAACTGTTACCACCCACCTTTCGTGTCTACCTCTTTCCTCATAGACTGTAAACTTGCGAGCAGGGCCCTCTTTCCTCTTGGTATTTGTTATAATCTACTGTATGTGATTACTGTTATGCTGTAATGTCTATTGTCTGTACAAATCCCCTTTGAAATGTAAAGTGCTGCGGAATATGTCGGCGCTATAAAAATAAAATTTTGTATTATTATTATTATTATTATCATTATCAGTGCCACAACCTCATCCCTGCAGAACCGCATGATCAGTGCCTCCAACTTATCCCTAAAGAGATATATAATCAGTGCCATCACATTGTCCCCGCAAAGCTGTAAGATCAGTGCCACCACCTAATCCCTGCAGAGCTATTTGATCAGTGCCACCACGTCATCCCCTCAGGGCTACATGATCAGTGCCACCAACTCATCCCTGCAGACCTGTATGATCAGTGCCACCACCTTGTAGCCGCAGAACTGTATAATCAGTGCCACCACCTTGTCACCACAAAGTTGTATGATCAGTGCCACCAGTTGGTCAGCACAGAGCTGTATGATCAGTACCACCACCAAGTCCCCGCAGAGCTGTATGATCAGTGCCACCGCCTACTCCCTGCAGAGCTGTATGATCAGTGCAACCACCTCATCCCTGCACAGCTGTATCTTCAGTGCCACCACCTCTCACTGCAGAGCTGTATAATCAGTGCCACTACCTCATCCCTGCAAACCAGTTTAGTGCCACAACCTCCTCCCTGTAGAGCTGTCTGATCAGTGCCACCACCTTGTCCGCGCTGATCTGTATGTTCAGTGCCACCACCTTTTCCCTGCAGACATGTATGATCAGTGCCCCCACCTTGTCGCCGCAGAACTGTATAATCAGTGCTACCACCTTGTCACCGCATGAACAGTGCCACCAGTTGGTCAGCACAGAGCTGTATGATCAGTACCACTGCCTACTCCTCGCACAGCTGTTGAATCAGTGCCACCGCCTACTCCTTGCAGAGCTGTATGATCAGTGCCACCACCTAATCCCTGCAGAGCTATTTGATCAGTGCCACCACGTCATCCCCTCAGAGCTATATGATCAGTGCCACCACCTTGTCCACGCAAAGCTGTATGATGAGTGCTACCACCTCATCCCTGCAGACCTGTACGATCAGTGCCACCACATCATCCCTGCAGAGCCTTATCATCAGTGCCTCCATCTTGTCCCCGCAGAGCTGTATGATCAGTGCCACCACCTCCTCCCTGCAGAGCTGTATGATTAGTACCACCACCTCATCCTTGTAGAGCTTTAAGATCAGTGCCACCACTTTGTCCACGCTGAGCTGTATGTTCAGTGCCACCAACTCCTCCCTGCAGAGCTGTATGATCAGTGCCACCACCTTGTCCCCGCAAAGCTGTAACATAAGTGCCACCACTTTGTCCCCGCAGAGCTGTATGATCAGTGCCACCACCTACTCCCTGCAGAGCTGTATGATCAGTGCCAACTGGTATGATTGAGTCACCGTAGGAGGCAGACACAAAAATAGAAGCTACGTCCAGAAAAAAAGAGAAGTTGGCAACTATCAGATTGAATACCCCTGAACCTATCAACACAACTAGCAGTAGCCGTGGGGGATTCCTACGGTGCCCTAGACCCCTCGATCACAGCCGGAGAGCTAATTAGGCTAAAGACAGAAAAGGAAATCTAAACTGCCCCAGAGCAGACCCCAAAGTAAAAGGCAGCCCCCAACATATAATGACGCTGAAGCAAGATGAAAAAACACTCACACAGATAGAAATATAGGCTGAGCAAACGATGGGGCCCAAGCTAACTAAACAGAACAGGAAAGAAAGGTTGCTGTCTGCAATCTGCCAAAACCCTATCAAAGACATAAGCCAACAAGCTGATATGGAAAAAGACCCTGAAGCAGCTAGGCTTCAAAAACTAAATCAGCACTCAGTTATTTTCAGAAGACAGAGCTAAAGGAATTCAGCTCACCCCAGCAGGGAATGGCAGAAATCCAGAAAAACAAAGCAAAACAAAGTTAAAGCACAAATGCAAAAAGCCGAGCAGAAAACTTAGCTTTAGAAGAGCAGGAATTCAGACTGGTCTCCAAGGATCCCACAGAGAATTCACCCGCAGGGCAGAAGGGCGTCGGCGGCCTTATATCCAGTCAGTAACTCCACTCAGCCAGTCATCATCATTAGGCTCAGGTGCTTGATAATCAGGCTCACTACCTTTCTTTACCAGAAGAGGGAGTTCATCGGGCCTCAGTAGTGAAGGGGAAAATGAACTCACAACAGTACCTCCCCCTTGAGGAGGGGTCACCGAACCCTCATCCATGCCACCAGGGCGATCCGGGTGAGACCGATGAAAGGCACGCACCAATCTTTTGGCATGAATATCAGAGGCAGAGACCCAGGAATTATCCTCCTGACCATAACCCTTCCACTTAACCAAATACTGGAGTCTCCGTCTAGCCAGACGGGAATCCAGTACTTTCTCTACCTCATATTCCATGTTACCTTCAACCAATACAGGGTCTGGAGGTGCCACCCCCGGAACAACAGGTTCAACAAACCTCTTCAACAAAGATTTATGGAACACATTATGGATTTTAAATGTGACAGGAAGAGCCAAACGAAAAGAGAACGGATTAATAATCTCCAAAATCTTGTAAGGTCCAATAAATCTAGGCTTAAACTTAGGAGGAGCCACCTTCATAGCAATATTTTTTGATGATAACCACACCATATCACCAACCTTAAACTGGGGACCAATGGTCCTATGTCGGTTGGAAAACCGCTGGGCCTTTTCCTGGGAGAGAGATAACTTATCCACCACTTGGTCCCAGACCTGGTGCATTCTCTCCACCACAGTGTCAACACCTGGGCAGGCAGAGGGCTCCACCTGCCCTGAAGAAAATCGAGGATGAAACCCAAAGTTACAAAAAAAGGTGACATCAAAGTGGCAGAACTAGCTCCATTATTTAAAGCAAATTTGGCCAAGGGCAAAAATGAAACCCAATCATCCTGATCAGCAGAAATAAAACATCTCAAATATGACTCAAAGGTCTGGTTTGTTCTCTCTGTCTGCCCATTGGTCTGATGGTGAAAAGCAGTGGAGAAGGACAACTGAATTCCCAGCTTGGAACAGAAAGTTCTCCAAAATCTAGACACAAACTGAACTCCTCTGTCAGATACAATGTTCTCAGGAATCCCTTGCAAGCGAACCACCTGTTGCAAAAACAGGGGCACCAACTCAGAGGAAGACGGCAACTTAGGGAGTGGTACAAGATGAACCATCTTAGAGAACCTATCACAAATCACCCAAATAACAGTCATCCTTTGAGAGACAGGCATATGAGAGATGAAATCCATTGAAATATGGGTCCATGGCCTCTTGGGGACAGGCAAAGGCATCAACAACCCACTAGAGCGAGAACACGATTTAGACCGGGAGCACGTCCCACAGGACTGCACAAAATTCCTGACATCACGAGACAAGGAGGGCCACCAAAAAGATCGACTCACCAGATGTCTAGTAAAAAAAATACCTGGATGACCAGCCAAAGCACAGCAATGAACTTCAGACATCACTCTCTTCTTCCACTGATCAGGAACATACAACTTTCCACTGGGACAACGCTCAGGTTTGTCCTCCTGGAACTCTTCCAGAGCACGTCTCAAATCGGGCAAGATGGCAGAAAGAACTACCCCTTCGCCTAAGATGGTAGCAGGCTTGGTCACCACAGGAGAATCAGCAAAGAAGCTCCTAGAGAGGGCGTCTGCCTTGACATTCTTAGTTCCAGGAAGAAAAGAAACCACAAAATCAAAACGTGTAAAAAAACAAAGCCCACCTAGCCTGTCTAGGGCTCAAGCGCTTAGCCGACTCTAGGTAAATCAAATTCTTGTGGTCAGTGAGGACCACGACTTGATGCTTAGCTCCCTCCAACCAATGTCTCCACTCCTCAAATGCCCCTTTCATGGCCAACAGTTCCCGATTCCCCACATCATAGTTACGTTCAGATGGAGAGAACTTTCGGGAAAAGAAAGCACAGGGATTAATTTTAGATGTTACAGGATCCTTTTGGGACAAAACAGCTCCTGCACCAATCTCAGAAGCATCCACCTCTACCTGGAACGGAAGTGAGACATCAGGTTGCCGCAAAACCGGGGCGGAGGTGAATCTTCGCTTCAGCTCCTGAAAGGAAGAAACAGCCTCCGGAGACCAATTTAACACATCAGCACCCTTCTTAGTCAAATCAGTCAATGGCTTGGCAATACTAGAAAATTTTGCTATAAATTTCCGATAAAAATTAGCAAAACCCAAAAACTTCTGGAGGGCCTTCAAAGAAGTGGGCTGAACCCAATCGTAAATGGCCTGTACCTTGGCCGGGTCCATTTCAATAGTTGACGGGGACAAAATAAATCCCAAAAAAGAAATCCTCTGTACTCCAAAAAGGCATTTAGATCCTTTGACATACAGGGAATTCTCCCTCAAGATACGGAACACAGTCCGAATATGTTCCACATGAGAATCCCAGTCCTTGGAGAAGATCAAAATATCATCCAGATAGATAATCAAAAATTTATCGACAAAATCTCGGAAAATATCGTTCATGAAGCACTGGAAGACAGAAGGGGCATTAGTGAGCCCAAAAGGCATCACCAGGTACTCAAAATGTCCCTCCGGAGTATTAAACGCCGTCTTCCATTCATCCCCATGCTTAATGCGAATAAGATTATACGCCCCCCGAGGTCAAGCTTGGTAAACCAGCAAGCACCTTTAACTCTGGAGAATAGATCAGAAATCAGGGGTAACGGATACTGATATTTAACAGTAATTTTGTTGAGGGCACGATAATCAATACAAGGTCTTAATGATCCATCCTTTTTGGCTACAAAAAAAAAACCGGCACCTAAGGGTGACGAGGATGGTCTAATATGACCCTTCTCCAACGCCTCCTTAATATAGGATCGCATAGCCTCATGCTCGGGTACAGATAAATTGAAGAGCCGACCCTTGGGAAATTTACACCCCGGGCTCAGTTCAATTGCACAGTCATAACTCCTATGAGGAGGCAGAGACGCAGACTCATTCTCACTAAATACATCATAAAAGTCCGCCAAATAATCAGGAACATCATGCGACTGAGGAGAGGTGGAAAACACCGGAGCCTCACTAAAGGCACACCGACAACCCCAACTCACCATAGACACAGATTTCCAATCCAAAACTGGATTATGAATTTGTAACCAGGGAAACCCCAGAACAATAGTATCATGCAGATTATGCAACACCAAAAATCTGCAATTTTCTTGATGGTCTGGGGCGACCCGCATTACCACCTGGGTCCAAAACTGAGGTTTATTTTTAGCCAAAGGAGTAGCATCAATCCCCCTCAAAGGGATAGGCGTCTGCAGAGGTGTCATCGGAAATCCACAACGTTTAGCAAAATCCAAGTCCATTAGGTTTAGGGCTGCTCCCGAATCCACAAAAGCCTTGGCGGAAAATGTGGACAGGGAGCAGATCAGAGTAATAGCCAGAAGAAACTTAGGTTGAACACTACCAACAGAAAACGTGTGTGCAAAGCGTTTCTCTCGTTTAGGGCAGACAGAAATAACATGCGAGGCATCTCCACAGAAAAAAAAACACAACTTATTACGCCTTCTGAACTCCTGACGCTGCTCTCTGGACAAAACTCTATCACATTGCATAGGTTCAGACATTTGTTCAACAGGTGGCAACACCTCTCGTGCAGTTTTGCGTTCGCGCAAACGCCGATCAACCTGAATAGCTAATGACATAGAATCGTCAAGACCAGAGGGAACAGGAAATCCCACCATAGTATCTTTTACGGCTTCTGACAACCCCTTCCGAAAGAGAGCAGCCAAGACATTATCATTCCAGGTAGTAAGTACTGCCCATTTTCGGAATTTTTGACAGTACAATTCTGCAGAATCTCGATCCTGGTTCAATGCCAGCAGGGTCTTTTCAGCCTGATCAATGGCATTAGGTTTGTCATACAACAACCCCAAGGCTTGAAAAAATGCGTTCACATTAGTCAGAAAAGGATCATCTGGTTTCAAAGAAAACGCCCAATCCTGGGGATCGCCACGCAGCAAAGAGATGACAATTTTAACCTGCTGCGCGGAGCTCCCTGACGAGTTAGGCTTCAAGGCAAAAAATAATTTACAATTATTTTTGAAATTCAAAAATTTAGACCGATCCCCAAAAAATACATCAGGTGTAGGAATCTTTGGTTCAGCAGCATGTGAATGAGCAAGGTAGGCGGAAATTCCACGCACTTCCGCAGCGAGCTGCTCCACACGATCAGACAATTGCTTTATCTCCATTGAGAGAAAAAAAAAAAATCCCCCTACGGCCTCAGAGATATAGAGGAAAAAATATACACACTTTTTTTTTTTTTTTTTTACAATTCTTTCCTGCTATTGAGTACCCTAGGATCTGCGGTATGGCGGGTGATTCTGTTATGATTGAGTCACCGTAGGAGGCAGACACAAAAATAGAAGCTACGTCCAGAAAACCAGAGAAGTTGGCAACTATCAGACTGCAGACCCCTGAACCTATCAACACAACTAGCAGTAGCCGTGGGGGGTTCCTACGGTGCCCTAGACCCCTCAATCACAGCCGGAGAGCTAAATAGCCTAAAGACAGAAAAGGAAATCTAAACTGCCCCAGAGCAGACCCCAAAGTAAAAGGCAGCCCCCAACATATAATGACGGTGACGCAAGATGAAAAAACACTCACACAGATAGAAAGATAGGCTGAGCAAACAATGGGGCTCAAGCTAACTAAACAGAACAGGAAAGAAAGGTTGCTGTCTGCAATCTGCCAAAACCATATCAAAGACATAAGCCAACAAGCTGATATGGAAAAAGACCCTGAAGCAGCTAGGCTTCAAAAACTAAATCAGCACTAAGGTATTTTCAGAGGACAGAGCTAAAGGAATTCAGCTCACCCCAGCAGGGAATGGCAGAAATCCGGAAAAACAAAGCAAAACAAAGTCAAAGCACAAATGCAAAAAGCCGAGCAGAAAACTTAGCTTTAGAAGAGCAGGAATTCAGACTGGTCTCCAAGGATCCCACAGAGAAATCACCCGCAGGGCAGAAGGGCGTCGGCGGCCTTATATCCAGTCAGTAACTCCACTCAGCCAGTCATCATCATTAGGCTCAGGTGTTTGATAATCAGGCTCACTACCTTTCTTTACCAGAAGAGGGAGTTCATCGGGCCTCAGTAGTGAAGGGGAAAATGAACTCACAACAGCCAACATCTCCTCCCTGCAAAGCTGTCTAATCAGTGCCACCACCTCCTCTCTGCAGAGCTTTATGATCAGTGCCACCACCTGGTCCTCGCAGAGCTGTATGATAAGTACCACCACCTTGTCGCTGCAGAGGTGTATGATCAGTGTCACCACCTTGTCCCTGCAGAACTGTATGATCAGTGCCACCACCTCGTCACTGCAGGGCTGTATGATCTGTGCCACTACCTCCTCTCCTCCCTGCAGAGCTGTATGATCAGTGCCACAACCTCATCCCTGCAGAACTGCATGAACAGTTCCACCACCTCGTCAATGCAGAGCTGTATGATCAGTGCCACCATCTTGGCTGTTTGAGGACACAAATCTGTGCGCGATCCACGCTAAGAGGGTCACCATCATGCCCAAAGATATCCAGCTAGCCCGCCGGATCCGTGGGGAGAGATCTTAGATCTGTCCTGCCCTCCTGACTGCAACACAAATGCTCTTTCCAGCATCAATGTGCTCTCCATCCGCATGCCATACCCAGTACCCCAATTTTGGCCTGTATGATCAGTGCCACCTCCTCCTCCCCGCAGAGCTGTATGATCAGTGCCACCACTTCATCCCTGCAGAGCTCTATAATGAGTGCCACCACCTCGTCCCTGCTGACCTGTATGATCGGTGCCACCACCTCGTCTCTGCAGAGTTCTTCAGTGTTTTGTTCGCTGGCTCCACTTCATCTCCTCTTCCTCTTGCTTTCTGGGTACCTCAGGGCTCAGTCCTTGGCCCCCATCTCTTCTTGCTCTATACATCCCCAATTGGACAGACCATCAGCAAATTTGGCTTTCGGTACCATCTTTATGCTGATGACACACAACTGTATACGTCTTCCCCCGACCTTACCCCTCTGTAATACAGAACGCCAGTGACAGTCTGTCCGCAGTCTCCAATATCATCAGAACTCTATGATCAGTGCCACCATCTATTCCCTGCAGAGCTGTATGATCAGTGCCACCACCTATTCCCTTCAGAGCTGTGTGATCAGTGCCACCACCTCCTCCCTGCAGAGCTGTATGATCAGTACCACCACCTTGTCGCCGCAGAGGTGTATGATCAGTGTCACCACCTTGTCCCCGCAGAGCAGTATGATCAGTGCCACAACCTCATCCCTGCAGAACCGCATGATCAGTGCCTCCAACTTATCCCTAAAGACATATATAATCAGTGCAACCACATTGTCCCCGCAAAGCTGTATGATCAGTGCCACCACCTCCTCCCTGCAGAACTGTATGATCAGTGCCACCACCTCATCCATGCAGAGCTGTAAGATCAGTGACACAACCTGGTCCCTGTAGAGCCTTATGATCAGTGCCACCGCCTCCTTCCCAAAGAGCTGTATGATCAGTGCAACCACCTCATCCCTGCAGAGCTGTATGATCAGTGCTACTACCTCATCCCTGTAAACAAGTATGTTCAGTGCCACCACCTCCTCCCTGTAGAGCTGTCTGATCAGTACCACCTCCTTGTCCTCGCTGAGCTGTATGTTCAGTGCCACCACCTTTTCCCTGCAGAACCGCATGATCAGTGCCTCCAACTTATCCCTAAAGAGATATATAATCAGTGCAACCACATTGTCCCCGCAAAGCTGTATGATCAGTGCCAACACCTCATCCTTGCAGAGCTGTATGATCAGTGCCACCAACTCCTCCCTGCAGAGCTGTATGATCATTGCCACCATCTTATCCACACAGAGCTGTATGATCAGTGCCACCACCTCCTCCCTGCAGAACTGTATGATCAGTGCCACCACCTCATCCCTGCAGAGCTTTAAGATCAGTGACACAACCTTGTCCCTGCAGATCCTTATGATCAGTGCAACCACCTCATCCCTGTAGAGCTGTATCTTCAGTGCCACCACCTCTCACTGCAGAGCTGTATAATCAGTGCCACTAACTCATCCCGGCAAACAAGTATGTTCAGTGCCACCACCTCCTCCCTGTAGAGCTGTCTGATCAGTGCCACCACCTTGTCCGCGCTGAGCTGTATGTTCAGTGCCACCACCTTTTCCCTGCAGAGCTGTTTGTTCAGTGCCACCACCTTTCCATGCAGAGCTGTATGATCAGTGTCACCACCCTGTCGCCGCCGAACTGTATAATCAGTGCCACCACATTGTCACCGCAAAGCTGTATGATCAGTGCCACCAGTTGGTCAGCACAGAGCTGTATGATCATTACCACCACCTAGTCCCCGCAGAGCTGTATGATCAGTGCCACCGCCTACTCCTTGCAGGCGTATCTATCCACCTGACGAAGGAGATTTATTTCCGAAACGCCCGTGGGGGCATGTTCTTATACAACTCACGTAGCGTCAATCGGCTTACAGGTATTTTACACTTTGTGTTTTGTTGCACACGCCTTAGTGCGATTTGAATTTTTTGCACAGCTGCACCTCTGCACTTTGGGCACATTCATTATACATATATTTATTTTCTTTTTATGTAATTATCCTTGTGTCACTATATATATGCATTTTTGTACCTGGTTCATTAATTAAGAATTTTTGATATGGATTGGTTTTCCATTATCCATAAACACATGGCTAATGTGATTGTATACTCTAATATATATCTATATATATATATATATATATATATTTTTTTTTTTTTAATGCACTTAATTGTTGTGTCAATATTTTAATAAAGGCATCTTTATTTAAAAAAATAAAAATTGTGCCATTTATTATTATCATTGTTATTATTTTTATCATTCATGTAGCATCTTTTTTATCCTGTGGGATTTCTCATTCCCATCCATCTTCGAGTTATTTTTTCCTTGCAGAGCTGTATGATCAGTGCCACCACGTCCTCCGCTCAGGGCTACATGATCAGTGCCACCACCTTGTCCCCGCAGAGCTGTATGATCAGGGCCACCACCTCCTCCCTGCAGAGCTGTATGATTAGTACCTCCACCTAATCCTTATAGAGCTTTAAGATCAGAGCCACCACCTTGTCCACGCTGAGCTATATGTTCAGTGCCACCACCTTGTCCCCGCAAAGCTGTATCATAAGTGCCACTACTTTGTCCGAGCAGAGCTGTATGATCAGTGCCATCAAATTGTCCCCACAGAGCTGTATGATCAGTGCCACCATCTCCTCCCTGTAAAGCTGTATAATCAGTGCCACCACCTCCTCTCTGCAGAGCTGTATGATCAGTGCCACCACCTCATCCCTGCAGAGCTTTATGATCAATGCCACCACCTGGTCCTTGCAGAGCTGTATGATCAGTACCACCACCTTGTCGCCACAGAGGTGTATGATCAGTGTCACCAACTTTTCCCTGCAGAGCTGTATGATCAGTGCCACCACTTCATCCCTGCAGGGCTGTATGATCTGTGCTACTGAATCATCCCTGCAGAGCTGTATGATCGGTGCCACTACCTCATCCCTGCAGAACTGCATAATCAGTGCCACGAACTCGTCACTGCAGAGCTGTATGATCAGTGCCACCACCTTGTCCCCACAAAGCTGTATCATAAGTGCCAACACTTTGTCCGAGCAGAGCTGTATGATCAGTGCCATCAAATCGTCCCCGCAGAGCTGTATGATCAGTGCCACCATATCCTCACTGCAAAGCTGTATAATCAGAGTCACCATCTCCTCTCTGCAGAGCTGTATGATCTGTGCCACTACCTCATCCCTGCAGAGCTGTATGATCTGTGCCACTACCTCATCCCTGCAGAGCTGTATGATCAGTGCCACAACCTCATCCCTTCAGAACCGCATGATCAGTGCCTCCAACTTATACCTAAAGAGATGTATAATCAGTGCAACCACATTGTCCCCGCAAAGCTGTATGATCAGTGCCACCACCTTGTCCCTGCAGGTCTGTAGGATCTGTGCCACTACCTCATCCCTGCAGAGCTGTATAATCAGTGTCACCACCTCCTCCCTGCTGAGCTGTATGATCAGTGCCACCACCTCCTCCCTGCTGAGCTGTATGATTAGTGCCACCACCTCGTCACTGCAGAACTTTATGATCAGTGCCACCACCTATTCCCTTCAGAGCTGTATGATCAGTGCCACCACCTCCTCCCTGCAGAGCTGTATGATCAGTACCAGCACCTTGTCGCCACAGACGTGTATAATCAGTGTCACCACATTGTCCCCGCAGAGGTGTATGATCAGTGCCACCTCCTCGTCCCTGGAGAGCTGTATGATCTGAGCCACTATCTCATCCCTGTAGAGCTGTATGATCAGTGCCAACACCTCGTCCTTGCAGAGCTGCATGATCAGTGCCACCAACTCCTCCCCACAGAGCTGCATGATCAGTGCAACCACCTCATCCCTGCACAGCTGTATCTTCAGTGACACCAACTCATACCTGCAGAGCTGTATGATCAGTGCCACTACCTCATCCCTGCAAACTAGTATGTTCAGTGCCACAACCTCCTCCCTGTAGAGCTGTCTGATCATTGCCACCACCTTGTCCGTGCTGAGCTGTATGTTCAGTGCCACCACCTTTTCCCTGCAGACCTGTGTGATCAGTGCCACCACCTTGTAGCCGCAGAATTGTATAATCAGTGCCACCACCTTGTCACCACAAAGTTGTATGATCAGTGCCACCAGTTGGTCAGCACAGAGCAGTATGATCTGTACCACCACCTAGTACCCGCAGAGCTGTATGATCAGTGCCACCGCCTACTCCTTGCAGAGCTGTATGATCATTGCCACCACCTAATCCCTGCAGAGCTATTTGATCAGTGCCACCACGTCATCCCCTCAGAGCTATATGATCAGTGCCACCACCTTGTCCGCGCAAAGCTGTATGATCAGTGCCACCACCTTGTCCCTGCAGAGCTATATGATGAGTGCTACCACCTCATCCCTGCAGACCTGTACGATCAGTGCCACCACATCATCCCTGCAGAGCTTTATCATCAGTGCCACCATCTTGTCCCCGCAGAGCTGTATGATCAATGCCACCACCTCCTCCCTGCAGAGCTGTATGATTAGTACCACCACCTCATCCTTGTAGAGCTTTAAGATCAGTGCCACCACCTTGTCCACGCTGAGCTGTATGTTCAGTGCCACCAACTCCTTCCTGCAGAGCTGTATGATCAGTGCCACGACCTTGTCCCCGCAAAGCTGTAACATAAGTGCCACCACTTTGTCCCCGCAGAGCTGTATGATCAGTGCCACCACTTACTCCCTGCAGAGCTGTATGATCAGTGCCAACTGTTATGATTGAGTCAGCGTAGGAGGCAGACACAAAAATAGAAGCTACGTCCAGAAAACCAGAGAAGTTGGCAACTATCAGATTGCAGACCCATGAACCTATCAACAAAACTAGCAGCAGCCGTGGGGGGTTCCTACGGTGCCCTAGACCCCTCGATCACAGCCGGAGAGCTAAATAGCCTAAAGACAGAAAAGGAAATCTAAACTGCCCCAGAGCAGACCCCAAAGTAAAAGGCAGCCCCCAACATATAATGACGGTGAAGCAAGATGAAAAAACACTCACACAGATAGAAAGATAGGCTGAGCAAACGATGGGGCCCAAGCTAACTAAACAGAACAGGAAAGGAAGGTTGCTGTCTGCAATCTGCCAAAACCATATCAAAGACATAAGCCAACAAGCTGATATGGAAAAAGACCCTGAAGCAGCTAGGCTTCAAAAACTAAATCAGCACTCAGGTATTTTCAGAAGACAGAGCTAAAGGAATTCAGCTCACCCCAGCAGGGAATGGCAGAAATCCAGAAAAACAAAGCAAAACAAAGTCAAAGCACAAATGCAAAAAGCCGAGCAGAAAACTTAGCTTTAGAAGACCAGGAATTCAGACTGGTTTCCAAGGATCCCACAGAGAAATCACCCGCAGGGCAGAAGGGCGTCGGCGGCCTTATATCCAGTCAGTAACTCCACTCAGCCAGTCATCATCATTAGGCTCAGGTGTTTGATAATCAGGCTCACTACCTTTCTTTACCAGAAGAGGGAGTTCATCGGGCCTCAGTAGTGAAGGGGAAAATGAACTCACAACAGCCAACATCTCCTCCCTGCAAAGCTGTCTAATCAGTGCCACCACCTCCTCTCTGCAGAGCTTTATGATCAGTGCCACCACCTGGTCCTCGCAGAGCTGTATGATAAGTACCACCACCTTGTCGCTGCAGAGGTGTATGATCAGTGTCACCACCTTGTCCCTGCAGAACTGTATGATCAGTGCCACCACCTCGTCACTGCAGGGCTGTATGATCTGTGCCACTACCTCCTCTCCTCCCTGCAGAGCTGTATGATCAGTGCCACAACCTCATCCCTGCAGAACTGCATGAACAGTTCCACCACCTCGTCAATGCAGAGCTGTATGATCAGTGCCACCATCTTGGCTGTTTGAGGACACAAATCTGTGCGCGATCCACGCTAAGAGGGTCACCATCATGCCCAAAGATATCCAGCTAGCCCGCCGGATCCGTGGGGAGAGATCTTAGATCTGTCCTGCCCTCCTGACTGCAACACAAATGCTCTTTCCAGCATCAATGTGCTCTCCATCCGCATGCCATACCCAGTACCCCAATTTTGGCCTGTATGATCAGTGCCACCACTTCATCCCGTCAGAGCTCTATAATGAGTGCCACCACCTCGTCCCTGCTGACCTGTATGATCGGTGCCACCACCTCGTCCCTGCAGAGTTCTTCAGTGTTTTGTTCGCTGGCTCCACTTCATCTCCTCTTCCTCTTGCTGTCTGGGTACCTCAGGGCTCAGTCCTTGGCCCCCATCTCTTCCCTCTCTATACAGCCCCAATTGGACAGACCATCAGCAAATTTGGCTTTCGGTACCATCTTTATGCTGATGACACACAACTGTATACGTCTTCCCCCGACCTTACCCCTCTGTAATACAGAACGCCAGTGACTGTCTGCCCGCAGTCTCCAATATCATCAGAACCGTATGATCAGTGCCACCATCTATTCCCTGCAGAGCTGTATGATCTGTGCCACCACCTATTCCCTTCAGAGCTGTATGATCAGTGCCACCACCTCCTCCCTGTTGAGCTGTATGATCAGTACCACCACCTTGTCGCCGCAGAGGTGTATGATCAGTGTCACCACCTTGTCCCCGCAGAGCTGTATGATCAGTGCCACAACCTCATCCCTGCAGAACCGCATGATCAGTGCATCCAACTTATCCCTAAAGATATATATAATCAGTGCAACCACATTGTCCCCGCAAAGCTGTATGATCAGTGCCACACCTCATCCTTGCAAAACTGTATGATCAGTGTCACCACCTCTTCCCTGCAGAGCTGTACGATCTGTGCCACTACCTCATCCCTGCAAAGCTGTATGATTAGTGCCACCACCTAGTCACTTCAGAACTGTATGGTTAGTGCCACCACCTCGTCACTGCAGAACTGTATGATCAGTGCCACCACCTATTCCTTTCAGAGCTGTGTGATCAGTGCCACCACCTCCTCCCTGCAGAGCTGTATGATCAGTACCACCACCTTGTGGCCGCAGAGGTGTATGATCAGTGTCACCACCTCTTCCCTGCAGAGCTGTATGATCAGTGCCACCAACTTCTCCCTGCAGAGCTGTGTGTTCAGTGCCACCACCTCCTCCCTGAAGAGCTGTATGATCAGTGCCACCACCTCCTCCCTGCTGAACTGTATAATTAGTGCCACCACCTCATCCCTGCAGAGCTGTAAGATCTGTGACACAACCTTGTCCCTGCAGAGCCTTATGGTCAGTGCCACCGCCTCCTCACCACAGTGCTGTATGATCAGTGCAACCACCTCATCCCTGCAGAGCTGTATCTTCAGTGCCACCACCTCATCCCTGTAGAGCTGTCTGATCAGTACCACCACTATGTCCGTGCTGAGCTGTATGTTCAGTGCCACCACCTTTCCCTGCAGTGCTGTATGTTCAGTGCCACCAACTCCTCCCTGTAGAGCTGTCTGATCAGTACCACCACTTTGTCCACGCTGAGCTGTATGTTCAGTGCCACCACCTTTCCCAGCAGTGCTGTATGTTCAGCGCCACCACCTCCTCCCTACAGAGCTGTATGATCAGTACCACCACCTTGTCCCCGCAGAGATGTATGATCAGTGCCACAACCTCATCCCTGCAGAACCGCATGATCAGTGCCTCCAACTTATCCCTAAAGAGATATGTAATCAGTGCAACCACATTGTCCCCGCAAAGCTGTATGATCAGTGCCAACACCTCATCCTTGCAGAGCTGTATGATCAGTGCCACCAACTCCTCCCTGCAGAGCTGCATGATCATTGCCACCATCTTATCCACACAGAGCTGTATGATCAGTGCCACCACCTACTCCCTGCAGAGCTGTGTGATCAGTGCCACCACCTCCTCCCTGCAGAGCTGTATGATCAATGCCACCACCTCCTCCCCGCAGAACTGTATGATCAGTGCCACCACCTCATCCCTGCAGAGCTTTAAGATCAGTGACTCAACCTTGTCCCTGCAGAGACTTATGATCTGTGCAACCACCTCATCCTTGCAGAACTGTATCTTCAGTGCCACCACCTCACCCCTGCAGAGCTGTATATTCAGTGCCACTACCTCATCCCGGCAAACAAGTATTTTCAGTGCCACCACCTCCTTCCTGTAGAGCTGTCTGATCAGTGCCACCACCTTGTCCGCGCTGAGCTGTATAATCAGTGCCACCACCTCTTCCCTGCAGAGCAGTATGATTAGTACCTCCACCTCATCCTTGCAAAGCTATAAGATCAGAGCCACCACCTTGTCCATGCTGAGCTATATGTTCAGTGCCACCACCTTGTCCCCGCAAAGCTGTATCATAAGTGCCACCACTTTGTCCGAGCAGAGATGTATGATCAGTGCTATCAAATTGTCCACACAGAGCTGTATGATCAGTGCCACCACCTCCTCTCTGCAGAGCTGTATGATCAGTGCCACAACCTCATCCTTGCAGAACCACATGATCAGTGCCTCCAACTTATCCCTAAAGTGATGTATAATCAGTACAACCACATTGTCCCCGTAAAGATGTATGATCAGTGCCACCACCTTGTCTGCGCAAGGCTGTATGATAAGTGCCAACACCTCGTCCCTGCAGAGCTGTATGATCAGTGCCACCAACTCTTCCCTGCAGATCTTTATGATCAGTGCCACCACCTGGCCCTTGCAGGGCTCTATGATCAGTGTCACCACATTGTCCCCGCAGAGCTGTATGATCAGTGCCACCAACTCTTCCCTGCAGATCTTTATGATCAGTGCCACCACCTGGCCCTTGCAGGGCTCTATGATCAGTGTCACCACATTGTCCCCGCAGAGCTGTATGATCTGTGCCACTACCTCATCCCTGCAGAGCTGTACCATTAGTGCCACCAAATCGTCACTGCAGAACTGTATGATCAGTGCCACCAACTATTCCCTTCAGAGCTGTGTGATCAGTGCCACCACCTTCTCCATGCAGAGCTGTATGATCAGTACCACCACCTTGTCACCGCAGAGGTGTATGATCAGTGCAACCACATTGTCCCCGCAAAGCTGTATGATCAGTGCCAACACCTCATCCTTGCAGATCTGTATGATAAGTGTCACCTCCTCTTCCCTGCAGAGCTGTATGATCAGTGCCACCAACTCCTCCCTGCAGAGCTGTATGATCAGTGCCACCATCTTAGCCACACAGAGCTGTATTATCAGTGCCACAACCTACTCCCTGCAGAGCTGTGTGATCAGTGCCACCACCTCCTCCCTGAAGAGCTGTATGATCAGTGCCACCACCTCCTCCCTGCAGAACTGTATGATCAGTGCCACCACTTCATCCATGCAGAGCTGTAAGATCAGTGACACAACCTTGTCCCTGCAGAGCCTTATGATCAGTGCCACCGCCTCCTCCCCAAAGAGCTGTATGATCAGTGCAACCACCTCATCCCTGCAGAGCTGTATCGTCAGTGCCACCACCTCATCCCTGCAGAGCTGTATGATCAGTGCCACTACCTTATCCTTGTAAACAAGTATGTTCAGTGCCACCACCTCCTCCCTGTAGAGCTGTATGATCATTGCCACCATCTTATCCACACAGAGCTGTATGATCAGTGCCACCACCTCCTCCCTGCAGAACTGTATGAACAGTGCCACCACCTCATCCCTGCAGAGCTTTAAGATCAGTGACACAACCTTGTCCCTGCAGATCCTTATGATCAGTGCAACCAACTCATCCCTGCAGACCTGTATCTTCAGTGCCGCCACCTCATCCCTGCAGAGCTGTATAATCAGTGCCACTACCTCATCCCGGCAAACAAGTATGTTCAGTGCCACCACCTCGTCACTGCAGGGCTGTATGATCTGTGCCACTACCTCCTCTCCTCCCTGCAGAGCTGTATGATCAGTGCCACAACCTCATCCCTGCAGAACTGCATGAACAGTTCCACCACCTCGTCAATGCAGAGCTGTATGATCAGTGCCACCATCTTGGCTGTTTGAGGACACAAATCTGTGCGCGATCCACGCTAAGAGGGTCACCATCATGCCCAAATATATCCAGCTAGCCCGCCGGATCCGTGGGGAGAGAGCTTAGATCTGTCCTGCCCTCCTGACTGCAACACAAATGCTCTTTCCAGCATCAATGTGCTCTCCATCCGCATGCCATACACAGTACCCCAATTTTGGCCTGTATGATCAGTGCCACCTCCTCCTCCCCGCAGAGCTGTATGATCAGTGCCACCACTTCATCCCTGCAGAGCTCTATAATGAGTGCCACCACCTCGTCCCTGCTGACCTGTATGATCGGTGCCACCACCTCGTCTCTGCAGAGTTCTTCAGTGTTTTGTTCGCTGGCTCCACTTCATCTCCTCTTCCTCTTGCTTTCTGGGTACCTCAGGGCTCAGTCCTTGGCCCCCATCTCTTCTTGCTCTATACAGCCCCAATTGGACAGACCATCAGCAAATTTGGCTTTCGGTAGCATCTTTATGCTGATGACACACAACTGTATACGTCTTCCCCCGACCTTACCCCTCTGTAATACAGAACGCCAGTGACAGTCTGTCCGCAGTCTCCAATATCATCAGAACTCTATGATCAGTGCCACCATCTATTCCCTGCAGAGCTGTATGATCAGTGCCACCACCTATTCCCTTCAGAGCTGTGTGATCAGTGCCACCACCTCCTCCCTGCAGAGCTGTATGATCAGTACCACCACCTTGTCGCCGCAGAGGTGTATGATCAGTGTCACCACCTTGTCCCCGCAGAGCAGTATGATCAGTGCCACAACCTCATCCCTGCAGAACCGCATGATCAGTGCCTCCAACTTATCCCTAAAGACATATATAATCAGTGCCACCACATTGTCCCCGCAAAGCTGTATGATCAGTGCCACCACCTCCTCCCTGCAGAACTGTATGATCAGTGCCACCACCTCATCCATGCAGAGCTGTAAGATCAGTGACACAACCTGGTCCCTGCAGAGCCTTATGATCAGTGCCACCGCCTCCTTCCCAAAGAGCTGTATGATCAGTGCAACCACCTCATCCCTGCAGAGCTGTATGTTCAGTGCTACTACCTCATCCCTGTAAACAAGTATGTTCAGTGCCACCACCTCCTCCCTGTAGAGCTGTCTGATCAGTACCACCTCCTTGTCCTCGCTGAGCTGTATGTTCAGTGCCACTACCTCATCCCGGCAAACAAGTATGTTCAGTGCCACCACCTCCTCCCTGTAGAGCTGTCTGATCAGTGCCACCACCCTGTCCGCGCTGAGCTGTATGTTCAGTGCCACCACCTTTTCCCTGCAGAGCTGTTTGTTCAGTGCCACCACCTTTCCATGCAGAGCTGTATGATCAGTGTCACCACCCTGTCGCCGCCGAACTGTATAATCAGTGCCACCACATTGTCACCGCAAAGCTGTATGATCAGTGCCACCAGTTGGTCAGCACAGAGCTGTATGATCATTACCACCACCTAGTCCCCGCAGAGCTGTATGATCAGTGCCACCGCCTACTCCTTGCAGGCGTATCTATCCACCTGACGAAGGAGATTTATTTCTGAAACGCCCGTGGGGGCATGTTCTTATACAACTCACGTAGCGTCAATCGGCTTACAGGTATTTTACACCTTGTGTTTTGTTGCACACGCCTTAGTGCGATTTGAATTTTTTGCACAGCTGCACCTCTGCACTTTGGGCACATTCATTATACATATATTTATTTTCTTTTTATGTAATTATCCTTGTGTCACTATATATATGCATTTTTGTACCTGGTTCATTAATTAAGAATTTTTGATATGGATTGGTTTTCCATTATCCATAAACACATGGCTAATGTGATTGTATACTCTAATATATATATATATATATATATATATATATATATATATATATATTTTAATGCACTTAATTGTTGTGTCAATATTTTAATAAAGGCATCTTTATTTAAAAAAATAAAAATTGTGCCATTTATTATTATCATTGTTATTATTTTTATCATTCATGTAGCATCTTTTTTATCCTGTGGGATTTCTCATTCCCATCCATCTTTGAGTTATTTTTTCCTTGCAGAGCTGTATGATCAGTGCCACCACGTCCTCCGCTCAGGGCTACATGATCAGTGCCACCACCTTGTCCACGCAAAGCTGTATGATCAGTGCCACCACCTCATCCCTGCAGAGCTTTATGATTAGTGCCACCATCTTGTCCCCGCAGAGCTGTATGATCAGGGCCACCACCTCCTCCCTGCAGAGCTGTATGATTAGTACCTCCACCTAATCCTTATAGAGCTTTAAGATCAGAGCCACCACCTTGTCCACGCTGAGCTATATGTTCAGTGCCACCACCTTGTCCCCGCAAAGCTGTATCATAAGTGCCACTACTTTGTCCGAGCAGAGCTGTATGATCAGTGCCATCAAATTGTCCCCACAGAGCTGTATGATCAGTGCCACCATCTCCTCCCTCTAAAGCTGTATAATCAGTGCCACCACCTCCTCTCTGCAGAGCTGTATGATCAGTGCCACCACCTCATCCCTGCAGAGCTTTATGATCAATGCCACCACCTGGTCCTTGCAGAGCTGTATGATCAGTACCACCACCTTGTCGCCACAGAGGTGTATGATCAGTGTCACCAACTTTTCCCTGCAGAGCTGTATGATCAGTGCCACCACTTCATCCCTGCAGGGCTGTATGATCTGTGCTACTGAATCATCCCTGCAGAACTGCATGATCAGTGCCACGACCTCGTCACTGCAGAGCTGTATGATCAGTGCCACCACCTTGTCCCCACAAAGCTGTATCATAAGTGCCAACACTTTGTCCGAGCAGAGCTGTATGATCAGTGCCATCAAATTGTCCCCGCAGAGCTGTATGATCAGTGCCACCATATCCTCACTGCAAAGCTGTATAATCAGTGTCACCATCTCCTCTCTGCAGAGCTGTATGATCTGTGCCACTACCTCATCCCTGCAGAGCTGTATGATCTGTGCCACTACCTCATCCCTGCAGAGCTGTATGATCAGTGCCACAACCTCATCCCTTCAGAACCGCATGATCAGTGCCTCCAACTTATACCTAAAGAGATGTATAATCAGTGCAACCACATTGTCCCCGCAAAGCTGTATGATTAGTGCCACCACCTTGTCCCTGCAGGTCTGTAGGATCTGTGCCACTACCTCATCCCTGCAGAGCTGTATAATCAGTGTCACCACCTCCTCCCTGCTGAGCTGTATGATCAGTGCCACCACCTCCTCCCTGCTGAGCTGTATGATTAGTGCCACTACCTCGTCACTGCAGAACTTTATGATCAGTGCCACCACCTATTCCCTTCAGAGCTGTATGATCAGTGCCACCACCTCCTCCCTGCAGAGCTGTATGATCAGTGCCACCACCTCCTCCCTGCAGAGCTGTATGATCAGTGCCAGCACCTTGTCGCCACAGACGTGTATAATCAGTGTCACCACATTGTCCCCGCAGAGGTGTATGATCAGTGCCACCTCCTCGTCCCTGCAGAGCTGTATGATCTGAGCCACTATCTCATCCCTGTAGAGCTGTATGATCAGTGCCACAACCTCATCCCTGCAGAACTGCATGATCAGTGCCTCCAACTTGTCCCTAAAGAGATGTATAATCAGTGCAACCACATTGTCCCCGCAAAGCTGTATGATCAGTGCCAACACCTCGTCCTTGCAGAGTTGCATGATCAGTGCCACCAACTCCTCCCCACAGAGCTGCATGATCAGTGCAACCACCTCATCCCTGCACAGCTGTATCTTCAGTGACACCACCTCATACCTGCAGAGCTGTATGATCAGTGCCACTACCTCATCCCTGCAAACTAGTATGTTCAGTGCCACAACCTCCTCCCTGTAGAGCTGTCTGATCAGTGCCACCACCTTGTCCGTGCTGAGCTGTATGTTCAGTGCCACCACCTTTTCCCTGCAGACCTGTGTGATCAGTGCCTCCACCTTGTAGCCGCAGAATTGTATAATCAGTGCCACCACCTTGTCACCACAAAGTTGTATGATCAGTGCCACCAGTTGGTCAGCACAGAGCAGTATGATCAGTACCACCACCTAGTACCCGCAGAGCTGTATGATCAGTGCCACCGCCTACTCCTTGCAGAGCTGTATGATCATTGCCACCACCTAATCCCTGCAGAGCTATTTGATCAGTGCCACCACGTCATCCCCTCAGAGCTATATGATCAGTGCCACCGCCTTGTCCACGCAAAGCTGTATGATCAGTGCCACCACCTCGTCCCTGCAGAGCTTTATGATCAGTGCCACCATCTTGTCCCCGCAGAGCTGTATGATCAGTGCCACCACCTCCTCCCTGCAAAGCTGTATGATTAGAACCATCACCTCATCCTTGTAGAGCTTTAAGATCAGTGCCACCACCTTGTTCACGCTGAGCTGTAACATAAGTGCCACCACTTTGTCCGAGCAGAGCTGCATGATCAGTGCCACCATTTCCTCCCTGCAGAGCTGTATGATCCGTACCACCACCATGTCGCCGCAGAGGTGTATGATCAGTGTCACCACCTTGTCCCCGCAGAGCTATAAGATCAGTGCCACCACCTCGTCCCTGCAGGGCTGTATGATCTGTGCCACCACCTCGTCACTGCAGAACTGTATGATTAGTGCCACCACCTCATCACTGCAGAACTGTATGATCAGTGCCACCACCTCCTCCCTGTTGAGCTGTATGATCAGTACCACCACCTTGTCGCCGCAGAGGTGTATGATCAGTGTCACCACCTTGTCCCCGCAGAGCTGTATGATCAGTGCCACAACCTCATCCCTGCAGAACCGCATGATCAGTGCCTCCAACTTATCCCTAAAGATATATATATATAATCAGTGCAACCACATTGTCCCCGCAAAGCTGTATGATCAGTGCCACACCTCATCCTTGCAAAACTGTATGATCAGTGTCACCACCTCTTCCCTGCAGAGCTGTACGATCTGTGCCACTACCTCATCCCTGCATAGCTGTATGATTAGTGCCACCACCTCGTCACTTCAGAACTGTATGGTTAGTGCCACCACCTCGTCACTGCAGAACTGTATGATCAGTGCCACCACCTATTCCCTTCAGAGCTGTGTGATCAGTGCCACCACCTCCTCCCTGCAGAGCTGTATGATCAGTACCACCACCTTGTGGCCGCAGAGGTGTATGATCAGTGTCACCACCTCTTCCCTGCAGAGCTGTATGATCAGTGCCACCAACTTCTCCCTGCAGAGCTGTGTTTTCAGTGCCACCACCTCCTCCCTGAAGAGCTGTATGATCAGTGCCACTACCTCCTCCCTGCTGAACTGTATAATTAGTGCCACCACCTCATCCCTGCAGAGCTGTAAGATCTGTGACACAACCTTGTCCCTGCAGAGCCTTATGGTCAGTGCCACCGCCTCCTCACCACAGTGCTGTATGATCAGTGCAACCACCTCATCCCTGCAGAGCTGTATCTTCAGTGCCACCACCTCATCCCTGCAGAGCTGTAAGATCAGTGACACTACCTCATCCCTGCAAACAAGTATGTTCAGTGCCACCACCTCCTCCCTGTAGAGCTGTCTGATCAGTACCACCACTATGTCCGTGCTGAGCTGTATGTTCAGTGCGACCACCTTTCCCTGCAGTGCTGTATGTTCAGTGCCACCAACTCCTCCCTGTAGAGCTGTCTGATCAGTACCACCACTTTGTCCACGCTGAGCTGTATGTTCAGTGCCACCACCTTTCCCTGCAGTGCTGTATGTACAGCGCCACCACCTCCTCCCTGCAGAGCTGTATGATCAGTACCACCACCTTGTCCCCGTAGAGCTGTATGATCAGTGCCACAACCTCATCCCTGCAGAACCGCATGATCAGTGCCTCCAACTTATCCCTAAAGAGATATATAATCAGTGCAACCACATTGTCCCCGCAAAGCTGTATGATCAGTGCCAACACCTCATCCTTGCAGAGCTGTATGATCAGTGCCACCAACTCCTCCCTGCAGAGCTGCAAGATCATTGCCACCATCTTATCCACACAGAGCTGTATGATCAGTGCCACCACCTACTCCCTGCAGAGCTGTGTGATCAGTGCCACCACCTCCTCCCTGCAGAGCTGTATGATCAATGCCACCACCTCCTCCCCGCAGAACTGTATGATCAGTGCCACCACCTCATCCCTGCAGAGCTTTAAGATCAGTGACTCAACCTTGTCCCTGCAGAGACTTATGATCAGTGCAACCACCTCATCCTTGCAGAACTGTATCTTCAGTGCCACCACCTCACCCCTGCAGAGCTGTATAATCAGTGCCACTACCTCATCCCGGCAAACAAGTATTTTCAGTGCCACCACCTCCTTCCTGTAGAGCTGTCTGATCAGTGCCACCACCTTGTCCGCGCTGAGCTGTATAATCAGTGCCACCACCTCTTCACTGCAGAGCAGTATGATTAGTACCTCCACCTCATCCTTGCAAAGCTATAAGATCAGTGCCACCACCTTGTCCCCGCAAAGCTGTATCATAAGTGCCACCACTTTGTCCGAGCAGAGATGTATGATCAGTGCTATCAAATTGTCCACACAGTGCTGTATGATCAGTGCCACCACCTCCTCTCTGCAGAGCTGTATGATCAGTGCCACAACCTCATCCTTGCAGAACCACATGATCAGTGCCTCCAACTTATCCCTAAAGAGATGTATAATCAGTATAACCACATTGTCCCCGTAAAGATGTATGATCAGTGCCACCACCTTGTCTGCGCAAGGCTGTATGATAAGTGCCAACACCTCGTCCCTGCAGAGCTGTATGATCAGTGCCACCAACTCTTCCCTGCAGATCTTTATGATCAGTGCCACCACCTGGCCCTTGCAGGGCTCTATGATCAGTGTCACCACATTGTCCCCGCAGAGCTGTATGATCAGTGCCACCAACTCTTCCCTGCAGATCTTTATGATCAGTGCCACCACCTGGCCCTTGCAGGGCTCTATGATCAGTGTCACCACATTGTCCCCGCAGAGCTGTATGATCTGTGCCACTACCTCATCCCTGCAGAGCTGTACCATTAGTGCCACCAAATCGTCACTGCAGAACTGTATGATCAGTGCCACCACCTTCTCCATGCAGAGCTGTATGATCAGTACCACCACCTTGTCACCGCAGAGGTGTATGATCAGTGCAACCACATTGTCCCCGCAAAGCTGTATGATCAGTGCCAACACCTCATCCTTGCAGATCTGTATGATAAGTGTCACCTCCTCTTCCCTGCAGAGCTGTATGATCAGTGCCACCAACTCCTCCCTGCAGAGCTGTATGATCAGTGCCACCATCTTAGCCACACAGAGCTGTATTATCAGTGCCACAACCTACTCCCTGCAGAGCTGTGTGATCAGTGCCACCACCTCCTCCCTGAAGAGCTGTATGATCAGTGCCACCACCTCCTCCCTGCAGAACTGTATGATCAGTGCCACCACTTCATCCATGCAGAGCTGTAAGATCAGTGACACAACCTTGTCCCTGCAGAGCCTTATGATCAGTGCCACCGCCTCCTCCCCAAAGAGCTTTATGATCAGTGCAACCACCTCATCCCTGCAGAGCTGTATCGTCAGTGCCACCACCTCATCCCTGCAGAGCTGTATGATCAGTGCCACTACCTCATCCCTGTAAACAAGTATGTTCAGTGCCACCACCTCCTCCCTGTAGAGCTGTATGATCATTGCCACCATCTTATCCACACAGAGCTGTATGATCAGTGCCACCACCTCCTCCCTGCAGAGCTGTATGATCATTGCCACCATCTTATCCACACAGAGCTGTATGATCAGTGCCACCACCTCCTCCCTGCAGAACTGTATGAACAGTGCCACCTCATCCCTGCAGAGCTTTAAGATCAGTGACACAACCTTGTCCCTGCAGATCCTTATGATCAGTGCAACCAACTCATCCCTGCAGACCTGTATCTTCAGTGCCGCCACCTCATCCCTGCAGAGCTGTATAATCAGTGCCACTACCTCATCCCGGCAATCAAGTATGTTCAGTGCCACCACCTCCTCCCTGTAGAGCTGTCTCATCAGTGCCACCACCTTTTCCCTGCAGAGCTGTTTGTTCAGTGCCACCACCTTTCCATGCAGAGCTGTATGATCCGTGTCACCACCTTGTCGCCGCAGACTGTATAATCAGTGCCACCACATTGCCACCGCAAAGCTGTATGATCAGTGCCACCACCTAGTCCCCGCAGAGCTGTATGATCAGTGCCACCGCCTACTCCTTGCAGGCGTATCTATCCACCTGACGAAGGAGATTTATTTCCGAAACGCCCGTCGGGGCATGTTCTTATACAACTCACATAGAGTCAATCGGCTTACAGGTATTTTACACTTTGTGTTTTGTTGCACACGCCTTAGTGCGATTTGAATTTTTTGCACAGCTGCACCTCTGCACTTTGGGCACATTCATTATACATAAATTTATTTTCTTTTTATGTAATTATCCTTGTGTCACTATATATATGCATTTTTGTACCTGGTTCATTAATTAAGCCTTTTTGATATGGATTGGTTTTGGCTAATGTGATTGTATACTCTAATATATATATATATATATATATATATATATATAATTTTTTTTTTTTAATGCACTTAATTGTTGTGTCAATATTTTAATAAAGGCATCTTTATTTAAAAAAATAAAAATTGTGCCATTTATTATTATCATTGTTATTATTTTTATCATTCATGTAGCATCTTTTTTATCCTGTGGGATTTCTCATTCCCATCCATCTTTGAGTTATTTTTTCCTTGCAGAGCTGTATGATCAGTGCCACCACGTCCTCCGCTCAGGGCTACATGATCAGTGCCACCACCTTGTCCACGCAAAGCTGTATGATCAGTGCCACCACCTCATCCCTGCAGAGCTTTATGATTAGTGCCACCATCTTGTGCCCGCAGAGCTGTATGATCAGTGCCACCACCTCCTCCCTGCAGAGCTGTATGATTAGTACCTCCACCTAATCCTTGTAGAGCTTTAAGATCAGAGCCACCACCTTGTCCACGCTGAGCTATATGTTCAGTGCCACCACCTTGTCCCCGCAAAGCTGTATCATAAGTGCCACTACTTTGTCCGAGCAGAGCTGTATGATCAGTGCCATCAAATTGTCCACACAGAGCTGTATGATCAGTGCCACCATCTCCTCCCTGTAAAGCTGTATAATCAGTGCCACCACCTCCTCTCTGCAGAGCTGTATGATCAGTGCCACCACCTCATCCCTGCAGAGCTTTATAATCAGTGCCACCACCTGGTCCTTGCAGAGCTGTATGATCAGTACCACCACCTTGTCGCCACAGAGGTGTATGATCAGTGTCACCAACTTTTCCCTGCAGAGCTGTATGATCAGTGCCACCACTTCATCCCTGCAGGGCTGTATGATCTGTGCTACTGAATCATCCCTGCAGAACTGCATGATCAGTGCCACGACCTCGTCACTGCAGAGCTGTATGATCAGTGCCACCACCTTGTCCCCACAAAGCTGTATCATAAGTGCCAACACTTTGTCCGAGCAGAGCTGTATGATCAGTGCCATCAAATTGTCCCGGGAGAGCTGTATGATCAGTGCCACCACCTACTCCCTGCAGAGCTGTATGATCAGTGCCACCATCTCCTCCCTGCAAAGCTGTATAATCAGTGCCACCACCTCCTCTCTGCAGAGCTGTATGATCTGTGCCACCACCTCTTCCCTGCAAAGCAGTATGATTAGTGCCACCACCTCGTCACTGCAGAACTTTATGATCAGTGCCACCACCTATTCCCTTCAGAGCTGTATGATCAGTGCCACCACCTCCTCCCTGCAGAGCTGTATGATCAGTACCAGCACCTTGTCGCCACAGACGTGTATAATCAGTGTCACCACCTTGTCCCCGCAGAGGTGTATGATCAGTGCCACCTCCTCATCCCTGTAGAGCTGTATGATCTGAGCCACTATCTCATCCCTGCAGACCTGTATGATCAGTGCCAGCACATCATCCCTGCAGAGCTTTATGATCAGTGCCACCATCTTGTCCCCGCAGAGCTGTATGATCAGTACCACCACCTTGTTGCTGCAGAGGTGTATGATCAGTGCCACCACCTCCTCCCTGCAGAGCTGTATGATCAGTACCAGCACCTCGTCGCCACAGACGTGTATAATCAGTGTCACCACCTTGTCCCCGCAGAGGTGTATGATCAGTGCCGCCACCTCCTCTCTGCAGAGCTGTATGATCAGTGCCACCACCTCATCCCTGCAGAGCTTTATGATCAGTGCCACCACCTGGTCCTTGCAGAGCTGTATGATCAGTACCATCACCTTGTCGCCACAAAGGTGTATGATCAGTGTCACCAACTTTTCCCTGCAGAGCTCTATGATCAGTGCCACCCTTTCATCCCTGCAGGGCTGTATGATCTGTGCTACTGAATCATCCCTGCAGAACTGCATGATCATTGCCACAACCTCGTCACTTCAGAGCTGTATGATCAGTGCCACCACCTTGTAGCCGCAGAACTGTATAATCAGTGCCACCACCTTGTCACCACAAAGTTGTATGATCAGTGCCACCAGTTGGTCAGCACAGAGCTGTAAGATCAGTGCCACCGCCTACTCCTTGCAGAGCTGTATGATCATTGCCACCACCTAATCCCTGCAGAGCTATTTGATCAGTCCACCACGTCATCCCCTCAGAGCTATATGATCAGTGCCACCACCTTGTCCACGCAAAGCTGTATGATCAGTGCCACCACCTCCTCCCTGCAAAGCAGTATGATTAGTGCCACCAACTCGTCACTGCAGAACTTTATGATCAGTGCCACCACCTATTCCCTTCAGAGCTGTATGATCAGTGCCACCACCTCCTCTCTGCAGAGCTGTATGATCAGTACCACCACCTTGTCGCCGCAGAGGTATATTATCAGTGTCACCACCTTGTCCCCGCAGAGCTGTATGATCAGTGCCACATCCTCATCCCTGCAGAGCTGTGTGATCTGTGCCACTACCTCATCCCTTCAGAGCTGTATGATCAGTGCCACTAACTCATACCTGCAGAGCTGTATGATCAGTGCCACAACCTCATCCCTGCATAACTGCATGATCAGTGCCTCCAACTTATCCCTAAAGAGAAGTATAATCAGTGCAACCACATTGTCCCCGCAAAGCTGTATGATCAGTGCCAACACCTCGTCCTTGCAGAGCTGTATGATCAGTGCCACAACCTCATCCCTGCATAACTGCATGATCAGTGCCTCCAACTTATCCCTAAAGAGATGTATAATCAGTGCAACCACATTGTCCCCGCAAAGCTGTATGATCAGTGCCAACACCTCGTCCTTGCAGAGCTGTATGATCAGTGTCACCACCTCTTCCCTGCAGAGCTGCATTATCAGTGCCACCATCTTATCCACACAGAGCTGAATGATCAATGCCACCACATACTCCCTGCCGATCTGTAAGATCAGTGACACAACCTTGTCCCCACAGAGCTGTATGATCATTGCAACCACCTCATCCCTGCAGAGCTGAATCTTCAGTGCCACCACCTCATACCTGCAGAGCTGTATGATCAGAGCCACTACCTTATCCCTGCAAACCAGGATGTTCAGTGCCAAAACCTCCTCCCTGTAGAGCTGTCTGATCAGTGCCACCACCTTGTCCGTGCTGAGCTGTATGTTCAGTGCCACCACCTTTTCCCTGCAGACCTGTATGATCAGTGCCACCACCTTGTCACCGCAGAACTGTATAATCAGTGCCATCACCTTGTCACCGCAAAGTTGCATGATCAGTGCCACCAGTTGGTCAGCACAGAGCTGTATAATCAGTGCCACCACCTAATCCCTGCAGAGCTGTTTGATCAGTGCCACCACCTTGTCACCGCAGAACTGTATAATCAGTGCCACCACCTTGTCCGCGCTGAGCTGTATGTTCAGTGTCACCTCCTTTTCCCTTCAGACCTGTATGAACAGTGCCAGCACCTTGTCACCGCAGAACTGTATAATCAGTGCCATCACCTTGTCACCGCAAAGTTGCATGATCAGTGCCACCAGTTGGTCAGCACAGAGCTGTATGATCAGTGCCACCAACTCCTCCCTGCAGAGCTGTATGATCAGTGCCACAACCTTTTCCCCGCAAAGCTGTAACATAAGTGCCACCACTTTGTCCCCGCAGAGCTGTATGATCAGTGCCACCACCTACTCCCTGCAAAGCTGTCTAATCAGTGCCACCACCACCTCTGCAGAGCTTTACGATCAGTGCCACCACCTGGTCCTCGCAGAGCTGTAGGATCCGTGCCACCACCTTGTCGCCGCAGAGGTGTATGATCAGTGCCACCACCTCATCCCTGCAGGGCTGTATGATCTGTGCCACTACCTCCTCTCCTCCCTGCAGAGCTGTATGATCTGTGCCACTACCTCATCCCTGCCGAGCTGTATGATCAGTGCCACAACCTCATCCCTGCAGAACTGCATGATCAGTGCCACCACCTCGTCACTACAGAGCTGTATGATCAGTTCACCATCTTGGCTGTTTGAGGACACAAATCTGTGCGCGATCCACGCTAAGAGGGTCACCATCATGCCCAAAGATATCCAGCTAGCCCGCTGGATCCGTGGGGAGAGAGCTTAGATCTGTCCT
Source organism: Dendrobates tinctorius (assembly GCF_039654945.1). NCBI lineage: Eukaryota > Metazoa > Chordata > Amphibia > Anura > Dendrobatidae > Dendrobates > Dendrobates tinctorius. Next base: position 8,134,420 of record NW_027361869.1, on the reverse strand, counting down.
GCTCACCTGACTGCCACACAAAGGCTCTTTCCAGCATCAATGTGCTCTCCATCTGCATGCTATACCCCGTCCCCCATTTTTGGCCTGTATGATCAGTGCCACCTCCTCCTCCCCCGCAGAGCTGTATGATCAGTGCCACCACTTCATCCCTGCAGAGTTCTATAATGAGTGCCACCACCTCGTCCCTGCTGACCTGTATGATCGGTGCCACCACCTCGTCCCTGCAGAGTTCTTCAGTGTTTTGTTCTCTGGCTCCACTTCATTTCCTCTTCCTCTTGCTGTCTGGGTACCTCAGGGCTCAGTCCTTGGCCCCCATCTCTTCTCTCTCTATACAGCCCCAATTGGACAGACCATCAGCAAATTTGGCTTTCGGTACCATCTTTATGCTGATGACACACAACTGTATACGTCTTCCCCTGACCTTACCCCTCTGTAATACAGAACGCCAGTGACTGTCTGTCCGCAGTCTCCAATATCATCAGAACTGTATGATCAGTGCCACCATCTATTCCCTGCAGAGCAGTATGACCAGTACTGCCAACACATCCCTGCAGACCTGTATGATCTGTACCACCACCTAGTCACCACAAAGAAGTATGATCAGTGCCACCACCTCGCCCCTGCAGAGCTGTATGATTACTGCCACTGCCTCATCCCTGCAGAGCTGTATGATCAGTGCCACAACCTCATCCCTGCAGAAATGGATGATCAGTGCCTCCAACTTATCCCTAAAGAGATGTATAATCAGTGCAACCACATTGTCCCCGTAACGATGTATGATCAGTGCAACCACCTTGTCTGTGCACGGCTGTATGATAAGTGCCAACACCTCGTCCCTACAGAGCTGTATGATTAGTGCCACCAACTTTTCCCTGCAGAGCTTTATGATCAGTGCCACCACCTGGCCCTTGCAGAGCTCTATGATCAGTACCACCAACTTGTCGCCACAGAGGTGTATGATCAGTGTCACCACCTTGTCCCAGCAGAGCTGTAAGATCAGTGCCACTACCTCGTCCCTGCAGGGCTGTATGATCTGTGCCACTACCTCATCCCTGCAAAGATGTATGATTAGTGCCACCACCTCGTCACTGCAGAACTGTATGATCAGTGCCACCACCTATTCCCTTCAGAGCTGTGTGATCAGTGCCACCACCTCCTCCCTGCAGAGCTGTATGATCAGTACCACCACCTTGTCGCCGCAGAGGTGAATGATCAGTGTCACCACCTTATCCCCGCAGAGCTGTATGATCAGTGCCACAACCTCATGCCTGCAGAACCGCATGATCAGTGCCTCCAACTTATCCCTAAATAGATATATAATCAGTGCAACCACATTGTCCCCGCAAAGCTGTATGATCAGTGCCAACACCTCATCCTTGCAGAATTGTATGATCAGTGTCACCACCTCTTCCCTGCAGAGCTGTATGATCAGTGCCACCAACTCCTCCCTGCTGAGCTGTATGATCAGTGCCACCACCTCCTCCCTGCAGAGCTGTATGATCAGTGCCACCACCTCATCCCTGCAGAGCTGTATGATCAGTGCCACAACCTCATCTCTGCAGAACCGCATGATCAGTGCCTCCAACTTATCCCTAAAGAGATATATAATCAATGCAACCACATTGTCCCCGCAAAACTGTATGATCAGTGCCAACACATCATCCTTGCAGAGCTTTATGATCAGTGTCACCACCTCTTCCCTGCAGAGCTGTATGATCAGTGCCACCAACTCCTCCCTGCAGAGCTGTATGATCAGTGCCACCATTTTATCCACACAGAGCTGTATGATCAGTGCCACCACCTACTCCCTGCAGATCTGTGTGATCAGTGCCACTACCTCCTCCCCGCAGAACTGTATGATCAGTGCACCACCTCATCCCTGCAGAGCTGTAAGATCAGTGACACAACCTTGTCCCTACAGAGCCTTATGATCAGTGCCACCGCCTCCTCCCCACAGAGGTGTATGATCAGTGCAACCACCTCCTCCCTGTAGAGCTGTCTGATCAGTACCACCACCTTGTCCAAGCTGAGCTGTATGTTCAGTGCCACCACCTTTTCCCTGCAGAGCTGTATGTTCAGCGCCACCACCTCCTCCCTGCAGAGCTGTATGATCAGTACCACCACCTTGTCCCCGCACAGCTGTATGATCAGTGCCACAACCTCATCCTTGCAGAACCGCATGATCAGTGCCTCCAACTTATCCCTAAAGAGATTTATAATCAGTGCAACCACATTGTCCCCGCAAAGCTGTATGATCAGTTCCAACACCTCATCCTTGCAGAGCTGTATGATCAGTGCCACCAACTCCTCCCTGCAGAGCTGTATTATCATTGCCACCATCTTATCCACACAGAGCTGTATGATCAGTGCCACCACCTGATCCCCGCAGAACTGTATGATCAGTGCCACCACCTCATCCCTGCAGAGCTTTAAGATCAGTGACACAACCTTGTACCTGCAGAGCCTTATGATCAGTGCAACCACCTCATCCCTGCAGAGCTGTATCTTCAGTGCCATCACCTCATCCCTGCAGAGGTGTATGATCAGTGCCACTACCTCATCCCTGCAAGCAAGTATGTACAGTGCCAACACCTCCTCCCTGTAGAGCTGTCTGATCAGTGCCACCACCTTGTCCGCGCTGAGCTGTATGTTCAGTGCCACCACCGTTTCCCTGCAGAGCTGCTTGTGGAGTGCCACCACCTTTCCATGCAGAGCTGTATGATCAGTACTACCACGTTGTCGCCGCAGAACTGTATAATCAGTGCCACCACATTGTCACCGCAAAGCTGTATGATCAGTGCCATCAGTTGGTCAGCACAGAGCTGTATGATCAGTACCACCACCTAGTCCCCGCAGAGCTGTATGATCAGTGCCACTGCCTACTCCTTGCAGAGCTGTAAGATCAGTGCCACCACCTAATCCCTGCAGAGCTATTTGACCAGTGCCACCACCTCGTCCCTGCAGAGATGTATGATGAGTGCTACCACCTCATCCCTGCAGACCTGTATGATCAGTGCCACCACATCATCCCTGCAGAGCTTTATGATCAGTGCCACCATCTTGTCCCCGCAGAGCTGTATGATCAGTACCACCACCTTGTTGCTGCAGAGGTGTATGATCAGTGTCACCAACTTTTCCCTGCAGAGCTGTATGATCAGTGCAACCACCTCATCCAGGCACAGCTGTATGATCAGTGCCACTACCTCATCCCTGCAAACCAGTATGTTCAGTGCCACAACCTCCTCCATGTAGAGCTGTCTGATCAGTGCTACCATCTTGTCCGCGCTGAGCTGTATGTTCAGTGCCACCACCTTTTACCTGCAGACCTGTATGATCAGTGCCACCACCTTGTCGCCGCAAAGTTGTATGATCAGTGCCACCGCCAACTCCTTGCAGAGCTGTACGATCAGTGCCACCACCGAATCCCTGCAGAGCTATTTGATCAGTGCCACCACGTCATCCCCTCAGAGCTTTATGATCAGTGCCACCATCTTGTCCCCGTAGAGCTGTATGATCAGTGCCACCACCTCCTCCCTGCAGAGCTGTATGATTAGCACCACCACCTCATCCTTGTAGAGCTGTATTATCACTGCCACCACCTTGTCCCCGCAAAGCTGTAACATAAGTGCCACCACATTGTCCGAGCAGAGCTGCATGATCAGTGCCACCACCTCCTCTCTGCAGAGCTGTATGATAAGTGCCACCACCTGGTCCTTGCAGAGCTGTATGATCAGTACCAACACCTTGTCGCCGCAGAGGTGTATGATCAGTGCCACCACCTCCTCTCTGCAGAGCTGTATGATAAGTGCCACCACCTGGTCCTTGCAGAGCTGTATGATCAGTACCAACACCTTGTCCCCGCAGAGCTGTATGATCAGTGCCACCACCTTGTCGCCGCAGAGGTGTATTATCAGTGTCACCACCTTGTCCCCGCAGAGCTGTATGATCAGTGCCACCTCCTCATTCCTGCAGAGCTGTATGATCAGTGCCACCACCTCCTCCCTGAAAAGCAGTATGATTAGTGCTACCAACTCGTCACTGCAGAACTTTATGATCAGTGCCACCACACATTCCCTTCAGAGCTGTATGATCAGTGCCACCACCTCCTCTCTGCAGAGCTGTATGATCAGTACCACCACCTTGTCGCCGCAGAGCTGTATGATCAGTGCCACAACCTCATCCCTGCAGAGCTGTATGATCAGTGCCACAACCTCATCCCTGCAGAGCTGTATGATCAGTGCCACCACCTCGTCCCTGCAGAGCTGTATGATCAGTGCCACCACCTCGTCCCTGCACACCTGTATCATCAGTGCCACCACATCATCCCTGCAGAGCTTTATGATCAGTGCCACCACCTCATCCCTATACAGCTGTGCTCTGTGTGTAGAAATTGCATTTTGTGTCTCCTCTTTTCTCCCAATATTCCCCTTTTGCACAATAGTTGGGTCACATAAATCCAGGAATATCTCACAGTTTTCTCCCCGGAGATGCGTCTGGTTGGGGAGTGAGTCGCATTATGAAGCTGCCCCTTATCAGTTCTCTTCCACCATTACAGGCCTCAGCGGTCACAGCTCCACAATGGGTGAGACCAGATTTTAGCAGGTCATTGCAATCAGCCGCCGATGTGGATCATCTCCTGATGTGGAGCATCTGTCACCCCCAATACTCCGCACATACGGGGTACAGGGAGGTCACAGGTCAGGGAGGCGGCAGTCAGCGGAGCCATCGCCTGTGTTACCCTTCTGGGCTCTCAGCAGCTCCAGGTCGTCCCCACATCGTACAATCAGCGTCCTGTACGATAGACATTGTAGTAAAGATCCCTGTGATGGTGACAGGAGCCGGGAACAGGAGGAACGAGTTCCCCCAGCAGATGTATCTTCCCGGATACACAGCGATGTGCAGATCTGGAGGACGACGGCGATGATCCCGGGACCTCCTCTCCGCTCTTCCCCGGCGTCTCTGCTAGTGACAGCTACAGACGGTCGGTGGAGAAGATGGCGAAGAAGAAGCGGCGGAGGAAGCGCGCTCTGCTGTCCGGTGTCAGCCGGTAAAGGGCTTTTATTCCGGGCAGGGAAGCACAAGGGGAGAGCGGAGCTTCACTCGTTCTCAGCTGGGAAGAGGCGGGGCATGTATGCAGTGTCAGCCAATAGATGCTCAGGACGGTGTAGCTCAGCAGCCAATCAGTGCACAGTAAGCCTGTACATATAACAGACTCCTCCAGCTCCGGCCTTAGTGTTTTCCTATCGGGAGATTTTTGTGTTTTGGCTCCGTAGCACAGGATGGCAGAGACCGCGCCAGCCGCCGCTCCCCCTCCCGCAGAACCGGCTGCCAAGTCCAAGAAGCAGCCAAAGAAATCCGCCGCCAAGAGCAGCAAGAAATCCTCCGGTCCTGGCGTCTCCGAGCTGATCGTGAAAGCCGTGTCAGCCTCTAAGGAGCGCAGTGGGGTGTCTCTGGCCGCCCTGAAGAAGGCGCTGTCTGCCGGAGGGTACGATGTAGAGAAGAACAACAGCCGCCTGAAGCTGGCCGTCAGGTCTCTGGTCACCAAGGGCACCCTCCTCCAGGTGAAGGGCAGCGGCGCCTCCGGGTCCTTCAAACTCAACAAGAAGCAGGAGACTAAAGTGGCCAAGAAGTCAGCAGCCAAGCCCAAGAAACCCGTTGCTGCTAAGAAAGCCGCCAAATCTCCGAAGAAGCCCAAGAAGGCTCTGACCACGGCCAAGAAGAGCCCGAAAAAGGCCAAGAAGCCCGCAGCTGCCAAGAAAGCGGCCAAGAGCCCCAAGAAGTCGAAAGCCGCTCCCAAGCCTAAGAAGGCGACGAAGAGTCCGGCTAAAAAGGCGGCCAAACCTAAAGCTGCCAAGAGTCCGGCTAAGAAAGCCAAGAAGCCCGCGGCCAAGAAATAAGTTGCGGACCCAGTTCTTTTACACAAAGGCTCTTTTCAGAGCCACCACCCTGTCCCCGCAGAGCTGTATGATCGGTGCCACCACCCTGTCCTCGTAGAGCTGTATGATCAGTGCCACCACCCTGTCCCCGCAGAGCTGTATGATCGGTGCCACCACCCTGTCCTCGTAGAGCTGTATGATCAGTGCCACCACCCTGTCCCCGCAGAGCTGTATGATCGGTGCCACCACCCTGTCCCCGCAGAGCTGTATGATCTGAGCCACCACCCTGTCCTCGTAGAGCTGTATGATCAGTGCCACCACCCTGTCCCCGCAGAGCTGTATGATCAGTGCCTCCACCTCCTCCCCGCAGAGCTGTATGATCAGTGCCTCCACCTCCTCCCCGCAGAGCTGTATGATCAGTGCCACCACCCTGTCCCCGCAGAGCTGTATGATCAGTGCCTCCACCTCCTCCCCGCAGAGCTGTATGATCAGTGCCACCACCCTGTCCCCGCAGAGCTGTATGATCAGTGCCTCCACCTCCTCCCCGCAGAGCTGTATGATCGGTGCCTTCAGGTGACAGTTCTGTGTAATGGAGGGAAGGGGCCGATGTGCAGCAGAAATCACGTTACTTCCATCATCCTAATTATCACCACCTGTAACCCACATCTTAGTAAGAGTGGTGTGAGGTTATAACTCCGATGTGAGAGTTGGAGCGTCAGTGACTGATTATAGAGGAGCTGCTGTACCGCTCTGGGTACTGGGAATATAGAATCGGAGCTTCCGCTGTAGAAGCCGCCTGGAGATTGGATGTGACCCTGTGTATCAGAGCAGTGGGTGATAGCTGAACTGTGAGTCAGGTTGAGCCTTCTCTGTACAGTGATTGGTCGCGGACATCAAACGCTATTCGCTGCTCACATTCTACAAAATAACCAATGGAATGCAGGGGACGTGTCCTCATGAAGCGTGAATAGGGGCAGAGGAGTATAAATAGCCGCTCACTCTGCTCCTCTCATCACTTCTGTTCTCTTCTATACAGAGCTATGGCCAGAACTAAGCAGACTGCTCGGAAATCCACCGGAGGGAAAGCGCCCCGCAAGCAGCTGGCCACTAAAGCCGCCAGGAAAAGCGCTCCCGCCACTGGCGGAGTGAAGAAGCCGCACAGATACCGGCCAGGGACAGTTGCTCTCCGTGAGATCCGCCGCTACCAGAAGTCCACCGAGCTGCTGATCCGTAAGCTTCCCTTCCAGCGCCTGGTGAGAGAAATCGCCCAGGACTTCAAGACTGATCTCCGCTTCCAGAGCTCCGCTGTCATGGCCCTGCAGGAGGCCAGCGAGGCTTATCTGGTGGGGCTGTTTGAGGACACAAATTTGTGCGCGATCCACGCTAAGAGGGTCACCATCATGCCCAAAGATATCCAGCTGGCCCGCCGGATCCGTGGGGAGAGAGCTTAGATCTGTCCTGCCCACCTGACTGCAACACAAAGGCTCTTTTCAGAGCCACCCAATCCTCCCTCAAGAAGAGCGAATTCCTGACCTTTAATACTGCCGGCTTTGCTACCAACCATGGTCCTGATCATGCTCGTGGTGGTGAGGCTGGTAGTTTTGCTACCCCTGCTGATGCTGGCATGGCAGGTGGTGCAAATGACCTTTTTTGGGGTTATGGGCAGAGTATTAAAAAACAACTAGACTTGAGAAGGCCTAACAGATGGACAGGCAACTTCCATCATGTTGGTGTTACTGTTAATAGTCGCCGGCCTTCTGTCTGCGGCAACCACACTGCTTCTTCCTGGCTGTTGGGGCGCTATGCCTCCCTCCCCCTATGCTGCTGTCCTCACTTTGCATGTCCTCCTGCTAGCTTGGGTCAGTTACTATATCATCCACCACTTCATCCTGCTAAACACTGTCTCTTGTGCCTCCTTCGAGCCTGCCACCTGGTTCCAGCAGTCATGGTACTTTATTTCCCAGGGCGTTCTGATGCTTCCTGTATCCCTGGGTGGTCCTTACCAGGTCAGCTCGCCCAGGGTGGGTTGGAATCATGGCCCAGAGGGTCCACTCCAGGAGTCCTCACACGAACAAGGGTGGGTGGTTTTGCTGGGCGTAAAATACTGGTTATGGAAAAGGTTGAGGTGTAACCCACAGGGCAACATGTTTGCCAGCCAACACACTTAGTGTATGGGCATTACAAGTCTAGGAGATCTGGTTCTTTTTTTAATGAGACATTTTTTAAAAGGCCCTCTATATTTTATTCCAAGGGGGGATTGGAGTTATTGGGGTGCATATGACTTGGTAGCAGGGCAGGCCTTGCCGTGAATCCATAATACATGAGGGTGTGCACGAATATATGGGGAGTATACAGCACTGTATGGATACAGGATATTCAACTATAAAATACTATATGTTGGATTATCAGCACTATATGGAGATATATAATACTACTTGAAGGGTATACTGCACAATGTGTCCGTATACAACAGTATTTGGCAGCTTACAGCACTATATGGGGGTATACAGCCACATATGATGTTATATAGAACAATATGGAGGGCCCACAGCACTTTGTGCAGAGTATTCAGCAATATGTAGGTATCAGCACTACCTTATGCTCATGTCACTATATGGAGGGTATCCAGCACTATGTGAGCCTATACATACAATAGCTATTTGGGGTTTACAGCACTATATGGGGGTATTCTGTAGATGATTCTGAATGGGAGGAGACACGGATTAGATATTAAAGAGAACTTTTTGACAGTGAGGATGATCAATAAGTGGAACAGGCTGCCACTGGAGGTGTTGAGTTCTCCTTCAATGGAAGTCTTCAAACAGAGGCTGGACAGACATCCGTCTGGGAGGATTTAATGAATCTTGCACTGAGCTGGAACATTCCATGATTCAGGCTTATATAGAACAGATGCTCTCGGATTTGTGTCTGCAGCACTAGATGGGGAGTATACAGCACACGTAGGCTTTGTAGTGCTGTATACCACCCAGTAGGTGGTATGGAGGATGTGCAGCACCGTACGGGGTGTGTATACATTGCCTGCAGCTCCAGGGCTGATCAGTCTCAACTCCACTTCCAGCAGTGATCGGAGCGGACCCCACACGGAGACCCGGTAACGTTATATCTGGGCGTCTCCGTGTGGGGTCCGCACTGATCACAGGAGGCCGCATCTAGCACAGATCGGATGATACAATCCGCACATGTTCTACCAGGAGGAGCCCGATGTGCTGAGCGCTGCCGGGAGAACACGTGTACATGAGGAGCAGCAGGTAGAAGGGCAATAAGGAGTTAAACGGAGGAGGAAGCACGTCTATCGATTGGTCGGTTCCTGTGGGCGGAGCTTTATAACCGTTTGATGGTTTGAATCTCCCGCTCAGTCGTGCTCTCGGCCCTCGATCATTAACCCTTCAGTGACTGTTCTCTGCTTGTGGAAGAGACATCATTTCCCAATCACTGTCAGGAGTAAGCGGCCATTATACCTGCAGATCATGTGGTAAAGTGAGATTGTATTAACCCCTCAATCCCCAGAACGGTGGCCGCTGCTCATTATCTCACCAACCACATTTATGCAGTTATCTTGTATGCGAGACTTTTTCTCCTCTGGAGGGATGGCGCTCTCCGCACTCAGAAATACACAGGCTCCGGAGCCGCCTCATCTCCAGTCCTCGCTATGGTCCGCCAGGCTCGGATGACGGCGCTGTACATTCGGGGTGCGGACTCTGTTCTCTCTTCTGGCTCCGACTACTGATAAATAGGATAAGACACCAGAAACCTCCCCGTCATGAGGGGAACGAGCCGCTAATGTCCGGCTGCGGGGAGGGAGCGGCTTCATCCATCAGCCCGAGCACAGGAGACCGCTGCCGGCTGTAGCTCCAGTCCATGTTATTAGGAGCAGTCAGGAGGTCACAATCAGTGGCCACATGTAGATGGTAAATGAGGAGGGTGGTAGTGATGAGATGCAGGCGCTGGACATACCGGGGAGCCGCCACTAACAAGGGGGAGCAGTTACCGGTACAGGATGTGACCGCTCCTCACTGGATTTACACCAATCCTGAGAAATAGGATCTGACCAGACTCCATCACCGCAGTCATCAAATATCAGGAATTGTAGAACACATGTGTGCGGCTCTGATAGGAGCCTTTGGGGGAGGCGCATCTATCCAGCGACAATCCCCGGGAGTATTCGCTGCCTCCTGACACACACACTGATCTGATCAGGAAGACCTGTAGCAGAATCACGTTCATCTCACGGCAGAACTTGGATTTCTGCTCTGTAGTGACCACATCACAGCGAGGTATGTACTGTGGTGCAGAGATGTCTGTGCTGCACAGTGCGGATATACTGTATGCCCCCAGAACCTGGCAGCTGTATATTATAGATCAAGGAGAATAAACCACATCACCCCAAGTCCGCGGTGCCAGCTCCAGTATGGAAGGAGGAAAGTGCAAGACACATGCCAGGCTGTGACAACTAGTATACTTACAGGCACCAGATTGCAGGAATAGGAAATCGTAGCCTCTCAGGTAGAAGATGTGGGTGGCTCTGAAAAGAGCCTTTGGGTTATCAGCACAGAAAAGAATACAATTAACCTCCGAAGCCGTAGAGAGTGCGGCCCTGGCGCTTGAGCGCGTACACCACGTCCATAGCGGTGACGGTCTTCCTCTTGGCGTGCTCGGTGTAGGTGACGGCGTCACGGATCACGTTCTCCAGGAAGACTTTCAGGACCCCGCGAGTCTCTTCATAGATGAGGCCGGAGATGCGCTTGACGCCTCCTCTGCGAGCGAGACGGCGGATGGCAGGCTTGGTGATGCCCTGGATGTTATCACGGAGCACCTTCCTGTGCCGCTTAGCGCCGCCCTTCCCAAGACCTTTTCCTCCTTTGCCGCGACCAGACATCTTCCAAGTAGTCAGCTGTAACTGATGCTAAAACCGAACGACCCCTCCTTTATATACAGGAGAGACGGACCAGAGAGAGAACTGCAGAGATGACGCGCCCCAGGGCGGGGCTTACAGAATCCACATGAGCTCCTCCCTTCCTCTGCTGTTTGGCTGAGCACAGAACTGTTGGAGAGTTTGAATTTCCCGCTCATTGTTCAGTTTCCCTTTTCTTTCCAGCTTGTAATATAATGTCACTTCTTCCCCTGTGATGAGAATTATTCCAGATTCAGCCTATAGATAAATGGGCAGCACAAATAGAGGGGAGCAGACACGGCCCCATTATATGTCAGGAGGACAGAACAGACTGTAACCACAGATATTACAGGCAGCCGCCCAGGGGATCTCACACCGGTAGATACACTGCCTGATATAAGGCTCAGTCCTCAGTAATCACAGGATCTCCGGTTTTCATAGAGAATATTACATTTATATTAACCCCAGGGCTAAGCCCTCTCTGCCTTTATTCAGGTCTTATATTCCCGCATTAGGGACATTTGTGCTATGATAGGAGTCATCATTACTTCGGGCAATTATGACACTATTGTCCTTATATTTGTGTTTTCTTCTTCCCCTGGCAATGATTCTTTTTTCCACCACATCATAGCTCACATTGCTGCAGAGTAGGGACCTGCTGTCAGCTACAATTAATTAGGAAAAACAATTATTAACAATGACAGAAAAGGCTGAAAATCAGAGCTCAGCAGTGATCCTGACTGATCCCAGCCGCCAATATCGCCCCATATCCTGCAGTAATTATTTAAAAAACATCTGTGAGGAGGATGTGATGGGAGATGATGTCATGACATGTCTGACCTAGAGGATCCTCACATCACAGTGTAATGTATTGTGCACTGAGCTCTCGGCAATCTTCTCTACATGATCGCACATTTCCCATCACAGACCTCCTGCCTGGAGCTGCAGGTGGGATCTGCTTGGAAGAGCAGAATTGGTCTCCCCTGAAATGTCTCTTGTAGGATACATCTCTAGCCAATATATTGTCTCCACAATACTGATTATGACGAGAAAGGGAGATGTGATCGCCTGCAGGTCAGACACACGGGGCATCACAGCATCTGCCTAACGCGGATTCATTCTCTAACCAGGAACAGCTGCAGACTCCTGTATGGGATGTAAGCGACCAGCGACCTCTCAACACCTGCAGATTCCCCGACATCGCTCCGTCCTGGGACCGCGCGTTATATGGAGACAAAGAACAGAAAAAGCGGGAACTGCAAACGTGTCAACCATTGGGAACATTAGCTCCTCCCCTCCCTCTGCGGATTGGCTGAACACAGGACGGTTAGGGGGTTTGAATTTCCCGCTGCTTCTAAAATGTCGTCACCGCTTCCCTTTACAGTGAAGACTCCAGCATAATCTCTAGATAAAACTGCACCGACTACAAATGTCTCCTGTTATTTGAGGAAAAACACGAGAATCATGAACTAAGTGCAGAGAGGAAAATCGTCAGCTCACTGTCTGGTGCTGCATGGGGGAGAAAATTCAGTCTCAAAGCATCCCGGCTTAGAAAGTGTTATTAGTCATCATGGTGTATCATGAACTAAACCGAATCATGTTATACCAAATGAATGAGACCCCAGAATATCAAGATCTGTGGAGCAAGGGGTTAAAGAGTAGTCCCTGAACACAGAGCAACTTATGGAGAAGTGACCAGGTTATTATTTAGAAGGTCCTCGGTTCTCACAATCTCCTTGGTAGCATTCATCATCCCTACTTCCTTCACCTGTCACTTCCCGTCACTAGACGCAGAGACCCAGGCGGTGGAGCAGACAACTCGGGGAGACGGGAAAGGACACAGGAGCAGCCACAGCTCTGATGGAGATGGGGTGGTGGCTCTTAGAAGAGCCTTTGGGGTGATGGCGGAGCAGCAGACTGAGCAGATCACTTGGCGCTGGTGTACTTGGTGACGGCCTTGGTGCCCTCGGACACGGCGTGCTTGGCCAACTCTCCAGGCAACAGCAGGCGCACGGCGGTCTGAATCTCCCGGGAGGTGATGGTGGAGCGCTTGTTGTAGTGAGCCAGGCGGGAGGCTTCCCCTGCGATGCGCTCGAAGATGTCGTTGACGAAGGAGTTCATGATGCCCATGGCCTTGGAGGAGATGCCGGTGCTGGGGTGGACCTGCTTCAGCACCTTGTACACGTAGATAGCATAGCTCTCCTTTCTGCTCTTCCTACGTTTCTTGCCGTCCTTCTTCTGAGTCTTAGTGACGGCTTTCTTGGAGCCCTTCTTGGGCGCTGGCGCAGATTTGGGATCAGCCATAACGAAAGCAAATTTCTCAAAAGAGAGAAGAATAATGATCCCAAGCCTCCCAGAGCGGCGATATTTATAGGCCCGCCATGCAAATGACACTGTTGTCAGATCGCCGTGCTATTGGGTGACAAAGTCATGTGACCAACAGAACCGTCAATCGCTCCGCCCACTGCAGCTGATTGGTAGCTACACAAGTCTGTTTTCCATTGGTAACTTGAGATCCATCCAATGACAGGAGAGGAGGGCGGGGCAGACGATTATGAAAGCGACAGCAGCCGCAGCTAGTTCTTCATTTCGCCCAGATTCTTTATTGTTTGTTATCAACCATGTCTGGACGCGGCAAACAAGGAGGGAAGGTCCGAGCTAAGGCCAAGACCCGTTCATCCCGGGCAGGACTCCAGTTCCCAGTCGGCCGTGTGCACAAGCTTCTCCGCAAGGGCAATTATGCCGAGAGAGTCGGCGCCGGCGCTCCGGTGTATCTGGCCGCTGTGCTGGAGTATCTGACTGCTGAGATCCTGGAATTGGCCGGCAATGCTGCCCGGGACAACAAGAAGACCCGCATCATCCCCCGTCACCTGCAGCTGGCGGTGCGCAATGACGAGGAGCTCAACAGGCTGCTGGGTGGGGTGACCATTGCCCAGGGGGGCGTCCTGCCCAACATCCAGGCCGTGCTGCTGCCCAAGAAGACCGAGAGCAGCAAGGCGAGCAAGAGCAAGTGAGCGCTGCCGCCGATCTCTGTCCACAACACCAAAGGCTCTTCTAAGAGCCACCCACACCGTCGCCACAAGAGCTGACACCGCTGATCTCTGCGTGCTCACATGGGACTGACGTTAGACACCACGGGCTGCCGCCACCAGTTTATAGGTTGGTGCCCATACACACTTGATTCCGGGGTTCAACACAAAACACTGAGGATGCCCATGTCTGGGTTATCACATGAAGCCTCAGACCTGTGTGGGGAGAGGAGTCCTCGAATAGTCACAGGAAATGTCCCTCATTAGTGAATGTCTTGATACTCGGGCCCCTGACTCCGCTGTGGAGATTACATGCGGTTATCACGTCCCGGAGTATCGGGGGATGGCGGCCGGTGATTGTCCACATCAGTGACTGCTGCTCCTCCCGGAGGGCGATCCCGTGATGGCGGCTCTGGAGGGCCGGACTCTGCGCGGTTCTCTGTGTGACCGGATTGTGATGTCAGCTAATAATCCTCGGCGGAAGAAGAGCGGGAAGTTCAAATCCCCAAACGGATCCTGCGATCAGACAATGAGCGGGAATCCTCGGTTAAGCGCCGCCCTCAGCCTTCAGCGATGTACATAGACGCCTTTCCTCCTCTGTTTAACCTCTTACTTGCCTTGTTCCTGCTGATCCCCTCTTATTTACCAGTGTTCATAGATGCGCCACCTTCATCTCACATCGGGCTCCTCGAGAACATCTGCTGCTTATAGCCCCCTGTAATCAGTGCAGAAACAGCTGGGAGTCCCGATAATACTGTAAGTGACTGAGGAGATTGCGGCACGTGCAGATCGAGCTAATTGCCATCATTGGTGAAAAGTCCTAGAGCTACACAGAGGGTTAACCCCACATTAGTGTAGTGTAATTATCCGCAGGTTCACTGAACAAATATTATGTAACAGAAGAAAATTAATTAAGCCAATAAACCACAAATCCTCCTGCTTTTCTGTAATTACTAAAAAAAAAAAAAGCACAGATGAAAACCTATGTACTGATGGGGGAGCGCGATAGGCGACGCGCTGGTTCCAGCATCAATGTGCTCTCCATCCGCATGCCATACTCCATACCCCGTCCCCCATTTTTGGCCTGTATGATCAGTGCCACCACTTCACCCCTGCAGAGTTCTATAATGAGTGCCACCACCTCGTCCCTGCTGACCTGTATGTTCAGTGCCACCACCTTTTCCCTGCAGAGCTGTATGTTCAGTGCCACCACCTTTACATGCAGAGCTGTATGATCAGTGCCACCACCTTTTCGCCGCAGAACTGTATAATCAGTGCCACCACATTGTCAACGCAAGCTGTATGATCAGTGCCACCACCTACTCCTTGCAGAGCTGTATGATCAGTGCCACCACCTAATCCCTGCAGAGCTTTTTGATCAGTGCCACCACGTCATCCCCTCAGGGCTACCTGATTAGTGCCACCACCTTGTACACGCAAAGCTGTCTGATCAGTGCCACCACCTTGTCCACGAAAAGTTGTATGATCAGTGCCACCACCTCGTCTCTGCAGACCTGTATGATCAGTGCCACTACATCATCCCTGCAGAGCTTTATGATCAGTACCACCATCTTGTCCCAGCAGAGCTGTACGATCAGTGCCACCACCTATTCCCTGCAGAGCTGTATGATCAGTGCCACCACCTCCTCCCTGCAGAGCTGTATGATCAGTGCCACAACCTCATCCCTGCAAACCAGTATGTTTAGTGCCACAACCTCCTCCCTGTAGAGCTGTCTGATCAGTGCCACCACCTTGTCCGCGCTGAGCTGTATGTTCAATAACACCACCTTTTCCCTGCAGACCTGTGTGATCAGTGCCACCACCTTGTCGCCGCAGAACTGTATAATCAGTGCCACCACCTTGTCGCCGCAGAGGTGTATGATCAGCGTCACCAACTTTTCCCTGAAGAGCTGTATGATCAGTGCCACCACCTCATCCCTGCAGGGCTGTATGATCTGTGCTACTGAAACATCCCTGCAGAGCTGTATGATCGGTGCCACTACCTCATCCCTGCAGAACTGCATGATCAGTGCCACAACCTCATCACTGCAGAGCTGTATGATCAGTGCCAACATCTTGTCCCCACAAAGCTGTATCATAAGTGCCACCACTTTGTCCGAGCAGAGCTGTATGATCAGTGCCATCAAATTATCCCGGGAGAGCTCTATTATCAGTGCCACCACCTACTCCCTGCAGAGCTGTATGATCAGTGCCACCATCTCCTCCCTGCAAATCTGTATAATCAGTGCCACCACCTCCTCTCTGCAGAGCTGTATGATCTGTGCCACCACCACATCCCTGCAAACCAGTATGTTCAGTGCGACAACCTCCTCCCTGCAGAGCTGTATAATCAGTGCCACCACCTTGTCTCTGCAGAGCTGTATGATTAGTGCCACCACCTGGTCCTTGCAGAGCTGTATGATCAGTAACACCACCTTGTCGCCGCAGAGGTGTATGATCAGTGCCACCACCTCATCCCTGCAGGCTGTATGATCTGTGCTACTGAATCATACCTGCAGAGCTGTATGATCGGTGTCACTACCTCATCCCTGCAGAACTGCATGATCAGTGCCACCACCTTGTCCCCACAAAGCTGTATCATAAGTGCCACCACTTTGTGCGAGCAGAGCTGTATGATCAGTGTCACCAACTTTTCCCTGCAGAGCTGTATGATCAGTGCCATCACCTCATCCCTACAGGGCTGTATGATCTGTTCTACTGAATCATCCCTGCAGAGCTGTATGATCGGTGCCACTACATCATCCCTGCAGAACTGCATAATCAGTGCCACGACCTCGTCACTGCAGAGCTGTATGATTAGTACCACCACCTTGTGGCCGCAGAGGTGTATGATCAGTGCCACCTCCTCGTCCCTGCAGAGCTGTATGATCTGAGCCACTATCTCATCCCTGCAGAACTGCATGATCAGTGCCTCCAACTTATCCCTAAAGAGATGTATAATCAGTGCAACCACATTATCCCCGCAAAGCTGTATGATCAGTGCCACCACCTTGTCCCTGCTGAGCTGTATAATCAGTGCCACCACGTCCTCCCTGCTGAGCTGTATGATCAGTGCCACCACCTCCTCCCTGCAAAGCAGTATGATTAGTGCCACCACCTCGTCACTGCAGAACTTTATGATCAGTGCCACCACATATTCCCTTCAGAGCTGTATGATCAGTGCCACCACCTCCTCTCTGCAGAGCTGTATGATCAGTACCACCACCTTGTCCCTGCAGAGCTGTATGATCAGTGCCACCTCCTCGTCCCTGCAGAGCTGTATGATCAGTGCCACCACCTGGTCCTTGCAGCACTGTGTGATCTGTGCCACTACCTCATCCCTGCAGAGCTTTATGATCAGTGTCACCACCTCTTCCCTACAGAGCTGAATGATCAATGCCACCACCTACTCCCTGCAGAGCTGTAAGATCAGTGACACAACCTTGTCCCTACAGAGCCTTATGATCAGTGCCACCGCCTCCTCCCCATAGAGCTGTATGATCAGTGCAACCACCTCATCCCTACAGAGCTGTATCATCAGTGCCACCACCTATTCCCTTCAGAGCTGTATGATCAGTGTCACCACCTCCTCTCTGCAGAGCTGTATGATCAGTACCACCACGTTGTCGCCGCAGAGGTGTATTATCAGTGCCACCACCTTGTCTCCACAGAGCTGTATGATCAGTGCCACCTCCTCGTCCCTGCAGAGCTGTATGATCAGTGGCTCCAACTTATCCCTAAAGAGATGTATAATCAGTGCAACTACATTGTCCCCACAAAGCTGTATGATCAGTGCCAACACCTCGTCTTTGCAGAGCTGTATGATCAGTGTCACCACCTCTTCCCTGCAGAGCTGTATAATCAGTGACACCACCTCATACCTGCAGAGCTGCATGATTAGTGCCACCATCTTATCCACACAGAGCTGAATGATCAATGCCACCACCTACTCCCTGCAGAGTTGTAAGATCAGTGACACAACCTTGTCCCTGCAGAGCCTTATGATCAGTGCCACCGCCTCCTCACCACAGAGCTGTATGATCAGTGCCACCTCCTCGTCCCTGCAGAGCTGTGTGATCTGTGCCACTACCTCATCCCTGCAGAGCTGTATGATCTGAGCCACTAACTCATCCCTGCAGAGCTGTATGATCAGTGCCACAACCTCATCCCTGCAGAGCTGCATGATCAGTGGCTCCAACTTATCCCTAAAGAGATGTATAATCAGTGCAACCACATTGTCCCCGCAAAGCTGTATGATCAGTGCCAACACCTCGTCCTTGCAGAGCTGTATGATCAGTGCCACCATCTTATCCACACAGAGCTGAATGATCAATGCTACCATATCCTCCCTGCAAAGCTGTATAATCAGTGCCACCACCTCCTCTCTGCAGAGCTGTATGATCAGTGCCACCACCTCATCCCTGCAGAGCTTTAAGATCAGTGCCACCACCTGGTCCTTGCAGAGCTGTATGATCAGTACCACCACCTTGTCGCCGCAGAGGTGTATGATCAGTGCCACCACCTCATCCCTGCAGGGCTGTATGATCTGTGCTACTGAAACATCCCTGCAGAGCTGTATGATCTGTGCCACTACCTCATCCCAGCAGAACTGCATGATCAGTGCCACAACCTCGTCACTGCAGAGCTGTATGATCAGTGCCACCATCTTGTCCCCACAAAGCTGTATCATAAGTGCCACCACTTTGTCCGAGCAGAGCTGTATGATCAGTGCCATCAAATTGTCCCCGCAGAGCTGTATGATCAGTGCCACCACCTACTCCCTGCAGAGCTGTATGATCAGTGCCACCATCTCCTCCCTGCAAAGCTGTATAATCAGTGCCACCACCTCCTCTCTGCAGAGCTGTATGATCTGTGCCACCACCTCATCCCTGAAAACCAGTATGTTCAGTGCGACAACCTCCTCCCTGCAGACCTGTATGATCAGTGCCACCACCGTGTCGCCACAGAACTGTAAATCAGTGCCACCACCTTGTCACCGCAAAGTTGTATGATCAGTGCCACCACTTTGTCCGAGCAGAGCTGTATGATCAGTGCCACAACCTCATCCCTGCAGAACCACATGATCAGTGCCTCCAACTTATACCTAAAGAGATGTATAATCAGTGCAACCACATTGTCCCTGCAGAGCTGTATGATCAGTGACACCACCTCTTACCTGCAGAGCTGCATGATCAGTGCCACCAACTACTCCCTGCAGAGCTGTATGATCAGTGCCACCACCTTATCCACACAGAGCTGTATAATCAGTGCCACCTCCTACTGCCTGCAGAGCTGTATGATCAGTGCCACCATCTAATCCCTGCAGAGCTGTATAATCAGTGCCACCACCTCGTCTCTGCAGTGCTGTATGATTAGTGCCACCACCTGGTCCTTGCAGAGCTGTATGATCATTACCACCACCTTGTCACCGCAGAGACGTATGATCAGTGTCACCACCTTGTCCCTGCAGGTCTGTAGGATCTGTGCCACCACCTATTCCCTTCAGAGCTGTATGATCAGTACCACCACCTTGTCGCCGCAGAGGTGTATGATCAGTGTCACCAACTTTTCCCTGCAGAGCTGTATGATCAGTGACACGCCACCACCTCATCCCTGCAGGCTGTATGATCTGTGCTACTGAATCATCCCTGCAGAGCTGTATGATCGGTGCCGCTACCTCATCCCTGCAGAAGTGCATGATCAGTGCCACCACCTTGTCCCCACAAAGCTGTATGATAAGTGCCACCACTTTGTGCGAGCAGAGCTGTATGATCAGTGCCATAAAATTGTCCCCGCAGAGCTTTATGATCAGTGCCACCACCTACTCCCTGCAGAGCTGCAAGATCAGTTCAACCACCTCATCCCTGCAGAGCTGTATCTTCAGTGCCATCACCTCATACCTGTAGAGCTGTATGATCAGTGCCACTACCTCATTCCTGCAAACCAGTATGTTCAGTGCCACAACCTCCTCCCTGTAGAGCTGTCTGATCAGTGCCACCACCTTGTACACGCTGAGCTGTATGTTCAGTGCCACCACCTTTCCATGCAGAGCTGTTTGCTCAGTGCCACAACCTCCTCCCTGCAGAGCTGTACGATTAGTACCTCCACCTCATCCTTGTAGAGCTTTAAGATCAGAGCCACCACCTTGTCCACGCTGAGCTATATGTTCAGTGCCACCACCTTGTCCCCGCAAAGCTGTATCATAAGTGCCACCACTTTGTCCGAGCATAGCTGTATGATCAGTGCCATCAAATTGTCCCCACAGAGCTGTATGATCAGTGCCACCATCTGCTCCCTGCAAAGCTGAATAATCAGTGCCACCACCTCCTCTCTGCAGAGCTTTATGATCAGTGCCACCACCTGGTCCTTGCAGAGCTGTATGATCAGTACCAACACCTTGTCGCCGCAGAGGTGTATGATCAGTGTCACCAACTTTTCACTGCAGAGCTGTATGATCAGTGCCACCACCTCATCCCTGCGGGGCTGTATGATCTGTGCTACTGAATCATCCCTGCAGAGCTGTATGATCGCTGCCACTACCTCATCCCTGCAGAACTGCATGATCAGTGCCACAACCTCGTCACTACAGAGCTGTATGATCAGTGCCACCACCTTGTCCCCACAAAGCTGTATCATAAGTGCCACCACTTTGTCCGAGCAGAGCTGTATGATCAGTGCCACCATCTCCTCCCTGCAAAGTTGTGTAATCAGTGCCACCACCTCCTCTCTGCAGAGCTGTATGATCTGTGCCACTACCTCATCCCTGCAGAGCTGTATGATAAGTGCCACAACATCATCCCTGATCAGTGCATCCAACTTATACCTAAAGAGATGTAGAAACAGTGCAACCACATTGTCCCCGCAAAGCTGTATGATCAGTGCCAACACCTCGTCCTTGCAGAGCTGTTTGATCAGTGCCACCACCTTGTCCATGAAAAGCTGTATGATCAGTGCCACCACCTCGTCCCTGCAAAGCTGTATGAGGAGTGCTACCACCTCATCTCTGCAGAACTGTATCATCAGTGCCACCACATCATCCCTGCAGATCTTCATGTTCAGTGCCACCATCTTGTCCCCGCAGAGCTGTATGATCAGTGCCACCACCTCCTCCCTGCAGAGCAGTATGATTAGTACCTACACCTCATCCTTGTGGAGCTTTAAGATCAGAGCCACCACCTTGTCCACGCTGAGCTATATGTTCAGTGCCACCACCTTGTCCCCGCAAAGCTGTATCATAAGTGCCACCACTTTGTCTGAGCAGAGCTGTTTGATCAGTGCCATCAAATTGTCCCCACAGATCAGTGCCACCATCTCCTCTCTGCAAAGCTGTATAATCAGTGCCACCACCTCCTCTCTGCAGAGCTTTATGATCAGTGCCACCACCTTGTCGACGCAGATGTGTATGATCAGTGTCACCAAATTTTCCCTGCAGAGCTGTATGATCAGTGCCACCACCTCATCCCTGCAGAACTGCATGATCAGTGCCACAACCTAGTCACTGCAGAGCTGTATGATCAGTGCCACCACCTTGTCCCCACAAAGCTGTATCATAAGTGCCACCACTTTGTCCGAGCAGAGCTGTATGATCAGTGCCATCAAATTGTCCCCGCAGAGCTGTATGATCAGTGCCACCACCTACTCCCTGCAAAGTTTTATGATCAGTACCACGATCTCCTCCCTGCAAAGCTGTATGATCTGTGCCACTACCTCATCCCTACAGAGCTATATGATCTGTGCCACTACCTCATCCCTGCAGAACTGCATGATCAGTGCCACAACCTAGCCACTGCAGAGCTGTATGATCAGTGCCACCACCTTGTCCCCACAAAGCTGTATCATAAGTGCCACCACTTTGTCCGAGCAGAGCTGTACGATCAGTGCAATCAAATTCTCCCCGCAGAGCTGTATGATCAGTGCAATCAAATTCTCCCCGCAGAGCTGTATGATCAGTGCCACCACCTACTCCCTGCAGAGCTTTATGATCAGTGCCACCATCTCCTACCTGCAAAGCTGTATAATCAGTGCCACCACCTCCTCTCTGCAGAGCTGTATGATCTGTGCCACTACCTCATCCCTAAAGAGCTGTATGATCAGTGCCACAACCTCATCCCTGAAGAACCGCATGATCAGTGCCTCCAACTTATACCTTAAGAGATGTATAATCAGTGCAACCACTTTGTCCCCGAAAAGCTGTATGATCAGTGCCAACACCTCGTCCTTGCAGAGCTGTTTGATCAGTGTCACCACCTCTTCCCTGCAGAGCAGTATGATCAGTGACATCACCTCTTACCTATAGAGCTGCATGATCAGTGCCACCTCCTCGTCCCTGCAGAGCTGTGTGATCTGTGCCACCAACTCCTCCCTGCAGAGCTGTATGATCAGTGCCACCATCTTATCCACACAGAGCTGTATAATCAGTGCCACCTCCTACTTCCTGCAGAGCTGTATGATCAGTGCCACCATCTCCTCCCTGCAGAGCTGTATAATCAGTGCCACCACCTCGTCTCTGCAGAGCTGTTTGATTAGTGCCACCACCTGGTCCTTGCAGAGCTGTATGATCAGTACCACCACCTTATCGCCGCAGAGGTGTATGATCAGTGTCACCACCTTGTCCCTGCAGAGCTGTATGATCAGTGCCACCACCTTGTCCCTGCAGGTCTGTAGGATCTGTGCCACTACCTCATCCCTGCAAAGCTGTTTAATCAGTGCCACCACCTCCTCTCTGCAGAGCTGTATGATCTGTGCCACTACCTCATTCCTGAAGAGCTGTATGATCTGTGCCACTACCTCATCCCTGCAGAGCTGTATGATCAGTGCCACAACCTCATCCCTGAAGAACCGCATGATTAGTGCCTCCAACTTATACCTTAAGAGATGTATAATCAGTGCAAACACATTGTCCCCGCAAAGCTGTATGATCAGTGCCACCACCTGGTCCTTGCAGAGCTGTATGATCAGTACCACCACCTTATCGCCGCAGAGGTGTATGATCAGTGTCACCACCTTGTCACTGCAGAGCTGTATGATCAGTGCCACCACCTTGTCCCTGCAGGTCTGTAGGATCTGTGCCACTACCTCATCCCTGCAAAGCTGTATAATCAGTGCCACCACCTCCTCTCTGCAGAGCTGTATGATCTGTGCCACTACCTCATTCCTGAAGAGCTGTATGATCAGTGCCACCACCTCCTCCCTGAAGAGCTGTATGATCAGTGCCACCACCTCCTCCCCGCAGAACTGTATGATCAGTGCCACCACCTCATCCCTACAGAGCTGTAAGATCAGTGACACAACCTTGTCCCTGCAGAGCCTTATGATCAGTGCCACCGCCTCCTCCCCACAGAGCTGTATGATCAGTGCAACCACCTCATCACTGCAGAGCTGTATCTTCAGTGCCACCACCTCATCCCTGCAGAGCTGTATGATCAGTGCCACTACCTCATCACTGCAAACAAGTATGTTCAGTGCCACCACCTCCTCCCTGTAGAGCTGTCTGATTAGTACCACCACCTTGTCCACGCTGAGCTGTATGTTCAGTGCCACCACCTTTTCCCTGCAGAGCTGTATGTTCAGCACCACCACCTCCTCCCTGCAGAGCTGTATTATCAGTACCACCACCCTGTCCCCGCAGAGTTGTATGATCAGTGGTGGCATTTATGCACATGTAATCGAAGTACATGAATCAAAGTACTACTGTCAGTTATAGCATGGCAGTTAGACAGGGCAGGAGACAGGTAAGACATTTATATACATCTACTCCCTGTACATTTGGAGCACATCAAATATATACCATAAGCATTTGTATAATTTATATCCTGGCCGCTGCATTCACACACATCCACCGCCCTTGCATTAACTCTCTACACTCCATCCATATCGGCCCCTCGCTCCTTTCCTCTCCTATGTATAGCACTCACGCTCTTTTCACATTGTTAAATTGCACAGATCCAGTCAGTCCCACCATTCAACATCAGAGACGCTCTCACAAATCACTTAACAATCTGCTCACTCTTTCTATCCTCCTTCTCCTAGTCGCAGGAGACATTGCTCCCAACCTTGGTCCCCCATGTTATAGAAAGTCAAACCCCCCAACTGCTACACTTAGAAACCCCTCTAATCTTATTAATATTCCCTGCATGCCATCTGTCTCTCTTAATTGTGCACTTTGGAATTCTCGCTTAGTTTGTAACAAACTCTCCTTCATCCATGACTTCTTCCTTTCTAATTCTCTTAACCTTCTGGCTCTTACTGAAACCTGGATCCAGCAGTCAGACACTACCGCTGCTGCTGCTCTTTCATACGGGGGGCTACACTTCTCTCATACCCCAAGATCAGACAGTAGAGCAGGTGGAGGCGTTGGTCTGCTCCTATCACCAAAATGTACCTTTCAGGTTATCCCTCAAGTACCCTCACTTGTCTTCCCTTCTTTTGAGGTCCATGCCGTCAGACCCTACACCCCCTTCTCCATGCGAGTGGCGGTGGTGTATCGTCCTCCCGGCCCCTCCCATCAGTTCCTGGATCATTTTGCCACTTGGCTTCCACATTTTCTCTCCTGTGACATCCCTACCCTCATCATGGGAGATTTCAACATTCCCATTGCTCTTCCCCTCTCACCATCTGCTGCTCACCTTTTATCTCTAACCTCCTCATTTGGCCTTTCGCAGCTTACTAATTCTCCAACGCATGAAGTCGGAAACTCCCTCGACTTGGTCTTCTCTCGGCTTTGTGCAGTGGATGATTTTGCAAACTCCCCTCTCCCGCTCTCTGACCACAATCTTCTTTCATTCTCTATCAAGAACTGCCAGGCTGCTCAGGTCACCCCCACTGTCCAGACTTATAGAAACATACAGGCCATTAACACCCAGAAACTTACGAAGAACTTGCAGTCTTCATTGGCCCCTATCTCCTCCCTCTCATGCCCTGATTCTGCATTGAAGCATTACAATGAAACACTTCAAAGTGCCCTGGATGAATTTGCACCCCTT
The DNA here is from genome assembly GCF_039654945.1 of Dendrobates tinctorius. Classification (NCBI taxonomy): domain Eukaryota; kingdom Metazoa; phylum Chordata; class Amphibia; order Anura; family Dendrobatidae; genus Dendrobates; species Dendrobates tinctorius. Next base: position 8,109,621 of record NW_027361869.1, on the reverse strand, counting down.
ATAACTAGAACACCACAACACAGACGGCGACAACCCTGGCACACGGTGCAAACACGTTTCCCAAACACGTTTCCTGCAGCGGTGCTCCAGGTGCGCCGAACGTCTGTGGAGAAAATCCAATCTACACGAAGATTTCATCCATTATAAGTTTATGCTTTGAACATACAACACTGCCCTTCACCTCTCCAAACAAACCTATTTCAACACCCTCATCACCTCACTGTCCAATAACTCGAAACGTCTCTTTGACACTTTTCATTCTCTTCTCAACCCAAGAGTACAGGCCCCAACCTCGGAGCTCCGAGCTGACGATCTGGCCAATTACTTCAAAGAAAAAATTGACCAGATCCGACAGGAAATTATCTCCCAATCACCTCATACCATGCACTGTCCTCCCTCCCCCACTGCATCTAGCTCACTCTCTGATTTTGAACCAGTCACAGAAGAAGAAGTAAGCAGGCTCCTTGCATCTTCTCGCCCAACTACTTGCACCAGTGACCCATTTCCGTCACATCTCCTCCAGTCCCTTTCCCCTGCTGTCACCCCTCACCTAACTAAACTATTTAACCTCTCTCTCTTCAGGTATTTTTCCCTCCACATTTAAGTTTGCCATCAAACATCCACTACTTAAAACACCATCCCTCGACCAAAACTGTGCCGCTAACTATAGACCTGTCTCTAATCTTCCCTTCATCTCTAAACTCCTGGAACGCCTGATCCACTCCCGTCTTATCCGCTATCTCTCAGAAAACTCTGTTCTCGACCCTCTCCAATCCGATTTCCGTTCTGTACACTCCACTGAAACTGCCCTCACTAAAGTCTATAATGATCTGCTAACAGCTAAATCAAATGGTCATTACTCCATGCTAATTCTCTTGGATCTCTCTGCAGCATTCGACACTGTGGATCATCAGCTCCTCCTCACTATGCTCCGTTCCATTGGCCTCAAGGACACCGTTCTCTCCTGGTTCTCCTCCTATCTCTCTGACTGCTCCTTTACTGTATCTTTTGCCGGTTCCTCCTCCTCTCACCTTCCCCTTACTGTTGGGGTCCCCCAAGGATCGGTTCTAGGCCCTCTCCTCTTCTCCTTGTACACTGCCCCTATTGGTCAAACAATCAGTAGATTTGGTTTCCAGTACCATCTCTATGCTGATGACACCCAATTATACGCTTCTTCTCCTGACATCACGCCAGCCTTTCTAGAAAACACCGGCGATTGTCTAAACACTGTGTCTAATATCATGTCCTCACTATATCTGAAACTGAACCTGTCAAAGACTGAACTCCTGATGTTTCCTCCCTCTACTAATGTACCTATACCCAACATTGCTATTTCTGTGTGTGGTTCCACTATTACTCCCCAGTAAAAGGCCCGCTGTCTTGGGGTCATACTTGATTCCGAGCTTTCCTTTGCCCCCTACATTCGATCACTGGCTCGCTCTTGTCATCTGCACCTCAAAAACATTTCTAGAATTCGACCTTTTCTTACTTTTGACTCTGCAAAAGCTCTTACTGTTTCCCTTATTCATTCTCCTCTCGACTATTGTAACTCTCTTCTAATCAGTCTCCCTCTTACCAAACTCTCCCCCCTCCAATCTGTCTTGAATGCTGCAGCCAGGATTATATTCCTCACCAATCGTTACACCGATGCCTCTACCTTGTGCCAGTCATTACACTGGCTACCCATCCACTCCAGAATTCAGTATAAACCTTTTACCCTCACCCACAAAGCCTTCCATGGCTCAGCACCACCCTACATCTCCTCCCTTGTTTCAGTATACCACCCTACCCGCGCCCTCCGTTCTGCTGATGACCTGAGGTTAGCATCCTCAATAGTCAGAACCTCCCACTCCCGTCTCCATGACTTTACACGTGCAGCGCCAATTCTTTGGAATGCACTTCCCAGGTCAATACGATTAGTCCCCAATCCCCACAATTTTAAGCGTGCCCTGAAAACGCATTTATTCAGACTGGTCTATCGCCTCAACACATTAACCTAATCTATCCCCGTGTGGCACAGCCAAAAGTTTTACCATAAGCAGTTTTCCCGCATCATGTTCTCACATGTTTTATGCATCCATTAGCCCTCTGTGTCCGTACTGTCACATACCTAACAGTATGGCTGGTTCCTACAATCAGGGCAACTGTTACCACCCACCTTTCGTGTCTACCTCTTTCCTCATAGACTGTAAACTTGCGAGCAGGGCCCTCTTTCCTCTTGGTATTTGTTATAATCTACTGTATGTGATTACTGTTATGCTGTAATGTCTATTGTCTGTACAAATCCCCTTTGAAATGTAAAGTGCTGCGGAATATGTCGGCGCTATAAAAATAAAATTTTGTATTATTATTATTATTATCATTATCAGTGCCACAACCTCATCCCTGCAGAACCGCATGATCAGTGCCTCCAACTTATCCCTAAAGAGATATATAATCAGTGCCATCACATTGTCCCCGCAAAGCTGTAAGATCAGTGCCACCACCTAATCCCTGCAGAGCTATTTGATCAGTGCCACCACGTCATCCCCTCAGGGCTACATGATCAGTGCCACCAACTCATCCCTGCAGACCTGTATGATCAGTGCCACCACCTTGTAGCCGCAGAACTGTATAATCAGTGCCACCACCTTGTCACCACAAAGTTGTATGATCAGTGCCACCAGTTGGTCAGCACAGAGCTGTATGATCAGTACCACCACCAAGTCCCCGCAGAGCTGTATGATCAGTGCCACCGCCTACTCCCTGCAGAGCTGTATGATCAGTGCAACCACCTCATCCCTGCACAGCTGTATCTTCAGTGCCACCACCTCTCACTGCAGAGCTGTATAATCAGTGCCACTACCTCATCCCTGCAAACCAGTTTAGTGCCACAACCTCCTCCCTGTAGAGCTGTCTGATCAGTGCCACCACCTTGTCCGCGCTGATCTGTATGTTCAGTGCCACCACCTTTTCCCTGCAGACATGTATGATCAGTGCCCCCACCTTGTCGCCGCAGAACTGTATAATCAGTGCTACCACCTTGTCACCGCATGAACAGTGCCACCAGTTGGTCAGCACAGAGCTGTATGATCAGTACCACTGCCTACTCCTCGCACAGCTGTTGAATCAGTGCCACCGCCTACTCCTTGCAGAGCTGTATGATCAGTGCCACCACCTAATCCCTGCAGAGCTATTTGATCAGTGCCACCACGTCATCCCCTCAGAGCTATATGATCAGTGCCACCACCTTGTCCACGCAAAGCTGTATGATGAGTGCTACCACCTCATCCCTGCAGACCTGTACGATCAGTGCCACCACATCATCCCTGCAGAGCCTTATCATCAGTGCCTCCATCTTGTCCCCGCAGAGCTGTATGATCAGTGCCACCACCTCCTCCCTGCAGAGCTGTATGATTAGTACCACCACCTCATCCTTGTAGAGCTTTAAGATCAGTGCCACCACTTTGTCCACGCTGAGCTGTATGTTCAGTGCCACCAACTCCTCCCTGCAGAGCTGTATGATCAGTGCCACCACCTTGTCCCCGCAAAGCTGTAACATAAGTGCCACCACTTTGTCCCCGCAGAGCTGTATGATCAGTGCCACCACCTACTCCCTGCAGAGCTGTATGATCAGTGCCAACTGGTATGATTGAGTCACCGTAGGAGGCAGACACAAAAATAGAAGCTACGTCCAGAAAAAAAGAGAAGTTGGCAACTCTCAGATTGAATACCCCTGAACCTATCAACACAACTAGCAGTAGCCGTGGGGGATTCCTACGGTGCCCTAGACCCCTCGATCACAGCCGGAGAGCTAATTAGGCTAAAGACAGAAAAGGAAATCTAAACTGCCCCAGAGCAGACCCCAAAGTAAAAGGCAGCCCCCAACATATAATGACGCTGAAGCAAGATGAAAAAACACTCACACAGATAGAAATATAGGCTGAGCAAACGATGGGGCCCAAGCTAACTAAACAGAACAGGAAAGAAAGGTTGCTGTCTGCAATCTGCCAAAACCCTATCAAAGACATAAGCCAACAAGCTGATATGGAAAAAGACCCTGAAGCAGCTAGGCTTCAAAAACTAAATCAGCACTCAGTTATTTTCAGAAGACAGAGCTAAAGGAATTCAGCTCACCCCAGCAGGGAATGGCAGAAATCCAGAAAAACAAAGCAAAACAAAGTCAAAGCACAAATGCAAAAAGCCGAGCAGAAAACTTAGCTTTAGAAGAGCAGGAATTCAGACTGGTCTCCAAGGATCCCACAGAGAATTCACCCGCAGGGCAGAAGGGCGTCGGCGGCCTTATATCCAGTCAGTAACTCCACTCAGCCAGTCATCATCATTAGGCTCAGGTGCTTGATAATCAGGCTCACTACCTTTCTTTACCAGAAGAGGGAGTTCATCGGGCCTCAGTAGTGAAGGGGAAAATGAACTCACAACAGTACCTCCCCCTTGAGGAGGGGTCACCGAACCCTCATCCATGCCACCAGGGCGATCCGGGTGAGACCGATGAAAGGCACGCACCAATCTTTTGGCATGAATATCAGAGGCAGAGACCCAGGAATTATCCTCCTGACCATAACCCTTCCACTTAACCAAATACTGGAGTCTCCGTCTAGCCAGACGGGAATCCAGTACTTTCTCTACCTCATATTCCATGTTACCTTCAACCAATACAGGGTCTGGAGGTGCCACCCCCGGAACAACAGGTTCAACAAACCTCTTCAACAAAGATTTATGGAACACATTATGGATTTTAAATGTGACAGGAAGAGCCAAACGAAAAGAGAACGGATTAATAATCTCCAAAATCTTGTAAGGTCCAATAAATCTAGGCTTAAACTTAGGAGGAGCCACCTTCATAGCAATATTTTTTGATGATAACCACACCATATCACCAACCTTAAACTGGGGACCAATGGTCCTATGTCGGTTGGAAAACCGCTGGGCCTTTTCCTGGGAGAGAGATAACTTATCCACCACTTGGTCCCAGATCTGGTGCATTCTCTCCACCACAGTGTCAACACCTGGGCAGGCAGAGGGCTCCACCTGCCCTGAAGAAAATCGAGGATGAAACCCAAAGTTACAAAAAAAGGTGACATCAAAGTGGCAGAACTAGCTCCATTATTTAAAGCAAATTTGGCCAAGGGCAAAAATGAAACCCAATCATCCTGATCAGCAGAAATAAAACATCTCAAATATGACTCAAAGGTCTGGTTTGTTCTCTCTGTCTGCCCATTGGTCTGATGGTGAAAAGCAGTGGAGAAGGACAACTGAATTCCCAGCTTGGAACAGAAAGTTCTCCAAAATCTAGACACAAACTGAACTCCTCTGTCAGATACAATGTTCTCAGGAATCCCTTGCAAGCGAACCACCTGTTGCAAAAACAGGGGCACCAACTCAGAGGAAGACGGCAACTTAGGGAGTGGTACAAGATGAACCATCTTAGAGAACCTATCACAAATCACCCAAATAACAGTCATCCTTTGAGAGACAGGCATATCAGAGATGAAATCCATTGAAATATGGGTCCATGGCCTCTTGGGGACAGGCAAAGGCATCAACAACCCACTAGAGCGAGAACACGATTTAGACCGGGAGCACGTCCCACAGGACTGCACAAAATTCCTGACATCACGAGACAAGGAGGGCCACCAAAAAGATCGACTCACCAGATGTCTAGTAAAAAAAATACCTGGATGACCAGCCAAAGCAGAGCAATGAACTTCAGACATCACTCTCTTCTTCCACTGGTCAGGAACATACAACTTTCCACTGGGACAACGCTCAGGTTTGTCCTCCTGGAACTCTTCCAGAGCACGTCTCAAATCGGGCAAGATGGCAGAAAGAACTACCCCTTCGCCTAAGATGGTAGCAGGCTTGGTCACCACAGGAGAATCAGCAAAGAAGCTCCTAGAGAGGGCGTCTGCCTTGACATTCTTAGTTCCAGGAAGAAAAGAAACCACAAAATCAAAACGTGTAAAAAAACAAAGCCCACCTAGCCTGTCTAGGGCTCAAGCGCTTAGCCGACTCTAGGTAAATCAAATTCTTGTGGTCAGTGAGGACCACGACTTGATGCTTAGCTCCCTCCAACCAATGTCTCCACTCCTCAAATGCCCCTTTCATGGCCAACAGTTCCCGATTCCCCACATCATAGTTACGTTCAGATGGAGAGAACTTTCGGGAAAAGAAAGCACAGGGATTAATTTTAGATGTTACAGGATCCTTTTGGGACAAAACAGCTCCTGCACCAATCTCAGAAGCATCCACCTCTACCTGGAACGGAAGTGAGACATCAGGTTGCCGCAAAACCGGGGCGGAGGTGAATCTTCGCTTCAGCTCCTGAAAGGAAGAAACAGCCTCCGGAGACCAATTTAACACATCAGCACCCTTCTTAGTCAAATCAGTCAATGGCTTGGCAATACTAGAAAATTTTGCTATAAATTTCCGATAAAAATTAGCAAAACCCAAAAACTTCTGGAGGGCCTTCAATGAAGTGGGCTGAACCCAATCGTAAATGGCCTGTACCTTGGCCGGGTCCATTTCAATAGTTGACGGGGACAAAATAAATCCCAAAAAAGAAATCCTCTGTACTCCAAAAAGGCATTTAGATCCTTTGACATACAGGGAATTCTCCCTCAAGATCCGGAACACAGTCCGAATATGTTCCACATGAGAATCCCAGTCCTTGGAGAAGATCAAAATATCATCCAGATAGATAATCAAAAATTTATCGACAAAATCTCGGAAAATATCGTTCATGAAGCACTGGAAGACAGAAGGGGCATTAGTGAGCCCAAAAGGCATCACCAGGTACTCAAAATGTCCCTCCGGAGTATTAAACGCCGTCTTCCATTCATCCCCATGCTTAATGCGAATAAGATTATACGCCCCCCTGAGGTCAAGCTTGGTAAACCAGCAAGCACCTTTAACTCTGGAGAATAGATCAGAAATCAGGGGTAACGGATACTGATATTTAACAGTAATTTTGTTGAGGGCACGATAATCAATACAAGGTCTTAATGATCCATCCTTTTTGGCTACAAAAAAAAACCGGCACCTAAGGGTGACGAGGATGGTCTAATATGACCCTTCTCCAACGCCTCCTTAATATAGGATCGCATAGCCTCATGCTCGGGTACAGATAAATTGAAGAGCCGACCCTTGGGAAATTTACACCCCGGGCTCAGTTCAATTGCACAGTCATAACTCCTATGAGGAGGCAGAGACGCAGACTCATTCTCACTAAATACATCATAAAAGTCCGCCAAATAATCAGGAACATCATGCGACTGAGGAGAGGTGGAAAACACCGGAGCCTCACTAAAGGCACACCGACAACCCCAACTCACCATAGACACAGATTTCCAATCCAAAACTGGATTATGAATTTGTAACCAGGGAAACCCCAGAACAATAGTATCATGCAGATTATGCAACACCAAAAATCTGCAATTTTCTTGATGGTCTGGGGCGACCCGCATTACCACCTGGGTCCAAAACTGAGGTTTATTTTTAGCCAAAGGAGTAGCATCAATCCCCCTCAAAGGGATAGGCGTCTGCAGAGGTGTCATCGGAAATCCACAACGTTTAGCAAAATCCAAGTCCATTAGGTTTAGGGCTGCTCCCGAATCCACAAAAGCCTTGGCGGAAAATGTGGACAGGGAGCAGATCAGAGTAATAGCCAGAAGAAACTTAGGTTGAACACTACCAACAGAAAACGTGTGTGCAAAGCGTTTCTCTCGTTTAGGGCAGACAGAAATAACATGCGAGGCATCTCCACAGAAAAAAAACACAACTTATTACGCCTTCTGAACTCCTGACGCTGCTCTCTGGACAAAACTCTATCACATTGCATAGGTTCAGACATTTGTTCAACAGGTGGCAACACCTCTCGTGCAGTTTTGCGTTCGCGCAAACGCCGATCAACCTGAATAGCTAATGACATAGAATCGTCAAGACCAGAGGGAACAGGAAATCCCACCATAGTATCTTTTACGGCTTCTGACAACCCCTTCCGAAAGAGAGCAGCCAAGACATTATCATTCCAGGTAGTAAGTACTGCCCATTTTCGGAATTTTTGACAGTACAATTCTGCAGAATCTCGATCCTGGTTCAATGCCAGCAGGGTCTTTTCAGCCTGATCAATGGCATTAGGTTTGTCATACAACAACCCCAAGGCTTGAAAAAATGCGTTCACATTAGTCAGAAAAGGATCATCTGGTTTCAAAGAAAACGCCCAATCCTGGGGATCGCCACGCAGCAAAGAGATGACAATTTTAACCTGCTGCGCGGAGCTCCCTGACGAGTTAGGCTTCAAGGCAAAAAATAATTTACAATTATTTTTGAAATTCAAAAATTTAGACCGATCCCCAAAAAATACATCAGGTGTAGGAATCTTTGGTTCAGCAGCATGTGAATGAGCAAGGTAGGCGGAAATTCCACGCACTTCCGCAGCGAGCTGCTCCACACGATCAGACAATTGCTTTATCTCCATTGAGAGAAAAAAAAAAAATCCCCCTACGGCCTCAGAGATATAGAGGAAAAAATATACACACTTTTTTTTTTTTTTTTTACAATTCTTTCCTGCTATTGAGTACCCTAGGATCTGCGGTATGGCGGGTGATTCTGTTATGATTGAGTCACCGTAGGAGGCAGACACAAAAATAGAAGCTACGTCCAGAAAACCAGAGAAGTTGGCAACTATCAGACTGCAGACCCCTGAACCTATCAACACAACTAGCAGTAGCCGTGGGGGGTTCCTACGGTGCCCTAGACCCCTCAATCACAGCCGGAGAGCTAAATAGCCTAAAGACAGAAAAGGAAATCTAAACTGCCCCAGAGCAGACCCCAAAGTAAAAGGCAGCCCCCAACATATAATGACGGTGACGCAAGATGAAAAAACACTCACACAGATAGAAAGATAGGCTGAGCAAACAATGGGGCTCAAGCTAACTAAACAGAACAGGAAAGAAAGGTTGCTGTCTGCAATCTGCCAAAACCATATCAAAGACATAAGCCAACAAGCTGATATGGAAAAAGACCCTGAAGCAGCTAGGCTTCAAAAACTAAATCAGCACTAAGGTATTTTCAGAGGACAGAGCTAAAGGAATTCAGCTCACCCCAGCAGGGAATGGCAGAAATCCGGAAAAACAAAGCAAAACAAAGTCAAAGCACAAATGCAAAAAGCCGAGCAGAAAACTTAGCTTTAGAAGAGCAGGAATTCAGACTGGTCTCCAAGGATCCCACAGAGAAATCACCCGCAGGGCAGAAGGGCGTCGGCGGCCTTATATCCAGTCAGTAACTCCACTCAGCCAGTCATCATCATTAGGCTCAGGTGTTTGATAATCAGGCTCACTACCTTTCTTTACCAGAAGAGGGAGTTCATCGGGCCTCAGTAGTGAAGGGGAAAATGAACTCACAACAGCCAACATCTCCTCCCTGCAAAGCTGTCTAATCAGTGCCACCACCTCCTCTCTGCAGAGCTTTATGATCAGTGCCACAACCTGGTCCTCGCAGAGCTGTATGATAAGTACCACCACCTTGTCGCTGCAGAGGTGTATGATCAGTGTCACCACCTTGTCCCTGCAGAACTGTATGATCAGTGCCACCACCTCGTCACTGCAGGGCTGTATGATCTGTGCCACTACCTCCTCTCCTCCCTGCAGAGCTGTATGATCAGTGCCACAACCTCATCCCTGCAGAACTGCATGAACAGTTCCACCACCTCGTCAATGCAGAGCTGTATGATCAGTGCCACCATCTTGGCTGTTTGAGGACACAAATCTGTGCGCGATCCACGCTAAGAGGGTCACCATCATGCCCAAAGATATCCAGCTAGCCCGCCGGATCCGTGGGGAGAGATCTTAGATCTGTCCTGCCCTCCTGACTGCAACACAAATGCTCTTTCCAGCATCAATGTGCTCTCCATCCGCATGCCATACCCAGTACCCCAATTTTGGCCTGTATGATCAGTGCCACCTCCTCCTCCCCGCAGAGCTGTATGATCAGTGCCACCACTTCATCCCTGCAGAGCTCTATAATGAGTGCCACCACCTCGTCCCTGCTGACCTGTATGATCGGTGCCACCACCTCGTCTCTGCAGAGTTCTTCAGTGTTTTGTTCGCTGGCTCCACTTCATCTCCTCTTCCTCTTGCTTTCTGGGTACCTCAGGGCTCAGTCCTTGGCCCCCATCTCTTCTTGCTCTATACAGCCCCAATTGGACAGACCATCAGCAAATTTGGCTTTCGGTACCATCTTTATGCTGATGACACACAACTGTATACGTCTTCCCCCGACCTTACCCCTCTGTAATACAGAACGCCAGTGACAGTCTGTACGCAGTCTCCAATATCATCAGAACTCTATGATCAGTGCCACCATCTATTCCCTGCAGAGCTGTATGATCAGTGCCACCACCTATTCCCTTCAGAGCTGTGTGATCAGTGCCACCACCTCCTCCCTGCAGAGCTGTATGATCAGTACCACCACCTTGTCGCCGCAGAGGTGTATGATCAGTGTCACCACCTTGTCCCCGCAGAGCAGTATGATCAGTGCCACAACCTCATCCCTGCAGAACCGCATGATCAGTGCCTCCAACTTATCCCTAAAGACATATATAATCAGTGCAACCACATTGTCCCCGCAAAGCTGTATGATCAGTGCCACCACCTCCTCCCTGCAGAACTGTATGATCAGTGCCACCACCTCATCCATGCAGAGCTGTAAGATCAGTGACACAACCTGGTCCCTGTAGAGCCTTATGATCAGTGCCACCGCCTCCTTCCCAAAGAGCTGTATGATCAGTGCAACCACCTCATCCCTGCAGAGCTGTATGATCAGTGCTACTACCTCATCCCTGTAAACAAGTATGTTCAGTGCCACCACCTCCTCCCTGTAGAGCTGTCTGATCAGTACCACCTCCTTGTCCTCGCTGAGCTGTATGTTCAGTGCCACAACCTTTTCCCTGCAGAACCGCATGATCAGTGCCTCCAACTTATCCCTAAAGAGATATATAATCAGTGCAACCACATTGTCCCCGCAAAGCTGTATGATCAGTGTCAACACCTCATCCTTGCAGAGCTGTATGATCAGTGCCACCAACTCCTCCCTGCAGAGCTGTATGATCATTGCCACCATCTTATCCACACAGAGCTGTATGATCAGTGCCACCACCTCCTCCCTGCAGAACTGTATGATCAGTGCCACCACCTCATCCCTGCAGAGCTTTAAGATCAGTGACACAACCTTGTCCCTGCAGATCCTTATGATCAGTGCAACCACCTCATCCCTGTAGAGCTGTATCTTCAGTGCCACCACCTCTCACTGCAGAGCTGTATAATCAGTGCCACTAACTCATCCCGGCAAACAAGTATGTTCAGTGCCACCACCTCCTCCCTGTAGAGCTGTCTGATCAGTGCCACCACCTTGTCCGCGCTGAGCTGTATGTTCAGTGCCACCACCTTTTCCCTGCAGAGCTGTTTGTTCAGTGCCACCACCTTTCCATGCAGAGCTGTATGATCAGTGTCACCACCCTGTCGCCGCCGAACTGTATAATCAGTGCCACCACATTGTCACCGCAAAGCTGTATGATCAGTGCCACCAGTTGGTCAGCACAGAGCTGTATGATCATTACCACCACCTAGTCCCCGCAGAGCTGTATGATCAGTGCCACCGCCTACTCCTTGCAGGCGTATCTATCCACCTGACGAAGGAGATTTATTTCCGAAACGCCCGTGGGGGCATGTTCTTATACAACTCACGTAGCGTCAATCGGCTTACAGGTATTTTACACTTTGTGTTTTGTTGCACACGCCTTAGTGCGATTTGAATTTTTTGCACAGCTGCACCTCTGCACTTTGGGCACATTCATTATACATATATTTATTTTCTTTTTATGTAATTATCCTTGTGTCACTATATATATGCATTTTTGTACCTGGTTCATTAATTAAGAATTTTTGATATGGATTGGTTTTCCATTATCCATAAACACATGGCTAATGTGATTGTATACTCTAATATATATCTATATATATATATATATATATATATATATATATATATATATATATAAATTTTTTTTTTTAATGCACTTGATTGTTGTGTCAATATTTTAATAAAGGCATCTTTATTTAAAAAAATAAAAATTGTGCCATTTATTATTATCATTGTTATTATTTTTATCATTCATGTAGCATCTTTTTTATCCTGTGGGATTTCTCATTCCCATCCATCTTCGAGTTATTTTTTCTTTGCAGAGCTGTATGATCAGTGCCACCACGTCCTCCGCTCAGGGCTACATGATCAGTGCCACCACCTTGTCCCCGCAGAGCTGTATGATCAGGGCCACCACCTCCTCCCTGCAGAGATGTATGATTAGTACCTCCACCTAATCCTTATAGAGCTTTAAGATCAGAGCCACCACCTTGTCCACGCTGAGCTATATGTTCAGTGCCACCACCTTGTCCCCGCAAAGCTGTATCATAAGTGCCACTACTTTGTCCGAGCAGAGCTGTATGATCAGTGCCATCAAATTGTCCCCACAGAGCTGTATGATCAGTGCCACCATCTCCTCCCTGTAAAGCTGTATAATCAGTGCCACCACCTCCTCTCTGCAGAGCTGTATGATCAGTGCCACCACCTCATCCCTGCAGAGCTTTATGATCAATGCCACCACCTGGTCCTTGCAGAGCTGTATGATCAGTACCACCACCTTGTCGCCACAGAGGTGTATGATCAGTGTCACCAACTTTTCCCTGCAGAGCTGTATGATCAGTGCCACCACTTCATCCCTGCAGGGCTGTATGATCTGTGCTACTGAATCATCCCTGCAGAGCTGTATGATCGGTGAAACTACCTCATCCCTGCAGAACTGCATAATCAGTGCCACGAACTCGTCACTGCAGAGCTGTATGATCAGTGCCACCACCTTGTCCCCACAAAGCTGTATCATAAGTGCCAACACTTTGTCCGAGCAGAGCTGTATGATCAGTGCCATCAAATTGTCCCCGCAGAGCTGTATGATCAGTGCCACCATATCCTCACTGCAAAGCTGTATAATCAGAGTCACCATCTCCTCTCTGCAGAGCTGTATGATCTGTGCCACTACCTCATCCCTGCAGAGCTGTATGATCTGTGCCACTACCTCATCCCTGCAGAGCTGTATGATCAGTGCCACAACCTCATCCCTTCAGAACCGCATGATCAGTGCCTCCAACTTATACCTAAAGAGATGTATAATCAGTGCAACCACATTGTCCCCGCAAAGCTGTATGATCAGTGCCACCACCTTGTCCCTGCAGGTCTGTAGGATCTGTGCCACTACCTCATCCCTGCAGAGCTGTATAATCAGTGTCACCACCTCCTCCCTGCTGAGCTGTATGATCAGTGCCACCACCTCCTCCCTGCTGAGCTGTATGATTAGTGCCACCACCTCGTCACTGCAGAACTTTATGATCAGTGCCACCACCTATTCCCTTCAGAGCTGTATGATCAGTGCCACCACCTCCTCCCTGCAGAGCTGTATGATCAGTACCAGCACCTTGTCGCCACAGACGTGTATAATCAGTGTCACCACATTGTCCCCGCAGAGGTGTATGATCAGTGCCACCTCCTCGTCCCTGGAGAGCTGTATGATCTGAGCCACTATCTCATCCCTGTAGAGCTGTATGATCAGTGCCAACACCTCGTCCTTGCAGAGCTGCATGATCAGTGCCACCAACTCCTCCCCACAGAGCTGCATGATCAGTGCAACCACCTCATCCCTGCACAGCTGTATCTTCAGTGACACCACCTCATACCTGCAGAGCTGTATGATCAGTGCCACTACCTCATCCCTGCAAACTAGTATGTTCAGTGCCACAACCTCCTCCCTGTAGAGCTGTCTGATCAGTGCCACCACCTTGTCCGTGCTGAGCTGTATGTTCAGTGCCACCACCTTTTCCCTGCAGACCTGTGTGATCAGTGCCACCACCTTGTAGCCGCAGAATTGTATAATCAGTGCCACCACCTTGTCACCACAAAGTTGTATGATCAGTGCCACCAGTTGGTCAGCACAGAGCAGTATGATCTGTACCACCACCTAGTACCCGCAGAGCTGTATGATCAGTGCCACCGCCTACTCCTTGCAGAGCTGTATGATCATTGCCACCACCTAATCCCTGCAGAGCTATTTGATCAGTGCCACCACGTCATCCAATCAGAGCTATATGATCAGTGCCACCACCTTGTCCGCGCAAAGCTGTATGATCAGTGCCACCACCTTGTCCCTGCAGAGCTATATGATGAGTGCTACCACCTCATCCCTGCAGACCTGTACGATCAGTGCCACCACATCATCCCTGCAGAGCTTTATCATCAGTGCCACCATCTTGTCCCCGCAGAGCTGTATGATCAATGCCACCACCTCCTCCCTGCAGAGCTGTATGATTAGTACCACCACCTCATCCTTGTAGAGCTTTAAGATCAGTGCCACCACCTTGTCCACGCTGAGCTGTATGTTCAGTGCCACCAACTCCTTCCTGCAGAGCTGTATGATCAGTGCCACGACCTTGTCCCCGCAAAGCTGTAACATAAGTGCCACCACTTTGTCCCCGCAGAGCTGTATGATCAGTGCCACCACTTACTCCCTGCAGAGCTGTATGATCAGTGCCAACTGTTATGATTGAGTCAGCGTAGGAGGCAGACACAAAAATAGAAGCTACGTCCAGAAAACCAGAGAAGTTGGCAACTATCAGATTGCAGACCCATGAACCTATCAACAAAACTAGCAGCAGCCGTGGGGGGTTCCTACGGTGCCCTAGACCCCTCGATCACAGCCGGAGAGCTAAATAGCCTAAAGACAGAAAAGGAAATCTAAACTGCCCCAGAGCAGACCCCAAAGTAAAAGGCAGCCCCCAACATATAATGACGGTGAAGCAAGATGAAAAAACACTCACACAGATAGAAAGATAGGCTGAGCAAACGATGGGGCCCAAGCTAACTAAACAGAACAGGAAAGGAAGGTTGCTGTCTGCAATCTGCCAAAACCATATCAAAGACATAAGCCAACAAGCTTATATGGAAAAAGACCCTGAAGCAGCTAGGCTTCAAAAACTAAATCAGCACTCAGGTATTTTCAGAAGACAGAGCTAAAGGAATTCAGCTCACCCCAGCAGGGAATGGCAGAAATCCAGAAAAACAAAGCAAAACAAAGTCAAAGCACAAATGCAAAAAACTTAGCTTTAGAAGACCAGGAATTCAGACTGGTTTCCAAGGATCCCACAGAGAAATCACCCGCAGGGCAGAAGGGCGTCGGCGGCCTTATATCCAGTCAGTAACTCCACCAGCCAGTCATCATCATTAGGCTCAGGTGTTTGATAATCAGGCTCACTACCTTTCTTTACCAGAAGAGGGAGTTCATTGGGCCTCAGTAGTGAAGGGGAAAATGAACTCACAACAGCCAACATCTCCTCCCTACAAAGCTGTCTAATCAGTGCCACCACCTCCTCTCTGCAGAGCTTTATGATCAGTGCCACCACCTGGTCCTCGCAGAGCTGTATGATCCGTACCACCACCTTGTCGCTGCAGAGGTGTATGATCAGTGCCCCCACTTCATCCCGGCAGAGCTCTATAATGAGTGCCACCACCTCGTCCCTGCTGACCTGTATGATCGGTGCCACCACCTCGTCCCTGCAGAGTTCTTCAGTGTTTTGTTCGCTGGCTCCACTTCATCTCCTCTTCCTCTTGCTGTCTGGGTACCTCAGGGCTCAGTCCTTGGCCCCCATCTCTTCCCTCTCTATACAGCCCCAATTGGACAGACCATCAGCAAATTTGGCTTTCGGTACCATCTTTATGCTGATGACACACAACTGTATACGTCTTCCCCCGACCTTACCCCTCTGTAATACAGAACGCCAGTGACTGTCTGCCCGCAGTCTCCAATATCATCAGAACCGTATGATCAGTGCCACCATCTATTCCCTGCAGAGCTGTATGATCTGTGCCACCACCTATTCCCTTCAGAGCTGTATGATCAGTGCCACCACCTCCTCCCTGTTGAGCTGTATGATCAGTACCACCACCTTGTCGCCGCAGAGGTGTATGATCAGTGTCACCACCTTGTCCCCGCAGAGCTGTATGATCAGTGCCACAACCTCATCCCTGCAGAACCGCATGATCAGTGCATCCAACTTATCCCTAAAGATATATATAATCAGTGCAACCACATTGTCCCCGCAAAGCTGTATGATCAGTGCCACACCTCATCCTTGCAAAACTGTATGATCAGTGTCACCACCTCTTCCCTGCAGAGCTGTACGATCTGTGCCACTACCTCATCCCTGCAAAGCTGTATGATTAGTGCCACCACCTCGTCACTTCAGAACTGTATGGTTAGTGCCACCACCTCGTCACTGCAGAACTGTATGATCAGTGCCACCACCTATTCCTTTCAGAGCTGTGTGATCAGTGCCACCACCTCCTCCCTGCAGAGCTGTATGATCAGTACCACCACCTTGTGGCCGCAGAGGTGTATGATCAGTGTCACCACCTCTTCCCTG
The DNA here is from genome assembly GCF_039654945.1 of Dendrobates tinctorius. Lineage (NCBI taxonomy): Eukaryota > Metazoa > Chordata > Amphibia > Anura > Dendrobatidae > Dendrobates > Dendrobates tinctorius. The sequence goes on along the minus strand of NW_027361869.1, from coordinate 8,093,101 downwards.
CAGAGCTGTATGATCAGTGCCACCAACTTCTCCCTGCAGAGCTGTGTGTTCAGTGCCACCACCTCCTCCCTGAAGAGCTGTATGATCAGTGCCACCACCTCCTCCCTGCTGAACTGTATAATTAGTGCCACCACCTCATCCCTGCAGAGCTGTAAGATCTGTGACACAACCTTGTCCCTGCAGAGCCTTATGGTCAGTGCCACCGCCTCCTCACCACAGTGCTGTATGATCAGTGCAACCACCTCATCCCTGCAGAGCTGTATCTTCAGTGCCACCACCTCATCCCTGCAGAGCTGTAAGATCAGTGACACTACCTCATCCCTGCAAACAAGTATGTTCAGTGCCACCACCTCCTCCCTGTAGAGCTGTCTGATCAGTACCACCACTATGTCCGTGCTGAGCTGTATGTTCAGTGCCACCACCTTTCCCTGCAGTGCTGTATGTTCAGTGCCACCAACTCCTCCCTGTAGAGCTGTCTGATCAGTACCACCACTTTGTCCACGCTGAGCTGTATGTTCAGTGCCACCACCTTTCCCAGCAGTGCTGTATGTTCAGCGCCACCACCTCCTCCCTGCAGAGCTGTATGATCAGTACCACCACCTTGTCCCCGCAGAGATGTATGATCAGTGCCACAACCTCATCCCTGCAGAACCGCATGATCAGTGCCTCCAACTTATCCCTAAAGAGATATGTAATCAGTGCAACCACATTGTCCCCGCAAAGCTGTATGATCAGTGCCAACACCTCATCCTTGCAGAGCTGTATGATCAGTGCCACCAACTCCTCCCTGCAGAGCTGCATGATCATTGCCACCATCTTATCCACACAGAGCTGTATGATCAGTGCCACCACCTACTCCCTGCAGAGCTGTGTGATCAGTGCCACCACCTCCTCCCTGCAGAGCTGTATGATCAATGCCACCACCTCCTCCCCGCAGAACTGTATGATCAGTGCCACCACCTCATCCCTGCAGAGCTTTAAGATCAGTGACTCAACCTTGTCCCTGCAGAGACTTATGATCTGTGCAACCACCTCATCCTTGCAGAACTGTATCTTCAGTGCCACCACCTCACCCCTGCAGAGCTGTATATTCAGTGCCACTACCTCATCCCGGCAAACAAGTATTTTCAGTGCCACCACCTCCTTCCTGTAGAGCTGTCTGATCAGTGCCACCACCTTGTCCGCGCTGAGCTGTATAATCAGTGCCACCACCTCTTCCCTGCAGAGCAGTATGATTAGTACCTCCACCTCATCCTTGCAAAGCTATAAGATCAGAGCCACCACCTTGTCCATGCTGAGCTATATGTTCAGTGCCACCACCTTGTCCCCGCAAAGCTGTATCATAAGTGCCACCACTTTGTCCGAGCAGAGATGTATGATCAGTGCTATCAAATTGTCCACACAGAGCTGTATGATCAGTGCCACCACCTCCTCTCTGCAGAGCTGTATGATCAGTGCCACAACCTCATCCTTGCAGAACCACATGATCAGTGCCTCCAACTTATCCCTAAAGAGACGTATAATCAGTACAACCACATTGTCCCCGTAAAGATGTATGATCAGTGCCACCACCTTGTCTGCGCAAGGCTGTATGATAAGTGCCAACACCTCGTCCCTGCAGAGCTGTATGATCAGTGCCACCAACTCTTCCCTGCAGATCTTTATGATCAGTGCCACCACCTGGCCCTTGCAGGGCTCTATGATCAGTGTCACCACATTGTCCCCGCAGAGCTGTATGATCAGTGCCACCAACTCTTCCCTGCAGATCTTTATGATCAGTGCCACCACCTGGCCCTTGCAGGGCTCTATGATCAGTGTCACCACATTGTCCCCGCAGAGCTGTATGATCTGTGCCACTACCTCATCCCTGCAGAGCTGTACCATTAGTGCCACCAAATCGTCACTGCAGAACTGTATGATCAGTGCCACCAACTATTCCCTTCAGAGCTGTGTGATCAGTGCCACCACCTTCTCCATGCAGAGCTGTATGATCAGTACCACCACCTTGTCACCGCAGAGGTGTATGATCAGTGCAACCACATTGTCCCCGCAAAGCTGTATGATCAGTGCCAACACCTCATCCTTGCAGATCTGTATGATAAGTGTCACCTCCTCTTCCCTGCAGAGCTGTATGATCAGTGCCACCAACTCCTCCCTGCAGAGCTGTATGATCAGTGCCACCATCTTAGCCACACAGAGCTGTATTATCAGTGCCACAACCTACTCCCTGCAGAGCTGTGAGATCAGTGCCACCACCTCCTCCCTGAAGAGCTGTATGATCAGTGCCACCACCTCCTCCCTGCAGAACTGTATGATCAGTGCCACCACTTCATCCATGCAGAGCTGTAAGATCAGTGACACAACCTTGTCCCTGCAGAGCCTTATGATCAGTGCCACCGCCTCCTCCCCAAAGAGCTGTATGATCAGTGCAACCACCTCATCCCTGCAGAGCTGTATCGTCAGTGCCACCACCTCATCCCTGCAGAGCTGTATGATCAGTGCCACTACCTCATCCTTGTAAACAAGTATGTTCAGTGCCACCACCTCCTCCCTGTAGAGCTGTATGATCATTGCCACCATCTTATCCACACAGAGCTGTATGATCAGTGCCACCACCTCCTCCCTGCAGAACTGTATGAACAGTGCCACCACCTCATCCCTGCAGAGCTTTAAGATCAGTGACACAACCTTGTCCCTGCAGATCCTTATGATCAGTGCAACCAACTCATCCCTGCAGACCTGTATCTTCAGTGCCGCCACCTCATCCCTGCAGAGCTGTATAATCAGTGCCACTACCTCATCCCGGCAAACAAGTATGTTCAGTGCCACCACCTCGTCACTGCAGGGCTGTATGATCTGTGCCACTACCTCCTCTCCTCCCTGCAGAGCTGTATGATCAGTGCCACAACCTCATCCCTGCAGAACTGCATGAACAGTTCCACCACCTCGTCAATGCAGAGCTGTATGATCAGTGCCACCATCTTGGCTGTTTGAGGACACAAATCTGTGCGCGATCCACGCTAAGAGGGTCACCATCATGCCCAAATATATCCAGCTAGCCCGCCGGATCCGTGGGGAGAGAGCTTAGATCTGTCCTGCCCTCCTGACTGCAACACAAATGCTCTTTCCAGCATCAATGTGCTCTCCATCCGCATGCCATACACAGTACCCCAATTTTGGCCTGTATGATCAGTGCCACCTCCTCCTCCCCGCAGAGCTGTATGATCAGTGCCACCACTTCATCCCTGCAGAGCTCTATAATGAGTGCCACCACCTCGTCCCTGCTGACCTGTATGATCGGTGCCACCACCTCGTCTCTGCAGAGTTCTTCAGTGTTTTGTTCGCTGGCTCCACTTCATCTCCTCTTCCTCTTGCTTTCTGGGTACCTCAGGGCTCAGTCCTTGGCCCCCATCTCTTCTTGCTCTATACAGCCCCAATTGGACAGACCATCAGCAAATTTGGCTTTCGGTAGCATCTTTATGCTGATGACACACAACTGTATACGTCTTCCCCCGACCTTACCCCTCTGTAATACAGAACGCCAGTGACAGTCTGTCCGCAGTCTCCAATATCATCAGAACTCTATGATCAGTGCCACCATCTATTCCCTGCAGAGCTGTATGATCAGTGCCACCACCTATTCCCTTCAGAGCTGTGTGATCAGTGCCACCACCTCCTCCCTGCAGAGCTGTATGATCAGTACCACCACCTTGTCGCCGCAGAGGTGTATGATCAGTGTCACCACCTTGTCCCCGCAGAGCAGTATGATCAGTGCCACAACCTCATCCCTGCAGAACCGCATGATCAGTGCCTCCAACTTATCCCTAAAGACATATATAATCAGTGCAACCACATTGTCCCCGCAAAGCTGTATGATCAGTGCCACCACCTCCTCCCTGCAGAACTGTATGATCAGTGCCACCACCTCATCCATGCAGAGCTGTAAGATCAGTGACACAACCTGGTCCCTGCAGAGCCTTATGATCAGTGCCACCGCCTCCTTCCCAAAGAGCTGTATGATCAGTGCAACCACCTCATCCCTGCAGAGCTGTATGTTCAGTGCTACTACCTCATCCCTGTAAACAAGTATGTTCAGTGCCACCACCTCCTCCCTGTAGAGCTGTCTGATCAGTACCACCTCCTTGTCCTCGCTGAGCTGTATGTTCAGTGCCACTACCTCATCCCGGCAAACAAGTATGTTCAGTGTCACCACCTCCTCCCTGTAGAGCTGTCTGATCAGTGCCACCACCCTGTCCGCGCTGAGCTGTATGTTCAGTGCCACCACCTTTTCCCTGCAGAGCTGTTTGTTCAGTGCCACCACCTTTCCATGCAGAGCTGTATGATCAGTGTCACCACCCTGTCGCCGCCGAACTGTATAATCAGTGCCACCACATTGTCACCGCAAAGCTGTATGATCAGTGCCACCAGTTGGTCAGCACAGAGCTGTATGATCATTACCACCACCTAGTCCCCGCAGAGCTGTATGATCAGTGCCACCGCCTACTCCTTGCAGGCGTATCTATCCACCTGACGAAGGAGATTTATTTCTGAAACGCCCGTGGGGGCATGTTCTTATACAACTCACGTAGCGTCAATCGGCTTACAGGTATTTTACACCTTGTGTTTTGTTGCACACGCCTTAGTGCGATTTGAATTTTTTGCACAGCTGCACCTCTGCACTTTGGGCACATTCATTATACATATATTTATTTTCTTTTTATGTAATTATCCTTGTGTCACTATATATATGCATTTTTGTACCTGGTTCATTAATTAAGAATTTTTGATATGGATTGGTTTTCCATTATCCATAAACACATGGCTAATGTGATTGTATACTCTAATATATATATATATATATATATATATATATATATATATAAATATTTTAATGCACTTAATTGTTGTGTCAATATTTTAATAAAGGCATCTTTATTTAAAAAAATAAAAATTGTGCCATTTATTATTATCATTGTTATTATTTTTATCATTCATGTAGCATCTTTTTTATCCTGTGGGATTTCTCATTCCCATCCATCTTTGAGTTATTTTTTCCTTGCAGAGCTGTATGATCAGTGCCACCACGTCCTCCGCTCAGGGCTACATGATCAGTGCCACCACCTTGTCCACACAAAGCTGTATGATCAGTGCCACCACCTCATCCCTGCAGAGCTTTATGATTAGTGCCACCATCTTGTCCCCGCAGAGCTGTATGATCAGGGCCACCACCTCCTCCCTGCAGAGCTGTATGATTAGTACCTCCACCTAATCCTTATAGAGCTTTAAGATCAGAGCCACCACCTTGTCCACGCTGAGCTATATGTTCAGTGCCACCACCTTGTCCCCGCAAAGCTGTATCATAAGTGCCACTACTTTGTCCAAGCAGAGCTGTATGATCAGTGCCATCAAATTGTCCCCACAGAGCTGTATGATCAGTGCCACCATCTCCTCCCTGTAAAGCTGTATAATCAGTGCCACCACCTCCTCTCTGCAGAGCTGTATGATCAGTGCCACCACCTCATCCCTGCAGAGCTTTATGATCAATGCCACCACCTGGTCCTTGCAGAGCTGTATGATCAGTACCACCACCTTGTCGCCACAGAGGTGTATGATCAGTGTCACCAACTTTTCCCTGCAGAGCTGTATGATCAGTGCCACCACTTCATCCCTGCAGGGCAGTATGATCTGTGCTACTGAATCATCCCTGCAGAACTGCATGATCAGTGCCACGACCTCGTCACTGCAGAGCTGTATGATCAGTGCCACCACCTTGTCCCCACAAAGCTGTATCATAAGTGCCAACACTTTGTCCGAGCAGAGCTGTATGATCAGTGCCATCAAATTGTCCCCGCAGAGCTGTATGATCAGTGCCACCATATCCTCACTGCAAAGCTGTATAATCAGTGTCACCATCTCCTCTCTGCAGAGCTGTATGATCTGTGCCACTACCTCATCCCTGCAGAGCTGTATGATCTGTGCCACTACCTCATCCCTGCAGAGCTGTATGATCAGTGCCACAACCTCATCCCTTCAGAACCGCATGATCAGTGCCTCCAACTTATACCTAAAGAGATGTATAATCAGTGCAACCACATTGTCCCCGCAAAGCTGTATGATTAGTGCCACCACCTTGTCCCTGCAGGTCTGTAGGATCTGTGCCACTACCTCATCCCTGCAGAGCTGTATAATCAGTGTCACCACCTCCTCCCTGCTGAGCTGTATGATCAGTGCCACCACCTCCTCCCTGCTGAGCTGTATGATTAGTGCCACTACCTCGTCACTGCAGAACTTTATGATCAGTGCCACCACCTATTCCCTTCAGAGCTGTATGATCAGTGCCACCACCTCCTCCCTGCAGAGCTGTATGATCAGTGCCACCACCTCCTCCCTGCAGAGCTGTATGATCAGTGCCAGCACCTTGTCGCCACAGACGTGTATAATCAGTGTCACCACATTGTCCCCGCAGAGGTGTATGATCAGTGCCACCTCCTCGTCCCTGCAGAGCTGAATGATCTGAGCCACTATCTCATCCCTGTAGAGCTGTATGATCAGTGCCACAACCTCATCCCTGCAGAACTGCATGATCAGTGCCTCCAACTTGTCCCTAAAGAGATGTATAATCAGTGCAACCACATTGTCCCCGCAAAGCTGTATGATCAGTGCCAACACCTCGTCCTTGCAGAGTTGCATGATCAGTGCCACCAACTCCTCCCCACAGAGCTGCATGATCAGTGCAACCACCTCATCCCTGCACAGCTGTATCTTCAGTGACACCACCTCATACCTGCAGAGCTGTATGATCAGTGCCACTACCTCATCCCTGCAAACTAGTATGTTCAGTGCCACAACCTCCTCCCTGTAGAGCTGTCTGATCAGTGCCACCACCTTGTCCGTGCTGAGCTGTATGTTCAGTGCCACCACCTTTTCCCTGCAGACCTGTGTGATCAGTGCCTCCACCTTGTAGCCGCAGAATTGTATAATCAGTGCCACCACCTTGTCACCACAAAGTTGTATGATCAGTGCCACCAGTTGGTCAGCACAGAGCAGTATGATCAGTACCACCACCTAGTACCCGCAGAGCTGTATGATCAGTGCCACCGCCTACTCCTTGCAGAGCTGTATGATCATTGCCACCACCTAATCCCTGCAGAGCTATTTGATCAGTGCCACCACGTCATCCCCTCAGAGCTATATGATCAGTGCCACCGCCTTGTCCACGCAAAGCTGTATGATCAGTGCCACCACCTCGTCCCTGCAGAGCTTTATGATCAGTGCCACCATCTTGTCCCCGCAGAGCTGTATGATCAGTGCCACCACCTCCTCCCTGCAAAGCTGTATGATTAGAACCATCACCTCATCCTTGTAGAGCTTTAAGATCAGTGCCACCACCTTGTTCACGCTGAGCTGTAACATAAGTGCCACCACTTTGTCCGAGCAGAGCTGCATGATCAGTGCCACCATTTCCTCCCTGCAGAGCTGTATGATCCGTACCACCACCATGTCGCCGCAGAGGTGTATGATCAGTGTCACCACCTTGTCCCCGCAGAGCTATAAGATCAGTGCCACCACCTCGTCCCTGCAGGGCTGTATGATCTGTGCCACCACCTCGTCACTGCAGAACTGTATGATTAGTGCCACCACCTCATCACTGCAGAACTGTATGATCAGTGCCACCACCTCCTCCCTGTTGAGCTGTATGATCAGTACCACCACCTTGTCGCCGCAGAGGTGTATGATCAGTGTCACCACCTTGTCCCCGCAGAGCTGTATGATCAGTGCCACAACCTCATCCCTGCAGAACCGCATGATCAGTGCCTCCAACTTATCCCTAAAGATATATATATATAATCAGTGCAACCACATTGTCCCCGCAAAGCTGTATGATCAGTGCCACACCTCATCCTTGCAAAACTGTATGATCAGTGTCACCACCTCTTCCCTGCAGAGCTGTACGATCTGTGCCACTACCTCATCCCTGCAAAGCTGTATGATTAGTGCCACCACCTCGTCACTTCAGAACTGTATGGTTAGTGCCACCACCTCGTCACTGCAGAACTGTATGATCAGTGCCACCACCTATTCCCTTCAGAGCTGTGTGATCAGTGCCACCACCTCCTCCCTGCAGAGCTGTATGATCAGTACCACCACCTTGTGGCCGCAGAGGTGTATGATCAGTGTCACCACCTCTTCCCTGCAGAGCTGTATGATCAGTGCCACCAACTTCTCCCTGCAGAGCTGTGTTTTCAGTGCCACCACCTCCTCCCTGAAGAGCTGTATGATCAGTGCCACTACCTCCTCCCTGCTGAACTGTATAATTAGTGCCACCACCTCATCCCTGCAGAGCTGTAAGATCTGTGACACAACCTTGTCCCTGCAGAGCCTTATGGTCAGTGCCACCGCCTCCTCACCACAGTGCTGTATGATCAGTGCAACCACCTCATCCCTGCAGAGCTGTATCTTCAGTGCCACCACCTCATCCCTGCAGAGCTGTAAGATCAGTGACACTACCTCATCCCTGCAAACAAGTATGTTCAGTGCCACCACCTCCTCCCTGTAGAGCTGTCTGATCAGTACCACCACTATGTCCGTGCTGAGCTGTATGTTCAGTGCGACCACCTTTCCCTGCAGTGCTGTATGTTCAGTGCCACCAACTCCTCCCTGTAGAGCTGTCTGATCAGTACCACCACTTTGTCCACGCTGAGCTGTATGTTCAGTGCCACCACCTTTCCCTGCAGTGCTGTATGTACAGCGCCACCACCTCCTCCCTGCAGAGCTGTATGATCAGTACCACCACCTTGTCCCCGTAGAGCTGTATGATCAGTGCCACAACCTCATCCCTGCAGAACCGCATGATCAGTGCCTCCAACTTATCCCTAAAGAGATATATAATCAGTGCAACCACATTGTCCCCGCAAAGCTGTATGATCAGTGCCAACACCTCATCCTTGCAGAGCTGTATGATCAGTGCCACCAACTCCTCCCTGCAGAGCTGCAAGATCATTGCCACCATCTTATCCACACAGAGCTGTATGATCAGTGCCACCACCTACTCCCTGCAGAGCTGTGTGATCAGTGCCACCACCTCCTCCCTGCAGAGCTGTATGATCAATGCCACCACCTCCTCCCCGCAGAACTGTATGATCAGTGCCACCACCTCATCCCTGCAGAGCTTTAAGATCAGTGACTCAACCTTGTCCCTGCAGAGACTTATGATCAGTGCAACCACCTCATCCTTGCAGAACTGTATCTTCAGTGCCACCACCTCACCCCTGCAGAGCTGTATAATCAGTGCCACTACCTCATCCCGGCAAACAAGTATTTTCAGTGCCACCACCTCCTTCCTGTAGAGCTGTCTGATCAGTGCCACCACCTTGTCCGCGCTGAGCTGTATAATCAGTGCCACCACCTCTTCACTGCAGAGCAGTATGATTAGTACCTCCACCTCATCCTTGCAAAGCTATAAGATCAGTGCCACCACCTTGTCCCCGCAAAGCTGTATCATAAGTGCCACCACTTTGTCCGAGCAGAGATGTATGATCAGTGCTATCAAATTGTCCACACAGTGCTGTATGATCAGTGCCACCACCTCCTCTCTGCAGAGCTGTATGATCAGTGCCACAACCTCATCCTTGCAGAACCACATGATCAGTGCCTCCAACTTATCCCTAAAGAGATGTATAATCAGTATAACCACATTGTCCCCGTAAAGATGTATGATCAGTGCCACCACCTTGTCTGCGCAAGGCTGTATGATAAGTGCCAACACCTCGTCCCTGCAGAGCTGTATGATCAGTGCCACCAACTCTTCCCTGCAGATCTTTATGATCAGTGCCACCACCTGGCCCTTGCAGGGCTCTATGATCAGTGTCACCACATTGTCCCCGCAGAGCTGTATGATCAGTGCCACCAACTCTTCCCTGCAGATCTTTATGATCAGTGCCACCACCTGGCCCTTGCAGGGCTCTATGATCAGTGTCACCACATTGTCCCCGCAGAGCTGTATGATCTGTGCCACTACCTCATCCCTGCAGAGCTGTACCATTAGTGCCACCAAATCGTCACTGCAGAACTGTATGATCAGTGCCACCACCTTCTCCATGCAGAGCTGTATGATCAGTACCACCACCTTGTCACCGCAGAGGTGTATGATCAGTGCAACCACATTGTCCCCGCAAAGCTGTATGATCAGTGCCAACACCTCATCCTTGCAGATCTGTATGATAAGTGTCACCTCCTCTTCCCTGCAGAGCTGTATGATCAGTGCCACCAACTCCTCCCTGCAGAGCTGTATGATCAGTGCCACCATCTTAGCCACACAGAGCTGTATTATCAGTGCCACAACCTACTCCCTGCAGAGCTGTGTGATCAGTGCCACCACCTCCTCCCTGAAGAGCTGTATGATCAGTGCCACCACCTCCTCCCTGCAGAACTGTATGATCAGTGCCACCACTTCATCCATGCAGAGCTGTAAGATCAGTGACACAACCTTGTCCCTGCAGAGCCTTATGATCAGTGCCACCGCCTCCTCCCCAAAGTGCTTTATGATCAGTGCAACCACCTCATCCCTGCAGAGCTGTATCGTCAGTGCCACCACCTCATCCCTGCAGAGCTGTATGATCAGTGCCACTACCTCATCCCTGTAAACAAGTATGTTCAGTGCCACCACCTCCTCCCTGTAGAGCTGTATGATCATTGCCACCATCTTATCCACACAGAGCTGTATGATCAGTGCCACCACCTCCTCCCTGCAGAGCTGTATGATCATTGCCACCATCTTATCCACACAGAGCTGTATGATCAGTGCCACCACCTCCTCCCTGCAGAACTGTATGAACAGTGACAACTCATCCCTGCAGAGCTTTAAGATCAGTGACACAACCTTGTCCCTGCAGATCCTTACGATCAGTGCAACCAACTCATCCCTGCAGACCTGTATCTTCAGTGCCGCCACCTCATCCCTGCAGAGCTGTATAATCAGTGCCACTACCTCTTCCCGGCAATCAAGTATGTTCAGTGCCACCACCTCCTCCCTGTAGAGCTGTCTCATCAGTGCCACCACCTTTTCCCTGCAGAGCTGTTTGTTCAGTGCCACCACCTTTCCATGCAGAGCTGTATGATCCGTGTCACCACCTTGTCGCCGCAGAACTGTATAATCAGTGCCACCACATTGCCACCGCAAAGCTGTATGATCAGTGCCACCACCTAGTCCCCGCAGAGCTGTATGATCAGTGCCACCGCCTACTCCTTGCAGGCGTATCTATCCACCTGACGAAGGAGATTTATTTCCGAAACGCCCGTCGGGGCATGTTCTTATACAACTCACATAGAGTCAATCGGCTTACAGGTATTTTACACTTTGTGTTTTGTTGCACACGCCTTAGTGCGATTTGAATTTTTTGCACAGCTGCACCTCTGCACTTTGGGCACATTCATTATACATAAATTTATTTTCTTTTTATGTAATTATCCTTGTGTCACTATATATATGCATTTTTGTACCTGGTTCATTAATTAAGCCTTTTTGATATGGATTGGTTTTGGCTAATGTGATTGTATACTCTAATATATATATATATATATATATATATATATATATAATTTTTTTTTTTTAATGCACTTAATTGTTGTGTCAATATTTTAATAAAGGCATCTTTATTTAAAAAAATAAAAATTGTGCCATTTATTATTATCATTGTTATTATTTTTATCATTCATGTAGCATCTTTTTTATCCTGTGGGATTTCTCATTCCCATCCATCTTTGAGTTATTTTTTCCTTGCAGAGCTGTATGATCAGTGCCACCACGTCCTCCGCTCAGGGCTACATGATCAGTGCCACCACCTTGTCCACGCAAAGCTGTATGATCAGTGCCACCACCTCATCCCTGCAGAGCTTTATGATTAGTGCCACCATCTTGTCCCCGCAGAGCTGTATGATCAGTGCCACCACCTCCTCCCTGCAGAGCTGTATGATTAGTACCTCCACCTAATCCTTGTAGAGCTTTAAGATCAGAGCCACCACCTTGTCCACGCTGAGCTATATGTTCAGTGCCACCACCTTGTCCCCGCAAAGCTGTATCATAAGTGCCACTACTTTGTCCGAGCAGAGCTGTATGATCAGTGCCATCAAATTGTCCACACAGAGCTGTATGATCAGTGCCACCATCTCCTCCCTGTAGAGCTGTATAATCAGTGCCACCACCTCCTCTCTGCAGAGCTGTATGATCAGTGCCACCACCTCATCCCTGCAGAGCTTTATAATCAGTGCCACCACCTGGTCCTTGCAGAGCTGTATGATCAGTACCACCACCTTGTCGCCACAGAGGTGTATGATCAGTGTCACCAACTTTTCCCTGCAGAGCTGTATGATCAGTGCCACCACTTCATCCCTGCAGGGCTGTATGATCTGTGCTACTGAATCATCCCTGCAGAACTGCATGATCAGTGCCACGACCTCGTCACTGCAGAGCTGTATGATCAGTGCCACCACCTTGTCCCCACAAAGCTGTATCATAAGTGCCAACACTTTGTCCGAGCAGAGCTGTATGATCAGTGCCATCAAATTGTCCCGGGAGAGCTGTATGATCAGTGCCACCACCTACTCCCTGCAGAGCTGTATGATCAGTGCCACCATCTCCTCCCTGCAAAGCTGTATAATCAGTGCCACCACCTCCTCTCTGCAGAGCTGTATGATCTGTGCCACCACCTCCTCCCTGCAAAGCAGTATGATTAGTGCCACCACCTCGTCACTGCAGAACTTTATGATCAGTGCCACCACCTATTCCCTTCAGAGCTGTATGATCAGTGCCACCACCTCCTCCCTGCAGAGCTGTATGATCAGTACCAGCACCTTGTCGCCACAGACGTGTATAATCAGTGTCACCACCTTGTCCCCGCAGAGGTGTATGATCAGTGCCACCTCCTCGTCCCTGTAGAGCTGTATGATCTGAGCCACTATCTCATCCCTGCAGACCTGTATGATCAGTGCCACCACATCATCCCTGCAGAGCTTTATGATCAGTGCCACCATCTTGTCCCCGCAGAGCTGTATGATCAGTACCACCACCTTGTTGCTGCAGAGGTGTATGATCAGTGCCGCCACCTCCTCTCTGCAGAGCTGTATGATCAGTGCCACCACCTCATCCCTGCAGAGCTTTATGATCAGTGCCACCACCTGGTCCTTGCAGAGCTGTATGATCAGTACCATCACCTTGTCGCCACAAAGGTGTATGATCAGTGTCACCAACTTTTCCCTGCAGAGCTCTATGATCAGTGCCACCCTTTCATCCCTGCAGGGCTGTATGATCTGTGCTACTGAATCATCCCTGCAGAACTGCATGATCATTGCCACAACCTCGTCACTGCAGAGCTGTATGATCAGTGCCACCACCTTGTAGCCGCAGAACTGTATAATCAGTGCCACCACCTTGTCACCACAAAGTTGTATGATCAGTGCCACCAGTTGGTCAGCACAGAGCTGTAAGATCAGTGCCACCGCCTACTCCTTGCAGAGCTGTATGATCATTGCCACCACCTAATCCCTGCAGAGCTATTTGATCAGTCCACCACGTCATCCCCTCAGAGCTATATGATCAGTGCCACCACCTTGTCCACGCAAAGCTGTATGATCAGTGCCACCACCTCCTCCCTGCAAAGCAGTATGATTAGTGCCACCAACTCGTCACTGCAGAACTTTATGATCAGTGCCACCACCTATTCCCTTCAGAGCTGTATGATCAGTGCCACCACCTCCTCTCTGCAGAGCTGTATGATCAGTACCACCACCTTGTCGCCGCAGAGGTATATTATCAGTGTCACCACCTTGTCCCCGCAGAGCTGTATGATCAGTGCCACATCCTCATCCCTGCAGAGCTGTGTGATCTGTGCCACTACCTCATCCCTTCAGAGCTGTATGATCAGTGCCACAACCTCATCCCTGCATAACTGCATGATCAGTGCCTCCAACTTATCCCTAAAGAGATGTATAATCAGTGCAACCACATTGTCCCCGCAAAGCTGTATGATCAGTGCCAACACCTCGTCCTTGCAGAGCTGTATGATCAGTGTCACCACCTCTTCCCTGCAGAGCTGCATTATCAGTGCCACCATCTTATCCACACAGAGCTGAATGATCAATGCCACCACATACTCCCTGCCGATCTGTAAGATCAGTGACACAACCTTGTCCCCACAGAGCTGTATGATCATTGCAACCACCTCATCCCTGCAGAGCTGAATCTTCAGTGCCACCACCTCATACCTGCAGAGCTGTATGATCAGAGCCACTACCTTATCCCTGCAAACCAGGATGTTCAGTGCCAAAACCTCCTCCCTGTAGAGCTGTCTGATCAGTGCCACCACCTTGTCCGTGCTGAGCTGTATGTTCAGTGCCACCACCTTTTCCCTGCAGACCTGTATGATCAGTGCCACCACCTTGTCACCGCAGAACTGTATAATCAGTGCCATCACCTTGTCACCGCAAAGTTGCATGATCAGTGCCACCAGTTGGTCAGCACAGAGCTGTATGATCAGTGCCACCACCTAATCCCTGCAGAGCTGTTTGATCAGTGCCACCACCTTGTCACCGCAGAACTGTATAATCAGTGCCATCACCTTGTCACCGCAAAGTTGCATGATCAGTGCCACCAGTTGGTCAGCACAGAGCTGTATGATCAGTGCCACCACCTCCTCCCTGTAGAGCTGTCTGATCAGTGCCACCACCTTGTCCGCGCTGAGCTGTATGTTCAGTGTCACCTCCTTTTCCCTTCAGACCTGTATGAACAGTGCCAGCACCTTGTCACCGCAGAACTGTATAATCAGTGCCATCACCTTGTCACCGCAAAGTTGCATGATCAGTGCCACCAGTTGGTCAGCACAGAGCTGTATGATCAGTGCCACCAACTCCTCCCTGCAGAGCTGTATGATCAGTGCCACAACCTTTTCCCCGCAAAGCTGTAACATAAGTGCCACCACTTTGTCCCCGCAGAGCTGTATGATCAGTGCCACCACCTACTCCCTGCAAAGCTGTCTAATCAGTGCCACCACCACCTCTGCAGAGCTTTACGATCAGTGCCACCACCTGGTCCTCGCAGAGCTGTAGGATCCGTGCCACCACCTTGTCGCCGCAGAGGTGTATGATCAGTGCCACCACCTCATCCCTGCAGGGCTGTATGATCTGTGCCACTACCTCCTCTCCTCCCTGCAGAGCTGTATGATCTGTGCCACTACCTCATCCCTGCCGAGCTGTATGATCAGTGCCACAACCTCATCCCTGCAGAACTGCATGATCAGTGCCACCACCTCGTCACTACAGAGCTGTATGATCAGTCCACCATCTTGGCTGTTTGAGGACACAAATCTGTGCGCGATCCACGCTAAGAGGGTCACCATCATGCCCAAAGATATCCAGCTAGCCCGCTGGATCCGTGGGGAGAGAGCTTAGATCTGTCCTGCTCACCTGACTGCAACACAAAGGCTCTTTCCAGCATCAATGTGCTCTCCATCTGCATGCTATACCCCGTCCCCCATTTTTGGCCTGTATGATCAGTGCCACCTCCTCCTCCCCCGCAGAGCTGTATGATCAGTGCCACCACTTCATCCCTGCAGAGTTCTATAATGAGTGCCACCACCTCGTCCCTGCTGACCTGTATGATCGGTGCCACCACCTCGTCCCTGCAGAGTTCTTCAGTGTTTTGTTCTCTGGCTCCACTTCATTTCCTCTTCCTCTTGCTGTCTGGGTACCTCAGGGCTCAGTCCTTGGCCCCCATCTCTTCTCTCTCTATACAGCCCCAATTGGACAGACCATCAGCAAATTTGGCTTTCGGTACCATCTTTATGCTGATGACACACAACTGTATACGTCTTCCCCTGACCTTACCCCTCTGTAATACAGAACGCCAGTGACTGTCTGTCCGCAGTCTCCAATATCATCAGAACTGTATGATCAGTGCCACCATCTATTCCCTGCAGAGCAGTATGACCAGTACTGCCAACACATCCCTGCAGACCTGTATGATCTGTACCACCACCTAGTCACCACAAAGAAGTATGATCAGTGCCACCACCTCGCCCCTGCAGAGCTGTATGATTACTGCCACTGCCTCATCCCTGCAGAGCTGTATGATCAGTGCCACAACCTCATCCCTGCAGAAATGGATGATCAGTGCCTCCAACTTATCCCTAAAGAGATGTATAATCAGTGCAACCACATTGTCCCCGTAACGATGTATGATCAGTGCAACCACCTTGTCTGTGCACGGCTGTATGATAAGTGCCAACACCTCGTCCCTACAGAGCTGTATGATTAGTGCCACCAACTTTTCCCTGCAGAGCTTTATGATCAGTGCCACCAACTCCTCCCTGCAGATCTGTGTGATCAGTGCCACTACCTCCTCCCCGCAGAACTGTATGATCAGTGCACCACCTCATCCCTGCAGAGCTGTAAGATCAGTGACACAACCTTGTCCCTACAGAGCCTTATGATCAGTGCCACCGCCTCCTCCCCACAGAGGTGTATGATCAGTGCAACCACCTCCTCCCTGTAGAGCTGTCTGATCAGTACCACCACCTTGTCCAAGCTGAGCTGTATGTTCAGTGCCACCACCTTTTCCCTGCAGAGCTGTATGTTCAGCGCCACCACCTCCTCCCTGCAGAGCTGTATGATCAGTACCACCACCTTGTCCCCGCACAGCTGTATGATCAGTGCCACAACCTCATCCTTGCAGAACCGCATGATCAGTGCCTCCAACTTATCCCTAAAGAGATTTATAATCAGTGCAACCACATTGTCCCCGCAAAGCTGTATGATCAGTTCCAACACCTCATCCTTGCAGAGCTGTATGATCAGTGCCACCAACTCCTCCCTGCAGAGCTGTATTATCATTGCCACCATCTTATCCACACAGAGCTGTATGATCAGTGCCACCACCTGATCCCCGCAGAACTGTATGATCAGTGCCACCACCTCATCCCTGCAGAGCTTTAAGATCAGTGACACAACCTTGTACCTGCAGAGCCTTATGATCAGTGCAACCACCTCATCCCTGCAGAGCTGTATCTTCAGTGCCATCACCTCATCCCTGCAGAGGTGTATGATCAGTGCCACTACCTCATCCCTGCAAGCAAGTATGTACAGTGCCAACACCTCCTCCCTGTAGAGCTGTCTGATCAGTGCCACCACCTTGTCCGCGCTGAGCTGTATGTTCAGTGCCACCACCGTTTCCCTGCAGAGCTGCTTGTGCAGTGCCACCACCTTTCCATGCAGAGCTGTATGATCAGTACTACCACGTTGTCGCCGCAGAACTGTATAATCAGTGCCACCACATTGTCACCGCAAAGCTGTATGATCAGTGCCATCAGTTGGTCAGCACAGAGCTGTATGATCAGTACCACCACCTAGTCCCCGCAGAGCTGTATGATCAGTGCCACTGCCTACTCCTTGCAGAGCTGTAAGATCAGTGCCACCACCTAATCCCTGCAGAGCTATTTGACCAGTGCCACCACCTCGTCCCTGCAGAGATGTATGATGAGTGCTACCACCTCATCCCTGCAGACCTGTATGATCAGTGCCACCACATCATCCCTGCAGAGCTTTATGATCAGTGCCACCATCTTGTCCCCGCAGAGCTGTATGATCAGTACCACCACCTTGTTGCTGCAGAGGTGTATGATCAGTGTCACCAACTTTTCCCTGCAGAGCTGTATGATCAGTGCAACCACCTCATCCAGGCACAGCTGTATGATCAGTGCCACTACCTCATCCCTGCAAACCAGTATGTTCAGTGCCACAACCTCCTCCATGTAGAGCTGTCTGATCAGTGCTACCATCTTGTCCGCGCTGAGCTGTATGTTCAGTGCCACCACCTTTTACCTGCAGACCTGTATGATCAGTGCCACCACCTTGTCGCCGCAAAGTTGTATGATCAGTGCCACCGCCAACTCCTTGCAGAGCTGTACGATCAGTGCCACCACCGAATCCCTGCAGAGCTATTTGATCAGTGCCACCACGTCATCCCCTCAGAGCTTTATGATCAGTGCCACCATCTTGTCCCCGTAGAGCTGTATGATCAGTGCCACCACCTCCTCCCTGCAGAGCTGTATGATTAGTACCACCACCTCATCCTTGTAGAGCTGTATTATCACTGCCACCACCTTGTCCCCGCAAAGCTGTAACATAAGTGCCACCACATTGTCCGAGCAGAGCTGCATGATCAGTGCCACCACCTCCTCTCTGCAGAGCTGTATGATAAGTGCCACCACCTGGTCCTTGCAGAGCTGTATGATCAGTACCAACACCTTGTCGCCGCAGAGGTGTATGATCAGTGCCACCACCTCCTCTCTGCAGAGCTGTATGATAAGTGCCACCACCTGGTCCTTGCAGAGCTGTATGATCAGTACCAACACCTTGTCCCCGCAGAGCTGTATGATCAGTGCCACCACCTTGTCGCCGCAGAGGTGTATTATCAGTGTCACCACCTTGTCCCCGCAGAGCTGTATGATCAGTGCCACCTCCTCATTCCTGCAGAGCTGTATGATCAGTGCCACCACCTCCTCCCTGAAAAGCAGTATGATTAGTGCTACCAACTCGTCACTGCAGAACTTTATGATCAGTGCCACCACACATTCCCTTCAGAGCTGTATGATCAGTGCCACCACCTCCTCCCTGAAAAGCAGTATGATTAGTGCTACCAACTCGTCACTGCAGAACTTTATGATCAGTGCCACCACACATTCCCTGCAGAGCTGTATGATCAGTACCACCACCTTGTCGCCGCAGAGCTGTATGATCAGTGCCACAACCTCATCCCTGCAGAGCTGTATGATCAGTGCCACAACCTCATCCCTGCAGAGCTGTATGATCAGTGCCACCACCTCGTCCCTGCACACCTGTATCATCAGTGCCACCACATCATCCCTGCAGAGCTTTATGATCAGTGCCACCACCTCATCCCTATACAGCTGTGCTCTGTGTGTAGAAATTGCATTTTGTGTCTCCTCTTTTCTCCCAATATTCCCCTTTTGCACAATAGTTGGGTCACATAAATCCAGGAATATCTCACAGTTTTCTCCCCGGAGATGCGTCTGGTTGGGGAGTGAGTCGCATTATGAAGCTGCCCCTTATCAGTTCTCTTCCACCATTACAGGCCTCAGCGGTCACAGCTCCACAATGGGTGAGACCAGATTTTAGCAGGTCATTGCAATCAGCCGCCGATGTGGATCATCTCCTGATGTGGAGCATCTGTCACCCCCAATACTCCGCACATACGGGGTACAGGGAGGTCACAGGTCAGGGAGGCGGCAGTCAGCGGAGCCATCGCCTGTGTTACCCTTCTGGGCTCTCAGCAGCTCCAGGTCGTCCCCACATCGTACAATCAGCGTCCTGTACGATAGACATTGTAGTAAAGATCCCTGTGATGGTGACAGGAGCCGGGAACAGGAGGAACGAGTTCCCCCAGCAGATGTATCTTCCCGGATACACAGCGATGTGCAGATCTGGAGGACGACGGCGATGATCCCGGGACCTCCTCTCCGCTCTTCCCCGGCGTCTCTGCTAGTGACAGCTACAGACGGTCGGTGGAGAAGATGGCGAAGAAGAAGCGGCGGAGGAAGCGCGCTCTGCTGTCCGGTGTCAGCCGGTAAAGGGCTTTTATTCCGGGCAGGGAAGCACAAGGGGAGAGCGGAGCTTCACTCGTTCTCAGCTGGGAAGAGGCGGGGCATGTATGCAGTGTCAGCCAATAGATGCTCAGGACGGTGTAGCTCAGCAGCCAATCAGTGCACAGTAAGCCTGTACATATAACAGACTCCTCCAGCTCCGGCCTTAGTGTTTTCCTATCGGGAGATTTTTGTGTTTTGGCTCCGTAGCACAGGATGGCAGAGACCGCGCCAGCCGCCGCTCCCCCTCCCGCAGAACCGGCTGCCAAGTCCAAGAAGCAGCCAAAGAAATCCGCCGCCAAGAGCAGCAAGAAATCCTCCGGTCCTGGCGTCTCCGAGCTGATCGTGAAAGCCGTGTCAGCCTCTAAGGAGCGCAGTGGGGTGTCTCTGGCCGCCCTGAAGAAGGCGCTGTCTGCCGGAGGGTACGATGTAGAGAAGAACAACAGCCGCCTGAAGCTGGCCGTCAGGTCTCTGGTCACCAAGGGCACCCTCCTCCAGGTGAAGGGCAGCGGCGCCTCCGGGTCCTTCAAACTCAACAAGAAGCAGGAGACTAAAGTGGCCAAGAAGTCAGCAGCCAAGCCCAAGAAACCCGTTGCTGCTAAGAAAGCCGCCAAATCTCCGAAGAAGCCCAAGAAGGCTCTGACCACGGCCAAGAAGAGCCCGAAAAAGGCCAAGAAGCCCGCAGCTGCCAAGAAAGCGGCCAAGAGCCCCAAGAAGTCGAAAGCCGCTCCCAAGCCTAAGAAGGCGACGAAGAGTCCGGCTAAAAAGGCGGCCAAACCTAAAGCTGCCAAGAGTCCGGCTAAGAAAGCCAAGAAGCCCGCGGCCAAGAAATAAGTTGCGGACCCAGTTCTTTTACACAAAGGCTCTTTTCAGAGCCACCACCCTGTCCCCGCAGAGCTGTATGATCGGTGCCACCACCCTGTCCCCGCAGAGCTGTATGATCGGTGCCACCACCCTGTCCTCGTAGAGCTGTATGATCAGTGCCACCACCCTGTCCCCGCAGAGCTGTATGATCGGTGCCACCACCCTGTCCCCGCAGAGCTGTATGATCAGTGCCACCACCCTGTCCCCGCAGAGCTGTATGATCTGAGCCACCACCCTGTCCTCGTAGAGCTGTATGATCAGTGCCACCACCCTGTCCCCGCAGAGCTGTATGATCAGTGCCTCCACCTCCTCCCCGCAGAGCTGTATGATCAGTGCCTCCACCTCCTCCCCGCAGAGCTGTATGATCAGTGCCACCACCCTGTCCCCGCAGAGCTGTATGATCAGTGCCTCCACCTCCTCCCCGCAGAGCTGTATGATCAGTGCCTCCACCTCCTCCCCGCAGAGCTGTATGATCGGTGCCTTCAGGTGACAGTTCTGTGTAATGGAGGGAAGGGGCCGATGTGCAGCAGAAATCACGTTACTTCCATCATCCTAATTATCACCACCTGTAACCCACATCTTAGTAAGAGTGGTGTGAGGTTATAACTCCGATGTGAGAGTTGGAGCGTCAGTGACTGATTATAGAGGAGCTGCTGTACCGCTCTGGGTACTGGGAATATAGAATCGGAGCTTCCGCTGTAGAAGCCGCCTGGAGATTGGATGTGACCCTGTGTATCAGAGCAGTGGGTGATAGCTGAACTGTGAGTCAGGTTGAGCCTTCTCTGTACAGTGATTGGTCGCGGACATCAAACGCTATTCGCTGCTCACATTCTACAAAATAACCAATGGAATGCAGGGGACGTGTCCTCATGAAGCGTGAATAGGGGCAGAGGAGTATAAATAGCCGCTCACTCTGCTCCTCTCATCACTTCTGTTCTCTTCTATACAGAGCTATGGCCAGAACTAAGCAGACCGCTCGGAAATCCACCGGAGGGAAAGCGCCCCGCAAGCAGCTGGCCACTAAAGCCGCCAGGAAAAGCGCTCCCGCCACTGGCGGAGTGAAGAAGCCGCACAGATACCGGCCAGGGACAGTTGCTCTCCGTGAGATCCGCCGCTACCAGAAGTCCACCGAGCTGCTGATCCGTAAGCTTCCCTTCCAGCGCCTGGTGAGAGAAATCGCCCAGGACTTCAAGACTGATCTCCGCTTCCAGAGCTCCGCTGTCATGGCCCTGCAGGAGGCCAGCGAGGCTTATCTGGTGGGGCTGTTTGAGGACACAAATTTGTGCGCGATCCACGCTAAGAGGGTCACCATCATGCCCAAAGATATCCAGCTGGCCCGCCGGATCCGTGGGGAGAGAGCTTAGATCTGTCCTGCCCACCTGACTGCAACACAAAGGCTCTTTTCAGAGCCACCCAATCCTCCCTCAAGAAGAGCGAATTCCTGACCTTTAATACTGCCGGCTTTGCTACCAACCATGGTCCTGATCATGCTCGTGGTGGTGAGGCTGGTAGTTTTGCTACCCCTGCTGATGCTGGCATGGCAGGTGGTGCAAATGACCTTTTTTGGGGTTATGGGCAGAGTATTAAAAAACAACTAGACTTGAGAAGGCCTAACAGATGGACAGGCAACTTCCATCATGTTGGTGTTACTGTTAATAGTCGCCGGCCTTCTGTCTGCGGCAACCACACTGCTTCTTCCTGGCTGTTGGGGCGCTATGCCTCCCTCCCCCTATGCTGCTGTCCTCACTTTGCATGTCCTCCTGCTAGCTTGGGTCAGTTACTATATCATCCACCACTTCATCCTGCTAAACACTGTCTCTTGTGCCTCCTTCGAGCCTGCCACCTGGTTCCAGCAGTCATGGTACTTTATTTCCCAGGGCGTTCTGATGCTTCCTGTATCCCTGGGTGGTCCTTACCAGGTCAGCTCGCCCAGGGTGGGTTGGAATCATGGCCCAGAGGGTCCACTCCAGGAGTCCTCACACGAACAAGGGTGGGTGGTTTTGCTGGGCGTAAAATACTGGTTATGGAAAAGGTTGAGGTGTAACCCACAGGGCAACATGTTTGCCAGCCAACACACTTAGTGTATGGGCATTACAAGTCTAGGAGATCTGGTTCTTTTTTTAATGAGACATTTTTTAAAAGGCCCTCTATATTTTATTCCAAGGGGGGATTGGAGTTATTGGGGTGCATATGACTTGGTAGCAGGGCAGGCCTTGCCGTGAATCCATAATACATGAGGGTGTGCACGAATATATGGGGAGTATACAGCACTGTATGGATACAGGATATTCAACTATAAAATACTATATGTTGGATTATCAGCACTATATGGAGATATATAATACTACTTGAAGGGTATACTGCACAATGTGTCCGTATACAACAGTATTTGGCAGCTTACAGCACTATATGGGGGTATACAGCCACATATGATGTTATATAGAACAATATGGAGGGCCCACAGCACTTTGTGCAGAGTATTCAGCAATATGTAGGTATCAGCACTACCTTATGCTCATGTCACTATATGGAGGGTATCCAGCACTATGTGAGCCTATACATACAATAGCTATTTGGGGTTTACAGCACTATATGGGGGTATTCTGTAGATGATTCTGAATGGGAGGAGACACGGATTAGATATTAAAGAGAACTTTTTGACAGTGAGGATGATCAATAAGTGGAACAGGCTGCCACTGGAGGTGTTGAGTTCTCCTTCAATGGAAGTCTTCAAACAGAGGCTGGACAGACATCCGTCTGGGAGGATTTAATGAATCTTGCACTGAGCTGGAACATTCCATGATTCAGGCTTATATAGAACAGATGCTCTCGGATTTGTGTCTGCAGCACTAGATGGGGAGTATACAGCACACGTAGGCTTTGTAGTGCTGTATACCACCCAGTAGGTGGTATGGAGGATGTGCAGCACCGTACGGGGTGTGTATACATTGCCTGCAGCTCCAGGGCTGATCAGTCTCAACTCCACTTCCAGCAGTGATCGGAGCGGACCCCACACGGAGACCCGGTAACGTTATATCTGGGCGTCTCCGTGTGGGGTCCGCACTGATCACAGGAGGCCGCATCTAGCACAGATCGGATGATACAATCCGCACATGTTCTACCAGGAGGAGCCCGATGTGCTGAGCGCTGCCGGGAGAACACGTGTACATGAGGAGCAGCAGGTAGAAGGGCAATAAGGAGTTAAACGGAGGAGGAAGCACGTCTATCGATTGGTCGGTTCCTGTGGGCGGAGCTTTATAACCGTTTGATGGTTTGAATCTCCCGCTCAGTCGTGCTCTCGGCCCTCGATCATTAACCCTTCAGTGACTGTTCTCTGCTTGTGGAAGAGACATCATTTCCCAATCACTGTCAGGAGTAAGCGGCCATTATACCTGCAGATCATGTGGTAAAGTGAGATTGTATTAACCCCTCAATCCCCAGAACGGTGGCCGCTGCTCATTATCTCACCAACCACATTTATGCAGTTATCTTGTATGCGAGACTTTTTCTCCTCTGGAGGGATGGCGCTCTCCGCACTCAGAAATACACAGGCTCCGGAGCCGCCTCATCTCCAGTCCTCGCTATGGTCCGCCAGGCTCGGATGACGGCGCTGTACATTCGGGGTGCGGACTCTGTTCTCTCTTCTGGCTCCGACTACTGATAAATAGGATAAGACACCAGAAACCTCCCCGTCATGAGGGGAACGAGCCGCTAATGTCCGGCTGCGGGGAGGGAGCGGCTTCATCCATCAGCCCGAGCACAGGAGACCGCTGCCGGCTGTAGCTCCAGTCCATGTTATTAGGAGCAGTCAGGAGGTCACAATCAGTGGCCACATGTAGATGGTAAATGAGGAGGGTGGTAGTGATGAGATGCAGGCGCTGGACATACCGGGGAGCCGCCACTAACAAGGGGGAGCAGTTACCGGTACAGGATGTGACCGCTCCTCACTGGATTTACACCAATCCTGAGAAATAGGATCTGACCAGACTCCATCACCGCAGTCATCAAATATCAGGAATTGTAGAACACATGTGTGCGGCTCTGATAGGAGCCTTTGGGGGAGGCGCATCTATCCAGCGACAATCCCCGGGAGTATTCGCTGCCTCCTGACACACACACTGATCTGATCAGGAAGACCTGTAGCAGAATCACGTTCATCTCACGGCAGAACTTGGATTTCTGCTCTGTAGTGACCACATCACAGCGAGGTATGTACTGTGGTGCAGAGATGTCTGTGCTGCACAGTGCGGATATACTGTATGCCCCCAGAACCTGGCAGCTGTATATTATAGATCAAGGAGAATAAACCACATCACCCCAAGTCCGCGGTGCCAGCTCCAGTATGGAAGGAGGAAAGTGCAAGACACATGCCAGGCTGTGACAACTAGTATACTTACAGGCACCAGAATGCAGGAATAGGAAATCGTAGCCTCTCAGGTAGAAGATGTGGGTGGCTCTGAAAAGAGCCTTTGGGTTATCAGCACAGAAAATACAATTAACCTCCGAAGCCGTAGAGAGTGCGGCCCTGGCGCTTGAGCGCGTACACCACGTCCATAGCGGTGACGGTCTTCCTCTTGGCGTGCTCGGTGTAGGTGACGGCGTCACGGATCACGTTCTCCAGGAAGACTTTCAGGACCCCGCGAGTCTCTTCATAGATGAGGCCGGAGATGCGCTTGACGCCTCCTCTGCGAGCGAGACGGCGGATGGCAGGCTTGGTGATGCCCTGGATGTTATCACGGAGCACCTTCCTGTGCCGCTTAGCGCCGCCCTTCCCAAGACCTTTTCCTCCTTTGCCGCGACCAGACATCTTCCAAGTAGTCAGCTGTAACTGATGCTAAAACCGAACGACCCCTCCTTTATATACAGGAGAGACGGACCAGAGAGAGAACTGCAGAGATGACGCGCCCCAGGGCGGGGCTTACAGAATCCACATGAGCTCCTCCCTTCCTCTGCTGTTTGGCTGAGCACAGAACTGTTGGAGAGTTTGAATTTCCCGCTCATTGTTCAGTTTCCCTTTTCTTTCCAGCTTGTAATATAATGTCACTTCTTCCCCTGTGATGAGAATTATTCCAGATTCAGCCTATAGATAAATGGGCAGCACAAATAGAGGGGAGCAGACACGGCCCCAGTATATGTCAGGAGGACAGAACAGACTGTAACCACAGATATTACAGGCAGCCGCCCAGGGGATCTCACACCGGTAGATACACTGCCTGATATAAGGCTCAGTCCTCAGTAATCACAGGATCTCCGGTTTTCATAGAGAATATTACATTTATATTAACCCCAGGGCTAAGCCCTCTCTGCCTTTATTCAGGTCTTATATTCCCGCATTAGGGACATTTGTGCTATGATAGGAGTCATCATTACTTCGGGCAATTATGACACTATTGTCCTTATATTTGTGTTTTCTTCTTCCCCTGGCAATGATTCTTTTTTCCACCACATCATAGCTCACATTGCTGCAGAGTAGGGACCTGCTGTCAGCTACAATTAATTAGGAAAAACAATTATTAACATAATGACAGAAAAGGCTGAAAATCAGAGCTCAGCAGTGATCCTGACTGATCCCAGCCGCCAATATCGCCCCATATCCTGCAGTAATTATTTAAAAAACATCTGTGAGGAGGATGTGATGGGAGATGATGTCATGACATGTCTGACCTAGAGGATCCTCACATCACAGTGTAATGTATTGTGCACTGAGCTCTCGGCAATCTTCTCTACATGATCGCACATTTCCCATCACAGACCTCCTGCCTGGAGCTGCAGGTGGGATCTGCTTGGAAGAGCAGAATTGGTCTCCCCTGAAATGTCTCTTGTAGGATACATCTCTAGCCAATATATTGTCTCCACAATACTGATTATGACGAGAAAGGGAGATGTGATCGCCTGCAGGTCAGACACACGGGGCATCACAGCATCTGCCTAACGCGGATTCATTCTCTAACCAGGAACAGCTGCAGACTCCTGTATGGGATGTAAGCGACCAGCGACCTCTCAACACCTGCAGATTCCCCGACATCGCTCCGTCCTGGGACCGCGCGTTATATGGAGACAAAGAACAGAAAAAGCGGGAACTGCAAACGTGTCAACCATTGGGAACATTAGCTCCTCCCCTCCCTCTGCGGATTGGCTGAACACAGGACGGTTAGGGGGTTTGAATTTCCCGCTGCTTCTAAAATGTCGTCACCGCTTCCCTTTACAGTGAAGACTCCAGCATAATCTCTAGATAAAACTGCACCGACTACAAATGTCTCCTGTTATTTGAGGAAAAACACGAGAATCATGAACTAAGTGCAGAGAGGAAAATCGTCAGCTCACTGTCTGGTGCTGCATGGGGTAGAAAATTCAGTCTCAAAGCATCCCGGCTTAGAAAGTGTTATTAGTCATCATGGTGTATCATGAACTAAACCGAATCATGTTATACCAAATGAATGAGACCCCAGAATATCAAGATCTGTGGAGCAAGGGGTTAAAGAGTAATCCCTGAACACAGAGCAACTTATGGAGAAGTGACCAGGTTATTATTTAGAAGGTCCTCGGTTCTCACAATCTCCTTGGTAGCATTCATCATCCCTACTTCCTTCACCTGTCACTTCCCGTCACTAGACGCAGAGACGCAGGCGGTGGAGCAGACAACTCGGGGAGACGGGAAAGGACACAGGAGCAGCCACAGCTCTGATGGAGATGGGGTGGTGGCTTAGAAGAGCCTTTGGGGTGATGGCGGAGCAGCAGACTGAGCAGATCACTTGGCGCTGGTGTACTTGGTGACGGCCTTGGTGCCCTCGGACACGGCGTGCTTGGCCAACTCTCCAGGCAACAGCAGGCGCACGGCGGTCTGAATCTCCCGGGAGGTGATGGTGGAGCGCTTGTTGTAGTGAGCCAGGCGGGAGGCTTCCCCTGCGATGCGCTCGAAGATGTCGTTGACGAAGGAGTTCATGATGCCCATGGCCTTGGAGGAGATGCCGGTGTCGGGGTGGACCTGCTTCAGCACCTTGTACACGTAGATGGCATAGCTCTCCTTTCTGCTCTTCCTACGTTTCTTGCCGTCCTTCTTCTGAGTCTTAGTGACGGCTTTCTTGGAGCCCTTCTTGGGCGCTGGCGCAGATTTGGGATCAGCCATAACGAAAGCAAAGTTCTCAAAAGAGAGAAGAATAATGATCCCAAGCCTCCCAGAGCGGCGATATTTATAGGCCCGCCATGCAAATGACACTGTTGTCAGATCGCCGTGCTATTGGGTGACAAAGTCATGTGACCAACAGAACCGTCAATCGCTCCGCCCACTGCAGCTGATTGGTAGCTACACAAGTCTGTTTTCCATTGGTAACTTGAGATCCATCCAATGACAGGAGAGGAGGGCGGGGCAGACGATTATGAAAGCGACAGCAGCCGCAGCTAGTTCTTCATTTCGCCCAGATTCTTTATTGTTTGTTATCAACCATGTCTGGACGCGGCAAACAAGGAGGGAAGGTCCGAGCTAAGGCCAAGACCCGCTCATCCCGGGCAGGACTCCAGTTCCCAGTCGGCCGTGTGCACAGGCTTCTCCGCAAGGGCAATTATGCCGAGAGAGTCGGCGCCGGCGCTCCGGTGTATCTGGCCGCTGTGCTGGAGTATCTGACTGCTGAGATCCTGGAATTGGCCGGCAATGCTGCCCGGGACAACAAGAAGACCCGCATCATCCCCCGTCACCTGCAGCTGGCGGTGCGCAATGATGAGGAGCTCAACAGGCTGCTGGGTGGGGTGACCATTGCCCAGGGGGGCGTCCTGCCCAACATCCAGGCCGTGCTGCTGCCCAAGAAGACCGAGAGCAGCAAGGCGAGCAAGAGCAAGTGAGCGCTGCCGCCGATCTCTGTCCACAACACCAAAGGCTCTTCTAAGAGCCACCCACACCGTCGCCACAAGAGCTGACGCCGCTGATCTCTGCGTGCTCACATGGGACTGACGTTAGAAACCACGGGCTGCCGCCACCAGTTTGTAGGTTGGTGCCCATACACACTTGATTCCGGGGTTCAACACAAAACACTGAGGATGCCCATGTCTGGGTTATCACATGAAGCCTCAGACCTGTGTGGGGAGAGGAGTCCTCGAATAGTCACAGGAAATGTCCCTCATTAGTGAATGTCTTGATACTCGGGCCCCTGACTCCGCTGTGGAGATTACATGCGGTTATCACGTCCCGGAGTATCGGGGGATGGCGGCCGGTGATTGTCCACATCAGTGACTGCTGCTCCTCCCGGAGGGCGATCCCGTGATGGCGGCTCTGGAGGGCCGGACTCTGCGCGGTTCTCTGTGTGACCGGATTGTGATGTCCGCTAATAATCCTCGGCGGAAGAAGAGCGGGAAGTTCAAATCCCCAAACGGATCCTGCGATCAGACAATGAGCGGGAATCCTCGGTTAAGCGCCGCCCTCAGCCTTCAGTGATGTACATAGACGCCTTTCCTCCTCTGTTTAACCTCTTACTTGCCTTGTTCCTGCTGATCCCCTCTTATTTACCAGTGTTCACAGATGCGCCACCTTCATCTCACATCGGGCTCCTCGAGAACATCTGCTGCTTATAGCCCCCTGTAATCAGTGCAGAAACAGCTGGGAGTCCCGATAATACTGTAAGTGACTGAGGAGATTGCGGCACGTGCAGATCGAGCTAATTGCCATCATTGGTGAAAAGTCCTAGAGCTACACAGCGGGTTAACCCCACATTAGTGTAGTGTAATTATCCGCAGGTTCACTGAACAAATATTATGTAACAGAAGAAAATTAATGAAGCCAATAAACCACAAATCCTCCTGCTTTTCTGTAATTACTAAAAAAAAAAGCACAGATGAAAGCCTATGTACTAATGGGGGAGCGTGATAGGCGACGCGCTGGTTCCAGCATCAATGTGCTCTCCATCCGCATGCCATACTCCATACCCCGTCCCCCATTTTTGGCCTGTATGATCAGTGCCACCACTTCACCCCTGCAGAGTTCTATAATGAGTGCCACCACCTCGTCCCTGCTGACCTGTATGTTCAGTGCCACCACCTTTTCCCTGCAGACCTGTATGTTCAGTGCCACCACCTTTACATGCAGAGCTGTATGATCAGTGCCACCACCTTTTCGCCGCAGAACTGTATAATCAGTGCCACCACATTGTCAACGCAAGCTGTATGATCAGTGCCACCGCCTACTCCTTGCAGAGCTGTATGATCAGTGCCACCACCTAATCCCTGCAGAGCTTTTTGATCAGTGCCACCACGTCATCCCCTCAGGGCTACCTGATTAGTGCCACCACCTTGTACACGCAAAGCTGTCTGATCAGTGCCACCACCTTGTCCACGAAAAGTTGTATGATCAGTGCCACCACCTCGTCTCTGCAGACCTGTATGATCAGTGCCACTACATCATCCCTGCAGAGCTTTATGATCAGTACCACCATCTTGTCCCAGCAGAGCTGTACGATCAGTGCCACCACCTATTCCCTGCAGAGCTGTATGATCAGTGCCACCACCTCCTCCCTGCAGAGCTGTATGATCAGTGCCACAACCTCATCCCTGCAAACCAGTATGTTTAGTGCCACAACCTCCTCCCTGTAGAGCTGTCTGATCAGTGCCACCACCTTGTCCGCGCTGAGCTGTATGTTCAATAACACCACCTTTTCCCTGCAGACCTGTGTGATCAGTGCCTCCAACTTATACCTTAAGAGATGTATAATCAGTGCAAACACATTGTCCCCGCAAAGCTGTATGATCAGTGCCACCACCTGGTCCTTGCAGAGCTGTATGATCAGTACCACCACCTTATCGCCGCAGAGGTGTATGATCAGTGTCACCACCTTGTCAATGCAGAGCTGTATGATCAGTGCCACCACCTTGTCCCTGCAGGTCTGTAGGATCTGTGCCACTACCTCATCCCTGCAAAGCTGTATAATCAGTGCCACCACCTCCTCTCTGCAGAGCTGTATGATCTGTGCCACTACCTCATTCCTGAAGAGCTGTATGATCAGTGCCACCACCTCCTCCCTGAAGAGCTGTATGATCAGTGCCACCACTTCCTCCCCGCAGAACTGTATGATCAGTGCCACCACCTCATCCCTACAGAGCTGTAAGATCAGTGACACAACCTTGTCCCTGCAGAGCCTTATGATCAGTGCCACCGCCTCCTCCCCACAGAGCTGTATGATCAGTGCAACCACCTCATCACTGCAGAGCTGTATCTTCAGTGCCACCACCTCATCCCTGCAGAGCTGTATGATCAGTGCCACTACCTCATCACTGCAAACAAGTATGTTCAGTGCCACCACCTCCTCCCTGTAGAGCTGTCTGATTAGTACCACCACCTTGTCCACGCTGAGCTGTATGTTCAGTGCCACCACCTTTTCCCTGCAGAGCTGTATGTTCAGCACCACCACCTCCTCCCTGCAGAGCTGTATTATCAGTACCACCACCCTGTCCCCGCAGAGTTGTATGATCAGTGGTGGCATTTATGCACATGTAATCGAAGTACATGCATCAAAGTACTACTGTCAGTTATAGCATGGCAGTTAGACAGGGCAGGAGACAGGTAAGACATTTATATACATCTACTCCCTGTACATTTGGAGCACATCTCCAGGGGAAGAGTCTTGAGGAGATCATTTGCATATTCCCAGTGCCTCCTGGGATAAGTGAAAAGTCTCCGCGAGCTCAACGATCACTGGGTTTTGGCCGTTGCAGCTGAAAAAAGGAAATCGGAAAACGAGGGGAAGAGTCTTGAGGAGATCATTTGCATATTCCCAGTCCCTTCTGGGATAAGTGAAGAGTCTCCGCGAGCTCAACGATCACTGGGTTTTGGCCGTTGCAGCTGAAAAGAGGAAATCGGAAAATTTTGGCTCATCTTTCATCGTTTTTAAGAAATCTCAAGATGGAAGAGGCCAGGAGCCATTTGGTGAGCTGCATTTCTTGCTACATGTTCACAGATTTACCAGTGGAAAAGCCAAACTTCACATGCCACAAATGCAAGCTTGTGTCCCTGTTGGAGGAAAAGTTGCAAAATCTCGAAGAGAGGTTAGCTACGTTGAAGATCATTAAGGAAGGTGAAGAGTTCTTGGACAGAGCAGAATTATCTCTTCATGTTACAGAAAGAGAAGAAATTCGAAGTGCACCTGAAGAAACAGAGGAATGGAGACATGTAACCCAGAGAAGCAGGAGGATCAGGAGGCAGTCAGCACCCATACTGCTCAGAAACCAGTACCAGGCTCTCACGCAGGAAAACGATGAAGAAATACATCAGGATAAGACTTTGCCAACAAACAGCAACCTTGTACGCCTTCAGAGTCCTCTTGGATGGAGAAAGAAAAATGTTGTGAAGAAGAAACGGAGAGTGGTGGTCATGGGGGATTCCCTGTTGAGAGGAACAGAGGCCGCTATCTGCAGACCGGATATAACTTCAAGAGAAATGTGCTGTCTTCCAGGTGCAAAAATTAAAGATGTGTCTGACAGGATATCAGGACTCTTCAGACCTACAGATGACTACCCATTCCTGCTACTACATGTGGGGACAAATGACACCGCAAGAAACGACCTGGAAACCATCTGCAGAGACTTTGAAGACTTAGGCAAGAAAGTGAAAGAACTGGGAGCGCAGGTGGTCTTCTCTTCCATCCTCCCAGTGGATGGCCATGGAACAAGGAGGTGGAATAAGATTCTGCAGGTGAACAACTGGCTACGTCGATGGTGCCGTCAGAAACGATTTAGATTTCTGGATCACGGAGTGAACTACTTATACAATGGACTACTTGCTAGAGATGGGGTGCACCTTACGAAGACTGGAAAGCATGTATTTGGAAGTCGCCTTGCTACACTTGTAAGGAGAGCTTTAAACTAGAACAACATGGGAAGGGAAGCAAAAGACCAGAAAAAGCCATACATCTGACAAATGCTATTGAGAACTCTGCTATTAGAAGTTAAAAGGAAGAACAAAGACAAAAGAATCTAATTAATAAAAATATTGGAGAAAGAGAAACCAATCACAAACTAAAATGTTTCTATACTAATGCACAAAGCATGGGCAACAAACAAGGAGAATTGGAACTACTAACACAGGAAAAGAAATATGATGTCATTGGAATTACTGAAACTTGGTGGGACAATACACATGATTGGAATACAAGACTAGAAGGATACAACTTATTTGCAAGAAACAGACTTGATAAACGAGGAGGGGGTGTCGCATTGTATGTTAGAAACGCGTATATCTGCACAGAGATTGAAGCTTCAGAGACTGGGAGTTCTGTGGAAACTGTTTGGGTAAGAATACAAGGACAGAACAATGGAAAGGACACCATTGTAGGCATTTACTACAGGCTGCCTGTGCAAGCTGAAGATATGGATGAACTCTTTATGCATCAAATGGCCAAGTTCTCCAAAAAATATGACATAGTTGTCATGGGAGATTTCAACTATCCAGACATTTGTTGGGAATCTCTCTCAGGCAAAACTAACAGGTCAAGGAAATTCTTATCCTCTCTTGCTGACAACTTTATCTTCCAAAAGGTAAGGGAGAAAACAAGGGGATCTGCTACCTTGGATCTAATCCTTATAAACAGGGAGGAAATGGTTGAGGAGGTAATAGTGGCTGGGACCCTAGGAGGTAGCGACCATGCTATTTTAGAATTTTGGATAACTAGAGGCGGAAGACCTGTGAAGACTCAGACGTCAAGGTTAGATTTCAGAAAGGCAGATTTTAAGGGATTCAGAAAGAGAATTGGAGGGATCCAATGGCTGGATATCCTTAAAGACAAAAATGTCCAGGAAGGATGGGAAATCTTGAAAAATGAAATTCTCAAAGCACAGTTGTTAACAATTCCGAAAAGAGGGAAGAATAGGAAGCATTTAAGGAAACCAGGATGGATGAACACAGAACTTAAGCACATGCTAAAAAGGAAGAAAAAAATGTTTATAAAATGGAAAGAGGGAGGCATATCTAAAGAAGAATATAATGCTGTCTGCAGAACCTGCAGGGCACAAATCAGATTAGCTAAAGCTGAAAATGAATTGAGGCTTGCAAGAGATGTCAAAAGCAATAATAAAGGATTTTGGGGATATGTCAAAAGTAAAAGAAAAGTCAAAGATGCTATAGGATTTTTACAGGATGAAAATGATGAAATGGTAAGACAGGATGTTGAGAAGGCTGAACTTTTAAATTCCTATTTTGCATCTGTTTTCTCTCAGAAAGGAAATGTAACATCAACTGTTATTCATTGTCCTATTAAGGGAATAGAAGAATCCAGGATATCTATAAACAGAAAGATAGTGAGGAAACACTTAGCTAACCTAAATGAATTCAAGTCTCCAGGTCCAGATGAATTACACCCCAGAGTACTGAAGGAGATAGCAGAAGAAATTTTTGAACCCCTCTCCATAATCTTTGAAAATTCTTGGAGAACAGGAGAAGTACCAGAAGACTGGAGAAGAGCAAATGTTGTTCCTATCTTCAAAAAGGGGAAGAAGGTGGACCCAGGCAACTATAGGCCAGTGAGTCTGACTTCTATACCAGGAAAGATATTTGAACAAATTATTAAACAACATGTATGTCAATACCTGGATAAGAATGAAGTGATTAAACAGAGTCAACATGGGTTTGTAACTAATAAGTCATGTCAGACTAACTTAATTTCCTTCTATGACGGTATCACTGATTGGGTGGATCAATGAAATGCTGTAGATATAGTATATCTTGACTTCAGCAAAGCATTTGACAAAGTCTCTCATACAATCCTTATTGAAAAAATGACTAAGTATGGAATGGACAAGGCAACTGTTAGGTGGATTCATAACTGGCTTAGTGATCGGACCCAAAGAGTGGTCATAAATGGCTGCACATCCAGTTGGAAGAATGTCTCAAGTGGGGTACCACAGGGCTCTGTCCTGGGACCTGTATTGTTCAACATCTTTATCAACGATTTAGATGAAGGAATTGAGGGTAAACTGATTAAATTTGCTGATGACACAAAGCTAGGAGGGATAGCTAATACTAGAGAAGAGAGAGAGAGGATTCAAAAAGATTTAAATAAACTGGAGAAGTGGGCAGCAACTAACAGAATGGTTTTTAACAGGGAGAAATGCAAAGTACTACATCTGGGCAATAAAAATGAAAAAAGCATATATAGAATGGCAGGAATAGGGCTAAGTGACAGCACATGTGAAAAAGACTTGGGTATACTAATAGATCACAGACTGAATATGAGTCAACAGTGTGATGCAGCAGCAAAAAAGGCAAATGCAATTCTAGGATGTATTAACAGAAGCATACAGTCTAGATCACGTGAAGTCATTATTTCCCTCTACTCCTCTTTGGTCAGACCTCATCTGGAATATTGTGTCCAGTTTTGGGCACCACATTTTAAAAAAGACATCAACAAACTGGAGCAAGTTCAGAAAAGAGCGACCAGAATGGTGACCGGTCTGCAAACCCTGTCTTATGAGGAAAGGTTGCAGGATTTAGGAATGTTTAGTTTGCAAAAGAGAAGACTGAGAGGAGACTTAATAGCTGTCTACAAATATCTAAAGGGCTGTCACATTGTAGAAGGATCAACTTTATTCTCATTTGCACAAGGAAAGACTAGAAGCAATGGGATGAAACTGAATGGGAGGAGACACAGATTAGATATTAGAAAAAACTTTTTGACAGTTAGAGTGATCAATGAGTGGAACAGGCTGCCACGAGAAGTGGTGAGTTCTCCTTCAATGGAAGTCTTCAAACAGAGGCTGGACAGACATCTGACTGGGATGATTTAGCGAATCCTGCTTTGAGCAGGGGGTTGGACCAGATGGCCCAGGAGGTCCCTTCCAACTCTACGATTCTATGATTCTATGATTCTATATACCATAAGCATTTGTATAATTTATATCCTGGCCGCTGCATTCACACACATCCACCGCCCTTGCATCAACTCTCTACACTCCATCCATATCGGCCCCTCGCTCCTTTCCTCTCCTATGTATAGCACTCACGCTCTTTTCACATTGTTAAATTGCACAGATCCAGTCAGTCCCACCATTCAACATCAGAGACGCTCTCACAAATCACTTAACAATCTGCTCACTCTTTCTATCCTCCTTCTCCTAGTCGCAGGAGACATTGCTCCCAACCTTGGTCCCCCATGTTATAGAAAGTCAAACCCCCCAACTGCTACACTTAGAAACCCCTCTAATCTTATTAATATTCCCTGCATGCCATCTGTCTCTCTTAATTGTGCACTTTGGAATTCTCGCTTAGTTTGTAACAAACTCTCCTTCATCCATGACTTCTTCCTTTCTAATTCTCATAACCTTCTGTCTCTTACTGAAACCTGGATCCAGCAGTCAGACACTACCGCTGCTGCTGCTCTTTCATACGGGGGGCTACACTTCTCTCATACCCCAAGATCAGACAGTAGAGCAGGTGGAGGCGTTGGTCTGCTCCTATCACCAAAATGTACCTTTCAGGTTATCCCTCAAGTACCCTCACTTGTCTTCCCTTCTTTTGAGGTCCATGCCGTCAGACTCTACACCCCCTTCTCCATGCGAGTGGCGGTGGTGTATCGTCCTCCCGGCCCCTCCCATCAGTTCCTGGATCATTTTGCCACTTGGCTTCCACATTTTCTCTCCTGTGACATCCCTACCCTCATCATGGGAGATTTCAACATTCCCATTGCTCTTCCCCGCTCACCATCTGCTGCTCACCTTTTATCTCTAACCTCCTCATTTGGCCTTTCGCAGCTTACTAATTCTCCAACGCATGAAGTCGGAAACTCCCTCGACTTGGTCTTCTCTCGGCTTTGTGCAGTGGATGATTTTGCAAACTCCCCTCTCCCGCTCTCTGACCACAATCTTCTTTCATTCTCTATCAAGAACTGCCAGGCTGCTCAGGTCACCCCCACTGTCCAGACTTATAGAAACATACAGGCCATTAACACCCAGAAACTTATGAAGAACTTGCAGTCTTCATTGGCCCTATCTCCTCACTCTCATGTCCTGATTCTGCATTGAAGCATTACAATGAAACACTTCAAAGTGCCCTGGATGAATTTGCACCCCTTATAACTAGAACACCACAACACAGACGGCGACAACCCTGGCACACGGTGCAAACACGTTTCCCAAACACGTTTCCTGCAGCGGTGCTCCAGGTGCGCCGAACGTCTGTGGAGAAAATCCAATCTACACGAAGATTTCATCCATTATAAGTTTATGCTTTGAACATACAACACTGCCCTTCACCTCTCCAAACAAACCTATTTCAACACCCTCATCACCTCACTGTCCAATAACTCGAAACGTCTCTTTGACACTTTTCATTCTCTTCTCAACCCAAGAGTACAGGCCCCAACCTCGGAGCTCCGAGCTGACGATCTGGCCAATTACTTCAAAGAAAAAATTGACCAGATCCGACAGGAAATTATCTCCCAATCACCTCATACCATGCACTGTCCTCCCTCCCCCACTGCATCTAGCTCACTCTCTGATTTTGAACCAGTCACAGAAGAAGAAGTAAGCAGGCTCCTTGCATCTTCTCGCCCAACTACTTGCACCAGTGACCCATTTCCGTCACATCTCCTCCAGTCCCTTTCCCCTGCTGTCACCCCTCACCTAACTAAACTATTTAACCTCTCTCTCTTCAGGTATTTTTCCCTCCACATTTAAGTTTGCCATCAAACATCCACTACTTAAAACACCATCCCTCGACCAAAACTGTGCCGCTAACTATAGACCTGTCTCTAATCTTCCCTTCATCTCTAAACTCCTGGAACGCCTGATCCACTCCCGTCTTATCCGCTATCTCTCAGAAAACTCTGTTCTCGACCCTCTCCAATCCGATTTCCGTTCTGTACACTCCACTGAAACTGCCCTCACTAAAGTCTATAATGATCTGCTAACAGCTAAATCAAATGGTCATTACTCCATGCTAATTCTCTTGGATCTCTCTGCAGCATTCGACACTGTGGATCATCAGCTCCTCCTCACTATGCTCCGTTCCATTGGCCTCAAGGACACCGTTCTCTCCTGGTTCTCCTCCTATCTCTCTGACTGCTCCTTTACTGTATCTTTTGCCGGTTCCTCCTCCTCTCACCTTCCCCTTACTGTTGGGGTCCCCCAAGGATCGGTTCTAGGCCCTCTCCTCTTCTCCTTGTACACTGCCCCTATTGGTCAAACAATCAGTAGATTTGGTTTCCAGTACCATCTCTATGCTGATGACACCCAATTATACGCTTCTTCTCCTGACATCACGCCAGCCTTTCTAGAAAACACCGGCGATTGTCTAAACGCTGTGTCTAATATCATGTCCTCACTATATCTGAAACTGAACCTGTCAGAGACTGAACTCCTGATGTTTCATCCCTCTACTAATGTACCTATACCCAACATTGCTATTTCTGTGTGTGGTTCCACTATTACTCCCCAGTAAAAGGCCCGCTGTCTTGGGGTCATACTTGATTCCGAGCTTTCCTTTGCCCCCTACATTCGATCACTGGCTCGCTCTTGTCATCTGCACCTCAAAAACATTTCTAGAATTCGACCTTTTCTTACTTTTGACTCTGCAAAAGCTCTTACTGTTTCCCTTATTCATTCTCCTCTCGACTATTGTAACTCTCTTCTAATCAGTCTCCCTCTTACCAAACTCTCCCCCCTCCAATCTGTCTTGAATGCTGCAGCCAGGATTATATTCCTCACCAATCGTTACACCGATGCCTCTACCTTGTGCCAGTCATTACACTGGCTACCCATCCACTCCAGAATTCAGTATAAACTTATTACCCTCACCCACAAAGCCTTCCATGGCTCAGCACCACCCTACATCTCCTCCCTTGTTTCAGTATACCACCCTACCCGCGCCCTCCGTTCTGCTGATGACCTGAGGTTAGCATCCTCAATAGTCAGAACCTCCCACTCCCGTCTCCATGACTTTACACGTGCAGCGCCAATTCTTTGGAATGCACTTCCCAGGTCAATACGATTAGTCCCCAATCCCTACAATTTTAAGCGTGCCCTGAAAACGCATTTATTCAGACTGGTCTATCGCCTCAACACATTAACCTAATCTATTCCCGTGTGGCACAGCCAAAAGTTTTACCATAACCAGTTTTCCCGCATCATGTTCTCACATGCTTTATGCATCCATTAGCCCTCTGTGTCCGTACTGTCACATACCTAACAGTATGGCTGGTTCCTACAATCAGGGCAACTGTTACCACCCACCTTTCGTGTCTACCTCTTTCCTCATAGACTGTAAACTTGCGAGCAGGGCCCTCTTTCCTCTTGGTATTTGTTATAATCTACTGTATGTGATTACTGTTATGCTGTAATGTCTATTGTCTGTACAAATCCCCTCTGAAATGTAAAGTGCTGCGGAATATGTCGGCGCTATAAAAATAAAATTTTGTATTATTATTATTATTATTATCATTATCAGTGCCACAACCTCATCCCTGCAGAACCGCATGATCAGTGCCTCCAACTTATCCCTAAAGAGATATATAATCAGTGCAACCACATTGTCCCCGCAAAGCTGTAAGATCAGTGCCACCACCTAATCCCTGCAGAGCTATTTGATCAGTGCCACCACGTCCTCCCCTCAGGGCTACATGATCAGTGCCACCAACTCATCCCTGCAGACCTGTATGATCAGTGCCACCACCTTGTAGCCGCAGAACTGTATAATCAGTGCCACCACCTTGTCACCACAAAGTTGTATGATCAGTGCCACCAGTTGGTCAGCACAGAGCTGTATGATCAGTACCACCACCAAGTCCCCGCAGAGCTGTATGATCAGTGCCACCGCCTACTCCCTGCAGAGCTGTATGATCAGTGCAACCACCTCATCCCTGCACAGCTGTATCTTCAGTGCCACCACCTCTCACTGCAGAGCTGTATAATCAGTGCCACTACCTCATCCCTGCAAACCAGTTTAGTGCCACAACCTCCTCCCTGTAGAGCTGTCTGATCAGTGCCACCACCTTGTCCGCGCTGATCTGTATGTTCAGTGCCACCACCTTTTCCCTGCAGACATGTATGATCAGTGCCCCCACCTTGTCGCCGCAGAACTGTATAATCAGTGCTACCACCTTGTCACCGCATGAACAGTGCCACCAGTTGGTCAGCACAGAGCTGTATGATCAGTACCACTACCTACTCCTCGCACAGCTGTTGAATCAGTGCCACCGCCTACTCCTTGCAGAGCTGTATGATCATTGCCACCACCTAATCCCTGCAGAGCTATTTGATCAGTGCCACCACGTCATCCCCTCAGAGCTATATGATCAGTGCCACCACCTTGTCCACGCAAAGCTGTATGATCAGTGCCACCACCTCATCCCTGCAGAGCTTTATGATCAGTGCCACCATCTTGTCCCCGCACAGCTGTATGATCAGTGCCACCACCTCCTCCCTGCAAAGCTGTATGATTAGAACCATCACCTCATCCTTGTAGAGCTTTAAGATCAGTGCCACCACCTTGTTCACGCTGAGCTGTAACATAAGTGCCACCACTTTGTCCGAGCAGAGCTGCATGATCAGTGCCACCATTTCCTCCCTGCAGAGCTGTATGATCCGTACCACCACCATGTCGCCGCAGAGGTGTATGATCAGTGTCACCACCTTGTCCCCGCAGAGCTATAAGATCAGTGCCACCACCTCGTCCCTGCAGGGCTGTATGATCTGTGCCACCACCTCGTCACTGCAGAACTGTATGATTAGTGCCACCACCTCATCACTGCAGAACTGTATGATCAGTGCCACCACCTATTTCCTTCAGAGGTGTATGATCAGTGCCACCAACTCCTCCCTGCAGAACTGTATGATCAGTACCACCACCTTGTCGCCGCAGAGGTGTATGATCAGTGCAACCACATTGTCCCCGCAAAACTGTATGATCAGTGCCAACACCTCATCCTTGCAGAGCTTTATGATCAGTGTCACCACCTTTTCCCTGCTGAGCTGTATGGTCAGTTCCACCACCTCCTCCCTGCAAAGCAGTATGATTAGTGCCACCACGTCGTCACTGCGGAACTTTATGATCAATGCCACCACCTATTCTCTTCAGAGCTGTATGATCAGTGTCACCACCTCCACTCTGCAGAGCTGTATGATCAGTACCACCACCTTGTCGCCGCAGAGGTGTATTATCAGTGCCACCACCTTGTCCCCACAGAGCTGTATGATCAGTGCCACCTCCTCGTCCCTGCAGAGCTGTGTGATCTGTGCAACTAACTCATCCCTGCAGAGCTGTATGATCAGTGCCACAACCTCATCCCTGCAGAACTGCATGATCAGTGGCTCCAACTTATCCCTAAAGAGATGTATAATCAGTGCAACCACATTGTCCCCGCAAAGCTGTATGATCAGTGTCAACACCTCGTCCTTGCAGAGCTGTATGATCAGTGTCACCACCTCTTCCCTGCAGAGCTGTAAGATCAGTGACACAACCTTGTCCCTGCAGAGCCTTATGATCAGTGCCACCGCCTCCTCCCCACAGAGCTGTATGATCAGTGCAACCACCTCATCCCTGCAGAGCTGTATCTTCAGTGCCACCACCTCATACCTGCAGAGCTGTATGATCAGTGCCACTACCTCATCCCTGCAAACCAGTATGTTTAGTGCCACAACCTCCTCCCTGTAGAGCTGTCTGATCAGTGCCACCACCTTGTCCGCGCTGATCTGTATGTTCAGTGCCACCACCTTTTCCCTGCAGACATGTATGATCAGTGCCACCACCTTGTCGCCGCAGAACTGTATAATCAGTGCCACCACCTTGTCACCGCATGAACAGTGCCACCAGTTGGTCTGCACAGAGTTGTATGATCAGTACCACTACCTAGTCCTCTCACAGCTGTTGAATCAGTGTCACCGCCTACTCCTTGCAGAGCTGTATGATCAGTGCCACCACCTAATCCCTGCAGAGCTATTTGATCAGTGCCACCACGTCATCCCCTCAGAGCTATATGATCAGTGCCACCACCTTGTCCGCGCAAAGCTGTATGATCAGTGCCACCACCTTGTCCCTGCAGAGCTATATGATGAGTGCTACCACCTCATCCCTGCAGACCTGTACGATCAGTGCCACCACATCATCCCTGCAGAGCTTTATCATCAGTGCCACCATCTTGTCCCTGCAGAGCTGTATGATCAGTGCCACCACATCCTCCCTGCAGAGCTGTACGATTAGTACCACCACCTCATCCTTGTAGAGCTTTAAGATCAGTGCCACCACCTTGTCCACGCTGAGCTGTATGTTCAGTGCCACCAACTCCTTCCTGCAGAGCTGTATGATCAGTGCCACGACCTTGTCCCCGCAAAGCTGTAACATAAGTGCCACCACTTTGTCCCCGCAGAGCTGTATGATCAGTGCCACCACCTACTCCCTGCAGAGCTGTATGATCAGTGCCAACTGTTATGATTGAGTCACCGTAGGAGGCAGACACAAAAATAGAAGCTACGTCCAGAAAACCAGAGAAGTTGGCAACTATCAGATTGCAGACCCATGAACCTATCAACAAAACTAGCAGCAGCCGTGGGGGGTTCCTACGGTGCCCTAGACCCCTCGATCACAGCCGGAGAGCTAAATAGCCTAAAGACAGAAAAGGAAATCTAAACTGCCCCAGAGCAGACCCCAAAGTAAAAGGCAGCCCCCAACATATAATGACGGTGAAGCAAGATGAAAAAACACTCACACAGATAGAAAGATAGGCTGAGCAAACGATGGGGCCCAAGCTAACTAAACAGAACAGGAAAGGAAGGTTGCTGTCTGCAATCTGCCAAAACCATATCAAAGACATAAGCCAACAAGCTGATATGGAAAAAGACCCTGAAGCAGCTAGGCTTCAAAAACTAAATCAGCACTCAGTTATTTTCAGAAGACAGAGCTAAAGGAATTCAGCTCACCCCAGCAGGGAATGGCAGAAATCCAGAAAAACAAAGCAAAACAAAGTCAAAGCACAAATGCAAAAAGCCGAGCAGAAAACTTAGCTTTAGAAGACCAGGAATTCAGACTGGTTTCCAAGGATCCCACAGAGAAATCACCCGCAGGGCAGAAGGGCGTCGGCGGCCTTATATTCAGTCAGTAACTCCACCAGCCAGTCATCATCATTAGGCTCAGGTGTTTGATAATCAGGCTCACAACCTTTCTTTACCAGAAGAGGGAGTTCATTGGGCCTCAGTAGTGAAGGGGAAAATGAACTCACAACAGCCAACATCTCCTCCCTGCAAAGCTGTCTAATCAGTGCCACCACCTCCTCTCTGCAGAGCTTTATGATCAGTGCCACCACCTGGTCCTCGCAGAGCTGTATGATCCGTACCACCACCTTGTCGCTGCAGAGGTGTTTGATCAGTGCCACCACTTCATCCCGGCAGAGCTCTATAATGAGTGCCACCACCTCGTCCCTGCTGACCTGTATGATCGGTGCCACCACCTCGTCCCTGCAGAGTTCTTCAGTGTTTTGTTCGCTGGCTCCACTTCATCTCCTCTTCCTCTTGCTGTCTGGGTACCTCAGGGCTCAGTCCTTGGCCCCCATCTCTTCCCTCTCTATACAGCCCCAATTGGACAGACCATCAGCAAATTTGGCTTTCGGTACCATCTTTATGCTGATGACACACAACTGTATACGTCTTCCCCCGACCTTACCCCTCTGTAATACAGAACGCCAGTGACTGTCTGCCCGCAGTCTCCAATATCATCAGAACCGTATGATCAGTGCCACCATCTATTCCCTGCAGAGCTGTATGATCAGTGCCACCACCTATTCCCTTCAGAGCTGTATGATCAGTGCCACCACCTCCTCCCTGTTGAGCTGTATGATCAGTACCACCACCTTGTCGC
The DNA here is from genome assembly GCF_039654945.1 of Dendrobates tinctorius. Lineage (NCBI taxonomy): Eukaryota > Metazoa > Chordata > Amphibia > Anura > Dendrobatidae > Dendrobates > Dendrobates tinctorius. The sequence goes on along the minus strand of NW_027361869.1, from coordinate 8,049,775 downwards.
CGCAGAGGTGTATGATCAGTGTCACCACCTTGTCCCCGCAGAGCTGTATGATCAGTGCCACAACCTCATCCCTGCAGAACCGCATGATCAGTGCCTCCAACTTATCCCTAAAGATATATATAATCAGTGCAACCACATTGTCCCCGCAAAGCTGTATGATCAGTGCCAAACCTCATCCTTGCAAAACTGTATGATCAGTGTCACCACCTCTTCCCTGCAGAGCTGTACGATCTGTGCCACTACCTCATCCCTGCAAAGCTGTATGATTAGTGCCACCACCTCGTCACTTCAGAACTGTATGGTTAGTGCCACCACCTCGTCACTGCAGAACTGTATGATCAGTGCCACCACCTATTCCCTTCAGAGCTGTGTGATCAGTGCCACCACCTCCTCCCTGCAGAGCTGTATGATCAGTACCACCACCTTGTGGCCGCAGAGGTGTATGATCAGTGTCACCACCTCTTCCCTGCAGAGCTGTATGATCAGTGCCACCAACTTCTCCCTGCAGAGCTGTGTGTTCAGTGCCACCACCTCCTCCCTGAAGAGCTGTATGATCAGTGCCACCAACTCCTCCCTGCTGAACTGTATAATTAGTGCCACCACCTCATCCCTGCAGCGCTGTAAGATCTGTGACACAACCTTGTCCCTGCAGAGCCTTATGGTCAGTGCCACCGCCTCCTCACCACAGTGCTGTATGATCAGTGCAACCACCTCATCCCTGCAGAGCTGTATCTTCAGTGCCACCACCTCATCCCTGCAGAGCTGTAAGATCAGTGACACTACCTCATCCCTGCAAACAAGTATGTTCAGTGCCACCACCTCCTCCCTGTAGAGCTGTCTGATCAGTACCACCACTATGTCCGTGCTGAGCTGTATGTTCAGTGCTACCACCTTTCCCTGCAGTGCTGTATGTTCAGTGCCACCAACTCCTCCCTGTAGAGCTGTCTGATCAGTACCACCACTTTGTCCACGCTGAGCTGTATGTTCAGTGCCACCACCTTTCCCTGCAGTGCTGTATGTTCAGCGCCACCACCTCCTCCCTGCAGAGCTGTAAGATCAGTACCACCACCTTGTCCCCGCAGAGCTGTATGATCAGTGCCACAACCTCATCCCTGCAGAACCGCATGATCAGTGCCTCCAACTTATCCCTAAAGAGATATATAATCAGTGCAACCACATTGTCCCCGCAAAGCTGTATGATCAGTGCCAACACCTCATCCTTGCAGAGCTGTATGATCAGTGCCACCAACTCCTCCCTGCAGAGCTGCATGATCATTGCCACCATCTTATCCACACAGAGCTGTATGATCAGTGCCACCACCTACTCCCTGCAGAGCTGTGTGATCAGTGCCACCACCTCCTCCCTGCAGAGTTGTATGATCAATGCCACCACCTCCTCCCCGCAGAACTGTATGATCAGTGCCACCACCTCATCCCTGCAGAGCTTTAAGATCAGTGACTCAACCTTGTCCCTGCAGAGACTTATGATCAGTGCAACCACCTCATCCTTGCAGAACTGTATATTCAGTGCCACCACCTCACCCCTGCAGAGCTGTATAATCAGTGCCACTACCTCATCCCGGCAAACAAGTATGTTCAGTGCCACCACCTCCTCCCTGTAGAGCTGTCTGATCAGTGCCACCACCTTGTCCGCGCTGAGCTGTATAATCAGTGCCACCACCTCTTCCCTGCAGAGCAGTATGAGTAGTACCTCCACCTCATCCTTGCAAAGCTATAAGATCAGAGCCACCACCTTGTCCATGCTGAGCTATATGTTCAGTGCCACCACCTTGTCCCCGCAAAGCTGTATCATAAGTGCCACCAAATTGTCCGAGCAGAGATGTATGATCAGTGCTATCAAATTGTCCCCACAGAGCTGTATGATCAGTGCCACCATCTCCTCTCTGCAGAGCTGTATGATCAGTGCCACAACCTCATCCTTGCAGAACCACATGATCAGTCCCTCCAACTTATCCCTAAAGAGATGTATAATCAGTACAACCACATTGTCCCCGTAAAGATGTATGATCAGTGCCACCACCTTGTCTGCGCAAGGCTGTATGATAACTGCCAACACCTCGTCTCTGCAGAGCTGTATGATCAGTGCCACCAACTCTTCCCTGCAGATCTTTATGATCAGTGCCACCACCTGGCCCTTGCTGGGCTCTATGATCAGTGTCACCACATTGTCCCCGCAGAGCTGTATGATCTGTGCCACTACCTCATCCCTGCAGAGCTGTACCATTAGTGCCACCAAATCGTCACTGCAGAACTGTATGATCAGTGCCACCACCTATTCCCTTCAGAGCTGTGTGATCAGTGCCACCACCTTCTCCATGCAGAGCTGTATGATCAGTACCACCACCTTGTCACCGCAGAGGTGTATGATCAGTGCAACCACATTGTCCCCGCAAAGCTGTATGATCAGTGCCAACACCTCATCCTTGCAGATCTGTATGTTAAGTGTCACCTCCTCTTCCCTGCAGAGCTGTATGATCAGTGCCACCAACTCCTCCCTGCAGAGCTGTATGATCAGTGCCACCATCTTAGCCACACAGAGCTGTATTATCAGTGCCACAACCTACTCCCTGCAGAGCTGTGTGATCAGTGCCACCACCTCCTCCCTGAAGAGCTGTATGATCAGTGCCACCACCTCCTCCCTGCAGAACTGTATGATCAGTGCCACCACTTCATCCATGCAGAGCTGTAAGATCAGTGACACAACCTTGTCCCTGCAGAGCCTTATGATCAGTGCCACCGCCTCCTCCCCAAAGAGCTGTATGATCAGTGCAACCACCTCATCCCTGCAGAGCTGTATCGTCAGTGCCACCACCCTGTCCCCGCAGAGCTGTATGATCAGTGCCACCACCCTGTCCCCGCAGAGCTGTATGATTAGTGCCACCACCCTGTCCTCGTAGAGCTGTATGATCAGTGCCTCCACCTCCTCCCCGCAGAGCTGTATGATCAGTGCCTCCACCTCCTCCCCGCAGAGCTGTATGATCAGTGCCTCCACCTCCTCCCCGCAGAGCTGTATGATCAGTGCCTTCAGGTGACAGTTCTGTGTAATGGAGGGAAGGGGCCGATGTGCAGCAGAAATCACGTTACTTCCATCATCCTAATTATCACCACCTGTAACCCACATCTTAGTAAGAGTGGTGTGAGGTTATAACTCCGATGTGAGAGTTGGAGCGTCAGTGACTGATTATAGAGGAGCTGCTGTACCGCTCTGGGTACTGGGAATATAGAATCGGAGCTTCCGCTGTAGAAGCCGCCTGGAGATTGGATGTGACCCTGTGTATCAGAGCAGTGGGTGATAGCTGAACTGTGAGTCAGGTTGAGCCTTCTCTGTACAGTGATTGGTCGCGGACATCAAACGCTATTCGCTGCTCACATTCTACAAAATAACCAATGGAATGCAGGGGACGTGTCCTCATGAAGCGTGAATAGGGGCAGAGGAGTATAAATAGCCGCTCACTCTGCTCCTCTCATCACTTCTGTTCTCTTCTATACAGAGCTATGGCTAGAACTAAGCAGACCGCTCGGAAATCCACCGGAGGGAAAGCGCCCCGCAAGCAGCTGGCCACTAAGGCCGCCAGGAAAAGCGCTCCCGCCACTGGCGGAGTGAAGAAGCCGCACAGATACCGGCCAGGGACAGTTGCTCTCCGTGAGATCCGCCGCTACCAGAAGTCCACCGAGCTGCTGATCCGTAAGCTTCCCTTCCAGCGCCTGGTGAGAGAAATCGCCCAGGACTTCAAGACTGATCTCCGCTTCCAGAGCTCCGCTGTCATGGCCCTGCAGGAGGCCAGCGAGGCTTATCTGGTGGGGCTGTTTGAGGACACAAATTTGTGCGCGATCCACGCTAAGAGGGTCACCATCATGCCCAAAGATATCCAGCTGGCCCGCCGGATCCGTGGGGAGAGAGCTTAGATCTGTCCTGCCCACCTGACTGCAACACAAAGGCTCTTTTCAGAGCCACCCAATCCTCCCTCAAGAAGAGCGAATTCCTGACCTTTAATACTGCCGGCTTTGCTACCAACCATGGTCCTGATCATGCTCGTGGTGGTGAGGCTGGTAGTTTTGCTACCCCTGCTGATGCTGGCATGGCAGGTGGTGCAAATGACCTTTTTTGGGGTTATGGGCAGAGTATTAAAAAACAACTAGACTTGAGAAGGCCTAACAGATGGACAGGCAACTTCCATCATGTTGGTGTTACTGTTAATAGTCGCCGGCCTTCTGTCTGCGGCAACCACACTGCTTCTTCCTGGCTGTTGGGGCGCTATGCCTCCCTCCCCCTATGCTGCTGTCCTCACTTTGCATGTCCTCCTGCTAGCTTGGGTCAGTTACTATATCATCCACCACTTCATCCTGCTAAACACTGTCTCTTGTGCCTCCTTCGAGCCTGCCACCTGGTTCCAGCAGTCATGGTACTTTATTTCCCAGGGCGTTCTGATGCTTCCTGTATCCCTGGGTGGTCCTTACCAGGTCAGCTCGCCCAGGGTGGGTTGGAATCATGGCCCAGAGGGTCCACTCCAGGAGTCCTCACACAAACAAGGGTGGGTGGTTTTGCTGGGCGTAAAATACTGGTTATGGAAAAGGTTGAGGTGTAACCCACAGGGCAACATGTTTGCCAGCCAACACACTTAGTGTATGGGCATTACAAGTCTAGGAGATCTGGTTCTTTTTTTAATGAGACATTTTTTAAAAGGCCCTCTATATTTTATTCCAAGGGGGGATTGGAGTTATTGGGGTGCATATGACTTGGTAGCAGGGCAGGCCTTGCCGTGAATCCATAATACATGAGGGTGTGCACGAATATATGGGGAGTATACAGCACTGTATGGATACAGGATATTCAACTATAAAATACTATATGTTGGATTATCAGCACTATATGGAGGTATATAATACTACTTGAAGGGTATACTGCACAATGTGTCCGTATACAACAGTATTTGGCAGCTTACAGCACTATATGGGGGTATACAGCCACATATGATGTTATATAGAACAATATGGAGGGCCCACAGCACTTTGTGCAGAGTATTCAGCAATATGTAGGTATCAGCACTACCTTATGCTCATGTCACTATATGGAGGGTAACCAGCACTATGTGAGCCTATACATACAATAGCTATTTGGGGTTTACAGCACTATATGGGGGTATTCTGTAGATGATTCTGAATGGGAGGAGACACGGATTAGATATTAAAGAGAACTTTTTGACAGTGAGGATGATCAATAAGTGGAACAGGCTGCCACTAGAGGTGTTGAGTTCTCCTTCAATGGAAGTCTTCAAACAGAGGCTGGACAGACATCCGTCTGGGAGGATTTAATGAATCTTGCACTGAGCTGGAACATTCCATGATTCAGGCTTATATAGAACAGATGCTCTCGGATTTGTGTCTGCAGCACTAGATGGGGAGTATACAGCACACGTAGACTTTGTAGTGCTGTATACCACCCAGTAGGTGGTATGGAGGATGTGCAGCACCGTACGGGGTGTGTATACATTGCCTGCAGCTCCAGGGCTGATCAGTCTCAACTCCACTTCCAGCAGTGATCGGAGCGGACCCCACACGGAGACCCGGTAACGTTATATCTGGGCGTCTCCGTGTGGGGTCCGCACTGATCACAGGAGGCCGCATCTAGCACAGATCGGATGATACAATCCGCACATGTTCTACCAGGAGGAGCCCGATGTGCTGAGCGCTGCCGGGAGAACACGTGTACATGAGGAGCAGCAGGTAGAAGTGCAATAAGGAGTTAAACGGAGGAGGAAGCACGTCTATCGATTGGTCGGTTCCTGTGGGCGGAGCTTTATAACCGTTTGATGGTTTGAATCTCCCGCTCAGTCGTGCTCTCGGCCCTCGATCATTAACCCTTCAGTGACTGTTCTCTGCTTGTGGAAGAGACATCATTTCCCAATCACTGTCAGGAGTAAGCGGCCATTATACCTGCAGATCATGTGGTAAAGTGAGATTGTATTAACCCCTCAATCCCCAGAACGGTGGCCGCTGCTCATTATCTCACCAACCACATTTATGCACTTATCTTGTATGCGAGACTTTTTCTCCTCTGGAGGGATGGCGCTCTCCGCACTCAGAAATACACAGGCTCCGGAGCCGCCTCATCTCCAGTCCTCGCTATGGTCCGCCAGGCTCGGATGACGGCGCTGTACATTCGGGGTGCGGACTCTGTTCTCTCTTCTGGCTCCGACTACTGATAAATAGGATAAGACACCAGAAACCTCCCCGTCATGAGGGGAACGAGCCGCTAATGTCCGGCTGCGGGGAGGGAGCGGCTTCATCCATCAGCCCGAGCACAGGAGACCGCTGCCGGCTGTAGCTCCAGTCCATGTTATTAGGAGCAGTCAGGAGGTCACAATCAGTGGCCACATGTAGATGGTAAATGAGGAGGGTGGTAGTGATGAGATGCAGGCGCTGGACATACCGGGGAGCCGCCACTAACAAGGGGGAGCAGTTACCGGTACAGGATGTGACCGCTCCTCACTGGATTTACACCAATCCTGAGAAATAGGATCTGACCAGACTCCATCACCGCAGTCATCAAATATCAGGAATTGTAGCTTCTCCAGAACACATGTGGGCGGCTCTGATAGGAGCCTTTGGGGGAGGCGCATCTATCCAGCGACAATCCCCGGGAGTATTCGCTGCCTCCTGACACACACACTGATCTGATCAGGAAGACATATAGCAGAATCACGTTCATCTCACGGCAGAACTTGGATTTCTGCTCTGTAGTGACCACATCACAGCAAGGTATGTACTGTGGTGCAGAGATGTCTGTGCTGCACAGTGCGGATATACTGTATGCCCCCAGAACCTGGCAGCTGTATATTATAGATCAAGGAGAATAAACCACATCACCCCAAGTCCGCGGTGCCAGCTCCAGTATGGAAGGAGACATGCCAGGACACATGCAAGACACATGCAAGACACATGCCAGGCTGTGACAACTAGTATACTTACAGGCACCAGAACGCAGGAATAGGAAATCGTAGCCTCTCAGGTAGAAGATGTGGGTGGCTCTGAAAAGAGCCTTTGGGTTATCAGCACAGAAAAGAATACAATTAACCTCCGAAGCCGTAGAGAGTGCGGCCCTGGCGCTTGAGCGCGTACACCACGTCCATAGCGGTGACGGTCTTCCTCTTGGCGTGCTCGGTGTAGGTGACGGCGTCACGGATCACGTTCTCCAGGAAGACTTTCAGGACCCCGCGAGTCTCTTCATAGATGAGGCCGGAGATGCGCTTGACGCCTCCTCTACGAGCGAGACGGCGGATGGCAGGCTTGGTGATGCCCTGGATGTTATCACGGAGCACCTTCCTGTGCCGCTTAGCGCCGCCCTTCCCAAGACCTTTTCCTCCTTTGCCGCGACCAGACATCTTCCAAGTAGTCAGCTGTAACTGATGCTAAAACCGAACGACCCCTCCTTTATATACAGGAGAGACGGACCAGAGAGAGAACTGCAGAGATGACGCGCCCCAGGGCGGGGCTTACAGAATCCACATGAGCTCCTCCCTTCCTCTGCTGTTTGGCTGAGCACACAACTGTTGGAGAGTTTGAATTTCCCGCTCATTGTTCAGTTTCCCTTTTCTTTCCAGCTTGTAATATAATGTCACTTCTTCCCCTGTGATGAGAATTATTCCAGATTCAGCCTATAGATAAATGGGCAGCACAAATAGAGGGGAGCAGACACGGCCCCAGTATATGTCAGGAGTACAGAACAGACTGTAACCACAGATATTACAGGCAGCCGCCCAGGGGATCTCACACCGGTAGATACACTGCCTGATATAAGGCTCAGTCCTCAGTAATCACAGGATCTCCGGTTTTCATAGAGAATATTACATTTATATTAACCCCAGGGCTAAGCCCTCTCTGCCTTTATTCAGGTCTTATATTCCCGCATTAGGGACATTTGTGCTATGATAGGAGTCATCATTACTTCGGGCAATTATGACACTATTGTCCTTATATTTGTGTTTTCTTCTTCCCCTGGCAATGATTCTTTTTTCCACCACATCATAGCTCACATTGCTGCAGAGTAGGGACCTGCTGTCAGCTACAATTAACTAGGAAAAACAATTATTAACATAATGACAGAAAAGGCTGAAAATCAGAGCTCAGCAGTGATCCTGACTGATCCCAGCCGCCAATATCGCCCCATATCCTGCAGTAATTATTTAAAAAACATCTGTGAGGAGGATGTGATGGGAGATGATGTCATGACATGTCTGACCTAAAGGATCCTGACATCACAGTGTAATGTATTGTGCACTGAGCTCTCGGCAATCTTCTCTACATGATCGCACATTTCCCATCACAGACCTCCTGCCTGGAGCTGCAGGTGGGATCTGCTTGGAAGAGCAGAATTGGTCTCCCCTGAAAGGCTTCTCCGCAAGGGCAATTATGCCGAGAGAGTCGGCGCCGGCGCTCCGGTGTATCTGGCCGCTGTGCTGGAGTATCTGACTGCTGAGATCCTGGAATTGGCCGGCAATGCTGCCCGGGACAACAAGAAGACCCGCATCATCCCCCGTCACCTGCAGCTGGCGGTGCGCAATGACGAGGAGCTCAACAGGCTGCTGGGTGGGGTGACCATTGCCCAGGGGGGCGTCCTGCCCAACATCCAGGCCGTGCTGCTGCCCAAGAAGACCGAGAGCAGCAAGGCGAGCAAGAGCAAGTGAGCGCTGCCGCCGATCTCTGTCCACAACACCAAAGGCTCTTCTAAGAGCCACCCACACCGTCGCCACAAGAGCTGACACCGCTGATCTCTGCGTGCTCACATGGGACTGACGTTAGACACCACGGGCTGCCGCCACCAGTTTGTAGGTTGGTGCCCATACACACTTGATTCCGGGGTTCAACACAAAACACTGAGGATGCCCATGTCTGGGTTATCACATGAAGCCTCAGACCTGTGTGGGGAGAGGAGTCCTCGAATAGTCACAGGAAATGTCCCTCATTAGTGAATGTCTTGATACTCGGGCCCCTGACTCCGCTGTGGAGATTACATGCGGTTATCACGTCCCGGAGTATCGGGGGATGGCGGCCGGTGATTGTCCACATCAGTGACTGCTGCTCCTCCCGGAGGGCGATCCCGTGATGGCGGCTCTGGAAGGCCGGACTCTGCGCGGTTCTCTGTGTGACCGGATTGTGATGTCCGCTAATAATCCTCGGCGGAAGAAGAGCGGGAAGTTCAAATCCCCAAACGGATCCTGCGATCAGACAATGAGCGGGAATCCTCGGTTAAGCGCCGCCCTCAGCCTTCAGCGATGTACATAGACGCCTTTCCTCCTCTGTTTAACCTCTTACTTGCCTTGTTCCTGCTGATCCCCTCTTATTTACCAGTGTTCATAGATGCGCCACCTTCATCTCACATCGGGCTCCTCGAGAACATCTGCTGCTTATAGCCCCCTGTAATCAGTGCAGAAACAGCTGGGAGTCCCGATAATACTGTAAGTGACTGAGGAGATTGCGGCACGTGCAGATCGAGCTAATTGCCATCATTGGTGAAAAGTCCTAGAGCTACACAGAGGGTTAACCCCACATTAGTGTAGTGTAATTATCCGCAGGTTCACTGAACAAATATTATGTAACAGAAGAAAATTAATTAAGCCAATAAACCACAAATCCTCCTGCTTTTCTGTAATTACTAAAAAAAAAAGCACAGATGAAAACCTATGTACTGAAGGGGGAGCGTGATAGGCGACGCGCTGGTTCCAGCATCAATGTGCTCTCCATCCGCATGCCATACTCCATACCCCGTCCCCCATTTTTGGCCTGTATGATCAGTGCCACCACTTCACCCCTGCAGAGTTCTATAATGAGTGCCACCACCTCGTCCCTGCTGACCTGTATGTTCAGTGCCACCACCTTTTCCCTGCAGAGCTGTATGTTCAGTGCCACCACCTTTTCCCTGCAGAGCTGTATGTTCAGTGCCACCACCTTTACAAGCAGAGCTGTATGTTCAGTGCCACCACCTTTACATGCAGAGCTGTATGATCAGTGCCACCACCTTTTCGCCGCAGAACTGTATAATCAGTGCCACCACATTGTCAACGCAAGCTGTATGATCAGTGCCACCACCTACTCCTTGCAGAGCTGTATGATCAGTGCCACCACCTAATCCCTGCAGAGCTTTTTGATCAGTGCCACCACGTCATCCCCTCAGGGCTACCTGATTAGTGCCACCACCTTGTACACGCAAAGCTGTCTGATCAGTGCCACCACCTTGTCCACGAAAAGTTGTATGATCAGTGCCACCACCTCGTCTCTGCAGACCTGTATGATCAGTGCCACTACATCATCCCTGCAGAGCTTTATGATCAGTACCACCATCTTGTCCCAGCAGAGCTGTACGATCAGTGCCACCACCTATTCCCTGCAGAGCTGTATGATCAGTGCCACCACCTCCTCCCTGCAGAGCTGTATGATCAGTGCCACAACCTCATCCCTGCAAACCAGTATGTTTAGTGCCACAACCTCCTCCCTGTAGAGCTGTCTGATCAGTGCCACCACCTTGTCCGCGCTGAGCTGTATGTTCAATAACACCACCTTTTCCCTGCAGACCTGTGTGATCAGTGCCACCACCTTGTCGCCGCAGAACTGTATAATCAGTGCCACCACCTTGTCGCCGCAGAGGTGTATGATCAGCGTCACCAACTTTTCCCTGAAGAGCTGTATGATCAGTGCCACCACCTCATCCCTGCAGGGCTGTATGATCTGTGCTACTGAAACATCCCTGCAGAGCTGTATGATCGGTGCCACTACCTCATCCCTGCAGAACTGCATGATCAGTGCCACGACCTCGTCACTGCAGAGCTGTATGATCAGTGCCAACATCTTGTCCCCACAAAGCTGTATCATAAGTGCCACCACTTTGTCCGAGCAGAGCTGTATGATCAGTGCCATCAAATTGTCCCGGGACAGCTGTATGATCAGTGCCACCACCTACTCCCTGCATAGCTGTATGATCAGTGCCACCATCTCCTCCCTGCAAAGCTGTATAATCAGTGCCACCACCTCCTCTCTGCAGAGCTGTATGATCTGTGCCACCACCACATCCCTGCAAACCAGTATGTTCAGTGCGACAACCTCCTCCCTGCAGAGCTGTATAATCAGTGCCACCACCTTGTCTCTGCAGAGCTGTATGATTAGTGCCACCACCTGGTCCTTGCAGAGCTGTATGATCAGTAACACCACCTTGTCGCCGCAGAGGTGTATGATCAGTGCCACCACCTCATCCCTGCAGGCTGTATGATCTGTGCTACTGAATCATACCTGCAGAGCTGTATGATCGGTGTCACTACCTCATCCCTGCAGAACTGCATGATCAGTGCCACCACCTTGTCCCCACAAAGCTGTATCATAAGTGCCACCACTTTGTGCGAGCAGAGCTGTATGATCAGTGTCACCAACTTTTCCCTGCAGAGCTGTATGATCAGTGCCATCACCTCATCCCTACAGGGCTGTATGATCTGTTCTACTGAATCATCCCTGCAGAGCTGTATGATCGGTGCCACTACATCATCCCTGCAGAACTGCAAAATCAGTGCCACGACCTCGTCACTGCAGAGCTGTATGATTAGTACCACCACCTTGTGGCCGCAGAGGTGTATGATCAGTGCCACCTCCTCGTCCCTGCAGAGCTGTATGATCTGAGCCACTATCTTATCCCTGCAGAACTGCATGATCAGTGCCTCCAACTTATCCCTAAAGAGATGTATAATCAGTGCAACCACATTATCCCCGCAAAGCTGTATGATCAGTGCCACCACCTTGTCCCTGCTGAGCTGTATAATCAGTGCCACCACGTCCTCCCTGCTGAGCTGTATGATCAGTGCCACCACCTCCTCCCTGCAAAGCAGTATGATTAGTGCCACCACCTCGTCACTGCAGAACTTTATGATCAGTGCCACCACATATTCCCTTCAGAGCTGTATGATCAGTGCCACCACCTCCTCTCTGCAGAGCTGTATGATCAGTACCACCACCTTGTCGCCTCAGAGGTGTATTATCAGTGTCACCACCTTGTCCCCGCAGAGCTGTATGATCAGTGCCACCTCCTCGTCCCTGCAGAGCTGTATGATCAGTGCCACCACCTGGTCCTTGCAGCGCTGTGTGATCTGTGCCACTACCTCATCCCTGCAGAGCTTTATGATCAGTGTCACCACCTCTTCCCTACAGAGCTGAATGATCAATGCCACCACCTACTCCCTGCAGAGCTGTAAGATCAGTGACACAACCTTGTCCCTACAGAGCCTTATGATCAGTGCCACCGCCTCCTCCCCATAGAGCTGTATGATCAGTGCAACCACCTCATCCCTACAGAGCTGTATGATCAGTGCAACCACCTCATCCCTACAGAGCTGTATGATCAGTGCCACCACCTATTCCCTTCAGAGCTGTATGATCAGTGTCACCACCTCCTCTCTGCAGAGCTGTATGATCAGTACCACCACCTTGTCGCCGCAGAGGTGTATTATCAGTGCCACCACCTTGTCTCCACAGAGCTGTATGATCAGTGCCACCTCCTCGTCCCTGCAGAGCTGTATGATCAGTGGCTCCAACTTATCCCTAAAGAGATGTATAATCAGTGCAACTACATTGTCCCTACAAAGCTGTATGATCAGTGCCAACACCTCGTCCTTGCAGAGCTGTATGATCAGTGTCACCACCTCTTCCCTGCAGAGCTGTATAATCAGTGACACCACCTCATACCTGCAGAGCTGCATGATTAGTGCCACCATCTTATCCACACAGAGCTGAATGATCAATGCCACCACCTACTCCCTGCAGAGCTGTAAGATCAGTGACACAACCTTGTCCATGCAGAGCCTTATGATCAGTGCCACCGCCTCCTCACCACAGAGCTGTATGATCAGTGCCACCTCCTCGTCCCTGCAGAGCTGTGTGATCTGTGCCACTACCTCATCCCTGCAGAGCTGTATGATCTGAGCCACTAACTCATCCCTGCAGAGCTGTATGATCAGTGCCACAACCTCATCCCTGCAGAGCTGCATGATCAGTGGCTCCAACTTATCCCTAAAGAGATGTATAATCAGTGCAACCACATTGTCCCCGCAAAGCTGTATGATCAGTGCCAACACCTCGTCCTTGCAGAGCTGTATGATCAGTGCAACCATCTTATCCACACAGAGCTGAATGATCAATGCTACCATATCCTCCCTGCAAAGCTGTATAATCAGTGCCACCACCTCCTCTCTGCAGAGCTGTATGATCAGTGCCACCACCTCATCCCTGCAGAGCTTTAAGATCAGTGCCACCACCTGGTCCTTGCAGAGCTGTATGATCAGTACCACCACCTTGTCGCCGCAGAGGTGTATGATCAGTGCCACCACCTCATCCCTGCAGGGCTGTATGATCTGTGCTACTGAAACATCCCTGCAGAGCTGTATGATCGGTGCCACTACCTCATCCCAGCAGAACTGCATGATCAGTGCCACAACCTCGTCACTGCAGAGCTGTATGATCAGTGCCACCATCTTGTCCCCACAAAGCTGTATCATAAGTGCCACCACTTTGTCCGAGCAGAGCTGTATGATCAGTGCCATCAAATTGTCCCCGCAGAGCTATATGATCAGTGCCACCACCTACTCCCTGCAGAGCTGTATGATCAGTGCCACCATCTCCTCCCTGCAAAGCTGTATAATCAGTGCCACCACCTCCTCTCTGCAGAGCTGTATGATCTGTGCCACCACCTCATCCCTGAAAACCAGTATGTTCAGTGCGACAACCTCCTCCCTGCAGAGCTGTATGATCAGTGCCACCACCGTGTCGCCACAGAACTGTAAATCAGTGCCACCACCTTGTCACCGCAAAGTTGTATGATCAGTGCCACCACTTTGTCCGAGCAGAGCTGTATGATCAGTGCCACAACCTCATCCCTGCAGAACCACATGATCAGTGCCTCCAACTTATACCTAAAGAGATGTATAATCAGTGCAACCACATTGTCCCTGCAGAGCTGTATGATCAGTCACACCACCTCTTACCTGCATGGCTGCATGATCAGTGCCACCAACTCCTCCCTGCAGAGCTGTATGATCAGTGCCACCACCTTATCCACACAGAGCTGTATAATCAGTGCCACCTCCTACTGCCTGCAGAGCTGTATGATCAGTGCCACCATCTAATCCCTGCAGAGCTGTATAATCAGTGCCACCACCTCGTCTCTGCAGTGCTGTATGATTAGTGCCACCACCTGGTCCTTGCAGAGCTGTATGATCAGTACCACCACCTTGTCGCCGCAGAGGTGTATGATCAGTGTCACCACCTTGTCCCTGCAGGTCTGTAGGATCTGTGCCACCACCTATTCCCTTCAGAGCTGTATGATCAGTACCACCACCTTGTCGCCACAGAGGTGTATGATCAGTGTCACCAACTTTTCCCTGCAGAGCTGTATGATCAGTGACACGCCACCACCTCATCCCTGCAGGCTGTATGATCTGTGCTACTGAATCATCCCTGCAGAGCTGTATGATCGGTGCCGCTACCTCATCCCTGCAGAAGTGCATGATCAGTGCCACCACCTTGTCCCCACAAAGCTGTATGATAAGTGCCACCACTTTGTGCGAGCAGAGCTGTATGATCAGTGCCATAAAATTGTCCCCGCAGAGCTTTATGATCAGTGCCACCACCTACTCCCTGCAGAGCTGCAAGATCAGTTCAACCACCTCATCCCTGCAGAGCTGTATCTTCAGTGCCATCACCTCATACCTGCAGAGCTGTATGATCAGTGCCACTACCTCATTCCTGCAAACCAGTATGTTCAGTGCCACAACCTCCTCCCTGTAGAGCTGTCTGATCAGTGCCACCACCTTGTACACGCTGAGCTGTATGTTCAGTGCCACCACCTTTCCATGCAGAGCTGTTTGCTCAGTGCCACAACCTCCTCCCTGCAGAGCTGTACGATTAGTACCTCCACCTCATCCTTGTAGAGCTTTAAGATCAGAGCCACCACCTTGTCCATGCTGAGCTATATGTTCAGTGCCACCACCTTGTCCCCGCAAAGCTGTATCATAAGTGCCACCACTTTGTCCGAGCATAGCTGTATGATCAGTGCCATCAAATTGTCCCCACAGAGCTGTATGATCAGTGCCACCATCTGCTCCCTGCAAAGCTGAATAATCAGTGCCACCACCTCCTCTCTGCAGAGCTTTATGATCAGTGCCACCACCTGGTCCTTGCAGAGCTGTATGATCAGTACCAACACCTTGTCGCCGCAGAGGTGTATGATCAGTGTCACCAACTTTTCACTGCAGAGCTGTATGATCAGTGCCACCACCTCATCCCTGCGGGGCTGTATGATCTGTGCTACTGAATCATCCCTGCAGAGCTGTATGATCGCTGCCACTACCTCATCCCTGCAGAACTGCATGATCAGTGCCACAACCTCGTCACTACAGAGCTGTATGATCAGTGCCACCACCTTGTCCCCACAAAGCTGTATCATAAGTGCCACCACTTTGTCCGAGCAGAGCTGTATGATCAGTGCCACCATCTCCTCCCTGCAAAGCTGTGTAATCAGTGCCACCACCTCATCCCTGCAGAGCTGTATGATAAGTGCCACAACATCATCCCTGATCAGTGCATCCAACTTATACCTAAAGAGATGTAGAAACAGTGCAACCACATTGTCCCCGCAAAGCTGTATGATCAGTGCCAACACCTCGTCCTTGCAGAGCTGTTTGATCAGTGCCACCACCTCGTCCCTGCAAAGCTGTATGAGGAGTGCTACCACCTCATCTCTGCAGACCTGTATCATCAGTGCCACCACATCATCCCTGCAGATCTTCATAATCAGTGCCACCATCTTGTCCCCGCAGAGCTGTATGATCAGTGCCACCACCTCCTCCCTGCAGAGCAGTATGATTAGTACCTACACCTCATCCTTGTGGAGCTTTAAGATCAGAGCCACCACCTTGTCCACGCTGAGCTATATGTTCAGTGCCACCACCTTGTCCCTGCAAAGCTGTATCATAAGTGCCACCACTTTGTCTGAGCAGAGCTGTTTGATCAGTGCCATCAAATTGTCCCCACAGAGCTGTATGATCAGTGCCACCATCTCCTCCCTGCAAAGCTGTATAATCAGTGCCACCACCTCCTCTCTGCAGAGCTTTATGATCAGTGCCACCAACTGGTCCTTGCACAGCTGTATGATCAGTACCACCACCTTGTCGACGCAGAGGTGTATGATCAGTGTCACCAAATTTTCCCTGCAGAGCTGTATGATCAGTGCCACCACCTCATCCCTGCAGAACTGCATGATCAGTGCCACAACCTAGTCACTGCAGAGCTGTATGATCAGTGCCACCACCTTGTCCCCACAAAGCTGTATCATAAGTGCCACCACTTTGTCCGAGCAGAGCTGTATGATCAGTGCCATCAAATTGTCCCCGCAGAGCTGTATGATCAGTGCCACTACCTACTCCCTGCAGAACTGCATGATCAGTGCCACAACCTAGTCACTGCAGAGGTGTATGATCAGTGCCACCACCTTGTCCCCACAAAGCTGTATCATAAGTGCCACCACTTTGTCCGAGCAGAGCTGTACGATCAGTGCAATCAAATTCTCCCCGCAGAGCTGTATGATCAGTGCAATCAAATTCTCCCCGCAGAGCTGTATAATCAGTGCCACCACCTACTCCCTGCAGAGCTTTATGATCAGTGCCACCATCTCCTACCTGCAAAGCTGTATAATCAGTGCCACCACCTCCTCTCTGCAGAGCTGTATGATCTGTGCCACTACCTCATCCCTAAAGAGCTGTATGATCAGTGCCACAACCTCATCCCTGAAGAACCGCATGATCAGTGCCTCCAACTTATACCTTAAGAGATGTATAATCAGTGCAACCACTTTGTCCCCGCAAAGCTGTATGATCAGTGCCAACACCTCGTCCTTGCAGAGTTGTTTGATCAGTGTCACCACCTCTTCCCTGCAGAGCAGTATGATCAGTGACATCACCTCTTACCTATAGAGCTGCATGATCAGTGCCACCTCCTCGTCCCTGCAGAGCTGTGTGATCTGTGCCACCAACTCCTCCCTGCAGAGCTGTATGATCAGTGCCACCATCTTATCCACACAGAGCTGTATAATCAGTGCCACCTCCTACTTCCTGCAGAGCTGTATGATCAGTGCCACCATCTCCTCCCTGCAGAGCTGTATAATCAGTGCCACCACCTCGTCTCTGCAGAGATGTTTGATTAGTGCCACCACCTGGTCCTTGCAGAGCTGTATGATCAGTACCACCACCTTATCGACGCAGAGGTGTATGATCAGTGTCACCACCTTGTCCCTGCAGAGCTGTATGATCAGTGCCACCACCTTGTCCCTGCAGGTCTGTAGGATCTGTGCCACTACCTCATCCCTGCAAAGCTGTTTAATCAGTGCCACCACCTCCTCTCTGCAGAGCTGTATGATCTGTGCCACTACCTCATTCCTGAAGAGCTGTATGATCTGTGCCACTACCTCATCCCTGCAGAGCTGTATGATCAGTGCCACAACCTCATCCCTGAAGAACTGCATGATCAGTGCCTCCAACTTATACCTTAAGAGATGTATAATCAGTGCAAACACATTGTCCCCGCAAAGCTGTATGATCAGTGCCACCACCTGGTCCTTGCAGAGCTGTATGATCAGTACCACCACCTTATCGCCGCAGAGGTGTATGATCAGTGTCACCACCTTGTCACTGCAGAGCTGTATGATCAGTGCCACCACCTTGTCCCTGCAGGTCTGTAGGATCTGTGCCACTACCTCATCCCTGCAAAGCTGTATAATCAGTGCCACCACCTCCTCTCTGCAGAGCTGTATGATCTGTGCCACTACCTCATTCCTGAAGAGCTGTATGATCAGTGCCACCACCTCCTCCCTGAAGAGCTGTATGATCAGTGCAACCACTTCCTCTCCGCAGAACTGTATGATCAGTGCCACCACCTCATCCCTACAGAGCTGTAAGATCAGTGACACAACCTTGTCCCTGCAGAGCCTTATGATCAGTGCCACCGCCTCCTCCCCACAGAGCTGTATGATCAGTGCAACCACCTCATCCCTGCAGAGCTGTATCTTCAGTGCCACCACCTCATCCCTGCAGAGCTGTATGATCAGTGCCACTACCTCATCACTGCAAACAAGTATGTTCAGTGCCACCACCTCCTCCCTGTAGAGCTGTCTGATTAGTACCACTACCTTGTCCATGCTGAGCTGTATGTTCAGTGCCACCACCTTTTCCCTGCAGAGCTGTATGTTCAGCACCACCACCTCCTCCCTGCAGAGCTGTATTATCAGTACCACCACCCTGTCCCCGCAGAGTTGTATGATCAGTGGTGGCATTTATGCACATGTAATCGAAGTACATGAATCAAAGTACTACTGTCAGTTATAGCATGGCAGTTAGACAGGGCAGGAGACAGGTAAGACATTTATATACATCTAGTCCCTGTACATTTGGAGCACATCAAATATATACCATAACCATTTGTATAATTTATATCCTGGCCGCTGCATTCACACACATCCACCGCCCTTGCATTAACTCTCTACACTCCATCCATATCGGCCCCTCTCTCCTTTCCTTTGTATAGCACTCACGCTCTTTTCACATTGTTAAATTGCACAGATCCAGGCAGTCCCACCATTCAACATCAGAGACGCTCTCACAAATCACTTAACAATCTGCTCACTCTTTCTATCCTCCTTCTCCTAGTCGCAGGAGACATTGCTCCCAACCTTGGTCCCCCATGTTATAGAAAGTCAAACCCCCCAACTGCTACACTTAGAAACCCCTCTAATCTTATTAATATTCCCTGCATGCCATCTGTCTCTTTTAATTGTGCACTTTGGAATTCTCGCTTAGTTTGTAACAAACTCTCCTTCATACATGACTTCTTTCTTTCTAATTCTCTTAACCTTCTGGCTCTTACTGAAACCTGGATCCAGCAGTCAGACACTACCGCTGCTGCTGCTCTTTCATACGGGGGGCTACACTTCTCTCATACCCCAAGATCAGACAGTAGAGCAGGTGGAGGCGTTGGTCTGCTCCTATCACCAAAATGTACCTTTCAGGTTATCCCTCAAGTACCCTCACTTGTCTTCCCTTCTTTTGAGGTCCATGCCGTCAGACTCTACACCCCCTTCTCCATGCGAGTGGCGGTGGTGTATCGTCCTCCCGGCCCCTCCCATCAGTTCCTGGATCATTTTGCCACTTGGCTTCCACATTTTCTCTCCTGTGACATCCCTACCCTCATCATGGGAGATTTCAACATTCCCATTGCTCTTCCCCTCTCACCATCTGCTGCTCACCTTTTATCTCTAACCTCCTCATTTGGCCTTTCGCAGCTTACTAATTCTCCAACGCATGAAGTCGGAAACTCCCTCGACTTGGTCTTCTCTCGGCTTTGTGCAGTGGATGATTTTGCAAACTCCCCTCTCCCGCTCTCTGACCACAATCTTCTTTCATTCTCTATCAAGAACTGCCAGGCTGCTCAGGTCACCCCCACTGTCCAGACTTATAGAAACATACAGGCCATTAACACCCAGAAACTTACGAAGAACTTGCAGTCTTCATTGGCCCCTATCTCCTCCCTCTCATGCCCTGATTCTGCATTGAAGCATTACAATGAAACACTTCAAAGTGCCCTGGATGAATTTGCACCCCTTATAACTAGAACACCACAACACAGACGGCGACAACCCTGGCACACGGTGCAAACACGTTTCCCAAACACGTTTCCTGCAGCGGTGCTCCAGGTGCGCCGAACGTCTGTGGAGAAAATCCAATCTACACGAAGATTTCATCCATTATAAGTTTATGCTTTGAACATACAACACTGCCCTTCACCTCTCCAAACAAACCTATTTCAACACCCTCATCACCTCACTGTCCAATAACTCGAAACGTCTCTTTGACACTTTTCATTCTCTTCTCAACCCAAGAGTACAGGCCCCAACCTCGGAGCTCCGAGCTGACGATCTGGCCAATTACTTCAAAGAAAAAATTGACCAGATCCGACAGGAAATTATCTCCCAATCACCTCATACCATGCACTGTCCTCCCTCCCCCACTGCATCTAGCTCACTCTCTGATTTTGAACCAGTCACAGAAGAAGAAGTAAGCAGGCTCCTTGCATCTTCTCGCCCAACTACTTGCACCAGTGACCCATTTCCGTCACATCTCCTCCAGTCCCTTTCCCCTGCTGTCACCCCTCACCTAACTAAACTATTTAACCTCTCTCTCTTCAGGTATTTTTCCCTCCACATTTAAGTTTGCCATCAAACATCCACTACTTAAAACACCATCCCTCGACCAAAACTGTGCCGCTAACTATAGACCTGTCTCTAATCTTCCCTTCATCTCTAAACTCCTGGAACGCCTGATCCACTCCCGTCTTATCCGCTATCTCTCAGAAAACTCTGTTCTCGACCCTCTCCAATCCGATTTCCGTTCTGTACACTCCACTGAAACTGCCCTCACTAAAGTCTATAATGATCTGCTAACAGCTAAATCAAATGGTCATTACTCCATGCTAATTCTCTTGGATCTCTCTGCAGCATTCGACACTGTGGATCATCAGCTCCTCCTCACTATGCTCCGTTCCATTGGCCTCAAGGACACCGTTCTCTCCTGGTTCTCCTCCTATCTCTCTGACTGCTCCTTTACTGTATCTTTTGCCGGTTCCTCCTCCTCTCACCTTCCCCTTACTGTTGGGGTCCCCCAAGGATCGGTTCTAGGCCCTCTCCTCTTCTCCTTGTACACTGCCCCTATTGGTCAAACAATCAGTAGATTTGGTTTCCAGTACCATCTCTATGCTGATGACACCCAATTATACGCTTCTTCTCCTGACATCACGCCAGCCTTTCTAGAAAACACCGGCGATTGTCTAAACGCTGTGTCTAATATCATGTCCTCACTATATCTGAAACTGAACCTGTCAAAGACTGAACTCCTGATGTTTCCTCCCTCTACTAATGTACCTATACCCAACATTGCTATTTCTGTGTGTGGTTCCACTATTACTCCCCAGTAAAAGGCCCGCTGTCTTGGGGTCATACTTGATTCCGAGCTTTCCTTTGCCCCCTACATTCGATCACTGGCTCGCTCTTGTCATCTGCACCTCAAAAACATTTCTAGAATTCGACCTTTTCTTACTTTTGACTCTGCAAAAGCTCTTACTGTTTCCCTTATTCATTCTCCTCTCGACTATTGTAACTCTCTTCTAATCAGTCTCCCTCTTACCAAACTCTCCCCCCTCCAATCTGTCTTGAATGCTGCAGCCAGGATTATATTCCTCACCAATCGTTACACCGATGCCTCTACCTTGTGCCAGTCATTACACTGGCTACCCATCCACTCCAGAATTCAGTATAAACTTATTACCCTCACCCACAAAGCCTTCCATGGCTCAGCACCACCCCACATCTCCTCCCTTGTTTCAGTATACCACCCTACCCGCGCCCTCCGTTCTGCTGATGACCTGAGGTTAGCATCCTCAATAGTCAGAACCTCCCACTCCCGTCTCCATGACTTTACACGTGCAGCGCCAATTCTTTGGAATGCACTTCCCAGGTCAATACGATTAGTCCCCAATCCCCACAATTTTAAGCGTGCCCTGAAAACGCATTTATTCAGACTGGTCTATCGCCTCAACACATTAACCTAATCTATCCCCGTGTGGCACAGCCAAAAGTTTTACCATAACCAGTTTTCCCGCATCATGTTCTCACATGTTTTATGCATCCATTAGCCCTCTGTGTCCGTACTGTCACATACCTAACAGTATGGCTGGTTCCTACAATCAGGGCAACTGTTACCACCCACCTTTCGTGTCTACCTCTTTCCTCATAGACTGTAAACTTGTGAGCAGGGCCCTCTTTCCTCTTGGTATTTGTTATAATCTACTGTATGTGATTACTGTTATACTGTAATGTCTATTGTCTGTACAAATCCCCTTTGAAATGTAAAGTGCTGCGGAATATGTCGGCGCTATAAAAATAAAATTTTGTATTATTATTATTATTATCATTATCAGTGCCACAACCTCATCCCTGCAGAACCGCATGATCAGTGCCTCCAACTTATCCCTAAAGAGATATATAATCAGTGCAACCACATTGTCCCCGCAAAGCTGTAAGATCAGTGCCACCACCTAATCCCTGCAGAGCTATTCGATCAGTTCCACCACGTCATCCCCTCAGGGCTACATGATCAGTGCCACCAACTCATCCCTGCAGACCTGTATGATCAGTGCCACCACCTTGTAGCCGCAGAACTGTATAATCAGTGCCACCAGTTGGTCAGCACAGAGCTGTATGATCAGTACCACCACCAAGTCCCCGCAGAGCTGTATGATCAGTGCCACCGCCTACTCCCTGCAGAGCTGTATGATCAGTGCAACCACCTCATCCCTGCACAGCTGTATCTTCAGAGCCACCACCTCTCACTGCAGAGCTGTATAATCAGTGCCACTACCTCATCCCTGCAAACCAGTTTAGTGCCACAACCTCCTCCCTGTAGAGCTGTCTGATCAGTGCCACCACCTTGTCCGCGCTGATCTGTATGTTCAGTGCCACCACCTTTTCCCTGCAGACATGTATGATCAGTGCCCCCACCTTGTCGCCGCAGAACTGTATAATCAGTGCTACCACCTTGTCACCGCATGAACAGTGCCACCAGTTGGTCAGCACAGAGCTGTATGATCAGTACCACTACCTACTCCTCGCACAGCTGTTGAATCAGTGCCACCGCCTACTCCTTGCAGAGCTGTATGATCAGTGCCACCACCTAATCCCTGCAGAGCTATTTGATCAGTGCCACCGCGTCATCCCCTCAGAGCTATATGATCAGTGCCACCACCTTGTCCACGCAAAGCTGTATGATGAGTGCTACCACCTCATCCCTGCAGACCTGTACGATCAGTGCCACCACATCATCCCTGCAGAGCCTTATCATCAGTGCCTCCATCTTGTCCCCGCAGAGCTGTATGATCAGTGCCACCACCTCCTCCCTGCAGAGCTGTATGATTAGTACCACCACCTCATCCTTGTAGAGCTTTAAGATCAGTGCCACCACTTTGTCCACGCTGAGCTGTATGTTCAGTGCCACCAACTCCTCCCTGCAGAGCTGTATGATCAGTGCCACCACCTTGTCCCCGCAAAGCTGTAACATAAGTGCCACCACTTTGTCCCCGCAGAGCTGTATGATCAGTGCCACCACCTACTCCCTGCAGAGCTGTATGATCAGTGCCAACTGGTATGATTGAGTCACCGTAGGAGGCAGACACAAAAATAGAAGCTACGTCCAGAAAAAAAGAGAAGTTGGCAACTATCAGATTGAAGACCCCTGAACCTATCAACACAACTAGCAGTAGCCGTGGGGGATTCCTACGGTGCCCTAGACCCCTCGATCACAGCCGGAGAGCTAATTAGGCTAAAGACAGAAAAGGAAATCTAAACTGCCCCAGAGCAGACCCCAAAGTAAAAGGCAGCCCCCAACATATAATGACGCTGAAGCAAGATGAAAAAACACTCACACAGATAGAAATATAGGCTGAGCAAACGATGGGGCCCAAGCTAACTAAACAGAACAGGAAAGAAAGGTTGCTGTCTGCAATCTGCCAAAACCCTATCAAAGACATAAGCCAACAAGCTGATATGGAAAAAGACCCTGAAGCAGCTAGGCTTCAAAAACTAAATCAGCACTCAGTTATTTTCAGAAGACAGAGCTAAAGGAATTCAGCTCACCCCAGCAGGGAATGGCAGAAATCCAGAAAAACAAAGCAAAACAAAGTCAAAGCACAAATGCAAAAAGCCGAGCAGAAAACTTAGCTTTAGAAGAGCAGGAATTCAGACTGGTCTCCAAGGATCCCACAGAGAATTCACCCGCAGGGCAGAAGGGTGTCGGCGGCCTTATATCCAGTCAGTAACTCCACTCAGCCAGTCATCATCATTAGGCTCAGGTGCTTGATAATCAGGCTCACTACCTTTCTTTACCAGAAGAGGGAGTTCATCGGGCCTCAGTAGTGAAGGGGAAAATGAACTCACAACAGTACCTCCCCCTTGAGAAGGGGTCACCGAACCCTCATCCATGCCACCAGGGCGATCCGGGTGAGACCGATGAAAGGCACGCACCAATCTTTTGGCATGAATATCAGAGGCAGAGACCCAGGAATTATCCTCCTGACCATAACCCTTCCACTTAACCAAATACTGGAGTCTCCGTCTAGCCAGACGGGAATCCAGTACTTTCTCTACCTCATATTCCATGTTACCTTCAACCAATACAGGGTCTGGAGGTGCCACCCCCGGAACAACAGGTTCAACAAACCTCTTCAACAAAGATTTATGGAACACATTATGGATTTTAAATGTGACAGGAAGAGCCAAACGAAAAGAGAACGGATTAATAATCTCCAAAATCTTGTAAGGTCCAATAAATCTAGGCTTAAACTTAGGAGGAGCCACCTTCATAGCAATATTTTTTGATGATAACCACACCATATCACCAACCTTAAACTGGGGACCAATGGTCCTATGTCGGTTGGAAAACCGCTGGGCCTTTTCCTGGGAGAGAGATAACTTATCCACCACTTGGTCCCAGATCTGGTGCATTCTCTCCACCACAGTGTCAACACCTGGGCAGGCAGAGGGCTCCACCTGCCCTGAAGAAAATCGAGGATGAAACCCAAAGTTACAAAAAAAGGTGACATCAAAGTGGCAGAACTAGCTCCATTATTTAAAGCAAATTTGGCCAAGGGCAAAAATGAAACCCAATCATCCTGATCAGCAGAAATAAAACATCTCAAATATGACTCAAAGGTCTGGTTTGTTCTCTCTGTCTGCCCATTGGTCTGATGGTGAAAAGCAGTGGAGAAGGACAACTGAATTCCCAGCTTGGAACAGAAAGTTCTCCAAAATCTAGACACAAACTGAACTCCTCTGTCAGATACAATGTTCTCAGGAATCCCTTGCAAGTGAATCACCTGTTGCAAAAACAGGGGCACCAACTCAGAGGAAGACGGCAACTTAGGGAGTGGTACAAGATGAACCATCTTAGAGAACCTATCGCAAATCACCCAAATAACAGTCATCCTTTGAGAGACAGGCATATGAGAGATGAAATCCATTGAAATATGGGTCCATGGCCTCTTGGGGACAGGCAAAGGCATCAACAACCCACTAGAGCGAGAACACGATTTAGACCGGGAGCACGTCCCACAGGACTGCACAAAATTCCTGACATCACGAGACAAGGAGGGCCACCAAAAAGATCGACTCACCAGATCTCTAGTAAAAAAAATACCTGGATGACCAGCCAAAGCAGAGCAATGAACTTCAGACATCACTCTCTTCTTCCACTGGTCAGGAACATACAACTTTCCACTGGGACAACGCTCAGGTTTGTCCTCCTGGAACTCTTCCAGAGCACGTCTCAAATCGGGCAAGATGGCAGAAAGAACTACCCCTTCGCCTAAGATGGTAGCAGGCTTGGTCACCACAGGAGAATCAGCAAAGAAGCTCCTAGAGAGGGCGTCTGCCTTGACATTCTTAGTTCCAGGAAGAAAAGAAACCACAAAATCAAAACGTGTAAAAAACAAGTCCCACCTAGCCTGTCTAGGGTTCAAGCGCTTAGCCGACTCTAGGTAAATCAAATTCTTGTGGTCAGTGAGGACCACGACTTGATGCTTAGCTCCCTCCAACCAATGTCTCCACTCCTCAAATGCCCCTTTCATGGCCAACAGTTCCCGATTCCCCACATCATAGTTACGTTCAGATGGAGAGAACTTTCGGGAAAAGAAAGCACAGGGATTCATTTTAGATGTTACAGGATCCTTTTGGGACAAAACAGCTCCTGCACCAATCTCAGAAGCATCCACCTCTACCTGGAACGGAAGTGAGACATCAGGTTGCCGCAAAACCGGGGCGGAGGTGAATCTTCGCTTCAGCTCCTGAAAGGAAGAAACAGCCTCCGGAGACCAATTTAACACATCAGCACCCTTCTTAGTCAAATCAGTCAATGGCTTGGCAATACTAGAAAATTTTGCTATAAATTTCCGATAAAAATTAGCAAAACCCAAAAACTTCTGGAGGGCCTTCAAAGAAGTGGGATGAACCCAATCGTAAATGGCCTGTACCTTGGCCGGGTCCATTTCAATAGTTGACGGGGACAAAATAAATCCCAAAAAAGAAATCCTCTGTACTCCAAAAAGGCATTTAGATCCTTTGACATACAGGGAATTCTCCCTCAAGATCCGGAACACAGTCCGAATATGTTCCACATGAGAATCCCAGTCCTTGGAGAAGATCAAAATATCATCCAGATAGATAATCAAAAATTTATCGACAAAATCTCGGAAAATATCGTTCATGAAGCACTGGAAGACAGAAGGGGCATTAGTGAGCCCAAAAGGCATCACCAGGTACTCAAAATGTCCCTCCGGAGTATTAAACGCCGTCTTCCATTCATCCCCATGCTTAATGCGAATAAGATTATACGCCCCCCTGAGGTCAAGCTTGGTAAACCAGCAAGCACCTTTAACTCTGGAGAATAGATCAGAAATCAGGGGTAACGGATACTGATATTTAACAGTAATTTTGTTGAGGGCACGATAATCAATACAAGGTCTTAATGATCCATCCTTTTTGGCTACAAAAAAAAAACCGGCACCTAAGGGTGACGAGGATGGTCTAATATGACCCTTCTCCAACGCCTCCTTAATATAGGATCGCATAGCCTCGTGCTCGGATACAGATAAATTGAAGAGCCGACCCTTGGGAAATTTACACCCCGGGCTCAGTTCAATTGCACAGTCATAACTCCTATGAGGAGGCAGAGACGCAGACTCATTCTCACTAAATACATCATAAAAGTCCGCCAAATAATCAGGAACATCATGCGACTGAGGAGAGGTGGAAAACACCGGAGCCTCACTAAAGGCACACCGACAACCCCCAACTCACCACAGACACAGATTTCCAATCCAAAACTGGATTATGAATTTGTAACCCGGGAAACCCCAGAACAATAGTATCATGCAGATTATGCAACACCAAAAATCTGCAATTTTCTTGATGGTCTGGGGCGACCCGCATTACCACCTGGGTCCAAAACTGAGGTTTATTTTTAGCCAAAGGAGTAGCATCAATCCCCCTCAAAGGGATAGGCGTCTGCAGAGGTGTCATCGGAAATCCACAACGTTTAGCAAAATCCAAGTCCATTAGGTTTAGGGCTGCTCCCGAATCCACAAAAGCCTTGGCGGAAAATGTGGACAGGGAGCAGATCAGAGTAATAGCCAGAAGAAACTTAGGTTGAACACTACCAACAGAAAACGTGTGTGCAAAGCGTTTCTCTCGTTTAGGGCAGACAGAAATAATATGCGAGGCATCTCCACAGAAAAAAAAACACAACTTATTACGCCTTCTGAACTCCTGACGCTGCTCTCTGGACAAAACTCTATCACATTGCATAGGTTCAGACATTTGTTCAACAGGTGGCAACACCTCTCGTGCAGTTTTGCGTTCGCGCAAACGCCGATCAACCTGAATAGCTAATGACATAGAATCGTCAAGACCAGAGGGAACAGGAAATCCCACCATAGTATCTTTTATGGCTTCTGACAACCCCTTCCGAAAGAGAGCAGCCAAGACATTATCATTCCAGGTAGTAAGTACTGCCCATTTTCGGAATTTTTGACAGTACAATTCTGCAGAATCTCGACCCTGGTTCAATGCCAGCAGGGTCTTTTCAGCCTGATCAATGGCATTAGGTTTGTCATACAACAACCCCAAGGCTTGAAAAAATGCGTTCACATTAGTCAGAAAAGGATCATCTGGTTTCAAAGAAAACGCCCAATCCTGGGGATCGCCACGCAGCAAAGAGATGACAATTTTAACCTGCTGCGCGGAGCTCCCTGACGAGTTAGGCTTCAAGGCAAAAAATAATTTACAATTATTTTTGAAATTCAAAAATTTAGACCGATCCCCAAAAAATACATCAGGTGTAGGAATCTTTGGTTCAGCAGCATGTGAATGAGCAAGGTAGGCGGAAATTCCCCGCACTTCCGCAGCGAGCTGCTCCACACGATCAGACAATTGCTTTATCTCCATTGAGAGAAAAAAAAAAATCCCCCTACGGCCTCAGAGATATAGAGGAAAAAATATACACACTTTTTTTTTTTTTTTTACAATTCTTTCCTGCTATTGAGTACCCTAGGATCTGCGGTATGGCGGGTGATTCTGTTATGATTGAGTCACCGTAGGAGGCAGACACAAAAATAGAAGCTACGTCCAGAAAACCAGAGAAGTTGGCAACTATCAGACTGCAGACCCCTGAACCTATCAACACAACTAGCAGTAGCCGTGGGGGGTTCCTACGGTGCCCTAGACCCCTCAATCACAGCCGGAGAGCTAAATAGCCTAAAGACAGAAAAGGAAATCTAAACTGCCCCAGAGCAGACCCCAAAGTAAAAGGCAGCCCCCAACATATAATGACGGTGACGCAAGATGAAAAAACACTCACACAGATAGAAAGATAGGCTGAGCAAACGATGGGGCTCAAGCTAACTAAACAGAACAGGAAAGAAAGGTTGCTGTTTGCAATCTGCCAAAACCATATCAAAGACATAAGCCAACAAGCTGATATGGAAAAAGACCCTGAAGCAGCTAGGCTTCAAAAACTAAATCAGCACTCAGGTATTTTCAGAAGACAGAGCTAAAGGAATTCAGCTCACCCCAGCAGGGAATGGCAGAAATCCAGAAAAACAAAGCAAAACAAAGTCAAAGCACAAATGCAAAAAGCCGAGCAGAAAACTTAGCTTTAGAAGAGCAGGAATTCAGACTGGTCTCCAAGGATCCCACAGAGAAATCACCCGCAGGGCAGAAGGGCGTCGGCGGCCTTATATCCAGTCAGTAACTCCACTCAGCCAGTCATCATCATTAGGCTCAGGTGTTTGATAATCAGGCTCACTACCTTTCTTTACCAGAAGAGGGAGTTCATCGGGCCTCAGTAGTGAAGGGGAAAATGAACTCACAACAGCCAACATCTCCTCCCTGCAAAGCTGTCTAATCAGTGCCACCACCTCCTCTCTGCAGAGCTTTATGATAAGTGCCACCACCTGGTCCTCGCAGAGCTGTATGATAAGTACCACCACCTTGTCGCTGCAGAGGTGTATGATCAGTGCCACCACCTCGTCACTGCAGGGCTGTATGATCTGTGCCACTACCTCCTCTCCTCCCTGCAGAGCTGTATGATCAGTGCCACAACCTCATCCCTGCAGAACTGCATGAACAGTTCCACCACCTCGTCAATGCAGAGCTGTATGATCAGTGCCACCATCTTGGCTGTTTGAGGACACAAATCTGTGCGCGATCCACGCTAAGAGGGTCACCATCATGCCCAAAGATATCCAGCTAGCCCGCCGGATCCGTGGGGAGAGAGCTTAGATCTGTCCTGCCCTCCTGACTGCAACACAAATGCTCTTTCCAGCATCAATGTGCTCTCCATCCGCATGCCATACCCAGTACCCCAATTTTGGCCTGTATGATCAGTGTCACCTCCTCCTCCCCGCAGAGCTGTATGATCAGTGCCACCACTTCATCCCTGCAGAGCTCTATAATGAGTGCCACCACCTCGTCCCTGCTGACCTGTATGATCGGTGCCACCACCTCGTCTCTGCAGAGTTCTTCAGTGTTTTGTTCGCTGGCTCCACTTCATCTCCTCTTCCTCTTGCTTTCTGGGTACCTCAGGGCTCAGTCCTTGGCCCCCATCTCTTCTTGCTCTATACAGCCCCAATTGGACAGACCATCAGCAAATTTGGCTTTCGGTAGCATCTTTATGCTGATGACACACAACTGTATACGTCTTCCCCCGACCTTACCCCTCTGTAATACAGAACGCCAGTGACAGTCTGTCCGCAGTCTCCAATATCATCAGAACTCTATGATCAGTGCCACCATCTATTCCCTGCAGAGCTGTATGATCAGTGCCACCACCTATTCCCTTCAGAGCTGTGTGATCAGTGCCACCACCTCCTCCCTGCAGAGCTGTATGATCAGTACCACCACCTTGTCGCCGCAGAGGTGTATGATCAGTGTCACCACCTTGTCCCCGCAGAGCAGTATGATCAGTGCCACAACCTCATCCCTGCAGAACCGCATGATCAGTGCCTCCAACTTATCCCTAAAGACATATATAATCAGTGCAACCACATTGTCCCCGCAAAGCTGTATGATCAGTGCCACCACCTCCTCCCTGCAGAACTGTATGATCAGTGCCACCACCTCATCCATGCAGAGCTGTAAGATCAGTGACACAACCTGGTCCCTGCAGAGCCTTATGATCAGTGCCACCGCCTCCTTCCCAAAGAGCTGTATGATCA
The DNA here is from genome assembly GCF_039654945.1 of Dendrobates tinctorius. Taxonomy (NCBI): domain Eukaryota; kingdom Metazoa; phylum Chordata; class Amphibia; order Anura; family Dendrobatidae; genus Dendrobates; species Dendrobates tinctorius. Next base: position 8,019,361 of record NW_027361869.1, on the reverse strand, counting down.
GTGCCACCACCTCATCCCTGCAGAGCTGTATGATCAGTGCTACTACCTCATCCCTGTAAACAAGTATGTTCAGTGCCACCACCTCCTCCCTGTAGAGCTGTCTGATCAGTACCACCTCCTTGTCCTCGCTGAGCTGTATGTTCAGTGCCACCACCTTTTCCCTGCAGAACCGCATGATCAGTGCCTCCAACTTATCCCTAAAGAGATATATAATCAGTGCAACCACATTGTCCCCGCAAAGCTGTATGATCAGTGCCAACACCTCATCCTTGCAGAGCTGTATGATCAGTGCCACCAACTCCTCCCTGCAGAGCTGTATGATCATTGCCACCATCTTATCCACACAGAGCTGTATGATCAGTGCCACCACCTCCTCCCTGCAGAACTGTATGATCAGTGCCACCACCTCATCCCTGCAGAGCTGTAAGATCAGTGACACAACCTTGTCCCTGCAGATCCTTATGATCAGTGCAACCACCTCATCCCTGTAGAGCTGTATCTTCAGTGCCACCACCTCTCACTGCAGAGCTGTATAATCAGTGCCACTACCTCATCCCGGCAAACAAGTATGTTCAGTGCCACCACCTCCTCCCTGTAGAGCTGTCTGATCAGTGCCACCACCTTGTCCGCGCTGAGCTTTATGTTCAGTGCCACCACCTTTTCCCTGCAGAGCTGTTTGTTCAGTGCCACCACCTTTCCATGCAGAGCTGTATGATCAGTGTCACCACCCTGTCGCCGCCGAACTGTATAATCAGTGCCACCACATTGTCACCGCAAAGCTGTATGATCAGTGCCACCAGTTGGTCAGCACAGAGCTGTATGATCATTACCACCACCTAGTCCCTGCAGAGCTGTATGATCAGTGCCACCGCCTACTCCTTGCAGGCGTATCTATCCACCTGACGAAGGAGATTTATTTCCGAAACGCCCGTGGGGGCATGTTCTTATACAACTCACGTAGCGTCAATCGGCTTACAGGTATTTTACACCTTGTGTTTTGTTGCACACGCCTTAGTGCGATTTGAATTTTTTGCACAGCTGCACCTCTGCACTTTGGGCACATTCATTATACATATATTTATTTTCTTTTTATGTAATTATCCTTGTGTCACTATATATATGCATTTTTGTACCTGGTTCATTAATTAAGAATTTTTGATATGGATTGGTTTTCCATTATCCATAAACACATGGCTAATGTGATTGTATACTCTAATATATATCTATATATATATATATATATATTTTTTTTTTTAATGCACTTAATTGTTGTGTCAATATTTTAATAAAGGCATCTTTATTTAAAAAAATAAAAATTGTGCCATTTATTATTATCATTGTTATTATTTTTATCATTCATGTAGCATCTTTTTTATCCTGTGGGATTTCTCATTCCCATCCATCTTCGAGTTATTTTTTCCTTGCAGAGCTGTATGATCAGTGCCACCACGTCCTCCGCTCAGGGCTACATGATCAGTGCCACCACCTTGTCCACGCAAAGCTGTATGAGCAGTGCCACCACCTCATCCCTGCAGAGCTTTATGATTAGTGCCACCATCTTGTCCCCGCAGAGCTGTATGATCAGGGCCACCACCTCCTCCCTGCAGAGCTGTATGATTAGTACCTCCACCTAATCCTTATAGAGCTTTAAGATCAGAGCCACCACCTTGTCCACGCTGAGCTATATGTTCAGTGCCACCACCTTGTCCCCGCAAAGCTGTATCATAAGTGCCACTACTTTGTCCGAGCAGAGCTGTATGATCGGTGCCATCAAATTGTCCCCACAGAGCTGTATGATCAGTGCCACCATCTATTCCCTGTAAAGCTGTATAATCAGTGCCACCACCTCCTCTCTGCAGAGCTGTATGATCAGTGCCACCACCTCATCCCTGCAGAGCTTTATGATCAATGCCACCACCTGGTCCTTGCAGAGCTGTATGATCAGTACCACCACCTTGTCGCCACAGAGGTGTATGATCAGTGTCACCAACTTTTCCCTGCAGAGCTGTATGATCAGTGCCACCACTTCATCCCTGCAGGGCTGTATGATCTGTGCTACTGAATCATCCCTGCAGAACTGCATGATCAGTGCCACGACCTCGTCACTGCAGAGCTGTATGATCAGTGCCACCACCTTGTCCCCACAAAGCTGTATCATAAGTGCCAACACTTTGTCCGAGCAGAGCTGTATGATCAGTGCCATCAAATTGTCCCCGCAGAGCTGTATGATCAGTGCCACCATATCCTCACTGCAAAGCTGTATAATCAGTGTCACCATCTCCTCTCTGCAGAGCTGTATGATCTGTGCCACTACCTCATCCCTGCAGAGCTGTATGATCTGTGCCACAACCTCATCCCTGCAGAGCTGTATGATCAGTGCCACAACCTCATCCCTTCAGAACCGCATGATCAGTGCCTCCAACTTATACCAAATGAGATGTATAATCAGTGCAACCACATTGTCCCCGCAAAGCTGTATGATCAGTGCCACCACCTTGTCCCTGCAGGTCTGTAGGATCTGTGCCACTACCTCCTCCCTGCTGAGCTGTATGATCAGTGCCACCACCTCCTCCCTGCTGAGCTGTATGATTAGTGCCACCACCTCGTCACTGCAGAACTTTATGATCAGTGCCACCACCTCCTCCCTGCAGAGCTGTATGATCAGTACCAGCACCTTGTCGCCACAGACGTGTATAATCAGTGTCACCACATTGTCCCCGCAGAGGTGTATGATCAGTGCCACCTCCTCGTCCCTGCAGAGCTGTATGATCTGAGCCACTATCTCATCCCTGAAGAGCTGTATGATCAGTGCCACAACCTCATCCCTGCAGAACCGCATGATCAGTGCCTCCAACTTGTCCCTAAAGAGATGTATAATCAGTGCAACCACATTGTCCCCGCAAAGCTGTATGATCAGTGCCAACACCTCGTCCTTGCAGAGTTGCATGATCAGTGCCACCAACTCCTCCCCACAGAGCTGCATGATCAGTGCAACCACCTCATCCCTGCACAGCTGTATCTTCAGTGACACCACCTCATACCTGCAGAGCTGTATGATCAGTGCCACTACCTCATCCCTGCAAACTAGTATGTTCAGTGCCACAACCTCCTCCCTGTAGAGCTGTCTGATCAGTGCCACCACCTTGTCCGTGCTGAGCTGTATGTTCAGTGCCACCACCTTTTCCCTGCAGACCTGTGTGATCAGTGCCACCACCTTGTAGCCGCAGAATTGTATAATCAGTGCCACCACCTTGTCACCACAAAGTTGTATGATCAGTGCCACCAGTTGGTCAGCACAGAGCAGTATGATCAGTACCACCACCTAGTACCCGCAGAGCTGTATGATCAGTGTCACCGCCTAATCCCTGCAGAGCTATTTGATCAGTGCCACCACGTCATCCCCTCAGAGCTATATGATCAGTGCCACCACCTTGTCCACGCAAAGCTGTATGATCAGTGCCACCACCTCGTCCCTGCAGAGCTTTATGATCAATGCCACCATCTTGTCCCCGCAGAGCTGTATGATCAATGCCACCACCTCCTCCCTGCAAAGCTGTATGATTAGAACCATCACCTCATCCTTGTAGAGCTTTAAGATCAGTGCCACCACCTTGTTCACGCTGAGCTGTAACATAAGTGCCACCACTTTGTCCGAGCAGAGCTGCATGATCAGTGCCACCATTTCCTCCCTGCAGAGCTGCATGATCCGTACCACCACCATGTCGCCGCAGAGGTGTATGATCAGTGTCACCACCTTGTCCCCGCAGAGCTATAAGATCAGTGCCACCACCTCGTCCCTGCAGGGCTGTATGATTAGTGCCACCACCTCATCACTGCAGAACTGTATGATCAGTGCCACCACCTATTCCCTTCAGAGGTGTATGATCAGTGCCACCAACTCCTCCCTGCAGAACTGTATGATCAGTACCACCACCTTGTCGCCGCAGAGGTGTATGATCAGTGCAACCACATTGTCCCCGCAAAACTGTATGATCAGTGCCAACACCTCATCCTTGCAGAGCTTTATGATCAGTGTCACCACCTTTTCCCTGCTGAGCTGTATGGTCAGTTCCACCACCTCCTCCCTGCAAAGCAGTATGATTAGTGCCACCACGTCGTCACTGCGGAACTTTATGATCAATGCCACCACCTATTCTCTTCAGAGCTGTATGATCAGTGTCACCACCTCCTCTCTGCAGAGCTGTATGATCAGTACCACCACCTTGTCGCCGCAGAGGTGTATTATCAGTGCCACCACCTTGTCCCCACAGAGCTGTATGATCAGTGCCACCTCCTCGTCCCTGCAGAGCTGTGTGATCTGTGCAACTAACTCATCCCTGCAGAGCTGTATGATCAGTGCCACAACCTCATCCCTGCAGAACTGCATGATCAGTGGCTCCAACTTATCCCTAAAGAGAGGTATAATCAGTGCAACCACATTGTCCCCGCAAAGCTGTATGATCAGTGTCAACACCTCGTCCTTGCAGAGCTGTATGATCAGTGTCACCACCTCTTCCCTGCAGAGCTGTATGATCAGTGACACCACCTCATACCTGCAGAGCTGCATGATCAGTGCCACCATCTTATCCACACAGAGCTGTTTGATCAATACCACCACCTACTCCCTGCAGAGCTATAAGATCAGTGACACAACCTTGTCCCTGCAGAGCCTTATGATCAGTGCCACCGCCTCCTCCCCACAGAGCTGTATGATCAGTGCAACCACCTCATCCCTGCAGAGCTGTATCTTCAGTGCCACCACCTCATACCTGCAGAGCTGTATGATCAGTGCCACTACCTCATCCCTGCAAACCAGTATGTTTAGTGCCACAACCTCCTCCCTGTAGAGCTGTCTGATCAGTGCCACCACCTTGTCCGCGCTGATCTGTATGTTCAGTGCCACCACCTTTTCCCTGCAGACATGTATGATCAGTGCCACCACCTTGTCGCCGCAGAACTGTATAATCAGTGCCACCACCTTGTCACCGCATGAACAGTGCCACCAGTTGGTCTGCACAGAGTTGTATGATCAGTACCACTACCTAGTCCTCTCACAGCTGTTGAATCAGTGCCACCGCCTACTCCTTGCAGAGCTGTATGATCAGTGCCACCACCTAATCCCTGCAGAGCTATTTGATCAGTGCCACCACGTCATCCGCTCAGAGCTATATGATCAGTGCCACCATCTTGTCCGCGCAAAGCTGTATGATCAGTGCCACCACCTTGTCCCTGCAGAGCTATATGATGAGTGCTACCACCTCATCCCTGCAGACCTGTACGATCAGTGCCACCACATCATCCCTGCAGAGCTTTATCATCAGTGCCACCATCTTGTCCCCGCAGAGCTGTATGATCAGTGCCACCACCTCCTCCCTGCAGAGCTGTATGATTAGTACCACCACCTCATCCTTGTAGAGCTTTAAGATCAGTGCCACCACCTTGTCCACGCTGAGCTGTATGTTCAGTGCCACCAACTCCTTCCTGCAGAGCTGTATGATCAGTGCCACGACCTTGTCCCCGCAAAGCTGTAACATAAGTGCCACCACTTTGTCCCCGCAGAGCTGTATGATCTGTGCCACCACTTACTCCCTGCAGAGCTGTATGATCAGTGCCAACTGTTATGATTGAGTCACCGTAGGAGGCAGACACAAAAATAGAAGCTACGTCCAGAAAACCAGAGAAGTTGGCAACTATCAGATTGCAGACCCATGAACCTATCAACAAAACTAGCAGCAGCCGTGGGGGGTTCCTACGGTGCCCTAGACCCCTCGATCACAGCCGGAGAGCTAAATAGCCTAAAGACAGAAAAGGAAATCTAAACTGCCCCAGAGCAGACCCCAAAGTAAAAGGCAGCCCCCAACATATAATGACGGTGAAGCAAGATGAAAAAACACTCACACAGATAGAAAGATAGGCTGAGCAAACGATGGGGCCCAAGCTAACTAAACAGAACAGGAAAGGAAGGTTGCTGTCTGCAATCTGCCAAAACCATATCAAAGACATAAGCCAACAAGCTGATTTGGAAAAAGACCCTGAAGCAGCTAGGCTTCAAAAACTAAATCAGCACTCAGGTATTTTCAGAAGACAGAGCTAAAGGAATTCAGCTCACCCCAGCAGGGAATGGCAGAAATCCAGAAAAACAAAGCAAAACAAAGTCAAAGCACAAATGCAAAAAGCCGAGCAGAAAACTTAGCTTTAGAAGACCAGGAATTCAGACTGGTTTCCAAGGATCCCACAGAGAAATCACCCGCAGGGCAGAAGGGCGTCGGCGGCCTTATATCCAGTCAGTAACTCCACCAGCCAGTCATCATCATTAGGCTCAGGTGTTTGATAATCAGGCTCACTACCTTTCTTTACCAGAAGAGGGAGTTCATTGGGCCTCAGTAGTGAAGGGGAAAATGAACTCACAACAGCCAACATCTCCTCCCTGCAAAGCTGTCTAATCAGTGCCACCACCTCCTCTCTGCAGAGCTTTATGATCAGTGCCACCACCTGGTCCTCGCAGAGCTGTATGATCCGTACCACCACCTTGTCGCTGCAGAGGTGTATGATCAGTGCCACCACTTCATCCCGGCAGAGCTCTATAATGAGTGCCACCACCTCGTCCCTGCTGACCTGTATGATCGGTGCCACCACCTCGTCCCTGCAGAGTTCTTCAGTGTTTTGTTCGCTGGCTCCACTTCATCTCCTCTTCCTCTTGCTGTCTGGGTACCTCAGGGCTCAGTCCTTGGCCCCCATCTCTTCCCTCTCTATACAGCCCCAATTGGACAGACCATCAGCAAATTTGGCTTTCGGTACCATCTTTATGCTGATGACACACAACTGTATACGTCTTCCCCCGACCTTACCCTTCTGTAATACAGAACGCCAGTGACTGTCTGCCCGCAGTCTCCAATATCATCAGAACCGTATGATCAGTGCCACCATCTATTCCCTGCAGAGCTGTATGATCAGTGCCACCACCTATTCCCTTCAGAGCTGTATGATCAGTGCCACCACCTCCTCCCTGTTGAGCTGTATGATCAGTACCACCACCTCCTCCCTGTTGAGCTGTATGATCAGTACCACCACCTTGTCGCCGCAGAGGTGTATGATCAGTGTCACCACCTTGTCCCCGCAGAGCTGTATGATCAGTGCCACAATCTCATCCCTGCAGAACCGCATGATCAGTGCCTCCAACTTATCCCTAAAGATATATATAATCAGTGCAACCACATTGTCCCCGCAAAGCTGTATGATCAGTGCCACACCTCATCCTTGCAAAACTGTATGATCAGTGTCACCACCTCTTCCCTGCAGAGCTGTACGATCTGTGCCACTACCTCATTCCTGCAAAGCTGTATGATTAGTGCCACCACCTCGTCACTTCAGAACTGTATGGTTAGTGCCACCACCTCGTCACTGCAGAACTGTATGATCAGTGCCACCACCTATTCCCTTCAGAGCAGTGTGATCAGTGCCACCACCTCCTCCCTGCAGAGCTGTATGATCAGTACCACCACCTTGTGGCCGCAGAGGTGTATGATCAGTGTCACCACCTCTTCCCTGCAGAGCTGTATGATCAGTGCCACCAACTTCTCCATGCAGAGCTGTGTGTTCAGTGCCACCACCTCCTCCCTGAAGAGCTGTATGATCAGTGCCACCACCTCCTCCCTGCTGAACTGTATAATTAGTGCCACCACCTCATCCCTGCAGAGCTGTAAGATCTGTGACACAACCTTGTCCCTGCAGAGCCTTATGGTCAGTGCCACCGCCTCCTCACCACAGTGCTGTATGATCAGTGCAACCACCTCATCCCTGCAGAGCTGTATCTTCAGTGCCACCACCTCATCCCTGCAGAGCTGTAAGATCAGTGACACTACCTCATCCCTGCAAACAAGTATGTTCAGTGCCACCACCTCCTCCCTGTAGAGCTGTCTTATCAGTACCACCACTATGTCCGTGCTGAGCTGTATGTTCAGTGCCACCACCTTTCCCTGCAGTGCTGTATGTTCAGTGCCACCAACTCCTCCCTGTAGAGCTGTCTGATCAGTACCACCACTTTGTCCACGCTGAGCTGTATGTTCAGTGCCACCACCTTTCCCTGCAGTGCTGTATGTTCAGCGCCACCACCTCCTCCCTGCAGAGCTGTATGATCAGTACCACCACCTTGTCCCCGCAGAGCTGTATGATCAGTGCCACAACCTCATCCCTGCAGAACCGCATGATCAGTGCCTCCAACTTATCCCGAAAGAGATATATAATCAGTGCAACCACATTGTCCCCGCAAAGCTGTATGATCAGTGCCAACACCTCATCCTTGCAGAGCTGTATGATCAGTGCCACCAACTCCTCCCTGCAGAGCTGCAAGATCATTGCCACCATCTTATCCACACAGAGCTGTATGATCAGTGCCACCACCTCCTCCCTGCAGAGCTGTATGATCAATGCCACCACCTCCTCCCCGCAGAACTGTATGATCAGTGCCACCACCTCATCCCTGCAGAGCTTTAAGATCAGTGACTCAACCTTGTCCCTGCAGAGACTTATGATCAGTGCAACCACCTCATCCTTGCAGAACTGTATCTTCAGTGCCACCACCTCACCCCTGCAGAGCTGTATAATCAGTGCCACTACCTCATCCCGGCAAACAAGTATTTTCAGTGCCACCACCTCCTTCCTGTAGAGCTGTCTGATCAGTGCCACCACCTTGTCTGCGCTGAGCTGTATAATCAGTGCCACCACCTCTTCCCTGCAGAGCAGTATGATTAGTACCTCCACCTCATCCTTGCAAAGCTATAAGATCAGAGCCACCACCTTGTCCATGCTGAGCTATATGTTCAGTGCCACCACCTTGTCCCCGCAAAGCTGTATCATAAGTGCCACCACTTTGTCCGAGCAGAGATGTATGATCAGTGCTATCAAATTGTCCACACAGAGCTGTATGATCAGTGCCACCACCTCCTCTCTGCAGAGCTGTATGATCAGTGCCACAACCTCATCCTTGCAGAACCACATGATCAGTGCCTCCAACTTATCCCTAAAGAGATGTATAATCAGTACAACCACATTGTCCCCGTAAAGATGTATGATCAGTGCCACCACCTTGTCTGCGCAAGGCTGTATGATAAGTGCCAACACCTCGTCCCTGCAGAGCTGTATGATCAGTGCCACCAACTCTTCCCTGCAAATCTTTATGATCAGTGCCACCACCTGGCCCTTGCAGGGCTCTATGATCAGTGTCACCACATTGTCCCCGCAGAGCTGTATGATCAGTGCCACCAACTCTTCCCTGCAGATCTTTATGATCAGTGCCACCACCTGGCCCTTGCAGGGCTCTATGATCAGTGTCACCACATTGTCCCCGCAGAGCTGTATGATCTGTGCCACTACCTCATCCCTGCAGAGCTGTACCATTAGTGCCACCAAATCGTCACTGCAGAACTGTATGATCAGTGCCACCAACTATTCCCTTCAGAGCTGTGTGATCAGTGCCACCACCTTCTCCATGCAGAGCTGTATGATCAGTACCACCACCTTGTCACCGCAGAGGTGTATGATCAGTGCAACCACATTGTCCCCGCAAAGCTGTATGATCAGTGCCAACACCTCATCCTTGCAGATCTGTATGATAAGTGTCACCTCCTCTTCCCTGCAGAGCTGTATGATCAGTGCCACCAACTCCTCCCTGCAGAGCTGTATGATCAGTGCCACCATCTTAGCCACACAGAGCTGTATTATCAGTGCCACAACCTACTCCCTGCAGAGCTGTGTGATCAGTGCCACCACCTCCTCCCTGCAGAACTGTATGATCAGTGCCACCACTTCATCCATGCAGAGCTGTAAGATCAGTGACACAACCTTGTCCCTGCAGAGCCTTATGATCAGTGCCACCGCCTCCTCCCCAAAGAGCTGTATGATCAGTGCAACCACCTCATCCCTGCAGAGCTGTATCGTCAGTGCCACCACCTCATCCCTGCAGAGCTGTATGATCAGTGCCACTACCTCATCCCTGTAAACAAGTATGTTCAGTGCCACCACCTCCTCCCTGTAGAGCTGTATGATCATTGCCACCATCTTATCCACACAGAGCTGTATGATCAGTGCCACCACCTCCTCCCTGCAGAGCTGTATGATCATTGCCACCATCTTATCCACACAGAGCTGTATGATCAGTGCCACCACCTCCTCCCTGCAGAACTGTATGAACAGTGCCACCACCTCATCCCTGCAGAGCTTTAAGATTATTGACACAACCTTGTCTCTGCAGATCCTTATGATCAGTGCAACCAACTCATCCCTGCAGACCTGTATCTTCAGTGCCGCCACCTCATCCCTGCAGAGCTGTATAATCAGTGCCACTACCTCATCCCGGCAAACAAGTATGTTCAGTGCCACCACCTCCTCCCTGTAGAGCTGTCTGATCAGTGCCACCACCTTGTCCGCGCTGAGCTGTATGATCAGTGCCACCACCTCCTCCCTGCAGAGCTGTATGATCATTGCCACCATCTTATCCACACAGAACTGTATGATCAGTGCCACCACCTCCTCCCTGCAGAACTGTATGAACAGTGCCACCACCTCATCCCTGCAGAGATTTAAGATTATTGACACAACCTTGTCTCTGCAGATCCTTATGATCAGTGCAACCAACTCATCCCTGCAGACCTGTATCTTCAGTGCCGCCACCTCATCCCTGCAGAGCTGTATAATCAGTGCCACTACCTCATCCCGGCAAACAAGTATGTTCAGTGCCACCACCTCCTCCCTGTAGAGCTGTCTCATCAGTGCCACCACCTTGTCCGCGCTGAGCTGTATGTTCAGTGCCACCACCTTTCCATGCAGAGCTGTATGATCAGTGTCACCACCTTGTCGCCGCAGAACTGTATAATCAGTGCCACCATATTGCCACCGCAAAGCTGTATGATCAGTGCCACCACCTAGTCCCCGCTGAGCTGTATGTTCAGTGCCACCACCTTTTCCCTGCAGAGCTGTTTGTTCAGTGCCACCACCTTTCCATGCAGAGCTGTATGATCAGTGTCACCACCTTGTCGCCTCAGAACTGTATAATCAGTGCCACCACATTGCCACCGCAAAGCTGTATGATCAGTGCCACCACCTACTCCCCGCAGAGCTGTATGATCAGTGCCACCGCCTACTCCTTGCAGGCGTATCTATCCACCTGACGAAGGAGATTTATTTCCGAAACGCCCGTCGGGGCATGTTCTTATACAACTCACATAGCGTCAATCGGCTTACAGGTATTTTACACTTTGTGTTTTGTTGCACACGCCTTAGTGTGATTTGAATTTTTTGCACAGCTGCACCTCTGCACTTTGGGCACATTCATTATACATATATTTATTTTCTTTTTATGTAATTATCCTTGTGTCACTATATATATGCATTTTTGTACCTGGTTTATTAATTAAGCCTTTTTGATATGGATTGGTTTTTCCATTATCCATAAACACATGGCTAATGTGATTGGATACTCTAATATATATATATATATATATATATATATATATATATATATATATATATATATATATATATATATATATATAATTTTTTTTTTTTTTTTTTTTTTTTATGCACTTAATTGTTGTGTCAATATTTTAATAAAGGCATCTTTATTTAAAAAAATAAAAATTGTGCCATTTATTATTATCATTGTTATTATTTTTATCATTCATGTATCATCTTTTTTATCCTGTGGGATTTCTCATTCCCATCCATCTTTGAGTTATTTTTTCCTTGCAGAACTGTATGATCAGTGCCACCACGTCCTCCGCTCAGGGCTACATGATCAGTGCCACCACCTTGTCCACGCAAAGCTGTATGATCAGTGCCACCACCTCATCCCTGCAGAGCTTTATGATTAGTGCCACCATCTTGTCCCCGCAGAGCTGTATGATCAGTGCCACCACCTCCTCCCTGCAGAGCTGTATGATTAGTACCTCCACCTAATCCTTGTAGAGCTTTAAGATCAGAGCCACCACCTTGTCCACGCTGAGCTATATGTTCAGTGCCACCACCTTGTCCCCGCAAAGCTGTATCATAAGTGCCACTACTTTGTCCGAGCAGAGCTGTATGATCAGTGCCATCAAATTGTCCACACAGAGCTGTATGATCAGTGCCACCATCTCCTCCCTGTAAAGCTGTATAATCAGTGCCACCACCTCCTCTCTGCAGAGCTGTATGATCAGTGCCACCACCTCACCCCTGCAGAGCTTTATGATCAGTGCCACCACCTGGTCCTTGCAGAGCTGTATGATCAGTACCACCACCTTGTCGCCACAGAGGTGTATGATCAGTGTCACCAACTTTTCCCTGCAGAGCTGTATGATCAGTGCCACCACTTCATCCCTGCAGGGCTGTATGATCTGTGCTACTGAATCATCCCTGCAGAACTGCATGATCAGTGCCACGACCTCGTCACTGCAGAGCTGTATGATCAGTGCCACCACCTTGTCCCAACAAAGCTGTATCATAAGTGCCAACACTTTGTCCGAGCAGAGCTGTATGATCAGTGCCATCAAATTGTCCCGGGAGAGCTGTATGATCAGTGCCACCACCTACTCCCTGCAGAGCTGTATGATCAGTGCCACCATCTCCTCCCTGCAAAGCTGTATAATCAGTGCCACCACCTCCTCCCTGCAAAGCAGTATGATTAGTGCCACCACCTCGTCACTGCTGAACTTTATGATCAGTGCCACCGCCTATTCCCTTCAGAGCTGTATGATCAGTGCCACCACCTCCTCCCTGCAGAGCTGTATGATCAGTACCAGCACCTTGTCGCCACAGACGTGTATAATCAGTGTCACCACCTTGTCCCCGCAGAGGTGTATGATCAGTGCCACCTCCTCGTCCCTGTAGAGCTGTATGATCTGAGCCACTATCTCATCCCTGCAGACCTGTATGATCAGTGCCACCACATCATCCCTGCAGAGCTTTATGATCAGTGCCACCATCTTGTCCCCGCAGAGCTGTATGATCAGTACCACCACCTTGTTGCTGCAGAGGTGTATGATCAGTGCCACCACCTCCTCCCTGCAGAGCTGTATGATCAGTACCAGCACCTTGTCGCCACAGACGTGTATAATCAGTGTCACCACCTTGTCCCCGCAGAGGTGTATGATCAGTGCCACCACCTCCTCTCTGCAGAGCTGTATGATCAGTGCCACCACCTCATCCCTGCAGAGCTTTATGATCAGTGCCACCACCTGGTCCTTGCAGAGCTGTATGATCAGTACCATCACCTTGTCGCCACAAAGGTGTATGATCAGTGTCACCAACTTTTCCCTGCAGAGCTGTATGATCAGTGCCACCCTTTCATCCCTGCAGGGCTGTATGATCTGTGCTACTGAATCATCCCTGCAGAACTGCATGATCATTGCCACAACCTCGTCACTGCAGAGCTGTATGATCAGTGCCACCACCTTGTAGCCGCAGAACTGTATAATCAGTGCCACCACCTTGTCACCACAAAGTTGTATGATCAGTGCCACCAGTTGGTCAGCACAGAGCTGTAAGATCAGTGCCACCGCCTACTCCTTGCAGAGCTGTATGATCATTGCCACCACCTAATCCCTGCAGAGCTATTTGATCAGTCCACCACGTCATCCCCTCAGAGCTATATGATCAGTGCCACCACCTTGTCCACGCAAAGCTGTATGATCAGTGCCACCACCTCCTCCCTGCAAAGCAGTATGATTAGTGCCACCAACTCGTCACTGCAGAACTTTATGATCAGTGCCACCACCTATTCCCTTCAGAGCTGTATGATCAGTGCCACCACCTCCTCTCTGCAGAGCTGTATGATCAGTACCACCACCTTGTCGCCGCAGAGGTATATTATCAGTGTCACCACCTTGTCCCCGCAGAGCTGTATGATCAGTGCCACATCCTCATCCCTGCAGAGCTGTGTGATCTGGTCAGACCTCATCTGGAATATTGTGTCCAATTTTGGGCACCACATTTTAAAAAAGACATCAACAAACTGGAGCAAGTTCAGAAAAGAGCGACCAGAATGGTGACCGGTCTGCAAACCCTGTCTTATGAGGAAAGGTTGCAGGATTTGGGAATGTTTAGTTTGCAAAAGAGAAGACTGAGAGGAGACTTAATAGCTGTCTACAAATATCTAAAGGGCTGTCACATTGTAGAAGGATCAACTTTATTCTCATTTGCACAAGGAAAGACTAGAAGCAATGGGATGAAGCTGAATGGGAGGAGACACAGATTAGATATTAGAAAAAACTTTTTGACAGTTAGAGTGATCAATGAGTGGAACAGGCTGCCACGAGAAGTGGTGAGTTCTCCTTCAATGGAAGTCTTCAAACAGAGGCTGGACAGACATCTAACTGGGATGATTTAGCGAATCCTGCTTTGAGCAGGGGGTTGGACCAGATGGCCCAGGAGGTCCCTTCCAACTCTACGATTCTATGATTCTATGACTACCTCATCCCTTCAGAGCTGTATGATCAGTGCCACTAACTCATACCTGCAGAGCTGTATGATCAGTGCCACAACCTCATCCCTGCATAACTGCATGATCAGTGCCTCCAACTTATCCCTAAAGAGATGTATAATGAGTGCAACCACATTGTCCCCGCAAAGCTGTATGATCAGTGCCAACACCTCGTCCTTGCAGAGCTGTATGATCAGTGTCACCACCTCTTCCCTGCAGAGCTGCATTATCAGTGCCACCATCTTATCCACACAGAGCTGAATGATCAATGCCACCACATACTCCCTGCCGAGCTGTAAGATCAGTGACACAACCTTGTCCCCACAGAGCTGTATGATCATTGCAACCACCTCATCCCTGCAGAGCTGAATCTTCAGTGCCACCACCTCATACCTGCAGAGCTGTATGATCAGAGCCACTACCTTATCCCTGCAAACCAGGATGTTCAGTGCCAAAACCTCCTCCCTGTAGAGCTGTCTGATCAGTGCCACCACCTTGTCCGTGCTGAGCTGTATGTTCAGTGTCACCTCCTTTTCCCTTCAGACCTGTATGATCTGTGCCACCACCTTGTCACCGCAGAACTGTATAATCAGTGCCATCACCTTGTCACCGCAAAGTTGCATGATCAGTGCCACCAGTTGGTCAGCACAGAGCTGTATGATCAGTGCCACCACCTCCTCCCTGTAGAGCTGTCTGATCAGTGCCACCACCTTGTCCGCGCTGAGCTGTATGTTCAGTGTCACCTCCTTTTCCCTTCAGACCTGTATGATCAGTGCCAGCACCTTGTCACCGCAGAACTGTATAATCAGTGCCATCACCTTGTCACCGCAAAGTTGCATGATCAGTGCCACCAGTTGGTCAGCACAGAGCTGTATGATCAGTGCCACCAACTCCTCCCTGCAGAGCTGTATGATCAGTGCCACCAACTCCTCCCTGCAGAACTGCATGATCAGTGCCACCACCTCGTCACTACAGAGCTGTATGATCAGTCCACCATCTTGGCTGTTTGAGGACACAAATCTGTGCGCGATCCACGCTAAGAGGGTCACCATCATGCCCAAAGATATCCAGCTAGCCCGCTGGATCCGTGGGGAGAGAGCTTAGTTCTGTCCTGCTCACCTGACTGCAACACAAAGGCTCTTTCCAGCATCAATGTGCTCTCCATCTGCATGTTATACCCCGTCCCCCATTTTTTTCCTGTATGATCAGTGCCACCTCCTCCTCCCCCGCAGAGCTGTATGATCAGTGCCACCACTTCATCCCTGCAGAGTTCTATAATGAGTGCCACCACCTCGTCCCTGCTGACCTGTATGATCGGTGCCACCACCTCGTCCCTGCAGAGTTCTTCAGTGTTTTGTTCTCTGGCTCCACTTCATCTCCTCTTCCTCTTGCTGTCTGGGTACCTCAGGGCTCAGTCCTTGGCCCCCATCTCTTCTCTCTCTATACAGCCCCAATTGGACAGACCATCAGCAAATTTGGCTTTCGGTACCATCTTTATGCTGATGACACACAACTGTATACGTCTTCCCCCGACCTTACCCCTCTGTAATACAGAACGCCAGTGACTGTCTGTCCGCAGTCTCCAATATCATCAGAACCGTATGATCAGTGCCACCATCTATTCCCTGCAGAGCAGTATGACCAGTACTGCCAACACATCCCTGCAAAGCTGTATGATCTGTACCACCACCTAGTCGCCACAAAGAAGTATGATCAGTGCCACCACCTCGCCCCTGCAGAGCTGTATGATTACTGCCACTGCCTCATCCCTGCAGAGCTGTATGATCAGTGCCACAACCTCATCCCTGCAGAAATGGATGATCAGTGCCTCCAACTTATCCCTAAAGAGATGTATAATCAGTGCAACCACATTGTCCCCGTAACGATGTATGATCAGTAGAGTTGAGCGATACCAGCCGATACTTGAAAATATCGGATCGGAATGGATCGGCCGATCTTTAAAAAAAGTATCGGTATCGCCGATTCCGATACCGGGAACCAATGCAAGTCAATGGGGCCAAAATATCGGAATTAAAAAAAACCCTTTCTTTCCTTGTAGGTTAATTCTACATGAAGAAAAACAACTAAGAATAATGTAGAATGTATTGTGGGAGGTGGAGGAGACATTAAAGCCATAGAGGTTTAGCCCAATCAAATGGAATAGCAGGAATTAAACTTTTTTTTTAAAGATGTTAGGAGTTACAAAGATATTGACTATGTTAGCCTCATTTATATTTTGCCAGACATGTATGTCTTCTTCTTCTACTTCCTTTTTTTACATTCTTCTTCTTCTTCTTCTACTTCCTTTTTTTACATTCTTCTTCTTCTACTTCCTTTTTTTACATTCTTCTTCTTCTTCTTCTACTTCCTTTTTTTACATTCTTCTTCTTATTCCTTTTTTTACATTCTTCTTCTTCTACTTCCTTTTTTTACATTCTTCTTCTTCTTCTTCTTCTTCTTCTTCTTCTTCTTCTTCTTCTTCTTCTTCTTCTTCTTCTTCTTCTTTTTCTTACATTCTTCATATTCTTCTTATTCAACAATTATTATTCTACATATTCAGCTTCTTCATCTTCTTCCTATTCTTCTTCATCATATTCTTGTTTGTGTCAGGCATTCCTGTAGTTGTTATCTAGAAAAGTTAGAAGTTTACACCTTCCGTTGTGCCTGTCACAAAAGATTTACAACAGGATTTGTCCGCGTTCAGTTTGGCCTGCAGCAGCAGGCCTTTTCCAGGGGCACCACGAGGAGGAACGGACTCACCCCCATACACTGCTTAGTCTTCTTCTGCTTATAAATAAGATAATATCATTTGCTCAGAGTATTAGTCTTATGCTTAATGTTCTTCTGCTTTGTTTTTTTTATGCTTCTTTGTCTTCTCTCTCTTGTTGTTCTGCATCTTGGTGGTTGTCTTCCTGTTCTTTGTCCTCTTGAACCAGCTGACGGTACTGGCACCCGGAGGGGCAGCAGAAGGAACAAGAGCCAATGGCACTACCGAGGACCAGCTGACGGTGCTGGAACCCGATTACTAAGCAGGAGGTACCTGTGCTACAAAGCACTACCAAGGACCAGCAGACGTTGCCGGAACTCGGATACCGAGATGGAGGCACCTAGGCCAAAGGCTCTGACGAGAACCAGCTGACGGTGCTGGAACCCGGAGGGTTGGCAGAAGCTGCAAAAGCAAATGGAAATAGCGAGGACCAGCTGACAGTGCTGGCACCCGGAGGGGCAGCAGAAGGAATAAGAGCCAATGGCACAACCGAGGACCAGCTGACGGTGCTGGAACCCGATTACTAAGCAGGAGGTACCTGTGCTACAAAGCACTACCAAGGACCAGCAGACGTTGCCGGAACTCGGATACCGAGATGGGGGCACCTAGGCCAAAGGCTCTGACGAGAACCAGCTGACGGTGCTGGAACCCGGAGGGGTAGCATAAGCTGCAAGAGCAAATGGAAATAGCGAGGACCAGCTGACAGTGCTGGCACCCGGAGGGGCAGCAGAAGGAATAAGAGCCAATGGCACAACCGAGGACCAGCTGACGGTGCTGGAACCCGGTTACTAAGCAGGAGGTACCTGTGCTACAAAGCACTACCAAGGACCAGCAGACGTTGCCGGAACTCGGATACCGAGATGGAGGCACCTAGGCCAAAGGCTCTGACGAGAACCAGCTGACGGTGCTGGAACCCGGAGGGGTAGCATAAGCTGCAAGAGCAAATGGAAATAGCGAGGACCAGCTGACAGTGCTGGCACCTGGAGGGGCAGCAGAAGGAATAAGAGCCAATGGCACAACCGAGGACCAGCTGACGGTGCTGGAACCCGGTTACTAAGCAGGAGGTACCTGTGCTACAAAGCACTACCAAGGACCAGCAGACGTTGCCGGAACTCGGATACCGAGATGGAGGCACCTAGGCCAAAGGCTCTGACGAGAACCAGCTGACGGTGCTGGAACCCGGAGGGGTAGCATAAGCTGCAAGAGCAAATGGAAATAGCGAGGACCAGCTGACAGTGCTGGCACCCGGAGGGGCAGCAGAAGGAATAAGAGCCAATGGCACAACCGAGGACCAGCTGACGGTGCTGGAACCCGGTTACTAAGCAGGAGGTACCTGTGCTACAAAGCACTACCAAGGACCAGCAGACGTTGCCGGAACTCGGATACCGAGATGGAGGCACCTAGGCCAAAGGCTCTGATGAGAACCAGCTGACGGTGCTGGAACCCGGAGGGGTATCAGAAGTTACCCCTGAAAAGCAAAGTTGGCATGCCGCAAGCTGGCCGCAGTTACCGAATCACACAGTCCTACAGGGGGTGCTTGTCCTACTGGCACTATGGAACAAACCTTTCTTACCAGAACCCGCAGTCCACATAGGAAGCACCTAAACTGCTGGCACCCTAGCCTCGGCTAACCCAACCGCAACACGACATGGCAACTTGGGGTGGCAAACTGACATTGACACTTCCCGGAAACAGCAGGCAGGGCTGGAACCAAGCTGGGCAGGAGGGAGTACCCGTGCCAAAGTCAGTTATGAGCAGCAACTGGCGATGTTGGAGCCCAGGACAAGCACTTAGCAGGCTGAGGCCTGATGTGCTGTCAATTGGGAGGCAGCAGGACAGATTGCCATCAAAACAGCAGGGGAACAGCTGACGTTACTGAACCCCACAAACACAGGAGCTAGTGTTTTACTCTGTGAAGACGGCACTTCCGAGCAACAACTGGCTGTGTTAAAGCCCAGGGACAAGCACGGAGCAGGCTTAGGCTGCATTGAAGAAATTTTAAGATCGGTTGTAGACTACTAATTTGAACCAAGCTCCACTTAGGCCTGTGGCTTCACTGATTTTCGTATTTCCCCTGTCCTCCAACCCCGCCAGTTACAGCTCCGAAGTGGCGTCTGCACAATCCACACTTGTTCCTGTGTTACAGGTGTTCAGTCCGGTCAGTTAATCCCCTGATGTGTGTCCGGCAATGTCGCCTGCTCTGTCCACATTCCCATAATGGGAATGTGGACAGAGCAGGCGACATTGCCGGACACACATCAGGGGATTAACTGACCGGACTGAACACCTGTAACACAGGAACAAGTGTGGATTGTGCAGACGCCACTTCGGAGCTGTAACTGGCAGGGTTGGAGGACAGGGGAAATACGAGAGACAGTGGAGCCACAGGCCTAATTGGAGCACGGTTAAAAATCAGTAGTGGTACGACTGTGTAGGCAGCAGGAGACTTTGCCATCCACACAGCAGGGGATCAGCTGACATTACTGAACCCCACTGAGACACGGGAGCAAGTATCTCTTTCCGTGTGGACGGCACTTCCGAACTACAACTGGCTGTGTTGAAGCCCAGGAAATAGGAGGGTGTAGGCAGAGGCCTACTGTATTTTGAATGAGGTGACAGCAGGAGAGACTGCCATCCACACAGCAGGGGATCAGCTGACGTTACTGAACCCCACTGAGACACGGGAGCAAGTATCTCTTTCCGTGTGGACGGCACTTCCGAACTACAACTGGCTGTGTTGAAGCCCAGGAAATAGGAGGGTGTAGGCAGAGGCCTACTTTATTTTAAATGAGGTGACAGCAGGAGAGACTGCCATCCACACAGCAGGGGATCAGCTGACGTTACTGAACCCCACTGAGACACGGGAGCAAGTATCTCTTTCCGTGTGGACGGCACTTCCGAACTACAACTGGCTGTGTTGAAGCCCAGGAAATAGGAGGGTGTAGGCAGAGGCCTACTGTATTTTGAATGAGGTGACAGCAGGAGAGACTGCCATCCACACAGCAGGGGATCAGCTGACGTTACTGAACCCCACTGAGACACGGGAGCAAGTATCTCTTTCCGTGTGGACGGCACTTCCGAACTACAACTGGCTGTGTTGAAGCCCAGGAAATAGGAGGGTGTAGGCAGAGGCCTACTGTATTTTGAATGAGGTGACAGCAGGAGAGACTGCCATCCACACAGCAGGGGATCAGCTGACGTTACTGAACCCCACTGAGACACGGGAGCAAGTATCTCTTTCCGTGTGGACGGCACTTCCGAACTACAACTGGCTGTGTTGAAGCCCAGGAAATAGGAGGGTGTAGGCAGAGGCCTACTGTCTTTGTAATGCGGAGACAGCAGGAGAGACTGCCATCTCCACAGCAGGGGATCAGCTGGCAATGATGAACCCCACTAACACTTGAACGAATGTGTTTGGCTCTGTGGAGACGACACTTCTGAACACCAACTGACGCTGTTGGAGCCCAGGATTAGGCGAGGAGCAGGCTGTGGCCTACTGGATTTTGGCAGGTGAAGGCAGCAGGAGACTTGCCATCTCCACAGCAGGGGAACAGCTGGCAGTGCTGAACCCCACTAACACTCTAACGAAGGTGTTTGGCTCTGTGGAGACGACACTTCTGAACACCAACTGACGCTGTTGGAGCCCAGGATTAGGCGAGAAGCAGGCTGGGGCCTACTGGATTTTGGCAGGTGAAGGCAGCAGGAGACTTGCCATCTCCACAGCAGGGGAACAGCTGGCAGTGCTGAACCCCACTAACACTCTAACGAAGGTGTTTGGCTCTGTGGAGACGACACTTCTGAACACCAACTGACGCTGTTGGAGCCCAGGATTAGGCGAGGAGCAGGCTGGGGCCTACTGGATTTTGGCAGGTGAAGGCAGCAGGAGACTTGCCATCTCCACAGCAGGGGAACAGCTGGCAGTGCTGAACCCCACTAACACTCTAACGAAGGTGTTTGGCTCTGTGGAGACGACACTTCTGAACACCAACTGACGCTGTTGGAGCCCAGGATTAGGCGAGGAGCAGGCTGGGGCCTACTGGATTTTGGCAGGTGAAGGCAGCAGGAGACTTGCCATCTCCACAGCAGGGGAACAGCTGGCAGTGCTGAACCCCACTAACACTCTAACGAAGGTGTTTGGCTCTGTGGAGACGACACTTCTGAACACCAACTGACGCTGTTGGAGCCCAGGATTAGGCGAGGAGCAGGCTGGGGCCTACTGGATTTTGGCAGGTGAAGGCAGCAGGAGACTTGCCATCTCCACAGCAGGGGAACAGCTGGCAGTGCTGAACCCCACTAACACTCTAACGAATGTGTTTGGCTCTGTGGAGACGACACTTCTGAACACCAACTGACGCTGTTGGAGCCCAGGATTAGGCGAGGAGCAGGCTGGGGCCTACTGGATTTTGGCAGGTGAAGGCAGCAGGAGACTTGCCATCTCCACAGCAGGGGAACAGCTGGCAGTGCTGAACCCCACTAACACTCTAACGAAGGTGTTTGGCTCTGTGGAGACGACACTTCTGAACACCAACTGACGCTGTTGGAGCCCAGGATTAGGCGAGGAGCAGGCTGTGGCCTACTGGATTTTGGCAGGTGAAGGCAGCAGGAGACTTGCCATCTCCACAGCAGGGGAACAGCTGGCAGTGCTGAACCCCACTAACACTCTAACGAATGTGTTTGGCTCTGTGGAGACGACACTTCTGAACACCAACTGACGCTGTTGGAGCCCAGGATTAGGCGAGGAGCAGGCTGTGGCCTACTGGATTTTGGCACGTGAAGGCAGCAGGAGACTTGCCATCTCCACAGCAGGGGAACAGCTGGCAGTGCTGAACCCCACTAACACTCTAACGAAGGTGTTTGGCTCTGTGGAGACGACACTTCTGAACACCAACTGACGCTGTTGGAGCCCAGGATTAGGCGAGGAGCAGGCTGGGGCCTACTGGATTTTGGCAGGTGAAGGCAGCAGGAGACTTGCCATCTCCACAGCAGGGGAACAGCTGGCAGTGCTGAACCCCACTAACACTCTAACGAAGGTGTTTGGCTCTGTGGAGACGACACTTCTGAACACCAACTGACGCTGTTGGAGCCCAGGATTAGGCGAGGAGCAGGCTGGGGCCTACTGGATTTTGGCAGGTGAAGGCAGCAGGAGACTTGCCATCTCCACAGCAGGGGAACAGCTGGCAGTGCTGAACCCCACTAACACTCTAACGAATGTGTTTGGCTCTGTGGAGACGACACTTCTGAACACCAACTGAAGCTGTTGGAGCCCAGGATTACGCATGCCGCATGCAGAGGCCAATGGGCAGTGGTTTTTATGGAGGTTGTGGACTACTACTGATTCTAACCATGCTCCACTTAGGCCTCTGGCTCCACTGTCTCTACTATTTACCCTGGCCTCCAACCCCGCCAGCTACATCTCTGAAGTGGCGTCAGCACAATCTACACTTGTTCCTGTGTTACTGGTGCTCAGTCCCGTCAGTTGATCCCCTGATGTTTGTCCGGCAAGTTCGCCAGCTCTGTCCTCATTCCCACTACTGGTTATGGGAATGTGGACAGAGCAGGAGACCTTGCTGGACACACATCAGGGGATAAACTGATGGGACTGAGCCACAGGAACACAGGAACAAGTGTAGATTGTGCTGACGCCACTTCAGAGATGTAGATGGCGGGGTTGGAGGTCAGGGGAAATAGTAGAGACAGTGGAGCCAGAGACCTAAGTTGGGCACGGTTAAAAATCAGTAGTGGTTTGAATGTTGATGGAGCTGGTGACTTTGCTGTCCACACAGCAGGGGATCAGCTGGCATTACTGAACCCCACTAACACAGGAGCTAGTGTGTTTCTCTGTGCAGACGACACATCTGAGCGACAACTGGCTGTGTTGAAGCAAAGGGATTATAGTTCAGGTGGTAGAAAAATGAACACACCAGCAGACCTGGATACAGTTGCCAACCACTAATTTAGTCTGTAAGAGGAATGGCAAAGTCTTTGGAGATCCAGGCCTTGTTCATTTTCAGAAAAGTCAGCCGGTCAACATTATCGGAAGATAGTCGCGTGCGACGGTCTGTTAGTACACCACCTGCGGCACTAAAGACACGTTCCGATAATACACTGGCAGCAGGGCAAGCCAGCACCTCCAATGCATACTGGCTAAGCTCTGGCCATGTATCCAGCTTAGAGACCCAAAACTTGAAGGGGGAAGAGCCATCTGGGAGTATAGCGACAGGGCAAGACATGTAGTCTGACACCATCTGACGGAAGCGTTGCCTCCTGCTGACTCGAGGCGTCGCTGATGGTGTAGACAATTGTGGTGGACACACAAAACTTTGCCACATTTGGGCCATAGTGGTCTTGCCTTGTGCTGCGGCGCTGCCTCTGCTCCCTCTTTGTGCAGAGTTTCCTCCACTGCCTCGACGCACAGAGCTGCTTTGTAAAGCACTAGCAACAATGCTGTCGGGTGGAATGGAAAACATTATGGACTGCACCAGTGACTCTTCGTACTCCCGCATTTTACGCTCCCGGTTCAACGTTGGTATGAGCCTTTGTATGCTGTCCCGGTAGCGAGGATCTAGGAGGGTGTACACCCAATAATCAGCCGAGACGAGAATGTGGGCGATGCGGCGGTCGTTTCTCAGGCACTGCAGCATGAAATCAACCATGTGCTGCAGACTCCCAACTGCCAAAGAACCGCTGTCCCCTGTTTGAGGCGTGACCTCGGCCTGCTCTGCATCACCCCACCCTCGCTGTACATACTGAGTAGAGGTTTGTGTACCTCCCTCCTCTGGAGAGATGTCTTCCTCCTCCATCGACTCCTCCTCATCCTCCTCACAAAGTGTCCCCTGCCTAGGCCTTTGTGAGGAAACACGTAGCGCAGACTGTCCAGAAGCAGATGGCATTTGGGACTCCTCATCCTCCACCTCTTCTGAAACCTCATCCCTTAGTGCTTGCAGTGTTTGTTGAAGCAGGCAGATAAGGGGGACAGTCATGCTGACTAGTGCATCATCTGCACTCGCCATCCGCGTGGATTCATCGAAGGCACGCAAAACGAGGCAGATGTCCTTCATAGAGGCCCACTCAATGGTGCTGAAGTGTGAACGGCGCACAGTGCGACTTGTTTGCGCCTGATGCAGCTGGTACTCCATGACTGCTGCCTGCTGCTCACACAACCGCTCCAACATATGTAACGTTGAATTCCACCGGGTGGGTAGGTCACATATGATGCGATGTTCCGGAAGGCCAAATCGTCGCTGCAGAGCAGCGAGGCGCGATCTTGCCGTGCTGGAACGTCGCAAGTGAGCGCACTCTATGCGGACCTTGTGCAACAGTGCAGCAAGATCCGGATAGTCCCTCAGAAAGCTCTGCACGACCAAGTTAAGAACATGTGCCAGACATGGGATGTGTGTGAGGTTGCCTAGGCCAAGAGCTGCCACCAGATTTCGGCCATTGTCACACACTACCAAGCCCGGCTGGAAATTCGCTGGCCCAAACCACACATCGCTCTCCAGCTTGATAGCATTCCAGAGCTCCTGCGCTGTGTGGCTTCGATTCCCCAAAGAAATTAATTTGAGTACAGCCTGTTGACGTTTGGCCACGGCTGTGCTCATATCGGTCGTAACAGGCTCCTGCTCTGCTGTTTCTGAGGAACTTGAGTAGGAGGAGGAGTCTATGTGTACAGACTGGAGTCCTGCAATCCGTGGCGTTGGAAGAACACGTACAGCTCCACTCTCCAGATCTGTACCCGGCTCCACAACATTGACCCAGTGGGCAGTGAGGGAAAGGTATCGTCCCTGTCCATGGTTACTGGTCCACGCATCGGTGGTCAGGTGGACCTTGCTACTAACGGCGTTTAGTAGCGCATGTTTTATTTTGCCCTCAACATGTTTCTGCAGGGCAGGGACGGCTCGCCTGCTGAAATAAAAGCGGCTGGGCACGTTGTATTGGGGGACTGCCAATGCCATTAAGTCCCGGAAGGTGTCAGTGTCCACCAGCCTGAATGACAGCATTTCAACTGCCAGAAGTTTGGCAATGCCAGCATTCAGAGACTGTGCTCGGGGATGGTTTGCCGAGTAAGGGCGCCTTTTATCCCATGCCTGTGCTACCGATGGCTGTGATGGATGGGAACGTGCTGCTATGGGTGTAATCTGACAGGGTCTCCGGACAACAGTGGCAGAGGTTCTTCCTTGGCGATCCTGTGAGGAAGCCGAACCAGCAGTGTGTGAGCTGGAGGAAGAGGGCCCAACACGAACTGAAGAGGTGGTAGGTGGTGCTGTACGTTGGCCTACGTCTTCAGGGTGTCTCTGCAACTCCAACTCGTGCTTGGTGCGCACATGTTTCCACATATTTGTGGTATTGAGGTTGCTGACATTTCTCCCTCTTTTGACTCTCTGATGACACAGCTTGCATTTGACAAAGCAAATGTCATCTGCAACTGTGTCAAAAAAGGACCACGCACTGCAACTCTTGTGAGCGCCCGGTTTGCCTTTGGAAGGAGGAATGCTCCTAACGGGTGCCGAAGTGGAGGGTACAGGCAACCAAGTCTTCCCCCTCCCTCTGCCTCCTGTTTTGGCCGGTAGGGGAATCTCTTCCTCCGAGCTGCTCCCACCACCTTCCTGTTGCTCACGCCATGATGGGTCAAGGACCTCATCATCTTCCCTCCCCTCTTCAAACAGCTGCTTCTCCGGGGTTGTCTCGCCAGCACCGTACGCACCAGAAAGTGGCAACTGAGTCTCGTCATCATCTGATGCGTACTGAGGTGTGCTGACCATAGGCACTGGCCCACTCGCCTCTTCAGATTCAGAGGGACAAAGAAGTTGCGCATCACTGCATACTCCCTCTTCTTCACATTCAGGAATGCTGCTTGGCTGGCCCCCTCTTTCCAAGCCAACAGATTCCGAGAACAGAAGTAGAGACTGTGATGGCTCCTGTCCATGTCTCTCTGACTGCCTGGGCACTTTGGCAGGTGGTGAAGAGACAGATGGTTGCTCTTCGGTGCTCTGACCCTGAGAGGATGCGGAATTAATTGAAGTCGATGCGTTAGCTGCCATCCATCCGACAACGGCTTCAATTTGTTCCTCCCGCAGCAGTGGGGTACGTTGAGGTCCTACAAAGCTGCGCATAAAGGACTGTTGCCTGCTAAAACTGGGGGATGCTGATCCACTGGTGCCCGCAGCAGGCCCAGAATCCCCACGTCCTCTACCTGTAGAATCCCCACGTCCTCTCCCTGCAGAATCCCCACGTCCTCTCCCTGCTGAAACTCCACGCCCACGCCCACGCGCCTTACACCCTGCCTTCTTCATCTTGCAAGACTGCTTAAGATAGGCAAAAAAGTACAAAGGGGGGCCTTAGTGTGCTTATTCCTGAACAGCTGGTTACAGGTACAAGAAACACTAATTTTATGAAGTGTGTGTGTGTGTGGACTAGACTTTAATAGGAGCTGATGTGGCCTACACAAGTTCAAAATGTAGTGTTTGGTGAACTTTTTTTGTGGTTTCTTTGTTGGAAACAAACTCAAAGTATGTGAACAAAGAATTGAAACTGATAGTATCACCAACTTTTTGGAGCTATTACAATGCAGGCAGGTAACCTACAATGCAAAAGATGAGGCTCCAAAAAAATTGGGTAATACTAATCTGGCTGCGCCGGCAGGGCACAAGCCAGAAAAAAAGGCTCCTCTATCTACTCCTATATAGTGTTTGCAACCAACCAATGTTGATGGATACGGATGGATGCACACTAATAGGAGAAGAAAAAATGAGCTGCACTCAAAGACAAATATGTGTGAGGCAGTGACGCACGTTGAGCGTCCTACAACCAGACGTAGCTGCAGGACACTCAGCGTGAGCTGCACTCACACACAGTCAGAGGCCTCTCAGACAGCCGTCAACAGTGCAGCTAAGTGGGCACTGGCACTGACAGGCTGCAGAAAGGCTCCGCTGTGTACTCCTTTATAGTGTTTGCAACCACCGTAGATGGAGACGGATGGATGCACACTAATAGAAGAAAAAATGAGCTGCACTCAAATAAAAATATGTGTGAGGCACTGACGCACGCTGAGCGTCCTACAGCCAGACGTAGCTGCAGGACACACTACTCAGCGTGAGCTGCACTCACACACAGTCAGAGACCTCTCAGACAGCCGTGAACAGTGCAGCTAAGTGGACACTAGCACTGAAAGGCTGCAGAAAGGCTCCGCTGTCTACTACTAGTGTTTGCAACCAACGTATATGGATACGGATGGAAGCACACTAGATTGAAATTATGTAAAAAATGCAGCTCAAAAAATAAAAGATGTATGAGGCAGCAGTGATCACACTGGGTGGCCTACAGCCTGACGTGGCTGCAGGACCCACTCCACAGCGTGAGCTGCACTCACACAGCCCTTGCAGACAGCTGTGAACACTGCTGCTAGGGCAAAGAAGGCTACAGTGGTGGTTTATGTAGCCTGGGTAAAGCACTAGATGTTTGGTGGAATCGCTATTTCTAACTGTCCCTCACAGTCTTCTACAGCAGCCTGTCCCTAACTGAATTCACAGCAGAGTGACCAGAAATGGCGGCTGCGGTGGCTTTTATAGTGCATCATGACATCATTTCGGCAGCCAATCACAGCCATGCCAATAGTTAACATGCCTACATGCCTAACAGGATGTGCCCACACTTCGGAGGATTCCCATTGGCTTAATCAAAGCAAGCAGGCTCATAGCATGATGGGAACTTCCTATTCCGATTCCGATTCCGGAATCCGATATGACAAAAGTATCGGAATTAAGTATCGGAATTCCGATACCGCTAATATCGGCCGATACCCGATACTTGCGGTATCGGAATGCTCAACACTAATGATCAGTGCAACCACCTTGTCTGTGCACGGCTGTATGATAAGTGCCAACACCTCGTCCCTACAGAGCTGTATGATTAGTGCCACCAACTTTTCCCTGCAGAGCTCTATGATCAGTACCACCAACTTGTCGCCGCAGAGGTGTATGATCAGTGTCACCACCTTGTCCCAGCAGAGCTGTAAGATCAGTGCCACTACCTCGTCCCTGCAGGGCTGTATGATCTGTGCCACTACCTCATCCCTGCAAAGCTGTATGATTAGTGCCACCACCTCGTCACTGCAGAACTGTATGATTAGTGCCACCACCTCGTCACTGCAGAACTGTATGATCAGTGCCACCACCTATTCCCTTCAGAGCTGTGTGATCAGTGCCACCACCTCCTCCCTGCAGAGCTGTATGATCAGTACCACCACCTTGTCGCCGCAGAGGTGTATGATCAGTGTCACCACCTTATCCCCGCAGAGCTGTATGATCAGTGCCACAACCTCATGCCTGCAGAACCGCATGATCAGTGCCTCCAACTTATCCCTAAATAGATATATAATCAGTGCAACCACATTGTCCCCGCAAAGCTGTATGATCAGTGCCAACACCTCATCCTTGCAGAATTGTATGATCAGTGTCACCACCTCTTCCCTGCAGAGCTGTATGATCAGTGCCACCAACTCCTCCCTGCTGAGCTGTATGATCAGTGCCACCACCTCCTCCCTGCAGAGCTGTATGATCAGTGCCACCACCTCATCCCTGCAGAGCTGTATGATCAGTGCCACAACCTCATCTCTGCAGAACCGCATGATCAGTGCCTCCAACTTATCCCTAAAGAGATATATAATCAATGCAACCACATTGTCCCCGCAAAACTGTATGATCAGTGCCAACACATCATCCTTGCAGAGCTTTATGATCAGTGTCACCACCTCTTCCCTGCAGAGCTGTATGATCAGTGCCACCAACTCCTCCCTGCAGAGCTGTATGATCAGTGCCACCATCTTATCCACACAGAGCTGTATGATCAGTGCCACCACCTACTCCCTGCAGATCTGTGTGATCAGTGCCACTACCTCCTCCCCGCAGAACTGTATGATCAGTGCACCACCTCATCCCTGCAGAGCTGTAAGATCAGTGACACAACCTTGTCCCTACAGAGCCTTATGATCAGTGCCACCGCCTCCTCCCCACAGAGGTGTATGATCAGTGCAACCACCTCCTCCCTGTAGAGCTGTCTGATCAGTACCACCACCTTGTCCAAGCTGAGCTGTATGTTCAGTGCCACCACCTTTTCCCTGCAGAGCTGTATGTTCAGCGCCACCACCTCCTCCCTGCAGAGCTGTATGATCAGTACCACCACCTTGTCCCCGCACAGCTGTATGATCAGTGCCACAACCTCATCCTTGCAGAACCGCATGATCAGTGCCTCCAACTTATCGCTAAAGAGATTTATAATCAGTGCAACCACATTGTCCCCGCAAAGCTGTATGATCAGTTCCAACACCTCATCCTTGCAGAGCTGTATGATCAGTGCCACCAACTCCTCCCTGCAGAGCTGTATTATCATTGCCACCATCTTATCCACACAGAGCTGTATGATCAGTGCCACCACCTGATCCCCGCAGAACTGTATGATCAGTGCCACCACCTCATCCCTGCAGAGCTTTAAGATCAGTGACACAACCTTGTACCTGCAGAGCCTTATGATCAGTGCAACCACCTCATCCCTGCAGAGCTGTATCTTCAGTGCCATCACCTCATCCCTGCAGAGGTGTATGATCAGTGCCACTACCTCATCCCTGCAAGCAAGTATGTACAGTGCCAACACCTCCTCCCTGTAGAGCTGTCTGATCAGTGCCACCACCTTGTCCGCGCTGAGCTGTATGTTCAGTGCCACCACCGTTTCCCTGCAGAGCTGCTTGTGCAGTGCCACCACCTTTCCATGCAGAGCTGTATGATCAGTACTACCACGTTGTCGCCGCAGAACTGTATAATCAGTGCCACCACATTGTCACCGCAAAGCTGTATGATCAGTGCCATCAGTTGGTCAGCACTGAGCTGTATGATCAGTACCACCACCTAGTCCCCGCAGAGCTGTATGATCAGTGCCACCGCCTACTCCTTGCAGAGCTGTAAGATCAGTGCCACCACCTAATCCCTGCAGAGCTATTTGACCAGTGCCACCACCTCGTCCCTGCAGAGATGTATGATGAGTGCTACCACCTCATCCCTGCAGACCTGTATGATCAGTGCCACCACATCATCCCTGCAGAGCTTTATGATCAGTGCCACCATCTTGTCCCCGCAGAGCTGTATGATCAGTACCACCACCTTGTTGCTGCAGAGGTGTATGATCAGTGTCACCAACTTTTCCCTGCAGAGCTGTATGATCAGTGCAACCACCTCATCCAGGCACAGCTGTATCTTCAGTGCCACCTCCTCATACCTGCAGAGCTGTATGATCAGTGCCACTACCTCATCCCTGCAAACCAGTATGTTCAGTGCCACAACCTCCTCCATGTAGAGCTGTCTGATCAGTGCTACCATCTTGTCCGCGCTGAGCTGTATGTTCAGTGCCACCACCTTTTACCTGCAGACCTGTATGATCAGTGCCACCACCTTGTCGCCGCAAAGTTGTATGATCAGTGCCACCGCCTACTCCTTGCAGAGCTGTACGATCAGTGCCACCACCTAATCCCTGCAGAGCTATTTGATCAGTGCCACCACGTCATCCCCTCAGAGCTTTATGATCAGTGCCACCATCTCGTCCCCGCAGAGCTGTATGATCAGTGCCACCACCTCCTCCCTGCAGAGCTGTATGATTAGTACCACCACCTCATCCTTGTAGAGCTGTATTATCACTGCCACCACCTTGTCCCCGCAAAGCTGTAACATAAGTGCCACCACATTGTCCGAGCAGAGCTGCATGATCAGTGCCACCACCTCCTCTCTGCAGAGCTGTATGATAAGTGCCACCACCTGGTCCTTGCAGAGCTGTATGATCAGTACCAACACCTTGTCGCCGCAGAGGTGTATGATCAGTGCCACCACCTCCTCTCTGCAGAGCTGTATGATAAGTGCCACCACCTGGTCCTTGCAGAGCTGTATGATCAGTACCAACACCTTGTCCCCGCAGAGCTGTATGATCAGTGCCACCACCTTGTCGCCGCAGAGGTGTATTATCAGTGTCACCACCTTGTCCCCGCAGAGCTGTATGATCAGTGCCACCTCCTCATTCCTGCAGAGCTGTATGATCAGTGCCACCACCTCCTCCCTGAAAAGCAGTATGATTAGTGCTACCAACTCGTCACTGCAGAACTTTATGATCAGTGCCACCACACATTCCCTTCAGAGCTGTATGATCAGTGCCACCACCTCCTCTCTGCAGAGCTGTATGATCAGTACCACCAACTTGTCGCCGCAGAGCTGTATGATCAGTGCCACCACCTGGTCCTTGCAGAGCTGTGTGATCTGTGCCACTACCTCATTCCTGCAGAGCTGTATGATCAGTGTCACAACCTCATCCCTGCAGAGCTGCATGATCAGTGCCACCATCTTATCCACACAGAGCTGTATGATCAATGCCACCACCTACTCCCTGCAGAGCTGTATGATCAGTGCCACCACCTCGTCCCTGCACACCTGTATCATCAGTGCCACCACATCATCCCTGCAGAGCTTTATGATCAGTGCCACCACCTCATCCCTATACAGCTGTGCTCTGTGTAGAAATTGCATTTTGTGTCTTCTCTTTTCTCCCAATATTCCCCTTTTGCACAATAGTTGGGTCACATAAATCCAGGAATATCTCACAGTTTTCTCCCCGGAGATGCGTCTGGTTGGGGAGTGAGTCGCATTATGAAGCTGCCCCTTATCAGTTCTCTTCCACCATTACAGGCCTCAGCGGTCACAGCTCCACAATGGGTGAGACCAGATTTTAGCAGGTCATTGCAATCAGCCGCCGATGTGGATCATCTCCTGATGTGGAGCATCTGTCACCCCCAATACTCCGCACATACGGGGTACAGGGAGGTCACAGGTCAGGGAGGCGGCAGTCAGCGGAGCCATCGCCTGTGTTACCCTTCTGGGCTCTCAGCAGCTCCAGGTCGTCCCCACATCGTACAATCAGCGTCCTGTACGATAGACATTGTAGTAAAGATCCCTGTGATGGTGACAGGAGCCGGGAACAGGAGGAACGAGTTCCCCCAGCAGATGTATCTTCCCGGATACACAGCGATGTGCAGATCTGGAGGACGACGGCGATGATCCCGGGACCTCCTCTCCGCTCTTCCCCGGCGTCTCTGCTAGTGACAGCTACAGACGGTCGGTGGAGAAGATGGCGAAGAAGAAGCGGCGGAGGAAGCGCGCTCTGCTGTCCGGTGTCAGCCGGTAAAGGGCTTTTATTCCGGGCAAGGAAGCACAAGGGGAGAGCGGAGCTTCACTCGTTCTCAGCTGGGAAGAGGCGGGGCATGTATGCAGTGTCAGCCAATAGATGCTCAGGACGGTGTAGCTCAGCAGCCAATCAGTGCACAGTAAGCCTGTACATATAACAGACTCCTCCAGCTCCGGCCTTAGTGTTTTCCTATCGGGAGATTTTTGTGTTTTGGCTCCGTAGCATAGGATGGCAGAGACCGCGCCAGCCGCCGCTCCCCCTCCCGCAGAACCGGCTGCCAAGTCCAAGAAGCAGCCAAAGAAATCCGCCGCCAAGAGCAGCAAGAAATCCTCCGGTCCTGGCGTCGCCGAGCTGATCGTGAAAGCCGTGTCAGCCTCTAAGGAGCGCAGTGGGGTGTCTCTGGCCGCCCTGAAGAAGGCGCTGTCTGCCGGAGGGTACGATGTAGAGAAGAACAACAGCCGCCTGAAGCTGGCCGTCAGGTCTCTGGTCACCAAGGGCACCCTCCTCCAGGTGAAGGGCAGCGGCGCCTCCGGGTCCTTCAAACTCAACAAGAAGCAGGAGACTAAAGTGGCCAAGAAGTCAGCAGCCAAGCCCAAGAAACCCGTTGCTGCTAAGAAAGCCGCCAAATCTCCGAAGAAGCCCAAGAAGGCTCTGACCACGGCCAAGAAGAGCCCGAAAAAGGCCAAGAAGCCCGCAGCTGCCAAGAAAGCGGCCAAGAGCCCCAAGAAGTCGAAAGCCGCTCCCAAGCCTAAGAAGGCGACGAAGAGTCCGGCTAAAAAGGCGGCCAAACCTAAAGCTGCCAAGAGTCCGGCTAAGAAAGCCAAGAAGCCCGCGGACAAGAAATAAGTTGCGGACCCAGTTATTTTACACAAAGGCTCTGATCGGTGCCACCACCCTGTCCTCGTAGAGCTGTATGATCAGTGCCACCACCCTGTCCCCGCAGAGCTGTTTGATCTGAGCCACCACCCTGTCCCCACAGAGCTGTATGATCAGTGCCTCCACCTCCTCCCCGCAGAGCTGTATGATCAGTGCCACCACCCTGTCCCCGCAGAGCTGTATGATCAGTGCCTCCACCTCCTCCCCGCAGAGCTGTATGATCGGTGCCTTCAGGTGACAGTTCTGTGTAATGGAGGGAAGGGGGCCGATGTGCAGCAGAAATCACGTTACTTCCATCATCCTAATTATCACCACCTGTAACCCACATCTTAGTAAGAGTGGTGTGAGGTTATAACTCCGATGTGAGAGTTGGAGCGTCAGTGACTGATTATAGAGGAGCTGCTGTACCGCTCTGGGTACTGGGAATATAGAATCGGAGCTTCCGCTGTAGAAGCCGCCTGGAGATTGGATGTGACCCTGTGTATCAGAGCAGTGGGTGATAGCTGAACTGTGAGTCAGGTTGAGCCTTCTCTGTACAGTGATTGGTCGCGGACATCAAACGCTATTCGCTGCTCACATTCTACAAAATAACCAATGGAATGCAGGGGACGTGTCCTCATGAAGCGTGAATAGGGGCAGAGGAGTATAAATAGCCGCTCACTCTGCTCCTCTCATCACTTCTGTTCTCTTCTATACAGAGCTATGGCCAGAACTAAGCAGACCGCTCGGAAATCCACCGGAGGGAAAGCGCCCCGCAAGCAGCTGGCCACTAAAGCCGCCAGGAAAAGCGCTCCCGCCACTGGCGGAGTGAAGAAGCCGCACAGATACCGGCCAGGGACAGTTGCTCTCCGTGAGATCCGCCGCTACCAGAAGTCCACCGAGCTGCTGATCCGTAAGCTTCCCTTCCAGCGCCTGGTGAGAGAAATCGCCCAGGACTTCAAGACCGATCTCCGCTTCCAGAGCTCCGCTGTCATGGCCCTGCAGGAGGCCAGCGAGGCTTATCTGGTGGGGCTGTTTGAGGACACAAATTTGTGCGCGATCCACGCTAAGAGGGTCACCATCATGCCCAAAGATATCCAGCTGGCCCGCCGGATCCGTGGGGAGAGAGCTTAGATCTGTCCTGCCCACCTGACTGCAACACAAAGGCTCTTTTCAGAGCCACCCAATCCTCCCTCAAGAAGAGCGAATTCCTGACCTTTAATACTGCCGGCTTTGCTACCAACCATGGTCCTGATCATGCTCGTGGTGGTGAGGCTGGTAGTTTTGCTACCCCTGCTGATGCTGGCATGGCAGGTGGTGCAAATGACCTTTTTTGGGGTTATGGGCAGAGTATTAAAAAACAACTAGACTTGAGAAGGCCTAACAGATGGACAGGCAACTTCCATCATGTTGGTGTTACTGTTAATAGTCGCCGGCCTTCTGTCTGCGGCAACCACACTGCTTCTTCCTGGCTGTTGGGGCGCTATGCCTCCCTCCCCCTATGCTGCTGTCCTCACTTTGCATGTCCTCCTGCTAGCTTGGGTCAGTTACTATATCATCCACCACTTCATCCTGCTAAACACTGTCTCTTGTGCCTCCTTCGAGCCTGCCACCTGGTTCCAGCAGTCATGGTACTTTATTTCCCAGGGCGTTCTGATGCTTCCTGTATCCCTGGGTGGTCCTTACCAGGTCAGCTCGCCCAGGGTGGGTTGGAATCATGGCCCAGAGGGTCCACTCCAGGAGTCCTCACACGAACAAGGGTGGGTGGTTTTGCTGGGCGTAAAATACTGGTTATGGAAAAGGTTGAGGTGTAACCCACAGGGCAACATGTTTGCCAGCCAACACACTTAGTGTATGGGCATTACAAGTCTAGGAGATCTGGTTCTTTTTTTAATGAGACATTTTTTAAAAGGCCCTCTATATTTTATTCCAAGGGGGGATTGGAGTTATTGGGGTGCATATGACTTGGTAGCAGGGCAGGCCTTGCCGTGAATCCATAATACATGAGGGTGTGCACGAATATATGGGGAGTATACAGCACTGTATGGATACAGGATATTCAACTATAAAATACTATATGTTGGATTATCAGCACTATATGGAGATATATAATACTACTTGAAGGGTATACTGCACAATGTGTCCGTATACAACAGTATTTGGCAGCTTACAGCACTATATGGGGGTATACAGCCACATATGATGTTATATAGAACAATATGGAGGGCCCACAGCACTTTGTGCAGAGTATTCAGCAATATGTAGGTATCAGCACTACCTTATGCTCATGTCACTATATGGAGGGTATCCAGCACTATGTGAGCCTATACATACAATAGCTATTTGGGGTTTACAGCACTATATGGGGGTATTCTGTAGATGATTCTGAATGGGAGGAGACACGGATTAGATATTAAAGAGAACTTTTTGACAGTGAGGATGATCAATAAGTGGAACAGGCTGCCACTGGAGGTGTTGAGTTCTCCTTCAATGGAAGTCTTCAAACAGAGGCTGGACAGACATCCGTCTGGGAGGATTTAATGAATCTTGCACTGAGCTGGAACATTCCATGATTCAGGCTTATATAGAACAGATGCTCTCGGATTTGTGTCTGCAGCACTAGATGGGGAGTATACAGCACACGTAGGCTTTGTAGTGCTGTATACCACCCAGTAGGTGGTATGGAGGATGTGCAGCACCGTACGGGGTGTGTATACATTGCCTGCAGCTCCAGGGCTGATCAGTCTCAACTCCACTTCCAGCAGTGATCGGAGCGGACCCCACACGGAGACCCGGTAACGTTATATCTGGGCGTCTCCGTGTGGGGTCCGCACTGATCACAGGAGGCCGCATCTAGCACAGATCGGATGATACAATCCGCACATGTTCTACCAGGAGGAGCCCGATGTGCTGAGCGCTGCCGGGAGAACACGTGTACATGAGGAGCAGCAGGTAGAAGGGCAATAAGGAGTTAAACGGAGGAGGAAGCACGTCTATCGATTGGTCGGTTCCTGTGGGCGGAGCTTTATAACCGTTTGATGGTTTGAATCTCCCGCTCAGTCGTGCTCTCGGCCCTCGATCATTAACCCTTCAGTGACTGTTCTCTGCTTGTGGAAGAGACATCATTTCCCAATCACTGTCAGGAGTAAGCGGCCATTATACCTGCAGATCATGTGGTAAAGTGAGATTGTATTAACCCCTCAATCCCCAGAACGGTGGCCGCTGCTCATTATCTCACCAACCACATTTATGCAGTTATCTTGTATGCGAGACTTTTTCTCCTCTGGAGGGATGGCGCTCTCCGCACTCAGAAATACACAGGCTCCGGAGCCGCCTCATCTCCAGTCCTCGCTATGGTCCGCCAGGCTCGGATGACGGCGCTGTACATTCGGGGTGCGGACTCTGTTCTCTCTTCTGGCTCCGACTACTGATAAATAGGATAAGACACCAGAAACCTCCCCGTCATGAGGGGAACGAGCCGCTAATGTCCGGCTGCGGGGAGGGAGCGGCTTCATCCATCAGCCCGAGCACAGGAGACCGCTGCCGGCTGTAGCTCCAGTCCATGTTATTAGGAGCAGTCAGGAGGTCACAATCAGTGGCCACATGTAGATGGTAAATGAGGAGGGTGGTAGTGATGAGATGCAGGCGCTGGACATACCGGGGAGCCGCCACTAACAAGGGGGAGCAGTTACCGGTACAGGATGTGACCGCTCCTCACTGGATTTACACCAATCCTGAGAAATAGGATCTGACCAGACTCCATCACCGCAGTCATCAAATATCAGGAATTGTAGAACACATGTGTGCGGCTCTGATAGGAGCCTTTGGGGGAGGCGCATCTATCCAGCGACAATCCCCGGGAGTATTCGCTGCCTCCTGACACACACACTGATCTGATCAGGAAGACCTGTAGCAGAATCACGTTCATCTCACGGCAGAACTTGGATTTCTGCTCTGTAGTGACCACATCACAGCGAGGTATGTACTGTGGTGCAGAGATGTCTGTGCTGCACAGTGCGGATATACTGTATGCCCCCAGAACCTGGCAGCTGTATATTATAGATCAAGGAGAATAAACCACATCACCCCAAGTCCGCGGTGCCAGCTCCAGTATGGAAGGAGGAAAGTGCAAGACACATGCCAGGCTGTGACAACTAGTATACTTACAGGCACCAGATTGCAGGAATAGGAAATCGTAGCCTCTCAGGTAGAAGATGTGGGTGGCTCTGAAAAGAGCCTTTGGGTTATCAGCACAGAAAAGAATACAATTAACCTCCGAAGCCGTAGAGAGTGCGGCCCTGGCGCTTGAGCGCGTACACCACGTCCATAGCGGTGACGGTCTTCCTCTTGGCGTGCTCGGTGTAGGTGACGGCGTCACGGATCACGTTCTCCAGGAAGACTTTCAGGACCCCGCGAGTCTCTTCATAGATGAGGCCGGAGATGCGCTTGACGCCTCCTCTGCGAGCGAGACGGCGGATGGCAGGCTTGGTGATGCCCTGGATGTTATCACGGAGCACCTTCCTGTGCCGCTTAGCGCCGCCCTTCCCAAGACCTTTTCCTCCTTTGCCGCGACCAGACATCTTCCAAGTAGTCAGCTGTAACTGATGCTAAAACCGAACGACCCCTCCTTTATATACAGGAGAGACGGACCAGAGAGAGAACTGCAGAGATGACGCGCCCCAGGGCGGGGCTTACAGAATCCACATGAGCTCCTCCCTTCCTCTGCTGTTTGGCTGAGCACAGAACTGTTGGAGAGTTTGAATTTCCCGCTCATTGTTCAGTTTCCCTTTTCTTTCCAGCTTGTAATATAATGTCACTTCTTCCCCTGTGATGAGAATTATTCCAGATTCAGCCTATAGATAAATGGGCAGCACAAATAGAGGGGAGCAGACACGGCCCCAGTATATGTCAGGAGGACAGAACAGACTGTAACCACAGATATTACAGGCAGCCGCCCAGGGGATCTCACACCGGTAGATACACTGCCTGATATAAGGCTCAGTCCTCAGTAATCACAGGATCTCCGGTTTTCATAGAGAATATTACATTTATATTAACCCCAGGGCTAAGCCCTCTCTGCCTTTATTCAGGTCTTATATTCCCGCATTAGGGACATTTGTGCTATGATAGGAGTCATCATTACTTCGGGCAATTATGACACTATTGTCCTTATATTTGTGTTTTCTTCTTCCCCTGGCAATGATTCTTTTTTCCACCACATCATAGCTCACATTGCTGCAGAGTAGGGACCTGCTGTCAGCTACAATTAATTAGGAAAAACAATTATTAACATAATGACAGAAAAGGCTGAAAATCAGAGCTCAGCAGTGATCCTGACTGATCCCAGCCGCCAATATCGCCCCATATCCTGCAGTAATTATTTAAAAAACATCTGTGAGGAGGATGTGATGGGGGATGATGTCATGACATGTCTGACCTAGAGGATCCTCACATCACAGTGTAATGTATTGTGCACTGAGCTCTCGGCAATCTTCTCTACATGATCGCACATTTCCCATCACAGACCTCCTGCCTGGAGCTGCAGGTGGGATCTGCTTGGAAGAGCAGAATTGGTCTCCCCTGAAATGTCTCTTGTAGGATACATCTCTAGCCAATATATTGTCTCCACAATACTGATTATGACGAGAAAGGGAGATGTGATCGCCTGCAGGTCAGACACACGGGGCATCACAGCATCTGCCTAACGCGGATTCATTCTCTAACCAGGAACAGCTGCAGACTCCTGTATGGGATGTAAGCGACCAGCGACCTCTCAACACCTGCAGATTCCCCGACATCGCTCCGTCCTGGGACCGCGCGTTATATGGAGACAAAGAACAGAAAAAGCGGGAACTGCAAACGTGTCAACCATTGGGAACATTAGCTCCTCCCCTCCCTCTGCGGATTGGCTGAACACAGGACGGTTAGGGGGTTTGAATTTCCCGCTGCTTCTAAAATGTCGTCACCGCTTCCCTTTACAGTGAAGACTCCAGCATAATCTCTAGATAAAACTGCACCGACTACAAATGTCTACTGTTATTTGAGGAATAACACGAGAATCATGAACTAAGTGCAGAGAGGAAAATCGTCAGCTCACTGTCTGGTGCTGCATGGGGGAGAAAATTCAGTCTCAAAGCATCCCGGCTTAGAAAGTGTTATTAGTCATCATGGTGTATCATGAACTAAACCGAATCATGTTATACCAAATGAATGAGACCCCAGAATATCAAGATCTGTGGAGCAAGGGGTTAAAGAGTAGTCCCTGAACACAGAGCAACTTATGGAGAAGTGACCAGGTTATTATTTAGAAGGTCCTCGGTTCTCACAATCTCCTTGGTAGCATTCATCATCCCTACTTCCTTCACCTGTCACTTCCCGTCACTAGACGCAGAGACCCAGGCGGTGGAGCAGACAACTCGGGGAGACGGGAAAGGACACAGGAGCAGCCACAGCTCTGATGGAGATGGGGTGGTGGCTCTTAGAAGAGCCTTTGGGGTGATGGCGGAGCAGCAGACTGAGCAGATCACTTGGCGCTGGTGTACTTGGTGACGGCCTTGGTGCCCTCGGACACGGCGTGCTTGGCCAACTCTCCAGGCAACAGCAGGCGCACGGCGGTCTGAATCTCCCGGGAGGTGATGGTGGAGCGCTTGTTGTAGTGAGCCAGGCGGGAGGCTTCCCCTGCGATGCGCTCGAAGATGTCGTTGACGAAGGAGTTCATGATGCCCATGGCCTTGGAGGAGATGCCGGTGTCGGGGTGGACCTGCTTCAGCACCTTGTACACGTAGATGGCATAGCTCTCCTTTCTGCTCTTCCTACGTTTCTTGCCGTCCTTCTTCTGAGTCTTAGTGACGGCTTTCTTGGAGCCCTTCTTGGGCGCTGGCGCAGATTTGGGATCAGCCATAACGAAAGCAAAGTTCTCAAAAGAGAGAAGAATAATGATCCCAAGCCTCCCAGAGCGGCGATATTTATAGGCCCGCCATGCAAATGACACTGTTGTCAGATCGCCGTGCTATTGGGTGACAAAGTCATGTGACCAACAGAACCGTCAATCGCTCCGCCCACTGCAGCTGATTGGTAGCTACACAAGTCTGTTTTCCATTGGTAACTTGAGATCCATCCAATGACAGGAGAGGAGGGCGGGGCAGACGATTATGAAAGCGACAGCAGCCGCAGCTAGTTCTTCATTTCGCCCAGATTCTTTATTGTTTGTTATCAACCATGTCTGGACGCGGCAAACAAGGAGGGAAGGTCCGAGCTAAGGCCAAGACCCGCTCATCCCGGGCAGGACTCCAGTTCCCAGTCGGCCGTGTGCACAGGCTTCTCCGCAAGGGCAATTATGCCGAGAGAGTCGGCGCCGGCGCTCCGGTGTATCTGGCCGCTGTGCTGGAGTATCTGACTGCTGAGATCCTGGAATTGGCCGGCAATGCTGCCCGGGACAACAAGAAGACCCGCATCATCCCCCGTCACCTGCAGCTGGCGGTGCGCAATGACGAGGAGCTCAACAGGCTGCTGGGTGGGGTGACCATTGCCCAGGGGGGCGTCCTGCCCAACATCCAGGCCGTGCTGCTGCCCAAGAAGACCGAGAGCAGCAAGGCGAGCAAGAGCAAGTGAGCGCTGCCGCCGATCTCTGTCCACAACACCAAAGGCTCTTCTAAGAGCCACCCACACCGTCGCCACAAGAGCTGACGCCGCTGATCTCTGCGTGCTCACATGGGACTGACGTTAGGCACCACGGGCTGCCGCCACCAGTTTGTAGGTTGGTGCCCATACACACTTGATTCCGGGGTTCAACACAAAACACGTGAGGATGCCCATGTCTGGGTTATCACATGAAGCCTCAGACCTGTGTGGGGAGAGGAGTCCTCGAATAGTCACAGGAAATGTCCCTCATTAGTGAATGTCTTGATACTCGGGCCCCTGACTCCGCTGTGGAGATTACATGCGGTTATCACGTCCCGGAGTATCGGGGGATGGCGGCCGGTGATTGTCCACATCAGTGACTGCTGCTCCTCCCGGAGGGCGATCCCGTGATGGCGGCTCTGGAGGGCCGGACTCTGCGCGGTTCTCTGTGTGACCGGATTGTGATGTCCGCTAATAATCCTCGGCGGAAGAAGAGCGGGAAGTTCAAATCCCCAAACGGATCCTGCGATCAGACAATGAGCGGGAATCCTCGGTTAAGCGCCGCCCTCAGCCTTCAGCGATGTACATAGACGCCTTTCCTCCTCTGTTTAACCTCTTACTTGCCTTGTTCCTGCTGATCCCCTCTTATTTACCAGTGTTCATAGATGCGCCACCTTCATCTCACATCGGGCTCCTCGAGAACATCTGCTGCTTATAGCCCCCTGTAATCAGTGCAGAAACAGCTGGGAGTCCCGATAATACTGTAAGTGACTGAGGAGATTGCGGCACGTGCAGATCGAGCTAATTGCCATCATTGGTGAAAAGTCCTAGAGCTACACAGAGGGTTAACCCCACATTAGTGTAGTGTAATTATCCGCAGGTTCACTGAACAAATATTATGTAACAGAAGAAAATTAATTAAGCCAATAAACCACAAATC
This sequence comes from Dendrobates tinctorius, assembly GCF_039654945.1. NCBI lineage: Eukaryota > Metazoa > Chordata > Amphibia > Anura > Dendrobatidae > Dendrobates > Dendrobates tinctorius. The sequence goes on along the minus strand of NW_027361869.1, from coordinate 7,977,517 downwards.
CTCCTGCTTTTCTGTAATTACTAAAAAAAAAAAAGCACAGATGAAAACCTATGTACTGATGGGCGAGCGTGATAGGCGACGCGCTGGTTCCAGCATCAATGTGCTCTCCATCCGCATGCCATACTCCATACCCCGTCCCCCATTTTTGGCCTGTATGATCAGTGCCACCACTTCACCCCTGCAGAGTTCTATAATGAGTGCCACCACCTCGTCCCTGCTGACCTGTATGTTCAGTGCCACCACCTTTTCCCTGCAGAGCTGTATGTTCAGTGCCACCACCTTTACATGCAGAGCTGTATGATCAGTGCCACCACCTTTTCGCCGCAGAACTGTATAATCAGTGCCACCACATTGTCAACGCAAGCTGTATGATCAGTGCCACCACCTACTCCTTGCAGAGCTGTATGATCAGTGCCACCACCTAATCCCTGCAGAGCTTTTTGATCAGTGCCACCACGTCATCCCCTCAGGGCTACCTGATTAGTGCCACCACCTTGTACACGCAAAGCTGTCTGATCAGTGCCACCACCTTGTCCACGAAAAGTTGCATGATCAGTGCCACCACCTCGTCTCTGCAGACCTGTATGATCAGTGCCACTACATCATCCCTGCAGAGCTTTATGATCAGTGCCACCATCTTGTCCCAGCAGAGCTGTACGATCAGTGCCACCACCTATTCCCTGCAGAGCTGTATGATCAGTGCCACCACCTCCTCCCTGCAGAGCTGTATGATCAGTGCCACAACCTCATCCCTGCAAACCAGTATGTTTAGTGCCACAACCTCCTCCCTGTAGAGCTGTCTGATCAGTGCCACCACCTTGTCCGCGCTGAGCTGTATGTTCAATAACACCACCTTTTCCCTGCAGACCTGTGTGATCAGTGCCACCACCTTGTCGCCGCAGAACTGTATAATCAGTGCCACCACCTTGTCGCCGCAGAGGTGTATGATCAGCGTCACCAACTTTTCCCTGAAGAGCTGTATGATCAGTGCCACCACCTCATCCCTGCAGGGCTGTATGATCTGTGCTACTGAAACATCCCTGCAGAGCTGTATGATCGGTGCCACTACCTCATCCCTGCAGAACTGCATGATCAGTGCCACGACCTCATCACTGCCGACCTCATCACTGCAGAGCTGTATGATCAGTGCCAACATCTTGTCCCCACAAAGCTGTATCATAAGTGCCACCACTTTGTCCGAGCAGAGCTGTATGATCAGTGCCATCAAATTATCCCGGGAGAGCTCTATTATCAGTGCCACCACCTACTCCCTGCAGAGCTGTATGATCAGTGCCACCATCTCCTCCCTGCAAATCTGTATAATCAGTGCCACCACCTCCTCTCTGCAGAGCTGTATGATCTGTGCCACCACCACATCCCTGCAAACCAGTATGTTCAGTGCGACAACCTCCTCCCTGCAGAGCTGTATAATCAGTGCCACCACCTTGTCTCTGCAGAGCTGTATGATTAGTGCCACCACCTGGTCCTTGCAGAGCTGTATGATCAGTAACACCACCTTGTCGCCGCAGAGGTGTATGATCAGTGTCACCACCTCATCCCTGCAGGCTGTATGATCTGTGCTACTGAATCATACCTGCAGAGCTGTATGATCGGTGTCACTACCTCATCCCTGCAGAACTGCATGATCAGTGCCACCACCTTGTCCCCACAAAGCTGTATCATAAGTGCCACCACTTTGTGCGAGCAGAGCTGTATGATCAGTGTCACCAACTTTTCCCTGCAGAGCTGTATGATCAGTGCCATCACCTCATCCCTACAGGGCTGTATGATCTGTTCTACTGAATCATCCCTGCAGAGCTGTATGATCGGTGCCACTACATCATCCCTGCAGAACTGCATAATCAGTGCCACGACCTCGTCACTGCAGAGCTGTATGATTAGTACCACCACCTTGTGGCCGCAGAGGTGTATGATCAGTGCCACCTCCTCGTCCCTGCAGAGCTGTATGATCTGAGCCACTATCTCATCCCTGCAGAACTGCATGATCAGTGCCTCCAACTTATCCCTAAAGAGATGTATAATCAGTGCAACCACATTATCCCCGCAAAGCTGTATGATCAGTGCCACCACCTTGTCCCTGCTGAGCTGTATAATCAGTGCCACCACGTCCTCCCTGCTGAGCTGTATGATCAGTGCCACCACCTTCTCCCTGCAAAGCAGTATGATTAGTGCCACCACCTCGTCACTGCAGAACTTTATGATCAGTGCCACCACATATTCCCTTCAGAGCTGTATGATCAGTGCCACCACCTCCTCTCTGCAGAGCTGTATGATCAGTACCACCACCTTGTCGCCTCAGAGGTGTATTATCAGTGTCACCACCTTGTCCCCGCAGAGCTGTATGATCAGTGCCACCTCCTCGTCCCTGCAGAGCTGTATGATCAGTGCCACCACCTGGTCCTTGCAGCACTGTGTGATCTGTGCCACTACCTCATCCCTGCAGAGCTTTATGATCAGTGTCACCACCTCTTCCCTACAGAGCTGAATGATCAATGCCACCACCTACTCCCTGCAGAGCTGTAAGATCAGTGACACAACCTTGTCCCTACAGAGCCTTATGATCAGTGCCACCGCCTCCTCCCCATAGAGCTGTATGATCAGTGCAACCACCTCATCCCTACAGAGCTGTATGATCAGTGCAACCACCTCATCCCTACAGAGCTGTATCATCAGTGCCACCACCTATTCCCTTCAGAGCTGTATGATCAGTGTCACCACCTCCTCTCTGCAGAGCTGTATGATCAGTACCACCACGTTGTCGCCGCAGAGGTGTATTATCAGTGCCACCACCTTGTCTCCACAGAGCTGTATGATCAGTGCCACCTCCTCGTCCCTGCAGAGCTGTATGATCAGTGGCTCCAACTTATCCCTAAAGAGATGTATAATCAGTGCAACTACATTGTCCCCACAAAGCTGTATGATCAGTGCCACCTCCTCGTCTTTGCAGAGCTGTATGATCAGTGTCACCACCTCTTCCCTGCAGAGCTGTATAATCAGTGACACCACCTCATACCTGCAGAGCTGCATGATTAGTGCCACCATCTTATCCACACAGAGCTGAATGATCAATGCCACCACCTACTCCCTGCAGAGTTGTAAGATCAGTGACACAACCTTGTCCCTGCAGAGCCTTATGATCAGTGCCACCGCCTCCTCACCACAGAGCTGTATGATCAGTGCCACCTCCTCGTCCCTGCAGAGCTGTGTGATCTGTGCCACTACCTCATCCCTGCAGAGCTGTATGATCTGAGCCACTAACTCATCCCTGCAGAGCTGTATGATCAGTGCCACAACCTCATCCCTGCAGAGCTGCATGATCAGTGGCTCCAACTTATCCCTAAAGAGATGTATAATCAGTGCAGCCACATTGTCCCCGCAAAGCTGTATGATCAGTGCCAACACCTCGTCCTTGCAGAGCTGTATGATCAGTGCCACCATCTTATCCACACAGAGCTGAATGATCAATGCTACCATATCCTCCCTGCAAAGCTGTATAATCAGTGCCACCACCTCCTCTCTGCAGAGCTGTATGATCAGTGCCACCACCTCATCCCTGCAGAGCTTTAAGATCAGTGCCACCACCTGGTCCTTGCAGAGCTGTATGATCAGTACCACCACCTTGTCGCCGCAGAGGTGTATGATCAGTGCCACCACCTCATCCCTGCAGGGCTGTATGATCTGTGCTACTGAAACATCCCTGCAGAGCTGTATGATCTGTGCCACTACCTCATCCCAGCAGAACTGCATGATCAGGGCCTGGATCTCACACAGGGAGGACGTGTTTTATGGCAGCTCCCGCTCCTAGCCACAAAATCGCCTTATTTGGCCCAGATAAAAGCGGCATAAAAGCGACAAAAAAGATTTTTAGAGTGCCCCGGGCTTGGAGAAGAAGGTGAGGGGTGGTGTGGAGACGCGGCACCGGAGCGCTGAGCGGCCTCGTGGAGAGTGCTGCGGCGCTGGAGGAAGACGGGCGCCATCTTTATATATCCCCCTGAGTACAAGACCCGGAGATCCGGACCGCAGGAGGCCCTTGGTGGAGGTGTGTGACCGCAGAGCAGGGAGCGGTCTCGCCTGTTGGAGCACAAGGCGGTGAGAGGAAACCCCCGGTGTGCTGTCTGTGTGGCCTGCGGGGATTGCTGTCGCTGCATGAGCTGCATGAGGAGGAGGAGGGTGCTGGCTCTGGGCCAGACAGGTTGTTGACGGCCCCCGGCGTTGCTGAGACTTTCTGCAAGGCCTGAGCGGGGGATATCGCTCCCCCCACATAGAAGTGCTGCTGTCGGCTGATATAAACGCAGCAGTGGAGAGTTGGCGCTACCCTGTCTCTGCCGGCTCCAGCGGTTCCCCGCGGATGTTTCCAACTTTTAACCCCTCACCCTCCAAGTTACATGGGGTTATTTTTATATAGCAAAATGCTGTACTAGACTTTTCTTGACGCACGGGTGGTAAATTTTAGGCACGCTTCAATTGAGCAAAATGGTCAAAACTAATAAAGAGCGTGCAAAACCGCTGACTGCGGAGGCGCATCGAAGCAAACAAGGTGAAATGGATAAATTTTTGAAAAACAAATCTGCTACGCCTAAACCTAATGCTAAAAGGCTCCCTGTAGAAGTTGTGGAGGAGGAGCATGCCGAGGACTCAGATTCCAGTGACGATGCTTCTGGCAGCGATGTCACTCAATCAGACTCTGGGAAACTTTCTAGATCGTTTTTTAAAAAATTATTAGCACAGGCTATGAAACCATTGGTTAATGAAATATCTGGTATGAGAGCGGACTTGTTACACATTGGTAATAGAGTGGAGTCTTTGGAGTCCTCTCAGTCCTCTATCATTAGCCACTCCAATGCTATGAGAGAACATCTAGATTATCACAGAATACAGCTTAACAACTCTTTTCTGGCCCTTGAGGATCAGGAAAATCGGAGTCGCAGAAAGAACATACGGATAAAAGGCTTGCCTGAAAGTGTTTCCACAGAGATATTGGAAAAAGCTACTAAGGAGATCTTTGCCCTCTTAATTCCACAAGAAACATGTGACCGAATTGTAATAGAAAGGGTGCATAGATCTCTTAGACCAAAGCCGAAACCAACGGAACCTCCGAGGGATGTGATTTGCGGCCTACTGAGCTATTTGGATACCAATGCTATTTTGTCCGCTTCAAGAGACATTAAAAATCTTTCTTATGAGGGATCTGCTATTCATCTTTATCAGGATGTTGCGCCGTCGACCCTTGCAAAAAGAAGAGTCCTAAGGCCCCTCCTGGAGGTGTTACGCTCGCGTAAAATCTTGTATAAATGGCTGTTTCCGTTTGGTATATCTATACAAGGAGATGGTAGGCAAATAATGGTTCGGACCCCTGAAGATTTACCCAAAATATGGGACGCTTTTGGCATTGCCCCTATGGACATTCCTTCCTGGCTTCCCCTAGACATGGATCATCGTACGCCTCCCCCTGTTCATGCTTTTACTGGAGGACAGGGGGACTGGGTCTTGGGAAAGAGACGCTCGACTCCCAAAAGAGGGAAATCTGGAACGGAAAAGGAGATACCCCCCTGAGCTTTCTTGTGCTTCTCCCGGTTGTATTTGTTTTTTCCACACTGGAGCCGGACCCCTCGGCCCGTTCGGACATGCTTTATCCTATTTTAGCTTGCTAAGTTTGACATTTATTCAGGTGTTGATATCATTCAATTGCCGTATAAGTTAACATATGCCACTCGTGTGTCAGAAATGTTTTTTCCTGTTCTGTTATAGGAGGTATTTTTGACCCCCTGCCTCTGCCACAGACAGGTAGTTGGTTCTTGTTGTATTTCTCATGTTTTATCTTAATAATTTTTAGGTTTTTTGTTATTTTTCTTATCTCTTTGTTTTTTTCTTTTAATTTCTGTGGTTTGATGACGGAGGAATCCTTTTTATTACCTTCTTTAACAAATAATGGGTGATAAGGTGAACTTAGCCACTATAACTGTGGCCTCGTATAATGTAAAGGGCTTACGCTCTCCGAATAAGAGAAGCCAAGTGATGAATCTTTTGCACTCAAAGAAATCTAGTATAGTTTTCCTGCAGGAGACACATTTTAAAAAAGGGAGAGTCCCAGATATGTCTAGATCTCGCTACCCGACCTGGTATCACAGTACGGGCGGTTCAGCGTCGGGTGGAGTGAGTATTGCTATAAAGAAAAATGTTCCTTTTATTTTGAGCGATTGTTTATCTGATTCAGAAGGCAGGTACATTATAATAAAGGGCTTTTTGGCTAACACTAAGATTACCTTGTGTAACTTATATGCCCCAAATAGGAACCAGATAGGTTGGCTGTGTAAAACATTGAATGTTCTGGAACTTTTTACTGAGGGTCTGTTGTTGGTGGGAGGGGATTTTAATGTATCTTTGAACCCAGCCTTAGATACTTCAACGGGCAGATCGGCTCTTTCTCAGAGGGCGCTGAGAAGATTACACCTTTCATTACAAAAATTGCATCTGATAGACCCTTGGAGAACGCTTTTTCCTTCGGGCAGAGATTATACTTTTTATTCCCATCCGAATAATAGCTATCACAGAATTGATTACCTACTGGTACAAACAGCTAATCTCCAATTAGTTAGAAAAGCTAATATAGATATCATTTCTCTCTCAGATCACGCTCCCATTTTTCTTGACATAGAGATAAAAACTCTACCACGGCCGGCTGGGTCGTGGTCACTGAATGAAACTCTTTTGGACTCGGATTCTCACATTGAAAAACTGACAAGTACTCTTGACTTCTTTTTTCAGAATAATTTGCACTCAGGCCCGCCCTTGCCTATGGTGTGGGAATCTCATAAAGCAGTAATGAGAGGGGAATTTATAGCCCTAGGCTCATATTTGAAAAAGGAGCGATCAAAAAAGGTTGTGTCTATTCTACATCAAATCAGTTCCTTCGAGAGGTTACATAAGAGATCTCAGGTAAATAAAATATTGTCAGAACTGTCAGATCTGAGAACCTCATTAAAAAACCTTTTAAACATTAAATCAGCAAAAATTTATATGAGAAGTAGACAGAAGTTTTATCTCCATGGCAATAAGAGTAGTAAGCTTATGACATCCCTACTTAAGAAACAAAAGGAAAAGACGTTTATTAGACAACTTAGAGCTTTAGATGGCTCTTCAATTCTCGGGACTGCAGATATTGCCAGGGAGTTTAAAGACTTTTATGAAAATTTATACAATTTAAATACACCTGATAGCATGCAGGAGCCAGTCACAGCCTTAGCAAAAATAAAAGAATTTTTGACCTCGTTACATCTCCCTAAAATAACTCTTGAAGGTCAGTCCTTATTGACTGCCCCAGTTACCCCTACAGAGATTTTAGACATTCTTTCTACTATTCCGAACGGAAAGGCACCGGGCCCAGATGGTCTTCCCATTATCTATTATAAAAAGTTTATAAAACCACTGTTACCTCACCTAGTGTCTTTGTTTAATTCCTATTTAGCAGGCCAGCTCCCCCCTAGACAATCCTTGGAGGCATACATCACAGTCCTCCCTAAGGAGGGTAAAGATCCCAATCTGTGCACTAGCTACAGACCAATATTACTGCTTAATGCAGATATCAAGATGTGGGCTAAAATATTAGCGGGCAGATTAAGCAATTTCTTACCTAAGCTAATTTATGCAGACCAAGTAGGCTTTGTAAGAGGCAGGGAGGGGAAGGATAATTCTACTAAAGTCATTCAGTCTATAATGTTTGCTAAGACTCGGGGTATGCCCTTGATGCTCTTGTCGACGGATGCTGAGAAGGCTTTCGATAGAGTGAGCTGGAGGTTTATGGAACAAGTAATGATTAAGTTTGGCTTCCCCCCTCAATATATAACAGCAGTCCTCTCGCTTTATTCACAACCGACGGCCAAGGTCAGAGTCAACGGCACCCTGTCAGATAGTTTTGGGATTAGCAACGGGACTAGACAGGGTTGCCCCTTGTCGCCTTCTTTGTTCATTTTAGTTATAGAAACTTTGATACAAAGCATCAGACAAGATCAACGTATAGAGGGGTTGACGGTGGGTCAGAGGTCACTTAAGACTCTAGCTTTCGCAGACGATTTGCTTTTCCTTATCTCCAATCCATCCCAGGCCTTTCCAATTATTCTTCAAGCCTTTCATCATTTTGGTCTCCTTTCTAATTTCAAAATCAATTTGTCAAAATCTGAAGTGTTAAACATTGGTCTCCCTCACTCTCAGACCTCCACCATTCGTACGCAGATTCCATTCTCTTGGGCTACTAATTCTATTAGATATTTGGGAATAATGATAACTAGAGACCCCACTAACCTATTCCATGACAATTACACTCCTTTAATTCAAAAGGTCAAAAACCTGATGCAGAAGTATAGCTTACCCACTTTATCCTGGATGGGTCGTATTAATGTGTTTAAGGCATATATAATGCCCATTATACTATATACCATGAACATGGTTCCGATTCGGATTCCCCTGACATTTTTTGGAACATTAAAATCCCTTATTGGAAAATTTATATGGAAAAATAAAAGGGCTAGGTTACCTTATAAGTTTCTTTCTCGTCCTCTCTCTTTTGGAGGGTTAGGGGTTCCAGACCTTCTTTTATATTATAAGGCTATCCATCTCAGTAGATGGTTAAAGGTGGTGTCCTGTGCTGAAAGGGAGGAGGGGGATAGTGTTGACTGGGCTTTACTGGGCCCGAGAGGTTTGCCGTATCTCTGGACTAGGGCTAAGCCGCCGGCCTCTCTTAGGTTGGATGAGGTAACTACAACTACGTTGCGTATTAAAAGATTGGTAATGGGAGAGTTCCCGGAAGATACTTTCCCCTCCACATTGACACCGATTGGCTCAATTCCCTATTTGTTAGAGCAAGACTTTCAGGATCCATACAATTTATGGTCCAACCTCCCTAGAGAAACGTTAAATAGTTTTTATAGTAATAACACTTTGCGGGAGGGATCTTGGCCACAGGGGGCATCGGTCCAACCAACAAATTTTCTCCAGAAACAACACATCAAACGCATACTTTTACAGTTTGGAAGGAGATTCCCGTCTAAATCTAATTGGTCCTGGCTAGATATTATGATTAAACTTCCATCCCCACGGCAGAAAATTATATCCCGCATTTACTCACATCTCATCTCTCCGAATGTACATTCTAAACCCTCATTTATACATTCGTGGGAAATTGAACTTAATATCACGTTTACAGAAGATCAAATATCTAAAATGCTGTCAAATGCTAGGGGTTTTTCTAGATGTGTACTTTTGCAGGAGAATTCTTATAAAATATTAACTAGGTGGCATTTAACTCCAGCTAAGTTGTTCCAGTTAGGCCTCGTGGATAATGATGATTGCTGGCGATGCCTCAATCCTAGAGGACATCATACGCATATATTCTGGGAATGTCCTAGATTGCGAATTTTTTGGGAGGGAGTTGAGTTAGTTCTCAAAAAATTAGGATTAATAAAGGTGGATCTTGGAGCCACGGAAGCTCTCCTTTCATGCCCGTCAAAAGATTTTTTACCAAAAAAACATGGGCTTCTTCCACTGATGTTGAGTGCGGCGAGACAGTTGATAGCTGCCCATTGGAAGGATGTAGCTCCTCCCACGTTGGGAGAATGGTATACGAAAATAAATCAGATTTATCGTTTAGAGGAGCTGTCTAGCTGGGAAATCTATAATCATAAAGCTTTCGTGTCGACTTGGGCCCCTTGGAATAGGTACTTAGAAGACAATCCTCTTTAGGAACATTCTGGAGTTTTTTGTTTTGTTAGGCTCTACTGAATTGGGTGGCTTCTGCTTTGGGGCTCCTGGCCTTACTACCCCATATTAGATAGCTCAATTGTATTACATGGAGAAGCGTTATTTTTTGAAGTGCACCCATGCAATGATTGTGCTCATGTTGTCAACCACATGTTGTTATTGTTAATGTTGTTGATATTGTATATGAATATGTTCCCTTTTCCCCTTCCCTTTCTTTTTTCCTTTCCTGATGGCGGCCGGTGATTGTCCACATCAGTGACTGCTGCTCCTCCCGGAGGGCGATCCCGTGATGGCGGCTCTGGAGGGCCGGACTCTGCGCGGTTCTCTGTGTGACCGGATTGTGATGTCCGCTAATAATCCTCGGCGGAAGAAGAGCGCGAAGTTCAAATCCCCAAACGGATCCTGCGATCAGACAATGAGCGGGAATCCTCGGTTAAGCGCCGCCCTCAGCCTTCAGCGATGTACATAGACGCCTTTCCTCCTCTGTTTAACCTCTTACTTGCCTTGTTCCTGCTGATCCCCTCTTATTTACCAGTGTTCATAGATGCGCCACCTTCATCTCACATCGGGCTCCTCGAGAACATCTGCTGCTTATAGCCCCCTGTAATCAGTGCAGAAACAGCTGGGAGTCCCGATAATACTGTAAGTGACTGAGGAGATTGCGGCACGTGCAGATCGAGCTAATTGCCATCATTGGTGAAAAGTCCTAGAGCTACACAGAGGGTTAACCCCACATTAGTGTAGTGTAATTATCCGCAGGTTCACTGAACAAATATTATGTAACAGAAGAAAATTAATTAAGCCAATAAACCACAAATCCTCCTGCTTTTCTGTAATTACTAAAAAAAAAAAAGCACAGATGAAAACCTATGTACTGATGGGGGAGCGTGATAGGCGACGCGCTGGTTCCAGCATCAATGTGCTCTCCATCCGCATGCCATACTCCATACCCCGTCCCCCATTTTTGGCCTGTATGATCAGTGCCACCACTTCACCCCTGCAGAGTTCTATAATGAGTGCCACCACCTCGTCCCTGCTGACCTGTATGTTCAGTGCCACCACCTTTTCCCTGCAGAGCTGTATGTTCAGTGCCACCACCTTTACATGCAGAGCTGTATGATCAGTGCCACCACCTTTTCGCCGCAGAACTGTATAATCAGTGCCACCACATTGTCAACGCAAGCTGTATGATCAGTGCCACCACCTACTCCTTGCAGAGCTGTATGATCAGTGCCACCACCTAATCCCTGCAGAGCTTTTTGATCAGTGCCACCACGTCATCCCCTCAGGGCTACCTGATTAGTGCCACCACCTTGTACACGCAAAGCTGTCTGATCAGTGCCACCACCTTGTCCACGAAAAGTTGCATGATCAGTGCCACCACCTCGTCTCTGCAGACCTGTATGATCAGTGCCACTACATCATCCCTGCAGAGCTTTATGATCAGTACCACCATCTTGTCCCAGCAGAGCTGTACGATCAGTGCCACCACCTATTCCCTGCAGAGCTGTATGATCAGTGCCACCACCTCCTCCCTGCAGAGCTGTATGATCAGTGCCACAACCTCATCCCTGCAAACCAGTATGTTTAGTGCCACAACCTCCTCCCTGTAGAGCTGTCTGATCAGTGCCACCACCTTGTCCGCGCTGAGCTGTATGTTCAATAACACCACCTTTTCCCTGCAGACCTGTGTGATCAGTGCCACCACCTTGTCGCCGCAGAACTGTATAATCAGTGCCACCACCTTGTCGCCGCAGAGGTGTATGATCAGCGTCACCAACTTTTCCCTGAAGAGCTGTATGATCAGTGCCACCACCTCATCCCTGCAGGGCTGTATGATCTGTGCTACTGAAACATCCCTGCAGAGCTGTATGATCGGTGCCACTACCTCATCCCTGCAGAACTGCATGATCAGTGCCACGACCTCATCACTGCAGAGCTGTATGATCAGTGCCAACATCTTGTCCCCACAAAGCTGTATCATAAGTGCCACCACTTTGTCCGAGCAGAGCTGTATGATCAGTGCCATCAAATTATCCCGGGAGAGCTCTATTATCAGTGCCACCACCTACTCCCTGCAGAGCTGTATGATCAGTGCCACCATCTCCTCCCTGCAAATCTGTATAATCAGTGCCACCACCTCCTCTCTGCAGAGCTGTATGATCTGTGCCACCACCACATCCCTGCAAACCAGTATGTTCAGTGCGACAACCTCCTCCCTGCAGAGCTGTATAATCAGTGCCACCACCTTGTCTCTGCAGAGCTGTATGATTAGTGCCACCACCTGGTCCTTGCAGAGCTGTATGATCAGTAACACCACCTTGTCGCCGCAGAGGTGTATGATCAGTGCCACCACCTCATCCCTGCAGGCTGTATGATCTGTGCTACTGAATCATACCTGCAGAGCTGTATGATCGGTGTCACTACCTCATCCCTGCAGAACTGCATGATCAGTGCCACCACCTTGTCCCCACAAAGCTGTATCATAAGTGCCACCACTTTGTGCGAGCAGAGCTGTATGATCAGTGTCACCAACTTTTCCCTGCAGAGCTGTATGATCAGTGCCATCACCTCATCCCTACAGGGCTGTATGATCTGTTCTACTGAATCATCCCTGCAGAGCTGTATGATCGGTGCCACTACATCATCCCTGCAGAACTGCATAATCAGTGCAACGACCTCGTCACTGCAGAGCTGTATGATTAGTACCACCACCTTGTGGCCGCAGAGGTGTATGATCAGTGCCACCTCCTCGTCCCTGCAGAGCTGTATGATCTGAGCCACTATCTCATCCCTGCAGAACTGCATGATCAGTGCCTCCAACTTATCCCTAAAGAGATGTATAATCAGTGCAACCACATTATCCCCGCAAAGCTGTATGATCAGTGCCACCACCTTGTCCCTGCTGAGCTGTATAATCAGTGCCACCACGTCCTCCCTGCTGAGCTGTATGATCAGTGCCACCACCTTCTCCCTGCAAAGCAGTATGATTAGTGCCACCACCTCGTCACTGCAGAACTTTATGATCAGTGCCACCACATATTCCCTTCAGAGCTGTATGATCAGTGCCACCACCTCCTCTCTGCAGAGCTGTATGATCAGTACCACCACCTTGTCGCCGCAGAGGTGTATGATCAGTGTCACCAACTTTTCCCCGCAGAGCTGTATGATCAGTGCCACCTCCTCGTCCCTGCAGAGCTGTATGATCAGTGCCACCACCTGGTCCTTGCAGCACTGTGTGATCTGTGCCACTACCTCATCCCTGCAGAGCTGAATGATCAATGTCACCACCTACTCCCTGCAGAGCTGTAAGATCAGTGACACAACCTTGTCCCTACAGAGCCTTATGATCAGTGCCACCGCCTCCTCCCCATAGAGCTGTATGATCAGTGCAACCACCTCATCCCTACAGAGCTGTATGATCAGTGCAACCACCTCATCCCTACAGAGCTGTATCATCAGTGCCACCACCTATTCCCTTCAGAGCTGTATGATCAGTGTCACCACCTCCTCTCTGCAGAGCTGTATGATCAGTACCACCACGTTGTCGCCGCAGAGGTGTATTATCAGTGCCACCACCTTGTCTCCACAGAGATGTATGATCAGTGCCACCTCCTTGTCCCTGCAGAGCTGTATGATCAGTGGCTCCAACTTATCCCTAAAGAGATGTATAATCAGTGCAACTACATTGTCCCCACAAAGCTGTATGATCAGTGCCACCTCCTCGTCTTTGCAGAGCTGTATGATCAGTGTCTCCACCTCTTCCCTGCAGAGCTGTATAATCAGTGACACCACCTCATACCTGCAGAGCTGCATGATTAGTGCCACCATCTTATCCACACAGAGCTGAATGATCAATGCCACCACCTACTCCCTGCAGAGTTGTAAGATCAGTGACACAACCTTGTCCCTGCAGAGCCTTATGATCAGTGCCACCGCCTCCTCACCACAGAGCTGTATGATCAGTGCCACCTCCTCGTCCCTGCAGAGCTGTGTGATCTGTGCCACTACCTCATCCCTGCAGAGCTGTATGATCTGAGCCACTAACTCATCCCTGCAGAGCTGTATGATCAGTGCCACAACCTCATCCCTGCAGAGCTGCATGATCAGTGGCTCCAACTTATCCCTAAAGAGATGTATAATCAGTGCAACCACATTGTCCCCGCAAAGCTGTATGATCAGTGCCACCATCTTATCCACACAGAGCTGAATGATCAATGCTACCATATCCTCCCTGCAAAGCTGTATAATCAGTGCCACCACCTCCTCTCTGCAGAGCTGTATGATCAGTGCCACCACCTCATCCCTGCAGAGCTTTAAGATCAGTGCCACCACCTGGTCCTTGCAGAGCTGTATGATCAGTACCACCACCTTGTCGCCGCAGAGGTGTATGATCAGTGCCACCACCTCATCCCTGCAGGGCTGTATGATCTGTGCTACTGAAACATCCCTGCAGAGCTGTATGATCTGTGCCACTACCTCATCCCAGCAGAACTGCATGATCAGGGCCTGGATCTCACACAGGGAGGACGTGTTTTATGGCAGCTCCCGCTCCTAGCCACAAAATCGCCTTATTTGGCCCAGATAAAAGCGGCATAAAAGCGACAAAAAAGATTTTTAGAGTGCCCCGGGCTTGGAGAAGAAGGTGAGGGGTGGTGTGGAGACGCGGCACCGGAGCGCTGAGCGGCCTCGTGGAGAGTGCTGCGGCGCTGGAGGAAGACGGGCGCCATCTTTATATATCCCCCTGAGTACAAGACCCGGAGATCCGGACCGCAGGAGGCCCTTGGTGGAGGTGTGTGACCGCAGAGCAGGGAGCGGTCTCGCCTGTTGGAGCACAAGGCGGTGAGAGGAAACCCCCGGTGTGCTGTCTGTGTGGCCTGCGGGGATTGCTGTCGCTGCATGAGCTGCATGAGGAGGAGGAGGGTGCTGGCTCTGGGCCAGACAGGTTGTTGACGGCCCCCGGCGTTGCTGAGACTTTCTGCAAGGCCTGAGCGGGGGATATCGCTCCCCCCACATAGAAGTGCTGCTGTCGGCTGATATAAACGCAGCAGTGGAGAGTTGGCGCTACCCTGTCTCTGCCGGCTCCAGCGGTTCCCCGCGGATGTTTCCAACTTTTAACCCCTCACCCTCCAAGTTACATGGGGTTATTTTTATATAGCAAAATGCTGTACTAGACTTTTCTTGACGCACGGGTGGTAAATTTTAGGCACGCTTCAATTGAGCAAAATGGTCAAAACTAATAAAGAGCGTGCAAAACCGCTGACTGCGGAGGCGCATCGAAGCAAACAAGGTGAAATGGATAAATTTTTGAAAAACAAATCTGCTACGCCTAAACCTAATGCTAAAAGGCTCCCTGTAGAAGTTGTGGAGGAGGAGCATGCCGAGGACTCAGATTCCAGTGACGATGCTTCTGGCAGCGATGTCACTCAATCAGACTCTGGGAAACTTTCTAGATCGTTTTTTAAAAAATTATTAGCACAGGCTATGAAACCATTGGTTAATGAAATATCTGGTATGAGAGCGGACTTGTTACACATTGGTAATAGAGTGGAGTCTTTGGAGTCCTCTCAGTCCTCTATCATTAGCCACTCCAATGCTATGAGAGAACATCTAGATTATCACAGAATACAGCTTAACAACTCTTTTCTGGCCCTTGAGGATCAGGAAAATCGGAGTCGCAGAAAGAACATACGGATAAAAGGCTTGCCTGAAAGTGTTTCCACAGAGATATTGGAAAAAGCTACTACGGAGATCTTTGCCCTCTTAATTCCACAAGAAACATGTGACCGAATTGTAATAGAAAGGGTGCATAGATCTCTTAGACCAAAGCCGAAACCAACGGAACCTCCGAGGGATGTGATTTGCGGCCTACTGAGCTATTTGGATACCAATGCTATTTTGTCCGCTTCAAGAGACATTAAAAATCTTTCTTATGAGGGATCTGCTATTCATCTTTATCAGGATGTTGCGCCGTCGACCCTTGCAAAAAGAAGAGTCCTAAGGCCCCTCCTGGAGGTGTTACGCTCGCGTAAAATCTTGTATAAATGGCTGTTTCCGTTTGGTATATCTATACAAGGAGATGGTAGGCAAATAATGGTTCGGACCCCTGAAGATTTACCCAAAATATGGGACGCTTTTGGCATTGCCCCTATGGACATTCCTTCCTGGCTTCCCCTAGACATGGATCATCGTACGCCTCCCCCTGTTCATGCTTTTACTGGAGGACAGGGGGACTGGGTCTTGGGAAAGAGACGCTCGACTCCCAAAAGAGGGAAATCTGGAACGGAAAAGGAGATACCCCCCTGAGCTTTCTTGTGCTTCTCCCGGTTGTATTTGTTTTTTCCACACTGGAGCCGGACCCCTCGGCCCGTTCGGACATGCTTTATCCTATTTTAGCTTGCTAAGTTTGACATTTATTCAGGTGTTGATATCATTCAATTGCCGTATAAGTTAACATGTGCCACTCGTGTGTCAGAAATGTTTTTTCCTGTTCTGTTATAGGAGGTATTTTTGACCCCCTGCCTCTGCCATAGACAGGTAGTTGGTTCTTGTTGTATTTCTCATGTTTTATCTTAATAATTTTTAGGTTTTTTGTTATTTTTCTTATCTCTTTGTTTTTTTCTTTTAATTTCTGTGGTTTGATGACGGAGGAATCCTTTTTATTACCTTCTTTAACAAATAATGGGTGATAAGGTGAACTTAGCCACTATAACTGTGGCCTCGTATAATGTAAAGGGCTTACGCTCTCCGAATAAGAGAAGCCAAGTGATGAATCTTTTGCACTCAAAGAAATCTAGTATAGTTTTCCTGCAGGAGACACATTTTAAAAAAGGGAGAGTCCCAGATATGTCTAGATCTCGCTACCCGACCTGGTATCACAGTACGGGCGGTTCAGCGTCGGGTGGAGTGAGTATTGCTATAAAGAAAAATGTTCCTTTTATTTTGAGCGATTGTTTATCTGATTCAGAAGGCAGGTACATTATAATTAAGGGCTTTTTGGCTAACACTAAGATTACCTTGTGTAACTTATATGCCCCAAATAGGAACCAGATAGGTTGGCTGTGTAAAACATTGAATGTTCTGGAACTTTTTACTGAGGGTCTGTTGTTGGTGGGAGGGGATTTTAATGTATCTTTGAACCCAGCCTTAGATACTTCAACGGGCAGATCGGCTCTTTCTCAGAGGGCGCTGAGACGATTACACCTTTCATTACAAAAATTGCATCTGATAGACCCTTGGAGAACGCTTTTTCCTTCGGGCAGAGATTATACTTTTTATTCCCATCCGAATAATAGCTATCACAGAATTGATTACCTACTGGTACAAACAGCTAATCTCCAATTAGTTAGAAAAGCTAATATAGATATCATTTCTCTCTCAGATCACGCTCCCATTTTTCTTGACATAGAGATAAAAACTCTACCACGGCCGGCTGGGTCGTGGTCACTGAATGAAACTCTTTTGGACTCGGATTCTCACATTGAAAAACTGACAAGTACTCTTGACTTCTTTTTTCAGAATAATTTGCACTCAGGCCCGCCCTTGCCTATGGTGTGGGAATCTCATAAAGCAGTAATGAGAGGGGAATTTATAGCCCTAGGCTCATATTTGAAAAAGGAGCGATCAAAAAAGGTTGTGTCTATTCTACATCAAATCAGTTCCTTCGAGAGGTTACATAAGAGATCTCAGGTAAATAAAATATTGTCAGAACTGTCAGATCTGAGAACCTCATTAAAAAACCTTTTAAACATTAAATCAGCAAAAATTTATATGAGAAGTAGACAGAAGTTTTATCTCCATGGCAATAAGAGTAGTAAGCTTATGACATCCCTACTTAAGAAACAAAAGGAAAAGACGTTTATTAGACAACTTAGAGCTTTAGATGGCTCTTCAATTCTCGGGACTGCAGATATTGCCAGGGAGTTTAAAGACTTTTATGAAAATTTATACAATTTAAATACACCTGATAGCATGCAGGAGCCAGTCACAGCCTTAGCAAAAATAAAAGAATTTTTGACCTCGTTACATCTCCCTAAAATAACTCTTGAAGGTCAGTCCTTATTGACTGCCCCAGTTACCCCTACAGAGATTTTAGACATTCTTTCTACTATTCCGAACGGAAAGGCACCGGGCCCAGATGGTCTTCCCATTATCTATTATAAAAAGTTTATAAAACCACTGTTACCTCACCTAGTGTCTTTGTTTAATTCCTATTTAGCAGGCCAGCTCCCCCCTAGACAATCCTTGGAGGCATACATCACAGTCCTCCCTAAGGAGGGTAAAGATCCCAATCTGTGCACTAGCTACAGACCAATATTACTGCTTAATGCAGATATCAAGATGTGGGCTAAAATATTAGCGGGCAGATTAAGCAATTTCTTACCTAAGCTAATTTATGCAGACCAAGTAGGCTTTGTAAGAGGCAGGGAGGGGAAGGATAATTCTACTAAAGTCATTCAGTCTATAATGTTTGCTAAGACTCGGGGTATGCCCTTGATGCTCTTGTCGACGGATGCTGAGAAGGCTTTCGATAGAGTGAGCTGGAGGTTTATGGAACAAGTAATGATTAAGTTTGGCTTCCCCCCTCAATATATAACAGCAGTCCTCTCGCTTTATTCACAACCGACGGCCAAGGTCAGAGTCAACGGCACCCTGTCAGATAGTTTTGGGATTAGCAACGGGACTAGACAGGGTTGCCCCTTGTCGCCTTCTTTGTTCATTTTAGTTATAGAAACTTTGATACAAAGCATCAGACAAGATCAACGTATAGAGGGGTTGACGGTGGGTCAGAGGTCACTTAAGACTCTAGCTTTCGCAGACGATTTGCTTTTCCTTATCTCCAATCCATCCCAGGCCTTTCCAATTATTCTTCAAGCCTTTCATCATTTTGGTCTCCTTTCTAATTTCAAAATCAATTTGTCAAAATCTGAAGTGTTAAACATTGGTCTCCCTCACTCTCAGACCTCCACCATTCGTACGCAGATTCCATTCTCTTGGGCTACTAATTCTATTAGATATTTGGGAATAATGATAACTAGAGACCCCACTAACCTATTCCATGACAATTACACTCCTTTAATTCAAAAGGTCAAAAACCTGATGCAGAAGTATAGCTTACCCACTTTATCCTGGATGGGTCGTATTAATGTGTTTAAGGCATATATAATGCCCATTATACTATATACCATGAACATGGTTCCGATTCGGATTCCCCTGACATTTTTTGGAACATTAAAATCCCTTATTGGAAAATTTATATGGAAAAATAAAAGGGCTAGGTTACCTTATAAGTTTCTTTCTCGTCCTCTCTCTTTTGGAGGGTTAGGGGTTCCAGACCTTCTTTTATATTATAAGGCTATCCATCTCAGTAGATGGTTAAAGGTGGTGTCCTGTGCTGAAAGGGAGGAGGGGGATAGTGTTGACTGGGCTTTACTGGGCCCGAGAGGTTTGCCGTATCTCTGGACTAGGGCTAAGCCGCCGGCCTCTCTTAGGTTGGATGAGGTAACTACAACTACGTTGCGTATTAAAAGATTGGTAATGGGAGAGTTCCCGGAAGATACTTTCCCCTCCACATTGACACCGATTGGCTCAATTCCCTATTTGTTAGAGCAAGACTTTCAGGATCCATACAATTTATGGTCCAACCTCCCTAGAGAAACGTTAAATAGTTTTTATAGTAATAACACTTTGCGGGAGGGATCTTGGCCACAGGGGGCATCGGTCCAACCAACAAATTTTCTCCAGAAACAACACATCAAACGCATACTTTTACAGTTTGGAAGGAGATTCCCGTCTAAATCTAATTGGTCCTGGCTAGATATTATGATTAAACTTCCATCCCCACGGCAGAAAATTATATCCCGCATTTACTCACATCTCATCTCTCCGAATGTACATTCTAAACCCTCATTTATACATTCGTGGGAAATTGAACTTAATATCACGTTTACAGAAGATCAAATATCTAAAATGCTGTCAAATGCTAGGGGTTTTTCTAGATGTGTACTTTTGCAGGAGAATTCTTATAAAATATTAACTAGGTGGCATTTAACTCCAGCTAAGTTGTTCCAGTTAGGCCTCGTGGATAATGATGATTGCTGGCGATGCCTCAATCCTAGAGGACATCATACGCATATATTCTGGGAATGTCCTAGATTGCGAATTTTTTGGGAGGGAGTTGAGTTAGTTCTCAAAAAATTAGGATTAATAAAGGTGGATCTTGGAGCCACGGAAGCTCTCCTTTCATGCCCGTCAAAAGATTTTTTACCAAAAAAACATGGGCTTCTTCCACTGATGTTGAGTGCGGCGAGACAGTTGATAGCTGCCCATTGGAAGGATGTAGCTCCTCCCACGTTGGGAGAATGGTATACGAAAATAAATCAGATTTATCGTTTAGAGGAGCTGTCTAGCTGGGAAATCTATAATCATAAAGCTTTCGTGTCGACTTGGGCCCCTTGGAATAGGTACTTAGAAGACAATCCTCTTTAGGAACATTCTGGAGTTTTTTGTTTTGTTAGGCTCTACTGAATTGGGTGGCTTCTGCTTTGGGGCTCCTGGCCTTACTACCCCATATTAGATAGCTCAATTGTATTACATGGAGAAGCGTTATTTTTTGAAGTGCACCCATGCAATGATTGTGCTCATGTTGTCAACCACATGTTGTTATTGTTAATGTTGTTGATATTGTATATGAATATGTTCCCTTTTCCCCTTCCCTTTCTTTTTTCCTTTCCTGATGGCGGCCGGTGATTGTCCACATCAGTGACTGCTGCTCCTCCCGGAGGGCGATCCCGTGATGGCGGCTCTGGAGGGCCGGACTCTGCGCGGTTCTCTGTGTGACCGGATTGTGATGTCCGCTAATAATCCTCGGCGGAAGAAGAGCGGGAAGTTCAAATCCCCAAACGGATCCTGCGATCAGACAATGAGCGGGAATCCTCGGTTAAGCGCCGCCCTCAGCCTTCAGCGATGTACATAGACGCCTTTCCTCCTCTGTTTAACCTCTTACTTGCCTTGTTCCTGCTGATCCCCTCTTATTTACCAGTGTTCATAGATGCGCCACCTTCATCTCACATCGGGCTCCTCGAGAACATCTGCTGCTTATAGCCCCCTGTAATCAGTGCAGAAACAGCTGGGAGTCCCGATAATACTGTAAGTGACTGAGGAGATTGCGGCACGTGCAGATCGAGCTAATTGCCATCATTGGTGAAAAGTCCTAGAGCTACACAGAGGGTTAACCCCACATTAGTGTAGTGTAATTATCCGCAGGTTCACTGAACAAATATTATGTAACAGAAGAAAATTAATTAAGCCAATAAACCACAAATCCTCCTGCTTTTCTGTAATTACTAAAAAAAAAAAAGCACAGATGAAAACCTATGTACTGATGGGGGAGCGTGATAGGCGACGCGCTGGTTCCAGCATCAATGTGCTCTCCATCCGCATGCCATACTCCATACCCCGTCCCCCATTTTTGGCCTGTATGATCAGTGCCACCACTTCACCCCTGCAGAGTTCTATAATGAGTGCCACCACCTCGTCCCTGCTGACCTGTATGTTCAGTGCCACCACCTTTTCCCTGCAGAGCTGTATGTTCAGTGCCACCACCTTTACATGCAGAGCTGTATGATCAGTGCCACCACCTTTTCGCCGCAGAACTGTATAATCAGTGCCACCACATTGTCAACGCAAGCTGTGTGATCAGTGCCACCACCTACTCCTTGCAGAGCTGTATGATCAGTGCCACCACCTAATCCCTGCAGAGCTTTTTGATCAGTGCCACCACGTCATCCCCTCAGGGCTACCTGATTAGTGCCACCACCTTGTACACGCAAAGCTGTCTGATCAGTGCCACCACCTTGTCCACGAAAAGTTGCATGATCAGTGCCACCACCTCGTCTCTGCAGACCTGTATGATCAGTGCCACTACATCATCCCTGCAGAGCTTTATGATCAGTACCACCATCTTGTCCCAGCAGAGCTGTACGATCAGTGCCACCACCTATTCCCTGCAGAGCTGTATGATCAGTGCCACCACCTCCTCCCTGCAGAGCTGTATGATCAGTGCCACAACCTCATCCCTGCAAACCAGTATGTTTAGTGCCACAACCTCCTCCCTGTAGAGCTGTCTGATCAGTGCCACCACCTTGTCCGCGCTGAGCTGTATGTTCAATAACACCACCTTTTCCCTGCAGACCTGTGTGATCAGTGCCACCACCTTGTCGCCGCAGAACTGTATAATCAGTGCCACCACCTTGTCGCCGCAGAGGTGTATGATCAGCGTCACCAACTTTTCCCTGAAGAGCTGTATGATCAGTGCCACCACCTCATCCCTGCAGGGCTGTATGATCTGTGCTACTGAAACATCCCTGCAGAGCTGTATGATCGGTGCCACTACCTCATCCCTGCAGAACTGCATGATCAGTGCCACGACCTCATCACTGCAGAGCTGTATGATCAGTGCCAACATCTTGTCCCCACAAAGCTGTATCATAAGTGCCACCACTTTGTCCGAGCAGAGCTGTATGATCAGTGCCATCAAATTATCCCGGGAGAGCTCTATTATCAGTGCCACCACCTACTCCCTGCAGAGCTGTATGATCAGTGCCACCATCTCCTCCCTGCAAATCTGTATAATCAGTGCCACCACCTCCTCTCTGCAGAGCTGTATGATCTGTGCCACCACCACATCCCTGCAAACCAGTATGTTCAGTGCGACAACCTCCTCCCTGCAGAGCTGTATAATCAGTGCCACCACCTTGTCTCTGCAGAGCTGTATGATTAGTGCCACCACCTGGTCCTTGCAGAGCTGTATGATCAGTAACACCACCTTGTCGCCGCAGAGGTGTATGATCAGTGCCACCACCTCATCCCTGCAGGCTGTATGATCTGTGCTACTGAATCATACCTGCAGAGCTGTATGATCGGTGTCACTACCTCATCCCTCCAGAACTGCATGATCAGTGCCACCACCTTGTCCCCACAAAGCTGTATCATAAGTGCCACCACTTTGTGCGAGCAGAGCTGTATGATCAGTGTCACCAACTTTTCCCTGCAGAGCTGTATGATCAGTGCCATCACCTCATCCCTACAGGGCTGTATGATCTGTTCTACTGAATCATCCCTGCAGAGCTGTATGATCGGTGCCACTACATCATCCCTGCAGAACTGCATAATCAGTGCCACGACCTCGTCACTGCAGAGCTGTATGATTAGTACCACCACCTTGTGGCCGCAGAGGTGTATGATCAGTGCCACCTCCTCGTCCCTGCAGAGCTGTATGATCTGAGCCACTATCTCATCCCTGCAGAACTGCATGATCAGTGCCTCCAACTTATCCCTAAAGAGATGTATAATCAGTGCAACCACATTGTCCCCGCAAAGCTGTATGATCAGTGCCAACACCTCGTCCTTGCAGAGCTGTTTGATCAGTGCCACCACCTTGTCCATGAAAAGCTGTATGATCAGTGCCACCACCTCGTCCCTGCAAAGCTGTATGAGGAGTGCTACCACCTCATCTCTGCAGAACTGTATCATCAGTGCCACCACATCATCCCTGCAGATCTTCATGTTCAGTGCCACCATCTTGTCCCCGCAGAGCTGTATGATCAGTGCCACCACCTCCTCCCTGCAGAGCAGTATGATTAGTACCTACACCTCATCCTTGTGGAGCTTTAAGATCAGAGCCACCACCTTGTCCACGCTGAGCTATATGTTCAGTGCCACCACCTTGTCCCCGCAAAGCTGTATCATAAGTGCCACCACTTTGTCTGAGCAGAGCTGTTTGATCAGTGCCATCAAATTGTCCCCACAGATCAGTGCCACCATCTCCTCTCTGCAAAGCTGTATAATCAGTGCCACCACCTCCTCTCTGCAGAGCTTTATGATCAGTGCCACCACCTGGTCCTTGCACAGCTGTATGATCAGTACCACCACCTTGTCGACGCAGAGGTGTATGATCAGTGTCACCAAATTTTCCCTGCAGAGCTGTATGATCAGTGCCACCACCTCATCCCTGCAGAACTGCATGATCAGTGCCACAACCTAGTCACTGCAGAGCTGTATGATCAGTGCCACCACCTTGTCCCCACAAAGCTGTATCATAAGTGCCACCACTTTGTCCGAGCAGAGCTGTATGATCAGTGCCATCAAATTGTCCCCGCAGAGCTGTATGATCAGTGCCACCACCTACTCCCTGCAAAGTTTTATGATCAGTACCACGATCTCCTCCCTGCAAAGCTGTATGATCTGTGCCACTACCTCATCCCTACAGAGCTATATGATCTGTGCCACTACCTCATCCCTGCAGAACTGCATGATCAGTGCCACAACCTAGCCACTGCAGAGCTGTATGATCAGTGCCACCACCTTGTCCCCACAAAGCTGTATCATAAGTGCCACCACTTTGTCCGAGCAGAGCTGTACGATCAGTGCAATCAAATTCTCCCCGCAGAGCTGTATGATCAGTGCAATCAAATTCTCCCCGCAGAGCTGTATGATCAGTGCCACCACCTACTCCCTGCAGAGCTTTATGATCAGTGCCACCATCTCCTACCTGCAAAGCTGTATAATCAGTGCCACCACCTCCTCTCTGCAGAGCTGTATGATCTGTGCCACTACCTCATCCCTAAAGAGCTGTATGATCAGTGCCACAACCTCATCCCTGAAGAACCGCATGATCAGTGCCTCCAACTTATACCTTAAGAGATGTATAATCAGTGCAACCACTTTGTCCCCGAAAAGCTGTATGATCAGTGCCAACACCTCGTCATTGCAGAGCTGTTTGATCAGTGTCACCACCTCTTCCCTGCAGAGCAGTATGATCAGTGACATCACCTCTTACCTATAGAGCTGCATGATCAGTGCCACCTCCTCGTCCCTGCAGAGCTGTGTGATCTGTGCCACCAACTCCTCCCTGCAGAGCTGTATGATCAGTGCCACCATCTTATCCACACAGAGCTGTATAATCAGTGCCACCTCCTACTTCCTGCAGAGCTGTATGATCAGTGCCACCATCTCCTCCCTGCAGAGCTGTATAATCAGTGCCACCACCTCGTCTCTGCAGAGCTGTTTGATTAGTGCCACCACCTGGTCCTTGCAGAGCTGTATCATCAGTACCACCACCTTATCGCCGCAGAGGTGTATGATCAGTGTCACCACCTTGTCCCTGCAGAGCTGTATGATCAGTGCCACCACCTTGTCCCTGCAGGTCTGTAGGATCTGTGCCACTACCTCATCCCTGCAAAGCTGTTTAATCAGTGCCACCACCTCCTCTCTGCAGAGCTGTATGATCTGTGCCACTACCTCATTCCTGAAGAGCTGTATGATCTGTGCCACTACCTCATCCCTGCAGAGCTGTATGATCAGTGCCACAACCTCATCCCTGAAGAACCGCATGATCAGTGCCTCCAACTTATACCTTAAGAGATGTATAATCAGTGCAAACACATTGTCCCCGCAAAGCTGTATGATCAGTGCCACCACCTGGTCCTTGCAGAGCTGTATGATCAGTACCACCACCTTATCGCCGCAGAGGTGTATGATCAGTGTCACCACCTTGTCACTGCAGAGCTGTATGATCAGTGCCACCACCTTGTCCCTGCAGGTCTGTAGGATCTGTGCCACTACCTCATCCCTGCAAAGCTGTATAATCAGTGCCACCACCTCCTCTCTGCAGAGCTGTATGATCTGTGCCACTACCTCATTCCTGAAGAGCTGTATGATCAGTGCCACCACCTCCTCCCTGAAGAGCTGTATGATCTGTGCCACTACCTCATTCCTGAAGAGCTGTATGATCAGTGCCACCACTTCCTCCCCGCAGAACTGTATGATCAGTGCCACCACCTCATCCCTACAGAGCTGTAAGATCAGTGACACAACCTTGTCCCTGCAGAGCCTTATGATCAGTGCCACCGCCTCCTCCCCACAGAGCTGTATGATCAGTGCAACCACCTCATCACTGCAGAGCTGTATCTTCAGTGCCACCACCTCATCCCTGCAGAGCTGTATGATCAGTGCCACTACCTCATCACTGCAAACAAGTATGTTCAGTGCCACCACCTCCTCCCTGTAGAGCTGTCTGATTAGTACCACCACCTTGTCCACGCTGAGCTGTATGTTCAGTGCCACCACCTTTTCCCTGCAGAGCTGTATGTTCAGCACCACCACCTCCTCCCTGCAGAGCTGTATTATCAGTACCACCACCCTGTCCCCGCAGAGTTGTATGATCAGTGGTGGCATTTATGCACATGTAATCGAAGTACATGAATCAAAGTACTACTGTCAGTTATAGCATGGCAGTTAGACAGGGCAGGAGACAGGTAAGACATTTATATACATCTACTCCCTGTACATTTGGAGCACATCAAATATATACCATAAGCATTTGTATAATTTATATCCTGGCCGCTGCATTCACACACATCCACCGCCCTTGCATTAACTCTCTACACTCCATCCATATCGGCCCCTCGCTCCTTTCCTCTCCTATGTATAGCACTCACGCTCTTTTCACATTGTTAAATTGCACAGATCCAGTCAGTCCCACCATTCAACATCAGAGACGCTCTCACAAATCACTTAACAATCTGCTCACTCTTTCTATCCTCCTCCTAGTCGCAGGAGACATTGCTCCCAACCTTGGTCCCCCATGTTATAGAAAGTCAAACCCCCCAACTGCTACACTTAGAAACCCCTCTAATCTTATTAATATTCCCTGCATGCCATCTGTCTCTCTTAATTGTGCACTTTGGAATTCTCGCTTAGTTTGTAACAAACTCTCCTTCATCCATGACTTCTTCCTTTCTAATTCTCTTAACCTTCTGGCTCTTACTGAAACCTGGATCCAGCAGTCAGACACTACCGCTGCTGCTGCTCTTTCATACGGGGGGCTACACTTCTCTCATACCCCAAGATCAGACAGTAGAGCAGGTGGAGGCGTTGGTCTGCTCCTATCACCAAAATGTACCTTTCAGGTTATCCCTCAAGTACCCTCACTTGTCTTCCCTTCTTTTGAGGTCCATGCCGTCAGACTCTACACCCCCTTCTCCATGCGAGTGGCGGTGGTGTATCGTCCTCCCGGCCCCTCCCATCAGTTCCTGGATCATTTTGCCACTTGGCTTCCACATTTTCTCTCCTGTGACATCCCTACCCTCATCATGGGAGATTTCAACATTCCCATTGCTCTTCCCCTCTCACCATCTGCTGCTCACCTTTTATCTCTAACCTCCTCATTTGGCCTTTCGCAGCTTACTAATTCTCCAACGCATGAAGTCGGAAACTCCCTCGACTTGGTCTTCTCTCGGCTTTGTGCAGTGGATGATTTTGCAAACTCCCCTCTCCCGCTCTCTGACCACAATCTTCTTTCATTCTCTATCAAGAACTGCCAGGCTGCTCAGGTCACCCCCACTGTCCAGACTTATAGAAACATACAGGCGATTAACACCCAGAAACTTACGAAGAACTTGCAGTCTTCATTGGCCCCTATCTCCTCCCTCTCATGCCCTGATTCTGCATTGAAGCATTACAATGAAACACTTCAAAGTGCCCTGGATGAATTTGCACCCCTTATAACTAGAACACCACAACACAGACGGCGACAACCCTGGCACACGGTGCAAACACGTTTCCCAAACACGTTTCCTGCAGCGGTGCTCCAGGTGCGCCGAACGTCTGTGGAGAAAATCCAATCTACACGAAGATTTCATCCATTATAAGTTTATGCTTTGAACATACAACACTGCCCTTCACCTCTCCAAACAAACCTATTTCAACACCCTCATCACCTCACTGTCCAATAACTCGAAACGTCTCTTTGACACTTTTCATTCTCTTCTCAACCCAAGAGTACAGGCCCCAACCTCGGAGCTCCGAGCTGACGATCTGGCCAATTACTTCAAAGAAAAAATTGACCAGATCCGACAGGAAATTATCTCCCAATCACCTCATACCATGCACTGTCCTCCCTCCCCCACTGCATCTAGCTCACTCTCTGATTTTGAACCAGTCACAGAAGAAGAAGTAAGCAGGCTCCTTGCATCTTCTCGCCCAACTACTTGCACCAGTGACCCATTTCCGTCACATCTCCTCCAGTCCCTTTCCCCTGCTGTCACCCCTCACCTAACTAAACTATTTAACCTCTCTCTCTTCAGGTATTTTTCCCTCCACATTTAAGTTTGCCATCAAACATCCACTACTTAAAACACCATCCCTCGACCAAAACTGTGCCGCTAACTATAGACCTGTCTCTAATCTTCCCTTCATCTCTAAACTCCTGGAACGCCTGATCCACTCCCGTCTTATCCGCTATCTCTCAGAAAACTCTGTTCTCGACCCTCTCCAATCCGATTTCCGTTCTGTACACTCCACTGAAACTGCCCTCACTAAAGTCTATAATGATCTGCTAACAGCTAAATCAAATGGTCATTACTCCATGCTAATTCTCTTGGATCTCTCTGCAGCATTCGACACTGTGGATCATCAGCTCCTCCTCACTATGCTCCGTTCCATTGGCCTCAAGGACACCGTTCTCTCCTGGTTCTCCTCCTATCTCTCTGACTGCTCCTTTACTGTATCTTTTGCCGGTTCCTCCTCCTCTCACCTTCCCCTTACTGTTGGGGTCCCCCAAGGATCGGTTCTAGGCCCTCTCCTCTTCTCCTTGTACACTGCCCCTATTGGTCAAACAATCAGTAGATTTGGTTTCCAGTACCATCTCTATGCTGATGACACCCAATTATACGCTTCTTCTCCTGACATCACGCCAGCCTTTCTAGAAAACACCGGCGATTGTCTAAACACTGTGTCTAATATCATGTCCTCACTATATCTGAAACTGAACCTGTCAAAGACTGAACTCCTGATGTTTCCTCCCTCTACTAATGTACCTATACCCAACATTGCTATTTCTGTGTGTGGTTCCACTATTACTCCCCAGCAAAAGGCCCGCTGTCTTGGGGTCATACTTGATTCCGAGCTTTCCTTTGCCCCCTACATTCGATCACTGGCTCGCTCTTGTCATCTGCACCTCAAAAACATTTCTAGAATTCGACCTTTTCTTACTTTTGACTCTGCAAAAGCTCTTACTGTTTCCCTTATTCATTCTCCTCTCGACTATTGTAACTCTCTTCTAATCAGTCTCCCTCTTACCAAACTCTCCCCCCTCCAATCTGTCTTGAATGCTGCAGCCAGGATTATATTCCTCACCAATTGTTACACCGATGCCTCTACCTTGTGCCAGTCATTACACTGGCTACCCATCCACTCCAGAATTCAGTATAAACCTTTTACCCTCACCCACAAAGCCTTCCATGGCTCAGCACCACCCTACATCTCCTCCCTTGTTTCAGTATACCACCCTACCCGCGCCCTCCGTTCTGCTGATGACCTGAGGTTAGCATCCTCAATAGTCAGAACCTCCCACTCCCGTCTCCATGACTTTACACGTGCAGCGCCAATTCTTTGGAATGCACTTCCCAGGTCAATACGATTAGTCCCCAATCCCCACAATTTTAAGCGTGCCCTGAAAACGCATTTATTCAGACTGGTCTATCGCCTCAACACATTAACCTAATCTATCCCCGTGTGGCACAGCCAAAAGTTTTACCATAAGCAGTTTTCCCGCATCATGTTCTCACATGTTTTATGCATCCATTAGCCCTCTGTGTCCGTACTGTCACATACCTAACAGTATGGCTGGTTCCTACAATCAGGGCAACTGTTACCACCCACCTTTCGTGTCTACCTCTTTCCTCATAGACTGTAAACTTGCGAGCAGGGCCCTCTTTCCTCTTGGTATTTGTTATAATCTACTGTATGTGATTACTGTTATGCTGTAATGTCTATTGTCTGTACAAATCCCCTTTGAAATGTAAAGTGCTGCGGAATATGTCGGCGCTATAAAAATAAAATTTTGTATTATTATTATTATTATTATCATTATCAGTGCCACAACCTCATCCCTGCAGAACCGCATGATCAGTGCCTCCAACTTATCCCTAAAGAGATATATAATCAGTGCCATAACATTGTCCCCGCAAAGCTGTAAGATCAGTGCCACCACCTAATCCCTGCAGAGCTATTTGATCAGTGCCACCACGTCATCCCCTCAGGGCTACATGATCAGTGCCACCAACTCATCCCTGCAGACCTGTATGATCAGTGCCACCACCTTGTAGCCGCAGAACTGTATAATCAGTGCCACCACCTTGTCACCACAAAGTTGTATGATCAGTGCCACCAGTTGGTCAGCACAGAGCTGTATGATCAGTACCACCACCAAGTCCCCGCAGAGCTGTATGATCAGTGCCACCGCCTACTCCCTGCAGAGCTGTATGATCAGTGCAACCACCTCATCCCTGCACAGCTGTATCTTCAGTGCCACCACCTCTCACTGCAGAGCTGTATAATCAGTGCCACTACCTCATCCCTGCAAACCAGTTTAGTGCCACAACCTCCTCCCTGTAGAGCTGTCTGATCAGTGCCACCACCTTGTCCGCGCTGATCTGTATGTTCAGTGCCACCACCTTTTCCCTGCAGACATGTATGATCAGTGTCCCCACCTTGTCGCCGCAGAACTGTATAATCAGTGCTACCACCTTGTCACCGCATGAACAGTGCCACCAGTTGGTCAGCACAGAGCTGTATGATCAGTACCACTACCTACTCCTCGCACAGCTGTTGAATCAGTGCCACCGCCTACTCCTTGCAGAGCTGTATGATCAGTGCCACCACCTAATCCCTGCAGAGCTATTTGATCAGTGCCACCACGTCATCCCCTCAGAGCTATATGATCAGTGCCACCACCTTGTCCACGCAAAGCTGTATGATGAGTGCTACCACCTCATCCCTGCAGACCTGTACGATCAGTGCCACCACATCATGCCTGCAGAGCCTTATCATCAGTGCCTCCATCTTGTCCCCGCAGAGCTGTATGATCAGTGCCACCACCTCCTCCCTGCAGAGCTGTATGATTAGTACCACCACCTCATCCTTGTAGAGCTTTAAGATCAGTGCCACCACTTTGTCCACGCTGAGCTGTATGTTCAGTGCCACCAACTCCTCCCTGCAGAGCTGTATGATCAGTGCCACCACCTTGTCCCCGCAAAGCTGTAACATAAGTGCCACCACTTTGTCCCCGCAGAGCTGTATGATCAGTGCCACCACCTACTCCCTGCAGAGCTGTATGATCAGTGCCAACTGGTATGATTGAGTCACCGTAGGAGGCAGACACAAAAATAGAAGCTACGTCCAGAAAAAAAGAGAAGTTGGCAACTATCAGATTGAATACCCCTGAACCTATCAACACAACTAGCAGTAGCCGTGGGGGATTCCTACGGTGCCCTAGACCCCTCGATCACAGCCGGAGAGCTAATTAGGCTAAAGACAGAAAAGGAAATCTAAACTGCCCCAGAGCAGACCCCAAAGTAAAAGGCAGCCCCCAACATATAATGACGCTGAAGCAAGATGAAAAAACACTCACACAGATAGAAATATAGGCTGAGCAAACGATGGGGCCCAAGCTAACTAAACAGAACAGGAAAGAAAGGTTGCTGTCTGCAATCTGCCAAAACCCTATCAAAGACATAAGCCAACAAGCTGATATGGAAAAAGACCCTGAAGCAGCTAGGCTTCAAAAACTAAATCAGCACTCAGTTATTTTCAGAAGACAGAGCTAAAGGAATTCAGCTCACCCCAGCAGGGAATGGCAGAAATCCAGAAAAACAAAGCAAAACAAAGTCAAAGCACAAATGCAAAAAGCCGAGCAGAAAACTTAGCTTTAGAAGAGCAGGAATTCAGACTGGTCTCCAAGGATCCCACAGAGAATTCATCCGCAGGGCAGAAGGGCGTCGGCGGCCTTATATCCAGTCAGTAACTCCACTCAGCCAGTCATCATCATTAGGCTCAGGTGCTTGATAATCAGGCTCACTACCTTTCTTTACCAGAAGAGGGAGTTCATCGGGCCTCAGTAGTGAAGGGGAAAATGAACTCACAACAGTACCTCCCCCTTGAGGAGGGGTCACCGAACCCTCATCCATGCCACCAGGGCGATCCGGGTGAGACCGATGAAAGGCACGCACCAATCTTTTGGCATGAATATCAGAGGCAGAGACCCAGGAATTATCCTCCTGACCATAACCCTTCCACTTAACCAAATACTGGAGTCTCCGTCTAGCCAGACGGGAATCCAGTACTTTCTCTACCTCATATTCCATGTTACCTTCAACCAATACAGGGTCTGGAGGTGCCACCCCCGGAACAACAGGTTCAACAAACCTCTTCAACAAAGATTTATGGAACACATTATGGATTTTAAATGTGACAGGAAGAGCCAAACGAAAAGAGAACGGATTAATAATCTCCAAAATCTTGTAAGGTCCAATAAATCTAGGCTTAAACTTAGGAGGAGCCACCTTCATAGCAATATTTTTTGATGATAACCACACCATATCACCAACCTTAAACTGGGGACCAATGGTCCTATGTCGGTTGGAAAACCGCTGGGCCTTTTCCTGGGAAAGAGATAACTTATCCACCACTTGGTCCCAGATCTGGTGCATTCTCTCCACCACAGTGTCAACACCTGGGCAGGCAGAGGGCTCCACCTGCCCTGAAGAAAATCGAGGATGAAACCCAAAGTTACAAAAAAAGGTGACATCAAAGTGGCAGAACTAGCTCCATTATTTAAAGCAAATTTGGCCAAGGGCAAAAATGAAACCCAATCATCCTGATCAGCAGAAATAAAACATCTCAAATATGACTCAAAGGTCTGGTTTGTTCTCTCTGTCTGCCCATTGGTCTGATGGTGAAAAGCAGTGGAGAAGGACAACTGAATTCCCAGCTTGGAACAGAAAGTTCTCCAAAATCTAGACACAAACTGAACTCCTCTGTCAGATACAATGTTCTCAGGAATCCCTTGCAAGCGAACCACCTGTTGCAAAAACAGGGGCACCAACTCAGAGGAAGACGGCAACTTAGGGAGTGGTACAAGATGAACCATCTTAGAGAACCTATCACAAATCACCCAAATAACAGTCATCCTTTGAGAGACAGGCATATCAGAGATGAAATCCATTGAAATATGGGTCCATGGCCTCTTGGGGACAGGCAAAGGCATCAACAACCCACTAGAGCGAGAACACGATTTAGACCGGGAGCACGTCCCACAGGACTGCACAAAATTCCTGACATCACGAGACAAGGAGGGCCACCAAAAAGATCGACTCACCAGATGTCTAGTAAAAAAAATACCTGGATGACCAGCCAAAGCAGAGCAATGAACTTCAGACATCACTCTCTTCTTCCACTGGTCAGGAACATACAACTTTCCACTGGGACAACGCTCAGGTTTGTCCTCCTGGAACTCTTCCAGAGCACGTCTCAAATCGGGCAAGATGGCAGAAAGAACTACCCCTTCGCCTAAGATGGTAGCAGGCTTGGTCACCACAGGAGAATCAGCAAAGAAGCTCCTAGAGAGGGCGTCTGCCTTGACATTCTTAGTTCCAGGAAGAAAAGAAACCACAAAATCAAAACGTGTAAAAAAACAAAGCCCACCTAGCCTGTCTAGGGCTCAAGCGCTTAGCCGACTCTAGGTAAATCAAATTCTTGTGGTCAGTGAGGACCACGACTTGATGCTTAGCTCCCTCCAACCAATGTCTCCACTCCTCAAATGCCCCTTTCATGGCCAACAGTTCCCGATTCCCCACATCATAGTTACGTTCAGATGGAGAGAACTTTCGGGAAAAGAAAGCACAGGGATTCATTTTAGATGTTACAGGATCCTTTTGGGACAAAACAGCTCCTGCACCAATCTCAGAAGCATCCACCTCTACCTGGAACGGAAGTGAGACATCAGGTTGCCGCAAAACCGGGGCGGAGGTGAATCTTCGCTTCAGCTCCTGAAAGGAAGAAACAGCCTCCGGAGACCAATTTAACACATCAGCACCCTTCTTAGTCAAATCAGTCAATGGCTTGGCAATACTAGAAAATTTTGCTATAAATTTCCGATAAAAATTAGCAAAACCCAAAAACTTCTGGAGGGCCTTCAAAGAAGTGGGCTGAACCCAATCGTAAATGACCTGTACCTTGGCCGGGTCCATTTCAATAGTTGACGGGGACAAAATAAATCCCAAAAAAGAAATCCTCTGTACTCCAAAAAGGCATTTAGATCCTTTGACATACAGGGAATTCTCCCTCAAGATCCGGAACACAGTCCGAATATGTTCCACATGAGAATCCCAGTCCTTGGAGAAGATCAAAATATCATCCAGATAGATAATCAAAAATTTATCGACAAAATCTCGGAAAATATCGTTCATGAAGCACTGGAAGACAGAAGGGGCATTAGTGAGCCCAAAAGGCATCACCAGGTACTCAAAATGTCCCTCCGGAGTA
This sequence comes from Dendrobates tinctorius, assembly GCF_039654945.1. Taxonomy (NCBI): domain Eukaryota; kingdom Metazoa; phylum Chordata; class Amphibia; order Anura; family Dendrobatidae; genus Dendrobates; species Dendrobates tinctorius. The sequence goes on along the minus strand of NW_027361869.1, from coordinate 7,943,359 downwards.
TTAAACGCCGTCTTCCATTCATCCCCATGCTTAATGCGAATAAGATTATACGCCCCCCTGAGGTCAAGCTTGGTAAACCAGCAAGCACCTTTAACTCTGGAGAATAGATCAGAAATCAGGGGTAACGGATACTGATATTTAACAGTAATTTTGTTGAGGGCACGATAATCAATACAAGGTCTTAATGATCCATCCTTTTTGGCTACAAAAAAAAAACCGGCACCTAAGGGTGACGAGGATGGTCTAATATGACCCTTCTCCAACGCCTCCTTAATATAGGATCGCATAGCCTCATGCTCGGGTACAGATAAATTGAAGAGCCGACCCTTGGGAAATTTACACCCCGGGCTCAGTTCAATTGCACAGTCATAACTCCTATGAGGAGGCAGAGACGCAGACTCATTCTCACTAAATACATCATAAAAGTCCGCCAAATAATCAGGAACATCATGCGACTGAGGAGAGGTGGAAAACACCGGAGCCTCACTAAAGGCACACCGACAACCCCAACTCACCATAGACACAGATTTCCAATCCAAAACTGGATTATGAATTTGTAACCAGGGAAACCCCAGAACAATAGTATCATGCAGATTATGCAACACCAAAAATCTGCAATTTTCTTGATGGTCTGGGGCGACCCGCATTACCACCTGGGTCCAAAACTGAGGTTTATTTTTAGCCAAAGGAGTAGCATCAATCCCCCTCAAAGGGATAGGCGTCTGCAGAGGTGTCATCGGAAATCCACAACGTTTAGCAAAATCCAAGTCCATTAGGTTTAGGGCTGCTCCCGAATCCACAAAAGCCTTGGCGGAAAATGTGGACAGGGAGCAGATCAGAGTAATAGCCAGAAGAAACTTAGGTTGAACACTACCAACAGAAAACGTGTGTGCAAAGCGTTTCTCTCGTTTAGGGCAGACAGAAATAACATGCGAGGCATCTCCACAGAAAAAAAAACACAACTTATTACGCCTTCTGAACTCCTGACGCTGCTCTCTGGACAAAACTCTATCACATTGCATAGGTTCAGACATTTGTTCAACAGGTGGCAACACCTCTCGTGCAGTTTTGCGTTCGCGCAAACGCCGATCAACCTGAATAGCTAATGACATAGAATCGTCAAGACCAGAGGGAACAGGAAATCCCACCATAGTATCTTTTACGGCTTCTGACAACCCCTTCCGAAAGAGAGCAGCCAAGACATTATCATTCCAGGTAGTAAGTACTGCCCATTTTCGGAATTTTTGACAGTACAATTCTGCAGAATCTCGATCCTGGTTCAATGCCAGCAGGGTCTTTTCAGCCTGATCAATGGCATTAGGTTTGTCATACAACAACCCCAAGGCTTGAAAAAATGCATTCACATTAGTCAGAAAAGGATCATCTGGTTTCAAAGAAAACGCCCAATCCTGGGGATCGCCACGCAGCAAAGAGATGACAATTTTAACCTGCTGCGCGGAGCTCCCTGACGAGTTAGGCTTCAAGGCAAAAAATAATTTACAATTATTTTTGAAATTCAAAAATTTAGACCGATCCCCAAAAAATACATCAGGTGTAGGAATCTTTGGTTCAGCAGCATGTGAATGAGCAAGGTAGGCGGAAATTCCACGCACTTCCGCAGCGAGCTGCTCCACACGATCAGACAATTGCTTTATCTCCATTGAGAGAAAAAAAAAATCCCCCTACGGCCTCAGAGATATAGAGGAAAAAATATACACACTTTTTTTTTTTTTTTTTTACAATTCTTTCCTGCTATTGAGTACCCTAGGATCTGCGGTATGGCGGGTGATTCTGTTATGATTGAGTCACCGTAGGAGGCAGACACAAAAATAGAAGCTACGTCCAGAAAACCAGAGAAGTTGGCAACTATCAGACTGCAGACCCCTGAACCTATCAACACAACTAGCAGTAGCCGTGGGGGGTTCCTACGGTGCCCTAGACCCCTCAATCACAGCCGGAGAGCTAAATAGCCTAAAGACAGAAAAGGAAATCTAAACTGCCCCAGAGCAGACCCCAAAGTAAAAGGCAGCCCCCAACATATAATGACGGTGACGCAAGATGAAAAAACACTCACACAGATAGAAAGATAGGCTGAGCAAACAATGGGGCTCAAGCTAACTAAACAGAACAGGAAAGAAAGGTTGCTGTCTGCAATCTGCCAAAACCATATCAAAGACATAAGCCAACAAGCTGATATGGAAAAAGACCCTGAAGCAGCTAGGCTTCAAAAACTAAATCAGCACTAAGGTATTTTCAGAAGACAGAGCTAAAGGAATTCAGCTCACCCCAGCAGGGAATGGCAGAAATCCAGAAAAACAAAGCAAAACAAAGTCAAAGCACAAATGCAAAAAGCCGAGCAGAAAACTTAGCTTTAGAAGAGCAGGAATTCAGACTGGTCTCCAAGGATCCCACAGAGAAATCACCCGCAGGGCAGAAGGGCGTCGGCGGCCTTATATCCAGTCAGTAACTCCACTCAGCCAGTCATCATCATTAGGCTCAGGTGTTTGATAATCAGGCTCACTACCTTTCTTTACCAGAAGAGGGAGTTCATCGGGCCTCAGTAGTGAAGGGGAAAATGAACTCACAACAGCCAACATCTCCTCCCTGCAAAGCTGTCTAATCAGTGCCACCACCTCCTCTCTGCAGAGCTTTATGATCAGTGCCACCACCTGGTCCTCGCAGAGCTGTATGATAAGTACCACCACCTTGTCGCTGCAGAGGTGTATGATCAGTGTCACCACCTTGTCCCTGCAGAACTGTATGATCAGTGCCACCACCTCGTCACTGCAGGGCTGTATGATCTGTGCCACTACCTCCTCTCCTCCCTGCAGAGCTGTATGATCAGTGCCACAACCTCATCCCTGCAGAACTGCATGAACAGTTCCACCACCTCGTCAATGCAGAGCTGTATGATCAGTGCCACCATCTTGGCTGTTTGAGGACACAAATCTGTGCGCGATCCACGCTAAGAGGGTCACCATCATGCCCAAAGATATCCAGCTAGCCCGCCGGATCCGTGGGGAGAGATCTTAGATCTGTCCTGCCCTCCTGACTGCAACACAAATGCTCTTTCCAGCATCAATGTGCTCTCCATCCGCATGCCATACCCAGTACCCCAATTTTGGCCTGTATGATCAGTGCCACCTCCTCCTCCCCGCAGAGCTGTATGATCAGTGCCACCACTTCATCCCTGCAGAGCTCTATAATGAGTGCCACCACCTCATCCCTGCTGACCTGTATGATCGGTGCCACCACCTCGTCTCTGCAGAGTTCTTCAGTGTTTTGTTCTCTGGCTCCACTTCATCTCCTCTTCCTCTTGCTTTCTGGGTACCTCAGGGCTCAGTCCTTGGCCCCCATCTCTTCTTGCTCTATACAGCCCCAATTGGACAGACCATCAGCAAATTTGGCTTTCGGTACCATCTTTATGCTGATGACACACAACTGTATACGTCTTCCCCCGACCTTACCCCTCTGTAATACAGAACGCCAGTGACAGTCTGTCCGCAGTCTCCAATATCATCAGAACTCTATGATCAGTGCCACCATCTATTCCCTGCAGAGCTGTATGATCAGTGCCACCACCTATTCCCTTCAGAGCTGTGTGATCAGTGCCACCACCTCCTCCCTGCAGAGCTGTATGATCAGTACCACCACCTTGTCGCCGCAGAGGTGTATGATCAGTGTCACCACCTTGTCCCCGCAGAGCAGTATGATCAGTGCCACAACCTCATCCCTGCAGAACCGCATGATCAGTGCCTCCAACTTATCCCTAAAGACATATATAATCAGTGCAACCACATTGTCCCCGCAAAGCTGTATGATCAGTGCCACCACCTCCTCCCTGCAGAACTGTATGATCAGTGCCACCACCTCATCCATGCAGAGCTGTAAGATCAGTGACACAACCTGGTCCCTGCAGAGCCTTATGATCAGTGCCACCGCCTCCTTCCCAAAGAGCTGTATGATCAGTGCAACCACCTCATCCCTGCAGAGCTGTATGATCAGTGCTACTACCTCATCCCTGTAAACAAGTATGTTCAGTGCCACCACCTCCTCCCTGTAGAGCTGTCTGATCAGTACCACCTCCTTGTCCTCGCTGAGCTGTATGTTCAGTGCCACCACCTTTTCCCTGCAGAACCGCATGATCAGTGCCTCCAACTTATCCCTAAAGAGATATATAATCAGTGCAACCACATTGTCCCCGCAAAGCTGTATGATCAGTGCCAACACCTCATCCTTGCAGAGCTGTATGATCAGTGCCACCAACTCCTCCCTGCAGAGCTGTATGATCATTGCCACCATCTTATCCACACAGAGCTGTATGATCAGTGCCACCACCTCCTCCCTGCAGAACTGTATGATCAGTGCCACCACCTCATCCCTGCAGAGCTTTAAGATCAGTGACACAACCTTGTCCCTGCAGATCCTTATGATCAGTGCAACCACCTCATCCCTGTAGAGCTGTATCTTCAGTGCCACCACCTATCACTGCAGAGCTGTATAATCAGTGCCACTAACTCATCCCGGCAAACAAGTATGTTCAGTGCCACCACCTCCTCCCTGTAGAGCTGTCTGATCAGTGCCACCACCTTGTCCGCGCTGAGCTGTATGTTCAGTGCCACCACCTTTTCCCTGCAGAGCTGTTTGTTCAGTGCCACCACCTTTCCATGCAGAGCTGTATGATCAGTGTCACCACCCTGTCGCCGCCGAACTGTATAATCAGTGCCACCACATTGTCACCGCAAAGCTGTATGATCAGTGCCACCAGTTGGTCAGCACAGAGCTGTATGATCATTACCACCACCTAGTCCCCGCAGAGCTGTATGATCAGTGCCACCGCCTACTCCTTGCAGGCGTATCTATCCACCTGACGAAGGAGATTTATTTCCGAAACGCCCGTGGGGGCATGTTCTTATACAACTCACGTAGCGTCAATCGGCTTACAGGTATTTTACACTTTGTGTTTTGTTGCACACGCCTTAGTGCGATTTGAATTTTTTGCACAGCTGCACCTCTGCACTTTGGGCACATTCATTATACATATATTTATTTTCTTTTTATGTAATTATCCTTGTGTCACTATATATATGCATTTTTGTACCTGGTTCATTAATTAAGAATTTTTGATATGGATTGGTTTTCCATTATCCATAAACACATGGCTAATGTGATTGTATACTCTAATATATATCTATATATATATTTTTTTTTAATGCACTTAATTGTTGTCAATATTTTAATAAAGGCATCTTTATTTAAAAAAATAAAAATTGTGCCATTTATTATTATCATTGTTATTATTTTTATCATTCATGTAGCATCTTTTTTATCCTGTGGGATTTCTCATTCCCATCCATCTTCGAGTTATTTTTTCCTTGCAGAGCTGTATGATCAGTGCCACCACGTCCTCCGCTCAGGGCTACATGATCAGTGCCACCACCTTGTCCCCGCAGAGCTGTATGATCAGGGCCACCACCTCCTCCCTGCAGAGCTGTATGATTAGTACCTCCACCTAATCCTTATAGAGCTTTAAGATCAGAGCCACCACCTTGTCCACGCTGAGCTATATGTTCAGTGCCACCACCTTGTCCCCGCAAAGCTGTATCATAAGTGCCACTACTTTGTCCGAGCAGAGCTGTATGATCAGTGCCATCAAATTGTCCCCACAGAGCTGTATGATCAGTGCCACCATCTCCTCCCTGTAAAGCTGTATAATCAGTGCCACCACCTCCTCTCTGCAGAGCTGTATGATCAGTGCCACCACCTCATCCCTGCAGAGCTTTATGATCAATGCCACCACCTGGTCCTTGCAGAGCTGTATGATCAGTACCACCACCTTGTCGCCACAGAGGTGTATGATCAGTGTCACCAACTTTTCCCTGCAGAGCTGTATGATCAGTGCCACCACTTCATCCCTGCAGGGCTGTATGATCTGTGCTACTGAATCATCCCTGCAGAGCTGTATGATCGGTGCCACTACCTCATCCCTGCAGAACTGCATAATCAGTGCCACGAACTCGTCACTGCAGAGCTGTATGATCAGTGCCACCACCTTGTCCCCACAAAGCTGTATCATAAGTGCCAACACTTTGTCCGAGCAGAGCTGTATGATCAGTGCCATCAAATTGTCCCCGCAGAGCTGTATGATCAGTGCCACCATATCCTCACTGCAAAGCTGTATAATCAGAGTCACCATCTCCTCTCTGCAGAGCTGTATGATCTGTGCCACTACCTCATCCCTGCAGAGCTGTATGATCTGTGCCACTACCTCATCCCTGCAGAGCTGTATGATCAGTGCCACTACCTCATCCCTTTAGAACCGCATGATCAGTGCCTCCAACTTATACCTAAAGAGATGTATAATCAGTGCAACCACATTGTCCCCGCAAAGCTGTATGATCAGTGCCACAACCTTGTCCCTGCAGGTCTGTAGGATCTGTGCCACTACCTCATCCCTGCAGAGCTGTATAATCAGTGTCACCACCTCCTCCCTGCTGAGCTGTATGATCAGTGCCACCACCTCCTCCCTGCTGAGCTGTATGATTAGTGCCACCACCTCGTCACTGCAGAACTTTATGATCAGTGCCACCACCTATTCCCTTCAGAGCTGTATGATCAGTGCCACCACCTCCTCCCTGCAGAGCTGTATGATCAGTACCAGCACCTTGTCGCCACAGACGTGTATAATCAGTGTCACCACATTGTCCCCGCAGAGGTGTATGATCAGTGCCACCTCCTCGTCCCTGCAGAGCTGTATGATCTGAGCCACTATCTCATCCCTGTAGAGCTGTATGATCAGTGCCAACACCTCGTCCTTGCAGAGCTGCATGATCAGTGCCACCAACTCCTCCCCACAGAGCTGCATGATCAGTGCAACCACCTCATCCCTGCACAGCTGTATCTTCAGTGACACCACCTCATACCTGCAGAGCTGTATGATCAGTGCCACTACCTCATCCCTGCAAACTAGTATGTTCAGTGCCACAACCTCCTCCCTGTAGAGCTGTCTGATCAGTGCCACCACCTTGTCCGTGCTGAGCTGTATGTTCAGTGCCACCACCTTTTCCCTGCAGACCTGTGTGATCAGTGCCACCACCTTGTAGCCGCAGAATTGTATAATCAGTGCCACCACCTGGTCAGCACAGAGCAGTATGATCAGTACCACCACCTAGTACCCGCAGAGCTGTATGATCAGTGCCACCGCCTACTCCTTGCAGAGCTGTATGATCATTGCCACCACCTAATCCCTGCAGAGCTATTTGATCAGTGCCACCACATCATCCCCTCAGAGCTATATGAGCAGTGCCACCACCTTGTCCACGCAAAGCTGTATGATCAGTGCCACCACCTCGTCCCTGCAGAGCTTTATGATCAGTGCCACCATCTTGTCCCCGCAGAGCAGTATGATCAGTGCCACAACCTCATCCCTGCAGAACCGCATGATCAGTGCCTCCAACTTATCCCTAAAGACATATATAATCAGTGCAACCACATTGTCCCCGCAAAGCTGTATGATCAGTGCCACCACCTCCTCCCTGCAGAACTGTATGATCAGTGCCACCACCTCATCCATGCAGAGCTGTAAGCTCAGTGACACAACCTGGTCCCTGCAGAGCCTTATGATCAGTGCCACCGCCTCCTTCCCAAAGAGCTGTATGATCAGTGCAACCACCTCATCCCTGCAGAGCTGTATGTTCAGTGCTACTACCTCATCCCTGTAAACAAGTATGTTCAGTGCCACCACCTCCTCCCTGTAGAGCTGTCTGATCAGTACCACCTCCTTGTCCTCGCTGAGCTGTATGTTCAGTGCCACTACCTCATCCCGGCAAACAAGTATGTTCAGTGCCACCACCTCCTCCCTGTAGAGCTGTCTGATCAGTGCCACCACCCTGTCCGCGCTGAGCTGTATGTTCAGTGCCACCACCTTTTCCCTGCAGAGCTGTTTGTTCAGTGCCACCACCTTTCCATGCAGAGCTGTATGATCAGTGTCACCACCCTGTCGCCGCCGAACTGTATAATCAGTGCCACCACATTGTCACCGCAAAGCTGTATGATCAGTGCCACCAGTTGGTCAGCACAGAGCTGTATGATCATTACCACCACCTAGTCCCCGCAGAGCTGTATGATCAGTGCCACCGCCTACTCCTTGCAGGCGTATCTATCCACCTGACGAAGGAGATTTATTTCCGAAACGCCCGTGGGGGCATGTTCTTATACAACTCACGTAGCGTCAATCGGCTTACAGGTATTTTACACCTTGTGTTTTGTTGCACACGCCTTAGTGCGATTTGAATTTTTTGCACAGCTGCACCTCTGCACTTTGGGCACATTCATTATACATATATTTATTTTCTTTTTATGTAATTATCCTTGTGTCACTATATATATGCATTTTTGTACCTGGTTCATTAATTAAGAATTTTTGATATGGATTGGTTTTCCATTATCCATAAACACATGGCTAATGTGATTGTATACACAAAAAATATATATAAAATATATATTTATTTTAATGCACTTAATTGTTGTGTCAATATTTTAATAAAGGCATCTTTATTTAAAAAAATAAAAATTGTGCCATTTATTATTATCATTGTTATTATTTTTATCATTCATGTAGCATCTTTTTTATCCTGTGGGATTTCTCATTCCCATCCATCTTTGAGTTATTTTTTCCTTGCAGAGCTGTATGATCAGTGCCACCACGTCCTCCGCTCAGGGCTACATGATCAGTGCCACCACCTTGTCCACGCAAAGCTGTATGATCAGTGCCACCACCTCATCCCTGCAGAGCTTTATGATTAGTGCCACCATCTTGTCCCCGCAGAGCTGTATGATCAGGGCCACCACCTCCTCCCTGCAGAGCTGTATGATTAGTACCTCCACCTAATCCTTATAGAGCTTTAAGATCAGAGCCACCACCTTGTCCACGCTGAGCTATATGTTCAGTGCCACCACCTTGTCCCCGCAAAGCTGTATCATAAGTGCCACTACTTTGTCCGAGCAGAGCTGTATGATCAGTGCCATCAAATTGTCCCCACAGAGCTGTATGATCAGTGCCACCATCTCCTCCCTGTAAAGCTGTATAATCAGTGCCACCACCTCCTCTCTGCAGAGCTTTATGATCAGTGCCACCACCTCATCCCTGCAGAGCTTTATGATCGATGCCACCACCTGGTCCTTGCAGAGCTGTATGATCAGTACCACCACCTTGTCGCCACAGAGGTGTATGATCAGTGTCACCAACTTTTCCCTGCAGAGCTGTATGATCAGTGCCACCACTTCATCCCTGCAGGGCTGTATGATCTGTGCTACTGAATCATCCCTGCAGAACTGCATGATCAGTGCCACGACCTCGTCACTGCAGAGCTGTATGATCAGTGCCACCACCTTGTCCCCACAAAGCTGTATCATAAGTGCCAACACTTTGTCCGAGCAGAGCTGTATGATCAGTGCCATCAAATTGTCCCCGCAGAGCTGTATGATCAGTGCCACCATCTCCTCTCTGCAGAGCTGTATGATCTGTGCCACTACCTCATCCCTGCAGAGCTGTATGATCTGTGCCACTACCTCATCCCTGCAGAGCTGTATGATCAGTGCCACAACCTCATCCCTTCAGAACCGCATGATCAGTGCCTCCAACTTATACCTAAAGAGATGTATAATCAGTTCAACCACATTGTCCCCGCAAAGCTGTATGATTAGTGCCACCACCTTGTCCCTGCAGGTCTGTAGGATCTGTGCCACTACCTCATCCCTGCAGAGCTGTATAATCAGTGTCACCACCTCCTCCCTGCTGAGCTGTATGATCAGTGCCACCACCTCCTCCCTGCTGAGCTGTATGATTAGTGCCACTACCTCGTCACTGCAGAACTTTATGATCAGTGCCACCACCTATTCCCTTCAGAGCTGTATGATCAGTGCCACCACCTCCTCCCTGCAGAGCTGTATGATCAGTGCCACCACCTCCTCCCTGCAGAGCTGTATGATCAGTGCCAGCACCTTGTCGCCACAGACGTGTATAATCAGTGTCACCACATTGTCCCCGCAGAGGTGTATGATCAGTGCCACCTCCTCGTCCCTGCAGAGCTGTATGATCTGAGCCACTATCTCATCCCTGTAGAGCTGTATGATCAGTGCCACAACCTCATCCCTGCAGAACTGCATGATCAGTGCCTCCAACTTGTCCCTAAAGAGATGTATAATCAGTGCAACCACATTGTCCCCGCAAAGCTGTATGATCAGTGCCAACACCTCGTCCTTGCAGAGTTGCATGATCAGTGCCACCAACTCCTCCCCACAGAGCTGCATGATCAGTGCAACCACCTCATCCCTGCACAGCTGTATCTTCAGTGACACCACCTCATACCTGCAGAGCTGTATGATCAGTGCCACTACCTCATCCCTGCAAACTAGTATGTTCAGTGCCACAACCTCCTCCCTGTAGAGCTGTCTGATCAGTGCCACCACCTTGTCCGTGCTGAGCTGTATGTTCAGTGCCACCACCTTTTCCCTGCAGACCTGTGTGATCAGTGCCTCCACCTTGTAGCCGCAGAATTGTATAATCAGTGCCACCACCTTGTCACCACAAAGTTGTATGATCAGTGCCACCAGTTGGTCAGCACAGAGCAGTATGATCAGTACCACCACCTAGTACCCGCAGAGCTGTATGATCAGTGCCACCGCCTACTCCTTGCAGAGCTGTATGATCATTGCCACCACCTAATCCCTGCAGAGCTATTTGATCAGTGCCACCACGTCATCCCCTCAGAGCTATATGATCAGTGCCACCGCCTTGTCCACGCAAAGCTGTATGATCAGTGCCACCACCTCGTCCCTGCAGAGCTTTATGATCAGTGCCACCATCTTGTCCCCGCAGAGCTGTATGATCAGTGCCACCACCTCCTCCCTGCAAAGCTGTATGATTAGAACCATCACCTCATCCTTGTAGAGCTTTAAGATCAGTGCCACCACCTTGTTCACGCTGAGCTGTAACATAAGTGCCACCACTTTGTCCGAGCAGAGCTGCATGATCAGTGCCACCATTTCCTCCCTGCAGAGCTGTATGATCCGTACCACCACCATGTCGCCGCAGAGGTGTATGATCAGTGTCACCACCTTGTCCCCGCAGAGCTATAAGATCAGTGCCACCACCTCGTCCCTGCAGGGCTGTATGATCTGTGCCACCACCTCGTCACTGCAGAACTGTATGATTAGTGCCACCACCTCATCACTGCAGAACTGTATGATCAGTGCCACCACCTCCTCCCTGTTGAGCTGTATGATCAGTACCACCACCTTGTCGCCGCAGAGGTGTATGATCAGTGTCACCACCTTGTCCCCGCAGAGCTGTATGATCAGTGCCACAACCTCATCCCTGCAGAACCGCATGATCAGTGCCTCCAACTTATCCCTAAAGATATATATATATAATCAGTGCAACCACATTGTCCCCGCAAAGCTGTATGATCAGTGCCACACCTCATCCTTGCAAAACTGTATGATCAGTGTCACCACCTCTTCCCTGCAGAGCTGTACGATCTGTGCCACTACCTCATCCCTGCAAAGCTGTATGATTAGTGCCACCACCTCGTCACTTCAGAACTGTATGGTTAGTGCCACCACCTCGTCACTGCAGAACTGTATGATCAGTGCCACCACCTATTCCCTTCAGAGCTGTGTGATCAGTGCCACCACCTCCTCCCTGCAGAGCTGTATGATCAGTACCACCACCTTGTGGCCGCAGAGGTGTATGATCAGTGTCACCACCTCTTCCCTGCAGAGCTGTATGATCAGTGCCACCAACTTCTCCCTGCAGAGCTGTGTGTTCAGTGCCACCACCTCCTCCCTGAAGAGCTGTATGATCAGTGCCACTACCTCCTCCCTGCTGAACTGTATAATTAGTGCCACCACCTCATCCCTGCAGAGCTGTAAGATCTGTGACACAACCTTGTCCCTGCAGAGCCTTATGGTCAGTGCCACCGCCTCCTCACCACAGTGCTGTATGATCAGTGCAACCACCTCATCCCTGCAGAGCTGTATCTTCAGTGCCACCACCTCATCCCTGCAGAGCTGTAAGATCAGTGACACTACCTCATCCCTGCAAACAAGTATGTTCAGTGCCACCACCTCCTCCCTGTAGAGCTGTCTGATCAGTACCACCACTATGTCCGTGCTGAGCTGTATGTTCAGTGCGACCACCTTTCCCTGCAGTGCTGTATGTTCAGTGCCACCAACTCCTCCCTGTAGAGCTGTCTGATCAGTACCACCACTTTGTCCACGCTGAGCTGTATGTTCAGTGCCACCACCTTTCCCTGCAGTGCTGTATGTACAGCGCCACCACCTCCTCCCTGCAGAGCTGTATGATCAGTACCACCACCTTGTCCCCGTAGAGCTGTATGATCAGTGCCACAACCTCATCCCTGCAGAACCGCATGATCAGTGCCTCCAACTTATCCCTAAAGAGATATATAATCAGTGCAACCACATTGTCCCCGCAAAGCTGTATGATCAGTGCCAACACCTCATCCTTGCAGAGCTGTATGATCAGTGCCACCAACTCCTCCCTGCAGAGCTGCAAGATCATTGCCACCATCTTATCCACACAGAGCTGTATGATCAGTGCCACCACCTACTCCCTGCAGAGCTGTGTGATCAGTGTCACCACCTCCTCCCTGCAGAGCTGTATGATCAATGCCACCACCTCCTCCCCGCAGAACTGTATGATCAGTGCCACCACCTCATCCCTGCAGAGCTTTAAGATCAGTGACTCAACCTTGTCCCTGCAGAGACTTATGATCAGTGCAACCACCTCATCCTTGCAGAACTGTATCTTCAGTGCCACCACCTCACCCCTGCAGAGCTGTATAATCAGTGCCACTACCTCATCCCGGCAAACAAGTATTTTCAGTGCCACCACCTCCTTCCTGTAGAGCTGTCTGATCAGTGCCACCACCTTGTCCGCGCTGAGCTGTATAATCAGTGCCACCACCTCTTCACTGCAGAGCAGTATGATTAGTACCTCCACCTCATCCTTGCAAAGCTATAAGATCAGTGCCACCACCTTGTCCCCGCAAAGCTGTATCATAAGTGCCACCACTTTGTCCGAGCAGAGATGTATGATCAGTGCTATCAAATTGTCCACACAGTGCTGTATGATCAGTGCCACCACCTCCTCTCTGCAGAGCTGTATGATCAGTGCCACAACCTCATCCTTGCAGAACCACATGATCAGTGCCTCCAACTTATCCCTAAAGAGATGTATAATCAGTATAACCACATTGTCCCCGTAAAGATGTATGATCAGTGCCACCACCTTGTCTGCGCAAGGCTGTATGATAAGTGCCAACACCTCGTCCCTGCAGAGCTGTATGATCAGTGCCACCAACTCTTCCCTGCAGATCTTTATGATCAGTGCCACCACCTGGCCCTTGCAGGGCTCTATGATCAGTGTCACCACATTGTCCCCGCAGAGCTGTATGATCAGTGCCACCAACTCTTCCCTGCAGATCTTTATGATCAGTGCCACCACCTGGCCCTTGCAGGGCTCTATGATCAGTGTCACCACATTGTCCCCGCAGAGCTGTATGATCTGTGCCACTACCTCATCCCTGCAGAGCTGTACCATTAGTGCCACCAAATCGTCACTGCAGAACTGTATGATCAGTGCCACCACCTTCTCCATGCAGAGCTGTATGATCAGTACCACCACCTTGTCACCGCAGAGGTGTATGATCAGTGCAACCACATTGTCCCCGCAAAGCTGTATGATCAGTGCCAACACCTCAACCTTGCAGATCTGTATGATAAGTGTCACCTCCTCTTCCCTGCAGAGCTGTATGATCAGTGCCACCAACTCCTCCCTGCAGAGCTGTATGATCAGTGCCACCATCTTAGCCACACAGAGCTGTATTATCAGTGCCACAACCTACTCCCTGCAGAGCTGTGTGATCAGTGCCACCACCTCCTCCCTGAAGAGCTGTATGATCAGTGCCACCACCTCCACCCTGCAGAACTGTATGATCAGTGCCACCACTTCATCCATGCAGAGCTGTAAGATCAGTGACACAACCTTGTCCCTGCAGAGCCTTATGATCAGTGCCACCGCCTCCTCCCCAAAGAGCTTTATGATCAGTGCAACCACCTCATCCCTGCAGAGCTGTATCGTCAGTGCCACCACCTCATCCCTGCAGAGCTGTATGATCAGTGCCACTACCTCATCCCTGTAAACAAGTATGTTCAGTGCCACCACCTCCTCCCTGTAGAGCTGTATGATCATTGCCACCATCTTATCCACACAGAGCTGTATGATCAGTGCCACCACCTCCTCCCTGCAGAGCTGTATGATCATTGCCACCATCTTATCCACACAGAGCTGTATGATCAGTGCCACCACCTCCTCCCTGCAGAACTGTATGAACAGTGCCACCTCATCCCTGCAGAGCTTTAAGATCAGTGACACAACCTTGTCCCTGCAGATCCTTATGATCAGTGCAACCAACTCATCCCTGCAGACCTGTATCTTCAGTGCCGCCACCTCATCCCTGCAGAGCTGTATAATCAGTGCCACTACCTCATCCCGGCAAACAAGTATGTTCAGTGCCACCACCTCCTCCCTGTAGAGCTGTCTCATCAGTGCCACCACCTTTTCCCTGCAGAGCTGTTTGTTCAGTGCCACCACCTTTCCATGCAGAGCTGTATGATCAGTGTCACCACCTTGTCGCCGCAGAACTGTATAATCAGTGCCACCACATTGCCACCGCAAAGCTGTATGATCAGTGCCACCACCTAGTCCCCGCAGAGCTGTATGATCAGTGCCACCGCCTACTCCTTGCAGGCGTATCTATCCACCTGACGAAGGAGATTTATTTCCGAAACGCCCGTCGGGGCATGTTCTTATACAACTCACATAGAGTCAATCGGCTTACAGGTATTTTACACTTTGTGTTTTGTTGCACACGCCTTAGTGCGATTTGAATTTTTTGCACAGCTGCACCTCTGCACTTTGGGCACATTCATTATACATATATTTATTTTCTTTTTATGTAATTATCCTTGTGTCACTATATATATGCATTTTTGTACCTGGTTCATTAATTAAGCCTTTTTGATATGGATTGGTTTTGGCTAATGTGATTGTATACTCTAATATATATATATATATATATATATATATATATATATATATATATATATATATATATATATATATACACTCACTGGCCACTTTATTAGGTACACCATGCTAGTAACGGGTTGGACCCCCTTTTGCCTTCAGAACTGCCTCAATTCTTCGTGGCAGAGATTCAACAAGGTGCTGGAAGCATTCCTCAGAGATTTTGGACCATATTGACATGATGGCATCACACAGTTGGCGCAGATTTGTCGGCTTCACATCCCTGATGCGAATCTCCCGTTCCACCACATCCCAAAGATGCTCTATTGGATTGAGATCTGGTGACTGAGGAGGCCATTTGAGTACAGTGAACTCATTGTCATGTTCAAGAAACCAATCTGAGATGATTCGAGCTTTATGACATGGCGCATTATCCTGCTGAAAGTAGCCATCAGATGCCTGTTCTTAGCTGAGAGGAGTGGTACCCAGTGTGGTCTTCTGCTGCTGTAGCCCATCTGCCTCAAAGTTCGACGCACTGTGCGTTCAGAGATGCTCTTCAGCCTACCTTGGTTGTAACGGGTGGCAATTTGAGTCACTGTTGCCTTTCTATCAGCTCGAACCAGTATGCCCATTCTCCTCTGACCTCTGGCATCAACAAGGCATTTCCGGCCACAGAACTGCCGCTCACTGGATTTTTTTTCTTTTTCGGACCATTCTCTGTAAACCCTAGAGATGGTTGTGCGTGAAAATCCCAGTAGATCAGCAGTTTCTGAAATACTCAGACCAGCCCTTCTGGCACCAACAATCATGCCACGTTCAAAGGCACTCAAATCACCTTTCTTCCCCATACTGATGCTCGGTTTGAACTGCAGGAGATTGTCTTGACCATGTCTACATGCCTAAATGCACTGAGTTGCCGCCATGTGATTGGCTGATTAGAAATTAAGTCTTAACACACAGTTGGACAGGTGTACCTAATAAAGTGGCCAGTGAGTGTATATATATATATATATATATATATATATATATATATATAATTTTTTTTTTTAATGCACTTAATTGTTGTGTCAATATTTTAATAAAGGCATCTTTATTTAAAAAAATAAAAATTGTGCCATTTATTATTATCATTGTTATTATTTTTATCATTCATGTAGCATCTTTTTTATCCTGTGGGATTTCTCATTCCCATCCATCTTTGAGTTATTTTTTCCTTGCAGAGCTGTATGATCAGTGCCACCACGTCCTCCGCTCAGGGCTACATGATCAGTGCCACCACCTTGTCCACGCAAAGCTGTATGATCAGTGCCACCACCTCATCCCTGCAGAGCTTTATGATTAGTGCCACCATCTTGTCCCCGCAGAGCTGTATGATCAGTGCCACCACCTCCTCCCTGCAGAGCTGTATGATTAGTACCTCCACCTAATCCTTGTAGAGCTTTAAGATCAGAGCCACCACCTTGTCCACGCTGAGCTATATGTTCAGTGCCACCACCTTGTCCCCGCAAAGCTGTATCATAAGTGCCACTACTTTGTCCGAGCAGAGCTGTATGATCAGTGCCATCAAATTGTCCACACAGAGCTGTATGATCAGTGCCACCATCTCCTCCCTGTAAAGCTGTATAATCAGTGCCACCACCTCCTCTCTGCAGAGCTGTATGATCAGTGCCACCACCTCATCCCTGCAGAGCTTTATGATCAATGCCACCACCTGGTCCTTGCAGAGCTGTATGATCAGTACCACCACCTTGTCGCCACAGAGGTGTATGATCAGTGTCACCAACTTTTCCCTGCAGAGCTGTATGATCAGTGCCACCACTTCATCCCTGCAGGGCTGTATGATCTGTGCTACTGAATCATCCCTGCAGAACTGCATGATCAGTGCCACGACCTCGTCACTGCAGAGCTGTATGATCAGTGCCACCACCTTGTCCCCACAAAGCTGTATCATAAGTGCCAACACTTTGTCCGAGCAGAGCTGTATGATCAGTGCCATCAAATTGTCCCGGGAGAGCTGTATGATCAGTGCCACCACCTACTCCCTGCAGCGCTGTATGATCAGTGCCACCATCTCCTCCCTGCAAAGCTGTATAATCAGTGCCACCACCTCCTCTCTGCAGAGCTGTATGATCTGTGCCACCACCTCCTCCCTGCAAAGCAGTATGATTAGTGCCACCACCTCGTCACTGCAGAACTTTATGATCAGTGCCACCACCTATTCCCTTCAGAGCTGTATGATCAGTGCCACCACCTCCTCCCTGCAGAGCTGTATGATCAGTACCAGCACCTTGTCGCCACAGACGTGTATAATCAGTGTCACCACCTTGTCCCCGCAGAGGTGTATGATCAGTGCCACCTCCTCGTCCCTGTAGAGCTGTATGATCTGAGCCACTATCTCATCCCTGCAGACCTGTATGATCAGTGCCACCACATCATCCCTGCAGAGCTTTATGATCAGTGCCACCATCTTGTCCCCGCAGAGCTGTATGATCAGTACCACCACCTTGTTGCTGCAGAGGTGTATGATCAGTGCCACCACCTCCTCCCTGCAGAGCTGTATGATCAGTACCAGCACCTCGTCGCCACAGACGTGTATAATCAGTGTCACCACCTTGTCCCCGCAGAGGTGTATGATCAGTGCCACCACCTCCTCTCTGCAGAGCTGTATGATCAGTGCCACCACCTCATCCCTGCAGAGCTTTATGATCAGTGCCACCACCTGGTCCTTGCAGAGCTGTATGATCAGTACCATCACCTTGTCGCCACAAAGGTGTATGATCAGTGTCACCAACTTTTCCCTGCAGAGCTCTATGATCAGTGCCACCCTTTCATCCCTGCAGGGCTGTATGATCTGTGCTACTGAATCATCCCTGCAGAACTGCATGATCATTGCCACAACCTCGTCACTGCAGAGCTGTATGATCAGTGCCACCACCTTGTAGCCGCAGAACTGTATAATCAGTGCCACCACCTTGTCACCACAAAGTTGTATGATCAGTGCCACCAGTTGGTCAGCACAGAGCTGTAAGATCAGTGCCACCGCCTACTCCTTGCAGAGCTGTATGATCATTGCCACCACCTAATCCCTGCAGAGCTATTTGATCAGTCCACCACGTCATCCCCTCAGAGCTATATGATCAGTGCCACCACCTTGTCCACGCAAAGCTGTATGATCAGTGCCACCACCTCCTCCCTGCAAAGCAGTATGATTAGTGCCACCAACTCGTCACTGCAGAACTTTATGATCAGTGCCACCACCTATTCCCTTCAGAGCTGTATGATCAGTGCCACCACCTCCTCTCTGCAGAGCTGTATGATCAGTACCACCACCTTGTCGCCGCAGAGGTATATTATCAGTGTCACCACCTTGTCCCCGCAGAGCTGTATGATCAGTGCCACATCCTCATCCCTGCAGAGCTGTGTGATCTGTGCCACTACCTCATCCCTTCAGAGCTGTATGATCAGTGCCACTAACTCATACCTGCAGAGCTGTATGATCAGTGCCACAACCTCATCCCTGCATAACTGCATGATCAGTGCCTCCAACTTATCCCTAAAGAGAAGTATAATCAGTGCAACCACATTGTCCCCGCAAAGCTGTATGATCAGTGCCAACACCTCGTCCTTGCAGAGCTGTATGATCAGTGCCACAACCTCATCCCTGCATAACTGCATGATCAGTGCCTCCAACTTATCCCTAAAGAGATGTATAATCAGTGCAACCACATTGTCCCCGCAAAGCTGTATGATCAGTGCCAACACTTCGTCCTTGCAGAGCTGTATGATCAGTGTCACCACCTCTTCCCTGCAGAGCTGCATTATCAGTGCCACCATCTTATCCACACAGAGCTGAATGATCAATGCCACCACATACTCCCTGCCGATCTGTAAGATCAGTGACACAACCTTGTCCCCACAGAGCTGTATGATCATTGCAACCACCTCATCCCTGCAGAGCTGAATCTTCAGTGCCACCACCTCATACCTGCAGAGCTGTATGATCAGAGCCACTACCTTATCCCTGCAAACCAGGATGTTCAGTGCCAAAACCTCCTCCCTGTAGAGCTGTCTGATCAGTGCCACCACCTTGTCCGTGCTGAGCTGTATGTTCAGTGTCACCTCCTTTTCCCTTCAGACCTGTATGATCAGTGCCACCACCTTGTCACCGCAGAACTGTATAATCAGTGCCATCACCTTGTCACCGCAAAGTTGCATGATCAGTGCCACCAGTTGGTCAGCACAGAGCTGTATGATCAGTGCCACCACCTAATCCCTGCAGAGCTGTTTGATCAGTGCCACCACCTTGTCACCGCAGAACTGTATAATCAGTGCCATCACCTTGTCACCGCAAAGTTGCATGATCAGTGCCACCAGTTGGTCAGCACAGAGCTGTATGATCAGTGCCACCACCTCCTCCCTGTAGAGCTGTCTGATCAGTGCCACCACCTTGTCCGCGCTGAGCTGTATGTTCAGTGTCACCTCCTTTTCCCTTCAGACCTGTATGAACAGTGCCAGCACCTTGTCACCGCAGAACTGTATAATCAGTGCCATCACCTTGTCACCGCAAAGTTGCATGATCAGTGCCACCAGTTGGTCAGCACAGAGCTGTATGATCAGTGCCACCAACTCCTCCCTGCAGAGCTGTATGATCAGTGCCAACACCTTTTCCCCGCAAAGCTGTAACATAAGTGCCACCACTTTGTCCCCGCAGAGCTGTATGATCAGTGCCACCACCTACTCCCTGCAAAGCTGTCTAATCAGTGCCACCACCACCTCTGCAGAGCTTTACGATCAGTGCCACCACCTGGTCCTCGCAGAGCTGTAGGATCCGTGCCACCACCTTGTCGCCGCAGAGGTGTATGATCAGTGCCACCACCTCATCCCTGCAGGGCTGTATGATCTGTGCCACTACCTCCTCTCCTCCCTGCAGAGCTGTATGATCTGTGCCACTACCTCATCCCTGCCGAGCTGTATGATCAGTGCCACAACCTCATCCCTGCAGAACTGCATGATCAGTGCCACCACCTCGTCACTACAGAGCTGTATGATCAGTCCACCATCTTGGCTGTTTGAGGACACAAATCTGTGCGCGATCCACGCTAAGAGGGTCACCATCATGCCCAAAGATATCCAGCTAGCCCGCTGGATCCGTGGGGAGAGAGCTTAGATCTGTCCTGCTCACCTGACTGCAACACAAAGGCTCTTTCCAGCATCAATGTGCTCTCCATCTGCATGCTATACCCCGTCCCCCATTTTTGGCCTGTATGATCAGTGCCACCTCCTCCTCCCCCGCAGAGCTGTATGATCAGTGCCACCACTTCATCCCTGCAGAGTTCTATAATGAGTGCCACCACCTCGTCCCTGCTGACCTGTATGATCGGTGCCACCACCTCGTCCCTGCAGAGTTCTTCAGTGTTTTGTTCTCTGGCTCCACTTCATTTCCTCTTCCTCTTGCTGTCTGGGTACCTCAGGGCTCAGTCCTTGGCCCCCATCTCTTCTCTCTATATACAGCCCCAATTGGACAGACCATCAGCAAATTTGGCTTTCGGTACCATCTTTATGCTGATGACACACAACTGTATACGTCTTCCCCTGACCTTACCCCTCTGTAATACAGAACGCCAGTGACTGTCTGTCCGCAGTCTCCAATATCATCAGAACTGTATGATCAGTGCCACCATCTATTCCCTGCAGAGCAGTATGACCAGTACTGCCAACACATCCCTGCAGACCTGTATGATCTGTACCACCACCTAGTCGCCACAAATAAGTATGATCAGTGCCACCACCTCGCCCCTGCAGAGCTGTATGATTACTGCCACTGCCTCATCCCTGCAGAGCTGTATGATCAGTGCCACAACCTCATCCCTGCAGAAATGGATGATCAGTGCCTCCAACTTATCCCTAAAGAGATGTATAATCAGTGCAACCACATTGTCCCCGTAACGATGTATGATCAGTGCAACCACCTTGTCTGTGCACGGCTGTATGATAAGTGCCAACACCTCGTCCCTACAGAGCTGTATGATTAGTGCCACCAACTTTTCCCTGCAGAGCTTTATGATCAGTGCCACCACCTGGCCCTTGCAGAGCTCTATGATCAGTACCACCAACTTGTCGCCACAGAGGTGTATGATCAGTGTCACCACCTTGTCCCAGCAGAGCTGTAAGATCAGTGCCACTACCTCGTCCCTGCAGGGCTGTATGATCTGTGCCACTACCTCATCCCTGCAAAGATGTATGATTAGTGCCACCACCTCGTCACTGCAGAACTGTATGATTAGTGCCACCACCTCGTCACTGCAGAACTGTATGATCAGTGCCACCACCTATTCCCTTCAGAGCTGTGTGATCAGTGCCACCACCTCCTCCCTGCAGAGCTGTATGATCAGTACCACCACCTTGTCGCCGCAGAGGTGAATGATCAGTGTCACCACCTTATCCCCGCAGAGCTGTATGATCAGTGCCACAACCTCATGCCTGCAGAACCGCATGATCAGTGCCTCCAACTTATCCCTAAATAGATATATAATCAGTGCAACCACATTGTCCCCGCAAAGCTGTATGATCAGTGCCAACACCTCATCCTTGCAGAATTGTATGATCAGTGTCACCACCTCTTCCCTGCAGAGCTGTATGATCAGTGCCACCAACTCCTCCCTGCTGAGCTGTATGATCAGTGCCACCACCTCCTCCCTGCAGAGCTGTATGATCAGTGCCACCACCTCATCCCTGCAGAGCTGTATGATCAGTGCCACAACCTCATCTCTGCAGAACCGCATGATCAGTGCCTCCAACTTATCCCTAAAGAGATATATAATCAATGCAACCACATTGTCCCCGCAAAACTGTATGATCAGTGCCAACACATCATCCTTGCAGAGCTTTATGATCAGTGTCACCACCTCTTCCCTGCAGAGCTGTATGATCAGTGCCACCAACTCCTCCCTGCAGAGCTGTATGATCAGTGCCACCATTTTATCCACAAAGAGCTGTATGATCAGTGCCACCACCTACTCCCTGCAGATCTGTGTGATCAGTGCCACTACCTCCTCCCCGCAGAACTGTATGATCAGTGCACCACCTCATCCCTGCAGAGCTGTAAGATCAGTGACACAACCTTGTCCCTACAGAGCCTTATGATCAGTGCCACCGCCTCCTCCCCACAGAGGTGTATGATCAGTGCAACCACCTCCTCCCTGTAGAGCTGTCTGATCAGTACCAACACCTTGTCCAAGCTGAGCTGTATGTTCAGTGCCACCACCTTTTCCCTGCAGAGCTGTATGTTCAGCGCCACCACCTCCTCCCTGCAGAGCTGTATGATCAGTACCACCACCTTGTCCCCGCACAGCTGTATGATCAGTGCCACAACCTCATCCTTGCAGAACCGCATGATCAGTGCCTCCAACTTATCCCTAAAGAGATTTATAATCAGTGCAACCACATTGTCCCCGCAAAGCTGTATGATCAGTTCCAACACCTCATCCTTGCAGAGCTGTATGATCAGTGCCACCAACTCCTCCCTGCAGAGCTGTATTATCATTGCCACCATCTTATCCACACAGAGCTGTATGATCAGTGCCACCACCTGATCCCCGCAGAACTGTATGATCAGTGCCACCACCTCATCCCTGCAGAGCTTTAAGATCAGTGACACAACCTTGTACCTGCAGAGCCTTATGATCAGTGCAACCACCTCATCCCTGCAGAGCTGTATCTTCAGTGCCATCACCTCATCCCTGCAGAGGTGTATGATCAGTGCCACTACCTCATCCCTGCAAGCAAGTATGTACAGTGCCAACACCTCCTCCCTGTAGAGCTGTCTGATCAGTGCCACCACCTTGTCCGCGCTGAGCTGTATGTTCAGTGCCACCACCGTTTCCCTGCAGAGCTGCTTGTGCAGTGCCACCACCTTTCCATGCAGAGCTGTATGATCAGTACTACCACGTTGTCGCCGCAGAACTGTATAATCAGTGCCACCACATTGTCACCGCAAAGCTGTATGATCAGTGCCATCAGTTGGTCAGCACAGAGCTGTATGATCAGTACCACCACCTAGTCCCCGCAGAGCTGTATGATCAGTGCCACCGCCTACTCCTTGCAGAGCTGTAAGATCAGTGCCACCACCTAATCCCTGCAGAGCTATTTGACCAGTGCCACCACCTCGTCCCTGCAGAGATGTATGATGAGTGCTACCACCTCATCCCTGCAGACCTGTATGATCAGTGCCACCACATCATCCCTGCAGAGCTTTATGATCAGTGCCACCATCTTGTCCCCGCAGAGCTGTATGATCAGTACCACCACCTTGTTGCTGCAGAGGTGTATGATCAGTGTCACCAACTTTTCCCTGCAGAGCTGTATGATCAGTGCAACCACCTCATCCAGGCACAGCTGTATGATCAGTGCCACTACCTCATCCCTGCAAACCAGTATGTTCAGTGCCACAACCTCCTCCATGTAGAGCTGTCTGATCAGTGCTACCATCTTGTCCGCGCTGAGCTGTATGTTCAGTGCCACCGCCTACTCCTTGCAGAGCTGTAAGATCAGTGCCACCACCTAATCCCTGCAGAGCTATTTGACCAGTGCCACCACCTCGTCCCTGCAGAGATGTATGATGAGTGCTACCACCTCATCCCTGCAGACCTGTATGATCAGTGCCACCACATCATCCCTGCAGAGCTTTATGATCAGTGCCACCATCTTGTCCCCGCAGAGCTGTATGATCAGTACCACCACCTTGTTGCTGCAGAGGTGTATGATCAGTGTCACCAACTTTTCCCTGCAGAGCTGTATGATCAGTGCAACCACCTCATCCAGGCACAGCTGTATGATCAGTGCCACTACCTCATCCCTGCAAACCAGTATGTTCAGTGCCACAACCTCCTCCATGTAGAGCTGTCTGATCAGTGCTACCATCTTGTCCGCGCTGAGCTGTATGTTCAGTGCCACCACCTTTTACCTGCAGACCTGTATGATCAGTGCCACCACCTTGTCGCCGCAAAGTTGTATGATCAGTGCCACCGCCAACTCCTTGCAGAGCTGTACGATCAGTGCCACCACCGAATCCCTGCAGAGCTATTTGATCAGTGCCACCACGTCATCCCCTCAGAGCTTTATGATCAGTGCCACCATCTTGTCCCCGTAGAGCTGTATGATCAGTGCCACCACCTCCTCCCTGCAGAGCTGTATGATTAGTACCACCACCTCATCCTTGTAGAGCTGTATTATCACTGCCACCACCTTGTCCCCGCAAAGCTGTAACATAAGTGCCACCACATTGTCCGAGCAGAGCTGCATGATCAGTGCCACCACCTCCTCTCTGCAGAGCTGTATGATAAGTGCCACCACCTTGTCCTTGCAGAGCTGTATGATCAGTACCAACACCTTGTCGCCGCAGAGGTGTATGATCAGTGCCACCACCTCCTCTCTGCAGAGCTGTATGATAAGTGCCACCACCTGGTCCTTGCAGAGCTGTATGATCAGTACCAACACCTTGTCCCCGCAGAGCTGTATGATCAGTGCCACCACCTTGTCGCCGCAGAGGTGTATTATCAGTGTCACCACCTTGTCCCCGCAGAGCTGTATGATCAGTGCCACCTCCTCATTCCTGCAGAGCTGTATGATCAGTGCCACCACCTCCTCCCTGAAAAGCAGTATGATTAGTGCTACCAACTCGTCACTGCAGAACTTTATGATCAGTGCCACCACATATTCCCTTCAGAGCTGGTGGCACTGATCATGCAACTTTGCGGTGACAAGGTGATGGCACTGATTATACAGTTCTGCGGTGACAAGGTGGTGGCACTGATCATACAGGTCTGCAGGGAAAAGGTGGTGGCACTGAACATACAGCTCAGCACGGACAAGGACACCATTGTAGGCATTTACTACAGGCCGCCTGTGCAAGCTGAAGATATGGATGAACTCTTTATGCATCAAATGGCCAAGTTCTCCAAAAAATATGACATAGTTGTCATGGGAGATTTCAACTATCCAGACATTTGTTGGGAATCTCTCTCAGGCAAAACTAACAGGTCAAGGAAATTCTTATCCTCTCTTGCTGACAACTTTATCTTCCAAAAGGTAGGGGAGAAAACAAGGGGAACTGCTACCTTGGATCTAATCCTTATAAACAGGGAGGAAATGGTTGAGGAGGTAAAAGTGGCTGGAACCCTAGGAGGTAGCGACCATGCTATTTTAGAATTTTGGATAACTAGAGGCGGAAGACCTGTGAAGACTCAGACGTCAAGGTTAGATTTCAGAAAGGCAGATTTTAAGGGATTCAGAAAGATAATTAGAGAGATCCAATGGCTGGATATCCTTAAAGACAAAAATGTCCAGGAAGGATGGGAAATCTTGAAAAATGAAATTCTCAAAGCACAGTTGTTAACAATTCCGAAAAGAGGGAAGAATAGGAAGCATTTAAGGAAACCAGGATGGGTGAACACAGAACTTAAGCACATGCTAAAAAGGAAGAAAAAAATGTTTATAAAATGGAAAGAGGGAGGCATATCTAAAGAAGAATATAATGCTGTCTGCAGAATCTGCAGGGCACAAATCAGATTAGCTAAAGCTGAAAATGAATTGAGGCTTGCAAGAGATGTCAAAAGCAATAATAAAGGATTTTGGGGATATGTCAAAAGTAAAAGAAAAGTCAAAGATGCTATAGGATTTTTACAGGATGAAAATGATGAAATGGTAAGACAGGATGTTGAGAAGGCTGAACTTTTAAATTCCTATTTTGCATCTGTTTTCTCTCAGAAAGGAAATGTAACACCAACTGTTATTCACTGTCCTATTAAGGGAATAGAAGAATCCAGGATATCTATAAACAGAAAGATAGTGAGGAAACACTTAGCTAACCTAAATGAATTCAAGTCTCCAGGTCCAGATGAATTACACCCCAGAGTACTGAAGGAGATAGCAGAAGAAATTTCTGAACCACTCTCCATAATCTTTGAAAATTCTTGGAGAACAGGAGAAGTGCCAGAAGACTGGAGAAGAGCAAATGTTGTTCCTATCTTCAAAAAGGGGAAGAAGGTGGACCCAGGCAACTATAGGCCGGTGAGTCTGACTTCTATACCAGGAAAGATCTTTGAACAAATTATTAAACAACATGTAAGTCAATACCTGGATAAGAATGAAGTGATCAAACAGAGTCAGCATGGGTTTGTAACTAATAAGTCATGTCAGACTAACTTAATTTCCTTCTATGACGGTATCACTGATTGGGTGGATCAAGGAAATGCTGTAGATATAGTATATCTTGACTTCAGCAAAGCATTTGACAAAGTCTCTCATACAATCCTTATTGAAAAAATGACTAAGTATGGAATGGACAAGGCAACTGTTAGGTGGATTCATAGCTGGCTTAGTGATCGGACCCAAAGAGTGGTCGTAAATGGCTGCACATCCAGTTGGAAGAATGTCTCAAGTGGGGTACCACAGGGCTCTGTCCTGGGCCCTGTATTGTTCAACATCTTTATCAACGATTTAGATGAAGGAATTGAGGGTAAACTGATTAAATTTGCTGATGACACAAAGCTAGGAGGGATAGCTAATACTAGAGAAGAGAGAGAGAGGATTCAAAAAGATTTAAATAAACTGGAGAAGTGGGCAGTAACTAACAGAATGTTTTTTAACAGGGAGAAATGCAAAGTACTACATCTGGGCAATAAAAATGAAAAAAGCATATATAGAATGGGAGGAATAGGGCTAAGTGACAGCACATGTGAAAAAGACTTGGGTATACTAATAGATCACAGACTGAATATGAGTCAACAGTGTGATGCAGCAGCAAAAAAGGCAAATGCAGTTCTAGGATGTATTAACAGAAGCATACAGTCTAGATCACGTGAAGTCATTATTTCCCTCTACTCCTCTTTGGTCAGACCTCATCTGGAATATTGTGTCCAGTTTTGGGCACCACATTTTAAAAAAGACATCAACAAACTGGAGCAAGTTCAGAAAAGAGCGACCAGAATGGTGGCCGGTCTGCAAACCCTGTCTTATGAGGAAAGGTTGCAGGATTTGGGAATGTTTAGTTTGCAAAAGAGAAGACTGAGAGGAGACTTAATTGCTGTCTACAAATATCTAAAGGGCTGTCACATTGTAGAAGGATCAACTTTATTCTCATTTGCACAAGGAAAGACTAGAAGCAATGGGATGAAACTGAATGGGAGGAGACACAGATTAGATATTAGAAAAAACTTTTTGACAGTTAGAGTGATCAATGAGTGGAACAGGCTGCCACGAGAAGTGGTGAGTTCTCCTTCAATGGAAGTCTTCAAACAGAGGCTGGACAGACATCTGACTGGGATGATTTAGCGAATCCTGCTTTGAGCAGGGGGTTGGACCAGATGGCCCAGGAGGTCCCTTCCAACTCTACGATTCTATGATTCTATGATTCTAAGGTGGTGGCACTGATCAGACAGCTCTACAGGGAGGAGGTTTTGGCACTGAACATCCTGGTTTGCAGGGATAAGGTAGTGGCTCTGATCATACAGCTCTGCAGGTATGAGGTGGTGGCACTGAAGATTCAGCTCTGCAGGGATGAGGTGGTTGCAATGATCATACAGCTCTGTGGGGACAAGGTTGTGTCACTGATCTTACAGATCGGCAGGGAGTATGTGGTGGCATTGATCATTCAGCTCTGTGTGGATAAGATGGTGGCACTGATAATGCAGCTCTGCAGGGAAGAGGTGGTGACACTGATCATACAGCTCTGCAAGGACGAGGTGTTGGCACTGATCATACAGCTTTGCGGGGACAATGTGGTTGCACTGATTATACATCTCTTTAGGGATAAGTTGGAGGCACTGATCATGCAGTTATGCAGGGATGAGGTTGTGGCACTGATCATACAGCTCTGCAGGTATGAGTTAGTGGCACTGATCATACAGCTCTGAAGGGATGAGGTAGTGGCACAGATCACACAGCTCTGCAGGGATGAGGATGTGGCACTGATCATACAGCTCTGCGGGGACAAGGTGGTGACACTGATAATATACCTCTGCGGCGACAAGGTGGTGGTACTGATCATACAGCTCTGCAGAGAGGAGGTGGTGGCACTGATCATACAGCTCTGAAGGGAATAGGTGGTGGCACTGATCATAAAGTTCTGCAGTGACGAGTTGGTGGCACTAATCATACTGCTTTGCAGGGAGGAGGTGGTGGCACTGATCATACAGCTTTGCGTGGACAAGGTGGTGGCACTGATCATATAGCTCTGAGGGGATGACGTGGTGGACTGATCAAATAGCTCTGCAGGGATTAGGTGGTGGCAATGATCATACAGCTCTGCAAGGAGTAGGCGGTGGCACTGATCTTACAGCTCTGTGCTGACCAACTGGTGGCACTGATCATACAACTTTGTGGTGACAAGGTGGTGGCACTGATTATACAGTTCTGCGGCTACAAGGTGGTGGCACTGATCATACAGCTCTGCAGTGACGAGGTTGTGGCAATGATCATGCAGTTCTGCAGGGATGATTCAGTAGCACAGATCATACAGCCCTGCAGGGATGAAAGGGTGGCACTGATCATAGAGCTCTGCAGGGAAAAGTTGGTGACACTGATCATACACCTTTGTGGCGACAAGGTGATGGTACTGATCATACAGCTCTGCAAGGACCAGGTGGTGGCACTGATCATAAAGCTCTGCAGGGATGAGGTGGTGGCACTGATCATACAGCTCTGCAGAGAGGAGGTGGTGGCACTGATCATACACCTCTGCGGGGACAAGGTGGTGACACTGATTATACACGTCTGTGGCGACGAGGTGCTGGTACTGATCATACAGCTCTGCAGGGAGGAGGTGGTGGCACTGATCATACACCTCTGCAGCAACAAGGTGGTGGTACTGATCATACAGCTCTGCGGGGACAAGATGGTGGCACTGATCATAAAGCTCTGCAGGGATGATGTGGTGGCACTGATCATACAGGTCTGCAGGGATGAGATAGTGGCTCAGATCATACAGCTCTACAGGGACGAGGAGGTGGCACTGATCATACACCTCTGCGGGGACAAGGTGGTGACACTGATTATACACGTCTGTGGCGACAAGGTGCTGGTACTGATCATACAGCTCTGCAGGGAGGAGGTGGTGGCACTGATCATACAGCTCTGAAGGGAATAGGTGGTGGCACTGATCATAAAGTTCTGCAGTGACGAGGTGGTGGCACTAATCATACTGCTTTGCAGGGAGGAGGTGGTGGCACAGATCATACAGCTCTGCAGAGAGGAGGTGGTGGCACTGATTATACAGCTTTGCAGGGAGGAGATGGTGGCACTGATCATACAGCTCTGCAGGGAGTAGGTGGTGGCACTGATCATACAGCTCTCCCGGGACAATTTGATGGCACTGATCATACAGCTCTGCTCGGACAAAGTGTTGGCACTTATGATACAGCTTTGTGGGGACAAGGTGGTGGCACTGATCATACAGCTCTGCAGTGACGAGGTCGTGGCACTGATCATGCAGTTCTGCAGGGATGATTCAGTAGCACAGATCATACAGCCCTGCAGGGATGAAGTGGTGGCACTGATCATACAGCTCTGCAGGGAAAAGTTGGTGACACTGATCATACACCTCTGTGGCGACAAGGTGGTGGTACTGATCATACAGCTCTGCAAGGACCAGGTGGTGGCACTGATTATAAAGCTCTGCAGGGATGAGGTGGTGGCACTGATCATACAGCTCTGCAGAGAGGAGGTGGTGGCACTGATTATACAGCTTTACAGGGAGGAGATGGTGGCACTGATCATACAGCTCTGTGTGGACAATTTGATGGCACTGATCATACAGCTCTGCTCGGACAAAGTAGTGGCACTTATGATACAGCTTTGCGGGGACAAGGTGGTGGCACTGAACATATAGCTCAGCGTGGACAAGGTGGTGGCTCTGATCTTAAAGCTCTACAAGGATTAGGTGGAGGTACTAATCATACAGCTCTGCAGGGAGGAGGTGGTGGCACTGATCATACAGCTCTGCGGGGACAAGATGGTGGCACTAATCATAAAGCTCTGCAGGGATGAGGTGGTGGCACTGATCATACAGCTTTGCGTGGACAAGGTGGTGGCACTGATCATGTAGCCCTGAGCGGAGGACGTGGTGGCACTGATCATACAGCTCTGCAAGGAAAAAATAACTCAAAGATGGATGGGAATGAGAAATCCCACAGGATAAAAAAGATGCTACATGAATGATAAAAATAATAACAATGATAATAATAAATGGCACAATTTTTATTTTTTTAAATAAAGATGCCTTTATTAAAATATTGACACAACAATTAAGTGCATTAAAAAAAAAAAATTATATATATATATATATATATATATATATATATATATATATATATATATATATATATTAGAGTATACAATCACATTAGCCAAAACCAATCCATATCAAAAAGGCTTAATTAATGAACCAGGTACAACAATGCATATATATAGTGACACAAGGATAATTACATAAAAAGAAAATAAATTTATGTATAATGAATGTGCCCAAAGTGCAGAGGTGCAGCTGTGCAAAAAATTCAAATCGCACTAAGGCGTGTGCAACAAAACACAAAGTGTAAAATACCTGTAAGCCGATTGACTCTATGTGAGTTGTATAAGAACATGCCCCGACGGGCGTTTCGGAAATAAATCTCCTTCGTCAGGTGGATAGATACGCCTGCAAGGAGTAGGCGGTGGCACTGATCATACAGCTCTGCGGGGACTAGGTGGTGGCACTGATCATACAGCTTTGCGGTGGCAATGTGGTGGCACTGATTATACAGTTCTGCGGCGACAAGGTGGTGACACGGATCATACAGCTCTGCATGGAAAGGTGGTGGCACTGAACAAACAGCTCTGCAGGGAAAAGGTGGTGGCACTGATGAGACAGCTCTACAGGGAGGAGGTGGTGGCACTGAACATACTTGATTGCCGGGATGAGGTAGTGGCACTGATTATACAGCTCTGCAGGGATGAGGTGGCGGCACTGAAGATACAGGTCTGCAGGGATGAGTTGGTTGCACTGATCATAAGGATCTGCAGGGACAAGGTTGTGTCACTGATCTTAAAGCTCTGCAGGGATGAGGTGGCACTGTTCATACAGTTCTGCAGGGAGGAGGTGGTGGCACTGATCATACAGCTCTGTGTGGATAAGATGGTGGCAATGATCATACAGCTCTGCAGGGAGGAGGTGGTGGCACTGATCATACAGCTCTGTGTGGATAAGATGGTGGCAATGATCATACAGCTCTACAGGGAGGAGGTGGTGGCACTGAACATACTTGCTTACAGGGATGAGGTAGTGGCACTGATCATACAGCTCTGCAGGGATGAGGTGGTGGCACTGACGATACAGCTCTGCAGGGATGAGGTGGTTGCACTGATCATAAAGCTCTTTGGGGAGGAGGCGGTGGCACTGATCATACGGCTCTGCAGGGACAAGGTTGTGTCACTGATCTTACAGCTCTGCATGGATGAAGTGGTGGCACTGATCATACAGTTCTGCAGGGAGGAGGTGGTGGCACTGATCATACAGCTCTTCAGGGAGGAGGTGGTGGCACTGATCACACAGCTCTGCAGGGAGTAGGTTGTGGCACTGATAATACAGCTCTGTGTGGCTAAGATGGTGGCACTGATCATACAGCTCTGCAGGGAGGAGTTGGTGGCACTGATCATACAGCTCTGCAGGGAAGAGGAGGTGACACTTATCATACAGATCTGCAAGGATGAGGTGTTGGCACTGATCATACAGCTTTGCGGGGACAATGTGGTTGCACTGATCATACACCTCTGCGGTGACAAGGTGGTGGTACTGATCATACAGCTCTGCATGGAGAAGGTGGTGGCACTGATCATACAGTTCTGCAGTGACGATTTGGTGGCACTAATGGTACAGCTCTGCAGGGATGAGGTAGTGGCACAGATCATACAGCTCTGCGGGGACAATGTGGTGACACTGATCATAGAGCCCTGCAAGGGCCAGGTGGTGGCACTGATCATAAAGATCTGCAGGGAAGAGTTGGTGGCACTGATCATACAGCTCTGCGGGGACAATGTGGTGACACTGATCATAGAGCCCTGCAAGGGCCAGGTGGTGGCACTGATCATAAAGATCTGCAGGGAAGAGTTGGTGGCACTGATCATACAGCTCTGCAGGGACGAGGTGTTGGCACTTATCATACAGCCTTGCGCAGACAAGGTGGTGGCACTGATCATACATCTTTACGGGGACAATGTGGTTATACTGATTATACATCTCTTTAGGGATAAGTTGGAGGCACTGATCATGTGGTTCTGCAAGGATGAGGTTGTGGCACTGATCATACAGCTCTGCAGAGAGGAGGTGGTGGCACTGATCATACAGCACTGTGTGGACAATTTGATAGCACTGATCATACATCTCTGCTCGGACAAAGTGGTGGCACTTATGATACAGCTTTGCGGGGACAAGGTGGTGGCACTGATCTTATAGCTTTGCAAGGATGAGGTGGAGGTACTAATCATACTGCTCTGCAGTGAAGAGGTGGTGGCACTGATTATACAGCTCAGCGCGGACAAGGTGGTGGCACTGATCAGACAGCTCTACAGGAAGGAGGTGGTGGCACTGAAAATACTTGTTTTCCGGGATGAGGTAGTGGCACTGATTATACAGCTCTGCAGGGGTGAGGTGGTGGCACTGAAGATACAGTTCTGCAAGGATGAGGTGGTTGCACTGATCATAAGTCTCTGCAGGGACAAGGTTGAGTCACTGATCTTAAAGCTCTGCAGGGATGAGGTGGTGGCACTGATCATACAGTTCTGCGGGGAGGAGGTGGTGGCATTGATCATACAGCTCTGCAGGGAGGAGGTGGTGGCACTGATCACACAGCTCTGCAGGGAGTAGGTGGTGGCACTGATCATACAGCTCTGTGTGGATAAGATGGTGGCAATGATCTTGCAGCTCTGCAGGGAGGAGTTGGTGGCACTGATCATACAGCTCTGCAAGGATGAGGTGGTTGCACTGATCATAAGTCTCTGCAGGGACAAGGTTGAGTCACTGATCTTAAAGCTCTGCAGGGATGAGGTGGTGGCACTGATCATACAGTTCTGCGGGGAGGAGGTGGTGGCATTGATCATACAGCTCTGCAGGGAGGAGGTGGTGGCACTGATCACACAGCTCTGCAGGGAGTAGGTGGTGGCACTGATCATACAGCTCTGTGTGGATAAGATGGTGGCAATGATCTTGCAGCTCTGCAGGGAGGAGTTGGTGGCACTGATCATACAGCTCTGCAAGGATGAGGTGTTGGCACTGATCATACAGCTTTGCGGGGACAATGTGGTTGCACTGATTATATATCTCTTTAGGGATAAGTTGGAGGCACTGATCATGCGGTTCTGCAGGGATGAGGTTGTGGCACTGATCATACAGCTCTACGGGGACAAGGTGGTGGTACTGATCATACAGCTCTGCAGGGAGGAGGTGGTGGCGCTGTACATACAGCACTGCAGGGAAAGGTGGTGGCACTGAACATACAGCTCAGCGTGGACAAAGTGGTGGTACTGATCAGACAGCTCTACAGGGAGGAGTTGGTGGCACTGAACATACAGCACTGCAGGGAAAGGTGGTCGCACTGAACATACAGCTCAGCACGGACATAGTGGTGGTACTGATCAGACAGCTCTACAGGGAGGAGGTGGTGGCACTGAACATACTTGTTTGCAGGGATGAGGTAGTGTCACTGATCTTACAGCTCTGCAGGGATGAGGTGGTGGCACTGAAGATACAGCTCTGCAGGGATGAGGTGGTTGCACTGATCATACAGCACTGTGGTGAGGAGGCGGTGGCACTGACCATAAGGCTCTGCAGGGACAAGGTTGTGTCACAGATCTTACAGCTCTGCAGGGATGAGGTGGTGGCACTAATTATACAGTTCAGCAGGGAGGAGGTAGTGGCACTGATCATACAGCTCTTCAGGGAGGAGGTGGTGGCACTGAAAACACAGCTCTGCAGGGAGAAGTTGGTGGCACTGATCATACAGCTCTGCAGGGAAGAGGTGGTGACACTGATCATACACCTCTGCGGCCACAAGGTGGTGGTACTGATCATACAGCTCTGCAGGGAGGAGGTGGTGGCACTGATCACACAGCTCTGAAGGGAATAGGTGGTGGCACTGATCATACAGTTCTGCAGTGACGAGGTGGTGGCACTAACCATACAGTTCTGAAGTGACGAGGTGGTGGCACTAATCATACAGCTTTGCAGGGATGAGGTAGTGGCACAGATCGTACAGCTCTGCAGGGAAGAGGTGGTGACACTGATCATACAGTTTTGCAAGGATGAGGTGTGGCACTGATCATACAGCTTTGCGGGGACAATGTGGTTGCACTGATTATATATATATATCTTTAGGGATAAGTTGGAGGCACTGATCATGCGGTTCTGCAGGGATGAGGTTGTGGCACTGATCATACAGCTCTGCGGGGACAAGGTGGTGACACTGATCATACACCTCTGCGGCGACAAGGTGGTGGTACTGATCATACAGCTCAACAGGGAGGAGGTGGTGGCACTGATCATACAGTTCTGCAGTGATGAGGTGGTGGCACTAATCATACAGTTCTGCAGTGACGAGGTGGAGGCACAGATCATACAGCCCTGCAGGGACGAGGTGGTGGCACTGATCTTATAGCTCTGCGGGGACAAGGTGGTGACACTGATCATACACCTCTGCGGCGACATGGTGGTGGTACGGATCATACAGCTCTGCAGGGAGGAAATGGTGGCACTGATCATGCAGCTCTGCTCGGACAAAGTGGTGGCACTTATGTTACAGCTCAGCGTGAACAAGGTGGTGGCACTGATCTTAAAGCTCTACAAGGATGAGGTGATGGTTCTAATCATACAGCTTTGCAGGGAGGAGGTGGTGGCACTGATCATACAGCTCTGCGGGGACAAGATGGTGGCACTGATCATAAAGCTCTGCAGGGACGAGGTGGTGGCACTGATCATACAGCTTTGCATGGACAAGGCGGTGGCACTGATCATATAGCTCTGAGGGGATGACGTGGTGGCACTGATCAAATAGCTCTGCAGGGATTAGGTGGTGGCAATGATCATACAGCTCTGCAAGGAGTAGGCGGTGGCACTGATCATACAGCTCTGCGGGTACTAGGTGGTGGTACTGATCATACTGCTCTGTGCTGACCAACTGGTGGCACTGATCATACAACTTTGTGGTGACAAGGTGGTGGCACTGATTATACAATTCTGCGGCTACAAGGTGGAGGCACTGATCACACAGGTCTGCAGGGAAAAGGTGGTGGCACTGAACATACAGCTCAGCACGGACAAGGTGGTGGCACTGATCAGACAGCTCTACAGGGAGGAGGTTGTGGCACTGAACATACTAGTTTGCAGGGATGAGGTAGTGGCACTGATCATACAGCTCTGCAGGTATGAGGTGGTGTCACTGAAGATACAGCTGTGCAGGGATGAGGTGGTTGCACTGATCATGCAGCTCTGTGGGGAGGAGTTGGTGGCACTGATCATGCAACTCTGCAAGGACGAGGTGTTGGCACTGATCATACAGCTTTGCGGGGACAATGTGGTTGCACTGATTATACATCTCTTTAGGGACAAGTTGGAGGCACTGATCATGCAGTTCTGCAGGGATGAGGTTGTGGCACTGATCATACAGCTCTACAGGGATGAGATAGTGGCTCAGATCATACAGCTCTGCAGGGACGAGGAGGTGGCACTGATCATACACCTCTGCGGGGACAATGTGGTGACACTGATTATACACGTCTGTGGCGACAAGGTGCTGGCACTGATCATACAGCTCTGCAGGGAGGAGGTGGTGGCACTGATCATACAGCTCTGCAGGGAGGAGGTGGTGGCACTGATCATACAGCTCTGAAGGGAATAGGTGGTGGCACTGATCATAAAGTTCTGCAGTGACGAGGTAGTGGCACTAATCATACAGCTCAGCAGGGAGGAGGTGGTGGCACTGATCATACAGCTCAGCAGGGAGGAGGTGGTGACACTGATTATACAGCTCTGCAGGGATGAGGTAGTGGCACAGATCCTACAGACCTGCAGGGACAAGGTGGTGGCACTAATCATACAGCTTTGCGGGGACAATGTGGTTGCACTGATTATACATCTCTTTAGGTATAAGTTGGAGGCACTGATCATGCGGTTCTGAAGGGATGAGGTTGTGGCACTGATCATACAGCTCTGCAGGGATGAGGTAGTGGCACAGATCATACAGCTCTGCAGGGATGAGGTAGTGGCACAGATCATACAGCTCTGCAGAGAGGAGATGGTGACACTGATTATACAGCTTTGCAGTGAGGATATGGTGGCACTGATCATACAGCTCTGCGGGGACAATTTGATGGCACTGATCATACAGCTCTGCTCGGACAAAGTGTTGGCACTTATGATACAGCTTTGTGGGGACAAGGTGGTGGCACTGATCATACAGCTCTGCAGTGACGAGGTCGTGGCACTGATCATGCAGTTCTGCAGGGATGATTCAGTAGCACAGATCATACAGCCCTGCAGGGATGAAGTGGTGGCACTGATCATACAGCTCTGCAGGGAAAAGTTGGTGACACTGATCATACACCTCTGTGGCGACAAGGTGGTGGTACTGATCATACAGCTCAGCAAGGACCAGGTGGTGGCATTGATCATAAAGCTCTGCAGGGATGAGGTGGTGGCACTGATCATACAGCTCTGCAGAGAGGAGGTGGTGGCACTGATTATACAGCTTTACAGGGAGGAGATGGTGGCACTGATCATACAGCTCTGTGGGGACAATTTGATGGCACTGATCATACAGCTCTGCTCGGACAAAGTAGTGGCACTTATGATACAGCTTTGCGGGGACAAGGTGGTGGCACTGAACATATAGCTCAGCGTGGACAAGGTGGTGGCTCTGATCTTAAAGCTCTATAAGGATTAGGTGGAGGTACTAATCATACAGCTCTGCAGGGAGGAGGTGGTGGCCCTGATCATACAGCTCTGCGGGGACAAGATGGTGGCACTAATCATAAAGCTCTGCAGGGATGAGGTGGTGGCACTGATCATACAGCTTTGCGTGGACAAGGTGGTGGCACTGATCATGTAGCCCTGAGCGGAGGACGTGGTGGCACTGATCATACAGCTCTGCAAGGAAAAAATAACTCAAAGATGGATGGGAATGAGAAATCCCACAGGATAAAAAAGATGCTACATGAATGATAAAAATAATAACAATGATAATAATAAATGGCACAATTTTTATTTTTTTAAATAAAGATGCCTTTATTAAAATATTGACACAACAATTAAGTGCATTAATATATATATATATATATATATATATATATATATATATATATATATATATATATATATATATTAGAGTATACAATCACATTAGCCATGTGTTTATGGATAATGGAAAACCAATCCATATCAAAAATTCTTAATTAATGAACCAGGTACAAAAATGCATATATATAGTGACACAAGGATAATTACATAAAAAGAAAATAAATATATGTATAATGAATGTGCCCAAAGTGCAGAGGTGCAGCTGTGCAAAAAATTCAAATCGCACTAAGGCGTGTGCAACAAAACACAAGGTGTAAAATACCTGTAAGCCGATTGACGCTACGTGAGTTGTATAAGAACATGCCCCCACGGGCGTTTCAGAAATAAATCTCCTTCGTCAGGTGGATAGATACGCCTGCAAGGAGTAGGCGGTGGCACTGATCATACAGCTCTGCGGGGACTAGGTGGTGGTAATGATCATACAGCTCTGTGCTGACCAACTGGTGGCACTGATCATACAGCTTTGCGGTGACAATGTGGTGGCACTGATTATACAGTTCGGCGGCGACAGGGTGGTGACACTGATCATACAGCTCTGCATGGAAAGGTGGTGGCACTGAACAAACAGCTCTGCAGGGAAAAGGTGGTGGCACTGAACATACAGCTCAGCGCGGACAGGGTGGTGGCACTGATCAGACAGCTCTACAGGGAGGAGGTGGTGGCACTGAACATACTTGTTTGCCGGGATGAGGTAGTGGCACTGAACATACAGCTCAGCGAGGACAAGGAGGTGGTACTGATCAGACAGCTCTACAGGGAGGAGGTGGTGGCACTGAACATACTTGTTTACAGGGATGAGGTAGTAGCACTGAACATACAGCTCTGCAGGGATGAGGTGGTTGCACTGATCATACAGCTCTTTGGGAAGGAGGCGGTGGCACTGATCATAAGGCTCTGCAGGGACCAGGTTGTGTCACTGATCTTACAGCTCTGCATGGATGAGGTGGTGGCACTGATCATACAGTTCTGCAGGGAGGAGGTGGTGGCACTGATCATACAGCTTTGCGGGGACAATGTGGTTGCACTGATTATATATGTCTTTAGGGATAAGTTGGAGGCACTGATCATGCGGTTCTGCAGGGATGAGGTTGTGGCACTGATCATACTGCTCTGCGGGGACAAGGTGGTGACACTGATCATACACCTCTGCGGCGACAAGGTGGTGGTACTTATCATACAGCTCTGCAGGGAGGAGGTGGTGGCACTGATCACACAGCTCTGAAGGGAATAGGTGGTGGCACTGATCATACAGCTCTGCAGGGAATAGATGGTGGCACTGATCATAGAGTTCTGATGATATTGGAGACTGCGGACAGACTGTCACTGGCGTTCTGTATTACAGAGGGGTAAGGTCGGGGGAAGACGTATACAGTTGTGTGTCATCAGCATAAAGATGCTACCGAAAGCCAAATTTGCTGATGGTCTGTCCAATTGGGGCTGTATAGAGCAAGAAGAGATGGGGGCCAAGGACTGAGCCCTGAGGTACCCAGAAAGCAAGAGGAAGAGGAGATGAAGTGGAGCCAGCGAACAAAACACTGAAGAACTCTGCAGAGACGAGGTGGTGGCACCGATCATACAGGTCAGCAGGGACGAGGTGGTGGCACTCATTATAGAGCTCTGCAGGGATGAAGTGGTGGCACTGATCATACAGCTCTGCGGGGAGGAGGAGGTGCACTGATCATACAGGCCAAAATTGGGGTACTGTGTATGGCATGCGGATGGAGAGCACATTGATGCTGGAAAGAGCATTTGTGTTGCAGTCAGGAGGGCAGGACAGATCTAAGCTCTCTCCCCACGGATCCGGCGGGCTAGCTGGATATCTTTGGGCATGATGGTGACCCTCTTAGCGTGGATCGCGCACAGATTTGTGTCCTCAAACAGCCAAGATGGTGGCACTGATCATACAGCTCTGCATTGACGAGGTGGTGGAACTGTTCATGCAGTTCTGCAGGGATGAGGTTGTGGCACTGATCATACAGCTCTGCAGGGAGGAGAGGAGGTAGTGGCACAGATCATACAGCCCTGCAGTGACGAGGTGGTGGCACTGAACATACTTGTTTGCCGGGATGAGGTAGTGGCACTGATTATACAGCTCTGCAGGGATGAGGTGGCGGCACTGAAGATACAGGTCTGCAGGGATGAGTTGGTTGCACTGATCATAAGGATCTGCAGGGACAAGGTTGTGTCACTGATCTTAAAGCTCTGCAGGGATGAGGTGGTGGCACTGTTCATACAGTTCTGCAGGGAGGAGGTGGTGGCACTGATCATACAGCTCTGTGTGGATAAGATGGTGGCAATGATCATACAGCTCTACAGGGAGGAGGTGGTGGCACTGAACATACTTGTTTACAAGGATGAGGTAGTGGCACTGATCATACAGCTCTGCAGGGATGAGGTGGTGGCACTGACGATACAGCTCTGCAGGGATGAGGTGGTTGCACTGATCATAAGGCTCTGCAGGGACAAGGTTGTGTCACTGATCTTACAGCTCTGCATGGATGAAGTGGTGGCACTGATCATACAGTTCTGCAGGGAGGAGGTGGTGGCACTGATCATACAGCTCTTCAGGGAGGAGGTGGTGGCACTGATCACACAGCTCTGCAGGGAGTAGGTTGTGGCACTGATAATACAGCTCTGTGTGGCTAAGATGGTGGCACTGATCATACAGCTCTGCAGGGAGCAGTTGGTGGCACTGATCATACAGCTCTGCAGGGAAGAGGAGGTGACACTTATCATACAGATCTGCAAGGATGAGGTGTTGGCACTGATCATACAGCTTTGCGGGGACAATGTGGTTGCACTGATCATACACCTCTGCGGTGACAAGGTGGTGGTACTGATCATACAGCTCTGCATGGAGAAGGTGTTGGCACTGATCACACAGCTCTGAAGGGAATAGTTGGTGGCACTGATCATACAGTTCTGCAGTGACGATTTGGTGGCACTAATGGTACAGCTCTGCAGGGATGAGGTAGTGGCACAGATCATACAGCTCTGCGGGGACAATGTGGTGACACTGATCATAGAGCCCTGCAAGGGCCAGGTGGTGGCACTGATCATAAAGATCTGCAGGGAAGAGTTGGTGGCACTGATCATACAGCTCTGCGGGGACAATGTGGTGACACTGATCATAGAGCCCTGCAAGGGCCAGGTGGTGGCACTGATCATAAAGATCTGCAGGGAAGAGTTGGTGGCACTGATCATACAGCTCTGCAGGGACGAGGTGTTGGCACTTATCATACAGCCTTGTGCAGACAAGGTGGTGGCACTGATCATACATCTTTACGGGGACAATGTGGTTGTACTGATTATACATCTCTTTAGGGATAAGTTGGAGGCACTGATCATGTGGTTCTGCAAGGATGAGGTTGTGGCACTGATCATACAGCTCTGCAGAGAGGAGGTGGTGGCACTGATCATACAGCTCTGTGTGGACAATTTGATAGCACTGATCATACATCTCTGCTCGGACAAAGTGGTGGCACTTATGATACAGCTTTGCGGGGACAAGGTGGTGGCACTGAACATATAGCTCAGCATAGACAAGGTGGTGGCTCTGATCTTATAGCTTTGCAAGGATGAGGTGGAGGTACTAATCATACTGCTCTGCAGGGAAGAGGTGGTGGCACTGATTATACAGCTCAGCGCGGACAAGGTGGTGGCACTGATCAGACAGCTCTACAGGAAGGAGGTGGTGGCACTGAAAATACTTGTTTGCCGGGATGAGGTAGTGGCACTGAATATACAGCTCTGCAGGGGTGAGGTGGTGGCACTGAAGATACAGTTCTGCAAGGATGAGGTGGTTGCACAGATCATAAGTCTCTGCAGGGACAAGGTTGAGTCACTGATCTTAAAGCTCTGCAGGGATGAGGTGGTGGCACTGATCATACAGTTCTGCGGGGAGGAGGTGGTGGCATTGATCATACAGCTCTGCAGGGAGGAGGTGGTGGCACTGATCACACAGCTCTGCAGGGAGTAGGTGGTGGCACTGATCATACAGCTCTGTGTGGATAAGATGGTGGCAATGATCATGCAGCTCTGCAGGGAGGAGTTGGTGGCACTGATCATACAGCTCTGCAAGGATGAGGTGTTGGCACTGATCATACAGCTTTGCGGGGACAATGTGGTTGCACTGATTACATATCTCTTTAGGGATAAGTTGGAGGCACTGATCATGCGGTTCTGCAGGGATGAGGTTGTGGCACTGATCATACATCTCTGCGGGGACAAGGTGGTGGTACTGATCATACAGCTCTGCAGGGAGGAGGTGGTGGCGCTGAACATACAGCACTGCTGGGAAAGGTGGTGGCACTGAACATACAGCTCAGCGTGGACAAAGTGGTGGTACTGATCAGACAGCTCTACAGGGAGGAGTTGGTGGCACTGAACATACAGCACTGCAGGGAAAGGTGGTGGCACTGAACATACAGCTCAGCACGGACATAGTGGTGGTACTGATCAGACAGCTCTACAGGGAGGAGGTGGTGGCACTGAACATACTTGTTTGCAGGGATGAGGTAGTGTCACTGATCTTACAGCTCTGCAGGGATGAGGTGGTGGCACTGAAGATACAGCTCTGCAGGGATGAGGTGGTTGCACTGATCATACAGCACTGTGGTGAGGAGGCGGTGGCACTGACCATAAGGCTCTGCAGGGACAAGGTTGTGTCACAGATCTTACAGCTCTGCAGGGATGAGGTGGTGGCACTAATTATACAGTTCAGCAGGGAGGAGGTGGTGGCACTGATCATACAGCTCTTCAGGGAGGAGGTGGTGGCACTGAACACACAGCTCTGCAGGGAGAAGTTGGTGGCACTGATCATACAGCTCTGCAGGGAAGAGGTGGTGACACTGATCATACACCTCTGCGGCCACAAGGTGGTGGTACTGATCATACAGCTCTGCAGGGAGGAGGTGGTGGCACTGATCACACAGCTCTGAAAGGAATAGGTGGTGGCACTGATCATACAGTTCTGCAGTGACGAGGTGGTGGCACTAACCATACAGTTCTGAAGTGACGAGGTGGTGGCACTAATCATACAGCTTTGCAGGGATGAGGTAGTGGCACAGATCGTACAGCTCTGCAGGGAAGAGGTGGTGACACTGATCATACAGTTTTGCAAGGATGAGGTGTGGCACTGATCATACAGCTTTGCGGGGACAATGTGGTTGCACTGATTATATATATCTTTAGGGATAAGTTGGAGGCACTGATCATGCGGTTCTGCAGGGATGAGGTTGTGGCACTGATCATACAGCTCTGCGGGGACAAGGTGGTGACACTGATCATACACCTCTGCGGCGACAAGGTGGTGGTACTGATCATACAGCTCAACAGGGAGGAGGTGGTGGCACTGATCATACAGCTCTGAAGGGAATAGGTGGTGGCACAGATCATACAGCTCTGCAGGGAATAGATGGTGGCACTGATCATACGGTTCTGATGATATTGGAGACTGCGGGCAGACAGTCACTGGCGTTCTGTATTACAGAGGGGTAAGGTCGGGGGAAGACGTATACAGTTGTGTGTCATCAGCATAAAGATGGTACCGAAAGCCAAATTTGCTGATGGTCTGTCCAATTTTGGCTGTATAGAGAGGGAAGAGATGGGGGCCAAGGACTGAGCCCTGAGGTACCCAGACAGCAAGAGGAAGAGGAGATGAAGTGGAACCAGCGAACAAAACACTGAAGAACTCTGCAGGGACGAGGTGGTGGCACCGATCATACAGGTCAGCAGGGACGAGGTGGTGGCACTCATTATAGAGCTCTGCCGGGATGAAGTGGTGGCACTGATCATACACCTCTGCAGCGACAAGGTGGTGGTACGGATCATACAGCTCTGCGAGGACCAGGTGGTGGCACTGATCATAAAGCTCTGCAGAGAGGAGGTGGTGGCACTGATTAGACAGCTTTGCAGGGAGGAGATGTTGGCTGTTGTGAGTTCATTTTCCCCTTCACTACTGAGGCCCAATGAACTCCCTCTTCTGGTAAAGAAAGGTAGTGAGCCTGATTATCAAACACCTGAGCCTAATGATGATGACTGGCTGGTGGAGTTACTGACTGGATATAAGGCCGCCGACGCCCTTCTGCCCTGCGGGTGATTTCTCTGTGGGATCCTTGGAAACCAGTCTGAATTCCTGGTCTTCTAAAGCTAAGTTTTCTGCTCGGCTTTTTGCATTTGTGCTTTGACTTTGTTTTGCTTTGTTTTTCTGGATTTCTGCCATTCCCTGCTGGGGTGAGCTGAATTCCTTTAGCTCTGTCTTCTGAAAATACCTGAGTGCTGATTTAGTTTTTGAAGCCTAGCTGCTTCAGGGTCTT
The DNA here is from genome assembly GCF_039654945.1 of Dendrobates tinctorius. NCBI lineage: Eukaryota > Metazoa > Chordata > Amphibia > Anura > Dendrobatidae > Dendrobates > Dendrobates tinctorius. Next base: position 7,899,549 of record NW_027361869.1, on the reverse strand, counting down.
TTTCCATATAAGCTTGTTGGCTTATGTCTTTGATATGGTTTTGGCAGATTGCAGACAGCAACCTTCCTTTCCTGTTCTGTTTAGTTAGCTTGGGCCCCATCGTTTGCTCAGCCTATCTTTCTATCTGTGTGAGTGTTTTTTCATCTTGCTTCACCGTCATTATATGTTGGGGGCTGCCTTTTACTTTGGGGTCTGCTCTGGGGCAGTTTAGATTTCCTTTTCTGTCTTTAGGCTATTTAGCTCTCCGGCTGTGATCGAGGGGTCTAGGGCACCGTAGGAACTCCCCACGGCTGCTGCTAGTTTTGTTGATAGGTTCATGGGTCTGCAATCTGATAGTTGCCAACTTCTCTGGTTTTCTGGACGTAGCTTCTATTTTTGTGTCTGCCTCCTACGCTGACTCAATCATAACAGTTGGCACTGATCATACAGCTCTGCAGGGAGTAAGTGGTGGCACTGATCATACAGCTCTGCGGGGACAAAGTGGTGGCACTTATGTTACAGCTTTGCGGGGACAAGGTCGTGGCACTGATCATACAGCTCTGCAGGAAGGAGTTGGTGGCACTGAACATACAGCTCAGCGTGGACAAGGTGGTGGCACTGATCTTAAAGCTCTACAAGGATGAGGTGGTGGTACTAATCATACAGCTCTGCAGGGAGGAGGTGGTGGCATTGATCATACAGCTCTGCGGGGACAAGATGGTGGCACTGATGATAAAGCTCTGCAGGGATGATGTGGTGGCACTGATCGTACAGGTCTGCAGGGATGAGGTGGTAGCACTCATCATATAGCTCTGCAGGGACAAGGTGGTGGCACTGATCATACAGCTTTGCGCGGACAAGGTGGTGGCACTGATCATATAGCTCTGAGGGGATGACGTGGTGGCACTGATCAAATAGCTCTGCAGGGATTAGGTGGTGGCAATGATCATACAGCTCTGCAAGGAGTAGGCGGTGGCACTGATCATACAGCTCTGCGGGTACTAGGTGGTGGTACAGATCATACTGCTCTGTGCTGACCAACTGGTGGCACTGATCATACAACTTTGTGGTGACAAGGTGGTGGCACTGATTATACTATTCTGCGGCTACAAGGTGGTGGCACTGATCACACAGGTCTGCAGGGAAAAGGTGGTGGCACTGAACATACAGCTCAGCACGGACAAGGTGGTGGCACTGATCAGACAGCTCTACAGGGAGGAGGTTGTGGCACTGAACATACTAGTTTGCAGGGATGAGGTAGTGGCACTGATCATACAGCTCTGCAGGTATGAGGTGGTGTCACTGAAGATACAGCTGTGCAGGGATGAGGTGGTTGCACTGATCATGCAGCTCTGTGGGGAGGAGTTGGTGGCACTGATCATGCAGCTCTGCAAGGACGAGGTGTTGGCACTGATCATACAGCTCTACAGGGATGAGATAGTGGCTCAGATCATACAGCTCTCCAGGGACGAGGAGGTGGCACTGATCATACACCTCTGCGGGGACAATGTGGTGACACTGATTATACACGTCTGTGGCGACAAGGTGCTGGTACTGATCATACAGCTCTGCAGGGAGGAGGTGGTGGCACTGATCATACAGCTCTGAAGGGAATAGGTGGTGGCACTGATCATAAAGTTCTGCAGTGACGAGGTGGTGGCACTAATCATACAGCTCAGCAGGGAGGAGGTGGTGGCACTGATCATACAGCTCAGCAGGGAGGAGGTGGTGACACTGATTATACAGCTCTGCAGGGATGAGGTAGTGGCACAGATCCTACAGACCTGCAGGGACAAGGTGGTGGCACTGATCATACAGCTTTGCGGGGACAATGTGGTTGCACTGATTATACATCTCTTTAGGTATAAGTTGGAGGCACTGATCATGCGGTTCTGAAGGGATGAGGTTGTGGCACTGATCATACAGCTCTGCAGGGATGAGGTAGTGGCACAGATCATACAGCTCTGCAGGGATGAGGTAGTGGCACAGATCATACAGCTCTGCAGAGAGGAGATGGTGACTCTGATTATACAGCTTTGCAGTGAGGATATGGTGGCACTGATCATACAGCTCTGCGGGGACAATTTGATGGCACTGATCATACAGCTCTGCTCGGACAAAGTGTTGGCACTTATGATACAGCTTTGTGGGGACAAGGTGGTGGCACTGATCATACAGCTCTGCAGTGACGAGTTCGTGGCACTGATTATGCAGTTCTGCAGGGATGAGGTAGTGGCACCGATCATACAGCTCTGCAGGGATGATTCAGTAGCACAGATCATACAGCCCTGCAGGGATGAAGTGGTGGCACTGATCATACAGCTCTGCAGGGAAAAGTTGGTGACACTGATCATACACCTCTGTGGCGACAAGGTGGTGGTACTGATCATACAGCTCTGCAAGGACCAGGTGGTGGCATTGATCATAAAGCTCTGCAGGGATGAGGTGGTGGCACTGATCATACAGCTCTGCAGAGAGGAGGTGGTGGCACTGATTATACAGCTTTACAGGGAGGAGATGGTGGCACTGATCATACAGCTCTGTGGGGACAATTTGATGGCACTGATCATACAGCTCTGCTCGGACAAAGTAGTGGCACTTATGATACAGCTTTGCGGGGACAAGGTGGTGGCACTGAACATATAGCTCAGCGTGGACAAGGTGGTGGCTCTGATCTTAAAGCTCTATAAGGAGTAGGTGGAGGTACTAATCATACAGCTCTGCAGGGAGGAGGTGGTGGCCCTGATCATACAGCTCTGCGGGGACAAGGTGGTGGCACTGATCATGTAGCCCTGAGCGGAGGACGTGGTGGCACTGATCATACAGCTCTGCAAGGAAAAAATAACTCGAAGATGGATGGGAATGAGAAATCCCACAGGATAAAAAAGATGCTACATGAATGATAAAAATAATAACAATGATAATAATAAATGGCACAATTTTTATTTTTTTAAATAAAGATGCCTTTATTAAAATATTGACACAACAATTAAGTGCATTAAAAAAAAAAAAATATATATATATATATAGATATATATTAGAGTATACAATCACATTAGCCATGTGTTTATGGATAATGGAAAACCAATCCATATCAAAAATTCTTAATTAATGAACCAGGTACAAAAATGCATATATATAGTGACACAAGGATAATTACATAAAAAGAAAATAAATATATGTATAATGAATGTGCCCAAAGTGCAGAGGTGCAGCTGTGCAAAAAATTCAAATCGCACTAAGGCGTGTGCAACAAAACACAAAGTGTAAAATACCTGTAAGCCGATTGACGATACGTGAGTTGTATAAGAACATGCCCCCACGGGCGTTTCGGAAATAAATCTCCTTCGTCAGGTGGATAGATACGCCTGCAAGGAGTAGGCGGTGGCACTGATCATACAGCTCTGCGGGGACTAGGTGGTGGTAATGATCATACAGCTCTGTGCTGACCAACTGGTGGCACTGATCATACAGCTTTGCGGTGACAATGTGGTGGCACTGATTATACAGTTCGGCGGCGACAGGGTGGTGACACTGATCATACAGCTCTGCATGGAAAGGTGGTGGCACTGAACAAACAGCTCTGCAGGGAAAAGGTGGTGGCACTGAACATACAGCTCAGCGCGGACAAGGTGGTGGCACTGATCAGACAGCTCTACAGGGAGGAGGTGGTGGCACTGAAGATACTTGTTTGCCGGGATGAGTTAGTGGCACTGATTATACAGCTCTGCAGTGAGAGGTGGTGGCACTGAAGATACAGCTCTACAGGGATGAGGTGGTTGCACTGATCATAAGGATCTGCAGGGACAAGGTTGTGTCACTGATCTTAAAGCTCTGCAGGGATGAGGTGGTGGCACTGATCATACAGTTCTGCAGGGAGGAGGTGGTGGCACTGATCATACAGCTCTGTGTGGATAAGATGGTGGCAATGATCATACAGCTCTGCAGGGAGGAGTTGGTGGCACTGATCATACAGCTCTGCAAGGATGAGGTGTTGGCACTGATCATACAGCTTTGCGGGGACAATGTGGTTGCACTGATTATATATCTCTTTAGGGATAAGTTGGAGGCACTGATCATGCGGTTCTGCAGGGAAAAGGTGGTGGCACTGAACATACAGCTCAGCGAGGACAAGGAGGTGGTACTGATCAGACAGCTCTACAGGGAGGAGGTGGTGGCACTGAACATACTTGTTTACAGGGATGAGGTAGTAGCACTGATCATACAGCTCTTCAGGGATGAGGTGGTTGCACTGATCATACAGCTCTTTGGGAAGGAGGCGGTGGCACTGATCATAAGGCTCTGCAGGGACCAGGTTGTGTCACTGATCTTACAGCTCTGCATGGATGAGGTGGTGGCACTGATCATACAGTTCTGCAGGGAGGAGGTGGTGGCACTGATCATACAGCTTTGCGGGGACAATGTGGTTGCACTGATTATATATGTCTTTAGGGATAAGTTGGAGGCACTGATCATGCGGTTCTGCAGGGATGAGGTTGTGGCACTGATCATACTGCTCTGCGGGGACAAGGTGGTGACACTGATCATACACCTCTGCGGCGACAAGGTGGTGGTACTGATCATATAGCTCTGCAGGGAGGAGGTGGTGGCACTGATCACACAGCTCTGAAGGGAATAGGTGGTGGCACTGATCATACAGCTCTGCAGGGAATAGATGGTGGCACTGATCATAGAGTTCTGATGATATTGGAGACTGCGGACAGACTGTCACTGGCGTTCTGTATTACAGAGGGGTAAGGTCGGGGGAAGACGTATACAGTTGTGTGTCATCAGCATAAAGATGGTACCGAAAGCCAAATTTGCTGATGGTCTGTCCAATTGGGGCTGTATAGAGCAAGAAGAGATGGGGGCCAAGGACTGAGCCCTGAGGTACCCAGAAAGCAAGAGGAAGAGGAGATGAAGTGGAGCCAGCGAACAAAACACTGAAGAACTCTGCAGAGACGAGGTGGTGACACCGATCATACAGGTCAGCAGGGACGAGGTGGTGGCACTCATTATAGAGCTCTGCAGGGATGAAGTGGTGGCACTGATCATACAGCTCTGCGGGGAGGAGGAGGTGGCACTGATCATACAGGCCAAAATTGGGGTACTGGGTATGGCATGCGGATGGAGAGCACATTGATGCTGGAAAGAGCATTTGTGTTGCAGTCAGGAGGGCAGGACAGATCTAAGATCTCTCCCCACGGATCCGGCGGGCTAGCTGGATATCTTTGGGCATGATGGTGACCCTCTTAGCGTGGATCGCGCACAGATTTGTGTCCTCAAACAGCCAAGATGGTGGCACTGATCATACAGCTCTGCATTGACGAGGTGGTGGAACTGTTCATGCAGTTCTGCAGGGATGAGGTTGTGGCACTGATCATACAGCTCTGCAGGGAGGAGAGGAGGTAGTGGCACAGATCATACAGCCCTGCAGTGACGAGGTGGTGGCACTGATCATACAGTTCTGCAGGGACAAGGTGGTGACACTGATCATACACCTCTGCAGCGACAAGGTGGTGGTACTTATCATACAGCTCTGCGAGGACCAGGTGGTGGCACTGATCATAAAGCTCTGCAGAGAGGAGGTGGTGGCACTGATTAGACAGCTTTGCAGGGAGGATATGTTGGCTGTTGTGAGTTCATTTTCCCCTTCACTACTGAGGCCCGATGAACTCCCTCTTCTGGTAAAGAAAGGTAGTGAGCCTGATTATCAAACACCTGAGCCTAATGATGATGACTGGCTGAGTGGAGTTACTGACTGGATATAAGGCCGCCGACGCCCTTCTGCCCTGCGGGTGATTTCTCTGTGGGATCCTTGGAGACCAGTCTGAATTCCTGCTCTTCTAAAGCTAAGTTTTCTGCTCGGCTTTTTGCATTTGTGCTTTGACTTTGTTTTGCTTTGTTTTTCCGGATTTCTGCCATTCCCTGCTGGGGTGAGCTGAATTCCTTTAGCTCTGTCTTCTGAAAATACCTTAGTGCTGATTTAGTTTTTGAAGCCTAGCTGCTTCAGGGTCTTTTTCCATATCAGCTTGTTGGCTTATGTCTTTGATATGGTTTTGGCAGATTGCAGACAGCAACCTTTCTTTCCTGTTCTGTTTAGTTAGCTTGAGCCCCATTGTTTGCTCAGCCTATCTTTCTATCTGTGTGAGTGTTTTTTCATCTTGCGTCACCGTCATTATATGTTGGGGGCTGCCTTTTACTTTGGGGTCTGCTCTGGGGCAGTTTAGATTTCCTTTTCTGTCTTTAGGCTATTTAGCTCTCCGGCTGTGATTGAGGGGTCTAGGGCACCGTAGGAACCCCCCACGGTTACTGCTAGTTGTGTTGATAGGTTCAGGGGTCTGCAGTCTGATAGTTGCCAACTTCTCTGGTTTTCTGGACGTAGCTTCTATTTTTGTGTCTGCCTCCTACGGTGACTCAATCATAACAGAATCACCCGCCATACCGCAGATCCTAGGGTACTCAATAGCAGGAAAGAATTGTAAAAAAAAAAAAAAAAAAGTGTGTATATTTTTTCCTCTATATCTCTGAGGCCGTAGGGGGATTTTTTTTTTCTCTCAATGGAGATAAAGCAATTGTCTGATCGTGTGGAGCAGCTCGCTGCGGAAGTGCGTGGAATTTCCGCCTACCTTGCTCATTCACATGCTGCTGAACCAAAGATTCCTACACCTGATGTATTTTTTGGGGATCGGTCTAAATTTTTGAATTTCAAAAATAATTGTAAATTATTTTTTGCCTTGAAGCCTAACTCGTCAGGGAGCTCCGCGCAGCAGGTTAAAATTGTCATCTCTTTGCTGCGTGGCGATCCCCAGGATTGGGCGTTTTCTTTGAAACCAGATGATCCTTTTCTGACTAATGTGAACGCATTTTTTCAAGCCTTGGGGTTGTTGTATGACAAACCTAATGCCATTGATCAGGCTGAAAAGACCCTGCTGGCATTGAACCAGGATCGAGATTCTGCAGAATTGTACTGTCAAAAATTCCGAAAATGGGCAGTACTTACTACCTGGAATGATAATGTCTTGGCTGCTCTCTTTCGGAAGGGGTTGTCAGAAGCCGTAAAAGATACTATGGTGGGATTTCCTGTTCCCTCTGGTCTTGACGATTCTATGTCATTAGCTATTCAGGTTGATCGGCGTTTGCGCGAACGCAAAACTGCACGAGAGGTGTTGCCACCTGTTGAACAAATGTCTGAACCTATGCAATGTGATAGAGTTTTGTCCAGAGAGCAGCGTCAGGAGTTCAGAAGGCGTAATAAGTTGTGTTTTTTTTTCTGTGGAGATGCCTCGCATGTTATTTCTGTCTGCCCTAAACGAGAGAAACGCTTTGCACACACGTTTTCTGTTGGTAGTGTTCAACCTAAGTTTCTTCTGGCTATTACTCTGATCTGCTCCCTGTCCACATTTTCCGCCAAGGCTTTTGTGGATTCGGGAGCAGCCCTAAACCTAATGGACTTGGATTTTGCTAAACGTTGTGGATTTCCGATGACACCTCTGCAGACGCCTATCCCTTTGAGGGGGATTGATGCTACTCCTTTGGCTAAAAATAAACCTCAGTTTTGGACCCAGGTGGTAATGCGGGTCGCCCCAGACCATCAAGAAAATTGCAGATTTTTGGTGTTGCATAATCTGCATGATACTATTGTTCTGGGGTTTCCCTGGTTACAAATTCATAATCCAGTTTTGGATTGGAAATCTGTGTCTATGGTGAGTTGGGGTTGTCGGTGTGCCTTTAGTGAGGCTCCGGTGTTTTCCACCTCTCCTCAGTCGCATGATGTTCCTGATTATTTGGCGGACTTTTATGATGTATTTAGTGAGAATGAGTCTGCGTCTCTGCCTCCTCATAGGAGTTATGACTGTGCAATTGAACTGAGCCCGGGGTGTAAATTTCCCAAGGGTCGGCTCTTCAATTTATCTGTACCCGAGCATGAGGCTATGCGATCCTATATTAAGGAGGCGTTGGAGAAGGGTCATATTAGACCATCCTCGTCACCCTTAGGTGCCGGTTTTTTTTTTGTAGCCAAAAAGGATGGATCATTAAGACCTTGTATTGATTATCGTGCCCTCAACAAAATTACTGTTAAATATCAGTATCCGTTACCCCTGATTTCTGATCTATTCTCCAGAGTTAAAGGTGCTTGCTGGTTTACCAAGCTTGACCTCAGGGGGGCGTATAATCTTATTCGCATTAAGCATGGGGATGAATGGAAGACGGCGTTTAATACTCCGGAGGGACATTTTGAGTACCTGGTGATGCCTTTTGGGCTCACTAATGCCCCTTCTGTCTTCCAGTGCTTCATGAACGATATTTTCCGAGATTTTGTCGATAAATTTTTGATTATCTATCTGGATGATATTTTGATCTTCTCCAAGGACTGGGATTCTCATGTGGAACATATTCGGACTGTGTTCCGGATCTTGAGGGAGAATTCCCTGTATGTCAAAGGATCTAAATGCCTTTTTGGAGTACAGAGGATTTCTTTTTTGGGATTTATTTTGTCCCCGTCAACTATTGAAATGGACCCGGCCAAGGTACAGGCCATTTACGATTGGGTTCAGCCCACTTCTTTGAAGGCCCTCCAGAAGTTTTTGGGTTTTGCTAATTTTTATCGGAAATTTATAGCAAAATTTTCTAGTATTGCCAAGCCATTGACTGATTTGACTAAGAAGGGTGCTGATGTGTTAAATTGGTCTCCGGAGGCTGTTTCTTCCTTTCAGGAGCTGAAGCGAAGATTCACCTCCGCCCCGGTTTTGCGGCAACCTGATGTCTCACTTCCGTTCCAGGTAGAGGTGGATGCTTCTGAGATTGGTGCAGGAGCTGTTTTGTCCCAAAAGGATCCTGTAACATCTAAAATGAATCCCTGTGCTTTCTTTTCCCGAAAGTTCTCTCCATCTGAACGTAACTATGATGTGGGGAATCGGGAACTGTTGGCCATGAAAGGGGCATTTGAGGAGTGGAGACATTGGTTGGAGGGAGCTAAGCATCAAGTCGTGGTCCTCACTGACCACAAGAATTTGATTTACCTAGAGTCGGCTAAGCGCTTGAGCCCTAGACAGGCTAGGTGGGCTTTGTTTTTTTACACGTTTTGATTTTGTGGTTTCTTTTCTTCCTGGAACTAAGAATGTCAAGGCAGACGCCCTCTCTAGGAGCTTCTTTGCTGATTCTCCTGTGGTGACCAAGCCTGCTACCATCTTAGGCGAAGGGGTAGTTCTTTCTGCCATCTTGCCCGATTTGAGACGTGCTCTGGAAGAGTTCCAGGAGGACAAACCTGAGCGTTGTCCCAGTGGAAAGTTGTATGTTCCTGACCAGTGGAAGAAGAGAGTGATGTCTGAAGTTCATTGCTCTGCTTTGGCTGGTCATCCAGGTATTTTTTTTACTAGACATCTGGTGAGTCGATCTTTTTGGTGGCCCTCCTTGTCTCGTGATGTCAGGAATTTTGTGCAGTCCTGTGGGACGTGCTCCCGGTCTAAATCGTGTTCTCGCTCTAGTGGGTTGTTGATGCCTTTGCCTGTCCCCAAGAGGCCATGGACCCATATTTCAATGGATTTCATCTCTGATATGCCTGTCTCTCAAAGGATGACTGTTATTTGGGTGATTTGTGATAGGTTCTCTAAGATGGTTCATCTTGTACCACTCCCTAAGTTGCCGTCTTCCTCTGAGTTGGTGCCCCTGTTTTTGCAACAGGTGGTTCGCTTGCAAGGGATTCCTGAGAACATTGTATCTGACAGAGGAGTTCAGTTTGTGTCTAGATTTTGGAGAACTTTCTGTTCCAAGCTGGGAATTCAGTTGTCCTTCTCCACTGCTTTTCACCATCAGACCAATGGGCAGACAGAGAGAACAAACCAGACCTTTGAGTCATATTTGAGATGTTTTATTTCTGCTGATCAGGATGATTGGGTTTCATTTTTGCCCTTGGCCAAATTTGCTTTAAATAATGGAGCTAGTTCTGCCACTTTGATGTCACCTTTTTTTGTAACTTTGGGTTTCATCCTCGATTTTCTTCAGGGCAGGTGGAGCCCTCTGCCTGCCCAGGTGTTGACACTGTGGTGGAGAGAATGCACCAGATCTGGGACCAAGTGGTGGATAAGTTATCTCTCTCCCAGGAAAAGGCCCAGCGGTTTTCCAACCGACATAGGACCATTGGTCCCCAGTTTAAGGTTGGTGATATGGTGTGGTTATCATCAAAAAATATTGCTATGAAGGTGGCTCCTCCTAAGTTTAAGCCTAGATTTATTGGACCTTACAAGATTTTGGAGATTATTAATCCGTTCTCTTTTCGTTTGGCTCTTCCTGTCACATTTAAAATCCATAATGTGTTCCATAAATCTTTGTTGAAGAGGTTTGTTGAACCTGTTGTTCCGGGGGTGGCACCTCCAGACCCTGTATTGGTTGAAGGTAACATGGAATATAAGGTAGAGAAAGTACTGGATTCCCGTCTGGCTAGACGGAGACTCCAGTATTTGGTTAAGTGGAAGGGTTATGGTCAGGAGGATAATTCCTGGGTCTCTGCCTCTGATATTCATGCCAAAAGATTGGTGCGTGCCTTTCATCGGTCTCACCCGGATCGCCCTGGTGGCATGGATGAGGGTTCGGTGACCCCTCCTCAAGGGGGAGGTACTGTTGTGAGTTCATTTTCCCCTTCACTACTGAGGCCCGATGAACTCCCTCTTCTGGTAAAGAAAGGTAGTGAGCCTGATTATCAAGCACCTGAGCCTAATGATGATGACTGGCTGAGTGGAGTTACTGACTGGATATAAGGCCGCCGACGCCCTTCTGCCCTGCGGGTGATTTCTCTGTGGGATCCTTGGAGACCAGTCTGAATTCCTGCTCTTCTAAAGCTAAGTTTTCTGCTCGGCTTTTTGCATTTGTGCTTTGACTTTGTTTTGCTTTGTTTTTCTGGATTTCTGCCATTCCCTGCTGGGGTGAGCTGAATTCCTTTAGCTCTGTCTTCTGAAAATAACTGAGTGCTGATTTAGTTTTTGAAGCGTAGCTGCTTCAGGGTCTTTTTCCATATCAGCTTGTTGGCTTATGTCTTTGATAGGGTTTTGGCAGATTGCAGACAGCAACCTTTCTTTCCTGTTCTGTTTAGTTAGCTTGGGCCCCATCGTTTGCTCAGCCTATATTTCTATCTGTGTGAGTGTTTTTTCATCTTGCTTCAGCGTCATTATATGTTGGGGGCTGCCTTTTACTTTGGGGTCTGCTCTGGGGCAGTTTAGATTTCCTTTTCTGTCTTTAGCCTAATTAGCTCTCCGGCTGTGATCGAGGGGTCTAGGGCACCGTAGGAATCCCCCACGGCTACTGCTAGTTGTGTTGATAGGTTCAGGGGTATTCAATCTGATAGTTGCCAACTTCTCTTTTTTTCTGGACGTAGCTTCTATTTTTGTGTCTGCCTCCTACGGTGACTCAATCATACCAGTTGGCACTGATCATACAGCTCTGCAGGGAGTAGGTGGTGGCACTGATCATACAGCTCTGCGGGGACAAAGTGGTGGCACTTATGTTACAGCTTTGCGGGGACAAGGTGGTGGCACTGATCATACAGCTCTGCAGGGAGGAGTTGGTGGCACTGAACATACAGCTCAGCGTGGACAAAGTGGTGGCACTGATCTTAAAGCTCTACAAGGATGAGGTGGTGGTACTAATCATACAGCTCTGCAGGGAGGAGGTGGTGGCACTGATCATACAGCTCTGCGGGGACAAGATGGAGGCACTGATGATAAGGCTCTGCAGGGATGATGTGGTGGCACTGATCGTACAGGTCTGCAGGGATGAGGTGGTAGCACTCATCATACAGCTTTGCGTGGACAAGGTGGTGGCACTGATCATATAGCTCTGAGGGGATGACGTGGTGGCACTGAACAAATAGCTCTGCAGGGATTAGGTGGTGGCACTGATCATACAGCTCTGCAAGGAGTAGGCGGTGGCACTGATTCAACAGCTGTGCGAGGAGTAGGCAGTGGTACTGATCATACAGCTCTGTGCTGACCAACTGGTGGCACTGTTCATGCGGTGACAAGGTGGTAGCACTGATTATACAGTTCTGCGGCGACAAGGTGGGGGCACTGATCATACATGTCTGCAGGGAAAAGGTGGTGGCACTGAACATACAGATCAGCGCGGACAAGGTGGTGGCACTGATCAGACAGCTCTACAGGGAGGAGGTTGTGGCACTAAACTGGTTTGCAGGGATGAGGTAGTGGCACTGATTATACAGCTCTGCAGTGAGAGGTGGTGGCACTCAAGATACAGCTGTGCAGGGATGAGGTGGTTGCACTGATCATACAGCTCTGCAGGGAGTAGGCGGTGGCACTGATCATACAGCTCTGCGGGGACTTGGTGGTGGTACTGATCATACAGCTCTGTGCTGACCAACTGGTGGCACTGATCATACAACTTTGTGGTGACAAGGTGGTGGCACTGATTATACAGTTCTGCGGCTACAAGGTGGTGGCACTGATCATACAGGTCTGCAGGGATGAGTTGGTGGCACTGATCATGTAGCCCTGAGGGGATGACGTGGTGGCACTGATCAAATAGCTCTGCAGGGATTAGGTGGTGGCACTGATCTTACAGCTTTGCGGGGACAATGTGATGGCACTGATTATATATCTCTTTAGGGATAAGTTGGAGGCACTGATCATGCGGTTCTGCAGGGATGAGGTTGTGGCACTGATAATGATAATAATAATAATAATAATAATAATAATAATAATAATAATAATAATAATACAAAATTTTATTTTTATAGCGCCGACATATTCCGCAGCACTTTACATTTCAAAGGGGATTTGTACAGACAATAGACATTACAGCATAACAGTAATCACATACAGTAGATTATAACAAATACCAAGAGGAAAGAGGGCCCTGCTCGCAAGTTTACAGTCTATGAGGAAAGAGGTAGACACGAAAGGTGGGTGGTAACAGTTGCCCTGATTGTAGGAACCAGCCATACTGTTAGGTATGTGACAGTACGGACACAGAGGGCTAATGGATGCATAAAACATGTGAGAACATGATGCGGGAAAACTGCTTATGGTAAAACTTTTGGCTGTGCCACACGGGGATAGATTAGGTTAATGTGTTGAGGCGATAGACCAGTCTGAATAAATGCGTTTTCAGGGCACGCTTAAAATTGTGGGGATTGGGGACTAATCGTATTGACCTGGGAAGTGCATTCCAAAGAATTGGCGCTGCACGTGTAAAGTCATGGAGACGGGAGTGGGAGGTTCTGACTATTGAGGATGCTAACCTCAGGTCATCAGCAGAACGGAGGGCGCGGGTAGGGTGGTATACTGAAACAAGGGAGGAGATGTAGGGTGGTGCTGAGCCATGGAAGGCTTTGTGGGTGAGGGTAAAAGGTTTATACTGAATTCTGGAGTGGATGGGTAGCCAGTGTAATGACTGGCACAAGGTAGAGGCATCGGTGTAACGATTGGTGAGGAATATAATCCTGGCTGCAGCATTCAAGACAGATTGGAGGGGGGAGAGTTTGGTAAGAGGGAGACTGATTAGAAGAGAGTTACAATAGTCGAGAGGAGAATGAATAAGGGAAACAGTAAGAGCTTTTGCAGAGTCAAAAGTAAGAAAAGGTCGAATTCTAGAAATGTTTTTGAGGTGCAGATGACAAGAGCGAGCCAGTGATCGAATGTAGGGGGCAAAGGAAAGCTCGGAATCAAGTATGACCCCAAGACAGCGGGCCTTTTACTGGGGAGTAATAGTGGAACCACACACAGAAATAGCAATGTTGGGTATAGGTACATTAGTAGAGGGAGGAAACATCAGGAGTTCAGTCTTTGACAGGTTCAGTTTCAGATATAGTGAGGACATGATATTAGACACAGTGTTTAGACAATCGCCGGTGTTTTCTAGAAAGGCTGGCGTGATGTCAGGAGAAGAAGCGTATAATTGGGTGTCATCAGCATAGAGATGGTACTGGAAACCAAATCTACTGATTGTTTGACCAATAGGGGCAGTGTACAAGGAGAAGAGGAGAGGGCCTAGAACCGATCCTTGGGGGACCCCAACAGTAAGGGGAAGGTGAGAGGAGGAGGAACCGGCAAAAGATACAGTAAAGGAGCAGTCAGAGAGATAGGAGGAGAACCAGGAGAGAACGGTGTCCTTGAGGCCAATGGAACGGAGCATAGTGAGGAGGAGCTGATGATCCACAGTGTCGAATGCTGCAGAGAGATCCAAGAGAATTAGCATGGAGTAATGACCATTTGATTTAGCTGTTAGCAGATCATTATAGACTTTAGTGAGGGCAGTTTCAGTGGAGTGTACAGAACGGAAATCGGATTGGAGAGGGTCGAGAACAGAGTTTTCTGAGAGATAGCGGATAAGACGGGAGTGGATCAGGCGTTCCAGGAGTTTAGAGATGAAGGGAAGATTAGAGACAGGTCTATAGTTAGCGGCACAGTTTTGGTCGAGGGATGGTGTTTTAAGTAGTGGATGTTTGATGGCAAACTTAAATGTGGAGGGAAAAATACCTGAAGAGAGAGAGGTTAAATAGTTTAGTTAGGTGAGGGGTGACAGCAGGGGAAAGGGACTGGAGGAGATGTGACGGAAATGGGTCACTGGTGCAAGTAGTTGGGCGAGAAGATGCAAGGAGCCTGCTTACTTCTTCTTCTGTGACTGGTTCAAAATCAGAGAGTGAGCTAGATGCAGTGGGGGAGGGAGGACAGTGCATGGTATGAGGTGATTGGGAGATAATTTCCTGTCGGATCTGGTCAATTTTTTCTTTGAAGTAATTGGCCAGATCGTCAGCTCGGAGCTCCGAGGTTGGGGCCTGTACTCTTGGGTTGAGAAGAGAATGAAAAGTGTCAAAGAGACGTTTCGAGTTATTGGACAGTGAGGTGATGAGGGTGTTGAAATAGGTTTGTTTGGAGAGGTGAAGGGCAGTGTTGTATGTTCAAAGCATAAACTTATAATGGATGAAATCTTCGTGTAGATTGGATTTTCTCCACAGACGTTCGGCGCACCTGGAGCACTGCTGCAGGAAACGTGTTTGGGAAACGTGTTTGCACCGTGTGCCAGGGTTGTCGCCGTCTGTGTTGTGGTGTTCTAGTTATAAGGGGTGCAAA
Organism: Dendrobates tinctorius; assembly: GCF_039654945.1. NCBI lineage: Eukaryota > Metazoa > Chordata > Amphibia > Anura > Dendrobatidae > Dendrobates > Dendrobates tinctorius. The sequence continues at coordinate 7,884,487 of NW_027361869.1, read as the reverse complement.
TTCATCCAGGGCACTTTGAAGTGTTTCATTGTAATGCTTCAATGCAGAATCAGGGCATGAGAGGGAGGAGATAGGGGCCAATGAAGACTGCAAGTTCTTCGTAAGTTTCTGGGTGTTAATGGCCTGTATGTTTCTATAAGTCTGGACAGTGGGGGTGACCTGAGCAGCCTGGCAGTTCTTGATAGAGAATGAAAGAAGATTGTGGTCAGAGAGCGGGAGAGGGGAATTTGCAAAATCATCCACTGCACAAAGCCGAGAGAAGACCAAGTCGAGGGAGTTTCCGACTTCATGCGTTGGAGAATTAGTAAGCTGCGAAAGGCCAAATGAGGAGGTTAGAGATAAAAGGTGAGCAGCAGATGGTGAGAGGGGAAGAGCAATGGGAATGTTGAAATCTCCCATGATGAGGGTAGGGATGTCACAGGAGAGAAAATGTGGAAGCCAAGTGGCAAAATGATCCAGGAACTGATGGGAGGGGCCGGGAGGACGATACACCACCGCCACTCGCATGGAGAAGGGGGTGTAGAGTCTGACGGCATGGACCTCAAAAGAAGGGAAGACAAGTGAGGGTACTTGAGGGATAACCTGAAAGGTACATTTTGGTGATAGGAGCAGACCAACGCCTCCACCTGCTCTACTGTCTGATCTTGGGGTATGAGAGAAGTGTAGCCCCCCGTATGAAAGAGCAGCAGCAGCGGTAGTGTCTGACTGCTGGATCCAGGTTTCAGTAAGAGCCAGAAGGTTAAGAGAATTAGAAAGGAAGAAGTCATGGATGAAGGAGAGTTTGTTACAAACTAAGCGAGAATTCCAAAGTGCACAATTAAGAGAGACAGATGGCATGCAGGGAATATTAATAAGATTAGAGGGGTTTCTAAGTGTAGCAGTTGGGGGGTTTGACTTTCTATAACATGGGGGACCAAGGTTGGGAGCAATGTCTCCTGCGACTAGGAGAAGGAGGATAGAAAGAGTGAGCAGATTGTTAAGTGATTTGTGAGAGCGTCTCTGATGTTGAATGGTGGGACTGACTGGATCTGTGCAATTTAACAATGTGAAAAGAGCGTGAGTGCTATACATAGGAGAGGAAAGGAGCGAGGGGCCGATATGGATGGAGTGTAGAGAGTTAATGCAAGGGCGGTGGATGTGTGTGAATGCAGCGGCCAGGATATAAATTATACAAATGCTTATGGTATATATTTGATGTGCTCCAAATGTACAGGGAGTAGATGTATATAAATGTCTTACCTGTCTCCTGCCCTGTCTAACTGCCATGCTATAACTGACAGTAGTACTTTGATTCATGTACTTCGATTACATGTGCATAAATGCCACCACTGATCATACAACTCTGCGGGGACAGGGTGGTGGTACTGATAATACAGCTCTGCAGGGAGGAGGTGGTGGTGCTGAACATACAGCTCTGCAGGGAAAAGGTGGTGGCACTGAACATACAGCTCAGCGTGGACAAGGTGGTGGTACTAATCAGACAGCTCTACAGGGAGGAGGTGGTGGCACTGAACATACTTGTTTGCAGTGATGAGGTAGTGGCACTGATCATACAGCTCTGCAGGGATGAGGTGGTGGCACTGAAGATACAGCTCTGCAGTGATGAGGTGGTTGCACTGATCATACAGCTCTGTGGGGAGGAGGCGGTGGCACTGATCATAAGGCTCTGCAGGGACAAGGTTGTGTCACTGATCTTACAGCTCTGTAGGGATGAGGTGGTGGCACTGATCATACAGTTCTGCGGGGAGGAAGTGGTGGCACTGATCATACAGCTCTTCAGGGAGGAGGTGGTGGCACTGATCATACAGCTCTTCAGGAATGAGGTAGTGGCACAGATCATACAGCTCTGCAGAGAGGAGGTGGTGGCACTGATTATACAGCTTTGCAGGGATGAGGTAGTGGCACAGATCCTACAGACCTGCAGGGACAAGGTGGTGGCACTGATCATACAGCTCTGCAGTGACAAGGTGGTGACACTGATCATACACCTCTGCGGCGATAAGGTGGTGGTACTGATCATACAGCTCTGCAAGGACCAGGTGGTGGCACTGATCATACACCTTTGCGGGGACAATGTGTTTGCACTGATTATACATCTCTTAAGGTATAAGTTGGAGGCACTGATCATGCGGTTCTTCAGGGATGAGGTTGTGGCACTGATCATACAGCTCTGCAGGGATGAGGTAGTGGCACAGATCATACAGCTCTTCAGGAATGAGGTAGTTGCACAGATCATACAGCTCTGCAGAGAGGAGGTGGTGGCACTGATTAAACAGCTTTGCAGGGATGAGGTAGTGGCACAGATCCTACAGACCTGCAGGGACAAGGTGGTGGCACTGATCATACAGCTCTGCAGGGACAAGGTGGTGACACTGATCATACACCTCTGCGGCGATAAGGTGGTGGTACTGATCATACAGCTCTGCAAGGACCAGGTGGTGGCACCAATCAAACAGCTCTGCAGAGACGAGGTGGTGGCACTGATTATACAGCTCTGCAGGGAGGAGATGGTGGCACTGATCATACAGCTCTGCAGGAAGTAGGAGGTGGCACTGATTATACAGCTCTGTGTGGATAAGATGGTGGCACTGATCATACAGCTCTGCAGGGAGGAGTTGGTGGCACAGATCACACAGCTCTGCAGGGACGAGGAGGTGGCACTGATCATGCAGCTCTATAGGTAAGAGGTGATGTCACTGATCATACTGCTCTGCAGGGAAGAGGTGGTGACACTGATCAAACAGCTCTGCAAGGACGAGGTGTTGGCACTGATCATACAGCTTTTCGGGGACAAAGTGGTTGCACTGATTATACATCTCTTAAGGTATAAGTTGGAGGCATTGATCATGCGGTTCTTCAGGGATGAGGTTGTGGCACTGATCATACAGCTCTTTAGGGATGAGGTAGTGGCACAGATCATACAGCTCTGCAGAGAGGAGGTGGTGGCACTGATTATACAGCTTTGCAGGTAGGAGATGGTGGCACTGATCATAAAGCTCTGCAGGGAGTAGGTGGTGGCACTGATCATACAGCTCTGCGGGGAGAATTTGATTGCACTGATCATACAGCTCTGCGGGGAGAATTTGATTGCACTGATCGTACAGCTCTGCTCGGACAAAGTGGTGGCACTTATGATACAGCTTTGTGGGGACAAGGTGGTGGCACTGATCATACAGCTCTGCAGTGGCTAGGTTGTGGCACTGATCATGCAGTTCTGCAGGGATGAGGTAGTGGCACAGATCATATAGCTCTGTAGGGATGAGGTAGTGGCACAGATCATACAGCTTTGCAGGGAGGAGATCGTGGTACTGATCATAAAACTTTGCAGGGAGTAGGTGGTGGCACTGATCATACAGCTCTGCGGGGACAATTTGATGGCACTGATCATACAGCTCTGCTCGGACAAAGTGGTGGCACTTATGATACAGCTTTGTGGGGACAAGGTGGTGGCACTGATCATACAGCTCTGCAGTGACTAGGTTGTGGCACTGATCATGCAGTTCTGCAGGGATGAGGTGGTGGCACTGATCATACAGCTCTGCAGGGAAAATTTGGTGACACTGATCATACACCTCTGCGTCGACAAGGTGGTGGTACTGATCATACAGCTGTGCAAGGACCAGGTGGTGGCACTGATCATAAAGCTCTGCAGAGAGGAGGTGGTGGCACTGATTATACAGCTTTGCAGAGAGGAGATGGTGGCACTGATCTGTGGGGACAATTTGATGGCACTGATCAAACAGCTCTGCTCAGACAAAGTGGTGGCACTTATGATACAGCTTTGCGGGGACAAGGTGGTGGCACTGAACATATAGCTCAGCGTGGACAAGGTGGTGGCTCTGATCTTAAAGCTCCACAAGGATGAGGTGTAGGTACTAATCATACTGCTCTGCAGGGAGGAGGTGGTGGCACTGATCATACAGCTCTGCGGGGACAAGATGGTGGCACTGAACATGAAGATCTGCAGGGATGATGTGGTGGCACTGATGATACAGTTCTGCAGAGATGAGGTGGTAGCACTCCTCATACAGCTTTGCAGGGACGAGGTGGTGGCACTGATCATACAGCTTTTCATGGACAAGGTGGTGGCACTGATCAAACAGCTCTGCAAGGACGAGGTGTTGGCACTGATCATACAGCTTTGCGGGGACAATGTGGTTGCACTGTTTCTACATCTCTTTAGGTATAAGTTGGATGCACTGATCAGGGATGATGTTGTGGCACTTATCATACAGCTCTGCAGGGATGAGGTAGTGGCACAGATCATACAGCTCTGCAGAGAGGAGGTGGTGGCACTGATTACACAACTTTGCAGGGAGGAGATGGTGGCACTGATCATACAGCTCTGCTCGGACAAAGTGGTGGCACTTATGATACAGCTTTGTGGGGACAAGGTGGTGGCACTGATCATACAGCTCTGTAGTGACGAGGTTGTGGCACTGATCATGCAGTTCTGCAGGGATGAGGTAGTGGCAGCGATCATACAGCTCTGCAGGGATGATTCAGTAGCACAGATCATACAGCCCCGCAGGGATGAGGTGGTGGCACTGATCATACAGCTCTGCAGTGAAAAGTTGGTGACACTGATCATACACCTCTGCGGCGACAAGGTGTTGGTACTGATCATACAGCTCTGCAAGGACCAGGTGGTGGCACTGATCATAAAGCTCTGCAGAGAGGAGGTGGTGGCACTGATTATTCAGCTTTGCAGGGAGCAGATGGTGGCACTGATCATACAGCTCTGTGGGGACAATTTGATGGCACTGATCATACAGCTATGCTCGGACAAAGTGGTGGCACTTATGATACAGCTTTGCGGGGACAAGGTGGTGGCACTGAACATATAGCTCAGCGTGGACAAGGTGGTGGCTCTGATCTTAAAGCTCTACAAGGATGAGGTGGAGGTACTAATCGTACAGCTCTGCAGGGAGGAGGTTGTGGCACTGAGCAAACAGCTCTGCATGGAAAGGTGGTGGCACTGAACATACAGCTCAGCGTGTACAAGGTGGTGGCACTGATCAGACAGCTCTACAGGGAGGAGGTTGTGGCACTGAACATACTGGTTTGCAGGAATGAGGTAGTGGCACTGATCATACAGCTCTACAGGTATGAGGTGATGGCACTGAAGATACAGCTCTGCAGGGATGAGGTGGTTGAACTGATCTTGCAGCTCTGCAGGGAGTAGGTGGTGGCACTGATCATAAAGCTCTGCGGGGACAATTTTATGGCACTGATCATACAGCTCTGCTCGCACAAAGTGGTGGCACTTATCATACAGCTTTGTGGGGACAAGGTGGTGGCACTGATCATGCACTTCTGCAGGGATGAGGTAGCGGCACCGATCATACAGCTCTGCAGGGATGATTCAGTAGCACAGATCATACAGCCTGCAGGGATGAGGTGGTGGCGTGTCACTGATCATACAGCTCTGCAGGGAAAAGTTGGTGACACTGATCATACACCTCTGCGGCGACAAGGTGGTGGTACTGATCATACAGCTCTGAAGGGAATAGGTGGTGGCACAGATCCTACAGACCTGCAGGGACAAGGTGGTGACACTGATCATACGTCTCTGCGGCGACAAGGTGGTGGTAATGATCATACAGCTCTGCAAGGACCAGGTGGTGGCACTAATCATACAGCACTGCAGAGACGAGGTGGTGGCACTGATTATACAGCTCTGCAGGGATTAGATGGTGGCACTGATCATACAGCTCTGCAGGCAGTAGGAGGTGGCACTGATTATACAGCTCTGTGTGGATAAGGTGGTGGCACTGATCATACAGCTCTGCAGGGAGTAGTTGGTGGCACTGATCATGCAGCTCTGCAGGTAAGAGGTGGTGTCACTGATCATACAGCTCTGCAGGGACAATGTGGTTGCACTGATTATACATCTCTTTAGGTATAAGTTGGAGGCACTGATCATGTGGTTCTGCAGGGATGAGGTTGTGGCACTGATCATACAGCTCTGCAGAGAGGAGGTGGTGGCACTGATTATACAGCTTTTCAGGGATGAGGTAGTGGCACAGATCCTACAGACCTGCAGGGACAAGGTGGTGGCACTGATCATACAGCTCTGCAGTGACAAGGTGGTGACACTGATCATACACCTCTGCGGCGATAAGGTGGTGGTACTGATCATACAGCTCTGCAAGGACCAGGTGGTGGCACTGATCATACACCTTTGCGGGGACAATGTGTTTGCACTGATTATACATCTCTTAAGGTATAAGTTGGAGGCACTGATCATGCGGTTCTTCAGGGATGAGGTTGTGGCACTGATCATACAGCTCTGCAGGGATGAGGTAGTGGCACAGATCATACAGCTCTTCAGGAATGAGGTAGTTGCACAGATCATACAGCTCTGCAGAGAGGAGGTGGTGGCACTGATTAAACAGCTTTGCAGGGATGAGGTAGTGGCACAGATCCTACAGACCTGCAGGGACAAGGTGGTGGCACTGATCATACAGCTCTGCAGGGACAAGGTGGTGACACTGATCATACACCTCTGCGGCGATAAGGTGGTGGTACTGATCATACAGCTCTGCAAGGACCAGGTGGTGGCACTAATCAAACAGCTCTGCAGAGACGAGGTGGTGGCACTGATTATACAGCTCTGCAGGGAGGAGATGGTGGCACTGATCATACAGCTCTGCAGGAAGTAGGAGGTGGCACTGATTATACAGCTCTGTGTGGATAAGATGGTGGCACTGATCATACAGCTCTGCAGGGAGGAGTTGGTGGCACAGATCACACAGCTCTGCAGGGACGAGGAGGTGGCACTGATCATGCAGCTCTATAGGTAAGAGGTGATGTCACTGATCATACTGCTCTGCAGGGAAGAGGTGGTGACACTGATCAAACAGCTCTGCAAGGACGAGGTGTTGGCACTGATCATACAGCTTTTCGGGGACAAAGTGGTTGCACTGATTATACATCTCTTAAGGTATAAGTTGGAGGCACTGATCATGCGGTTCTTCAGGGATGAGGTTGTGGCACTGATCATACAGCTCTTTAGGGATGAGGTAGTGGCACAGATCATACAGCTCTGCAGAGAGGAGGTGGTGGCACTGATTATACAGCTTTGCAGGTAGGAGATGGTGGCACTGATCATAAAGCTCTGCAGGGAGTAGGTGGTGGCACTGATCATACAGCTCTGCGGGGAGAATTTGATTGCACTGATCATACAGCTCTGCGGGGAGAATTTGATTGCACTGATCGTACAGCTCTGCTCGGACAAAGTGGTGGCACTTATGATACAGCTTTGTGGGGACAAGGTGGTGGCACTGATCATACAGCTCTGCAGTGGCTAGGTTGTGGCACTGATCATGCAGTTCTGCAGGGATGAGGTAGTGGCACAGATCATATAGCTCTGTAGGGATGAGGTAGTGGCACAGATCATACAGCTTTGCAGGGAGGAGATCGTGGTACTGATCATAAAACTTTGCAGGGAGTAGGTGGTGGCACTGATCATACAGCTCTGCGGGGACAATTTGATGGCACTGATCATACAGCTCTGCTCGGACAAAGTGGTGGCACTTATGATACAGCTTTGTGGGGACAAGGTGGTGGCACTGATCATACAGCTCTGCAGTGACTAGGTTGTGGCACTGATCATGCAGTTCTGCAGGGATGAGGTGGTGGCACTGATCATACAGCTCTGCAGGGAAAATTTGGTGACACTGATCATACACCTCTGCGTCGACAAGGTGGTGGTACTGATCATACAGCTGTGCAAGGACCAGGTGGTGGCACTGATCATAAAGCTCTGCAGAGAGGAGGTGGTGGCACTGATTATACAGCTTTGCAGAGAGGAGATGGTGGCACTGATCTGTGGGGACAATTTGATGGCACTGATCAAACAGCTCTGCTCAGACAAAGTGGTGGCACTTATGATACAGCTTTGCGGGGACAAGGTGGTGGCACTGAACATATAGCTCAGCGTGGACAAGGTGGTGGCTCTGATCTTAAAGCTCCACAAGGATGAGGTGTAGGTACTAATCATACTGCTCTGCAGGGAGGAGGTGGTGGCACTGATCATACAGCTCTGCGGGGACAAGATGGTGGCACTGAACATGAAGATCTGCAGGGATGATGTGGTGGCACTGATGATACAGTTCTGCAGAGATGAGGTGGTAGCACTCCTCATACAGCTTTGCAGGGACGAGGTGGTGGCACTGATCATACAGCTTTTCATGGACAAGGTGGTGGCACTGATCAAACAGCTCTGCAAGGATGAGGTGTTGACACTGATCATACAGCTTTGCGGGGACAATGTGGTTGCACTGTTTCTACATCTCTTTAGGTATAAGTTGGATGCACTGATCAGGGATGATGTTGTGGCACTTATCATACAGCTCTGCAGGGATGAGGTAGTGGCACAGATCATACAGCTCTGCAGAGAGGAGGTGGTGGCACTGATTACACAACTTTGCAGGTAGGAGATGGTGGCACTGATCATACAGCTCTGCTCGGACAAAGTGGTGGCACTTATGATACAGCTTTGTGGGGACAAGGTGGTGGCACTGATCATACAGCTCTGTAGTGACGAGGTTGTGGCACTGATCATGCAGTTCTGCAGGGATGAGGTAGTGGCAGCGATCATACAGCTCTGCAGGGATGATTCAGTAGCACAGATCATACAGCCCCGCAGGGATGAGGTGGTGGCACTGATCATACAGCTCTGCAGTGAAAAGTTGGTGACACTGATCATACACCTCTGCGGCGACAAGGTGTTGGTACTGATCATACAGCTCTGCAAGGACCAGGTGGTGGCACTGATCATAAAGCTCTGCAGAGAGGAGGTGGTGGCACTGATTATTCAGCTTTGCAGGGAGCAGATGGTGGCACTGATCATACAGCTCTGTGGGGACAATTTGATGGCACTGATCATACAGCTATGCTCGGACAAAGTGGTGGCACTTATGATACAGCTTTGCGGGGACAAGGTGGTGGCACTGAACATATAGCTCAGCGTGGACAAGGTGGTGGCTCTGATCTTAAAGCTCTACAAGGATGAGGTGGAGGTACTAATCGTACAGCTCTGCAGGGAGGAGGTTGTGGCACTGAGCAAACAGCTCTGCATGGAAAGGTGGTGGCACTGAACATACAGCTCAGCGTGTACAAGGTGGTGGCACTGATCAGACAGCTCTACAGGGAGGAGGTTGTGGCACTGAACATACTGGTTTGCAGGAATGAGGTAGTGGCACTGATCATACAGCTCTACAGGTATGAGGTGATGGCACTGAAGATACAGCTCTGCAGGGATGAGGTGGTTGAACTGATCTTGCAGCTCTGCAGGGAGTAGGTGGTGGCACTGATCATAAAGCTCTGCGGGGACAATTTTATGGCACTGATCATACAGCTCTGCTCGCACAAAGTGGTGGCACTTATCATACAGCTTTGTGGGGACAAGGTGGTGGCACTGATCATGCACTTCTGCAGGGATGAGGTAGCGGCACCGATCATACAGCTCTGCAGGGATGATTCAGTAGCACAGATCATACAGCCTGCAGGGATGAGGTGGTGGCGTGTCACTGATCATACAGCTCTGCAGGGAAAAGTTGGTGACACTGATCATACACCTCTGCGGCGACAAGGTGGTGGTACTGATCATACAGCTCTGAAGGGAATAGGTGGTGGCACAGATCCTACAGACCTGCAGGGACAAGGTGGTGACACTGATCATACGTCTCTGCGGCGACAAGGTGGTGGTAATGATCATACAGCTCTGCAAGGACCAGGTGGTGGCACTAATCATACAGCACTGCAGAGACGAGGTGGTGGCACTGATTATACAGCTCTGCAGGGATTAGATGGTGGCACTGATCATACAGCTCTGCAGGCAGTAGGAGGTGGCACTGATTATACAGCTCTGTGTGGATAAGGTGGTGGCACTGATCATACAGCTCTGCAGGGAGTAGTTGGTGGCACTGATCATGCAGCTCTGCAGGTAAGAGGTGGTGTCACTGATCATACAGCTCTGCAGGGACAATGTGGTTGCACTGATTATACATCTCTTTAGGTATAAGTTGGAGGCACTGATCATGTGGTTCTGCAGGGATGAGGTTGTGGCACTGATCATACAGCTCTGCTCGGACAAAGTGGTGGCACTGATCATACAACTTTGCGGTGACAAGGTGGTGGCACTGATTTACAGTTCTGTGGCGACACGGTGGTGGCACTGATCATACAGGTCTGCAGGGAGGAGGTTGTCGCACTGAACATACTGGTTTTCAGGGATGAGGTGGTGGCACAGATCATACAGCTCTGCAGAGAGGAGGTGGTGGCACTGATTATACAGCTTTGCAGGGAGGAGATGGTGGCACTGATCATACAGCTCTGCAGGGAGTAGGTGGTGGCACTGATCATACAGCTCTGCGGGGACAATTTGATGGCACTGATCATACAGCTCTGCTCGGACAAAGTGGTGGCACTTATGATACAGCTTTGTGGGGACAAGATGGTGGCACTGATCATACAGCTCTGCAGTGACGAGGTTGTGGCACTGATCATGCAGTTCTGCTGGGATGAGGTAGTGGCACAGATCATACAGCTCTGCAGGGATGTTTCAGTAGCACAGATCATACAGCCCTGCAGGGATGAGGTGGTGGCACTGATCATACACCTCTGCGGCGACAAGGTGGTGGTACTGATCATACAGCTCTGCAAGGACCAGGTGGTGGCACTGATCTTAAAGCTCTGCAGGGATGAGGTGGTGGCACTGATCATACAGCTCTGCAGAGAGGAGGTGGTGGCACTGATTATACAGCTTTGCAGGGAGGATATGGTAGCATTGATCATTCAGCTCTGTGTGGATAAGATGGTGGCACTGATCATACAGCTCTGCAAGGACGAGGTGTTGGCACTGATCATACAGCTTTGCGGGGACAATGTGGTTGCACTGATTATACATCTCTTTAGGGATAAGTTGGAGCCACTGATCATGCAGCTCTGCAGGGATGAGGTTGTGGCACTGATCATACAGCTCTGCAGGGATGAGTTAGTGGCTCAGATCATACAGCTCTGCAGGGATGAGGTAGTGGCACAGATCACACAGCTCTGCAGGGACGAGGAGGTGGCACTGATCATACAGCTCTGTGGTGAGGAGGCGGTGGCACTGATCATAAGGCTCTGCAGGGACAAGGTTGTCTCACTGATCTTACAACTCTGCAGGGAGTAGGTGGTGGCATTGATCATTCAGCTCTGTGTGGATAAGATGGTGGCACTAATCATGCAGCTCTGCAGGTATGAGGTGGTGTCACTGATTATACAGCTCTGCAGGGAAGAGGTGGTGACACTGATCATACAGCTCTGCAAAGAAGAGGTGTTGGCACTGATCATACAGCTTTGTGGGGACAATGTAGTTGCACTGATTATACATCTCTTTAGGGATAAGTTGGAGCCACTGATCATACAGCTCTGCAGGGACGAGGAGGTGGCACTGATCATACAGCTCTGTGGAGACAAGGTGGTGGCACTGATAATACACCTCTGCGGCGACAACGTGGTGGTACTGATCATACAGCTCTGCAGAGAGGAGGTGGTGACACTGATCATACAGCTCTGAAGGGAATAGGTGGTGGCACTGATGATACAGCTCTGTAGGGATGAGGTGGTTGCACTGATCATACAGCTCTATGGGGAGGAGGCGGTGGCACTGATCATAAGGCTCTGTAGGGACAAGGTTGTGTCACTGATCTTACAGCTCTGCAGGGAGTAGGTGGTGGCATTGATCATTCAGCTCTGTAGGGAAGAGGTGGTGACACTGATCATAAAGCTCTGCAGGGATGAGGTAGTGGCACAGATCACACAGTGCTGCAAGGACCAGGTGGTGGCACTGATCATACAGCTCTGCAGGGACGAGGAGGTGGCACTGATCATACAGCTCTGCGGGGACAAGGTGGTGACACTGATAATACACCTCTGAGGCGACAAGGTGGTGGTACTGATCATACAGCTCTGCAGAGAGGAGGTGGTGGCACTGATCATACAGCTCTGAAGGGAATATGTGGTGGCACTGATCATAAAGTTCTGCAGTGACGAGGTGGTGGCACTAATCATACTGCTTTGCAGGGAGGAGGTGGTGGCACTGATCATACAGCTCAGCAGGGAGGACGTGGTGGCACTGATTATACAGCTCAGCAGGGACAAGGTGGTGGCACTGATCATACAGCTTTGCGGGGATAATGTGGTTGCACTGATTATACATCTCTTTAGGGATAAGTTGGAGGCACTGATCATGCAGTTCTGCAGGGATGAGATAGTGGCTCAGATCATACAGCTCTGCAGGGACGAGGAGGTGGCACTGATCATACACCTCTGCGGCCACAAGGTGGTGGTACTAATCATACAGCTCTGCAGTGACGAGGTCGTGGCACTGATTATGCAGTTCTGCAGGGATGATGTAGTGGCACCGATCATACAGCTCTGCAGGGATGATTCAGTAGAACAGATCATACAGCCCTGTAGGGATGAGGTGATGGCACTGATCATACAGCTCTGCAGGGAAAAGTTGGTGACACTGATCATACAGCTCTGCTCGCACAAAGTGGTGGCACTTATGATACAGCTTTGTGGGGACAAGGTGGTGGCACTGATCATGCAGTTCTGCAGGGATGAGGTAGTGACACCGATCATACAGCTCTGCAGGTATGATTCAGTAGCACAGATCATACAGCCTGCAGGGATGAGGTGGTGGCACTGATCATACACCTCTGCGGCGACAAGGTGGTGTTACTGATCATACAGCTCTGCAAGGACCAGGTGGTGGCACTAATCATACAGCTCTGCAGAGACAAGGTGGTGGCACTGATTATACAGCTCTGCAGGGAGGAGGTTGTCGCACTGAACATACTGGTTTGCAGGGATGTGGTGGTGGCACAGATCATACAGCTCTGCAGAGAGGAGGTGGTGGCACTGATTATACAGATTTTCAGGGAGGAGATGGTGGCACTGATCATACAGCTCTGCAGGGAGTAGGTGGTGGCACTGATAATAGAGCTCTCCCGGGATAATTTGATGGCACTGATCATACAGCTCTGCTCGGACAAAGTGGTGGCACTTATGATACAGCTTTGTGGGGACAAGATGTTGGCACTGATCATACAGCTCTGCAGTGATGAGGTTGTGGCACTGATCATGCAGTTCTGCAGGGATGAGGTAGTGGCACCGATCATACAACTCTGCAGGGATGTTTCAGTAGCACAGATCATACAGCCCTGCAGGGATGAGGTGGTGGCACTGATCATACAGCTCTTCAGGGAAAAGTTGGTGACGCTGATCATACACCTCTGCGGCGACAAGGTGGTGGCACTGATTATACAGTTCTGCGGCGACAAGGTGGTGGCACTGATCACACAGGTCTGCAGGGAAAAGGTGGTGTTATTGAACATACAGCTCAGCGCGGACAAGGTGGTGGCACTGATCAGACAGCTCTACAGGGAGGAGGTTGTGGCACTAAACATACTGGTTTGCAGGGATGAGGTTGTGGCACTGATCATACAGCTCTGCAGGGAGGAGGTGGTGGCACTGATCATACAGCTCTGCAGGGAATAGGTGGTGGCACTGATCGTACAGCTCTGCTGGGACAAGATGGTGGTACTGATCATAAAGCTCTGCAGGGATGATGTAGTGGCACTGATCATACAGGTCTGCAGAGACGAGGTGGTGGCACTGATCATACAACTTTTCGTGGACAAGGTGGTGGCACTGATCAGACAGCTTTGCGTGTACAAGGTGGTGGCACTAATCAGGTAGCCCTGAGGGGATGACGTGGTGGCACTGATCAAAAAGCTCTGCAGGGATTAGGTGGTGGCACTGATCATACAGCTCTGCAAGGAGTAGGTGGTGGCACTGATCATACAGCTTGCGTTGACAATGTGGTGGCACTGATTATACAGTTCTGCGGCGAAAAGGTGGTGGCACTGATCATACAGCTCTGCATGTAAAGGTGGTGGCACTGAACATACAGCTCTGCAGGGAAAAGGTGGTGGCACTGAACATACAGGTCAGCAGGGACGAGGTGGTGGCACTCATTATAGAACTCTGCAGGGGTGAAGTGGTGGCACTGATCATACAGGCCAAAAATGGGGGACGGGGTATGGAGTATGGCATGCGGATGGAGAGCACATTGATGCTGGAACCAGCGCGTCGCCTATCACGCTCCCCCATCAGTACATAGGTTTTCATCTGTGCTTTTTTTTTTTTTAGTAATTACAGAAAAGCAGGAGGATTTGTGGTTTATTGGCTTAATTAATTTTCTTCTGTTACATAATATTTGTTCAGTGAACCTGCGGATAATTACACTACACTAATGTGGGGTTAACCCTCTGTGTAGCTCTAGGACTTTTCACCAATGATGGCAATTAGCTCGATCTGCACGTGCCGCAATCTCCTCAGTCACTTACAGTATTATCGGGACTCCCAGCTGTTTCTGCACTGATTACAGGGGGCTATAAGCAGCAGATGTTCTCGAGGAGCCCGATGTGAGATGAAGGTGGCGCATCTATGAACACTGGTAAATAAGAGGGGATCAGCAGGAACAAGGCAAGTAAGAGGTTAAACAGAGGAGGAAAGGCGTCTATGTACATCGCTGAAGGCTGAGGGCGGCGCTTAACCGAGGATTCCCGCTCATTGTCTGATCGCAGGATCCGTTTGGGGATTTGAACTTCCCGCTCTTCTTCCGCCGAGGATTATTAGCGGACATCACAATCCGGTCACACAGAGAACCGCGCAGAGTCCGGCCCTCCAGAGCCGCCATCACGGGATCGCCCTCCGGGAGGAGCAGCAGTCACTGATGTGGACAATCACCGGCCGCCATCCCCCGATACTCCGGGACGTGATAACCGCATGTAATCTCCACAGCGGAGTCAGGGGCCCGAGTATCAAGACATTCACTAATGAGGGACATTTCCTGTGACTATTCGAGGACTCCTCTCCCCACACAGGTCTGAGGCTTCATGTGATAACCCAGACATGGGCATCCTCACGTGTTTTGTGTTGAACCCCGGAATCAAGTGTGTATGGGCACCAACCTACAAACTGGTGGCGGCAGCCCGTGGTGTCTAACGTCAGTCCCATGTGAGCACGCAGAGATCAGCGGCGTCAGCTCTTGTGGCGACGGTGTGGGTGGCTCTTAGAAGAGCCTTTGGTGTTGTGGACAGAGATCGGCGGCAGCGCTCACTTGCTCTTGCTCGCCTTGCTGCTCTCGGTCTTCTTGGGCAGCAGCACGGCCTGGATGTTGGGCAGGACGCCCCCCTGGGCAATGGTCACCCCACCCAGCAGCCTGTTGAGCTCCTCGTCATTGCGCACCGCCAGCTGCAGGTGACGGGGGATGATGCGGGTCTTCTTGTTGTCCCGGGCAGCATTGCCGGCCAATTCCAGGATCTCAGCAGTCAGATACTCCAGCACAGCGGCCAGATACACCGGAGCGCCGGCGCCGACTCTCTCGGCATAATTGCCCTTGCGGAGAAGCCTGTGCACACGGCCGACTGGGAACTGGAGTCCTGCCCGGGATGAGCGGGTCTTGGCCTTAGCTCGGACCTTCCCTCCTTGTTTGCCGCGTCCAGACATGGTTGATAACAAACAATAAAGAATCTGGGCGAAATGAAGAACTAGCTGCGGCTGCTGTCGCTTTCATAATCGTCTGCCCCGCCCTCCTCTCCTGTCATTGGATGGATCTCAAGTTACCAATGGAAAACAGACTTGTGTAGCTACCAATCAGCTGCAGTGGGCGGAGCGATTGACGGTTCTGTTGGTCACATGACTTTGTCACCCAATAGCACGGCGATCTGACAACAGTGTCATTTGCATGGCGGGCCTATAAATATCGCCGCTCTGGGAGGCTTGGGATCATTATTCTTCTCTCTTTTGAGAACTTTGCTTTCGTTATGGCTGATCCCAAATCTGCGCCAGCGCCCAAGAAGGGCTCCAAGAAAGCCGTCACTAAGACTCAGAAGAAGGACGGCAAGAAACGTAGGAAGAGCAGAAAGGAGAGCTATGCCATCTACGTGTACAAGGTGCTGAAGCAGGTCCACCCCGACACCGGCATCTCCTCCAAGGCCATGGGCATCATGAACTCCTTCGTCAACGACATCTTCGAGCGCATCGCAGGGGAAGCCTCCCGCCTGGCTCACTACAACAAGCGCTCCACCATCACCTCCCGGGAGATTCAGACCGCCGTGCGCCTGCTGTTGCCTGGAGAGTTGGCCAAGCACGCCGTGTCCGAGGGCACCAAGGCCGTCACCAAGTACACCAGCGCCAAGTGATCTGCTCAGTCTGCTGCTCCGCCATCACCCCAAAGGCTCTTCTAAGAGCCACCACCCCATCTCCATCAGAGCTGTGGCTGCTCCTGTGTCCTTTCCCGTCTCCCCGAGTTGTCTGCTCCACCGCCTGGGTCTCTGCGTCTAGTGACGGGAAGTGACAGGTGAAGGAAGTAGGGATGATGAATGCTACCAAGGAGATTGTGAGAACCGAGGACCTTCTAAATAATAACCTGGTCACTTCTCCATAAGTTGCTCTGTGTTCAGGGATTACTCTTTAACCCCTTGCTCCACAGATCTTGATATTCTGGGGTCTCATTCATTTGGTATAACATGATTCGGTTTAGTTCATGATACACCATGATGACTAATAACACTTTCTAAGCCGGGATGCTTTGAGACTGAATTTTCTCCCCCATGCAGCACCAGACAGTGAGCTGACGATTTTCCTCTCTGCACTTAGTTCATGATTCTCGTGTTTTTCCTCAAATAACAGGAGACATTTGTGTCGGTGCAGTTTTATCTAGAGATTATGCTGGAGTCTTCACTGTAAAGGGAAGCGGTAACGACATTTTAGAAGCAGCGGGAAATTCAAACCCCCTAACCGTCCTGTGTTCAGCCAATCCGCAGAGGGAGGGGAGGAGCTAATGTTCCCAATGGTTGACACGTTTGCAGTTCCCGCTTTTTCTGTTCTTTGTCTCCATATAACGCGCGGTCCCAGGACGGAGCGATGTCGGGGAATCTGCAGGTGTTGAGAGGTCGCTGGTCGCTTACATCCCATACAGGAGTCTGCAGCTGTTCCTGGTTAGAGAATGAATCCGCGTTAGGCAGATGCTGTGATGCCCCGTGTGTCTGACCTGCAGGCGATCACATCTCCCTTTCTCGTCATAATCAGTATTGTGGAGACAATATATTGGCTAGAGATGTATCCTACAAGAGACATTTCAGGGGAGACCAATTCTGCTCTTCTAAGCAGATCCCACCTGCAGCTCCAGGCAGGAGGTCTGTGATGGGAAATGTGCGATCATGTAGAGAAGATTGCCGAGAGCTCAGTGCACAATACATTACACTGTGATGTGAGGATCCTCTAGGTCAGACATGTCATGACATCATCTCCCATCACATCCTCCTCACAGATGTTTTTTAAATAATTACTGCAGGATATGGGGCGATATTGGCGGCTGGGATCAGTCAGGATCACTGCTGAGCTCTGATTTTCAGCCTTTTCTGTCATTATGTTAATAATTGTTTTTCCTAATTAATTGTAGCTGACAGCAGGTCCCTACTCTGCAGCAATGTGAGCTATGATGTGGTGGAAAAAAGAATCATTGCCAGGGGAAGAAGAAAACACAAATATAAGGACAATAGTGTCATAATTGCCGGAAGTAATGATGACTCCTATCATAGCACAAATGTCCCTAATGCGGGAATATAAGACCTGAATAAAGGCAGAGAGGGCTTAGCCCTGGGGTTAATATAAATGTAATATTCTCTATGAAAACCGGAGATCCTGTGATTACTGAGGACTGAGCCTTATATCAGGCAGTGTATCTACCGGTGTGAGATCCCCTGGGCGGCTGCCTGTAATATCTGTGGTTACAGTCTGTTCTGTCCTCCTGACATATACTGGGGCCGTGTCTGCTCCCCTCTATTTGTGCTGCCCATTTATCTATAGGCTGAATCTGGAATAATTCTCATCACAGGGGAAGAAGTGACATTATATTACAAGCTGGAAAGAAAAGGGAAACTGAACAATGAGCGGGAAATTCAAACTCTCGAACAGTTCTGTGCTCAGCCAAACAGCAGAGGAAGGGAGGAGCTCATGTGGATTCTGTAAGCCCCGCCCTGGGGCGCGTCATCTCTGCAGTTCTCTCTCTGGTCCGTCTCTCCTGTATATAAAGGAGGGGTCGTTCGGTTTTAGCATCAGTTACAGCTGACTACTTGGAAGATGTCTGGTCGCGGCAAAGGAGGAAAAGGTCTTGGGAAGGGCGGCGCTAAGCGGCACAGGAAGGTGCTCCGTGATAACATCCAGGGCATCACCAAGCCTGCCATCCGCCGTCTCGCTCGCAGAGGAGGCGTCAAGCGCATCTCCGGCCTCATCTATGAAGAGACTCGCGGGGTCCTGAAAGTCTTCCTGGAGAACGTGATCCGTGACGCCGTCACCTACACCGAGCACGCCAAGAGGAAGACCGTCACCGCTATGGACGTGGTGTACGCGCTCAAGCGCCAGGGCCGCACTCTCTACGGCTTCGGAGGTTAATTGTATTCTTTTCTGTGCTGATAACCCAAAGGCTCTTTTCAGAGCCACCCACATCTTCTACCTGAGAGGCTACGATTTCCTATTCCTGCAATCTGGTGCCTGTAAGTATACTAGTTGTCACAGCCTGGCATGTGTCTTGCACTTTCCTCCTTCCATACTGGAGCTGGCACCGCGGACTTGGGGTGATGTGGTTTATTCTCCTTGATCTATAATATACAGCTGCCAGGTTCTGGGGGCATACAGTATATCCGCACTGTGCAGCACAGACATCTCTGCACCACAGTACATACCTCGCTGTGATGTGGTCACTACAGAGCAGAAATCCAAGTTCTGCCGTGAGATGAAAGTGATTCTGCTACAGGTCTTCCTGATCAGATCAGTGTGTGTGTCAGGAGGCAGCGAATACTCCCGGGGATTGTCGCTGGATAGATGCGCCTCCCCCAAAGGCTCCTATCAGAGCCGCCCACATGTGTTCTACAATTCCTGATATTTGATGACTGCGGTGATGGAGTCTGGTCAGATCCTATTTCTCAGGATTGGTGTAAATCCAGTGAGGAGCGGTCACATCCTGTACCGGTAACTGCTCCCCCTTGTTAGTGGCGGCTCCCCGGTATGTCCAGCGCCTGCATCTCATCACTACCACCCTCCTCATTTACCATCTACATGTGGCCACTGATTGTGACCTCCTGACTGCTCCTAATAACATGGACTGGAGCTACAGCCGGCAGCGGTCTCCTGTGCTCGGGCTGATGGATGAAGCCGCTCCCTCCCCGCAGCCGGACATTAGCGGCTCGTTCCCCTCATGACGGGGAGGTTTCTGGTGTCTTATCCTATTTATCAGTAGTCGGAGCCAGAAGAGAGAACAGAGTCCGCACCCCGAATGTACAGCGCCGTCATCCGAGCCTGGCGGACCATAGCGAGGACTGGAGATGAGGCGGCTCCGGAGCCTGTGTATTTCTGAGTGCGGAGAGCGCCATCCCTCCAGAGGAGAAAAAGTCTCGCATACAAGATAACTGCATAAATGTGGTTGGTGAGATAATGAGCAGCGGCCACCGTTCTGGGGATTGAGGGGTTAATACAATCTCACTTTACCACATGATCTGCAGGTATAATGGCCGCTTACTCCTGACAGTGATTGGGAAATGATGTCTCTTCCACAAGCAGAGAACAGTCACTGAAGGGTTAATGATCGAGGGCCGAGAGCACGACTGAGCGGGAGATTCAAACCATCAAACGGTTATAAAGCTCCGCCCACAGGAACCGACCAATCGATAGACGTGCTTCCTCCTCCGTTTAACTCCTTATTGCCCTTCTACCTGCTGCTCCTCATGTACACGTGTTCTCCCGGCAGCGCTCAGCACATCGGGCTCCTCCTGGTAGAACATGTGCGGATTGTATCATCCGATCTGTGCTAGATGCGGCCTCCTGTGATCAGTGCGGACCCCACACGGAGACGCCCAGATATAACGTTACCGGGTCTCCGTGTGGGGTCCGCTCCGATCACTGCTGGAAGTGGAGTTGAGACTGATCAGCCCTGGAGCTGCAGGCAATGTATACACACCCCGTACGGTGCTGCACATCCTCCATACCACCTACTGGGTGGTATACAGCACTACAAAGCCTACGTGTGCTGTATACTCCCCATCTAGTGCTGCAGACACAAATCCGAGAGCATCTGTTCTATATAAGCCTGAATCATGGAATGTTCCAGCTCAGTGCAAGATTCATTAAATCCTCCCAGACGGATGTCTGTCCAGCCTCTGTTTGAAGACTTCCATTGAAGGAGAACTCAACACCTCCAGTGGCAGCCTGTTCCACTTATTGATCATCCTCACTGTCAAAAAGTTCTCTTTAATATCTAATCCGTGTCTCCTCCCATTCAGAATCATCTACAGAATACCCCCATATAGTGCTGTAAACCCCAAATAGCTATTGTATGTATAGGCTCACATAGTGCTGGATACCCTCCATATAGTGACATGAGCATAAGGTAGTGCTGATACCTACATATTGCTGAATACTCTGCACAAAGTGCTGTGGGCCCTCCATATTGTTCTATATAACATCATATGTGGCTGTATACCCCCATATAGTGCTGTAAGCTGCCAAATACTGTTGTATACGGACACATTGTGCAGTATACCCTTCAAGTAGTATTATATATCTCCATATAGTGCTGATAATCCAACATATAGTATTTTATAGTTGAATATCCTGTATCCATACAGTGCTGTATACTCCCCATATATTCGTGCACACCCTCATGTATTATGGATTCACGGCAAGGCCTGCCCTGCTACCAAGTCATATGCACCCCAATAACTCCAATCCCCCCTTGGAATAAAATATAGAGGGCCTTTTAAAAAATGTCTCATTAAAAAAAGAACCAGATCTCCTAGACTTGTAATGCCCATACACTAAGTGTGTTGGCTGGCAAACATGTTGCCCTGTGGGTTACACCTCAACCTTTTCCATAACCAGTATTTTACGCCCAGCAAAACCACCCACCCTTGTTCGTGTGAGGACTCCTGGAGTGGACCCTCTGGGCCATGATTCCAACCCACCCTGGGCGAGCTGACCTGGTAAGGACCACCCAGGGATACAGGAAGCATCAGAACGCCCTGGGAAATAAAGTACCATGACTGCTGGAACCAGGTGGCAGGCTCGAAGGAGGCACAAGAGACAGTGTTTAGCAGGATGAAGTGGTGGATGATATAGTAACTGACCCAAGCTAGCAGGAGGACATGCAAAGTGAGGACAGCAGCATAGGGGGAGGGAGGCATAGCGCCCCAACAGCCAGGAAGAAGCAGTGTGGTTGCCGCAGACAGAAGGCCGGCGACTATTAACAGTAACACCAACATGATGGAAGTTGCCTGTCCATCTGTTAGGCCTTCTCAAGTCTAGTTGTTTTTTAATACTCTGCCCATAACCCCAAAAAAGGTCATTTGCACCACCTGCCATGCCAGCATCAGCAGGGGTAGCAAAACTACCAGCCTCACCACCACGAGCATGATCAGGACCATGGTTGGTAGCAAAGCCGGCAGTATTAAATGTCAGGAATTCGCTCTTCTTGAGGGAGGATTGGGTGGCTCTGAAAAGAGCCTTTGTGTTGCAGTCAGGTGGGCAGGACAGATCTAAGCTCTCTCCCCACGGATCCGGCGGGCCAGCTGGATATCTTTGGGCATGATGGTGACCCTCTTAGCGTGGATCGCGCACAAATTTGTGTCCTCAAACAGCCCCACCAGATAAGCCTCGCTGGCCTCCTGCAGGGCCATGACAGCGGAGCTCTGGAAGCGGAGATCGGTCTTGAAGTCCTGGGCGATTTCTCTCACCAGGCGCTGGAAGGGAAGCTTACGGATCAGCAGCTCGGTGGACTTCTGGTAGCGGCGGATCTCACGGAGAGCAACTGTCCCTGGCCGGTATCTGTGCGGCTTCTTCACTCCGCCAGTGGCGGGAGCGCTTTTCCTGGCGGCTTTAGTGGCCAGCTGCTTGCGGGGCGCTTTCCCTCCGGTGGATTTCCGAGCGGTCTGCTTAGTTCTGGCCATAGCTCTGTATAGAAGAGAACAGAAGTGATGAGAGGAGCAGAGTGAGCGGCTATTTATACTCCTCTGCCCCTATTCACGCTTCATGAGGACACGTCCCCTGCATTCCATTGGTTATTTTGTAGAATGTGAGCAGCGAATAGCGTTTGATGTCCGCGACCAATCACTGTACAGAGAAGGCTCAACCTGACTCACAGTTCAGCTATCACCCACTGCTCTGATACACAGGGTCACATCCAATCTCCAGGCGGCTTCTACAGCGGAAGCTCCGATTCTATATTCCCAGTACCCAGAGCGGTACAGCAGCTCCTCTATAATCAGTCACTGACGCTCCAACTCTCACATCGGAGTTATAACCTCACACCACTCTTACTAAGATGTGGGTTACAGGTGGTGATAATTAGGATGATGGAAGTAACGTGATTTCTGCTGCACATCGGCCCCTTCCCTCCATTACACAGAACTGTCACCTGAAGGCACCGATCATACAGCTCTGCGGGGAGGAGGTGGAGGCACTGATCATACAGCTCTGCGGGGACAGGGTGGTGGCACTGATCATACAGCTCTGCGGGGAGGAGGTGGAGGCACTGATCATACAGCTCTGTGGGGACAGGGTGGTGGCTCAGATCATACAGCTCTGCGGGGACAGGGTGGTGGCACTGATCATACAGCTCTACGAGGACAGGGTGGTGGCACCGATCATACAGCTCTGCGGGGACAGGGTGGTGGCTCTGAAAAGAGCCTTTGTGTAAAATAACTGGGTCCGCAACTTATTTCTTGGCCGCGGGCTTCTTGGCTTTCTTAGCCGGACTCTTGGCAGCTTTAGGTTTGGCCGCCTTTTTAGCCGGACTCTTCGTCGCCTTCTTAGGCTTGGGAGCGGCTTTCGACTTCTTGGGGCTCTTGGCCGCTTTCTTGGCAGCTGCGGGCTTCTTGGCCTTTTTCGGGCTCTTCTTGGCCGTGGTCAGAGCCTTCTTGGGCTTCTTCGGAGATTTGGCGGCTTTCTTAGCAGCAACGGGTTTCTTGGGCTTGGCTGCTGACTTCTTGGCCACTTTAGTCTCCTGCTTCTTGTTGAGTTTGAAGGACCCGGAGGCGCCGCTGCCCTTCACCTGGAGGAGGGTGCCCTTGGTGACCAGAGACCTGACGGCCAGCTTCAGGCGGCTGTTGTTCTTCTCTACATCGTACCCTCCGGCAGACAGCGCCTTCTTCAGGGCGGCCAGAGACACCCCACTGCGCTCCTTAGAGGCTGACACGGCTTTCACGATCAGCTCGGAGACGCCAGGACCGGAGGATTTCTTGCTGCTCTTGGCGGCGGATTTCTTTGGCTGCTTCTTGGACTTGGCAGCCGGTTCTGCGGGAGGGGGAGCGGCGGCTGGCGCGGTCTCTGCCATCCTGTGCTACGGAGCCAAAACACAAAAATCTCCCGATAGGAAAACACTAAGGCCGGAGCTGGAGGAGTCTGTTATATGTACAGGCTTACTGTGCACTGATTGGCTGCTGAGCTACACCGTCCTGAGCATCTATTGGCTGACACTGCATACATGCCCCGCCTCTTCCCAGCTGAGAACGAGTGAAGCTCCGCTCTCCCCTTGTGCTTCCCTGCCCGGAATAAAAGCCCTTTACCGGCTGACACCGGACAGCAGAGCGCGCTTCCTCCGCCGCTTCTTCTTCGCCATCTTCTCCACCGACCGTCTGTAGCTGTCACTAGCAGAGACGCCGGGGAAGAGCGGAGAGGAGGTCCCGGGATCATCGCCGTCGTCCTCCAGATCTGCACATCGCTGTGTATCCGGGAAGATACATCTGCTGGGGGAACTCGTTCCTCCTGTTCCCGGCTCCTGTCACCATCACAGGGATCTTTACTACAATGTCTATCGTACAGGACGCTGATTGTACGATGTGGCGACGACCTGGAGCTGCTGAGAGCCCAGAAGGGTAACACAGGCGATGGCTCCGCTGACTGCCGCCTCCCTGACCTGTGACCTCCCTGTACCCCGTATGTGCGGAGTATTGGGGGTGACAGATGCTCCACATCAGGAGATGATCCACATCGGCGGCTGATTGCAATGACCTGCTAAAATCTGGTCTCACCCATTGTGGAGCTGTGACCGCTGAGGCCTGTAATGGTGGAAGAGAACTGATAAGGGGCAGCTTCATAATGCGACTCACTCCCCAACCAGACGCATCTCCGGGGAGAAAACTGTGAGATATTCCTGGATTTATGTGACCCAACTATTGTGCAAAAGGGGAATATTGGGAGAAAAGAGGAGACACAAAATGCAATTTCTACACACAGAGCACAGCTGTATAGGGATGAGGTGGTGGCACTGATCATAAAGCTCTGCAGGGATGATGTGGTGGCACTGATGATACAGGTGTGCAGGGACGAGGTGGTGGCACTGATCATACAGCTCTGCAGGGATGAGGTTGTGGCACTGATCATACAGCTCTGCAGGGATGAGGTTGTGGCACTGATCATACAGCTCTGCGGCGACAAGGTGGTGGTACTGATCATACAGCTCTGCAGAGAGGAGGTGGTGGCACTGATCATACAGCTCTGAAGGGAATGTGTGGTGGCACTGATCATAAAGTTCTGCAGTGACGAGTTGGTAGCACTAATCATACTGCTTTTCAGGGAGGAGGTGGTGGCACTGATCATACAGCTCTGCAGGAATGAGGAGGTGGCACTGATCATACAGCTCTGCGGGGACAAGGTGGTGACACTGATAATACACCTCTGCGGCGACAAGGTGGTGGCACTGATCATACAGCTCTGCGGGGACAAGGTGTTGGTACTGATCATACAGCTCTGCAAGGACCAGGTGGTGGCACTTATCATACAGCTATGCAGAGAGGAGGTGGTGGCACTGATCATGCAGCTCTGCTCGGACAATGTGGTGGCACTTATGTTACAGCTTTGCGGGGACAAGGTGGTGGCAGTGATAATACAGCTCTACAAGGATGAGGTGGTGGTACTAATCATACAGCTCTGCAGGGAGGAGGTGGTGGCACTGATCATACAGCTCTACGGGGACAAGATGGTGGCACTGATCATAAAGCTCTGAGGGGATGACGTGGTGGCACTGATCAAATAGCTCTGCAGGGATTCGGTGGTGGCACTGATCGTACAGCTCTGCAAGGAGTTGGCGGTGGCACTGATCATACAACTTTGCGGCGACAAGGTGGTGGCACTGATCATACAGGTCTGCAGGTAAAAGGTGGTGGCACTGAACATACAGCTCAGCGCGGACAAGATGGTAGCACTGATCAGACAGCTCTACATGGAGGAGGTTGTGGCACTGAACATACTGGTTTGCAGGGATGAGGTAGTGGCACTGATCATACAGCTGTGCCTGGATGAGGTGGTTGCACTGATCATACAGCTCTGCAGGGAAAAGTTGGTGACACTGATCATACACCTCTGCAGCAACAAGGTGGTGGTACTGATCATACAGCTCTGCGGGGACAAGATGGTGGCACTGATCATAAAGCTCTGCAGGGATGATGTGGTGGCACTGATCATACAGGTCTGCAGGGATGAGGTGGTAGCACTCATCATACATCTCTGCAGGGACGAGGTGGTGGCACTGGTCAAATAGCTCTGCAGGGATTAGGTGGTGGCACTGATCTTACAGCTCTGCAAGGAGTAGGCGGTGGCACTGATCATACAGCTCTGCGGGGACTAGGTGGTGGTACTGATCATACAGCTCTGTGCTGACCAACTGATGGCACTGATCATACAGCTTTGCGGTGACAATGTGGTGGCACTGATTATACAGTTCTGCGGCGACAACGTGGTAGTACTGATCATACAGCTCTGCATGGAAAGGTGGTGGCACTGCACAAGCAGCTCTGCAGGGAAACGGTGGTGGCACTGAACATACAGCTCAGCGCGGACAAGGTGGTGGCACTGATCAGACAGCTCTACAGGGAGGAGGTGTTGGCACTGTACATACTTGCTTGCAGGGATGAGGTAGTGGCACTGATCATACACCTCTGCAGGGATGAGGTGATGGCACTGAAGATACAGCTCTGCAGGGATGAGGTGGTTGCACTGATCATAAGGCTCTGCAGGTACAAGGTTGTGTCACTGATCTTAAAGCTCTGCAGGGATGAGGTGGTGGCACTGATCATACAGTTCTGCGGGGATCAGGTGGTGGCACTGATCATACAGCTCTGTGTGGATAAGATGGTGGCAATGATAATACAGCTCTGCAGGGAGGAGTTGGTGGCACTGATCATACAGCTCTGCAAGGATGAGGTGTTGGAACTGATCATACAGCTTTGCGGGGACAATGTGGTTGCACTGATTATAAATCTCTTTAGGGATAAGTTGGAGGCACTGATCATGCGGTTCTGCAAGGATGAGGTTGTGGCACTGATCATACAGCTGTGCGGGGACAAGGTGGTGGTACTGATCATACAGCTCTGCAGGGAGGAGGTGGTGGCGCTGAACATACAGCTCTGCAGGGAAAAGGTGGTGGCACTGAACATACAGCTCAGCTTGGACAAGGTGTTGGTACTGATCAGACAGCTCTACAGGGAGGAGGTGGTTGCACTGATCATACACCTCTGTGGGGAGGAGGCGGTGGCACTGATCATAAGGCTCTGTAGGGACAAGGTTGTGTCACTGATCTTACAGCTCTGCAGGGATGAGGTGGTGCACTGATCATACAGTTCTGCGGGGAGGAGGTAGTGGCACTGATCACACAGATCTGCAGGGAGTAGGTGGTGGCACTGATCATACAGCTCTGTGTGGATAAAATGGTGGCACTGATCATACAGCTCTGCAGGGAGGTGTTGGTGGCACTGATCATACAGCTCTGCAGGGAAGAGGTGGTGACACTGATCATAAAGCTCTGCAAGGATGATGTGTTGGCACTGATCATACAGTTTTGCGGGGACAATGTGGTTGCATTGATTATATATCTCTTTAGGGATAAGTTGGAGGCACTGATCATGCGGTTCTGCAGAGATGAGGTTGTGGCACTGATCATACAGCTCTGCAGGGATGAGGTGGTGGCACTGATCATACAGCTCTGCAGGGAGGAGGTGGTGGCACTGATCATACAGCTCAGCAGGGAGGAGTTGGTGGCACTGATCATACAGCTCTGCAGGGAAGAGGTGGTGACACTGATCATACAATTCTGCAAGGATGAGGTGTTGGCACTGATCATACAGCTTTGCGGGGACAATGTGGTTGCACTGATTATATATCTATTTAGGGATAAGTTGGAGGCACTGATCATGCGGTTCTGCAGGCATGAGGTTGTGGCACTGATCATACAGCTCTGCGGGGATAAGGTGGTGACACTGATCATTCACCTCTGCGGCGACAAGGTGGTGGTACTGATCATACAGCTCTGCAGGGAGGAGGTGGTGGCACTGATCACACAGCTCTGAAGGGAATAGGTGGTGGCACTGATCATACAGTTCTGCAGTGACGAGGTGGTGGCACTAATCATACATCTTTGCAGGGATGAGGTAGTGGCACAGATCATACAGCCCTGCAGGGACGAGGTAGTGGCACTGATCTTACAGCTCTGCTGGGACAAGGTGGTGACACTGATCATACACCTCTGTGGCGACAAGTTGGTGGTACTGATCATAGAGCTCTGCAAGGGCCAGGTGGTGGCACTGATCATAAAGCTCTGCAGGGAAAAGTTGGTGGCACTAATCATACAGCTCTGTAGGGACGAGGTGTTGGCACTTATCATACAGCCGTGCACAGACAAGGTGGTTGCACTGATCATACATCGTTACGGGGACAATGTGGTTGCACTGATTATACATCTCTTTAGGGATAAGTTGGAGGCACTGATCATCCATTTCTGCAGGGATGAGGTTGTGGCACTGATCATACAGCTCTGCAGGGATGAGGCAGTGGCAGTAATCATACAGCTCTGCAGGGGCGAGGTGGTGGCACTGATCATACTTCTTTGTGGTGACTAGGTGGTGGTACAGATCATACAGGTCTGCAGGGATGTGTTGGCAGTACTGGTCATACTGCTCTGCAGGGAATAGATGGTGGCACTGATCATACAGTTCTGATGATATTGGAGACTGCGGACAGACAGTCACTGGCGTTCTGTATTACAGAGGGGTAAGGTCAGGGGAAGACGTATACAGTTGTGTGTCATCAGCATAAAGATGGTACCGAAAGCCAAATTTGCTGATGGTCTGTCCAATTGGGGCTGTATAGAGAGAGAAGAGATGGGGGCCAAGGACTGAGCCCTGAGGTACCCAGACAGCAAGAGGAAGAGGAAATGAAGTGGAGCCAGAGAACAAAACACTGAAGAACTCTGCAGGGACGAGGTGGTGGCACCGATCATACAGGTCAGCAGGGACGAGGTGGTGGCACTCATTATAGAACTCTGCAGGGATGAAGTGGTGGCACTGATCATACAGCTCTGCGGGGGAGGAGGAGGTGGCACTGATCATACAGGCCAAAAATGGGGGACGGGGTATAGCATGCAGATGGAGAGCACATTGATGCTGGAAAGAGCCTTTGTGTTGCAGTCAGGTGAGCAGGACAGATCTAAGCTCTCTCCCCACGGATCCAGCGGGCTAGCTGGATATCTTTGGGCATGATGGTGACCCTCTTAGCGTGGATCGCGCACAGATTTGTGTCCTCAAACAGCCAAGATGGTGGACTGATCATACAGCTCTGTAGTGACGAGGTGGTGGCACTGATCATGCAGTTCTGCAGGGATGAGGTTGTGGCACTGATCATACAGCTCGGCAGGGATGAGGTAGTGGCACAGATCATACAGCTCTGCAGGGAGGAGAGGAGGTAGTGGCACAGATCATACAGCCCTGCAGGGATGAGGTGGTGGCACTGATCATACACCTCTGCGGCGACAAGGTGGTGGCACGGATCCTACAGCTCTGCGAGGACCAGGTGGTGGCACTGATCGTAAAGCTCTGCAGAGGTGGTGGTGGCACTGATTAGACAGCTTTGCAGGGAGTAGGTGGTGGCACTGATCATACAGCTCTGCGGGGACAAAGTGGTGGCACTTATGTTACAGCTTTGCGGGGAAAAGGTTGTGGCACTGATCATACAGCTCTGCAGGGAGGAGTTGGTGGCACTGATCATACAGCTCTGTGCTGACCAACTGGTGGCACTGATCATGCAACTTTGCGGTGACAAGGTGATGGCACTGATTATACAGTTCTGCGGTGACAAGGTGCTGGCACTGTTCATACAGGTCTGAAGGGAAAAGGAGGTGACACTGAACATACAGCTCAGCGCGGACAAGGTGGTGGCACTGATCAGACAGCTCTACAGGGAGGAGGTGGTGGCACTGATCATACAGCTCTGTGCTGACCAACTGGTGGCACTGATCATGCAACTTTGCGGTGACAAGGTGATGGCACTGATTATACAGTTCTGCGGTGACAAGGTGGTGGCACTGATCAAACAGCTCTGCAGGGATTAGGTGGTGGCACTGATCATACAGCTCTGTGCTGACCAACTGGTGGCACTGATCATGCAACTTTGCGGTGACAAGGTGATGGCACTGATTATACAGTTCTGCGGTGACAAGGTGGTGGCACTGATCATACAGGTCTGAAGGGAAAAGGAGGTGACACTGAACATACAGCTCAGCACGGACAAGGTGGTGGCACTGATCAGACAGCTCTACAGGGAGGAGGTTTTGGCACTGAACATCCTGGTTTGCAGGGATAAGGTAGTGGCTCTGATCATACAGCTCTGCAGGTATGAGGTGGTGGCACTGAAGATTCAGCTCTGCAGGGATGAGGTGGTTGCAATGATCATACAGCTCTGTGGGGACAAGGTTGTGTCACTGATCTTACAGATCGGCAGGGAGTATGTGGTGGCATTGATCATTCAGCTCTGTGTGGATAAGATGGTGGCACTGATAATGCAGCTCTGCAGGGAAGAGGTGGTGACACTGATCATACAGCTCTGCAAGGACGAGGTGTTGGCACTGATCATACAGCTTTGCGGGGACAATGTGGTTGCACTGATTATACATCTCTTTAGGGATAAGTTGGAGGCACTGATCATGCAGTTATGCAGGGATGAGGTTGTGGCACTGATCATACAGCTCTGCAGGTATGAGTTAGTGGCACTGATCATACAGCTCTGAAGGGATGAGGTAGTGGCACAGATCACACAGCTCTGCAGGGATGAGGATGTGGCACTGATCATACAGCTCTGCGGGGACAAGGTGGTGACACTGATAATATACCTCTGCGGCGACAAGGTGGTGGTACTGATCATACAGCTCTGCAGAGAGGAGGTGGTGGTACTGATCATACAGCTCTGAAGGGAATAGGTGGTGGCACTGATCATAAAGTTCTGCAGTGACGAGTTGGTGGCACTAATCATACTGCTTTGCAGGGAGGAGGTGGTGGCACTGATCATACAGCTTTGCGTGGACAAGGTGGTGGCACTGATCATATAGCTCTGAGGGGATGATGTGGTGGACTGATCAAATAGCTCTGCAGGGATTAGGTGGTGGCAATGATCATACAGCTCTGCAAGGAGTAGGCGGTGGCACTGATCTTACAGCTCTGTGCTGACCAACTGGTGGCACTGATCATACAACTTTGTGGTGACAAGGTGGTGGCACTGATTATACAGTTCTGCGGCTACAAGGTGGTGGCACTGATCATACAGCTCTGCAGTGACGAGGTTGTGGCAATGATCATGCAGTTCTGCAGGGATGATTCAGTAGCACAGATCATACAGCCCTGCAGGGATGAAAGGGTGGCACTGATCATAGAGCTCTGCAGGGAAAAGTTGGTGACACTGATCATACACCTTTGTGGTGACAAGGTGATGGTACTGATCATACAGCTCTGCAAGGACCAGGTGGTGGCACTGATCATAAAGCTCTGCAGGGATGAGGTGGTGGCACTGATCATACAGCTCTGCAGAGAGGAGGTGGTGGCACTGATCATACACCTCTGCGGGGACAAGGTGGTGACACTGATTATACACGTCTGTGGCGACGAGGTGCTGGTACTGATCATACAGCTCTGCAGGGAGGAGGTGGTGGCACTGATCATACACCTCTGCAGCAACAAGGTGGTGGTACTGATCATACAGCTCTGCGGGGACAAGATGGTGGCACTGATCATAAAGCTCTGCAGGGATGATGTGGTGGCACTGATCATACAGGTCTGCAGGGATGAGATAGTGGCTCAGATCATACAGCTCTACAGGGACAAGGTGGTGACACTGATTATACACGTCTGTGGCGACAAGGTGCTGGTACTGATCATACAGCTCTGCAGGGAGGAGGTGGTGGCACTGATCATACCGCTCTGAAGGGAATAGGTGGTGGCACTGATCATAAAGTTCTGCAGTGACGAGGTGGTGGCACTAATCATACTGCTTTGCAGGGAGGAGGTGGTGGCACAGATCATACAGCTCTGCAGAGAGGAGGTGGTGGCACTGATTATACAGCTTTGCAGGGAGGAGTTGGTGGCACTGATCATACAGCTCTGCAGGGAGTAGGTGGTGGCACTGATCATACAGCTCTCCCGGGACAATTTGATGGCACTGATCATACAGCTCTGCTCGGACAAAGTGTTGGCACTTATGATACAGCTTTGTGGGGACAAGGTGGTGGCACTGATCATACAGCTCTGCAGTGACGAGGTCGTGGCACTGATCATGCAGTTCTGCAGGGATGATTCAGTAGCACAGATCATACAGCCCTGCAGGGATGAAGTGGTGGCACTGATCATACAGCTCTGCAGGGAAAAGTTGGTGACACTGATCATACACCTCTGTGGCGACAAGGTGGTGGTACTGATCATACAGCTCTGCAAGGACCAGGTGGTGGCACTGATTATAAAGCTCTGCAGGGATGAGGTGGTGGCACTGATCATACAGCTCTGCAGAGAGGAGGTGGTGGCACTGATTATACAGCTTTACAGGGAGGAGATGGTGGCACTGATCATACAGCTCTGTGTGGACAATTTGATGGCACTGATCATACAGCTCTGCTCGGACAAAGTAGTGGCACTTATGATACAGCTTTGCGGGGACAAGGTGGTGGCACTGAACATATAGCTCAGCGTGGACAAGGTGGTGGCTCTGATCTTAAAGCTCTACAAGGATTAGGTGGAGGTACTAATCATACAGCTCTGCAGGGAGGAGGTGGTGGCACTGATCATACAGCTCTGCGGGGACAAGATGGTGGCTCTAATCATAAAGCTCTGCAGGGATGAGGTGGTGGCACTGATCATACAGCTTTGCGTGGACAAGGTGGTGGCACTGATCATGTAGCCCTGAGCGGAGGACGTGGTGGCACTGATCATACAGCTCTGCAAGGAAAAAATAACTCAAAGATGGATGGGAATGAGAAATCCCACAGGATAAAAAAGATGCTACATGAATGATAAAAATAATAACAATGATAATAATAAATGGCACAATTTTTATTTTTTTAAATAAAGATGCCTTTATTAAAATATTGACACAACAATTAAGTGCATTAAAAAAAAAAAAATTATATATATATATATATATATATATATATATATATATATATATATATTAGAGTATACAATCAGATTAGCCAAAACCAATCCATATCAAAAAGGCTTAATTAATGAACCAGGTACAAAAATGCATATATATAGTGACACAAGGATAATTACATAAAAAGAAAATAAATTTATGTATAATGAATGTGCCCAAAGTGCAGAGGTGCAGCTGTGCAAAAAATTCAAATCGCACTAAGGCGTGTGCAACAAAACACAAAGTGTAAAATACCTGTAAGCCGATTGACTCTATGTGAGTTGTATAAGAACATGCCCCGACGGGCGTTTCGGAAATAAATCTCCTTCGTCAGGTGGATAGATACGCCTGCAAGGAGTAGGCGGTGGCACTGATCATACAGCTCTGCGGGGACTAGGTGGTGGCACTGATCATACAGCTTTGCGGTGGCAATGTGGTGGCACTGATTATACAGTTCTGCGGCGAGAAGGTGGTGACACGGATCATACAGCTCTGCATGGAAAGGTGGTGGCACTGAACAAACAGCTCTGCAGGGAAAAGGTGGTGGCACTGATGAGACAGCTCTACAGGGAGGAGGTGGTGGCACTGAACATACTTGATTGCCGGGATGAGGTAGTGGCACTGATTATACAGCTCTGCAGGGATGAGGTGGCGGCACTGAAGATACAGGTCTGCAGGGATGAGTTGGTTGCACTGATCATAAGGATCTGCAGGGACAAGGTTGGGTCACTGATCTTAAAGCTCTGCAGGGATGAGGTGGCACTGTTCATACAGTTCTGCAGGGAGGAGGTGGTGGCACTGATCATACAGCTCTGTGTGGATAAGATGGTGGCAATGATCATACAGCTCTGCAGGGAGGAGGTGGTGGCACTGATCATACAGCTCTGTGTGGATAAGATGGTGGCAATGATCATACAGCTCTACAGGGAGGAGGTGGTGGCACTGAACATACTTGTTTACAGGGATGAGGTAGTGGCACTGATCATACAGCTCTGCAGGGATGAGGTGGTGGCACTGACGATACAGCTCTGCAGGGATGAGGTGGTTGCACTGATCATACAGCTCTTTGGGGAGGAGGCGGTGGCACTGATCATAAGGCTCTGCAGGGACAAGGTTGTGTCACTGATCTTACAGCTCTGCATGGATGAAGTGGTGGCACTGATCATACAGTTCTGCAGGGAGGAGGTGGTGGCACTGATCATACAGCTCTTCAGGGAGGAGGTGGTGGCACTGATCACACAGCTCTGCAGGGAGTAGGTTGTGGCACTGATAATTCAGCTCTGTGTGGCTAAGATGGTGGCACTGATCATACAGCTCTGCAGGGAGGAGTTGGTGGCACTGATCATACAGCTCTGCAGGGAAGAGGAGGTGACACTTATCATACAGATCTGCAAGGATGAGGTGTTGGCACTGATCATACAGCTTTGCGGGGACAATGTGGTGGCACTGATCATACACCTCTGCGGTGACAAGGTGGTGGTACTGATCATACAGCTCTGCATGGAGAAGGTGGTGGCACTGATCATACAGTTCTGCAGTGACGATTTGGTGGCACTAATGGTACAGCTCTGCAGGGATGAGGTAGTGGCACAGATCATACAGCTCTGCGGGGACAATGTGGTGACACTGATCATAGAGCCCTGCAAGGGCCAGGTGGTGGCACTGATCATAAAGATCTGCAGGGAAGAGTTGGTGGCACTGATCATACAGCTCTGCGGGGACAATGTGGTGACACTGATCATAGAGCCCTGCAAGGGCCAGGTGGTGGCACTGATCATAAAGATCTGCAGGGAAGAGTTGGTGGCACTGATCATACAGCTCTGCAGGGACGAGGTGTTGGCACTTATCATACAGCCTTGCGCAGACAAGGTGGTGGCACTGATCATACATCTTTACGGGGACAATGTTTTTATACTGATTATACATCTCTTTAGGGATAAGTTGGAGGCACTGATCATGTGGTTCTGCAAGGATGAGGTTGTGGCACTGATCATACAGCTCTGCAGAGAGGAGGTGGTGGCACTGATCATACAGCACTGTGTGGACAATTTGATAGCACTGATCATACATCTCTGCTCGGACAAAGTGGTGGCACTTATGATACAGCTTTGCGGGGACAAGGTGGTGGCACTGATCTTATAGCTTTGCAAGGATGAGGTGGAGGTACTAATCATACTGCTCTGCAGTGAAGAGGTGGTGGCACTGATTATACAGCTCAGCGCGGACAAGGTGGTGGCACTGATCAGACAGCTCTACAGGAAGGAGGTGGTGGCACTGAAAATACTTGTTTGCCGGGATGAGGTAGTGGCACTGATTATACAGCTCTGCAGGGGTGAGGTGGTGGCACTGAAGATACAGTTCTGCAAGGATGAGGTGGTTGCACTGATCATAAGTCTCTGCAGGGACAAGGTTGAGTCACTGATCTTAAAGCTCTGCAGGGATGAGATGGTGGCACTGATCATACAGTTCTGCGGGGAGGAGGTGGTGGCATTGATCATACAGCTCTGCAGGGAGGAGGTGGTGGCACTGATCACACAGCTCTGCAGGGAGTAGGTGGTGGCACTGATCATACAGCTCTGTGTGGATAAGATGGTGGCAATGATCTTGCAGCTCTGCAGGGAGGAGTTGGTGGCACTGATCATACAGCTCTGCAAGGATGATGTGTTGGCACTGATCATACAGCTTTGCGGGGACAATGTGGTTGCACTGATTATATATCTCTTTAGGGATAAGTTGGAGGCACTGATCATGCGGTTCTGCAGGGATGAGGTTGTGGCACTGATCATACAGCTCTACGGGGACAAGGTGGTGGTACTGATCATACAGCTCTGCAGGGAGGAGGTGGTGGCGCTGTACATACAGCACTGCAGGGAAAGGTGGTGGCACTGAACATACAGCTCAGCGTGGACAAAGTGGTGGTACTGATCAGACAGCTCTACAGGGAGGAGTTGGTGGCACTGAACATACAGCACTGCAGGGAAAGGTGGTCGCACTGAACATACAGCTCAGCACGGACATAGTGGTGGTACTGATCAGACAGCTCTACAGGGAGGAGGTGGTGGCACTGAACATACTTGTTTGCAGGGATGAGGTAGTGTCACTGATCTTACAGCTCTGCAGGGATGAGGTGGTGGCACTGAAGATACAGCTCTGCAGGGATGAGGTGGTTGCACTGATCATACAGCACTGTGGTGAGGAGGCGGTGGCACTGACCATAAGGCTCTGCAGGGACAAGGTTGTGTCACAGATCTTACAGCTCTGCAGGGATGAGGTGGTGGCACTAATTATACAGTTCAGCAGGGAGGAGGTAGTGGCACTGATCATACAGCTCTTCAGGGAGGAGGTGGTGGCACTGAAAACACAGCTCTGCAGGGAGAAGTTGGTGGCACTGATCATACAGCTCTGCAGGGAAGAGGTGGTGACACTGATCATACACCTCTGCGGCCACAAGGTGGTGGTACTGATCATACAGCTCTGCAGGGAGGAGGTGGTGGCACTGATCACACAGCTCTGAAGGGAATAGGTGGTGGCACTGATCATACAGTTCTGCAGTGACGAGGTGGTGGCACTAACCATACAGTTCTGAAGTGACGAGGTGGTGGCACTTATCATACAGCTTTGCAGGGATGAGGTAGTGGCACAGATCGTACAGCTCTGCAGGGAAGAGGTGGTGACACTGATCATACAGTTTTGCAAGGATGAGGTGTGGCACTGATCATACAGCTTTGCGGGGACAATGTGGTTGCACTGATTATATATATATATCTTTAGGGATAAGTTGGAGGCACTGATCATGCGGTTCTGCAGGGATGAGGTTGTGGCACTGATCATACAGCTCTGCGGGGACAAGGTGGTGACACTGATCATACACCTCTGCGGCGACAAGGTGGTGGTACTGATCATACAGCTCAACAGGGAGGAGGTGGTGGCACTGATCATACAGTTCTGCAGTGATGAGGTGGTGGCACTAATCATACAGTTCTGCAGTGACGAGGTGGTGGCACAGATCATACAGCCCTGCAGGGACGAGGTGGTGGCACTGATCTTATAGCTCTGCGGGGACAAGGTGGTGACACTGATCATACACCTCTGCGGCGACATGGTGGTGGTACGGATCATACAGCTCTGCAGGGAGGAAATGGTGGCACTGATCATGCAGCTCTGCTCGGACAAAGTGGTGGCACTTATGTTACAGCTCAGCGTGGACAAGGTGGTGGCACTGATCTTAAAGCTCTACAAGGATGAGGTGATGGTTCTAATCATACAGCTTTGCAGGGAGGAGGTGGTGGCACTGATCATACAGCTCTGCGGGGACAAGATGGTGGCACTGATCATAAAGCTCTGCAGGGACGAGGTGGTGGCACTGATCATACAGCTTTGCGTGGACAAGGCGGTGGCACTGATCATATAGCTCTGAGGGGATGACGTGGTGGCACTGATCAAATAGCTCTGCAGGGATTAGGTGGTGGCAATGATCATACAGCTCTGCAAGGAGTAGGCGGTGGCACTGATCATACAGCTCTGCGGGTACTAGGTGGTGGTACTGATCATACTGCTCTGTGCTGACCAACTGGTGGCACTGATCATACAACTTTGTGGTGACAAGGTGGTGGCACTGATTATACAATTCTGCGGCTACAAGGTGGAGGCACTGATCACACAGGTCTGCAGGGAAAAGGTGGTGGCACTGAACATACAGCTCAGCACGGACAAGGTGGTGGCACTGATCAGACAGCTCTACAGGGAGGAGGTTGTGGCACTGAACATACTAGTTTGCAGGGATGAGGTAGTGGCACTGATCATACAGCTCTGCAGGTATGAGGTGGTGTCACTGAAGATACAGCTGTGCAGGGATGAGGTGGTTGCACTGATCATGCAGCTCTGTGGGGAGGAGTTGGTGGCACTGATCATGCAACTCTGCAAGGACGAGGTGTTGGCACTGATCATACAGCTTTGCGGGGACAATGTGGTTGCACTGATTATACATCTCTTTAGGGACAAGTTGGAGGCACTGATCATGCAGTTCTGCAGGGATGAGGTTGTGGCACTGATCATACAGCTCTACAGGGATGAGATAGTGGCTCAGATCATACAGCTCTGCAGGGACGAGGAGGTGGCACTGATCATACACCTCTGCGGGGACAATGTGGTGACACTGATTATACACGTCTGTGGCGACAAGTTGCTGGCACTGATCATACAGCTCTGCAGGGAGGAGGTGGTGGCACTGATCATACAGCTCTGCAGGGAGGAGGTGGTGGCACTGATCATACAGCTCTGAAGGGAATAGGTGGTGGCACTGATCATAAAGTTCTGCAGTGACGAGGTAGTGGCACTAATCATACAGCTCAGCAGGGAGGAGGTGGTGGCACTGATCATACAGCTCAGCAGGGAGGAGGTGGTGACACTGATTATACAGCTCTGCAGGGATGAGGTAGTGGCACAGATCCTACAGACCTGCAGGGACAAGGTGGTGGCACTAATCATACAGCTTTGCGGGGACAATGTGGTTGCACTGATTATACATCTCTTTAGGTATAAGTTGGAGGCACTGATCATGCGGTTCTGAAGGGATGAGGTTGTGGCACTGATCATACAGCTCTGCAGGGATGAGGTAGTGGCACAGATCATACAGCTCTGCAGGGATGAGGTAGTGGCACAGATCATACAGCTCTGCAGAGAGGAGATGGTGACACTGATTATACAGCTTTGCAGTGAGGATATGGTGGCACTGATCATACAGCTCTGCGGGGACAATTTGATGGCACTGATCATACAGCTCTGCTCGGACAAAGTGTTGGCACTTATGATACAGCTTTGTGGGGACAAGGTGGTGGCACTGATCATACAGCTCTGCAGTGACGAGGTCGTGGCACTGATCATGCAGTTCTGCAGGGATGATTCAGTAGCACAGATCATACAGCCCTGCAGGGATGAAGTGGTGGCACTGATCATACAGCTCTGCAGGGAAAAGTTGGTGACACTGATCATACACCTCTGTGGCGACAAGGTGGTGGTACTGATCATACAGCTCTGCAAGGACCAGGTGGTGGCATTGATCATAAAGCTCTGCAGGGATGAGGTGGTGGCACTGATCATACAGCTCTGCAGAGAGGAGGTGGTGGCACTGATTATACAGCTTTACAGGGAGGAGATGGTGGCACTGATCATACAGCTCTGTGGGGACAATTTGATGGCACTGATCATACAGCTCTGCTCGGACAAAGTAGTGGCACTTATGATACAGCTTTGCGGGGACAAGGTGGTGGCACTGAACATATAGCTCAGCGTGGACAAGGTGGTGGCTCTGATCTTAAAGCTCTATAAGGATTAGGTGGAGGTACTAATCATACAGCTCTGCAGGGAGGAGGTGGTGGCCCTGATCATACAGCTCTGCGGGGACAAGATGGTGACACTAATCATAAAGCTCTGCAGGGATGAGGTGGTGGCACTGATCATACAGCTTTGCGTGGACAAGGTGGTGGCACTGATCATGTAGCCCTGAGCGGAGGACGTGGTGGCACTGATCATACAGCTCTGCAAGGAAAAAATAACTCAAAGATGGATGGGAATGAGAAATCCCACAGGATAAAAAAGATGCTACATGAATGATAAAAATAATAACAATGATAATAATAAATGGCACAATTTTTATTTTTTTAAATAAAGATGCCTTTATTAAAATATTGACACAACAATTAAGTGCATTAAAATATATATATATATATATA
This sequence comes from Dendrobates tinctorius, assembly GCF_039654945.1. Classification (NCBI taxonomy): domain Eukaryota; kingdom Metazoa; phylum Chordata; class Amphibia; order Anura; family Dendrobatidae; genus Dendrobates; species Dendrobates tinctorius. The sequence goes on along the minus strand of NW_027361869.1, from coordinate 7,845,197 downwards.
TATATATATATATATATATACATTAGAGTATACAATCACATTAGCCATGTGTTTATGGATAATGGAAAACCAATCCATATCAAAAATTCTTAATTAATGAACCAGGTACAAAAATGCATATATATAGTGACACAAGGATAATTACATAAAAAGAAAATAAATATATGTATAATGAATGTGCCCAAAGTGCAGAGGTGCAGCTGTGCAAAAAATTCAAATCGCACTAAGGCGTGTGCAACAAAACACAAGGTGTAAAATACCTGTAAGCCGATTGACGCTACGTGAGTTGTATAAGAACATGCCCCCACGGGCGTTTCAGAAATAAATCTCCTTCGTCAGGTGGATAGATACGCCTGCAAGGAGTAGGCGGTGGCACTGATCATACAGCTCTGCGGGGACTAGGTGGTGGTAATGATCATACAGCTCTGTGCTGACCAACTGGTGGCACTGATCATACAGCTTTGCGGTGACAATGTGGTGGCACTGATTATACAGTTCGGCGGCGACAGGGTGGTGACACTGATCATACAGCTCTGCATGGAAAGGTGGTGGCACTGAACAAACAGCTCTGCAGGGAAAAGGTGGTGGCACTGAACATACAGCTCAGCGCGGACAGGGTGGTGGCACTGATCAGACAGCTCTACAGGGAGGAGGTGGTGGCACTGAACATACTTGTTTGCCGGGATGAGGTAGTGGCACTGAACATACAGCTCAGCGAGGACAAGGAGGTGGTACTGATCAGACAGCTCTACAGGGAGGAGGTGGTGGCACTGAACATACTTGTTTACAGGGATGAGGTAGTAGCACTGAACATACAGCTCTGCAGGGATGAGGTGGTTGCACTGATCATACAGCTCTTTGGGAAGGAGGCGGTGGCACTGATCATAAGGCTCTGCAGGGACCAGGTTGTGTCACTGATCTTACAGCTCTGCATGGATGAGGTGGTGGCACTGATCATACAGTTCTGCAGGGAGGAGGTGGTGGCACTGATCATACAGCTTTGCGGGGACAATGTGGTTGCACTGATTATATATGTCTTTAGGGATAAGTTGGAGGCACTGATCATGCGGTTCTGCAGGGATGAGGTTGTGGCACTGATCATACTGCTCTGCGGGGACAAGGTGGTGACACTGATCATACACCTCTGCGGCGACAAGGTGGTGGTACTGATCATACAGCTCTGCAGGGAGGAGGTGGTGGCACTGATCACACAGCTCTGAAGGGAATAGGTGGTGGCACTGATCATACAGCTCTGCAGGGAATAGATGGTGGCACTGATCATAGAGTTCTGATGATATTGGAGACTGCGGACAGACTGTCACTGGCGTTCTGTATTACAGAGGGGTAAGGTCGGGGGAAGACGTATACAGTTGTGTGTCATCAGCATAAAGATGCTACCGAAAGCCAAATTTGCTGATGGTCTGTCCAATTGGGGCTGTATAGAGCAAGAAGAGATGGGGGCCAAGGACTGAGCCCTGAGGTACCCAGAAAGCAAGAGGAAGAGGAGATGAAGTGGAGCCAGCGAACAAAACACTGAAGAACTCTGCAGAGACGAGGTGGTGGCACCGATCATACAGGTCAGCAGGGACGAGGTGGTGGCACTCATTATAGAGCTCTGCAGGGATGAAGTGGTGGCACTGATCATACAGCTCTGCGGGGAGGAGGAGGTGGCACTGATCATACAGGCCAAAATTGGGGTACTGTGTATGGCATGCGGATGGAGAGCACATTGATGCTGGAAAGAGCATTTGTGTTGCAGTCAGGAGGGCAGGACAGATCTAAGCTCTCTCCCCACGGATCCGGCGGGCTAGCTGGATATCTTTGGGCATGATGGTGACCCTCTTAGCGTGGATCGCGCACAGATTTGTGTCCTCAAACAGCCAAGATGGTGGCACTGATCATACAGCTCTGCATTGACGAGGTGGTGGAACTGTTCATGCAGTTCTGCAGGGATGAGGTTGTGGCACTGATCATACAGCTCTGCAGGGAGGAGAGGAGGTAGTGGCACAGATCATACAGCCCTGCAGTGACGAGGTGGTGGCACTGAACATGCTTGTTTGCCGGGATGAGGTAGTGGCACTGATTATACAGCTCTGCAGGGATGAGGTGGCGGCACTGAAGATACAGGTCTGCAGGGATGAGTTGGTTGCACTGATCATAAGGATCTGCAGGGACAAGGTTGTGTCACTGATCTTAAAGCTCTGCAGGGATGAGGTGGTGGCACTGTTCATACAGTTCTGCAGGGAGGAGGTGGTGGCACTGATCATACAGCTCTGTGTGGATAAGATGGTGGCAATGATCATACAGCTCTGCAGGGAGGAGGTGGTGGCACTGATCATACAGCTCTGTGTGGATAAGATGGTGGCAATGATCATACAGCTCTACAGGGAGGAGGTGGTGGCACTGAACATACTTGTTTACAAGGATGAGGTAGTGGCACTGATCATACAGCTCTGCAGGGATGAGGTGGTGGCACTGACGATACAGCTCTGCAGGGATGAGGTGGTTGCACTGATCATACAGCTCTTTGGGGAGGAGGCGGTGGCACTGATCATAAGGCTCTGCAGGGACAAGGTTGTGTCACTGATCTTACAGCTCTGCATGGATGAAGTGGTGGCACTGATCATACAGTTCTGCAGGGAGGAGGTGGTGGCACTGATCATACAGCTCTTCAGGGAGGAGGTGGTGGCACTGATCACACAGCTCTGCAGGGAGTAGGTTGTGGCACTGATAATACAGCTCTGTGTGGCTAAGATGGTGGCACTGATCATACAGCTCTGCAGGGAGGAGTTGGTGGCACTGATCATACAGCTCTGCAGGGAAGAGGAGGTGACACTTATCATACAGATCTGCAAGGATGAGGTGTTGGCACTGATCATACAGCTTTGCGGGGACAATGTGGTTGCACTGATCATACACCTCTGCGGTGACAAGGTGGTGGTACTGATCATACAGCTCTGCATGGAGAAGGTGGTGGCACTGATCACACAGCTCTGAAGGGAATAGTTGGTGGCACTGATCATACAGTTCTGCAGTGACGATTTGGTGGCACTAATGGTACAGCTCTGCAGGGATGAGGTAGTGGCACAGATCATACAGCTCTGCGGGGACAATGTGGTGACACTGATCATAGAGCCCTGCAAGGGCCAGGTGGTGGCACTGATCATAAAGATCTGCAGGGAAGAGTTGGTGGCACTGATCATACAGCTCTGCGGGGACAATGTGGTGACACTGATCATAGAGCCCTGCAAGGGCCAGGTGGTGGCACTGATCATAAAGATCTGCAGGGAAGAGTTGGTGGCACTGATCATACAGCTCTGCAGGGACGAGGTGTTGGCACTTATCATACAGCCTTGCGCAGACAAGGTTGTGGCACTGATCATACATCTTTACGGGGACAATGTGGTTGTACTGATTATACATCTCTTTAGGGATAAGTTGGAGGCACTGATCATGTGGTTCTGCAAGGATGAGGTTGTGGCACTGATCATACAGCTCTGCAGAGAGGAGGTGGTGGCACTGATCATACAGCTCTGTGTGGACAATTTGATAGCACTGATCATACATCTCTGCTCGGACAAAGTGGTGGCACTTATGATACAGCTTTGCGGGGACAAGGTGGTGGCACTGAACATATAGCTCAGCATGGACAAGGTGGTGGCTCTGATCTTATAGCTTTGCAAGGATGAGGTGGAGGTACTAATCATACTGCTCTGCAGGGAAGAGGTGGTGGCACTGATTATACAGCTCAGCGCGGACAAGGTGGTGGCACTGATCAGACAGCTCTACAGGAAGGAGGTGGTGGCACTGAAAATACTTGTTTGCCGGTATGAGGTAGTGGCACTGAATATACAGCTCTGCAGGGGTGAGGTGGTGGCACTGAAGATACAGTTCTGCAAGGATGAGGTGGTTGCACAGATCATAAGTCTCTGCAGGGACAAGGTTGAGTCACTGATCTTAAAGCTCTGCAGGGATGAGGTGGTGGCACTGATCATACAGTTCTGCGGGAAGGAGGTGGTGGCATTGATCATACAGCTCTGCAGGGAGGAGGTGGTGGCACTGATCACACAGCTCTGCAGGGAGTAGGTGGTGGCACTGATCATACAGCTCTGTGTGGATAAGATGGTGGCAATGATCATGCAGCTCTGCAGGGAGGAGTTGGTGGCACTGATCATACAGCTCTGCAAGGATGATGTGTTGGCACTGATCATACAGCTTTGCGGGGACAATGTGGTTGCACTGATTACATATCTCTTTAGGGATAAGTTGGAGGCACTGATCATTCGGTTCTGCAGGGATGAGGTTGTGGCACGGATCATACATCTCTGCGGGGACAAGGTGGTGGTACTGATCATACAGCTCTGCAGGGAGGAGGTGGTGGCGCTGAACATACAGCACTGCTGGGAAAGGTGGTGGCACTGAACATACAGCTCAGCGTGGACAAAGTGGTGGTACTGATCAGACAGCTCTACAGGGAGGAGTTGGTGGCACTGAACATACAGCACTGCAGGGAAAGGTGGTGGCACTGAACATACAGCTCAGCACGGACATAGTGGTGGTACTGATCAGACAGCTCTACAGGGAGGAGGTGGTGGCACTGAACATACTTGTTTGCAGGGATGAGGTAGTGTCACTGATCTTACAGCTCTGCAGGGATGAGGTGGTGGCACTGAAGATACAGCTCTGCAGGGATGAGGTGGTTGCACTGATCATACAGCACTGTGGTGAGGAGGCGGTGGCACTGACCATAAGGCTCTGCAGGGACAAGGTTGTGTCACAGATCTTACAGCTCTGCAGGGATGAGGTGGTGGCACTAATTATACAGTTCAGCAGGGAGGAGGTGGTGGCACTGATTATACAGCTCTTCAGGGAGGAGGTGGTGGCACTGAACACACAGCTCTGCAGGGAGAAGTTGGTGGCACTGATCATACAGCTCTGCAGGGAAGAGGTGGTGACACTGATCATACACCTCTGCGGCCACAAGGTGGTGGTACTGATCATACAGCTCTGCAGGGAGGAGGTGGTGGCACTGATCACACAGCTCTGAAGGTAATAGGTGGTGGCACTGATCATACAGTTCTGCAGTGACGAGGTGGTGGCACTAACCATACAGTTCTGAAGTGACGAGGTGGTGGCACTAATCATACAGCTTTGCAGGGATGAGGTAGTGGCACAGATCGTACAGCTCTGCAGGGAAGAGGTGGTGACACTGATCATACAGTTTTGCAAGGATGAGGTGTGGCACTGATCATACAGCTTTGCGGGGACAATGTGTTTGCACTGATTATATATATCTTTAGGGATAAGTTGGAGGCACTGATCATGCGGTTCTGCAGGGATGAGGTTGTGGCACTGATCATACAGCTCTGCGGGGACAAGGTGGTGACACTGATCATACACCTCTGCGGCGACAAGGTGGTGGTACTGATCATACAGCTCAACAGGGAGGAGGTGGTGGCACTGATCATACAGCTCTGAAGGGAATAGGTGGTGGCACAGATCATACAGCTCTGCAGGGAATAGATGGTGGCACTGATCATACGGTTCTGATGATATTGGAGACTGCGGGCAGACAGTCACTGGCGTTCTCTATTACAGAGGGGTAAGGTCGGGGGAAGACGTATACAGTTGTGTGTCATCAGCATAAAGATGGTACCGAAAGCCAAATTTGCTGATGGTCTGTCCAATTGGGGCTGTATAGAGAGGGAAGAGATGGGGGCCAAGGACTGAGCCCTGAGGTACCCAGACAGCAAGAGGAAGAGGAGATGAAGTGGAGCCAGCGAACAAAACACTGAAGAACTCTGCAGGGACGAGGTGGTGGCACCGATCATACAGGTCAGCAGGGACGAGGTGGTGGCACTCATTATAGAGCTCTGCCGGGATGAAGTGGTGGCACTGATCATACACCTCTGCAGCGACAAGGTGGTGGTACGGATCATACAGCTCTGCGAGGACCAGGTGGTGGCACTGATCATAAAGCTCTGCAGAGAGGAGGTGGTGGCACTGATTAGACAGCTTTGCAGGGAGGAGATGTTGGCTGTTGTGAGTTCATTTTCCCCTTCACTACTGAGGCCCAATGAACTCCCTCTTCTGGTAAAGAAAGGTAGTGAGCCTGATTATCAAACACCTGAGCCTAATGATGATGACTGGCTGGTGGAGTTACTGACTGGATATAAGGCCGCCGACGCCCTTCTGCCCTGCAGGTGATTTCTCTGTGGGATCCTTGGAAACCAGTCTGAATTCCTGGTCTTCTAAAGCTAAGTTTTCTGCTCGGCTTTTTGCATTTGTGCTTTGACTTTGTTTTGCTTTGTTTTTCTGGATTTCTGCCATTCCCTGCTGGGGTGAGCTGAATTCCTTTAGCTCTGTCTTCTGAAAATACCTGAGTGCTGATTTAGTTTTTGAAGCCTAGCTGCTTCAGGGTCTTTTTCCATATCAGCTTGTTGGCTTATGTCTTTGATATGGTTTTGGTAGATTGCAGACAGCAACCTTCCTTTCCTGTTCTGTTTAGTTAGCTTGGGCCCCATCGTTTGCTCAGCCTATCTTTCTATCTGTGTGAGTGTTTTTTCATCTTGCTTCACCGTCATTATATGTTGGGGGCTGCCTTTTACTTTGGGGTCTGCTCTGGGGCAGTTTAGATTTCCTTTTCTGTCTTTAGGCTATTTAGCTCTCCGGCTGTGATCGAGGGGTCTAGGGCACCGTAGGAACCCCCCACGGCTGCTGCTAGTTTTGTTGATAGGTTCATGGGTCTGCAATCTGATAGTTGCCAACTTCTCTGGTTTTCTGGACGTAGCTTCTATTTTTGTGTCTGCCTCCTACGCTGACTCAATCATAACAGTTGGCACTGATCATACAGCTCTGCAGGGAGTAAGTGGTGGCACTGATCATACAGCTCTGCGGGGACAAAGTGGTGGCACTTATGTTACAGCTTTGCGGGGACAAGGTCGTGGCACTGATCATACAGCTCTGCAGGAAGGAGTTGGTGGCACTGAACATACAGCTCAGCGTGGACAAGGTGGTGGCACTGATCTTAAAGCTCTACAAGGATGAGGTGGTGGTACTAATCATACAGCTCTGCAGGGAGTAGGTGGTGGCATTGATCATACAGCTCTGCGGGGACAAGATGGTGGCACTGATGATAAAGCTCTGCAGGGATGATGTGGTGGCACTGATCGTACAGGTCTGCAGGGATGAGGTGGTAGCACTCATCATATAGCTCTGCAGGGACAAGGTGGTGGCACTGATCATACAGCTTTGCGCGGACAAGGTGGTGGCACTGATCATATAGCTCTGAGGGGATGACGTGGTGGCACTGATCAAATAGCTCTGCAGGGATTAGGTGGTGGCAATGATCATACAGCTCTGCAAGGAGTAGGCGGTGGCACTGATCATACAGCTCTGCGGGTACTAGGTGGTGGTACAGATCATACTGCTCTGTGCTGACCAACTGGTGGCACTGATCATACAACTTTGTGGTGACAAGGTGGTGGCACTGATTATACAATTCTGCGGCTACAAGGTGGTGGCACTGATCACACAGGTCTGCAGGGAAAAGGTGGTGGCACTGAACATACAGCTCAGCACGGACAAGGTGGTGGCACTGATCAGACAGCTCTACAGGGAGGAGGTTGTGGCACTGAACATACTAGTTTGCAGGGATGAGGTAGTGGCACTGATCATACAGCTCTGCAGGTATGAGGTGGTGTCACTGAAGATACAGCTGTGCAGGGATGAGGTGGTTGCACTGATCATGCAGCTCTGTGGGGAGGAGTTGGTGGCACTGATCATGCAGCTCTGCAAGGACGAGGTGTTGGCACTGATCATACAGCTCTACAGGGATGAGATAGTGGCTCAGATCATACAGCTCTCCAGGGACGAGGAGGTGGCACTGATCATACACCTCTGCGGGGACAATGTGGTGACACTGATTATACACGTCTGTGGCGACAAGGTGCTGGTACTGATCATACAGCTCTGCAGAGAGGAGGTGGTGGCACTGATCATACAGCTCTGAAGGGAATAGGTGGTGGCACTGATCATAAAGTTCTGCAGTGACGAGGTGGTGGCACTAATCATACAGCTCAGCAGGGAGGAGGTGGTGGCACTGATCATACAGCTCAGCAGGGAGGAGGTGGTGACACTGATTATACAGCTCTGCAGGGATGAGGTAGTGGCACAGATCCTACAGACCTGCAGGGACAAGGTGGTGGCACTGATCATACAGCTTTGCGGGGACAATGTGGTTGCACTGATTATACATCTCTTTAGGTATAAGTTGGAGGCACTGATCATGCGGTTCTGAAGGGATGAGGTTGTGGCACTGATCATACAGCTCTGCAGGGATGAGGTAGTGGCACAGATCATACAGCTCTGCAGGGATGAGGTAGTGGCACAGATCATACAGCTCTGCAGAGAGGAGATGGTGACTCTGATTATACAGCTTTGCAGTGAGGATATGGTGGCACTGATCATACAGCTCTGCGGGGACAATTTGATGGCACTGATCATACAGCTCTGCTCGGACAAAGTGTTGGCACTTATGATACAGCTTTGTGGGGACAAGGTGGTGGCACTGATCATACAGCTCTGCAGTGACGAGTTCGTGGCACTGATTATGCAGTTCTGCAGGGATGAGGTAGTGGCACCGATCATACAGCTCTGCAGGGATGATTCAGTAGCACAGATCATACAGCCCTGCAGGGATGAAGTGGTGGCACTGATCATACAGCTCTGCAGGGAAAAGTTGGTGACACTGATCATACACCTCTGTGGCGACAAGGTGGTGGTACTGATCATACAGCTCTGCAAGGACCAGGTGGTGGCATTGATCATAAAGCTCTGCAGGGATGAGGTGGTGGCACTGATCATACAGCTCTGCAGAGAGGAGGTGGTGGCACTGATTATACAGCTTTACAGGGAGGAGATGGTGGCACTGATCATACAGCTCTGTGGGGACAATTTGATGGCACTGATCATACAGCTCTGCTCGGACAAAGTAGTGGCACTTATGATACAGCTTTGCGGGGACAAGGTGGTGGCACTGAACATATAGCTCAGCGTGGACAAGGTGGTGGCTCTGATCTTAAAGCTCTATAAGGATTAGGTGGAGGTACTAATCATACAGCTCTGCAGGGAGGAGGTGGTGGCCCTGATCATACAGCTCTGCGGGGACAAGGTGGTGGCACTGATCATGTAGCCCTGAGCGGAGGACGTGGTGGCACTGATCATACAGCTCTGCAAGGAAAAAATAACTCGAAGATGGATGGGAATGAGAAATCCCACAGGATAAAAAAGATGCTACATGAATGATAAAAATAATAACAATGATAATAATAAATGGCACAATTTTTATTTTTTTAAATAAAGATGCCTTTATTAAAATATTGACACAACAATTAAGTGCATTAAAAAAAAAAAATATATATATATATATATATATATAGATATATATTAGAGTATACAATCACATTAGCCATGTGTTTATGGATAATGGAAAACCAATCCATATCAAAAATTCTTAATTAATGAACCAGGTACAAAAATGCATATATATAGTGACACAAGGATAATTACATAAAAAGAAAATAAATATATGTATAATGAATGTGCCCAAAGTGCAGAGGTGCAGCTGTGCAAAAAATTCAAATCGCACTAAGGCGTGTGCAACAAAACACAAAGTGTAAAATACCTGTAAGCCGATTGACGCTACGTGAGTTGTATAAGAACATGCCCCCACGGGCGTTTCGGAAATAAATCTCCTTCGTCAGGTGGATAGATACGCCTGCAAGGAGTAGGCGGTGGCACTGATCATACAGCTCTGCGGGGACTAGGTGGTGGTAATGATCATACAGCTCTGTGCTGACCAACTGGTGGCACTGATCATACAGCTTTGCGGTGACAATGTGGTGGCACTGATTATACAGTTCGGCGGTGACAGGGTGGTGACACTGATCATACAGCTCTGCATGGAAAGGTGGTGGCACTGAACAAACAGCTCTGCAGGGAAAAGGTGGTGGCACTGAACATACAGCTCAGCGCGGACAAGGTGGTGGCACTGATCAGACAGCTCTACAGGGAGGAGGTGGTGGCACTGAACATACTTGTTTGCCGGGATGAGTTAGTGGCACTGATTATACAGCTCTGCAGTGAGAGGTGGTGGCACTGAAGATACAGCTCTACAGGGATGAGGTGGTTGCACTGATCATAAGGATCTGCAGGGACAAGGTTGTGTCACTGATCTTAAAGCTCTGCAGGGATGAGGTGGTGGCACTGATCATACAGTTCTGCAGGGAGGAGGTGGTGGCACTGATCATACAGCTCTGTGTGGATAAGATGGTGGCAATGATCATACAGCTCTGCAGGGAGGAGTTGGTGGCACTGATCATACAGCTCTGCAAGGATGAGGTGTTGGCACTGATCATACAGCTTTGCGGGGACAATGTGGTTGCACTGATTATATATCTCTTTAGGGATAAGTTGGAGGCACTGATCATGCGGTTCTGCAGGGAAAAGGTGGTGGCACTGAACATACAGCTCAGCGAGGACAAGGAGGTGGTACTGATCAGACAGCTCTACAGGGAGGAGGTGGTGGCACTGAACATACTTGTTTACAGGGATGAGGTAGTAGCACTGATCATACAGCTCTGCAGGGATGAGGTGGTTGCACTGATCATACAGCTCTTTGGGAAGGAGGCGGTGGCACTGATCATAAGGCTCTACAGGGACCAGGTTGTGTCACTGATCTTACAGCTCTGCATGGATGAGGTGGTGGCACTGATCATACAGTTCTGCAGGGAGGAGGTGGTGGCACTGATCATACAGCTTTGTGGGGACAATGTGGTTGCACTGATTATATATGTCTTTAGGGATAAGTTGGAGGCACTGATCATGCGGTTCTGCAGGGATGAGGTTGTGGCACTGATCATACTGCTCTGCGGGGACAAGGTGGTGACACTGATCATACACCTCTGCGGCGACAAGGTGGTGGTACTGATCATACAGCTCTGCAGGGAGGAGGTGGTGGCACTGATCACACAGCTCTGAAGGGAATAGGTGGTGGCACTGATCATACAGCTCTGCAGGGAATAGATGGTGGCACTGATCATAGAGTTCTGATGATATTGGAGACTGCGGACAGACTGTCACTGGCGTTCTGTATTACAGAGGGGTAAGGTCGGGGGAAGACGTATACAGTTGTGTGTCATCAGCATAAAGATGGTACCGAAAGCCAAATTTGCTGATGGTCTGTCCAATTGGGGCTGTATAGAGCAAGAAGAGATGGGGGCCAAGGACTGAGCCCTGAGGTACCCAGAAAGCAAGAGGAAGAGGAGATGAAGTGGAGCCAGCGAACAAAACACTGAAGAACTCTGCAGAGACGAGGTGGTGGCACCGATCATACAGGTCAGCAGGGACGAGGTGGTGGCACTGATCATACAGCTCTGCGGGGAGGAGGAGGTGGCACTGATCATACAGGCCAAAATTGGGGTACTGGGTATGGCATGCGGATGGAGAGCACATTGATGCTGGAAAGAGCATTTGTGTTGCAGTCAGGAGGGCAGGACAGATCTAAGATCTCTCCCCACGGATCCGGCGGGCTAGCTGGATATCTTTGGGCATGATGGTGACCCTCTTAGCGTGGATCGCGCACAGATTTGTGTCCTCAAACAGCCAAGATGGTGGCACTGATCATACAGCTCTGCATTGACGAGGTGGTGGAACTGTTCATGCAGTTCTGCAGGGATGAGGTTGTGGCACTGATCATACAGCTCTGCAGGGAGGAGAGGAGGTAGTGGCACAGATCATACAGCCCTGCAGTGACGAGGTGGTGGCACTGATCATACAGTTCTGCAGGGACAAGGTGGTGACACTGATCATACACCTCTGCAGCGACAAGGTGGTGGTACTTATCATACAGCTCTGCGAGGACCAGGTGGTGGCACTGATCATAAAGCTCTGCAGAGAGGAGGTGGTGGCACTGATTAGACAGCTTTGCAGGGAGGAGATGTTGGCTGTTGTGAGTTCATTTTCCCCTTCACTACTGAGGCCCGATGAACTCCCTCTTCTGGTAAAGAAAGGTAGTGAGCCTGATTATCAAACACCTGAGCCTAATGATGATGACTGGCTGAGTGGAGTTACTGACTGGATATAAGGCCGCCGACGCCCTTCTGCCCTGCGGGTGATTTCTCTGTGGGATCCTTGGAGACCAGTCTGAATTCCTGCTCTTCTAAAGCTAAGTTTTCTGCTCGGCTTTTTGCATTTGTGCTTTGACTTTGTTTTGCTTTGTTTTTCTGGATTTCTGCCATTCCCTGCTGGGGTGAGCTGAATTCCTTTAGCTCTGTCTTCTGAAAATACCTTAGTGCTGATTTAGTTTTTGAAGCCTAGCTGCTTCAGGGTCTTTTTCCATATCAGCTTGTTGGCTTATGTCTTTGATATGGTTTTGGCAGATTGCAGACAGCAACCTTTCTTTCCTGTTCTGTTTAGTTAGCTTGAGCCCCATTGTTTGCTCAGCCTATCTTTCTATCTGTGTGAGTGTTTTTTCATCTTGCGTCACCGTCATTATATGTTGGGGGCTGCCTTTTACTTTGGGGTCTGCTCTGGGGCAGTTTAGATTTCCTTTTCTGTCTTTAGGCTATTTAGCTCTCCGGCTGTGATTGAGGGGTCTAGGGCACCGTAGGAACCCCCCACGGCTACTGCTAGTTGTGTTGATAGGTTCAGGGGTCTGCAGTCTGATAGTTGCCAACTTCTCTGGTTTTCTGGACGTAGCTTCTATTTTTGTGTCTGCCTCCTACGGTGACTCAATCATAACAGAATCACCCGCCATACCGCAGATCCTAGGGTACTCAATAGCAGGAAAGAATTGTAAAAAAAAAAAAAAAAAAGTGTGTATATTTTTTCCTCTATATCTCTGAGGCCGTAGGGGGATTTTTTTTTTTTCTCTCAATGGAGATAAAGCAATTGTCTGATCGTGTGGAGCAGCTCGCTGCGGAAGTGCGTGGAATTTCCGCCTACCTTGCTCATTCACATGCTGCTGAACCAAAGATTCCTACACCTGATGTATTTTTTGGGGATCGGTCTAAATTTTTGAATTTCAAAAATAATTGTAAATTATTTTTTGCCTTGAAGCCTAACTCGTCAGGGAGCTCCGCGCAGCAGGTTAAAATTGTCATCTCTTTGCTGCGTGGCGATCCCCAGGATTGGGCGTTTTCTTTGAAACCAGATGATCCTTTTCTGACTAATGTGAACGCATTTTTTCAAGCCTTGGGGTTGTTGTATGACAAACCTAATGCCATTGATCAGGCTGAAAAGACCCTGCTGGCATTGAACCAGGATCGAGATTCTGCAGAATTGTACTGTCAAAAATTCCGAAAATGGGCAGTACTTACTACCTGGAATGATAATGTCTTGGCTGCTCTCTTTCGGAAGGGGTTGTCAGAAGCCGTAAAAGATACTATGGTGGGATTTCCTGTTCCCTCTGGTCTTGACGATTCTATGTCATTAGCTATTCAGGTTGATCGGCGTTTGCGCGAACGCAAAACTGCACGAGAGGTGTTGCCACCTGTTGAACAAATGTCTGAACCTATGCAATGTGATAGAGTTTTGTCCAGAGAGCAGCGTCAGGAGTTCAGAAGGCGTAATAAGTTGTGTTTTTTTTTCTGTGGAGATGCCTCGCATGTTATTTCTGTCTGCCCTAAACGAGAGAAACGCTTTGCACACACGTTTTCTGTTGGTAGTGTTCAACCTAAGTTTCTTCTGGCTATTACTCTGATCTGCTCCCTGTCCACATTTTCCGCCAAGGCTTTTGTGGATTCGGGAGCAGCCCTAAACCTAATGGACTTGGATTTTGCTAAACGTTGTGGATTTCCGATGACACCTCTGCAGACGCCTATCCCTTTGAGGGGGATTGATGCTACTCCTTTGGCTAAAAATAAACCTCAGTTTTGGACCCAGGTGGTAATGCGGGTCGCCCCAGACCATCAAGAAAATTGCAGATTTTTGGTGTTGCATAATCTGCATGATACTATTGTTCTGGGGTTTCCCTGGTTACAAATTCATAATCCAGTTTTGGATTGGAAATCTGTGTCTATGGTGAGTTGGGGTTGTCGGTGTGCCTTTAGTGAGGCTCCGGTGTTTTCCACCTCTCCTCAGTCGCATGATGTTCCTGATTATTTGGCGGACTTTTATGATGTATTTAGTGAGAATGAGTCTGCGTCTCTGCCTCCTCATAGGAGTTATGACTGTGCAATTGAACTGAGCCCGGGGTGTAAATTTCCCAAGGGTCGGCTCTTCAATTTATCTGTACCCGAGCATGAGGCTATGCGATCCTATATTAAGGAGGCGTTGGAGAAGGGTCATATTAGACCATCCTCGTCACCCTTAGGTGCCGGGTTTTTTTTTGTAGCCAAAAAGGATGGATCATTAAGACCTTGTATTGATTATCGTGCCCTCAACAAAATTACTGTTAAATATCAGTATCCGTTACCCCTGATTTCTGATCTATTCTCCAGAGTTAAAGGTGCTTGCTGGTTTACCAAGCTTGACCTCAGGGGGGCGTATAATCTTATTCGCATTAAGCATGGGGATGAATGGAAGACGGCGTTTAATACTCCGGAGGGACATTTTGAGTACCTGGTGATGCCTTTTGGGCTCACTAATGCCCCTTCTGTCTTCCAGTGCTTCATGAACGATATTTTCCGAGATTTTGTCGATAAATTTTTGATTATCTATCTGGATGATATTTTGATCTTCTCCAAGGACTGGGATTCTCATGTGGAACATATTCGGACTGTGTTCCGGATCTTGAGGGAGAATTCCCTGTATGTCAAAGGATCTAAATGCCTTTTTGGAGTACAGAGGATTTCTTTTTTGGGATTTATTTTGTCCCCGTCAACTATTGAAATGGACCCGGCCAAGGTACAGGCCATTTACGATTGGGTTCAGCCCACTTCTTTGAAGGCCCTCCAGAAGTTTTTGGGTTTTGCTAATTTTTATCGGAAATTTATAGCAAAATTTTCTAGTATTGCCAAGCCATTGACTGATTTGACTAAGAAGGGTGCTGATGTGTTAAATTGGTCTCCGGAGGCTGTTTCTTCCTTTCAGGAGCTGAAGCGAAGATTCACCTCCGCCCCGGTTTTGCGGCAACCTGATGTCTCACTTCCGTTCCAGGTAGAGGTGGATGCTTCTGAGATTGGTGCAGGAGCTGTTTTGTCCCAAAAGGATCCTGTAACATCTAAAATGAATCCCTGTGCTTTCTTTTCCCGAAAGTTCTCTCCATCTGAACGTAACTATGATGTGGGGAATCGGGAACTGTTGGCCATGAAAGGGGCATTTGAGGAGTGGAGACATTGGTTGGAGGGAGCTAAGCATCAAGTCGTGGTCCTCACTGACCACAAGAATTTGATTTACCTAGAGTCGGCTAAGCGCTTGAGCCCTAGACAGGCTAGGTGGGCTTTGTTTTTTTACACGTTTTGATTTTGTGGTTTCTTTTCTTCCTGGAACTAAGAATGTCAAGGCAGACGCCCTCTCTAGGAGCTTCTTTGCTGATTCTCCTGTGGTGACCAAGCCTGCTACCATCTTAGGCGAAGGGGTAGTTCTTTCTGCCATCTTGCCCGATTTGAGACGTGCTCTGGAAGAGTTCCAGGAGGACAAACCTGAGCGTTGTCCCAGTGGAAAGTTGTATGTTCCTGACCAGTGGAAGAAGAGAGTGATGTCTGAAGTTCATTGCTCTGCTTTGGCTGGTCATCCAGGTATTTTTTTTACTAGACATCTGGTGAGTCGATCTTTTTGGTGGCCCTCCTTGTCTCGTGATGTCAGGAATTTTGTGCAGTCCTGTGGGACGTGCTCCCGGTCTAAATCGTGTTCTCGCTCTAGTGGGTTGTTGATGCCTTTGCCTGTCCCCAAGAGGCCATGGACCCATATTTCAATGGATTTCATCTCTGATATGCCTGTCTCTCAAAGGATGACTGTTATTTGGGTGATTTGTGATAGGTTCTCTAAGATGGTTCATCTTGTACCACTCCCTAAGTTGCCGTCTTCCTCTGAGTTGGTGCCCCTGTTTTTGCAACAGGTGGTTCGCTTGCAAGGGATTCCTGAGAACATTGTATCTGACAGAGGAGTTCAGTTTGTGTCTAGATTTTGGAGAACTTTCTGTTCCAAGCTGGGAATTCAGTTGTCCTTCTCCACTGCTTTTCACCATCAGACCAATGGGCAGACAGAGAGAACAAACCAGACCTTTGAGTCATATTTGAGATGTT
Organism: Dendrobates tinctorius; assembly: GCF_039654945.1. Lineage (NCBI taxonomy): Eukaryota > Metazoa > Chordata > Amphibia > Anura > Dendrobatidae > Dendrobates > Dendrobates tinctorius. Next base: position 7,828,950 of record NW_027361869.1, on the reverse strand, counting down.
TTATTTCTGCTGATCAGGATGATTGGGTTTCATTTTTGCCCTTGGCCAAATTTGCTTTAAATAATGGAGCTAGTTCTGCCACTTTGATGTCACCTTTTTTTGTAACTTTGGGTTTCATCCTCGATTTTCTTCAGGGCAGGTGGAGCCCTCTGCCTGCCCAGGTGTTGACACTGTGGTGGAGAGAATGCACCAGATCTGGGACCAAGTGGTGGATAAGTTATCTCTTTCCCAGGAAAAGGCCCAGCGGTTTTCCAACCGACATAGGACCATTGGTCCCCAGTTTAAGGTTGGTGATATGGTGTGGTTATCATCAAAAAATATTGCTATGAAGGTGGCTCCTCCTAAGTTTAAGCCTAGATTTATTGGACCTTACAAGATTTTGGAGATTATTAATCCGTTCTCTTTTCGTTTGGCTCTTCCTGTCACATTTAAAATCCATAATGTGTTCCATAAATCTTTGTTGAAGAGGTTTGTTGAACCTGTTGTTCCGGGGGTGGCACCTCCAGACCCTGTATTGGTTGAAGGTAACATGGAATATGAGGTAGAGAAAGTACTGGATTCCCGTCTGGCTAGACGGAGACTCCAGTATTTGGTTAAGTGGAAGGGTTATGGTCAGGAGGATAATTCCTGGGTCTCTGCCTCTGATATTCATGCCAAAAGATTGGTGCGTGCCTTTCATCGGTCTCACCCGGATCGCCCTGGTGGCATGGATGAGGGTTCGGTGACCCCTCCTCAAGGGGGAGGTACTGTTGTGAGTTCATTTTCCCCTTCACTACTGAGGCCCGATGAACTCCCTCTTCTGGTAAAGAAAGGTAGTGAGCCTGATTATCAAGCACCTGAGCCTAATGATGATGACTGGCTGAGTGGAGTTACTGACTGGATATAAGGCCGCCGACGCCCTTCTGCCCTGCGGGTGAATTCTCTGTGGGATCCTTGGAGACCAGTCTGAATTCCTGCTCTTCTAAAGCTAAGTTTTCTGCTCGGCTTTTTGCATTTGTGCTTTGACTTTGTTTTGCTTTGTTTTTCTGGATTTCTGCCATTCCCTGCTGGGGTGAGCTGAATTCCTTTAGCTCTGTCTTCTGAAAATAACTGAGTGCTGATTTAGTTTTTGAAGCCTAGCTGCTTCAGGGTCTTTTTCCATATCAGCTTGTTGGCTTATGTCTTTGATAGGGTTTTGGCAGATTGCAGACAGCAACCTTTCTTTCCTGTTCTGTTTAGTTAGCTTGGGCCCCATCGTTTGCTCAGCCTATATTTCTATCTGTGTGAGTGTTTTTTCATCTTGCTTCAGCGTCATTATATGCTGGGGGCTGCCTTTTACTTTGGGGTCTGCTCTGGGGCAGTTTAGATTTCCTTTTCTGTCTTTAGCCTAATTAGCTCTCCGGCTGTGATCGAGGGGTCTAGGGCACCGTAGGAATCCCCCACGGCTACTGCTAGTTGTGTTGATAGGTTCAGGGGTATTCAATCTGATAGTTGCCAACTTCTCTTTTTTTCTGGACGTAGCTTCTATTTTTGTGTCTGCCTCCTACGGTGACTCAATCATACCAGTTGGCACTGATCATACAGCTCTGCAGGGAGTAGGTGGTGGCACTGATCATACAGCTCTGCGGGGACAAAGTGGTGGCACTTATGTTACAGCTTTGCGGGGACAAGGTGGTGGCACTGATCATACAGCTCTGCAGGGAGGAGTTGGTGGCACTGAACATACAGCTCAGCGTGGACAAAGTGGTGGCACTGATCTTAAAGCTCTACAAGGATGAGGTGGTGGTACTAATCATACAGCTCTGCAGGGAGGAGGTGGTGGCACTGATCATACAGCTCTGCGGGGACAAGATGGAGGCACTGATGATAAGGCTCTGCAGGCATGATGTGGTGGCACTGATCGTACAGGTCTGCAGGGATGAGGTGGTAGCACTCATCATACAGCTTTGCGTGGACAAGGTGGTGGCACTGATCATATAGCTCTGAGGGGATGACGTGGTGGCACTGATCAAATAGCTCTGCAGGGATTAGGTGGTGGCACTGATCATACAGCTCTGCAAGGAGTAGGCGGTGGCACTGATTCAACAGCTGTGCGAGGAGTAGGTAGTGGTACTGATCATACAGCTCTGTGCTGACCAACTGGTGGCACTGTTCATGCGGTGACAAGGTGGTAGCACTGATTATACAGTTCTGCGGCGACAAGGTGGGGACACTGATCATACATGTCTGCAGGGAAAAGGTGGTGGCACTGAACATACAGATCAGCGCGGACAAGGTGGTGGCACTGATCAGACAGCTCTACAGGGAGGAGGTTGTGGCACTAAACTGGTTTGCAGGGATGAGGTAGTGGCACTGATTATACAGCTCTGCAGTGAGAGGTGGTGGCACTGAAGATACAGCTGTGCAGGGATGAGGTGGTTGCACTGATCATACAGCTCTGCAGGGAGTAGGCGGTGGCACTGATCATACAGCTCTGCGGGGACTTGGTGGTGGTACTGATCATACAGCTCTGTGCTGACCAACTGGTGGCACTGATCATACAACTTTGTGGTGACAAGGTGGTGGCACTGATTATACAGTTCTGCGGCTACAAGGTGGTGGCACTGATCATACAGGTCTGCAGGGATGAGTTGGTGGCACTGATCATGTAGCCCTGAGGGGATGACGTGGTGGCACTGATCAAATAGCTCTGCAGGGATTAGGTGGTGGCACTGATCTTACAGCTTTGCGGGGACAATGTTATGGCACTGATTATATATCTCTTTAGGGATAAGTTGGAGGCACTGATCATGCGGTTCTGCAGGGATGAGGTTGTGGCACTGATAATGATAATAATAATAATAATAATACAAAATTTTATTTTTATAGCGCCGACATATTCCGCAGCACTTTACATTTCAAAGGGGATTTGTACAGACAATAGACATTACAGCATAACAGTAATCACATACAGTAGATTATAACAAATACCAAGAGGAAAGAGGGCCCTGCTCGCAAGTTTACAGTCTATGAGGAAAGAGGTAGACACGAAAGGTGGGTGGTAACAGTTGCCCTGATTGTAGGAACCAGCCATACTGTTAGGTATGTGACAGTACGGACACAGAGGGCTAATGGATGCATAAAACATGTGAGAACATGATGCGGGAAAACTGCTTATGGTAAAACTTTTGGCTGTGCCACACGGGGATAGATTAGGTTAATGTGTTGAGGCGATAGACCAGTCTGAATAAATGCGTTTTCAGGGCACGCTTAAAATTGTGGGGATTGGGGACTAATCGTATTGACCTGGGAAGTGCATTCCAAAGAATTGGCGCTGCACGTGTAAAGTCATGGAGACGGGAGTGGGAGGTTCTGACTATTGAGGATGCTAACCTCAGGTCATCAGCAGAACGGAGGGCGCGGGTAGGGTGGTATACTGAAACAAGGGAGGAGATGTAGGGTGGTGCTGAGCCATGGAAGGCTTTGTGGGTGAGGGTAAAAGGTTTATACTGAATTCTGGAGTGGATGGGTAGCCAGTGTAATGACTGGCACAAGGTAGAGGCATCGGTGTAACAATTGGTGAGGAATATAATCCTGGCTGCAGCATTCAAGACAGATTGGAGGGGGGAGAGTTTGGTAAGAGGGAGACTGATTAGAAGAGAGTTACAATAGTCGAGAGGAGAATGAATAAGGGAAACAGTAAGAGCTTTTGCAGAGTCAAAAGTAAGAAAAGGTCGAATTCTAGAAATGTTTTTGAGGTGCAGATGACAAGAGCGAGCCAGTGATCGAATGTAGGGGGCAAAGGAAAGCTCGGAATCAAGTATGACCCCAAGACAGCGGGCCTTTTGCTGGGGAGTAATAGTGGAACCACACACAGAAATAGCAATGTTGGGTATAGGTACATTAGTAGAGGGAGGAAACATCAGGAGTTCAGTCTTTGACAGGTTCAGTTTCAGATATAGTGAGGACATGATATTAGACACAGTGTTTAGACAATCGCCGGTGTTTTCTAGAAAGGCTGGCGTGATGTCAGGAGAAGAAGCGTATAATTGGGTGTCATCAGCATAGAGATGGTACTGGAAACCAAATCTACTGATTGTTTGACCAATAGGGGCAGTGTACAAGGAGAAGAGGAGAGGGCCTAGAACCGATCCTTGGGGGACCCCAACAGTAAGGGGAAGGTGAGAGGAGGAGGAACCGGCAAAAGATACAGTAAAGGAGCAGTCAGAGAGATAGGAGGAGAACCAGGAGAGAACGGTGTCCTTGAGGCCAATGGAACGGAGCATAGTGAGGAGGAGCTGATGATCCACAGTGTCGAATGCTGCAGAGAGATCCAAGAGAATTAGCATGGAGTAATGACCATTTGATTTAGCTGTTAGCAGATCATTATAGACTTTAGTGAGGGCAGTTTCAGTGGAGTGTACAGAACGGAAATCGGATTGGAGAGGGTCGAGAACAGAGTTTTCTGAGAGATAGCGGATAAGACGGGAGTGGATCAGGCGTTCCAGGAGTTTAGAGATGAAGGGAAGATTAGAGACAGGTCTATAGTTAGCGGCACAGTTTTGGTCGAGGGATGGTGTTTTAAGTAGTGGATGTTTGATGGCAAACTTAAATGTGGAGGGAAAAATACCTGAAGAGAGAGAGGTTAAATAGTTTAGTTAGGTGAGGGGTGACAGCAGGGGAAAGGGACTGGAGGAGATGTGACGGAAATGGGTCACTGGTGCAAGTAGTTGGGCGAGAAGATGCAAGGAGCCTGCTTACTTCTTCTTCTGTGACTGGTTCAAAATCAGAGAGTGAGCTAGATGCAGTGGGGGAGGGAGGACAGTGCATGGTATGAGGTGATTGGGAGATAATTTCCTGTCGGATCTGGTCAATTTTTTCTTTGAAGTAATTGGCCAGATCGTCAGCTCGGAGCTCCGAGGTTGGGGCCTGTACTCTTGGGTTGAGAAGAGAATGAAAAGTGTCAAAGAGACGTTTCGAGTTATTGGACAGTGAGGTGATGAGGGTGTTGAAATAGGTTTGTTTGGAGAGGTGAAGGGCAGTGTTGTATGTTCAAAGCATAAACTTATAATGGATGAAATCTTCGTGTAGATTGGATTTTCTCCACAGACGTTCGGCGCACCTGGAGCACCGCTGCAGGAAACGTGTTTGGGAAACGTGTTTGCACCGTGTGCCAGGGTTGTCGCCGTCTGTGTTGTGGTGTTCTAGTTATAAGGGGTGCAAATTCATCCAGGGCACTTTGAAGTGTTTCATTGTAATGCTTCAATGCAGAATCAGGGCATGAGAGGGAGGAGATAGGGGCCAATGAAGACTGCAAGTTCTTCGTAAGTTTCTGGGTGTTAATGGCCTGTATGTTTCTATAAGTCTGGACAGTGGGGGTGACCTGAGCAGCCTGGCAGTTCTTGATAGAGAATGAAAGAAGATTGTGGTCAGAGAGCGGGAGAGGGGAGTTTGCAAAATCATCCACTGCACAAAGCCGAGAGAAGACCAAGTCGAGGGAGTTTCCGACTTCATGCGTTGGAGAATTAGTAAGCTGCGAAAGGCCAAATGAGGAGGTTAGAGATAAAAGGTGAGCAGCAGATGGTGAGAGGGGAAGAGCAATGGGAATGTTGAAATCTCCCATGATGAGGGTAGGGATGTCACAGGAGAGAAAATGTGGAAGCCAAGTGGCAAAATGATCCAGGAACTGATGGGAGGGGCCGGGAGGACGATACACCACCGCCACTCGCATGGAGAAGGGGGTGTAGAGTCTGACGGCATGGACCTCAAAAGAAGGGAAGACAAGTGAGGGTACTTGAGGGATAACCTGAAAGGTACATTTTGGTGATAGGAGCAGACCAACGCCTCCACCTGCTCTACTGTCTGATCTTGGGGTATGAGAGAAGTGTAGCCCCCCGTATGAAAGAGCAGCAGCAGCGGTAGTGTCTGACTGCTGGATCCAGGTTTCAGTAAGAGCCAGAAGGTTAAGAGAATTAGAAAGGAAGAAGTCATGGATGAAGGAGAGTTTGTTACAAACTAAGCGAGAATTCCAAAGTGCACAATTAAGAGAGATAGATGGCATGCAGGGAATATTAATAAGATTAGAGGGGTTTCTAAGTGTAGCAGTTGGGGGGTTTGACTTTCTATAACATGGGGGACCAAGGTTGGGAGCAATGTCTCCTGCGACTAGGAGGAGGATAGAAAGAGTGAGCAGATTGTTAAGTGATTTGTGAGAGCGTCTCTGATGTTGAATGGTGGGACTGACTGGATCTGTGCAATTTAACAATGTGAAAAGAGCGTGAGTGCTATACATAGGAGAGGAAAGGAGCGAGGGGCCGATATGGATGGAGTGTAGAGAGTTAATGCAAGGGCGGTGGATGTGTGTGAATGCAGCGGCCAGGATATAAATTATACAAATGCTTATGGTATATATTTGATGTGCTCCAAATGTACAGGGAGTAGATGTATATAAATGTCTTACCTGTCTCCTGCCCTGTCTAACTGCCATGCTATAACTGACAGTAGTACTTTGATTCATGTACTTCGATTACATGTGCATAAATGCCACCACTGATCATACAACTCTGCGGGGACAGGGTGGTGGTACTGATAATACAGCTCTGCAGGGAGGAGGTGGTGGTGCTGAACATACAGCTCTGCAGGGAAAAGGTGGTGGCACTGAACATACAGCTCAGCGTGGACAAGGTGGTGGTACTAATCAGACAGCTCTACAGGGAGGAGGTGGTGGCACTGAACATACTTGTTTGCAGTGATGAGGTAGTGGCACTGATCATACAGCTCTGCAGGGATGAGGTGGTGGCACTGAAGATACAGCTCTGCAGTGATGAGGTGGTTGCACTGATCATACAGCTCTGTGGGGAGGAGGCGGTGGCACTGATCATAAGGCTCTGCAGGGACAAGGTTGTGTCACTGATCTTACAGCTCTGTAGGGATGAGGTGGTGGCACTGATCATACAGTTCTGCGGGGAGGAAGTGGTGGCACTGATCATACAGCTCTTCAGGGAGGAGGTGGTGGCACTGATCATACAGCTCTTCAGGAATGAGGTAGTGGCACAGATCATACAGCTCTGCAGAGAGGAGGTGGTGGCACTGATTATACAGCTTTGCAGGGATGAGGTAGTGGCACAGATCCTACAGACCTGCAGGGACAAGGTGGTGGCACTGATCATACAGCTCTGCAGTGACAAGGTGGTGACACTGATCATACACCTCTGCGGCGATAAGGTGGTGGTACTGATCATACAGCTCTGCAAGGACCAGGTGGTGGCACTGATCATACAGCTTTGCGGGGACAATGTGTTTGCACTGATTATACATCTCTTAAGGTATAAGTTGGAGGCACTGATCATGCGGTTCTTCAGGGATGAGGTTGTGGCACTGATCATACAGCTCTGCAGGGATGAGGTAGTGGCACAGATCATACAGCTCTTCAGGAATGAGGTAGTGGCACAGATCATACAGCTCTGCAGAGAGGAGGTGGTGGCACTGATTAAACAGCTTTGCAGGGATGAGGTAGTGGCACAGATCCTACAGACCTGCAGGGACAAGGTGGTGGCACTGATCATACAGCTCTGCAGGGACAAGGTGGTGACACTGATCATACACCTCTGCGGCGATAAGGTGGTGGTACTGATCATACAGCTCTGCAAGGACCAGGTGGTGGCACTAATCAAACAGCTCTGCAGAGACGAGGTGGTGGCACTGATTATACAGCTCTGCAGGGAGGAGATGGTGGCACTGATCATACAGCTCTGCAGGAAGTAGGAGGTGGCACTGATTATACAGCTCTGTGTGGATAAGATGGTGGCACTGATCATACAGCTCTGCAGGGAGGAGTTGGTGGCACAGATCACACAGCTCTGCAGGGACGAGGAGGTGGCACTGATCATGCAGCTCTATAGGTAAGAGGTGATGTCACTGATCATACTGCTCTGCAGGGAAGAGGTGGTGACACTGATCAAACAGCTCTGCAAGGACGAGGTGTTGGCACTGATCATACAGCTTTTCGGGGACAAAGTGGTTGCACTGATTATACATCTCTTAAGGTATAAGTTGGAGGCACTGATCATGCGGTTCTTCAGGGATGAGGTTGTGGCACTGATCATACAGCTCTTTAGGGATGAGGTAGTGGCACAGATCATACAGCTCTGCAGAGAGGAGGTGGTGGCACTGATTATACAGCTTTGCAGGTAGGAGATGGTGGCACTGATCATAAAGCTCTGCAGGGAGTAGGTGGTGGCACTGATCATACAGCTCTGCGGGGAGAATTTGATTGCACTGATCATACAGCTCTGCGGGGAGAATTTGATTGCACTGATCGTACAGCTCTGCTCGGACAAAGTGGTGGCACTTATGATACAGCTTTGTGGGGACAAGGTGGTGGCACTGATCATACAGCTCTGCAGTGGCTAGGTTGTGGCACTGATCATGCAGTTCTGCAGGGATGAGGTAGTGGCACAGATCATATAGCTCTGTAGGGATGAGGTAGTGGCACAGATCATACAGCTTTGCAGGGAGGAGATCGTGGTACTGATCATAAAACTTTGCAGGGAGTAGGTGGTGGCACTGATCATACAGCTCTGCGGGGACAATTTGATGGCACTGATCATACAGCTCTGCTCGGACAAAGTGGTGGCACTTATGATACAGCTTTGTGGGGACAAGGTGGTGGCACTGATCATACAGCTCTGCAGTGACTAGGTTGTGGCACTGATCATGCAGTTCTGCAGGGATGAGGTGGTGGCACTGATCATACAGCTCTGCAGGGAAAATTTGGTGACACTGATCATACACCTCTGCGTCGACAAGGTGGTGGTACTGATCATACAGCTGTGCAAGGACCAGGTGGTGGCACTGATCATAAAGCTCTGCAGAGAGGAGGTGGTGGCACTGATTATACAGCTTTGCAGAGAGGAGATGGTGGCACTGATCTGTGGGGACAATTTGATGGCACTGATCAAACAGCTCTGCTCAGACAAAGTGGTGGCACTTATGATACAGCTTTGCGGGGACAAGGTGGTGGCACTGAACATATAGCTCAGCGTGGACAAGGTGGTGGCTCTGATCTTAAAGCTCCACAAGGATGAGGTGTAGGTACTAATCATACTGCTCTGCAGGGAGGAGGTGGTGGCACTGATCATACAGCTCTGCGGGGACAAGATGGTGGCACTGAACATGAAGATCTGCAGGGATGATGTGGTGGCACTGATGATACAGTTCTGCAGAGATGAGGTGGTAGCACTCCTCATACAGCTTTGCAGGGACGAGGTGGTGGCACTGATCATACAGCTTTTCATGGACAAGGTGGTGGCACTGATCAAACAGCTCTGCAAGGACGAGGTGTTGGCACTGATCATACAGCTTTGCGGGGACAATGTGGTTGCACTGATTATACATCTCTTTAGGGATAAGTTGGAGGCACTGATCATGCAGTTCTGCAGGGATGAGATAGTGGCTCAGATCATACAGCTCTGCAGGGACGAGGAGGTGGCACTGATCATACACCTCTGCGGCCACAAGGTGGTGGTACTAATCATACAGCTCTGCAGTGACGAGGTCGTGGCACTGATTATGCAGTTCTGCAGGGATGATGTAGTGGCACCGATCATACAGCTCTGCAGGGATGATTCAGTAGAACAGATCATACAGCCCTGTAGGGATGAGGTGATGGCACTGATCATACAGCTCTGCAGGGAAAAGTTGGTGACACTGATCATACAGCTCTGCTCGCACAAAGTGGTGGCACTTATGATACAGCTTTGTGGGGACAAGGTGGTGGCACTGATCATGCAGTTCTGCAGGGATGAGGTAGTGACACCGATCATACAGCTCTGCAGGTATGATTCAGTAGCACAGATCATACAGCCTGCAGGGATGAGGTGGTGGCACTGATCATACACCTCTGCGGCGACAAGGTGGTGTTACTGATCATACAGCTCTGCAAGGACCAGGTGGTGGCACTAATCATACAGCTCTGCAGAGACAAGGTGGTGGCACTGATTATACAGCTCTGCAGGGAGGAGGTTGTCGCACTGAACATACTGGTTTGCAGGGATGTGGTGGTGGCACAGATCATACAGCTCTGCAGAGAGGAGGTGGTGGCACTGATTATACAGATTTGCAGGGAGGAGATGGTGGCACTGATCATACAGCTCTGCAGGGAGTAGGTGGTGGCACTGATAATAGAGCTCTCCCGGGATAATTTGATGGCACTGATCATACAGCTCTGCTCGGACAAAGTGGTGGCACTTATGATACAGCTTTGTGGGGACAAGATGTTGGCACTGATCATACAGCTCTGCAGTGATGAGGTCGTGGCACTGATCATGCAGTTCTGCAGGGATGAGGTAGTGGCACCGATCATACAGCTCTGCAGGGATGTTTCAGTAGCACAGATCATACAGCCCTGCAGGGATGAGGTGGTGGCACTGATCATACAGCTCTTCAGGGAAAAGTTGGTGACGCTGATCATACACCTCTGCGGCGACAAGGTGGTGGCACTGATTATACAGTTCTGCGGCGACAAGGTGGTGGCACTGATCACACAGGTCTGCAGGGAAAAGGTGGTGTTATTGAACATACAGCTCAGCGCGGACAAGGTGGTGGCACTGATCAGACAGCTCTACAGGGAGGAGGTTGTGGCACTAAACATACTGGTTTGCAGGGATGAGGTTGTGGCACTGATCATACAGCTCTGCAGGGAGGAGGTGGTGGCACTGATCATACAGCTCTGCAGGGAATAGGTGGTGGCACTGATCGTACAGCTCTGCTGGGACAAGATGGTGGTACTGATCATAAAGCTCTGCAGGGATGATGTAGTGGCACTGATCATACAGGTCTGCAGAGACGAGGTGGTGGCACTGATCATGCAACTTTTCGTGGACAAGGTGGTGGCACTGATCAGACAGCTTTGCGTGTACAAGGTGGTGGCACTAATCAGGTAGCCCTGAGGGGATGACGTGGTGGCACTGATCAAAAAGCTCTGCAGGGATTAGGTGGTGGCACTGATCATACAGCTCTGCAAGGAGTAGGTGGTGGCACTGATCATACAGCTTGCGTTGACAATGTGGTGGCACTGATTATACAGTTCTGCGGCGAAAAGGTGGTGGCACTGATCATACAGCTCTGCATGTAAAGGTGGTGGCACTGAACATACAGCTCTGCAGGGAAAAGGTGGTGGCACTGAACATACAGGTCAGCAGGGACGAGGTGGTGGCACTCATTATAGAACTCTGCAGGGGTGAAGTGGTGGCACTGATCATACAGGCCAAAAATGGGGGACGGGGTATGGAGTATGGCATGCGGATGGAGAGCACATTGATGCTGGAACCAGCGCGTCGCCTATCACGCTCCCCCATCAGTACATAGGTTTTCATCTGTGCTTTTTTTTTTTTAGTAATTACAGAAAAGCAGGAGGATTTGTGGTTTATTGGCTTAATTAATTTTCTTCTGTTACATAATATTTGTTCAGTGAACCTGCGGATAATTACACTACACTAATGTGGGGTTAACCCTCTGTGTAGCTCTAGGACTTTTCACCAATGATGGCAATTAGCTCGATCTGCACGTGCCGCAATCTCCTCAGTCACTTACAGTATTATCGGGACTCCCAGCTGTTTCTGCACTGATTACAGGGGGCTATAAGCAGCAGATGTTCTCGAGGAGCCCGATGTGAGATGAAGGTGGCGCATCTATGAACACTGGTAAATAAGAGGGGATCAGCAGGAACAAGGCAAGTAAGAGGTTAAACAGAGGAGGAAAGGCGTCTATGTACATCGCTGAAGGCTGAGGGCGGCGCTTAACCGAGGATTCCCGCTCATTGTCTGATCGCAGGATCCGTTTGGGGATTTGAACTTCCCGCTCTTCTTCCGCCGAGGATTATTAGCGGACATCACAATCCGGTCACACAGAGAACCGCGCAGAGTCCGGCCCTCCAGAGCCGCCATCACGGGATCGCCCTCCGGGAGGAGCAGCAGTCACTGATGTGGACAATCACCGGCCGCCATCAGGAAAGGAAAAAAGAAAGGGAAGGGGAAAAGGGAACATATTCATATACAATATCAACAACATTAACAATAACAACATGTGGTTGACAACATGAGCACAATCATTGCATGGGTGCACTTCAAAAAATAACGCTTCTCCATGTAATACAATTGAGCTATCTAATATGGGGTAGTAAGGCCAGGAGCCCCAAAGCAGAAGCCACCCAATTCAGTAGAGCCTAACAAAACAAAAAACTCCAGAATGTTCCTAAAGAGGATTGTCTTCTAAGTACCTATTCCAAGGGGCCCAAGTCGACACGAAAGCTTTATGATTATAGATTTCCCAGCTAGACAGCTCCTCTAAACGATAAATCTGATTTATTTTCGTATACCATTCTCCCAACGTGGGAGGAGCTACATCCTTCCAATGGGCAGCTATCAACTGTCTCGCCGCACTCAACATCAGTGGAAGAAGCCCATGTTTTTTTGGTAAAAAATCTTTTGACGGGCATGAAAGGAGAGCTTCCGTGGCTCCAAGATCCACCTTTATTAATCCTAATTTTTTGAGAACTAACTCAACTCCCTCCCAAAAAATTCGCAATCTAGGACATTCCCAGAATATATGCGTATGATGTCCTCTAGGATTGAGGCATCGCCAGCAATCATCATTATCCACGAGGCCTAACTGGAACAACTTAGCTGGAGTTAAATGCCACCTAGTTAATATTTTATAAGAATTCTCCTGCAAAAGTACACATCTAGAAAAACCCCTAGCATTTGACAGCATTTTAGATATTTGATCTTCTGTAAACGTGATATTAAGTTCAATTTCCCACGAATGTATAAATGAGGGTTTAGAATGTACATTCGGAGAGATGAGATGTGAGTAAATGCGGGATATAATTTTCTGCCGTGGGGATGGAAGTTTAATCATAATATCTAGCCAGGACCAATTAGATTTAGACGGGAATCTCCTTCCAAACTGTAAAAGTATGCGTTTGATGTGTTGTTTCTGGAGAAAATTTGTTGGTTGGACCGATGCCCCCTGTGGCCAAGATCCCTCCCGCAAAGTGTTATTACTATAAAAACTATTTAACGTTTCTCTAGGGAGGTTGGACCATAAATTGTATGGATCCTGAAAGTCTTGCTCTAACAAATAGGGAATTGAGCCAATCGGTGTCAATGTGGAGGGGAAAGTATCTTCCGGGAACTCTCCCATTACCAATCTTTTAATACGCAACGTAGTTGTAGTTACCTCATCCAACCTAAGAGAGGCCGGCGGCTTAGCCCTAGTCCAGAGATACGGCAAACCTCTCGGGCCCAGTAAAGCCCAGTCAACACTATCCCCCTCCTCCCTTTCAGCACAGGACACCACCTTTAACCATCTACTGAGATGGATAGCCTTATAATATAAAAGAAGGTCTGGAACCCCTAACCCTCCAAAAGAGAGAGGACGAGAAAGAAACTTATAAGGTAACCTAGCCCTTTTATTTTTCCATATAAATTTTCCAATAAGGGATTTTAATGTTCCAAAAAATGTCAGGGGAATCCGAATCGGAACCATGTTCATGGTATATAGTATAATGGGCATTATATATGCCTTAAACACATTAATACGACCCATCCAGGATAAAGTGGGTAAGCTATACTTCTGCATCAGGTTTTTGACCTTTTGAATTAAAGGAGTGTAATTGTCATGGAATAGGTTAGTGGGGTCTCTAGTTATCATTATTCCCAAATATCTAATAGAATTAGTAGCCCAAGAGAATGGAATCTGCGTACGAATGGTGGAGGTCTGAGAGTGAGGGAGACCAATGTTTAACACTTCAGATTTTGACAAATTGATTTTGAAATTAGAAAGGAGACCAAAATGATGAAAGGCTTGAAGAATAATTGGAAAGGCCTGGGATGGATTGGAGATAAGGAAAAGCAAATCGTCTGCGAAAGCTAGAGTCTTAAGTGACCTCTGACCCACCGTCAACCCCTCTATACGTTGATCTTGTCTGATGCTTTGTATCAAAGTTTCTATAACTAAAATGAACAAAGAAGGCGACAAGGGGCAACCCTGTCTAGTCCCGTTGCTAATCCCAAAACTATCTGACAGGGTGCCGTTGACTCTGACCTTGGCCGTCGGTTGTGAATAAAGCGAGAGGACTGCTGTTATATATTGAGGGGGGAAGCCAAACTTAATCATTACTTGTTCCATAAACCTCCAGCTCACTCTATCGAAAGCCTTCTCAGCATCCGTCGACAAGAGCATCAAGGGCATACCCCGAGTCTTAGCAAACATTATAGACTGAATGACTTTAGTAGAATTATCCTTCCCCTCCCTGCCTCTTACAAAGCCTACTTGGTCTGCATAAATTAGCTTAGGTAAGAAATTGCTTAATCTGCCCGCTAATATTTTAGCCCACATCTTGATATCTGCATTAAGCAGTGATATTGGTCTGTAGCTAGTGCACAGATTGGGATCTTTACCCTCCTTAGGGAGGACTGTGATGTATGCCTCCAAGGATTGTCTAGGGGGGAGCTGGCCTGCTAAATAGGAATTAAACAAAGACACTAGGTGAGGTAACAGTGGTTTTATAAACTGTTTATAATAGATAATGGGAAGACCATCTGGGCCCGGTGCCTTTCCGTTCGGAATAGTAGAAAGAATGTCTAAAATCTCTGTAGGGGTAACTGGGGCAGTCAATAAGGACTGACCTTCAAGAGTTATTTTAGGGAGATGTAACGAGGTCAAAAATTCTTTTATTTTTGCTAAGGCTGTGACTGGCTCCTGCATGCTATCAGGTGTATATAAATTGTATAAATTTTCATAAAAGTCTTTAAACTCCCTGGCAATATCTGCAGTCCCGAGAATTGAAGAGCCATCTAAAGCTCTAAGTTGTCTAATAAACGTCTTTTCCTTTTGTTTCTTAAGTAGGGATGTCATAAGCTTACTACTCTTATTGCCATGGAGATAAAACTTCTGTCTACTTCTCATATAAATTTTTGCTGATTTAATGTTTAAAAGGTTTTTTAATGAGGTTCTCAGATCTGACAGTTCTGACAATATTTTATTTACCTGAGATCTCTTATGTAACCTCTCGAAGGAACTGATTTGATGTAGAATAGACACAACCTTTTTTGATCGCTCCTTTTTCAAATATGAGCCTAGGGCTATAAATTCCCCTCTCATTACTGCTTTATGAGATTCCCACACCATAGGCAAGGGCGGGCCTGAGTGCAAATTATTCTGAAAAAAGAAGTCAAGAGTACTTGTCAGTTTTTCAATGTGAGAATCCGAGTCCAAAAGAGTTTCATTCAGTGACCACGACCCAGCCGGCCGTGGTAGAGTTTTTATCTCTATGTCAAGAAAAATGGGAGCGTGATCTGAGAGAGAAATGATATCTATATTAGCTTTTCTAACTAATTGGAGATTAGCTGTTTGTACCAGTAGGTAATCAATTCTGTGATAGCTATTATTCGGATGGGAATAAAAAGTATAATCTCTGCCCGAAGGAAAAAGCGTTCTCCAAGGGTCTATCAGATGCAATTTTTGTAATGAAAGGTGTAATCGTCTCAGCGCCCTCTGAGAAAGAGCCGATCTGCCCGTTGAAGTATCTAAGGCTGGGTTCAAAGATACATTAAAATCCCCTCCCACCAACAACAGACCCTCAGTAAAAAGTTCCAGAACATTCAATGTTTTACACAGCCAACCTATCTGGTTCCTATTTGGGGCATATAAGTTACACAAGGTAATCTTAGTGTTAGCCAAAAAGCCCTTAATTATAATGTACCTGCCTTCTGAATCAGATAAACAATCGCTCAAAATAAAAGGAACATTTTTCTTTATAGCAATACTCACTCCACCCGACGCTGAACCGCCCGTACTGTGATACCAGGTCGGGTAGCGAGATCTAGACATATCTGGGACTCTCCCTTTTTTAAAATGTGTCTCCTGCAGGAAAACTATACTAGATTTCTTTGAGTGCAAAAGATTCATCACTTGGCTTCTCTTATTCGGAGAGCGTAAGCCCTTTACATTATACGAGGCCACAGTTATAGTGGCTAAGTTCACCTTATCACCCATTATTTGTTAAAGAAGGTAATAAAAAGGATTCCTCCGTCATCAAACCACAGAAATTAAAAGAAAAAAACAAAGAGATAAGAAAAATAACAAAAAACCTAAAAATTATTAAGATAAAACATGAGAAATACAACAAGAACCAACTACCTGTCTGTGGCAGAGGCAGGGGGTCAAAAATACCTCCTATAACAGAACAGGAAAAAACATTTCTGACACACGAGTGGCATATGTTAACTTATACGGCAATTGAATGATATCAACACCTGAATAAATGTCAAACTTAGCAAGCTAAAATAGGATAAAGCATGTCCGAACGGGCCGAGGGGTCCGGCTCCAGTGTGGAAAAAACAAATACAACCGGGAGAAGCACAAGAAAGCTCAGGGGGGTATCTCCTTTTCCGTTCCAGATTTCCCTCTTTTGGGAGTCGAGCGTCTCTTTCCCAAGACCCAGTCCCCCTGTCCTCCAGTAAAAGCATGAACAGGGGGAGGCGTACGATGATCCATGTCTAGGGGAAGCCAGGAAGGAATGTCCATAGGGGCAATGCCAAAAGCGTCCCATATTTTGGGTAAATCTTCAGGGGTCCGAACCATTATTTGCCTACCATCTCCTTGTATAGATATACCAAACGGAAACAGCCATTTATACAAGATTTTACGCGAGCGTAACACCTCCAGGAGGGGCCTTAGGACTCTTCTTTTTGCAAGGGTCGACGGCGCAACATCCTGATAAAGATGAATAGCAGATCCCTCATAAGAAAGATTTTTAATGTCTCTTGAAGCGGACAAAATAGCATTGGTATCCAAATAGCTCAGTAGGCCGCAAATCACATCCCTCGGAGGTTCCGTTGGTTTCGGCTTTGGTCTAAGAGATCTATGCACCCTTTCTATTACAATTCGGTCACATGTTTCTTGTGGAATTAAGAGGGCAAAGATCTCCTTAGTAGCTTTTTCCAATATCTCTGTGGGAACACTTTCAGGCAAGCCTTTTATCCGTATGTTCTTTCTGCGACTCCGATTTTCCTGATCCTCAAGGGCCAGAAAAGAGTTGTTAAGCTGTATTCTGTGATAATCTAGATGTTCTCTCATAGCATTGGAGTGGCTAATGATAGAGGACTGAGAGGACTCCAAAGACTCCACTCTATTACCAATGTGTAACAAGTCCGCTCTCATACCAGATATTTCATTAACCAATGGTTTCATAGCCTGTGCTAATAATTTTTTAAAAAACGATCTAGAAAGTTTCCCAGAGTCTGATTGAGTGACATCGCTGCCAGAAGCATCGTCACTGGAATCTGAGTCCTCGGCATGCTCCTCCTCCACAACTTCTACAGGGAGCCTTTTAGCATTAGGTTTAGGCGTAGCAGATTTGTTTTTCAAAAATTTATCCATTTCACCTTGTTTGCTTCGATGCGCCTCCGCAGTCAGCGGTTTTGCACGCTCTTTATTAGTTTTGACCATTTTGCTCAATTGAAGCGTGCCTAAAATTTACCACCCGTGCGTCAAGAAAAGTCTAGTACAGCATTTTGCTATATAAAAATAACCCCATGTAACTTGGAGGGTGAGGGGTTAAAAGTTGGAAACATCCGCGGGGAACCGCTGGAGCCGGCAGAGACAGGGTAGCGCCAACTCTCCACTGCTGCGTTTATATCAGCCGACAGCAGCACTTCTATGTGGGGGGAGCGATATCCCCCGCTCAGGCCTTGCAGAAAGTCTCAGCAACGCCGGGGGCCGTCAACAACCTGTCTGGCCCAGAGCCAGCACCCTCCTCCTCCTCATGCAGCTCATGCAGCGACAGCAATCCCCGCAGGCCACACAGACAGCACACCGGGGGTTTCCTCTCACCGCCTTGTGCTCCAACAGGCGAGACCGCTCCCTGCTCTGCGGTCACACACCTCCACCAAGGGCCTCCTGCGGTCCGGATCTCCGGGTCTTGTACTCAGGGGGATATATAAAGATGGCGCCCGTCTTCCTCCAGCGCCGCAGCACTCTCCACGAGGCCGCTCAGCGCTCCGGTGCCGCGTCTCCACACCACCCCTCACCTTCTTCTCCAAGCCCGGGGCACTCTAAAAATCTTTTTTGTCGCTTTTATGCCGCTTTTATCTGGGCCAAATAAGGCGATTTTGTGGCTAGGAGCGGGAGCTGCCATAAAACACGTCCTCCCTGTGTGAGATCCAGGCCCTGATCATGCAGTTCTGCTGGGATGAGGTAGTGGCACAGATCATACAGCTCTGCAGGGATGTTTCAGTAGCACAGATCATACAGCCCTGCAGGGATGAGGTGGTGGCACTGATCATACACCTCTGTGGCGACAAGGTGGTGGTACTGATCATACAGCTCTGCAAGGACCAGGTGGTGGCACTGATCTTAAAGCTCTGCAGGGATGAGGTGGTGGCACTGATCATACAGCTCTGCAGAGAGGAGGTGGTGGCACTGATTATACAGCTTTGCAGGGAGGATATGGTAGCATTGATCATTCAGCTCTGTGTGGATAAGATGGTGGCACTGATCATACAGCTCTGCAAGGACGAGGTGTTGGCACTGATCATACAGCTTTGCGGGGACAATGTGGTTGCACTGATTATACATCTCTTTAGGGATAAGTTGGAGCCACTGATCATGCAGCTCTGCAGGGATGAGGTTGTGGCACTGATCATACAGCTCTGCAGGGATGAGTTAGTGGCTCAGATCATACAGCTCTGCAGGGATGAGGTAGTGGCACAGATCACACAGCTCTGCAGGGACGAGGAGGTGGCACTGATCATACAGCTCTGTGGTGAGGAGGCGGTGGCACTGATCATAAGGCTCTGCAGGGACAAGGTTGTGTCACTGATCTTACAACTCTGCAGGGAGTAGGTGGTGGCATTGATCATTCAGCTCTGTGTGGATAAGATGGTGGCACTAATCATGCAGCTCTGCAGGTATGAGGTGGTGTCACTGATTATACAGCTCTGCAGGGAAGAGGTGGTGACACTGATCATACAGCTCTGCAAAGACGAGGAGGTGGCACTGATCATACAGCTTTGTGGGGACAATGTAGTTGCACTGATTATACATCTCTTTAGGGATAAGTTGGAGCCACTGATCATACAGCTCTGCAGGGACGAGGAGGTGGCACTGATCATACAGCTCTGTGGAGACAAGGTGGTGGCACTGATAATACACCTCTGCGGCGACAACGTGGTGGTACTGATCATACAGCTCTGCAGAGAGGAGGTGGTGACACTGATCATACAGCTCTGAAGGGAATAGGTGGTGGCACTGATGATACAGCTCTGTAGGGATGAGGTGGTTGCACTGATCATACAGCTCTGTAGGGATGAGGTGGTTGCACTGATCATACAGCTCTATGGGGAGGAGGCGGTGGCACTGATCATAAGGCTCTGTAGGGACAAGGTTGTGTCACTGATCTTACAGCTCTGCAGGGAGTAGGTGGTGGCATTGATCATTCAGCTCTGTAGGGAAGAGGTGGTGACACTGATCATAAAGCTCTGCAGGGATGAGGTAGTGGCACAGATCACACAGTGCTGCAAGGACCAGGTGGTGGCACTGATCATACAGCTCTGCAGGGACGAGGAGGTGGCACTGATCATACAGCTCTGCGGGGACAAGGTGGTGACACTGATAATACACCTCTGAGGCGACAAGGTGGTGGTACTGATCATACAGCTCTGCAGAGAGGAGGTGGTGGCACTGATCATACAGCTCTGAAGGGAATATGTGGTGGCACTGATCATAAAGTTCTGCAGTGACGAGGTGGTGGCACTAATCATACTGCTTTGCAGGGAGAAGGTGGTGGCACTGATCATACAGCTCAGCAGGGAGGACGTGGTGGCACTGATTATACAGCTCAGCAGGGACAAGGTGGTGGCACTGATCATACAGCTTTGCGGGGATAATGTGGTTGCACTGATTATACATCTCTTTAGGGATAAGTTGGAGGCACTGATCATGCAGTTCTGCAGGGATGAGATAGTGGCTCAGATCATACAGCTCTGCAGGGACGAGGAGGTGGCACTGATCATACACCTCTGCGGCCACAAGGTGGTGGTACTAATCATACAGCTCTGCAGTGACGAGGTCGTGGCACTGATTATGCAGTTCTGCAGGGATGATGTAGTGGCACCGATCATACAGCTCTGCAGGGATGATTCAGTAGAACAGATCATACAGCCCTGTAGGGATGAGGTGATGGCACTGATCATACAGCTCTGCAGGGAAAAGTTGGTGACACTGATCATACAGCTCTGCTCGCACAAAGTGGTGGCACTTATGATACAGCTTTGTGGGGACAAGGTGGTGGCACTGATCATGCAGTTCTGCAGGGATGAGGTAGTGACACCGATCATACAGCTCTGCAGGTATGATTCAGTAGCACAGATCATACAGCCTGCAGGGATGAGGTGGTGGCACTGATCATACACCTCTGCGGCGACAAGGTGGTGTTACTGATCATACAGCTCTGCAAGGACCAGGTGGTGGCACTAATCATACAGCTCTGCAGAGACAAGGTGGTGGCACTGATTATACAGCTCTGCAGGGAGGAGGTTGTCGCACTGAACATACTGGTTTGCAGGGATGTGGTGGTGGCACAGATCATACAGCTCTGCAGAGAGGAGGTGGTGGCACTGATTATACAGATTTGCAGGGAGGAGATGGTGGCACTGATCATACAGCTCTGCAGGGAGTAGGTGGTGGCACTGATAATAGAGCTCTCCCGGGATAATTTGATGGCACTGATCATACAGCTCTGCTCGGACAAAGTGGTGGCACTTATGATACAGCTTTGTGGGGACAAGATGTTGGCACTGATCATACAGCTCTGCAGTGATGAGGTCGTGGCACTGATCATGCAGTTCTGCAGGGATGAGGTAGTGGCACCGATCATACAGCTCTGCAGGGATGTTTCAGTAGCACAGATCATACAGCCCTGCAGGGATGAGGTGGTGGCACTGATCATACAGCTCTTCAGGGAAAAGTTGGTGACGCTGATCATACACCTCTGCGGCGACAAGGTGGTGGCACTGATTATACAGTTCTGCGGCGACAAGGTGGTGGCACTGATCACACAGGTCTGCAGGGAAAAGGTGGTGTTATTGAACATACAGCTCAGCGCGGACAAGGTGGTGGCACTGATCAGACAGCTCTACAGGGAGGAGGTTGTGGCACTAAACATACTGGTTTGCAGGGATGAGGTTGTGGCACTGATCATACAGCTCTGCAGGGAGGAGGTGGTGGCACTGATCATACAGCTCTGCAGGGAATAGGTGGTGGCACTGATCGTACAGCTCTGCTGGGACAAGATGGTGGTACTGATCATAAAGCTCTGCAGGGATGATGTAGTGGCACTGATCATACAGGTCTGCAGAGACGAGGTGGTGGCACTGATCATGCAACTTTTCGTGGACAAGGTGGTGGCACTGATCAGACAGCTTTGCGTGTACAAGGTGGTGGCACTAATCAGGTAGCCCTGAGGGGATGACGTGGTGGCACTGATCAAAAAGCTCTGCAGGGATTAGGTGGTGGCACTGATCATACAGCTCTGCAAGGAGTAGGTGGTGGCACTGATCATACAGCTTGCGTTGACAATGTGGTGGCACTGATTATACAGTTCTGCGGCGAAAAGGTGGTGGCACTGATCATACAGCTCTGCATGTAAAGGTGGTGGCACTGAACATACAGCTCTGCAGGGAAAAGGTGGTGGCACTGAACATACAGGTCAGCAGGGACGAGGTGGTGGCACTCATTATAGAACTCTGCAGGGGTGAAGTGGTGGCACTGATCATACAGGCCAAAAATGGGGGACGGGGTATGGAGTATGGCATGCGGATGGAGAGCACATTGATGCTGGAACCAGCGCGTCGCCTATCACGCTCCCCCATCAGTACATAGGTTTTCATCTGTGCTTTTTTTTTTTTAGTAATTACAGAAAAGCAGGAGGATTTGTGGTTTATTGGCTTAATTAATTTTCTTCTGTTACATAATATTTGTTCAGTGAACCTGCGGATAATTACACTACACTAATGTGGGGTTAACCCTCTGTGTAGCTCTAGGACTTTTCACCAATGATGGCAATTAGCTCGATCTGCACGTGCCGCAATCTCCTCAGTCACTTACAGTATTATCGGGACTCCCAGCTGTTTCTGCACTGATTACAGGGGGCTATAAGCAGCAGATGTTCTCGAGGAGCCCGATGTGAGATGAAGGTGGCGCATCTATGAACACTGGTAAATAAGAGGGGATCAGCAGGAACAAGGCAAGTAAGAGGTTAAACAGAGGAGGAAAGGCGTCTATGTACATCGCTGAAGGCTGAGGGCGGTGCTTAACCGAGGATTCCCGCTCATTGTCTGATCGCAGGATCCGTTTGGGGATTTGAACTTCCCGCTCTTCTTCCGCCGAGGATTATTAGCGGACATCACAATCCGGTCACACAGAGAACCGCGCAGAGTCCGGCCCTCCAGAGCCGCCATCACGGGATCGCCCTCCGGGAGGAGCAGCAGTCACTGATGTGGACAATCACCGGCCGCCATCAGGAAAGGAAAAAAGAAAGGGAAGGGGAAAAGGGAACATATTCATATACAATATCAACAACATTAACAATAACAACATGTGGTTGACAACATGAGCACAATCATTGCATGGGTGCACTTCAAAAAATAACGCTTCTCCATGTAATACAATTGAGCTATCTAATATGGGGTAGTAAGGCCAGGAGCCCCAAAGCAGAAGCCACCCAATTCAGTAGAGCCTAACAAAACAAAAAACTCCAGAATGTTCCTAAAGAGGATTGTCTTCTAAGTACCTATTCCAAGGGGCCCAAGTCGACACGAAAGCTTTATGATTATAGATTTCCCAGCTAGACAGCTCCTCTAAACGATAAATCTGATTTATTTTCGTATACCATTCTCCCAACGTGGGAGGAGCTACATCCTTCCAATGGGCAGCTATCAACTGTCTCGCCGCACTCAACATCAGTGGAAGAAGCCCATGTTTTTTTGGTAAAAAATCTTTTGACGGGCATGAAAGGAGAGCTTCCGTGGCTCCAAGATCCACCTTTATTAATCCTAATTTTTTGAGAACTAACTCAACTCCCTCCCAAAAAATTCGCAATCTAGGACATTCCCAGAATATATGCGTATGATGTCCTCTAGGATTGAGGCATCGCCAGCAATCATCATTATCCACGAGGCCTAACTGGAACAACTTAGCTGGAGTTAAATGCCACCTAGTTAATATTTTATAAGAATTCTCCTGCAAAAGTACACATCTAGAAAAACCCCTAGCATTTGACAGCATTTTAGATATTTGATCTTCTGTAAACGTGATATTAAGTTCAATTTCCCACGAATGTATAAATGAGGGTTTAGAATGTACATTCGGAGAGATGAGATGTGAGTAAATGCGGGATATAATTTTCTGCCGTGGGGATGGAAGTTTAATCATAATATCTAGCCAGGACCAATTAGATTTAGACGGGAATCTCCTTCCAAACTGTAAAAGTATGCGTTTGATGTGTTGTTTCTGGAGAAAATTTGTTGGTTGGACCGATGCCCCCTGTGGCCAAGATCCCTCCCGCAAAGTGTTATTACTATAAAAACTATTTAACGTTTCTCTAGGGAGGTTGGACCATAAATTGTATGGATCCTGAAAGTCTTGCTCTAACAAATAGGGAATTGAGCCAATCGGTGTCAATGTGGAGGGGAAAGTATCTTCCGGGAACTCTCCCATTACCAATCTTTTAATACGCAACGTAGTTGTAGTTACCTCATCCAACCTAAGAGAGGCCGGCGGCTTAGCCCTAGTCCAGAGATACGGCAAACCTCTCGGGCCCAGTAAAGCCCAGTCAACACTATCCCCCTCCTCCCTTTCAGCACAGGACACCACCTTTAACCATCTACTGAGATGGATAGCCTTATAATATAAAAGAAGGTCTGGAACCCCTAACCCTCCAAAAGAGAGAGGACGAGAAAGAAACTTATAAGGTAACCTAGCCCTTTTATTTTTCCATATAAATTTTCCAATAAGGGATTTTAATGTTCCAAAAAATGTCAGGGGAATCCGAATCGGAACCATGTTCATGGTATATAGTATAATGGGCATTATATATGCCTTAAACACATTAATACGACCCATCCAGGATAAAGTGGGTAAGCTATACTTCTGCATCAGGTTTTTGACCTTTTGAATTAAAGGAGTGTAATTGTCATGGAATAGGTTAGTGGGGTCTCTAGTTATCATTATTCCCAAATATCTAATAGAATTAGTAGCCCAAGAGAATGGAATCTGCGTACGAATGGTGGAGGTCTGAGAGTGAGGGAGACCAATGTTTAACACTTCAGATTTTGACAAATTGATTTTGAAATTAGAAAGGAGACCAAAATGATGAAAGGCTTGAAGAATAATTGGAAAGGCCTGGGATGGATTGGAGATAAGGAAAAGCAAATCGTCTGCGAAAGCTAGAGTCTTAAGTGACCTCTGACCCACTGTCAACCCCTCTATACGTTGATCTTGTCTGATGCTTTGTATCAAAGTTTCTATAACTAAAATGAACAAAGAAGGCGACAAGGGGCAACCCTGTCTAGTCCCGTTGCTAATCCCAAAACTATCTGACAGGGTGCCGTTGACTCTGACCTTGGCCGTCGGTTGTGAATAAAGCGAGAGGACTGCTGTTATATATTGAGGGGGGAAGCCAAACTTAATCATTACTTGTTCCATAAACCTCCAGCTCACTCTATCGAAAGCCTTCTCAGCATCCGTCGACAAGAGCATCAAGGGCATACCCCGAGTCTTAGCAAACATTATAGACTGAATGACTTTAGTAGAATTATCCTTCCCCTCCCTGCCTCTTACAAAGCCTACTTGGTCTGCATAAATTAGCTTAGGTAAGAAATTGCTTAATCTGCCCGCTAATATTTTAGCCCACATCTTGATATCTGCATTAAGCAGTGATATTGGTCTGTAGCTAGTGCACAGATTGGGATCTTTACCCTCCTTAGGGAGGACTGTGATGTATGCCTCCAAGGATTGTCTAGGGGGGAGCTGGCCTGCTAAATAGGAATTAAACAAAGACACTAGGTGAGGTAACAGTGGTTTTATAAACTTTTTATAATAGATAATGGGAAGACCATCTGGGCCCGGTGCCTTTCCGTTCGGAATAGTAGAAAGAATGTCTAAAATCTCTGTAGGGGTAACTGGGGCAGTCAATAAGGACTGACCTTCAAGAGTTATTTTAGGGAGATGTAACGAGGTCAAAAATTCTTTTATTTTTGCTAAGGCTGTGACTGGCTCCTGCATGCTATCAGGTGTATATAAATTGTATAAATTTTCATAAAAGTCTTTAAACTCCCTGGCAATATCTGCAGTCCCGAGAATTGAAGAGCCATCTAAAGCTCTAAGTTGTCTAATAAACGTCTTTTCCTTTTGTTTCTTAAGTAGGGATGTCATAAGCTTACTACTCTTATTGCCATGGAGATAAAACTTCTGTCTACTTCTCATATAAATTTTTGCTGATTTAATGTTTAAAAGGTTTTTTAATGAGGTTCTCAGATCTGACAGTTCTGACAATATTTTATTTACCTGAGATCTCTTATGTAACCTCTCGAAGGAACTGATTTGATGTAGAATAGACACAACCTTTTTTGATCGCTCCTTTTTCAAATATGAGCCTAGGGCTATAAATTCCCCTCTCATTACTGCTTTATGAGATTCCCACACCATAGGCAAGGGCGGGCCTGAGTGCAAATTATTCTGAAAAAAGAAGTCAAGAGTACTTGTCAGTTTTTCAATGTGAGAATCCGAGTCCAAAAGAGTTTCATTCAGTGACCACGACCCAGCCGGCCGTGGTAGAGTTTTTATCTCTATGTCAAGAAAAATGGGAGCGTGATCTGAGAGAGAAATGATATCTATATTAGCTTTTCTAACTAATTGGAGATTAGCTGTTTGTACCAGTAGGTAATCAATTCTGTGATAGCTATTATTCGGATGGGAATAAAAAGTATAATCTCTGCCCGAAGGAAAAAGCGTTCTCCAAGGGTCTATCAGATGCAATTTTTGTAATGAAAGGTGTAATCGTCTCAGCGCCCTCTGAGAAAGAGCCGATCTGCCCGTTGAAGTATCTAAGGCTGGGTTCAAAGATACATTAAAATCCCCTCCCACCAACAACAGACCCTCAGTAAAAAGTTCCAGAACATTCAATGTTTTACACAGCCAACCTATCTGGTTCCTATTTGGGGCATATAAGTTACACAAGGTAATCTTAGTGTTAGCCAAAAAGCCCTTAATTATAATGTACCTGCCTTCTGAATCAGATAAACAATCGCTCAAAATAAAAGGAACATTTTTCTTTATAGCAATACTCACTCCACCCGACGCTGAACCGCCCGTACTGTGATACCAGGTCGGGTAGCGAGATCTAGACATATCTGGGACTCTCCCTTTTTTAAAATGTGTCTCCTGCAGGAAAACTATACTAGATTTCTTTGAGTGCAAAAGATTCATCACTTGGCTTCTCTTATTCGGAGAGCGTAAGCCCTTTACATTATACGAGGCCACAGTTATAGTGGCTAAGTTCACCTTATCACCCATTATTTGTTAAAGAAGGTAAT
Source organism: Dendrobates tinctorius (assembly GCF_039654945.1). Lineage (NCBI taxonomy): Eukaryota > Metazoa > Chordata > Amphibia > Anura > Dendrobatidae > Dendrobates > Dendrobates tinctorius. The sequence continues at coordinate 7,802,335 of NW_027361869.1, read as the reverse complement.
AAAAAGGATTCCTCCGTCATCAAACCACAGAAATTAAAAGAAAAAAACAAAGAGATAAGAAAAATAACAAAAAACCTAAAAATTATTAAGATAAAACATGAGAAATACAACAAGAACCAACTACCTGTCTGTGGCAGAGGCAGGGGGTCAAAAATACCTCCTATAACAGAACAGGAAAAAACATTTCTGACACACGAGTGGCATATGTTAACTTATACGGCAATTGAATGATATCAACACCTGAATAAATGTCAAACTTAGCAAGCTAAAATAGGATAAAGCATGTCCGAACGGGCCGAGGGGTCCGGCTCCAGTGTGGAAAAAACAAATACAACCGGGAGAAGCACAAGAAAGCTCAGGGGGGTATCTCCTTTTCCGTTCCAGATTTCCCTCTTTTGGGAGTCGAGCGTCTCTTTCCCAAGACCCAGTCCCCCTGTCCTCCAGTAAAAGCATGAACAGGGGGAGGCGTACGATGATCCATGTCTAGGGGAAGCCAGGAAGGAATGTCCATAGGGGCAATGCCAAAAGCGTCCCATATTTTGGGTAAATCTTCAGGGGTCCGAACCATTATTTGCCTACCATCTCCTTGTATAGATATACCAAACGGAAACAGCCATTTATACAAGATTTTACGCGAGCGTAACACCTCCAGGAGGGGCCTTAGGACTCTTCTTTTTGCAAGGGTCGACGGCGCAACATCCTGATAAAGATGAATAGCAGATCCCTCATAAGAAAGATTTTTAATGTCTCTTGAAGCGGACAAAATAGCATTGGTATCCAAATAGCTCAGTAGGCCGCAAATCACATCCCTCGGAGGTTCCGTTGGTTTCGGCTTTGGTCTAAGAGATCTATGCACCCTTTCTATTACAATTCGGTCACATGTTTCTTGTGGAATTAAGAGGGCAAAGATCTCCTTAGTAGCTTTTTCCAATATCTCTGTGGGAACACTTTCAGGCAAGCCTTTTATCCGTATGTTCTTTCTGCGACTCCGATTTTCCTGATCCTCAAGGGCCAGAAAAGAGTTGTTAAGCTGTATTCTGTGATAATCTAGATGTTCTCTCATAGCATTGGAGTGGCTAATGATAGAGGACTGAGAGGACTCCAAAGACTCCACTCTATTACCAATGTGTAACAAGTCCGCTCTCATACCAGATATTTCATTAACCAATGGTTTCATAGCCTGTGCTAATAATTTTTTAAAAAACGATCTAGAAAGTTTCCCAGAGTCTGATTGAGTGACATCGCTGCCAGAAGCATCGTCACTGGAATCTGAGTCCTCGGCATGCTCCTCCTCCACAACTTCTACAGGGAGCCTTTTAGCATTAGGTTTAGGCGTAGCAGATTTGTTTTTCAAAAATTTATCCATTTCACCTTGTTTGCTTCGATGCGCCTCCGCAGTCAGCGGTTTTGCACGCTCTTTATTAGTTTTGACCATTTTGCTCAATTGAAGCGTGCCTAAAATTTACCCGTGCGTCAAGAAAAGTCTAGTACAGCATTTTGCTATATAAAAATAACCCCATGTAACTTGGAGGGTGAGGGGTTAAAAGTTGGAAACATCCGCGGGGAACCGCTGGAGCCGGCAGAGACAGGGTAGCGCCAACTCTCCACTGCTGCGTTTATATCAGCCGACAGCAGCACTTCTATGTGGGGGGAGCGATATCCCCCGCTCAGGCCTTGCAGAAAGTCTCAGCAACGCCGGGGGCCGTCAACAACCTGTCTGGCCCAGAGCCAGCACCCTCCTCCTCCTCATGCAGCTCATGCAGCGACAGCAATCCCCGCAGGCCACACAGACAGCACACCGGGGGTTTCCTCTCACCGCCTTGTGCTCCAACAGGCGAGACCGCTCCCTGCTCTGCGGTCACACACCTCCACCAAGGGCCTCCTGCGGTCCGGATCTCCGGGTCTTGTACTCAGGGGGATATATAAAGATGGCGCCCGTCTTCCTCCAGCGCCGCAGCACTCTCCACGAGGCCGCTCAGCGCTCCGGTGCCGCGTCTCCACACCACCCCTCACCTTCTTCTCCAAGCCCGGGGCACTCTAAAAATCTTTTTTGTCGCTTTTATGCCGCTTTTATCTGGGCCAAATAAGGCGATTTTGTGGCTAGGAGCGGGAGCTGCCATAAAACACGTCCTCCCTGTGTGAGATCCAGGCCCTGATCATGCAGTTCTGCTGGGATGAGGTAGTGGCACAGATCATACAGCTCTGCAGGGATGTTTCAGTAGCACAGATCATACAGCCCTGCAGGGATGAGGTGGTGGCACTGATCATACACCTCTGCGGCGACAAGGTGGTGGTACTGATCATACAGCTCTGCAAGGACCAGGTGGTGGCACTGATCTTAAAGCTCTGCAGGGATGAGGTGGTGGCACTGATCATACAGCTCTGCAGAGAGGAGGTGGTGGCACTGATTATACAGCTTTGCAGGGAGGATATGGTAGCATTGATCATTCAGCTCTGTGTGGATAAGATGGTGGCACTGATCATACAGCTCTGCAAGGACGAGGTGTTGGCACTGATCATACAGCTTTGCGGGGACAATGTGGTTGCACTGATTATACATCTCTTTAGGGATAAGTTGGAGCCACTGATCATGCAGCTCTGCAGGGATGAGGTTGTGGCACTGATCATACAGCTCTGCAGGGATGAGTTAGTGGCTCAGATCATACAGCTCTGCAGGGATGAGGTAGTGGCACAGATCACACAGCTCTGCAGGGACGAGGAGGTGGCACTGATCATACAGCTCTGTGGTGAGGAGGCGGTGGCACTGATCATAAGGCTCTGCAGGGACAAGGTTGTGTCACTGATCTTACAACTCTGCAGGGAGTAGGTGGTGGCATTGATCATTCAGCTCTGTGTGGATAAGATGGTGGCACTAATTATGCAGCTCTGCAGGTATGAGGTGGTGTCACTGATTATACAGCTCTGCAGGGAAGAGGTGGTGACACTGATCATACAGCTCTGCAAAGACGAGGAGGTGGCACTGATCATACAGCTTTGTGGGGACAATGTAGTTGCACTGATTATACATCTCTTTAGGGATAAGTTGGAGCCACTGATCATACAGCTCTGCAGGGACGAGGAGGTGGCACTGATCATACAGCTCTGTGGAGACAAGGTGGTGGCACTGATAATACACCTCTGCGGCGACAACGTGGTGGTACTGATCATACAGCTCTGCAGAGAGGAGGTGGTGACACTGATCATACAGCTCTGAAGGGAATAGGTGGTGGCACTGATGATACAGCTCTGTAGGGATGAGGTGGTTGCACTGATCATACAGCTCTGTAGGGATGAGGTGGTTGCACTGATCATACAGCTCTATGGGGAGGAGGCGGTGGCACTGATCATAAGGCTCTGTAGGGACAAGGTTGTGTCACTGATCTTACAGCTCTGCAGGGAGTAGGTGGTGGCATTGATCATTCAGCTCTGTAGGGAAGAGGTGGTGACACTGATCATAAAGCTCTGCAGGGATGAGGTAGTGGCACAGATCACACAGTGCTGCAAGGACCAGGTGGTGGCACTGATCATACAGCTCTGCAGGGACGAGGAGGTGGCACTGATCATACAGCTCTGCGGGGACAAGGTGGTGACACTGATAATACACCTCTGAGGCGACAAGGTGGTGGTACTGATCATACAGCTCTGCAGAGAGGAGGTGGTGGCACTGATCATACAGCTCTGAAGGGAATATGTGGTGGCACTGATCATAAAGTTCTGCAGTGACGAGGTGGTGGCACTAATCATACTGCTTTGCAGGGAGAAGGTGGTGGCACTGATCATACAGCTCAGCAGGGAGGACGTGGTGGCACTGATTATACAGCTCAGCAGGGACAAGGTGGTGGCACTGATCATACAGCTTTGCGGGGATAATGTGGTTGCACTGATTATACATCTCTTTAGGGATAAGTTGGAGGCACTGATCATGCAGTTCTGCAGGGATGAGATAGTGGCTCAGATCATACAGCTCTGCAGGGACGAGGAGGTGGCACTGATCATACACCTCTGCGGCCACAAGGTGGTGGTACTAATCATACAGCTCTGCAGTGACGAGGTCGTGGCACTGATTATGCAGTTCTGCAGGGATGATGTAGTGGCACCGATCATACAGCTCTGCAGGGATGATTCAGTAGAACAGATCATACAGCCCTGTAGGGATGAGGTGATGGCACTGATCATACAGCTCTGCAGGGAAAAGTTGGTGACACTGATCATACAGCTCTGCTCGCACAAAGTGGTGGCACTTATGATACAGCTTTGTGGGGACAAGGTGGTGGCACTGATCATGCAGTTCTGCAGGGATGAGGTAGTGACACCGATCATACAGCTCTGCAGGTATGATTCAGTAGCACAGATCATACAGCCTGCAGGGATGAGGTGGTGGCACTGATCATACACCTCTGTGGCGACAAGGTGGTGTTACTGATCATACAGCTCTGCAAGGACCAGGTGGTGGCACTAATCATACAGCTCTGCAGAGACAAGGTGGTGGCACTGATTATACAGCTCTGCAGGGAGGAGGTTGTCGCACTGAACATACTGGTTTGCAGGGATGTGGTGGTGGCACAGATCATACAGCTCTGCAGAGAGGAGGTGGTGGCACTGATTATACAGATTTGCAGGGAGGAGATGGTGGCACTGATCATACAGCTCTGCAGGGAGTAGGTGGTGGCACTGATAATAGAGCTCTCCCGGGATAATTTGATGGCACTGATCATACAGCTCTGCTCGGACAAAGTGGTGGCACTTATGATACAGCTTTGTGGGGACAAGATGTTGGCACTGATCATACAGCTCTGCAGTGATGAGGTCGTGGCACTGATCATGCAGTTCTGCAGGGATGAGGTAGTGGCACCGATCATACAGCTCTGCAGGGATGTTTCAGTAGCACAGATCATACAGCCCTGCAGGGATGAGGTGGTGGCACTGATCATACAGCTCTTCAGGGAAAAGTTGGTGACGCTGATCATACACCTCTGCGGCGACAAGGTGGTGGCACTGATTATACAGTTCTGCGGCGACAAGGTGGTGGCACTGATCACACAGGTCTGCAGGGAAAAGGTGGTGTTATTGAACATACAGCTCAGCGCGGACAAGGTGGTGGCACTGATCAGACAGCTCTACAGGGAGGAGGTTGTGGCACTAAACATACTGGTTTGCAGGGATGAGGTTGTGGCACTGATCATACAGCTCTGCAGGGAGGAGGTGGTGGCACTGATCATACAGCTCTGCAGGGAATAGGTGGTGGCACTGATCGTACAGCTCTGCTGGGACAAGATGGTGGTACTGATCATAAAGCTCTGCAGGGATGATGTAGTGGCACTGATCATACAGGTCTGCAGAGACGAGGTGGTGGCACTGATCATGCAACTTTTCGTGGACAAGGTGGTGGCACTGATCAGACAGCTTTGCGTGTACAAGGTGGTGGCACTAATCAGGTAGCCCTGAGGGGATGACGTGGTGGCACTGATCAAAAAGCTCTGCAGGGATTAGGTGGTGGCACTGATCATACAGCTCTGCAAGGAGTAGGTGGTGGCACTGATCATACAGCTTGCGTTGACAATGTGGTGGCACTGATTATACAGTTCTGCGGCGAAAAGGTGGTGGCACTGATCATACAGCTCTGCATGTAAAGGTGGTGGCACTGAACATACAGCTCTGCAGGGAAAAGGTGGTGGCACTGAACATACAGGTCAGCAGGGACGAGGTGGTGGCACTCATTATAGAACTCTGCAGGGGTGAAGTGGTGGCACTGATCATACAGGCCAAAAATGGGGGACGGGGTATGGAGTATGGCATGCGGATGGAGAGCACATTGATGCTGGAACCAGCGCGTCGCCTATCACGCTCCCCCATCAGTACATAGGTTTTCATCTGTGCTTTTTTTTTTTTAGTAATTACAGAAAAGCAGGAGGATTTGTGGTTTATTGGCTTAATTAATTTTCTTCTGTTACATAATATTTGTTCAGTGAACCTGCGGATAATTACACTACACTAATGTGGGGTTAACCCTCTGTGTAGCTCTAGGACTTTTCACCAATGATGGCAATTAGCTCGATCTGCACGTGCCGCAATCTCCTCAGTCACTTACAGTATTATCGGGACTCCCAGCTGTTTCTGCACTGATTACAGGGGGCTATAAGCAGCAGATGTTCTCGAGGAGCCCGATGTGAGATGAAGGTGGCGCATCTATGAACACTGGTAAATAAGAGGGGATCAGCAGGAACAAGGCAAGTAAGAGGTTAAACAGAGGAGGAAAGGCGTCTATGTACATCGCTGAAGGCTGAGGGCGGCGCTTAACCGAGGATTCCCGCTCATTGTCTGATCGCAGGATCCGTTTGGGGATTTGAACTTCCCGCTCTTCTTCCGCCGAGGATTATTAGCGGACATCACAATCCGGTCACACAGAGAACCGCGCAGAGTCCGGCCCTCCAGAGCCGCCATCACGGGATCGCCCTCCGGGAGGAGCAGCAGTCACTGATGTGGACAATCACCGGCCGCCATCAGGAAAGGAAAAAAGAAAGGGAAGGGGAAAAGGGAACATATTCATATACAATATCAACAACATTAACAATAACAACATGTGGTTGACAACATGAGCACAATCATTGCATGGGTGCACTTCAAAAAATAACGCTTCTCCATGTAATACAATTGAGCTATCTAATATGGGGTAGTAAGGCCAGGAGCCCCAAAGCAGAAGCCACCCAATTCAGTAGAGCCTAACAAAACAAAAAACTCCAGAATGTTCCTAAAGAGGATTGTCTTCTAAGTACCTATTCCAAGGGGCCCAAGTCGACACGAAAGCTTTATGATTATAGATTTCCCAGCTAGACAGCTCCTCTAAACGATAAATCTGATTTATTTTCGTATACCATTCTCCCAACGTGGGAGGAGCTACATCCTTCCAATGGGCAGCTATCAACTGTCTCGCCGCACTCAACATCAGTGGAAGAAGCCCATGTTTTTTTGGTAAAAAATCTTTTGACGGGCATGAAAGGAGAGCTTCCGTGGCTCCAAGATCCACCTTTATTAATCCTAATTTTTTGAGAACTAACTCAACTCCCTCCCAAAAAATTCGCAATCTAGGACATTCCCAGAATATATGCGTATGATGTCCTCTAGGATTGAGGCATCGCCAGCAATCATCATTATCCACGAGGCCTAACTGGAACAACTTAGCTGGAGTTAAATGCCACCTAGTTAATATTTTATAAGAATTCTCCTGCAAAAGTACACATCTAGAAAAACCCCTAGCATTTGACAGCATTTTAGATATTTGATCTTCTGTAAACGTGATATTAAGTTCAATTTCCCACGAATGTATAAATGAGGGTTTAGAATGTACATTCGGAGAGATGAGATGTGAGTAGAGTTGAGCGATACCAGCCGATACTTGAAAATATCGGATCGGAATGGATCGGCCGATCTTAAAAAAAAGTATCGGTATCGCCGATTCCGATACCGGGAACCAATGCAAGTCAATGGGGCCAAAATATCGGAATTAAAAAAAACCCTTTCTTTCCTTGTAGGTTAATTCTACATGAAGAAAAACAACTAAGAATAATGTAGAATGTATTGTGGGAGGTGGAGGAGACATTAAAGCCATAGAGGTTTAGCCCAATCAAATGGAATAGCAGGAATTAAACTTTTTTTTTTAAAGATGTTAGGAGTTACAAAGATATTGACTATGTTAGCCTCATTTATATTTTGCCAGACATGTATGTCTTCTTCTTCTACTTCCTTTTTTTACATTCTTCTTCTTCTTCTTCTACTTCCTTTTTTTACATTCTTCTTCTTCTTCTTCTACTTCCTTTTTTTACATTCTTCTTCTTATTCCTTTTTTTACATTCTTCTTCTTCTTCTTCTACTTCCTTTTTTTACATTCTTCTTCTTCTTCTTCTTCTTCTTCTTCTTCTTCTTCTTCTTCTTCTTCTTCTTCTTCTTCTTCTTCTTCTTCTTCCTTTTCTTACATTCTTCATATTCTTCTTATTCAACAATTATTATTCTACATATTCAGCTTCTTCATCTTCTTCCTATTCTTCTTCATCATATTCTTGTTTGTGTCAGGCATTCCTGTAGTTGTTATCTAGAAAAGTTAGAAGTTTACACCTTCCGTTCTGCCTGTCACAAAAGATTTACAACAGGATTTGTCCGCGTTCAGTTTGGCCTGCAGAAGCAGGCCTTTTCCAGGGGCACCACGAGGAGGAACGGACTCACCCCCATACACTGCTTAGTCTTCTTCTGCTTATAAATAAGATAATATCATTTGCTCAGAGTATTAGTCTTATGCTTAATGTTCTTCTGCTTTGTTTTTTTTATGCTTCTTTGTCTTCTCTCTCTTGTTGTTCTGCATCTTGGTGGTTGTCTTCCTGTTCTTTGTCCTCTTGAACCAGCTGACGGTACTGGCACCCGGAGGGGCAGCAGAAGGAACAAGAGCCAATGGCACTACCGAGGACCAGCTGACGGTGCTGGAACCCGGTTACTAAGCAGGAGGTACCTGTGCTACAAAGCACTACCAAGGACCAGCAGACGTTGCCGGAACTCGGATACCGAGATGGAGGCACCTAGGCCAAACGCTCTGACGAGAACCAGCTGACGGTGCTGGAACCCGGAGGGGTAGCATAAGCTGCAAGAGCAAATGGAAATAGCGAGGACCAGCTGACAGTGCTGGCACCCGGAGGGGCAGCAGAAGGAATAAGAGCCAATGGCACAACCGAGGACCAGCTGACGGTGCTGGAACCCGGTTACTAAGCAGGAGGTACCTGTGCTACAAAGCACTACCAAGGACCAGCAGACGTTGCCGGAACTCGGATACCGAGATGGAGGCACCTAGGCCAAAGGCTCTGACGAGAACCAGCTGACGGTGCTGGAACCCGGAGGGGTAGCATAAGCTGCAAGAGCAAATGGAAATAGCGAGGACCAGCTGACAGTGCTGGCACCCGGAGGGGCAGCAGAAGGAATAAGAGCCAATGGCACAACCGAGGACCAGCTGACGGTGCTGGAACCCGGTTACTAAGCAGGAGGTACCTGTGCTACAAAGCACTACCAAGGACCAGCAGACGTTGCTGGAACTCGGATACCGAGATGGAGGCACCTAGGCCAAAGGCTCTGATGAGAACCAGCTGACGGTGCTGGAACCCGGAGGGGTATCAGAAGTTACCCCTGAAAAGCAAAGTTGGCATGCCGCAAGCTGGCCGCAGTTACCGAATCACACAGTCCTACAGGGGGTGCTTGTCCTACTGGCACTATGGAACAAACCTTTCTTACCAGAACCCGCAGTCCACATAGGAAGCACCTAAACTGCTGGCACCCTAGCCTCGGCTAACCCAACCGCAACACGACATGGCAACTTGGGGTGGCAAACTGACATTGACACTTCCCGGAAACAGCAGGCAGGGCTGGAACCAAGCTGGGCAGGAGGGAGTACCCGTGCCAAAGTCAGTTATGAGCAGCAACTGGCGATGTTGGAGCCCAGGACAAGCACTTAGCAGGCTGAGGCCTGATGTGCTGTCAATTGGGAGGCAGCAGGACAGATTGCCATCAAAACAGCAGGGGAACAGCTGACGTTACTGAACCCCACAAACACAGGAGCTAGTGTTTTACTCTGTGAAGACGGCACTTCCGAGCAACAACTGGCTGTGTTGAAGCCCAGGGACAAGCACGGAGCAGGCTTAGGCTGCATTGAAGAAATTTTAAGATCGGTTGTAGACTACTAATTTGAACCAAGCTCCACTTAGGCCTGTGGATTCACTGATTTTCGTATTTCCCCTGTCCTCCAACCCCGCCAGTTACAGCTCCGAAGTGGCGTCTGCACAATCCACACTTGTTCCTGTGTTACAGGTGTTCAGTCCGGTCAGTTAATCCCCTGATGTGTGTCCGGCAATGTCGCCTGCTCTGTCCACATTCCGATAATGGGAATGTGGACAGAGCAGGCGACATTGCCGGACACACATCAGGGGATTAACTGATCGGACTGAACACCTGTAACACAGGAACAAGTTTGGATTGTGCAGACGCCACTTCGGAGCTGTAACTGGCAGGGTTGGAGGACAGGAGAAATACGAGAGACAGTGGAGCCACAGGCCTAATTGGAGCACGGTTAAAAATCAGTAGTGGTACGACTGTGTAGGCAGCAGGAGACTTTGCCATCCACACAGCAGGGGATCAGCTGACATTACTGAACCCCACTGAGACACGGGAGCAAGTATCTCTTTCCGTGTGGACGGCACTTCCGAACTACAACTGGCTGTGTTGAAGCCCAGGAAATAGGAGGGTGTAGGCAGAGGCCTACTGTATTTTGAATGAGGTGACAGCAGGAGAGACTGCCATCCACACAGCAGGGGATCAGCTGACGTTACTGAACCCCACTGAGACACGGGAGCAAGTATCTCTTTCCGTGTGGACGGCACTTCCGAACTACAACTGGCTGTGTTGAAGCCCAGGAAATAGGAGGGTGTAGGCAGAGGCCTACTGAATTTTGAATGAGGTGACAGCAGGAGAGACTGCCATCCACACAGCAGGGGATCAGCTGACGTTACTGAACCCCACTGAGACACGGGAGCAAGTATCTCTTTCCGTGTGGACGGCACTTCCGAACTACAACTGGCTGTGTTGAAGCCCAGGAAATAGGAGGGTGTAGGCAGAGGCCTACTGTATTTTGAATGAGGTGACAGCAGGAGAGACTGCCATCCACACAGCAGGGGATCAGCTGACGTTACTGAACCCCACTGAGACACGGGAGCAAGTATCTCTTTCCGTGTGGACGGCACTTCCGAACTACAACTGGCTGTGTTGAAGCCCAGGAAATAGGAGGGTGTAGGCAGAGGCCTACTGAATTTTGAATGAGGTGACAGCAGGAGAGACTGCCATCCACACAGCAGGGGATCAGCTGACGTTACTGAACCCCACTGAGACACGGGAGCAAGTATCTCTTTCCGTGTGGACGGCACTTCCGAACTACAACTGGCTGTGTTGAAGCCCAGGAAATAGGAGGGTGTAGGCAGAGGCCTACTGAATTTTGAATGAGGTGACAGCAGGAGAGACTGCCATCCACACAGCAGGGGATCAGCTGACGTTACTGAACCCCACTGAGACACGGGAGCAAGTATCTCTTTCCGTGTGGACGGCACTTCCGAACTACAACTGGCTGTGTTGAAGCCCAGGAAATAGGAGGGTGTAGGCAGAGGCCTACTGTATTTTGAATGAGGTGACAGCAGGAGAGACTGCCATCCACACAGCAGGGGATCAGCTGACGTTACTGAACCCCACTGAGACACGGGAGCAAGTATCTCTTTCTGTGTGGACGGCACTTCCGAACTACAACTGGCTGTGTTGAAGCCCAGGAAATAGGAGGGTGTAGGCAGAGGCCTACTGAATTTTGAATGAGGTGACAGCAGGAGAGACTGCCATCCACACAGCAGGGGATCAGCTGACGTTACTGAACCCCACTGAGACACGGGAGCAAGTATCTCTTTCCGTGTGGACGGCACTTCCGAACTACAACTGGCTGTGTTGAAGCCCAGGAAATAGGAGGGTGTAGGCAGAGGCCTACTGTATTTTGAATGAGTTTACAGCAGGAGAGACTGCCATCCACACAGCAGGGGATCAGCTGACGTTACTGAACCCCACTGAGACACGGGAGCAAGTATCTCTTTCCGTGTGGACGGCACTTCCGAACTACAACTGGCTGTGTTGAAGCCCAGGAAATAGGAGGGTGTAGGCAGAGGCCTACTGTATTTTGAATGAGGTGACAGCAGGAGAGACTGCCATCCACACAGCAGGGGATCAGCTGACGTTACTGAACCCCACTGAGACACGGGAGCAAGTATCTCTTTCCGTGTGGACGGCACTTCCGAACTACAACTGGCTGTGTTGAAGCCCAGGAAATAGGAGGGTGTAGGCAGAGGCCTACTGTATTTTGAATGAGGTGACAGCAGGAGAGACTGCCATCCACACAGCAGGGGATCAGCTGACGTTACTGAACCCCACTGAGACACGGGAGCAAGTATCTCTTTCCGTGTGGACGGCACTTCCGAACTACAACTGGCTGTGTTGAAGCCCAGGAAATAGGAGGGTGTAGGCAGAGGCCTACTGAATTTTGAATGAGGTGACAGCAGGAGAGACTGCCATCCACACAGCAGGGGATCAGCTGACGTTACTGAACCCCACTGAGACACGGGAGCAAGTATCTCTTTCCGTGTGGACGGCACTTCCGAACTACAACTGGCTGTGTTGAAGCCCAGGAAATAGGAGGGTGTAGGCAGAGGCCTACTGTATTTTGAATGAGGTGACAGCAGGAGAGACTGCCATCCACACAGCAGGGGATCAGCTGACGTTACTGAACCCCACTGAGACACGGGAGCAAGTATCTCTTTCCGTGTGGACGGCACTTCCGAACTACAACTGGCTGTGTTGAAGCCCAGGAAATAGGAGGGTGTAGGCAGAGGCCTACTGTATTTTGAATGAGTTTACAGCAGGAGAGACTGCCATCCACACAGCAGGGGATCAGCTGACGTTACTGAACCCCACTGAGACACGGGAGCAAGTATCTCTTTCCGTGTGGACGGCACTTCCGAACTACAACTGGCTGTGTTGAAGCCCAGGAAATAGGAGGGTGTAGGCAGAGGCCTACTGTATTTTGAATGAGGTGACAGCAGGAGAGACTGCCATCCACACAGCAGGGGATCAGCTGACGTTACTGAACCCCACTGAGACACGGGAGCAAGTATCTCTTTCCGTGTGGACGGCACTTCCGAACTACAACTGGCTGTGTTGAAGCCCAGGAAATAGGAGGGTGTAGGCAGAGGCCTACTGTATTTTGAATGAGGTGACAGCAGGAGAGACTGCCATCCACACAGCAGGGGATCAGCTGACGTTACTGAACCCCACTGAGACACGGGAGCAAGTATCTCTTTCCGTGTGGACGGCACTTCCGAACTACAACTGGCTGTGTTGAAGCCCAGGAAATAGGAGGGTGTAGGCAGAGGCCTACTGTATTTTGAATGAGTTTACAGCAGGAGAGACTGCCATCCACACAGCAGGGGATCAGCTGACGTTACTGAACCCCACTGAGACACGGGAGCAAGTATCTCTTTCCGTGTGGACGGCACTTCCGAACTACAACTGGCTGTGTTGAAGCCCAGGAAATAGGAGGGTGTAGGCAGAGGCCTACTGTATTTTGAATGAGTTTACAGCAGGAGAGACTGCCATCCACACAGCAGGGGATCAGCTGACGTTACTGAACCCCACTGAGACACGGGAGCAAGTATCTCTTTCCGTGTGGACGGCACTTCCGAACTACAACTGGCTGTGTTGAAGCCCAGGAAATAGGAGGGTGTAGGCAGAGGCCTACTGTATTTTGAATGAGTTTACAGCAGGAGAGACTGCCATCCACACAGCAGGGGATCAGCTGACGTTACTGAACCCCACTGAGACACGGGAGCAAGTGTCTCTTTCCGTGTGGACGGCACTTCCGAACTACAACTGGCTGTGTTGAAGCCCAGGAAATAGGAGGGTGTAGGCAGAGGCCTACTGTCTTTGTAATGCGGAGACAGCAGGAGAGACTGCCATCTCCACAGCAGGGGAACAGCTGGCAGTGCTGAACCCCACTAACACTTGAACGAATGTGTTTGGCTCTGTGGAGACGACACTTCTGAACACCAACTGACGCTGTTGGAGCCCAGGATTAGGCGAGGAGCAGGCTGGGGCCTACTGGATTTTGGCAGGTGAAGGCAGCAGGAGACTTGCCATCTCCACAGCAGGGGAACAGCTGGCAGTGCTGAACCCCACTAACACTTGAACGAATGTGTTTGGTTCTGTGGAGACGACACTTCTGAACACCAACTGACGCTGTTGGAGCCCAGGATTAGGCGAGGAGCAGGCTGGGGCCTACTGGATTTTGGCAGGTGAAGGCAGCAGGAGACTTGCCATCTCCACAGCAGGGGAACAGCTGGCAGTGCTGAACCCCACTAACACTTGAACGAATGTGTTTGGTTCTGTGGAGACGACACTTCTGAACACCAACTGACGCTGTTGGAGCCCAGGATTAGGCGAGGAGCAGGCTGGGGCCTACTGGATTTTGGCAGGTGAATGCAGCAGGAGACTTGCCATCTCCACAGCAGGGGAACAGCTGGCAGTGCTGAACCCCACTAACACTTGAACGAATGTGTTTGGTTCTGTGGAGACGACACTTCTGAACACCAACTGACGCTGTTGGAGCCCAGGATTAGGCGAGGAGCAGGCTGGGGCCTACTGGATTTTGGCAGGTGAATGCAGCAGGAGACTTGCCATCTCCACAGCAGGGGAACAGCTGGCAGTGCTGAACCCCACTAACACTTGAACGAATGTGTTTGGTTCTGTGGAGACGACACTTCTGAACACCAACTGACGCTGTTGGAGCCCAGGATTAGGCGAGGAGCAGGCTGGGGCCTACTGGATTTTGGCAGGTGAATGCAGCAGGAGACTTGCCATCTCCACAGCAGGGGAACAGCTGGCAGTGCTGAACCCCACTAACACTTGAACGAATGTGTTTGGTTCTGTGGAGACGACACTTCTGAACACCAACTGACGCTGTTGGAGCCCAGGATTAGGCGAGGAGCAGGCTGGGGCCTACTGGATTTTGGCAGGTGAATGCAGCAGGAGACTTGCCATCTCCACAGCAGGGGAACAGCTGGCAGTGCTGAACCCCACTAACACTTGAACGAATGTGTTTGGTTCTGTGGAGACGACACTTCTGAACACCAACTGACGCTGTTGGAGCCCAGGATTAGGCGAGGAGCAGGCTGGGGCCTACTGGATTTTGGCAGGTGAATGCAGCAGGAGACTTGCCATCTCCACAGCAGGGGAACAGCTGGCAGTGCTGAACCCCACTAACACTTGAACGAATGTGTTTGGTTCTGTGGAGACGACACTTCTGAACACCAACTGACGCTGTTGGAGCCCAGGATTAGGCGAGGAGCAGGCTGGGGCCTACTGGATTTTGGCAGGTGAAGGCAGCAGGAGACTTGCCATCTCCACAGCAGGGGAACAGCTGGCAGTGCTGAACCCCACTAACACTTGAACGAACGTGTTTGGTTCTGTGGAGACGACACTTCTGAACACCAACTGACGCTGTTGGAGCCCAGGATTAGGCGAGGAGCAGGCTGGGGCCTACTGGATTTTGGCAGGTGAAGGCAGCAGGAGACTTGCCATCTCCACAGCAGGGGAACAGCTGGCAGTGCTGAACCCCACTAACACTTGAACGAACGTGTTTGGTTCTGTGGAGACGACACTTCTGAACACCAACTGACGCTGTTGGAGCCCAGGATTAGGCGAGGAGCAGGCTGGGGCCTACTGGATTTTGGCAGGTGAAGGCAGCAGGAGACTTGCCATCTCCACAGCAGGGGAACAGCTGGCAGTGCTGAACCCCACTAACACTTGAACGAACGTGTTTGGTTCTGTGGAGACGACACTTCTGAACACCAACTGACGCTGTTGGAGCCCAGGATTAGGCGAGGAGCAGGCTGGGGCCTACTGGATTTTGGCAGGTGAATGCAGCAGGAGACTTGCCATCTCCACAGCAGGGGAACAGCTGGCAGTGCTGAACCCCACTAACACTTGAACGAACGTGTTTGGTTCTGTGGAGACGACACTTCTGAACACCAACTGACGCTGTTGGAGCCCAGGATTAGGCGAGGAGCAGGCTGGGGCCTACTGGATTTTGGCAGGTGAAGGCAGCAGGAGACTTGCCATCTCCACAGCAGGGGAACAGCTGGCAGTGCTGAACCCCACTAACACTTGAACGAACGTGTTTGGCTCTGTGGAGACGACACTTCTGAACACCAACTGACGCTGTTGGTGCCCAGGATTACGCATGCCGCATGCAGAGGCCAATGGGCAGCGGTTTTTATGGAGGTTGTGGACTACTACTGATTCTAACCATGCTCCACTTAGGCCTCTGGCTCCACTGTCTCTACTATTTACCCTGGCCTCCAACCCCGCCAGCTACATCTCTGAAGTGGCGTCAGCACAATCTACACTTGTTCCTGTGTTACTGGTGCTCAGTCCCATCAGTTGATCCCCTGATGTTTGTCCGGCAAGTTCGCCAGCTCTGTCCTCATTCCCACTACTGGTTATGGGAATGTGGACAGAGCAGGAGACCTTGCCGGACACACATCAGGGGATAAACTGATGGGACTGAGCCACAGGAACACAGGAACAAGTGTAGATTGTGCTGACGCCACTTCAGAGATGTAGATGGCGGGGTTGGAGGTCAGGGGAAATAGTAGAGACAGTGGAGCCAGAGACCTAAGTTGGGCACGGTTAAAAATCAGTAGTGGTTTGAATGTTGATGGAGCTGGTGACTCTGCCGTCCACACAGCAGGGGATCAGCTGGCATTACTGAACCCCAGTAACACAGGAGCTAGTGTGTTTCTCTGTGCAGACGACACATCTGAGCGACAACTGGCTGTGTTGAAGCACAGGGATTATAGTTCAGGTGGTAGAAAAATGAACACACCAGCAGACCTGGATACAGTTGCCAACCACTAATTTAGTCTGTAAGAGGAATGGCAAAGTCTTTGGAGATCCAGGCCTTGTTCATTTTCAGAAAAGTCAGCCGGTCAACATTATCGGAAGATAGTCGCGTGCGACGGTCTGTTAGTACACCACCTGCGGCACTAAAGACACGTTCCGATAATACACTGGCAGCAGGGCAAGCCAGCACCTCCAATGCATACTGGCTAAGCTCTGGCCATGTATCCAGCTTAGAGACCCAAAACTTGAAGGGGGAAGAGCCATCTGGGAGTACAGCGACAGGGCAAGACATGTAGTCTGACACCATCTGACGGAAGCGTTGCCTCCTGCTGACTCGAGGCGTCGCTGATGGTGTAGACAATTGTGGTGGACACACAAAACTTTGCCACATTTGGGCCATAGTGGTCTTGCCTTGTGCTGCGGCACTGCCTCTGCTCCCTCTTTGTGCAGAGTTTCCTCCACTGCCTCGACGCACAGAGCTGCTTTGTAAAGCACTTGCAACAATGCTGTCGGGTGGAATGGAAAACATTATGGACTGCACCAGTGACTCTTCGTACTCCCGCATTTTACGCTCCCGGTTCAACGTTGGTATGAGCCTTTGTACGCTGTCCCGGTAGCGAGGATCTAGGAGGGTGTACACCCAATAATCAGCCGAGACGAGAATGTGGGCGATGCGGCGGTCGTTTCTCAGGCACTGCAGCATGAAATCAACCATGTGCTGCAGACTCCCAACTGCCAAAGAACCGCTGTCCCCTGTTTGAGGCGTGACCTCGACCTGCTCTGCATCACCCCACCCTCGCTGTACATACTGAGTAGAGGTTTGTGTACCTCCCTCCTCTGGAGAGATGTCTTCCTCCTCCATCGACTCCTCCTCATCCTCCTCACAAAGTGTCCCCTGCCTAGGCCTTTGTGAGGAAACACGTAGCGCAGACTGTCCAGAAGCAGATGGCATTTGGGACTCCTCATCCTCCACCTCTTCTGAAACCTCATCCCTTAGTGCTTGCAGTGTTTGTTGAAGCAGGCAGATAAGGGGGACAGTCATGCTGACTAGTGCATCATCTGCACTCGCCATCCGCGTGGATTCATCGAAGGCACGCAAAACGAGGCAGATGTCCTTCATAGAGGCCCACTCAATGGTGCTGAAGTGTGAACGGCGCACAGTGCGACTTGTTTGCGCCTGATGCAGCTGGTACTCCATGACTGCTGCCTGCTGCTCACACAACCGCTCCAACATATGTAACGTTGAATTCCACCGGGTGGGTAGGTCACATATGATGCGATGTTCTGGAAGGCCAAATCGTCGCTGCAGAGCAGCGAGGCGCGATCTTGCCGTGCTGGAACGTCGCAAGTGAGCGCACTCTATGCGGACCTTGTGCAACAGTGCATCAAGATCCGGATAGTCCCTCAGAAAGCTCTGCACGACCAAGTTAAGAACATGTGCCAGACATGGGATGTGTGTGAGGTTGCCTAGGCCAAGAGCTGCCACCAGATTTCGGCCATTGTCACACACTACCAAGCCCGGCTGGAGATTCGCTGGCCCAAACCACACATCGCTCTCCAGCTTGATAGCATTCCAGAGCTCCTGCGCTGTGTGGCTTCGATTCCCCAAAGAAATTAATTTGAGTACAGCCTGTTGACGTTTGGCCACGGCTGTGCTCATATCGGTCGTAACAGGCTCCTGCTCTGCTGTTTCTGAGGAACTTGAGTAGGAGGAGGAGTCTATGTGTACAGACTGGAGTCCTGCAATCCGTGGCGTTGGAAGAACACGTACAGCGCCACTCTCCAGATCCGTACCCGGCTCCACAACATTGACCCAGTGGGCAGTGAGGGAAAGGTATCGTCCCTGTCCATGGTTACTGGTCCACGCATCGGTGGTCAGGTGGACCTTGCTACTAACGGCGTTTAGTAGCGCATGTTTTATTTTGCCCTCAACATGTTTCTGCAGGGCAGGGACGGCTCGCCTGCTGAAATAAAAGCGGCTGGGCACGTTGTATTGGGGGACTGCCAATGCCATTAAGTCCCGGAAGGTGTCAGTGTCCACCAGCCTGAATGACAGCATTTCAACTGCCAGAAGTTTGGCAATGCCAGCATTCAGAGACTGTGCTCGGGGATGGTTTGCCGAGTAAGGGCGCCTTTTATCCCATGCCTGTGCTACCGATGGCTGTGATGGATGGGAACGTGCTGTTATGGGTGGAATCTGACAGGGTCTCCGGACAACAGTGGCAGAGGTTCTTCCTTGGCGATCCTGTGAGGAAGCCGAACCAGCAGTGTGTGAGCTGGAGGAAGAGGGCCCAACACGAACTGAAGAGGTGGTAGGTGGTGCTGTACGTTGGCCTACGTCTTGAGGGTGTCTCTGCAACTCCAACTCGTGCTTGGTGCGCACATGTTTCCACATATTTGTGGTATTGAGGTTGCTGACATTTCTCCCTCTTTTGACTCTCTGATGACACAGCTTGCATTTGACAAAGCAAATGTCATCTGCAACTGTGTCAAAAAAGGACCACGCACTGCAACTCTTGTGAGCGCCCGGTTTGCCTTTGGAAGGAGGAATGCTCCTAACGGGTGCCGAAGTGGAGGGTACAGGCAACCAAGTCTTCCCCCTCCCTCTGCCTCCTGTTTTGGCCGGTAGGGGAATCTCTTCCTCCGAGCTGCTCCCACCACCTTCCTGTTGCTCACGCCATGATGGGTCAAGGACCTCATCATCTTCCCTCCCCTCTTCAAACAGCTGCTTCTCCGGGGTTGTCTCGCCAGCACCGTACGCACCAGAAAGTGGCAACTGAGTCTCGTCATCATCTGATGCGTACTGAGGTGTGCTGACCATAGGCACTGGCCCACTCGCCTCTTCAGATTCAGAGGGACAAAGAAGTTGCGCATCACTGCATACTCCCTCTTCTTCACATTCAGGAATGCTGCTTGGCTGGCCCCCTCTTTCCAAGCCAACAGATTCCGAGAACAGAAGTAGAGATTGTGATGGCTCCTGTCCATGTCTCTCTGACTGCCTGGGCACTTTGGCAGGTGGTGAAGAGACAGATGGTTGCTCTTCGGTGCTCTGACCCTGAGAGGATGCGGAAGTAATTGAAGTCGATGCGTTAGCTGCCATCCATCCGACAACGGCTTCAATTTGTTCCTCCCGCAGCAGTGGGGTACGTTGAGGTCCTACAAAGCTGCGCATAAAGGACTGTTGCCTGCTAAAACTGGGGGATGCTGATCCACTGGTGCCCGCAGCAGGCCCAGAATCCCCACGTCCTCTACCTGTAGAATCCCCACGTCCTCTCCCTGCAGAATCCCCACGTCCTCTCCCTGCTGAAACTCCACGCCCACGCCCACGCCCCCGCGCCTTACTCCCTGCCTTCTTCATCTTGCAAGACTGCTTAAGATAGGCAAAAAAGGACAAAGGGGGGCCTTAGTGTGCTTATTCCTGAACAGCTGGTTACAGGTACAAGAAACACTAATTTTATGAAGTGTGTGTGTGTGGACTAGACTTTAATAGGAGCTGATGTGGCCTACACAAGTTCAAAATGTAGTGTTTGGTGAACTTTTTATGTGGTTTCTTTGTTTGAAACAAACTCAAAGTATGAGAACAAAGAATTGAAACTGATAGTATCACCAACTTTTTGGAGCTATTACAATGCAGGCAGGTAACCTACAATGCAAAAGATGAGGCTCCAAAAAAATTGGGTAATACTAATCTGGCTGCGCCGGCAGGGCACAAGCCAGAAAAAAAGGCTCCTCTATCTACTCCTATATAGTGTTTGCAACCAACCAATGTTGATGGATACGGATGGATGCACACTAATAGGAGAAGAAAAAATGAGCTGCACTCAGAGACAAATATGTGTGAGGCAGTGACGCACGTTGAGCGTCCTACAACCAGACGTAGCTGCAGGACACTCTACTCAGCGTGAGCTGCACTCACACACAGTCAGAGACCTCTCAGACAGCCGTCAACAGTGCAGCTAAGTGGGCACTGGCACTGACAGGCTGCAGAAAGGCTCCGCTGTGTACTCCTATATAGTGTTTGCAACCACCGTAGATGGAGACGGATGGATGCACACTAATAGAAGAAAAAATGAGCTGCACTCAAATAAAAATATGTGTGAGGCAGTGACGCACGCTGAGCGTCCTACAGCCAGACGTAGCTGCAGGACACACTACTCAGCGTGAGCTGCACTCACACACAGTCAGAGACCTCTCAGACAGCCGTGAACAGTGCAGCAAAGTGGACACTAGCACTGAAAGGCTGCAGAAAGGCTCCGCTGTCTACTACTAGTGTTTGCAACCAACGTATATGGATACGGATGGAAGCACACTAGATTGAAATTATTTAAAAAATGCAGCTCAAAAAATAAAAGATGTATGAGGCAGCAGTGATCACACTGGGTGGCCTACAGCCTGACGTGGCTGCAGGACCCACTCCACAGCGTGAGCTGCACTCACACAGCCCTTGCAGACAGCTGTGAAAACAGCGCTGCTAGGGAAAAGCAAGCTACAGTGGTGGTTTATGTAGCCTGGATAAAGCACAATATTGTTTTTAGAATCGCTATTTCTAACTGTCCCTCACAGTCTTCTACAGCAGCCTGTCCCTAACTGAATTCACAGCAGAGTGACCAGAAATGGCGGCTGCGGTGGCTTTTATAGTGCATCATGACATCATTTCGGCAGCCAATCACAGCCATGCCAATAGTTAACATGCCTACATGCCTAACAGGATGTGCCCACACTTCGGAGGATTCCCATTGGCTTAATCAAAGCAAGCAGGCTCATAGCATGATGGGAACTTCCTATTCCGATTCCGATCCCGGAATCCGATATGAAAAAAGTATCGGAATTAAGTATCGGAATTCCGATACCGCTGATATCGGCCGATACCCGATACTTGCGGTATCGGAATGCTCAACACTAGATGTGAGTAAATGCGGGATATAATTTTCTGCCGTGGGGATGGAAGTTTAATCATAATATCTAGCCAGGACCAATTAGATTTAGACGGGAATCTCCTTCCAAACTGTAAAAGTATGCGTTTGATGTGTTGTTTCTGGAGAAAATTTGTTGGTTGGACCGATGCCCCCTGTGGCCAAGATCCCTCCCGCAAAGTGTTATTACTATAAAAACTATTTAACGTTTCTCTAGGGAGGTTGGACCATAAATTGTATGGATCCTGAAAGTCTTGCTCTAACAAATAGGGAATTGAGCCAATCGGTGTCAATGTGGAGGGGAAAGTATCTTCCGGGAACTCTCCCATTACCAATCTTTTAATACGCAACGTAGTTGTAGTTACCTCATCCAACCTAAGAGAGGCCGGCGGCTTAGCCCTAGTCCAGAGATACGGCAAACCTCTCGGGCCCAGTAAAGCCCAGTCAACACTATCCCCCTCCTCCCTTTCAGCACAGGACACCACCTTTAACCATCTACTGAGATGGATAGCCTTATAATATAAAAGAAGGTCTGGAACCCCTAACCCTCCAAAAGAGAGAGGACGAGAAAGAAACTTATAAGGTAACCTAGCCCTTTTATTTTTCCATATAAATTTTCCAATAAGGGATTTTAATGTTCCAAAAAATGTCAGGGGAATCCGAATCGGAACCATGTTCATGGTATATAGTATAATGGGCATTATATATGCCTTAAACACATTAATACGACCCATCCAGGATAAAGTGGGTAAGCTATACTTCTGCATCAGGTTTTTGACCTTTTGAATTAAAGGAGTGTAATTGTCATGGAATAGGTTAGTGGGGTCTCTAGTTATCATTATTCCCAAATATCTAATAGAATTAGTAGCCCAAGAGAATGGAATCTGCGTACGAATGGTGGAGGTCTGAGAGTGAGGGAGACCAATGTTTAACACTTCAGATTTTGACAAATTGATTTTGAAATTAGAAAGGAGACCAAAATGATGAAAGGCTTGAAGAATAATTGGAAAGGCCTGGGATGGATTGGAGATAAGGAAAAGCAAATCGTCTGCGAAAGCTAGAGTCTTAAGTGACCTCTGACCCACCGTCAACCCCTCTATACGTTGATCTTGTCTGATGCTTTGTATCAAAGTTTCTATAACTAAAATGAACAAAGAAGGCGACAAGGGGCAACCCTGTCTAGTCCCGTTGCTAATCCCAAAACTATCTGACAGGGTGCCGTTGACTCTGACCTTGGCCGTCGGTTGTGAATAAAGCGAGAGGACTGCTGTTATATATTGAGGGGGGAAGCCAAACTTAATCATTACTTGTTCCATAAACCTCCAGCTCACTCTATCGAAAGCCTTCTCAGCATCCGTCGACAAGAGCATCAAGGGCATACCCCGAGTCTTAGCAAACATTATAGACTGAATGACTTTAGTAGAATTATCCTTCCCCTCCCTGCCTCTTACAAAGCCTACTTGGTCTGCATAAATTAGCTTAGGTAAGAAATTGCTTAATCTGCCCGCTAATATTTTAGCCCACATCTTGATATCTGCATTAAGCAGTGATATTGGTCTGTAGCTAGTGCACAGATTGGGATCTTTACCCTCCTTAGGGAGGACTGTGATGTATGCCTCCAAGGATTGTCTAGGGGGGAGCTGGCCTGCTAAATAGGAATTAAACAAAGACACTAGGTGAGGTAACAGTGGTTTTATAAACTTTTTATAATAGATAATGGGAAGACCATCTGGGCCCGGTGCCTTTCCGTTCGGAATAGTAGAAAGAATGTCTAAAATCTCTGTAGGGGTAACTGGGGCAGTCAATAAGGACTGACCTTCAAGAGTTATTTTAGGGAGATGTAACGAGGTCAAAAATTCTTTTATTTTTGCTAAGGCTGTGACTGGCTCCTGCATGCTATCAGGTGTATTTAAATTGTATAAATTTTCATAAAAGTCTTTAAACTCCCTGGCAATATCTGCAGTCCCGAGAATTGAAGAGCCATCTAAAGCTCTAAGTTGTCTAATAAACGTCTTTTCCTTTTGTTTCTTAAGTAGGGATGTCATAAGCTTACTACTCTTATTGCCATGGAGATAAAACTTCTGTCTACTTCTCATATAAATTTTTGCTGATTTAATGTTTAAAAGGTTTTTTAATGAGGTTCTCAGATCTGACAGTTCTGACAATATTTTATTTACCTGAGATCTCTTATGTAACCTCTCGAAGGAACTGATTTGATGTAGAATAGACACAACCTTTTTTGATCGCTCCTTTTTCAAATATGAGCCTAGGGCTATAAATTCCCCTCTCATTACTGCTTTATGAGATTCCCACACCATAGGCAAGGGCGGGCCTGAGTGCAAATTATTCTGAAAAAAGAAGTCAAGAGTACTTGTCAGTTTTTCAATGTGAGAATCCGAGTCCAAAAGAGTTTCATTCAGTGACCACGACCCAGCCGGCCGTGGTAGAGTTTTTATCTCTATGTCAAGAAAAATGGGAGCGTGATCTGAGAGAGAAATGATATCTATATTAGCTTTTCTAACTAATTGGAGATTAGCTGTTTGTACCAGTAGGTAATCAATTCTGTGATAGCTATTATTCGGATGGGAATAAAAAGTATAATCTCTGCCCGAAGGAAAAAGCGTTCTCCAAGGGTCTATCAGATGCAATTTTTGTAATGAAAGGTGTAATCGTCTCAGCGCCCTCTGAGAAAGAGCCGATCTGCCCGTTGAAGTATCTAAGGCTGGGTTCAAAGATACATTAAAATCCCCTCCCACCAACAACAGACCCTCAGTAAAAAGTTCCAGAACATTCAATGTTTTACACAGCCAACCTATCTGGTTCCTATTTGGGGCATATAAGTTACACAAGGTAATCTTAGTGTTAGCCAAAAAGCCCTTAATTATAATGTACCTGCCTTCTGAATCAGATAAACAATCGCTCAAAATAAAAGGAACATTTTTCTTTATAGCAATACTCACTCCACCCGACGCTGAACCGCCCGTACTGTGATACCAGGTCGGGTAGCGAGATCTAGACATATCTGGGACTCTCCCTTTTTTAAAATGTGTCTCCTGCAGGAAAACTATACTAGATTTCTTTGAGTGCAAAAGATTCATCACTTGGCTTCTCTTATTCGGAGAGCGTAAGCCCTTTACATTATACGAGGCCACAGTTATAGTGGCTAAGTTCACCTTATCACCCATTATTTGTTAAAGAAGGTAATAAAAAGGATTCCTCCGTCATCAAACCACAGAAATTAAAAGAAAAAAACAAAGAGATAAGAAAAATAACAAAAAACCTAAAAATTATTAAGATAAAACATGAGAAATACAACAAGAACCAACTACCTGTCTGTGGCAGAGGCAGGGGGTCAAAAATACCTCCTATAACAGAACAGGAAAAAACATTTCTGACACACGAGTGGCATATGTTAACTTATACGGCAATTGAATGATATCAACACCTGAATAAATGTCAAACTTAGCAAGCTAAAATAGGATAAAGCATGTCCGAACGGGCCGAGGGGTCCGGCTCCAGTGTGGAAAAAACAAATACAACCGGGAGAAGCACAAGAAAGCTCAGGGGGGTATCTCCTTTTCCGTTCCAGATTTCCCTCTTTTGGGAGTCGAGCGTCTCTTTCCCAAGACCCAGTCCCCCTGTCCTCCAGTAAAAGCATGAACAGGGGGAGGCGTACGATGATCCATGTCTAGGGGAAGCCAGGAAGGAATGTCCATAGGGGCAATGCCAAAAGCGTCCCATATTTTGGGTAAATCTTCAGGGGTCCGAACCATTATTTGCCTACCATCTCCTTGTATAGATATACCAAACGGAAACAGCCATTTATACAAGATTTTACGCGAGCGTAACACCTCCAGGAGGGGCCTTAGGACTCTTCTTTTTGCAAGGGTCGACGGCGCAACATCCTGATAAAGATGAATAGCAGATCCCTCATAAGAAAGATTTTTAATGTCTCTTGAAGCGGACAAAATAGCATTGGTATCCAAATAGCTCAGTAGGCCGCAAATCACATCCCTCGGAGGTTTCGGCTTTGGTCTAAGAGATCTATGCACCCTTTCTATTACAATTCGGTCACATGTTTCTTGTGGAATTAAGAGGGCAAAGATCTCCGTAGTAGCTTTTTCCAATATCTCTGTGGAAACACTTTCAGGCAAGCCTTTTATCCGTATGTTCTTTCTGCGACTCCGATTTTCCTGATCCTCAAGGGCCAGAAAAGAGTTGTTAAGCTGTATTCTGTGATAATCTAGATGTTCTCTCATAGCATTGGAGTGGCTAATGATAGAGGACTGAGAGGACTCCAAAGACTCCACTCTATTACCAATGTGTAACAAGTCCGCTCTCATACCAGATATTTCATTAACCAATGGTTTCATAGCCTGTGCTAATAATTTTTTAAAAAACGATCTAGAAAGTTTCCCAGAGTCTGATTGAGTGACATCGCTGCCAGAAGCATCGTCACTGGAATCTGAGTCCTCGGCATGCTCCTCCTCCACAACTTCTACAGGGAGCCTTTTAGCATTAGGTTTAGGCGTAGCAGATTTGTTTTTCAAAAATTTATCCATTTCACCTTGTTTGCTTCGATGCGCCTCCGCAGTCAGCGGTTTTGCACGCTCTTTATTAGTTTTGACCATTTTGCTCAATTGAAGCGTGCCTAAAATTTACCACCCGTGCGTCAAGAAAAGTCTAGTACAGCATTTTGCTATATAAAAATAACCCCATGTAACTTGGAGGGTGAGGGGTTAAAAGTTGGAAACATCCGCGGGGAACCGCTGGAGCCGGCAGAGACAGGGTAGCGCCAACTCTCCACTGCTGCGTTTATATCAGCCGACAGCAGCACTTCTATGTGGGGGGAGCGATATCCCCCGCTCAGGCCTTGCAGAAAGTCTCAGCAACGCCGGGGGCCGTCAACAACCTGTCTGGCCCAGAGCCAGCACCCTCCTCCTCCTCATGCAGCTCATGCAGCGACAGCAATCCCCGCAGGCCACACAGACAGCACACCGGGGGTTTCCTCTCACCGCCTTGTGCTCCAACAGGCGAGACCGCTCCCTGCTCTGCGGTCACACACCTCCACCAAGGGCCTCCTGCGGTCCGGATCTCCGGGTCTTGTACTCAGGGGGATATATAAAGATGGCGCCCGTCTTCCTCCAGCGCCGCAGCACTCTCCACGAGGCCGCTCAGCGCTCCGGTGCCGCGTCTCCACACCACCCCTCACCTTCTTCTCCAAGCCCGGGGCACTCTAAAAATCTTTTTTGTCGCTTTTATGCCGCTTTTATCTGGGCCAAATAAGGCGATTTTGTGGCTAGGAGCGGGAGCTGCCATAAAACACGTCCTCCCTGTGTGAGATCCAGGCCCTGATCATGCAGTTCTGCTGGGATGAGGTAGTGGCACAGATCATACAGCTCTGCAGGGATGTTTCAGTAGCACAGATCATACAGCCCTGCAGGGATGAGGTGGTGGCACTGATCATACACCTCTGCGGCGACAAGGTGGTGGTACTGATCATACAGCTCTGCAAGGACCAGGTGGTGGCACTGATCTTAAAGCTCTGCAGGGATGAGGTGGTGGCACTGATCATACAGCTCTGCAGAGAGGAGGTGGTGGCACTGATTATACAGCTTTGCAGGGAGGATATGGTAGCATTGATCATTCAGCTCTGTGTGGATAAGATGGTGGCACTGATCATACAGCTCTGCAAGGACGAGGTGTTGGCACTGATCATACAGCTTTGCGGGGACAATGTGGTTGCACTGATTATACATCTCTTTAGGGATAAGTTGGAGCCACTGATCATGCAGCTCTGCAGGGATGAGGTTGTGGCACTGATCATACAGCTCTGCAGGGATGAGTTAGTGGCTCAGATCATACAGCTCTGCAGGGATGAGGTAGTGGCACAGATCACACAGCTCTGCAGGGACGAGGAGGTGGCACTGATCATACAGCTCTGTGGTGAGGAGGCGGTGGCACTGATCATAAGGCTCTGCAGGGACAAGGTTGTGTCACTGATCTTACAACTCTGCAGGGAGTAGGTGGTGGCATTGATCATTCAGCTCTGTGTGGATAAGATGGTGGCACTAATCATGCAGCTCTGCAGGTATGAGGTGGTGTCACTGATTATACAGCTCTGCAGGGAAGAGGTGGTGACACTGATCATACAGCTCTGCAAAGACGAGGAGGTGGCACTGATCATACAGCTTTGTGGGGACAATGTAGTTGCACTGATTATACATCTCTTTAGGGATAAGTTGGAGCCACTGATCATACAGCTCTGCAGGGACGAGGAGGTGGCACTGATCATACAGCTCTGTGGAGACAAGGTGGTGGCACTGATAATACACCTCTGCGGCGACAACGTGGTGGTACTGATCATACAGCTCTGCAGAGAGGAGGTGGTGACACTGATCATACAGCTCTGAAGGGAATAGGTGGTGGCACTGATGATACAGCTCTGTAGGGATGAGGTGGTTGCACTGATCATACAGCTCTGTAGGGATGAGGTGGTTGCACTGATCATACAGCTCTATGGGGAGGAGGCGGTGGCACTGATCATAAGGCTCTGTAGGGACAAGGTTGTGTCACTGATCTTACAGCTCTGCAGGGAGTAGGTGGTGGCATTGATCATTCAGCTCTGTAGGGAAGAGGTGGTGACACTGATCATAAAGCTCTGCAGGGATGAGGTAGTGGCACAGATCACACAGTGCTGCAAGGACCAGGTGGTGGCACTGATCATACAGCTCTGCAGGGACGAGGAGGTGGCACTGATCATACAGCTCTGCGGGGACAAGGTGGTGACACTGATAATACACCTCTGAGGCGACAAGGTGGTGGTACTGATCATACAGCTCTGCAGAGAGGAGGTGGTGGCACTGATCATACAGCTCTGAAGGGAATATGTGGTGGCACTGATCATAAAGTTCTGCAGTGACGAGGTGGTGGCACTAATCATACTGCTTTGCAGGGAGAAGGTGGTGGCACTGATCATACAGCTCAGCAGGGAGGACGTGGTGGCACTGATTATACAGCTCAGCAGGGACAAGGTGGTGGCACTGATCATACAGCTTTGCGGGGATAATGTGGTTGCACTGATTATACATCTCTTTAGGGATAAGTTGGAGGCACTGATCATGCAGTTCTGCAGGGATGAGATAGTGGCTCAGATCATACAGCTCTGCAGGGACGAGGAGGTGGCACTGATCATACACCTCTGCGGCCACAAGGTGGTGGTACTAATCATACAGCTCTGCAGTGACGAGGTCGTGGCACTGATTATGCAGTTCTGCAGGGATGATGTAGTGGCACCGATCATACAGCTCTGCAGGGATGATTCAGTAGAACAGATCATACAGCCCTGTAGGGATGAGGTGATGGCACTGATCATACAGCTCTGCAGGGAAAAGTTGGTGACACTGATCATACAGCTCTGCTCGCACAAAGTGGTGGCACTTATG
The DNA here is from genome assembly GCF_039654945.1 of Dendrobates tinctorius. Lineage (NCBI taxonomy): Eukaryota > Metazoa > Chordata > Amphibia > Anura > Dendrobatidae > Dendrobates > Dendrobates tinctorius. The sequence continues at coordinate 7,773,465 of NW_027361869.1, read as the reverse complement.
ATACAGCTTTGTGGGGACAAGGTGGTGGCACTGATCATGCAGTTCTGCAGGGATGAGGTAGTGACACCGATCATACAGCTCTGCAGGTATGATTCAGTAGCACAGATCATACAGCCTGCAGGGATGAGGTGGTGGCACTGATCATACACCTCTGCGGCGACAAGGTGGTGTTACTGATCATACAGCTCTGCAAGGACCAGGTGGTGGCACTAATCATACAGCTCTGCAGAGACAAGGTGGTGGCACTGATTATACAGCTCTGCAGGGAGGAGGTTGTCGCACTGAACATACTGGTTTGCAGGGATGTGGTGGTGGCACAGATCATACAGCTCTGCAGAGAGGAGGTGGTGGCACTGATTATACAGATTTGCAGGGAGGAGATGGTGGCACTGATCATACAGCTCTGCAGGGAGTAGGTGGTGGCACTGATAATAGAGCTCTCCCGGGATAATTTGATGGCACTGATCATACAGCTCTGCTCGGACAAAGTGGTGGCACTTATGATACAGCTTTGTGGGGACAAGATGTTGGCACTGATCATACAGCTCTGCAGTGATGAGGTCGTGGCACTGATCATGCAGTTCTGCAGGGATGAGGTAGTGGCACCGATCATACAGCTCTGCAGGGATGTTTCAGTAGCACAGATCATACAGCCCTGCAGGGATGAGGTGGTGGCACTGATCATACAGCTCTTCAGGGAAAAGTTGGTGACGCTGATCATACACCTCTGCGGCGACAAGGTGGTGGCACTGATTATACAGTTCTGCGGCGACAAGGTGGTGGCACTGATCACACAGGTCTGCAGGGAAAAGGTGGTGTTATTGAACATACAGCTCAGCGCGGACAAGGTGGTGGCACTGATCAGACAGCTCTACAGGGAGGAGGTTGTGGCACTAAACATACTGGTTTGCAGGGATGAGGTTGTGGCACTGATCATACAGCTCTGCAGGGAGGAGGTGGTGGCACTGATCATACAGCTCTGCAGGGAATAGGTGGTGGCACTGATCGTACAGCTCTGCTGGGACAAGATGGTGGTACTGATCATAAAGCTCTGCAGGGATGATGTAGTGGCACTGATCATACAGGTCTGCAGAGACGAGGTGGTGGCACTGATCATGCAACTTTTCGTGGACAAGGTGGTGGCACTGATCAGACAGCTTTGCGTGTACAAGGTGGTGGCACTAATCAGGTAGCCCTGAGGGGATGACGTGGTGGCACTGATCAAAAAGCTCTGCAGGGATTAGGTGGTGGCACTGATCATACAGCTCTGCAAGGAGTAGGTGGTGGCACTGATCATACAGCTTGCGTTGACAATGTGGTGGCACTGATTATACAGTTCTGCGGCGAAAAGGTGGTGGCACTGATCATACAGCTCTGCATGTAAAGGTGGTGGCACTGAACATACAGCTCTGCAGGGAAAAGGTGGTGGCACTGAACATACAGGTCAGCAGGGACGAGGTGGTGGCACTCATTATAGAACTCTGCAGGGGTGAAGTGGTGGCACTGATCATACAGGCCAAAAATGGGGGACGGGGTATGGAGTATGGCATGCGGATGGAGAGCACATTGATGCTGGAACCAGCGCGTCGCCTATCACGCTCCCCCATCAGTACATAGGTTTTCATCTGTGCTTTTTTTTTTTTAGTAATTACAGAAAAGCAGGAGGATTTGTGGTTTATTGGCTTAATTAATTTTCTTCTGTTACATAATATTTGTTCAGTGAACCTGCGGATAATTACACTACACTAATGTGGGGTTAACCCTCTGTGTAGCTCTAGGACTTTTCACCAATGATGGCAATTAGCTCGATCTGCACGTGCCGCAATCTCCTCAGTCACTTACAGTATTATCGGGACTCCCAGCTGTTTCTGCACTGATTACAGGGGGCTATAAGCAGCAGATGTTCTCGAGGAGCCCGATGTGAGATGAAGGTGGCGCATCTATGAACACTGGTAAATAAGAGGGGATCAGCAGGAACAAGGCAAGTAAGAGGTTAAACAGAGGAGGAAAGGCGTCTATGTACATCGCTGAAGGCTGAGGGCGGCGCTTAACCGAGGATTCCCGCTCATTGTCTGATCGCAGGATCCGTTTGGGGATTTGAACTTCCCGCTCTTCTTCCGCCGAGGATTATTAGCGGACATCACAATCCGGTCACACAGAGAACCGCGCAGAGTCCGGCCCTCCAGAGCCGCCATCACGGGATCGCCCTCCGGGAGGAGCAGCAGTCACTGATGTGGACAATCACCGGCCGCCATCAGGAAAGGAAAAAAGAAAGGGAAGGGGAAAAGGGAACATATTCATATACAATATCAACAACATTAACAATAACAACATGTGGTTGACAACATGAGCACAATCATTGCATGGGTGCACTTCAAAAAATAACGCTTCTCCATGTAATACAATTGAGCTATCTAATATGGGGTAGTAAGGCCAGGAGCCCCAAAGCAGAAGCCACCCAATTCAGTAGAGCCTAACAAAACAAAAAACTCCAGAATGTTCCTAAAGAGGATTGTCTTCTAAGTACCTATTCCAAGGGGCCCAAGTCGACACGAAAGCTTTATGATTATAGATTTCCCAGCTAGACAGCTCCTCTAAACGATAAATCTGATTTATTTTCGTATACCATTCTCCCAACGTGGGAGGAGCTACATCCTTCCAATGGGCAGCTATCAACTGTCTCGCCGCACTCAACATCAGTGGAAGAAGCCCATGTTTTTTTGGTAAAAAATCTTTTGACGGGCATGAAAGGAGAGCTTCCGTGGCTCCAAGATCCACCTTTATTAATCCTAATTTTTTGAGAACTAACTCAACTCCCTCCCAAAAAATTCGCAATCTAGGACATTCCCAGAATATATGCGTATGATGTCCTCTAGGATTGAGGCATCGCCAGCAATCATCATTATCCACGAGGCCTAACTGGAACAACTTAGCTGGAGTTAAATGCCACCTAGTTAATATTTTATAAGAATTCTCCTGCAAAAGTACACATCTAGAAAAACCCCTAGCATTTGACAGCATTTTAGATATTTGATCTTCTGTAAACGTGATATTAAGTTCAATTTCCCACGAATGTATAAATGAGGGTTTAGAATGTACATTCGGAGAGATGAGATGTGAGTAGAGTTGAGCGATACCAGCCGATACTTGAAAATATCGGATCGGAATGGATCGGCCGATCTTAAAAAAAAGTATCGGTATCGCCGATTCCGATACCGGGAACCAATGCAAGTCAATGGGGCCAAAATATCGGAATTAAAAAAAACCCTTTCTTTCCTTGTAGGTTAATTCTACATGAAGAAAAACAACTAAGAATAATGTAGAATGTATTGTGGGAGGTGGAGGAGACATTAAAGCCATAGAGGTTTAGCCCAATCAAATGGAATAGCAGGAATTAAACTTTTTTTTTTAAAGATGTTAGGAGTTACAAAGATATTGACTATGTTAGCCTCATTTATATTTTGCCAGACATGTATGTCTTCTTCTTCTACTTCCTTTTTTTACATTCTTCTTCTTCTTCTTCTACTTCCTTTTTTTACATTCTTCTTCTTCTTCTTCTACTTCCTTTTTTTACATTCTTCTTCTTATTCCTTTTTTTACATTCTTCTTCTTCTTCTTCTACTTCCTTTTTTTACATTCTTCTTCTTCTTCTTCTTCTTCTTCTTCTTCTTCTTCTTCTTCTTCTTCTTCTTCTTCTTCTTCTTCTTCCTTTTCTTACATTCTTCATATTCTTCTTATTCAACAATTATTATTCTACATATTCAGCTTCTTCATCTTCTTCCTATTCTTCTTCATCATATTCTTGTTTGTGTCAGGCATTCCTGTAGTTGTTATCTAGAAAAGTTAGAAGTTTACACCTTCCGTTCTGCCTGTCACAAAAGATTTACAACAGGATTTGTCCGCGTTCAGTTTGGCCTGCAGAAGCAGGCCTTTTCCAGGGGCACCACGAGGAGGAACGGACTCACCCCCATACACTGCTTAGTCTTCTTCTGCTTATAAATAAGATAATATCATTTGCTCAGAGTATTAGTCTTATGCTTAATGTTCTTCTGCTTTGTTTTTTTTATGCTTCTTTGTCTTCTCTCTCTTGTTGTTCTGCATCTTGGTGGTTGTCTTCCTGTTCTTTGTCCTCTTGAACCAGCTGACGGTACTGGCACCCGGAGGGGCAGCAGAAGGAACAAGAGCCAATGGCACTACCGAGGACCAGCTGACGGTGCTGGAACCCGGTTACTAAGCAGGAGGTACCTGTGCTACAAAGCACTACCAAGGACCAGCAGACGTTGCCGGAACTCGGATACCGAGATGGAGGCACCTAGGCCAAACGCTCTGACGAGAACCAGCTGACGGTGCTGGAACCCGGAGGGGTAGCATAAGCTGCAAGAGCAAATGGAAATAGCGAGGACCAGCTGACAGTGCTGGCACCCGGAGGGGCAGCAGAAGGAATAAGAGCCAATGGCACAACCGAGGACCAGCTGACGGTGCTGGAACCCGGTTACTAAGCAGGAGGTACCTGTGCTACAAAGCACTACCAAGGACCAGCAGACGTTGCCGGAACTCGGATACCGAGATGGAGGCACCTAGGCCAAACGCTCTGACGAGAACCAGCTGACGGTGCTGGAACCCGGAGGGGTAGCATAAGCTGCAAGAGCAAATGGAAATAGCGAGGACCAGCTGACAGTGCTGGCACCCGGAGGGGCAGCAGAAGGAATAAGAGCCAATGGCACAACCGAGGACCAGCTGACGGTGCTGGAACCCGGTTACTAAGCAGGAGGTACCTGTGCTACAAAGCACTACCAAGGACCAGCAGACGTTGCCGGAACTCGGATACCGAGATGGAGGCACCTAGGCCAAAGGCTCTGACGAGAACCAGCTGACGGTGCTGGAACCCGGAGGGGTAGCATAAGCTGCAAGAGCAAATGGAAATAGCGAGGACCAGCTGACAGTGCTGGCACCCGGAGGGGCAGCAGAAGGAATAAGAGCCAATGGCACAACCGAGGACCAGCTGACGGTGCTGGAACCCGGTTACTAAGCAGGAGGTACCTGTGCTACAAAGCACTACCAAGGACCAGCAGACGTTGCTGGAACTCGGATACCGAGATGGAGGCACCTAGGCCAAAGGCTCTGATGAGAACCAGCTGACGGTGCTGGAACCCGGAGGGGTATCAGAAGTTACCCCTGAAAAGCAAAGTTGGCATGCCGCAAGCTGGCCGCAGTTACCGAATCACACAGTCCTACAGGGGGTGCTTGTCCTACTGGCACTATGGAACAAACCTTTCTTACCAGAACCCGCAGTCCACATAGGAAGCACCTAAACTGCTGGCACCCTAGCCTCGGCTAACCCAACCGCAACACGACATGGCAACTTGGGGTGGCAAACTGACATTGACACTTCCCGGAAACAGCAGGCAGGGCTGGAACCAAGCTGGGCAGGAGGGAGTACCCGTGCCAAAGTCAGTTATGAGCAGCAACTGGCGATGTTGGAGCCCAGGACAAGCACTTAGCAGGCTGAGGCCTGATGTGCTGTCAATTGGGAGGCAGCAGGACAGATTGCCATCAAAACAGCAGGGGAACAGCTGACGTTACTGAACCCCACAAACACAGGAGCTAGTGTTTTACTCTGTGAAGACGGCACTTCCGAGCAACAACTGGCTGTGTTGAAGCCCAGGGACAAGCACGGAGCAGGCTTAGGCTGCATTGAAGAAATTTTAAGATCGGTTGTAGACTACTAATTTGAACCAAGCTCCACTTAGGCCTGTGGATTCACTGATTTTCGTATTTCCCCTGTCCTCCAACCCCGCCAGTTACAGCTCCGAAGTGGCGTCTGCACAATCCACACTTGTTCCTGTGTTACAGGTGTTCAGTCCGGTCAGTTAATCCCCTGATGTGTGTCCGGCAATGTCGCCTGCTCTGTCCACATTCCGATAATGGGAATGTGGACAGAGCAGGCGACATTGCCGGACACACATCAGGGGATTAACTGATCGGACTGAACACCTGTAACACAGGAACAAGTTTGGATTGTGCAGACGCCACTTCGGAGCTGTAACTGGCAGGGTTGGAGGACAGGAGAAATACGAGAGACAGTGGAGCCACAGGCCTAATTGGAGCACGGTTAAAAATCAGTAGTGGTACGACTGTGTAGGCAGCAGGAGACTTTGCCATCCACACAGCAGGGGATCAGCTGACATTACTGAACCCCACTGAGACACGGGAGCAAGTATCTCTTTCCGTGTGGACGGCACTTCCGAACTACAACTGGCTGTGTTGAAGCCCAGGAAATAGGAGGGTGTAGGCAGAGGCCTACTGTATTTTGAATGAGGTGACAGCAGGAGAGACTGCCATCCACACAGCAGGGGATCAGCTGACGTTACTGAACCCCACTGAGACACGGGAGCAAGTATCTCTTTCCGTGTGGACGGCACTTCCGAACTACAACTGGCTGTGTTGAAGCCCAGGAAATAGGAGGGTGTAGGCAGAGGCCTACTGAATTTTGAATGAGGTGACAGCAGGAGAGACTGCCATCCACACAGCAGGGGATCAGCTGACGTTACTGAACCCCACTGAGACACGGGAGCAAGTATCTCTTTCCGTGTGGACGGCACTTCCGAACTACAACTGGCTGTGTTGAAGCCCAGGAAATAGGAGGGTGTAGGCAGAGGCCTACTGTATTTTGAATGAGGTGACAGCAGGAGAGACTGCCATCCACACAGCAGGGGATCAGCTGACGTTACTGAACCCCACTGAGACACGGGAGCAAGTATCTCTTTCCGTGTGGACGGCACTTCCGAACTACAACTGGCTGTGTTGAAGCCCAGGAAATAGGAGGGTGTAGGCAGAGGCCTACTGAATTTTGAATGAGGTGACAGCAGGAGAGACTGCCATCCACACAGCAGGGGATCAGCTGACGTTACTGAACCCCACTGAGACACGGGAGCAAGTATCTCTTTCCGTGTGGACGGCACTTCCGAACTACAACTGGCTGTGTTGAAGCCCAGGAAATAGGAGGGTGTAGGCAGAGGCCTACTGAATTTTGAATGAGGTGACAGCAGGAGAGACTGCCATCCACACAGCAGGGGATCAGCTGACGTTACTGAACCCCACTGAGACACGGGAGCAAGTATCTCTTTCCGTGTGGACGGCACTTCCGAACTACAACTGGCTGTGTTGAAGCCCAGGAAATAGGAGGGTGTAGGCAGAGGCCTACTGTATTTTGAATGAGGTGACAGCAGGAGAGACTGCCATCCACACAGCAGGGGATCAGCTGACGTTACTGAACCCCACTGAGACACGGGAGCAAGTATCTCTTTCTGTGTGGACGGCACTTCCGAACTACAACTGGCTGTGTTGAAGCCCAGGAAATAGGAGGGTGTAGGCAGAGGCCTACTGAATTTTGAATGAGGTGACAGCAGGAGAGACTGCCATCCACACAGCAGGGGATCAGCTGACGTTACTGAACCCCACTGAGACACGGGAGCAAGTATCTCTTTCCGTGTGGACGGCACTTCCGAACTACAACTGGCTGTGTTGAAGCCCAGGAAATAGGAGGGTGTAGGCAGAGGCCTACTGTATTTTGAATGAGTTTACAGCAGGAGAGACTGCCATCCACACAGCAGGGGATCAGCTGACGTTACTGAACCCCACTGAGACACGGGAGCAAGTATCTCTTTCCGTGTGGACGGCACTTCCGAACTACAACTGGCTGTGTTGAAGCCCAGGAAATAGGAGGGTGTAGGCAGAGGCCTACTGTATTTTGAATGAGGTGACAGCAGGAGAGACTGCCATCCACACAGCAGGGGATCAGCTGACGTTACTGAACCCCACTGAGACACGGGAGCAAGTATCTCTTTCCGTGTGGACGGCACTTCCGAACTACAACTGGCTGTGTTGAAGCCCAGGAAATAGGAGGGTGTAGGCAGAGGCCTACTGTATTTTGAATGAGGTGACAGCAGGAGAGACTGCCATCCACACAGCAGGGGATCAGCTGACGTTACTGAACCCCACTGAGACACGGGAGCAAGTATCTCTTTCCGTGTGGACGGCACTTCCGAACTACAACTGGCTGTGTTGAAGCCCAGGAAATAGGAGGGTGTAGGCAGAGGCCTACTGAATTTTGAATGAGGTGACAGCAGGAGAGACTGCCATCCACACAGCAGGGGATCAGCTGACGTTACTGAACCCCACTGAGACACGGGAGCAAGTATCTCTTTCCGTGTGGACGGCACTTCCGAACTACAACTGGCTGTGTTGAAGCCCAGGAAATAGGAGGGTGTAGGCAGAGGCCTACTGTATTTTGAATGAGGTGACAGCAGGAGAGACTGCCATCCACACAGCAGGGGATCAGCTGACGTTACTGAACCCCACTGAGACACGGGAGCAAGTATCTCTTTCCGTGTGGACGGCACTTCCGAACTACAACTGGCTGTGTTGAAGCCCAGGAAATAGGAGGGTGTAGGCAGAGGCCTACTGTATTTTGAATGAGTTTACAGCAGGAGAGACTGCCATCCACACAGCAGGGGATCAGCTGACGTTACTGAACCCCACTGAGACACGGGAGCAAGTATCTCTTTCCGTGTGGACGGCACTTCCGAACTACAACTGGCTGTGTTGAAGCCCAGGAAATAGGAGGGTGTAGGCAGAGGCCTACTGTATTTTGAATGAGGTGACAGCAGGAGAGACTGCCATCCACACAGCAGGGGATCAGCTGACGTTACTGAACCCCACTGAGACACGGGAGCAAGTATCTCTTTCCGTGTGGACGGCACTTCCGAACTACAACTGGCTGTGTTGAAGCCCAGGAAATAGGAGGGTGTAGGCAGAGGCCTACTGTATTTTGAATGAGGTGACAGCAGGAGAGACTGCCATCCACACAGCAGGGGATCAGCTGACGTTACTGAACCCCACTGAGACACGGGAGCAAGTATCTCTTTCCGTGTGGACGGCACTTCCGAACTACAACTGGCTGTGTTGAAGCCCAGGAAATAGGAGGGTGTAGGCAGAGGCCTACTGTATTTTGAATGAGTTTACAGCAGGAGAGACTGCCATCCACACAGCAGGGGATCAGCTGACGTTACTGAACCCCACTGAGACACGGGAGCAAGTATCTCTTTCCGTGTGGACGGCACTTCCGAACTACAACTGGCTGTGTTGAAGCCCAGGAAATAGGAGGGTGTAGGCAGAGGCCTACTGTATTTTGAATGAGTTTACAGCAGGAGAGACTGCCATCCACACAGCAGGGGATCAGCTGACGTTACTGAACCCCACTGAGACACGGGAGCAAGTATCTCTTTCCGTGTGGACGGCACTTCCGAACTACAACTGGCTGTGTTGAAGCCCAGGAAATAGGAGGGTGTAGGCAGAGGCCTACTGTATTTTGAATGAGTTTACAGCAGGAGAGACTGCCATCCACACAGCAGGGGATCAGCTGACGTTACTGAACCCCACTGAGACACGGGAGCAAGTGTCTCTTTCCGTGTGGACGGCACTTCCGAACTACAACTGGCTGTGTTGAAGCCCAGGAAATAGGAGGGTGTAGGCAGAGGCCTACTGTCTTTGTAATGCGGAGACAGCAGGAGAGACTGCCATCTCCACAGCAGGGGAACAGCTGGCAGTGCTGAACCCCACTAACACTTGAACGAATGTGTTTGGCTCTGTGGAGACGACACTTCTGAACACCAACTGACGCTGTTGGAGCCCAGGATTAGGCGAGGAGCAGGCTGGGGCCTACTGGATTTTGGCAGGTGAAGGCAGCAGGAGACTTGCCATCTCCACAGCAGGGGAACAGCTGGCAGTGCTGAACCCCACTAACACTTGAACGAATGTGTTTGGTTCTGTGGAGACGACACTTCTGAACACCAACTGACGCTGTTGGAGCCCAGGATTAGGCGAGGAGCAGGCTGGGGCCTACTGGATTTTGGCAGGTGAAGGCAGCAGGAGACTTGCCATCTCCACAGCAGGGGAACAGCTGGCAGTGCTGAACCCCACTAACACTTGAACGAATGTGTTTGGTTCTGTGGAGACGACACTTCTGAACACCAACTGACGCTGTTGGAGCCCAGGATTAGGCGAGGAGCAGGCTGGGGCCTACTGGATTTTGGCAGGTGAATGCAGCAGGAGACTTGCCATCTCCACAGCAGGGGAACAGCTGGCAGTGCTGAACCCCACTAACACTTGAACGAATGTGTTTGGTTCTGTGGAGACGACACTTCTGAACACCAACTGACGCTGTTGGAGCCCAGGATTAGGCGAGGAGCAGGCTGGGGCCTACTGGATTTTGGCAGGTGAATGCAGCAGGAGACTTGCCATCTCCACAGCAGGGGAACAGCTGGCAGTGCTGAACCCCACTAACACTTGAACGAATGTGTTTGGTTCTGTGGAGACGACACTTCTGAACACCAACTGACGCTGTTGGAGCCCAGGATTAGGCGAGGAGCAGGCTGGGGCCTACTGGATTTTGGCAGGTGAATGCAGCAGGAGACTTGCCATCTCCACAGCAGGGGAACAGCTGGCAGTGCTGAACCCCACTAACACTTGAACGAATGTGTTTGGTTCTGTGGAGACGACACTTCTGAACACCAACTGACGCTGTTGGAGCCCAGGATTAGGCGAGGAGCAGGCTGGGGCCTACTGGATTTTGGCAGGTGAATGCAGCAGGAGACTTGCCATCTCCACAGCAGGGGAACAGCTGGCAGTGCTGAACCCCACTAACACTTGAACGAATGTGTTTGGTTCTGTGGAGACGACACTTCTGAACACCAACTGACGCTGTTGGAGCCCAGGATTAGGCGAGGAGCAGGCTGGGGCCTACTGGATTTTGGCAGGTGAATGCAGCAGGAGACTTGCCATCTCCACAGCAGGGGAACAGCTGGCAGTGCTGAACCCCACTAACACTTGAACGAATGTGTTTGGTTCTGTGGAGACGACACTTCTGAACACCAACTGACGCTGTTGGAGCCCAGGATTAGGCGAGGAGCAGGCTGGGGCCTACTGGATTTTGGCAGGTGAAGGCAGCAGGAGACTTGCCATCTCCACAGCAGGGGAACAGCTGGCAGTGCTGAACCCCACTAACACTTGAACGAACGTGTTTGGTTCTGTGGAGACGACACTTCTGAACACCAACTGACGCTGTTGGAGCCCAGGATTAGGCGAGGAGCAGGCTGGGGCCTACTGGATTTTGGCAGGTGAAGGCAGCAGGAGACTTGCCATCTCCACAGCAGGGGAACAGCTGGCAGTGCTGAACCCCACTAACACTTGAACGAACGTGTTTGGTTCTGTGGAGACGACACTTCTGAACACCAACTGACGCTGTTGGAGCCCAGGATTAGGCGAGGAGCAGGCTGGGGCCTACTGGATTTTGGCAGGTGAAGGCAGCAGGAGACTTGCCATCTCCACAGCAGGGGAACAGCTGGCAGTGCTGAACCCCACTAACACTTGAACGAACGTGTTTGGTTCTGTGGAGACGACACTTCTGAACACCAACTGACGCTGTTGGAGCCCAGGATTAGGCGAGGAGCAGGCTGGGGCCTACTGGATTTTGGCAGGTGAATGCAGCAGGAGACTTGCCATCTCCACAGCAGGGGAACAGCTGGCAGTGCTGAACCCCACTAACACTTGAACGAACGTGTTTGGTTCTGTGGAGACGACACTTCTGAACACCAACTGACGCTGTTGGAGCCCAGGATTAGGCGAGGAGCAGGCTGGGGCCTACTGGATTTTGGCAGGTGAAGGCAGCAGGAGACTTGCCATCTCCACAGCAGGGGAACAGCTGGCAGTGCTGAACCCCACTAACACTTGAACGAACGTGTTTGGCTCTGTGGAGACGACACTTCTGAACACCAACTGACGCTGTTGGTGCCCAGGATTACGCATGCCGCATGCAGAGGCCAATGGGCAGCGGTTTTTATGGAGGTTGTGGACTACTACTGATTCTAACCATGCTCCACTTAGGCCTCTGGCTCCACTGTCTCTACTATTTACCCTGGCCTCCAACCCCGCCAGCTACATCTCTGAAGTGGCGTCAGCACAATCTACACTTGTTCCTGTGTTACTGGTGCTCAGTCCCATCAGTTGATCCCCTGATGTTTGTCCGGCAAGTTCGCCAGCTCTGTCCTCATTCCCACTACTGGTTATGGGAATGTGGACAGAGCAGGAGACCTTGCCGGACACACATCAGGGGATAAACTGATGGGACTGAGCCACAGGAACACAGGAACAAGTGTAGATTGTGCTGACGCCACTTCAGAGATGTAGATGGCGGGGTTGGAGGTCAGGGGAAATAGTAGAGACAGTGGAGCCAGAGACCTAAGTTGGGCACGGTTAAAAATCAGTAGTGGTTTGAATGTTGATGGAGCTGGTGACTCTGCCGTCCACACAGCAGGGGATCAGCTGGCATTACTGAACCCCAGTAACACAGGAGCTAGTGTGTTTCTCTGTGCAGACGACACATCTGAGCGACAACTGGCTGTGTTGAAGCACAGGGATTATAGTTCAGGTGGTAGAAAAATGAACACACCAGCAGACCTGGATACAGTTGCCAACCACTAATTTAGTCTGTAAGAGGAATGGCAAAGTCTTTGGAGATCCAGGCCTTGTTCATTTTCAGAAAAGTCAGCCGGTCAACATTATCGGAAGATAGTCGCGTGCGACGGTCTGTTAGTACACCACCTGCGGCACTAAAGACACGTTCCGATAATACACTGGCAGCAGGGCAAGCCAGCACCTCCAATGCATACTGGCTAAGCTCTGGCCATGTATCCAGCTTAGAGACCCAAAACTTGAAGGGGGAAGAGCCATCTGGGAGTACAGCGACAGGGCAAGACATGTAGTCTGACACCATCTGACGGAAGCGTTGCCTCCTGCTGACTCGAGGCGTCGCTGATGGTGTAGACAATTGTGGTGGACACACAAAACTTTGCCACATTTGGGCCATAGTGGTCTTGCCTTGTGCTGCGGCACTGCCTCTGCTCCCTCTTTGTGCAGAGTTTCCTCCACTGCCTCGACGCACAGAGCTGCTTTGTAAAGCACTTGCAACAATGCTGTCGGGTGGAATGGAAAACATTATGGACTGCACCAGTGACTCTTCGTACTCCCGCATTTTACGCTCCCGGTTCAACGTTGGTATGAGCCTTTGTACGCTGTCCCGGTAGCGAGGATCTAGGAGGGTGTACACCCAATAATCAGCCGAGACGAGAATGTGGGCGATGCGGCGGTCGTTTCTCAGGCACTGCAGCATGAAATCAACCATGTGCTGCAGACTCCCAACTGCCAAAGAACCGCTGTCCCCTGTTTGAGGCGTGACCTCGACCTGCTCTGCATCACCCCACCCTCGCTGTACATACTGAGTAGAGGTTTGTGTACCTCCCTCCTCTGGAGAGATGTCTTCCTCCTCCATCGACTCCTCCTCATCCTCCTCACAAAGTGTCCCCTGCCTAGGCCTTTGTGAGGAAACACGTAGCGCAGACTGTCCAGAAGCAGATGGCATTTGGGACTCCTCATCCTCCACCTCTTCTGAAACCTCATCCCTTAGTGCTTGCAGTGTTTGTTGAAGCAGGCAGATAAGGGGGACAGTCATGCTGACTAGTGCATCATCTGCACTCGCCATCCGCGTGGATTCATCGAAGGCACGCAAAACGAGGCAGATGTCCTTCATAGAGGCCCACTCAATGGTGCTGAAGTGTGAACGGCGCACAGTGCGACTTGTTTGCGCCTGATGCAGCTGGTACTCCATGACTGCTGCCTGCTGCTCACACAACCGCTCCAACATATGTAACGTTGAATTCCACCGGGTGGGTAGGTCACATATGATGCGATGTTCTGGAAGGCCAAATCGTCGCTGCAGAGCAGCGAGGCGCGATCTTGCCGTGCTGGAACGTCGCAAGTGAGCGCACTCTATGCGGACCTTGTGCAACAGTGCATCAAGATCCGGATAGTCCCTCAGAAAGCTCTGCACGACCAAGTTAAGAACATGTGCCAGACATGGGATGTGTGTGAGGTTGCCTAGGCCAAGAGCTGCCACCAGATTTCGGCCATTGTCACACACTACCAAGCCCGGCTGGAGATTCGCTGGCCCAAACCACACATCGCTCTCCAGCTTGATAGCATTCCAGAGCTCCTGCGCTGTGTGGCTTCGATTCCCCAAAGAAATTAATTTGAGTACAGCCTGTTGACGTTTGGCCACGGCTGTGCTCATATCGGTCGTAACAGGCTCCTGCTCTGCTGTTTCTGAGGAACTTGAGTAGGAGGAGGAGTCTATGTGTACAGACTGGAGTCCTGCAATCCGTGGCGTTGGAAGAACACGTACAGCGCCACTCTCCAGATCCGTACCCGGCTCCACAACATTGACCCAGTGGGCAGTGAGGGAAAGGTATCGTCCCTGTCCATGGTTACTGGTCCACGCATCGGTGGTCAGGTGGACCTTGCTACTAACGGCGTTTAGTAGCGCATGTTTTATTTTGCCCTCAACATGTTTCTGCAGGGCAGGGACGGCTCGCCTGCTGAAATAAAAGCGGCTGGGCACGTTGTATTGGGGGACTGCCAATGCCATTAAGTCCCGGAAGGTGTCAGTGTCCACCAGCCTGAATGACAGCATTTCAACTGCCAGAAGTTTGGCAATGCCAGCATTCAGAGACTGTGCTCGGGGATGGTTTGCCGAGTAAGGGCGCCTTTTATCCCATGCCTGTGCTACCGATGGCTGTGATGGATGGGAACGTGCTGTTATGGGTGGAATCTGACAGGGTCTCCGGACAACAGTGGCAGAGGTTCTTCCTTGGCGATCCTGTGAGGAAGCCGAACCAGCAGTGTGTGAGCTGGAGGAAGAGGGCCCAACACGAACTGAAGAGGTGGTAGGTGGTGCTGTACGTTGGCCTACGTCTTGAGGGTGTCTCTGCAACTCCAACTCGTGCTTGGTGCGCACATGTTTCCACATATTTGTGGTATTGAGGTTGCTGACATTTCTCCCTCTTTTGACTCTCTGATGACACAGCTTGCATTTGACAAAGCAAATGTCATCTGCAACTGTGTCAAAAAAGGACCACGCACTGCAACTCTTGTGAGCGCCCGGTTTGCCTTTGGAAGGAGGAATGCTCCTAACGGGTGCCGAAGTGGAGGGTACAGGCAACCAAGTCTTCCCCCTCCCTCTGCCTCCTGTTTTGGCCGGTAGGGGAATCTCTTCCTCCGAGCTGCTCCCACCACCTTCCTGTTGCTCACGCCATGATGGGTCAAGGACCTCATCATCTTCCCTCCCCTCTTCAAACAGCTGCTTCTCCGGGGTTGTCTCGCCAGCACCGTACGCACCAGAAAGTGGCAACTGAGTCTCGTCATCATCTGATGCGTACTGAGGTGTGCTGACCATAGGCACTGGCCCACTCGCCTCTTCAGATTCAGAGGGACAAAGAAGTTGCGCATCACTGCATACTCCCTCTTCTTCACATTCAGGAATGCTGCTTGGCTGGCCCCCTCTTTCCAAGCCAACAGATTCCGAGAACAGAAGTAGAGATTGTGATGGCTCCTGTCCATGTCTCTCTGACTGCCTGGGCACTTTGGCAGGTGGTGAAGAGACAGATGGTTGCTCTTCGGTGCTCTGACCCTGAGAGGATGCGGAAGTAATTGAAGTCGATGCGTTAGCTGCCATCCATCCGACAACGGCTTCAATTTGTTCCTCCCGCAGCAGTGGGGTACGTTGAGGTCCTACAAAGCTGCGCATAAAGGACTGTTGCCTGCTAAAACTGGGGGATGCTGATCCACTGGTGCCCGCAGCAGGCCCAGAATCCCCACGTCCTCTACCTGTAGAATCCCCACGTCCTCTCCCTGCAGAATCCCCACGTCCTCTCCCTGCTGAAACTCCACGCCCACGCCCACGCCCCCGCGCCTTACTCCCTGCCTTCTTCATCTTGCAAGACTGCTTAAGATAGGCAAAAAAGGACAAAGGGGGGCCTTAGTGTGCTTATTCCTGAACAGCTGGTTACAGGTACAAGAAACACTAATTTTATGAAGTGTGTGTGTGTGGACTAGACTTTAATAGGAGCTGATGTGGCCTACACAAGTTCAAAATGTAGTGTTTGGTGAACTTTTTATGTGGTTTCTTTGTTTGAAACAAACTCAAAGTATGAGAACAAAGAATTGAAACTGATAGTATCACCAACTTTTTGGAGCTATTACAATGCAGGCAGGTAACCTACAATGCAAAAGATGAGGCTCCAAAAAAATTGGGTAATACTAATCTGGCTGCGCCGGCAGGGCACAAGCCAGAAAAAAAGGCTCCTCTATCTACTCCTATATAGTGTTTGCAACCAACCAATGTTGATGGATACGGATGGATGCACACTAATAGGAGAAGAAAAAATGAGCTGCACTCAGAGACAAATATGTGTGAGGCAGTGACGCACGTTGAGCGTCCTACAACCAGACGTAGCTGCAGGACACTCTACTCAGCGTGAGCTGCACTCACACACAGTCAGAGACCTCTCAGACAGCCGTCAACAGTGCAGCTAAGTGGGCACTGGCACTGACAGGCTGCAGAAAGGCTCCGCTGTGTACTCCTATATAGTGTTTGCAACCACCGTAGATGGAGACGGATGGATGCACACTAATAGAAGAAAAAATGAGCTGCACTCAAATAAAAATATGTGTGAGGCAGTGACGCACGCTGAGCGTCCTACAGCCAGACGTAGCTGCAGGACACACTACTCAGCGTGAGCTGCACTCACACACAGTCAGAGACCTCTCAGACAGCCGTGAACAGTGCAGCAAAGTGGACACTAGCACTGAAAGGCTGCAGAAAGGCTCCGCTGTCTACTACTAGTGTTTGCAACCAACGTATATGGATACGGATGGAAGCACACTAGATTGAAATTATTTAAAAAATGCAGCTCAAAAAATAAAAGATGTATGAGGCAGCAGTGATCACACTGGGTGGCCTACAGCCTGACGTGGCTGCAGGACCCACTCCACAGCGTGAGCTGCACTCACACAGCCCTTGCAGACAGCTGTGAAAACAGCGCTGCTAGGGAAAAGCAAGCTACAGTGGTGGTTTATGTAGCCTGGATAAAGCACAATATTGTTTTTAGAATCGCTATTTCTAACTGTCCCTCACAGTCTTCTACAGCAGCCTGTCCCTAACTGAATTCACAGCAGAGTGACCAGAAATGGCGGCTGCGGTGGCTTTTATAGTGCATCATGACATCATTTCGGCAGCCAATCACAGCCATGCCAATAGTTAACATGCCTACATGCCTAACAGGATGTGCCCACACTTCGGAGGATTCCCATTGGCTTAATCAAAGCAAGCAGGCTCATAGCATGATGGGAACTTCCTATTCCGATTCCGATCCCGGAATCCGATATGAAAAAAGTATCGGAATTAAGTATCGGAATTCCGATACCGCTGATATCGGCCGATACCCGATACTTGCGGTATCGGAATGCTCAACACTAGATGTGAGTAAATGCGGGATATAATTTTCTGCCGTGGGGATGGAAGTTTAATCATAATATCTAGCCAGGACCAATTAGATTTAGACGGGAATCTCCTTCCAAACTGTAAAAGTATGCGTTTGATGTGTTGTTTCTGGAGAAAATTTGTTGGTTGGACCGATGCCCCCTGTGGCCAAGATCCCTCCCGCAAAGTGTTATTACTATAAAAACTATTTAACGTTTCTCTAGGGAGGTTGGACCATAAATTGTATGGATCCTGAAAGTCTTGCTCTAACAAATAGGGAATTGAGCCAATCGGTGTCAATGTGGAGGGGAAAGTATCTTCCGGGAACTCTCCCATTACCAATCTTTTAATACGCAACGTAGTTGTAGTTACCTCATCCAACCTAAGAGAGGCCGGCGGCTTAGCCCTAGTCCAGAGATACGGCAAACCTCTCGGGCCCAGTAAAGCCCAGTCAACACTATCCCCCTCCTCCCTTTCAGCACAGGACACCACCTTTAACCATCTACTGAGATGGATAGCCTTATAATATAAAAGAAGGTCTGGAACCCCTAACCCTCCAAAAGAGAGAGGACGAGAAAGAAACTTATAAGGTAACCTAGCCCTTTTATTTTTCCATATAAATTTTCCAATAAGGGATTTTAATGTTCCAAAAAATGTCAGGGGAATCCGAATCGGAACCATGTTCATGGTATATAGTATAATGGGCATTATATATGCCTTAAACACATTAATACGACCCATCCAGGATAAAGTGGGTAAGCTATACTTCTGCATCAGGTTTTTGACCTTTTGAATTAAAGGAGTGTAATTGTCATGGAATAGGTTAGTGGGGTCTCTAGTTATCATTATTCCCAAATATCTAATAGAATTAGTAGCCCAAGAGAATGGAATCTGCGTACGAATGGTGGAGGTCTGAGAGTGAGGGAGACCAATGTTTAACACTTCAGATTTTGACAAATTGATTTTGAAATTAGAAAGGAGACCAAAATGATGAAAGGCTTGAAGAATAATTGGAAAGGCCTGGGATGGATTGGAGATAAGGAAAAGCAAATCGTCTGCGAAAGCTAGAGTCTTAAGTGACCTCTGACCCACCGTCAACCCCTCTATACGTTGATCTTGTCTGATGCTTTGTATCAAAGTTTCTATAACTAAAATGAACAAAGAAGGCGACAAGGGGCAACCCTGTCTAGTCCCGTTGCTAATCCCAAAACTATCTGACAGGGTGCCGTTGACTCTGACCTTGGCCGTCGGTTGTGAATAAAGCGAGAGGACTGCTGTTATATATTGAGGGGGGAAGCCAAACTTAATCATTACTTGTTCCATAAACCTCCAGCTCACTCTATCGAAAGCCTTCTCAGCATCCGTCGACAAGAGCATCAAGGGCATACCCCGAGTCTTAGCAAACATTATAGACTGAATGACTTTAGTAGAATTATCCTTCCCCTCCCTGCCTCTTACAAAGCCTACTTGGTCTGCATAAATTAGCTTAGGTAAGAAATTGCTTAATCTGCCCGCTAATATTTTAGCCCACATCTTGATATCTGCATTAAGCAGTGATATTGGTCTGTAGCTAGTGCACAGATTGGGATCTTTACCCTCCTTAGGGAGGACTGTGATGTATGCCTCCAAGGATTGTCTAGGGGGGAGCTGGCCTGCTAAATAGGAATTAAACAAAGACACTAGGTGAGGTAACAGTGGTTTTATAAACTTTTTATAATAGATAATGGGAAGACCATCTGGGCCCGGTGCCTTTCCGTTCGGAATAGTAGAAAGAATGTCTAAAATCTCTGTAGGGGTAACTGGGGCAGTCAATAAGGACTGACCTTCAAGAGTTATTTTAGGGAGATGTAACGAGGTCAAAAATTCTTTTATTTTTGCTAAGGCTGTGACTGGCTCCTGCATGCTATCAGGTGTATTTAAATTGTATAAATTTTCATAAAAGTCTTTAAACTCCCTGGCAATATCTGCAGTCCCGAGAATTGAAGAGCCATCTAAAGCTCTAAGTTGTCTAATAAACGTCTTTTCCTTTTGTTTCTTAAGTAGGGATGTCATAAGCTTACTACTCTTATTGCCATGGAGATAAAACTTCTGTCTACTTCTCATATAAATTTTTGCTGATTTAATGTTTAAAAGGTTTTTTAATGAGGTTCTCAGATCTGACAGTTCTGACAATATTTTATTTACCTGAGATCTCTTATGTAACCTCTCGAAGGAACTGATTTGATGTAGAATAGACACAACCTTTTTTGATCGCTCCTTTTTCAAATATGAGCCTAGGGCTATAAATTCCCCTCTCATTACTGCTTTATGAGATTCCCACACCATAGGCAAGGGCGGGCCTGAGTGCAAATTATTCTGAAAAAAGAAGTCAAGAGTACTTGTCAGTTTTTCAATGTGAGAATCCGAGTCCAAAAGAGTTTCATTCAGTGACCACGACCCAGCCGGCCGTGGTAGAGTTTTTATCTCTATGTCAAGAAAAATGGGAGCGTGATCTGAGAGAGAAATGATATCTATATTAGCTTTTCTAACTAATTGGAGATTAGCTGTTTGTACCAGTAGGTAATCAATTCTGTGATAGCTATTATTCGGATGGGAATAAAAAGTATAATCTCTGCCCGAAGGAAAAAGCGTTCTCCAAGGGTCTATCAGATGCAATTTTTGTAATGAAAGGTGTAATCGTCTCAGCGCCCTCTGAGAAAGAGCCGATCTGCCCGTTGAAGTATCTAAGGCTGGGTTCAAAGATACATTAAAATCCCCTCCCACCAACAACAGACCCTCAGTAAAAAGTTCCAGAACATTCAATGTTTTACACAGCCAACCTATCTGGTTCCTATTTGGGGCATATAAGTTACACAAGGTAATCTTAGTGTTAGCCAAAAAGCCCTTAATTATAATGTACCTGCCTTCTGAATCAGATAAACAATCGCTCAAAATAAAAGGAACATTTTTCTTTATAGCAATACTCACTCCACCCGACGCTGAACCGCCCGTACTGTGATACCAGGTCGGGTAGCGAGATCTAGACATATCTGGGACTCTCCCTTTTTTAAAATGTGTCTCCTGCAGGAAAACTATACTAGATTTCTTTGAGTGCAAAAGATTCATCACTTGGCTTCTCTTATTCGGAGAGCGTAAGCCCTTTACATTATACGAGGCCACAGTTATAGTGGCTAAGTTCACCTTATCACCCATTATTTGTTAAAGAAGGTAATAAAAAGGATTCCTCCGTCATCAAACCACAGAAATTAAAAGAAAAAAACAAAGAGATAAGAAAAATAACAAAAAACCTAAAAATTATTAAGATAAAACATGAGAAATACAACAAGAACCAACTACCTGTCTGTGGCAGAGGCAGGGGGTCAAAAATACCTCCTATAACAGAACAGGAAAAAACATTTCTGACACACGAGTGGCATATGTTAACTTATACGGCAATTGAATGATATCAACACCTGAATAAATGTCAAACTTAGCAAGCTAAAATAGGATAAAGCATGTCCGAACGGGCCGAGGGGTCCGGCTCCAGTGTGGAAAAAACAAATACAACCGGGAGAAGCACAAGAAAGCTCAGGGGGGTATCTCCTTTTCCGTTCCAGATTTCCCTCTTTTGGGAGTCGAGCGTCTCTTTCCCAAGACCCAGTCCCCCTGTCCTCCAGTAAAAGCATGAACAGGGGGAGGCGTACGATGATCCATGTCTAGGGGAAGCCAGGAAGGAATGTCCATAGGGGCAATGCCAAAAGCGTCCCATATTTTGGGTAAATCTTCAGGGGTCCGAACCATTATTTGCCTACCATCTCCTTGTATAGATATACCAAACGGAAACAGCCATTTATACAAGATTTTACGCGAGCGTAACACCTCCAGGAGGGGCCTTAGGACTCTTCTTTTTGCAAGGGTCGACGGCGCAACATCCTGATAAAGATGAATAGCAGATCCCTCATAAGAAAGATTTTTAATGTCTCTTGAAGCGGACAAAATAGCATTGGTATCCAAATAGCTCAGTAGGCCGCAAATCACATCCCTCGGAGGTTTCGGCTTTGGTCTAAGAGATCTATGCACCCTTTCTATTACAATTCGGTCACATGTTTCTTGTGGAATTAAGAGGGCAAAGATCTCCGTAGTAGCTTTTTCCAATATCTCTGTGGAAACACTTTCAGGCAAGCCTTTTATCCGTATGTTCTTTCTGCGACTCCGATTTTCCTGATCCTCAAGGGCCAGAAAAGAGTTGTTAAGCTGTATTCTGTGATAATCTAGATGTTCTCTCATAGCATTGGAGTGGCTAATGATAGAGGACTGAGAGGACTCCAAAGACTCCACTCTATTACCAATGTGTAACAAGTCCGCTCTCATACCAGATATTTCATTAACCAATGGTTTCATAGCCTGTGCTAATAATTTTTTAAAAAACGATCTAGAAAGTTTCCCAGAGTCTGATTGAGTGACATCGCTGCCAGAAGCATCGTCACTGGAATCTGAGTCCTCGGCATGCTCCTCCTCCACAACTTCTACAGGGAGCCTTTTAGCATTAGGTTTAGGCGTAGCAGATTTGTTTTTCAAAAATTTATCCATTTCACCTTGTTTGCTTCGATGCGCCTCCGCAGTCAGCGGTTTTGCACGCTCTTTATTAGTTTTGACCATTTTGCTCAATTGAAGCGTGCCTAAAATTTACCACCCGTGCGTCAAGAAAAGTCTAGTACAGCATTTTGCTATATAAAAATAACCCCATGTAACTTGGAGGGTGAGGGGTTAAAAGTTGGAAACATCCGCGGGGAACCGCTGGAGCCGGCAGAGACAGGGTAGCGCCAACTCTCCACTGCTGCGTTTATATCAGCCGACAGCAGCACTTCTATGTGGGGGGAGCGATATCCCCCGCTCAGGCCTTGCAGAAAGTCTCAGCAACGCCGGGGGCCGTCAACAACCTGTCTGGCCCAGAGCCAGCACCCTCCTCCTCCTCATGCAGCTCATGCAGCGACAGCAATCCCCGCAGGCCACACAGACAGCACACCGGGGGTTTCCTCTCACCGCCTTGTGCTCCAACAGGCGAGACCGCTCCCTGCTCTGCGGTCACACACCTCCACCAAGGGCCTCCTGCGGTCCGGATCTCCGGGTCTTGTACTCAGGGGGATATATAAAGATGGCGCCCGTCTTCCTCCAGCGCCGCAGCACTCTCCACGAGGCCGCTCAGCGCTCCGGTGCCGCGTCTCCACACCACCCCTCACCTTCTTCTCCAAGCCCGGGGCACTCTAAAAATCTTTTTTGTCGCTTTTATGCCGCTTTTATCTGGGCCAAATAAGGCGATTTTGTGGCTAGGAGCGGGAGCTGCCATAAAACACGTCCTCCCTGTGTGAGATCCAGGCCCTGATCATGCAGTTCTGCTGGGATGAGGTAGTGGCACAGATCATACAGCTCTGCAGGGATGTTTCAGTAGCACAGATCATACAGCCCTGCAGGGATGAGGTGGTGGCACTGATCATACACCTCTGCGGCGACAAGGTGGTGGTACTGATCATACAGCTCTGCAAGGACCAGGTGGTGGCACTGATCTTAAAGCTCTGCAGGGATGAGGTGGTGGCACTGATCATACAGCTCTGCAGAGAGGAGGTGGTGGCACTGATTATACAGCTTTGCAGGGAGGATATGGTAGCATTGATCATTCAGCTCTGTGTGGATAAGATGGTGGCACTGATCATACAGCTCTGCAAGGACGAGGTGTTGGCACTGATCATACAGCTTTGCGGGGACAATGTGGTTGCACTGATTATACATCTCTTTAGGGATAAGTTGGAGCCACTGATCATGCAGCTCTGCAGGGATGAGGTTGTGGCACTGATCATACAGCTCTGCAGGGATGAGTTAGTGGCTCAGATCATACAGCTCTGCAGGGATGAGGTAGTGGCACAGATCACACAGCTCTGCAGGGACGAGGAGGTGGCACTGATCATACAGCTCTGTGGTGAGGAGGCGGTGGCACTGATCATAAGGCTCTGCAGGGACAAGGTTGTGTCACTGATCTTACAACTCTGCAGGGAGTAGGTGGTGGCATTGATCATTCAGCTCTGTGTGGATAAGATGGTGGCACTAATCATGCAGCTCTGCAGGTATGAGGTGGTGTCACTGATTATACAGCTCTGCAGGGAAGAGGTGGTGACACTGATCATACAGCTCTGCAAAGACGAGGAGGTGGCACTGATCATACAGCTTTGTGGGGACAATGTAGTTGCACTGATTATACATCTCTTTAGGGATAAGTTGGAGCCACTGATCATACAGCTCTGCAGGGACGAGGAGGTGGCACTGATCATACAGCTCTGTGGAGACAAGGTGGTGGCACTGATAATACACCTCTGCGGCGACAACGTGGTGGTACTGATCATACAGCTCTGCAGAGAGGAGGTGGTGACACTGATCATACAGCTCTGAAGGGAATAGGTGGTGGCACTGATGATACAGCTCTGTAGGGATGAGGTGGTTGCACTGATCATACAGCTCTGTAGGGATGAGGTGGTTGCACTGATCATACAGCTCTATGGGGAGGAGGCGGTGGCACTGATCATAAGGCTCTGTAGGGACAAGGTTGTGTCACTGATCTTACAGCTCTGCAGGGAGTAGGTGGTGGCATTGATCATTCAGCTCTGTAGGGAAGAGGTGGTGACACTGATCATAAAGCTCTGCAGGGATGAGGTAGTGGCACAGATCACACAGTGCTGCAAGGACCAGGTGGTGGCACTGATCATACAGCTCTGCAGGGACGAGGAGGTGGCACTGATCATACAGCTCTGCGGGGACAAGGTGGTGACACTGATAATACACCTCTGAGGCGACAAGGTGGTGGTACTGATCATACAGCTCTGCAGAGAGGAGGTGGTGGCACTGATCATACAGCTCTGAAGGGAATATGTGGTGGCACTGATCATAAAGTTCTGCAGTGACGAGGTGGTGGCACTAATCATACTGCTTTGCAGGGAGAAGGTGGTGGCACTGATCATACAGCTCAGCAGGGAGGACGTGGTGGCACTGATTATACAGCTCAGCAGGGACAAGGTGGTGGCACTGATCATACAGCTTTGCGGGGATAATGTGGTTGCACTGATTATACATCTCTTTAGGGATAAGTTGGAGGCACTGATCATGCAGTTCTGCAGGGATGAGATAGTGGCTCAGATCATACAGCTCTGCAGGGACGAGGAGGTGGCACTGATCATACACCTCTGCGGCCACAAGGTGGTGGTACTAATCATACAGCTCTGCAGTGACGAGGTCGTGGCACTGATTATGCAGTTCTGCAGGGATGATGTAGTGGCACCGATCATACAGCTCTGCAGGGATGATTCAGTAGAACAGATCATACAGCCCTGTAGGGATGAGGTGATGGCACTGATCATACAGCTCTGCAGGGAAAAGTTGGTGACACTGATCATACAGCTCTGCTCGCACAAAGTGGTGGCACTTATGATACAGCTTTGTGGGGACAAGGTGGTGGCACTGATCATGCAGTTCTGCAGGGATGAGGTAGTGACACCGATCATACAGCTCTGCAGGTATGATTCAGTAGCACAGATCATACAGCCTGCAGGGATGAGGTGGTGGCACTGATCATACACCTCTGCGGCGACAAGGTGGTGTTACTGATCATACAGCTCTGCAAGGACCAGGTGGTGGCACTAATCATACAGCTCTGCAGAGACAAGGTGGTGGCACTGATTATACAGCTCTGCAGGGAGGAGGTTGTCGCACTGAACATACTGGTTTGCAGGGATGTGGTGGTGGCACAGATCATACAGCTCTGCAGAGAGGAGGTGGTGGCACTGATTATACAGATTTGCAGGGAGGAGATGGTGGCACTGATCATACAGCTCTGCAGGGAGTAGGTGGTGGCACTGATAATAGAGCTCTCCCGGGATAATTTGATGGCACTGATCATACAGCTCTGCTCGGACAAAGTGGTGGCACTTATGATACAGCTTTGTGGGGACAAGATGTTGGCACTGATCATACAGCTCTGCAGTGATGAGGTCGTGGCACTGATCATGCAGTTCTGCAGGGATGAGGTAGTGGCACCGATCATACAGCTCTGCAGGGATGTTTCAGTAGCACAGATCATACAGCCCTGCAGGGATGAGGTGGTGGCACTGATCATACAGCTCTTCAGGGAAAAGTTGGTGACGCTGATCATACACCTCTGCGGCGACAAGGTGGTGGCACTGATTATACAGTTCTGCGGCGACAAGGTGGTGGCACTGATCACACAGGTCTGCAGGGAAAAGGTGGTGTTATTGAACATACAGCTCAGCGCGGACAAGGTGGTGGCACTGATCAGACAGCTCTACAGGGAGGAGGTTGTGGCACTAAACATACTGGTTTGCAGGGATGAGGTTGTGGCACTGATCATACAGCTCTGCAGGGAGGAGGTGGTGGCACTGATCATACAGCTCTGCAGGGAATAGGTGGTGGCACTGATCGTACAGCTCTGCTGGGACAAGATGGTGGTACTGATCATAAAGCTCTGCAGGGATGATGTAGTGGCACTGATCATACAGGTCTGCAGAGACGAGGTGGTGGCACTGATCATGCAACTTTTCGTGGACAAGGTGGTGGCACTGATCAGACAGCTTTGCGTGTACAAGGTGGTGGCACTAATCAGGTAGCCCTGAGGGGATGACGTGGTGGCACTGATCAAAAAGCTCTGCAGGGATTAGGTGGTGGCACTGATCATACAGCTCTGCAAGGAGTAGGTGGTGGCACTGATCATACAGCTTGCGTTGACAATGTGGTGGCACTGATTATACAGTTCTGCGGCGAAAAGGTGGTGGCACTGATCATACAGCTCTGCATGTAAAGGTGGTGGCACTGAACATACAGCTCTGCAGGGAAAAGGTGGTGGCACTGAACATACAGGTCAGCAGGGACGAGGTGGTGGCACTCATTATAGAACTCTGCAGGGGTGAAGTGGTGGCACTGATCATACAGGCCAAAAATGGGGGACGGGGTATGGAGTATGGCATGCGGATGGAGAGCACATTGATGCTGGAACCAGCGCGTCGCCTATCACGCTCCCCCATCAGTACATAGGTTTTCATCTGTGCTTTTTTTTTTTTAGTAATTACAGAAAAGCAGGAGGATTTGTGGTTTATTGGCTTAATTAATTTTCTTCTGTTACATAATATTTGTTCAGTGAACCTGCGGATAATTACACTACACTAATGTGGGGTTAACCCTCTGTGTAGCTCTAGGACTTTTCACCAATGATGGCAATTAGCTCGATCTGCACGTGCCGCAATCTCCTCAGTCACTTACAGTATTATCGGGACTCCCAGCTGTTTCTGCACTGATTACAGGGGGCTATAAGCAGCAGATGTTCTCGAGGAGCCCGATGTGAGATGAAGGTGGCGCATCTATGAACACTGGTAAATAAGAGGGGATCAGCAGGAACAAGGCAAGTAAGAGGTTAAACAGAGGAGGAAAGGCGTCTATGTACATCGCTGAAGGCTGAGGGCGGCGCTTAACCGAGGATTCCCGCTCATTGTCTGATCGCAGGATCCGTTTGGGGATTTGAACTTCCCGCTCTTCTTCCGCCGAGGATTATTAGCGGACATCACAATCCGGTCACACAGAGAACCGCGCAGAGTCCGGCCCTCCAGAGCCACCATCACGGGATCGCCCTCCGGGAGGAGCAGCAGTCACTGATGTGGACAATCACCGGCCGCCATCCCCCGATACTCCGGGACGTGATAACCGCATGTAATCTCCACAGCGGAGTCAGGGGCCCGAGTATCAAGACATTCACTAATGAGGGACATTTCCTGTGATTATTCGAGGACTCCTCTCCCCACACAGGTCTGAGGCTTCATGTGATAACCCAGACATGGGCATCCTCAGTGTTTTGTGTTGAACCCCGGAATCAAGTGTGTATGGGCACCAACCTACAAACTGGTGGCGGCAGCCCGTGGTGTCTAACGTCAGTCCCATGTGAGCACGCAGAGATCAGCGGCGTCAGCTCTTGTGGCGACGGTGTGGGTGGCTCTTAGAAGAGCCTTTGGTGTTGTGGACAGAGATCGGCGGCAGCGCTCACTTGCTCTTGCTCGCCTTGCTGCTCTCGGTCTTCTTGGGCAGCAGCACGGCCTGGATGTTGGGCAGGACGCCCCCCTGGGCAATGGTCACCCCACCCAGCAGCCTGTTGAGCTCCTCGTCATTGCGCACCGCCAGCTGCAGGTGACGGGGGATGATGCGGGTCTTCTTGTTGTCCCGGGCAGCATTGCCGGCCAATTCCAGGATCTCAGCAGTCAGATACTCCAGCACAGCGGCCAGATACACCGGAGCGCCGGCGCCGACTCTCTCGGCATAATTGCCCTTGCGGAGAAGCCTGTGCACACGGCCGACTGGGAACTGGAGTCCTGCCCGGGATGAGCGGGTCTTGGCCTTAGCTCGGACCTTTCCTCCTTGTTTGCCGCGTCCAGACATGGTTGATAACAAACAATAAAGAATCTGGGTGAAATGAAGAACTAGCTGCGGCTGCTGTCGCTTTCATAATCGTCTGCCCCGCCCTCCTCTCCTGTCATTGGATGGATCTCAAGTTACCAATGGAAAACAGACTTGTGTAGCTACCAATCAGCTGCAGTGGGCGGAGCGATTGACGGTTCTGTTGGTCACATGACTTTGTCACCCAATAGCACGGCGATCTGACAACAGTGTCATTTGCATGGCGGGCCTATAAATATCGCCGCTCTGGGAGGCTTGGGATCATTATTCTTCTCTCTTTTGAGAACTTTGCTTTCGTTATGGCTGATCCCAAATCTGCGCCAGCGCCCAAGAAGGGCTCCAAGAAAGCCGTCACTAAGACTCAGAAGAAGGACGGCAAGAAACGTAGGAAGAGCAGAAAGGAGAGCTATGCTATCTACGTGTACAAGGTGCTGAAGCAGGTCCACCCCGATACCGGTATCTCCTCCAAGGCCATGGGCATCATGAACTCCTTCGTCAACGACATCTTCGAGCGCATCGCAGGGGAAGCCTCCCGCCTGGCTCACTACAACAAGCGCTCCACCATCACCTCCCGGGAGATTCAGACCGCCGTGCGCCTGCTGTTGCCTGGAGAGTTGGCCAAGCACGCCGTGTCCGAGGGCACCAAGGCCGTCACCAAGTACACCAGCGCCAAGTGATCTGCTCAGTCTGCTGCTCCGCCATCACCCCAAAGGCTCTTCTAAGAGCCACCACCCCATCTCCATCAGAGCTGTGGCTGCTCCTGTGTCCTTTCCCGTCTCCCCCAGTTGTCTGCTCCACCGCCTGGGTCTCTGCGTCTAGTGACGGGAAGTGACAGGTGAAGGAAGTAGGGATGATGAATGCTACCAAGGAGATTGTGAGAACCGAGGACCTTCTAAATAATAACCTGGTCACTTCTCCATAAGTTGCTCTGTGTTCAGGGACTACTCTTTAACCCCTTGCTCCACAGATCTTGATATTCTGGGGTCTCATTCATTTGGTATAACATGATTCGGTTTAGTTCATGATACACCATGATGACTAATAACACTTTCTAAGCCGGGATGCTTTGAGACTGAATTTTCTCCCCCATGCAGCACCAGACAGTGAGCTGACGATTTTCCTCTCTGCACTTAGTTCATGATTCTCGTGTTTTTCCTCAAATAACAGGAGACATTTGTAGTCGGTGCAGTTTTATCTAGAGATTATGCTGGAGTCTTCACTGTAAAGGGAAGCGGTGACGACATTTTAGAAGCAGCGGGAAATTCAAACCCCCTAACCGTCCTGTGTTCAGCCAATCCGCAGAGGGAGGGGAGGAGCTAATGTTCCCAATGGTTGACACGTTTGCAGTTCCCGCTTTTTCTGTTCTTTGTCTCCATATAACGCGCGGTCCCAGGACGGAGCGATGTCGGGGAATCTGCAGGTGTTGAGAGGTCGCTGGTCGCTTACATCCCATACAGGAGTCTGCAGCTGTTCCTGGTTAGAGAATGAATCCGCGTTAGGCAGATGCTGTGATGCCCCGTGTGTCTGACCTGCAGGCGATCACATCTCCCTTTCTCGTCATAATCAGTATTGTGGAGACAATATATTGGCTAGAGATGTATCCTACAAGAGACATTTCAGGGGAGACCAATTCTGCTCTTCCAAGCAGATCCCACCTGCAGCTCCAGGCAGGAGGTCTGTGATGGGAAATGTGCGATCATGTAGAGAAGATTGCCGAGAGCTCAGTGCACAATACATTACACTGTGATGTGAGGATCCTCTAGGTCAGACATGTCATGACATCATCTCCCATCACATCCTCCTCACAGATGTTTTTTAAATAATTACTGCAGGATATGGGGCGATATTGGCGGCTGGGATCAGTCAGGATCACTGCTGAGCTCTGATTTTCAGCCTTTTCTGTCATTATGTTAATAATTGTTTTTCCTAATTAATTGTAGCTGACAGCAGGTCCCTACTCTGCAGCAATGTGAGCTATGATGTGGTGGAAAAAAGAATCATTGCCAGGGGAAGAAGAAAACACAAATATAAGGACAATAGTGTCATAATTGCCCGAAGTAATGATGACTCCTATCATAGCACAAATGTCCCTAATGCGGGAATATAAGACCTGAATAAAGGCAGAGAGGGCTTAGCCCTGGGGTTAATATAAATGTAATATTCTCTATGAAAACCGGAGATCCTGTGATTACTGAGGACTGAGCCTTATATCAGGCAGTGTATCTACCGGTGTGAGATCCCCTGGGCGGCTGCCTGTAATATCTGTGGTTACAGTCTGTTCTGTCCTCCTGACATATACTGGGGCCGTGTCTGCTCCCCTCTATTTGTGCTGCCCATTTATCTATAGGCTGAATCTGGAATAATTCTCATCACAGGGGAAGAAGTGACATTATATTACAAGCTGGAAAGAAAAGGGAAACTGAACAATGAGCGGGAAATTCAAACTCTCCAACAGTTCTGTGCTCAGCCAAACAGCAGAGGAAGGGAGGAGCTCATGTGGATTCTGTAAGCCCCGCCCTGGGGCGCGTCATCTCTGCAGTTCTCTCTCTGGTCCGTCCCTCCTGCATATAAAGGAGGAATCAATGCGGATCAAGTCATCAGTTTTTGCTCACTGCAGAAAATGTCTGGTCGCGGCAAAGGAGGAAAAGGTCTCGGGAAGGGCGGCGCTAAGCGGCACAGGAAGGTGCTCCGTGATAACATCCAGGGCATCACCAAGCCTGCCATCCGCCGTCTCGCTCGCAGAGGAGGCGTCAAGCGCATCTCCGGCCTCATCTATGAAGAGACTCGCGGGGTCCTGAAAGTCTTCCTGGAGAACGTGATCCGTGACGCCGTCACCTACACCGAGCACGCCAAGAGGAAGACCGTCACCGCTATGGACGTGGTGTACGCGCTCAAGCGCCAGGGCCGCACTCTCTACGGCTTCGGAGGTTAATTGTATTCTTTTCTGTGCTGATAACCCAAAGGCTCTTTTCAGAGCCACCCACATCTTCTACCTGAGAGGCTACGATTTCCTATTCCTGCAATCTGGTGCCTGTAAGTATACTAGTTGTCACAGCCTGGCATGTGTCTTGCACTTTCCTCCTTCCATATTGGAGCTGGCACCGCGGACTTGGGGTGATGTGGTTTATTCTCCTTGATCTATAATATACAGCTGCCAGGTTCTGGGGGCATACAGTATATCCGCACTGTGCAGCACAGACATCTCTGCACCACAGTACATACCTCGCTGTGATGTGGTCACTACAGAGCAGAAATCCAGTCACTGAAGGGTTAATGATCGAGGGCCGAGAGCACGACTGAGCGGGAGATTCAAACCATCAAACGGTTATAAAGCTCCGCCCACAGGAACCGACCAATCGATAGACGTGCTTCCTCCTCCGTTTAACTCCTTATTGCCCTTCTACCTGCTGCTCCTCATGTACACGTGTTCTCCCGGCAGCGCTCAGCACATCGGGCTCCTCCTGGTAGAACATGTGCGGATTGTATCATCCGATCTGTGCTAGATGCGGCCTCCTGTGATCAGTGCGGACCCCACACGGAGACGCCCAGATATAACGTTACCGGGTCTCCGTGTGGGGTCCGCTCCGATCACTGCTGGAAGTGGAGTTGAGACTGATCAGCCCTGGAGCTGCAGGCAATGTATACACACCCCGTACGGTGCTGCACATCCTCCATACCACCTACTGGGTGGTATACAGCACTACAAAGTCTACGTGTGCTGTATACTCCCCATCTAGTGCTGCAGACACAAATCCGAGAGCATCTGTTCTATATAAGCCTGAATCATGGAATGTTCCAGCTCAGTGCAAGATTCATTAAATCCTCCCAGACGGATGTCTGTCCAGCCTCTGTTTGAAGACTTCCATTGAAGGAGAACTCAACACCTCCAGTGGCAGCCTGTTCCACTTATTGATCATCCTCACTGTCAAAAAGTTCTCTTTAATATCTAATCCGTGTCTCCTCCCATTCAGAATCATCTACAGAATACCCCCATATAGTGCTGTAAACCCCAAATAGCTATTGTATGTATAGGCTCACATAGTGCTGGATACCCTCCATATAGTGACATGAGCATAAGGTAGTGCTGATACCTACATATTGCTGAATACTCTGCACAAAGTGCTGTGGGCCCTCCATATTGTTCTATATAACATCATATGTGGCTGTATACCCCCATATAGTGCTGTAAGCTGCCAAATACTGTTGTATACGGACACATTGTGCAGTATACCCTTCAAGTAGTATTATATATCTCCATATAGTGCTGATAATCCAACATATAGTATTTTATAGTTGAATATCCTGTATCCATACAGTGCTGTATACTCCCCATATATTCGTGCACACCCTCATGTATTATGGATTCACGGCAAGGCCTGCCCTGCTACCAAGTCATATGCACCCCAATAACTCCAATCCCCCCTTGGAATAAAATATAGAGGGCCTTTTAAAAAATGTCTCATTAAAAAAAGAACCAGATCTCCTAGACTTGTAATGCCCATACACTAAGTGTGTTGGCTGGCAAACATGTTGCCCTGTGGGTTACACCTCAACCTTTTCCATAACCAGTATTTTACGCCCAGCAAAACCACCCACCCTTGTTCGTGTGAGGACTCCTGGAGTGGACCCTCTGGGCCATGATTCCAACCCACCCTGGGCGAGCTGACCTGGTAAGGACCACCCAGGGATACAGGAAGCATCAGAACGCCCTGGGAAATAAAGTACCATGACTGCTGGAACCAGGTGGCAGGCTCGAAGGAGGCACAAGAGACAGTGTTTAGCAGGATGAAGTGGTGGATGATATAGTAACTGACCCAAGCTAGCAGGAGGACATGCAAAGTGAGGACAGCAGCATAGGGGGAGGGAGGCATAGCGCCCCAACAGCCAGGAAGAAGCAGTGTGGTTGCCGCAGACAGAAGGCCGGCGACTATTAACAGTAACACCAACATGATGGAAGTTGCCTGTCCATCTGTTAGGCCTTCTCAAGTCTAGTTGTTTTTTAATACTCTGCCCATAACCCCAAAAAAGGTCATTTGCACCACCTGCCATGCCAGCATCAGCAGGGGTAGCAAAACTACCAGCCTCACCACCACGAGCATGATCAGGACCATGGTTGGTAGCAAAGCCGGCAGTATTAAAGGTCAGGCATTCGCTCTTCTTGAGGGAGGATTGGGTGGCTCTGAAAAGAGCCTTTGTGTTGCAGTCAGGTGGGCAGGACAGATCTAAGCTCTCTCCCCACGGATCCGGCGGGCCAGCTGGATATCTTTGGGCATGATGGTGACCCTCTTAGCGTGGATCGCGCACAAATTTGTGTCCTCAAACAGCCCCACCAGATAAGCCTCGCTGGCCTCCTGCAGGGCCATGACAGCGGAGCTCTGGAAGCGGAGATCAGTCTTGAAGTCCTGGGCGATTTCTCTCACCAGGCGCTGAAAGGGAAGCTTACGGATCAGCAGCTCGGTGGACTTCTGGTAGCGGCGGATCTCACGGAGAGCAACTGTCCCTGGCCGGTATCTGTGCGGCTTCTTCACTCCGCCAGTGGCGGGAGCGCTTTTCCTGGCGGCTTTAGTGGCCAGCTGCTTGCGGGGCGCTTTCCCTCCGGTGGATTTCCGAGCGGTCTGCTTAGTTCTGGCCATAGCTCTGTATAGAAGAGAACAGAAGTGATGAGAGGAGCAGAGTGAGCGGCTATTTATACTCCTCTGCCCCTATTCACGCTTCATGAGGACACGTCCCCTGCATTCCATTGGTTATTTTGTAGAATGTGAGCAGCGAATAGCGTTTGATGTCCGCGACCAATCACTGTACAGAGAAGGCTCAACCTGACTCACAGTTCAGCTATCACCCACTGCTCTGATACACAGGGTCACATCCAATCTCCAGGCGGCTTCTACAGCGGAAGCTCCGATTCTATATTCCCAGTACCCAGAGCGGTACAGCAGCTCCTCTATAATCAGTCACTGACGCTCCAACTCTCACATCGGAGTTATAACCTCACACCACTCTTACTAAGATGTGGGTTACAGGTGGTGATAATTAGGATGATGGAAGTAACGTGATTTCTGCTGCACATCGGCCCCCTTCCCTCCATTACACAGAACTGTCACCTGAAGGCACCGATCATACAGCTCTGCGGGGAGGAGGTGGAGGCACTGATCATACAGCTCTGCGGGGACAGGGTGGTGGCACTGATCATACAGCTCTGCGGGGAGGAGGTGGAGGCACTGATCATACAGCTCTGTGGGGACAGGGTGGTGGCTCAGATCAAACAGCTCTGCGGGGACAGGGTGGTGGCACTGATCATACAGCTCTACGAGGACAGGGTGGTGGCACCGATCATACAGCTCTGCGGGGACAGGGTGGTGGCTCTGAAAAGAGCCTTTGTGTAAAAGAACTGGGTCCGCAACTTATTTCTTGTCCGCGGGCTTCTTGGCTTTCTTAGCCGGACTCTTGGCAGCTTTGGGTTTGGCCGCCTTTTTAGCCGGACTCTTCGTCGCCTTCTTAGGCTTGGGAGCGGCTTTCGACTTCTTGGGGCTCTTGGCCGCTTTCTTGGCAGCTGCGGGCTTCTTGGCCTTTTTCGGGCTCTTCTTGGCCGTGGTCAGAGCCTTCTTGGGCTTCTTCGGAGATTTGGCGGCTTTCTTAGCAGCAACGGGTTTCTTGGGCTTGGCTGCTGACTTCTTGGCCACTTTAGTCTCCTGCTTCTTGTTGAGTTTGAAGGACCCGGAGGCGCCGCTGCCCTTCACCTGGAGGAGGGTGCCCTTGGTGACCAGAGACCTGACGGCCAGCTTCAGGCGGCTGTTGTTCTTCTCTACATCGTACCCTCCGGCAGACAGCGCCTTCTTCAGGGCGGCCAGAGACACCCCACTGCGCTCCTTAGAGGCTGACACGGCTTTCACGATCAGCTCGGCGACGCCAGGACCGGAGGATTTCTTGCTGCTCTTGGCGGCGGATTTCTTTGGCTGCTTCTTGGACTTGGCAGCCGGTTCTGCGGGAGGGGGAGCGGCGGCTGGCGCGGTCTCTGCCATCCTATGCTACGGAGCCAAAACACAAAAATCTCCCGATAGGAAAACACTAAGGCCGGAGCTGGAGGAGTCTGTTATATGTACAGGCTTACTGTGCACTGATTGGCTGCTGAGCTACACCGTCCTGAGCATCTATTGGCTGACACTGCATACATGCCCCGCCTCTTCCCAGCTGAGAACGAGTGAAGCTCCGCTCTCCCCTTGTGCTTCCTTGCCCGGAATAAAAGCCCTTTACCGGCTGACACCGGACAGCAGAGCGCGCTTCCTCCGCCGCTTCTTCTTCGCCATCTTCTCCACCGACCGTCTGTAGCTGTCACTAGCAGAGACGCCGGGGAAGAGCGGAGAGGAGGTCCCGGGATCATCGCCGTCGTCCTCCAGATCTGCACATCGCTGTGTATCCGGGAAGATACATCTGCTGGGGGAACTCGTTCCTCCTGTTCCCGGCTCCTGTCACCATCACAGGGATCTTTACTACAATGTCTATCGTACAGGACGCTGATTGTACGATGTGGGGACGACCTGGAGCTGCTGAGAGCCCAGAAGGGTAACACAGGCGATGGCTCCGCTGACTGCCGCCTCCCTGACCTGTGACCTCCCTGTACCCCGTATGTGCGGAGTATTGGGGGTGACAGATGCTCCACATCAGGAGATGATCCACATCGGCGGCTGATTGCAATGACCTGCTAAAATCTGGTCTCACCCATTGTGGAGCTGTGACCGCTGAGGCCTGTAATGGTGGAAGAGAACTGATAAGGGGCAGCTTCATAATGCGACTCACTCCCCAACCAGACGCATCTCCGGGGAGAAAACTGTGAGATATTCCTGGATTTATGTGACCCAACTATTGTGCAAAAGGGGAATATTGGGAGAAAAGAGAAGACACAAAATGCAATTTCTACACAGAGCACAGCTGTATAGGGATGAGGTGGTGGCACTGATCATAAAGCTCTGCAGGGATGATGTGGTGGCACTGATGATACAGGTGTGCAGGGACGAGGTGGTGGCACTGATCATACAGCTCTGCAGGGAGTAGGTGGTGGCATTGATCATACAGCTCTGTGTGGATAAGATGGTGGCACTGATCATGCAGCTCTGCAGGGATGAGGTTGTGGCACTGATCATACAGCTCTGCAGGGATGAGGTAGTGGCACAGATCACACAGCTCTGCAAGGACCAGGTGGTGGCACTGATCATACAGCTCTGCGGCGACAAGTTGGTGGTACTGATCATACAGCTCTGCAGAGAGGAGGTGGTGGCACTGATCATACAGCTCTGAAGGGAATGTGTGGTGGCACTGATCATAAAGTTCTGCAGTGACGAGTTGGTAGCACTAATCATACTGCTTTTCAGGGAGGAGGTGGTGGCACTGATCATACAGCTCTGCAGGAATGAGGAGGTGGCACTGATCATACAGCTCTGCGGGGACAAGGTGGTGACACTGATAATACACCTCTGCGGCGACAAGGTGGTGGCACTGATCATACAGCTCTGCGGGGACAAGGTGTTGGTACTGATCATACAGCTCTGCAAGGACCAGGTGGTGGCACTTATCATACAGCTCTGCAGAGAGGAGGTGGTGGCACTGATCATACACCTCTGCGGCGACAAGGTGTTGGTACTGATCATACAGCTCTGCAAGGACCAGGTGGTGGCACTTATCATACAGCTCTGCAGAGAGGAGGTGGTGGCACTGATCATGCAGCTCTGCTCGGACAATGTGGTGGCACTTATGTTACAGCTTTGCGGGGACAAGGTGGTGGCAGTGATAATACAGCTCTACAAGGATGAGGTGGTGGTACTAATCATACAGCTCTGCAGGGAGGAGGTGGTGGCACTGATCATACAGCTCTGCGGGGACGAGATGGTGGCACTGATCATAAAGCTCTGAGGGGATGACGTGGTGGCACTGATCAAATAGCTCTGCAGGGATTAGGTGGTGGCACTGATCGTACAGCTCTGCAAGGAGTAGGCGGTGGCACTGATCATACAACTTTGCGGCGACAAGGTGGTGGCACTGATCATACAGGTCTGCAGGTAAAAGGTGGTGGCACTGAACATACAGCTCAGCGCGGACAAGATGGTAGCACTGATCAGACAGCTCTACATGGAGGAGGTTGTGGCACTGAACATACTGGTTTGCAGGGATGAGGTAGTGGCACTGATCATACAGCTCTGCAGGTATGAGGAGGTGGCACTGAAGATACAGCTGTGCCTGGATGAGGTGGTTGCACTGATCATACAGCTCTGCAGGGAAAAGTTGGTGACACTGATCATACACCTCTGCAGCAACAAGGTGGTGGTACTGATCATACAGCTCTGCGGGGACAAGATGGTGGCACTGATCATAAAGCTCTGCAGGGATGATGTGGTGGCACTGATCATACAGGTCTGCAGGGATGAGGTGGTAGCACTCATCATACATCTCTGCAGGGACGAGGTGGTGGCACTGGTCAAATAGCTCTGCAGGGATTAGGTGGTGGCACTGATCTTACAGCTCTGCAAGGAGTAGGCGGTGGCACTGATCATACAGCTCTGCGGGGACTAGGTGGTGGTACTGATCATACAGCTCTGTGCTGACCAACTGATGGCACTGATCATACAGCTTTGCGGTGACAATGTGGTGGCACTGATTATACAGTTCTGCGGCGACAACGTGGTAGTACTGATCATACAGCTCTGCATGGAAAGGTGGTGGCACTGCACAAGCAGCTCTGCAGGGAAACGGTGGTGGCACTGAACATACAGCTCAGCGCGGACAAGGTGGTGGCACTGATCAGACAGCTCTACAGGGAGGAGGTGTTGGCACTGTACATACTTGCTTGCAGGGATGAGGTAGTGGCACTGATCATACACCTCTGCAGGGATGAGGTGATGGCACTGAAGATACAGCTCTGCAGGGATGAGGTGGTTGCACTGATCATAAGGCTCTGCAGGTACAAGGTTGTGTCACTGATCTTAAAGCTCTGCAGGGATGAGGTGGTGGCACTGATCATACAGTTCTGCGGGGATCAGGTGGTGGCACTGATCATACAGCTCTGTGTGGATAAGATGGTGGCAATGATAATACAGCTCTGCAGGGAGGAGTTGGTGGCACTGATCATACAGCTCTGCAAGGATGAGGTGTTGGAACTGATCATACAGCTTTGCGGGGACAATGTGGTTGCACTGATTATAAATCTCTTTAGCGATAAGTTGGAGGCACTGATCATGCGGTTCTGCAAGGATGAGGTTGTGGCACTGATCATACAGCTGTGCGGGGACAAGGTGGTGGTACTGATCATACAGCTCTGCAGGGAGGAGGTGGTGGCGCTGAACATACAGCTCTGCAGGGAAAAGGTGGTGGCACTGAACATACAGCTCAGCTTGGACAAGGTGGTGGTACTGATCAGACAGCTCTACAGGGAGGAGGTGGTTGCACTGATCATACACCTCTGTGGGGAGGAGGCGGTGGCACTGATCATAAGGCTCTGTAGGGACAAGGTTGTGTCACTGATCTTACAGCTCTGCAGGGATGAGGTGGTGCACTGATCATACAGTTCTGCGGGGAGGAGGTAGTGGCACTGATCACACAGATCTGCAGGGAGTAGGTGGTGGCACTGATCATACAGCTCTGTGTGGATAAGATGGTGGCACTGATCATACAGCTCTGCAGGGAGGAGTTGGTGGCACTGATCATACAGCTCTGCAGGGAAGAGGTGGTGACACTGATCATAAAGCTCTGCAAGGATGATGTGTTGGCACTGATCATACAGTTTTGCGGGGACAATGTGGTTGCATTGATTATATATCTCTTTAGGGATAAGTTGGAGGCACTGATCATGCGGTTCTGCAGAGATGAGGTTGTGGCACTGATCATACAGCTCTGCAGGGATGAGGTGGTGGCACTGATCATACAGCTCTGCAGGGAGGAGGTGGTGGCACTGATCATACAGCTCAGCAGGGAGGAGTTGGTGGCACTGATCATACAGCTCTGCAGGGAAGAGGTGGTGACACTGATCATACAATTCTGCAAGGATGAGGTGTTGGCACTGATCATACAGCTTTGCGGGGACAATGTGGTTGCACTGATTATATATCTATTTAGGGATAAGTTGGAGGCACTGATCATGCGGTTCTGCAGGCATGAGGTTGTGGCACTGATCATACAGCTCTGCGGGGATAAGGTGGTGACACTGATCATACACCTCTGCGGCGACAAGGTGGTGGTACTGATCATACAGCTCTGCAGGGAGGAGGTGGTGGCACTGATCACACAGCTCTGAAGGGAATAGGTGGTGGCACTGATCATACAGTTCTGCAGTGACGAGGTGGTGGCACTAATCATACAGTTCTGCAGTGACGAGGTGGTGGCACTAATCATACAGCTTTGCAGGGATGAGGTAGTGGCACAGATCATACAGCCCTGCAGGGACGAGGTAGTGGCACTGATCTTACAGCTCTGCTGGGACAAGGTGGTGACACTGATCATACACCTCTGCGGCGACAAGTTGGTGGTACTGATCATAGAGCTCTGCAGGGAAAAGTTGGTGGCACTAATCATACAGCTCTGTAGGGACGAGGTGTTGGCACTTATCATACAGCCGTGCACAGACAAGGTGGTTGCACTGATCATTAGTGTTGAGCATTCCGATACCGCAAGTATCGGGTATCGGCCGATATTAGCGGTATCGGAATTCCGATACTTAATTCCGATACTTTTGTCATATCGGATTCCGGAATCGGAATCGGAATAGGAAGTTCCCATCATGCTATGAGCCTGCTTGCTTTGATTAAGCCAATGGGAATCCTCCGAAGTGTGGGCACATCCTGTTAGGCATGTAGGC
This sequence comes from Dendrobates tinctorius, assembly GCF_039654945.1. Classification (NCBI taxonomy): domain Eukaryota; kingdom Metazoa; phylum Chordata; class Amphibia; order Anura; family Dendrobatidae; genus Dendrobates; species Dendrobates tinctorius. The sequence goes on along the minus strand of NW_027361869.1, from coordinate 7,733,719 downwards.
ATGTTAACTATTGGCATGGCTGTGATTGGCTGCCGAAATGATGTCATGATGCACTATAAAAGCCACCGCAGCCGCCATTTCTGGTCACTCTGCTGTGAATTCAGTTAGGGACAGGCTGCTGTAGAAGACTGTGAGGGACAGTTAGAAATAGCGATTCCACCAAACATCTAGTGCTTTACCCAGGCTACATAAACCACCACTGTAGCCTTCTTTGCCCTAGCAGCAGTGTTCACAGCTGTCTGCAAGGGCTGTGTGAGTGCAGCTCACGCTGTGGAGTGGGTCCTGCAGCCACGTCAGGCTGTAGGCCACCCAGTGTGATCACTGCTGCCTCATACATCTTTTATTTTTTGAGCTGCATTTTTTACATAATTTCAATCTAGTGTGCTTCCATCCGTATCCATATACGTTGGTTGCAAACACTAGTAGTAGACAGCGGAGCCTTTCTGCAGCCTTTCAGTGCTAGTGTCCACTTAGCTGCACTGTTCACGGCTGTCTGAGAGGTCTCTGACTGTGTGTGAGTGCAGCTCACGCTGAGTAGTGTGTCCTGCAGCTACGTCTGGCTGTAGGACGCTCAGCGTGCGTCAGTGCCTCACACATATTTTTATTTGAGTGCAGCTCATTTTTTCTTCTATTAGTGTGCATCCATCCGTCTCCATCTACGGTGGTTGCAAACACTATAAAGGAGTACACAGCGGAGCCTTTCTGCAGCCTGTCAGTGCCAGTGCCCACTTAGCTGCACTGTTGACGGCTGTCTGAGAGGCCTCTGACTGTGTGTGAGTGCAGCTCACGCTGAGTAGAGTGTCCTGCAGCTACGTCTGGTTGTAGGACGCTCAACGTGCGTCACTGCCTCACACATATTTGTCTTTGAGTGCAGCTCATTTTTTCTTCTCCTATTAGTGTGCATCCATCCGTATCCATCAACATTGGTTGGTTGCAAACACTATATAGGAGTAGATAGAGGAGCCTTTTTTTCTGGCTTGTGCCCTGCCGGCGCAGCCAGATTAGTATTACCCAATTTTTTTGGAGCCTCATCTTTTGCATTGTAGGTTACCTGCCTGCATTGTAATAGCTCCAAAAAGTTGGTGATACTATCAGTTTCAATTCTTTGTTCACATACTTTGAGTTTGTTTCCAACAAAGAAACCACAAAAAAAGTTCACCAAACACTACATTTTGAACTTGTGTAGGCCACATCAGCTCCTATTAAAGTCTAGTCCACACACACACACACTTCATAAAATTAGTGTTTCTTGTACCTGTAACCAGCTGTTCAGGAATAAGCACACTAAGGCCCCCCTTTGTACTTTTTTGCCTATCTTAAGCAGTCTTGCAAGATGAAGAAGGCAGGGTGTAAGGCGCGTGGGCGTGGGCGTGGAGTTTCAGCAGGGAGAGGACGTGGGGATTCTGCAGGGAGAGGACGTGGGGATTCTACAGGTAGAGGACGTGGGGATTCTGGGCCTGCTGCGGGCACCAGTGGATCAGCATCCCCCAGTTTTAGCAGGCAACAGTCCTTTATGCGCAGCTTTGTAGGACCTCAACGTACCCCACTGCTGCGGGAGGAACAAATTGAAGCCGTTGTCGGATGGATGGCAGCTAACGCATCGACTTCAATTAATTCCGCATCCTCTCAGGGTCAGAGCACCGAAGAGCAACCATCTGTCTCTTCACCACCTGCCAAAGTGCCCAGGCAGTCAGAGAGACATGGACAGGAGCCATCACAGTCTCTACTTCTGTTCTCGGAATCTGTTGGCTTGGAAAGAGGGGGCCAGCCAAGCAGCATTCCTGAATGTGAAGAAGAGGGAGTATGCAGTGATGCGCAACTTCTTTGTCCCTCTGAATCTGAAGAGGCGAGTGGGCCAGTGCCTATGGTCAGCACACCTCAGTACGCATCAGATGATGACGAGACTCAGTTGCCACTTTCTGGTGCGTACGGTGCTGGCGAGACAACCCCGGAGAAGCAGCTGTTTGAAGAGGGGAGGGAAGATGATGAGGTCCTTGACCCATCATGGCGTGAGCAACAGGAAGGTGGTGGGAGCAGCTCGGAGGAAGAGATTCCCCTACCGGCCAAAACAGGAGGCAGAGGGAGGGGGAAGACTTGGTTGCCTGTACCCTCCACTTCGGCACCCGTTAGGAGCATTCCTCCTTCCAAAGGCAAACCGGGCGCTCACAAGAGTTGCAGTGCGTGGTCCTTTTTTGACACAGTTGCAGATGACATTTGCTTTGTCAAATGCAAGCTGTGTCATCAGAGAGTCAAAAGAGGGAGAAATGTCAGCAACCTCAATACCACAAATATGTGGAAACATGTGCGCACCAAGCACGAGTTGGAGTTGCAGAGACACCCTGAAGACGTAGGCCAACGTACAGCACCACCTACCACCTCTTCAGTTCGTGTTGGGCCCTCTTCCTCCAGCTCACACACTGCTGGTTCGGCTTCCTCACAGGATCGCCAAGGAAGAACCTCTGCCACTGTTGTCCGGAGACCCTGTCAGATTACACCCATAGCAGCACGTTCCCATCCATCACAGCCATCGGTAGCACAGGCATGGGATAAAAGGCGCCCTTACTCGGCAAACCATCCCCGAGCACAGTCTCTGAATGCTGGCATTGCCAAACTTCTGGCAGTTGAAATGCTGTCATTCAGGCTGGTGGACACTGACACCTTCCGGGACTTAATGGCATTGGCAGTCCCCCAATACAACGTGCCCAGCCGCTTTTATTTCAGCAGGCGAGCCGTCCCTGCCCTGCAGAAACATGTTGAGGGCAAAATAAAACATGCGCTACTAAACGCCGTTAGTAGCAAGGTCCACCTGACCACCGATGCGTGGACCAGTAACCATGGACAGGGACGATACCTTTCCCTCACTGCCCACTGGGTCAATGTTGTGGAGCCGGGTACAGATCTGGAGAGTGGAGCTGTACGTGTTCTTCCAACGCCACGGATTGCAGGACTCCAGTCTGTACACATAGACTCCTCCTCCTACTCAAGTTCCTCAGAAACAGCAGAGCAGGAGCCTGTTACGACCGATATGAGCACAGCCGTGGCCAAACGTCAACAGGCTGTACTCAAATTAATTTCTTTGGGGAATCGAAGCCACACAGCGCAGGAGCTCTGGAATGCTATCAAGCTGGAGAGCGATGTGTGGTTTGGGCCAGCGAATTTCCAGCCGGGCTTGGTAGTGTGTGACAATGGCCGAAATCTGGTGGCAGCTCTTGGCCTAGGCAACCTCACACACATCCCATGTCTGGCACATGTTCTTAACTTGGTCGTGCAGAGCTTTCTGAGGGACTATCCGGATCTTGCTGCACTGTTGCACAAGGTCCGCATAGAGTGCGCTCACTTGCGACGTTCCAGCACGGCAAGATCGCGCCTCGCTGCTCTGCAGCGACGATTTGGCCTTCCGGAACATCGCATCATATGTGACCTACCCACCCGGTGGAATTCAACGTTACATATGTTGGAGCGGTTGTGTGAGCAGCAGGCAGCAGTCATGGAGTACCAGCTGCATCAGGCGCAAACAAGTCGCACTGTGCGCCGTTCACACTTCAGCACCATTGAGTGGGCCTCTATGAAGGACATCTGCCTCGTTTTGCGTGCCTTCGATGAATCCACGCGGATGGCGAGTGCAGATGATGCACTAGTCAGCATGACTGTCCCCCTTATCTGCCTGCTTCAACAAACACTGCAAGCACTAAGGGATGAGGTTTCAGAAGAGGTGGAGGATGAGGAGTCCCAAATGCCATCTGCTTCTGGACAGTCTGCGCTACGTGTTTCCTCACAAAGGCCTAGGCAGGGGACACTTTGTGAGGAGGATGAGGAGGAGTCGATGGAGGAGGAAGACATCTCTCCAGAGGAGGGAGGTACACAAACCTCTACTCAGTATGTACAGCGAGGGTGGGGTGATGCAGAGCAGGCCGAGGTCACGCCTCAAACAGGGGACAGCGGTTCTTTGGCAGTTGGGAGTCTGCAGCACATGGTTGATTTCATGCTGCAGTGCCTGAGAAACGACCGCCGCATCGCCCACATTCTCGTCTCGGCTGATTATTGGGTGTACACCCTCCAAGATCCTCGCTACCGGGACAGCGTACAAAGGCTCATACCAACGTTGAACCGGGAGCGTAAAATGCGGGAGTACGAAGAGTCACTGGTGCAGTCCATAATGTTTTCCATTCCACCCGACAGCATTGTTGCTAGTGCTTTACAAAGCAGCTCTGTGCGTCGAGGCAGTGGAGGAAACTCTGCACAAAGAGGGAGCAGAGGCAGCGCCGCAGCACAAGGCAAGACCACTATGGCCCAAATGTGGCAAAGTTTTGTGTGTCCACCACAATTGTCTACACCATCAGCGACGCCTCGAGTCAGCAGGAGGCAACGCTTCCGTCAGATGGTGTCAGACTACATGTCTTGCCCTGTCGCTGTACTCCCAGATGGCTCTTCCCCCTTCAAGTTTTGGGTCTCTAAGCTGGATACATGGCCAGAGCTTAGCCAGTATGCATTGGAGGTGCTGGCTTGCCCTGCTGCCAGTGTATTATCGGAATGTGTCTTTAGTGCCGCAGGTGGTGTACTAACAGACCGTCGCACGCGACTATCTTCCGATAATGTTGACCGGCTGACTTTTCTGAAAATGAACAAGGCCTGGATCTCCAAAGACTTTGCCATTCCTCTTACAGACTAAATTAGTGGTTGGCAACTGTATCCAGGTCTGCTGGTGTGTTCATTTTTCTACCACCTGAACTATAATCCCTTTGCTTCAACACAGCCAGTTGTCGCTCAGATGTGTCGTCTGCACAGAGAAACACACTAGCTCCTGTGTTAGTGGGGTTCAGTAATGCCAGCTGATCCCCTGCTGTGTGGACAGCAAAGTCACCAGCTCCATCAACATTCAAACCACTACTGATTTTTAACCGTGCCCAACTTAGGTCTCTGGCTCCACTGTCTCTACTATTTCCCCTGACCTCCAACCCCGCCATCTACATCTCTGAAGTGGCGTCAGCACAATCTACACTTGTTCCTGTGTTCCTGTGGCTCAGTCCCATCAGTTTATCCCCTGATGTGTGTCCAGCAAGGTCTCCTGCTCTGTCCACATTCCCATAACCAGTAGTGGGAATGAGGACAGAGCTGGCGAACTTGCCGGACAAACATCAGGGGATCAACTGACGGGACTGAGCACCAGTAACACAGGAACAAGTGTAGATTGTGCTGACGCCACTTCAGAGATGTAGCTGGCGGGGTTGGAGGCCAGGGTAAATAGTAGAGACAGTGGAGCCAGAGGCCTAAGTGGAGCATGGTTAGAATCAGTAGTAGTCCACAACCTCCATAAAAACCACTGCCCATTGGCCTCTGCATGCGGCATGCGTAATCCTGGGCTCCAACAGCTTCAGTTGGTGTTCAGAAGTGTCGTCTCCACAGAGCCAAACACATTCGTTAGAGTGTTAGTGGGGTTCAGCACTGCCAGCTGTTCCCCTGCTGTGGAGATGGCAAGTCTCCTGCTGCCTTCACCTGCCAAAATCCAGTAGGCCCCAGCCTGCTCCTCGCCTAATCCTGGGCTCCAACAGCGTCAGTTGGTGTTCAGAAGTGTCGTCTCCACAGAGCCAAACACCTTCGTTAGAGTGTTAGTGGGGTTCAGCACTGCCAGCTGTTCCCCTGCTGTGGAGATGGCAAGTCTCCTGCTGCCTTCACCTGCCAAAATCCAGTAGGCCCCAGCCTGCTCCTCGCCTAACCCTGGGCTCCAACAGCGTCAGTTGGTGTTCAGAAGTGTCGTCTCCACAGAGCCAAACACCTTCGTTAGAGTGTTAGTGGGGTTCAGCACTGCCAGCTGTTCCCCTGCTGTGGAGATGGCAAGTCTCCTGCTGCCTTCACGTGCCAAAATCCAGTAGGCCACAGCCTGCTCCTCGCCTAATCCTGGGCTCCAACAGCGTCAGTTGGTGTTCAGAAGTGTCGTCTCCACAGAGCCAAACACATTCGTTAGAGTGTTAGTGGGGTTCAGCACTGCCAGCTGTTCCCCTGCTGTGGAGATGGCAAGTCTCCTGCTGCCTTCACCTGCCAAAATCCAGTAGGCCCCAGCCTGCTCCTCGCCTAATCCTGGGCTCCAACAGCGTCAGTTGGTGTTCAGAAGTGTCGTCTCCACAGAGCCAAACACCTTCGTTAGAGTGTTAGTGGGGTTCAGCACTGCCAGCTGTTCCCCTGCTGTGGAGATGGCAAGTCTCCTGCTGCCTTCACCTGCCAAAATCCAGTAGGCCCCAGCCTGCTCCTCGCCTAATCCTGGGCTCCAACAGCGTCAGTTGGTGTTCAGAAGTGTCGTCTCCACAGAGCCAAACACATTCGTTAGAGTGTTAGTGGGGTTCAGCACTGCCAGCTGTTCCCCTGCTGTGGAGATGGCAAGTCTCCTGCTGCCTTCACCTGCCAAAATCCAGTAGGCCCCAGCCTGCTCCTCGCCTAATCCTGGGCTCCAACAGCGTCAGTTGGTGTTCAGAAGTGTCGTCTCCACAGAGCCAAACACCTTCGTTAGAGTGTTAGAGGGGTTCAGCACTGCCAGCTGTTCCCCTGCTGTGGAGATGGCAAGTCTCCTGCTGCCTTCACCTGCCAAAATCCAGTAGGCCCCAGCCTGCTCCTCGCCTAATCCTGGGCTCCAACAGCGTCAGTTGGTGTTCAGAAGTGTCGTCTCCACAGAGCCAAACACCTTCGTTAGAGTGTTAGTGGGGTTCAGCACTGCCAGCTGTTCCCCTGCTGTGGAGATGGCAAGTCTCCTGCTGCCTTCACCTGCCAAAATCCAGTAGGCCCCAGCCTGCTCCTCGCCTAATCCTGGGCTCCAACAGCGTCAGTTGGTGTTCAGAAGTGTCGTCTCCACAGAGCCAAACACCTTCGTTAGAGTGTTAGTGGGGTTCAGCACTGCCAGCTGTTCCCCTGCTGTGGAGATGGCAAGTCTCCTGCTGCCTTCACCTGCCAAAATCCAGTAGGCCCCAGCCTGCTTCTCGCCTAATCCTGGGCTCCAACAGCGTCAGTTGGTGTTCAGAAGTGTCGTCTCCACAGAGCCAAACACCTTCGTTAGAGTGTTAGTGGGGTTCAGCACTGCCAGCTGTTCCCCTGCTGTGGAGATGGCAAGTCTCCTGCTGCCTTCACGTGCCAAAATCCAGTAGGCCACAGCCTGCTCCTCGCCTAATCCTGGGCTCCAACAGCGTCAGTTGGTGTTCAGAAGTGTCGTCTCCACAGAGCCAAACACATTCGTTCAAGTGTTAGTGGGGTTCATCATTGCCAGCTGATCCCCTGCTGTGGAGATGGCAGTCTCTCCTGCTGTCTCCGCATTACAAAGACAGTAGGCCTCTGCCTACACCCTCCTATTTCCTGGGCTTCAACACAGCCAGTTGTAGTTCGGAAGTGCCGTCCACACGGAAAGAGATACTTGCTCCCGTGTCTCAGTGGGGTTCAGTAACGTCAGCTGATCCCCTGCTGTGTGGATGGCAGTCTCTCCTGCTGTCACCTCATTCAAAATACAGTAGGCCTCTGCCTACACCCTCCTATTTCCTGGGCTTCAACACAGCCAGTTGTAGTTCGGAAGTGCCGTCCACACGGAAAGAGATACTTGCTCCCGTGTCTCAGTGGGGTTCAGTAATGTCAGCTGATCCCCTGCTGTGTGGATGGCAAAGTCTCCTGCTGCCTACACAGTCGTACCACTACTGATTTTTAACCGTGCTCCAATTAGGCCTGTGGCTCCACTGTCTCTCGTATTTCCCCTGTCCTCCAACCCTGCCAGTTACAGCTCCGAAGTGGCGTCTGCACAATCCACACTTGTTCCTGTGTTACAGGTGTTCAGTCCGGTCAGTTAATCCCCTGATGTGTGTCCGGCAATGTCGCCTGCTCTGTCCACATTCCCATTATGGGAATGTGGACAGAGCAGGCGACATTGCCGGACACACATCAGGGGATTAACTGACCGGACTGAACACCTGTAACACAGGAACAAGTGTGGATTGTGCAGACGCCACTTCGGAGCTGTAACTGGCGGGGTTGGAGGACAGGGGAAATACGAAAATCAGTGAAGCCACAGGCCTAAGTGGAGCTTGGTTCAAATTAGTAGTCTACAACCGATCTTAAAATTTCTTCAATGCAGCCTAAGCCTGCTCCGTGCTTGTCCCTGGGCTTTAACACAGCCAGTTGTTGCTCGGAAGTGCCGTCTTCACAGAGTAAAACACTAGCTCCTGTGTTTGTGGGGTTCAGTAACGTCAGCTGTTCCCCTGCTGTTTTGATGGCAATCTGTCCTGCTGCCTCCCAATTGACAGCACATCAGGCCTCAGCCTGCTAAGTGCTTGTCCTGGGCTCCAACATCGCCAGTTGCTGCTCATAACTGACTTTGGCACGGGTACTCCCTCCTGCCCAGCTTGGTTCCAGCCCTGCCTGCTGTTTCCGGGAAGTGTCAATGTCAGTTTGCCACCCCAAGTTGCCATGTCGTGTTGCGGTTGGGTTAGCCGAGGCTAGGGTGCCAGCAGTTTAGGTGCTTCCTATGTGGACTTTGGGTTCTGGTAAGAAAGGTTTGTTCCATAGTGCCAGTAGGACAAGCACCCCCTGTAGGACTGTGTGATTCGGTAACTGCGGCCAGCTTGCGGCATGCCAACTTTGCTTTTCAGGGGTAACTTCTGATACCCCTCCGGGTTCCAGCACCGTCAGCTGGTTCTCATCAGAGCCTTTGGCCTAGGTGCCTCCATCTCGGTATCCGAGTTCCGGCAACGTCTGCTGGTCCTTGGTAGTGCTTTGTAGCACAGGTACCTCCTGCTTAGTAACCGGGTTCCAGCACCGTCAGCTGGTCCTCAGTTGTGCCATTGGCTCTTATTCCTTCTGCTGCCCCTCCGGGTGCCAGCACTGTCAGCTGGTCCTCGCTATTTCCATTTGCTCTTGCAGCTTATGCTACCCCTCCGGGTTCCAGCACCGTCAGCTGGTTCTCGTCAGAGCCTTTGGCCTAGGTGCCTCCATCTCGGTATCCGAGTTCCGGCAACGTCTGCTGGTCCTTGGTAGTGCTTTGTAGCACAGGTACCTCCTGCTTAGTAACCGGGTTCCAGCACCGTCAGCTGGTCCTCGGTTGTGCCATTGGCTCTTATTCCTTCTGCTGCCCCTCCAGGTGCCAGCACTGTCAGCTGGTCCTCGCTATTTCCATTTGCTCTTGCAGCTTATGCTACCCCTCCGGGTTCCAGCACCGTCAGCTGGTTCTCGTCAGAGCCTTTGGCCTAGGTGCCTCCATCTCGGTATCCGAGTTCCGGCAACGTCTGCTGGTCCTTGGTAGTGCTTTGTAGCACAGGTACCTCCTGCTTAGTAACCGGGTTCCAGCACCGTCAGCTGGTCCTCGGTTGTGCCATTGGCTCTTATTCCTTCTGCTGCCCCTCCGGGTGCCAGCACTGTCAGCTGGTCCTCGCTATTTCCATTTGCTCTTGCAGCTTATGCTACCCCTCCGGGTTCCAGCACCGTCAGCTGGTTCTCGTCAGAGCCTTTGGCCTAGGTGCCCCCATCTCGGTATCCGAGTTCCGGCAACGTCTGCTGGTCCTTGGTAGTGCTTTGTAGCACAGGTACCTCCTGCTTAGTAATCGGGTTCCAGCACCGTCAGCTGGTCCTCGGTTGTGCCATTGGCTCTTATTCCTTCTGCTGCCCCTCCGGGTGCCAGCACTGTCAGCTGGTCCTCGCTATTTCCATTTGCTTTTGCAGCTTCTGCCAACCCTCCGGGTTCCAGCACCGTCAGCTGGTTCTCGTCAGAGCCTTTGGCCTAGGTGCCTCCATCTCGGTATCCGAGTTCCGGCAACGTCTGCTGGTCCTTGGTAGTGCTTTGTAGCACAGGTACCTCCTGCTTAGTAATCGGGTTCCAGCACCGTCAGCTGGTCCTCGGTAGTGCCATTGGCTCTTGTTCCTTCTGCTGCCCCTCCGGGTGCCAGTACCGTCAGCTGGTTCAAGAGGACAAAGAACAGGAAGACAACCACCAAGATGCAGAACAACAAGAGAGAGAAGACAAAGAAGCATAAAAAAAACAAAGCAGAAGAACATTAAGCATAAGACTAATACTCTGAGCAAATGATATTATCTTATTTATAAGCAGAAGAAGACTAAGCAGTGTATGGGGGTGAGTCCGTTCCTCCTCGTGGTGCCCCTGGAAAAGGCCTGCTGCTGCAGGCCAAACTGAACGCGGACAAATCCTGTTGTAAATCTTTTGTGACAGGCACAACGGAAGGTGTAAACTTCTAACTTTTCTAGATAACAACTACAGGAATGCCTGACACAAACAAGAATATGATGAAGAAGAATAGGAAGAAGATGAAGAAGCTGAATATGTAGAATAATAATTGTTGAATAAGAAGAATATGAAGAATGTAAGAAAAGGAAGAAGAAGAAGAAGAAGAAGAAGAAGAAGAAGAAGAAGAAGAAGAAGAAGAAGAAGAAGAAGAAGAAGAAGAAGAAGAAGAAGAAGAAGAAGAAGAAGAAGAAGAAGAATGTAAAAAAAGGAAGTAGAAGAAGAAGAATGTAAAAAAAGGAATAAGAAGAAGAATGTAAAAAAAGGAAGTAGAAGAAGAAGAAGAAGAATGTAAAAAAAGGAAGTAGAAGAAGAAGAAGAAGAATGTAAAAAAAGGAAGTAGAAGAAGAAGAAGAAGAATGTAAAAAAAGGAAGTAGAAGAAGAAGACATACATGTCTGGCAAAATATAAATGAGGCTAACATAGTCAATATCTTTGTAACTCCTAACATCTTTAAAAAAAAAGTTTAATTCCTGCTATTCCATTTGATTGGGCTAAACCTCTATGGCTTTAATGTCTCCTCCACCTCCCACAATACATTCTACATTATTCTTAGTTGTTTTTCTTCATGTAGAATTAACCTACAAGGAAAGAAAGGGTTTTTTTTAATTCCGATATTTTGGCCCCATTGACTTGCATTGGTTCCCGGTATCGGAATCGGCGATACCGATACTTTTTTTAAAGATCGGCCGATCCATTCCGATCCGATATTTTCAAGTATCGGCTGGTATCGCTCAACTCTACTGATCATACATCGTTACGGGGACAATGTGGTTGCACTGATTATACATCTCTTTAGGGATAAGTTGGAGGCACTGATCATCCATTTCTGCAGGGATGAGGTTGTGGCACTGATCATACAGCTCTGCAGGGATGAGGCAGTGGCAGTAATCATACAGCTCTGCAGGGGCGAGGTGGTGGCACTGATCATACTTCTTTGTGGCGACTAGGTGGTGGTACAGATCATACAGCTTTGCAGGGATGTGTTGGCAGTACTGGTCATACTGCTCTGCAGGGAATAGATGGTGGCACTGATCATACGGTTCTGATGATATTGGAGACTGCGGACAGACAGTCACTGGCGTTCTGTATTACAGAGGGGTAAGGTCGGGGGAAGACGTATACAGTTGTGTGTCATCAGCATAAAGATGGTACCGAAAGCCAAATTTGCTGATGGTCTGTCCAATTGGGGCTGTATAGAGAGAGAAGAGATGGGGGCCAAGGACTGAGCCCTGAGGTACCCAGACAGCAAGAGGAAGAGGAAATGAAGTGGAGCCAGAGAACAAAACACTGAAGAACTCTGCAGGGACGAGGTGGTGGCACCGATCATACAGGTCAGCAGGGACGAGGTGGTGGCACTCATTATAGAACTCTGCAGGGATGAAGTGGTGGCACTGATCATACAGCTCTGCGGGGGAGGAGGAGGTGGCACTGATCATACAGGAAAAAAATGGGGGACGGGGTATAACATGCAGATGGAGAGCACATTGATGCTGGAAAGAGCCTTTGTGTTGCAGTCAGGTGAGCAGGACAGATCTAAGCTCTCTCCCCACGGATCCAGCGGGCTAGCTGGATATCTTTGGGCATGATGGTGACCCTCTTAGCGTGGATCGCGCACAGATTTGTGTCCTCAAACAGCCAAGATGGTGGACTGATCATACAGCTCTGTAGTGACGAGGTGGTGGCACTGATCATGCAGTTCTGCAGGGAGGAGTTGGTGGCACTGATCATACAGCTCTGCAGGGAGGAGTTGGTGGCACTGATCATACAGCTCTGTGCTGACCAACTGGTGGCACTGATCATGCAACTTTGCGGTGACAAGGTGATGGCACTGATTATACAGTTCTGCGGTGACAAGGTGCTGGCACTGATCATACAGGTCTGAAGGGAAAAGGAGGTGACACTGAACATACAGCTCAGCGCGGACAAGGTGGTGGCACTGATCAGACAGCTCTACAGGGAGGAGGTGGTGGCACTGATCATACAGCTCTGTGCTGACCAACTGGTGGCACTGATCATGCAACTTTGCGGTGACAAGGTGATGGCACTGATTATACAGTTCTGCGGTGACAAGGTGGTGGCACTGATCATACAGGTCTGAAGGGAAAAGGAGGTGACACTGAACATACAGCTCAGCACGGACAAGGTGGTGGCACTGATCAGACAGCTCTACAGGGAGGAGGTTTTGGCACTGAACATCCTGGTTTGCAGGGATAAGGTAGTGGCTCTGATCATACAGCTCTGCAGGTATGAGGTGGTGGCACTGAAGATTCAGCTCTGCAGGGATGAGGTGGTTGCAATGATCATACAGCTCTGTGGGGACAAGGTTGTGTCACTGATCTTACAGCTCGGCAGGGAGTATGTGGTGGCATTGATCATTCAGCTCTGTGTGGATAAGATGGTGGCACTGATAATGCAGCTCTGCAGGGAAGAGGTGGTGACACTGATCATACAGCTCTGCAAGGACGAGGTGTTGGCACTGATCATACAGCTTTGCGGGGACAATGTGGTTGCACTCATTATACATCTCTTTAGGGATAAGTTGGAGGCACTGATCATGCAGTTATGCAGGGATGAGGTTGTGGCACTGATCATACAGCTCTGCAGGTATGAGTTAGTGGCACTGATCATACAGCTCTGAAGGGATGAGGTAGTGGCACAGATCACACAGCTCTGCAGGGATGAGGATGTGGCACTGATCATACAGCTCTGCGGGGACAAGGTGGTGACACTGATAATATACCTCTGCGGCGACAAGGTGGTGGTACTGATCATACAGCTCTGCAGAGAGGAGGTGGTGGCACTGATCATACAGCTCTGAAGGGAATAGGTGGTGGCACTGATCATAAAGTTCTGCAGTGACGAGTTGGTGGCACTAATCATACTGCTTTGCAGGGAGGAGGTGGTGGCACTGATCATACAGCTTTGCGTGGACAAGGTGGTGGCACTGATCATATAGCTCTGAGGGGATGACGTGGTGGACTGATCAAATAGCTCTGCAGGGATTAGGTGGTGGCAATGATCATACAGCTCTGCAAGGAGTAGGCGGTGGCACTGATCTTACAGCTCTGTGCTGACCAACTGGTGGCACTGATCATACAACTTTGTGGTGACAAGGTGGTGGCACTGATTATACAGTTCTGCGGCTACAAGGTGGTGGCACTGATCATACAGCTCTGCAGTGACGAGGTTGTGGCAATGATCATGCAGTTCTGCAGGGATGATTCAGTAGCACAGATCATACAGCCCTGCAGGGATGAAAGGGTGGCACTGATCATACAGCTCTGCAGGGAAAAGTTGGTGACACTGATCATACACCTTTGTGGCGACAAGGTGATGGTACTGATCATACAGCTCTGCAAGGACCAGGTGGTGGCACTGATCATAAAGCTCTGCAGGGATGAGGTGGTGGCACTGATCATACAGCTCTGCAGAGAGGAGGTGGTGGCACTGATCATACACCTCTGCGGGGACAAGGTGGTGACACTGATTATACACGTCTGTGGCGACAAGGTGCTGGTACTGATCATACAGCTCTGCAGGGAGGAGGTGGTGGCACTGATCATACACCTCTGCAGCAACAAGGTGGTGGTACTGATCATACAGCTCTGCGGGGACAAGATGGTGGCACTGATCATAAAGCTCTGCAGGGATGATGTGGTGGCACTGATCATACAGGTCTGCAGGGATGAGATAGTGGCTCAGATCATACAGCTCTACAGGGACGAGGAGGTGGCACTGATCATACACCTCTGCGGGGACAAGGTGGTGACACTGATTATACACGTCTGTGGCGACAAGGTGCTGGTACTGATCATACAGCTCTGCAGGGAGGAGGTGGTGGCACTGATCATACAGCTCTGAAGGGAATAGGCGGTGGCACTGATCATAAAGTTCAGCAGTAACGAGGTGGTGGCACTAATCATACTGCTTTGCAGGGAGGAGGTGGTGGCACTGATTATACAGCTTTGCAGGGAGGAGATGGTGGCACTGATCATACAGCTCTGCAGGGAGTAGGTGGTGGCACTGATCATACAGCTCTCCCGGGACAATTTGATGGCACTGATCATACAGCTCTGCTCGGACAAAGTGTTGGCACTTATGATACAGCTTTGTTGGGACAAGGTGGTGGCACTGATCATACAGCTCTGCAGTGACGAGGTCGTGGCACTGATCATGCAGTTCTGCAGGGATGATTCAGTAGCACAGATCATACAGCCCTGCAGGGATGAAGTGGTGGCACTGATCATACAGCTCTGCAGGGAAAAGTTGGTGACACTGATCATACACCTCTGTGGCGACAAGGTGGTGGTACTGATCATACAGCTCTGCAAGGACCAGGTGGTGGCACTGATCATAAAGCTCTGCAGGGGTGAGGTGGTGGCACTGATCATACAGCTCTGCAGAGAGGAGGTGGTGGCACTGATTATACAGCTTTACAGGGAGGAGATGGTGGCACTGATCATACAGCTCTGTGTGGACAATTTGATGGCACTGATCATACAGCTCTGCTCGGACAAAGTAGTGGCACTTATGATACAGCTTTGCGGGGACAAGGTGGTGGCACTGAACATATAGCTCAGCGTGGACAAGGTGGTGGCTCTGATCTTAAAGCTCTACAAGGATTAGGTGGAGGTACTAATCATACAGCTCTGCAGGGAGGAGGTGGTGGCACTGATCATACAGCTCTGCGGGGACAAGATGGTGGCACTAATCATAAAGCTCTGCAGGGATGAGGTGGTGGCACTGATCATACAGCTTTGCGTGGACAAGGTGGTGGCACTGATCATGTAGCCCTGAGCGGAGGACGTGGTGGCACTGATCATACAGTTCTGCAAGGAAAAAATAACTCAAAGATGGATGGGAATGAGAAATCCCACAGGATAAAAAAGATGCTACATGAATGATAAAAATAATAACAATGATAATAATAAATGGCACAATTTTTATTTTTTTAAATAAAGATGCCTTTATTAAAATATTGACACAACAATTAAGTGCATAAAAAAAAAAAAAAAAAAAAAAATTATATATATATATATATATATATATATATATATATATATATATATATATTAGAGTATCCAATCACATTAGCCATGTGTTTATGGATAATGGAAAAACCAATCCATATCAAAAAGGCTTAATTAATGAACCAGGTACAAAAATGCATATATATAGTGACACAAGGATAATTACATAAAAAGAAAATAAATATATGTATAATGAATGTGCCCAAAGTGCAGAGGTGCAGCTGTGCAAAAAATTCAAATCGCACTAAGGCGTGTGCAACAAAACACAAAGTGTAAAATACCTGTAAGCCGATTGACGCTATGTGAGTTGTATAAGAACATGCCCCGACGGGCGTTTCGGAAATAAATCTCCTTCGTCAGGTGGATAGATACGCCTGCAAGGAGTAGGCGGTGGCACTGATCATACAGCTCTGCGGGGACTAGGTGGTGGCACTGATCATACAGCTTTGCGGTGGCAATGTGGTGGCACTGATTATACAGTTCTGAGGCGACAAGGTGGTGACACTGATCATACAGCTCTGCATGGAAAGGTGGTGGCACTGAACAAACAGCTCTGCAGGGAAAAGGTGGTGGCACTGAACATACAGCTCAGCGGGGACTAGGTGGTGGCACTGATCATACAGCTTTGCGGTGGCAATATGGTGGCACTGATTATACAGTTCTGCGGCGACAAGGTGTTGACACTGATCATACAGCTCTGCATGGAAAGGTGGTGGCACTGAACATACAGCTCAGCGCGGACAAGGTGGTGGCACTGATGAGACAGCTCTACAGGGAGGAGGTGGTGGCACTGAACATACTTGTTTGCCGGGATGAGGTAGTGGCACTGATTATACAGCTCTGCAGGGATGAGGTGGCGGCACTGAAGATACAGGTCTGCAGGGATGAGTTGGTTGCACTGATCATAAGGATCTGCAGAGACAAGGTTGTGTCAATAATCTTAAAGCTCTGCAGGGATGAGGTGGTGGCACTGTTCATACAGTTCTGCAGGGAGGAGGTGGTGGCACTGATCATACAGCTCTGTGTGGATAAGATGGTGGCAATGATCATACAGCTCTGCAGGGAGGAGGTGGTGGCACTGATCATACAGCTCAGCGCGGACAAGGTGGTGGCACTGATCAGACAGCTCTACAGGGAGGAGGTGGTGGCACTGAACATACTTGTTTGCCGGGATGAGGTAGTGGCACTGATTATACAGCTCTGCAGGGATGAGGTGGCGGCACTGAAGATACAGGTCTGCAGGGATGAGTTGGTTGCACTGATCATAAGGATCTGCAGAGACAAGGTTGTGTCAATAATCTTAAATCTCTGCAGGGATGAGGTGGTGGCACTGTTCATACAGTTCTGCAGGGAGGAGGTGGTGGCACTGATCATACAGTTCTGTGTGGATAAGATGGTGGCAATGATCATACAGCTCTGCAGGGAGGAGGTGGTGGCACTGATCATACAGCTCAGCGCGGACAAGGTGGTGGCACTGATCAGACAGCTCTACAGGGAGGAGGTGGTGGCACTGAACATACTTGTTTGCCGGGATGAGGTAGTGGCACTGATTATACAGCTCTGCAGGGATGAGGTGGCGGCACTGAAGATACAGGTCTGCAGGGATGAGTTGGTTGCACTGATCATAAGGATCTGCAGAGACAAGGTTGTGTCAATAATCTTAAAGCTCTGCAGGGATGAGGTGGTGGCACTGTTCATACAGTTCTGCAGGGAGGAGGTGGTGGCACTGATCATACAGCTCTGTGTGGATAAGATGGTGGCAATGATCATACAGCTCTGCAGGGAGGAGGTGGTGGCACTGATCATACAGCTCTGTGTGGATAAGATGGTGGCAATGATCATACAGCTCTACAGGGAGGAGGTGGTGGCACTGAACATACTTGTTTACAGGGATGAGGTAGTGGCACTGATCATACAGCTCTGCAGGGATGAGGTGGTGGCACTGACGATACAGCTCTGCAGGGATGAGGTGGTTGCACTGATCATACAGCTCTTTGGGGAGGAGGCGGTGGCACTGATCATAAGGCTCTGCAGGGACAAGGTTGTGTCACTGATCTTACAGCTCTGCATGGATGAAGTGGTGGCACTGATCATACAGTTCTGCAGGGAGGAGGTGGTGGCACTGATCACACAGCTCTGCAGGGAGTAGGTTGTGGCACTGATAATACAGCTCTGTGTGGCTAAGATGGTGGCACTGATCATACAGCTCTGCAGGGAGGAGTTGGTGGCACTGATCATACAGCTCTGCAGGGAAGAGGAGGTGACACTTATCATACAGATCTGCAAGGATGAGGTGTTGGCACTGATCATACAGCTTTGCGGGGACAATGTGGTTGCACTGATCACAGCCTTGCGCAGACAAGGTGGTGGCACTGATCATACATCTTTACGGGGACAATGTGGTTGTACTGATTATACATCTCTTTAGGGATAAGTTGGAGGCACTGATCATGTGGTTCTGCAAGGATGAGGTTGTGGCACTGATCATACAGCTCTGCAGAGAGGAGGTGGTGGCACTGATCATACAGCTCTGTGTGGACAATTTGATAGCACTGATCATACATCTCTGCTCGGACAAAGTGGTGGCACTTATGATACAGCTTTGCGGGGACAAGGTGGTGGCACTGAACATATAGCTCAGCATGGACAAGGTGGTGGCTCTGATCTTATAGCTTTGCAAGGATGAGGTGGAGGTACTAATCATACTGCTCTGCAGGGAAGAGGTGGTGGCACTGATTATACAGCTCAGCGCAGACAAGGTGGTGGCACTGATCAGACAGCTCTACAGGAAGGAGGTGGTGGCACTGAAAATACTTGTTTGCCGGGATGAGGTAGTGGCACTGATTATACAGCTCTGCAGGGGTGAGGTGGTGGCACTGAAGATACAGTTCTGCAAGGATGAGGTGGTTGCACTGATCATAAGTCTCTGCAGGGACAAGGTTGAGTCACTGATCTTAAAGCTCTGCAGGGATGAGGTGGTGGCACTGATCATACAGTTCTGCGGGGAGGAGGTGGTGGCATTGATCATACAGCTCTGCAGGGAGGAGGTGGTGGCACTGATCATACAGCTCTGTGTGGATAAGATGGTGGCAATGATCTTGCAGCTCTGCAGGGAGGAGTTGGTGGCACTGATCAAACAGCTCTGCAAGGATGAGGTGTTGGCACTGATCATACAGCTTTGCGGGGACAATGTGGTTGCACTGATTATATATCTCTTTCGGGATAAGTTGGAGGCACTGATCATGCGGTTCTGCAGGGATGAGGTTGTGGCACTGATCATACAGCTCTGAGGGGACAAGGTGGTGGTACTGATCATACAGCTCTGCAGGGAGGAGGTGGTGGCACTGATCATACACCTCTGCGGCCACAAGGTGGTGGTACTAATCATACAGCTCTGCAGTGACGAGGTCGTGGCACTGATTATGCAGTTCTGCAGGGATGATGTAGTGGCACCGATCATACAGCTCTGCAGGGATGATTCAGTAGAACAGATCATACAGCCCTGTAGGGATGAGGTGATGGCACTGATCATACAGCTCTGCAGGGAAAAGTTGGTGACACTGATCATACAGCTCTGCTCGCACAAAGTGGTGGCACTTATGATACAGCTTTGTGGGGACAAGGTGGTGGCACTGATCATGCAGTTCTGCAGGGATGAGGTAGTGACACCGATCATACAGCTCTGCAGGTATGATTCAGTAGCACAGATCATACAGCCTGCAGGGATGAGGTGGTGGCACTGATCATACACCTCTGCGGCGACAAGGTGGTGTTACTGATCATACAGCTCTGCAAGGACCAGGTGGTGGCACTAATCATACAGCTCTGCAGAGACAAGGTGGTGGCACTGATTATACAGCTCTGCAGGGAGGAGGTTGTCGCACTGAACATACTGGTTTGCAGGGATGTGGTGGTGGCACAGATCATACAGCTCTGCAGAGAGGAGGTGGTGGCACTGATTATACAGATTTGCAGGGAGGAGATGGTGGCACTGATCATACAGCTCTGCAGGGAGTAGGTGGTGGCACTGATAATAGAGCTCTCCCGGGATAATTTGATGGCACTGATCATACAGCTCTGCTCGGACAAAGTGGTGGCACTTATGATACAGCTTTGTGGGGACAAGATGTTGGCACTGATCATACAGCTCTGCAGTGATGAGGTCGTGGCACTGATCATGCAGTTCTGCAGGGATGAGGTAGTGGCACCGATCATACAGCTCTGCAGGGATGTTTCAGTAGCACAGATCATACAGCCCTGCAGGGATGAGGTGGTGGCACTGATCATACAGCTCTTCAGGGAAAAGTTGGTGACGCTGATCATACACCTCTGCGGCGACAAGGTGGTGGCACTGATTATACAGTTCTGCGGCGACAAGGTGGTGGCACTGATCACACAGGTCTGCAGGGAAAAGGTGGTGTTATTGAACATACAGCTCAGCGCGGACAAGGTGGTGGCACTGATCAGACAGCTCTACAGGGAGGAGGTTGTGGCACTAAACATACTGGTTTGCAGGGATGAGGTTGTGGCACTGATCATACAGCTCTGCAGGGAGGAGGTGGTGGCACTGATCATACAGCTCTGCAGGGAATAGGTGGTGGCACTGATCGTACAGCTCTGCTGGGACAAGATGGTGGTACTGATCATAAAGCTCTGCAGGGATGATGTAGTGGCACTGATCATACAGGTCTGCAGAGACGAGGTGGTGGCACTGATCATGCAACTTTTCGTGGACAAGGTGGTGGCACTGATCAGACAGCTTTGCGTGTACAAGGTGGTGGCACTAATCAGGTAGCCCTGAGGGGATGACGTGGTGGCACTGATCAAAAAGCTCTGCAGGGATTAGGTGGTGGCACTGATCATACAGCTCTGCAAGGAGTAGGTGGTGGCACTGATCATACAGCTTGCGTTGACAATGTGGTGGCACTGATTATACAGTTCTGCGGCGAAAAGGTGGTGGCACTGATCATACAGCTCTGCATGTAAAGGTGGTGGCACTGAACATACAGCTCTGCAGGGAAAAGGTGGTGGCACTGAACATACAGGTCAGCAGGGACGAGGTGGTGGCACTCATTATAGAACTCTGCAGGGGTGAAGTGGTGGCACTGATCATACAGGCCAAAAATGGGGGACGGGGTATGGAGTATGGCATGCGGATGGAGAGCACATTGATGCTGGAACCAGCGCGTCGCCTATCACGCTCCCCCATCAGTACATAGGTTTTCATCTGTGCTTTTTTTTTTTTAGTAATTACAGAAAAGCAGGAGGATTTGTGGTTTATTGGCTTAATTAATTTTCTTCTGTTACATAATATTTGTTCAGTGAACCTGCGGATAATTACACTACACTAATGTGGGGTTAACCCTCTGTGTAGCTCTAGGACTTTTCACCAATGATGGCAATTAGCTCGATCTGCACGTGCCGCAATCTCCTCAGTCACTTACAGTATTATCGGGACTCCCAGCTGTTTCTGCACTGATTACAGGGGGCTATAAGCAGCAGATGTTCTCGAGGAGCCCGATGTGAGATGAAGGTGGCGCATCTATGAACACTGGTAAATAAGAGGGGATCAGCAGGAACAAGGCAAGTAAGAGGTTAAACAGAGGAGGAAAGGCGTCTATGTACATCGCTGAAGGCTGAGGGCGGCGCTTAACCGAGGATTCCCGCTCATTGTCTGATCGCAGGATCCGTTTGGGGATTTGAACTTCCCGCTCTTCTTCCGCCGAGGATTATTAGCGGACATCACAATCCGGTCACACAGAGAACCGCGCAGAGTCCGGCCCTCCAGAGCCACCATCACGGGATCGCCCTCCGGGAGGAGCAGCAGTCACTGATGTGGACAATCACCGGCCGCCATCCCCCGATACTCCGGGACGTGATAACCGCATGTAATCTCCACAGCGGAGTCAGGGGCCCGAGTATCAAGACATTCACTAATGAGGGACATTTCCTGTGATTATTCGAGGACTCCTCTCCCCACACAGGTCTGAGGCTTCATGTGATAACCCAGACATGGGCATCCTCAGTGTTTTGTGTTGAACCCCGGAATCAAGTGTGTATGGGCACCAACCTACAAACTGGTGGCGGCAGCCCGTGGTGTCTAACGTCAGTCCCATGTGAGCACGCAGAGATCAGCGGCGTCAGCTCTTGTGGCGACGGTGTGGGTGGCTCTTAGAAGAGCCTTTGGTGTTGTGGACAGAGATCGGCGGCAGCGCTCACTTGCTCTTGCTCGCCTTGCTGCTCTCGGTCTTCTTGGGCAGCAGCACGGCCTGGATGTTGGGCAGGACGCCCCCCTGGGCAATGGTCACCCCACCCAGCAGCCTGTTGAGCTCCTCGTCATTGCGCACCGCCAGCTGCAGGTGACGGGGGATGATGCGGGTCTTCTTGTTGTCCCGGGCAGCATTGCCGGCCAATTCCAGGATCTCAGCAGTCAGATACTCCAGCACAGCGGCCAGATACACCGGAGCGCCGGCGCCGACTCTCTCGGCATAATTGCCCTTGCGGAGAAGCCTGTGCACACGGCCGACTGGGAACTGGAGTCCTGCCCGGGATGAGCGGGTCTTGGCCTTAGCTCGGACCTTTCCTCCTTGTTTGCCGCGTCCAGACATGGTTGATAACAAACAATAAAGAATCTGGGTGAAATGAAGAACTAGCTGCGGCTGCTGTCGCTTTCATAATCGTCTGCCCCGCCCTCCTCTCCTGTCATTGGATGGATCTCAAGTTACCAATGGAAAACAGACTTGTGTAGCTACCAATCAGCTGCAGTGGGCGGAGCGATTGACGGTTCTGTTGGTCACATGACTTTGTCACCCAATAGCACGGCGATCTGACAACAGTGTCATTTGCATGGCGGGCCTATAAATATCGCCGCTCTGGGAGGCTTGGGATCATTATTCTTCTCTCTTTTGAGAACTTTGCTTTCGTTATGGCTGATCCCAAATCTGCGCCAGCGCCCAAGAAGGGCTCCAAGAAAGCCGTCACTAAGACTCAGAAGAAGGACGGCAAGAAACGTAGGAAGAGCAGAAAGGAGAGCTA
Organism: Dendrobates tinctorius; assembly: GCF_039654945.1. NCBI lineage: Eukaryota > Metazoa > Chordata > Amphibia > Anura > Dendrobatidae > Dendrobates > Dendrobates tinctorius. The sequence continues at coordinate 7,711,393 of NW_027361869.1, read as the reverse complement.
TGCTATCTACGTGTACAAGGTGCTGAAGCAGGTCCACCCCGATACCGGTATCTCCTCCAAGGCCATGGGCATCATGAACTCCTTCGTCAACGACATCTTCGAGCGCATCGCAGGGGAAGCCTCCCGCCTGGCTCACTACAACAAGCGCTCCACCATCACCTCCCGGGAGATTCAGACCGCCGTGCGCCTGCTGTTGCCTGGAGAGTTGGCCAAGCACGCCGTGTCCGAGGGCACCAAGGCCGTCACCAAGTACACCAGCGCCAAGTGATCTGCTCAGTCTGCTGCTCCGCCATCACCCCAAAGGCTCTTCTAAGAGCCACCACCCCATCTCCATCAGAGCTGTGGCTGCTCCTGTGTCCTTTCCCGTCTCCCCCAGTTGTCTGCTCCACCGCCTGGGTCTCTGCGTCTAGTGACGGGAAGTGACAGGTGAAGGAAGTAGGGATGATGAATGCTACCAAGGAGATTGTGAGAACCGAGGACCTTCTAAATAATAACCTGGTCACTTCTCCATAAGTTGCTCTGTGTTCAGGGACTACTCTTTAACCCCTTGCTCCACAGATCTTGATATTCTGGGGTCTCATTCATTTGGTATAACATGATTCGGTTTAGTTCATGATACACCATGATGACTAATAACACTTTCTAAGCCGGGATGCTTTGAGACTGAATTTTCTCCCCCATGCAGCACCAGACAGTGAGCTGACGATTTTCCTCTCTGCACTTAGTTCATGATTCTCGTGTTTTTCCTCAAATAACAGGAGACATTTGTAGTCGGTGCAGTTTTATCTAGAGATTATGCTGGAGTCTTCACTGTAAAGGGAAGCGGTGACGACATTTTAGAAGCAGCGGGAAATTCAAACCCCCTAACCGTCCTGTGTTCAGCCAATCCGCAGAGGGAGGGGAGGAGCTAATGTTCCCAATGGTTGACACGTTTGCAGTTCCCGCTTTTTCTGTTCTTTGTCTCCATATAACGCGCGGTCCCAGGACGGAGCGATGTCGGGGAATCTGCAGGTGTTGAGAGGTCGCTGGTCGCTTACATCCCATACAGGAGTCTGCAGCTGTTCCTGGTTAGAGAATGAATCCGCGTTAGGCAGATGCTGTGATGCCCCGTGTGTCTGACCTGCAGGCGATCACATCTCCCTTTCTCGTCATAATCAGTATTGTGGAGACAATATATTGGCTAGAGATGTATCCTACAAGAGACATTTCAGGGGAGACCAATTCTGCTCTTCCAAGCAGATCCCACCTGCAGCTCCAGGCAGGAGGTCTGTGATGGGAAATGTGCGATCATGTAGAGAAGATTGCCGAGAGCTCAGTGCACAATACATTACACTGTGATGTGAGGATCCTCTAGGTCAGACATGTCATGACATCATCTCCCATCACATCCTCCTCACAGATGTTTTTTAAATAATTACTGCAGGATATGGGGCGATATTGGCGGCTGGGATCAGTCAGGATCACTGCTGAGCTCTGATTTTCAGCCTTTTCTGTCATTATGTTAATAATTGTTTTTCCTAATTAATTGTAGCTGACAGCAGGTCCCTACTCTGCAGCAATGTGAGCTATGATGTGGTGGAAAAAAGAATCATTGCCAGGGGAAGAAGAAAACACAAATATAAGGACAATAGTGTCATAATTGCCCGAAGTAATGATGACTCCTATCATAGCACAAATGTCCCTAATGCGGGAATATAAGACCTGAATAAAGGCAGAGAGGGCTTAGCCCTGGGGTTAATATAAATGTAATATTCTCTATGAAAACCGGAGATCCTGTGATTACTGAGGACTGAGCCTTATATCAGGCAGTGTATCTACCGGTGTGAGATCCCCTGGGCGGCTGCCTGTAATATCTGTGGTTACAGTCTGTTCTGTCCTCCTGACATATACTGGGGCCGTGTCTGCTCCCCTCTATTTGTGCTGCCCATTTATCTATAGGCTGAATCTGGAATAATTCTCATCACAGGGGAAGAAGTGACATTATATTACAAGCTGGAAAGAAAAGGGAAACTGAACAATGAGCGGGAAATTCAAACTCTCCAACAGTTCTGTGCTCAGCCAAACAGCAGAGGAAGGGAGGAGCTCATGTGGATTCTGTAAGCCCCGCCCTGGGGCGCGTCATCTCTGCAGTTCTCTCTCTGGTCCGTCCCTCCTGCATATAAAGGAGGAATCAATGCGGATCAAGTCATCAGTTTTTGCTCACTGCAGAAAATGTCTGGTCGCGGCAAAGGAGGAAAAGGTCTCGGGAAGGGCGGCGCTAAGCGGCACAGGAAGGTGCTCCGTGATAACATCCAGGGCATCACCAAGCCTGCCATCCGCCGTCTCGCTCGCAGAGGAGGCGTCAAGCGCATCTCCGGCCTCATCTATGAAGAGACTCGCGGGGTCCTGAAAGTCTTCCTGGAGAACGTGATCCGTGACGCCGTCACCTACACCGAGCACGCCAAGAGGAAGACCGTCACCGCTATGGACGTGGTGTACGCGCTCAAGCGCCAGGGCCGCACTCTCTACGGCTTCGGAGGTTAATTGTATTCTTTTCTGTGCTGATAACCCAAAGGCTCTTTTCAGAGCCACCCACATCTTCTACCTGAGAGGCTACGATTTCCTATTCCTGCAATCTGGTGCCTGTAAGTATACTAGTTGTCACAGCCTGGCATGTGTCTTGCACTTTCCTCCTTCCATATTGGAGCTGGCACCGCGGACTTGGGGTGATGTGGTTTATTCTCCTTGATCTATAATATACAGCTGCCAGGTTCTGGGGGCATACAGTATATCCGCACTGTGCAGCACAGACATCTCTGCACCACAGTACATACCTCGCTGTGATGTGGTCACTACAGAGCAGAAATCCAGTCACTGAAGGGTTAATGATCGAGGGCCGAGAGCACGACTGAGCGGGAGATTCAAACCATCAAACGGTTATAAAGCTCCGCCCACAGGAACCGACCAATCGATAGACGTGCTTCCTCCTCCGTTTAACTCCTTATTGCCCTTCTACCTGCTGCTCCTCATGTACACGTGTTCTCCCGGCAGCGCTCAGCACATCGGGCTCCTCCTGGTAGAACATGTGCGGATTGTATCATCCGATCTGTGCTAGATGCGGCCTCCTGTGATCAGTGCGGACCCCACACGGAGACGCCCAGATATAACGTTACCGGGTCTCCGTGTGGGGTCCGCTCCGATCACTGCTGGAAGTGGAGTTGAGACTGATCAGCCCTGGAGCTGCAGGCAATGTATACACACCCCGTACGGTGCTGCACATCCTCCATACCACCTACTGGGTGGTATACAGCACTACAAAGTCTACGTGTGCTGTATACTCCCCATCTAGTGCTGCAGACACAAATCCGAGAGCATCTGTTCTATATAAGCCTGAATCATGGAATGTTCCAGCTCAGTGCAAGATTCATTAAATCCTCCCAGACGGATGTCTGTCCAGCCTCTGTTTGAAGACTTCCATTGAAGGAGAACTCAACACCTCCAGTGGCAGCCTGTTCCACTTATTGATCATCCTCACTGTCAAAAAGTTCTCTTTAATATCTAATCCGTGTCTCCTCCCATTCAGAATCATCTACAGAATACCCCCATATAGTGCTGTAAACCCCAAATAGCTATTGTATGTATAGGCTCACATAGTGCTGGATACCCTCCATATAGTGACATGAGCATAAGGTAGTGCTGATACCTACATATTGCTGAATACTCTGCACAAAGTGCTGTGGGCCCTCCATATTGTTCTATATAACATCATATGTGGCTGTATACCCCCATATAGTGCTGTAAGCTGCCAAATACTGTTGTATACGGACACATTGTGCAGTATACCCTTCAAGTAGTATTATATATCTCCATATAGTGCTGATAATCCAACATATAGTATTTTATAGTTGAATATCCTGTATCCATACAGTGCTGTATACTCCCCATATATTCGTGCACACCCTCATGTATTATGGATTCACGGCAAGGCCTGCCCTGCTACCAAGTCATATGCACCCCAATAACTCCAATCCCCCCTTGGAATAAAATATAGAGGGCCTTTTAAAAAATGTCTCATTAAAAAAAGAACCAGATCTCCTAGACTTGTAATGCCCATACACTAAGTGTGTTGGCTGGCAAACATGTTGCCCTGTGGGTTACACCTCAACCTTTTCCATAACCAGTATTTTACGCCCAGCAAAACCACCCACCCTTGTTCGTGTGAGGACTCCTGGAGTGGACCCTCTGGGCCATGATTCCAACCCACCCTGGGCGAGCTGACCTGGTAAGGACCACCCAGGGATACAGGAAGCATCAGAACGCCCTGGGAAATAAAGTACCATGACTGCTGGAACCAGGTGGCAGGCTCGAAGGAGGCACAAGAGACAGTGTTTAGCAGGATGAAGTGGTGGATGATATAGTAACTGACCCAAGCTAGCAGGAGGACATGCAAAGTGAGGACAGCAGCATAGGGGGAGGGAGGCATAGCGCCCCAACAGCCAGGAAGAAGCAGTGTGGTTGCCGCAGACAGAAGGCCGGCGACTATTAACAGTAACACCAACATGATGGAAGTTGCCTGTCCATCTGTTAGGCCTTCTCAAGTCTAGTTGTTTTTTAATACTCTGCCCATAACCCCAAAAAAGGTCATTTGCACCACCTGCCATGCCAGCATCAGCAGGGGTAGCAAAACTACCAGCCTCACCACCACGAGCATGATCAGGACCATGGTTGGTAGCAAAGCCGGCAGTATTAAAGGTCAGGCATTCGCTCTTCTTGAGGGAGGATTGGGTGGCTCTGAAAAGAGCCTTTGTGTTGCAGTCAGGTGGGCAGGACAGATCTAAGCTCTCTCCCCACGGATCCGGCGGGCCAGCTGGATATCTTTGGGCATGATGGTGACCCTCTTAGCGTGGATCGCGCACAAATTTGTGTCCTCAAACAGCCCCACCAGATAAGCCTCGCTGGCCTCCTGCAGGGCCATGACAGCGGAGCTCTGGAAGCGGAGATCAGTCTTGAAGTCCTGGGCGATTTCTCTCACCAGGCGCTGAAAGGGAAGCTTACGGATCAGCAGCTCGGTGGACTTCTGGTAGCGGCGGATCTCACGGAGAGCAACTGTCCCTGGCCGGTATCTGTGCGGCTTCTTCACTCCGCCAGTGGCGGGAGCGCTTTTCCTGGCGGCTTTAGTGGCCAGCTGCTTGCGGGGCGCTTTCCCTCCGGTGGATTTCCGAGCGGTCTGCTTAGTTCTGGCCATAGCTCTGTATAGAAGAGAACAGAAGTGATGAGAGGAGCAGAGTGAGCGGCTATTTATACTCCTCTGCCCCTATTCACGCTTCATGAGGACACGTCCCCTGCATTCCATTGGTTATTTTGTAGAATGTGAGCAGCGAATAGCGTTTGATGTCCGCGACCAATCACTGTACAGAGAAGGCTCAACCTGACTCACAGTTCAGCTATCACCCACTGCTCTGATACACAGGGTCACATCCAATCTCCAGGCGGCTTCTACAGCGGAAGCTCCGATTCTATATTCCCAGTACCCAGAGCGGTACAGCAGCTCCTCTATAATCAGTCACTGACGCTCCAACTCTCACATCGGAGTTATAACCTCACACCACTCTTACTAAGATGTGGGTTACAGGTGGTGATAATTAGGATGATGGAAGTAACGTGATTTCTGCTGCACATCGGCCCCCTTCCCTCCATTACACAGAACTGTCACCTGAAGGCACCGATCATACAGCTCTGCGGGGAGGAGGTGGAGGCACTGATCATACAGCTCTGCGGGGACAGGGTGGTGGCACTGATCATACAGCTCTGCGGGGAGGAGGTGGAGGCACTGATCATACAGCTCTGTGGGGACAGGGTGGTGGCTCAGATCAAACAGCTCTGCGGGGACAGGGTGGTGGCACTGATCATACAGCTCTACGAGGACAGGGTGGTGGCACCGATCATACAGCTCTGCGGGGACAGGGTGGTGGCTCTGAAAAGAGCCTTTGTGTAAAAGAACTGGGTCCGCAACTTATTTCTTGTCCGCGGGCTTCTTGGCTTTCTTAGCCGGACTCTTGGCAGCTTTGGGTTTGGCCGCCTTTTTAGCCGGACTCTTCGTCGCCTTCTTAGGCTTGGGAGCGGCTTTCGACTTCTTGGGGCTCTTGGCCGCTTTCTTGGCAGCTGCGGGCTTCTTGGCCTTTTTCGGGCTCTTCTTGGCCGTGGTCAGAGCCTTCTTGGGCTTCTTCGGAGATTTGGCGGCTTTCTTAGCAGCAACGGGTTTCTTGGGCTTGGCTGCTGACTTCTTGGCCACTTTAGTCTCCTGCTTCTTGTTGAGTTTGAAGGACCCGGAGGCGCCGCTGCCCTTCACCTGGAGGAGGGTGCCCTTGGTGACCAGAGACCTGACGGCCAGCTTCAGGCGGCTGTTGTTCTTCTCTACATCGTACCCTCCGGCAGACAGCGCCTTCTTCAGGGCGGCCAGAGACACCCCACTGCGCTCCTTAGAGGCTGACACGGCTTTCACGATCAGCTCGGCGACGCCAGGACCGGAGGATTTCTTGCTGCTCTTGGCGGCGGATTTCTTTGGCTGCTTCTTGGACTTGGCAGCCGGTTCTGCGGGAGGGGGAGCGGCGGCTGGCGCGGTCTCTGCCATCCTATGCTACGGAGCCAAAACACAAAAATCTCCCGATAGGAAAACACTAAGGCCGGAGCTGGAGGAGTCTGTTATATGTACAGGCTTACTGTGCACTGATTGGCTGCTGAGCTACACCGTCCTGAGCATCTATTGGCTGACACTGCATACATGCCCCGCCTCTTCCCAGCTGAGAACGAGTGAAGCTCCGCTCTCCCCTTGTGCTTCCTTGCCCGGAATAAAAGCCCTTTACCGGCTGACACCGGACAGCAGAGCGCGCTTCCTCCGCCGCTTCTTCTTCGCCATCTTCTCCACCGACCGTCTGTAGCTGTCACTAGCAGAGACGCCGGGGAAGAGCGGAGAGGAGGTCCCGGGATCATCGCCGTCGTCCTCCAGATCTGCACATCGCTGTGTATCCGGGAAGATACATCTGCTGGGGGAACTCGTTCCTCCTGTTCCCGGCTCCTGTCACCATCACAGGGATCTTTACTACAATGTCTATCGTACAGGACGCTGATTGTACGATGTGGGGACGACCTGGAGCTGCTGAGAGCCCAGAAGGGTAACACAGGCGATGGCTCCGCTGACTGCCGCCTCCCTGACCTGTGACCTCCCTGTACCCCGTATGTGCGGAGTATTGGGGGTGACAGATGCTCCACATCAGGAGATGATCCACATCGGCGGCTGATTGCAATGACCTGCTAAAATCTGGTCTCACCCATTGTGGAGCTGTGACCGCTGAGGCCTGTAATGGTGGAAGAGAACTGATAAGGGGCAGCTTCATAATGCGACTCACTCCCCAACCAGACGCATCTCCGGGGAGAAAACTGTGAGATATTCCTGGATTTATGTGACCCAACTATTGTGCAAAAGGGGAATATTGGGAGAAAAGAGAAGACACAAAATGCAATTTCTACACAGAGCACAGCTGTATAGGGATGAGGTGGTGGCACTGATCATAAAGCTCTGCAGGGATGATGTGGTGGCACTGATGATACAGGTGTGCAGGGACGAGGTGGTGGCACTGATCATACAGCTCTGCAGGGAGTAGGTGGTGGCATTGATCATACAGCTCTGTGTGGATAAGATGGTGGCACTGATCATGCAGCTCTGCAGGGATGAGGTTGTGGCACTGATCATACAGCTCTGCAGGGATGAGGTAGTGGCACAGATCACACAGCTCTGCAAGGACCAGGTGGTGGCACTGATCATACAGCTCTGCGGCGACAAGTTGGTGGTACTGATCATACAGCTCTGCAGAGAGGAGGTGGTGGCACTGATCATACAGCTCTGAAGGGAATGTGTGGTGGCACTGATCATAAAGTTCTGCAGTGACGAGTTGGTAGCACTAATCATACTGCTTTTCAGGGAGGAGGTGGTGGCACTGATCATACAGCTCTGCAGGAATGAGGAGGTGGCACTGATCATACAGCTCTGCGGGGACAAGGTGGTGACACTGATAATACACCTCTGCGGCGACAAGGTGGTGGCACTGATCATACAGCTCTGCGGGGACAAGGTGTTGGTACTGATCATACAGCTCTGCAAGGACCAGGTGGTGGCACTTATCATACAGCTCTGCAGAGAGGAGGTGGTGGCACTGATCATACACCTCTGCGGCGACAAGGTGTTGGTACTGATCATACAGCTCTGCAAGGACCAGGTGGTGGCACTTATCATACAGCTCTGCAGAGAGGAGGTGGTGGCACTGATCATGCAGCTCTGCTCGGACAATGTGGTGGCACTTATGTTACAGCTTTGCGGGGACAAGGTGGTGGCAGTGATAATACAGCTCTACAAGGATGAGGTGGTGGTACTAATCATACAGCTCTGCAGGGAGGAGGTGGTGGCACTGATCATACAGCTCTGCGGGGACGAGATGGTGGCACTGATCATAAAGCTCTGAGGGGATGACGTGGTGGCACTGATCAAATAGCTCTGCAGGGATTAGGTGGTGGCACTGATCGTACAGCTCTGCAAGGAGTAGGCGGTGGCACTGATCATACAACTTTGCGGCGACAAGGTGGTGGCACTGATCATACAGGTCTGCAGGTAAAAGGTGGTGGCACTGAACATACAGCTCAGCGCGGACAAGATGGTAGCACTGATCAGACAGCTCTACATGGAGGAGGTTGTGGCACTGAACATACTGGTTTGCAGGGATGAGGTAGTGGCACTGATCATACAGCTCTGCAGGTATGAGGAGGTGGCACTGAAGATACAGCTGTGCCTGGATGAGGTGGTTGCACTGATCATACAGCTCTGCAGGGAAAAGTTGGTGACACTGATCATACACCTCTGCAGCAACAAGGTGGTGGTACTGATCATACAGCTCTGCGGGGACAAGATGGTGGCACTGATCATAAAGCTCTGCAGGGATGATGTGGTGGCACTGATCATACAGGTCTGCAGGGATGAGGTGGTAGCACTCATCATACATCTCTGCAGGGACGAGGTGGTGGCACTGGTCAAATAGCTCTGCAGGGATTAGGTGGTGGCACTGATCTTACAGCTCTGCAAGGAGTAGGCGGTGGCACTGATCATACAGCTCTGCGGGGACTAGGTGGTGGTACTGATCATACAGCTCTGTGCTGACCAACTGATGGCACTGATCATACAGCTTTGCGGTGACAATGTGGTGGCACTGATTATACAGTTCTGCGGCGACAACGTGGTAGTACTGATCATACAGCTCTGCATGGAAAGGTGGTGGCACTGCACAAGCAGCTCTGCAGGGAAACGGTGGTGGCACTGAACATACAGCTCAGCGCGGACAAGGTGGTGGCACTGATCAGACAGCTCTACAGGGAGGAGGTGTTGGCACTGTACATACTTGCTTGCAGGGATGAGGTAGTGGCACTGATCATACACCTCTGCAGGGATGAGGTGATGGCACTGAAGATACAGCTCTGCAGGGATGAGGTGGTTGCACTGATCATAAGGCTCTGCAGGTACAAGGTTGTGTCACTGATCTTAAAGCTCTGCAGGGATGAGGTGGTGGCACTGATCATACAGTTCTGCGGGGATCAGGTGGTGGCACTGATCATACAGCTCTGTGTGGATAAGATGGTGGCAATGATAATACAGCTCTGCAGGGAGGAGTTGGTGGCACTGATCATACAGCTCTGCAAGGATGAGGTGTTGGAACTGATCATACAGCTTTGCGGGGACAATGTGGTTGCACTGATTATAAATCTCTTTAGCGATAAGTTGGAGGCACTGATCATGCGGTTCTGCAAGGATGAGGTTGTGGCACTGATCATACAGCTGTGCGGGGACAAGGTGGTGGTACTGATCATACAGCTCTGCAGGGAGGAGGTGGTGGCGCTGAACATACAGCTCTGCAGGGAAAAGGTGGTGGCACTGAACATACAGCTCAGCTTGGACAAGGTGGTGGTACTGATCAGACAGCTCTACAGGGAGGAGGTGGTTGCACTGATCATACACCTCTGTGGGGAGGAGGCGGTGGCACTGATCATAAGGCTCTGTAGGGACAAGGTTGTGTCACTGATCTTACAGCTCTGCAGGGATGAGGTGGTGCACTGATCATACAGTTCTGCGGGGAGGAGGTAGTGGCACTGATCACACAGATCTGCAGGGAGTAGGTGGTGGCACTGATCATACAGCTCTGTGTGGATAAGATGGTGGCACTGATCATACAGCTCTGCAGGGAGGAGTTGGTGGCACTGATCATACAGCTCTGCAGGGAAGAGGTGGTGACACTGATCATAAAGCTCTGCAAGGATGATGTGTTGGCACTGATCATACAGTTTTGCGGGGACAATGTGGTTGCATTGATTATATATCTCTTTAGGGATAAGTTGGAGGCACTGATCATGCGGTTCTGCAGAGATGAGGTTGTGGCACTGATCATACAGCTCTGCAGGGATGAGGTGGTGGCACTGATCATACAGCTCTGCAGGGAGGAGGTGGTGGCACTGATCATACAGCTCAGCAGGGAGGAGTTGGTGGCACTGATCATACAGCTCTGCAGGGAAGAGGTGGTGACACTGATCATACAATTCTGCAAGGATGAGGTGTTGGCACTGATCATACAGCTTTGCGGGGACAATGTGGTTGCACTGATTATATATCTATTTAGGGATAAGTTGGAGGCACTGATCATGCGGTTCTGCAGGCATGAGGTTGTGGCACTGATCATACAGCTCTGCGGGGATAAGGTGGTGACACTGATCATACACCTCTGCGGCGACAAGGTGGTGGTACTGATCATACAGCTCTGCAGGGAGGAGGTGGTGGCACTGATCACACAGCTCTGAAGGGAATAGGTGGTGGCACTGATCATACAGTTCTGCAGTGACGAGGTGGTGGCACTAATCATACAGTTCTGCAGTGACGAGGTGGTGGCACTAATCATACAGCTTTGCAGGGATGAGGTAGTGGCACAGATCATACAGCCCTGCAGGGACGAGGTAGTGGCACTGATCTTACAGCTCTGCTGGGACAAGGTGGTGACACTGATCATACACCTCTGCGGCGACAAGTTGGTGGTACTGATCATAGAGCTCTGCAGGGAAAAGTTGGTGGCACTAATCATACAGCTCTGTAGGGACGAGGTGTTGGCACTTATCATACAGCCGTGCACAGACAAGGTGGTTGCACTGATCATTAGTGTTGAGCATTCCGATACCGCAAGTATCGGGTATCGGCCGATATTAGCGGTATCGGAATTCCGATACTTAATTCCGATACTTTTGTCATATCGGATTCCGGAATCGGAATCGGAATAGGAAGTTCCCATCATGCTATGAGCCTGCTTGCTTTGATTAAGCCAATGGGAATCCTCCGAAGTGTGGGCACATCCTGTTAGGCATGTAGGCATGTTAACTATTGGCATGGCTGTGATTGGCTGCCGAAATGATGTCATGATGCACTATAAAAGCCACCGCAGCCGCCATTTCTGGTCACTCTGCTGTGAATTCAGTTAGGGACAGGCTGCTGTAGAAGACTGTGAGGGACAGTTAGAAATAGCGATTCCACCAAACATCTAGTGCTTTACCCAGGCTACATAAACCACCACTGTAGCCTTCTTTGCCCTAGCAGCAGTGTTCACAGCTGTCTGCAAGGGCTGTGTGAGTGCAGCTCACGCTGTGGAGTGGGTCCTGCAGCCACGTCAGGCTGTAGGCCACCCAGTGTGATCACTGCTGCCTCATACATCTTTTATTTTTTGAGCTGCATTTTTTACATAATTTCAATCTAGTGTGCTTCCATCCGTATCCATATACGTTGGTTGCAAACACTAGTAGTAGACAGCGGAGCCTTTCTGCAGCCTTTCAGTGCTAGTGTCCACTTAGCTGCACTGTTCACGGCTGTCTGAGAGGTCTCTGACTGTGTGTGAGTGCAGCTCACGCTGAGTAGTGTGTCCTGCAGCTACGTCTGGCTGTAGGACGCTCAGCGTGCGTCAGTGCCTCACACATATTTTTATTTGAGTGCAGCTCATTTTTTCTTCTATTAGTGTGCATCCATCCGTCTCCATCTACGGTGGTTGCAAACACTATAAAGGAGTACACAGCGGAGCCTTTCTGCAGCCTGTCAGTGCCAGTGCCCACTTAGCTGCACTGTTGACGGCTGTCTGAGAGGCCTCTGACTGTGTGTGAGTGCAGCTCACGCTGAGTAGAGTGTCCTGCAGCTACGTCTGGTTGTAGGACGCTCAACGTGCGTCACTGCCTCACACATATTTGTCTTTGAGTGCAGCTCATTTTTTCTTCTCCTATTAGTGTGCATCCATCCGTATCCATCAACATTGGTTGGTTGCAAACACTATATAGGAGTAGATAGAGGAGCCTTTTTTTCTGGCTTGTGCCCTGCCGGCGCAGCCAGATTAGTATTACCCAATTTTTTTGGAGCCTCATCTTTTGCATTGTAGGTTACCTGCCTGCATTGTAATAGCTCCAAAAAGTTGGTGATACTATCAGTTTCAATTCTTTGTTCACATACTTTGAGTTTGTTTCCAACAAAGAAACCACAAAAAAAGTTCACCAAACACTACATTTTGAACTTGTGTAGGCCACATCAGCTCCTATTAAAGTCTAGTCCACACACACACACACTTCATAAAATTAGTGTTTCTTGTACCTGTAACCAGCTGTTCAGGAATAAGCACACTAAGGCCCCCCTTTGTACTTTTTTGCCTATCTTAAGCAGTCTTGCAAGATGAAGAAGGCAGGGTGTAAGGCGCGTGGGCGTGGGCGTGGAGTTTCAGCAGGGAGAGGACGTGGGGATTCTGCAGGGAGAGGACGTGGGGATTCTACAGGTAGAGGACGTGGGGATTCTGGGCCTGCTGCGGGCACCAGTGGATCAGCATCCCCCAGTTTTAGCAGGCAACAGTCCTTTATGCGCAGCTTTGTAGGACCTCAACGTACCCCACTGCTGCGGGAGGAACAAATTGAAGCCGTTGTCGGATGGATGGCAGCTAACGCATCGACTTCAATTAATTCCGCATCCTCTCAGGGTCAGAGCACCGAAGAGCAACCATCTGTCTCTTCACCACCTGCCAAAGTGCCCAGGCAGTCAGAGAGACATGGACAGGAGCCATCACAGTCTCTACTTCTGTTCTCGGAATCTGTTGGCTTGGAAAGAGGGGGCCAGCCAAGCAGCATTCCTGAATGTGAAGAAGAGGGAGTATGCAGTGATGCGCAACTTCTTTGTCCCTCTGAATCTGAAGAGGCGAGTGGGCCAGTGCCTATGGTCAGCACACCTCAGTACGCATCAGATGATGACGAGACTCAGTTGCCACTTTCTGGTGCGTACGGTGCTGGCGAGACAACCCCGGAGAAGCAGCTGTTTGAAGAGGGGAGGGAAGATGATGAGGTCCTTGACCCATCATGGCGTGAGCAACAGGAAGGTGGTGGGAGCAGCTCGGAGGAAGAGATTCCCCTACCGGCCAAAACAGGAGGCAGAGGGAGGGGGAAGACTTGGTTGCCTGTACCCTCCACTTCGGCACCCGTTAGGAGCATTCCTCCTTCCAAAGGCAAACCGGGCGCTCACAAGAGTTGCAGTGCGTGGTCCTTTTTTGACACAGTTGCAGATGACATTTGCTTTGTCAAATGCAAGCTGTGTCATCAGAGAGTCAAAAGAGGGAGAAATGTCAGCAACCTCAATACCACAAATATGTGGAAACATGTGCGCACCAAGCACGAGTTGGAGTTGCAGAGACACCCTGAAGACGTAGGCCAACGTACAGCACCACCTACCACCTCTTCAGTTCGTGTTGGGCCCTCTTCCTCCAGCTCACACACTGCTGGTTCGGCTTCCTCACAGGATCGCCAAGGAAGAACCTCTGCCACTGTTGTCCGGAGACCCTGTCAGATTACACCCATAGCAGCACGTTCCCATCCATCACAGCCATCGGTAGCACAGGCATGGGATAAAAGGCGCCCTTACTCGGCAAACCATCCCCGAGCACAGTCTCTGAATGCTGGCATTGCCAAACTTCTGGCAGTTGAAATGCTGTCATTCAGGCTGGTGGACACTGACACCTTCCGGGACTTAATGGCATTGGCAGTCCCCCAATACAACGTGCCCAGCCGCTTTTATTTCAGCAGGCGAGCCGTCCCTGCCCTGCAGAAACATGTTGAGGGCAAAATAAAACATGCGCTACTAAACGCCGTTAGTAGCAAGGTCCACCTGACCACCGATGCGTGGACCAGTAACCATGGACAGGGACGATACCTTTCCCTCACTGCCCACTGGGTCAATGTTGTGGAGCCGGGTACAGATCTGGAGAGTGGAGCTGTACGTGTTCTTCCAACGCCACGGATTGCAGGACTCCAGTCTGTACACATAGACTCCTCCTCCTACTCAAGTTCCTCAGAAACAGCAGAGCAGGAGCCTGTTACGACCGATATGAGCACAGCCGTGGCCAAACGTCAACAGGCTGTACTCAAATTAATTTCTTTGGGGAATCGAAGCCACACAGCGCAGGAGCTCTGGAATGCTATCAAGCTGGAGAGCGATGTGTGGTTTGGGCCAGCGAATTTCCAGCCGGGCTTGGTAGTGTGTGACAATGGCCGAAATCTGGTGGCAGCTCTTGGCCTAGGCAACCTCACACACATCCCATGTCTGGCACATGTTCTTAACTTGGTCGTGCAGAGCTTTCTGAGGGACTATCCGGATCTTGCTGCACTGTTGCACAAGGTCCGCATAGAGTGCGCTCACTTGCGACGTTCCAGCACGGCAAGATCGCGCCTCGCTGCTCTGCAGCGACGATTTGGCCTTCCGGAACATCGCATCATATGTGACCTACCCACCCGGTGGAATTCAACGTTACATATGTTGGAGCGGTTGTGTGAGCAGCAGGCAGCAGTCATGGAGTACCAGCTGCATCAGGCGCAAACAAGTCGCACTGTGCGCCGTTCACACTTCAGCACCATTGAGTGGGCCTCTATGAAGGACATCTGCCTCGTTTTGCGTGCCTTCGATGAATCCACGCGGATGGCGAGTGCAGATGATGCACTAGTCAGCATGACTGTCCCCCTTATCTGCCTGCTTCAACAAACACTGCAAGCACTAAGGGATGAGGTTTCAGAAGAGGTGGAGGATGAGGAGTCCCAAATGCCATCTGCTTCTGGACAGTCTGCGCTACGTGTTTCCTCACAAAGGCCTAGGCAGGGGACACTTTGTGAGGAGGATGAGGAGGAGTCGATGGAGGAGGAAGACATCTCTCCAGAGGAGGGAGGTACACAAACCTCTACTCAGTATGTACAGCGAGGGTGGGGTGATGCAGAGCAGGCCGAGGTCACGCCTCAAACAGGGGACAGCGGTTCTTTGGCAGTTGGGAGTCTGCAGCACATGGTTGATTTCATGCTGCAGTGCCTGAGAAACGACCGCCGCATCGCCCACATTCTCGTCTCGGCTGATTATTGGGTGTACACCCTCCAAGATCCTCGCTACCGGGACAGCGTACAAAGGCTCATACCAACGTTGAACCGGGAGCGTAAAATGCGGGAGTACGAAGAGTCACTGGTGCAGTCCATAATGTTTTCCATTCCACCCGACAGCATTGTTGCTAGTGCTTTACAAAGCAGCTCTGTGCGTCGAGGCAGTGGAGGAAACTCTGCACAAAGAGGGAGCAGAGGCAGCGCCGCAGCACAAGGCAAGACCACTATGGCCCAAATGTGGCAAAGTTTTGTGTGTCCACCACAATTGTCTACACCATCAGCGACGCCTCGAGTCAGCAGGAGGCAACGCTTCCGTCAGATGGTGTCAGACTACATGTCTTGCCCTGTCGCTGTACTCCCAGATGGCTCTTCCCCCTTCAAGTTTTGGGTCTCTAAGCTGGATACATGGCCAGAGCTTAGCCAGTATGCATTGGAGGTGCTGGCTTGCCCTGCTGCCAGTGTATTATCGGAATGTGTCTTTAGTGCCGCAGGTGGTGTACTAACAGACCGTCGCACGCGACTATCTTCCGATAATGTTGACCGGCTGACTTTTCTGAAAATGAACAAGGCCTGGATCTCCAAAGACTTTGCCATTCCTCTTACAGACTAAATTAGTGGTTGGCAACTGTATCCAGGTCTGCTGGTGTGTTCATTTTTCTACCACCTGAACTATAATCCCTTTGCTTCAACACAGCCAGTTGTCGCTCAGATGTGTCGTCTGCACAGAGAAACACACTAGCTCCTGTGTTAGTGGGGTTCAGTAATGCCAGCTGATCCCCTGCTGTGTGGACAGCAAAGTCACCAGCTCCATCAACATTCAAACCACTACTGATTTTTAACCGTGCCCAACTTAGGTCTCTGGCTCCACTGTCTCTACTATTTCCCCTGACCTCCAACCCCGCCATCTACATCTCTGAAGTGGCGTCAGCACAATCTACACTTGTTCCTGTGTTCCTGTGGCTCAGTCCCATCAGTTTATCCCCTGATGTGTGTCCAGCAAGGTCTCCTGCTCTGTCCACATTCCCATAACCAGTAGTGGGAATGAGGACAGAGCTGGCGAACTTGCCGGACAAACATCAGGGGATCAACTGACGGGACTGAGCACCAGTAACACAGGAACAAGTGTAGATTGTGCTGACGCCACTTCAGAGATGTAGCTGGCGGGGTTGGAGGCCAGGGTAAATAGTAGAGACAGTGGAGCCAGAGGCCTAAGTGGAGCATGGTTAGAATCAGTAGTAGTCCACAACCTCCATAAAAACCACTGCCCATTGGCCTCTGCATGCGGCATGCGTAATCCTGGGCTCCAACAGCTTCAGTTGGTGTTCAGAAGTGTCGTCTCCACAGAGCCAAACACATTCGTTAGAGTGTTAGTGGGGTTCAGCACTGCCAGCTGTTCCCCTGCTGTGGAGATGGCAAGTCTCCTGCTGCCTTCACCTGCCAAAATCCAGTAGGCCCCAGCCTGCTCCTCGCCTAATCCTGGGCTCCAACAGCGTCAGTTGGTGTTCAGAAGTGTCGTCTCCACAGAGCCAAACACCTTCGTTAGAGTGTTAGTGGGGTTCAGCACTGCCAGCTGTTCCCCTGCTGTGGAGATGGCAAGTCTCCTGCTGCCTTCACCTGCCAAAATCCAGTAGGCCCCAGCCTGCTCCTCGCCTAACCCTGGGCTCCAACAGCGTCAGTTGGTGTTCAGAAGTGTCGTCTCCACAGAGCCAAACACCTTCGTTAGAGTGTTAGTGGGGTTCAGCACTGCCAGCTGTTCCCCTGCTGTGGAGATGGCAAGTCTCCTGCTGCCTTCACGTGCCAAAATCCAGTAGGCCACAGCCTGCTCCTCGCCTAATCCTGGGCTCCAACAGCGTCAGTTGGTGTTCAGAAGTGTCGTCTCCACAGAGCCAAACACATTCGTTAGAGTGTTAGTGGGGTTCAGCACTGCCAGCTGTTCCCCTGCTGTGGAGATGGCAAGTCTCCTGCTGCCTTCACCTGCCAAAATCCAGTAGGCCCCAGCCTGCTCCTCGCCTAATCCTGGGCTCCAACAGCGTCAGTTGGTGTTCAGAAGTGTCGTCTCCACAGAGCCAAACACCTTCGTTAGAGTGTTAGTGGGGTTCAGCACTGCCAGCTGTTCCCCTGCTGTGGAGATGGCAAGTCTCCTGCTGCCTTCACCTGCCAAAATCCAGTAGGCCCCAGCCTGCTCCTCGCCTAATCCTGGGCTCCAACAGCGTCAGTTGGTGTTCAGAAGTGTCGTCTCCACAGAGCCAAACACATTCGTTAGAGTGTTAGTGGGGTTCAGCACTGCCAGCTGTTCCCCTGCTGTGGAGATGGCAAGTCTCCTGCTGCCTTCACCTGCCAAAATCCAGTAGGCCCCAGCCTGCTCCTCGCCTAATCCTGGGCTCCAACAGCGTCAGTTGGTGTTCAGAAGTGTCGTCTCCACAGAGCCAAACACCTTCGTTAGAGTGTTAGAGGGGTTCAGCACTGCCAGCTGTTCCCCTGCTGTGGAGATGGCAAGTCTCCTGCTGCCTTCACCTGCCAAAATCCAGTAGGCCCCAGCCTGCTCCTCGCCTAATCCTGGGCTCCAACAGCGTCAGTTGGTGTTCAGAAGTGTCGTCTCCACAGAGCCAAACACCTTCGTTAGAGTGTTAGTGGGGTTCAGCACTGCCAGCTGTTCCCCTGCTGTGGAGATGGCAAGTCTCCTGCTGCCTTCACCTGCCAAAATCCAGTAGGCCCCAGCCTGCTCCTCGCCTAATCCTGGGCTCCAACAGCGTCAGTTGGTGTTCAGAAGTGTCGTCTCCACAGAGCCAAACACCTTCGTTAGAGTGTTAGTGGGGTTCAGCACTGCCAGCTGTTCCCCTGCTGTGGAGATGGCAAGTCTCCTGCTGCCTTCACCTGCCAAAATCCAGTAGGCCCCAGCCTGCTTCTCGCCTAATCCTGGGCTCCAACAGCGTCAGTTGGTGTTCAGAAGTGTCGTCTCCACAGAGCCAAACACCTTCGTTAGAGTGTTAGTGGGGTTCAGCACTGCCAGCTGTTCCCCTGCTGTGGAGATGGCAAGTCTCCTGCTGCCTTCACGTGCCAAAATCCAGTAGGCCACAGCCTGCTCCTCGCCTAATCCTGGGCTCCAACAGCGTCAGTTGGTGTTCAGAAGTGTCGTCTCCACAGAGCCAAACACATTCGTTCAAGTGTTAGTGGGGTTCATCATTGCCAGCTGATCCCCTGCTGTGGAGATGGCAGTCTCTCCTGCTGTCTCCGCATTACAAAGACAGTAGGCCTCTGCCTACACCCTCCTATTTCCTGGGCTTCAACACAGCCAGTTGTAGTTCGGAAGTGCCGTCCACACGGAAAGAGATACTTGCTCCCGTGTCTCAGTGGGGTTCAGTAACGTCAGCTGATCCCCTGCTGTGTGGATGGCAGTCTCTCCTGCTGTCACCTCATTCAAAATACAGTAGGCCTCTGCCTACACCCTCCTATTTCCTGGGCTTCAACACAGCCAGTTGTAGTTCGGAAGTGCCGTCCACACGGAAAGAGATACTTGCTCCCGTGTCTCAGTGGGGTTCAGTAATGTCAGCTGATCCCCTGCTGTGTGGATGGCAAAGTCTCCTGCTGCCTACACAGTCGTACCACTACTGATTTTTAACCGTGCTCCAATTAGGCCTGTGGCTCCACTGTCTCTCGTATTTCCCCTGTCCTCCAACCCTGCCAGTTACAGCTCCGAAGTGGCGTCTGCACAATCCACACTTGTTCCTGTGTTACAGGTGTTCAGTCCGGTCAGTTAATCCCCTGATGTGTGTCCGGCAATGTCGCCTGCTCTGTCCACATTCCCATTATGGGAATGTGGACAGAGCAGGCGACATTGCCGGACACACATCAGGGGATTAACTGACCGGACTGAACACCTGTAACACAGGAACAAGTGTGGATTGTGCAGACGCCACTTCGGAGCTGTAACTGGCGGGGTTGGAGGACAGGGGAAATACGAAAATCAGTGAAGCCACAGGCCTAAGTGGAGCTTGGTTCAAATTAGTAGTCTACAACCGATCTTAAAATTTCTTCAATGCAGCCTAAGCCTGCTCCGTGCTTGTCCCTGGGCTTTAACACAGCCAGTTGTTGCTCGGAAGTGCCGTCTTCACAGAGTAAAACACTAGCTCCTGTGTTTGTGGGGTTCAGTAACGTCAGCTGTTCCCCTGCTGTTTTGATGGCAATCTGTCCTGCTGCCTCCCAATTGACAGCACATCAGGCCTCAGCCTGCTAAGTGCTTGTCCTGGGCTCCAACATCGCCAGTTGCTGCTCATAACTGACTTTGGCACGGGTACTCCCTCCTGCCCAGCTTGGTTCCAGCCCTGCCTGCTGTTTCCGGGAAGTGTCAATGTCAGTTTGCCACCCCAAGTTGCCATGTCGTGTTGCGGTTGGGTTAGCCGAGGCTAGGGTGCCAGCAGTTTAGGTGCTTCCTATGTGGACTTTGGGTTCTGGTAAGAAAGGTTTGTTCCATAGTGCCAGTAGGACAAGCACCCCCTGTAGGACTGTGTGATTCGGTAACTGCGGCCAGCTTGCGGCATGCCAACTTTGCTTTTCAGGGGTAACTTCTGATACCCCTCCGGGTTCCAGCACCGTCAGCTGGTTCTCATCAGAGCCTTTGGCCTAGGTGCCTCCATCTCGGTATCCGAGTTCCGGCAACGTCTGCTGGTCCTTGGTAGTGCTTTGTAGCACAGGTACCTCCTGCTTAGTAACCGGGTTCCAGCACCGTCAGCTGGTCCTCAGTTGTGCCATTGGCTCTTATTCCTTCTGCTGCCCCTCCGGGTGCCAGCACTGTCAGCTGGTCCTCGCTATTTCCATTTGCTCTTGCAGCTTATGCTACCCCTCCGGGTTCCAGCACCGTCAGCTGGTTCTCGTCAGAGCCTTTGGCCTAGGTGCCTCCATCTCGGTATCCGAGTTCCGGCAACGTCTGCTGGTCCTTGGTAGTGCTTTGTAGCACAGGTACCTCCTGCTTAGTAACCGGGTTCCAGCACCGTCAGCTGGTCCTCGGTTGTGCCATTGGCTCTTATTCCTTCTGCTGCCCCTCCAGGTGCCAGCACTGTCAGCTGGTCCTCGCTATTTCCATTTGCTCTTGCAGCTTATGCTACCCCTCCGGGTTCCAGCACCGTCAGCTGGTTCTCGTCAGAGCCTTTGGCCTAGGTGCCTCCATCTCGGTATCCGAGTTCCGGCAACGTCTGCTGGTCCTTGGTAGTGCTTTGTAGCACAGGTACCTCCTGCTTAGTAACCGGGTTCCAGCACCGTCAGCTGGTCCTCGGTTGTGCCATTGGCTCTTATTCCTTCTGCTGCCCCTCCGGGTGCCAGCACTGTCAGCTGGTCCTCGCTATTTCCATTTGCTCTTGCAGCTTATGCTACCCCTCCGGGTTCCAGCACCGTCAGCTGGTTCTCGTCAGAGCCTTTGGCCTAGGTGCCCCCATCTCGGTATCCGAGTTCCGGCAACGTCTGCTGGTCCTTGGTAGTGCTTTGTAGCACAGGTACCTCCTGCTTAGTAATCGGGTTCCAGCACCGTCAGCTGGTCCTCGGTTGTGCCATTGGCTCTTATTCCTTCTGCTGCCCCTCCGGGTGCCAGCACTGTCAGCTGGTCCTCGCTATTTCCATTTGCTTTTGCAGCTTCTGCCAACCCTCCGGGTTCCAGCACCGTCAGCTGGTTCTCGTCAGAGCCTTTGGCCTAGGTGCCTCCATCTCGGTATCCGAGTTCCGGCAACGTCTGCTGGTCCTTGGTAGTGCTTTGTAGCACAGGTACCTCCTGCTTAGTAATCGGGTTCCAGCACCGTCAGCTGGTCCTCGGTAGTGCCATTGGCTCTTGTTCCTTCTGCTGCCCCTCCGGGTGCCAGTACCGTCAGCTGGTTCAAGAGGACAAAGAACAGGAAGACAACCACCAAGATGCAGAACAACAAGAGAGAGAAGACAAAGAAGCATAAAAAAAACAAAGCAGAAGAACATTAAGCATAAGACTAATACTCTGAGCAAATGATATTATCTTATTTATAAGCAGAAGAAGACTAAGCAGTGTATGGGGGTGAGTCCGTTCCTCCTCGTGGTGCCCCTGGAAAAGGCCTGCTGCTGCAGGCCAAACTGAACGCGGACAAATCCTGTTGTAAATCTTTTGTGACAGGCACAACGGAAGGTGTAAACTTCTAACTTTTCTAGATAACAACTACAGGAATGCCTGACACAAACAAGAATATGATGAAGAAGAATAGGAAGAAGATGAAGAAGCTGAATATGTAGAATAATAATTGTTGAATAAGAAGAATATGAAGAATGTAAGAAAAGGAAGAAGAAGAAGAAGAAGAAGAAGAAGAAGAAGAAGAAGAAGAAGAAGAAGAAGAAGAAGAAGAAGAAGAAGAAGAAGAAGAAGAAGAAGAAGAAGAAGAAGAAGAAGAATGTAAAAAAAGGAAGTAGAAGAAGAAGAATGTAAAAAAAGGAATAAGAAGAAGAATGTAAAAAAAGGAAGTAGAAGAAGAAGAAGAAGAATGTAAAAAAAGGAAGTAGAAGAAGAAGAAGAAGAATGTAAAAAAAGGAAGTAGAAGAAGAAGAAGAAGAATGTAAAAAAAGGAAGTAGAAGAAGAAGACATACATGTCTGGCAAAATATAAATGAGGCTAACATAGTCAATATCTTTGTAACTCCTAACATCTTTAAAAAAAAAGTTTAATTCCTGCTATTCCATTTGATTGGGCTAAACCTCTATGGCTTTAATGTCTCCTCCACCTCCCACAATACATTCTACATTATTCTTAGTTGTTTTTCTTCATGTAGAATTAACCTACAAGGAAAGAAAGGGTTTTTTTTAATTCCGATATTTTGGCCCCATTGACTTGCATTGGTTCCCGGTATCGGAATCGGCGATACCGATACTTTTTTTAAAGATCGGCCGATCCATTCCGATCCGATATTTTCAAGTATCGGCTGGTATCGCTCAACTCTACTGATCATACATCGTTACGGGGACAATGTGGTTGCACTGATTATACATCTCTTTAGGGATAAGTTGGAGGCACTGATCATCCATTTCTGCAGGGATGAGGTTGTGGCACTGATCATACAGCTCTGCAGGGATGAGGCAGTGGCAGTAATCATACAGCTCTGCAGGGGCGAGGTGGTGGCACTGATCATACTTCTTTGTGGCGACTAGGTGGTGGTACAGATCATACAGCTTTGCAGGGATGTGTTGGCAGTACTGGTCATACTGCTCTGCAGGGAATAGATGGTGGCACTGATCATACGGTTCTGATGATATTGGAGACTGCGGACAGACAGTCACTGGCGTTCTGTATTACAGAGGGGTAAGGTCGGGGGAAGACGTATACAGTTGTGTGTCATCAGCATAAAGATGGTACCGAAAGCCAAATTTGCTGATGGTCTGTCCAATTGGGGCTGTATAGAGAGAGAAGAGATGGGGGCCAAGGACTGAGCCCTGAGGTACCCAGACAGCAAGAGGAAGAGGAAATGAAGTGGAGCCAGAGAACAAAACACTGAAGAACTCTGCAGGGACGAGGTGGTGGCACCGATCATACAGGTCAGCAGGGACGAGGTGGTGGCACTCATTATAGAACTCTGCAGGGATGAAGTGGTGGCACTGATCATACAGCTCTGCGGGGGAGGAGGAGGTGGCACTGATCATACAGGAAAAAAATGGGGGACGGGGTATAACATGCAGATGGAGAGCACATTGATGCTGGAAAGAGCCTTTGTGTTGCAGTCAGGTGAGCAGGACAGATCTAAGCTCTCTCCCCACGGATCCAGCGGGCTAGCTGGATATCTTTGGGCATGATGGTGACCCTCTTAGCGTGGATCGCGCACAGATTTGTGTCCTCAAACAGCCAAGATGGTGGACTGATCATACAGCTCTGTAGTGACGAGGTGGTGGCACTGATCATGCAGTTCTGCAGGGAGGAGTTGGTGGCACTGATCATACAGCTCTGCAGGGAGGAGTTGGTGGCACTGATCATACAGCTCTGTGCTGACCAACTGGTGGCACTGATCATGCAACTTTGCGGTGACAAGGTGATGGCACTGATTATACAGTTCTGCGGTGACAAGGTGCTGGCACTGATCATACAGGTCTGAAGGGAAAAGGAGGTGACACTGAACATACAGCTCAGCGCGGACAAGGTGGTGGCACTGATCAGACAGCTCTACAGGGAGGAGGTGGTGGCACTGATCATACAGCTCTGTGCTGACCAACTGGTGGCACTGATCATGCAACTTTGCGGTGACAAGGTGATGGCACTGATTATACAGTTCTGCGGTGACAAGGTGGTGGCACTGATCATACAGGTCTGAAGGGAAAAGGAGGTGACACTGAACATACAGCTCAGCACGGACAAGGTGGTGGCACTGATCAGACAGCTCTACAGGGAGGAGGTTTTGGCACTGAACATCCTGGTTTGCAGGGATAAGGTAGTGGCTCTGATCATACAGCTCTGCAGGTATGAGGTGGTGGCACTGAAGATTCAGCTCTGCAGGGATGAGGTGGTTGCAATGATCATACAGCTCTGTGGGGACAAGGTTGTGTCACTGATCTTACAGCTCGGCAGGGAGTATGTGGTGGCATTGATCATTCAGCTCTGTGTGGATAAGATGGTGGCACTGATAATGCAGCTCTGCAGGGAAGAGGTGGTGACACTGATCATACAGCTCTGCAAGGACGAGGTGTTGGCACTGATCATACAGCTTTGCGGGGACAATGTGGTTGCACTCATTATACATCTCTTTAGGGATAAGTTGGAGGCACTGATCATGCAGTTATGCAGGGATGAGGTTGTGGCACTGATCATACAGCTCTGCAGGTATGAGTTAGTGGCACTGATCATACAGCTCTGAAGGGATGAGGTAGTGGCACAGATCACACAGCTCTGCAGGGATGAGGATGTGGCACTGATCATACAGCTCTGCGGGGACAAGGTGGTGACACTGATAATATACCTCTGCGGCGACAAGGTGGTGGTACTGATCATACAGCTCTGCAGAGAGGAGGTGGTGGCACTGATCATACAGCTCTGAAGGGAATAGGTGGTGGCACTGATCATAAAGTTCTGCAGTGACGAGTTGGTGGCACTAATCATACTGCTTTGCAGGGAGGAGGTGGTGGCACTGATCATACAGCTTTGCGTGGACAAGGTGGTGGCACTGATCATATAGCTCTGAGGGGATGACGTGGTGGACTGATCAAATAGCTCTGCAGGGATTAGGTGGTGGCAATGATCATACAGCTCTGCAAGGAGTAGGCGGTGGCACTGATCTTACAGCTCTGTGCTGACCAACTGGTGGCACTGATCATACAACTTTGTGGTGACAAGGTGGTGGCACTGATTATACAGTTCTGCGGCTACAAGGTGGTGGCACTGATCATACAGCTCTGCAGTGACGAGGTTGTGGCAATGATCATGCAGTTCTGCAGGGATGATTCAGTAGCACAGATCATACAGCCCTGCAGGGATGAAAGGGTGGCACTGATCATACAGCTCTGCAGGGAAAAGTTGGTGACACTGATCATACACCTTTGTGGCGACAAGGTGATGGTACTGATCATACAGCTCTGCAAGGACCAGGTGGTGGCACTGATCATAAAGCTCTGCAGGGATGAGGTGGTGGCACTGATCATACAGCTCTGCAGAGAGGAGGTGGTGGCACTGATCATACACCTCTGCGGGGACAAGGTGGTGACACTGATTATACACGTCTGTGGCGACAAGGTGCTGGTACTGATCATACAGCTCTGCAGGGAGGAGGTGGTGGCACTGATCATACACCTCTGCAGCAACAAGGTGGTGGTACTGATCATACAGCTCTGCGGGGACAAGATGGTGGCACTGATCATAAAGCTCTGCAGGGATGATGTGGTGGCACTGATCATACAGGTCTGCAGGGATGAGATAGTGGCTCAGATCATACAGCTCTACAGGGACGAGGAGGTGGCACTGATCATACACCTCTGCGGGGACAAGGTGGTGACACTGATTATACACGTCTGTGGCGACAAGGTGCTGGTACTGATCATACAGCTCTGCAGGGAGGAGGTGGTGGCACTGATCATACAGCTCTGAAGGGAATAGGCGGTGGCACTGATCATAAAGTTCAGCAGTAACGAGGTGGTGGCACTAATCATACTGCTTTGCAGGGAGGAGGTGGTGGCACTGATTATACAGCTTTGCAGGGAGGAGATGGTGGCACTGATCATACAGCTCTGCAGGGAGTAGGTGGTGGCACTGATCATACAGCTCTCCCGGGACAATTTGATGGCACTGATCATACAGCTCTGCTCGGACAAAGTGTTGGCACTTATGATACAGCTTTGTTGGGACAAGGTGGTGGCACTGATCATACAGCTCTGCAGTGACGAGGTCGTGGCACTGATCATGCAGTTCTGCAGGGATGATTCAGTAGCACAGATCATACAGCCCTGCAGGGATGAAGTGGTGGCACTGATCATACAGCTCTGCAGGGAAAAGTTGGTGACACTGATCATACACCTCTGTGGCGACAAGGTGGTGGTACTGATCATACAGCTCTGCAAGGACCAGGTGGTGGCACTGATCATAAAGCTCTGCAGGGGTGAGGTGGTGGCACTGATCATACAGCTCTGCAGAGAGGAGGTGGTGGCACTGATTATACAGCTTTACAGGGAGGAGATGGTGGCACTGATCATACAGCTCTGTGTGGACAATTTGATGGCACTGATCATACAGCTCTGCTCGGACAAAGTAGTGGCACTTATGATACAGCTTTGCGGGGACAAGGTGGTGGCACTGAACATATAGCTCAGCGTGGACAAGGTGGTGGCTCTGATCTTAAAGCTCTACAAGGATTAGGTGGAGGTACTAATCATACAGCTCTGCAGGGAGGAGGTGGTGGCACTGATCATACAGCTCTGCGGGGACAAGATGGTGGCACTAATCATAAAGCTCTGCAGGGATGAGGTGGTGGCACTGATCATACAGCTTTGCGTGGACAAGGTGGTGGCACTGATCATGTAGCCCTGAGCGGAGGACGTGGTGGCACTGATCATACAGTTCTGCAAGGAAAAAATAACTCAAAGATGGATGGGAATGAGAAATCCCACAGGATAAAAAAGATGCTACATGAATGATAAAAATAATAACAATGATAATAATAAATGGCACAATTTTTATTTTTTTAAATAAAGATGCCTTTATTAAAATATTGACACAACAATTAAGTGCATAAAAAAAAAAAAAAAAAAAAAAATTATATATATATATATATATATATATATATATATATATATATATATATATTAGAGTATCCAATCACATTAGCCATGTGTTTATGGATAATGGAAAAACCAATCCATATCAAAAAGGCTTAATTAATGAACCAGGTACAAAAATGCATATATATAGTGACACAAGGATAATTACATAAAAAGAAAATAAATATATGTATAATGAATGTGCCCAAAGTGCAGAGGTGCAGCTGTGCAAAAAATTCAAATCGCACTAAGGCGTGTGCAACAAAACACAAAGTGTAAAATACCTGTAAGCCGATTGACGCTATGTGAGTTGTATAAGAACATGCCCCGACGGGCGTTTCGGAAATAAATCTCCTTCGTCAGGTGGATAGATACGCCTGCAAGGAGTAGGCGGTGGCACTGATCATACAGCTCTGCGGGGACTAGGTGGTGGCACTGATCATACAGCTTTGCGGTGGCAATGTGGTGGCACTGATTATACAGTTCTGAGGCGACAAGGTGGTGACACTGATCATACAGCTCTGCATGGAAAGGTGGTGGCACTGAACAAACAGCTCTGCAGGGAAAAGGTGGTGGCACTGAACATACAGCTCAGCGGGGACTAGGTGGTGGCACTGATCATACAGCTTTGCGGTGGCAATATGGTGGCACTGATTATACAGTTCTGCGGCGACAAGGTGTTGACACTGATCATACAGCTCTGCATGGAAAGGTGGTGGCACTGAACATACAGCTCAGCGCGGACAAGGTGGTGGCACTGATGAGACAGCTCTACAGGGAGGAGGTGGTGGCACTGAACATACTTGTTTGCCGGGATGAGGTAGTGGCACTGATTATACAGCTCTGCAGGGATGAGGTGGCGGCACTGAAGATACAGGTCTGCAGGGATGAGTTGGTTGCACTGATCATAAGGATCTGCAGAGACAAGGTTGTGTCAATAATCTTAAAGCTCTGCAGGGATGAGGTGGTGGCACTGTTCATACAGTTCTGCAGGGAGGAGGTGGTGGCACTGATCATACAGCTCTGTGTGGATAAGATGGTGGCAATGATCATACAGCTCTGCAGGGAGGAGGTGGTGGCACTGATCATACAGCTCAGCGCGGACAAGGTGGTGGCACTGATCAGACAGCTCTACAGGGAGGAGGTGGTGGCACTGAACATACTTGTTTGCCGGGATGAGGTAGTGGCACTGATTATACAGCTCTGCAGGGATGAGGTGGCGGCACTGAAGATACAGGTCTGCAGGGATGAGTTGGTTGCACTGATCATAAGGATCTGCAGAGACAAGGTTGTGTCAATAATCTTAAATCTCTGCAGGGATGAGGTGGTGGCACTGTTCATACAGTTCTGCAGGGAGGAGGTGGTGGCACTGATCATACAGTTCTGTGTGGATAAGATGGTGGCAATGATCATACAGCTCTGCAGGGAGGAGGTGGTGGCACTGATCATACAGCTCAGCGCGGACAAGGTGGTGGCACTGATCAGACAGCTCTACAGGGAGGAGGTGGTGGCACTGAACATACTTGTTTGCCGGGATGAGGTAGTGGCACTGATTATACAGCTCTGCAGGGATGAGGTGGCGGCACTGAAGATACAGGTCTGCAGGGATGAGTTGGTTGCACTGATCATAAGGATCTGCAGAGACAAGGTTGTGTCAATAATCTTAAAGCTCTGCAGGGATGAGGTGGTGGCACTGTTCATACAGTTCTGCAGGGAGGAGGTGGTGGCACTGATCATACAGCTCTGTGTGGATAAGATGGTGGCAATGATCATACAGCTCTGCAGGGAGGAGGTGGTGGCACTGATCATACAGCTCTGTGTGGATAAGATGGTGGCAATGATCATACAGCTCTACAGGGAGGAGGTGGTGGCACTGAACATACTTGTTTACAGGGATGAGGTAGTGGCACTGATCATACAGCTCTGCAGGGATGAGGTGGTGGCACTGACGATACAGCTCTGCAGGGATGAGGTGGTTGCACTGATCATACAGCTCTTTGGGGAGGAGGCGGTGGCACTGATCATAAGGCTCTGCAGGGACAAGGTTGTGTCACTGATCTTACAGCTCTGCATGGATGAAGTGGTGGCACTGATCATACAGTTCTGCAGGGAGGAGGTGGTGGCACTGATCACACAGCTCTGCAGGGAGTAGGTTGTGGCACTGATAATACAGCTCTGTGTGGCTAAGATGGTGGCACTGATCATACAGCTCTGCAGGGAGGAGTTGGTGGCACTGATCATACAGCTCTGCAGGGAAGAGGAGGTGACACTTATCATACAGATCTGCAAGGATGAGGTGTTGGCACTGATCATACAGCTTTGCGGGGACAATGTGGTTGCACTGATCACAGCCTTGCGCAGACAAGGTGGTGGCACTGATCATACATCTTTACGGGGACAATGTGGTTGTACTGATTATACATCTCTTTAGGGATAAGTTGGAGGCACTGATCATGTGGTTCTGCAAGGATGAGGTTGTGGCACTGATCATACAGCTCTGCAGAGAGGAGGTGGTGGCACTGATCATACAGCTCTGTGTGGACAATTTGATAGCACTGATCATACATCTCTGCTCGGACAAAGTGGTGGCACTTATGATACAGCTTTGCGGGGACAAGGTGGTGGCACTGAACATATAGCTCAGCATGGACAAGGTGGTGGCTCTGATCTTATAGCTTTGCAAGGATGAGGTGGAGGTACTAATCATACTGCTCTGCAGGGAAGAGGTGGTGGCACTGATTATACAGCTCAGCGCAGACAAGGTGGTGGCACTGATCAGACAGCTCTACAGGAAGGAGGTGGTGGCACTGAAAATACTTGTTTGCCGGGATGAGGTAGTGGCACTGATTATACAGCTCTGCAGGGGTGAGGTGGTGGCACTGAAGATACAGTTCTGCAAGGATGAGGTGGTTGCACTGATCATAAGTCTCTGCAGGGACAAGGTTGAGTCACTGATCTTAAAGCTCTGCAGGGATGAGGTGGTGGCACTGATCATACAGTTCTGCGGGGAGGAGGTGGTGGCATTGATCATACAGCTCTGCAGGGAGGAGGTGGTGGCACTGATCATACAGCTCTGTGTGGATAAGATGGTGGCAATGATCTTGCAGCTCTGCAGGGAGGAGTTGGTGGCACTGATCAAACAGCTCTGCAAGGATGAGGTGTTGGCACTGATCATACAGCTTTGCGGGGACAATGTGGTTGCACTGATTATATATCTCTTTCGGGATAAGTTGGAGGCACTGATCATGCGGTTCTGCAGGGATGAGGTTGTGGCACTGATCATACAGCTCTGAGGGGACAAGGTGGTGGTACTGATCATACAGCTCTGCAGGGAGGAGGTGGTGGCGCTGAACATACAGCACTGCAGGGAAAGGTGGTGGCACTGAACATACAGCTCAGCGTGGACAAAGTGGTGGTACTGATCAGACAGCTCTACAGGGAGGAGTTGGTGGCACTGAACATACAGCACTGCAGGGAAAGGTGGTGGCACTGAACATACAGCTCAGCACGGACATAGTGGTGGTACTGATAAGACAGCTCTACAGGGAGGAGGTGGTGGCACTGAACATACTTGTTTGCAGGGATGAGGTAGTGTCACTGATCTTACAGCTCTGCAGGGATGAGGTGGTGGCACTGAAGATACAGCTCTGCAGGGATGAGGTGGTTGCACTGATCATACAGCACTGTGGTGAGGAGGCGGTGGCACTGACCATAAGGCTCTGCAGGGACAAGGTTGTGTCACAGATCTTACAGCTCTGCAGGGATGAGGTGGTGGCACTAATTATACAGTTCAGCAGGGAGGAGGTGGTGGCACTGATCATACAGCTCTTCAGGGAGGAGGTGGTGGCACTGAACACACAGCTCTGCAGGGAGAAGTTGGTGGCACTGATCATACAGCTCTGCAGGGAAGAGGTGGTGACACTGATCATACACCTCTGCGGCCACAAGGTGGTGGTACTGATCATACAGCTCTGCAGGGAGGAGGTGGTGGCACTGATCACACTGCTCTGAAGGGAATAGGTGGTGGCACTGATCATACAGTTCTGCAGTGACGAGGTGGTGGCACTAACCATACAGTTCTGAAGTGACGAGGTGGTGGCACTAATCATACAGCTTTGCAGGAATGAGGTAGTGGCACAGATCGTACAGCTCTGCAGGGAAGAGGTGGTGACACTGATCATACAGTTTTGCAAGGATGAGGTATGGCACTGATCATACAGCTTTGCGGGGACAATGTGGTTGCACTGATTATATATATCTTTAGGGATAAGTTGGAGGCACTGATCATGCGGTTCTGCAGGGATGAGGTTGTGGCACTGATCATACAGCTCTGCGGGGACAAGGTGGTGACACTGATCATACACCTCTGCGGCGACAAGGTGGTGGTACTGATCATACAGCTCAACAGGGAGGAGGTGGTGGCACTGATCTTACAGCTCAACAGGGAGGAGGTGGTGGCACTAACCATACAGTTCTGAAGTGACGAGGTGGTGGCACTAATCATACAGCTTTGCAGGAATGAGGTAGTGGCACAGATCGTACAGCTCTGCAGGGAAGAGGTGGTGACACTGATCATACAGTTTTGCAAGGATGAGGTGTGGCACTGATCATACAGCTTTGCGGGGACAATGTGGTTGCACTGATTATATATATATCTTTAGGGATAAGTTGGAGGCACTGATCATGCGGTTCTGCAGGGATGAGGTTGTGGCACTGATCATACAGCTCTGCGGGGACAAGGTGGTGACACTGATCATACACCTCTGCGGCGACAAGGTGGTGGTACTGATCATACAGCTCAACAGGGAGGAGGTGGTGGTACTGATCATACAGCTCAACAGGGAGGAGGTGGTGGCACTGATCATACAGCTCTGAAGGGAATAGGTGGTGGCACTGATCATACAGCTCTGCAGGGAATAGATGGTGGCACTGATCATACGGTTCTGATGATATTGGAGACTGCGGGCAGACAGTCACTGGCGTTCTGTATTACAGAAGGGTAAGGTCGGGGGAAGACGTATACAGTTGTGTGTCATCAGCATAAAGATGGTACCGAAAGCCAAATTTGCTGATGGTCTGTCCAATTGGGGCTGTATAGAGAGGGAAGAGATGGGGGCCAAGGACTGAGCCCTGAGGTACCCAGACAGCAAGAGGAAGAGGAGATGAAGTGGAGCCAGCGAACAAAACACTGAAGAACTCTGCAGGGACGAGGTGGTGGCACCGATCATACAGGTCAGCAGGGACGAGGTGGTGGCACTCATTATAGAGCTCTGCCTGGATGAAGTGGTGGCACTGATCATACACCTCTGCAGCGACAAGGTGGTGGTACGGATCATACAGCTCTGCGAGGACCAGGTGGTGGCACTGATCATAAAGCTCTGCAGAGAGGAGGTGGTGGCACTGATTAGACAGCTTTGCAGGGAGGAGATGTTGGCTGTTGTGAGTTCATTTTCCCCTTCACTACTGAGGCCCAATGAACTCCCTCTTCTGGTAAAGAAAGGTAGTGAGCCTGATTATCAAACACCTGAGCCTAATGATGATGACTGGCTGGTGGAGTTACTGACTGGATATAAGGCCGCCGACGCCCTTCTGCCCTGCGGGTGATTTCTCTGTGGGATCCTTGGAAACCAGTCTGAATTCCTGGTCTTCTAAAGCTAAGTTTTCTGCTCGGCTTTTTGCATTTGTGCTTTGACTTTGTTTTGCTTTGTTTTTCTGGATTTCTGCCATTCCCTGCTGGGGTGAGCTGAATTCCTTTAGCTCTGTCTTCTGAAAATACCTGAGTGCTGATTTAGTTTTTGAAGCCTAGCTGCTTCAGGGTCTTTTTCCAAATCAGCTTGTTGGCTTATGTCTTTGATATGGTTTTGGCAGATTGCAGACAGCAACCTTCCTTTCCTGTTCTGTTTAGTTAGCTTGGGCCCCATCGTTTGCTCAGCCTATCTTTCTATTTGTGTGAGTGTTTTTTCATCTTGCTTCACCGTCATTATATGTTGGGGGCTGCCTTTTACTTTGGGGTCTGCTCTGGGGCAGTTTAGATTTCCTTTTCTGTCTTTAGGCTATTTAGCTCTCCGGCTGTGATCGAGGGGTCTAGGGCACCGTAGGAACCCCCCACGGCTGCTGCTAGTTTTGTTGATAGGTTCATGGGTCTGCAATCTGATAGTTGCCAACTTCTCTGGTTTTCTGGACGTAGCTTCTATTTTTGTGTCTGCCTCCTACGGTGACTCAATCATAACAGTTGGCACTGATCATACAGCTCTGCAGGGAGTAAGTGGTGGCACAGATCATACAGCTCTGCGGGGACAAAGTGGTGGCACTTATGTTACAGCTTTGCGGGGACAAGGTCGTGGCACTGATCATACAGCTCTGCAGGAAGGAGTTGGTGGCACTGAACATACAGCTCAGCGTGGACAAGGTGGTGGCACTGATCTTAAAGCTCTACAAGGATGAGGTGGTGGTACTAATCATACAGCTCTGCAGGGAGGAGGTGGTGGCACTGATCATACAGCTCTGCGGGGACAAGATGGTGGCACTGATGATAAAGCTCTGCAGGGATGATGTGGTGGCACTGATCGTACAGGTCTGCAGGGATGAGGTGGTAGCACTCATCATATAGCTCTGCAGGGACAAGGTGGTGGCACTGATCATACAGCTTTGCGCGGACAAGATGGTGGCACTGATCAAATAGCTCTGAGCGGATGACGTGGTGGCACTGATCAAATAGCTCTGCAGGGATTAGGTGGTGGCACTGATCATACAGCTCTGCAAGGAGTAGGCGGTGGCACTGATTCAACAGCTGTGAGAGGACTAGGTAGTGGTACTGATCATACAACTCTGTGCAGACCAACTGGTGGCACTGTTCATGCGGTGACAAGGTGGTGGCACTGATTATACAGTTCTGCGGCGACAAGGTGGTGGCACTGATCATACATGTCTGCAGGGAAAAGGTGGTGGCACTGTACATACAGATCAGCGCGGACAAGGTTGTGGCACTGATCAGACAGCTCTACAGGGAGGAGGTTGTGGCACTAAACATACTGGTTTGCAGGGATGAGGTAGTGGCACTGATCATACAGCTCTGCAGGTATGAGGTGGTGGCACTGAAGATACAGCTCTGCAGGGATGAGGTGGTTGCACTGATCATACAGCTCTGTGGGGAGGAGGCGGTGGCACTGATCATAAGGCTCTGCAGGGACAAGGTTGTGTCACTGATCTTATAGCTCTGCAGGGAGTAGGTGGTGGTATTGATCAAACAGCTCTGTGTGGATAAGATGGTGGCACTGATCATGCAGCTCTGCAGGTATGAGGTGGTGTCACTGATCATACAGCTCTGCAGGGAAGAGGTGGTGACACTGATCATACAGCTCTGCAAGGACGAGGTGTTGACACTGATCATACAGCTTTGCGGGGACAATGTGGTTGCACTGATTATACCTCTCTTTAGGGATAAGTTGGAGCCACTGATCATGCAGTTCTGCAGGGATGAGGTTGTGGCACTGATCATACAGCTCTGCAGGGATGAGTTAGTTGCACAGATCACACAGCTCTGCAGGGACGAGGAGGTGGCACTGATCATACAGCTCTGTGGGGACAAGGTGGTGGCACTGATAATACACCTCTGCGGCGACAAGGTGGTGGTACTGATCATACAGCTCTGCAGAGAGGAGGTGGTGACACTGATCATACAGCTCTGAAGAGAATAGGTGGTGGCATTGATCATAAAGTTCCGCAGTGACGACGTGGTGGCACTAATCATACTGCTTTGCAGGGAGGAGGTGGTGGAACTGACCATACAGCTCAGCAGGGAAAAGGTGGTGACACTGATCATAAAGCTCTGCAAGGATGAGGTGTTGGCACTGATCATACAGTTTTGCGGGGACAATGTGGTTGCACTGATCATACACCTCTGCGGCGACAAGGTGGTGGTACTGATCATACAGTTCTGCAGGGAGGAGTTGGTGGCACTGATCATACACCTCTGAAGGGAATAGGTGGTGGCACTGATCATACAGTTCTGCAGTGATGAGGTGGTGGCACTAATCATACAGCCCTGCAGGGACGAGGTGGTGGCACTGATCTTATAGCTCTGCGGGGACAAGGTGGTGACACTGATCATACACCTCTGCGGCGACATGGTGGTGATACGGATCATGCAGCTCTGCAGGGAGGAAATGGTGGCACTGATCATGCAGCTCTGCTCGGACAAAGTGGTGGCACTTATGTTACAGCTCAGCGTGAACAAGGTGGTGGCACTGATCTTAAAGCTCTACAAGGATGAGGTGATGGTTCTAATCATACAGCTTTGCAGGGAGGAGGTGGTGGCATTGATCATACAGCTCTGCGGGGACAAGATGGTGGCATTGATCATAAAGCTCTGCAGGGACGAGGTGGTGGCACTGATCATACAGCTTTGCGTGGACAAGGTGGTGGCACTGATCATATAGCTCTGAGGGGATGACGTGGTGGCACTGATCAAATAGCTCTGCAGGGATTAGGCGGTGACACTGATCATACAGCTCTGCGGGTACTAGGTGGTGGTACTGATCATACTGCTCTGTGCTGACCAACTGGTGGCACTGATCATACAACTTTGTGGTGACAAGGTGGTGGCACTGATTATACAATTCTGCGGCTACAAGGTGGTGGCACTGATCACACAGGTCTGCAGGGAAAAGGTGGTGGCACTGAACATACAGCTCAGCACGGACAAGGTGGTGGCACTGATCAGACAGCTCTACAGGGAGGAGGTTGTGGCACTGAACATACTAGTTTGCAGGGATGAGGTAGTGGCACTGATCATACAGCTCTGCAGGTATGAGGTGGTGTCACTGAAGATACAGCTGTGCAGGGATGAGGTGGTTGCACTGATCATGCAGCTCTGTGGGGAGGAGTTGGTGGCACTGATCATGCAACTCTGCAAGGACGAGGTGTTGGCACTGATCATACAGCTTTGCGGGGACAATGTGGTTGCACTGATTATACATCTCTTTAGGGACAAGTTGGAGGCACTGATCATGCGGTTCTGCAGGGATGAGGTTGTGGCACTGATCATACAGCTCTTCAGGGATGAGATAGTGGCTCAGATCATACAGCTCTGCAGGGACGAGGAGGTGGCACTGATCATACACCTCTGCGGGGACAATGTGGTGACACTGATTATACACGTCTGTGGCGACAAGGTGCTGGTACTGATCATACAGCTCTGCAGGGAGGAGGTGGTGGCACTGATCATAAAGTTCTGCAGTGACGAGGTGGTGGCACTAATCATACAGCTCAGCAGGGAGGAGGTGGTGGCACTGATCATACAGCTCAGCAGGGAGGAGGTAGTGGCACAGATCCTACAGACCTGCAGGGACAAGGTGGTGGCACTGATCATACAGCTTTGCGGGGACAATGTGGTTGCACTGATTATACATCTCATTAGGTATAAGTTGGAGGCACTGATCATGCGGTTCTGAAGGGATGAGGTTGTGGCACTGATCATACAGCTCTGCAGGGATGAGGTTGTGGCACAGATCATACAGCTCTGCAGGGATGAGGTAGTGGCACAGATCATACAGCTCTGCAGAGAGGAGATGGTGACACTGATTATACAGCTTTGCAGTGAGGATATGGTGGCACTGATCATACAGCTCTGCGGGGACAATTTGATGGCACTGATCATACAGCTCTGCTCGGACAAAGTGTTGGCACTTATGATACAGCTTTGTGGGGACAAGGTGGTGGCACTGATCATACAGCTCTGCAGTGACGAGGTCGTGGCACTGATCATGCAGTTCTGCAGGGATGATTCAGTAGCACAGATCATACAGCCCTGCAGGGATGAAGTGGTGGCACTGATCATACAGCTCTGCAGGGAAAAGTTGGTGACACTGATCATACACCTCTGTGGCGACAAGGTGGTGGTACTGATCATACAGCTCTGCAAGGACCAGGTGGTGGCATTGATCATAAAGCTCTGCAGGGATGAGGTGGTGGCACTGATCATACAGCTCTGCAGAGAGGAGGTGGTGGCACTGATTATACAGCTTTACAGGGAATAGATGGTGGCACTGATCATACAGCTCTGTGGGGACAATTTGATGGCACCGATCATACAGCTCTGCTCGGACAAAGTAGTGGCACTTATGATACAGCTTTGCGGGGACAAGGTGGTGGCACTGAACATATAGCTCAGCGTGGACAAGGTGGTGGCTCTGATCTTAAAGCTCTATAAGGATTAGGTGGAGGTACTAATCATACAGCTCTGCAGGGAGGAGGTGGTGGCCCTGATCATACAGCTCTGCGGGGACAAGATGGTGGCACTAATCATAAAGCTCTGCAGGGATGAGGTGGTGGCACTGCTCATACAGCTTTGCGTGGACAAGGTGGTGGCACTGATCATGTAGCCCTGAGCGGAGGACGTGGTGGCACTGATCATACAGCTCTGCAAGGAAAAAATAACTCGAAGATGGATGGGAATGAGAAATCCCACAGGATAAAAAAGATGCTACATGAATGATAAAAATAATAACAATGATAATAATAAATGGCACAATTTTTATTTTTTTAAATAAAGATGCCTTTATTAAAATATTGACACAACAATTAAGTGCATTAAAAAAAAAAAAATATATATATATATATAGATATATATTAGAGTATACAATCACATTAGCCATGTGTTTATGGATAATGGAAAACCAATCCATATCAAAAATTCTTAATTAATGAACCAGGTACAAAAATGCATATATATAGTGACACAAGGATAATTACATAAAAAGAAAATAAATATATGTATAATGAATGTGCCCAAAGTGCAGAGGTGCAGCTGTGCAAAAAATTCAAATCGCACTAAGGCGTGTGCAACAAAACACAAGGTGTAAAATACCTGTAAGCCGATTGACGCTACGTGAGTTGTATAAGAACATGCCCCCACGGGCGTTTCGGAAATAAATCTCCTTCGTCAGGTGGATAGATACGCCTGCAAGGAGTAGGCGGTGGCACTGATCATACAGCTCTGCAGGGACTAGGTGGTGGTAATGATCATACAGCTCTGTGCTGACCAACTGGTGGCACTGATCATACAGCTTTGCGGTGACAATGTGGTGGCACTGATTATACAGTTCGGCGGCGACAGGGTGGTGACACTGATCATACAGCTCTGCATGGAAAGGTGGTGGCACTGAACAAACAGCTCTGCAGGGAAAAGGTGGTGGCACTGAACATAAAGCTCAGCGCGGACAAGGTGGTGGCACTGATCAGACAGCTCTACAGGGAGGAGGTGGTGGCACTGAACATACTTGTTTGCCGGGATGAGGTAGTGGCACTGATTATACAGCTCTGCAGTGAGAGGTGGTGGCACTGAAGATACAGCTCTACAGGGATGAGGTGGTTGCACTGATCATAAGGATCTGCAGGGACAAGGTTGTGTCACTGATCTTACAGCTCTGCAGGGATGAGGTGGTGGCACTGATCATACAGTTCTGCAGGGAGGAGGTGGTGGCACTGATCATACAGCTCTGTGTGGATAAGATGGTGGCAATGATCATACAGCTCTGCAGGGAGGAGTTGGTGGCACTGATCATACAGCTCTGCAAGGATGAGGTGTTGGCACTGATCATACAGCTTTGCGGGGACAATGTGGTTGCACTGATTATATATCTCTTTAGGGATAAGTTGGAGGCACTGATCATGCGGTTCTGCAGGGAAAAGGTGGTGGCACTGAACATACAGCTCAGCGAGGACAAGGAGGTGGTACTGATCAGACAGCTCTACAGGGAGGAGGTGGTGGCACTGAACATACTTGTTTACAGGGATGAGGTAGTAGCACTGATCATACAGCTCTGCAGGGATGAGGTGGTGGCACTGATCATACAGCTCTTTGGGAAGGAGGCGGTGGCACTGATCATAAGGCTCTGCAGGGACCAGGTTGTGTCACTGATCTTACAGCTCTGCATGGATGAGGTGGTGGCACTGATCATACAGTTCTGCAGGGAGGAGGTGGTGGCACTGATCATACAGCTTTGCGGGGACAATGTGGTTGCACTGATTATATATGTCTTTAGGGATAAGTTGGAGGCACTGATCATGCGGTTCTGCAGGGATGAGGTTGTGGCACTGATCATACTGCTCTGCGGGGACAAGGTGGTGACACTGATCATACACCTCTGCGGCGACAAGGTGGTGGTACTGATCATACAGCTCTGCAGGGAGGAGGTGGTGGCACTGATCACACAGCTCTGAAGGGAATAGGTGGTGGCACTGATCATACAGCTCTGCAGGGAATAGATGGTGGCACTGATCATAGAGTTCTGATGATATTGGAGACTGCGGACAGACTGTCACTGGCGTTCTGTATTACAGAGGGGTAAGGTCGGGGGAAGACGTATACAGTTGTGTGTCATCAGCATAAAGATGCTACCGAAAGCCAAATTTGCTGATGGTCTGTCCAATTGGGGCTGTATAGAGCAAGAAGAGATGGGGGCCAAGGACTGAGCCCTGAGGTACCCAGAAAGCAAGAGGAAGAGGAGATGAAGTGGAGCCAGCGAACAAAACACTGAAGAACTCTGCAGGGACGAGGTGGTGGCACCGATCATACAGGTCAGCAGGGACGAGGTGGTGGCACTCATTATAGAGCTCTGCAGGGATGAAGTGGTGGCACTGATCATACAGCTCTGCGGGGAGGAGGAGGTGACACTGATCATACAGGCCAAAATTGGGGTACTGGGTATGGCATGCGGATGGAGAGCACATTGATGCTGGAAAGAGCATTTGTGTTGCAGTCAGGAGGGCAGGACAGATCTAAGCTCTCTCCCCACGGATCCGGCGGGCTAGCTGGATATCTTTGGGCATGATGGTGACCCTCTTAGCGTGGATCGCGCACAGATTTGTGTCCTCAAACAGCCAAGATGGTGGCACTGATCATACAGCTCTGCATTGACGAGGTGGTGGAACTGTTCATGCAGTTCTGCAGGGATGAGGTTGTGGCACTGATCATACAGCTCTGCAGGGAGGAGAGGAGGTAGTGGCACAGATCATACAGCCCTGCAGTGACGAGGTGGTGGCACTGATCATACACCTCTGCAGCGACAAGGTGGTGGTACTTATCATACAGCTCTGCGAGGACCAGGTGGTGGCACTGATCATAAAGCTCTGCAGAGAGGAGGTGGTGGCACTGATTAGACAGCTTTGCAGGGAGGAGATGTTGGCTGTTGTGAGTTCATTTTCCCCTTCACTACTGAGGCCCGATGAACTCCCTCTTCTGGTAAAGAAAGGTAGTGAGCCTGATTATCAAACACCTGAGCCTAATGATGATGACTGGCTGAGTGGAGTTACTGACTGGATATAAGGCCGCCGATGCCCTTCTGCCCTGCGGGTGATTTCTCTGTGGGATCCTTGGAGACCAGTCTGAATTCCTGCTCTTCTAAAGCTAAGTTTTCTGCTCGGCTTTTTGCATTTGTGCTTTGACTTTGTTTTGCTTTGTTTTTCTGGATTTCTGCCATTCCCTGCTGGGGTGAGCTGAATTCCTTTAGCTCTGTCTTCTGAAAATACCTGAGTGCTGATATAGTTTTTGAAGCCTAGCTGCTTCAGGGTCTTTTTCCATATCAGCTTGTTGGCTTATGTCTTTGATATGGTTTTGGCAGATTGCAGACAGCAACCTTTCTTTCCTGTTCTGTTTAGTTAGCTTGAGCCCCATCGTTTGCTCAGCCTATCTTTCTATCTGTGTGAGTGTTTTTTCATCTTGCGTCACCGTCATTATATGTTGGGGGCTGCCTTTTACTTTGGGGTCTGCTCTGGGGCAGTTTAGATTTCCTTTTCTGTCTTTAGGCTATTTAGCTCTCCGGCTGTGATTGAGGGGTCTAGGGCACCGTAGGAACCCCCCACGGCTACTGCTAGTTGTGTTGATAGGTTCAGGGGTCTGCAGTCTGATAGTTGACAACTTCTCTGGTTTTCTGGACGTAGCTTCTATTTTTGTGTCTGCCTCCTACGGTGACTCAATCATAACAGAATCACCCGCCATACCGCAGATCCTAGGGTACTCAATAGCAGGAAAGAATTGTAAAAAAAAAAAAAAAAGTGTGTATATTTTTTCCTCTATATCTCTGAGGCCGTAGGGGGATTTTTTTTTTTTCTCTT
The DNA here is from genome assembly GCF_039654945.1 of Dendrobates tinctorius. Lineage (NCBI taxonomy): Eukaryota > Metazoa > Chordata > Amphibia > Anura > Dendrobatidae > Dendrobates > Dendrobates tinctorius. The sequence goes on along the minus strand of NW_027361869.1, from coordinate 7,670,560 downwards.
AATGGAGATAAAGCAATTGTCTGATCGTGTGGAGCAGCTCGCTGCGGAAGTGCGGGGAATTTCCGCCTACCTTGCTCATTCACATGCTGCTGAACCAAAGATTCCTACACCTGATGTATTTTTTGGGGATCGGTCTAAATTTTTGAATTTCAAAAATAATTGTAAATTATTTTTTGCCTTGAAGCCTAACTCGTCAGGGAGCTCCGCGCAGCAGGTTAAAATTGTCATCTCTTTGCTGCGTGGCAATCCCCAGGATTGGGCGTTTTCTTTGAAACCAGATGATCCTTTTCTGACTAATGTGAACGCATTTTTCAAAGCCTTGGGGTTGTTGTATGACAAACCTAATGCCATTGATCAGGCTGAAAAGACCCTGCAGGCATTGAACCAGGGTCGAGATTCTGCAGAATTGTACTGTCAAAAATTCCGAAAATGGGCAGTACTTACTACCTGGAATGATAATGTCTTGGCTGCTCTCTTTCGGAAGGGGTTGTCAGAAGCCGTAAAAGATACTATGGTGGGATTTCCTGTTCCCTCTGGTCTTGACGATTCTATGTCATTAGCTATTCAGGTTGATCGGCGTTTGCGCGAACGCAAAACTGCACGAGAGGTGTTGCCACCTGTTGAACAAATGTCTGAACCTATGCAATGTGATAGAGTTTTGTCCAGAGAGCAGCGTCAGGAGTTCAGAAGGCGTAATAAGTTGTGTTTTTTTTTCTGTGGAGATGCCTCGCATATTATTTCTGTCTGCCCTAAACGAGAGAAACGCTTTGCACACACGTTTTCTGTTGGTAGTGTTCAACCTAAGTTTCTTCTGGCTATTACTCTGATCTGCTCCCTGTCCACATTTTCCGCCAAGGCTTTTGTGGATTCGGGAGCAGCCCTAAACCTAATGGACTTGGATTTTGCTAAATGTTGTGGATTTCCGATGACACCTCTGCAGACGCCTATCCCTTTGAGGGGGATTGATGCTACTCCTTTGGCTAAAAATAAACCTCAGTTTTGGACCCAGGTGGTAATGCGGGTCGCCCCAGACCATCAAGAAAATTGCAGATTTTTGGTGTTGCATAATCTGCATGATACTATTGTTCTGGGGTTTCCCTGGTTACAAATTCATAATCCAGTTTTGGATTGGAAATCTGTGTCTGTGGTGAGTTGGGGGTTGTCGGTGTGCCTTTAGTGAGGCTCCGGTGTTTTCCACCTCTCCTCAGTCGCATGATGTTCCTGATTATTTGGCGGACTTTTATGATGTATTTAGTGAGAATGAGTCTGCGTCTCTGCCTCCTCATAGGAGTTATGACTGTGTAATTGAACTGAGCCCGGGGTGTAAATTTCCCAAGGGTCGGCTCTTCAATTTATCTGTACCCGAGCACGAGGCTATGCGATCCTATATTAAGGAGGCGTTGGAGAAGGGTCATATTAGACCATCCTCGTCACCCTTAGGTGCCGGTTTCTTTTTTGTAGCCAAAAAGGATGGATCATTAAGACCTTGTATTGATTATCGTGCCCTCAACAAAATTACTGTTAAATATCAGTATCCGTTACCCCTGATTTCTGATCTATTCTCCAGAGTTAAAGGTGCTTGCTGGTTTACCAAGCTTGACCTCAGGGGGGCGTATAATCTTATTCGCATTAAGCATGGGGATGAATGGAAGACGGCGTTTAATACTCCGGAGGGACATTTTGAGTACCTGGTGATGCCTTTTGGGCTCATTAATGCCCCTTCTGTCTTCCAGTGCTTCATGAACGATATTTTCCGAGATTTTGTCGATAAATTTTTGATTATCTATCTGGATGATATTTTGATCTTCTCCAAGGACTGGGATTCTCGTGTGGAACATATTCGGACTGTGTTCCGGATCTTGGGGGAGAATTCCCTGTATGTCAAAGGATCTAAATGCCTTTTTGGAGTACACAGGATTTCTTTTTTGGGATTTATTTTGTCCCCGTCAACTATTGAAATGGACCCGGCCAAGGTACAGGCCATTTACGATTGGGTTCAGCCCACTTCTTTGAAGGCCCTCCAGAAGTTTTTGGGTTTTGCTAATTTTTATCGGAAATTTATAGCAAAATTTTCTAGTATTGCCAAGCCATTGACTGATTTGACTAAGAAGGGTGCTGATGTGTTAAATTGGTCTCCGGAGGCTGTTTCTTCCTTTCAGGAGCTGAAGCGAAGATTCACCTCCGCCCCGGTTTTGCGGCAACCTGATGTCTCACTTCCGTTCCAGGTAGAGGTGGATGCTTCTGAGATTGGTGCAGGAGCTGTTTTGTCCCAAAAGGATCCTGTAACATCTAAAATTAATCCCTGTGCTTTCTTTTCCCGAAAGTTCTCTCCATCTGAACGTAACTATGATGTGGGGAATCGGGAACTGTTGGCCATGAAAGGAGCATTTGAGGAGTGGAGACATTGGTTGGAGGGAGCTAAGCATCAAGTCGTGGTCCTCACTGACCACAAGAATTTGATTTACCTAGAGTCGGCTAAGCGCTTGAGCCCTAGACAGCCTAGGTGGGCCTTGTTTTTTACACGTTTTGATTTTGTGGTTTCTTTTCTTCCTGAAACTAAGAATGTCAAGGCAGACGCCCTCTCTAGGAGCTTCTTTGCTGATTCTCCTGTGGTGACCAAGCCTGCTACCATCTTAGGCGAAGGGGTAGTTCTTTCTGCCATCTTGCCCGATTTGAGACGTGCTCTGGAAGAGTTCCAGGAGGACAAACCTGAGCGTTGTCCCAGTGGAAAGTTGTATGTTCCTGACCAGTGGAAGAAGAGAGTGATGTCTGAAGTTCATTGCTCTGCTTTGGCTGGTCATCCAGGTATTTTTTTTACTAGAGATCTGGTGAGTCGATCTTTTTGGTGGCCCTCCTTGTCTCGTGATGTCAGGAATTTTGTGCAGTCCTGTGGGACGTGCTCCCGGTCTAAATCGTGTTCTCGCTCTAGTGGGTTGTTGATGCCTTTGCCTGTCCCCAAGAGGCCATGGACCCATATTTCAATGGATTTCATCTCTGATATGCCTGTCTCTCAAAGGATGACTGTTATTTGGGTGATTTGTGATAGGTTCTCTAAGATGGTTCATCTTGTACCACTCCCTAAGTTGCCGTCTTCCTCTGAGTTGGTGCCCCTGTTTTTGCAACAGGTGGTTCGCTTGCAAGGGATTCCTGAGAACATTGTATCTGACAGAGGAGTTCAGTTTGTGTCTAGATTTTGGAGAACTTTCTGTTCCAAGCTGGGAATTCAGTTGTCCTTCTCCACTGCTTTTCACCATCAGACCAATGGGCAGACAGAGAGAACAAACCAGACCTTTGAGTCATATTTGAGATGTTTTATTTCTGCTGATCAGGATGATTGGGTTTCATTTTTGCCCTTGGCCAAATTTGCTTTAAATAATGGAGCTAGTTCTGCCACTTTGATGTCACCTTTTTTTGTAACTTTGGGTTTCATCCTCGATTTTCTTCAGGGCAGGTGGAGCCCTCTGCCTGCCCAGGTGTTGACACTGTGGTGGAGAGAATGCACCAGATCTGGGACCAAGTGGTGGATAAGTTATCTCTCTCCCAGGAAAAGGCCCAGCGGTTTTCCAACCGACATAGGACCATTGGTCCCCAGTTTAAGGTTGGTGATATGGTGTGGTTATCATCAAAAAATATTGCTATGAAGGTGGCTCCTCCTAAGTTTAAGCCTAGATTTATTGGACCTTACAAGATTTTGGAGATTATTAATCCGTTCTCTTTTCGTTTGGCTCTTCCTGTCACATTTAAAATCCATAATGTGTTCCATAAATCTTTGTTGAAGAGGTTTGTTGAACCTGTTGTTCCGGGGGTGGCACCTCCAGACCCTGTATTGGTTGAAGGTAACATGGAATATGAGGTAGAGAAAGTACTGGATTCCCGTCTGGCTAGACGGAGACTCCAGTATTTGGTTAAGTGGAAGGGTTATGGTCAGGAGGATAATTCCTGGGTCTCTGCCTCTGATATTCATGCCAAAAGATTGGTGCGTGCCTTTCATCGGTCTCACCCGGATCGCCCTGGTGGCATGGATGAGGGTTCGGTGACCCCTCCTCAAGGGGGAGGTACTGTTGTGAGTTCATTTTCCCCTTCACTACTGAGGCCCGATGAACTCCCTCTTCTGGTAAAGAAAGGTAGTGAGCCTGATTATCAAGCACCTGAGCCTAATGATGATGACTGGCTGAGTGGAGTTACTGACTGGATATAAGGCCGCCGACGCCCTTCTGCCCTGCGGGTGAATTCTCTGTGGGATCCTTGGAGACCAGTCTGAATTCCTGCTCTTCTAAAGCTAAGTTTTCTGCTCGGCTTTTTGCATTTGTGCTTTGAGTGCTGATTTAGTTTTTGAAGCCTAGCTGCTTCAGGGTCTTTTTCCATATCAGCTTGTTGGCTTATGTCTTTGATAGGGTTTTGGCAGATTGCAGACAGCAACCTTTCTTTCCTGTTCTGTTAAGTTAGCTTGGGCCCCATCGTTTGCTCAGCCTATATTTCTATCTGTGTGAGTGTTTTTTCATCTTGCTTCAGCGTCATTATATGTTGGGGGCTGCCTTTTACTTTGGGGTCTGCTCTGGGGCAGTTTAGATTTCCTTTTCTGTCTTTAGCCTAATTAGCTCTCCGGCTGTGATCGAGGGGTCTAGGGCACCGTAGTGATAAGAACTGAATGAGTTAAATGAATTCTGCTGAACTTTATCTTTTCTTCGAGGAGATGTCTCAGACATCTCCCTTGTTAACCAAGGTCGAATATTTCCTTCTTATGTGATTTGTGTGGTAGGAGGACAAGTTGTTTAACTATTTTTCTTTTCTTTATTGCGCATGACTGTAAATGTCTAAATTCTTTGCTATAAAAGATGGAAGCCTAACTGATAAGCCAGAGGCGCTCAGCAGGCATCCCGAGTGGTATTATACAGCTTATGTCTGTGTTATTCTTCTCGACGGGAGCAATCAATTAGAGACATATGGTGTCCTACACCCAAGAACATCGGTCCTTCAGATGAAAGAGATATCTGAGGGATCCCGACAGTTTCCTGGCGCCCGAAACAGGGACCTGATATAGGCACCTCTCCAAGACTACCCGATCTACAGACCACTCCAGTTACTGATGAAATTGTGAACAGCAGACCTAAACACCTGGCCAGGTAAGAGATCAATTTTTCTCTTCTCTGCTCTTCATAATCTATCATTATAACTAAGGTCCGTATAAAGGGGAATCTAGTAGAGGAGGGGGCCGTAAAATCAGGTCCATATAAGAACTCTGAGGAAATCGGGTGTGACACGCATATGTAATTTCTGCTCGAATGAGAGGTTACTGTAGGTTCTGTCTGTGCACAGCTATTTTTAGAAAAAGAGCTGATGCAAATCAAAATGGGAGAGGTCTGACATTACGGAATATAAGGCTGGGTGAACAGTTCATACTGCGCAGCCCGGACGGACAAGTTTTTCACAATAGACGATTCCGCACTAGAAATAGAGGAGGTTGTTGAGTGACTGCCTTGATTTGAAGGACTGTGGAAAGTAGAAAAATAAGCTGCACAGTAGGTATTCGTTCAAAGAGTGGTGATATTGCCTAACTGGGTCATGTGACAGCGTCCTTTCGGGGAGGTCACCGCCTACGCTTAAATCAACACCCTTTACGAATAAACCTTGTGACAGATAAGAGTGTGACCGAATGAGCACAGGACCGTGAAATGAGCCTGTGACAGGCTATGACTGAAGAACCCCAGTAGATGGACACTTTGTTTACAATCCTGTGTGTTGTGGGAGTATTTCTGTTTGGATGCTACATAGCATATAAGTACACGAAACACGTAGTACACCGAGGAACAGACACTCCATTTAGCCTGTTAGCACCTTAGGAAGAAGGTAACGAGGTATAGTAGAGCCTAGTCTTGAGCTTACCCAATACACCACCTAAGGCAGGGGACTAACAGGAAGACAACAAGAGAAACAGGATAAGAATAAAAGATAAAATGGGGAACAGTCAGGGAAAGACACCTGAAGAAGGAAATCGGTTATGTGATATAATTGAGGATAGATATGGAAGTAGTGCAGCAAAGAACCTGGAAAAAGTATTAATCAAATCCAAAGTGCAAGAAAGTCAGGCTGTGTGAATCCTTGTATATATGTCTATGAGAACCTCTGAATAAGATGAGAGATGAGTAATTGAGTAAAAAAAAAAAAAAAAAAAAAATAAAAATCAGTGAATGAGCACGTATGAATGAATCATCACACATCATTTTTGTGTCAAGAGATTTGTGACCTTTCTAGTTGTGGTGGAATCCCGGACAGATGCGTTATAGATATTTCAAATCTACATCTGAGACTGAATGAATTGAGTAATGATATAGTTCGTGTTATATGTGAAATTACATTGTAAAGTTTCCTGAATGCATTTGGCCAGAAAAAGGGCAAGGCATGGTTAATCTCATTATACAGTTATCTGCCCTTACAGTGAAATCCCGTGATTTTGAGTTTCTTTGTAGAAATTGATTTTGATAAGTCTAAAGAACTACAGAATTCTGTGAAGGACGACGCTGCATTCTGACGGGATGGGTGAAGGATGGCGCTGCGCAGTTTCTTCTCCCTTCGCTCTTATCTCTGCTGAGTGTGAGCTGTGCTCAAAATTCTCTGTAATTCTATCCGTAAGGTACGCGCTGAAAGATTTGTGCATTTTAATGCAACAGTACTTAATTGAAGATTGGAAGTTAAAAGTAAGATATGGTGCCTAATTTAGAAGGGAATTGTAAGTGATTGTTTGGTCATTGTAAGTGATTGCTTGGTCATTAATGTGTTTGAACCTGCTTCTAGTTGTGTGATTGATTTGTATAGCAAATTGTGTCAAATTACAAGAGACAGAGAAGGAAGGAAGCAGTAAAACAAGTGGGACAAATATTGAAAAAGGCAAAAATACCGGAGTGTGAATGTTTGGATGTACAAAAAGGCACAGACAAGTGAAGAAAATAGCAAGTGAATAAATGATGCTTGAGAATGTGCAGCAGTGTGGAAGGTGTATTATGAATGTTTGATTGACAAAGTGTAACCAGAGACCCAGACAAAACAGATGGACTTGTAAACACTGTGGTCAGACTCAGACAAATCCAGACTGAATAGCTACTTGTGTGACCTGTGCTACTGACCTAAGAGAATTGCACTAAATCCTATCCAGACAAGATCATAAGAAGCTGACATAATAGTGTGGATAGTGGGTAGTGGGGACATTGGCCCTTGAGGAGTAAGCTGACAGTAGACATCAGACGGCCAACCCCATCAGGACCTAGAAGTGTGACTAGAATAAGAAAGATACAGGTGTATTATCCCTGGAGCCCCTCTGACCAGCTAGCTTTGCTGAAGCAGCTGCCTGCCCCTGAAGACCAACCATTCCCGTTTTACAGACACATAAAGGAAGTACAGCAGACATATAAGTGTACCTGGGCAGACCTAGAGAGGTTGGTGAGTTTAAAGGCAGGTGACGCACTAGATCATATAATTAAGACACACAGATGTGACAAAAAATCAGGCTTGGGGCATGGATTATAAATCTGCACGATCTGGGGAGACGTACTGTGAGTCACTAAGACAATGGGCTGCAGTGGAACAATCAGAGCAGTCTGTACTCCTGACTAATGTGACACAGCAAAGAGGAGAGAGAGTAGAGATGTACTTTGGACAGTTACAGCTGAAATGGGCAGACATGGGGTACATTTGCATAAACCCACTTGATGTTAGAATACTGGTGAATGCATTCATTGACGGTATGAACAAAGACTTACGAGACGCAGTACAGACAGCCAGACCTGAATGGAGACATGTAGATCCGAAAGACCTCCTTAAGGTAGCTAAAGAAATTGAGCAAACAAGGACAATAAAACGACCTGTCATGTATGCTGGAGCACAAGGAAAAAAGTGGAGACGTAATAGGGAAGGCATGTGAGATGACACTGACGTTTCTTTTGACAATCTATTCCCCACATGACATCCATGCCATACTCCTACAAGTTCAACCAAAACATCTGTCTATGGCCAGACAGCTCCGACTTGAGTGTGCTCTACTAATTCCTGAGTATGTCACTCCTCAAAAGATGTAACGTTCTGAATCCAGCCACCCTCCTGCCTGTGGATTCAGAAAAGGGGGAATTGGTGACCGTATTGGCAAGTGAGGAAGGATACTTTGACATGACGCATGAACATGTCTGCATAGAACTGATGAGTCAGGAGACAGTTGGGTTTGCACACATTCATGAAAAACCTGTTCCTAATGCAGACTTTGAGTTTCTTTTTTGTAGATGGCCCCAGATACCACCAGGATGGACGATTCTACACTGGATATGCAGTAGTATCCTCACATGAGGTAATCCGAGCGGAACCACTCTCTCCTCACATGTCGGCGCAGGAGGCAGAGTTGAAGGCACTCACTGAGGCGTGTAGAGCCGCTGCAGGTAAAGTCGCTAATATTTACACAGATTCGAAGCCCATTAAAAATGCAGAGCTGGTGAAACAATGAATGGAGGCATTGATGTTACCAGTCCAGGTTGGCATTGTCAAGGTAAAAGCACACACAAAGGTGACTCCGTGGAGGTAGAGGGCAATAGAAGGGCGAACGAGGCTGCTAAAATAGCACAAGGCGGCCTAGAGAGAGCAGTGGACGGTGGCGGGGAGTCAGCGTATTCCAGCCACATTGGGTCTAGATGTCCTGAAATCCCTCCAGCAAAAGGCTGCCCAAACAGAGAAGGTACACCAGGGGAGACTGGGAGCTGAGCTGAACTCAAATGGAGTATGGGAGAATAAGGATAAAATGTGCCCACCAAAGTCCCTGTTCCCAATCATGGCGCAAGCAGCACATGGCCCCAATCACACCTCAAAAAGTCACATGTGTGCCATGGTAGATGCCTTCTGGATCGCTCCTGGCTTCAGTTGAGCAGCCGCGAAACTTGTACAATCATGCCTCATCTGTGCACAGCACAACCCAGGTAAAACAGTAAAAGTCCCTAAGAAAGCGACACCTAGGCCTCTCTACCCGTTTCAGAGACGGCAGATTGACGACATACAGCTACCAAGGTAGGAGTGTATGCAAATATCCTAGTATGTGTAGATCTCTTCTCTGGATGGCCAGAGGCCTACCCGGTGAAAACGGCTACAGCTCGAGCCACTGCAAAGAAACTGGTGATGGAACTAGTACCACGATTCGGTGTCCCTGAAACAATTGAATCAGACAGAGGTACACACTTTACTGCTGAGGTAATGCAAAATGTAATGCAAGTGATAGGTGTAGAACAAGCATTTCATACACCCTACCACCCACAGAGTTCAGGGAAGGTAGAGAGAATGAACGGGACACTAAAATTGAAAATACAGAAAACCATGGAACAAACCCATAAACCATGGCCAGAGTGTCTCCCATTAGCATTATTCTCAGTAAGGTACACACCCACGGGGAAAACTAAACTGTCACCCTTCAAGATACTGTTTGGAAGACCACCGAACACAGGGTTGTACTACCCACAGGTCTTAACACTCAATGTGGATAATTTGACAAGTTATGTAATCCAGTTGCAAAAGCATTTAACTCAAATGCATTCTCTAGTTTTCTCTTCCATTCCAGATCCAGATAGTGTGGAAGGAACTCACTGTCTACAACCCGGTGATTACGTATATGTCAAGAAACACTCCAGAAAGACCCTTGAACCCCGATATCAAGGACCTTACCAAGTACTCCTAACAACGCCTACTTCTGTTAAGTTGGAAGGACGACCAACCTGGATCCACGCATCGCATTGCAAACTAGCCACAGGAATTAACAAAGCATAAGAGTGCATAATGTTTTGGTTTGGTTTTGTTGCATTATCTGTAATAATGGTAGCTGCGTGGGACAATCTAAATTCTCCAATGTCCTTGAATAATAAGTTTATACAACATCATGAAAAATTACTGAATGATTGGTCAAATCATTTGCTGGATCTGCACACATTCACCAGTATCAGCCACTAGTATTCCGTTCCTTGTTATTCCTATGCCACCCGAGGAATTATTTGCCTGGACCAGTTGTTCTGATACACTTGCTAATAATGCCACAAATAATGTGAAGTTATGGAACACAACTGTTGGAATACCTATTGTGGGATGGGTAGGATACCCTTGGTGGCAGGGTAATCTTTCAGGAAGTAATACATACCTTCAATATCTGGCATATAAAGGGGGGGCTTGGGTACCCAGGAATAGAACTCGATTAACCTACCTGGGGCAAATTCCAATGTATGGCCTACAAGTTAGTTTTAATGTAACTTCCCACTCTACTGATGCCTTCAAACCAATACTGCTAGAAAGAAGGTTGCATAACACGTCCTGGGAGTATTCCAATTTATTTCCCCAGGGCAATAATGAAACTTGTTTTAATAATTCAGGTAATATACCTTGCAACGAGTCATCTGGATATGAGAAAGGAACTCCCACCTTTGGAAATCCCGATGTAGGGTATTGTAGCCCTTTAGGACAACTTCCAAATTGGTGTATGCTTCAGAATGTATCTGCGTTCATAGATTTAGTTCATAGACTGGTATTACAACATTCAGCCCTATGGGACCTACCTAGTGACATGTACTGGATATGTGGAGACAATGCATATAAATGGTTGCCAGTAGGGATAAAAGGTGCTTGTACTCTGGGTCGTTTGACTCCAGCTACCTTTGTTATTCCGAATGACCAGTTGAATACTCAGAGCATACCTAAACACACGTTGTACAAAAGAGCTGCTGACAATACACCTCGCCTCTCTGGGAGACCACATATAGTGCAGATGAGTGTGGCTAATAAAATTGTCAGTTCTATTTTTATTTATCCTATGATTACTCAAATGTGGGATAAATTAGTCAGGGCTACAGATTACTTAGATGACCAAATATGGGATATATTGGATATATTGAACACCACCGTTGCTGTCCAAAATCAGCTCATCATAGCCACTAATCAGCATACCATAGTATTAGATTATTTAACTGCAGCGCAAGGAGGTATGTGTCAAGTCATCGGACCAGCTTGCTGTCATTATATAGATCCCAACAGCATTATAAAGTTAAAATTAAAAATAGAGGATGTTCAAAAACTTAGAGATCAGTATGATAAAGACAATCATCGTACTAAGGATAGTTGGTGGTCAGATACATTCTCCTTTCTTAATCCAGCTAATTGGTTTAAGGGTATTGGAGGCTGGATAACTGGGATTATACTAAGTCTATTACGTATTGTTGTTTGTATCTTCCTAATATATGTGCTATTGAAACTTGTTTTTTGGTGTATCTCTGTATGCAAGAAAAGATGTAGAAATAGATAAGGAAGTTTGACTGTAAACAAAAAGAATTTAACTATTATTCCTTTGAGTCCTAGATTGACATCTCATTTCTGGCATGAAGGAGCGTACTCTTGCAATGATGGACGTGGCTTCAGTATCTGGGGGATGGAGAAGGTAGAAGACCTGTCTCCCTCGGGCAACCCGTCGGCCTGGGATAGTACCTGGTGAACGAGCCACTATCCGCTGTTGTTGCAGGATCCAGTGTTCCAGATTGTGGAAAATGAAGATGTCAAAGGGGGAATGATAAGAACTGAATGAGTTAAATGAATTCTGCTGAACTTTATCTTTTCTTCGAGGAGATGTCTCAGACATCTCCCTTGTTAACCAAGGTCGAATATTTCCTTCTTATGTGATTTGTGTGGTAGGAGGACAAGTTGTTTAACTATTTTTCTTTTCTTTATTGCGCATGACTGTAAATGTCTAAATTATTTGCTATAAAAGATGGAAGCCTAACTGATAAGCCAGAGGCGCTCAGCAGGCATCCCAAGTGGTATTATACAGCTTATGTCTGTGTTATTCTTCTCGACGGGAGCAATCAATTAGAGACATATGGTGTCCTACACCCAAGAACATCGGTCCTTCAGATGAAAGAGATATCTGAGGGATCCCGACAGTAGGAACCCCCCACGGCTACTGCTAGTTGTGTTGATAGGTTCAGGGGTCTTCAATCTGATAGTTGCCAACTTCTCTTTTTTTCTGGACGTAGCTTCTATTTTTGTGTCTGCCTCCTACGGTGACTCAATCATACCAGTTGGCACTGATCATACAGCTCTGCAGGGAGTAGGTGGTGGCACTGATCATACAGCTCTGCGGGGACAAAGTGGTGGCACTTATGTTACAGCTTTGCGGGGACAAGGTGGTGGCACTGATCATACAGCTCTGCAGGGAGGAGTTGGTGGCACTGAACATACAGCTCAGCGTGGACAAAGTGGTGGCACTGATCTTAAAGCTCTACAAGGATGAGGTGGTGGTACTAATCATACAGCTCTGCAGGGAGGAGGTGGTGGCACTGATCATACAGCTCTGCGGGGACAAGATGGAGGCACTGATGATAAGGCTCTGCAGGGATGATGTGGTGGCACTGATCGTACAGGTCTGCAGGGATGAGGTGGTAGCACTCATCATACAGCTTTGCGTGGACAAGGTGGTGGCACTGATCATATAGCTCTGAGGGGATGACGTGGTGGCACTGATCAAATAGCTCTGCAGGGATTAGGTGGTGGCACTGATCATACAGCTCTGCAAGGAGTAGGCGGTGGCACTGATTCAACAGCTGTGCGAGGAGTAGGTAGTGGTACTGATCATACAGCTCTGTGCTGACCAACTGGTGGCACTGTTCATGCGGTGACAAGGTGGTAGCACTGATTATACAGTTCTGCGGCGACAAGGTGGGGGCACTGATCATACATGTCTGCAGGGAAAAGGTGGTGGCACTGAACATACAGATCAGCGCGGACAAGGTGGTGGCACTGATCAGACAGCTCTACAGGGAGGAGGTTGTGGCACTAAACTGGTTTGCAGGGATGAGGTAGTGGCACTGATTATACAGCTCTGCAGTGAGAGGTGGTGGCACTGAAGATACAGCTGTGCAGGGATGAGGTGGTTGCACTGATCATACAGCTCTGCAGGGAGTAGGCGGTGGCACTGATCATACAGCTCTGCGGGGACTTGGTGGTGGTACTGATCATACAGCTCTGTGCTGACCAACTGGTGGCACTGATCATACAACTTTGTGGTGACAAGGTGGTGGCACTGATTATACAGTTCTGCGGCTACAAGGTGGTGGCACTGATCATACAGGTCTGCAGGGATGAGTTGGTGGCACTGATCATGTAGCCCTGAGGGGAGGACGTGGTGGCACTGATCAAATAGCTCTGCAGGGATTAGGTGGTGGCACTGATCTTACAGCTTTGCGGGGACAATGTGGTTGCACTGATTATATATCTCTTTAGGGATAAGTTGGAGGCACTGATCATGCGGTTCTGCAGGGATGAGGTTGTGGCACTGATAATGATAATAATAATAATAATACAAAATTTTATTTTTATAGCGCCGACATATTCCGCAGCACTTTACATTTCAGAGGGGATTTGTACAGACAATAGACATTACAGCATAACAGTAATCACATACAGTAGATTATAACAAATACCAAGAGGAAAGAGGGCCCTGCTCGCAAGTTTACAGTCTATGAGGAAAGAGGTAGACACGAAAGGTGGGTGGTAACAGTTGCCCTGATTGTAGGAACCAGCCATACTGTTAGGTATGTGACAGTACGGACACAGAGGGCTAATGGATGCATAAAGCATGTGAGAACATGATGCGGGAAAACTGGTTATGGTAAAACTTTTGGCTGTGCCACACGGGAATAGATTAGGTTAATGTGTTGAGGCGATAGACCAGTCTGAATAAATGCGTTTTCAGGGCACGCTTAAAATTGTGGGGATTGGGGACTAATCGTATTGACCTGGGAAGTGCATTCCAAAGAATTGGCGCTGCACGTGTAAAGTCATGGAGACGGGAGTGGGAGGTTCTGACTATTGAGGATGCTAACCTCAGGTCATCAGCAGAACGGAGGGCGTGGGTAGGGTGGTATACTGAAACAAGGGAGGAGATGTAGGGTGGTGCTGAGCCATGGAAGGCTTTGTGGGTGAGGGTAATAAGTTTATACTGAATTCTGGAGTGGATGGGTAGCCAGTGTAATGACTGGCACAAGGTAGAGGCATCGGTGTAACGATTGGTGAGGAATATAATCCTGGCTGCAGCATTCAAGACAGATTGGAGGGGGGAGAGTTTGGTAAGAGGGAGACTGATTAGAAGAGAGTTACAATAGTCGAGAGGAGAATGAATAAGGGAAACAGTAAGAGCTTTTGCAGAGTCAAAAGTAAGAAAAGGTCGAATTCTAGAAATGTTTTTGAGGTGCAGATGACAAGAGCGAGCCAGTGATCGAATGTAGGGGGCAAAGGAAAGCTCGAAATCAAGTATGACCCCAAGACAGCGGGCCTTTTACTGGGGAGTAATAGTGGAACCACACACAGAAATAGCAATGTTGGGTATAGGTACATTAGTAGAGGGATGAAACATCAGGAGTTCAGTCTCTGACAGGTTCAGTTTCAGATATAGTGAGGACATGATATTAGACACAGCGTTTAGACAATCGCCGGTGTTTTCTAGAAAGGCTGGCGTGATGTCAGGAGAAGAAGCGTATAATTGGGTGTCATCAGCATAGAGATGGTACTGGAAACCAAATCTACTGATTGTTTGACCAATAGGGGCAGTGTACAAGGAGAAGAGGAGAGGGCCTAGAACCGATCCTTGGGGGACCCCAACAGTAAGGGGAAGGTGAGAGGAGGAGGAACCGGCAAAAGATACAGTAAAGGAGCAGTCAGAGAGATAGGAGGAGAACCAGGAGAGAACGGTGTCCTTGAGGCCAATGGAACGGAGCATAGTGAGGAGGAGCTGATGATCCACAGTGTCGAATGCTGCAGAGAGATCCAAGAGAATTAGCATGGAGTAATGACCATTTGATTTAGCTGTTAGCAGATCATTATAGACTTTAGTGAGGGCAGTTTCAGTGGAGTGTACAGAACGGAAATCGGATTGGAGAGGGTCGAGAACAGAGTTTTCTGAGAGATAGCGGATAAGACGGGAGTGGATCAGGCGTTCCAGGAGTTTAGAGATGAAGGGAAGATTAGAGACAGGTCTATAGTTAGCGGCACAGTTTTGGTCGAGGGATGGTGTTTTAAGTAGTGGATGTTTGATGGCAAACTTAAATGTGGAGGGAAAAATACCTGAAGAGAGAGAGGTTAAATAGTTTAGTTAGGTGAGGGGTGACAGCAGGGGAAAGGGACTGGAGGAGATGTGACGGAAATGGGTCACTGGTGCAAGTAGTTGGGCGAGAAGATGCAAGGAGCCTGCTTACTTCTTCTTCTGTGACTGGTTCAAAATCAGAGAGTGAGCTAGATGCAGTGGGGGAGGGAGGACAGTGCATGGTATGAGGTGATTGGGAGATAATTTCCTGTCGGATCTGGTCAATTTTTTCTTTGAAGTAATTGGCCAGATCGTCAGCTCGGAGCTCCGAGGTTGGGGCCTGTACTCTTGGGTTGAGAAGA
Organism: Dendrobates tinctorius; assembly: GCF_039654945.1. Taxonomy (NCBI): domain Eukaryota; kingdom Metazoa; phylum Chordata; class Amphibia; order Anura; family Dendrobatidae; genus Dendrobates; species Dendrobates tinctorius. The sequence continues at coordinate 7,655,122 of NW_027361869.1, read as the reverse complement.
GAATGAAAAGTGTCAAAGAGACGTTTCGAGTTATTGGACAGTGAGGTGATGAGGGTGTTGAAATAGGTTTGTTTGGAGAGGTGAAGGGCAGTGTTGTATGTTCAAAGCATAAACTTATAATGGATGAAATCTTCGTGTAGATTGGATTTTCTCCACAGACGTTCGGCGCACCTGGAGCACCGCTGCAGGAAACGTGTTTGGGAAACGTGTTTGCACCGTGTGCCAGGGTTGTCGCCGTCTGTGTTGTGGTGTTCTAGTTATAAGGGGTGCAAATTCATCCAGGGCACTTTGAAGTGTTTCATTGTAATGCTTCAATGCAGAATCAGGACATGAGAGTGAGGAGATAGGGCCAATGAAGACTGCAAGTTCTTCGTAAGTTTCTGGGTGTTAATGGCCTGTATGTTTCTATAAGTCTGGACAGTGGGGGTGACCTGAGCAGCCTGGCAGTTCTTGATAGAGAATGAAAGAAGATTGTGGTCAGAGAGCGGGAGAGGGGAGTTTGCAAAATCATCCACTGCACAAAGCCGAGAGAAGACCAAGTCGAGGGAGTTTCCGACTTCATGCGTTGGAGAATTAGTAAGCTGCGAAAGGCCAAATGAGGAGGTTAGAGATAAAAGGTGAGCAGCAGATGGTGAGCGGGGAAGAGCAATGGGAATGTTGAAATCTCCCATGATGAGGGTAGGGATGTCACAGGAGAGAAAATGTGGAAGCCAAGTGGCAAAATGATCCAGGAACTGATGGGAGGGGCCGGGAGGACGATACACCACCGCCACTCGCATGGAGAAGGGGGTGTAGAGTCTGACGGCATGGACCTCAAAAGAAGGGAAGACAAGTGAGGGTACTTGAGGGATAACCTGAAAGGTACATTTTGGTGATAGGAGCAGACCAACGCCTCCACCTGCTCTACTGTCTGATCTTGGGGTATGAGAGAAGTGTAGCCCCCCGTATGAAAGAGCAGCAGCAGCGGTAGTGTCTGACTGCTGGATCCAGGTTTCAGTAAGAGACAGAAGGTTATGAGAATTAGAAAGGAAGAAGTCATGGATGAAGGAGAGTTTGTTACAAACTAAGCGAGAATTCCAAAGTGCACAATTAAGAGAGACAGATGGCATGCAGGGAATATTAATAAGATTAGAGGGGTTTCTAAGTGTAGCAGTTGGGGGGTTTGACTTTCTATAACATGGGGGACCAAGGTTGGGAGCAATGTCTCCTGCGACTAGGAGAAGGAGGATAGAAAGAGTGAGCAGATTGTTAAGTGATTTGTGAGAGCGTCTCTGATGTTGAATGGTGGGACTGACTGGATCTGTGCAATTTAACAATGTGAAAAGAGCGTGAGTGCTATACATAGGAGAGGAAAGGAGCGAGGGGCCGATATGGATGGAGTGTAGAGAGTTGATGCAAGGGCGGTGGATGTGTGTGAATGCAGCGGCCAGGATATAAATTATACAAATGCTTATGGTATATAGAATCATAGAATCATAGAATCGTAGAGTTGGAAGGGACCTCCTGGGCCATCTGGTCCAACCCCCTGCTCAAAGCAGGATTCGCTAAATCATCCCAGTCAGATGTCTGTCCAGCCTCTGTTTGAAGACTTCCATTGAAGGAGAACTCACCACTTCTCGTGGCAGCCTGTTCCACTCATTGATCACTCTAACTGTCAAAAAGTTTTTTCTAATATCTAATCTGTGTCTCCTCCCATTCAGTTTCATCCCATTGCTTCTAGTCTTTCCTTGTGCAAATGAGAATAAAGTTGATCCTTCTACAATGTGACAGCCCTTTAGATATTTGTAGACAGCTATTAAGTCTCCTCTCAGTCTTCTCTTTTGCAAACTAAACATTCCTAAATCCTGCAACCTTTCCTCATAAGACAGGGTTTGCAGACCGGTCATCATTCTGGTCGCTCTTTTCTGAACTTGCTCCAGTTTGTTGATGTCTTTTTTAAAATGTGGTGCCCAAAACTGGACACAATATTCCAGATGAGGTCTGACCAAAGAGGAGTAGAGGGAAATAATGACTTCACGTGATCTAGACTGTATGCTTCTGTTAATACATCCTAGAATTGCATTTGCCTTTTTTGCTGCTGCATCACACTGTTGACTCATATTCAGTCTGTGATCTATTAGTATACCCAAGTCTTTTTCACATGTGCTGTCACTTAGCCCTATTCCTGCCATTCTATATATGCTTTTTTCATTTTTATTGCCCAGATGTAGTACTTTGCATTTCTCCCTGTTAAAAACCATTCTGTTAGTTGCTGCCCACTTCTCCAGTTTATTTAAATCTTTTTGAATCCTCTCTCTCTCTTCTCTAGTATTAGCTATCCCTCCTAGCTTTGTGTCATCAGCAAATTTAATCAGTTTACCCTCAATTCCTTCATCTAAATCGTTGATAAAGATGTTGAACAATACAGGGCCCAGGACAGAGCCCTGTGGTACCCCACTTGAGACATTCTTCCAACTGGATGTGCAGCCATTTATGACCACTCTTTGGGTCCGATCACTAAGCCAGTTATGAATCCACCTAACAGTTGCCTTGTCCATTCCATACTTAGTCATTTTTTCAATAAGGATTGTATGAGAGACTTTGTCAAATGCTTTGCTGAAGTCAAGATATACTATATCTACAGCATTTCATTGATCCACCCAATCAGTGATACCGTCATAGAAGGAAATTAAGTTAGTCTGACATGACTTATTAGTTACAAACCCATGTTGACTCTGTTTAATCACTTCATTCTTATCCAGGTATTGACATACATGTTGTTTAATAATTTGTTCAAATATCTTTCCTGGTATAGAAGTCAGACTCACTGGCCTATAGTTGCCTGGGTCCACCTTCTTCCCCTTTTTGAAGATAGGAACAACATTTGCTCTTCTCCAGTCTTCTGGTACTTCTCCTGTTCTCCAAGAATTTTCAAAGATTATGGAGAGGGGTTCAAAAATTTCTTCTGCTATCTCCTTCAGTACTCTGGGGTGTAATTCATCTGGACCTGGAGACTTGAATTCATTTAGGTTAGCTAAGTGTTTCCTCACTATCTTTCTGTTTATAGATATCCTGGATTCTTCTATTCCCTTAATAGGACAATGAATAACAGTTGATGTTACATTTCCTTTCTGTGAGAAAACAGATGCAAAATAGGAATTTAAAAGTTCAGCCTTCTCAACATCCTGTCTTACCATTTCATCATTTTCATCCTGTAAAAATCCTATAGCATCTTTGACTTTTCTTTTACTTTTGACATATCCCCAAAATCCTTTATTATTGCTTTTGACATCTCTTGCAAGCCTCAATTCATTTTCAGCTTTAGCTAATCTGATTTGTGCCCTGCAGGTTCTGCAGACAGCATTATATTCTTCTTTAGATATGCCTCCCTCTTTCCATTTTATAAACATTTTTTTCTTCCTTTTTAGCATGTGCTTAAGTTCTGTGTTCATCCATCCTGGTTTCCTTAAATGCTTCCTATTCTTCCCTCTTTTCGGAATTGTTAACAACTGTGCTTTGAGAATTTCATTTTTCAAGATTTCCCATCCTTCCTGGACATTTTTGTCTTTAAGGATATCCAGCCATTGGATCCCTCCAATTCTCTTTCTGAATCCCTTAAAATCTGCCTTTCTGAAATCTAACCTTGACGTCTGAGTCTTCACAGGTCTTCCGCCTCTAGTTATCCAAAATTCTAAAATAGCATGGTCGCTACCTCCTAGGGTCCCAGCCACTATTACCTCCTCAACCATTTCCTCCCTGTTTATAAGGATTAGATCCAAGGTAGCAGATCCCCTTGTTTTCTCCCTTACCTTTTGGAAGATAAAGTTGTCAGCAAGAGAGGATAAGAATTTCCTTGACCTGTTAGTTTTGCCTGAGAGAGATTCCCAACAAATGTCTGGATAGTTGAAATCTCCCATGACAACTATGTCATATTTTTTGGAGAACTTGGCCATTTGATGCATAAAGAGTTCATCCATATCTTCAGCTTGCACAGGCAGCCTGTAGTAAATGCCTACAATGGTGTCCTTTCCATTGTTCTGTCCTTGTATTCTTACCCAAACAGTTTCCACAGAACTCCCAGTCTCTGAAGCTTCAATCTCTGTGCAGATATACGCGTTTCTAACATACAATGCGACACCCCCTCCTCGTTTATCAAGTCTGTTTCTTGCAAATAAGTTGTATCCTTCTAGTCTTGTATTCCAATCATGTGTATTGTCCCACCAAGTTTCAGTAATTCCAATGACATCATATTTCTTTTCCTGTGTTAGTAGTTCCAATTCTCCTTGTTTGTTGCCCATGCTTTGTGCATTAGTATAGAAACATTTTAGTTTGTGATTGGTTTCTCTTTCTCCAATATTTTTATTAATTAGATTCTTTTGTCTTTGTTCTTCCTTTTAACTTCTAATAGCAGAGTTCTCAATAGCATTTGTCAGATGTATGGCTTTTTCTGGTCTTTTGCTTCCCTTCCCATGTTGTTCTAGTTTAAAGCTCTCCTTACAAGTGTAGCAAGGCGACTTCCAAATACATGCTTTCCAGTCTTCGTAAGGTGCACCCCATCTCTAGCAAGTAGTCCATTGTATAAGTAGTTCACTCCGTGATCCAGAAATCTAAATCGTTTCTGACGGCACCATCGACGTAGCCAGTTGTTCACCTGCAGAATCTTATTCCACCTCCTTGTTCCATGGCCATCCACTGGGAGGATGGAAGAGAAGACCACCTGCGCTCCCAGTTCTTTCACTTTCTTGCCTAAGTCTTCAAAGTCTCTGCAGATGGTTTCCAGGTCGTTTCTTGCGGTGTCATTTGTCCCCACATGTAGTAGCAGGAATGGGTAGTCATCTGTAGGTCTGAAGAGTCCTGATATCCTGTCAGACACATCTTTAATTTTTGCACCTGGAAGACAGCACATTTCTCTTGAAGTTATATCCGGTCTGCAGATAGCGGCCTCTGTTCCTCTCAACAGGGAATCCCCCATGACCACCACTCTCCGTTTCTTCTTCACAACATTTTTCTTTCTCCATCCAAGAGGACTCTGAAGGCGTACAAGGTTGCTGTTTGTTGGCAAAGTCTTATCCTGATGTATTTCTTCATCGTTTTCCTGCGTGAGAGCCTGGTACTGGTTTCTGAGCAGTATGGGTGCTGACTGCCTCCTGATCCTCCTGCTTCTCTGGGTTACATGTCTCCATTCCTCTGTTTCTTCAGGTGCACTTCGAATTTCTTCTCTTTCTGTAACATGAAGAGATAATTCTGCTCTGTCCAAGAACTCTTCACCTTCCTTAATGATCTTCAACGTAGCTAACCTCTCTTCGAGATTTTGCAACTTTTCCTCCAACAGGGACACAAGCTTGCATTTGTGGCATGTGAAGTTTGGCTTTTCCACTGGTAAATCTGTGAACATGTAGCAAGAAATGCAGCTCACCAAATGGCTCCTGGCCTCTTCCATCTTGAGATTTCTTAAAAACGATGAAAGATGAGCCAAAATTTTCCGATTTCCTCTTTTCAGCTGCAACGGCCAAAACCCAGTGATCGTTGAGCTCGCGGAGACTCTTCACTTATCCCAGAAGGGACTGGGAATATGCAAATGATCTCCTCAAGACTCTTCCCCTGGTTTTCCGATTTCCTTTTTTCAGCTGCAACGGCCAAAACCCAGTGATCGTTGAGCTCGCGGAGACTCTTCACTTATCCCAGGAGGCACTGGGAATATGCAAATGATCTCCTCAAGACTCTTCCCCTGGAGATGTGCTCCAAATGTACAGGGAGTAGATGTATATAAATGTCTTACCTGTCTCCTGCCCTGTCTAACTGCCATGCTATAACTGACAGTAGTACTTTGATGCATGTACTTCGATTACATGTGCATAAATGCCACCACTGATCATACAACTCTGCGGGGACAGGGTGGTGGTACTGATAATACAGCTCTGCAGGGAGGAGGTGGTGGTGCTGAACATACAGCTCTGCAGGGAAAAGGTGGTGGCACTGAACATACAGCTCAGCGTGGACAAGGTGGTGGTACTAATCAGACAGCTCTACAGGGAGGAGGTGGTGGCACTGAACATACTTGTTTGCAGTGATGAGGTAGTGGCACTGATCATACAGCTCTGCAGGGATGAGGTGGTGGCACTGAAGATACAGCTCTGCAGTGATGAGGTGGTTGCACTGATCATACAGCTCTGTGGGGAGGAGGCGGTGGCACTGATCATAAGGCTCTGCAGGGACAAGGTTGTGTCACTGATCTTACAGCTCTGTAGGGATGAGGTGGTGGCACTGATCATACAGTTCTGCGGGGAGGAAGTGGTGGCACTGATCATACAGCTCTTCAGGGAGGAGGTGGTGGCACTGATCATACAGCTCTTCAGGAATGAGGTAGTGGCACAGATCATACAGCTCTGCAGAGAGGAGGTGGTGGCACTGATTATACAGCTTTGCAGGGATGAGGTAGTGGCACAGATCCTACAGACCTGCAGGGACAAGGTGGTGGCACTGATCATACAGCTCTGCATTGACAAGGTGGTGACACTGATCATACACCTCTGCGGCGATAAGGTGGTGGTACTGATCATACAGCTCTGCAAGGACCAGGTGGTGGCACTGATCATACAGCTTTGCGGGGACAATGTGTTTGCACTGATTATACATCTCTTAAGGTATAAGTTGGAGGCACTGATCACACAGGTCTGCAGGGAAAAGGTGGTGTTATTGAACATACAGCTCAGCGCGGACAAGGTGGTGGCACTGATCAGACAGCTCTACAGGGAGGAGGTTGTGGCACTAAACATACTGGTTTGCAGGGATGAGGTTGTGGCACTGATCATACAGCTCTGCAGGGAGGAGGTGGTGGCACTGATCATACAGCTCTGCAGGGAATAGGTGGTGGCACTGATCGTACAGCTCTGCTGGGACAAGATGGTGGTACTGATCATAAAGCTCTGCAGGGATGATGTAGTGGCACTGATCATACAGGTCTGCAGAGACGAGGTGGTGGCACTGATCATACAACTTTTCGTGGACAAGGTGGTGGCACTGATCAGACAGCTTTGCGTGTACAAGGTGGTGGCACTAATCAGGTAGCCCTGAGGGGATGACGTGGTGGCACTGATCAAAAAGCTCTGCAGGGATTAGGTGGTGGCACTGATCATACAGCTCTGCAAGGAGTAGGCGGTGGCACTGATCATACAGCTTGCGTTGACAATGTGGTGGCACTGATTATACAGTTCTGCGGCGAAAAGGTGGTGGCACTGATCATACAGCTCTGCATGTAAAGGTGGTGGCACTGAACATACAGGTCTGCAGGGAAAAGGTGGTGGCACTGAACATACAGGTCAGCAGGGACGAGGTGGTGGCACTCATTATAGAACTCTGCAGGGGTGAAGTGGTGGCACTGATCATACAGGCCAAAAATGGGGGACGGGGTATGGAGTATGGCATGCGGATGGAGAGCACATTGATGCTGGAACCAGCGCGTCGCCTATCACGCTCCCCCATTAGTACATAGGCTTTCATCTGTGCTTTTTTTTTTAGTAATTACAGAAAAGCAGGAGGATTTGTGGTTTATTGGCTTCATTAATTTTCTTCTGTTACATAATATTTGTTCAGTGAACCTGCGGATAATTACACTACACTAATGTGGGGTTAACCCGCTGTGTAGCTCTAGGACTTTTCACCAATGATGGCAATTAGCTCGATCTGCACGTGCCGCAATCTCCTCAGTCACTTACAGTATTATCGGGACTCCCAGCTGTTTCTGCACTGATTACAGGGGGCTATAAGCAGCAGATGTTCTCGAGGAGCCCGATGTGAGATGAAGGTGGCGCATCTGTGAACACTGGTAAATAAGAGGGGATCAGCAGGAACAAGGCAAGTAAGAGGTTAAACAGAGGAGGAAAGGCGTCTATGTACATCACTGAAGGCTGAGGGCGGCGCTTAACCGAGGATTCCCGCTCATTGTCTGATCGCAGGATCCGTTTGGGGATTTGAACTTCCCGCTCTTCTTCCGCCGAGGATTATTAGCGGACATCACAATCCGGTCACACAGAGAACCGCGCAGAGTCCGGCCCTCCAGAGCCGCCATCACGGGATCGCCCTCCGGGAGGAGCAGCAGTCACTGATGTGGACAATCACCGGCCGCCATCCCCCGATACTCCGGGACGTGATAACCGCATGTAATCTCCACAGCGGAGTCAGGGGCCCGAGTATCAAGACATTCACTAATGAGGGACATTTCCTGTGACTATTCGAGGACTCCTCTCCCCACACAGGTCTGAGGCTTCATGTGATAACCCAGACATGGGCATCCTCAGTGTTTTGTGTTGAACCCCGGAATCAAGTGTGTATGGGCACCAACCTACAAACTGGTGGCGGCAGCCCGTGGTGTCTAACGTCAGTCCCATGTGAGCACGCAGAGATCAGCGGCGTCAGCTCTTGTGGCGACGGTGTGGGTGGCTCTTAGAAGAGCCTTTGGTGTTGTGGACAGAGATCGGCGGCAGCGCTCACTTGCTCTTGCTCGCCTTGCTGCTCTCGGTCTTCTTGGGCAGCAGCACGGCCTGGATGTTGGGCAGGACGCCCCCCTGGGCAATGGTCACCCCACCCAGCAGCCTGTTGAGCTCCTCGTCATTGCGCACCGCCAGCTGCAGGTGACGGGGGATGATGCGGGTCTTCTTGTTGTCCCGGGCAGCATTGCCGGCCAATTCCAGGATCTCAGCAGTCAGATACTCCAGCACAGCGGCCAGATACACCGGAGCGCCGGCGCCGACTCTCTCGGCATAATTGCCCTTGCGGAGAAGCCTGTGCACACGGCCGACTGGGAACTGGAGTCCTGCCCGGGATGAGCGGGTCTTGGCCTTAGCTCGGACCTTCCCTCCTTGTTTGCCGCGTCCAGACATGGTTGATAACAAACAATAAAGAATCTGGGCGAAATGAAGAACTAGCTGCGGCTGCTGTCGCTTTCATAATCGTCTGCCCCGCCCTCCTCTCCTGTCATTGGATGGATCTCAAGTTACCAATGGAAAACAGACTTATGTAGCTACCAATCAGCTGCAGTGGGCGGAGCGATTGACGGTTCTGTTGGTCACATGACTTTGTCACCCAATAGCACGGCGATCTGACAACAGTGTCATTTGCATGGCGGGCCTATAAATATCGCCGCTCTGGGAGGCTTGGGATCATTATTCTTCTCTCTTTTGAGAACTTTGCTTTCGTTATGGCTGATCCCAAATCTGCGCCAGCGCCCAAGAAGGGCTCCAAGAAAGCCGTCACTAAGACTCAGAAGAAGGACGGCAAGAAACGTAGGAAGAGCAGAAAGGAGAGCTATGCCATCTACGTGTACAAGGTGCTGAAGCAGGTCCACCCCGACACCGGCATCTCCTCCAAGGCCATGGGCATCATGAACTCCTTCGTCAACGACATCTTCGAGCGCATCGCAGGGGAAGCCTCCCGCCTGGCTCACTACAACAAGCGCTCCACCATCACCTCCCGGGAGATTCAGACCGCCGTGCGCCTGCTGTTGCCTGGAGAGTTGGCCAAGCACGCCGTGTCCGAGGGCACCAAGGCCGTCACCAAGTACACCAGCGCCAAGTGATCTGCTCAGTCTGCTGCTCCGCCATCACCCCAAAGGCTCTTCTAAGAGCCACCACCCCATCTCCATCAGAGCTGTGGCTGCTCCTGTGTCCTTTCCCGTCTCCCCGAGTTGTCTGCTCCACCGCCTGGGTCTCTGCGTCTAGTGACGGGAAGTGACAGGTGAAGGAAGTAGGGATGATGAATGCTACCAAGGAGATTGTGAGAACCGAGGACCTTCTAAATAATAACCTGGTCACTTCTCCATAAGTTGCTCTGTGTTCAGGGACTACTCTTTAACCCCTTGCTCCACAGATCTTGATATTCTGGGGTCTCATTCATTTGGTATAACATGATTCGGTTTAGTTCATGATACACCATGATGACTAATAACACTTTCTAAGCCGGGATGCTTTGAGACTGAATTTTCTCCCCCATGCAGCACCAGACAGTGAGCTGACGATTTTCCTCTCTGCACTTAGTTCATGATTCTCGTGTTTTTCCTCAAATAACAGGAGACATTTGTAGTCGGTGCAGTTTTATCTAGAGATTATGCTGGAGTCTTCACTGTAAAGGGAAGCGGTGACGACATTTTAGAAGCAGCGGGAAATTCAAACCCCCTAACCGTCCTGTGTTCAGCCAATCCGCAGAGGGAGGGGAGGAGCTAATGTTCCCAATGGTTGACACGTTTGCAGTTCCCGCTTTTTCTGTTCTTTGTCTCCATATAACGCGCGGTCCCAGGACGGAGCGATGTCGGGGAATCTGCAGGTGTTGAGAGGTCGCTGGTCGCTTACATCCCATACAGGAGTCTGCAGCTGTTCCTGGTTAGAGAATGAATCCGCGTTAGGCAGATGCTGTGATGCCCCGTGTGTCTGACCTGCAGGCGATCACATCTCCCTTTCTCGTCATAATCAGTATTGTGGAGACAATATATTGGCTAGAGATGTATCCTACAAGAGACATTTCAGGGGAGACCAATTCTGCTCTTCTAAGCAGATCCCACCTGCAGCTCCAGGCAGGAGGTCTGTGATGGGAAATGTGCGATCATGTAGAGAAGATTGCCGAGAGCTCAGTGCACAATACATTACACTGTGATGTGAGGATCCTCTAGGTCAGACATGTCATGACATCATCTCCCATCACATCCTCCTCACAGATGTTTTTTAAATAATTACTGCAGGATATGGGGCGATATTGGCGGCTGGGATCAGTCAGGATCACTGCTGAGCTCTGATTTTCAGCCTTTTCTGTCATTATGTTAATAATTGTTTTTCCTAATTAATTGTAGCTGACAGCAGGTCCCTACTCTGCAGCAATGTGAGCTATGATGTGGTGGAAAAAAGAATCATTGCCAGGGGAAGAAGAAAACACAAATATAAGGACAATAGTGTCATAATTGCCCGAAGTAATGATGACTCCTATCATAGCACAAATGTCCCTAATGCGGGAATATAAGACCTGAATAAAGGCAGAGAGGGCTTAGCCCTGGGGTTAATATAAATGTAATATTCTCTATGAAAACCGGAGATCCTGTGATTACTGAGGACTGAGCCTTATATCAGGCAGTGTATCTACCGGTGTGAGATCCCCTGGGCGGCTGCCTGTAATATCTGTGGTTACAGTCTGTTCTGTCCTCCTGACATATACTGGGGCCGTGTCTGCTCCCCTCTATTTGTGCTGCCCATTTATCTATAGGCTGAATCTGGAATAATTCTCATCACAGGGGAAGAAGTGACATTATATTACAAGCTGGAAAGAAAAGGGAAACTGAACAATGAGCGGGAAATTCAAACTCTCCAACAGTTCTGTGCTCAGCCAAACAGCAGAGGAAGGGAGGAGCTCATGTGGATTCTGTAAGCCCCGCCCTGGGGCGCGTCATCTCTGCAGTTCTCTCTCTGGTCCGTCCCTCCTGCATATAAAGGAGGAATCAATGCGGATCAAGTCATCAGTTTTTGCTCACTGCAGAAAATGTCTGGTCGCGGCAAAGGAGGAAAAGGTCTCGGGAAGGGCGGCGCTAAGCGGCACAGGAAGGTGCTCCGTGATAACATCCAGGGCATCACCAAGCCTGCCATCCGCCGTCTCGCTCGCAGAGGAGGCGTCAAGCGCATCTCCGGCCTCATCTATGAAGAGACTCGCGGGGTCCTGAAAGTCTTCCTGGAGAACGTGATCCGTGACGCCGTCACCTACACCGAGCACGCCAAGAGGAAGACCGTCACCGCTATGGACGTGGTGTACGCGCTCAAGCGCCAGGGCCGCACTCTCTACGGCTTCGGAGGTTAATTGTATTCTTTTCTGTGCTGATAACCCAAAGGCTCTTTTCAGAGCCACCCACATCTTCTACCTGAGAGGCTACGATTTCCTATTCCTGCAATCTGGTGCCTGTAAGTATACTAGTTGTCACAGCCTGGCATGTGTCTTGCACTTTCCTCCTTCCATATTGGAGCTGGCACCGCGGACTTGGGGTGATGTGGTTTATTCTCCTTGATCTATAATATACAGCTGCCAGGTTCTGGGGGCATACAGTATATCCGCACTGTGCAGCACAGACATCTCTGCACCACAGTACATACCTCGCTGTGATGTGGTCACTACAGAGCAGAAATCCAGTCACTGAAGGGTTAATGATCGAGGGCCGAGAGCACGACTGAGCGGGAGATTCAAACCATCAAACGGTTATAAAGCTCCGCCCACAGGAACCGACCAATCGATAGACGTGCTTCCTCCTCCGTTTAACTCCTTATTGCCCTTCTACCTGCTGCTCCTCATGTACACGTGTTCTCCCGGCAGCGCTCAGCACATCGGGCTCCTCCTGGTAGAACATGTGCGGATTGTATCATCCGATCTGTGCTAGATGCGGCCTCCTGTGATCAGTGCGGACCCCACACGGAGACGCCCAGATATAACGTTACCGGGTCTCCGTGTGGGGTCCGCTCCGATCACTGCTGGAAGTGGAGTTGAGACTGATCAGCCCTGGAGCTGCAGGCAATGTATACACACCCCGTACGGTGCTGCACATCCTCCATACCACCTACTGGGTGGTATACAGCACTACAAAGCCTACGTGTGCTGTATACTCCCCATCTAGTGCTGCAGACACAAATCCGAGAGCATCTGTTCTATATAAGCCTGAATCATGGAATGTTCCAGCTCAGTGCAAGATTCATTAAATCCTCCCAGACGGATGTCTGTCCAGCCTCTGTTTGAAGACTTCCATTGAAGGAGAACTCAACACCTCCAGTGGCAGCCTGTTCCACTTATTGATCATCCTCACTGTCAAAAAGTTCTCTTTAATATCTAATCCGTGTCTCCTCCCATTCAGAATCATCTACAGAATACCCCCATATAGTGCTGTAAACCCCAAATAGCTATTGTATGTATAGGCTCACATAGTGCTGGATACCCTCCATATAGTGACATGAGCATAAGGTAGTGCTGATACCTACATATTGCTGAATACTCTGCACAAAGTGCTGTGGGCCCTCCATATTGTTCTATATAACATCATATGTGGCTGTATACCCCCATATAGTGCTGTAAGCTGCCAAATACTGTTGTATACGGACACATTGTGCAGTATACCCTTCAAGTAGTATTATATACCTCCATATAGTGCTGATAATCCAACATATAGTATTTTATAGTTGAATATCCTGTATCCATACAGTGCTGTATACTCCCCATATATTCGTGCACACCCTCATGTATTATGGATTCACGGCAAGGCCTGCCCTGCTACCAAGTCATATGCACCCCAATAACTCCAATCCCCCCTTGGAATAAAATATAGAGGGCCTTTTAAAAAATGTCTCATTAAAAAAAGAACCAGATCTCCTAGACTTGTAATGCCCATACACTAAGTGTGTTGGCTGGCAAACATGTTGCCCTGTGGGTTACACCTCAACCTTTTCCATAACCAGTATTTTACGCCCAGCAAAACCACCCACCCTTGTTCGTGTGAGGACTCCTGGAGTGGACCCTCTGGGCCATGATTCCAACCCACCCTGGGCGAGCTGACCTGGTAAGGACCACCCAGGGATACAGGAAGCATCAGAACGCCCTGGGAAATAAAGTACCATGACTGCTGGAACCAGGTGGCAGGCTCGAAGGAGGCACAAGAGACAGTGTTTAGCAGGATGAAGTGGTGGATGATATAGTAACTGACCCAAGCTAGCAGGAGGACATGCAAAGTGAGGACAGCAGCATAGGGGGAGGGAGGCATAGCGCCCCAACAGCCAGGAAGAAGCAGTGTGGTTGCCGCAGACAGAAGGCCGGCGACTATTAACAGTAACACCAACATGATGGAAGTTGCCTGTCCATCTGTTAGGCCTTCTCAAGTCTAGTTGTTTTTTAATACTCTGCCCATAACCCCAAAAAAGGTCATTTGCACCACCTGCCATGCCAGCATCAGCAGGGGTAGCAAAACTACCAGCCTCACCACCACGAGCATGATCAGGACCATGGTTGGTAGCAAAGCCGGCAGTATTATAGGTCAGGAATTCGCTCTTCTTGAGGGAGGATTGGGTGGCTCTGAAAAGAGCCTTTGTGTTGCAGTCAGGTGGGCAGGACAGATCTAAGCTCTCTCCCCACGGATCCGGCGGGCCAGCTGGATATCTTTGGGCATGATGGTGACCCTCTTAGCGTGGATCGCGCACAAATTTGTGTCCTCAAACAGCCCCACCAGATAAGCCTCGCTGGCCTCCTGCAGGGCCATGACAGCGGAGCTCTGGAAGCGGAGATCAGTCTTGAAGTCCTGGGCGATTTCTCTCACCAGGCGCTGGAAGGGAAGCTTACGGATCAGCAGCTCGGTGGACTTCTGGTAGCGGCGGATCTCACGGAGAGCAACTGTCCCTGGCCGGTATCTGTGCGGCTTCTTCACTCCGCCAGTGGCGGGAGCGCTTTTCCTGGCGGCTTTAGTGGCCAGCTGCTTGCGGGGCGCTTTCCCTCCGGTGGATTTCCGAGCAGTCTGCTTAGTTCTGGCCATAGCTCCGTATAGAAGAGAACAGAAGTGATGAGAGGAGCAGAGTGAGCGGCTATTTATACTCCTCTGCCCCTATTCACGCTTCATGAGGACACGTCCCCTGCATTCCATTGGTTATTTTGTAGAATGTGAGCAGCGAATAGCGTTTGATGTCCGCGACCAATCACTGTACAGAGAAGGCTCAACCTGACTCACAGTTCAGCTATCACCCACTGCTCTGATACACAGGGTCACATCCAATCTCCAGGCGGCTTCTACAGCGGAAGCTCCGATTCTATATTCCCAGTACCCAGAGCGGTACAGCAGCTCCTCTATAATCAGTCACTGACGCTCCAACTCTCACATCGGAGTTATAACCTCACACCACTCTTACTAAGATGTGGGTTACAGGTGGTGATAATTAGGATGATGGAAGTAACGTGATTTCTGCTGCACATCGGCCCCTTCCCTCCATTACACAGAACTGTCACCTGAAGGCACCGATCATACAGCTCTGCGGGGAGGAGGTGGAGGCACTGATCATACAGCTCTGCGGGGAGGAGGTGGAGGCACTGATCATACAGCTCTGCGGGGACAGGGTGGTGGCACTGATCATACAGCTCTGCGGGGAGGAGGTGGAGGCACTGATCATACAGCTCTGCGGGGAGGAGGTGGAGGCACTGATCATACAGCTCTGCGGGGACAGGGTGGTGGCACTGATCATACAGCTCTACGAGGACAGGGTGGTGGCTCAGATCATACAGCTCTGCGGGGACAGGGTGGTGGCACTGATCATACAGCTCTGCGGGGACAGGGTGGTGGCACCGATCATACAGCTCTACGAGGACAGGGTGGTGGCACCGATCATACAGCTCTGCGGGGACAGGGTGGTGGCTCTGAAAAGAGCCTTTGTGTAAAAGAACTGGGTCCGCAACTTATTTCTTGGCCGCGGGCTTCTTGGCTTTCTTAGCCGGACTCTTGGCAGCTTTAGGTTTGGCCGCCTTTTTAGCCGGACTCTTCGTCGCCTTCTTAGGCTTGGGAGCGGCTTTCGACTTCTTGGGGCTCTTGGCCGCTTTCTTGGCAGCTGCGGGCTTCTTGGCCTTTTTCGGGCTCTTCTTGGCCGTGGTCAGAGCCTTCTTGGGCTTCTTCGGAGATTTGGCGGCTTTCTTAGCAGCAACGGGTTTCTTGGGCTTGGCTGCTGACTTCTTGGCCACTTTAGTCTCCTGCTTCTTGTTGAGTTTGAAGGACCCGGAGGCGCCGCTGCCCTTCACCTGGAGGAGGGTGCCCTTGGTGACCAGAGACCTGACGGCCAGCTTCAGGCGGCTGTTGTTCTTCTCTACATCGTACCCTCCGGCAGACAGCGCCTTCTTCAGGGCGGCCAGAGACACCCCACTGCGCTCCTTAGAGGCTGACACGGCTTTCACGATCAGCTCGGAGACGCCAGGACCGGAGGATTTCTTGCTGCTCTTGGCGGCGGATTTCTTTGGCTGCTTCTTGGACTTGGCAGCCGGTTCTGCGGGAGGGGGAGCGGCGGCTGGCGCGGTCTCTGCCATCCTGTGCTACGGAGCCAAAACACAAAAATCTCCCGATAGGAAAACACTAAGGCCGGAGCCGGAGGCGTCTGTTACATGTACAGGCTTACTGTGCACTGATTGGCTGCTGAGCTACACCGTCCTGAGCATCTATTGGCTGACACTGCATACATGCCCCGCCTCTTCCCAGCTGCGAACGAGTGAAGCTCCGCTCTCCCCTTGTGCTTCCCTGCCCGGAATAAAAGCCCTTTACCGGCTGACACCGGACAGCAGAGCGCGCTTCCTCCGCCGCTTCTTCTTCTTCGCCATCTTCTCCACCGACCGTCTGTAGCTGTCACTAGCAGAGACGCCGGGGAAGAGCGGAGAGGAGGTCCCGGGATCATCGCCGTCGTCCTCCAGATCTGCACATCGCTGTGTATCCGGGAAGATACATCTGCTGGGGGAACTCGTTCCTCCTGTTCCCGGCTCCTGTCACCATCACAGGGATCTTTACTACAATGTCTATCGTACAGGACGCTGATTGTACGATGTGGGGACGACCTGGAGCTGCTGAGAGCCCAGAAGGGTAACACAGGCGATGGCTCCGCTGACTGCCGCCTCCCTGACCTGTGACCTCCCTGTACCCCGTATGTGCGGAGTATTGGGGGTGACAGATGCTCCACATCAGGAGATGATCCACATCGGCGGCTGATTGCAATGACCTGCTAAAATCTGGTCTCACCCATTGTGGAGCTGTGACCGCTGAGGCCTGTAATGGTGGAAGAGAACTGATAAGGGGCAGCTTCATAATGCGACTCACTCCCCAACCAGACGCATCTCCGGGGAGAAAACTGTGAGATATTCCTGGATTTATGTGACCCAACTATTGTGCAAAAGGGGAATATTGGGAGAAAAGAGGAGACACAAAATGCAATTTCTACACACAGAGCACAGCTGTATAGGGATGAGGTGGTGGCACTGATCATAAAGCTCTGCAGGGATGATGTGGTGGCACTGATGAGACAGGTGTGCAGGGACGAGGTGGTGGCACTGATCATACAGCTCTGCAGGGATGAGGTTGTGGCACTGATCATACAGCTCTGCGGCGACAAGGTGGTGGTACTGATCATACAGCTCTGCAGAGAGGAGGTGGTGGCACTGATCATACAGCACTTTGTGCAGAGTATTCAGCAATATGTAGGTATCAGCACTACCTTATGCTCATGTCACTATATGGAGGGTATCCAGCACTATGTGAGCCTATACATACAATAGCTATTTGGGGTTTACAGCACTATATGGGGGTATTCTGTAGATGATTCTGAATGGGAGGAGACACGGATTAGATATTAAAGAGAACTTTTTGACAGTGAGGATGATCAATAAGTGGAACAGGCTGCCACTGGAGGTGTTGAGTTCTCCTTCAATGGAAGTCTTCAAACAGAGGCTGGACAGACATCCGTCTGGGAGGATTTAATGAATCTTGCACTGAGCTGGAACATTCCATGATTCAGGCTTATATAGAACAGATGCTCTCGGATTTGTGTCTGCAGCACTAGATGGGGAGTATACAGCACACGTAGGCTTTGTAGTGCTGTATACCACCCAGTAGGTGGTATGGAGGATGTGCAGCACCGTACGGGGTGTGTATACATTGCCTGCAGCTCCAGGGCTGATCAGTCTCAACTCCACTTCCAGCAGTGATCGGAGCGGACCCCACACGGAGACCCGGTAACGTTATATCTGGGCGTCTCCGTGTGGGGTCCGCACTGATCACAGGAGGCCGCATCTAGCACAGATCGGATGATACAATCCGCACATGTTCTACCAGGAGGAGCCCGATGTGCTGAGCGCTGCCGGGAGAACACGTGTACATGAGGAGCAGCAGGTAGAAGGGCAATAAGGAGTTAAACGGAGGAGGAAGCACGTCTATCGATTGGTCGGTTCCTGTGGGCGGAGCTTTATAACCGTTTGATGGTTTGAATCTCCCGCTCAGTCGTGCTCTCGGCCCTCGATCATTAACCCTTCAGTGACTGTTCTCTGCTTGTGGAAGAGACATCATTTCCCAATCACTGTCAGGAGTAAGCGGCCATTATACCTGCAGATCGTGTGGTAAAGTGAGATTGTATTAACCCCTCAATCCCCAGAACGGTGGCCGCTGCTCATTATCTCACCAACCACATTTATGCAGTTATCTTGTATGCGAGACTTTTTCTCCTCTGGAGGGATGGCGCTCTCCGCACTCAGAAATACACAGGCTCCGGAGCCGCCTCATCTCCAGTCCTCGCTATGGTCCGCCGGGCTCGGATGACGGCGCTGTACATTCGGGGTGCGGACTCTGTTCTCTCTTCTGGCTCCGACTACTGATAAATAGGATAAGACACCAGAAACCTCCCCGTCATGAGGGGAACGAGCCGCTAATGTCCGGCTGCGGGGAGGGAGCGGCTTCATCCATCAGCCCGAGCACAGGAGACCGCTGCCGGCTGTAGCTCCAGTCCATGTTATTAGGAGCAGTCAGGAGGTCACAATCAGTGGCCACATGTAGATGGTAAATGAGGAGGGTGGTAGTGATGAGATGCAGGCGCTGGACATACCGGGGAGCCGCCACTAACAAGGGGGAGCAGTTACCGGTACAGGATGTGACCGCTCCTCACTGGATTTACACCAATCCTGAGAAATAGGATCTGACCAGACTCCATCACCGCAGTCATCAAATATCAGGAATTGTAGCTTCTCCAGAACACATGTGGGCGGCTCTGATAGGAGCCTTTGGGGGAGGCGCATCTATCCAGCGACAATCCCCGGGAGTATTCGCTGCCTCCTGACACACACACTGATCTGATCAGGAAGACCTGTAGCAGAATCACGTTCATCTCACGGCAGAACTTGGATTTCTGCTCTGTAGTGACCACATCACAGCGAGGTATGTACTGTGGTGCAGAGATGTCTGTGCTGCACAGTGCGGATATACTGTATGCCCCCAGAACCTGGCAGCTGTATATTATAGATCAAGGAGAATAAACCACATCACCCCAAGTCCGCGGTGCCAGCTCCAGTATGGAAGGAGGAAAGTGCAAGACACATGCCAGGCTGTGACAACTAGTATACTTACAGGCACCAGAATGCAGGAATAGGAAATCGTAGCCTCTCAGGTAGAAGATGTGGGTGGCTCTGAAAAGAGCCTTTGGGTTATCAGCACAGAAAAGAATACAATTAACCTCCGAAGCCGTAGAGAGTGCGGCCCTGGCGCTTGAGCGCGTACACCACGTCCATAGCGGTGACGGTCTTCCTCTTGGCGTGCTCGGTGTAGGTGACGGCGTCACGGATCACGTTCTCCAGGAAGACTTTCAGGACCCCGCGAGTCTCTTCATAGATGAGGCCGGAGATGCGCTTGACGCCTCCTCTGCGAGCGAGACGGCGGATGGCAGGCTTGGTGATGCCCTGGATGTTATCACGGAGCACCTTCCTGTGCCGCTTAGCGCCGCCCTTCCCAAGACCTTTTCCTCCTTTGCCGCGACCAGACATCTTCCAAGTAGTCAGCTGTAACTGATGCTAAAACAGAACGACCCCTCCTTTATATACAGGAGAGACGGACCAGAGAGAGAACTGCAGAGATGACGCGCCCCAGGGCGGGGCTTACAGAATCCACATGAGCTCCTCCCTTCCTCTGCTGTTTGGCTGAGCACAGAACTGTTGGAGAGTTTGAATTTCCCGCTCATTGTTCAGTTTCCCTTTTCTTTCCAGCTTGTAATATAATGTCACTTCTTCCCC
This sequence comes from Dendrobates tinctorius, assembly GCF_039654945.1. Lineage (NCBI taxonomy): Eukaryota > Metazoa > Chordata > Amphibia > Anura > Dendrobatidae > Dendrobates > Dendrobates tinctorius. Next base: position 7,635,355 of record NW_027361869.1, on the reverse strand, counting down.
TGTGATGAGAATTATTCCAGATTCAGCCTATAGATAAATGGGCAGCACAAATAGAGGGGAGCAGACACGGCCCCAGTATATGTCAGGAGGACAGAACAGACTGTAACCACAGATATTACAGGCAGCCGCCCAGGGGATCTCACACCGGTAGATACACTGCCTGATATAAGGCTCAGTCCTCAGTAATCACAGGATCTCCGGTTTTCATAGAGAATATTACATTTATATTAACCCCAGGGCTAAGCCCTCTCTGCCTTTATTCAGGTCTTATATTCCCGCATTAGGGACATTTGTGCTATGATAGGAGTCATCATTACTTCGGGCAATTATGACACTATTGTCCTTATATTTGTGTTTTCTTCTTCCCCTGGCAATGATTCTTTTTTCCACCACATCATAGCTCACATTGCTGCAGAGTAGGGACCTGCTGTCAGCTACAATTAATTAGGAAAAACAATTATTAACATAATGACAGAAAAGGCTGAAAATCAGAGCTCAGCAGTGATCCTGACTGATCCCAGCCGCCAATATCGCCCCATATCCTGCAGTAATTATTTAAAAAACATCTGTGAGGAGGATGTGATGGGAGATGATGTCATGACATGTCTGACCTAGAGGATCCTCACATCACAGTGTAATGTATTGTGCACTGAGCTCTCGGCAATCTTCTCTACATGATCGCACATTTCCCATCACAGACCTCCTGCCTGGAGCTGCAGGTGGGATCTGCTTGGAAGAGCAGAATTGGTCTCCCCTGAAATGTCTCTTGTAGGATACATCTCTAGCCAATATATTGTCTCCACAATACTGATTATGACGAGAAAGGGAGATGTGATCGCCTGCAGGTCAGACACACGGGGCATCACAGCATCTGCCTAACGCGGATTCATTCTCTAACCAGGAACAGCTGCAGACTCCTGTATGGGATGTAAGCGACCAGCGACCTCTCAACACCTGCAGATTCCCCGACATCGCTCCGTCCTGGGACCGCGCGTTATATGGAGACAAAGAACAGAAAAAGCGGGAACTGCAAACGTGTCAACCATTGGGAACATTAGCTCCTCCCCTCCCTCTGCGGATTGGCTGAACACAGGCCGGTTAGGGGGTTTGAATTTCCCGCTGCTTCTAAAATGTCGTCACCGCTTCCCTTTACAGTGAAGACTCCAGCATAATCTCTAGATAAAACTGCACCGTCGGAGCCGGAGGCGTCTGTTATATGTACAGGCTTACTGTGCACTGATTGGCTGCTGAGCTACAACGTCCTGAGCATCTATTGGCTGACACTGCATACATGCCCCGCCTCTTCCCAGCTGAGAACGAGTGAAGCTCCGCTCTCCCCTTGTGCTTCCCTGCCCGGAATAAAAGCCCTTTACCGGCTGACACCGGACAGCAGAGCGCGCTTCCTCCGCCGCTTCTTCTTCGCCATCTTCTCCACCGACCGTCTGTAGCTGTCACTAGCAGAGACGCCGGGGAAGAGCGGAGAGGAGGTCCCGGGATCATCGCCGTCGTCCTCCAGATCTGCACATCGCTGTGTATCCGGGAAGATACATCTGCTGGGGGAACTCGTTCCTCCTGTTCCCGGCTCCTGTCACCATCACAGGGATCTTTACTACAATGTCTATCGTACAGGACGCTGATTGTACGATGTGGGGACGACCTGGAGCTGCTGAGAGCCCAGAAGGGTAACACAGGCGATGGCTCCGCTGACTGCCGCCTCCCTGACCTGTGACCTCCCTGTACCCCGTATGTGCGGAGTATTGGGGGTGACAGATGCTCCACATCAGGAGATGATCCACATGGGCGGCTGATTGCAATGACCTGCTAAAATCTGGTCTCACCCATTGTGGAGCTGTGACCCCTGAGGCCTGTAATGGTGGAAGAGAACTGATAAGGGGCAGCTTCATAATGCGACTCACTCCCCAACCAGACGCATCTCCGGGGAGAAAACTGTGAGATATTCCTGGATTTATGTGACCCAACTATTGTGCAAAAGGGGAATATTGGGAGAAAAGAGGAGACACAAAATCCAATTTCTACACAGAGCACAGCTGTATAGGGATGAGGTGGTGGCACTGATCATAAAGCTCTGCAGGGATGATGTGGTGGCACTGATCATACAGCTCTGCAGGGAGTAGGTGGTGGCATTGATCATACAGCTCTGTGTGGATAAGATGGTGGCACTGATCATGCAGCTCTGCAGGGATGAGGTTGTGGCACAGATCACACAGCTCTGCAAGGACCAGGTGGTGGCACTGATCATACAGCTCTGCGGGGACAAGGTGGTGACACTGATAATACACCAATGCGGCGACAAGGTGGTGGTACTGATCATACAGCTCTGCAGAGAGGAGGTGGTGGCACTGATCATACAGCTCTGAAGGGAGGAGGTGGTGGCACTGATCATACAGCTCTGCGGGGACAAGGTGGTGACACTGATAATACACCTCTGCGGCGACAAGGTGGTGGCACTGATCATACAGCTCTGCGGGGACAAGGTGTTGGTACTGATCATACAGCTCTGCAAGGACCAGGTGGTGGCACTTATCATACAGCTCTGCAGAGAGGAGGTGGTGGCACTGATCATACACCTCTGCGGCGACAAGGTGTTGGTACTAGAGTTGAGCGACTTTTGGTTTTTTAGGGTCGCGTTTCGTTTCGTGAAACCCGACTTTTCCAAATGTCGGGTCGAGCAAGATCGTCCGATTATAGGGAAAAGTCGGGGTCGTCCCGAAACACGAAACCCAATGTAAGTCAATGAGGAATAAAAGTCGGCAGTGAGAGGAGGACAGGAAACACACCTACAGGGCCCATTTGAATGCCAAAAGCATCAATTCTTCTTACTTAAGCTTGTCAACCTTAATTAACTTCATAATATAAGTTACGCAATGAAAAATGGGGGTTATTTGGCTAAAGTTGTGGGGGGGGGAGGGCTGGCTGCAGGTTTTCATGTGCCCTGGGCGAAAGAGTGCCCCTTTAACACAAACCACAACTCATCATGCTCCGATACGGCAGATAAATAGCGGTATAGTACAATAAAAAATACCTCACTTTTTACATCTCATGACGAGGCCCATCTATTTCTCCATACAGAATCATTGGTCCCATATAATGTTTGAAACAGTATATGATGAGCTCCACATAATGCTACAGTATATGTTGGTCCCCATGGATGAAGCTCCACTGTCTTATGGGCCCAAATAATGCTCCAAACATAATGGGCCCCATTTCTAATGCTCTAGTGTATAATGGGCCCTGTAAATGCTGCTCCAGTGTCTGATGTCCACCTTTGGAATGTTCCAGTGTATGGTGGGCCCCATCTATCATTCTCCAGAGTATAGTGCTCCCCAAAAATTGCTGTCCCAACATTGAAAACAATCAAATAAGTCTCCTCGCTAGGGAATCCCTGTACTTGTCTGGACAGGTGCTGTAGCTTGCTTAACAGCTCGCCAGCCGTTCTCACGCCCAGTATGGATTGCACGTGATTGCACAAAGGTTAGAAAGGGTACCGTATCCCTGGATAACATGTATGGATAGCGTACACATTCAAAATATATGTCTCAGGAGGCAGGCTCAGACGGTGTCAGGCACAGTATGGATTGCACGTGATTGCACAAAGGTTAGAAAGGGTACCGTATCCCTGGATAACATGTATGGATAGCGTACACATTCAAAATATATGTCTCAGGAGGCAGGCTCAGACGGTGTCAGGCACAGTATGGATTGCACGTGATTGCACAAAGGTTAGAAAGGGTACCGTATCCCCGGATAACATGTATGGATAGCGTACACATTCAAAATATTTGTCTCAGGAGGCAGGCTCAGACCGTGTCAGGCACAGTATGGATTTGACGGCCCAGATTACACAGCGGAGGAGCAGGGAGAGGTAAAGATTGCAAATGCTGGGGCCCTGCCCAAGCAAGGGGGGCCCACTCGTGGGCGTCGGTACTGGCACTGGGCCCCTCATAGTACAGCGGTGTGTCTGACGGCGGGTGTGCACCACCACCGTCAGAGACACTTGATTGCACTATGAGGGACCCTGTGCCAGTGCCCGCGCCCAAGAGTCGGCCTACCCACCTGTCCAGGGCAACGGCACTCGCACGGTGTCATGCGGTAGGTGGTGACCCCGGCCATGGGGGGGAGGCAGCACAGTTAGGGAGTTTTAGAAAGTGGCATATGTTGATGTTGGACATTCAGCTGATGCAAAAGGCGAAATAGGTGAAGTACCAGGAAGAGGTGGATCAAAGCAAGCCATTTTTCTGTCACCCTATGTGTCATCAGGGGAAGGTGGGACAAAATCCTTGGAAACCCATGCGTGGTTCATTTTAATGAAGGTTAGATCATCCACATTTTGGGTTGACAGACAGGTCCTTTTTTCTGTCAGGATTGATCCAGCTGCACTGAAGACTCTTTCCGATAGCACACTTGCAGCTGGGCAAGCGAGCTCCTGTAAGGCATATTGGGCCAATTCAGGCCAGGTGTCCAGTTTAGCGGCCCAATAGTCAAAGGGGAATGACCTGTGTGGGAGAACATCGATATGGGAGGAAAAGTAGTTTGTAACCATAGTTGACAACTGCTGTCTCCTGTCACTTTCCATCGATGCAGTATTACCAGTTGTGTGAGCGGTATTTGAAAAATCAGTCCACAACATTGTCATGAAACCCCTGTCTCCAACGCCACTTCTGCTGTGTGCACCACGAACACCTCTGCCAAGCTGCCCCCGGCCCGTACGGCTCGTGTGAGAACCATCACCGCTGCTGTGTGCTGGGAATGCCTCAAGCAACCGATTTACCAGAGTTGCTTGTTTATTAGCCAATATTAGGTCAAGGTTCTCCTGTGGCATGATGTTTTGTAATTTGCCTTTATAGCGTGGATCCAGGATGCTGGCCAACCAGTAGTCGTCATCGTTCATCATTTTGGCAATGCGGGGGTCCCTTTTTAGGATCTGCAAGGCATAATCTGACATGTGGGCCAATGTTCCCGTTGTCAATGATGCACTGCGAGTGCTGGGTGGAGGAGCACTTTCTGGCAAATCCACATCCCTCCAGTCACGCACAAACCCTCTACCAGACCTTGCCACGCCAACATTTTCACTTGCCCCACGAGATGCATCCTCCTCCCCTAAGTAATCATCCCCATCATCCTCCTCCTCCTCCTCTTCTTCCTCCACCTCGTCCAGGAGAGGTCCCTGAGCAGACAATGGCTGAATGTCATCAAGGATTCCCTCCTCCTCTTCCTCCTCATCAACATTGGCTGCAGACGCCTGCTCCTTAAGGTGCGTCAAAGTTTGCATGAGCAGACGCATAAGTGGGATGCTCATGCTTAGGATGGCGTCGTCTGCGCTTACCAGCCGTGTGCATTCCTCAAAATACTGAAGGACTTTACAAAGGTCTTTCAGCTTCGACCACTGCACACCTGTCAACTCCATGTCTGCTCTCAAAGTGCCTGGCCGTGTATCCTCCCACAAATGCATTATGGCCTGCCTCTGCTCGCACAGCCGCTCCACCATGTGCAGGGAGGAGTTCCACCTTGTTGCAATGTCGATAATGAGGCGGTGGTTGGGAAGGTGGAGCAATCGCTGCAGCTTCTGCATACGAACGGAGTGTACAGGCGACCGGCGGATGTGCGCGCACAGTCTTCGCACCTTCTGGAGCAGGGCTGTTAACTCCGGATAATTTTTGAGGAAGCACTGCACCACCAGGTTCAAGGTGTGAGCCAAGCAAGGTATGTGGCTGAGTTTTGAAAGGGCTATGCCTGCCACAAAATTACGTCCGTTATCACTAACTACCTTGCCTGCCTCAAGATGTACACTGCCCAGCCATGACTCAGTTTGTCGCTTCAAGTACTCGGCCAGCACCTCGGCGGTGTGTCTGTCGCCCAAACACACCATCTGCAACACAGCCTGCTGACGCTTTCCACTAGCTGCTCGATAGGGGGACACATCGTGTGCAACAGTGGCAGCTGCAGATGGAGTGCTCGTACGACTGCGCTCTGTGGACGAGCTTTCGCTTCTGGAGGAGGAGGAGGAGGAGGGTCGAACGCCTACAGCCAACTGTTTCCTATACCGTGGGCTAGGCAGCACTGTCCCACCACCGCTGTCCCCTGTGGACCCTGCATCCACCACATTAACCCAGTGCGCAGTGATGGACACGTAACGGCCCTGGCCATGCCGACTGGACCATGCATCAGTTGTGAGGTGCACCTTTCCGCTCACTGACTGCTTGAGTGCATGGACAATGCGGTCTTTCACATGATGGTGGAGGGCTGGGATGGCTTTGCGAGAGAAGAAGTGGCGACTGGGTAGGTCATAGCGTGGTACTGCATAGGCCATGAGTTCGCGGAAAGCTGTGCTTTCCACCAACCGAAAGGGCATCATCTCAAACGAGATTAGTTTGGCAATGTGGGCGTTCAAACCCAGTGTACGCGGATGAGAGACTGAGTACTTTCTTGACCTACTCATAGTGTCTGGGAGGGTGAGCTGGACTTGAGAGCTGCATATGGTGGAAGTAGCGGTGGACAGGGCGGACTGAGAGAGGGTTGATGATGGTGATGGAGTTGGTGTTCTTTCTGATGGCCTAGAATCAGTCTTTCGTTGATATAACAGTGGGATTCCCTGACTGCTGTGGCCTTGCAACGACACCTCAACATTTGCTGCTGTGCTAACCGGTGGGCTTACAGTGGGGGAAACAATGTAGCGTTGCTGACTACCTTCGTTGTGATCAGTTGCACATGTGGCACTTGAGGTTTGGTGTTGTGTCCACGCTTGCAAGTGCATGCTGGTTAAATGTCTAAGCATGCAACTGGTATTCAAATTTTTCAGATTTTTCCCTCGGCTAAAGGTCTTTGCGCACTTCTTACAGATAACCTTGGCCTGATCATGAGGATTTTGTTCAAAAAAGTGCCACACTGCACTCTTCCTACTTTGGCAGACATTTTGCGGCCTAGCACGCTGTGATCTTTTGACCCTCTGGACAAGCTGTCCAGCAACTCTTTTGATGTTTGGAACCTGTCTTTGGAGTGCTCCGGGCCTGCCAGATAACAGCTGTTGCGATGTCGATGTCTGCTGTGGATGCTCCTCATCTGAGCTATTGGAAGCAGCACCCTCTTCCCCCAATGGATGCCAATCTGGGTCAACAACTGGGTCATCCATCACCTCCTCTTCTATGTCATGTGCACCTTTCTCTGTGTCACCGTGTATGGTGGTATAGTGTGCGGGAAGGGGCACCTGAGTCTCATCAGGGTCAAAATCTGGCTCTGTACATTGCGAGGACAATGTAGTGCTCTGAGTGAATGTACCAGCAGAATCATCCATCAGCGGCTGTGCATCAGTGCACTCCATGTCAGATTCATCTTGGCCTGGGTAATTCACCATTTGACTTGATAATTCAGGCATGGTATGTGAAAACAGCTCCATGGAGTAATCAGTAGTATGGCCTACGTCATCCTTCAATCTTGGTTGGGGTGAAGGACACAAGGAAAGGTGTGGTTCATGAACATGAGCCTCCAATGACGACTCAGTGCTTTTACTTTTTACAACTGAAGAAGAGGAGGCGATAGAGCTGGAGGCTGAGTCAGCAATGTAAGACAAAACTTTTTCCTGATGCTCTGCCTTTAAAAGCGGTTTGCCAACTCCTAGAAAACTAAGCGTTCGAGGCCTTATGTAGCCAGACGATGACGCAGGGTCAGCACCTCCTGCATTCGGTCCTATTTTGCTCTTGCCACTACCATCAGATCCAACACCAACACCATCATTACCAGCTGCCAACCCCCGCCCAATTCCACGGCCTCTTCCACCAGCCTTCCTCATTTTTGGTAGAAATGTAGACAAAATCCAACAAACTATATAGTAATGTAAAACAAGGTAAAAGGTGTCTATAGGACAGGGGAGATTTAGAAATTCTGCACACACTTGTGGACAGTGGACACATTTGGATTGTGTGAGGCCCACTGATATCTGAGCGCTATGTGACACGCTCGATGGCACAGCTGCCTGTGACCAAAGTGACGAGAGGATAATGGAGATTTTGAATCTCTGCGTACACTTTTGGACACTGGACACTTGTAGATTGTGTGAGGCCCACTGATATCTGAGCGCTATGTGACACGCTCGATGGCACAGCTGCCTGTGACCAAAGTGACGAGAGGATAATGGAGATTTTGAATCTCTGCGTACACTTTTGGACACTGGACACTTGTGGATTGTGTGAGGCCCACTGATATCTGAGCGCTATGTGACACGCTCGATGGCACAGCTGCCTGTGACCAAAGTGACGAGAGGATAATGGAGATTTTGAATCTCTGCGTACACTTTTGGACACTGGACACTTGTGGATTGTGTGAGGCACACTGATATCTGAGCGCTATGTGACACGCTCGATGGCACAGCTGCCTGTGACCAAAGTGACGAGAGGATAATGGAGATTTTGAATCTCTGCGTACACTTTTGGACACTGGACACTTGTGGATTGTGTGAGGCCCACTGATATCTGAGCGCTATGTGACACGCTCGATGGCACAGCTGCCTGTGACCAAAGTGACGAGAGGATAATGGAGATTTTGAATCTCTGCGTACACTTTTGGACACTGGACACTTGTGGATTGTGTGAGGCCCACTGATATCTGAGCGCTATGTGACACGCTCGATGGCACAGCTGCCTGTGACCAAAGTGACGAGAGGATAATGGAGATTTTGAATCTCTGCGTACACTTTTGGACACTGGACACTTGTGGATTGTGTGAGGCCCACTGATATCTGAGCGCTATGTGACACGCTCGATGGCACAGCTGCCTGTGACCAAAGTGACGAGAGGATAATGGAGATTTTGAATCTCTGCGTACACTTTTGGACACTGGACACTTGTGGATTGTGTGAGGCCCACTGATATCTGAGCGCTATGTGACACGCTCGATGGCACAGCTGCCTGTGACCAAAGTGACGAGAGGATAATGGAGATTTTGAATCTCTGCGTACACTTTTGGACACTGGACACTTGTGGATTGTGTGAGGCCCACTGATATCTGAGCGCTATGTGACACGCTCGATGGCACAGCTGCCTGTGACCAAAGTGACGAGAGGATAATGGAGATTTTGAATCTCTGCGTACACTTTTGGACACTGGACACTTGTGGATTGTGTGAGGCCCACTGATATCTGAGCGCTATGTGACACGCTCGATGGCACAGCTGCCTGTGACCAAAGTGACGAGAGGATAATGGAGATTTTGAATCTCTGCGTACACTTTTGGACACTGGACACTTGTGGATTGTGTGAGGCACACTGATATCTGAGCGCTATGTGACACACTCGATGGCACAGCTGCCTGTGACCAAAGTGACGAGAGGATAATGGAGATTTTGAATCTCTGCGTACACTTTTGGACACTGGACACTTGTGGATTGTGTGAGGCCCACTGATATCTGAGCGCTATGTGACACGCTCGATGGCACAGCTGCCTGTGACCAAAGTGACGAGAGGATAATGGAGATTTTGAATCTCTGCGTACACTTTTGGACACTGGACACTTGTGGATTGTGTGAGGCCCACTGATATCTGAGCGCTATGTGACACGCTCGATGGCACAGCTGCCTGTGACCAAAGTGACGAGAGGATAATGGAGATTTTGAATCTCTGCGTACACTTTTGGACACTGGACACTTGTGGATTGTGTGAGGCCCACTGATATCTGAGCGCTATGTGACACGCTCGATGGCACAGCTGCCTGTGACCAAAGTGACGAGAGGATAATGGAGATTTTGAATCTCTGCGTACACTTTTGGACACTGGACACTTGTGGATTGTGTGAGGCACACTGATATCTGAGCGCTATGTGACACACTCGATGGCACAGCTGCCTGTGACCAAAGTGACGAGAGGATAATGGAGATTTTGAATCTCTGCGTACACTTTTGGACACTGGACACTTGTGGATTGTGTGAGGCCCACTGATATCTGAGCGCTATGTGACAGGCTCGATGGCACAGCTGCCTGTGACCAAAGTGACGAGAGAATAATGGAGATTTTGAATCTCTGCGTACACTTTTGGACACTGGACACTTGTGGATTGTGTGAGGCCCACTGATATCTGAGCGCTATGTGACACGCTCGATGGCACAGCTGCCTGTGACCAAAGTGACGAGAGGATAATGGAGATTTTGAATCACTGCGCACACTTTTGGACACTGGACACTTGTGGATTGTGTGAGGCACACTGATATCTGAGCGCTATGTGACACGCTCGATGGCACAGCTGCCTGTGACCAAAGTGACGAGAGGATAATGGAGATTTTGAATCTCTGCGTACACTTTTGGACACTGGACACTTGTGGATTGTGTGAGGCCCACTGATATCTGAGCGCTATGTGACAGGCTCGATGGCACAGCTGCCTGTGACCAAAGTGACAAGAGGATAATGGAGATTTTGAATCTCTGCGTACACTTTTGGACACTGGACACTTGTGGATTGTGTGAGGCCCACTGATATCTGAGCGCTATGTGACACGCTCGATGGCACAGCTGCCTGTGACCAAAGTGACGAGAGGATAATGGAGATTTTGAATCTCTGCGCACACTTTTGGACACTGGACACTTGTGGATTGTGTGAGGCACACTGATATCTGAGCGTTATGTGACACGTTCGATGGCACAGCTGCCTGTGACCAAAGTGATGAGAGGATAATGGAGATTTTGAATCTCTGCGCGCACTTTTGGACACTGCACACTTGTGGATTGTGTGAGGCCCACTGATATCTGAGCGCTATGTGACACGCTCGATGGCACAGCTGAGACAAAAGTGACTAGAGGATAAGGGAGATTGGATTGCTTTTAAAAAAGCAGTTTGCGGAGCAGTGGGTAAACAGCAATGCCAGCGTGTCAGGAAGCCTTAAAGGCAGCCCAACAACCAACACCACTGATACACCACTATATAGCCTCCCCTTGCACTGCACACACAGTGACTGGTGTGTTGTGCAGGCCAAATCGCTAGCAGCAGAAGCAGTTTTTTTGTCTTCTTCCCTGCCTAACGCTCTCCCTACAGAATCAGCAGCAACCTCTCCCTATACTAAGATCGGCAGAAGTAAGATGGCGGTCGGCGTGCACGCCCTTTTATACCCCCTGTGACGCCCACCAAAGCAAGCCAATCACTTGCATGCCCTTCTGAAAGATGGTGGTGACCCGTGCCTATGTCATCACGTTGCCCACAGTGTCCGTGGATCCTGATTGGCTGAAAAAGAGCGCTAAACAAACTTTTGAAACGCGACTTTGGCGCGTAAGTCGCCGACCTCGTGGCCGACCTCAACCTAGGGTTGGGTTTCGTTTCATGAAACCCGACTTTGCCAAAAGTCGGCGACTTTTGAATTTTTTCGACCCGTTTCGCTCAACTCTAGTTGGTACTGATCATACAGCTCTGCAAGGACCAGGTGGTGGCACATATCATACAGCTCTGCAGAGAGGAGGTGGTGGCACTGATCATGCAGCTCTGCTCGGACAAAGTGGTGGCACTTATGTTACAGCTTTGCGGGGACAAGGTGGCGGCAGTGATTATACAGCTCTACAAGGATGAGGTGGTGGCACTGATCATACAGCTCTATGGGGAGGAGGCGGTGGCACTGATCATAAGGCTCTGCAGGGACAAGGTTGTGTCACTGATTATACAGCTCTGCAGGGAGGAGTTGGTGGCACTGATCATGCAGCTCTGCAGGTATGAGGTGGTGTCACTGATCAAACAGCTCTGCAGGGAAGAGGTGGTGACACTGATCATACAGCTCTGCAAGGACGAGGTGATGGCACTGATCATACAGCTTTGCGGGGATAATGTGGTTGCACTGATTATACATCTCTTTAGGGATAAGTTGGAGCCACTGATCATGCAGCTCTGCAGGGATGAGGTTGTGGCACTGATCATACAGCTCTGCAGGGATGAGGTAGTGGCACAGATGACACAGCTCTGCAGGGACGAGGAGGTGGCACTGATCATACACCTCTGCGGCTACAAGGTGGTGGTACTAATCATACAGCTCTGCAGTGACGAGTTCGTGGCACTGATTATGCAGTTCTGCAGGGATGAGGTAGTGGCACCGATCATACAGCTCTGCAGGGATGATTCAGTAGCACAGATCATACAGCCCTGTAGGGATGAGGTGGTGGCACTGATCATACAGTTCTGCAGGGAAAAGTTGGTGACACTGATCATACACCTCTGCGGCGACAAGGTGGTGGTACTGATCATACAGCTCTGCAAGGACCAGGTGGTGGCACTGATCATAAAGCTCTGCAGGGATGAGGTGGTGGCACTGACCATACAGCTTTGCAGGGAGGAGGTAACATAGTAACATAGTTATTAAGGTTGAAGGGAGACTTTAAGTCCATCTAGTTCAAACCATATCCTATCCTAACTTGCCCTAACATGCACTGACCATACAGCTCTGCAGGCAGTAGGAGGTGGCACTGATTATACAGCTCTACAGGGAGGAGTTGGTGGCACTGATCATGCAGCTCTGCAGGTAAGAGGTGATGTCACTGATCATACTGCTCTGCAGGGAAGAGGTGGTGAGACTGATCAAACAGCTCTGCAGGAATGAGGTAGTGGCACAGATCATACAGCTCTGCAGAGAGGAGGTGGTGGCACTGATTATACAGCTTTGCAGGGATGAGGTAGTGGCACAGATCATACAGCTCTGCAGGGACAAGGTGGTGACACTGATCATGCACCTCTGCGGCGACAAGGTGGTGGTACTGATCATACAGCTCTGCAAGGACCAGGTGTTGGCACTGATCATACTGCTCTGCAGGGAGGAGTTGGTGGCACTGATCATGCAGCTCTGCAGGTAAGAGGTGATGTCACTGATCATACTGCTCTGCAGGGAGGAGTTGGTGACACTGATCAAACAGCTCTGCAAGGACGAGGTGTTGGCACTGATCATACAGCTTTTCGGTGATATTGTGGTTGCACTAATTATACATCTCTTAAGGTATAAGTTGGAGGCACTGATCATGCGGTTCTTCAGGGATGAGGTTGTGGCACTGATCATACAGCTCTGCAGGGATGACGTAGTGGCACAGATCATACAGCTCTGCAGAGAGGAGGTTGTGGCACTGATTATACAGCTCTGCATGGAGGAAATGGTGGCACTGATCATGCAGCTCTGCTCGGCCAAAGTGGTGGCACTTATGTTACAGCTTTACGGGGACAAGGTGATGGCAGTGATTATACAGTTCTTCAGGGAGGAGTTGTGGCACTGAACATACAGCTCAGCGTGGAAAAGGTGGTGGCACTGATTTTAAAGCTCTACAAGGAAGAGGTGGTGGTACTAATCATACAGCTCTGCAGGGAGGAGGTGGTGGCACTGATCATACAGCTCTGCGGGGACAAGATGGTGGCACTGATCATAAAGCTCTGCAGGGACGAGGTGGTGGCACTGTTCATACAGCTTTGCGTGGACAAGGTGGTGGCACTGATCATATAGCTCAGAGGGGATGACGTGGTGGCACTGATCAAATAGCTCTGCAGGGATTAGGTGCTGGCATTGATCGTACAGCTCTGCAAGGAGTAGGCGGTGGCACTGATCATACAACTTTGCAGCGACAAGGTGGTGGCACTGATCATACAGGTCTGCAGGGAAAAGGTGGTGGCACTGAACATACATCTCAGCGCGGACAAGATGGTAGCACTGATCAGACAGCTCTACATGGAGGAGTTTGTGGCACTGAACATACTGGTTTGCAGGGATGAGGTAGTGGCACTGATCATACAGCTCTGCAGGTATGAGGAGGTGGCACTGAAGATACAGCTGTGCAGGGATGAGGTGATTGCACTGATCATACATCTCTGTTGGGAGGAGGCGGTGGCACTGATCATAAGGCTCTGCAGGGACAAGGTTGTGTCACTGATCTTACAGCTCTGCAGGGAGTAGGTGGTGGTATTGATCATACAGCTCTGTGTGGATAAGATGGTGGCACTGATCATGCAGCTCTGCAGGTATGAGGTGGTGTCACTGATCATACAGCTCTGCAGGGAAGAGGTGGTGACACTGATCATACAGCTCTGCAAGGACGAGGTGTTGACACTGATCATACAGCTTTGCGGGGACAATGTGGTTGCACTGATTATACATCTCTTTAGGGATAAGTTGGAGCCACTGATCATGCAGTTCTGCAGGGATGAGGTGGTGGCACTGATCATACAGCTCTGCAGGGAGGAGTTAGTGGCACAGATGACACAGCTCTGCAGGGACGAGGAGGTGGCACTGATCATACAGCTCTGCAGTGACGAGTTCGTGGCACTGATTATGCAGTTCTGCAGGGATGAGGTAGTGGCACCGATCATACAGCTCTGCAGGGATGATTCAGTAGCACAGATCATACAGCCCTGTAGGGATGAGGTGGTGGCACTGATCATACAGCTCTGCAGGGAAAAGTTGGTGACACTGATCATACACCTCTGCGGCGACAAGGTGGTGGTACTAATCATACAGCTCTGCAGGGAGGAGGTAGTGGCACTGATCATACAGCTTTGCAGGGAGGAGGTGGTGGCAATGACCATACAGCTCTGCAGGCAGTAGGAGGTGGCACTGATTATACAGCTCTGTGTGGATAAGATGGTGGCACTGATCATACAGCTCTGCAGGGAGGAGTTGGTGGCACTGATCATGCAGCTCTGCAGGTAAGAGGTGATGTCACTGATCATACAGCTCTGCAGGCAGTAGGAGGTGGCACTGATTATACAGCTCTGTGTGGATAAGATGGTGACACTGATCAAACAGCTCTGCAAGGACGAGGTGTTGGCACTGATCATACAGCTTTGCGGGGACAATGTTGTTGCACTAATTATACATCTCTTAAGGTATAAGTTGGAGGCACTGATCATGCGGTTCTTCAGGGATGAGGTTGTGGCACTGATCATACAGCTCTGCAGGGATGAGGTAATGGCACAGATCATACAGCTCTGCAGAGAGGAGGTGGTGGCACTGATTATACACCTCTGCAAGGAGGAAATGGTGGCACTGATCATGCAGCTCTGCTCGGACAAAGTGCTTTCACTTATGTTACAGCTTTACGGGGACAAGGTGGTGGCAGTGATTATACAGTTCTTCAGGGAGGAGTTGGTGGCACTGAACATACAGCTCAGCGTGGACAAGGTGGTGGCACTGATTTTAAAGCTCTACGAGGATGAGGTGGTGGTACTAATCATACAGCTCTGCAGGGAGGAGGTGGTGGCACTGATCATAAAGCTCTGCAGGGATGATGTGGTGGCACTGATCATACAGGTCTGCAAGGATGAGGTGATGGCACTGAAGATACAGCTCTGCAGGGATGAGGTGGTTGCACTGATCATAAGGCTCTGCAGGTACAAGGTTGTGTCACTGATCTTAAAGCTCTGCAGGGATGAGGTGGTGGCACTGATCATACAGTTCTGCGGGGATCAGGTGGTGGCACTGATCATACAGCTCTGTGTGGATAAGATGGTGGCAATGATAATACAGCTCTGCAGGGAGGAGTTGGTGGCACTGATCATACAGCTCTGCAAGGATGAGGTGTTGGAACTGATCATACAGCTCTGCAGGGAAAAGGTGATTTCACTGATCATACACCTCTGTGGGGAGGAGGCGGTGGCACTGATCATAAGGCTCTGCAGGGACAAGGTTGTGTCACTGATCTTACAGCTCTGCAGGGATGAGGTGGTGCACTGATCATACAGTTCTGCGTGGAGGAGGTAGTGGCACTGATCACACAGATCTGCAGGGAGTAGGTGGTGGCACTGATCATACAGCTCTGTGTGGATAAGATGGTGGCACTGATCATACAGCTCTGCAGGGAAGATGTGGTGACACTGATCATAAAGCTCTGCAAGGATGATGTGTTGGCACTGATCAAACAGTTTTGCGGGGACAATGTGATTGCACTGATTATATATCTCTTTAGGGATAAGTTGGAGGCACTGATCATGCGGTTCTGCAGAGATGAGGTTGTGGCACTGATCATACAGCTCTGCAGGGATGAGGTGGTGGCACTGATTATACAGTTCTGCGGGGAGGAGGTGGTGGCACTGATCATACAGCTCAGCAGGGAGGAGTTGGTGGCACTGATCATACAGCTCTGCAGGGAAGAGGTGGTGACACTGATCATACAATTCTGCAAGGATGAGGTGTTGGCACTGATCATACAGCTTTGCGGGGACAATGTGGTTGCACTGATTATATATCTCTTTAGGGATAAGTTGGAGGCACTGATCATGCGGTTCTGCAGGGATGAGGTTGTGGCACTGATCATACAGCTCTGCAGGGATGATTCAGTAGCACAGATCATACAGCCCTGTAGGGATGAGGTGGTGGTACTGATCATACACCTCTGCAAGGACCAGGTGGTGGCACTGATCATAAAGCTCTGCAGGGAGGAGGTGGTGGCACTGATCATACAGCTTTGCAGGGAGGAGGTGGTGGCAATGACCATACAGCTCTGCAGGCAGTAGGAGGTGGCACTGATTATACAGCTCTGTGTGGATAAGATGGTGGCACTGATCATACAGTTCTGCAGGGAGGAGTTGGTGGCACTGATCATGCAGCTCTGCAGGTAAGAGTTGATGTCACTGATCATACTGCTCTGCAGGGAATGCAGGGAAGAGGTGGTGACACTGATCAAACAGCTCTGCAAGGACTAGGTGTTGGCACTGATCATACAGCTTTGCGGGGACAATGTTGTTACACTAATTATACATCTCTTAAGGTATAAGTTGGAGCCACTGATCATGCGGTTCTTCAGGGATGAGGTTGTGGCACTGATCATACAGCTCTGCAGGGATGAGGTAGTGGCACTGATCATACAGCTCTTCAGGGATGAGGTAGTGGCACAGATCATACAGCTCTGCAGAGAGGAGGTGGTGGCAGTGATTATACAGTTCTTCAGGGAGGAGTTGGTGGCACTGAACATACAGCTCAGCGTGGACAAGGTGGTGGCACAGATTTTAAAGCTCTACAAGGATGAGGTGGTGGTACTAATCATACAGCTCTGCAGGGAGGAGGTGGTGGCACTGATCATAAAGCTCTGCAGGGACGAGGTGGTGGCACTGTTCATACAGCTTTGCGTGGACAAGGTGGTGGCACTGATCATATAGCTCTGCAGGGATTAGGTGCTGACACTGATCATACAGCTCTGCAAGGAGTAGGCGGTTGCACTGATCATACAGCTCTGCAAGGAGTAGGCGGTGGCACTGATCATACAGCTCTGTGCTGACCAACTGGTGGCACTGATCATTCAACTTTGCGGCGACAAGGTGGTGGCACTGATCATACAGGTCTGCAGGGAAAAGGTGGTGGCACTGAACATACAGCTCAGCGCGGACAAGATGGTAGCACTGATCAGACAGCTCTACATGGAGGAGGTTGTGGCACTGAACATACTGGTTTGCAGGGATGAGGTGGTGGCACTGATCATAAAGCTCTGCAAGTATGAGGAGGTGGCACTGAAGATACAGCTGTGCAGGGATGAGGTGGTTGCACTGATCATACACCTCTGCGGCTACAAGGTGGTGGTACTAATCATACAGCTCTGCAGTGACGAGTTTGTGGCACCGATCATACAACTCTGCAGGGATGATTCAGTAGCACAGATCATACAGCCCTGTAGGGATGAGGTGGTGGCACTGATCATACAGCCCTGTAGGGATGAGGTGGTGGCACTGATCATACAGCTCTGCAGGGAAAAGTTGGTGACACTGATCATACACCTCTGCGGCGACAAGGTGGTGGTACTGATCATACAGCTCTGCAAGGACCAGGTGGTGGCACTAATCAAACAGCTCTGCACAGACGAGGTGGTGGCACTGATTATACAGCTCTGCAGGGAGGAGATGGTGGCACTGATCATACAGCTCTGCAGGCAGTAGGAGGTGGCACTGATTATACAGCTCTGTGTGGATAAGATGGTGGCACTGATCATACAGCTCTGCAGGGAGGAGTTGGTGGCACTGATCATGCAGCTCTGCAGGTAAGAGGTGATGTCACTGATCATACAGCTTTGCGGGGACAATGTGGTTGCACTGATTATACATCTCTTAAGGTATAAGTTGGAGGCACTGATCATGCGGTTCTTCAGGGATGAGGTTGTGGCACTGATCATACAGCTCTGCAGGGATGAGGTAGTGGCACAGATCATACAGCTCTTCAGAGATGAGGTAGTGGCACAGATCATACAGCTCTGCAGAGAGGAGGCAGTGGCACTGATCATACAGCTCTGTGCTGACCAACTGGTGGCACTGATCATACAACTTTGCGGAGACAAGGTGGTGGCACTGAACATACAGCTCAGCGCGGACAAGATGGTAGCACTGATCAGACAGCTCTACATGGAGGAGGTTGTGGCACTGAACATACTGGTTTGCAGGGATGAGGTAGTGGCACTGATCATACAGCTCTGCAGGTATGAGGAGGTGGCACTGAAGATACAGCTGTGCAGGGATGAGGTAGTTGCACTGATCATACACCTCTGCGGCTACAAGGTGGTGGTACTAATCATACAGCTCTGCAGTGACGAGTTCGTGGCACTGATTATGCAGTTCTGCAGGGATGAGGTGGTGGCACTGATCATACAGCTCTGCAGGGAAAAGTTGGTGACACTGATCATACACCTCTGCGGCGACAAGGTGGTGGTACTAATCATACAGCTCTGCAAGGACCAGGTGGTGGCACTGATCATAAAGCTCTGCAGGGATGAGGTGGTGGCACTGATCATACAGCTTTGCAGGGAGGAGGTGGTGGCACTGACCATACAGCTCTGCAGGCAGTAGGAGGTGGCACTGATTATACAGCTCTGTGTGGATAAGATGGTGGCACTGATCATACAGCTCTGCAGGGAGGAGTTGGTGGCACTGATCATGCAACTCTGCAGGTAAGAGGTGATGTCACTGATCAAACAGCTCTGCAAGGACGAGGTGTTGGCACTGATCATACAGCTTTGCGGGGACAATTTGTTTGCACTGATTATACATCTCTTAAGGTATAAGTTGGAGGCACTGATCATGCGGTTCTTCAGGGATGAGGTTGTGGCACTGATCATACAGCTCTGCAGGGATGAGGTAGTGGCACTGATCATACAGCTCTGCAGGGATGAGGTAGTGGCACTGATCATACAGCTCTGCAGAGAGGAGGTGGTGGCACTGATTATACAGCTTTGCAGGGAGGATATGGTGGCACTGATCATACAGCTCTTTGGGGACAATTTGATGACACTGATCATACACCTCTGCTCGGACAAAGTGGTGGCACTTATGATACAGCTTTGCGGGGACAAGGTGGTGGCTCTGATCTTAAAGCTCTACAAGGATGAGGTGGAGGTACTAATCGTATAGCTCTGCAGGGAGGAGGTGGTGGCACTGATCATACAGCTCTGCGGGGAAAGATGGTGGCACTGATCATAAAGCTCAGCAGGGATGATGTGGTGGCACTGATCATACAGGTCTGCAGGGATGAGGTGGTAGCACTCATCATACATCTCTGCAGGGACGAGGTGGTGGCACTGATCATGTAGCCCTGAGGGGAGGACGTGGTGGCACTGATCAAATAGCTCTGCAGGGATTAGGTGGTGGCACTGATCTTACAGCTCTGCAAGGAGTAGGCGGTGGCACTGATCATACAGCTCTGCGGGGACTAGGTGGTGGTACTGATCATACAGCTCTATGCTGACCGACTGATGGCACTGATCATACAGCTTTGCGGTGACAATGTGGTGGCACTGATTATACATTTCTGCGGCGACAAGGTGGTAGTACTGATCATACAGCTCTGCATGGAAATGTGGTGGCACTGCACAAGCAGCTCTGCAGGGAAAAGGTGGTGGCACTGAACATACAGCTCAGCGCGGACAAGGTGGTGGCACTGATCAGACAGCTCTACAGGGAGGAGGTGTTGGCACTGAACATACTTGCTTGCAGGGATGAGGTAGTGGCACTGATCATATACCTCTGCAGGGATGAGGTGATGGCACTGAAGATACAGCTCTGCAGGGATGAGGTGGTTGCACTAATCATAAGGCTCTGCAGGTACAAGGTTGTGTCACTGATCTTAAAGCTCTGCAGGGATGAGGTGGTGGCACTGATCATACAGTTCTGCGGGGATCAGGTGGTGGCACTGATCACACAGCTCTGTGTGGATAAGATGGTGGCAATGATAATACAGTTCTGCAGGGAGGAGTTGGTGGCACTGATCATACAGCTCTGCAAGGATGAGGTGTTGGAACTGATCATACAGCTTTGCGGGGACAATGTGGTTGCACTGATTATAAATCTCTTTAGGGATAAGTTGGAGGCACTGATCATGCGGTTCTGCAAGGATGAGGTTGTGGCACTGATCATACAGCTGTGCGGGGACAAGGTGGTGGTACTGATCATACAGCTCTGCAGGGAGGAGGTGGTGGCGCTGAACATACAGCTCTGCAGGGAAAAGGTGGTGGCACTGAACATACAGCTCAGCGCGGACAAGGTGGTGGTACTGATCAGACAGCTCTACAGGGAGGAGGTGGTTGCACTGATCATACAGCTCTGTGGGGAGGAGGCGGTGGCACTGATCATAAGGCTCTGTAGGGACAAGGTTGTGTCACTGATCTTACAGCTCTGCAGAGATGAGGTGGTGCACTGATTATACAGTTCTGCGGGGAGGAGGTGGTGGCACTGATCATACAGCTCTGTGTGGATAAGATGGTGGCACTGATCATACAGCTCTGTGTGGATAAGATGGTGGCACTGATCATACAGCTCTGCAGGGAGGAGTTGGTGGCACTGATCATACAGCTCTGCAGGGAAGAGGTGGTGACACTGATCATAAAGCTCCGCAAGGATGATGTGTTGGCACTGATCATACAGTTTTGTGGGGACAATGTGGTTGCATTGATTATATATCTCTTTAGGGATAAGTTGGAGGCACTGATCATGTGGTTCTGCAGAGATGAGGTTGTGGCACTGATCATACAGCTCTGCAGGGATGAGGCAGTGGCAGTAATCAATCAGCTCTGCAGGGGCGAGGTGGTGGCACTGATCATACTTCTTTGTGGCGAATAGGTGGTGGTACAGATCATACAGGTCTGCAGGGATGTGTTGGCAGTACTGGTCATACAGCTCAACAGGGAGGAGGTGGTGGCACTGATCACACAGCTCTGAAGGGAAGAGGTGGTGGCACTGATCATACAGCTCTGCAGGGAATAGATGGTGGCACTGATCATACAGTTCTGATGATATTGGAGACTGCGGACAGACAGTCACTGGCGTTCTGTATTACAGAGGGGTAAGGTCGGGGGAAGACGTATACAGTTGTGTGTCATCAGCATAAAGATGGTACCGAAAGCCAAATTTGCTGATGGTCTGTCCAATTGGGGCTGTATAGAGAGAGAAGAGATGGGGGCCAAGGACTGAGCCCTGAGGTACCCCGACAGCAAGAGGAAGAGGAGATGAAGTAGAGCCAGAGAACAAAACACTGAAGAACTCTGCAGGGACGAGGTGGTGGCACCGATCATACAGGTCAGCAGGGACGAGGTGGTGGCACTCATTATAGAACTCTGCAGGGATGAAGTGGTGGCACTGATCATACACCTCTGCAGCGACAAGGTGGTGGTACGGATCATACAGCTCTGCGAGGACCAGGTGGTGGCACTGATCATAAAGCTCTGCAGAGAGGAGGTGGTGGCACTGTTTAGACAGCTTTGCAGGGAGGAGATGTTGGCTGTTGTGAGTTCATTTTCCCCTTCACTACTGAGGCCCAATGAACTCCCTCTTCTGGTAAAGAAAGGTAGTGAGCCTGATTATCAAACACCTGAGCCTAATGATGATGACTGGCTGGTGGAGTTACTGACTGGATATAAGGCCGCCGACGCCCTTCTGCCCTGCGGGTGATTTCCTTTTGGGATCCTTGGAAACCAGTCTGAATTCCTGGTCTTCTAAAGCTAAGTTTTCTGCTCGACTTTTTGCATTTGTGCTTTGACTTTGTTTTGCTTTGTTTTTCTGGATTTCTGCCATTCCCTGCTGGGGTGAGCTGAATTCCTTTAGCTCTGTCTTCTGAAAATACCTGAGTGCTGATTTAGTTTTTGAAGCCTAGCTGCTTCAGGGTCTTTTTCCATATCAGCTTGTTGGATTATGTCTTTGATATGGTTTTGGCAGATTGCAGACAGCAACCTTCCTTTCCTGTTCTGTTTAGTTAGCTTGGGCCCCATCGTTTGCTCAGCCTATCTTTCTATCTGTGTGAGTGTTTTTTCATCTTGCTTCACCGTCATTATATGTTGGGGGCTGCCTTTTACTTTGGGGTCTGCTCTGGGGCAGTTTAGATTTCCTTTTCTGTCTTTAGGCTATTTAGCTCTCCGGCTGTGATCGAGGGGTCTAGGGCACCGTAGGAACCCCCCACGGCTGCTGCTAGTTTTGTTGATAGGTTCATGGGTCTGCAATCTGATAGTTGCCAACTTCTCTGGTTTTCTGGACGTAGCTTCTATTTTTGTGTCTGCCTCCTACGGTGACTCAATCATAACAGTTGGCACTGATCATACAGCTCTGCAGGGAGTAGGTGGTGGCACTGATCTTACAGCTCTGCGGGGACAAAGTGGTGGCACTTATGTTACAGCTTTGCGGGGACAAGGTTGTGGCACTGATCATACAGCTCTGCAGGAAGGAGTTGGTGGCACTGAACATACAGCTCAGCGTGGACAAGGTGGTGGCACTGATCTTAAAGCTCTACAAGGATGAGGTGGTGGTACTAATCATACAGCTCTGCAGGGAGGAGGTGGTGGCACTGATCATACAGCTCTGCGGGGACAAAGTGGTGGCACTGATGATAAAGCTCTGCAGGGATGATGTGGTGGCACTGATCGTACAGGTCTGCAGGGATGAGGTGGTAGCACTCATCATATAGCTCTGCAGGGACAAGGTGGTGGCACTGATCAAACAGCTTTGCGCGGACAAGGTGGTGGCACTGATCATATAGCTCTGAGGGGATGACGTGGTGGCACTGATCAAATAGCTCTGCAGGGATTAGGTGGTGGCACTGATCATGCAGCTCTGCAAGGAGTAGGCGGTGGCACTGATTCAACAGCTGTGCGAGGACTAGGTAGTGGTACTGATCATACAGCTCTGTGCTGACCAACTGGTGGCACTGTTCATGCGGTGACAAGGTGGTGGCACTGATTATACAGTTCTGCGGCGACAAGGTGGTGGCACTTATCAGACAGCTCTACAGGGAGGAGGTTGTGGCACTAAACATACTGGTTTGCAGGGATGAGGTAGTGGCACTGATCATACATCTCTGCAGGGATGAGGTGGTTGCACTGATCATACAGCTCTGTGGGGAGGAGGCGGTGGCACTGATCATAAGGCTCTGCAGGGACAAGGTTGTGTCACTGATCTTACAGCTCTGCAGGGAGTAGGTGGTGGTATTGATCATACAGCTCTGTGTGGATAAGATGGTGGCACTGATCATGCAGCTCTGCAGGTATGAGGTGGTGTCACTGATCATACAGCTCTGCAGGGAAGAGGTGGTGACACTGATCATACAGCTCTGCAAGGACGAGGTGTTGACACTGATCATACAGCTTTGCGGGGACAATGTGGTTGCACTGATTATACATCTCTTTAGGGATAAGTTGGAGCCACTGATCATGCAGTTCTGCAGGGATGAGGTTGTGGCACTGATCATACAGCTCTGCAGGGATGAGTTAGTTGCACAGATCACACCGCTCTGCAGGGACGAGGAGGTGGCACTGATCATACAGCTCTGTGGGGACAAGGTGGTGGCACTGATAATACACCTCTGCGGCGACAAGGTGGTGGTACTGATCATACAGCTCTGCAGAGAGGAGGTGGTGACACTGATCATACAGCTCTGAAGAGAATAGGTGGTGGCATTGATCATAAAGTTCCGCAGTGACGACGTGGTGGCACTAATCATACTGCTTTGCAGGGAGGAGGTGGTGACACTGATCATAAAGCTCTGCAAGGATGAGGTGTTGGCACTGATCATACAGTTTTGCGGGGACAATGTGGTTGCACTGATCATACACCTCTGCGGCGACAAGGTGGTGGTACTGATCATACAGTTCTGCAGGGAGGAGTTGGTGGCACTGATCATACAGCCCTGCAGGGACGAGGTGGTGACACTGATCATACACCTCTGCGGCGACAAGGTGGTGGTACGGATCATACAGCTCTGCAGGGAGGAAATGGTGGCACTGATCATACAGCTCTGCTCGGACAAAATGGTGGCACTTATGTTACAGCTCAGCGTGAACAAGGTGGTGGCACTGATCTTAAAGCTCTACAAGGATGAGGTGATGGTTCTAATCATACAGCTTTGCAGGGAGGAGGTGGTGGCACTGATCATACAGCTTTGCGTGGACAAGGTGGTGGCACTGATCATATAGGTCTGAGGGGATGACGTGGTGGCACTGATCAAATAGCTCTGCAGGGATTAGGTGGTGGCAATGATCATACAGCTCTGCAAGGAGTAGGCGGTGGCACTGATCATACAGCTCTGCGGGTACTAGGTGGTGGTACTGATCATACTGCTCTGTGCTGACCAACTGGTGGCACTGATCATACAACTTTGTGGTGACAAGGTGGTGGCACTGATTATACAGTTCTGTGGCTACAAGGTGGTGGCACTGATCACACAGGTCTGCAGGGAAAAGTGGTGGCACTGAACATACAGCTCAGCACGGACAAGGTGGTGGCACTGATCAGACAGCTCTACAGGGAGGAGGTTGTGGCACTGAACATACTAGTTTGCAGGGATGAGGTAGTGGCACTGATCATACAGCTCTGTGGGGAGGAGTTGGTGGCACTGATCATGCAGCTCTGCAAGGACGAGGTGTAGGCACTGATCATACAGCTTTGCAGTTACAATGTGGTTGCACTGATTATACATCTCTTTAGGGACAAGTTGGAGGCACTGATCATGCGGTTCTGCAGGGATGAGGTTGTGGCACTGATCATACAGCTTTGCGGGGACAATGTGGTTGCACTGATTATACATCTCTTTAAGTATAAGTTGGAGGCACTGATCATGCGGTTCTGAAGGGATGAGGTTGTGGCACTGATCATACAGCTCTGCAGGGATGAGGTAGTGGCACAGATCATACAGCTTTGCAGTGAGGATATGGTGGCACTGATCATACAGCTCTGCGGGGTCAATTTGATGGCACTGATCATACAGCTCTGCTCGGACAATGTGTTGGCACTTATGATACAGCTTTGTGGGGACAAGGTGGTGGCACTGATCATACAGCTCTGCAGAGAGGAGGTGGTGGCACTGATTATACAGCTTTACAGGGAGGAGATGGTGGCACTGATCATACAGCTCTGTGGGGACAATTTGATGGCACTGATCATACAGCTCTGCTCGGACAAAGTAGTGGCACTTATGATACAGCTTTGCAGGGACAAGGTGGTGGCACTGAACATATAGCTCAGCGTGGACAAGGTGGTGGCTCTGATCTTAAAGCTCTACAAGGATTAGGTGGAGGTACTAATCATACAGCTCTGCAGGGAGGAGGTGGTGGCCCTGATCATACAGCTCTGCAAGGAAAAAATAACTCAAAGATGGATGTAACTTAAAGCTGACGTGTATGAAATTATTTTTCCCCTCATGACTACTTTAATTGTTTCCCATTGTAGAGGTGAGTTAGTCTCGTGTGTCCTATTATCTTCTCTTATCTCTCCCCACCACTCCCTCAGTTTTAATTCGAAATCCTCGTTGTCGTATAAGTAACTAGGAAATCTCCATAGATAATCTGTTCCTCTAGGGAACGTATCTGCCAGTTCTATTATTACGGGCGCATGATCCGATATCACCAGATCGTGTATTGTAGCCGATAGCAATTTGCCAAGGATAGGCGGGGAAACAAAGAAATGATCTATCCTCGACCACGCATCCCTGGCGGGTGAATAGAAAGTGAACTCCCTATCCTGTGGGTGCAGATATCTCCAAGTGTCAGTCAGGCCCGTGTTTTTTAGCAATGGGGGAATTACTTTATCTTGGCCTCTCAGTCCCGGTGTCCCCCGTGATTCGTTTTTTCTATCCTCTAAGATATTCACCACCGAGTTAAAATCCCCCCCGATTATCAGATTCTGTGTGGGATCTTTCAATATTTCTTGTTCTAGATAATGATAGTATTTTTTGTTGTTTTCGTTAGGGGCATAAACGTTCATTATTTTGTATGTGTTACCAGATGCCGTTATGGTGATCGAGTGTAGCCTCCCCTCATGATCCGTTGTAGTGTTCACCATTTGGTGTTGGAAATTTTTATCTATTAAAATTAGTACTCCTGCCTTGTTATTAATAGCTGGAGACCCATATGTTTTGCCCACCCACAATTTTTCCATCCTCATGAAGTCCGACAACTCCAAATGCGTCTCTTGTAATAGGGCTATATCTGGCTTAATACGTTTAAGATGCCTAAGAATCATTAGCCTCTTCTGTGGGGACCTCAGGCCCTTTACATTCCAAGTAACTATCCTCATAAATATTTGTTTTTTTTAGGTGGGCCAACTATAGGTGACCTAATGACATCTAATACAGGGGCACGAACATGGGAGCTGCCTATCCTGCTTTGTCCATATGAGCCAGTTTTCTGTCGCCTTAATAGCCTACGAGCACCATTGCAAGTATCTTAACAAGAAAATCAAAAAAATCAAAATTACAGTTATACCCCCAGCAAACCAATTGAACCAAAATTAACATTTTCCCTGCCCCCTTATCCCCTAAGGGACCTGAAGAACATCTCCAGGACCCTTGTCCAGAATGGCATACCAATCTTGACTTCACTTCTTCCCCGCACATTTTCCTTCCCTTGCTCCCCTCCCCCCTTTCCTCACTCCCATTACTGCGCGATCAGTTACAGTCAGACATATAAAAAAACAGATACCTCAGGCAGTCCGAGAGGTGATCAGACCCCAGAAAGAGAGAGAGAAAAAAAAAAAAAAAGAAAAAACAGCTAAACGTCAGGGCCCCATTCTGTCCTCAGTAGCAACCCGTACACCGCTCTTCAAACCTTCCCGGACTGTTTGGACGTTCTCTGGGCCTTCGGTAGATCTGATGCTAGATTTGGGCTTCCATCCTCAGTGTATGTCGGCCATCTCTTTAGATGATCTCTGGGACTGTTTGCGCTTCCCTGCGATCTTGCATCCTCTGTGTGGGCGACTCCCAGGGTCTTGAGATATTTCTCTGCCTCTTTGGGATTGTAAAATGTATGTGAAGAGCCATCTTGATGTCTGATGTAGAGGGTTGCCGGGTATCTCAATTGGAATCGTACATTGTTTTTATGTAATTCTGTGCATATCCCACTGAAAGCTCTGCGTTGCCTGGTCACTTCTGCAGAAAAGTCTTCGAATAAGAGCACCTTTTCCCCCCTAATTTCAAGGGGTCTTCTAAGTCTTTTATAGGACTGAATGACATCATTTTTGTCTGAAAAGTTCAGGTATTTGGTAATGATTTGCCTAGGTCTTATCTGGTTACCCACTTCGGACGAGTTCTTTTGGGGACCAATGCGGTGTACTCGCTCTATTATCTTCCCCGCCTCGATCCCCAATGCCTCGGGGATCATATTTTCGCACAGATTTCTTAAGTCCTTTATGGGGAATTTTTCGGAGATTCCTATGATCCGGATATTGCTCCGTCTGGATATGTTTTCCAGATCATCAATTTTATCTCTCAAAATCAGATTTTCTTTAGATAGTCTAGATATTGTTGTCTGGTCATCATAAACATTATCCTCCAGTGTAGATACACGTGTCTCCACTGCAGACACCTTCTCAGCAGTTTCATTCAGGTGCGTCTGCATGTCATGCAAAGCTGATCCTATGTAGTCCTTCAGCTTAGACGTAATTTCAGGCAGCAAATGTCCTGCCACCTCCCCTGCCAGCTTTTTATAATCCATCACCGGTAACTGCAGCCTAGGGGGGTCACGCTCCTCATAGTCGCCGCATTCCTCCGTGGCATTAGGGGATACAGGGGCATATAGCGCGTCAGGGAAAGTGCATACCTTGGGGGTACCCTGGGTCTCCTTGGGCTTCCCGGTCGCGGTTTCCCCAGACTTGTGTGATGTAGCCCTGCCGTCTCTCCTTCCTCCCTGCTCCCCCTTCCTCTCCGTTTGCTTTGCAGCAGCTACTGCCGCTGCTGAGGTCGGCGCCGGCGCCATCTTGGAAGGCGCGCGTGTCTCCTTCCCTCGGATTTGAGCTGCTCCCCTACCGCTGTTCCTGAGGACGTATCTGTCCATGCAGCGGTACAGCAGGGCCGGACCTTCCTCTCCTCCCGTTCCCGGTACTCCAGAGGTCTGATGTGCGGTATAAATGCTGCCTTTTAGCAGGGGGTTGGGGAGCGCTGGAAGCCCTGCTCCTCACATGCGGGCGCCGGAACCGGAAGTCGTGATATATCCTTTGTTGGCAATGACAGAGGTCAAAAGTTTTCTGCAAGTCTTCACAAGGTTGCCACACACTGTTGTTGGTATGTTGGCCCATTCCTCCATGCAGATCTCCTCTAGAGCAGTGATGTTTTTGGCTTTTCGCTTGGCAACACGGACTTTCAACTCCCTCCAAAGGTTTTCTATAGGGTTGAGATCTGGAGACTGGCTAGGCCACTCCAGGACCTTGAAATGCTTCTTACGAAGCCACGCCTTCGTTGCCCTGGCGGTGTGCTTTGGATCATTGTCATGTTGAAAGACCCAGCCACGTTTCATCTTCAATGCCCTTGCTGATGGAAGGAGGTTTGCACTCAAAATCTCACGATACATGGCCCCATTCATTCTTTCATGTACCCGGATCAGTCGTCCTGGCCCCTTTGCAGAGAAACAGCCCCAAAGCATGATGTTTCCACCACCATGCTTTACAGTAGGTATGGTGTTTGATGGATGCAACTCAGTATTCTTTTTCCTCCAAACACGACAAGTTGTGTTTCTACCAAACAGTTCCAGTTTGGTTTCATCAGACCATAGGACATTCTCCCAAAACTCCTCTGGATCATCCAAATGCTCTCTAGCAAACTTCAGACGGGCCCGGACATGTACAGGCTTAAGCAGTGGGACACGTCTGGCACTGCAGGATCTGAGTCCATGGTGGCGTAGTGTGTTACTTATTGTAGGCCTTGTTACATTGGTCCCAGCTCTCTGCAGTTCATTCACTAGGTCCCCCCGTGTGGTTCTGGGATTTTTGCTCACCGTTCTTGTGATCATTCTGACCCCACGGGGTGGGATTTTGCGTGGAGCACCAGATCGAGGGAGATTATCAGTGGTCTTGTATGTCTTCCATTTTCTAATTATTGCTCCCACAGTTGATTTCTTTACTCCAAGCTGGTTGGCTATTGCAGATTCAGTCTTCCCAGCCTGGTGCAGGGCTACAATTTTGTTCCTGGTGTCCTTTGACAGCTCTTTGGTCTTCACCATAGTGGAGTTTGGAGTCAGACTGTTTGAGGGTGTGCACAGGTGTCTTTTTATACTGATAACAAGTTTAAACAGGTGCCATTACTACAGGTAATGAGTGGAGGAAAGAGGAGACACATAAAGAAGAAGTTACAGGTCTGTGAGAGCCAGAAATCTTGATTGCTTGTTTCTGACCAAATACTTATTTTCCACCATAATATGCAAATAAAATGAAAAAAAAAACAGACAATGTAATTTTCTGGATTTTTTTTTTCTCAGTTTGTCTCCCATAGTTGAGGTCTACCTATGATGTACTGTAAATTACAGACGCCTCTCATCTTTTTAAGTGGTGGAACTTGCACTATTGCTGACTGACTAAATACTTTTTTTCCCCACTGTATATAGTGACACAAGGATAATTACATAAAAAGAAAATAAATATATGTATAATGAATGTGCCCAAAGTGCAGAGGTGCAGCTGTGCAAAAAATTCAAATCGCACTAAGGCGTGTGCAACAAAACACAAAGTGTAAAATACCTGTAAGCCGATTGACGCTACGTGAGTTGTATAAGAACATGCCCCCACGGGCGTTTCGGAAATAAATCTCCTTTGTCAGGTGGATAGATACGCCTGCAAGGAGTAGGCGGTGGCACTGATCATACAGCTCTGCGGGGACTAGGTGGTGGTAATGATCATACAGCTCTGTGCTGACCAACTGGTGGCACTGATCATACAGCTTTGCGGTGACAATGTGGTGGCACTGATTATACAGTTCGGCGGCGACAGGGTGGTGACACTGATCATACAGCTCTGCATGGAAAGGTGGTGGCACTGAACAAACAGCTCTGCAGGGAAAAGGTGGTGGCACTGATCAGACAGCTCTACAGGGAATAGGTGGTGGCACTGAACATACTTGTTTGCCGGGATGAGGTGGTGGCACTGATTATACAGCTCTGCAGTGAGAGGTGGTGGCACTGAAGATACAGCTCTGCAGGGATGAGGTGGTTGCACTGATCATAAGGATCTGCAGGGACAAGGTTGTGTCACTGATCTTAAAGCTCTTCAGGGATGAGGTGGTGGCACTGATCATACAGTTCTGCAGGGAGGAGGTGGTGGCACTGATCATACAGCTCTGTGTGGATAAGATGGTGGCAATGATCATACAGCTCTGCAGGGAGGAGTTGGTGGCACTGATCATACAGCTCTGCAAGGATGAGGTGTTGGCACTGATCATACAGCTTTGCGGGGACAATGTGGTTGCACTGATTATATATCTCTTTAGGGATAAGTTGGAGGCACTGATCATGCGGTTCTGCAGGGAAAAGGTGGTGGCACTAAACATACAGCTCAGCGAGGACAAGGAGGTGGTACTGATCAGACAGCTCTACAGGGAGGAGGTGGTTGCACTGATCATACAGCTCTTTGGGAAGGAGGCGGTGGCACTGATCATAAGGCTCTGCAGGGACCAGGTTGTGTCACTGATCTTACAGCTCTGCATGGATGAGGTGGTGGCACTGATCATACAGTTCTGCAGGGAGGAGGTGGTGGCACTGATCATACAGCTCTTCAGGGAGGAGGTGGTGGCACTGATCACACAGCTCTGCAGGGAGGAGTTGGTGGCACTGATCATACAGCTCTGCAGGGAAGAGGAGGTGACACTGATCATACAGATCTGCAAGGATGAGGTGTTGGCACTGATCATACACCTCTGCGGCGACAAAGTGGTGGTACTGATCATACAGCTCTGCATGGAGGAGGTGGTGGCACTTATCACACAGCTCTGAAGGGAATAGGTGGTGGCACTGATCATACAGCTCTGCAGGGAAGAGGTAGTGGCACAGATCATACAGCCCTTCAGGGACGAGGTGGTGGCACTGATCATACAGCTCTGCGGGGACAATGTGGTGACACTGATCATACACCTCTGCGGCGACAAGGTGGTGGTACTGATCATAGAGCTCTGCAAGGGCCAGGTGGTGGCACTGATCATAAAGATCTGCAGGGAAGAGTTGGTGACACTGATCATACAGCTCTGCAGGGGCGAGGTGTTGGCACTTATCATACAGCCTTGCGCAGACAAAGTGGTGGCACTGATCATGCATCTTTACGGGGACAATGTGATTGCACTGATTATACATCTCTTTAGGGATAAGTTGGAGGCACTGATCATCCATTTCTGCAGGGATGAGGTTGTGGCACTGATCATACAGCTCTGCAGGGATGAGGCAGTGGCAGTAATCTCACAGCTCTGCAGGGATGAGTTGGTGGCACTGATCATACAACTCTGCAGAGAGGAGGTGGTGGCACTGATCATACAGCTCTGTGGGGACAATTTGATGGCACTGATGATACATTTCTGCTCGGACAAAGTGGTGGCACTTATGATACAGCTTTGCGGGGACAAGGTGGTTGCACTGATTATACATGTCTTTAGGGATAAGTTGGAGGCACTGATCATGCGGTTCTGCAGGGATGAGGTTGTGGCACTGATCATACAGCTCTGCGGGGACAAGGTGGTGGTACTGATCAGACAGCTCTACAGGGAGGAGGTGGTGGCACTGAACATACTTGTTTGCATGGATGAGATAGTGTCACTGATCATACAGCTCTGCAGGGATGAGGTGGTGGCACTGAAGATACAGCTCTGCAGGGATGAGGTGGTTGCACTGGTCATACAGCTCTGTGGGGAGGAGGCGGTGGCACTGATCATAAGGCTCTGCAGGGACTAGGTTGTGTTACTGATCTTACAGCTCTGCAGGGATGAGGTGGTGGCACTGATCATACAGTTCAGCAGGGAGGAGGTGGTGGCACTGATCATACAGCTCTTCAGGGAGGAGGTGGTGGCACTGAACACACAGCTCTGCAGGGAGTAGGTGGTGGCACTGATCATACAGCTCTGTGTGGATAAGATGGTGGCACTGATCATACAGCTCTGCAGGGAGGAGTTGGTGGCACTGATCATACAGCTCTGCAGGGAAGAGGTGGTGGTGACACTGATCATACAGTTCTGCAAGGATGGGGTGTTGGCACTGATCATACAGCTTTACAGGGACAGTGTGGTTGCAGTGATTATATATGTCTTTAGGGATAAGTAGGAGGCACTGATGATGTGGTTCTGCAGGGATGAGTTTGTGGCACTGATCATACAGCTCTGCAGCGACAAGGTGGTGGTACTGATCATACAGCTCTGCAGGTAGAAGGTGGTGGCACTGATCACACAGCTCTGAAGCGAATAGGTGGTGGCACTGATCATACAGTTCTGCAGTGACGAGGTGGTGGCACTAGTCATACAGCTTTGCAGGGATGAGGTAGTGGCACAGATCATACAGCTCTGCAGGGAAGAGGTGGTGACACTGATCATACAGTTTTGCAAGGATGAGGTGTTGGCACTGATCATACAGCTTTGCGGGGACAATGTGATTGCACTGATTATATATGTCTTTAGGGATAAGTTGGAGGCACTGATCATGCGGTTCTGCAGGGAGGAGGTTGTGGCACTGATCATACTGCTCTGCGGGGACAAGGTGGTGACTAGAGTTGAGCGATACCGTCCGATACTTCAAAGTATCGTATCGGATGGTATCGGCCGATCTTTAAAAAAAAGTATCGGTATCGCCGATTCCGATACCGGAAGTCCCATTCAAGTCTATGGGACTTCCGGTATCGGAATAAGAAAAACCCTTTCCTGCCCTTGTACAGCCTCTCTGGGGTCTGTACGGGCCTTTCGGGGGGCTGTGCCGGCCTGCCAGGGGGTCTGTGCAGGCTCCGGTGGTCTGTGCCGGCCTGCCGGTGGTCTGTGCAGGCTCCGGG
This sequence comes from Dendrobates tinctorius, assembly GCF_039654945.1. NCBI lineage: Eukaryota > Metazoa > Chordata > Amphibia > Anura > Dendrobatidae > Dendrobates > Dendrobates tinctorius. The sequence continues at coordinate 7,602,179 of NW_027361869.1, read as the reverse complement.
GGGCTGTGCCGGCCTGCCAGGGGGTCTGTGCAGGCTCCGGGGGGCTGTGCCGGCCTGCCGGGGGGCTGTGCAGGCTCCGGGGGGCTGTGCCGGCCTGCCGGGGGGCTGTGCCAGCCTGCCGGGGGGCTGTGCCGGCCTGCCGGTGGTCTGTGCAGGCTCCGGGGGTCTGTGCAGGCATCGTCCGATGGGACTACAAGTCCCATCGGGCGATGCCTGCTACCATGACAGTGATTGACACATTAGCCAATGATGGGACAGTAGTAGTCCCATCATCCGGCTAATGTGTTAAATGTAAAAAAAAAAAAAAAAATTACATGCTACATACATACAACATGCATACTACATACATGCTACATTCATACTACATACTACATACATGCTACATTCATACTACATAAATACTACATGCAACATACATACTACATATATACTACATGCATGCTACATACATACTGCATGCTACATACATACCACATATATACTACATACATACTACATGCATGCTACATGCATGCTACATGCTACATACATAACACATATATACTACATGCATGCTACATACATACTACATGCTACATACTACATATATACTACATGCATGCTACATACATACTACATGCTACATACTACATATATACTACATGCATGCTACATACATACTACATGCTACATACATACTACATGCTACATACATACTACATACATACTACATGCTACATACATACTACATACATACTACATGCTACATACATACTACATGCTACATACATACTACATATATACTACATGCATGCTACATACATACTACATGCTACATACATACTACATATATACTACATACATACTACATATATACTACATGCATGCTACATACATACTGCATGCTACATGCATGCTACATACATACTACATACATACTACATGCTACATACATACCACATATATACTACATACATACAATACATTCATACAATACATACATAGACATACAGTACATATAACATAGAGTAACATACTTACCAATACTTGTCACATTGTTCCCCGAAGCCATTGTCTTTTCCGGAATAAATATTAACATAACAAACCACAAAAATACTCACCCACGATCCGAAGCAGTCCACGAGTGTGTCCCACGACGATCTTGGGTAGAGAACTGCAGCATCAGATGATGCTGCCGTTCTCTACGGGCTGTGGGAAACCAATGACGGAAGGTAGGTATCCTTCCGCACTGTATTCCTCCGCCACTTAAAAAAAAAAAAGTCCCTAGTCTCACTTTATGCCATTGCTGTGTGGGAATTTCCCACGCAGCAATGGCATAAAGTGAAACTAGGGACTTTTTTTTTTTTAAGTGGCGGAGGAATACAGTGCGGAAGGATACCTACCTTCCGTCATTGGATTCCTGCAGCCCGTAGAGAACGGCAGCATCATCTGATGCTGCCGTTCTCTACCCAAGATCGTCGTGGGACACACTCGTGGACTGCTTCGGATCGTGGGTGAGTATTTTTGTGGTTTGTTATGTTAATATTTATTCCGGAAAAGACAATGGCTTCGGGGAACAATGTGACAAGTATTGGTAAGTATGTTACTCTATGTTATATGTACTGTATGTCTATGTATGTATTGTATGAATGTATTGTATGTATGTAGTATATATGTGGTATGTATGTAGCATGTAGTATGTATGTAGTATGTATGTAGCATGCATGTAGCATGTAGTATGTATGTAGCATGCATGTAGCATGTAGTATGTATGTAGCATGCATGTAGTATATATGTAGTATGTATGTAGCATGCATGTAGTATATATGTAGTATGTATGTAGCATGTATGTAGTATGTATGTGGTATGTATGTAGCATGTAGTATGTATGTAGCATGCATGTAGTATATATGTAGTATGTATGTAGCATGTAGTATGTATGTAGTATGTATGTGGTATGTATGTGGCATGTAGTATGTATGTAGCATGCATGTAGTATGTATGTAGCATGCATGTATGTAGTATGTATGTAGTATGTAGCATGTATGTAGTATGTATGTGGTATGTATGTAGCATGTAGTATGTATGTAGCATGCATGTAGTATATATGTAGTATGTAGTATGTATGTAGTATGTATGTGGTATGTATGTAGCATGTAGTATGTATGTAGCATGCATGTAGCATGCATGTAGTATGTATGTAGTATGCATGTAGTATGTATGTAGCATGCATGTAGTATGTATGTATGTAGTATGTATGTAGCATGTAGCATGTATGTAGTATGTATGTAGTATATATGTAGTATGTATGTAGCATGTAGTATGTATGTAACATGCATGTAGTATGTATGTAGCATGCATGTAGTATGTATGTAGCATGTAGTATGTATGTAGCATGCATGTAGTATGTATGTAGCATGTATGTAGTATATATGTAGTATGTATGTAGCATGTAGTATGTATGTAGCATGCATGTAGTATGTATGTAGTATTTTTTTTTTTTTTTAACATTTAACACATTAGCCGGATGATGGGACTACTACTGTCCCATCATTGGCTAATGTGTCAATCACTGTCATGGTAGCAGGCATCGCCCGATGGGACTTGTAGTCCCATCGGACGATGCTTGCACAGACCCCCGGACATCAGCACAGCCCCCCGGCAGGCCGGCACAGCCCCCCGGCAGGCCGGTACAGACCCCCACAGGGTGCACAGACCACCGGCAGGCCGGCACAGCCCCCCGGCAGGCCGGTACAGACCCCCACAGGGTGCACAGACCACCGGCAGGCCGGCACAGCCCCCCGGCAGGCCGGTACAGACCCCCACAGGGTGCACAGACCACCGGCAGGCCGGCACAGCCCCCCGGCAGGCCGGTACAGACCCCGGGCAGTCCACACAGCCCCCCGGCAGGCCGGCACAGCCCCCCGGCAGGCCGGCACAGCCCCCCGGCAGGCCGGCAGAGACCCCCGGAAGGCCCGAAATGACGGCGCATCATGATGCGCACACACCGCGCATCATGATGACGTCAGTCTGTCAATCAACTTTGAACTTCCGATTCCAATGCCGATTTCCGATATTGAAAAAATATCGGAAGTCGGTATCGGAATTCCGATACAGCAAGTATCGGCCGATACCCGATACTTGCGGTATCGGAATGCTCAACACTAGTGGTGACACTGATCATACACCTCTGCGGCGACAAGGTGGTGGTACTGATCATACAGCTCTGCAGGGAGGAGGTGGTGGCACTGATCACACAGCTCTGAAGGGAATAGGTGGTGGCACTGATCATACAGCTCTGCAGGGAATAGATGGTGGCACTGATCATAGAGTTTTGATGATATTGGAGACTGCGGACAGACTGTCACTGGCGTTCTGTATTACAGAGGGGTAAGGTCGGGGGAAGACGTATACAGTTGTGTGTCATCAGCATAAAGATGGTACCGAAAGCCAAATTTGCTGATGGTCTGTCCAATTGGGGCTGTATAGAGAAAGAAGAGATGGGGGCCAAGGACTGAGCCCTGAGGTACCCAAAAAGCAAGAGGAAGAGGAGATGAAGTGGAGCCAGCGAACAAAACACTGAAGAACTCTGCAGGGACGAGGTGGTGGCACCGATCATACAGGTCAGCAGGGACGAGGTGGTGGCACTCATTATAGAGCTCTGCAGGGATGAAGTGGTGGCACTGATCATACAGCTCTGCGGGGAGGAGGAGGTGGCACTGATCATACAGGCCAAAATTGGGGGACGGGGTATGGCATGCGGATGGAGAGCATATTGATGCTGGAAAGAGCCTTTGTGTTGCAGTCAGGAGGGCAGGACAGATCTAAGCTCTCTCCCCACGGATCCGGCGGGCTAGCTGGATATCTTTGGGCATGATGGTGACCCTCTTAGCGTGGATCTGGCACAGATTTGTGTCCTCAAACAGCCAAGATGGTGGCACTGATCATACAGCTCTGCATTGACGAGGTGGTGGAACTGATCATGCAGTTCTGCAGGGATGAGGTTGTGGCACTGATCATACAGCTCTGCAGGGAGGAGAGGAGGTAGTGGCACAGATCATACAGCCCTGCAGTGACGAGGTGGTGGCACTGATCATACATTTCTGCAGGGACAAGGTGGTGACACTGATCATACACCTCTGCAGCGACAAGGTGGTGGTATGGATCATACAGCTCTGCGAGGACTAGGTGGTGGCACTGATCATAAAGCTCTGCAGAGAGGAGGTGGTGGCACTGATTAGACAGCTTTGCAGGGAGGAGATGTTGGCTGTTGTGAGTTCATTTTCCCCTTCACTACTGAGGCCCGATGAACTCCCTCTTCTGGTAAAGAAAGGTAGTGAGCCTGATTATCAAACACCTGAGCCTACTGATGATGACTGGCTGAGTGGAGTTACTGACTGGATATAAGGCCGCCGACGCCCTTCTGCCCTGCGGGTGATTTCTCTGTGGGATCCTTGGAGACCAGTCTGAATTCCTGCTCTTCTAAAGCTAAGTTTTCTGCTCGGCTTTTTGCATTTGTGCTTTGACTTTGTTTTGCTTTGTTTTTCTGGATTTCTGCCATTCCCTGCTGGAGTGAGCTGAATTCCTTTAGCTCTGTCTTCTGAAAATACCTGAGTGCTGATTTAGTTTTTGAAGCCTAGCTGCTTCAGGGTCTTTTTCCATATCAGCTTGTTGGCTTATGTCTTTGATATGGTTTTGGCAGATTGCAGACAGCAACCTTCCTTTCCTGTTCTGTTTAGTTAGCTTGGGCCCCATCGTTTGCTCAGCCTATCTTTCTATCTGTGTGAGTGTTTTTTCATCTTGCGTCACCGTCATTATATGTTGGGGGCTGCCTTTTACTTTGGGGTCTGCTCTGGGGCAGTTTAGATTTCCTTTTCTGTATTTAGGCTATTTAGCTCTCCGGCTGTGATTGAGGGGTCTAGGGCACCGTAGGAACCCCCCACGGCTACTGCTAGTTGTGTTGATAGGTTCAGGGGTCTGCAGTCTGATAGTTGCCAACTTCTCTGGTTTTCTGGACGTAGCTTCTATTTTTGTGTCTGCCTCCTCCTACCGCAGATCCTAGGGTACTCAATAGCAGGAAAGAATTGTAAAAAAAAAAAAAAAAAAAAGTGTGTATATTTTTTCCTCTATATCTCTGAGGCCGTAGGGGGAATTTTTTTTTTTCTCTCAATGGAGATAAAGCAATTGTCTGATCGTGTGGAGCAGCTCGCTGCGGAAGTGCGGGGAATTTCCGCCTACCTTGCTCATTCACATGCTGCTGAACCAAAGATTCCTACACCTGATGTATTTTTTGGGGATCGGTCTAAATTTTTGAATTTCAAAAATAATTGTAAATTATTTTTTGCCTTGAAGCCTAACTCGTCAGGGAGCTCCGCGCAGCAGGTTAAAATTGTCATCTCTTTGCTGCGTGGCGATCCCCAGGATTGGGCGTTTTCTTTGAAACCAGATGATCCTTTTCTGACTAATGTGAACGCATTTTTTCAAGCCTTGGGGTTGTTGTATGACAAACCTAATGCCATTGATCAGGCTGAAAAGACCCTGCTGGCATTGAACCAGGGTCGAGATTCTGCAGAATTGTACTGTCAAAAATTCCGAAAATGGGCAGTACTTACTACCTGGAATGATAATGTCTTGGCTGCTCTCTTACGGAAGGGGTTGTCAGAAGCCGTAAAAGATACTATGGTGGGATTTCCTGTTCCCTCTGGTCTTGACGATTCTATGTCATTAGCTATTCAGGTTGATCGGCGTTTGCGCGAACGCAAAACTGCACGAGAGGTGTTGCCACCTGTTGAACAAATGTCTGAACCTATGCAATGTGATAGAGTTTTGTCCAGAGAGCAGCGTCAGGAGTTCAGAAGGCGTAATAAGTTGTGTTTTTTTCTGTGGAGATGCCTCGCATATTATTTCTGTCTGCCCTAAACGAGAGAAACACTTTGCACACATGTTTTCTGTTGGTAGTGTTCAACCTAAGTTTCTTCTGGCTATTACTCTGATCTGCTCCCTGTCCACATTTTCCGCCAAGGCTTTTGTGGATTCGGGAGCAGCCCTAAACCTAATGGACTTGGATTTTGCTAAACGTTGTGGATTTCCGATGACACCTCTGCAGACGCCTATCCCTTTGAGGGGGATTGATGCTACTCCTTTGGCTAAAAATAAACCTCAGTTTTGGACCCAGGTGGTAATGCGGGTCGCCCCAGACCATCAAGAAAATTGCAGATTTTTGGTGTTGCATAATCTGCATGATACTATTGTTCTGGGGTTTCCCTGGTTACAAATTCATAATCCAGTTTTGGATTGGAAATCTGTGTCTGTGGTGAGTTGGGGGTTGTCGGTGTGCCTTTAGTGAGGCTCCGGTGTTTTCCACCTCTCCTCAGTCGCATGATGTTCCTGATTATTTGGCGGACTTTTATGATGTATTTAGTGAGAATGAGTCTGCGTCTCTGCCTCCTCATAGGAGTTATGACTGTGCAATTGAACTGAGCCCGGGGTGTAAATTTCCCAAGGGTCGGCTCTTCAATTTATCTGTACCCGAGCACGAGGCTATGCGATCCTATATTAAGGAGGCGTTGGAGAAGGGTCATATTAGACCATCCTCGTCACCCTTAGGTGCCGGTTTTTTTTTTGTAGCCAAAAAGGATGGATCATTAAGACCTTGTATTGATTATCGTGCCCTCAACAAAATTACTGTTAAATATCAGTATCCGTTACCCCTAATTTCTGATCTATTCTCCAGAGTTAAAGGTGCTTGCTCGTTTACCAAGCTTGACCTCAGGGGGGCGTATAATCTTATTCGCATTAAGCATGGGGATGAATGGAAGACGGCGTTTAATACTCCGGAGGAACATTTTGAGTACCTGGTGATGCCTTTTGGGCTCACTAATGCCCCTTCTGTCTTCCAGTGCTTCATGAACGATATTTTCCGAGATTTTGTCGATACATTTTTGATTATCTATCTGGATGATATTTTGATCTTCTCCAAGGACTGGGATTCTCATGTGGAACATATTCGGACTGTGTTCCGGATCTTGAGGGAGAATTCCCTGTATGTCAAAGGATCTAAATGCCTTTTTGGAGTACAGAGGATTTCTTTTTTGGGATTTATTTTGTCCCCGTCAACTATTGAAATGGACCCGGCCAAGGTACAGGCCATTTACGATTGGGTTCAGCCCACTTCTTTGAAGGCCCTCCAGAAGTTTTTGGGTTTTGCTAATTTTTATCGGAAATTTATAGCAAAATTTTCTAGTATTGCCAAGCCATTGACTGATTTGACTAAGAAGGGTGCTGATGTGTTAAATTGGTCTCCGGAGGCTGTTTCTTCCTTTCAGGAGCTGAAGCGAAGATTCACCTCCGCCCCGGTTTTGCGGCAACCTGATGTCTCACTTCCGTTCCAGGTAGAGGTGGATGCTTCTGAGATTGGTGCAGGAGCTGTTTTGTCCCAAAAGGATCCTGTAACATCTAAAATGAATCCCTGTGCTTTCTTTTCCCGAAAGTTCTCTCCATCTGAACGTAACTATGATGTGGGTAATCGGGAACTGTTGGCCATGAAAGGGGCATTTGAGGAGTGGAGACATTGGTTGGAGGGAGCTAAGCATCAAGTCGTGGTCCTCACTGACCACAAGAATTTGATTTACCTAGAGTCGGCTAAGCGCTTGAACCCTAGACAGGCTAGGTGGGCCTTGTTTTTTACACGTTTTGATTTTGTGGTTTCTTTTCTTCCTGGAACTAAGAATGTCAAGGCAGACGCCCTCTCTAGGAGCTTCTTTGCTGATTCTCCTGTGGTGACCAAGCCTGCTACCATCTTAGGCGAAGGGGTAGTTCTTTCTGCCATCTTGCCCGATTTGAGACGTGCTCTGGAAGAGTTCCAGGAGGACAAACCTGAGCGTTGTCCCAGTGGAAAGTTGTATGTTCCTGACCAGTGGAAGAAGAGAGTGATGTCTGAAGTTCATTGCTCTGCTTTGGCTGGTCATCCAGGTATTTTTGGTACTAGAGATCTGGTGAGTCGATCTTTTTGGTGGCCCTCCTTGTCTCGTGATGTCAGGAATTTTGTGCAGTCCTGTGGGACGTGCTCCCGGTCTAAATCGTGTTCTCGCTCTAGTGGGTTGTTGATGCCTTTGCCTGTCCCCAAGAGGCCATGGACCCATATTTCAATGGATTTCATCTCTGATATGCCTGTCTCTCAAAGGATGACTGTTATTTGGGTGATTTGTGATAGGTTCTCTAAGATGGTTCATCTTGTACCACTCCCTAAGTTGCCATCTTCCTCTGAGTTGGTGCCCCTGTTTTTGCAACAGGTGGTTCGCTTGCAAGGGATTCCTGAGAACATTGTATCTGACAGAGGAGTTCAGTTTGTGTCTAGATTTTGGAGAACTTTCTGTTCCACGCTGGGAATTCAGTTGTCCTTCTCCTCTGCTTTTCACCATCAGACCAATGGGCAGACAGAGAGAACAAACCAGACCTTTGAGTCATATTTGAGATGTTTTATTTCTGCTGATCAGGATGATTGGGTTTCATTTTTGCCCTTGGCCAAATTTGCTTTAAATAATGGAGCTAGTTCTGCCACTTTGATGTCACCTTTTTTTTGTAACTTTGGGTTTCATCCTCGATTTTCTTCAGGGCAGGTGGAGCCCTCTGCCTGCCCAGGTGTTGACACTGTGGTGGAGAGAATGCACCAGATCTGGGACCAAGTGGTGGATAAGTTATCTCTCTCCCAGGAAAAGGCCCAGCGGTTTTCCAACCGACATAGGACCATTGGTCCCCAGTTTAAGGTTGGTGATATGGTGTGGTTATCATCAAAAAATATTGCTATGAAGGTGGCTTCTCCTAAGTTTAAGCCTAGATTTATTGGACCTTACAAGATTTTGGAGATTATTAATCCGGTCTCTTTTCGTTTGGCTCTTCCTGTCACATTTAAAATCCATAATGTGTTCCATAAATCTTTGTTGAAGAGGTTTGCTGAACCTGTTTTTCCGGGGGTGGCACCTCCAGACCCTGTATTGGTTGAAGGTAACATGGAATATGAGGTAGAGAAAGTACTGGATTCCCGTCTGGCTAGACGGAGACTCCAGTATTTGGTTAAGTGGAAGGGTTATGGTCAGGAGGATAATTCCTGGGTCTCTGCCTCTGATATTCATGCCAAAAGATTGGTGCGTGCCTTTCATCGGTCTCACCCGGATCGCCCTGGTGGCATGGATGAGGGTTCGGTGACCCCTCCTCAAGGGGGAGGTACTGTTGTGAGTTCATTTTCCCCTTCACTACTGAGGCCCGATGAACTCCCTCTTCTGGTAAAGAAAGGTAGTGAGCCTGATTATCAAACACCTGAGCCTAATGATGATGACTGGCTGAGTGGAGTTACTGACTGGATATAAGGCCGCCGACGCCCTTCTGCCCTGCGGGTGAATTCTCTGTGGGATCCTTAGAGACCAGTCTGAATTCCTGCTCTTCTAAAGCTAAGTTTTCTGCTCGGCTTTTTGCATTTGTGCTTTGACTTTGTTTTGCTTTGTTTTTCTGGATTTCTGCCATTCCCTGCTGGGGTGAGCTGAATTCCTTTAGCTCTGTCTTCCGAAAATACCTGAGTGCTGATTTAGTTTTTGAAGCCTAGCTGCTTCAGGGTCTTTTTCCATATCAGCTTGTTGGCTTATGTCTTTGATAGGGTTTTGGCAGATTGCAGACAGCAACCTTTCTTTCCTGTTCTGTTTAGTTAGCTTGGGCCCCATCGTTTGCTCAGCCTATCTTTCTATCTGTGTGAGTGTTTTTTCATCTTGCGTCACCGTCATTATATGTTGGGGGCTGCCTTTTACTTTGGGGTCTGCTCTGGGGCAGTTTAGATTTCCTTTTCTGTCTTTAGCCTAATTAGCTCTCCGGCTGTGATCGAGGGGTCTAGGGCACCGTAGGAACCCCCCACGGCTACTGCTAGTTGTGTTGATAGGTTCAGGGGTCTGCAATCTGATAGTTGCCAACTTCTCTTTTTTTCTGGACGTAGCTTATATTTTTGTGTCTGCCTCCTACGGTGACTCAATCATACCAGTTGGCACTGATCATACAGCTCTGCAGGGAGTAGGTGGTGGCACTGATCATACAGCTCTGCGGGGACAAAGTGGTGGCACTTATGTTACAGCTTTGCGGGGACAAGGTGGTGGCACTGATCATACAGCTCTGCAGGGAGGAGTTGGTGGCACTGAACATACAGCTCAGCGTGGACAAAGTGGGGGCACTGATCTTAAAGCTCTACAAGGATGAGGTGGTGGTACTAATCATACAGCTCTGCAGGGAGGAGGTGGTGGCACTGATCATACAGCTCTGCGGGGACAAGATGGAGGCACTGATGATAAGGCTCTGCAGGGATGATGTGGTGGCACTGATCGTACAGGTCTGCAGGGATGAGGTGGTAGCACTCATCATACAGCTTTGCGTGGACAAGGTGGTGGCACTGATCATATAGCTCTGAGGGGATGACGTGGTGGCACTGATCAAATAGCTCTGCAGGGATTAGGTGGTGGCACTGATCATACAGCTCTGCAAGGAGTAGGCGGTGGCACTGATTCAACAGCTGTGCGAGGAGTAGGTAGTGGTACTGATCATACAGCTCTGTGCTGACCAACTGGTGGCACTGTTCATGCGGGGACAAGGTGGTAGCACTGATTATACAGTTCTGCGGCGACAAGGTGGTGGCACTGATCATACATGTCTGCAGGGAAAAGGTGGTGGCACTGAACATACAGATCAGCGCGGACAAGGTGGTGGCACTGATCAGACAGCTCTACAGGGAGGAGGTTGTGGCACTAAACTGGTTTGCAGGGATGAGGTAGTGGCACTGATCATACAGCTCTGCAGGTATGAGGTGGTGGCACTGAAGATACAGCTGTGCAGGGATGAGGTGGTTGCACTGATCATACAGCTCTGTGGGGAGGAGGCGTTGGCACTGATCATAAGGCTCTGCAGGGACAAGGTTGTGTCACTGATTATACAGCTCTGCAGGGAGGAGTTGGCAGTACTGGTCATACAGCTCTGCAGGGAATAGATGGTGGCACTGATCATACGGTTCTTATGATATTGGAGACTGCGGAAAGACAGTCACTGGCGTTCTGTATTACAGAGGGGTAAGGTCGGGGGAAGACGTATACAGTTGTGTGTCATCAGCATAAAGATGGTACCGAAAGCCAAATTTGCTGATGGTCTGTCCAATTGGGGCTGTATAGAGAGAGAAGAGAAGGGGGCCAAGGACTGAGCCCTGAGGTACCCAGAAAGCAAGAGGAAGAGGAGATGAAGTGGAGCCAGAGAACAAAACACTGAAGAACTCTGCAGGGACGAGGTGGTGGCACCGATCATACAGGTCAGCAGGGACGAGGTGGTGGCACTCATTATAGAACTCTGCAGGGATGAAGTGGTGGCACTGATTATACAGCTCTGCGGGGAGGAGGAGGTGGCACTGATCATACAGGCCAAAAATGGGGGACGGGGTATGGCATGCAGATGGAGAGCACATTGATGCTGGAAAGAGCCTTTGTGTTGCAGTCAGGTGGGCAGGACAGATCTAAGCTCTCTCCCCACGGATCCGGCGGGCTAGCTGGATATCTTTGGGCATGATTGTGACCCTCTTAGCGTGGATTGCGCACAGATTTGTGTCCTCAAACAGCCAGGATAATGGCACTGATCATACAGCTCTGCAGTGACGAGGTGGTGGCACTGATCATGCAGTTCTGCAGGGATGAGGTGGTGGCACTGATCATACAGCTCTGCGGGGACTAGGTGGTGATACTGATCATACAGCTCTGTGCTGACCAACTGGTGGCTCTGATCATGCATCTTTGCGGTGACAAGGTGGTGGCACTGATCAGACAGCTCTACAGGGAGGAGGTTGTGGCACTGAACATACTGGTTTGCAGGGATGAGGTAGTGGCACTGATCATACAGCTCTGTGGGGAGGAGGCGGTGGCACTGATCATAAGGCTCTGCAGGGACCAGGTTGTGTCACTGATCTTACAGCTCTGCAGGGAGTAGGTGGTGGCATTGATCATTCAGCTCTGTGTGGATAAGATGGTGGCACTGATCATGCAGCTCTGCAAGGACGAGGTGTTGACACTGATCATACAGCTCTGCAGGGACAATGTGGTTGCACTGATTATACATCTCTTTAGGGATAAGTTGGAGCCACTGATCATGCAGTTCTGCAGGGATGAGGTTGTGGCACTGATCATACAGCTCTGCAGGGATGAGTTAGTTGCACAGATCACACAGCTCTGCAGGGACGAGGAGGTGGCACTGATCATACAGCTCTGAAGGGAATAGGTGGTGGCACTGATCATAAAGTTCTGCAGTGACGAGGTGGTGGCACAAATCATACTGCTTTGCAGGGAGGAGGTGGTGGAACTGATCATACAACTCAGCAGGGAAGAGGTGGTGACACTGATCATAAAGCTCTGCAAGGATGAGGTGTTGGCATTGATCATACAGTTTTGCGGGGACAATGTGGTTGCACTGATCATACACCTCTGCGGCGACAAGGTGGTGGTACTGATCATACAGTTCTGCAGTGACGAGGTGGTGGCACTAATCATACAGTTCTGCAGTGACGAGGTGGTGGCACTAATCATATAGCTTTGCAGGGATGAGGTGGTGGCACTGATCTTACAGCTCTGCGCGGACAAGTTGGTGGTACTGATCATAGAGCTCTGCAGGGACGAGGTGTTGGCACTTATCATGCAGCCGTGCGCAGATATGGTGGTGGCACTGATCATACATCTTTACGGGGACAATGTGGTTGCACTGATTATACATCTCTTTAGGGATAAATTGGAGGCACTGATCATCCATTTCTGCAGGGGCAAGGTGGTGGCACTGATCATACTTCTTTGTGGCGACAAGGTGGTGGCACTGATCTTACAGCTCTGCACTGAGGAGTTGGTGGCACTGAACACACAGCTCAGCGTGGACAAGGTGGTGGCACTGATTTTAAAGCTCTACAAGGATGAGGTGGTGGTACTAATCATACAGCTCTGCGGGGACAAGATGTGGCACTGATGATAAAGCTCTGCAGTGATGATGTTTTGGCACTGATCATACAGCTTTGCGAGGACTAGGTGGTGGCACTGATCATACAGGTGTGAAGGGAAAAGGAGGTGGCACTGAACATACAGCTCAGCGCGGCTGAAACGGCGGCTGGCGCGGTCTCTGCCATCCTGGGCTACGGAGCCAAAACACAAAAATCTCCCGATAGGAAAACACTGAGTCGGAGCCGGAGGCGTCTGTTATATGTACAGGCTTACTGTGCACTGATTGGCTGCTGAGCTACAACGTCCTGAGCATCTATTGGCTGACACTGCATACATGCCCCGCCTCTTCCCAGCTGAGAACGAGTGAAGCTCCGCTCTCCCCTTGTGCTTCCCTGCCCGGAATAAAAGCCCTTTACCGGCTGACACCGGACAGCAGAGCGCGCTTCCTCCGCCGCTTCTTCTTCGCCATCTTCTCCACCGACCGTCTGTAGCTGTCACTAGCAGAGACGCCGGGGAAGAGCGGAGAGGAGGTCCCGGGATCATCGCCGTCGTCCTCCAGATCTGCACATCGCTGTGTATCCGGGAAGATACATCTGCTGGGGGAACTCGTTCCTCCTGTTCCCGGCTCCTGTCACCATCACAGGGATCTTTACTACAATGTCTATCGTACAGGACGCTGATTGTACGATGTGGGGACGACCTGGAGCTGCTGAGAGCCCAGAAGGGTAACACAGGCGATGGCTCCGCTGACTGCCGCCTCCCTGACCTGTGACCTCCCTGTACCCCGTATGTGCGGAGTATTGGGGGTGACAGATGCTCCACATCAGGAGATGATCCACATCGGCGGCTGATTGCAATGACCTGCTAAAATCTGGTCTCACCCATTGTGGAGCTGTGACCGCTGAGGCCTGTAATGGTGGAAGAGAACTGATAAGGGGCAGCTTCATAATGCGACTCACTCCCCAACCAGACGCATCTCCGGGGAGAAAACTGTGAGATATTCCTGGATTTATGTGACCCAACTATTGTGCAAAAGGGGAATATTGGGAGAAGAGAGGAGACACAAAATCCAATTTCTACACACAGAGCACAGCTGTATAGGGATGAGGTGGTGGCACTGATCATAAAGCTCTGCAGGGACGAGGTGGTGGCACTGATCATAAAGCTCTGTGTGGATAAGATGGTGGCACTGATCATACAACTTTGCGACGACAAGGTGGTGGCACTGATCATACAGCTCTACAGGGAGGAGGTTGTGGCACTGATCATACAGGTCTGCTGGGACAAGATGGTGGTACTGATCATAAAGCTCTGCAGAGACGAGGTGGTGGCACTGATCATACAGCTTTTCGTGTACAAGGTGGTGGCACTAATCAGGTAGCCCTGAGGGGATGACGTGGTGGCACTGATCATACAGCTCTGCGGGGACTAGGTGGTGGCACTGATCATACAGCTCTGCGGGGACTAGGTGGTGGCACTGATCATACAGCTTGCGTTGACAATGTGGTGGCACTGATCATACAGCTCTGCATGTAAAGGTGGTGGCACTGATCATACAGCTCTGCATGTAAAGGTGGTGGCACTGATCATACAGCTCTGCAGGGAAAAGGTGGTGGCACTGAACATACAGGTCAGCAGGGACGAGGTGGTGGCACTCATTATAGAACTCTGCAGGGGTGAAGTGGTGGCACTGATCATACAGGCCAAAAATGGAGGACGGGGTATGGAGTATGGCATGCGGATGGAGAGCACATTGATGCTGGAACCAGCGCGTCGCCTATCACGCTCCCCCATCAGTACATAGGTTTTCATCTGTGCTTTTTTTTTTTAGTAATTACAGAAAAGCAGGAGGATTTGTGGTTTATTGGCTTAATTAATTTTCTTCTGTTACATAATATTTGTTCAGTGAACCTGCGGATAATTACACTACACTAATGTGGGGTTAACCCTCTGTGTAGCTCTAGGACTTTTCACCAATGATGGCAATTAGCTCGATCTGCACGTGCCGCAATCTCCTCAGTCACTTACAGTATTATCGGGACTCCCAGCTGTTTCTGCACTGATTACAGGGGGCTATAAGCAGCAGATGTTCTCGAGGAGCCCGATGTGAGATGAAGGTGGCGCATCTATGAACACTGGTAAATAAGAGGGGATCAGCAGGAACAAGGCAAGTAAGAGGTTAAACAGAGGAGGAAAGGCGTCTATGTACATCAATGAAGGCTGAGGGCGGCGCTTAACCGAGGATTCCCGCTCATTGTCTGATCGCAGGATCCGTTTGGGGATTTGAACTTCCCGCTCTTCTTCCGCGAACCGCGCAGAGTCCGGCCCTCCAGAGCCGCCATCACGGGATCGCCCTCCGGGAGGAGCAGCAGTCACTGATGTGGACAATCACCGGCCGCCATCCCCCGATACTCCGGGACGTCATAACCGCATGTAATCTCCACAGCGGAGTCAGGGGCCCGAGTATCAAGACATTCACTAATGAGGGACATTTCCTGTGACTATTCGAGGACTCCTCTCCCCACACAGGTCTGAGGCTTCATGTGATAACCCAGACATGGGCATCCTCAGTGTTTTGTGTTGAACCCCGGAATCAAGTGTGTATGGGCACCAACCTACAAACTGGTGGCGGCAGCCCGTGGTGTCTAACGTCAGTCCCATGTGAGCACGCAGAGATCAGCGGCGTCAGCTCTTGTGGCGACGGTGTGGGTGGCTCTTAGAAGAGCCTTTGGTGTTGTGGACAGAGATCGGCGGCAGCGCTCACTTGCTCTTGCTCGCCTTGCTGCTCTCGGTCTTCTTGGGCAGCAGCACGGCCTGGATGTTGGGCAGGACGCCCCCCTGGGCAATGGTCACCCCACCCAGCAGCCTGTTGAGCTCCTCGTCATTGCGCACCGCCAGCTGCAGGTGACGGGGGATGATCATAGAATCGTAGAGTTGGAAGGGACCTCCTGGGCCATCTGGTCCAACCCCCTGCTCAAAGCAGGATTCGCTAAATCATCCCAGTCAGATGTCTGTCCAGCCTCTGTTTGAAGACTTCCATTGAAGGAGAACTCACCACTTCTCGTGGCAGCCTGTTCCACTCATTGATCACTCTAACTGTCAAAAAGTTTTTTCTAATATCTAATCTGTGTCTCCTCCCATTCAGTTTCATCCCATTGCTTCTAGTCTTTCCTTGTGCAAATTAGAATAAAGTTGATCCTTCTACAATGTGACAGCCCTTTAGATATTTGTAGACAGCTATTAAGTCTCCTCTCAGTCTTCTCTTTTGCAAACTAAACATTCCCAAATCCTGCAACCTTTCCTCAGAAGACAGGGTTTGCAGACCGGTCACCATTCTGGTCGCTCTTTTCTGAACTTGCTCCAGTTTGTTGATGTCTTTTTTAAAATGTGGTGCCCAAAACTGGACACAATATTCCAGATGAGGTCTGACCAAAGAGGAGTAGAGGGAAATAATGACTTCACGTGATCTAGACTGTATGCTTCTGTTAATACATCCTAGAATTGCATTTGCCTTTTTTGCTGCTGCATCACACTGTTGACTCATTCAGTCTGTGATCTATTAGTATACCCAAGTCTTTTTCACATGTGCTGTCACTTAGCCCTATTCCTCCCATTCTATATATGCTTTTTTCATTTTTATTGCCCAGATGTAGTACTTTGCATTTCTCCCTGTTAAAAACCATTCTGTTAGTTACTGCCCACTTCTCCAGTTTATTTAAATCTTTTTGAATCCTCTCTCTCTCTTCTCTAGAATTAGCTATCCCTCCTAGCTTTGTGTCATCAGCAAATTTAATCAGTTTACCCTCAATTCCTTCATCTAAATCGTTGATAAAGATGTTGAACAATACAGGGCCCAGGACAGAGCCCTGTGGTACCCCACTTGAGACACTCTTCCAACTGGATGTGCAGCCATTTACGACCACTCTTTGGGTCCGATCACTAAGCCAGTTATGAATCCACCTAACAGTTGCCTTGTCCATTCCATACTTAGTCATTTTTTCAATAAGGATTGTATGAGAGACTTTGTCAAATGCTTTGCTGAAGTCAAGATATACTATATCTACAGCATTTCCTTGATCCACCCAATCAGTGATACCGTCATAGAAGGAAATTAAGTTAGTCTGACATGACTTATTAGTTACAAACCCATGCTGACTCTGTTGATGTTGCATTTCCTTTCTGAGAGAAAACAGATGCAAAATAGGAATTTAAAAGTTCAGCCTTCTCAACATCCTGTCTTACCATTTCATAATTTTCATCCTGTAAAAATCCTATAGCATCTTTGACTTTTCTTTTACTTTTGACATATCCCCAAAATCCTTTATTATTGCTTTTGACATCTCTTGCAAGCCTCAGTTCATTTTCAGCTTTAGCTAATCTGATTTGTGCCCTGCAGGTTCTGCAGACAGCATTATATTCTTCTTTAGATATGCCTCCCTCTTTCCATTTTATAAACATTTTTTTCTTCTTTTTTAGCATGTGCTTAAGTTCTGTGTTCATCCATCCTGGTTTCCTTAAATGCTTCCTATTCTTCCCTCTTTTCGGAATTGTTAACAACTGTGCTTTGAGAATTTCATTTTTCAAGATTTCCCATCCTTCCTGGACATTTTTCTCTTTAAGGATATTCAGCCATTGGATCCCTCCAATTCTCTTTCTGAATCCCTTAAAATCTGCCTTTCTGAAATCTAACCTTGACGTCTGAGTCTTCACAGGTCTTCCGCCTCTAGTTATCCAAAATTCTAAAATAGCATGGTCGCTACCTCCTAGGGTTCCAGCCACTTTTACCTCCTCAACCATTTCCTCCCTGTTTATAAGGATTAGATCCAAGGTAGCAGTTCCCCTTGATGCGGGTCTTCTTGTTGTCCCGGGCAGCATTGCCGGCCAATTCCAGGATCTCAGCAGTCAGATACTCCAGCACAGCGGCCAGATACACCGGAGCGCCGGCGCCGACTCTCTCGGCATAATTGCCATTGCGGAGAAGCCTGTGCACACGGCCGACTGGGAACTGGAATCCTGCCCGGGATGAGCGGGTCTTGGCCTTAGCTCGGACCTTCCCTCCTTGTTTGCCGCGTCCAGACATGGTTGATAACAAACAATAAAGAATCTGGGCGAAATGAAGAACTAGCTGCGGCTGCTGTCGCTTTCATAATCGTCTGCCCCGCCCTCCTCTCCTGTCATTGGATGGATCTCAAGTTACCAATGGAAAACAGACTTGTGTAGCTACCAATCAGCTGCAGTGGGCGGAGCGATTGACGGTTCTGTTGGTCACATGACTTTGTCACCCAATAGCACGGCGATCTGACAACAGTGTCATTTGCATGGCGGGCCTATAAATATCGCCGCTCTGGGAGGCTTGGGATCATTATTCTTCTCCCTTTTGAGAACTTTGCTTTCGTTATGGCTGATCCCAAATCTGCGCCAGCGCCCAAGAAGGGCTCCAAGAAAGCCGTCACTAAGACTCAGAAGAAGGACGGCAAGAAACGTAGGAAGAGCAGAAAGGAGAGCTATGCCATCTACGTGTACAAGGTGCTGAAGCAGGTCCACCCCGACACCGGCATCTCCTCCAAGGCCATGGGCATCATGAACTCCTTCGTCAACGACATCTTCGAGCGCATCGCAGGGGAAGCCTCCCGCCTGGCTCACTACAACAAGCGCTCCACCATCACCTCCCGGGAGATTCAGACCGCCGTGCGCCTGCTGTTGCCTGGAGAGTTGGCCAAGCACGCCGTGTCCGAGGGCACCAAGGCCGTCACCAAGTACACCAGCGCCAAGTGATCTGCTCAGTCTGCTGCTCCGCCATCACCCCAAAGGCTCTTCTAAGAGCCACCACCCCATCTCCATCAGAGCTGTGGCTGCTCCTGTGTCCTTTCCCGTCTCCCCGAGTTGTCTGCTCCACCGCCTGGGTCTCTGCGTCTAGTGACGGGAAGTGACAGGTGAAGGAAGTAGGGATGATGAATGCTACCAAGGAGATTGTGAGAACCGAGGACCTTCTAAATAATAACCTGGTCACTTCTCCATAAGTTGCTCTGTGTTCAGGGACTACTCTTTAACCCCTTGCTCCACAGATCTTGATATTCTGGGGTCTCATTCATTTGGTATAACATGATTCGGTTTAGTTCATGATACACCATGATGACTAATAACACTTTCTAAGCCGGGATGCTTTGAGACTGAATTTTCTCCCTCATGCAGCACCAGACAGTGAGCTGACGATTTTCCTCTCTGCACTTAGTTCATGATTCTCGTGTTTTTTCTCAAATAACAGGAGACATTTGTGGTCGGTGCAGTTTATCTAGAGATTATTCTGGATTCTCCAGCGGAAGCGGTGACGACATTTTAGAAGCAGCGGGAAATTCAAACCCCCTAACCGTCCTGTGTTCAGCCAATCCGCAGAGGGAGGGGAGGAGCTAATGTTCCCAATGGTTGACACGTTTGCAGTTCCCGCTTTTTCTGTTCTTTGTCTCCATATAACACGCGGTCCCAGGACGGAGCGATGTCGGGGAATCTGCAGGTGTTGAGAGGTCGCTGGTCGCTTACATCCCATACAGGAGTCTGCAGCTGTTCCTGGTTAGAGAATGAATCCGCGTTAGGCAGATGCTGTGATGCCCCGTGTGTCTGACCTGCAGGCGATCACATCTCCCTTTCTCGTCATAATCAGTATTGTGGAGACAATATATTGGCTAGAGATGTATCCTACAAGAGACATTTCAGGGGAGACCAATTCTGCTCTTCCAAGCAGATCCCACCTGCAGCTCCAGGCAGGAGGTCTGTGATGGGAAATGTGCGATCATGTAGAGAAGATTGCTGAGAGCTCAGTGCACAATACATTACACTGTGATGTGAGGATCCTCTAGGTCAGACATGTCATGACATCATCTCCCATCACATCCTCCTCACAGATGTTTTTTAAATAATTACTGCAGGGTATGGGGCGATATTGGCGGCTGGGATCAGCAGAGGAAGGGAGGAGCTCATGTGGATTCTGTAAGCCCCGCCCTGGGGCGCGTCATCTCTGCAGTTCTCTCTCTGGTCCGTCTCTCCTGTATATAAAGGAGGAGTCGTTCGGTTTTAGCATCAGTTACAGCTGACTACTTGGAAGATGTCTGGTCGCGGCAAAGGAGGAAAAGGTCTTGGGAAGGGCGGCGCTAAGCGGCACAGGAAGGTGCTCCGTGATAACATCCAGGGCATCACCAAGCCTGCCATCCGCCGTCTCGCTCGCAGAGGAGGCGTCAAGCGCATCTCCGGCCTCATCTATGAAGAGACTCGCGGGGTCCTGAAAGTCTTCCTGGAGAACGTGATCCGTGACGCCGTCACCTACACCGAGCACGCCAAGAGGAAGACCGTCACCGCTATGGACGTGGTGTACGCGCTCAAGCGCCAGGGCCGCACTCTCTACGGCTTCGGAGGTTAATTGTATTCTCTTCTGTGCTGACAACCCAAAGGCTCTTTTCAGAGCCACCCACATCTTCTACCTGAGAGGCTACGATTTCCTATTCCTGCATTCTGGTGCCTGTAAGTATACTAGTTGTCACAGCCTGGCATGTGTCTTGCACTTTCCTCCTTCCATACTGGAGCTGGCACCGCGGACTTGGGGTGATGTGGTTTATTCTCCTTGACCTATAATATACAGCTGCCAGGTTCTGGGGGCATACAGTATATCCGCACTGTGCAGCACAGACATCTCTGCACCACAGTACATACCTCGCTGTGATGTGGTCACTACAGAGCAGAAATCCAAGTTCTGCCGTGAGATGAACGTGATTCTGCTACAGGTCTTCCTGATCAGGTCAGTGTGTGTGTCAGGAGGCAGCGAATACTCCCGGGGATTGTCGCTGGATAGATGCGCCTCCCCCAAAGGCTCCTATCAGAGCCGCCCACATGTGTTCTGGAGAAGCTACAATTCCTGATATTTGATGACTGCGGTGATGGAGTCTGGTCAGATCCTATTTCTCAGGATTGGTGTAAATCCAGTGAGGAGCGGTCACATCCTGTACCGGTAACTGCTCCCCCTTGTTAGTGGCGGCTCCCCGGTATGTCCAGCGCCTGCATCTCATCACTACCACCCTCCTCATTTACCATCTACATGTGGCCACTGATTGTGACCTCCTGACTGCTCCTAATAACATGGACTGGAGCTACAGCCGGCAGCGGTCTCCTGTGCTCGGGCTGATGGATGAAGCCGCTCCCTCCCCGCAGCCGGACATTAGCGGCTCGTTCCCCTCATGACGGGGAGGTTTCTGGTGTCTTATCCTATTTATCAGTAGTCGGAGCCAGAAGAGAGAACAGAGTCCGCACCCCGAATGTACAGCGCCGTCATCCGAGCCCGGCGGACCATAGCGAGGACTGGAGATGAGGCGGCTCCGGAGCCTGTGTATTTCTGAGTGCGGAGAGCGCCATCCCTCCAGAGGAGAAAAAGTCTCGCATACAAGATAACTGCATAAATGTGGTTGGTGAGATAATGAGCAGCGGTCACCGTTCTGGGGATTGAGGGGTTAATACAATCTCACTTTACCACACGATCTGCAGGTATAATGGCCGCTTACTCCTGACAGTGATTGGGAAATGATGTCTCTTCCACAAGCAGAGAACAGTCACTGAAGGGTTAATGATCGAGGGCCGAGAGCACGACTGAGCGGGAGATTCAAACCATCAAACGGTTATAAAGCTCCGCCCACAGGAACCGACCAATCGATAGACGTGCTTCCTCCTCCGTTTAACTCCTTATTGCCCTTCTACCTGCTGCTCCTCATGTACACGTGTTCTCCCGGCAGCGCTCAGCACATCGGGCTCCTCCTGGTAGAACATGTGCGGATTGTATCATCCGATCTGTGCTAGATGCGGCCTCCTGTGATCAGTGCGGACCCCACACGGAGACGCCCAGATATAACGTTACCGGGTCTCCGTGTGGGGTCCGCTCCGATCACTGCTGGAAGTGGAGTTGAGACTGATCAGCCCTGGAGCTGCAGGCAATGTATACACACCCCGTACGGTGCTGCACATCCTCCATACCACCTACTGGGTGGTATACAGCACTACAAAGTCTACGTGTGCTGTATACTCCCCATCTAGTGCTGCAGACACAAATCCGAGAGCATCTGTTCTATATAAGCCTGAATCATGGAATGTTCCAGCTCAGTGCAAGATTCATTAAATCCTCCCAGACGGATGTCTGTCCAGCCTCTGTTTGAAGACTTCCATTGAAGGAGAACTCAACACCTCTAGTGGCAGCCTGTTCCACTTATTGATCATCCTCACTGTCAAAAAGTTCTCTTTAATATCTAATCCGTGTCTCCTCCCATTCAGAATCATCTACAGAATACCCCCATATAGTGCTGTAAACCCCAAATAGCTATTGTATGTATAGGCTCACATAGTGCTGGATACCCTCCATATAGTGACATGAGCATAAGGTAGTGCTGATACCTACATATTGCTGAATACTCTGCACAAAGTGCTGTGGGCCCTCCATATTGTTCTATATAACATCATATGTGGCTGTATACCCCCATATAGTGCTGTAAGCTGCCAAATACTGTTGTATACGGACACATTGTGCAGTATACCCTTCAAGTAGTATTATATACCTCCATATAGTGCTGATAATCCAACATATAGTATTTTATAGTTGAATATCCTGTATCCATACAGTGCTGTATACTCCCCATATATTCGTGCACACCCTCATGTATTGCTGTATACCCCATAGAGTGACATGTATGCTCCTGAAAGGGCTGAATAATCCATATATCGGATATTCTGGACTCCGAGCTCCTGATCTACAATCCCCACAACACTGCGCACTAGAGTTGAGCGACTTTTGTTTTTTTAGGGTCGCATTTCGTTTCGTGAAACCCGACTTTTCCAAAAGTCGGGTCGAGCAAGATCGTCCGATTATAGGGAAAAGTCGGGGTCGTCCCGAAACACGAAACCCAATGTAAGTCAATGGGGAATAAAAGTCGGCAGTGAGAGGAGGACAGGAAACACACCTACAGTGCCCATTTGAATGCCAAAAGCATCAATTCTTCTTACTTAAGCTTGTCAACCTTAATTAACTTCATAATACAAGTTACGCACTGAAAAATGGGGGTTATTTGGCTAAAGTTGTGGGGGGGGGAGGGCTGGCTCCAGGTTTTCATGTGCCCTGGGCGAAAGAGCGCCCCTTTAACACATACCACAACTCATCATGCTCCGATACGGCAGAGAAATAGCGGTATAGTACAATGAAAAATACTTCACTTTTTACATCTCATGACGAGGCCCATCTATTTCTCCATACAGAATCATTGGTCCCATATAATGTTTGAAACAGTATATGATGAGCTCCACATAATGCTACAGTATATGTTGGTCCCCATGGATGAAGCTCCACTGTCTTATGGGCCCAAATAATGCTCCAAACATAATGGGCCCCATTTCTAATGCTCTAGTGTATAATGGGCCCTGTAAATGCTGCTCCAGTGTCTGATGTCCACCTTTGGAATGTTCCAGTGTATGGTGGGCCCCATCTATCATTCTCCAGAGTATAGTGCTCCCCAAAAATTGCTGTCCCAACATTGAAAACAATCAAATAAGTCTCCTCGCTAGGGAATTCCTGTACTTGTCTGGACTCCTCGTCGTCCCCATCTTCCATCTCACTGCACAGTATTTCAAGTTTGCAAGTGCTGTGATCCTGAGCAAGCAGGGGGGGGGGGCACTCGTTGGCGACGGCACTGGCACAGGGCCCCTGATAGTACGGTGGTGTGTCTGATGGCGGGTGGGCCGAACCTGCACTTTCATCTGCAGCTTCCTCTTTGTCACCGTGTAAGATGGAACTGTATATGGGAAGGGTAACCTGAGTTTCATCAGGGTCAGATTCAGGCCGTGTAGCGTGCGAGGGGAATGTAGTGGTCTGGGTCAATGTACCAGCAGATTCATCGAGCAGTGGCTGGGCGTCAGTGCACTTGTGTCGCCCCCAGGAGTACGGTCGCCACAGTGGCAATACCTTCTTCCTAGGGAGTGTGATGTCATGCTTGGGAGCAACGAACGATCTCTCTAGCAGGTTAACTGATTGGGCGGCGTTATTCCCACAAGTCATGACCCTCCAAACAGCGTTCATGAAGGCAAAGTGTTTGTTTTACGTGGGCAGTATGGTTGCAAAGCTGAACCTTAAAGGAATGTCCAGAAGGGCACCACCAGGAGTGGAGCCTACGGTTAAATTCGACTCCACCTGGGAAACCTCAACCATGCCAGCTACAGAACAGATGCACACATTGCAAGCTTAATTCCGTTAACGAACGAGACTCCGTCATGCCCCGCGGTCCGAGTCCGGCTTACTAGAGGGACACGTGAGGCTCTGGCACATGAGATTGGCCAATAACTGGTGTGTCATGCCCTTACATGTCTGTGGCTGCATGTGCGCTACACTGAAAAGGCCAGTGTTTGTCGCTTACAGGTGCAGATAACCCGCTGAACAACGTTAGTGATGGGGATCACTGATGACAATTATTACCCGCGAACAATGATTTCCCAGTAAGTGCAGGTCAACCGCAGTTCCAGAATTAGGCCTAACCGTCATTCCTGGAAAAATGAAAAACTTACGTGTGCAAACCACAGGTGCTGTAGCTTGCTTAACAGCTCGCCAGCCGTTCTCACGCCCAGTATGGATTACACGTGATTGCACAAAGGTTAGAAAGGGTACCGTATCCCCAGATAACATGTATGGATAGCGTACACATTCAAAATATATGTCTGTACATCAGGAGGCAGGCTCAGGCGGTGTTAGGCCCAGTATGGATTGCACGTGATTGCACAAAGGTTAGAAAGTGTACCGTATCCCCGGATAACATGTATGGATAGAGTACACATTCAAAATATATGTCTGTACATCAGGAGGCAGGCTCAGACGGTGTTAGGCCCAGTATGGATTGCACATGATTGCACAAAGGTTAGAAAGGGTACCGTATCCCCGGAAAACATGTATGGATAGCGTACACATTCAAAATATATGTCTGTACATCAGGAGGCAGGCTCAGATGGTGTCAGGCACAGTATGGATTTGACGGCCCAGATTACACAGCGGAGGAGCAGGGAGAGGTAAAGATTGCAAATGCTGGGGCCCTGGCCAAGCAAGGGGGGCCCACTCGTGGGCGTCGGTACTGGCACTGGGCCCCTCATAGTACGGCGGTGTGTCTGACGGCGGGTGTGCACTACCACCGTCAGAGACACTTGATTGCACTATGAGGGACCCTGTGCCAGTGCCCGCACCCAAGAGTCGGCCTACCCACCTGTCCAGGGCAACGGCACTCGCACGGTGTCGTGCGCAAGGTGTTGACCCCGGCCATGGGGGGGGGAGGCAGCACAGTTAGGGAGTTTTAGAAAGTGGCATATGTTGATGTTGGACATTCAGCTGATGCAAAAGGCGAAATAGGTGAAGTCCCAGGAAGAGGTGGACCAAAGCAAGCCATTTTTCTGTCACCCTATGTGTCATCAGGGGAAGGTGGGACAAAATCCTTGGAAACCCATGCATGGTTCATTTTAATGAAGGTTAGATCATCCACATTTTGGGTTGACAGACGTGTCCTTTTTTCTGTCAGGATTGATCCAGCTGCACTGAAGACTCTTTCCGATAGCACACTTGCAGCTGGGCAAGCGAGCTCCTGTAAGGCATATTGGGCCAATTCAGGCCAGGTGTCCAGTTTAGCGGCCCAATAGTCAAAGGGGAATGACCTGTGTGGGAGAACATCGATATGGGAGGAAAAGTAGTTTGTAACCATAGTTGACAACTGCTGTCTCCTGTCACTTTCCATCGATGCTGTATTACCAGTTGTGTGAGCGGTATTTGAAAAATCAGTCCACAACATGGTCATGAAACCCCTGTCTCCAACGCCACTTCTGCTGTGTGCACCACGAACACCTCTGCCAAGCTGCCCCCGGCCCGTACGGCTCGTGTGAGAACCATCACCGCTGCGGTGTGCTGGGAATGCCTCAAGCAACCGATTTACCAGAGTTGCTTGTTTATTAGCCAATATTAGGTCATGGTTCTCCTGTGGCATGATGTTTTGGAATTTGCCTTTATAGCGTGGATCCAGGATGCTGGCCAACCAGTAGTCGTCATCGTTCATCATTTTGGCAATGCGTGGGTCCCTTTTTAGGATCTGCAAGGCATAATCTGACATGTGGGCCAATGTTCCCGGTGTCAATGATGCACTGCGAGTGCTGGGTGGAGGAGCACTTTCTGGCAAATCCACATCCCTCCAGTCACGCACAAACCCTGTACCAGACCTTGCCACGCCAACATTTTCACTTGCCCCACGAGATGCATCCTCCTCCCCTAAGTAATCATCCCCATCATCCTCCTCCTCCTCCTCTTCTTCCTCCACCTCGTCCAGGAGAGGTCCCTGAGCAGACAATGGCTGAATGTCATCAAGGATTCCCTCCTCCTCTTCCTCCTCATCAACATTGGCTGCAGACGCCTGCTCCTTAAGGTGCGTCAAAGTTTGCATGAGCAGACGCATAAGTGGGATGCTCATGCTTAGGATGGCGTCGTCTGCGCTTACCAGCCGTGTGCATTCCTCAAAACACTGAAGGACTTTACAGAGGTCTTTCAGCTTCGACCACTGCACACCTGTCAACTCCATGTCTGCTCTCAAAGTGCCTGGCCGTGTATCCTCCCACAAATGCATTATGGCCTGCCTCTGCTCGCACAGCCGCTCCACCATGTGCAGGGTGGAGTTCCACCTTGTTGCAATGTCGATAATGAGGCGGTGGTTGGGAAGGTGGAGCAATCGCTGCAGCTTCTGCATACGAACGGAGTGTACAGGCGACCGGCGGATGTGCGCGCACAGTCTTCGCACCTTCTGGAGCAGGGCTGTTAACTCTGGATAATTTTTGAGGAAGCACTGCACCACCAGGTTCAAGGTGTGAGCCAAGCAAGGTATGTGGCTGAGTTTTGAAAGGGCTATGGCTGCCACAAAATTATGGCCGTTATCACTAACTACCTTGCCTGCCTCAAGATGTACACTGCCCAGCCATGACTCAGTTTGTCGCTTCAAGTACTTGGCCAGCACCTCGGCGGTGTGTCTGTTGCCCAAACACATCATCTGCAACACAGCCTGCTGACGCTTTCCACTAGCTGCTCGATAGGGGGACACATTGTGTGCAACAGTGGCAGCTGCAGATGGAGTGCTCGTACGACTGCGCTCTGTGGACGAGCTTTCGCTTCTGGAGGAGGAGGAGGGTCGAACGCCTATAGCCAACTGTTTCCTATACCGTGGGCTAGGCAGCACTGTCCCACCACCGCTGTCCCCTGTGGACCCTGCATCCACCACATTAACCCAGTGCGCAGTGATGGACACGTAACGGCCCTGGCCATGCCGACTGGACCATGCATCAGTTGTGAGGTGCACCTTTCCGCTCACTGACTGCTTGAGTGCATGGACAATGCGGTCTTTCACATGATGGTGGAGGGCTGGGATGGCTTTGCGAGAGAAGTGGCCACTGGGTAGGTCATAGCGTGGTACTGCATAGGCCATGAGTTCGCGGAAAGCTGTGCTTTCCACCAACCGAAAGGGCATCATCTCAAACGAGATTAGTTTGGCAATGTGGGCGTTCAAACCCAGTGTACGCGGATGAGAGACTGAGTACTTTCTTGACCTACTCATAGTGTCTGGGAGGGTGAGCTGGACTTGAGAGCTGCATATGGTGGAAGTAGCGGTGGACAGGGCGGACTGAGAGAGGGTTGATGATAGTGATGGAGTTGGTGTTCTTTCTGATGGCCTAGAATCAGTCTTTCGTTGATATAACAGTGGGATTCCCTGACTGCTGTGGTCTTGCAACGACACCTCAACATTTGCTGCTGTGCTAACCGGTGGGCTTACAGTGGGGGAAACAATGTAGCGTTGCTGACTACCTTCGTTGTGATCAGTTGCACATGTGGCACTTGAGGTTTGGTGTTGTGTCCACGCTTGCAAGTGCATGCTGGTTAAATGTCTAAGCATGCAACTGGTATTCCAATTTTTCAGATTTTTCCCTCGGCTAAAGGTCTTTGCGCACTTCTTACAGATAACCTTGGCCTGATCATGAGTATTTTGGTCAAAAAAGTGCCACACTGCACTCTTCCTACTTTGGCAGACATTTTGCGGCCTAGCACGCTGTGATCTTTTGACCCTCTGGACAAGCTGTCCAGCAACTCTTTTGATGTGTGGAACCTGTCTTTGGAGTGCTCCGGGCCTGCCAGATAACAGCTGTTGCGATGTCGATGTCTGCTGTGGATGCTCCTCATCTGAGCTATTGGAAGCAGCACCCTCTTCCCCCAATGGATGCCAATCTGGGTCAACAACTGGGTCATCCATCACCTCCTCTTCTATGTCATGTGCACCTTCCTCTGTGTCACCGTGTATGGTGGTATAGTGTGCGGGAAGGGGCACCTGAGTCTCATCAGGGTCAGAATCTGGCTCTGTACACTGCGAGGACAATGTAGTGCTCTGAGTGAATGTACCAGCAGAATCATCCATCAGCGGCTGTGCATCAGTGCACTCCATGTCAGATTCATCTTGGCCTGGGTAATTCACCATTTCACTTGATAATCCAGGCATGGTATGTGAAAACAGCTCCATGGAGTAATCAGTAGTATGGCCTGCGTCATCCTTCAATCTTGGTTGGGGTGAAGGACACAAGGAAAGGTGTGGTTCATGAACATGAGCCTCCAATGACGACTCAGTGCTTTTACTTTTTACAACTGAAGAAGAGGAGGCAATAGAGCTGGAGGCTGAGTCAGCAATGTAAGACAAAACTTTTTCCTGATGCTCTGGCTTTAAAAGCGGTTTGCCAACTCCTAGAAAACTAAGCGTTCGAGGCCTTATGTAGCCAGACGATGACGCAGGCTCAACACCTCCTGCATTCGGTCCTATTTTGCTCTTGCCACTACCATCAGATCCACCACCAACACCATCATTACCAGCTGCCAACCCCCGCCCAATTCCACGGCCTCTTCCACCAGACTTCCTCATTTTTGGTAGAAATGTAGACAAAATCCAACAAACTATATAGTAATGTAAAACAAGGTACAAGGTGTCTATAGGACAGGGGAGATTTTGAATTTCTGCAGACACTTGTGGACACTGGACACTTATGGATTGTGTGAGGCCCACTGATATCTGAGCGCTATGTCACAGGCTCGATGGCACAGCTGTGACAAAAGTGACGAGAGGATAAGGGAGATTTTGAATTTCTGCACACACTTGTGGACACTGGACACTTTTGGATTGTGTGAGGCCCACTGAATATCTGAGCGCTATGTGACAGGCTCGATGGCACAGCTGTGACCAAAGTGACTAGAGGATAAGGGAGATTTTGAATTTCTGCACACACTTGTGGACACTGGACACTTTTGGATTGTGTGAGGCCCACTGATATCTGAGCGCTATGTCACAGGTTCGATGGCACAGCTGTGACAAAAGTGACGAGAGGATAAGGGAGATTTTGAATTTCTGCACACACTTGTGGACACTG
Organism: Dendrobates tinctorius; assembly: GCF_039654945.1. Lineage (NCBI taxonomy): Eukaryota > Metazoa > Chordata > Amphibia > Anura > Dendrobatidae > Dendrobates > Dendrobates tinctorius. The sequence goes on along the minus strand of NW_027361869.1, from coordinate 7,572,723 downwards.
GACACTTTTGGATTGTGTGAGGCCCAATGAATATCTGAGCGCTATGTGACAGGCTCGATGGCACAGCTGTGACCAAAGTGACTAGAGGATAAGGGAGATTTTGAATTTTTGCACACACTTGTGGACACTGGACACTTTTGGATTGTGTGAGGCCCACTGATATCTGAGCGCTATGTCACAGGCTCGATGGCACAGCTGTGACAAAAGTGACTAGAGGATAAGGGAGATTGGATTGCTTTTAAAAAAGCAGTTTGCAGAGCAGTGGGTAAACAGCAATGCCAGCCTGTCAGGAAGCCTTAAAAGGCAGCCCAACAACCAACACCACTGATACACCACAATATAGCCTCCCCTTGCACTGCACACACAGTGACTGGTGTGTTGTGCATTCCAAATCGCTAGCAGCAGAAGCAGTTTTTTTTTCTTCTCAGCAGGACAAAAAAAAAAAATTGGGATTGCTTTTAAAAAAGCAGTTTGCGGAGCAGTGGGTAAACAGCAATGCAGGAATGTCAGGAAGCCTTAGAAGGCAGCCCAACAACCAACACCACTGATACACCACTATATAGCCTCCCCTTGTACAGGCCAAATCGCTAGCAGCAGAAGCAGTTTTTTTTTCTTCTCAGCAGGACAAAAAAAAAAAAATTGAGATTGCTTTTAAAAAAGCAGTTTGCGGAGCAGTGGGTAAACAGCAATGCAGGAATGTCAGGAAGCCTTAGAAGGCAGCCCAACAACCAACACCACTGATACACCACTATATAGCCTCCCCTTGCACTGCACACACAGTGACTGGTGTGTTGTGCAGGCCAAATCGCTTGCAGCAGAAGCAGTTTTTTTTGTCTTCTTCCCTGCCTAACGCTCTCCCTACAGAATCAGCAGCAACCTCTCCCTATACTAAGGTCGGCAGAAGTAAGATGGCGGTCGGCGTGCACGCCCTTTTATACCCCCTGTGGCGCCCACCAAAGCAAGCCAATCACTTGCATGCCCTTCTGAAAGATGGTGGTGACCCCTGCCTATGTCATCACGTTGCCCACAGTGTCCGTGGATCCTGATTGGCTGAAAAAGAGCGCAAAACAAACTTTTGAAACGCGACTTTGGCGCGTAAGTCGCCGACCTCGTGGCCGACCTCATCCTAGGGTCGGGTTTCGTTTCATGAAACCCGACTTTGCCAAAAGTCGGCGACTTTTGAAATTTTTCGACCCGTTTCGCTCAACTCTACTGCGCACCACAGAGATGAAGTTACTGCGGGATCTCGTCACTTCTCCTCACGTTTTCTGACCTCATTATTGCGGGTCAGGATGATTTCGGATTAGTGATGGGCGAGCACTAAAATGCTCGGGTGCTCGTTGTTAAGATCAAGCAAATTGGAATGCTCGGGTACTCGGTCAGGACAACGAGCCCCATGTAAGTCTATGGGAGACCTGAGCATTTTTGCCGCGATTCCCCCCGGGGGTCCATTTAAGGTCTGAAAATGAAGGAAACACTGCTCAAATGACACGGGGACATAATGCGGATCGCTTCTGGAAGCATTCCTGACTCCTAGGTCACAGCTTCAAACAATGTTGTCAGAGTTTCATGCCATTTTTACCAGTGCACCAAAAAACATACCAAAACGGATTTTGCTGGGATAAATTTTAAGGTACATCCTTTCCAGGTTAAAGACTAGTATATAAGGCAAAATAAATAACCCCAAGTCAAAATGTTCCTCCACCACTTGGTCTATGTTCAGACGCAGCGTTTTTGAAGCGTTTTGCAACTTTAACATTGCTTTCAATCAAAACTAATGCATTCACTTGGAAATGTCATTGTAACATTTAACAACCCTAGCTGGCCATGCGGTGTGTGACACATAAGCAGACACATCTTGTTTCATTTATGAAGGAGGGACTCGATGTCACAGAGCCTATTTTTACAGGGGCCTCAGGCGGCATTAATCTACTTAAAGGGCCATTATTAAACAGTGGATCTCCTAAATGGTTATTGTCTATGCAGTGACTGGATGGGCTACCAAGAATTACAACACACCCAATACCCCTTTCACGAGATGTCCAGGAGGGCCTCCATAAAAAATGTTGCATTGAATGCAAGGCCTGCCCTGCTACAAAGTCATGTGCACCCCAATAAACCTTTGAACCCACATACTGGTTGGGCCCAGGACAATCCACTTCACATAGAATCAAAGAACATTATTACTTTCGTACTCCAATTCTGTTTTCTTATGGATTCACGGCAAGGCCTGCCCTGCTACCAAGTCATATGCACCCCAATCCCCCCTTGGAATAAAATATAGAGGGCCTTTTAAAAAATGTCTCATTAAAAAAAGACCTGGATCTCCTAGACTTGTAATGCCCATACACTAAGTGTGTTGGCTGGCAAACATATTGCCCTGTGGGTTACACCTCAACCTTTTCCATAACCAGTATTTTACGCCCAGCAAAACCACCCACCCTTGTTTGTGTGAAGACTCCTGGAGTGGACCCTCTGGGCCATGATTCCAACCCACCCTGGGCGAGCTGACCTGGTAAGGACCACCCAGGGATACAGGAAGCATCAGAACGCCCTGGGAAATAAAGTACCATGACTGCTGGAACCAGGTGGCAGGCTCGAAGGAGGCACAAGAGACAGTGTTTAGCAGGATGAAGTGGTGGATGATATAGTAACTGACCCAAGCTAGCAGGAGGACATGCAAAGTGAGGACAGCAGCATAGGGGGAGGGAGGCATAGCGCCCCAACAGCCAGGAAGAAGCAGTGTAGTTGCCGCAGACAGAAGGCCGGCGACTATTAACAGTAACACCAACATGATGGAAGTTGCCTGTCCATCTGTTAGGCCTTCTCAAGTCTAGTTGTTTTTTAATACTCTGCCCATAACCCCAAAAAAGGTCATTTGCACCACCTGCCATGCCAGCATCAGCAGGGGTAGCAAAACTACCAGCCTCACCACCACGAGCATGATCAGGACCATGGTTGGTAGCAAAGCCGGCAGTATTAAAGGTCAGGAATTCGCTCTTCTTGAGGGAGGATTGGGTGGCTCTGAAAAGAGCCTTTGTGTTGCAGTCAGGTGGGCAGGACAGATCTAAGCTCTCTCCCCACGGATCCGGCGGGCCAGCTGGATATCTTTGGGCATGATGGTGACCCTCTTAGCGTGGATCGCGCACAAATTTGTGTCCTCAAACAGCCCCACCAGATAAGCCTCGCTGGCCTCCTGCAGGGCCATGACAGCGGAGCTCTGGAAGCGGAGATCGGTCTTGAAGTCCTGGGCGATTTCTCTCACCAGGCGCTGGAAGGGAAGCTTACGGATCAGCAGCTCGGTGGACTTCTGGTAGCGGCGGATCTCACGGAGAGCAACTGTCCCTGGCCGGTATCTGTGCGGCTTCTTCACTCCGCCAGTGGCGGGAGCGCTTTTCCTGGCGGCTTTAGTGGCCAGCTGCTTGCGGGGCGCTTTCCCTCCGGTGGATTTCCGAGCGGTCTGCTTAGTTCTGGCCATAGCTCTGTATAGAAGAGAACAGAAGTGATGAGAGGAGCAGAGTGAGCGGCTATTTATACTCCTCTGCCCCTATTCACGCTTCATGAGGACACGTCCCCTGCATTCCATTGGTTATTTTGTAGAATGTGAGCAGCGAATAGCGTTTGATGTCCGCGACCAATCACTGTACAGAGAAGGCTCAACCTGACTCACAGTTCAGCTATCACCCACTGCTCTGATACACAGGGTCACATCCAATCTCCAGGCGGCTTCTACAGCGGAAGCTCCGATTCTATATTCCCAGTACCCAGAGCGGTACAGCAGCTCCTCTATAATCCGTCACTGACGCTCCAACTCTCACATCGGAGTTATAACCTCACACCACTCTTACTAAGATGTGGGTTACAGGTGGTGATAATTAGGATGATGGAAGTAACGTGATTTCTGCTGCACATCGGCCCCTTCCCTCCATTACACAGAACTGTCACCTGAAGGCACCGATCATACAGCTCTGCGGGGAGGAGGTGGAGGCACTGATCATACAGCTCTGCGGGGACAGGGTGGTGGCACTGATCATACAGCTCTGCGGGGAGGAGGTGGAGGCACTGATCATACAGCTCTGCGGGGACAGGGTGGTGGCACTGATCATACAGCTCTGCGAGAACAGGGTGGTGGCACTGATCATACAGCTCTGCGGGGGACAAGGTGGTGGCACTGATCATACAGCTCTGCGAGGACAGGGTGGTGGCACTGATCATACAGCTCTGCGAGGACAGGGTGGTGGCACTGATCATACAGCTCTGGGAGGACAGGGTGGTGGCACTAATCATACAGCTCTGCGAGGACAGGGTGGTGGCACTAATCATACAGCTCTGCGAGGACAGGGTGGTGGCACTGATCATACAGCTCTGCGAGGACAGGGTGGTGGCACTGATCATACAGCTCTGCGAGGACAGGGTGGTGGCACTAATCATACAGCTCTGCGAGGACAGGGTGGTGGCACTGATCATACAGCTCTGGGAGGACAGGGTGGTGGCACTGATCATACAGCTCTGCGAGGACAGGGTGGTGGCACTGATCATACAGCTCTGCGGGGGACAAGGTGGTGGCACTGATCATACAGCTCTGCGGGGACAGGGTGGTGGCACTAATCATACAGCTCTGCGGGGGACAGGGTGGTGGCACTAATCATACAGCTCTGCGGGGGACAAGGTGGTGGCACTAATCATACAGCTCTGCAGGGAAGAGGTGGTGTCACTGATCATACAGCTCTGCAGGGAAGAGGTGGTGACACTGATCATACAGCTCTGCAGGGAAGAGGTGGTGACACTGATCATACATCTCTGCGCTACCAACTGGTAGCACTGATCATGCAGCTTTGCGGTGACAAGATGGTGGCACTGATCATACAGCTCTGCGTGGAAAGGTAGTGGCACTGATAATGCAGTTCTGCAGGGATGAGGTTGTGGCACTGATCATACAGCTCTGTGGGGAGGAGGCGGTGGCACTGATCATAAGGCTCTGCAGGGACAAGGTTGTGTCACTGATCTTACAGCTCTGCAGGGAGTAGGTGGTGGCATTGATCATTCAGCTCTGTGTGGATAAGATGGTGGCACTGATCATACAGCTCTGCAGGGAAGAGGTGGTGACACTGATCATACAGCTCTGCAAGGACGAGGTGTTGGCACTGATCATACAGCTTTGCGGGGATAATGTGGTTGCACTGATTATACATCTCTTTACGGATAAGTTGGAAGCACTGATCATGCAGTTCTGCAGGGATGAGGTTGTGGCACTGATCATACAGCTCTGCAGGGATGAGGTAGTGGCACAGATGACACAGCTCTGCGGGGACAAGGTGGTGGCACTGATCATAAAGCTCTGCAGAGAGGAGGTGGTGGCACTGATCATACACCTCTGCGGCGACAAGGTGGTGGTACTGATCATACAGCTCTGCAAGGACCAGGTGGTGGCACTGATCATACAGCTCTGCAGAAAGGAGGTGGTGGCACTGATCATACAGCTCTGCGGGGACAATTTGATGGCACTGATCATACAGCTCTACTCGGACAAAGTGGTGGCACTTATGATGCAGCTTTGTGGGGACAAGGTGGTGGCACTGATCATACAGCTCTGCAGTGACTAGGTTGTGGCACTGATCATGCAGTTCTGCAGGTATGAGGTGGTGGCACTGATCATACAGCTCTGCAGGGAAAAGTTGGTGACACTGATCATACACCTCTGCGGCGACAAGGTGGTGGTACTGATCATACAGCTCTGTGTGGATAAGATGGTGGCAATGATCATACAGCTCTGCAAGGACCAGGTGGTGGCACTGATCATAAAGCTCTGCAGAGAGGAGGTGGTGGCACTGATTATACAGCTTTGCGGGGACAATGTGGTTGCACTGATTATATATCTCTTTAGGGATAAGTTGGAGGCACTGATCATGCGGTTCTGCAGGGATGAGGTTGTGGCACTAATAATAATAATAATAATAATAATAATAATAATAAATTTTATTTCTATAGCGCCGACATATTCCGCAGCACTTTACATTTCAGAGGGGATTTGTACAGACGATAGACATTACAGCATAACAGTAATCACATACAGTAGATCATAACAGATACCAAGAGGAAAGAGGGCCCTGCTCGCAAGTTTACAGTCTATGAGGAAAGAGGTAGACACGAAAGGTGGGTGGTAACAGCTGCCCTGATTGTAGGGACCAGCCATAATGTTAAGTGTGTAACAGTACAGACACAGAGGGCTAATGGATGCATAAAGCATGTGGGAACATGATGCGGGGAACCTGGTTATGGTAAAACTTTTGGCTGTGCCACACAGGGATAGATTAGGTTAATGTGTTGAGGCGATAGGCCAGTCTGAATAAACGCGTTTTCAGGGCACGCTTAAAATTGTGGGGATTGGGGACTAATCGTATTGACCTGGGAAGTGCATTCCAAAGAATTGGCGCTGCGCGTGTAAAGTCTTGGAGATGGGAGTGGGAGGTTCTGACTATTGAGGATGCTAACCTCAGGACATCAGCAGAACGGAGGGCGCGGGTAGGGTGGTATACTGAAAAAAAGGAGGAGATGTAGGGTGGTGCTGAGCCATGGAGGGATTTGTGGGTGAGGGTAATAAGTTTATACTGAATTCTGGAGTGGATGGGTAGTCAGTGTAATGACTGGCACAAGGTAGAGGCATCGGTGTAACGATTGGTGAGGAATATGATCCTGGCTGCAGCATTCAAGACAGATTGGAGGGGGGAGAGTTTGGTAAGAGGGAGACCGATTAGAAGAGAGTTACAATAGTCGAGACGAGAATGAATAAGGGAAACAGTAAGAGTTTTTGCAGAGTCAAAAGTAAGAAAAGGTCGAATTCTAGAAATGTTTTTGAGGTGCAGATGACAAGAGCGAGCCAGTGATCGAATGTAGGGGGCAAAGGAAAGCTAGGAATCAAGTATGACCCCAAGACAGCAGGCCTGTTGCTGGGGAGTAATAGTGGAACCACACAGAGAAATAGCAATGTCGGGTATAGGTACATTAGTAGAGGGAGGAAATACCAGGAGTTCAGTCTTTGACAGGTTCAGTTTCAGATATAGTGAGGACATGATATTAGACACAGCGTTTAGACAATCACCGGTGTTTTCTAGAAAGGCTGGCGTGATGTCAGGAGAAGAAGCGTATAATTGGGTGTCATCAGCATAGAGATGGTACTGGAAACCAAATCTACTGATTGTTTGACCAATAGGGGCAGTGTACAAGGAGAAGAGGAGAGGGCCTAGAACCGATCCTTGGGGGACCCCAACAGTAAGGGGAAGATGAGAGGAGGAGGAACTGGCAAAAGATACAGTAAAGGAGCAGTCAGAGAGATAGGAGGAGAACCAGGAGAGAACGGTGTCCTTGAGGCCAATGGAACGCAGCATAGTGAGGAGGAGCTGATGATCCACAGTGTCGAATGCTGCAGAGAGATCCAAGAGAATTAGCATGGAGTAATGACCATTTGATTTAGCTGTTAGCAGATCATTAGAGACTTTAGTGAGGGCAGTTTCAGTGGAGTGTAAAGAGCGGAAACCAGATTGGAGAGGGTCGAGAACAGAGTTTTCTGAGAGATAGCGGATAAGACGGGAGTGGATCAGGCGTTCCAGGAGTTTAGAGATGAAGGGAAGATTAGAGACAGGTCTATAGTTAGCGGCACAGTTTTGGTCGAGGGATGGTTTTTTAAGTAGTGGATGTTTGATGGCAAACTTAAATGTGGAGGGAAAAATACCTGAAGAGAGAGAGAGGTTAAATATTTTAGTTAGGTGAGGGGTGACAGCAGGGGAAAGGGACTGGAGGAGATGTGACGGAAATGGGTCACTGGTGCAAGTAGTTGGGCGAGAAGATGCAAGGAGCCTGCTTAGTTCTTCTGTGACTGATTCAAAATCAGAGAGTGAGCTAGATGCAGTGGGGGAGGGAGGACAGTGCATGGTATGAGGTGATTGGGAGATAATTTCCTGTCGGATCTGGTCAATTTTTTCTTTGAAGTAATTGGCCAGATCGTCAGCTCGGAGCTCCGAGGTTGGGGCCTGTACTCTTGGGTTGAGAAGAGAATGAAAAGTGTCAAAGAGACGTTTCGAGTTATTGGACAGTGAGGTGATGAGGGTGTTGAAATAGGTTTGTTTGGAGAGGTGAAGGGCAGTGTTGTATGTTCGAAGCATAAACTTATAATGGACGAAATCTTCGTGTAGATTGGATTTTCTCCACAGACGTTCGGCGCACCTGGAGCACCGCTGCAGGAAACGTGTTTGGGAAACGTGTTTGCACCGTGTGCCAGGGTTGTCGCCGTCTGTGTTGTGGTGTTCTAGTTATAGGGGGTGCAAATTCATCCAGGGCACTTTGAAGTGTTTCATTGTAATGCTTCAATGCAGAATCAGGACATGAGAGGGAGGAGATAGGGGCCAATGAAGACTGCAAGTTCTTCATAAGTTTCTGGGTGTTAATGGCCTGTATGTTTCTATAAGTCTGGACAGTGGGGGTCACCTGAGCAGCCTGGCAGTTCTTGATAGATAATGAAAGAAGATTGTGGTCAGAGAGCGGGAGAGGGGAGTTTGCAAAATCATCCACTGCACAAAGCCGAGAGAAGACCAAGTCGAGGGAGTTTCCGTCTTCATGCATTGGAGAATTAGTAAGCTGCGAAAGGCCAAATGAGGAGGTTAGAGATAAAAGGTGAGCAGCAGATGGTCAGAGGGGAAGAGCAATGGGAATGTTGAAATCTCCCATGATGAGGGTAGGGATGTCACAGGAGAGAAAATGTGGAAGCCAAGTGGCAAAATGATCCAGGAACTGATGGGAGGGGCCGGGAGGACGATACACCACCGCCACTCGCATGGAGAAGGGGGTGTAGAGTCTGACGGCATGGACCTCAAAAGAAGGGAAGACAAGTGAGGGTACTTGAGGGATAACCTGAAAGGTACATTTTGGTGATAGGAGCAGACCAACGCCTCCACCTGCTCTACTGTCTGATCTTGGGGTATGAGAGAAGTGTAGCCCCCTGTATGAAAGAGCAGCAGGAGCGGTAGTGTCTGACTGCTGGATCCAGGTTTCAGTAAGAGCCAGGAGGTTAAGAGAATTAGAAAGGAAGAAGTCATGGATGAAGGAGAGTTTGTTACAAACTAAGCGAGAATTCCAAAGTGCACAATTAAGAGAGACAGATGGCATGCAGGGAATATTAATAAGATTAGAGGGGTTTCTAAGTGTAGCAGTTGGGGGGTTTGACTTTCTATAACATGGGGGACCAAGGTTGGGAGCAATGTCTCCTGCGACTAGGAGAAGGAGGATAGAAAGAGTGAGCAGATGGTTAAGTGATTTGTGAGAGCGTCTCTGATGTTGAATGGTGGGACTGACTGGATCTGTGCAATTTAACAATGTGAAAAGAGCGTGAGTGCTATACATAGGTGAGGAAAGGAGCGAGTGGCCGATATGGATGGAGTGTAGAGAGTTAATGCAAGGCCGGTGGATGTGTGTGAATGCAGCGGCCAGGATATAAATTACACAAATGCATATGGTATATATTTGATGTGCTCCAAATGTACAGAGAGTAGATGTATATAAATGTCTTACCTGTCTCCTGCCCTGTCTAACTGCCATGCTATAACTGCCAGTAGTACTTTGATACATGTACTTCGATTACATGTGCATAAATGCCACCACTGATCATACAACTCTGCGGGGACAGGGTGGTGGTACTGATCATACAGCTCTGCAGGGAGGAGGTGGTGGCGCTGAACATACAGCTCTGCAGGGAAAAGGTGGTGGCACTGAACATACAGCTCAGCATGGACAAGGTGGTGGTACTGATCAGACAGCTCTACAGGGAGGAGGTGGTGGCACTGAACATACTTGTTTGCAGGGATGAGGTAGTGGCACTGATCATACAGCTCTGCAGGGACAAGGTTGTGTCACTGATTTACAGCTCTGCAGGGATGAGGTGGTGGCACTGATCATACAGTTCTGCAGGGAGGAGGTGGTGGCACTGATCATACAGCTCTTCAGGGAGGAGGTGGTGGCACTGATCACACAGCTCTGCAGGGAGTAGGTGGTGGCACTGATCATACAGCTCTGTGTGGATAAGATGGTGGCACTGATCATACAGCTCTGCAGGGAGGAGTTGGTGGCACTGATCATACAGCTCTGCAGGGAATAGGTGTTGGCACTGATCATACAGCTTTGCGGGGACAATGTGGTTGCACTGATTATATATCTCTTTAGAGATAAGTTGGAGGCACTGATCATGAAGTTCTGCAGGTAGGAGGTTGTGGCACTGATCATACAGCTCTGCAGGGACAGGGTGGTGGTACTGATCATACAGCTCTACAGGGAGGAGGTGGTGGCGCTGAACATACAGCTCTGCAGGGAAAAGGTGGTGGCACTGAACATACAGCTTAGCGCGGACAAGGTGGTGGTACTGATCAGACAGCTCTACAGGGAGGAGGTAGTGGCACTGAACATACTTGTTTGCAGGCATGAGGTAGTGGCACTGATCATACAGCTCTGCAGGGATGAGGTGGTGGCACTGAAGATACAGCTCTGCATGGATGAGGTGGTTGCACTGATCATACAGCTCTGTGGGGAGGAGGCGGTGGCACTGATCATAAGGCTCTGCAGGGACAAGGTTGTGTCACTGATCTTTCAGCTCTGCAGGGATGAGGTTGTGGCACTGATCATACAGCTCTGCAGGGAAAAGTTGGTGACACTGATCATACACCTCTGCAGCGACAAGGTGGTGGTACTGATCATACAGCTCTGCAAGGACCAGGTGGTGGAACTGATCATAAAGCTCTGCAGTGATGAGGTGGTGGCACTGATCATACAGCTCTGCAGAGAGGAGCTGGTGGCACTGATTATACAGCTTTGCAAGGAGGAGATGGTGGCACTGATCATACAGCTCTGCAGGGAGTAGGTGGAGGCACTGATCATACAGCTCTGTGGGGACAATTTGATGGCACTGATCATACAGCTCTGCTCGGACAAAGTTGTGGCACTTATGATACAGCTTTGCGGGGACAAGGTGGTGGCACTGATCATACAGCTCTTCAGGGAGGTGGTGGTGGCTCTGATCACACAGCTGTGCAGGGAGTAGGTGGTGGCACTGATCATACAGCTCTGTGTGGATAAGATGGTGGCACTGATCATACAGCTCTGCAGGAAAAAGGTGGTGGCACTGAACATACAGCTTAGCGCGGACAAGGTGGTGGTACTGATCAGACAGCTCTACAGGGAGGAGGTAGAGGCAATGAACATACTTGTTTGCAGGCATGAGGTAGTGGCACTGATCATACAGCTCTACAGGGATGAGGTGGTGGCACTGAAGATACAGCTCTGCAGGGATGAGGTGGTTGCACTGATCATACAGCTCTGTGGGGAGGAAGCGGTGGCACTGATCATAAGGCTCTGCAGGGACAAGGTTGTGTCACTGATCTTTCAGCTCTGCAGGGATGAGGTTGTGGCACTGATCATACAGCTCTGCAGGGAAAAGTTGGTGACACTGATCATACACCTCTGCAGCGACAAGGTGGTGGTACTGATCATACAGCTCTGCAAGGACCAGGTGGTGGCACTGATCATAAAGCTCTGCAGTGATGAGGTGGTGGCACTGATCATACAGCTCTGCAGAGAGGAGGTGGTGGCACTGATTATACAGCTTTGCAGGGAGGAGATGGTGGCACTGATCATACAGCTCTGCAGGGAGTAGGTGGAGGCACTGATCATACAGCTCTGTGGGGACAATTTGATAGCACTGATCATACAGCTCTGCTCGGACAAAGTGGTGGCATTGATCATACAGCTCTTCAGGGAGGTGGTGGTGGCTCTGATCACACAGCTGTGCAGGGAGTAGGTGGTGGCACTGATCATACATCTCTGTGTGGATAAGATGGTGGCACTGATCATACAGCTCTGCAGGGACAATGTGGTTGCACTGATTATATATCTCTTTAGGGATAAGTTGAAGGCACTGATCATGCGGTTCTACAGGGAGGAGGTGGTGGCGCTGAACATACAGCTCTGCAGGGAAAAGGTGTTGGCACTGAACATACAGCTCAGCGCGGACAAAGTGGTGGTACTGATCAGACAGCTCTACAGGGAGGAGGTGGTGGCACTGAACATACCTGTTTGCAGGGATGAGGTAGTGGCACTGATCATACAGCTCTGCAGGGATGAGGTGGTGGCACTGAAGATACAGCTCTGCAGGGATGAGGTGGTTGCACTGATCATACCGCTCTGTGGGTAGGAGGCGGTGGCACTGATCATAAGGCTCTGCAGGGACAAGGTTGTGTCACTGATCTTTCAGCTCTGCAGGGATGAGGTTGTGGCACTGATCATACAGCTCTGCAGGGAAAAGTTGGTGACACTGATCATACACCTCTGCAGCGACAAGGTGGTGGTACTGATCATACAGCTCTGCAAGGACCAGGTGGTGGCACTGATCATAAAGCTCTGCAGTGATGAGGTGGTGGCACTGATCATACAGCTCTGCAGAGAGGAGGTGGTGGCACTGATTATACAGCTTTGCAGGGAGGAGATGGTGGCACTGATCATACAGCTCTGCAGGGAGTAGGTGGAGGCACTGATCATACAGCTCTGTGGGGACAATTTGATAGCACTGATCATACAGCTCTGCTCGGACAAAGTGGTGGCATTGATCATACAGCTCTTCAGGGAGGTGGTGGTGGCTCTGATCACACAGCTGTGCAGGGAGTAGGTGGTGGCACTGATCATACATCTCTGTGTGGATAAGATGGTGGCACTGATCATACAGCTCTGCAGGGACAATGTGGTTGCACTGATTATATATCTCTTTAGGGATAAGTTGAAGGCACTGATCATGCGGTTCTACATGGAGGAGGTGGTGGCGCTGAACATACAGCTCTGCAGGGAAAAGGTGTTGGCACTGAACATACAGCTCAGCGCGGACAAAGTGGTGGTACTGATCAGACAGCTCTACAGGGAGGAGGTGGTGGCACTGAACATACCTGTTTGCAGGGATGAGGTAGTGGCACTGATCATACAGCTCTGCAGGGATGAGGTAGTGGCACTGATCATACAGCTCTGCAGGGATGAGGTGGTGGCACTGAAGATACAGCTCTGCAGGGATGAGGTGGTTGCACTGATCATACCGCTCTGTGGGTAGGAGGCGGTGGCACTGATCATAAGGCTCTGCAGGGACAAGGTTGTGTCACTGATCTTACAGCTCTGCAGGGATGAGGTGGTGGCACTGATCATACAGCTGTGCAGGGAGTAGGTGGTGGCACTGATCATACAGCTATGTGTGGATAAGATGGTGGCACTGATCATACAGTTCTGCAAGGATGAGGTGTTGGCACTGATCATACAGCTTTGCGGGGACAATGTGGTTGCACTGATTATACATCTCTTTAGGGATAAGTTGGAGGCACTGATCATGCGGTTCTGCAGGGATGAGGTTGTGGCACTGATCATACAGCTCTGCGGGGATAAGGTGGTGACACTGATCATACACCTCTGCAGCGACAAGGTGGTGACACTGATCATACACCTCTGCAGCGACAAGGTGGTGGCACTGATCACACAGCTCTGAAGGGAATAGGTGGTGGCACTGATCATACAATTCTGCAGTGACAAGGTGGTGGCATTAATCATACAGCTTTGCAGAGAGGAGGTGGTGGCACTGATTATATAGCTCTGCAGGGATGGGGTAGTGGCACAGATCATACAGCCCTGCGGGGACAAGGTGGTGACATTGATCATACACCTCTGCGGCGACAAGGTGGTGGTACTGATCATACAGCTCTGCAAGGACCAGGTGGTGGCACTGATCATAAAGCTCTGCAGGTATGAGGTGGTGGCACTGATCATACACCTCTGTAGAGAGGAGGTGGTGGCACTGATAATACAGCTCTGCAGGGAGGAGTTAGTGGCACTGATCATGCAGCTCTGCAGGGATGAGGTGGTGGCACTGATCATACACCTCTGTAGAGAGGAGGTGGTGGCACTGATTATACAGCTTTGCAGGGAGGAGATGGTGGCACTGATCATACAGCTCTGCAGGGAGTAGGTTGTGGCACTGATCATGCAGCCCTGCGGGGACAATTTCATGGCACTGATCATACAGCTCTGCTCCGACAAAGTGGTGGCACTTTTGATACAGCTTTGCGGGGACAAGGTTTTGGCACTGATCATACAGCTCTGCAGGGATGAGGTTGTGGCACTGATCATACAGCTCTGCAGGGATGAGGCAGTGGCACAGATCACACAGCTCTGCAGGGATGAGGCAGTGGCACAGATCATACAGCCCTGCAGGGATGAGGTGGTGGCACTGATCATACAGCTCTGCAGGGAAAAGGTGTTGACACCGATCATACACCTCTGTGTCGACAATGTGGTGGTACTGATCATACAGCTCTGCAGAGAGGAGGTGGTGGCACTGATTATACAGCTCTGCGGGGACAATATGATGGCACTGATCATACACCTCTGCTTGGACAAAGTGGTGGCCCTTATGATACAGCTTTGCGGGGACAAGGTGGTGGCACTGAACATGTAGCTCAGCGTGGACAAGGTGGTGGCAATGATCTTAAAGCTCTACAAGGATGAGGTGGTGGTGCTAATCATACAGCTCTGCAGGGAGGAGGTTGTGGCACTGATCATACAGCTCTGCGGGGACAAGATGGTGGCACTGATCGTAAAGCTCTGAAGGGATGATGTGGTGGCACTGATCATACAGGTCTGCAGGGATGAGGTGGTAGCACTCATTATACAGCTCTGCAGGGACGAGGTGGTGGCACTGATCATACAGCTTTTCGTGGACAAGGTGGTGGCACTGATCATGTTGCTCTGAGGGGATGACGTGGTGGCACTGAGCAAATAGCTCAGCAGGGATTAGGTGGTGGCACTGATCATACAGCTCTGCAAGGAGTAGGCGGTGGCACTGATCATACAGCTCTGCGGGGACTAGGTGGTGGTACTGATCTTACTGCTCTGTGCTGACCAACTGGTGGCACTGATCATACAGCTTTGCAGTGACAAGGTGGTGGCACTGATCATACTGCTCTGCATGGAAAGGTTGTGGCACTGAACATACAGCTCTGAAGGGAAACGGTGGTGGCACTGAACATACAGCCCAGTGCGGACAAGGTGGTGGCACTGATCAGACAGCTCTACAGGGAGGAGGTGGTGGCACTGAACATACTTGTTTGCAGGGATGAGGTAGTGGAACTGATCATACAGCTCTGCAGGGATGAGGTGGTGGCACTGAAGATACAGCTCTGCAGGGATGAGGTGGTTGCACAGATCATACAGCTCTGTGTGGGGGAGGCGGTGGCACTGATCATAAGGCTCTGCAGGGACAAGGTTGTGTCACTGATCTTATAGCTCTGCAGGGATGAGGTGGTGGCACTGATCATACAGTTCTGTGGGAGGAGGTGGTGGCACTCATCATACAGCTCTGCAGGGAGGAGGTGGTGGCACTGATCACACAGCTCTGCAGGGAGGAGGTGGTGGCACTGATCACACAGCTCTGCAGGCAGTAGGAGGTGGCACTGATTATACAGCTCTGTGTGGATAAGATGGTGGCACTTATCATACAGCTCTGCAGGGAGGAGTTGGTGGCACTGATCATACAGCTCTGCCGGTAAGAGGTGGTGTCACTGATCATACAGCTCTTCAGGGAAGAGGTGGTGACACTGACTATACAGCTCTGCAAGGATGGGGTGTTGGCACTGATCATACAGCTTTGCGGGGACAATGTGGTTGCACTGATTATATATCTCTTTAGGGATAAGTTGGAGGCACAGATCATGCGGTTCTGCAGGGATGAGTTTGTGGCACTGATCATACAGCTCTGCGGGGACAAGGTGGTGACAGTGATCATACACCTCTGTGGCGACAAGGTGGTGTTACTGATCATACAGCTCTGCAGGGAGGAGATGGTGTCCCTGATTATACAGCTCTGCAGGGACGAGGTGGTGGCACTGATCATACAGCCATGCGCGGACAAGGTGGTGGCACTGATCATACATCTTTACGGGGACAATGTGGTTGCACTGATTATACATCTCTTTAGTGATAAGTTGGAGGCACTGTGTCATGATCCCAGTTCAGGTTTTTGAGCTGCACACCGGGGGATAATGTCTGGAGCTCTGTGCAGGTTTTGACCTGCACACTTGGGGTTAATGATTGTGGCCTCTTACTGGTTCTCGGAGAGCTTCATAAACCCCTGGGTAGCTTCAATCCCTGCCAGTTATACTTTTGCCTTTGGCCTAGTGTGCTGACCCCCGTGTGCCTGTTTGTTGCTTGTTTATATGGTTCTGACCCGATTCTGTTTCCCGTTGTGAGTTTGCCTGTTGATTTTGTACTGCGTTATTATCTGTGTATGACTCATTGCCTGTGACCTGATTACTCTCTGCTCGCCCCTCTTGTACCTTGTAACTATCTGTGTATGACTCATTGCCTGTGACCTGATTACTCTCTGCTCGCCCCTCTTGTACCTTGCAGCTATCTCTGTGTGTGACTCATTGGCTACGTCCTGACTATCCTCCCTGTCTATGCCCCTTGGTAACTTTGTCTCGCAGTTACTCTGCTAGGAATTGTCTTGCAGCTCCTAGCTCTGTGGAGTTTAGGCCACGCCCCTAGCAGTCACGTGCTTCAGGTCCTGCAGCTCTGAAGTACGCATCTACTCGGCTGCTGCCCGCTCCACAGGTAGCTTTGAGCACGCTTTCGCTTTCCTCAGGACACGCGCACTGGCTCAGTGAGCAAGTTCAGTGCGGTGTCTTTGACATTATAACTGGCCTACAATTTTTTTTTTCTCTCCTCACTTCTGCAGCATGGACCCAATGTGTGCTTTATCTGAGCAGGTGAAAAGCTTGACTCAGTCACTGCAGAAGCTTAGTTTGGAACACCAAGCTCTGGCCCAGTCCCAACGGCGGGTTGAGGACTCAGTTCAGGGGGTACTTTCCGCTGGCTTCCAGCAAGTGGGGAATAGAGATGTCATTTTAGTCCCACCTGAATCCTCGGTTAAATTGCCAGATATGCTTTCTGGTAACAAGGATGATTTCAGGGCATTTAAGGAGGGCTGTAAGCTTTTTTTTTTCTTTGAGACCCCGCTCCTCTGGGGATGAGAAACAGAGGGTGGGGTGGTGATGTCCCTGCTTAGGGGGTCCCCACAAGCCTGGGCATTCTCGCTTTCCTCTTCTGCCCCTGAGAGAATGTCTGTGGATGCATTTTTTGAAGCCTTAGGGCTTATTTATGATGAGCCTGATAGAGTGCGGTTGGCTGAGGACAAAGTAATGAGTGTCTGTCAGGGGGAGCACTCGGCCGAATGGTTCTGTACTGAATTCAGACGTTGGGCAGCGGAGATCTCCTGGAGTGATGTCGCCCTGCGGGGGCTGTTCCACAGAGGCCTGTGTGAACGTCTGAAGGATGCTTTGGCACTCCATCCTCCGCCTGACTCCCTGGAGGATGCCATGGTCCAAGCGGTTCGCATGGATCGCAGGCTGCGGGCTAGAGGCATTATGCAACCGGAAACGCCCTTATTCTTCAGTGGAGATGAGACCCAGACTCTTCCTATGGCTATGGAGGTGAGCGCTGTCACCTGTGAGGGGAAGGAAAGAAGACGCCGTCGGGAAAAGCAGTTGTGCTTCTATTGTGGGAAATCTGGACATTGGAAGAAGGACTGCCCCTCCTGTCCGTCATCCTCCAAGATGGCGGGAAACGACTAGGTCTGGGTAGTAATCAAGGAGGCTACCCAGACCTTCATGTACAATTTTCCTCATGTGCAAAAATGGTGCTGCAGGTGGAACTGGAACTTGGTTATGGTCCTGTTCAGACTACTGCTTTTATTGACTGCGGTTCGGCTGTGAACCTGATTGATACCAAGGTTATGACTCTTAATAAGATAGGGACAGTCAGGCTTCACGATCCTGTTAAACTTGTGGCAATTGACTCATCTCCTCTTACCCAAGACGGTATCTGTTGCAGGTCTGAACTTTTTTCTCTAAAAGTGGGTTCCACTCATGTGGAGGAACTAAGTTGTCTGGTGCTAGATAACTTGCCTGCAGGACTGGTACTGGGGATGCCTTGGCTTCAACGCCATAATCCTACCATTGATTGGGTTACAGGGGAAATCACTCAATGGGGATGCAATAATAAATGTGGTAACCGGGGACATCTTTTTAACGCTGTTAAATCTGTGTCTGTGTCGTCTGTCGATCTGGAAGGTATTCCGGAGTACCTGAAAGATTTCTAAGACGTTTTTTCCGAAAGTGAGGCTGAGGCGCTGCCACCACATAGACCCTATGATTGTGCCATTGATTTAGTACCCGGAGCCAAGTTACCTAAGACTCGATTGTTCAATTTGTCTGGGCCTGAGCGCCAAGCCATGAAGGAGTACACAGCTGAGAGTCTCCGCAAAGGGCATATCAGGCCTTCTGTGTCACCTGTGGCAGCAGGGTTCTTCTTTGTGAAGAAAAAAGATGGTGGTTTGCGGCCGTGCCTCGACTTTTGGGAACTGAACAAGATAACGGTTAGGAACTCTTACCCGCTTCCCCTCATCCCAGACTTATGTAACCAGTTAGCTGGGGCCCAATGGTTATCCAAGTTAGATCTGCGGGGGGCCTTCAATCTGATAAGGGTTCGGGAAGGGGACGAGTGGAAAACGGCATTCCTCACATCAGAAGGACTCTTTGAGAACCTGGTAATGCCATTTGGGTTAACTAAGGCACCCGCTATTTTCACAAAATTTCATCAATGTTGTATTTTCTGATCTGATAGGTCATTTTGTTATCATTTATTTGGATGATATTTTGGTGTATTCCCCGGACAGTAAATCTCACTTGCAACATCTAAAGATAGTTCTCCAGAGACTCAGGGAGAACCAATTGTTCGCCAAATTGGAAAAATGTTCGTTTTTGTACAGGAGCTGTCTTTTTTGGGGTTGATTGTGTCCTGTGAGGGGTTTCGTATGGATCCTAAGAAGGTGCTGGCGATCGCTGACTGGGTTCAGCCTCGAGATCTCAAGGGGCTCCAGCGCTTCTTAGGATTTGCAAACTATTCATTAAAGGTTTCTCTCAAGTGGTTAAACCACTCACGGATCTTACCCGGAAGGGAGCTGATGTAAAAAGTTGGTCGGTACTCGCTAAGGAATCCTTCTCAGCGATTAAGAAATGTTTTATGTCTGCCCCGGTGTTGGTGCAACCTGACCCGTCCAAACCATTCATTGTGGAGGTGGATGCTTCTGAAGTGGGGGTGGGGGCGGTGCTGTCCCAGGGTCCGGCCACCCTTACCAGTCTCAAACCCTGTGCCTTCTTCTCCAAGAAGTTCTCTTCAGCTGAGAAAAACTATGATGTAGGCAATAGAGAACTTCTTGCGGTCAAGCTGGCGTTTGAGGAATATAGGGACTTTTTGGAAGGGGCGGCTCACCCTATCACGGTTGTCACAGATCACAAAAATTTGGCATACCTTGAATCTGCTAAGAGGCTTACGCCTAGACAGGCCCGTTGGTCACTTTTTTTTTCACGATTTCAGTTCTCAATTACTTTTCGATCGGGTTCCAAAAATGTTAAAGCGGATGCCCTGTCCAGAAGTTTTGATCCAGTGTCTCCCCCTGAGCCGCCGTCCTCCATTCTTCCCCCAGGGGTGGTAGTGGCGGGGGTCTCAACTGAGTTGGAACAAGAATTCCTAAGGGCTCAGGCCCTAGCTCCGACAACCAGGCCAAGCGATAAACTGTTTGTTCCAGATTCATTGCGGCCTAGACTTCTGCAGGAGTTTCATGATTCTAGGCTGAGTGCTCATCCAGGTATCACGGCCACTAGAGAGGCAGTAGCCAGGGGTTTTTGGTGGCCTTCATTAAGGTCCGATGTCAAGGAATTTGTTTCTGCTTGTGGCATGTGTGCCCGTTCCAAAAGCTCGCATAACTGACCGGCTGGGGAACTCATACCTTTACCGGTTCCTGATAGGCCATGGACTCATCTTTCCATGGATTTTATTACCGGCCTCCCACCTTCCAGGGGCAATACCGTGATCTGGGTGGTGGTAGATAGGTTTTCCAAACAGGCCCATTTCATTCCCTTGGCAGCATTACCTTCAGCAGAAACATTGTCAAGGTTGTTTGTGCAGCATGTGGTCCGATTGCATGGGGTACCCCTGAATGTGGTGTCTGACAGAGGTGTGCAGTTTGTGGCCAAATTTTGGAGGGCGTTCTGTATGAAATTGGGCATCTCACTCTCCTTCTCGTCGGCATATCACCCGGAGAGCAATGGTCAGACAGACCGCACCAATCAATCCCTGGAACAAATTCTCAGGTGTCTGACCTCCGCCAGACAGGAGGATTGGTGTGATGCGTTACCGTTGGCTGAATTCGCTTTTAACAACCGGGTGAGTCAGTCCACCAACATGTCCCCATTCCTGATTAACTATGGCTTTAATCCGTATTTTGGGGAGGTTTCTCGGGTGGATTCCGGTTGTCCAGGAGCAGAGGGGTCCGTTCAACGGTTAAAAAACCTCTGGGCTGAAGTCCAGCGTAATATCTCTCGGGCCCAGGGGAGATACAAATATTTTGCGGACAAAAAGAGAGCCTCGGGAGACATGTTTCAGGTGGGAGAGAAGGTTTGGCTCTCCATGCGTAACATCAACTTAAAGGTACCATCAGTTAAGTTGGGACCAAAGTTCATTGGTCCGTACGAGATTATGGAGATAGTCAACCTTGTGGCATATAGGTTGCGTCTCCCCGCCTCCTTAAAAATATATAATGTGTTCCATAAGTCTCTGTTGAAACCAGCAGGATCTGTCAAAGAGAACTCTGAGACTGTTGTTCCTCCAGTGCTGGTGGAGGGTCAATTGGAGTATGAGGTCGGACATATTGTGGACTCTCGGCAGGTGCGCCGCTCTTTGCAGTACCTGGTCCACTGGAAGGGATATGGACCAGAGGAGCGCTCATGGGTCCCTGCTCGCTCGGTAAATGCAGATCGCCTGGTTCAGGCGTTCCATGCCAAGTACCCGGGGAAGCCTGGAGGTCCAGAGGCCCCCCATTGAGAGGGGGGTACTGTCATGATCCCAGTGCAGGTTTTTGAGCTGCACACCGGGGGTTAATGTCTGGAGCTCTGTGCAGGTTTTGACCTGCACACTTGGGGTTAATGATTGTGGCCTCTTTCTGGTTCTGGGAGAGCTTCATAAACCCCTGGGTAGCTTCAATCCCTGCCAGTTATACTTTTGCCTTTGGCCTAGTGTGCTGACCCCCGTGTGCCTGTTTGTTGCTATTGCTTGTTTATATGGATCTGACCCGATTCTGTTTCCCGTTGTGAGTTTGCCTGTTGATTTTGTACTGCGTTATTATCTGTGTATGACTCATTGCCTGTGACCTGACTACTCTCTGCTCGCCCCCTTTGGTACCTTGCAGCTATCTCTGTGTGTGACTCATTGGCTACTTCCTGACTATTCTCCCTGTCTATGCCCCTGGGTAACTTTGTCTCGCAGTTACTCTGCTAGGAATTGTCTTGCAGCTCCTAGCTCTGTGGAGTTTAGGCCACGCCCCTAGCAGTCACATGCTTCAGGTCCTGCGGCGTTGAAGTACGCATCTATTCGGTTGCTGCCCGCTCCACAGGTAGCTTTGAGCACGCTTTCGCTTTCTCAGGACACGCGCACTGGCTCAGTGAGCAAGTTCAGTGCGGTGTCTCTGACACCCTGATCATGCATTTCTGCAGGGATGAGGTTGTGGCACTGATCATACAGCTCTGCAGGGATGAGGTAGTGGCAGTAATCACAGCTCTGCAGGGACGAGGTGGTGGCATTGATCATACTTCTTTGTGGCGACAAGGTGGTGGTACAGATCATACAGCTCTGCAGGGATGTGTTGGCAGTACTGGTCATACAGCTCTGCAGGGAAGAGTTGGTGGCACTGATCATACGGTTCTGATGATATTGGAGACTGCGGACAGACAGTCACTGGCGTTCTGTATTACAGAGGGGTAAGGTCGGGGGAAGACGTATACAGTTGTGTGTCATCAGCATAAAGATGGTACCGAAAGCCAAATTTGCTGATGGTCTGTCCAATTGGGGCTGTATAGAGAGAGAAGAGAAGGGGGCCAAGGACTGAGCCCTGAGGTACCCAGACAGCAAGAGGAAGAGGAGATGAAGTGGAGCCAGAGAACAAAACACTGAAGAACTCTGCAGGGACGAGGTGGTGGCACCGATCATACAGGTCAGCAGGGACGAGGTGGTGGCACTCATTATAGAGCTCTGCAGGGATGAGGTGTTGGCACTGATCATACAGCTTTGCGGGGACAATGTGGTTGCACTGATTATATATCTCTTTAGGGATAAGTTGGAGGCACAGATCATGCGGTTCTGCAGGGATGAGGTTGTGGCACTGATCATACAGCTCTGCAGGGAGGAGGTGGTGGCACTGATCATACAGTTCTGCAGTGATGAGGTGGTGGCACTGATCATACAGCTCAGCAGGGAGGAGGTAGTGGCACAGATCATACAGCCCTGCAGGGACGAGGTGGTGGCACTGATCATACAGCTCTGCGGCGACAAGGTGGTGGTACTGATCATACAGCTCTTCAAGGACCTGGTGGTGGCACTGAACTTACAGCTCTGGAGGGACGAGGTGTTGGCACTGATCATACAGCTCTTTAGGGATAAGTTGGAGGCACTGATCATGCATTTCTGCAGGGATGAGGTTGTGGAACTGATCATACAGCTCTGCAGGGATGAGGTAGTGGCAGTAATCACACAGCTCTGCAGGGAATAGATGGTGGCACTGATCATACAGTTCTGATGATATTGGAGACTGCGGACAGACAGTCACTGGCGTTCTGTATTACAGAGGGGTAAGGTCGGGGGTAGACGTATATAGTTGTGTGTCATCAGCATAAAGATGGTACCGAAAGCCAAATTTGCTGATGGTCTGTCCAATTGGGGCTGTATAGAGAGAGAAGAGAAGGGGGCCAAGGACTGAGCCCTGAGGTACCCAGAAAGCAAGAGGAAGAGGAGATGAAGTGGAGCCAGAAAACAAAACACTGAAAAACTCTGCAGGGACGAGGTGGTGGCACCGATCATACAGGTCAGCAGGGATGAGGTGGTGGCACTAATCATACAGCTCTGCGGGGAGGAGGAAGTGGCACTGATCATACAGGCCAAAAATGGGGGACGGGGTATGGAGTATGGCATGCGGATGGAGAGCACATTGATGCTGGAACCAGCGCGTCGCCTATCACGCTCCCCCATCAGTACATAGGTTTTCATCTGTGCTTTTTTTTAGTAATTAAAGAAAAGCAGGAGGATTTGTGGTTTATTGGCTTCATTTATTTTTTTCTGCGGATAATTACACTACGCTAATGTGGGGTTAACCCTCTTTGTAGTTCTAGGACTTTTCACCAATGATGACAATTAGCTCGATCTGCACGTGCCGCAATCTCCTCAGTCACTTACAGTATTATCGGGACTCCCAGCTGTTTCTGCACTGATTACAGGGGGCTATAAGCAGCAGATGTTCTCGAGGAGCCCGATGTGAGATGAAGGTGGCGCATCTGTGAACACTCTGGTAAATAAGAGGGGATCAGCAGGAACAAGGCAAGTAAGAGGTTAAACAGAGGAGGAAAGGCGTCTATGTACATCACTGAAGGCTGAGGGCGGCGCTTAACCGAGGATTCCCGCTCATTGTCTGATCGCAGGATCCATTTGGGGATTTGAATTTCCCGCTCTTCTTCCGCCGAGGATTATTTGCGGACATCACAATCCGGTCACACAGAGAACCGTGCAGAGTCCGGCCCTCCAGAGCCGCCATCATGGGATCGCACCCCGAATGTACAGCGCCGTCATCCGAGCCCGGTGGACCATAGAGAGGACTGGAGATGAGGCGGCTCCGGAGCCGGTGTATTTCTGAGTGCGGAGAGCGCCATCCCTCCAGAGGAGAAAAAGTCTCGCATACAAGATAACTACAATTACTACTACTATAATAACTACAATTATAATAATATATATATAACTATATAACTACAATTACTACTACTATAATTGTCATCTAAAGCTGACAATGAATTGAGGCTTGCAAGAGATGTCAAAAGCAATAATAAAGGATTTTGGGGATATGTCAAAAGAAAAAGAAAAGTCAAAGATGCTATAGGATTTTTACAGGATGAAAATGATGAAATGGTAAGACAGGATGTTGAGAAGGCCGAACTTTTAAATTCCTATTTTGCATCTGTTTTCTCTCAGAAAGGAAATGTAACATCAACTGTTCTTCACTGTCCTATTAAGGGAATAGAAGAATCCAGGATATCTATAAACAGAAAGATAGTGAGGAAACACTTAGCTAACCTAAATGAATTCAAGTCTCCAGGTCCCGATGAATTCCACCCCAGGAGATAGCAGAAGAAATTTTTTAACCCCTCTCCATAATCTTTGAAAATTCTTGGAGAACAGGAGAAGTCCCAGAAGACTGGAGAAGAGCAAATGTTGTTCCTATCTTCAAAAAGGGGAAGAAGGTGGACCAAGGGAACTATAGGCCGGGAGTCTGACTTCTATATCAGGAAAGATCTTTGAACAAATTATTAAACAACATGTATGTCAGTACCTGGATAAGAATGAAGTGATTAAACAGAGTCAGCATGGGTTTGTAACTAATAAGTCATGTCAGACTAACTTAATTTCCTTCTATGACGGAATCACTGATTGGGTGGATCAAGGAAATGCTGTAGATATAGTGTATCTTGACTTCAGCAAAGCATTTGACATAAAGTATCTCATACAATCCTTATTGAAAAAATGACTAAGTATGGAATGGACAAGGCAACTGTTAGGTGGATTCATAACTGGCTTAGTGATCGGACCCAGCGTGGTCATAAATGGCTGCACAGCCAGTTGGAAGAATGTCTCAAGTGGGGTACCACAGGGCTCTGTCCTGGGCCCTGTATTGCTCAACATATTTATCAACGATTTAGATGAAGGAATTGAGGGCAAACTGATTAAATTTGCTGATGACACAAAGCTAGGAGGGATAGCTAATACTAGAGAAGAGAGAGAGGATTCAAAAAGGTATAAATAAACTGGAACAGTGGGCAACAACTAACAGAATGTTTTTTAACAGGGAAAAATGCAAAGTACTACATCTGGACAATTAAAATGAAAAAAGCATATACAGAATGGGAGGAATAGGGCGAAGTGACAGCACATGTGAAAAAGACTTGGGTATACTAATAGATCACAGACTGAATATGAGTCAACAGTGTGATGCAGCAGCAAAAAAGGCAAATGCAATTCTAGGATGTATTAACAGAAGCATACAGTCTAGATCATGTGAAGTCATTATTTCCCTCTACTCCTCCTTGGTCAGACCTCATCTGGAATATTGTGTCCAGTTTTGGGCACCACATTTTAAAAAAGATATCAACAAACTGGAGCAAGTTCAGAATAGAGCGACCGGAATGGTGACCGGTCTGCAAACCATGTCTTATGAGGAAAGGTTGCAGGATTTGGGAATGTTTAGTTTGCAAAAGAGAAGACCGAGAGGAGACTTAATAGCTGAATACAAATATCTAAAGGGCTGTCACATTGTAGAAGGATCATCTTTATTCTCATTTTCACAAGGAAAGACTAGAAGCAATGGGATGAAACTGAATGGGAGGAGACACAGATTAGATATTAGAAAAAACTTTTTGACAGTTAGAGTGATCAATGTGTGGAACAGGCTGCCACGAGAAGTGGCGAGTTCTCCTTCAATGGAAGCCTTCAAACAGAGGCTGGACAGACATCTGACTGGGATGATTTAGCGAATCCTGCTTTGAGCAGGGGGTTGGACCAGATGGCCCAGGAGGTCCCTTCCAACTCTACGATTCTATGATTCTATGATACATAAAATATCCATAAATGTGATTGGTGAGATAATGAGCAGCGGCCACCGTTCTGGGGATTGAGGGGTTAATACAATCTCACTTTACCACACGATCTGCAGGTATAATGGCCGCTTACTCCTGACAGTGATTGGGAAATGATGTCTCTTCCACAAGCAGAGAACAGTCACTGAAGGGTTAATGATCGAGGGCCGAGAGCACGACTGAGCGGGAGATTCAAATCATCAAACGGTTATAAAGCTCCGCCCACAGGAACCGACCAATCGATAGACGTGCTTCCTCCTCCGTTTAACTCCTTATTGCCCTTGTACCTGCTGCTCCTCATTTACACGTGTTCTCCCGGCAGCGCTCAGCACATCGGGCTCCTCCTGGTAGAACATGTGCGGATTGTATCATCCGATCTGTGCTAGATGCGGCCTCCTGTGATCAGTGCGGACCCCACACGGAGACGCCCAGATATAACGTTACCGGGTCTCCGTGTGGCGTCCGCTCCGATCACTGCTGGAAGTGGAGTTGAGACTGATCAGCCCTGGAGCTGCAGGCAATGTATACACACCCCGTACGGTGCTGCACATCCTCCATACCACCTACTGGGTGGTATACAGCACTACAAAGCCTACGTGTGCTGTATACTCCCCATCTAGTGCTGCAGACACAAATCCGGCTGCATCTGTTCTATATAAGCCTGAATCATGGAATGTTCCAGCTCAGTGCAAGATTCATTAAATCATCCCAGACGGATGTCTGTCCAGCCTCTGTTTGAAGACTTCCATTGAAGGAGAACTCAACACCTCCAGTGGCAGCCTGTTCCACTTATTGATCATCCTCACCTCACTGTCAAAAAGTTATCTTTAAAATTTAATCCATGTCTCCTCCCATTCAGAATCATCTACAGAATACCCCCATATAGTGCTGTAAACCCCAAATAGCTATTGTATGTATAGGCTCACATAGTGCTGGATACCCTCCATATAGTGACATGAGCATAAGGTAGTGCTGATACCTACATATTGCTGAATACTCTGCACAAAGTGCTGTGGGCCCTCCATATTGTTCTATATAACATCATATGTGGCTGTATACCCCCATATAGTGCTGTAAGCTGCCAAATACTGTTGTATACGGACACATTGTGCAGTATACCCTTCAAGTAGTATTATATACCTCCATATAGTGCTGATAATCCAACATATAGTATTTTATAGTTGAATATCCTGTATCCATACAGTGCTGTATACTCCCCACTAGAGATGAGCGACTTTGCCTTTTTTCGGGTCGAGTCGGGTTTCATGAAACCCGACTCTTGCAAAAGTCGGGTCGAACGAAATCGGCCGATTATTGTGAAAAAAAATCGAAGGCCGACTGAAACCCGAAACCCAATGCAAGTCAATGGGGAAGAAAAGTCGGCAGTGAGTGGAGGACAGGAAACACACCTACAGTGCCCTTTTGAATGCCAAAAACATCAATTCTGATTACTGAAGCATTTCAACCTTAATTTACTTCATAATATTAGTTACGCACTAAAAAATGGGGGTTATTTGGCTAAAGTTGTGGGGGGGTAGGGCTGGCTCCAGGTTTTCATGTGCCCTGGGCCAAAGAGCGCCCCTTTAACACATACCGCAACTCATGGTGCTCCGATACTGCAGAGAAATAGCGGCATAGTACAATGAAAAATACTTCACTTTTTACATCTCATGACTGATATCCACTTTAAATTCTCCAATAGCTCCAAAAACGGACAGTATATTACTCCATACAGTATTATGGGCACCGCTTAGTGCGCTATACAGAGTAATAAGGCCCATATATTTCTCCATACAGAATCATTGGTCCCATATAATGTTTGAAACAGTATATGATGAGCTCCACATAATGCTACAGTATATGTTGGTCCCCATGGATGAAGCTCCCATGTCTTATGGGCCCAAATAATGCTCCATATATAATGGGCCCCATTTCTAATGCTCTAGTGTATAATGGGCCCTGTAAATGCTGCTCCAGTGTCTGATGTCCACCTATGGAATGCTCCAGTGTATGGTGGGCCCCATCTATCATTCTCCAGAGTATAGTGCTCCCCAAAAATTGCTGTCCCAACATTGAAATCAATTAAATAAGTCTCCTCGCTAGGGAATCCCTGTACTAGTCTGGGCGTACAGACGTGATGTCATTGCGCTCTCTGATCAGAATATCACTGTCAGGAAATGCGGAAGACGTCATGGCGGTGGAGCAGGGAGAGGTGTTGTGAGCTCATCTGTTCATTCACCTTTTGTGTCCGAGGATCTCCCTCTTCTGGTGAAGGAAGGTTGTGAGGCTGATTTGGATGAAAGAAACCAAACACCTGATCAGGTGGATTGTGAAGTCTAGTGACTTCAGGGTCCTTTTTGCTTATCAGTTGTGTTGGTAATATTTTTAGCAGGGTTTTCTCGGATTGCAAACAGCAGCTTTTCTGTCCTGTCCTTTTTAGTTAGCTTGGGCCCCATCGTTTGCTCAACCTTTCTATCTGTGTTAGTGTTTTCATCTTGCTTCACCGTCATTATATGTTGGGGGCTGCCTATTGCTTTTGGGGTCTGCTCTGGGGCAGTCAGTTTTTCCCTTTTCTCTCTTTAGGTTTATTTAGATCTCCGGCTGTGACGAGGTGTCTAGGATCACCGTAGGAACACTCCACGGCTACTGCTAGTTGTGTGATAGGATTAGGGGTCTGCAATCCGCTAGTTTCCAACCTCTCTGATTTTCTGGGCTGAGCTTGTCTTTTGTTTTTTCCTCCTCAGTGACTCAATCATAACAGAGAGGTAAGTATTTCAATTTAGCAAGTGCTGTGATCCTGAGCAAGCGGGGGGGCACTCATTGGCGACGGCAATGGCACAGGGCCCCTCATAGTACGGCAGTGTGTCTGACGGTGGGTGGGCCGAACCTGCACTTTCATCTGAACCTTCCTCTTTGTCACCGTGTAAGGTGGTACAGTATATGGGAAGGGTAACCTGAGTTTCATCAGGGTCAGATTCTGGCTGTGTAGAGTGCAAGGGGAATGTAGTGGTCTGGGTCAATTTACCAACAGAATCATCTAGCAGTGGCTGGGCATCAGTGCACTTGTGGCGCCCCCAGGAGTACGGTCTCCATAGTGGCAAAACCTTCCTCCTAGGGAGTGTGATGTCATGCTTGGGAGCAATGAAGGATCTCTCTAGCAGTTAAACCAACACACAACACATTTCCCACTCCAGTCCAGCAGGGAGACCTCTGAACCTGACTGCTGAGGAGCTGCTGTCTGTGGTCGGGAGGAGGTAAGTTAGGGCAGTCTGTGAAGGGAAGGGGAAGTGTGTGGACGTGAGAAGGGGAGCTGGAGGATGAGCAGAGTTAAGGCTCACTCCTAGCTGGAGCGCATGGTCCGGATTCCGGTCTCCGAGTTTGTAGGGACACTGACGTTCCAGCAGCAGAAACCGGACGAAGTAGCAGCTGTAAATGCTCTGTACCCAATTAAGGCTTGGAGGCCCCAGCAGTGACGTGTGGGAGCCAGAAGGAAAAGGCTACGGCTGCCTGCCATACGAGAAAGTTCCAAGAGAGAGTCAACAGGGGGAACTTCATTGAACTCAGCACTGCGAGTACCTCAGATAAGCGCTAGAACGGAGGCCACACTACCCATCTGCAGAGAGAATTCCAAATTGGCTTCCAGGCTGACCAACTCCTTCTCCATCTGTACTCTGGGTCCTGGACGGCATTTACCAAGTCCAGGTAAAGGAACTGCATGACTGTGTCTGTCCTCTTTATCCTGCGCCTGGCGCACGGTGCAGCTACATCCTGCACTGGACACCATCTCCCAACTCTTTCATCTGCCCTGCGACTACGGCCCTACCTGTGCAGGGCTTCTACATCTTAGCTGCACCACAACATCTGTCCCAGAGAAGCGACACTGCAGCGCTGGTCAATCTAATCAGAAACCACAGGTGGCGTCACGTATCATTCATCTATACACGTAATTCACCCCTTTGCATGGACGCCCAGGGCCACGAAACGTGTCACCACCACGTGACACATCCCTGTGAGACATCGGCCTGGTACCGGTTAACCCCACTGCCCTGGCAGGCCACCCACACTCCATGTCAGATTCATCTTGGACTGAGGAATTCACGATTTGACTTGATAACCCAGGCATGGTATGATAGAAAGTGCTACATGGACTAATGTGAAGTTTGGCCTGCTGCATCATTCACTTTGGGTGGGGGTACAGGAGACAAGGAAAGGGGTTCTTCCTGACCAGGAGCCAGCACTTGACGACTCAGTGCTTGCATTTTTTAAAACTTCAGAAGAGGAGGGCATATTTGCTGGAGTCTGTTTCGGCAATGTAAGCCCAAACCAGTTCCTCATGCTCTGGCTTTAAAAGCGGTTAACCTACTCCCAGAAAAGGTAGCCTTCCAGGCATTCCGGAGCCAGACCATGATGCAGGCTCAACACCTCCTGCCTTAGCTGCTATTGTGCTTTTGACACTACCAGCAGATGCACCACCATCATCAGCACCAGCTGGCCCCCCCACGCCCTCGTCCGTGGCCTCTTCCACCAAAGTTCCAAATTTAGCACAAAATAGACTCAAAATAACATCACATATATGGTACTGTATCAGAAGTGTACAGCTCTATTCAGTCAAAGGATAATTGTCAATCTCCACATATATTCCATCAGTCACACAGAGACACTCCCAGGCTCAGTATGGATTAGACAAGAATATAAAAAGTAGACAAAATGTACAGTATCATCAGATAGCAGGTATATATAGCATACTTTAAACATTAACAATGTACGTCTATATAGCAGGAGTAGTGTTGAGCCACCCCGCTAGCGTTTTGGCTCGTCGCACAGGAGGCAAGTTCGTCGAATGTTCGTCGAACCACATTGAAAACAATGGCAGGCAAACACAAACACATACAAACACATAGAAAACAATTACAAAACACCGTAAATGGTGTCCCAAAGCCGACAAAATGCTCAGAAGACAAAAATAACATATGGAAAAGGGCAACTACATTTAGAAAAGAGGTGGAGGAGTAAAAGGAGGAGGTGAAGGAGACACAGATATAGGCTTGTCATGCCCTTATGAAGTCTAGAAAGGCTCGACTAAAAATTTAAAAATCAAACCAAAAAAAAATGTAATCGAACACGATCATATACCGTCGGACTTCCCACCAATAAATTATACCAACTGGTGATCGGGCGGCGTTATTCCCACGAACCTCCAAACAGCGTCCATGAAGGCAAAGTGTTCGGGGGGGCAGTATGATTGCAAAGCTGAACCTTAAAGGAATGTCCAAAACGGCACCACCAGGAGTGGAGCCTGCGGCTTCATTGGACTCCACCCAGGAAACCACAACCATGCCACCTCAAGATAAGAAGCACATATTGAAAGTTTTGTCGATTGTGTGTGTGTGGTGTGGTATGTCCGTTTGTAGTTGTGCTAGCGATTTCTCAGCTTTATTCCATTAACGAACAAGACTCCGGCATGCCCCCGTGGTACGCATCAAGCTTACTAGAGGGATACGCGAGGCTCTGGCACGCGAGATCAAGCAATATCAGGTCTATCATGGCCTTACATGTCCGGGGCTGCATGCGCGCTACACTGAAAGGACCAGCTTTTGTCGCTTACAGGTGCTGATAACCCGCTGAACACCGTTAGTGATGGGGATCTGGGATTCCAATTATTCCCCGCGAACGATGATTTCCCAGTAACTGCAGGTCAACCGCAATTATGGAATTAGGCCTAACCGGCATTCCTGACAAAATGAAAAAATTACGTGTCCAAACCACAGGTGCTGTAGCTTGCTTAACAGCTCGGCAGCCGTTCTCAGGCCCAGTATGGATTCGACAAGATTCTAGAAAGTTGATAAAGGGTACAGTTTCACCGGATAACATGTATATATGTAACATAGTTTACACATTAAAAACCTATGTCTATAGATCAGGAGGCAGGCTCAGACGGTCTCAGGCCCAGTATGGATTAGACATGATTGGACAAAGGTGAGAAAGGGTACCGTATCACTGGATAACAGGTATGTATAGTATAGTTTAAACATTTAAAATCTCTGTGTTCTCAGTATGGATTAGACAACAATCTAAAAAGTCAAAAAAAGGAAATGTATTTGAAGCGTAGACCAGTATTCAGTTTTGGTGGTATTTTTTAATCTTCATTTATATTTCTGTCTCAGTAAGGGTGGTTTCACATTAGCGCTTTTTAAGCGCACGCACGGCCGGGGGTAGCTCCGCCCCCGAGCCGGCTCTCTGCCCGGCGTGCCCGCCCCTTGCTTGTAGCGCCGCCTCCTAGCGCACAGCGGCGCCTGCGATCGGCGCACCCTATCTTTAGCATAGGGTGCGCAGATCGTGCGCAGGCCGTGCGCTAGTTGCGCTTTGACCTGCGCTGCGCACTTTTGACGGTGCGCCGTGCGCGCCAAAATCCGAAAAGTTTGATTTTGGCGCGCACGGCGCACCGTCAAAAGTGCGCAGCGCAGGTCAAAGCGCAACTAGCGCACGGCCTGCGCACGATCTGCGCACCCTATGCTAAAGATAGGGTGCGCCGATCGCAGGCGCCGCTGTGCGCTAGGAGGCGGCGCTACAAGCAAAGGGCGGGCACGCCGGGCATAGAGCCGGCTCGGGGGCGGAGCTACCCCCGGCCGTGCGTGCGCTTAAAAAGCGCTAATGTGAAACCACCCTCAGACAGTCCAGCCTCTCCGCAATAGGAAATGAGATGCATACAATTCCTGACATAAAGTCTAGTGATTGCAGAAATCTAGGAATTACTATTCACGGGAAAAACTTCCGTCACATTTCTCAGAGGCGATGCTGACCCTCAATTAATTAGTGTGTGGACACAGCAGAAACCTTTGTTTATGAAGAAAGTCTTGCTGTATCGCAGTACCGTTGATCCCATCGCCGTTACTCATATCCATCCAATTTTGATCACAGGGAGAGATGTAAACATGGTGCTCACTGCCTATCATGATCTGTCACGTAATTTTGGAGTGCAAAACACAGATGCCACAGGCCGAAGGCGATTCTATGGGGTTGGCATTAGAGGGCACATTTAAAAATGTGCGCCGGAATGTCACTGAATGAAGGATTTGACAGCCCAGACTACATAGCGGAGGAGCAGGGAGAGGTAAACATTGCAAATGCTGGGGCCCTGCCCAAGCAAGGGGGGGACACTCGAGGTTGTCGGTACTGGCACTGCGCCCCTCATAGTACGGCGGTGTGTCTGACGGCGGGTGTGCACCCCCACCGTCAGAGACACATGATTGCACTATGAGGGACCCTGTGCCAGTGCCCGTGCCCAAGAGTCAGCCCACACACCTGTCCAGGGCAACGGCACTCGCACGGTTGCGTGCGCTAGGTGGTGACTCCGGCCATGGGGGGAGGAGGCAGCCCAGTTAGGCAGGTTTACAAAATGGCATATGTTGATGTTGGACATTCACCTGCTGCTAAAGGCAAAATTGGTCAAGTCCCATGAAGAGGAGTACCAAAGAAAGCCATTTTTCTGGCAACCTATGTGTCATCAGGGTAAGGTGTGACGAAATCCTTGAAAACCTATGTATGGTTCATTTTAATGAAGGTTAGATCATCCACATTTTGGGTCGACAGACGGGTCCTTTTTTCTGTCAGGATTGATCCAGCTGCACTGAAGACTCTTTCCGATAGCACACTTGCAGCTGGGCAAGCGAACTCCTGTAAGGCATATTGGGCCAATTCAGGCCAGGCGTCCAGTTTAGCGGCCCAATAGTCAAATGGGAATGACCTGTGAGGGAGAACATCGATATGGGACGAGAAGTAGTTTGTAACCATAGTTGACAAGTGCTGTCTCCTGTCACTTTCAATCGATGCAGTATTACCAGTCGTGTGAGCGGGACTTGAAAAATCAGTCCACAACATGGTCATGAAACCCCTGTCTCCAACACCACTTCTGATGTGTGCACCACGAACACCTCTTCCAAGTTGCCCCCGGCCCCTACGGCTCGTGTGAGAACCATCACCGCTGCTGTGTGCTGGGAATGCCTCAACCAACCGGTTTACCAGAGTTGCTTGTTTGTTAGCCAATATTAGGTCAAGGTTCTCCTGTGGCATGATGTTTTGGAATTTGTCTTTATAGTGTGGATCCAGGATGCTGGCCAACCAGTATTCGTCATCGTTCATCATTTTGGCAATGCGGGGGTCCCTTTTTAGGATCTGCAAGGCATAATCTGACATGTTGGCCAATGTTCCTGGTGTCAATGATGCACTGCGAGTGCTGGGTGGAGGAGCACTTTCTGGCAAATCCACACCCTCCAGTCAAGCACAAAGCCTGTACCAGACCTTGCCACGCCAACATTTTCTCTTGCCTCACGAGAAGCATCCTCCTCCCCTAAATAATCATCCCCATCATCATCCTCCTCCTCCTCTTCCTCCACCTGGTCCAGGAGAGGTCCCTGAGCAGACAATGGCTGACTGTCATCAAGGCTTCCCTCCTCCTCTTCTTCATCATCCTCGGCTGCAGACGCCTGCTCCTTAATGTGCGTCAAGGTTTGCATTAGCAGACTCATGCTTATGATGGCGTCATCAGCGCTTACCAGCCGTGTGCATTCCTCAAAACACTGAAGGACTTTACAGAGGTCTTTCAGCTTCGACCACTGCACACCTGACAACTCCATGTCTGCCCTCAAAGTGCCTGCCCGTGTATCCTCCCACAAATGCATTACAGCCTGCCTCTGTTCGCACAGCCGCTCCACCATGTGCAGGGTGGAGTTCCACCTTGTTGCAACATCGATAATTAGGCGGTGCATGGGAAGGTGGAGCAATCGCTCCAGCTTCTACATACGATTGGAGTGTACGGGTGACCGGCGGATGTGCGAGCACAGTCTTCGAACCTTACGGAGCAGGCCTGTTAACTCTGGATAACTATTGAGGAAGCACTGCACCACAAGGTTCAAGGTGTGAGCCAAGCAAGGTATGTGTCTGAGTTTTGAAAGGGCTATTGCTGCCACAAAATTCCGGCCGTTATCACTATCTACCTTGCCTGCCTCAAGATGTAGACTGCCCAGCCATGACTCAGTTTGTCGCTGAAAGTAGTCGGCCAGTACCTCCGCGGTGTGTCTGTCGCCCAAACTCATCATCTTCAACACAGCCTGCTGACGCTTTCCACTAGCTGATCGATAGGGACACACCTCGTGTGCAACACTGGCAGCTGCGGATGGAGTGCTCGTGCGACTGCGCTTTGTGGACGAGCTTTCGCTTCTGGAGGAGGAGGAGGAGGGTCGAATGCCTACAGCCAACTGCTTCCTATACCGTGGGCTAGGCAGCACTGTCCCACCACAGCTTTCCCCTGTGGACCCTGCATCCACCACATTAACCCAGTGCGCATTGATGGACACGTAACAGCCCTGGCCATGCCTACTGGACCATGCATCAGTTGTGAGGCGCACCTTTCCACTCACTGATTGCTTGAGTGCATGGACAATGCGGTCTTTCACACGAAGGTGGAGAGCTGGGATGGGTTTGCGCGAAAAGAAGTGGCGACTGGGTAGGTCATAGCGTGGTACAGCGTAGGACATGAGTTCGCGGAAAGCTGCGCTTTCAACCAAGCAATAGGGCATCATCTCTAATGAGATTAGTTTGGCACTGTGGGTGTTCAAACCCAGTGTACGCGGATGAGAGGATGAGTACTTTCTTGTCCTACTCATAGTCTCTGGTAGGGTGAGCTGGACTTGAGAGCTGCATATGGTGGAATTAGCGGTGGACATGGCGGACTGAGAGAGGGTTGATGATGGTGATGGAGTTGGTGTTCTTTCTGATGGCCTAGATTCAGTCTTTCGTTGCAATAACAGTGTGATTCCCTGACTGATTTGCCCTTGCGACGACAACTCAACATTTGCTGCTTGGGGTGTGCTAACCGGTGGGCTTACTGGGAAACAATGTACAGTAGTGTTGCTGACTACTTTCTTTGGGAGCAGTTGCACATGTGGTACATGAGTTTTGGTAGTCCGTCTGTGACGGGAGTATTCTCCAGAGCAAGGAGGGACAACAGGCCTGGGAACGATCCAACAGATTTATTGACCAGAAAACAGGAACAACACGAAGGTAATTTGCAGAGTCCCAAAATAAGTCCACAGGAAACTGATTCGGGGGCACCTCCCGACAATCCTTGTGCCAGATCACAAAACCATAGTCCTTTAAGAGTCCCAGAAATCCACCACGATCACACAGAGGCTGAGGCTTCCTCAGACAGCCTCATCCTTCTCTTTTAGCATCCAACTCACATCTGCTGGGTCACACATAAGTCCATTGTCTTGGGCTCCTGGGATCAGCCCAAGTGTAGGGGAGTAGAAGTTCCCACCTCCTAGTCAATGGTTTGGTCCATCACAGGGCTCCGAGGTGTCTACAAGGATGTGTATTGTGAGTCCTCCCCCTGCTGAGGAGAACAATGGTGATTCCCCTAGCTGTGTTGACCCAAGCCTGAATTCAATTATGGTCTAGATACACAAGTCTTGTGGAAAGGAGACAGGTTACTTACATAATTACATTATAGTCCCAGAGACACAGGCAATGGGGAAAGGAAACATATTGTTACAGGTATACACAAGACATTGCAAAGTATTGGGGAAAAATACATATCATGACAATCCCTTCCCCTCCTAATTTGTGTACGTACTAGGGACCTCTACAGGTCACTGGTTAAGTACACACAGGCATGGCGTAACTTACATGTGGCTTCATGCAGCCACGAATTGGCATCGTAGCTTTCCCACATCATTGCCCAGGAGAACAACTGCAGGCAGACCACCCATCACCCCAACCAAACATCGCCTGACCCCAAAACCAAAGTTCAGATCCACAGTGGCTGTGGGAATAGTCCTCCATTGTCCACCAGCCAGTTCAATGACAATCCCAGGTCCTCTATGGATTGCCTCAGGCCGAACCACTCGGGGATCAGCCAGCGTGAGGAAAGCCCCTGAGTCACAAAATCCAACAAGTCTTTGTCCATCCAGCACGACCTCCTGCAAGTGCTTACCTCGATGAGCTGAAGTCGTCATAGCTGCGGGTCGCACACCATAAACTCCTAGTGGTGCAACATGGGTGGGTGAGGCACTAGGCCAGTCCTCACATAGTGGTGACACGTCTTCCTCCATGGCACTTGGCTGTACATAATTAATAATATGATTGGGTACAGGATCAATCCTCATTTGAACAGCTGGGCAGGAGGCTTGCAGATGCCCCGGCTGCCCACATCGATAGCATCTGTGCTGTGTCTCACTCCATCCAATGCGTCCTCTTGGGCGAGGAGTAAGGGAACCTGCCGGTCGGCTCCCACCTGAAGGTGCTGTAGGGGTTTGAGGACGATTCCTCCATGAGCTGGCTGGACTTGAGGCCTGCAGATGCCCCGGATGCCCACAACCATAACACCTGCGCTCTGCTACTTCCTCTCCTCGTCGTATTCCAGAAAACGCAGTGGAAGCAACAGGAGGCACATTAACACAGGTATCAACACGAGGTGGTGGCTCAGAGGAACGGGGAACAATGGGGACAGAAGAACTGGGGGCCACCGGTGTTGTGGAGCTGGTAGGCCTCTCCATCCTCCAACAGAACTCTCCACCGAGGCTTGATGGTGAGAGCCTCATCAGCGAGAGAAGCAGCTTCTTCCACTGTAGCAGGTTTCCTCTCACGCACCCATTCCCTGATCTCAGCGGGGCACTGGGCAAAAAATTGTTCTTTTAGGATAACCTGGAGACAGGTGTTCCAGGTTAAGGCCTCCTCTGCCTCCAGCCAGCGATTACATATTTGTTTGAGTCTGTGGGCATACATCTTGAAATACACTTCCTCATTAGAGGCTAAAGTACGAAACTGGGTCCTGTAAGTGTCTGGGGTCACAGCATAATGTTCTAGAACAGTCCGTTTAATCTCTGCATACTCACAGTTCCACCGAGGGTCCATAGCTCTATAGGCTGCGGCAGCTCCACCCTCTAAGAGCCCCACAAGATGTCGGACGCGCTCCCTTTCCGGGACTTCCATTAATCGACACTGATGCTCAAAGTCCAGGAAGAAGCCCTCAATGTCACCGGAAGCCTCATTAAACGGCTTGAAGTCTTTGCGGGACACTCTGGGGAGTTCCCTCATGGGGGATGCTGTGGGTACAGTCTGTCTGGAGCTTCTTGCTGCCTCCAAAGCGATCTCCCTCTCCAGCATTGCCCTCTCCTCCATCCTGCGCTGCCTCTCCTTGGCTGTGCGCATGACCTCCCTCTTATCTTCTATGGTAGCCTCTTCTCCCAGCAAGGCCATCTCCTCCTCGTACCACACAACCCACTGACTTTTTTGGGTATTTACCTCCGACTGCCGCCTTTCCTCTATTTGCTGTGAGGATCCTTCCTCAGCATCATCTTGCAGGCGAACTGCTTCCAAAGCTTCAATCAGCTGCTCCTTGGAGAGTCCCTTGCAGCTGACTCCCAGTTCACGGGCCTTTGTTTGTAGGATCTTTGCAGTCCAGTTCTTGTACTCTGAGGCTCTGGTTCCAGAAGTTGATGGGCCGTTGTCCTCCATTTCTTCTGCTCTGATCCCACCGCTGCCAACCAGTTTGTGACGGGAGTATTCTCCAGAGCAAGGAGGGACAACAGGCCTGGGAACGATCCAACAGATTTATTGACCAGAAAACAGGAACAACACGAAGGTAATTTGCAGAGTCCCAAAATAAGTCCACAGGAAACTGATTCGGGGGCACCTCCCGACAATCCTTGTGCCAGATCACAAAACCATAGTCCTTTAAAAGTCCCAGAAATCCACCACGATCACACAGAGGCTGAGGCTTCCTCAGACAGCCTCATCCTTCTCTTTTAGCATCCAACTCACATCTGCTGGGTCACACATAAGTCCATTGTCTTGGGCTCCTGGGATCAGCCCAAGTGTAGGGGAGTAGAAGTTCCAACCTCCTAGTCAATGGTTTGGTCCATTGCAGGGCTCCGAGGTGTCTACAAGGATGTGTATTGTGAGTCCTCCCCCTGCTGAGGAGAACAATGGTGATTCCCCTAGCTGTGTTGACCCAAGCCTGAATTCAATTATGGTCTAGATACACAAGTCTTGTGGAAAGGAGACAGGTTACTTACATAATTACATTATAGTCCCAGAGACACAGGCAATGGGGAAAGGAAACATATTGTTACAGGTATACACAAGACATTGCAAAGTATTGGGGAAAAATACATATCATGACAGTCCACGCTTGCAAGTGCATGGTGGTTAAATGTCTTAGCATGCAACTGGTATTCAAATTTCTCAGATTTTTCCCTCGGCTAAAGGTCTTTGTGCACTTCTTACAGATAACCTTTGCCTGATCATTTGGATTTTGTTCAAAAAAGTGTCACACTGCACTCTTGCTACTAGGGAAGACTGTTATGATGAGTCACCGAAGGAGGAAAAAACAAAATACTAGCTAAGTCCAGAAAACCCAGAGAGGTTGGCAGCTATCGGATTGCAGACCCCTGAACCTATCCACAACAACTAGCAGTAGCCTTGGGGGGTTCCTACGGTGCCCTAGACCCCTCGATCACAGCCGGAGAACTACATAGCCTAAAGACAGAAAGGGGAAAAACTAAACTGCCCCAGAGCAGACCCCAAAGCAATAGGCAGCCCCCAACATATAATGACGGTGAAGCAAGATGAAAACACTAACACAGATAGAAAGATAGGTTGAGCAAATGATGGGGCCCAAGCTAACTAAAATAGGACAGGATAGGAAAGCTGCTGTCTGCCATCCGCAAAAACCCTATCCAAAATGTGCCAACCGACTGATAGGAAAAACAGGCCCTGAAGACGCTAGGCTTCAAAAGACTAAATCAGCATTCAGGTATATTCTGAAGACAGAGCAAAAGATCAACAGATCAGAGACAAAAATGGAATTCAGCTCACCCCCGGCCGGGGATGGCAGAACTCCCAAAAAACAAGGCAAAACAAAAACAAAACTGAAGTGTACAAAGCAGAGCAGAAAAACTTAGCTTTGAGACGCAGGAATCAGGCTGGTCTCCAAGAATCCAGCAGGATCACCAGCAAGGCAGAAGGGCGTCGACTGCCTTATATCCAGTCCTCAATTCCAGCCACCCAGTCATCATCTAGCTGCCCAGGTGTTTGGTAATCAGCCTCACTACCTTCCTTCATCAGAGGAGGGAGTTCATCAGACCTCAACAGTGAAGGGAAAAATGAACTCACAACAGAAGACATTTTGAGGCCTTGCACACTGTGCTATTTTGACCGTCTGGCCAAGCTGTCCTGCAAATCTTTTGGTTATTGTAAACTGTTTTTGGACTGCTCCGGGCCTGCCAGATAACAGCTGTTGCGATGTTGATGCCTGCTGCAGATGCTCCTCCTCCTCTTCTGAGCTATTGGTAGCTGCACCCTCTTCCCCCAATGGATGCCAATCTGGGTCAACAACTGGGTCATCCATCACCTCCTCTTCAATATCATGTACACTTTCCTCTGTGTCACCGTGTATGGTGGTATAGGAAGGGGCACCTGAGTTTCATCAGGGTCAGATTCTGGCTCAGTACACCGCGAGGACAATGTAGTGCTCTGAGTGAAAGTACCAGCAGAATCATCTATCAGTGGCTGTGCATCAGTGCACTCCATGTCAGATTCATTTTGGCCTGGGTAATTCACGATTTGACTTGATAACCCAGGCATGGTATGTGAAAACAGCTCCATGGAGTGATCTGTAGTGTGGCCTGCCTCATCCTTCGATTATGGTTGGGGTGAAGGACACAAGGAAAGTTGTGGTTCATGACCATGAGCCTCCAATGATGACTCAGTGCTTTTGTTTTTTAAAATTTCAGAAGAGGGGGCAATAGAGCTGGAGGCTGAGTCAGCAATGTAAGCCAAAACTTGTTCTTGAAGCTCCGGCTTTAAAAGCGGTTTTCCTACTCCCAGAAAAGGGAGCCTTCGAGGCCTTGTGGAGGCAGACGATGACGCAGGCTCAACACCTCCTGCATTAGGTGCTATTTTGCTTTTGCCACTACCAGCAGATCCACCACCAACACCATCATTACCAGCTGCCAACCCCCCCCCACTTCCACGGACTCTTCCACACTTCCTCATTTTTGGGGAAAATGTCCCCAAAAAACCAACAACTCTATGGTCCTGTAAAACAAGGTACAAGGTGTATATAGTAGTGGGGAGAATTGGAATCTCTGTAGACTTCAGGACACAGTTGGATACTGTCAGGCCCTGTTTATATTACACCGCAATGTGACAGTCAGATTCTGGATGGTCTTAGAAAGGTGTACAGAGGACAGGTGAGAATTGGAATCTCTCTATACTTCAGGACACAGTTGGATACTGTCAGGCACTGTTTATACTACACCGCAATGTGACAGATTCTGGATGGTCATAGAAAGGTGTATAGAGAACTGTTGAGAATTGGAATCTCTCTAGACTTCAGGACACAGTTGGATACTGTCAGGCCCTGTTTATACTACACCGCAATGTGACAGTCAGATTCTGGATGGTCTTAGAAAGGTATATAGAGGACTGTTGAGAATTGGAATCTCTCAAGACTTCAGGACACAGTTGGATACTGTCAGGCCCTGTTTATACTACACCACAATGTGACAGTCAGATTCTGGATGGTCTTAGAAAGGTGTATAGAGGACTGTTGAGAATTGGGATCTCTCTAGACTTCAGGACACAGTTGGATACTGTTAGGCCCTGTTTATATTACACCGCAATGTGACAGTCAGATTCTGGATGGTCTTAGAAAGCTGTATAGAGGACTGGTGAGGATTGGAATCTCTGTAGACTTCAGAACACAGTTGGATTCTGTCAGGCCCTGTGTATATTACACCGCAATGTGACAAGCAGAAATTGCCTAGTGTATGACAAACTACAAGGTGTATATAGAATTGGGCAGAATTGGAATCTCCCTAGAGTGTAGGTCTGTAAGAATGGACAAACTCCTCGGCTTTTCCTTACAGAGTCACACACGTATATAGCTTCAATTTGACCGTGATAACAGCCGTTACACGGTACTGAGAGAGGATAGTACACGTACACCGCTGTACGGTGTATGTAAAACTGTCAAGCTCCGTGTTTTTGCATATGGACTGACGCACGCTGTCTCTCTCTAGTTTTGAATGTAATCAAACAGCAAATATACTAAACTGTTTGAAAAACGGACAAAACTATAAGGTGTAGGTCTGTAAGAACAGACAAACTCCTTGGCTTTTCCTTACAGAGTCACACACGTAGATAGCTTCAATTTGGCCGTGATAACAGCCGTTACACGGTACTGTGTGAGGAGCGTACACCGCTGTACGGTGTGTGAAAAAATGAATGCTCACTACCTCACCAGGACAAAACAATACCATTTGGATTGCTTTTAAAAAAGCAGTTTGAACACCAGTGTGCACACAGCAATGCAGCTAGCCTTAAAAGGCAGGCTAATCACCACCAGCGCTGCTGCACAAAAGCAAAAATCTTCACCTTTCACTGCACAGTAATTACAGTGAAAAGCAGTAGCAGCAGAAGCTGTTTTTTTTTCTTTTTGCCTCCCTAACGCTCTCCCTACAGAATCAGCAGCTGCAGCAGCTCTCCCTATTCTAAGATCAGCATGAGTAACATGGCGGTCGGCGTCCTCGCCCTTTTTTACCCCTTGTGACACCCCACAAAGCAAGCCCTTTTCCAAGATGGTGGTGACCGCTGCCTATGTCATCACGTTTCCCACAGTGTCCGTTCTTCCTGATTGGCTGCAAAAGGGCGCTAAGGCATCTTTTGAAACTCGATTTTGGCGCTAAAGTCGCCGACCTCGTGGCCGACCTCACTCTAAGGTCGGGTTTCGTTTCATGAAACCCGACTTTGGCGAAAGTCGGCGACTTTTGAATTTGTTTGACCCGTTTCACTCAACTATAGTTTTAAGTTCTAGCAAGATTCTGAGTGTAGTGAGGCTGAGGATGGTCCTACCTGAGAGTGCTTGGTGTCCTCTGGATGTCAGACCTGGTGCTGCCTGGTGATTGCTGTCTGTGCTCCAGGAGATTCTTGTTTTGTCCTTTAGAACATATTTTTACTCCTTTTTCATAAAAATCTTTAGTCCGGCTCCGTCCTGCTCACTTCTGTATTCCACGGGGATGAATTTTTCCAGGTTGTGTCCTAAAGTTTCCTCATTACAAGGTATAAAGAGATGAAAATTCAGGAGCTCATGTTCAGTGCGGCTTACTCCTGGTCTGGTGGGCGGGTGCCTATATACTGTTCACTGCTCTATATACTGTACACACTGCTCTATATACTGTACACACTGCTCTACATACTGTACACTGCTCTATATACTGTACACACTGCTCTATATACTGTACATGCTGCTCTATATACTGTACTCTGTTCTATATACTGTACACACTGCTCTATATACTGTACACTCTGCTCTATATACTGTACACTGCTCTATATACTATACACACTGTTCTATATACTGTACACACTGCTCTATATACTGTACTCTGTTCTATATACTGTACACTGCTCTATATACTGCACACTCTACTCTATATACTGTACACACTGCTCTATATACTGTACACTGCTCTATACACTGCACACTGCTCTATACACTGTATACACTGCTCTATATACTGCACACACTGCTCTATATACTGCACACACTGCTCTATATACTGTACATGCTGCTCTATATACTGCATACACTGCTCTATATACTGTACATGCTGCTCTATATACTGCATACACTGCTCTATATACCGTACACTGCTCTATATACTATACACACTGTTCTATATACTGTACACACTGCTCTATATACTGTACTCTGTTCTATATACTGTACACTGCTCTATATACTG
Source organism: Dendrobates tinctorius (assembly GCF_039654945.1). NCBI lineage: Eukaryota > Metazoa > Chordata > Amphibia > Anura > Dendrobatidae > Dendrobates > Dendrobates tinctorius. The sequence continues at coordinate 7,529,069 of NW_027361869.1, read as the reverse complement.
TACACACTGCTCTATATACTGTACATGCTGCTCTATATACTGTACTCTGTTCTATATACTGTACACTGCTCTATATACTGTACACTCTGCTATATATACTGTACACTGCTCTATATACTATACACACTGTTCTATATACTGTACATACTGCTCTATATACTGTACTCTGTTCTATATACTGTAGACTGCTCTATATCCTGTACACACTGCTCTATATACTGTACACTGCTCTATATACCGTAAACTGCTCTATATACCGTACACTGCTCTATATACTGTACACTGCTCTATATACTGTACACACTGCTCTATATACTGTAAACGCTGCTCTATATACTGTACACTGCTCTATATACTGTACTCTGTTCTATATACTGTACACTGCTCTATATACCGTACACTGCTCTATATACTGGACACACTGCTCTATATCCTGTACACACTGCTCTATATACTGTACACACTGCTCTATAAACTGTACATGCTGCTCTATATACTGTACACTGCTCTATATACCGTACACTGCTCTATATACCGTACACTGCTCTATATACTGTACACACTGCTCTATATACTGGACACTGCTCTATATACTGTACACACTGCTCTATATACTGTACACACTGCTCTATAAACTGTAAACACTGCTCTATATACTATACACACTGCTCTATATACTGTACACTGGTCTATATACTGAACACACTGCCCTATATACTGTACACAGTGCTCTATATACTGTAAACACTGCTCTATATACTGTACACTTCTCTATATACTGTACACACTGCTCTATATACTGTACACTGCTCTATATACTGCACACTCTGCTCTATATACTGTACACACTGCTCTATATACTGTACACTGCTCTATACACTGCACACTGCTCTATACACTGTATACACTGCTCTATATACAGTACACACTGCTCTATATACTGCACACACTGCTCTATATACTGCACACACTGCTCTATATACTGTACATGCTGCTCTATATACTGTACACTGCTCTATATACTGCACACACTGCTCTATATACTGCACACTCTGCTCTATATACTGTACACACTGCTCTAGATACTGTACACTGGTCTATATACTGAACACTCTGCTCTATATACTGTACACAGTGCTCTATATACTGTAAACACTGCTCTATATACTGTACACTGCTCTATATACTGTACACACTGCTCTATATACTGCACACTCTGCTCTATATACTGTACACACTGCTCTATATACTGTACACACTGCTCTATATACTGTACACTGCTCTATATACTGTACACACTGCTCTATATACTGCACACTCTGCTCTATATACTGTACACACTGCTCTATATACTGTACACACTGCTCTATATACTGCACACTCTGCTCTATATACTGTACACACTGCTCTATATACTGTACACACTGCTCTATATACTGTACACTGCTCTATATACTGTACACACTGCTCTATACACTGCACAAACTGCTCTATATACTGTACACACTGCTCTATATACCGTACACTGCTCTATATACTATACACTCTGCTCTATATACTGTACACACTGATCTATATACTGTACACTGCTCTATATACTGTACACACTGCTCTATATACTGTACACACTGCTCTATATACCGTACACTGCTCTATATACTATACACTCTGCTCTATATACTGCACACTCTGCTCTATATACTGTACACACTGATCTATATACTGTACACTGCTCTATATACTGCACACACTGCTCTATATACTGTACACACTGCTCTATATACCGTACTCTGCTCTATATACTGCACACTCTGCTCTATATACTGTACACACTGCTCTATATACTGTACACACTGCTCTATATACTGTACACACTGCTCTATATACTGCACACTGCTCTATATACTGCACACTCTGCTCTATATACTGTACACACTGCTCTATATACTGTACACACTGCTCTATATACTGTACACACTGCTCTATATACTGCACGCTCTGCTCTATATACTGTACACACTGTTCGATATACTGTACAATGTTCTATATACTATACACACTGCTCTATATACCGTACACACTGCTCTATATACTGTACACACTGCTCTATATACTGTACACACTGCTCTATATACCGTACACACTGCTCTATATACTGTACACACTGCTCTATATACTGCACACTCTGCTCTATATACTGTACACACTGCTCTATATACTGTACACTGCTCTATATACTGCACACTCTGCTCTATATACTGTACATACTGTACACACTGCTCTATAAACTGTACACACTGCTCTATATGTGTCATGATTTGTAGTTTTGCCCTGTCCTGTATTTTGTATAATATGTCATTTAACTTTCCTCTGGTTGTATTTGCTGTGAATTAACCATGTCTCCTTCCCCCAATACTTTGCAATGTCTTGTGATGTATCTGGACCATAATCTAATTTAGGCTTGTGTCAACAGCTAGTGGAACTTTGGCTATTGTTTTCCTAAGCAGAAGATAACCTACAATACACATCCTGTAGACCAAGTGGAGCCCTTACATTTCTAGACTCTTCAGATGGACCAAACCATTGAATAGTAGGTGTGACCCCCTATCCCCCTTCAGATGGACTGATCCCAGGAGCCCTGACAAAACATTCTTGCTTTAAGATCAGATGTGAGTTGGATGCTAAAAGAGAAGGACGAGGCTGTCTGAGGAAGCTTCGGCCTCTGTGCGATCGTGGTGGATTTCTGGGACTCTTAAAGGACTATGGTTTTGTGATCTGGCACAAGGATTGTCGGGAGGTGCCCCCGAATCAGTTTCCTGTGGACTTATTTTGGGACTCTGCAAATTACCTTTGTGTTGTTCCTGTTTTTTGGTCAATAAATCTGTTGGATTATTCCCAGGCCTGCTGTCCCTCCTTGCTCTGGAGAATACTCCCGTCACAAACTGGTTGGCAGCGCTGGGATCAGAGCAGAAGGAATGGAGGACAACGGCCCATCAACATCTGGAACCAGCACCGCAGAGTACAAGAACTGGACTGTGGTGAACCTACAAACAAAGGCCCGTGAACTGGGAGTCAGCTACAAGGGACTCTCCAAGGAGCAGCTGATTGAGGCTTTGGAAGCAGTTCACCTGCAAGATGATGCTGAGGAAGGATCCTCACAGCACAGAGAGGAAAGGCGGCAGTCGGAGGTAAATACCCAAAAAAGTCAGTGGGTTGTGTGGTACGAGGAGGAGATGGCCTTGCTGGGAGAAGAGGCTACCATAGAAGATAAGAGGGAGGTCATGCGCACAGCCAAGGAGAGGCAGCGCAGGATGGAGGAGAGGGCAATGTTGGAGAGGGAGATCACTTTGGAGGCAGCGAGAAGCTCCAGACAGACTGTACCCACAGCATCCCCCATGAGGGAACTCCCCAGAGTGTCCCACAAAGACTTCAAGCCGTTTAATGAGGCTTCCGGTGACATTGAGGGCTTCTTCCAGGACTTTGAGCATCAGTGTCGATTAATGGAAGTCCCGGAAAGGGAGCGCGTCCGACATCTTGTGGGGCTCTTAGAGGGTGGAGCTGCCGCAGCCTATAGAGCTATGGACCCTCGGTTGAACTGTGAGTATGCGGAGATTAAACAGACTATTCTAGAACATTATGCTGTGACCCCAGACACTTACAGGACTCAGTTCCGTACTTTAGCCTGTGATGAGGAAGTGTCCTTCAAGATGTATGCTCACAAACTCAAACATATATGTCATCGCTGGCTGGAGGCAGAGGAGGCCATAACCTGGGAAACGTTCCTGCAGGTCATCCTAAAAGAGCAGTTTTATTTTAAGTGCCCCGCTGAGATACGGGAATGGGTGCGTGAAAGGAGACCAGCAACAGTGGAGGAAGCTGCAGCTCTAGCTGATGAGGCTCTCACCATCAAGCCTCAGTGGAAAAAAATACTACTCAGGGAGTAGTTAATCCTGAATGCTATCTATGTGTTTTCAACTCTGCAAACTTATATCTGGTAACCAGCTTTTCCAATCTCTGCTCTGAATCCACTCCTGTGTCTCCATTCAATGTCAGCAAGCAGTTAATCCTGAATGCTATCTATGTGTTTTCAACTCTGCAAACTTATATCTGGTAACCAGCTTTTCCAATCTCTGCTCTGAATCCACTCCTGTGTCTCCATTCAATGTCAGCAAGCAGTTAATCCTGAATGCTATCTATGTGTTTTCAACTCTGCAAACTTATATCTGGTATATAGTTTTTTTCAACTTACTCTGCTAGTGCCCTTATGTTGTGAGGTCAAGAAACTTTTCAAAGTGCTTTATGATCCATGTAGTGCTGGACATGTGTTTATTTGACCACAACATTTTATTGGGTCCTGGTGTCTCAATTTAGTGTGATTGATTAACGAGAAGAGAGAGCCAAAAAAAAAAAAAAAAACTTAGCCTTAACCTCCTATATATTCAGACCTAGCTAGGGGGAGCATTTATGCAGGGGTGGCATTTATGCACATGTAATCGAAGTACATGTATCAAAGTACTTCTGGCAGTTATAACATGGCAGTTAGACAGGTAAGACATTTATATACATCTACTCCCTGTACATTTGGAGTACAACAAATATATACCATATGCATTTGTGTAATTTATATCCTGGCCGCTGCATTCACACACATCCACCGCCCTGGCATTAACTCTCCACACTCCATCCATATTGGCCCCTCGCTTCTTTCCTCTCCTATGTATAGCACTCACGCTCTTTTCACATTGTTAAATTGCACAGATCCAGGCAGTCCCACCATTCAACACCAGAGACGCTCTCACAAATCACTTAACCATCTGCTCACTCTTTCTATCCTCCTTCTCCTAGTCGCAGGAGACATTGCTCCCAACCCTGGTCCCCCATGTTATAGAAAGTCAAACCCCTCCACTGCTACACTCAGAAACCCCTCTAATCTTACTAATATTCCCTGCATGCCATCTGTCTCTCTTAATTGTGCACTTTGGAATTCTCGCTCAGTGTGTAACAAACTCTCCTTCATCCATGACTTCTTCCTTTCTAATTCTCTTAACCTCCTGGCTCTTACTGAAACCTGGATCCAGCAGTCAGATACTACCGCTGCTGCTGCTCTTTCATATGGGGGGCTACACTTCTCTCATACCCCAAGATCAGACAATAGAGCTGGTGGAGGCGTTGGTCTGCTCCTATCACCAAAATGTACCTTTCAGGTTATCCCTCAAGTACCCTCACTTGTCTTCCCTTCTTTTGAGGTCCATGCCGTCAGACTCTACACCCCCTTCTCCATGCAAGTGGCGGTGGTGTATCGTCCTCCCGGCCCCTCCCATCAGTTCCTGGATCATTTTGCCACTTGGCTTCCACATTTTCTCTCCTGTGACATCCCTACCCTCATCATGGGAGATTTCAACATCCCCATTGCTCTTCCCCTCTCACCATCTGCTACTCACCTTTTATCTCTAACCTCCTCATTTGGCCTTTCGCAGCTTACTAATTCTCCAACGCATGAAGACGGAAACTCCCTCGACTTGGTCTTCTCTCGGCTTTGTGCAGTGGATGATTTTGCAAACTCCCCTCTCCCGCTCTCTGACCACAATCTTCTTTCATTCTCTATAAAGAACTGCCAGGCTGCTCAGGTCACCCCCACTGTCCAGACTTATAGAAACATACAGGCCATTAACACCCAGAAACTTCTGAAGAACTTGCAGTCTTCATTGGCCCCTATCTCCTCCCTCTCATGTCCTGATTCTGCATTGAAGCATTACAATGAAACACTTCAAACTGCCCTGGATGAATTTGCACCCCCTATAAATAGAACACCACAACACAGACGGCGACAACCCTGGCACACGGTGCAAACACGTCTCCTGCAGCGGTGCTCCAGGTGCGCCGAACGTCTGTGGAGAAAATCCAATCTACACGAAGATTTCATCCATTTTAAGTTTATGCTTAGAACATACAACACTGCCCTTCACCTCTCCAAACAAACCTATTTCAACACCCTCATCACCTCACTGTCCAATAACCCGAAACGTCTCTTTGACACTTTTCATTCTTTACTCAATCCAAGAGTACAGGCCCCAACCACGGAGCACCGAGCTGACGATCTGGCCAATTACTTCAAAGAAAAAATTGACCAGATCCGACAGGAAATTATCTCCAAATCCCCTCATACCATGCACTGTCCTCCCTCCCCCACTGCATCTAACTCACTCTCTGATTTTGAACCAGTCACAGAAGAAGAAGTAAGCAGGCTCCTTGCATCTTCTCGCCCAACTACTTGTACCAGTGACCCATTTCGTCACATCTCCTCCAGTCCCTTTCCCCTGCTGTCACCCCTCACCTAACTAAAATATTTAACCTCTCTCTCTCTTCTGGTATTTTTCCCTCCTCATTTAAGCATGCCATCATACATCCACTACTTAAAAAAACCATCCCTCGACCAAAACTGTGCCGCTAACTATAGACCTGTCTCTAATCTTCCCTTCATCTCTAAACTCCTGGAACGCCTGGTCCACTCCCGTCTTATCCGCTATCTCTCAGAAAACTCTCTTCTCGACCCTCTCCAAACCGGTTTCCGCTCTTTACACTCCACTGAAACTGCCCTCGCTAAAGTCTCTAATGATCTGCTAACAGCTAAATCAAATGGTCATTACTCCATGCTAATTCTCTTGGATCTCTCTGCAGCATTCGACACTGTGGATCATCAGCTCCTCCTCACTATGCTCCATTCCATTGGCCTCAAGGACACCGTTCTCTCCTGGTTCTCCTCCTATCTCTCCGACCGCTCCTTTACTCTTTCTTTTGCCAGTTCCTCCTCCTCTCACCTTCCCCTTACTGTTGGGGTTCCTCAAGGATCGGTTCTAGGCCCCCTCCTCTTCTCCTTGTACACTGCCCCTATTGGTCAAACAATCAGTAGATTTGGTTTCCAGTACCATCTCTATGCTGATGACACCCAATTATACGCTTCTTCTCCTGACATCACGCCAGTCTTTCTAGAAAACACTGGCGATTGTCTAAACGCTGTGTCTAATATCATGTCCTCACTATATCTGAAACTGAACCTGTCAAAGACTGAACTCCTGGTGTTTCCTCCCGCTACTAATGCACCTATACCCGACATTGCTATTTCTGTGTGTGGTTCCACTATTACTCCCCAGCAACATGCCCGCTGTCTTGGGGTCATACTTGATTCCGAGCTCTCCTTTGCCCCCCACATTCGATCACTGGCTCGCTCTTGTCATCTGCACCTCAAAAACATTTCTAGAATTCGACCTTTTCTTACTTTTGACTCTGCAAAAACTCTTACTGTTTCTCTTATTCATTCTCGTCTCGACTATTGTAACTCTCTTCTAATCGGTCTCCCTCTTACCAAACTCTCCCCTCTCCAATCTGTCTTGAATGCTGCAGCCAGGATCATATTCCTCACCAATCGTTACACCGATGCCTCTACCTTGTGCCAGTCATTACACTGGCTACCCATCCACTCCAGAATTCAGTATAAACTTATTACCCTCACCCACAAAGCCCTCCATGGCTCAGCACCACCCTACATCTCCTCCCTTGTTTCAGTATACCACCCTACCCGCGCCCTCCGTTCTGCTGATGACCTGAGGTTAGTATCCTCAATAGTCAGAACCTCCCACTCCCGTCTCCAAGACTTTACACGTGCAGCGCCAATTCTTTGGAATGCACTTCCCAGGTCAATACGATTAGTCCCCAATCCCCACAATTTTAAGCGTGTCCTGAAAACGCATTTATTCAGACTGGCCTATCGCCTCAACACATTAACCTAACCTATCCCTGTGTGGCAGAGCCAAAAGTTTTACCATAACCAGGTTCCCAGCATCATGTTCCCACATGCTTTATGCATCCATTAGCCCTCTGTGTCTGTACTGTTACACACTTAACATTATGGCTGGTCCATACAATCAGAGCAACTGTTACCACCCACCTTTCGTGTCTACCTCTTTCCTCATAGACTGTAAGCTTGCGAGCAGGGCCCTCACTCCTCTTGTTATTTGTTATAATCTACTGTATGTGATTTTTGTTATGCTGTAATGTCTATTGTCTGTACAAATCCCCTCTGAAATGTAAAGTGCTGCGGAATATGTCGGCGCTATAAAAATAAAATTTATTATTATTATTATATTATTAGAACAACACTACCAGCCCCCCAACGCTGGCGGCCCCTGGTCCTTCTGCCTCCAATATTCACCATCCCACTAGACCATCAACTCATGGTGACCTTCGTGTGACTGTGCCTCGCATTACTCCTGCTCCACCTTTGGGACTACGACGTGGAGGAAGAATCCCAGAGCGCAGATGCTATGGATGTGGGCAGCCCGGGCATATGCAATTCCAATGTCCAGGTGTACGGAGGCAGAAAACCTACAGACCGCCTTTGCCTGTTCATTATCTACAGACTCCCTCACCTGGAGAAGAGATGGATTCAGTGCCTGATGACTTGCCAAGTGACTCTGATATCCTGGCTTCCCTACCAGGAGTCTATGGGGTGCGAGCCCCAGCCACCTGTTCTTCTGATCTTCAGCACAAACATCTACAGGAGGTCGTGCTGGATGGTCAAAAAGTTGTTGGCTTCCGTGACACTGGGGCTTTTCTCACCATAGCCGATCCCCGAGTAATTCAACCAGAAGCAATTCAAAAGGGACCAGGAATTGCCATTGAATTGGCTGGAGGTACCCAGAGATATATTCCAAGAGCGAGTGTGACCCTGGATTATGGCTTTGGGGCCAAACAATGCATGGTCGGTGTGATGAGCGGCCTCCCTGCAGACGTTCTTCTAGGAAATGATGTGGGGAATCTTCATTGCCACTTTGTCGGTGCGGTAACCCGAAGTCAAGCCAAGAGAGCAGCAAATGTGGACGTGTACAACCCATCCATGGAAATGAGGCCACCAGAACCGCCGTCACAGCCGGTGAGTGATTCTTCTTGTGGGGATAATATGAATGTTACCTGGGATAATGTTCAGTTTAGACAAGACGTGGAGACTGACCCCACCCTAGCTAGTTTTAGAGCTCGAGCTGAAATAGGGCAGCTAGGGGAGAATGGAGAAAGAATTATCAGAGAAAATGGACTTCTGTATCGGGTTACCAATGCCGACTCCCTAGATAAGCCCTGGACTTATAGCAAACAGCTGATTGTTCCTCAGAAATACAGAATTCCCCTATTACACCTTGCTCATGATATTCCTACTGCTGGCCATCAAGGCAAAACCCGCACCGAGAGGCGATTGACTCAATCTTTCTATTGGCCTGGGATTTCCCAAGCAGTGGCGCATTTCTGCCGAACTTGCAACATATGTCAGCGTAGAGGGCAACCCGGAGATCACCCAAAGGCACCCCTGCAACCGCTCCCTATAATAGAAGAACCCTTTCAAAGAGTAGCTGTTGATATCATTGGACCTCTGGCTAAACCAAGTAAATCTGGAAAGCAGTACATTCTCACTGTTGTGGACTATGCCACCCGATATCCAGAAGCGGTGGCCTTGTCAAGTATTTCTGCAGCCAAGGTGGCCGAGGCCCTGGTTACCATTTTCACCAGAGTAGGATTTCCCAGTGAGATCTTGTCGGACCAAGGCTCCCAGTTCATGTCAGAGCTGGTCCAGTGTCTGTGGCGCACCTGTGGAGTACGAGCGATCCGCACGACCCCGTATCATCCCCAAACAAATGGACTTTGTGAACGATTTAATGGCACTCTGAAGAATATGCTGAGGGCCTTCACTGACAGAGATTCAAACTGGGAGAAGTACCTACCCCATCTCTTGTTTGCCTATCGGGAAGTTCCCCAGGAGTCCACTGGGTTCTCCCCCTTTGAACTACTCTATGGAAGAAAGGTCAGAGGACCCTTAACCCTGCTCAAGGAATACTGGGAGGGGCAAGTTGAAGATACAGGGGCCCCTGTTGTTCCTTATGTCCTAAAGCTGCGAGAAACCCTGGCCCAACTTGCTAGTTTTGCCCAGAGTCATGTGCGGATGGCTCAAACCAGACAGAAGACATGGTATGACCGTAAAGCACGCTACCGGGAGTTTGTAGAAGGACAACAGGTCTTAATGATTGTTCCTCATCGGCAGAATAAACTGCAGACAACATGGGAGGGTCCCTTCCGGGTTCTCAGAAAACTGAATGACACCAATTACCTTCTTGCTTTAGATGATCAGGGGCTAAGACAAAAGACTGTCCATGTGAATATGATTAAGGAGTACCATGACCGGACCCTTCCAATGATAGCAAGCTGTTGGCTAGCTTCAGAGGACGGTCAAGAGGATGAGGACTCCCTACCTGATCTCGTGGAAGCAGCGAGAGCCCCATCCACTGTGGAACAGGTTCCTCTGGGAGATCACCTGGATTCCTTACAGAAAAAACAGATGCTGGGAGTGCTTCAACAGAGACGTGCTGCTTTCTCATCCCAACCAGGTCGAACCACCGTCACCCAACATCATGTGGACACTCAGGGCATCCGTCCCATACAACAGGCTCCTTACCGGGTACCTGAATCAGTTCGAAACACCATGCAGCACGAACTGGAGAAGATGCTACAGCTTGGGGTAATCCAGGCCTCCCATAGCCCTTGGGCCTCTCCTGTGGTGTTAGTACCCAAGAAGGATGGGAGTACTCGATTTTGTGTGGACTATCGACGACTAAACGACCATACCGTCAGTGATCCTTACCCAATGCCTCGTATTGACGAACTTCTAGACCGACTGGCTGGATCCCGATATGTCACTATCTTTGATCTCAGTAAGGGATACTGGCAAATCCCCCTGACGGAGGAGGGGAGAGAACGGTCCGCTTTTATAACCCCCTTTGGTCTGTATGAATTCCTAAATATGCCCTTTGGAATGAAGAATGCCCCGGCCACCTTCCAGAGAATGGTGGACCAGATCCTCCGGGGATGTGGTGACTTTGCTTGTGCCTACTTGGATGATATCGCCATCTTCAGCCAGACGTGGGAGGAACATCTGAACCAAGTAGCCGTTATTCTTGACCTGCTTCTTGCAGCAGGCCTAACCATTCGACCAGATAAATGCCAATTGGGGATGGGTGAAGTCGAGTACCTAGGGCATAGAGTAGGCGGAGGGAAGCTCCGTCCCGAACCTGCCAAAATCCAGGCTATTAGAGACTGGCCTGTACCCCAAACTAAGAAACAAGTTATGGCTTTTTTGGGCACTGCCAGTTATTACCGAAAATTTGTTTCTCATTTCAGCACTGTGGCCAAGCCTCTTACCGACCTGACCAAGAAAACGATGCCCTGGTTGGTGATCTGGACTCCAGCCTGTGATGAGGCTTTTAACCAGCTGAACGACGCTCTGGTCTGTGACCCTGTTCTGGCTGCTCCAGACTACAAGAGGAGATTCATTGTGCAGACGGACGCTGTCATGATTTGTAGTCTTGCCCTGTCCTGTATTTTGTATAATATGTCATTTAACTTTCCTCTGGTTCATTTGCTGTAAATTAACCATGTCTCCTTCCCCCAATACTTTGCAATGTCTTGTGATGTACCTGGACCATAATCTAATTTAGGCTTGTGTCAACAGCTAGTGGAACTTTGGCTATTGTTTTCCTAAGCAGAAGATAACCTACAATACACATCCTGTAGACTAAGTGGAGCCCTTACATTTCTAGAATCTTCTGATGGACCAAACCATTGAATAGTAGGTGTGACCCCTACCCCCCTTCAGATGGACTGATCCCAGGAGCCCTGACAATACATTCTTGCTTTAAGATCAGATGTGAGTTGGATGCTAAAAGAGAAGGACGAGGCTGTCTGAGGAAGCTTCGGCCTCTGTGCGATCGTGGTGGATTTCTGGGACTCTTAAAGGACTATGGTTTTGTGATCTGGCACAAGGATTGTCGGGAGGTGCCCCCGAATCAGTTTCCTGTGGACTTATTTTGGGACTCTGCAAATTACCTTCGTGTTGTTCCTGTTTTTTGGTCAATAAATCTGTTGGATTATTCCCAGGCCTGTTGTCCCTCCTTGCTCTGGAGAATACTCCCGTCACAAACTGGTTGGCAGCGCTGGGATCAGAGCAGAAGGAATGGAGGACAACGGCCCATCAACATCTGGAACCAGCACCGCAGAGTACAAGAACTGGACTGCGGTGAACCTACAAACAAAGGCCCGTGAACTGGGAGTCAGCTACAAGGGACTCTCCAAGGAGCAGCTGATTGAGGCTTTGGAAGCAGTTCACCTGCAAGATGATGCTGAGGAAGGATCCTCACAGCAAAGAGAGGAAAGGCGGCAGTCGGAGGTAAATACCCAAAAAAGTCAGTGGGTTGTGTGGTACGAGGAGGAGATGGCCTTGCTGGGAGAAGAGGCTACCATAGAAGATAAGAGGGAGGTCATGCGCACAGCCAAGGAGAGGCAGCGCAGGATGGAGGAGAGGGCAATGCTGGAGAGGGAGATCACTTTGGAGGCAGCGAGAAGCTCCAGACAGACTGTACCCACAGCATCCCCCATGAGGGAACTCCCCAGAGTGTCCCGCAAAGACTTCAAGCCGTTTAATGAGGCTTCCGGTGACATTGAGGGCTTCTTCCTGGACTTTGAGCATCAGTGTCGATTAATGGAAGTCCCGGAAAGGGAGCGCGTCCGACATCTTGTGGGGCTCTTAGAGGGTGGAGCTGCCGCAGCCTATAGAGCTATGGACCCTCGGTTGAACTGTGAGTATGCGGAGATTAAACAGACTATTCTAGAACATTATGCTGTGACCCCAGACACTTACAGGACTCAGTTCCGTACTTTAGCCTGTGATGAGGAAGTGTCCTTCAAGATGTATGCTCACAAACTCAAACATATATGTCATCGCTGGCTGGAGGCAGAGGAGGCCATAACCTGGGAAACGTTCCTGCAGGTCATCCTAAAAGAGCAGTTTTATTTTAAGTGCCCCGCTGAGATCCGGGAATGGGTGCGTGAAAGGAGACCAGCAACAGTGGAGGAAGCTGCAGCTCTAGCTGATGAGGCTCTCACCATCAAGCCTCAGTGGAAAAAATTACTACTCAGGGAGAAAAACACTACCAGCCCCCCAACGCTGGCGGCCCCTGGTCCTTCTGCCTCCAATATTCACCATCCCACTAGACCATCAACTCATGGTGACCTTCGTGTGACTGTGCCTCGCATTACTCCTGCTCCACCTTTGGGACTACGACGTGGAGGAAGAATCCCAGAGCGCAGATGATATGGATGTGGGCAGCCCGGGCATATGCAATTCCAATGTCCAGGTGTATGGAGGCAGAACACCTACAGACCGCCTTTGCCTGTTCATTATCTACAGACCCCCTCACCTGGAGAAGAGATGGATTCAGTGCCTGATGACTTGCCAAGTGACTCTGATATCCTGGCTTCCCTACCAGGAGTCTATGGGGTGCGAGCCCCAGCCACCTGTTCTTCTGATCTTCAGCACAAACATCTACAGGAGGTCGTGCTGGATGGTCAAAAAGTTGTTGGCTTCCGTGACACTGGGGCTTTTCTCACCATAGCCGATCCCCGAGTAATTCAACCAGAAGCAATTCAAAAGGGACCAGGAATTGCCATTGAATTGGCTGGAGGTACCCAGAGATATATTCCAAGAGCGAGTGTGACCCTGGATTATGGCTTTGGGGCCAAACAATACATGGTCGGTGTGATGAGCGGCCTCCCTGCAGACGTTCTTCTAGGAAATGATGTGGGGAATCTTCATTGCCACTTTGTCGGTGCGGTAACCCGAAGTCAAGCCAAGAGAGCAGCAAATGTGGACGTGTACAACCCTTCCATGGAAATGAGGCCACCAGAACCGCCGTCACAGCCGGTGAGTGATTCTTCTTGTGGGGATAATATGAATGTTACCTGGGATAAAGTTCAGTTTAGACAAGAAGTGGAGACTGACCCCACCCTAGCTAGTTTTAGAGCTCGAGCTGAAATAGGGCAGCTAGGGGAGAATGGAGAAAGAATTATCAGAGAAAATGGACTTCTGTATCGGGTTACCAATGCCGACTCCCTAGATAAGCCCTGGACTTATAGCAAACAGCTGATTGTTCCTCAGAAATACAGAATTCCCCTATTACACCTTGCTCATGATATTCCTACTGCTGGCCATCAAGGCAAAACCCGCACCGAGAGGCAATTGACTCAATCTTTCTATTGGCCTGGGATTTCCCAAGCAGTGGCGCATTTCTGCCGAACTTGCGACATATGTCAGCGTAGAGGGTGACCCGGAGATCACCCAAAGGCACCCCTGCAACTGCTCCCTATAATAGAAGAACCCTTTCAAAGAGTAGCTGTTGATATCATTGGACCTCTGGCTAAACCAAGTAAATCTGGAAAGCAGTACATTCTCACTGTTGTGGACTATGCCACCCGATATCCAGAAGCGGTGGCCTTGTCAAGTATTTCTGCAGCCAAGGTGGCCGAGGCCCTGGTTACCATTTTCACCAGAGTAGGATTTCCCAGTGAGATCTTGTCGGACCAAGGCTCCCAGTTCATGTCAGAGCTGGTCCAGTGTCTGTGGCGCACCTGTGGAGTACGAGCGATCCGCACGACCCCGTATCATCCCCAAACAAATGGACTTTGTGAACGATTTAATGGCACTCTGAAGAATATGCTGAGGGCCTTCACTGACAGAGATTCAAACTGGGAGAAGTACCTACCCCATCTCTTGTTTGCCTATCGGGAAGTTCCCCAGGAGTCCACTGGGTTCTCCCCCTTTGAACTACTCTATGGAAGAAAGGTCAGAGGACCCTTAACCCTGCTCAAGGAATACTGGGAGGGGCAAGTTGAAGATACAGGGGCCCCTGTTGTCCCTTATGTCCTAAAGCGGCGAGAAACCCTGGCCCAACTTGCTAGTTTTGCCCAGAGTCATGTGCGGATGGCTCAAACCAGACAGAAGACATGGTATGACCGTAAAGCACGCTACCGGGAGTTTGTAGAAGGACAACAGGTCTTAATGATTGTTCCCCATCGGCAGAATAAACTGCAGACAACATGGGAGGGTCCCTTCCGGGTTCTCAGAAAACTGAATGACACCAATTACCTTCTTGCTTTAGATGATCAGGGGCTAAGACAAAAGACTGTCCATGTGAATATGATTAAGGAGTACCATGACCGGACCCTTCCAATGATAGCAAACTGTCGGCTAGCTTCAGAGGACGGTCAAGAGGATGAGGACTCCCTACCTGATCTCCTGGAAGCAGCGAGAGCCCATCCACTGTGGAACAGGTTCCTCTGGGAGATCACCTGGATTCCTTACAGAAAATCCAGATGCTGGGAGTGCTTCAACA
Source organism: Dendrobates tinctorius (assembly GCF_039654945.1). NCBI lineage: Eukaryota > Metazoa > Chordata > Amphibia > Anura > Dendrobatidae > Dendrobates > Dendrobates tinctorius. Next base: position 7,513,806 of record NW_027361869.1, on the reverse strand, counting down.
GAGACGTGCTGCTTTCTCATCCCAACCAGGTCGAACCACCGTCACCCAACATCATGTGGACACTCAGGGCATCCGTCCCATACAACAGGCTCCTTACCGGGTACCTGAATCAGATCGAAACACCATGCAGCACGAACTGGAGGAGATGCTACAGCTTGGGGTAATCCAGGCCTCCCATAGCCCTTGGGCCTCTCCTGTGGTGTTAGTACCCAAGAAGGATGGGAGTACTCGATTTTGTGTGGACTATCGACGACTAAACGACCATACCGTCAGTGATCCTTACCCAATGCCTCGTATTGACGAACTTCTAGACCGACTGGCTGGATCCCGATATGTCATTATCTTTGATCTCAGTAAGGGATACTGGCAAATCCCTCTGACGGAGGAGGGGAGAGAACGGTCCGCTTTTATAACCCCCTTTGGTCTGTATGAATTCCTAAATATGCCCTTTGGAATGAAGAATGCCCCGGCCACCTTCCAGAGAATGGTGGACCAGATCCTCCGGGGATGTGGTGACTTTGCTTGTGCCTACTTGGATGATATCGCCATCTTCAGCCAGACGTGGGAGGAACATCTGAACCAAGTAGCCGTTATTCTTGACCTGCTTCTTGCAGCAGGCCTAACCATTCGACCAGATAAATGCCAATTGGGGATGGGTGAAGTCCAGTACCTAGGGCATAGAGTAGGAGGAGGGAAGCTCCGTCCCGAACCTGCCAAAATCCAGGCTATTAGAGACTGGCCTGTACCCCAAACTAAGAAACAAGTTATGGCTTTTTTGGGCACTGCCAGTTATTACCGAAAATTTGTTTCTCATTTCAGCACTGTGGCCAAGCCTCTTACCGACCTGACCAAGAAAACGATGCCCTGGTTGGTGATCTGGACTCCAGCCTGTGATGAGGCTTTTAACCAGCTGAAGGACGCTCTGGTCTGTGACCCTGTTCTGGCTGCTCCAGACTACAAGAGGAGATTCATTGTGCAGACGGACGCCTCTGCTTATGGACTGGGAGCTGTCCTCAGCCAGGTGAATGCAGCTGGGGACGAGCACCCCATTGCCTACCTCAGCCGGAAACTGCTGGACCGAGAAGTGGCCTATGCAACTGTTGAAAAAGAATGTCTGGCTGTAGTGTGGGCCCTTAGGAAACTAAGGCCGTATCTGTATGGACGAGAATTCACTGTCATTACTGATCACAATCCCCTCACCTGGCTGAACAGAGTCTCTGGGGACAATGGACGCTTACTACGATGGAGCCTGGCACTGCAGCCCTATAACTTTACCATACAGTATAGAAGAGGCAGCCAACCCCAAAATGCAGATGGACTGTCCAGGCAAGAGGAGCCCTGAGTCCTGTCAGCCATGCCTGTGTGTACTTAACCAGTGACCTGTAGAGGTCCCTAGTACGTACACAAATTGGGAGGGGAAGGGATTGTCATGATTTGTAGTTTTGCCCTGTCCTGTATTTTGTATAATATGTCATGTAACTTTCCTCTGGTTGTATTTGCTGTAAATTAACCATGTCTCCTTCCCCCAATACTTTGCAATGTCTTGTGATGTACCTGGACCATAATCTAATTTAGGCTTGTGTCAACAGCTAGTGGAACTTTGGCTATTGTTTTCCTAAGCAGAAGATAACCTACAATACACATCCTGTAGACTAAGTGGAGCCCTTACATTTCTAGAATCTTCTGATGGACCAAACCATTGAATAGTAGGTGTGACCCCTACCCCCCTTCAGATGGACTGATCCCAGGAGCCCTGACAATACATTCTTGCTTTAAGATCAGATGTGAGTTGGATGCTAAAAGAGAAGGACGAGGCTGTCTGAGGAAGCTTCGGCCTCTGTGTGATCGTGGTGGATTTCTGGGACTCTTAAAGGACTATGGTTTTGTGATCTGGCACAAGGATTGTCGGGAGGTGCCTGTGACAGAAGTATTCTCCAGAGCAAGGAGGGACAACAGGCCTGGGAATAATCCAACAGATTTATTGACCAAAAAACAGGAACAACACGAAGGTAATTTGCAGAGTCCCAAAATAAGTCCACAGGAAACTGATTCGGGGGCACCTCCCGACAATCCTTGTGCCAGATCACAAAACCATAGTCCTTTAAGAGTCCCAGAAATCCACCACGATCACACCGAGGCCGAAGCTTCCTCAGACAGCCTCGCCCTTCTCTTTTAGCATCCAACTCACATCTGATCTTAAAGCAAGAATGTATTGTCAGGGCTCCTGGGATCAGTCCATCTGAAGGGGGGTAGGGGTCACACCTACTATTCAATGGTTTGGTCCATCAGAAGATTCTAGAAATGTAAGGGCTCCACTTAGTCTACAGGATGTGTATTGTAGGTTATCTTCTGCTTAGGAAAACAATAGCCAAAGTTCCACTAGCTGTTGACACAAGCCTAAATTAGATTATGGTCCAGGTACATCACAAGACATTGCAAGTATTGGGGGAAGGAGACATGGTTAATTTACAGCAAATGAACCAGAGGAAAGTTAAATGACATATTATACAAAATACGGGACAGGGCAAGACTGCAAATCATGACAATCCCTTCCCCTCCCAATTTGTGTACGTACTAGGGACCTCTACAGGTCACTGGTTAAGTACACACAGGCATGGCTGACAGGACTCAGGGCTCCTCTTGCCTGGACAGTCCATCTGCATTTTGGTGTTGGCTGCCTCTTCTATACTGTATGGTAAAGTTATAGGGCTGCAGTGCCAGGCTCCATCGTAGTAAGCGTCCATTGTCCCCAGAGACTCTGTTCAGCCAGGTGAGGGGATTGTGATCAGTAATGACAGTGAATTCTCGTCCATACAGATACGGCCTTAGTTTCCTAAGGGCCCACACTACAGCCAGACATTCTTTTTCAACAGTTGCATAGGCCACTTCTCGGTCCAGCAGTTTCCGGCTGAGGTAGGCAATGGGGTGCTCGTCCCCAGCTGCATTCACCTGGCTGAGGACAGCTCCCAGTCCATAAGCAGAGGCGTCCGTCTGCACAATGAATCTCCTCTTGTAGTCTGGAGCAGCCAGAACAGGGTCACAGACCAGAGCGTCCTTCAGCTGGTTAAAAGCCTCATCACAGGCTGGAGTCCAGATCACCAGCCGGGGCATCGTTTTCTTGGTCAGGTCGGTAAGAGGCTTGGCCACAGTGCTGAAATGCGAAACAAATTTTCGGTAATAACTGGCAGTGCCCAAAAAAGCCATAACTTGTTTCTTAGTTTGGGGTACAGGCCAGTCTCTAATAGCCTGGATTTTGGCAGGTTCGGGACGGAGCTTCCCTCCTCCTACTCTATGCCCTAGGTACTGGACTTCACCCATCCCCAATTGGCATTTATCTGGTCGAATGGTTAGGCCTGCTGCAAGAAGCAGGTCAAGAATAACGGCTACTTGGTTCAGATGTTCCTCCCACGTCTGGCTGAAGATAGCGATATCATCCAAGTAGGCACAAGCAAAGTCACCACATCCCCGGAGGATCTGGTCCACCATTCTCTGGAAGGTGGCCGGGGCATTCTTCATTCCAAAGGGCATATTTAGGAATTCATACAGACCAAAGGGGGTTATAAAAGCGGACCGTTCTCTCCCCTCCTCCGTCAGAGGGATTTGCCAGTATCCCTTACTGAGATCAAAGATAGTGACATATCGGGATCCAGCCAGTCGGTCTAGAAGTTCGTCAATACGAGGCATTGGGTAAGGATCACTGACGGTATGGTCGTTTAGTCGTCGATAGTCCACACAAAATCGAGTACTCCCATCCTTCTTGGGTACTAACACCACAGGAGAGGCCCAAGGGCTATGGGAGGCCTGGATTACCCCCAGCTGTAGCATCTCCTCCAGTTCGTGCTGCATGGTGTTTCGAACTGATTCAGGTACCCGGTAAGGAGCCTGTTGTATGGGACGGATGCCCTGAGTGTCCACATGATGTTGGTTGACGGTGGTTCGACCTGGTTGGGATGAGAAAGCAGCACGTCTCTGTTGAAGCACTCCCAGCATCTGGTTTTTCTGTAAGGAATCCAGGTGATCTCCCAGAGGAACCTGTTCCACAGTGGATGGGGCTCTCGCTGCTTCCACAAGATCAGGTAGGGAGTCCTCATCCTCTTGACCGTCCTCTGAAGCTAGCCGACAGCTTGCTATCATTAGAAGGGTCTGGTCATGGTACTCCTTAATCATATTCACATGGACAGTCTTTTGTCTTAGCCCCTGATCATCTAAAGCAAGAAGGTAATTGGTGTCATTCAGTTTTCTGAGAACCCGGAAGGGACCCTCCCATGTTGTCTGCAGTTTATTCTGCCGATGGGGAACAATCATTAAGACCTGTTGTCCTTCTACAAACTCCCGGTAGCGTGCTTTACGGTCATACCATGTCTTCTGTCTGGTTTGAGCCATCCGCACATGACTCTGGGCAAAACTAGCAAGTTGGGCCAGGGTTTCTCGCAGCTTTAGGACATAAGGGACAACAGGGGCCCCTGTATCTTCAACTTGCCCCTCCCAGTATTCCTTGAGCAGGGTTAAGGGTCCTCGGACCTTTCTTCCAAAGAGTAGTTCAAAGGGGGAGAACCCAGTGGACTCCTGGGGAACTTCCCGATAGGCAAACAAGAGATGGGGTAGGTACTTCTCCCAGTTTGAATCTCTGTCAGTGAAGGCCCTCAGCATATTCTTCAGAGTGCCATTAAATCGTTCACAAAGTCCATTTGTTTGGGGATGATACGGGGTCGTGCGGATCGCTCGTACTCCACAGGTGCGCCACAGACACTGGACCAGCTCTGACATGAACTGGGAGCCTTGGTCCGACAAGATCTCACTGGGAAATCCTACTCTGGTGAAAATGGTAACCAGGGCCTCGGCCACCTTGGCTGCAGAAATACTTGACAAGGCCACCGCTTCTGGATATCGGGTGGCATAGTCCACAACAGTGAGAATGTACTGCTTTCCAGATTTACTTGGTTTAGCCAGAGGTCCAATGATATCAACAGCTACTCTTTGAAAGGGTTCTTCTATTATAGGGAGCGGTTGCAGGGGTGCCTTTGGGTGATCTCCGGGTCGCCCTCTACGCTGACATATGTCGCAAGTTCGGCAGAAATGCGCCACTGCTTGGGAAATCCCAGGCCAATAGAAAGATTGAGTCAATCGCCTCTCGGTGCGGGTTTTGCCTTGATGGCCAGCAGTAGGAATATCATGAGCAAGGTGTAATAGGGGAATTCTGTATTTCTGAGGAACAATCAGCTGTTTGCTATAAGTCCAGGGCTTATCTAGGGAGTCGGCATTGGTAACCCGATACAGAAGTCCATTTTCTCTGATAATTCTTTCTCCATTCTCCCCTAGCTGCCCTATTTCAGCTCGAGCTCTAAAACTAGCTAGGGTGGGGTCAGTCTCCACTTCTTGTCTAAACTGAACTTTATCCCAGGTAACATTCATATTATCCCCACAAGAAGAATCACTCACCGGCTGTGACGGCAGTTCTGGTGGCCTCATTTCCATGGATGGGTTGTACACGTCCACATTTGCTGCTCTCTTGGCTTGACTTCGGGTTACCGCACCGACAAAGTGGCAATGAAGATTCCCCACATCATTTCCTAGAAGAACGTCTGCAGGGAGGCCGCTCATCACACCGACCATGCATTGTTTGGCCCCAAAGCCATAATCCAGGGTCACACTCGCTCTTGGAATATATCTCTGGGTACCTCCAGCCAATTCAATGGCAATTCCTGGTCCCTTTTGAATTGCTTCTGGTTGAATTACTCGGGGATCGGCTATGGTGAGAAAAGCCCCAGTGTCACGGAAGCCAACAACTTTTTGACCATCCAGCACGACCTCCTGTAGATGTTTGTGCTGAAGATCAGAAGAACAGGTGGCTGGGGCTCGCACCCCATAGACTCCTGGTAGGGAAGCCAGGATATCAGAGTCACTTGGCAAGTCATCAGGCACTGAATCCATCTCTTCTCCAGGTGAGGGGGTCTGTAGATAATGAACAGGCAAAGGCGGTCTGTAGGTGTTCTGCCTCCGTACACCTGGACATTGGAATTGCATATGCCCGGGCTGCCCACATCCATAGCATCTGCGCTCTGGGATTCTTCCTCCACGTCGTAGTCCCAAAGGTGGAGCAGGAGTAATGCGAGGCACAGTCACACGAAGGTCACCATGAGTTGATGGTCTAGTGGGATGGTGAATATTGGAGGCAGAAGGACCAGGGGCCGCCAGCGTTGGGGGGCTGGTAGTGTTTTTCTCCCTGAGTAGTAATTTTTTCCACTGAGGCTTGATGGTGAGAGCCTCATCAGCTAGAGCTGCAGCTTCCTCCACTGTTGCTGGTCTCCTTTCACGCACCCATTCCCGGATCTCAGCGGGGCACTTAAAATAAAACTGCTCTTTTAGGATGACCTGCAGGAACGTTTCCCAGGTTATTGCCTCCTCTGCCTCCAGCCAGCGATGACATATATGTTTGAGTTTGTGAGCATACATCTTGAAGGACACTTCCTCATCACAGGCTAAAGTACGGAACTGAGTCCTGTAAGTGTCTGGGGTCACAGCATAATGTTCTAGAATAGTCTGTTTAATCTCCGCATACTCACAGTTCAACCGAGGGTCCATAGCTCTATAGGCTGCAGCAGCTCCACCCTCTAAGAGCCCCACAAGATGTCGGACGCGCTCCCATTCCGGGACTTCCATTAATCGACACTGATGCTCAAAGTCCAGGAAGAAGCCCTCAATGTCACCGGAAGCCTCATTAAACGGCTTGAAGTCTTTGCGGGACACTCTGGGGAGTTCCCTCATGGGGGATGCTGTGGGTACAGTCTGTCTGGAGCTTCTCGCTGCCTCCAAAGTGATCTCCCTCTCCAGCATTGCCCTCTCCTCCATCCTGCGCTGCCTCTCCTTGGCTGTGCGCATGACCTCCCTCTTATCTTCTATGGTAGCCTCTTCTCCCAGCAAGGCCATCTCCTCCTCGTACCACACAACCCACTGACTTTTTTGGGTATTTACCTCCGACTGCCGCCTTTCCTCTCTTTGCTGTGAGGATCCTTCCTCAGCATCATCTTGCAGGTGAACTGCTTCCAAAGCCTCAATCAGCTGCTCCTTGGAGAGTCCCTTGTAGCTGACTCCCAGTTCACGGGCCTTTGTTTGTAGGTTCACCGCAGTCCAGTTCTTGTACTCTGCGGTGCTGGTTCCAGATGTTGATGGGCCGTTGTCCTCCATTCCTTCTGCTCTGATCCCACCGCTGCCACCAGTTTGTGACGGGAGTATTCTCCAGAGCAAGGAGGGACAACAGGCCTGGGAATAATCCAACAGATTTATTGACCAAAAAACAGGAACAACACGAAGGTAATTTGCAGAGTCCCAAAATAAGTCCACAGGAAACTGATTCGGGGGCACCTCCCGACAATCCTTGTGCCAGATCACAAAACCATAGTCCTTTAAGAGTCCCAGAAATCCACCACGATCACACCGAGGCCGAAGCTTCCTCAGACAGCCTCGCCCTTCTCTTTTAGCATCCAACTCACATCTGATCTTAAAGCAAGAATGTATTGTCAGGGCTCCTGGGATCAGTCCATCTGAAGGGGGGTAGGGGTCACACCTACTATTCAATGGTTTGGTCCATCAGAAGATTCTAGAAATGTAAGGGCTCCACTTAGTCTACAGGATGTGTATTGTAGGTTATCTTCTGCTTAGGAAAACAATAGCCAAAGTTCCACTAGCTGTTGACACAAGCCTAAATTAGATTATGGTCCAGGTACATCACAAGACATTGCAAGTATTGGGGGAAGGAGACATGGTTAATTTACAGCAAATGAACCAGAGGAAAGTTAAATGACATATTATACAAAATACAGGACAGGGCAAGACTGCAAATCATGACAGTGCCCCCGAATCAGTTTCCTGTGGACTTATTTTGGGACTCTGCAAATTACCTTCGTGTTGTTCCTGTTTTTTGGTCAATAAATCTGTTGAATTATTCCCAAGCCTGCTGTCCCTCCTTGCTCTGGAGAATACTCCCGTCACATACTGTACACACTGCTCTATATACTATACACACTGCGCTATATACTGTACACACTGCTCTGTATACTATACACACTGCGCTATATAATGTACTCTCTACTCTATATACTGTACACACTGCTCTATATACTGTACACTGCCCTATATACTGTACACATTGATCTATATACTGTACCCACTGCTCTATATACTGTACCCACTGCTCTAAATACTGTACCCACTGCTCTATATACTGTACACTCTGCTCTATATACTGTACACTCTGCTCTATATACTGTACACTGCCCTATCTACTGTACTCACTGTTGTATATACTGTATACACTGTTCTATATACCGTATACACTGCTCTGCATACTATATTCTGTTCTATATACTGTACTATCTGCTCTATATACTGTACACACAACTCTATACACACTGCTCTACATACTGTACACACTGCTCTATATCCTGTACACACTGCTCTATACACTGTGCACACTGCTCTATATACAGTACACTGTTCTATATACTGTACACACTGCTCTATATACTGTACACACTGCACTATATACTGTACACTGTTCTATATCCTGTGCACACTGTTCTATATACTGTACACGGCTCTATATACTGCATACACTACTCTATATACTGTACACACTGCTCTATACACTGTAAACACTGCTCTATACACTGTACACACTGCTCTATACACTGTACATTCTACTATATATACTGTACACATTGCTCTATATACTGTACACTGCTCTATATACTGTACACACTGCCCTATATATTGTACACACTGCTCTATACACTGTACATTCTACTATATATACTGTACACATTGCACTATATAATGTACTCTCTGCTCTATATACTGTACACTGCCCTATATACTGTGCATCCTACTTTACATACTGTACACACTGCTGTATATACTGGTAACACTGCTCTATATACTGTACTCACTGCCCTATATACTGTACTCACTGATTTATATACTGTATACACTGCTCTATATACAGTATACTGCTCTATATACTGCACACACTGCTCTATATACTGTACACACTGCTCTGTATACTGAACACTGCCCTATATACTGTACCCACTGCTCTATATACTGTACACTGCCCTATATACTGTGCATCCTACTTTACATACTGTACACACTGCTCTATATACTGCTAACACTGCTCTATATACTATACACTGCTCTATATACTGTACACACTGCTCTATATACTGTACACACTGCTCTATATACTGTACACACTGCTCTATGTACTGTACAATGTTCTATACTGTACACACTGCTCTATATACTGTACACACTGCTCTATATACTGTACACACTGTTCTATATACTGTACACACTGCTCTATATACTGTACACACTGTTCTATATACTGTACACACTGCCCTATATACTGTACATACTGCACTATACACTGTACATTCTACTATATATACTGTACACATTGCGCTATATAATGTACTTGTGACGGGAGTATTCTCCAGAGCAAGGAGGGACAACAGGCCTGGGAATAATCCAACAGATTTATTGACCAAAAAACAGGAACAACACGAAGGTAATTTGCAGAGTCCCAAAATAAGTCCACAGGAAACTGATTCGGGGTCACCTCCCGACAATCCTTGTGCCAGATCACAAAACCATAGTCCTTTAAGAGTCCCAGAAATCCACCACGATCGCACAGAGGCCGAAGCTTCCTCAGACAGCCTCGTCCTTCTCTTTTAGCATCCAACTCACATCTGATCTTAAAGCAAGAATGTATTGTCAGGGCTCCTGGGATCAGTCCATCTGAAGGGGGGTAGGGGTCACACCTACTATTCAATGGTTTGGTCCATCAGAAGATTCTAGAAATGTAAGGGCTCCACTTAGTCTACAGGATGTGTATTGTAGGTTATCTTCTGCTTAGGAAAACAATAGCCAAAGTTCCACTAGCTGTTGACACAAGCCTAAATTAGATTATGGTCCAGGTACATCACAAGACATTGCAAAGTATTGGGGGAAGGAGACATGGTTAATTTACAGCAAATACAACCAGAGGAAAGTTACATGACATATTATACAAAATACAGGACAGGGCAAAACTACAAATCATGACAGTACTCTCTGCTCTGTATACTGTACACTGCCCTATATACTGTGCATCCTACTTTACATACTGTACACACTGCTCTATATACTGCTAACACTGCTCTATATACTATACACACTGCTCTACATACTGTACACACTGCTCTGTATAATGTACACTGCTCTATATACTGTACACACTGTTCTAGATACTGTACACTGCTCTATCTACTGTACACACTGCTCTGTATAATGTACACTGCTCTATATACTGTACACACTGCTCTATATACTGTATACTGCTCTATATACTGTACACACTGCCCAATATACCGTACACTGCTCTATCTACTGTACACACTGCTCTATATACTGTTCACTGCTCTATATAATGTACACACTGCTCCATATACTGTACAATGTTCTATATACTGTACACACTGCTCTATATACTATACACACTGTGCTATATACTGTACACACTGCTCTGTATACTATACACACTGCACTATATAATGTACTCTCTGCTCTATATACTGTACACTGCCCAATATACTGTGCATCCTACTTTACATACTGTACACACTGCTCTATATACTGTACATACTGCTCTATACACTGTACATTCTACTATATATACTGTACACACTGCTCTATATACTGTACACTCTGCTCTATATACTGTACACACTGCTCTATATACTGTACACACTGCTCTATATACTGTACACAGTTCTATAAACTGTACACTGCTCTATATACAGTAAACTGATCTATATACTGTACACACTGCTCTATATACTGTACACTGCTCTATATACTGTACATTCTACTATATATACTGTACACATTGCGCTATATAATGTACTCTCTGCTCTATATACTGTACACTACCCTATATACTGTGCATCCTACTTTACATACTGTACACACTGCTCTATATACTGTACACACTGCTCTATATACTGTACACACTGCTCTACATACTGTACACTGCTCTATACACTGTACGCACTGCTCTATATACAGTACACTGCCCTATATACTGTACCCACTGCTCTATATACTGTACACTGCCCTATATACTGTACCCACTGCTCTAAATAATGTTCACTGCCCTATATACTGTACCCACTGCTCTATATACTGTACACTCTGCTCTATATACTGTATACTCTGCTCTATATACTGTACACACTGCCCTATATACTGTACCCACTGCTCTATATACTGTACACTTCCCTTTATACTGTACCCACTGCTCTATATAATGTACACTGCCCTATATACTGTATACTCTGCTCTATATACTGTACACTCTGCTCTATATACTGTACACTCTACTCTGTATACTGTACACACTGCTCTATATACTGTATACTGCTCTATATAATGTACACACTGTTCTATATACTGTATACACTGCCCAATATACTGTACACTGCTCTATATACTGTACACATTGATCTATACACTGTACCGACTGCTCTATATACTGTACACTCTGCTCTATATACTGTACACTGCCCTATCTACTGTACTCACTGTTCTATATACTGTATACACTGTTCTATATACCGTATACACTGCTCTGCATACTATATTCTGTTCTATATACTGTACACACTGCTCTATATCCTGTGCACACTGTTGTATATACTGCACACACTGCTCTATATACTGCACACTCTGCTCTATATACTGCACACTCTGCTCTATATACTGTACACACTGCTCTATATACTGTACACAGTTCTATAAACTACACTGATCTATATACTGTATACACTGCCCTATAAACTGTACAATGTTCTATACTGTACACACTGCTCTATATACTGTACACACTGCTCTATATACTGTACACAGTTCTATATACTGTACACACTGCTGTAAAAACTAAACACTGCTCTATATACTGTACACTGCTCTTTATACAGTACTCACTGCTTTATAAACTGTACACACTGCTCTATATACTGTACTCTGCTATATATACTGCACACTGCCCTATATACTGTACATACTGCTCTATATACTTTACACACTGCTTTATATACTGTACACACTGCTCTATATACTGTACTCTGCTCTATATACTGTACACACTGCTCTATATACTGTACACACTGTTCTATATACTGCACACACTGCTCTATATACTGTACACACTGCTCTATATACTGTACACTGCTCTATATACTGTACACTATACTATATACACTGCTCTATATATTGTACACGCTGCTCTACATACTGTGCACACTGTTCTATATACTGTACACACTGCTCTATATACTGTACACTGCTCTATATACTGTACTCACTGCTTTATATACTGTACACACTGCTCTATATACTGTACTCTGCTATATATACTGCACACTGCCCTATATACTGTACACACTGCTCTATATACTGTACACACTGCTCTATAAACTGTACACTGCTCTATATACTGTACTCACTGCTTTATATACTGTACACACTGCTCTATATACTGTACTCTGCTATATATACTGCACACTGCCCTATATACTGTACATACTGCTCTATATACTGTACACACTGCTCTATATACTGTACACTGCTCTATATACTGTACACTATACTATATATACTGTACACACTGCTCTATATACTGCACACTTGGCTGTATATACTGTACACACTGCTCTATATACTGTACACATTGCTCTATATACTGTACACACTGCCCTATATACTGTACTCACTGCTCTATATACTGCATACACTGCTCTATATACTGTACCCTCTGCTCTATATTATGTACACTCTGCTCTATATACTGTACACTGCTCTATATACTGTACACTATACTATATATACTGTACACACTGCTCTATATACTGCACACTTGGCTGTATATACTGTACACACTGCTCCATATACTGTACACTATGCTCTATACACTGTACATTCTACTATATATACTGTACACACTGCTCTATATATTCTACATTCTACTATATATATATATATATATATATATATATATATATTTTGTCCACACTGCTCTATATACTGTACACATTGCTCTATATACTGTACACACTGCCCTATATACTCTACTCACTGCTCTATATTATGTACACACTGCTCTATATACCGTACACACTGCTCTATACACTGTACACACTGCTCTATATACTGTACACTGCTCTATATACTGTACACTGCTCTATATTATGTACACTCTGCTCTATGTACTGTACACTGCTCTATATACTGTGCACACTGCTCTATATTCTGTACATACTGCTCTATATACTGTACACTGCTCTATATACTGCACACACTGCTCTATATACTGCACATACTGCTCTATATACTGTACATTCTACTCTATATACTGTACACACTGCTCTATATTCTGTACATACTGCTCTATATACTGTACATTCTACTCTATATACTGTACACACTGCCCTATATACTGTACACACTGCTCTATATACAGTACACACTGCTCTATATACTGTACTTACTGCACTATATACTGTACACACTGCTTTATATACTGCTCTCTATACTGTACACACTGCTCTATATACTGTACACACTGCTCTACATACTGTACACTGCACTATATACTGTACATCCTGCTTTATATACAGTACACACTGCTCTATATACAGTACACACTGCTCTATATACTGTACACTGCTCTATATACTGTACACACTGCTCTATATACTGCACACACTGCTCTATATACTGTACACTGCTATATATACTGTACACACTGCTCTATATACTGTAGTTACTGCGCTATATACTGTACACACTGCTCTATATACTGTACACACTGCTCTACATACTGTACACTGCACTATATACTGTACATCCTGCTTTGTATACAGTACACACTGCTCTATATACAGTACACCAATTACATTACAGGAAGTAGCAGAAAGAATCTCTTCCATAAGATGTAGAAAAGCCGGTAGCCTGGATGGAATCCTACCAGAAATGCTGAAGTACAGCCCACCAGAAATACAGGCTGCAATGGGTAAACTCTTCAATATTGTGCTAAGTGCCGGCTACTTCCCTCCTACCTGGAACCAAGGCCTCATCACACCCATCCACAAGAATGGTGACAGGTACGACCCTGCCAACTACAGCAGCAACCTGGGAAAACTGTTCAACAGCATCCTGAACAAGAGGATCCTCAGTTTCCTCACTGAGCACAACGTCCTCAGCAAGAGCCAAGCAGGGTTCCTGCCAAACCACCGCACTACTGACCACATCTACACCCTGCACAGCCTCATTCAGAGACACGTCCACAATACAAAGAACGGGAAGATATACGCCTGTTTCGTGGACTTTAAAAAGGCCTTTGATTCTGTGTGGCACCCAGGCTTACTCCTGAAACTGCTGGAGAGCGGAATAGGAGGAAAGACCTACGATGTTATCAAAAACTCCTACACCGAGAACCTCTGCAGCGTGAGTGTGAACGGCAGAAGTACGGCCTATTTCCAGCAGAGTCGGGGAGTCAGACAAGGCTGCAGCCTAAGGCCCGTGACACACATATGCTTTTCGTGCCCGTTGGCAGCCGCCAAAAAGGCGGAGAACGGATCCGTGGCTGATGAAACACCAACAGGAGCCACCGGACCGTTGGTGCGCCGGGATCCGCCGATATGGCAAAGTTAAAGGAACTGCGCCTGAGAAAAAAAAACACTGGCGATGTAGCGGTATCCAAGAGCGGACATTTGGCGGTATCTGGGAGTCGGCATCTCGCGGGTACTGTAGGAGAGATCTCGCGGGGATCGGGCAATGTCGCGGGGAGTGGAGGAGAGATCTCGCGGGGAGCGGGCAATGTTGCGGGGGGGGGGGGGGGGAGAGAGAGAGATTTTTTTCTCCAGCAGCCAAAGTGGATTCAGGGTTAAATATGTGGCAAAAGGCAAAAATGCGGATCCGGCCACAAAAAAAACGTTGCATTGTCAGTCTGGTGATGTCAGCGGACACCAAAATTTTGGCGGATCCGCTGACATACGGATGCAACAGACAAGAGTCAGTCAAAATCCGCCGATAATGCAAGTCAATGGGGAAATAAACGCATCCGCCAAGAAAAATGGCGGATCCATTTTTTTTTCAAAACGGCGGATTTTGACTGATAGTGACAAACGGATGTGTGAAACAGGCCTAAGCCCAACGCTCTTCAACATTTACATCAACGAGCTGGCTACCGCTCTAGAATTTTCCACAGCACCAGGTCTCACCCACCACGACGCACAGGTGAAATTCCTGCTGTACGCAGATGAACTGTGACAGAAGCACTGTCACCAACCGAGAAAGGCCTCCAAGAAAACCTGAAAATCTAAGAGAAATTCAGCTCCACCTGGGCACTACCGGTCAACCTAAAGAAAACCAACATCATGGTGTTCCAGAAGAGAAAGAGAAAATCAGACCAGCACCCTTCATTTGTCCTCAACAACTGCGCCCTTACAACAGACAAATATACCTACCTGGGCCTAGAGATTCACTGCTCAGGGAGCTTCAAACAAGCCATGAAGACCCTGAAAGACAAGGCCTGCAAAACCTTCTATGGCATCCGAAGGAAACGCTACCATCTGAAGCCACCAGTGAGGGTCTGGTTAAAAATCTTTGACTCTACCATCGCCCCAATCCTCCTATATGGCATCGAAGTCTGGGGCCCTCACACCTACCCAGACTGGTCAAGGTGGGATTTCAGCCCAACAGAAATATTCCACCTGGAATTCTGCAAGCACCTTCTCCAAGTCCATCGGAGTACCTCCAACTGTGCTTGCCGGGCCGAGCTGGGCAGATTCCCTGTACACCTAACGGTTCTAAAGAGGGCACTGTCATTCCGGGCTCACCTTCAAAGGAGCAAACAAAGCTCCTATCACCATAAAGCCCTGACACATGTAGGTGAAACAGAAAAACAAGGATCCTCGGAATAGCCCACACAAACCCAACCTGACCAGAACACTAATCACAAACAACCTGACAAAAGCCGGAATCAGGAAGATGGTAGACGAAGGCCAGGAGAGGTATGTCAGCGACTGGAAGAACGAGATCATCAGCTCACAGAAACTGATCATGTACCGGAGTCTACAGAGAGACTACAGACTGGCACCATACCTGGAGAAACTTCCGCACCCCAGAGACCGCAAGATCCTGAGCCGATATAGACTCAGTGCCCACAGTCTGGCCATCGAATCCGGCTGACACAGGCAGAGCTACAAGCCCAGGGAGGAAAAAGACTGTGCCAACACTGTGACCAGGAGGCCCTGGAGGATGAGACCCACTTCCTGCTACACTGCCCCAAATACTCAGCAGTGAGGGACACTCACTTCAGGAGACTCTCACATCTCTTCCGGAGATTTCATCACCATGAAGGAGTAAGAGAAAACATACATCCTGCTGGGGGAAGAAGAGAGAGCAGTGGAGATAGCAGCACAATATGTGAGCAAATGTCATAGACTGCGAGAAAGAGAACTATGATATGCCATGGACTTCTATGGCCCCCACCCTGGATCTGCCCCATCCCCCCCATCCACCTTCCCTATGCCATGGACTTCTATAGCCATCCACCTTGGATCTGCCCCCGTCCACCTTCCCTATGCCATTGACTTCTATAGCCCCACCCTGGATCTGCCCCATCCTCCCATCCACCTTCCCTATGAAATGGACTTCTATAACCCCTACCCAACATCCCTACAGTCCCTATCCCCATTCCCTTTTGTTCACTGCTTTGGCAAAACTAATGTGTATTTAGTCCTGCCAATAAAGCTTCTTTGAATTTGAATCTGTACACACTACTCTATATACTGTACTCTGCTCTGTATACTGTACACACTGCTCTATATACTTTACATACTGCTCTATATACTGCTCTATATACTGTACACACTGCTCTATATACTGTACACTGTTCTATATACTGTACACTCTGTTCTATATACTGTACATGCTGCACTATATACTGTACACTGCTGTATATACTGTGCACTGCTCTATATACTGTACACTCTGCTTTATATACTGCACACTGCTCTATATACTGTACACACTGCTCTATATACTGTACACACTGCTCTATATACTGTACACACTGCTCTATATATTGTACACACTGTTCTATATACTGTACACTGCTCTATATGCTGTACACACTGCTCTATATACTGTACAATGTTCTATATACTATACACACTGTTCTATATACTGTACACTCTGCTCTATATACTGTACATGCTGCTCTATATACTGTACACTGCTGTATATACTGTACACACTGCTCTATATACTGTACACACTGCTCTATATACCGTACACACTGCTCTATATACCGTACACTGCTCTATATACCGTACACACTGCTCTATATACTGTACACACTGCTCTATATACCGTACACTGCTCTATATACCGTACACACTGCTCTATATACCGTACACACTGCTCTATATACTGTACACACTGCTCTATATACTGTACACACTGCCCTATATAATGTACACTGCTCTATATACTGTACACACTACTCTATATACTGTACTCTGCTCTGTATACTGTACACACTGCTCTATATACCGTACACACTACTCTATATACTGTACTCTGCTCTGTATACTGTACACACTGCTCTATATACTGCTCTATATACTGTACACACTGCTCTATATAATGTACACTGTTCTATATACTGTACACTCTGTTCTATATACTGTACATGCTGCACTATATACTGTACACTGCTGTATATACTGTGCACTGCTCTATATACTGTACACTCTGCTTTATATACTGCACACTGCTCTATATACTGTACACACTGCTCTATATACTGTACACACTGCTCTATATACTGTACACACTGCTCTATATACCGTACACACTGCTCTATATACCGTACACTGCTCTATATACCGTACACACTGCTCTATATACTGTACACACTGCTCTATATACCGTACACTGCTCTATATACCGTACACACTGCTCTATATACCGTACACACTGCTCTATATACTGTACACACTGCTCTATATACTGTACACACTGCCCTATATAATGTACACTGCTCTATATACTGTACACACTACTCTATATACTGTACTCTGCTCTGTATACTGTACACACTGCTCTATATACCGTACACACTACTCTATATACTGTACTCTGCTCTGTATACTGTACACACTGCTCTATATACTGCTCTATATACTGTACACACTGCTCTATATAATGTACACTGTTCTATATACTGTACACTCTGTTCTATATACTGTACATGCTGCACTATATACTGTACACTGCTGTATATACTGTGCACTGCTCTATATACTGTACACTCTGCTTTATATACTGCACACTGCTCTATATACTGTACACACTGCTCTATATACTGTACACTGCTCTATATACTGTACACATTGCTCTTTATACAGTACACTGCTCTATATACTGTACACACTGTTCGATATACTGTACAATGTTCTATAAACTGTACACACTGCTCTATATACTGTACACACTGCTCTATATACTGTACACACTGCTCTATATACCGTACACACTGCTCTATATACTGTACACACTGTTCGATATACTGTACAATGTTCTATATACTATACACACTGCTCTATATACCGTACACACTGCTCTATATACTGTACACTGCTCTATATACTGTACACACTGCTCTATATACCGTACACACTGCTCTATATACTGTACACTGCTCTATATACAGCACACACTGCTCTATATACTGTACACACTGCTCTGTATACTGTACACACTGCTCTATATACTGTACACACTGTTCTATATACTGTACACACCACTCTATATACTGTACTCTGCTCTGTATACCGTACACACTGCTCTATATACCGTACACACTACTCTATATACTGTACTCTGCTCTGTATACTGTACACACTGCTCTATATACTGCTCTATATACTGTACACACTGCTCTATATAATGTACACTGTTCTATATACTGTACACTCTGTTCTATATACTGTACATGCTGCACTATATACTGTACACTGCTCTATATACTGCACACTCTGCTTTATATACTGCACACTGCTCTATATACTGTACACACTGCTCTATATACTGTACACTGCTCTATATACTGTACACATTGCTCTTTATACAGTACACTGCTCTATATACTGTACACACTGTTCGATATACTGTACAATGTTCTATATACTGTACACACTGCTCTATATACTGTACACACTGCTCTATATACCGTACACACTGTTCGATATACTGTACAATGTTCTATATACTATACACACTGCTCTATATACCGTACACACTGCTCTATATACTGTACACACTGCTCTATATACCGTACACACTGCTCTATATACTGTACACTGCTCTATATACAGCACACACTGCTCTATACACTGTACACACTGCTCTATATACTGTACACACTGCTCTATATACTGTACACACTGCTCTATATACCGTACACACTGCTCTATATACTGTACACTGCTCTATATACAGCACACACTGCTCTATACACTGTACACACTGCTCTATATACTGCACACCAAGAACAACATCTGCAAGGAGTTTGTATGTTCTCCCCGTGTTTGTGTGGGTTTTCTCCGGGCACTCCGGTTTCCTCCCACACTCCAAAGACATACTGATAGGGAATTTAGATTGTGAGCCCCATCGGGGACAGTGATGAAAATGTGTGCAAACTGTAAAGCGCTGCGGAATATGTTAGCGCTATATAAAAATAAAGATTATTATTATTATTTCCCTCTACTCCTCTTTTGTCAGACCTCATCTGGAATACTGTGTCCAGTTTTGGGCGCCACATTTAAAAAAAGATATTAACAAAGTGGAGCAAGTTCAGAAAAGAGCGACCAGAATTGTGACCGGTCTGCAAACCCTGTCTTATGAGGAAAGGTTGCAGGATTTGGGAATGTTTAGCTTGCAGAAGAGAAGACTGAGAGGAGACTTAATAGCTGTCTACAAATATCTAAAGGGCTGTCACATTGTAGAAGGATCAACTTTATTCTCATTTGCACAAGGAAAGACTAGAAGCAATGGGATGACACTGAATGGGACGAGACACAGATTAGATATTAGAAAAAACTTTTTGACAGAGTGGTCAATGATTGGAACAGGCTGCCACGAGAAGTGGTGAGTTCTCCTTCACTAGAAGTCTTCAAACAGAGGTTGGACAGACATCTTTCTGGGATGATTTAGCGAATCCTGCTTTGAGCAGGGGGTTGGACCAGATGGCCCAGGAGGTCCTTTCCAACTCTAACACTCTAGGATTCTATTCTATGGAAGTGACACTTATTAGGCTGCTGGTCTGGGCTGTACAGATGTGATGTGGTGCACTCTGTGCTCTGTATACAGCTGTGCTCTGTGTGTAGACGTTGGGTTTTGTGTCTCCTCTTTTCTCCCAATATTCCCCTTTTGCACAATAGTTGGGTCACATAAATCCAGGAATATCTCACAGTTTTCTCCCCGGAGATGCGTCTGGTTGGGGAGTGAGTCGCATTATGAAGCTGCCCCTTATCAGTTCTCTTCCACCATTACAGGCCACTGCGGTCACAGCTCCACAATGGGTGAGACCAGATATTAGCAGGTCATTGCAATCAGCCGCCGATGTGGATCATCTCCTGATGTGGAGCAGGTGTCACCCCCAATACTCCGCACATACGGGGTACAGGTCACAGGTCAGGGAAGCAGTCAGCGAAGCCATCGCCTGTGTTACCCTTCTGGGCTCTCAGCAGCTCCAGGTCGTCCCCTCATCGTACAATCAGCGTCCTGTACGATAGACATTGTAGTAAAGATCCCTGTGATGGTGACAGGAGCCGGGAATAGGGGGAACAAGCTCCCGCAGCAGATTTATCTTCCCGCATATACAACGATGTGCAGATCGGGAGGACGACGGCGATGATCTCGGGACCTCCTCTCCGCTCTTCCCCGGCATCTCTGCTAGTGACAGCTACAGACGGTCGGTGGAGATATTGGAGAAGGAGAAGCGACGGAGGAAGCGCGCTCTGCTGTCTGGTCAGGGGCGGACACTGAGAGCTTGTGCCCCCCAGTGCAAAAAGCGTGTCTGGGCCGCCTTCCTTTTATGGAGACAAAGCTACATATATACAGTTGTGCCTAAAAGTTTTCATACCCCAGCAGAATTTTTTCTTTCTTGGCCCTTTTTCTGAGAATATGAATGATAACGTTTTGGTGTTTTCTCCACTAATGGTTAGTGGTTGGGGGAAGCCATTTATTGTCAAACTACTGTGTTTCCTGTTTTTAAATCATGACAACCCAAAACATCCAAATGTCCCTGATCAAAAGTTTACATACCCCATTTCTTAATACCGTGTATTGCCCTCTCTAACAGACAGCTTGAAGTCTTTTGTGGTAGTTGTGAATGAGGTTCTTTATTTTCTCAGATGGTAAAACTGCCCACTCTTCTTGGCAAAAAGCCTCCAGTTCCTGTAAATTCCTGGGCTGTCTAGCATGAACTTCTTTTCTTTAGCCCACAGTTAGTGGCCAACACATCAGCACCCTGGAAGTACATTGTTGGGGTAGGAGTAATAATTTTTGGGCCATTGTCACAGGAACATTTTAATGATTAAATAGCAGCAATGTGAGCTGGCTCCTAGTGCCTGCACTAAAGAGCAGGTTCAGCCCCTGAGCCCGCTCCATACACCCACATATATGTGTATGTCACAAATCGTTAATGGATTAATTCTGAATTTCTGCTGTAGGTCCTCTTGTACAATACATATGATTTGCCATAGGTAAGGCTGTGGTGTATAAACATTAGGCCTCATTCAGACAGGAGTATTGTACCTGGGTTTTACTGTCCTGGTTTCATTCGGCTTGGGCAGACTCCCTGTGACTATATGAGCCTGAATGTGCACATTTATGATGCACAGGAAAAGGACACGTAACTATAAGATGACAAAGGCAAGGGGGGCGGTTATTTCATTAAATGCACAAATAGGAAAGTTTATTGTCAAGACCACCAAAAACTGACACTAAAACTGATATCCAGAGCCTTGACATAATGCCACCATTTCACCGGGATGAACAGGATCTGCCCCGGGCACAGGATACATTCTTGATAAGCTGCCTGAGCAAAGTCAGGGAACTGGTCTGTATCTGGGTTGTCAATGTCCACCTGCGATGGAGAAAAGGCCGTGATCAGAGCTGTAATATAAAACTAGAAAGTTATTGGTGGTGGTCATGGTGGAAGAGGAGGAGGTGGTGGTGGTCACCTACCTGGCTGGTGTTGTGGAGAAGAGAGCTATCGAATGGGTACAGGCGCTCCGTCTCACTCACCGCATATAAACGGAGATACTTCCTTCCTACAATCTGTAGCACAGAAAAAATATACAAAAATCAGGTAAGAGTCAGCTGACTGGTATCGGCACGTTCCCCAGGCCAACCAACGCCCAGCTCGGATCACGGTGAGCAGCCACAGTAATCAACAAAAAAGGGGAAGAGTGATCCAGCTACAGATGGAGGTGGCTAAAACTTTACGAGTTATGGAAAGATAGATAGATAAAAAAAAAAAAAAGTTTGGAACCCACCTGTGCCAGGAAGTTTTGCTGAGGGTCCTGATGAAGTGGAGATACAGTCCCTGCTGGCCCAAACCAAGCATTGATGGTGATCTCCTCTTCATCTCCTTCCCCGAGGCAGCAATAATCCGGAATACTAATATCCTCCTTAAGTTCATGTATCTGTTCAGACGACACAAGAAAAAGTCACAACGATATCTACAACTATCCGTCTGCAATCTCCGAGCAGTGCCAAAGGGGTTTGATCTCTCCATAGAGATCTGGTCATTGTGGAGATTTGGTCCAATATCGTAGACTGATCTGCTCTCATGTGTCTGTGCTCGATTTCATATTTTAAAAGGTTTCCTAGAAAAAGGTTATTCCCATCTTCACAGATCGTGCATATAAGCACATTTGCGATTTTCCATTTATTGAAATTTTCAGTTGTTCCAGAGATATTAATATTTTTCTTTATAGGTCGTTGCTTAGGAGACTGACCACCACTGATATCTAGCTCATTAAGCACGGTGCTGAAGATTGCCAGGATTCAGAGGTAACAGCCAGCTCGCACGATCCCAGCTTGATTTAAAGCAGAGCCTACAAGTTCAGCTAGCAGTGGTGGTCGGTCGCCAAGGCAACCGGCTGTAAACAAAAGAAGAAAAAAAAAAAACTAACTATCTATCAAGAACGGCTGAAAACTTTAACAATTAGCAAATTGATAGTGCTTGGAATTACTATCTGACAATAGCCATTAATGAAAAACTCTTAGCCCACGTTCACACTGTGAGTATTTGTAAGTCAAAACCAGGAGTGGAACAAATAGATAATAAGTAGAATAGAAGTACGTCACCACTTCTGTATTTATCACCCACTCCTGGTTTTGGCTTACAAATACTGATGTAAAATACTGACCAAATACTGAACGTGGCCTTAATGTTATTACAGTATTGTGCAAACATATGAGAAACCAAATTCTCATAAAAATTAAAGAAAAAAAAAAAAAACAAACAACACTTTATAGAAATATTCTGGGAAAATAATGGGGCTCTCTTCACCCATGATCTGGTGTCTCTTGCGCCTGCACCCAGAGCTGCCGCTGCCGTTGTTGAACTGACAGTTATCAGCAGGTCTTGCGATTATAAAAGTCACAAAATTAAAGAGACTTCAGTTGCCTTTAACCCAAAATCTGCCATCTTCTTACCAACTTTGTACAGAAAATTATGCAAGAGGATAAAAGTTTTCCAGTATTAGAAAAACATGATCAACTTCTGTCTAAAAACAGCGCCACCCATGTCCTGCAGGTTGTGTGTGGTATTGCAGCTCTGCTTCATTTATAGAGCTGGGCTGTAGATGGGATGACGCTGGTTTGGACAGAAGGAAAAATGTTTTTTTCTAATCCTTAACAAGCCATTTAACTATGAAAAAGCGATTGCTCCCTGCCCCAGCCGTCGTGGTCCTGTCTGCTGGGACTTGGACATCTTCCATATTAGGATAATAAAAACAATTAAATCTAATTACCTGTTCAAACAGTTGATGCTGAGCGAGGTATCCCCTGCGGGCCGGCTCCTGAGAGCAGACAGCAATGAATCAGAGCAATTACAACACAGACCGGTCACACATTTATTATTGCATTTGGTCCGGGGTTTGTCTTGGAGGTTTTTTTTTAATGGAAATAAACATTAAAAGGGTTATTCACTACTAGGACAACTCCCTTCTTGATCTAAATGTTGGGTGCCCATATAACAAGAGAGCTTACACTTACCTCCCGTGTCGGCGCCGTTCCAGCGGTGTCAGCACCCGCGGTCCCGGAGCTATCATCCGGCGGCCCAATCAGGGCTGGTGTCACTGTCCCCACCTTTGTGCAAATTAAAAATGAAGACGTCAGAGATCAGCTGCAGCCCGGACTTCCTCTTCATGTTCAATTCGACAGAAGGCGGAGACAGTGACACCAGCGCTGATTGGCTGCAGGACACCACCTGTCATGCAAATGAATGAGAGCTCCAGGACCGCGAGTGCCGACACCGCTGGAACGGCGCTGGCACAGGAGGTGAGTATAAGTGTCTCTATTTTCTCAGGGCCAAACATTTCGATCAAAAAGGGGATGTTATAGTAATGGACGATCCCTTGATGGCTACATTCCAAAGATGAGCTTTTTGGCGAGTTTTTGATGTTGCAGAAATTCTGCAACATTTCTGGACCCATTAAGTAATAAGTTTGTGGGAACGTAGCCTAACCCCTTCGCGACCAGGCAATATTTACGCATTTTGCATTTTTTTCCTCCCATTCTGCCAAGAGCTTTTTTTTTTCTTTTTTTTCGTTTTCCTCTGTCAAATGACAGGTTGTTTTGCAGGAAGAGATCTAGTTTTGTTCACTATACAATAAACAAGAAAAAGAAAAAATCCAAATGCGGCAAAACAGTGCAAAACAACAACAAAAAAAAACACAAAAAACATAATTTGCAATTGCTTTTTTTGCATTTTTTTTTAGTCAATCATTTGTTCTATATAGTGCCATCCAAAAGTATTACAGAATAGCCAACATGGGTGCTCCAGCTGGCATGATAACACATTGGCTCCCTGCAATTGTGTTATTAAGGGCCTGATTACTATAGAGGTTACATACACCCTGGCACAGAATTTGTTTCCCACTTATTTCTTTCATAAATAAAAAGTGAAGCAGTCTAAACAGTTTTCATTAAAAATTTTCTACCATTTTGCTGCGGCAGAGAGTCAGTAAGCCCTTTATCCAGCTGATAGAGTCGCAGAAAAAGAAACAGGTCAGTCAGATCTACTGCTCGGTTATGAACACTCTGGCCTATCCCCTTCGAAGTCTGAGCGTTGGGCTGTTATAAAACTCAGGCCAGTCCATCCACAAATGGGAAATCAGGTCAGACTTGAGAATGCTGCAAATGTGCTCACCTGGACCAGAGGTCTGTGTGAAAAATAGCACCAGATCTAGAACATAGACTTAATATTAAATCTGTGTGTGGGCAGTTGTCCACAAAGAACAAAAAAAGAAAAAAAAACAAAAAACATCAGAATGGATACCAAGATATAGCAGCAGCGAGAGGGTTGTACGCAGATCTCCACAGAATGGGCAGAAAAAAAAGCTTGTACAGAGTCAGAGAAGGCAGAGAAAGCACAAGGAGAGGAAATAAGCGCAGAAAATAGACTGCTGCCATTTGAGATATAGAAGACAACAGCACCCTGGATCCTCACAGATCTCATACCCAGCCTGTATTACTGGGAAGGACACTCCCACAAAAGAAAAACCTGAAACGAGTACAATGCTAAAAACTGAATGTGAGGAGGTCGGAAAATTAAAAAGAGTGGGAGTAACAAAGTGCTGCTGAAGAATAGGAATAATCCAGGGTATCCTTACAAGGCCTTCTATAGCTTTTAAAGTTGTTTTTTTATATATATCATTCATCTCTATAGCAGACCAGTACTGTATAATATTAATTATTTACACTTATTTTGTATCTCCTAGCCATTACCTAGCATCTTCCTTCTGTTGTGTCGAGTGAAGTCCTGCCACATCATTTTTTCTTTCCTCTGGTTTTCTGCAGTCTATTATTTTATATTTCATAATTAGGGGATCATACAGAAGTTAGATGCCCCCAAGTCAGGGACTCCCTGTATTGTTACCAATGAACTTGACACCTGCAGTTTTCAGCAGACCTTTGTTATTCCCATGCTTACTTTTTAATTATCTTTGGATCTAACTGCAGCATCCTTAACCTGACCTGCTTAGGCTATGTTCACACACTGAGTTTTAGGGTTTTTTTTCAAATGCAAATTTTAAGCTGCTTTTTACAGTATCAATATGGTATTTGCAGGTACGCAGGATGCAGTGACGAGTCTTAATAGCTGTCTACAAATATCTCAAGAGCTGTCACATTGTAGAAGGATCATCTTTATTCTCATTTGCACAAGGAAAGACTAGAAGCAATGGGATGAAACTGAATGGGAGGAGACACAGATTAGATATTAGAAAAAACTTTTTGACAGTTAGAGAGATCAATGAGTGGAACAGGCTGCCACGAGAAGTGGTGAGTTCTCCTTCAACAGAAGTCTTCAAACAGAGGCTGGACAGACATCTGTCTGGGATGATTTAGCGAATCCTGCTTTGAGCAGGGGGTTGGACCAGATGGCCCAGGAGGTCCCTTCCAACTCTACGATTCTATGATTCTATGTCCTATCCTCAGGATAGCAAAATAGCTTAGTTACTCACCGATAACGGTGTTTCTCGGAACCCATGACAGCACCACGGAGAGAGGGGGTCCGCCCATCAAGGACAGGAACCTACAGACAAAAGAGCGGCACCTCTCCTCCGCCCCCAGTTGGTTACAGAGCATCAGAGGGTCTCCCAGTTAATTAACAACAAAAGTATATACATAACATTATAATTTGTATACTTATAGAGAAGCCTCGTGTCTAAGAACACACTCTACACACATTAAATCGTGCTCACCGCACACGTGAAAAAAGGGGGGGAATTAAGCGGGTGCTGTCATGGGTTCCGAGAAACACCGTTATCGGTGAGTAACTAAGCTATTCTCCCTCACCCATGACAGTACCACGGAGAGAATTTCAGAGATTGGTAGCTTAGGGAGGGACCACTCCTGCTGCCGTGGTTCACCCGTCAAGGACAGGAACCCAACTGGGGGCGGAGGAGAGGTGCCGCTCTTTTGTCTGTAGGTTCCTGTCCTTGATGGGCGGACCCCCTCTCTCCGTGGTGCTGTCATGGGTGAGGGAGAAAAAAAAATGGAGACAAAGACTAAGCTAATGATGGTATGCACATGCCAATAGACAATAAAAAAACCTTTATTTCATATAGAATACAATAAGCTAAAAACATTTAAAATACAAACAAAGAACCAATGACCCAGACACCCCCAAAAAACAGGTAATGAAAATTTGTAAATCCTAACTGCCCTAAAGCAGGGGTCCCCAACCACTGGTCCGCGGCCCAGCACCGGGCAGTTGCAGTGCCCTTGGGGAGCCAGCGGCGGTGCAGCAGCTGATACTCACCTAGCGGTCCCTGTCGGGGCGGCGGCTTCATCCAGTGCTGAGCGGTCAAGTGTACCGCTCATTTAAGGTCATGAATATGGACGCCACTCATCTCCCATAGGCGTGGCGTCCATATTCATAGACCTTAATGAGCGGTAGCATGTGACCGCTCCGCAAAGGAGCTGAAGTGCCGCGAGATGCAGGGAGGGAAGTTCAACGATGTGAGGGTAAGTATGATGGGGGAGCCGAGCGGAGCCATATATACAAGGGAGGGAGAGTGGGAGCGGAGCCATATATAAAAGGGAGGGAGAGTGGGAGCGGAGCCATAAATACAAGGGAGGGAGAGTGGAAGCAGAGCCATATATACAAGGGAGGGTGGGAGCGGAGCCATGCACACAGTATGGGACAGGGGAGCCATGCATACAGGATGGGAGGGCGGGAGCAGAGCCATGTATACAGGATGGGAGAGTGGGAGCAGAGACATATATACAGGATGGGAGAGTGGGAGCAGAGCCATGTATACAGGATGGGAGAGTGGGAGCAGAGCCATGCATACAGGATGGAAGAGTGGGAGCAGAGCCATGCATACAGGATGGGAGAATGGGAGCAGAGCTATGTATACAGGATGGGAGAGTGGGAGCAGAGCCATGCATACAGGATGGGAGAATGGGAGCAGAGCTATGTATACAGGATGGGAGAGTGGGAGCAGAGCCATGTATACAGGATGGGAGAGTGGGAGCAGAGCCATGCATACAGGATGGAAGAGTGGGAGCAGAGCCATGTATACAGGATGGGAGAGTGGGAGCAGAGCCATGTATACAGGATGGGAGAGTGGGAGCAGAGCCATGTATACAGGATGGGAGAGTGGGAGCAGAGCCATGTATACAGGATGGGAGAGTGGGAGCAGAGCCATGTATACAGGATGGGAGAGTGGGAGCAGAGCCATGTATACAGGATGGGAGAGTGGGAGCGAAGCCATGTATACAGGATGGGAGAGTGGGAGCGAAGCCATGTATACAGGATGGGAGAGTGGGAGCGGAGCCATGTATACAGGATGGAAGAGTGGGAGCAGAGCCATGCATACAGGATGGGAGAATGGGAGCAGAGCCATGTATACAGGATGGGAGAGTGGAAGCAGAGCCATGTATACAGGATGGGAGAGTGGGAGCAGAGCCATGTATACAGGATGGGAGAGTGGGAGCAGAGCCATGTATACAGGATGGGAGAGTGGGAGCAGAGCCATGTATAAAGGATGGGAGAGTGGGAGCAGAGCCATGTATACAGGATGGGAGAGTGGGAGCAGAGCCATGTATACAGGATGGGAGAGTGGGAGCAGAGCCATGTATACAGGATGGGAGAGTGGGAGCAGAGCCATGTATACAGGATGGGAGAGTGGGAGCAGAGCCATGTATACAGGATGGGAGAGTGGGAGCAGAGCCATGTATACAGGATGGGAGGGAGGGAGCGGAGCCATGTATACAGGATGGGAGGGAGGGAGCGGAGCCATGTGTACAGGATGGGAGAGTTGATGCAGAGCCATGTATACAGGATGGGAGAGTGGGAGCAGAGTCATGTATACAGGATGGGAGGGAGGGAGCGGAGCCATGTATACAGGATGGAAGGGTGGGAGCGGAGCCATGTGTACAGGATGGGAGAGTGGGAGCAGAGCCATGTATACAGGATGGGAGAGTGGGAGCAGAGCCATGTATACAGGATGAGAGGGAGGGAGCGGAGCCATGTATACAATGATGGGAGAATGGGAGCAGAGCCATGTATACAGGATGGGAGGGAGGGAGCGGAGCCATGTATACAGGATGGGAGAGTGGGAGCAGAGCCATGTATACAGGATGGGAGGGAGCGGAGCCATGTATACAGGATGGGAGGGAGGGAGCGGAGCCATGTATACAATGATGGGAGAATGGGAGCAGAGCCATGTATACAGGATGGGAGGGAGGGAGCGGAGCCATGTATACAGGATGGGAAAGTGGGAGCAGAGCCATGTATACAGGATGGGAGAGTGGAAGCGGAGCCATGTGTACAGGATGGGAGCAGAGCCATGTATACAGGATGGGAGAGTGGAAGCAGAGCCATGTATACAGGATGGGAGAGTGGGAGCAGAGCCATGTATACAGGATGGGAGCAGAGCCATGTATACAGGATGGGAGAGTGGAAGCAGAGCCATGTATACAGGATGGGAGAGTGGGAGCAGAGCCATGTATACAGGATGGGAGAGTGGAAGCGGAGCCATGTGTACAGGATGGGAGAGTGGGAGCGGAGCCATGTATACAGGATGGGAGAGTGGAAGCGGAGCCATGTGTACAGGATGGGAGAGTGGGAGCGGAGCCATGTATACAGGATGGGAGGATGGGAGCAGAGCCATGTATACAAGGATGGGACAGGGGAGCCATGCATACAACAGGGGGAGCCACATAGAGCTGGACAGGACGGGGGGAACCACACATACCTTTTCTGATGATAAGAAAAATTGTAGTGGAGTACTGTACATGCTGATTATTTTCTAAAGTGCTCAATGCTCCATTTCCTTGTAGGTTCCAATCATCATTAGCAGTGATGGTCATCAGTAGAAGTAGCCCGATTCTCCCACTGAAACAGAGAAACAAGCCAGGTGCTCCCACTCATTCAAAACCTATGGTGAGTTGAGTCACATTATAAATGTTATAATTAAACGATAAGTATGCACTGCTAAACTACAACCGCGTCCATAGCCCCGCCCCCTTATGACCAAATCCCCGCCCCTGTCACACCTCCATCCCCGCCCTGCCGGGCCATGGAAGAATGGTCTTGCTTGAAGCCGATCTCTGGTGCAAAAAAGGTGGGGGACCACTGCCCTAAAGCATGTGGAACTAACCACAGAATGAAATTGCCTAGTGTAAAAGACGCCCAAGAATGGTTATACCATGGCTGAAATTGCAAAGTTGCAGTGGATGCATAATGAGCAAATTAGAACCACCTGACACAGGTCAGAGCAGCAAGAGTCCCAAAGGGGTTGAAGAAAGGGGGTGGTAGGCAGGCCCCACGCGTATCGCTGCTGCGACTAGCGACTTCGTCAGGGGAAGCGAGTCCAATATTGAAAAGAGTAGGTTTAAATACCTGTACCAGTGATCAGCGATGCACAGCAAAGACACCTGGAACTCGTGGACGCACCAGCGTTACAGCTGTATCGCTGGAAGTAATAATCAGACATCCTAACAGCAGCACATGCGCACTGTATGACACTGGTCAGAAAGTTTATCATGGTGGCCATAGTAACGGCCGCACGTGCGCATATCATGCCACAGACTGCAAACAAGGCTGCCTGCAAAACCAAAGGAAAAAACAATGGGTGTATATAGCCTAATGAAAATAAATAAGTAAAAAAGCAAGTGCATTAAATAACATAGGGTACTTGGTAAACACTATTTTGATCAAAAAAAGTATAAAGCTGTCCGCCACGGCAAGGTGTACCCATTTGAGACAGCAACTACACTAACGGTTAAAACCTACCTAGTGTGAATAGTGGCAGAGTCTCTGGGTCCCAAACGGACACCCAGCTTCAGAGGGTCTAAGTGAACTACACAGCTCAGTAGAAAGGAGGCCATACCCTATTTGTACTGAATACAAAAATGCTGAAGAAAAACCAAAAAAACTGAACTGGAGTAAACTTGAATGACATGCATGATGTAAAAGCATGTGCACACTGGCCATAAAAGCAAGCAAAACCAAAGGAAAAAACAATGTGTGAATATACCCTAATGAAAATAAATAAGCAAAAAAGCAAGTGCATTAAATAACACAGGGTACTTGGTAAACACTATTTTGATCAAAAAAGTAAAGGTTTTAACCGTTAGTGTAGTTACTGTCTCAAATGGGTACACCTTGCCGTGGTGGGACAGCTTTATACTTTTTTGATCAAAAAAGTGTTTGCCAAGTACCCTATGTTATTTAATGCACTTGCTTTTTTACTTATTTATTTTCATTAGGCTATATACACACATTGTTTTTTCCTTTGGTTTTGCTTGCTTTTATGGCCAGTGTGAACATGCTTTTACATCATGCATGTCATTCAAGTCTACTCCAAACAAGGCTGCCTCCAAAGACAAAAATATGGACAGACGCAGAAGTTTATTTGTAGTGGTCCAGGTAACGGCCATGAGAAAAAAAAAAAAGTTTATATAAATGTAGGAGGCCGGAATCACTGCTATGCTGTCACCGTCGCAATAGCACATGCGCGCTACGTATCAATGGCCCAAAGATAGTATCAGCCATGCTTACACTGGTCAGAGATTTTACTGTGGCGGTAATAATGGTGGCCGTGCGTGCGCACAAAATGCCACAGGCGGCAATCCATGACCCAAAGGTAGTGACAGCCGTGCATAGACTAGTCAGAGCGTTAGCTGTAGCGGTCATAGCAACGGCCGCACAAAAAGTCACAAGCGGCAAGCAGGGCTGCCCCCAGAGCAAAAATCCAGAAATGCTCAGAAATCTGTGCATGATGGCCCAAGTGATGGCCATAATAACGGCCTCAGGTGCGCATGAAAAAATAATAAGACACCAGGGTCGCAGCTATGTCATCAAGATGGTAATAAGTTGAGCATTGTGATACCGCAAGTACCGGGTATCGGCCGATATAGTTCCGATACTTTTAGCATATCGAATACCGGAATCGGAAGTTCCCATAATGCTATGAGCCAGTTTGATTTGATTCAGCCAATGACAATCCTCAGAAGTGTGGGCACATCCTGTTAGGCATGTAGGCATGTTAACTAATGGCATGGCTGTGATTGGCTGCTGAAATGATGTCATGATGCACTATAAAAGCCGCCGCCATTTCTGGTCACTCTGCTGTGAATGCCGTTAGGGACAGGCTGCTGTTCAAGACTGTGAGGGACAGTTAGAGATAGCGATTTTCATAATCATAGTGTGCTTTACCCCAGGCTACATAATCCACCACTGTAGCTTTCTTTCGCCCTGCAGCAGTGTTCACAGCTGTCTGCAAGGACTGTGTGAGTGCAGCTCACGCTGAGTAGTGTGTCCTGCAGCCACGTCTGGTTGTAGGCCGCTCAGCGTGTGTCACTGCCTCATACATATTTTCCTTTTTTTGCTGCTCATTTTTTCATTCTCCTATTAGTGTGCACTGTGCATCCATCCGTATCCATATACGTTGGTTGCAAACACTATAGGAGTAGACAGCGGAGCCTCTCTGCAGCCTTTCAGTGCTAGTGCCCAGTTTGCTGCACTGTTCACGGCTGTCTGAGAGGTCTCTGTGTGTGAGTGCAGCTCACGCTGAGTAGTGTGTCCTTCAGCTACGTCTGGTTGTAGGCTGCTCAGCGTGCGTCACTGCCTCACACATATTTTTCTTTTCTTGCATCTCATTTTTTTTATTCTCCTATTAGTGTGAATCCATCCGTATCATCTACATTGGTTGGTTGCAAACACTATATAGGAGTAGATAGAGGAGCCTTTTTTCTGGCTTGTGCCCTTCAGCTGCAGCCAGATTAGTATTACCCTAATTTTTGGAGCCTCATCTTTTGCATTGTAGGTTACCCTCCTG
This sequence comes from Dendrobates tinctorius, assembly GCF_039654945.1. Taxonomy (NCBI): domain Eukaryota; kingdom Metazoa; phylum Chordata; class Amphibia; order Anura; family Dendrobatidae; genus Dendrobates; species Dendrobates tinctorius. The sequence goes on along the minus strand of NW_027361869.1, from coordinate 7,480,606 downwards.
CATTGTAATAGCTCCAAAAAGTTTGTGATACTATCGCAAACAAATCTTTGGTCACATCCTTTTAGTATTTAAAAAAAAATCAAAAACAAAATAAAGTTCACCAAACACTCCATTTGATAGTTGTGTAGGCCACATTAGCTCCACACACACACTTCATAAAATTAGTGTTTCTTATACCTGTTACCAGCTGTTCAGGAATAAGCACACTAAGGCCCCCCTTTGTACTTTTCTGCCTATCTTTGTCAGTCTACCAAGATGAAGAAGGCAGGGAGTAAGGCACGTGGGCGTGGAGTTTCAGCAGGGAGAGGACGTGGGGATTCTGCAGGGAGAGGACGTGGGGATTCTGCAGGGAGAGGACGTGGGGATTCTGTGCCTGCTGCGGACACCAGTGAGTCAGCATCCCCAGTTTTAGCAGGCAACAGTACTTTATGCGCAGCTTTGCAGGATCTCGCCGTACCCCACTGCTGCGGGAGGAACAAATTGAAGCCATTGTCGGATGAATGGCAGCTAACACATCGACTTCAATGACTTCCATGTCCTCTCAGGGCCAGAGCACTGAACAGCAACCATATGTCTCTTCACCACCTGCAAAAGTGCCCAGGCAGTCAGAGAGCCCTGGACAGGAGCCATCACAGTCTCTACTTCTGTTCTCTGAATCTGTTGGCTTGGAAAGAGGGGGCCAGCCAAGCAGCATTCAAGAATGTGAAGAAGAGGGAGTATGCAGTGATGCGCAGCTTCTTTGTCCCTCTGAATCTGAAGAGGTGGGTGGGCCAGTGCCTATGGTTAGCACACCTCAGTACGCATCAGATGATGACGAGACTCAGGTGCCACTTTCTGGTGCGTAGGGTGCTGGCGAGACAACCCAGGAGAAGCAGGTGTTTGAAGAGGGGAGTGTAGATGATGAGGTCCTTGACCCATCATGGCGTGAGGAACAGGAAGGTGGTGGGAGCAGCTCTGAGGAAGAGATTCCCCGAACGGCCAAAACGGGAGGGAGAGGGAGGGGGCAGACTTGTTTGCCTGTAGCCTCCACTTTGGCACCTGTTAGGAGCATTCCTCTTTCAAAAGCCAAAACGGGCGCTCCCAAGACTTGCAGTGTGTGGTCCTTTTTTGACAGTGTCAGATGACATTTGCTTTGTCAAATGCAAGCTGTGTCATCAGAAAGTCAAGAGGGAAAAATGTCAGCAACCTCAATACCACAAATATGTGGAAACATGTGCGGACCAAGCACGAGGTGGAGTTACACAGACACACTGAAGACGTAGGCCAACGTACAGCACCACCTACCACCTCTTCAGCTCATGTTGAGGCCTCTTCCTCCAGCTCACACACAGCTGGTTCGGCTTCCTCACAGGATCGCCAAGGAAGAACCTCTGGCACTGTTGTCCGGAGACCCAGTGACATTCCACCCACAGCAACACGTTCCCAGTCATCCTCACACTCCCAGGCCACTCTACAGCCATCGGTAGCACAGGCATGGGATAAAAGGCGGCCATACTCGGCAAACCATCCCCGAGCACAGGCTCTGAATGCTGGCATTGCCAAACTACTGGCCCTTGAAATGCTCTCATTCAGGCTGGTGGAGACTGACACATTCCGGAACTTCATGGCATTGGCAGTCCCACAATACACCGTGCCCAGCCGCTTTTATTTCAGCAGGCAAGCCGTCCCTGCCCTGCAAAAACATGTGGAGGGAAAACTAAAACATGCGCTACTAAACGCCGTCAGTAGCAAGGTCCACCTGACCACCGATGCGTGGACCAGTAACCATGGACAGGGACGATACCTTTCCCTCACTGCCCATTGGGTCAATGTTGTGGAGCCGGGTACAGATCTGGAGAGTGGCGCTGTACGTGTTCTGCCAACTCCATGGATTGCAGGAATCCAGTCTGTACACTGACTCCTTCTCCTACTCAAGTTCCTCAGAAACAGCGCTGCAGGAGCCTGTTAAGACCGATATGAGCACAGCCGTGGCCAAACGTCAACAGGCCATACTCAAACTAATTTCTTTGGGGAATAGAAGCCACACAGAGCGGGAGCTCTGGAATGCCATCAAGCAGGAGAGCGACGTGTGGTTTGTGCCAGCGAGTCTCCAGCCGGGCTTGGTAGTGTGTGACAATGGCCGAAATCTGGTGGCAGCTCTGGGCCTAGGCAACCTCACTCACATCCCATGTCTGGCACATGTGCTGAACTGGTCGTGCAGAGCTTTCCGAAGGACTATCCAGATCTTGATGCACTGCTGCACAAGGTCCGCATAGAGTGCGCTCACTTGCGGCGTTCCAGCACGGCAAGATCGCGCCTTGCTGCTCTGCAGCACTGATTACGCCTTCTGGAACATCGCATCATATGTGACCTACCCACCAGGTGGAATTCAACGTTACATATGTTGGAACTGTTGTGTGAGCAGCAGGCAGCAGTCATGGAGTACCAGCTGCATCAGGCGCAAACAAGTCACACTGTGCGCCGGTCACACTTCAGCACCACTGAGTGGGCCTCTATGAAGGACATCTGCCACGTTTTGCGTGCCTTCGATGATTCCACGCGGATGGCGAGTGCAGATGATGCACTAGTCAGCATGACTGGCCCCCTTTTTCTGCCTGCTTCAAAAAACACTGCAAGCACTAAGGGAGGAGGTTTTAGAAGAGGTGGAGGATGAGGAGTCACAAATGCCATCTGCTTCTGGACAGTCTGCGCTACGTGGTTCCTCACAAAGGCCTAGGCAGGGGACACTTTGTGAGGAGGATGAGGACGAGTCAATGGAGGAGGAAGACATCTCTCCAGAGGAGGGAGGTACACAATGCTCTAGTCAGTATGTACAGCGAGGGTGGGGTGATGCAGAGCAGGCAGAGATGACAACGCAAGAAGGGGACAGCATTTCTTTGGCAGTTGGGAGTCTGCAGCACATGGTTGATTTCATGCTGCAGTGCCTGAGAAACGACCGCCGCATCGCCCACATTCTCAACACGACTGATTATTGGGTGTACACCCTCCTAGATCCTCGCTACCGGGGCAACTTACAAAGCCTCATACCACCGTTGAAAGGGGAGCGTAAACTGCGGGAGTACCAAGACACACTGGTGCAGTCCATCATGTTCTCCATTCCAACCGACAGCAGTGCTGCTAGTGCTTTACAAAGCAGCTCTGTGCATCGAGGCAGTGGAGGAAGCTCTGCACAAAGAGGGAGCAGAGGCAGCGTCTCAGCACAAGGCAAGACCACAATGGCCCAAATGTGGCAAAGTTTTGTGTGTCCGCCACAAATGTCTACAAATGTTTACACCATCACAGACGGCTCCAATCAGCAGGAGGCAACGTTTCGTCAGATGGCGACAGACTACATGTCTTGCCCTGTCAGTGTACTCCCAGATGGCTCTTCCCCCTTCAAGTTTTGGGTCTCAAAGATGGATACATGGCCAGAGCTTAGCCAGGAGGCATTGGAAGTGCTGGCTTGCCCTGCTGCCAGTGTATTATCGGAACGCGTCTTCAGTGCCGCAGGTGGTGTACTAACAGACCGTCGCAAGCGACTATCCTCCGATAACGTTGACCGGCTTACCTTTCTGAAAATGAACAAGGCCTGGATCTCGCTAGAATTTGCCAGTCCTCTACCAGAATAAATAATTGGTTGGCAAGAGTATCCAGGTCTCCTGTTGTGTTCATGTTTCTACCACCTGAACTGTAATCCCTGGGCTTTAACACAGCCAGTTGTCGCTCAGAAGTGCCGTCTGCACAGAGAAAAACACTAGCTCCTGTGTTAGTGGGGTTCAATAACGCCATCTGCTCCCCTGCTGTGTGGACGGCAAAGTCTCCTGCTCCCTCCACAATTGAACTACTACTGATTTTTAACCGTGCTCCACTTAGGCCTCTGGCTCCACTGTCTCTAGTATTTCCCCTGGCCTCCAACCCCGCCGGTTGCTGCTCTGAAGTGGCGTCTGCACAATCCACACTTGTTCCTGTGTTACTGGGGCTCAGTCACGTCAGTTGATCCCCTGATGTGTGTCCGGCAATGTCTCCTGCTCTGTCCACACTCCCATTACTAGTAATGGCAATGTCTCCTGCTGCCTCCACATTCAAAAACCATCAGGCCTCTGCCTGCTCCATGCTTGATCCCGGGCTCCAACAACGCCAGTTGGTGTTCAGAAGTGCCGTCTTCACAGAGAAAAACACACTAGCTCCTGTGTTAGTAGGGTTCAGTAACGCCAGCTGCTCCCTTGCTGTGTGGACGACAAAGTCTCCTGCTGCCTCCAAAATCACACTACATCTTATTTTCTACTTGCTCCAAGTTGGCCTCAGCCTGCTCCTTGATTGATCCTGGGCTTCAACACAGCCAGTTGTTGCTCGGAAGTGCCGTCTACACAGAGAAAAACACATGCTCCAGTGTTAATGGGGTTCAGTAACGCCAGCTGCTCCCTTGCTGTGTGGACGACAAAGTCTCCTGCTGCCTCCAAAATCACACTACATCTTATTTTCTACATGCTTCAAGTAGGCCTCAGCCTGCTCCATGATTGATCCTGGGCTTCAACACAGCCAGTTGTTGCTTGGAAGTGCCGTCCGCACAGAGTGAAACACTAGCTCCTGTGTCAGTGGAGTTCAGTAACGCCAGCTGCTCCCCTGCTGTGTGGATGGCAAAGTCTCCTGCTGCTTACACAGTCACACTACTACTGATTTTTAACCGTGCTCCACTTATGCCTCTGGCTCCACTGTCTCTAGTATTACCTCTGGCCTCCAACCCTGCCAGTTGCTGCTCTGAAGTGGCGTCTGCACAATCCACACTTGTTCCTGTGTTACTGGGGCTCAGTCACGTCAGTTGATCCCTGATGTGTGTCCGGCAATGTCTCCTGCTCTGTCCACATTCCCATTACTAGTAGTGGAGCACGGTTACAATCAGTAGTAGTGTACAACCGATATAAAACTTGCTTCAAGTAGGCCTCAGCCTGCTCCATGATTGATCCTGGGCTTAAACACAGCCAGTTGTTCCTCGGAAGTGCCGTCTGCACAGAGAAAAACACATGCTCCAGTGTTAGTGGGGTTCGGTAACGCCAGCTGCTCCCCTGCTGTGTGGACGACAAAGTCTCCTGCTGCCTCCAAAATCACACTACATCTTATTTACTACTCGCTCCAACTAGGCCTCAGCCTGCTGCATGATTGACCCTGGGCTCCAACATCGCCTGATGCTGCTCAGAAGTGTCTTTGGCATGGGTACTCCCTCCTGCCCAGCCTGGTTCCAGCATGCCTGCTGTTTCCGGGTAGTGTCAACGTCACTTTGCCACCAATACATAGTCCTGTCGTGTTGCGGTGGGGTTTGCCGAGTATATGGTGCCTGCCGTTTAGGTGCTTCCTATGTGGGCTGCGGGTTCTGGTAATAAAGGCTAGTTCCGTAGTGCCAATGGGACAAGCACCTCCTGTTGGACTGTGGGTTTCGGTAACTGCGGCCTGCTCGCGGCCTTGCAACTTTGTTTATTCTGGGTACCTTGTGCTACCCATCCGTGTTCCGGCACCGTTAGCTGGTTCTCGGCAGTGCCTTTGGCCTAGGTGCCTCCTTCTCGGTATCCGAGTTCCAGCAACGTCAGCTGGTCCTTGGTAGTGCTTTGTAGCACAGGTACCTCCTGCTTATTAACCGTGTTCCAGCACCGTCAGCTGGTCCACGGTTGTGCCATTGGCTCTTGTTCCTTCAGCTGCCACTCTGGGTTCCAGCACCGTCAGCTGGTTCTCGCTAGTTTTATTGACTCTTGTAGCTTCTGCTACCCATCCGGGTTCCAGCACCGTCAGCTGGTTCTCGGCAGTGTCTTTGGCACGGGTACTCCCTTCTGCCCAGCCTTGTTCCAGCATGCCTGCTGTTTCCGGGTAGTGTCAACGTCACTTGAGCCACCAATACGTTGTCCTGTCGTGTTGCGGTCGGGTTAGCTGAGTCTATGATGCCTGCCGTTTAGGTGCTTCCTATGTGGGCTGTGCGGGTTCTGGTAATAAAGGCTGGTTCCGTAGTGCCAATAGGACAAGCACCCCCTGTTGGACTGTGGGTTTCGGTAACTGTGGCCTGCTCGCGGCCTTGCAACTTTGTTTATTATGGGTACCTTGTGCTACCCATCCAGGTTCCAGCACCATCATCTGGTTCTCGGCAGTGCCATTGGCCTAGGTGCCTCCTTCTCCGTATCAGAGTTCTAGCAACGTCAGCTGGTCCTTGGTAGTGCTTTGTAGCACAGGTACCTCCAGCTTAGTAACCGTGTTCCAGCACCGTCAGCTGGTCCACGGTTGTGCCATTGGCTCTTGTTCATTCTGCTGCCCCTCCGGGTTCCACCACCGTCACCTGGTCCTCGCTAGTTTAATTTGCTCTTGCAGCTTCTGCTACCCATCCGGGTTCCAGCACCGTCAGCTGGTTCTCGGCAGTGCCTTTGGCCTAGGTGCCTCCTTCTCGGTATCCGAGTTCCAGCTATGTCAGCTGGTCCTTGGTAGCGCTTTGTAGCACAGGTACCTCCAGTTTAGTAACCGTGTTCCAGCACCGTCAGCTGGTCCACGGTTGTGCCATTGGCTCTTGTTCATTCTGCTGCCCCTCCGGGTTCCACCACCGTCACCTGGTCCTCGCTAGTTTAATTTGCTCTTGCAGCTTCTGCTACCCATCCGGGTTCCAGCACCGTCAGCTGGTTCTCGGCAGTGCCTTTGGCCTAGGTGCCTCCTTCTCGGTATCCGAGTTCCAGCTATGTCAGCTGGTCCTTGGTAGCGCTTTGTAGCACAGGTACCTCCTGCTTAGTAACCGTGTTCCAGCACTGTCAGCTGGTCCACGGTTGTGCCATTGGCTCTTGTTCCTTCTGCTGCCCCTCCGGGTTCCAGCACCGTCAGCTGGTCCTCGCTAGTTCCATTGGCTCTTGTTCCTTCTGCTACCCATCCGGGTTCCAGTACCGTCAGCTGGTTCTTGGCAGTTACTCAGCCTTCTTGTACCTTCTGCTACATTTCCAAGTTCAAGCTTGTGGAAATGGTTTTTGGTTCTCACTCTGGATATCCCTGACAATGACCCTGAAGACGACGACCCTGAAGACCACACCGAAGACGAACAAAAAGATGACCCTGAAGAAGATGACCAAGAGGACAAAGAACATGAAGACAACCACCAAGATGCAGAACAACAAGAGTCAGAAGACGAAGAAGCAGAAGAACCAAAAGCAGAAGAACATTAAGCATAAGACTAAAAATCAGAGCAAAAAATATTATCTAAATTATAAGCAGAAGAAGACTAAGCAGTGTATGGGGGTGAGTCCATTCCTCCTCGTGGTGCCCCTGGAAAATGCCTGCTGCTGCAGGCCAAACTGAACGCGGACAAATCCTGTTGTAAATCTTTTGTGACAGGCAGAACGGAAGGTGTAATCTTCAAACTTTTATAGATAACAACTACAGGAATGCCTGACACAAATAAGAATATGATGAAGAAGAATAGGAAGAAGACGAAGAAGTAGAATATGAAGAAGAATAATCGCTGAATAAGAAGATGAATAATGTACAAAAAATGAATAATAGGAAGAAGGTGAAGAAGAAGAAGAAGATGAATAAGGTGAAGAAGAAGTTGATGAAAAAGATGCTGCTACTGAGGATCATGAAGGAGAAAGTGTGGGAGAAGTAAAAAAGAAGGTGAAGAGTATGGAAGTAGTGAAACATACATATCTGACAAAATATAAAAGAGGTTAACATAGTCAATATCTTTGTAACTCCGAACATCTTGAAAAAAAAAATAATTCCTGCTATTCCATTTGATTGGGCTAAACCTCTATGCCTTTAATGTCTCCTACACCTCCCACAATACATTCTACATTATTATTAGTTGTTTTTCTTCATGTAGAATTAACCTACAAGGAAAGAAAGGTTTTTTTTAATTCCGATATTTCTGTTCCATTGACTTGAATGGGACTTCTGGGATCCGTATCGGCGATACCCGATACTTTTTTGATATCGGCCGATCCAATCCAATCCGATATTTTTCAATACCGGGTGGTATCGCTCAACACTAGTCATAATGCACATTATGCATAGATAACCCAGGAGTTTGTTGAAGGAGGCATAATAGCCATGCATGCATACAAAGCGCCACCAGGGGCAGTTAAGCCACCTTCAACAGAAATCTGCAGCTGTGTGCAGAGAGTCTAACAGCGGCCACATTCTCGACCACACATGCACATATGAAGCCGCATAAAATGAAACACAATTATATGGTCATAACCAAAAATTGCTTGGCGGTGACCAAAGTCACAGCACAAAATGAACATAAAGTGGCATGTGCAGACAATAAGGCTGCCCCCAACATATGAATGTCACACATGTATTTTATATCCGCCTCAAAAAAAAAAAAAAAATCTGGATATAAAATCATGACAAAGTGCATTTGTTCACCCATACTCACTAATATGCATAATGATCACCACTTATGAAGTGCTTAATGGATAATATATGAAAGGGCAGCGTTTGTGCACGCGCTGGTACCAGCAGTAAGCAAGGGAATAGATATGAACAATGCAAGACCCTTTTATTTTTACATTTTGCATGATGTGAGCAAATACCAAAAGAAATATAGTAAGATGAATAAATCCAAAAGAAAAAATAATAAATAAACCCACAATCTCAAAAGGGGGGCAACAAGTCCTACTAAGATATCCCTGTAATGCATAGGTAACCAACCATTCCTAATACCCCTATAATCCTGTTATATTACAAGCAAAGATATATCAAGGTGCATAAACATAAAAAAAAAAAATCAGACGATGGGTGAATAACCTGGAAGTGAACAGCCGGTGAAAGATTAGTATTCAAGAAAATTGTTAAACTAATGAATCGGATAATTTAACTAAATATATATACACACACACACACATCTATCTGTCCAGGGTTGAAAGTCCATAAAATGCTAGGATTAATCCGGCCAAGAAATTCACCAGGAACCGAACCAATTCCAAATCATGTGAATGTGGCCGCTGTTAGACTCTGCACACAGCTGCAGATTTCTGTTGAAGGTGGCTTGACTGCCCCTGGTGGCACTTTGTATGCATGCATGGCTATTATGCCTCCTTCCAACAAACTCCTGGGTTATCTATGCATAATGTGCATGATGACTGATTACCATCTTGATGATATAGCTGCACAGATTTCTGAGCATTTCTGGATTTTTGCTCTGGGGGCAGCCCTGCTTGCCGCTTGCCTTTTTGTGCGGCCGTTGCTATGACCGCTACAGCAAACGCTCTGACCAGTCTATGCACGGCTGTCACTACCTTTGGGTCATGGATTGCCGCCTGTGGCATTGTGTGCACGCACGGCCGCCATTATTACTGCCACAGTAAAATCTCTGACCAGTGTAAGCATGGCTGATACTAGCTTTGGGCCATTAATACGTAGCGCGCATGCGCTATTGCGACGGTGACAGCATGGCCGTCATTCCGGCCTCCTACATTTATATAAACTTTTTTTTTTTCTCATGGCCGTTACCTAGACCACTACAAATAAACTTCTGCGTCTGTCCATATTTTTGTGTTTTGCAGGCAGCCTTGTTTGCAGTCTGTGGCATGATACGCGCACGTGCGGCCGTTACTATGGCCACCATGATAAACTTTCTGACCAGTGTCATACAGTGCGCATGTGCTGCTGTTAGGATGTCTGATTATTACTTCCAGCGATACAGCTGTAACGCTGGTGTGTCCACGAGTTCCAGTGTCTTTGCTGTGCATCGCTCCGCCTCTCTGATCACTGGTACAGGTATTTAAACCTACTCTTTTATACGCGTGGGGCCTGCCTACCACCCCCTTTCTTTAACCCCTTTGGGACTCTTGCTGCTCTGACCTGTGTCAGGTGGTTCTAATTTGCTCATTATGCATCCACTGCAACTTTGCAATTTCAGCCATGGTATAACCATTCTTGGGCGTCTTTTACACTAGGCAATTTCATTCTGTGGTTAGTTCCACATGCTTTAGGGCAGTTAGGATTTACAATTTTTCTTACATTATATGCTTGATATCAAGTCTGTCTTTCTGCCTTATCTTTGCCTGCAATGTACATGGCTGTCTTGCTATATAGAATTGCATGATATGTACCTGCTTATGGGAGGCTATGAATAGTCCAATATGGGCCACATCTTAGGTTCATATTACCTGTTTTTTGGGGGTGTCTGGGTCATTGGTTCTTTGTTTGTATTTTAAATGTTTTTAGCTTATTGTATCCAATATGAAATAAAGGTTTTTTTTTATTGTCTATTGGGATGTGCATACCATCATTAGCCTAGTCTTTGTCTCCATTTTTTTTTTGCTTCTCTGCTCACAGGCTAGGTATTGCACGCCACTGGAGATTGAGATATGACAGTAGTGCACCCCTCCTTTTCCATTTCATGTATCTATCCTCAGAATAGACCATCAATAACAAAGCCCTAGAGAAGTCATGGCTGTAACCAGAGCTTTTCCAGCAGCCCTACATGTCCTTCTGGTGATGGATCAGGGCCAGTAGCCCGTCAGTGTATGTTGGATCACACTTATATGCTCCGTTACCTACCTGATCCAGAATATAATTAGTGATGAATTCATTGACAGTCATCAGACTCTGCGACCATTCTGCGTCAGTGTATCTGGATCCCAGCTCTACGGGTACAGTCCGACAACCAGCCACCTTCTGGATATACTCTACACTGTAGGTATAAACACAATAAAAGGGAGCCAGACTTCTCCTGATGCAGCCTACGATCAGGTTTACTATTTTATTCGGTATTATGCAAATACTGCCTGGAAATAAAAGCCTGTGGAGTCCTGCTTTCCCCACCCACGCAGAATGATTGACAGCTCTACCTGTATACAGTCAACCCGTGTGGCCAGGGAAAGCAGGACTCACAGGCTCATTCTGCTGAACCATTTTCTGAGACCCGTAAGTGTTTCATTTTTCTTTGCGTGACAAGCTGTAGTTACCGTATATGCTCGCGTATAAGCTGAGATTTTCAGCCCATTTTTTGGGGGGCTGAAAGTCCCCCACTCGGCTTATACGCAAGTCATAAACCGGGTTTGCGGCGAAGGAAAAGCGGGGGTGCCAGATCATACTTACCCCCCGGCGTGTCTCTGCAGCCCCCTGCTTCTCCCGGTCTCAGGCTCCTTCAGCGGTCACGTGGTACCGCTCATTAAAGACATGAATATGCGCATATTCATGCATTTAATGAGCGGTACCACGTGACTGCTGAAGGGAGGAAGGGAGACCGTGGGAGAACGGGGCTGCAGAGACCGCACCTGGAGGGGGTAAGTATATTCAATATTCACCAGTCCCCGGTCCATCACTGTGCGCTAATCTGTCCTCCGCATCCTCTGGCTGTGATGTTAGGTCAGAGGGCGCGGTGACGTAGTTAGTGTGTGCCGCGCCCTCTGCCTGTACAGTCACTGACAGAGGGACCCGGAAGAGACAGAGCGGGCGCAGCGATGGACCGGGGACAGGTGAATATCGCCAGTGCCAGGGTCCTCAGCCAGAAGCAATACCAGCACCTGTCCCAGCCTGCTCAGGGCCCTGGCACCTGTCCCCCAGCAACAGAGGTGAGTATGTATTTTTTTTTAATTAGCAGCAGCAGCATATGGGGCATAATCTATGGAGCAGCATATGGGGGCATAATCTATGGAGCATCTTATGGGGGCAGCATATGGGGGCATAATCTATGGAGCATCTTATGGGGCCATAACCTTTATGGAGCAGCATTATATGGGGCATATTCTATGAAGCATCTTATGGGGCCATTATTAACCTTTGTGCAGCATTATATGGGGCGTATTTTGTATGGAACATCTTATTGGGCCCATCATGAACTGTATGGAGCATTATATGGAGCTCCTGATTCAATATGGATATTCAAAAAACATGTAACCTACTGATGTCTCTATTAATTTTACTTTTATTGGTATCTTTTTATTTTTGAAATTTACCAGCAGCTGCTGCATTTTCTACCCTAGGCTTATACGCGAGTCAATACGTTTTCCCAGTTTTTTGTGGCAAAATTAGGGGGTTGGCTTATACATGGGTCGGCTTATACCCGAGTATATACGGTACATATTTATCATTATCATTTAGGACATTTTGATCATGTTGCAATGAATTTTTTTTTGTTTTTTTCAGAGGGAGATATGATTACTGAAAAATATAAATTCTGGCTTTCAGATATATTTTATTTTTTTTAGTGGTTCACTGTATAGGTATTTTTTTAACTATAAGACACTTTTTTCCCAAAAATTTTTTTGGGAAAATGGGGGTACGTCTGATAGTCGGAATATACTTACAAATACTAAGAAATTTCCCCTGCTATCATCCTGCCCTAATGTGGATCTCTTTGTGCAGATTGTAGCCAAAGGATTCTTGGAAATTCCACAATATATTTCTAAAGATAATCTATCTATGGAGGAGCGGGGTCGTCAGCGCGTCTTACAAAATCTATCTGATGTTGTTTACAAACCCGCAGACAAGGGGGGAAATGTAGTTTGGCCTAAGACACTATGAGAAGGAGGCCTTTCGACAACTCAACAACAGCATCTGTTACAAAAAAATTGACATTTAACCCCTTGTCTGCTTTCTCTACTAAATTAGTCTGCATTATTAATCGGGCGTGCGAGGTGGGTGCAATAACAAAAGAGCTGGCTATGGCATTGGTTGCACAGGAGCCGACCAACCCGATCTTCTACTTATTACCTAAAATCCATAAAGACGCGCAAACGCCCCCTGGTCGCCCGATTATTTCGGGCAGTGGGAACTACCTTGAACATGTTAATCGATGGATAGACTCCAAGTTACAGCCATTGGTAGAGGGGTTGCCATCTTTTTTGAAAGACACTGGAGTTGCTAAGGCGGGTAGATGGCCTGCAATTGGAGGATGATATGATGCTGGCGACAGGTGACGTAGAGTCCCTGTAGGCTGTACACCAGCTTTGATGAAGAAATACAGCGTGAGCGAAAAATCCCGGTACACCTTCTTTTGAACTTTTCAGGATATGATAGATATATAGATGTATATATGTGATATTAAAATGTGTATATATATTTTGTGGTGAAATTTTGTAATATCTATACTTTTTGCCAATATTAATATACCTTGTCTTATGCTGTTTGGTATGGTGATCAGGTTTTATCTATATTATTAATTATCCTGTTTCGATAGGTGACTAGTTACTTTGATATCATATTTACTAGTTCAGTGTTATTACATTGTGTGGCTAAGTCCATTCCAGGTCCCGTTATGAACGGTTCTTTTAATAAGATGTGCACTGTCTTTTCACAGTATGTATGGAGATGTGTGTCTCCGCGCTCTCATCCTGTACGCGCATGCGGCTCGGTTGCCGCCATGCCCGCTGGCTCTCGACGTCAATTAGTGGACTAGACCCGACCAGGCTCAGCCCACCACGTGACCTCGCCGGTATCCGAGCAACAGAGTGCGTCATTTCCGGGTGGTGAGCGTCACTTCCGGCCGGGCGGCTATGCACGCTACAGCCGTGGGATATATAATGGAGAGACACAGTTTGAATGTCAAGCCCCTTGAGAAAGGAGTCGAAACGCACGTCGGGGCGGACGCGCTGGCCCTGGGACCACGGCACCCTGTACCGCCGACGCCATTAGGTAATGACCACGCAATATGCTATGAATTCCTTAATAGTCATAGGTATGAGGGACTCACAGGGTACTACTACTAGGCTAATTAACCATGTGTGAGTGCATGACACAGGGTATAGGCACTATGCCATGTGTTGTGAGTTCATTTTCTGATCCACCAGTTGTGAGTTCTCCTGCCAGGCTCCCTCTGGTGGTAACAGGAGGTAGTGAGGCTGATTTAATCAGTAGAGATTTGCCACCTGATATTGAGGATGACGATTGGACCTCAGGAATCTCAGACTGGATTTAAGACAGCCGACTCCCTATTCTGGTGCTGGTGATTCCTTCTGGCTTGTCAGGTCTTGTTTTTCAGCTCTGTTCCAGTCATTTAAAGCTAAGTTTTTCTGCTAATGTTCACACTTGATTTTGTTGGTCTATTCAGTTCTTTGTGTGGTCAGCCAGCCCCGGCTGGGGCTGTGCTGAATTTCCACTCTTATTTACCTGTATTTGCCAATTTGCTTTTTGTCCCTTATTAGATTGGCCTCTTTTTGCTCTGTCTCAGAATATTTCAGAGTGCTGATATAGTGGGAGAAGTCTAGTGACTTCAGGGTTAATTTTGCTATCAGAAGTGTTGGACATTATTTTTGTAGGGTTTTTTGCAGTTTGCAGACAGTGTCTTTCCTTTCCTTTCTAGTTAGTTTAGGCCCCATCGTTTGCTCAGCCTATTTTCCTGCCTGTGTTTGTGCTTTCATCTTGTTTCACCGTCAATACATGTGTGGGGGCTGTCTTTCCTTTGGGGTCTGCTCTGGGGCAGTTAGTTTTCCCCTTTTCTTGCTTTAGGGTGATTTAGTCCTCCGGCTGTGACGAGGCGTCTAGATTCATCGTAGGTACGCTCCACGGCTGCTGCTAGTTGTGTGTTTAGGATCAGGGATCTGCAATCTGCATAGTTACCAAACTCTCTGGTTTTCTGTGACTTAGCTTGTTTTTTTTTTTTTTCTCCTCGGTGACCCATTAATAACAGCCATGTGATTAATATCAGGGACATTGAGTATATAGACTTTTTAAAAAAACGGTGCCTAAACTGTGTGCTCTCCTCAAATATAGCCATATATGGGACATACTAATTAGCGTGGTGTGTATAGTAACACTTAGTAATATAATGCGTGCTGAAGTCTTAATAATTATATGTTATAAAATGTATTGTAGTACCCACTATGCCCATTTGTTTCACCTGTGGTGCCTGTTACCCCGGACCTAAGCGTCTTTGAGTGTTTTGAGCGATTCACACTTTACACTGCTCTATCTGTACCAGTAATTGGTAATATGATTTTAATCTTGTATTAATAAAATTGTGTTTTATACATGACTAGTTTGCCCTTTGATCATCTTTCTTTATGCAGTCCTTACAAATACTGTAGTATAGGAGTAACCCCGGCACACTAATAACATGAAAGTAAAGTCTTCTCAACGACAGTCTTTAATTGTTGTGATTTTATTGATTGTGAAAAAAAGGGTGGTGTTACAATCCAAAAAAGGGTGGTGTTACAATCCAACGTTTCAGCTCTACTTCTCGAGCTTTCATCAGGGATATGACTAGATCCTTGGTTTTGAGGTGTGTGTATAAGTGGTATAGGTTTGCCTTTGTAATCCAGCTGCTGGAACGGTACCTATAGTAACCACGATGTGTAGGGTCAGCACGTGACTCCCGTCCTTGTGTCCTAAATCTAGTCAGGTGTGGAGGAGGCCGGCCTCCTCCACACCTGACTAGATTTAGGACACAAGGACGGGAGTCACGTGCTGACCCTACACATCGTGGTTACTATAGGTACCGTTCCAGCAGCTGGATTACAAAGGCAAACCTATACCACTTGTATAAGGTGTGTATACACACCTCAAAACCAAGGATCTAGTCATATCCCTGATGAAAGCTCGAGAAGTAGAGCTGAAACGTTGGATTGTAACAACCCTTTTTTGGATTGTAACACCACCCTTTTTTTCACAATCAATAAAATCACAACAATTAAAGACTGTCGTTGAGAAGACTTTACTTTCATGTTATTAGTGTGCCGGGGTTACTCCTATACTTTAGTCTTGTTTTTTCCCAGAGCACCTAAGTTGGGGTTTGAGCCTGTCATATCTATTTTATACTTACAAATACTGTGGCGGCAGCAGGAGTCGGGCGTTTCTGTGGCGGTCCGAGGCTGATCACATTCTCTTCCCAGGCTGCTGCTGGCTTGTGTAGCAGGTTCAGCGGTGGTGCTATGTGGTGCGGGGGGCTCCACCGGCATTTTGCGAAAGCCTGGAATCCCCGTGTATCCATTGCTGCGATGCGGTGGCCTCCGGGAAAATGGCCGCCAGTGGCGGCACATGCTCAGATTGAGATCTCGGGATGAGATCTGGTTGCTGATATCTCAATTTTAGCCATTTTCCTAGAGGCCACCGCATCGCAGCAATGGAAATGCGGGGCCTCCGGGCTTTCACAAGATGCCGGCAGAGCCCACCGCACCACAGAGAACCAACGCCGAACCTGCCGCGCCAGCCTAGGATGGGATTTCTCGGAGGCCACGCCATCACAGCAATGGATATGCGGGGCCTCCGAGCTTTCCCCAAGATGCCGCCAAAGCCTCGAGCACCACCGCCAAACCTGCCGCACCAGCTTGGGATGAGATTTCCCGGAGGCCACCGCACCTGCCGCACCATCCAGGGATGGAAGTCATATCGCCGGACCACTGTACACCCCCTGTGATCCCGCTCCAGCAAAGCTGCTGATCCCCCAACCCACCCCGGTAAACTGAATTCGGACTGTAGACTAAGACAGATCCCCATTTGGCACATTATTCCTATTTTCCTTCTGAAAATTTGAGGCGAGTCTTATGGTCTGGTGCATCTTATAATACGAAAAATATGGTAATTATATTTTCACAGATCAGTCTTGTGATACCCAATATATATTCATTTTTAAAAACATTTTTTTTTATCTATTCTCACTTCGTTTTTTAGCCCGTTTTAACCTGCAACAATTTTATAGTTTGCACTATATACTTTTCAGCAGGGCTGTGGAGTCGGAGTCGTGCTCATTTTGGTGGAGTCGGAGTCGGTATAAAATGGACCGACTCCTAAAATCTAATATATAAAGCTCAATGAGTGTGTGTGTCTGTATGTCCGGGATTGGGATCTGCTATGTTGTGACGCAAAATTTTAACCCCGCGCGTTCCAATTCACCAAACAATTTTACCCCTATGTACATAATCGGGAAAAATGATAATTACTTACTGGTAATCTGATTTTCCAGAGCCATGACAGCACCGCAGACATGAGAGATGGTATCCCCCCCCCCCCCCAGGAAACAGGAAACCTGTAGCAGAGACATAAGAAGGGGGGGGGGCACCTCTCTTCCTCAGTTTGTTTCAGAGTATGCAAGGGTAACTGCCTTATTAGTTTACATACATGTTATATAACAGTGTCACTAATATTCACCATCTTTTTCCTTTATTATTTATTTATTTCCTTAATATATTTTTTCCACATAGATTTACATATCCAGATGCACCAGAAAATTTAAAATTGTACCACACAACCATCACCAAGATAGGGCAGGAACAATGCGGAGCTGTCATGGCTCTGGAAAATCAAATTACCGGTGAGTAATCATCATTTTTTCCCTTCCCCATGACAGCACCGCAGACATGAGAGGAAAGATAGAATAGACTCCTAGGGTGGGACAACAGCAGACAACACTTTTCTCCCAAAGGCCAGATTTGAGGGCCCTAGGTCTAGTCTATAGTGTCGGAAGTGGATGGTGAGGACCATACTGCTGCTTTACAGATCTGCTCAACCAAAGCATTTGCCCTTTCAGCCCAGGACGTGGCTATGGCTCTCGTAGAGTGAGCTGTTACACCCAGTGGGGGAGTCTGATCTAAAGAAGAATAAGCCAGTGCAAAACCCATACGTAGCCATCGTGCAATTGTTGATTTTGAAACTTTCTTACCCCTGTTTGTCCCCTGAAAGGAGACAAAAAGGGCTGAAGACTGTCGCCATGATTTTGAGGCTTCTATATATTGAAGCAGGCAACGTCTGACATCTAAGCAATGGAAGGTTTTCTCTCCCTGGGATTTGGGGTTTGGACAAAACGAGGGCAAAATTATCTCCTGCTCCCTGTGGAATTTGGAATTTACCTTCGGTAGGAAGGCTGGATCAGTTTTTATGATCACTCTATCATCCAAAAAGGTGGTATATGGTGGATTTACAGATATTGCCTGCAGCTCGCAGACACGACGAGATGAGGTTAGGGCCACCAGGAGTACTGTTTTTAGCGTTAGCACCTTTATTGAGATGGAAGCAATAGGCTCAAATGGAGATGCTGTCAGTGCCCTTAATACTAAATTTAGATCCCAGGGAGATACCTTAGATGTTAATTTTGTGGGCCTGGATGTAAAGGAGGCCCGAATGAATCTATAGATCCATGGGTGATCAGCCAGTTTTTGATCAAACAACGCACCCAGGGCCGATACCTGCACTTGTGCTTGTGGATAGTCCTTTATCCAGTCCTTTCTGGAGGAACTCTAGGATCTCTTTTATTGGTATTTTCTGGGCTGCCCCAGTCCATTGTCGGCCCGTGAACTGCAAGAATTTTTCCCAAATTTTTTGGTATTTACGTGAAGTTACCTCCTTTCTGCTAGCGAGCAGGGTGGTTACTAACGGGACTGAGAACCCTTTTGCTAGAAGGAGTCCCCTCTCAAGTTCCACGCAGTGAGGTGCAGCCTGTGAACCCTGGGGTGTTCTACTAGGCCCTGGTATAGCAGATTCGGGGTATCTGGGAGGATCCATTGGTCCGAGATAGACATGCATCTGAGCCATGTGAACATGCCCTTTTCGGCCAGAAGGGCGCAACCAGGATTATTCAAGCTTTGTCCTGTCTGTTCTTTTTCAAGACTACTGGAATCAATGGAAATGGGGGGGGAATGCATAGGCCAGATGAAATTTCCACCGGTGTAGTAGCGAATCCACCCCCTCTGGTTGCTCTCTTGGATTTAGGGAGTAGAACCTGTCCACTTTTCGATTTTCCCTGGTAGCAGACAGGTCTACTTCTGGTGTGCCCCAGGCAGCACAGATTTCCCCAAATATTTTTTGACTTAGGGACCATTCTCCCTGATGTAGTACATGACGGCTTAAATAGTCGGCCAAATAATTGTCTGCCCCCTTTAAATGTGTACCCAATAAGCCCATGTGAATAATTCCCTGGCCTCTGCCATAAGGGTTGCCGACCTTGTACCCCCTTGTCTGTTTATGTATGCTATGACCGTGTTGTTGTCGGATAATATGGTGACATGTCTCCCTTGCACTTCTCGCTTTACTAGGGGAAGGGCTCGCCTCACAGCCGCCAGTTCTTTTAGATTTGAGGATGCATCCCTCATTCTGGGTTCCCACTGGCCCTGTAGGGTTCGTTTCTCTATGTGTGCCCCCCAACCACTCGGACTTGCGTCCGTGGTCAGTACCACCGAGTTTTGAGTAGTCCAGGGCACTGATCTGTTTAAGTTTTCAGTGCTCAGCCACCATTTTAATTACTCCTGCACTTGAGGTGAGAGAATGATCTCCCGATTTAAATTGGAAGGACCCTTCTCCTGTTCGGATAGGATCTGCCACTGTAGTTCTCTCGTATGGGCTTGTGCCCACCGGACCGCTGGGATTGTTGCTGTTAACGTGCCCAGGACCGACATTGCCTCTCTTACTGATATGGCTCGACCGGATTGTATCCTTGGTATTTTTTGTTGGATAGCCCCAACTTTCCTTTCTGGAAGAATGCACTGCTGTTTTAATGAGTCCAATTGAATTCCAAGGAATTCTTGTGACTGCACTGGAGTTAATTTGGATTTTTTTAGATTGATCATCCAGCCTAACCTGGTTAATATTTCCAGGACCTTTTTAACTGCATTTTTGCAATTTTGCTTGTCGTTTGCTATGACGAGGAAATTGTCTAGATAGGGTACCAACAGGACATTTTCCCTTCTTATAAAGGACGCTACTTCCCCGACGATTTTTGTAAATATACGAGGGGCCACTGATACCCTGAAGGGTAGGCACTGGTACTGTAGATGAGTGGGGACTTTAGCAATCTCTACTACCAATCTTAGATATTGTTGGTGTTCCCCCCCATATTGGGACATGGTAATAGGCGTCGGTAAGATCTATTACTGCCATGTAGCAACCCGGGTCGAGTAGCTTCACTGCTGACCCCATGGTCTCCATTTTGAATTTCTCTGTTCTGATGTATTGATTCAGGGCTTTGAGATTGAATATTGTTCTTAGTGACCCATCTGGTTTTGGCGTGAGGAACAGAGTGCTGTACAATCCTCTCCCTACTTGATAACACGGTACTTTTATTAGTACCTCCTTTTGCATGAGGAGTTGAATCTCCTTTTCTAGCGTGGCCTGATTCTTTTTGGCTACCCGGGTCACTTTTACTCTTTGAGGTGGAAGGCTTAGAAAACTTAGTCATAGGCCCTCGGCTAACAGGTCGGTTACCCACTTTGAGGCGGGCAATGCTACCCATTGATGGACAAAGAACCGAAGCCTTCCCTCAACCGCCCTGGCGTCATTGCTTAGTATCGGGTCTCGGTGTGGTTTTACTAAAGGGGAATCCTTTCTCTTCTCCCCTCCAGGGTCTGCCCCGCGTGGTTCTATCGTCTGGCCGCCCTCGGCTCCCTCTGTTCCCTGCTCCACGAAAGGACGAGCGAGCTTCAGTCCACCGACGCCTAGGGAAGGGGAGTGGAAACCGTTTTTTCTTATCTGACACTTTTTCTAAAATTTCGTCCAATGCTTTCCCAAACAGGTATTGACCCTCACAAGGGACGGCGCAGAGTTTAACCTTTGACTGGAAGTCTGCCGACTAGTTCTTTAACCAAAGTGCTCTGCGGTCTGAATTTGAAAGGGCGCATGCACGGGCGGCACCTCGGACAGAATCTACTGCGGCGTCAGCCAGGAATCCCGCTGCCTTCTGTAGGGAAGGTATTGCCTCCAGTAGTGTCTCCCTAGGGCATTTATTCTTAATTTGGTCACTTAATTCGTCTAACCACTTGACCATAGCGTGCGCTGTACAAGTGGCAGCCACCCCCCGGCTTAAATGACTAGGCCAATGCGTCCCAAGCAGATTTTAGAAAAGCGTCTGCTTTCTTGTCAAGGGGATCTTTTAAGGTGCCCATGTCCTCAAATGGCAATGCTATTCCCCTGGATGTACTAGCAATAGCGGCATCTAGCCTGGGAGCTTTTTCCCATTTATCGCATACCTCCTCATCAAACAGGTATTTACGTTTGAGCGCCTGCGGTATGGACATTTTTTTGTTGGGTTTCTTCCATTCCCTCTTGATCAAATTTAACAGGTTATCATGGAAGGAAAAAACCTTTGTATTGTCCCCTCAAGATTGCTAAACATAGCATCTTGAGTTGACTTTGGCTCTTTTGGTGTTTGAAGTCCCATTGTGGACCTTACAAGCTTTAGTAATTTCCCAATGTCCTCAGAAAGGAAATATGGACGACCATTTTCCTCGTCCGAGGAGTCTAGGTCCGAGTCCGAGGGCCCTATCTCCCCTTGTTCTTCCTCAGACTCTATGTCTGTAGTTATTTCTGTGGGAGGGAGAGGAGGAGGTGGGGGCGGGGGTGAAGCAGTAGTTATATCGGAGCCAAGTGTAGTCTGCTCCTTTAATTCATCTTTTACCGTCGACTTTACTTGATCCCGGATCATAGTTTTAATGCTCTGGAGCAGGGATGGTGACTCTTCGGCCACTGTTTTTTTTAATGCACGAGCGACAAAGTCGCTTCTCATAAGATTTAGCTAGGGCCGTTTTGCATAATGCAGATTCCTTGTTGTGCTTTGATGTGGCCTTTCCCTACAGAAGACATACATAGGGCAGTTGTTAATATATTGTGCTGCCTTACAAAAGGCACTCACCTGGCCCTCTGGGTACCCCGGTAGCAGGTGGCTCTTCCTCCTGCGCGCGCATCTCGCCTTCAGGATCCATATCTGCGCTCCGCTGCTGATCTGGCTCTACAACTCCGAAGCCTGTGTGCAGCCTCTCAGGGACCAGTGGCACCTGCCTTGCCTCCTTTTTATGGAGGAGCGGTGCGCACTTCTGGGACTGCTCCCGCCCGGAAGAGCCCAGTACACCGCTCCCCCGTCGTGTGACGTCACTTCCGGTGAGACCCCAGAAGCCGTCGCCACTCAGTCGGCGCCAGCGTCATGGTGGCCACGCCTCCCCCGGCCCAGCCTCCCACTGGAGCGGCCACCAGGGAGTCTCACGAGGAGGACACCACTCACAGCGCCCACCGAGCTGGTCTGACAGGCGCGCGCCACCACGCCTCGCTGCCTCTCCCCGCGGAATTCGGCCTCCTGACCGGACGACATCAGAGGGGGATCCCTCCGGAGGTACGGACTCTGCAACCGGCATCCGCCTGCGGGAAACAGGAAACCAAACTGAGGAAGAGAGGTGCCGCCCCCTTCTTATGTCTCTGCTACAGGTTTCCTGTTTCCTGGGGGCAGATACCATCTCTCATGTCTGCGGTGCTGTCATGGGGAAAGAAAAAAAGTGTATGTATGTATGTGTGTATGTCCGGGATTGGCATCCGCACCGTCGCAGCTACAGCCGCAAAATTTGGCACAGTCACACGTCTGGACCCCGAGAGCGTCACAGGCTATGTTGTGAGGCGAAATTTTAACCCAGCGCGTTCCAATTCTCCAAACAATTTTGCCTATTATTCTTAACATTTCTATGGTGTTATCGTCCTTCTGTAAAGCTGGAAATAACACAATTTATTACCGTGCCAACACAGACCACCCTCTGACACAGACTGCAGGGGGAGCCTAGTATCACACAGGATAGGATTAGATATACAGCTCAGCAGTCAGTATCACACAGGAGAGGATTAGACACATGGCTCAGCAGTCAGTATCACACAGGACAGGATTAGATACACAGCTCAGCAGTCAGTATCACACAGGATAGAAATAGATACATGGCTCAGCAGACAGTATCACACAGAATAGGATTAGATACACAGCTCTGCAGTCAGTATCACACAGGATAGGGTTAGATACACGGCTCGGCAGACGGTATCACACAGGATAGGATTAGATACACGGCTCAGCAGTCAGTATCACAGGATAGGATTAGATACACGGCTGAGCAGTCAGTAACACACATGATAGGATTAGATACACAGCTCAGCAGAAAGTATCACACAGGAGAGGATTAGGTACACACCTCTCAGCAGACATTATCACACAGGATAGGGTTAGATACACAGATACACGTTTATCAAAAGGCTCTTGAATGAGTTGAAAAAAAATACTGTCAATAATTGGGTAATCATTTAGTTAATTTGTGTTGCAAATCTGTAGTGTTGAATATATGATGTGAAATGTTTTTATGTGCAATATAATCATTATAATTTGCTATAACTAACCACATTTAGTTACTATGCCCAGGCAACGCCGGGCTCTTCAGCTAGTATATAATAAATTGGGTACAGTAATTCAGTGCAGAATGTGCTGAATATTTTTTCATAGGAATTTGGGAAAGTTATGAAATATCCTATAAATGGCTGTTCTATTCCTGATCTAAGGCTACATTCACACACAGCGTTTTTTGAGGATACGTTTTTCAGCTGCAAAAGCAGATCAGATTTTCAAAAAAAACTTATCACCTGAAAGGTTTTTGAGCTCATAGATAATGTTTTTCAATAGCAAAAGCAGATTAGAAAAACGCCACACAAACTGACATGCTCATTCAGCCCAAAAACGGATCCTCACAAAACGATGTGTCTGAATGTCATATCTTGAAACCCATTGACTTTGCTGGGATGCCCTGTCACTGCATTTTACTGCAAAAAACGGATCCGCAAACACGCTGTGTGTGAATCATGGCCGTAGCCAGCGAGGGGCAGGGGGGGAACCTATCAAAACTCACTTGTATGCTGCAGTGCTCCCGTCCTGCACCGGCTCCAGACTGCAGGGGGCAATCTCCCCTCCTCTGTCCTGTCTTCTGCCATCTTCACCAGAGAGAGGAGGGGTGCCTGCCCTGCACAGGATCTGATTCCTGGGCCCCGAGCTGGAGAAAGTGAGAAAGTTGTGCACACGCTGCAGCTGGCAATAAGAGATAGTCTGCAAGAGGGACATGCTGGAAATTTGATTGGAAAATTCCATTTTGAGGAGACGTGTTGGGAAAGGGGCAATTGTCGATCAAGCCACTCGGTGCGGCAGCACTTATTTAATGATTGAGCGATTGCTTGAACTAAAACCGTTTCTTATAGATATGGCGAACCCTCAGGTAACCCTAAATGAAGGTCAATGGACACAGGTGGCTGAATTGAAGGAATTGCTTAATCACCTATTTACCGTGACTAAAAAATTACAAGCTGAGGATTTAACTCCTGGCATTTTCATAAGGGAGTGGAAGAACTTGCTATTTTGCCTGTCCCAAAGAGGAGGTTTAATCGCAGATGGCATTTCTGCTTCAATGAAATGGAGAGAGACACAGCTGTTGGAAAATAATTTTTTTCTGGCAGCTGTTTATGTGGACCCAAGTTATCGTATATTGCTTGATGATCAACAGCTTACTAAATGAAAAGAAGCTCTGACTGAGGTAGCAGTTAGGAAGAGTGGCCTACAGGAGGACTGCCAGGCGCAAGAGGACTTGGGTCCTGAGAGTGCTACTGCTGCCATATGTTCTCATCAGATGAGGAGTTTGACTTTGGCATGTATTTTGAAGACATGGAGCAGCCAAAGCGTTGCCGCAAGGAAAAAGATTTCACTCCGTCTCCTATAGCAAGCAGATTGACCATATTTCAGCAAAATGTTTCATCAAAACTGACTGTGCATAAGGCAATTCCTTTATACCCGTAAATTGTTAGAGATGTTGTCCATGTGGTTACGGCTTTGCCTCCAACCCAAGTTACTGTAGAGAGGTTGTTCTCTAGCCTTAAAATTATTAGGTCAGATTTGAGGTCATCTATGAAGGAGGATCTGATGGAGGCAATTCTATGTCTTAGAAAAAATTAATAGACTGCACAAATGTTATTTAGTATGTTTTTGTTGAAAACTGTTTTTTTGCCACTTATATAGTTTATTAAATAGTGTGTGTGTGTGTGTGTGTGTGTGTGTGTGTGTGTGTATATATATATAATATATATATATATATATATATATATATATATATATATATATATATACACACATACATACACACACACACACACACACACAGTGGCATTTAAAAGTTTGGGCATCCCTGGTCAAAATTACTGTTATTGTAACCAGTTAAGCAAGTTGAAGATGGAATGATCTCTAAAAGGGCTAAAGTTAAAGATGACACATTTTCTCTGTATTTTAGGCCAAAAAAATTATATATTGTCATTTTTTACATTTTAAAAATGACAATAAGGAAAATAGGCCAATGCAAAAGTTTGGGCATCCTGCATAGTTAGTACCTAGTAGCACTCCCTTTTAAAAATATCACAGCTTGTAAACGCTTTTAGTAGCCAGCCAAGAGTCTTTCAATTCTTGTTTGATGGATTTTCATCCATTCTTCCTTGGAAAATTCTTCCATTTCTGTGAGATTCCTGGGTCGTCTTGCATGCACTGCAATTTTGAGGGCTAGCCACAGATTTTCAATGATGATCGAATCGGGGGACTGTGAGGGCCATAGAAAAACCTCTAGCTATCGCCTTTTGAGGTAGTCTATTGTGGATTTTGATGTGTGTGATCATTATCCATTTGTAGAAGCAATCCTGTTTTCAAATTCAGCTTTTTTTTTTTACACATGGTGTTATGTTTGCATCAAGAATTTGTTATTGACGCCATTTTTCCCTCTACCTGTGAAATGCTCCCTGTGCCATTGTCTGCAACACAACTCCAAAGCATGATTGATCCATCCCCATGCTTAATGGTTGGAGAGATGTTCTTTTCCTGAAATTCTATGCAATTTTTTCTCTGCACATACCTTTGATCATTGCGACCAAAGAGTTTTATTTTAACTTCAACGATTCACAGGACTTGTTTCTAAAATGCATTGGGCTTGTTTAGATGATCTTTTGCATACCTCTGATGCTAAATTTTATGGTGAGGGTGCAGGAGAGGTTTTCGTCTGATGACTCTTCCATGAAGGCCATATTTGATAAGGTGCCTCTGAACAGTAGAACAATTACCACAACTCCAGAATCTGCTAAATCTTTCTGAAGGTCTTTTGCAGTGAAGTGGGGGTTCTGATATGCCTTTCTAGCAATCCTACAAGCAGCTCTCTCTGAAATTTTGCTTGGCCTTCCAGACCTTATCTTGACCTCCACTGTTTCTGTAAACTGCTATTTCTGAATTACATATTGAACTGAGGAAAGGACAACTTGAAAACGCTTTGCTATCTTCTTATAGCCTTCTCCTGCTTTGTGGGCCTCCACCATTTTCATTTTCAGAGTGCTAGGCAGCTGCTTAAAAGAACCCATGGTGGCTGTTTTTTCGCACAAGGTTGGAGGAGGCTATGTGTTTCTAAACCTGTGGAATCTGCATCAGCTGGCCTTTCCTAACATTGAGGGTGAACAAGCCATATCCCTTACAGGCTAATTAAGGTCAGAAACCTTGGTCAAAGTTATCTGAGCACACAAATCTCCAAAGGTGCCCAAACTTTAGCATCGGACCATTTTTCGTTTGTCATTTTTTCACATTTTAAAAATTACTAATGTGTATTACTTTTTAGCCTAAAATACAAAACAAATGTGTCATCTTTAACTTTAGGCCTTTTAGAGATCATTTTATCTTCAACTTGCTTAACTGTTCACAATAACAGTAATTTTGACCAGGGGTGCCTAAACTTTTGCATGCCACTGTGTGTGAATAATATATATATATATATATATATATATATATATATATATATAAATAAAAAAACTGACCAGCACCTCCTAGTGTGAACACGTGCAAGCTGCAAAAACTGCACAATATAGAGAAAAAGAATACAGCAGCACATTTACATGAATCTAGGCCATGTGAAAACACTGAAAAACATTATAACCATTCAATTTAGATAATAATCCTCAAAAATATTTTTTTCAAAAACCATTTTTTTTTTTTTTACTTACAGTAATATAAAAATGAAGGTTCTTAGTGCACAAATTGGTCAATTCATGTAAGCCCACCAACCACGGCAAGGTGACCTCCCCTGATGGGTCCCTGCTCTACCGTACATAAGCCACTTCTGGGCCACCAGCCTTTTTCTCTATATTGTGCAGTTTTTGCAGCTTGCACATGTTCACAATAGGAGGTGCTGGTCAGGTTTTTTTTTTTTCTATTTAGTTGCTGGATGCTAGCTGCCTCTAGCCTGATCTTGCACCCCTCCCACTGGCCTTGCAGGTGGCCGCAATCAGCTATACCTGCCCATAAATTGTAGGCTTAGCCCGGTAGTGACATGTTTGTCCAAAATTGTAGGCTGGTGGCCCAGAAGTGGCTTATGTACGGAATAGCAGGGACCCATCAGGGGAGGTCACCTTGCCGTGGTTGATGGGCTTACATGAATTGGCCAATTTGTGCACTAAGAACCTTCATTTTTATATTACTTTAAGTAAAAAAAAATGTTTTTTTGAACAAAATATTTTTGAGGATTATCTAAATTGAATCGTTATAATGTTTTTCTGTGTTTTCACATGGCCTGAATTCACGTACATGAGCTGCTGCATTCTGTTTCTCTCAATAAATATATATATATATATATATATATATATATATATATACATATATATATACACATATATATATACATACATATATATATATATATATATATACACACACACACTGTATATATATATATATATATATATTTTATGTATAAAATCGATATTACATAGTGTATTGCATATTTACAATGTATTCGTTTTTTGTGTTCTAAAGTTGTATTCTAATAAATATATATTATGTTCTATCTAAATATCTTGATCATTGTATCATAAAAATGATTAAATGTCTGATGTTCACATTGTACTACAATAAATTTTTCACTTAAATACAAGCAATATATGTGGGAGTCGGAGTCAGAGTCGGTGTAAGGGAAATTGAGGAGTCGGAGTCGCAGGTTTGGTTTACCGACTCCACAGCCCTGCTTTTCAGTACACTTGGAAACTACTGGTCTCCTATAACCCCACCGCAGACAGGGCTTCCCACGAGGCCGAAGATGGCGGTGACAAAGGCTTTCAGGGTTGCGGGTAGGGTGAATGGAGGGGATGAGAGTCTGAACTACCACTCACACAGATGGTAACGATTTAAACTCGTCTTTCAGAAATTAAAGGTGCATCTAAATGGTTAACAGCAGCATTCAGAGCAAGTTAATTGACACCCGCCATGTACATAGCACTCTACGCTGCTGGGCCTGCTCCTTACACCCCGATGTACCATCTTACCTCCATTTCTTCATGCATGGCCAGTGATCGATGACCCCATCCAATATTACAGCTTTCTGGGGTATCAGGTAATTGCGCCTGAAGTGTTCCAGTGAGGGGCAGCGCACTGTAGGAATTGTGGTATCGGCACACAGGACCGGGGAGAGTGGACGGGGTATTTTCTGCACAGAGAAATAACCATAAGATTGTTACGCCACCATCTTCTATAAAACACACATTGGGACTCATTTATTATAATGGTCTCCGTTTCCCATAGCAACCAGAGATCAGCTTCCATTTTGTTTTTTTAAACAGATTTAGAAAAATCAAAGCTGATCTGTGATTGGCTGGAAGGAACAGAGACAGTTTTAACAAACTACAACATCTCACAAACAAATATGTCTAATCTCTAAGGTCGGTTTCACACGTCAGTGGCTCCGGTCCGTGTAGTGACAGTTTCCTCACGTACCGGAGACACTGACACACGTAGACACATTAACATGAAAATGTCTCTGCACATGTCAGCGTGTTTTCACGGACGCACGGTCTGTGTGTAAAACATGGAGACATGTCAGTGCTTGTGGGAGCGCACAGTCCGCAAAACGTGCTGAACACAGCACACGGAGAACAGTTCACACTGTAAATGGAAGCAGCGGGCGCAGTGATGAGCGTTGACGTCACTGCTAGTTAATGAGCATGCGCCGGCTGCTACCATTCATTCCCCAGTAGTTTACAGTCTGAGCGGTCGCATTAGCATCACTCCGCCAGTAAATTGATTAACCCCTGAGATGGATTTACGCCATGAGACTTGACTAATTGTGGGACAGGTATGGGATATTGTTAGTTTATTATTTTACACTTTTTTACAGAACGATGGCGTCGATATGGAATTAGGAGTATAATAAAGCTTTAAACAATGTGTGTAGTGTATTTTTTCATTAAAATACTTTGCTCTAATTGTGTGTGTTTATTTAACCCTTTTCTTACAAATAGGATTAGTAATGGAGAGGTGTCTTATTGACACCTCTCCATTACTAATCCGGGCTTAATGTCACCTTACAATAGAAAGGTGATATTAACCCCTTATGACCCCACTTGCCACCACTACAGAGCAAGTGGGAAGAACCTGACAAAGCTCCAGAAGAGGAGCATCTAATAAATGCGCCTTTTCTGGGCAGCTGTGGGCTGCTGTTTTTATGCTGGGGGGGCCAAGATCAATGGCCTCTTACAAGCCTCAGAATAGCAGCCCCCAGCTGTGAGTTTTGCCGGCTTGGTTTACAAACAGAGGGGGGCCCAACGTCAGGGTTTTCATTCATTCTTCTCTCCTGCTCGCTGTTGCCAGCAGAGCAGGAGAGAACAATGACAGCCGCGTTCAGCACCAGCCGCTGGGGAACAGCGCTTACTGTAGCACTTCTTCCCCGGTGGCCTCCTGTGTGGTCCTGATGTGGCACACGGTTGCCACATGGAGGTACCACATATCCACATGGACACACGGCCAGCTCCGATAACGTTTTTTCCGGTACCGGAATTATCTGGACGTGTGAGACCACCCTAAGAAAAACTACCTTTGGGATTTGGCCGTGTGGTTCCACATCCACCCGATGCCCTTGAGTATCTCTCAGACGTTTCTGTCTTCTGTGGGTCAGGACTGAAAGAGAGGAAGGAAATATCAGCAAATGAACAAACAGATGAAAAGTTTCACCAAGATGGATCAGATTTAAGTTAAACTTGAAAATAAAATAACAAAAAAAGTTTTACCTGAAGACAGAATTAGTCATCTTTTTATTTTTGCAAATCACACTATGTGGTATAGGGCCATCTATGCAAGATGTTCATAAGCTGCTTGGACAAACTAGATTTTTGGGCATCCAATTGTCAGATGAGATTCAATGTGGAGAAATGTAAAGTTTTGAACTTGGGCACTAACAATATGGGGGGGGGTAAAATTAGGTGAGTCACTGGTAGACAAGAATCTGGATGTGCAAGGGAGTAAAACTAGAAGAGTTACTGGTAGGGAAGGATCTGGATGTAGGGGAGAGAAAAATTAGGAGAGTCACTGGTAGAGAAGGATTTGGGTGTAGGAGGGAGTAAGGGCCCCGTCACACACAGCGATCTCGCTAGCGAGATCACTGCTTAGTCACAACTTTTGTGACACAACAGCAATCTCACCAGCGAGATCGCCGTGTGTGACAGCGATCAGCGACCAGCCCCCCTGCCGGTATCGCTGATCGCTGCAAGAAACCTCTGGACATTTTTTTCGTCGCTGATCTCCTGCTGGCCAGCACGCATCGCTGCGTGTGACAGGCGGGAGACCAGCGATCAGGTGAAATGAAAAAAAATTAAAAAATATTGTTATTCTCACCTTCCGGCGTCCCGCGCAGTCTTCCCGCCTCTCTCCACGCTCCGGTCCCAGTAATCCTTTGCAAGAATGACCGTGAGACTTTGCCATCCAGCGAGAACGGACGTCATCGCGATAATTCTCGCAAAGGATTACTGGGACCGGAGCGTGGAGAGAGACGGGAAGGCTGCGCGGGACGTCGGAAGGTGAGAATAACAATATTTTTTTATTTTAATTTATTTTTGACATGAATATTTCATCAGCGCTAACGAACACAGTGATGCCGCGCGCTCGGCGTCGCTGTGCTAATCGCTGGTGAAGCTGTCTGTTTGACAGATCACCAGCGATCACATAGCGACTCACCAGCGATCCTGACACGTTGATATCGTTGTCGGGATCGCTGGTAAGTCGCTATGTGTGACTCCAGCTTAAGACTAGGAGAATCTCTGGTACAGAAGGATCTGAATGTATGGGACAGTAAAATTAGGAGAGTCACTGGAAGAGAAGGATCTGGATTTATTTGTGGATCACAGGCTATATAACTTGCAATGTCAAGTAGCATTATATTGTCATGTATTAAAGGGGGCATGGACTCGCGAGACAGGGACAGGATATCACAAGTTTACTAGGTTTTAGACTATGATCGCATGCTTTTGCTGTGTTTTCTTTCTGCAGGCAAAATAAGATCTCTTGGCAGCAAAGACACTTCTTACAAAAGGCAGGATTTGGTGTGTTTCTGATGCATTCTTGCTGCACATTACAGCTGTCATTTGTCTACAGTACATGTTTCATAAAGTTAGTTTTATTCACCAAAAACACACGGTTGTGTCTTTTTTGCACTCTCTTGTTGCTTTCTATGGTAAAAAGAACTGACACGCTACAGATTTTTTTTTTTTTTTAAAGCGGCAGTTTTCCAATTGAGTCAGGGCAAAAAAAAAAGCAAGTGTGTGCATAAGATTTCTGAGATTTCATAGCTTTTGCTAGTACTGTGAAGATCTTAATTTCCATTAAAAAAAAAAAAAAAAATCCTGTAAAAAATACAATGTGTGAGCATAGCCTTTAGCACCAGTTCAGAGAAAGAATAGCCAAGGTAAAAAAAGAAGAGCCACAAAACTGATAAGAGGCATGGGGGATATTAACTATGATGAAAGATTAAAATAATTTAAGTCTTGAGAAGAGAAGGAAAATATGATGTAAATAAATAAGACACCACAAGGGGGCACTTCTGCCTGGACCATGCTGCATTAAAGGGGTTATCAAAGTCTGTTTCATTTCTTTTTTGTACTATGAGTGTAAGTAGTAACAGGCCTGTTCTACCCGGCGCCGGCTCATAGCGGTAACGGACCACTCTGAGACGGCAAAGATTTCCAGCAGACTGAACAGGCAGGTAATCAGCAACTACCTGCAAGATCTTAGCTTCATAATAGAAAAAATAAATAGAAAGTCCAGGATAACCCCATTTATTTATGCACCGTAACCCCTTCCCTTTTTTCTTTCCCATCCCTCAACTGAAATTAATAAAGAGGTTCGGACTGGCTCATCGGAGAACAAGAGGATTCTCCGGTGGGCCCAGGCACTGACATTTGCTGGCATACAAGGTCGGCAGCTGCCTAGGACCCCCGCTGCCCCAGTCAGTGGCTTGTCTCCAATAGCGGCACACTAACACAGCTGCAATAAGGCACGAGTCAGGAGAACCCGCTGCCGTTGGAGCAAAAGGTGACAGGGGCAGATTGCTGCGGCTAAAGTCTGTGCCCGATGCTCAAGAGCAGTGAATATTCTCTCCTTTTCACGCGCCTGCCTCCTGCCACCCGCTGCTGCTCCCCAGCATTCCACTATATCGGCAGATGCCAATACAACTGAAAGCAATAATGGAGGAGAGCGCGTCAGATAACGCTCCCCTCTCCCATCATTCCCCTCTGACACAGCTGATGCGCGATCACGTCCCTTCATCGTGTAACCGCTGTGTGTCGGGCAGACTACAGTACAGCTGCTGAGACGGAAACAGACCGGGATCAGCGGGGGGAACGAGGAGGAGAGATGAGTATTGAACCTATTGTTTGCTATATAAACTAGTGAGTGAGTACTGATGGTCATAATACTGTGCAGGGGGCTATATTATATTCTATAGAAGGGGGGCTGCATTATATTCTATGGAGGGGGAGGCTGCATTATACTCTATGAGGGGGCTACATTACATTCTATGGAGGGGGGGGATGCGTTATACCCTATGAGGGGGCTATATTATATTCTATGGTGGGGGGCTGCATTATATTCAATTATATTCTATGGGGAGGCTGCATTATATTCTATGGAGGGGGCTACATTATATGCTATGGGGAGGCTGCATTATACCCAATGAGGGGGCTACATTATAATCTATGGGGAGGCTGCATTATACTATATGAAGGGGCTACATTACATTTTATAGAGGGGGGCTACATTATATTCTCTGGCGCTGCTTTATAGTGTATGAGAGGTCTACATTATATTCTAGGGGGGAGAAACTTCATTATACCCTGTGAGGTGGCTGCTTTATACTATATTAGTGGGGCTGCATTATATTATATGGGGATGGCTACATTATACCTTATGAGGGCTGCATTATATTCTATGAGGGGGCTACTCCAACAGCTGCTATATCATTAAGATGTGTACTACCTTATATTATACCCTGATATTAGCGTGTTTTACCGCACAATTGGTGGTTTTGTATTTATTTTTATGCAGCTACATAGTCGGCACACCATAGAAAATCCTTCTTGGGTTCCAAGGTGCACCAGTCCGACGCTGTTAATAAACGTGTATTTTTTCAACTGTACCATTTAACTTTTCAAAAAAAAAAAAAGTTTATGGCCATGGGGACCAATTACATCCAGGGTTGTCTAAGGACGTAACTAGAAATCATGGGGTGTCATAGTGGACATACCAGAAAATGCCATCTATTTATGATTGAAGGGGGCTGGACCTCTGAGATCCCCTCCAAAAGAGGATGAAGGGGAGTTACTGCACTTGCCGTGCAGAGAATTGCAGCCCCCTTCCCCTTGAATAAAGCTATGCTTCCGCTCCCCTGCAGAGTGTGTGGCCATAATACTGCAGCGGGAAAACCGGTTGAGCGGCAATGGTACCTATTTAGAGCTGTATGCCCTTTTATTTTTCAGGACGGAGCTGTGGGTCCCACTGGTTGTCATAGGTCTTCATGTATCAGATAGGCATGCTCCTTTAACCCCTTAATCACCCACGAGCCGCTAAAAGCAGCGAACAAACTAGCTCCGTTCGCTGCTGTTTAACCCCTTAAATGCCGTTACTAATTTCCAACAACGGCATTTAAAACAGTTTGAACAGTGTGCGGGCTTCCGATCAGCCGCACGTCGGCCCATCACACAATGCTTTTAACCCAGAATCAGCGCCAGTCGCTGCACTCGTCCCTGCCCAAAAAAGATAACAATGGTTTATGTACCCTAAAATGTCACCCATAAAAATTACAGCTCTACACGCAAAAAGCAAGTTGTCCTGCAGCTCCATCCATAGGAACAAAAGTTACTGGTCAGAAAATGGCGACACAATCCAACCTTACAAAGTCAGAAATTTCAAAAGAAATAAAAGAAATAATATATTCCACTTAGAAGGATGGTATCGCCACAGTCACACGGAGAATCATATCACCGCAAAATGAATGCTGTAAAAATAAAACCAATGGTGGATTTTTTGTTTCCTCTCCGCTACCATTACACTTTTTTTTTCCTTTTTTTCCGGTGTCATTTAAAACTTCAATTTGTCCTGCAAAAAAAATCATGCCCTCATATATTTGTATTGACGGATAAAAAAAAATTACATGAAATTAAAAAAATTAAATAAAAATGTACTTGGCTCTTGGAAAGTGGCCTCTGGGGGGGGGGTTAGAAAAGAATAATCATATCACTAGCGTTCATGGCATGGCAGCACAGTACATCCCACCTAAAAAATTGGGGGCCCCAACTCTTACATGGCTGCTGATAAGTCAAGTTGCAAAGGCTCCGCCATAGCTGTGGTCATCCATATTGACTACTGTTATGTAAAGAGTTCGCACTCCCCATGGATCCACATGGTAAGAGCGCCTGCTCTGGGACTTATGTTCTTCAAACGGAAAAGGGTTTCAGAGACGGGACCCTCAATTATTAGGGATAATTCTTTACAAAGGCTTCCCATCTGAGTAGGTGACGGCATGCAGCTAGGTGCTTCCCACTGACTCCACATTACCCATGGATGAATTACCTGTTGTGGACTTTGGAGGCCGCACAGAGTCCTTGGAGAGCGAATCCCTCAATATTTGGATTATTTTACTTATCACATTGTCCATGATCTCAGCTCCCAGGAGCAATGACATGTCACACACCCGCAGAACCTCGTCCTTACTGAATACCGGCTCCCCACAATGCCCGACCACTTTAAACAGGCAGCCATAAGAATACGCAATCCTCCAGTCCCGGGACATGTCCCTCCAGTTACGGCCATTCAGCTTCTCCCAGCTATAGTCCATAATCATCTCCCCCAGGTGTCCACACCGGCCCAGATCACACGTATAGACGCAGGCTGCTGCCTCGTTCACACACATGACAATGGCCCCGTCCACCTCCGGGCCCAGCTGATGCAGAAACTCATCGAGGTTAGAAGGGAATAGGGACCGGATCTGGGTCCACACCGAGCTCTGCATTTGCTCCTCTAGGTTTATCCTTGAATCCTGGGCACTCTTCATCATCTCATACTGGTTCCACCAGTTACATACTGGGTCCCGCTGTCACCCCTGTGAATAGAAAGAAAAATATTCACCAATACAACATATATGGCTCGTTACATCAATGCTTCCCTTTGTAACAAATCATAGAGTGATGCAATCATAGAATCATAGAATCGTAGAGTTGGAAGGGACCTCCTGGGCCATCTGGTCCAACCCCCTGCTCAAAGCAGGATTCGCTAAATCATCCCAGTCAGATGTCTGTCCAGCCTCTGTTTGAAGACTTCCATTGAAGGAGAACTCACCACTTCTCGTGGCAGCCTGTTCCACTCATTGATCACTCTAACTGTCAAAAAGTTTTTTCTAATATCTAATCTTTGTCTCCTCCCATTCAGTTTCATCCCATTGCTTCTAGTCTTTCCTTGTGCAAATGAGAATAAAGTTGATCCTTCTACAATGTGACAGCCCTTTAGATATTTGTAGACAGCAATTAAGTCTCCTCTCAGTCTTCTCTTTTGCAAACTAAACATTCCCAAATCCTGCAACCTTTCCTCATAAGACAGGGTTTGCAGACCGGTCACCATTCTGGTCGCTCTTTTCTGAACTTGCTCCAGTTTGTTGATGTCTTTTTTAAAATGTGGTGCCCAAAACTGGACACAATATTCCAGATGAGGTCTGACCAAAGAGGAGTAGAGGGAAATAATGACTTCACGTGATCTAGACTGTATGCTTCTGTTAATACATCCTAGAACTGCATTTGCCTTTTTTGCTGCTGCATCACACTGTTGACTCATATTCAGTCTGTGATCTATTAGTATACCCAAGTCTTTTTCACATGTGCTGTCACTTAGCCCTATTCCTCCCATTCTATATATGCTTTTTTCATTTTTATTGCCCAGATCTAGTACTTTGCATTTCTCCCTGTTAAAAACCATTCTGTTAGTTACTGCCCACTTCTCCAGTTTATTTAAATCTTTTTGAATCCTCTCTCTCTCTTCTCTAGTATTAGCTATCCCTCCTAGCTTTGTGTCATCAGCAAATTTAATCAGTTTACCCTCAATTCCTTCATCTAAATAGTTGATAAAGATGTTGAACAATACAGGGCAGAGGACAGAGCCCTGTGGTACCCCACTTGAGACATTCTTCCAACTGGATGTGCAGCCATTTACGACCACTCTTTGGGTCCGATCACTAAGCCAGCTATGAATCCACCTAACAGTTGCCTTGTCCATTCCATACTTAGTCATTTTTTCAATAAGGATTGTATGAGAGACTTTGTCAAATGCTTTGCTGAAGTCAAGATATACTATATCTACAGCATTTCCTTGATCCACCCAATCAGTGATACCGTCATAGAAGGAAATTAAGTTAGTCTGACATGACTTATTAGTTACAAACCCATGCTGACTCTGTTTGATCACTTCATTCTTATCCAGGTATTGACTTACATGTTGTTTAATAATTTGTTCAAAGATCTTTCCTGGTATAGAAGTCAGACTCACCGGCCTATAGTTGCCTGGGTCCACCTTCTTCCCCTTTTTGAAGATAGGAACAACATTTGCTCTTCTCCAGTCTTCTGGCACTTCTCCTGTTCTCCAAGAATTTTCAAAGATTATGGAGAGTGGTTCAGAAATTTCTTCTGCTATCTCCTTCAGTACTCTGGGGTGTAATTCATCTGGACCTGGAGACTTGAATTCATTTAGGTTAGCTAAGTGTTTCCTCACTATCTTTCTGTTTATAGATATCCTGGATTCTTCTATTCCCTTAATAGGACAGTGAATAACAGTTGGTGTTACATTTCCTTTCTGAGAGAAAACAGATGCAAAATAGGAATTTAAAAGTTCAGCCTTCTCAACATCCTGTCTTACCATTTCATCATTTTCATCCTGTAAAAATCCTATAGCATCTTTGACTTTTCTTTTACTTTTGACATATCCCCAAAATCCTTTATTATTGCTTTTGACATCTCTTGCAAGCCTCAATTCATTTTTAGCTTTAGCTAATCTGATTTGTGCCCTGCAGATTCTGCAGACAGCATTATATTCTTCTTTAGATATGCCTCCCTCTTTCCATTTTATAAACATTTTTTTCTTCCTTTTTAGCATGTGCTTTAGTTCTGTGTTCACCCATCCTGGTTTCCTTAAATGCTTCCTATTCTTCCCTCTTTTCGGAATTGTTAACAACTGTGCTTTGAGAATTTCATTTTTCAAGATTTCCTATCCTTCCTGGACATTTTTGTCTTTAAGGATATCCAGCCATTGGATCCCTCCAATTATCTTTCTGAATCCCTTAAAATCTGCCTTTCTGAAATCTAACCTTGACGTCTGAGTCTTCACAGGTCTTCCGCCTCTAGTTATCCAAAATTCTAAAATAGCATGGTCGCTACCTCCTAGGGTTCCAGCCACTTTTACCTCCTCAACCATTTCCTCCCTGTTTATAAGGATTAGATCCAAGGTAGCAGTTCCCCTTGTTTTCTCCCCTACCTTTTGGAAGATAAAGTTGTCAGCAAGAGAGGATAAGAATTTCCTTGACCTGTTAGTTTTGCCTGAGAGAGATTCCCAACAAATGTCTGGATAGTTGAAATCTCCCATGACAACTATGTCATATTTTTTGGAGAACTTGGCCATTTGATGCATAAAGAGTTCATCCATATCTTCAGCTTGCACAGGCGGCCTGTAGTAAATGCCTACAATGGTGTCCTTTCCATTGTTCTGTCCTTGTATTCTTACCCAAACAGTTTCCACAGATCTCCCAGTCTCTGAAGCTTCAATCTCTGTGCAGATATACGCGTTTCTAACATACAATGCAACACCTCCTCCTCGTTTATCAAGTCTGTTTCTTGCAAATAAGTTGTATCCTTCTAGTCTTGTATTCCAATCATGTGTATCGTCCCACCAAGTTTCAGTGATTCCAATGACATCATATTTCTTTTCCTGTGTTAGTAGTTCCAATTCTCCTTGTTTGTTGCCCATGCTTTGTGCATTAGTATAGAAACATTTTAGTTTGTGATTGGTTTCTCTTTCTCCAATATTTTTATTAATTAGATTCTTTCGTCTTTGTTCTTCCTTTCCACTTCTAATAGCAGAGTTCTCAATAGCATTTGTCAGGTGTATGGCTTTTTCTGGTCTTTTGCTTCCCTTCCCATGTTGTTCTAGTTTAAAGCTCTCCTTACAAGTGTAGCAAGGCGACTTCCAAATACATGCTTTCCAGTCTTCGTAAGGTGCACCCCATCTCTAGCAAGTAGTCCATCGTATAAGTAGTTCACTCCGTGATCCAGAAATCCAAATCGTTGCTGACGGCACCATCGACGTAGCCAGTTGTTCACCTGCAGAATCTTATTCCACCTCCTTGTTCCATGGCCATCCACTGGGAGGATGGAAGAGAAGACCACCTGCGCTCCCAGTTCTTTCACTTTCTTGCCTAAGTCTTCAAAGTCTCTGCAGATGTTTCCAGGTCGTTTCTTGCGGTGTCATTTGTCCCCACATGTAGTAGCAGGAATGGGTAGTCATCTGTAGGTCTGAAGAGTCCTGATATCCTGTCAGACACATCTTTAATTTTTGCACCTGGAAGACAGCACATTTCTCTTGTAGTTATATCCGGTCTGCAGATAGCGGCCTCTGTTCCTCTCAGCAGGGAATCCCCCATGACCACCACTCTCCGTTTCTTCTTCACAACATTTTTCTTTCTCCATCCAGGAGGACTCTGAGGGCGTACAAGGTTGCTGTTTGTTGGCAAAGTCTTATCCTGATGTATTTCTTCATCGTTTTCCTGCGTGAGAGCCTGGTACTGGTTTCTTCAGGTGCACTTCGAATTTCTTCTCTTTCTGTAACATGAAGAGATAATTCTGCTCTGTCCAAGAACTCTTCACCTTCCTTAATGATCTTCAACGTAGCCAACCTCTCTTCGAGATTTTGCAACTTTTCCTCCAACAGGGACACAAGCTTGCATTTGTGGCATGTGAAATTTGGCTTTTCCACTGGTAAGTCTGTGAACATGTAGCAAGAAATGCAGCTCACCAAATGGCTCCTGGCCTCTTCCATGTTGAGATCTCTTAAAAACGATGAAAGATGAGCCAAAATTTGCGCGCCGATAGGCGCGCGGTTTTTCCGATTTCCTCTTTTCAGCTGCAACGGCCAAAACCCAGTGATCGTAGAGCTCGCGGAGACTCTTCACTTATCCCAGAAGGCACTGGGAATATGCAAATGATCTCCTCAAGACTCTTCCCCTGGTTTTCCGATTTCCTCTTTTCAGCTGCAACGGCCAAAACCCAGTGATCGTAGAGCTCGCGGAGACTCTTCACTTATCCCAGAAGGCACTGGGAATATGCAAATGATCTCCTCAAGACTCTTCCCCTGGTTTTCCGATTTCCTCTTTTCAGCTGCAACGGCCAAAACCCAGTGATCGTAGAGCTCGCGGAGACTCTTCACTTATCCCAGAAGGCACTGGGAATATGCAAATGATCTCCTCAAGACTCTTTCCCTGGTTTTCCGATTTCCTCTTTTCAGCTGCAACGGCCAAAACCCAGTGATCGTAGAGCTCGCGGTGACTCTTCACTTATCCCAGAATGCACTGGGAATATGCAAATGATCTCCTCAAGACTCTTCCCCTGGTTTTCCGATTTCCTCTTTTCAGCTGCAACGGCCAAAACCCAGTGATCGTAGAGCTCGCGGAGACTCTTCACTTATCCCAGAAGGCACTGGGAATATGCAAATGATCTCCTCAAGACTCTTCCCCTGGTTTTCCGATTTCCTCTTTTCAGCTGCAACGGCCAAAACCCAGTGATCGTAGAGCTCGCGGAGACTCTTCACTTATCCCAGAAGGCACTGGGAATATGCAAATGATCTCCTCAAGACTCTTCCCCTGGTTTTCCGATTTCCTCTTTTCAGCTGCAACGGCCAAAACCCAGTGATCGTAGAGCTCGCGGAGACTCTTCACTTATCCCAGAAGGCACTGGGAATATGCAAATGATCTCCTCAAGACTCTTCCCCTGGTTTTCCGATTTCCTCTTTTCAGCTGCAACGGCCAAAACCCAGTGATCGTAGAGCTCGCGGAGACTCTTCACTTATCCCAGAAGGCACTGGGAATATGCAAATGATCTCCTCAAGACTCTTCCCCTGGTTTTCCGATTTCCTCTTTTCAGCTGCAACGGCCAAAACCCAGTGATCGTAGAGCTCGCGGAGACTCTTCACTTATCCCAGAAGGCACTGGGAATATGCAAATGATCTCCTCAAGACTCTTCCCCTGGTTTTCCGATTTCCTCTTTTCAGCTGCAACGGCCAAAACCCAGTGATCGTAGAGCTCGCGGAGACTCTTCACTTATCCCAGAAGGCACTGGGAATATGCAAATGATCTCCTCAAGACTCTTCCCCTGGTTTTCCGATTTCCTCTTTTCAGCTGCAACGGCCAAAACCCAGTGATCGTAGAGCTCGCGGAGACTCTTCACTTATCCCAGAAGGCACTGGGAATATGCAAATGATCTCCTCAAGACTCTTCCCCTGGTTTTCCGATTTCCTCTTTTCAGCTGCAACGGCCAAAACCCAGTGATCGTAGAGCTCGCGGAGACTCTTCACTTATCCCAGAAGGCACTGGGAATATGCAAATGATCTCCTCAAGACTCTTCCCCTGGTTTTCCGATTTCCTCTTTTCAGCTGCAACGGCCAAAACCCAGTGATCGTAGAGCTCGCGGAGACTCTTCACTTATCCCAGAAGGCACTGGGAATATGCAAATGATCTCCTCAAGACCCTTCCCCTGGTTTTCCGATTTCCTCTTTTCAGCTGCAACGGCCAAAACCCAGTGATCGTAGAGCTCGCGGAGACTCTTCACTTATCCCAGAAGGCACTGGGAATATGCAAATGATCTCCTCAAGACCCTTCCCCTGGTTTTCCGATTTCCTCTTTTCAGCTGCAACGGCCAAAACCCAGTGATCGTAGAGCTCGCGGAGACTCTTCACTTATCCCAGAAGGCACTGGGAATATGCAAATGATCTCCTCAAGACCCTTCCCCTGGTTTTCCGATTTCCTCTTTTCAGCTGCAACGGCCAAAACCCAGTGATCGTAGAGCTCGCGGAGACTCTTCACTTATCCCAGAAGGCACTGGGAATATGCAAATGATCTCCTCAAGACCCTTCCCCTGGTTTTCCGATTTCCTCTTTTCAGCTGCAACGGCCAAAACCCAGTGATCGTAGAGCTCGCGGAGACTCTTCACTTATCCCAGAAGGCACTGGGAATATGCAAATGATCTCCTCAAGACTCTTCCCCTGGTTTTCCGATTTCCTCTTTTCAGCTGCAACGGCCAAAACCCAGTGATCGTAGAGCTCGCGGTGACTCTTCACTTATCCCAGAATGCACTGGGAATATGCAAATGATCTCCTCAAGACTCTTCCCCTGGTTTTCCGATTTCCTCTTTTCAGCTGCAACGGCCAAAACCCAGTGATCGTAGAGCTCGCGGAGACTCTTCACTTATCCCAGAAGGCACTGGGAATATGCAAATGATCTCCTCAAGACTCTTCCCCTGGTTTTCCGATTTCCTCTTTTCAGCTGCAACAGCCAAAACCCAGTGATCGTAGAGCTCGCGGAGACTCTTCACTTATCCCAGAAGGCACTGGGAATATGCAAATGATCTCCTCAAGACTCTTCCCCTGGTTTTCCGATTTCCTCTTTTCAGCTGCAACGGCCAAAACCCAGTGATCGTAGAGCTCGCGGAGACTCTTCACTTATCCCAGAAGGCACTGGGAATATGCAAATGATCTCCTCAAGACTCTTCCCCTGGTTTTCCGATTTCCTCTTTTCAGCTGCAACGGCCAAAACCCAGTGATCGTAGAGCTCGCGGAGACTCTTCACTTATCCCAGAAGGCACTGGGAATATGCAAATGATCTCCTCAAGACTCTTCCCCTGGTTTTCCGATTTCCTCTTTTCAGCTGCAACGGCCAAAACCCAGTGATCGTAGAGCTCGCGGAGACTCTTCACTTATCCCAGAAGGCACTGGGAATATGCAAATGATCTCCTCAAGACTCTTCCCCTGGTTTTCCGATTTCCTCTTTTCAGCTGCAACGGCCAAAACCCAGTGATCGTAGAGCTCGCGGAGACTCTTCACTTATCCCAGAAGGCACTGGGAATATGCAAATGATCTCCTCAAGACTCTTCCCCTGGTTTTCCGATTTCCTCTTTTCAGCTGCAACGGCCAAAACCCAGTGATCGTAGAGCTCGCGGAGACTCTTCACTTATCCCAGAAGGCACTGGGAATATGCAAATGATCTCCTCAAGACTCTTCCCCTGGTTTTCCGATTTCCTCTTTTCAGCTGCAACGGCCAAAACCCAGTGATCGTAGAGCTCGCGGAGACTCTTCACTTATCCCAGAAGGCACTGGGAATATGCAAATGATCTCCTCAAGACTCTTCCCCTGGTTTTCCGATTTCCTCTTTTCAGCTGCAACGGCCAAAACCCAGTGATCGTAGAGCTCGCGGAGACTCTTCACTTATCCCAGAAGGCACTGGGAATATGCAAATGATCTCCTCAAGACTCTTCCCCTGGTTTTCCGATTTCCTCTTTTCAGCTGCAACGGCCAAAACCCAGTGATCGTAGAGCTCGCGGAGACTCTTCACTTATCCCAGAAGGCACTGGGAATATGCAAATGATCTCCTCAAGACCCTTCCCCTGGTTTTCCGATTTCCTCTTTTCAGCTGCAACGGCCAAAACCCAGTGATCGTAGAGCTCGCGGAGACTCTTCACTTATCCCAGAAGGCACTGGGAATATGCAAATGATCTCCTCAAGACCCTTCCCCTGGTTTTCCGATTTCCTCTTTTCAGCTGCAACGGCCAAAACCCAGTGATCGTAGAGCTCGCGGAGACTCTTCACTTATCCCAGAAGGCACTGGGAATATGCAAATGATCTCCTCAAGACCCTTCCCCTGGTTTTCCGATTTCCTCTTTTCAGCTGCAACGGCCAAAACCCAGTGATCGTAGAGCTCGCGGAGACTCTTCACTTATCCCAGAAGGCACTGGGAATATGCAAATGATCTCCTCAAGACCCTTCCCCTGGTTTTCCGATTTCCTCTTTTCAGCTGCAACGGCCAAAACCCAGTGATCGTAGAGCTCGCGGAGACTCTTCATTTATCCCAGAAGGCACTGGGAATATGCAAATGATCTCCTCAAGACCCTTCCCCTGGTTTTCCGATTTCCTCTTTTCAGCTGCAACGGCCAAAACCCAGTGATCGTAGAGCTCGCGGAGACTCTTCACTTATCCCAGAAGGCACTGGGAATATGCAAATGATCTCCTCAAGACCCTTCCCCTGGTTTTCCGATTTCCTCTTTTCAGCTGCAACGGCCAAAACCCAGTGATCGTAGAGCTCGCGGAGACTCTTCACTTATCCCAGAAGGCACTGGGAATATGCAAATGATCTCCTCAAGACCCTTCCCCTGGTCGTACTAAGGAGGGGGTGGATGTATGAAGCGGGCTCAGGTGCTGAGCCCACTCCATACACTGTAGGTGCCAGGTGCAGGCGCCCAATTCTCCTTTAGCGCAGCCAAATATTTATGGTAAGGGTATTTTCCCAGTTGCTTGTTTTCTTGCCCTTTTGATCCCATGGTGCTGATGGGGGCTATGACAGGGGGGCCTGATGAACGCCCCAGTTTGTTTCACACACACACAATTATATATATATATATAAAATATATATGGTGCAACCACCTCATCCAGGCACAGCTGTATCTTCAGTGCCACCTCCTCATACCTGCAGAGCTGTATGATCAGTGCCACTACCTCATCCCTGCAAACCAGTATGTTCAGTGCCACAACCTCCTCCATGTAGAGCTGTCTGATCAGTGCCACCACCTTGTCCGCGCTGAGCTGTATGTTCAGTGCCACCACCTTTTACCTGCAGACCTGTATGATCAGTGCCACCACCTTGTCGCCGCAAAGTTGTATGATCAGTACCACCGCCTACTCCTTGCAGAGCTGTACGATGAGTGCCACCACCTAATCCCTGCAGAGCTATTTGATCAGTGCCACCACGTCATCCCCTCAGAGCTTTATGATCAGTGCCACCATCTTGTCCCCGCAGAGCTGTATGATCAGTGCCACCACCTCCTCCCTGCAGAGCTGTATGATTAGTACCACCACCTCATCCTTGTAGAGCTGTATTATCATTGCCACCACCTTGTCCCTGCAAAGCTGTAACATAAGTGCCACCACTTTGTCCGAGCAGAGCTGCATGATCAGTGCCACCACCTCCTCTCTGCAGAGCTGTATGATAAGTGCCACCACCTGGTCCTTGCAGAGCTGTATGATCAGTACCAACACCTTGTCGCCGCAGAGGTGTATGATCAGTGCCACCACTTCCTCTCTGCAGAGCTGTATGATAAGTGCCACCACCTGGTCCTTGCAGAGCTGTATGATCAGTACCAACACCTTGTCCCCGCAGAGCTGTATGATCAGTGCCACCACC
This sequence comes from Dendrobates tinctorius, assembly GCF_039654945.1. NCBI lineage: Eukaryota > Metazoa > Chordata > Amphibia > Anura > Dendrobatidae > Dendrobates > Dendrobates tinctorius. The sequence goes on along the minus strand of NW_027361869.1, from coordinate 7,436,147 downwards.
TTGTCGCCGCAGAGGTGTATTATCAGTGTCACCACCTTGTCCCCGCAGAGCTGTATGATCAGTGCCACCTCCTCATTCCTGCAGAGCTGTATGATCAGTGCCACCACCTCCTCCCTGAAAAGCAGTATGATTAGTGCTACCAACTCGTCACTGCAGAACTTTATGATCAGTGCCACCACACATTCCCTTCAGAGCTGTATGATCAGTGCCACCACCTCCTCTCTGCAGAGCTGTATGATCAGTACCACCACCTTGTCGCCGCAGAGCTGTATGATCAGTGCCACCACCTGGTCCTTGCAGAGCTGTGTGATCTGTGCCACTACCTCATCCCTGCAGAGCTGTATGATCAGTGCCACAACCTCATCCCTGCAGAGCTGCATGATCAGTGCCACCATCTTATCCACACAGAGCTGTATGATCAGTGCCACCACCTACTCCCTGCAGAGCTGTATGATCAGTGCCACCACCTCGTCCCTGCACACCTGTATCATCAGTGCCACCACTTCATCCCTGCAGAGCTTTATGATAAGTGCCACCACCTCATCCCTATACAGCTGTGCTCTGTGTGTAGAAATTGGATTTTGTGTCTCCTCTTTTCTCCCAATATTCCCCTTTTGCACAATAGTTGGGTCACATAAATCCAGGAATATCTCACAGTTTTCTCCCCGGAGATGCGTCTGGTTGGGGAGTGAGTCGCATTATGAAGCTGCCCCTTATCAGTTCTCTTCCACCATTACAGGCCTCAGCGGTCACAGCTCCACAATGGGTGAGACCAGATTTTAGCAGGTCATTGCAATCAGCCGATGTGGATCATCTCCTGATGTGGAGCATCTGTCACCCCCAATACTCCGCACATACGGGGTACAGGGAGGTCACAGGTCAGGGAGGCGGCAGTCAGCGGAGCCATCGCCTGTGTTACCCTTCTGGGCTCTCAGCAGCTCCAGGTCGTCCCCACATCGTACAATCAGCGTCCTGTACGATAGACATTGTAGTAAAGATCCCTGTGATGGTGACAGGAGCCGGGAACAGGAGGAACGAGTTCCCCCAGCAGATGTATCTTCCCGGATACACAGCGATGTGCAGATCTGGAGGACGACGGCGATGATCCCGGGACCTCCTCTCCGCTCTTCCCCGGCGTCTCTGCTAGTGACAGCTACAGACGGTCGGTGGAGAAGATGGCGAAGAAAAAGCGGCGGAGGAAGCGCGCTCTGCTGTCCGGTGTCAGCCGGTAAAGGGCTTTTATTCCGGGCAGGGAAGCACAAGGGGAGAGCGGAGCTTCACTCGTTCTCAGCTGGGAAGAGGCGGGGCATGTATGCAGTGTCAGCCAATAGATGCTCAGGACGGTGTAGCTCAGCAGCCAATCAGTGCACAGTAAGCCTGTAGCTCAGCAGCCAATCAGTGCACAGTAAGCCTGTACATATAACAGACTCCTCCAGCTCCGGCCTTAGTGTTTTCCTATCGGGAGATTTTTGTGTTTTGGCTCCGTAGCATAAGGATGGCAGAGACCGCGCTAGCCGCCGCTCCCCCTCCCGCAGAACCGGCTGCCAAAGCCAAGAAGCAGCCAAAGAAATCCGCCGCCAAGAGCAGCAAGAAATCCTCCGGTCCTGGCGTCTCCGAGCTGATCGTGAAAGCCGTGTCAGCCTCTAAGGAGCGCAGTGGGGTGTCTCTGGCCGCCCTGAAGAAGGCGCTGTCTGCCGGAGGGTACGATGTAGAGAAGAACAACAGCCGCCTGAAGCTGGCCGTCAGGTCTCTGGTCACCAAGGGCACCCTCCTCCAGGTGAAGGGCAGCGGCGCCTCCGGGTCCTTCAAACTCAACAAGAAGCAGGAGACTAAAGTGGCCAAGAAGTCAGCAGCCAAGCCCAAGAAACCCGTTGCTGCTAAGAAAGCCGCCAAATCTCCGAAGAAGCCCAAGAAGGCTCTGACCACGGCCAAGAAGAGCCCGAAAAAGGCCAAGAAGCCCGCAGCTGCCAAGAAAGCGGCCAAGAGCCCCAAGAAGTCGAAAGCCGCTCCCAAGCCTAAGAAGGCGACGAAGAGTCCGGCTAAAAAGGCGGCCAAACCTAAAGCTGCCAAGAGTCCGGCTAAGAAAGCCAAGAAGCCCGCGGCCAAGAAATAAGTTGCGGACCCAGTTATTTTACACAAAGGCTCTTTTCAGAGCCACCACCCTGTCCCCGCAGAGCTGTATGATCAGTGCCACCACCCTGTCCTCGCAGAGCTGTATGATCTGAGCCACCACCCTGTCCTCGTAGAGCTGTATGATCGGTGCCACCACCCTGTCCTCGTAGAGCTGTATGATCTGAGCCACCACCCTGTCCTCGCAGAGCTGTATGATTAGTGCCACCACCCTGTCCCCGCAGAGCTGTATGATCAGTGCCACCACCCTGTCCCCGCAGAGCTGTATGATCTGAGTCACCACCCTGTCCCCGCAGAGCTGTATGATCAGTGCCACCACCCTGTCCTCGTAGAGCTGTATGATCAGTGCCACCACCCTGTCCCCGCAGAGGTGTATGATCAGTGCCACCACCCTGTCCCCGCAGAGCTGTATGATTAGTGCCACCACCCTGTCCCCGCAGAGCTGTATGATCAGTGCCACCACCCTGTCCTCGCAGATCTGTATGATTAGTGCCACCACCTTGTCCCCCGCAGAGCTGTATGATTAGTGCCACCACCCAGTCCCCGCAGAGCTGTATGATTAGTGCCACCACCCTGTCCCCGCAGAGCTGTATGATCAGTGCCACCACCCTGTCCTCGCAGAGCTGTATGATTAGTGCCACCACCTCCTCCCCGCAGAGCTGTATGATCAGTGCCACCACCCTGTCCCCGCAAAGCTGTATGATCAGTGCCTCCACCTCCTCCCCGCAGAGCTGTATGATCAGTGCCACCACCCTGTCCCCGCAGAGCTGTATGATCAGTGCCTCCACCTCCTCCCCGCAGAGCTGTATGATCAGTGCCTCCACCTCCTCCCCGCAGAGCTGTATGATCAGTGCCACCACCCTGTCCCCGCAGAGCTGTATGATCAGTGCCTCCACCTCCTCCCCGCAGAGCTGTATGATTAGTGCCTCCACCTCCTCCCCGCAGAGCTGTATGATCAGTGCCAACACCCTGTCCCCGCAGAGCTGTATGATCAGTGCCTCCACCTCCTCCCCGCAGAGCTGTATGATCAGTGCCACCACCCTGTCCCCGCAGAGCTGTATGATCAGTGCCTCCACCTCCTCCCCGCAGAGCTGTATGATCGGTGCCTTCAGGTGACAGTTCTGTGTAATGGAGGGAAGGGGCCGATGTGCAGCAGAAATCACGTTACTTCCATCATCCTAATTATCACCACCTGTAACCCACATCTTAGTAAGAGTGGTGTGAGGTTATAACTCCGATGTGAGAGTTGGAGCGTCAGTGACTGATTATAGAGGAGCTGCTGTACCTCTCTGGGTACTGGGAATATAGAATCGGAGCTTCCGCTGTAGAAGCCGCCTGGAGATTGGATGTGACCCTGTGTATCAGAGCAGTGGGTGATAGCTGAACTGTGAGTCAGGTTGAGCCTTCTCTGTACAGTGATTGGTCGCGGACATCAAACGCTATTCGCTGCTCACATTCTACAAAATAACCAATGGAATGCAGGGGACGTGTCCTCATGAAGCGTGAATAGGGGCAGAGGAGTATAAATAGCCGCTCACTCTGCTCCTCTCATCACTTCTGTTCTCTTCTATACAGAGCTATGGCCAGAACTAAGCAGACCGCTCGGAAATCCACCGGAGGGAAAGCGCCCCGCAAGCAGCTGGCCACTAAAGCCGCCAGGAAAAGCGCTCCCGCCACTGGCGGAGTGAAGAAGCCGCACAGATACCGGCCAGGGACAGTTGCTCTCCGTGAGATCCGCCGCTACCAGAAGTCCACCGAGCTGCTGATCCGTAAGCTTCCCTTCCAGCGCCTGGTGAGAGAAATCGCCCAGGACTTCAAGACCGATCTCCGCTTCCAGAGCTCCGCTGTCATGGCCCTGCAGGAGGCCAGCGAGGCTTATCTGGTGGGGCTGTTTGAGGACACAAATTTGTGCGCGATCCACGCTAAGAGGGTCACCATCATGCCCAAAGATATCCAGCTGGCCCGCCGGATCCGTGGGGAGAGAGCTTAGATCTGTCCTGCCCACCTGACTGCAACACAAAGGCTCTTTTCAGAGCCACCCAATCCTCCCTCAAGAAGAGCGAATTCCTGACCTTTAATACTGCCGGCTTTGCTACCAACCATGGTCCTGATCATGCTCGTGGTGGTGAGGCTGGTAGTTTTGCTACCCCTGCTGATGCTGGCATGGCAGGTGGTGCAAATGACCTCTTTTGGGGTTATGGGCAGAGTATTAAAAAACAACTAGACTTGAGAAGGCCTAACAGATGGACAGGCAACTTCCATCATGTTGGTGTTACTGTTAATAGTCGCCGGCCTTCTGTCTGCGGCAACCACACTGCTTCTTCCTGGCTGTTGGGGCGCTATGCCTCCCTCCCCCTATGCTGCTGTCCTCACTTTGCATGTCCTCCTGCTAGCTTGGGTCAGTTACTATATCATCCACCACTTCATCCTGCTAAACACTGTCTCTTGTGCCTCCTTCGAGCCTGCCACCTGGTTCCAGCAGTCATGGTACTTTATTTCCCAGGGCGTTCTGATGCTTCCTGTATCCCTGGGTGGTCCTTACCAGGTCAGCTCGCCCAGGGTGGGTTGGAATCATGGCCCACAGGGTCCACTCCAGGAGTCCTCACACGAACAAGGGTGGGTGGTTTTGCTGGGCGTAAAATACTGGTTATGGAAAAGGTTGAGGTGTAACCCACAGGGCAACATGTTTGCCAGCCAACACACTTAGTGTATGGGCATTACAAGTCTAGGAGATCCGGTTCTTTTTTTAATGAGACATTTTTTAAAAGGCCCTCTATATTTTATTCCAAGGGGGGATTGGAGTTATTGGGGTGCATATGACTTGGTAGCAGGGCAGGCCTTGCCGTGAATCCATAAGAAAACAGAATTGGAGTACGAAAGTAATAATGTTCTTTGATTCTATGTGAAGTGGATTGTCCTGGGCCCAACCAGTATGTGGGTTCAAAGGTTTATTGGGGTGCACATGACTTTGTAGCAGGGCAGGCCTTGCATTCAATGCAACATTTTTTATGGAGGCCCTCCTGGACATCTCGTGAAAGGGGTATTGGGTGTGTTGTAATTCTTGGTAGCCCATCCAGTCACTGCATAGACAATAACCATTTAGGAGACCCACTGTTTAATAATGGCCCTTTAAGTAGATTAATGCCGCCTGAGGCCCCTGTAAAAATAGGCTCTGTGACCGAGTCCCTCCTTCATAAATAAAACAAGATGTGTCTGCTTATGTGTCACACACCGCATGGCCAGCTGGGGTTGTTAAATGTTACAATGACATTTCCAAGTGAATGCATTAGTTTTGATTGAAAGCAATGTTAAAGTTGCAAAACGCTTCAAAAACGCTGCGTCTGAACATAGACCAAGTGGTGGAGGAACATTTTGACTTGGGGTTATTTATTTTGCCTTATATACTAGTCTTTAACCTGGAAAGGATGTACCTTAAAATTTATCCCAGCAAAATCCGTTTTGGTATATTATTTGGTGCACTGGTAACAATGGCATGAAACTCTGACAACATTGTTTGAAACTGTGACCTAGGAGTCAGGAATGGTTCCAGAAGCGATCCGCATTATGTCCCCGTGTCATTTGAGCAGTGTTTCCTTCATTTTCAGATGTTTTTAGACCTTAAATGGACCCCCGGGGGGAATCGCTGCAAAAATGCTCAGGTCTCCCATAGACTTACATGGGGCTCGTTGTCCTGACCGAGTACCCGAGTATTCTAATTTGCTTGACCTTAACAACGAGCACCCGATGAGCTCGCCCATCACTAATCCGAAATCATCCTGACCCGCAATAATGAGGTCAGAAAACGTGAGGAGAAGTGACGAGATCCCGCAGTAACTTCATCTCTGTGGTGCGCAGTGTTGTGGGGATTGTAGATCAGGAGCTCGGAGTCCAGAATATCCGATATATGGATTATTCAGCCCTTTCAGGAGCATACATGTCACTCTATGGGGGTATACAGCAATACATGAGGGTGTGCACGAATATATGGGGAGTATACAGCACTGTATGGATACAGGATATTCAACTATAAAATACTATATGTTGGATTATCAGCACTATATGGAGGTATATAATACTACTTGAAGGGTATACTGCACAATGTGTCCGTATACAACAGTATTTGGCAGCTTACAGCACTATATGGGGGTATACAGCCACATATGATGTTATATAGAACAATATGGAGGGCCCACAGCACTTTGTGCAGAGTATTCAGCAATATGTAGGTATCAGCACTACCTTATGCTCATGTCACTATATGGAGGGTATCCAGCACTATGTGAGCCTATACATACAATAGCTATTTGGGGTTTACAGCACTATATGGGGGTATTCTGTAGATGATTCTGAATGGGAGGAGACACGGATTAGATATTAAAGAGAACTTTTTGACAGTGAGGATGATCAATAAGTGGAACAGGCTGCCACTGGAGGTGGTGAGTTCTCCTTCAATGGAAGTCTTCAAACAGAGGCTGGACAGACATCCGTCTGGGAGGATTTAATGAATCTTGCACTAAGCTGGAACATTCCATGATTCAGGCTTATATAGAACAGATGCTCTCGGATTTGTGTCTGCAGCACTAGATGGGGAGTATACAGCACACGTAGGCTTTGTAGTGCTGTATACCACCCAGTAGGTGGTATGGAGGATGTGCAGCACCGTACGGGGTGTGTATACATTGCCTGCAGCTCCAGGGCTGATCAGTCTCAACTCCACTTCCAGCAGTGATCGGAGCGGACCCCACACGGAGACCCGGTAACGTTATATCTGGGCGTCTCCGTGTGGGGTCCGCACTGATCACAGGAGGCCGCATCTAGCACAGATCGGATGATACAATCCGCACATGTTCTACCAGGAGGAGCCCGATGTGCTGAGCGCTGCCGGGAGAACACGTGTACATGAGGAGCAGCAGGTAGAAGGGCAATAAGGAGTTAAACGTAGGAGGAAGCACGTCTATCGATTGGTCGGTTCCTGTGGGCGGAGCTTTATAACCGTTTGATGATTTGAATCTCCCGCTCAGTCGTGCTCTCGGCCCTCGATCATTAACCCTTCAGTGACTGTTCTCTGCTTGTGGAAGAGACATCATTTCCCAATCACTGTCAGGAGTAAGCGGCCATTATACCTGCAGCTCATGTGGTAAAGTGAGATTGTATTAACCCCTCAATCCCCAGAACGGTGGCCGCTGCTCATTATCTCACCAACCACATTTATGCAGTTATCTTGTATGCGAGACTTTTTCTCCTCTGGAGGGATGGCGCTCTCCGCACTCAGAAATACACAGGCTCCGGAGCCGCCTCATCTCCAGTCCTCGCTATGGTCCGCCGGGCTCGGATGACGGCGCTGTACATTCGGGGTGCGGACTCTGTTCTCTCTTCTGGCTCCGACTACTGATAAATAGGATAAGACACCAGAAACCTCCCCGTCATGAGGGGAACGAGCCGCTAATGTCCGGCTGCGGGGAGGGAGCGGCTTCATCCATCAGCCCGAGCACAGGAGACCGCTGCCGGCTGTAGCTCCAGTCCATGTTATTAGGAGCAGTCAGGAGGTCACAATCAGTGGCCACATGTAGATGGTAAATGAGGAGGGTGGTAGTGATGAGATGCAGGCGCTGGACATACCGGGGAGCCGCCACTAACAAGGGGGAGCAGTTACCGGTACAGGAGGTGACCGCTCCTCACTGGATTTACACCAATCCTGAGAAATAGGATCTGACCAGACTCCATCACCGCAGTCATCAAATATCAGGAATTGTAGCTTCTCCAGAACACATGTGTGCGGCTCTGATAGGAGCCTTTGGGGGAGGCGCATCTATCCAGCGACAATCCCCGGGAGTATTCGCTGCCTCCTGACACACACACTGATCTGATCAGTAAGACCTGTAGCAGAATCACGTTCATCTCACGGCAGAACTTGGATTTCTGCTCTGTAGTGACCACATCACAGCGAGGTATGTACTGTGGTGCAGAGATGTCTGTGCTGCACAGTGCGGATATACTGTATGCCCCCAGAACCTGGCAGCTGTATATTATAGGTCAAGGAGAATAAACCACATCACCCCAAGTCCGCGGTGCCAGCTCCAGTATGGAAGGAGGAAAGTGCAAGACACATGCCAGGCTGTGACAACTAGTATACTTACAGGCACCAGAATGCAGGAATAGGAAATCGTAGCCTCTCAGGTAGAAGATGTGGGTGGCTCTGAAAAGAGCCTTTGGGTTATCAGCACAGAAGAGAATACAATTAACCTCCGAAGCCGTAGAGAGTGCGGCCCTGGCGCTTGAGCGCGTACACCACGTCCATAGCGGTGACGGTCTTCCTCTTGGCGTGCTCGGTGTAGGTGACGGCGTCACGGATCACGTTCTCCAGGAAGACTTTCAGGACCCCGCGAGTCTCTTCATAGATGAGGCCGGAGATGCGCTTGACGCCTCCTCTGCGAGCGAGACGGCGGATGGCAGGCTTGGTGATGCCCTGGATGTTATCACGGAGCACCTTCCTGTGCCGCTTAGCGCCGCCCTTCCCAAGACCTTTTCCTCCTTTGCCGCGACCAGACATCTTCCAAGTAGTCAGCTGTAACTGAAGCTAAAACCGAACGACCCCTCCTTTATATACAGGAGAGACGGACCAGAGAGAGAAATGCAGAGATGACGCGCCCCAGGGCGGGGCTTACAGAATCCACATGAGCTCCTCCCTTCCTCTGCTGTTTGGCTGAGCACAGAACTGTTGGAGAGTTTGAATTTCCCGCTCATTGTTCAGTTTCCCTTTTCTTTCCAGCTTGTAATATAATGTCACTTCTTCCCCTGTGATGAGAATTATTCCAGATTCAGCCTATAGATAAATGGGCAGCACAAATAGAGGGGAGCAGACACGGCCCCAGTATATGTCAGGAGGACAGAACAGACTGTAACCACAGATATTACAGGCAGCCGCCCAGGGGATCTCACACCGGTAGATACACTGCCTGATCTAAGGCTCAGTCCTCAGTAATCACAGGATCTCCGGTTTTCATAGAGAATATTACATTTATATTAACCCCAGGGCTAAGCCCTCTCTGCCTTTATTCAGGTCTTATATTCCCGCATTAGGGACATTTGTGCTATGATAGGAGTCATCATTACTTCGGGCAATTATGACACTATTGTCCTTATATTTGTGTTTTCTTCTTCCCCTGGCAATGATTCTTTTTTCCACCACATCATAGCTCACATTGCTGCAGAGTAGGGACCTGCTGTCAGCTACAATTAATTAGGAAAAACAATTATTAACAATGACAGAAAAGGCTGAAAATCAGAGCTCAGCAGTGATCCTGACTGATCCCAGCCGCCAATATCGCCCCATATCCTGCAGTAATTATTTAAAAAACATCTGTGAGGAGGATGTGATGGGAGATGATGTCATGACATGTCTGACCTAGAGGATCCTGACATCAATAATAATAATAATAATAATAATAATTTTTATTTATATAGCGCCAACATATTCCGCAGCACTTTACAATTAAGCGGGGACATCACAGTGTAATGTATTGTGCACTGAGCTCTCGGCAATCTTCTCTACATGATCGCACATTTCCCATCTCAGACCTCCTGCCTGGAGCTGCAGGTGGGATCTGCTTGGAAGAGCAGAATTGGTCTCCCCTGAAATATCTCTTGTAGGATACATCTCTAGCCAATATATTGTCTCCACAATACGGATTATGACGAGAAAGGGAGATGTGATCGCCTGCAGGTCAGACACACGGGGCATCACAGCATCTGCCTAACGCGGATTCATTCTCTAACCAGGAACAGCTGCAGACTCCTGTATGGGATGTAAGCGACCTCTCAACACCTGCAGATTCCCCGACATCGCTCCGTCCTGGGACCGCGCGTTATATGGAGACAAAGAACAGAAAAAGCGGGAACTGCAAACGTGTCAACCATTGGGAACATTAGCTCCTCCCCTCCCTCTGCGGATTGGCTGAACACAGGACGGTTAGGGGGTTTGAATTTCCCGCTGCTTCTAAAATGTCGTCACCGCTTCCCTTTACAGTGAAGACTCCAGCATAATCTCTAGATAAAACTGCACCGACTACAAATGTCTCCTGTTATTTGAGGAAAAACACGAGAATCATGAACTAAGTGCAGAGAGGAAAATCGTCAGCTCACTGTCTGGTGCTGCATGGGGGAGAAAATTCAGTCTCAAAGCATCCCGGCTTAGAAAGTGTTATTAGTCATCATGGTGTATCATGAACTAAACCGAATCATGTTATACCAAATGAATGAGACCCCAGAATATCAAGATCTGTGGAGCAAGGGGTTAAAGAGTAGTCCCTGAACACAGAGCAACTTATGGAGAAGTGACCAGGTTATTATTTAGAAGGTCCTCGGTTCTCACAATCTCCTTGGTAGCATTCATCATCCCTACTTCCTTCACCTGTCACTTCCCGTCACTAGACGCAGAGACCCAGGCGGTGGAGCAGACAACTCGGGGAGACGGGAAAGGACACAGGAGCAGCCACAGCTCTGATGGAGATGGGGTGGTGGCTCTTAGAAGAGCCTTTGGGGTGATGGCGGAGCAGCAGACTGAGCAGATCACTTGGCGCTGGTGTACTTGGTGACGGCCTTGGTGCCCTCGGACACGGCGTGCTTGGCCAACTCTCCAGGCAACAGCAGGCGCACGGCGGTCTGAATCTCCCGGGAGGTGATGGTGGAGCGCTTGTTGTAGTGAGCCAGGCGGGAGGCTTCCCCTGCGATGCGCTCGAAGATGTCGTTGACGAAGGAGTTCATGATGCCCATGGCCTTGGAGGAGATGCCGGTGTCGGGGTGGACCTGCTTCAGCACCTTGTACACGTAGATGGCATAGCTCTCCTTTCTGCTCTTCCTACGTTTCTTGCCGTCCTTCTTCTGAGTCTTAGTGACGGCTTTCTTGGAGCCCTTCTTGGGCGCTGGCGCAGATTTGGGATCAGCCATAACGAAAGCAAAGTTCTCAAAAGAGAGAAGAATAATGATCCCAAGCCTCCCAGAGCGGCGATATTTATAGGCCCGCCATGCAAATGACACTGTTGTCAGATCGCCGTGCTATTGGGTGACAAAGTCATGTGACCAACAGAACCGTCAATCGCTCCGCTCACTGCAGCTGATTGGTAGCTACACAAGTCTGTTTTCCATTGGTAACTTGAGATCCATCCAATGACAGGAGAGGAGGGCGGGGCAGACGATTATGAAAGCGACAGCAGCCGCAGCTAGTTCTTCATTTCGCCCAGATTCTTTATTGTTTGTTATCAACCATGTCTGGACGCGGCAAACAAGGAGGGAAGGTCCGAGCTAAGGCCAAGACCCGCTCATCCCGGGCAGGACTCCAGTTCCCAGTCGGCCGTGTGCACAGGCTTCTCCGCAAGGGCAATTATGCCGAGAGAGTCGGCGCCGGCGCTCCGGTGTATCTGGCTGCTGTGCTGGAGTATCTGACTGCTGAGATCCTGGAATTGGCCGGCAATGCTGCCCGGGACAACAAGAAGACCCGCATCATCCCCCGTCACCTGCAGCTGGCGGTGCGCAATGACGAGGAGCTCAACAGGCTGCTGGGTGGGGTGACCATTGCCCAGGGGGGCGTCCTGCCCAACATCCAGGCCGTGCTGCTGCCCAAGAAGACCGAGAGCAGCAAGGCGAGCAAGAGCAAGTGAGCGCTGCCGCCGATCTCTGTCCACAACACCAAAGGCTCTTCTAAGAGCCACCCACACCGTCGCCACAAGAGCTGACACCGCTGATCTCTGCGTGCTCACATGGGACTGACGTTAGGCACCACGGGCTGCCGCCACCAGTTTGTAGGTTGGTGCCCATACACACTTGATTCCGGGGTTCAACACAAAACACTGAGGATGCCCATGTCTGGGTTATCACATGAAGCCTCAGACCTGTGTGGGGAGAGGAGTCCTCGAATAGTCACAGGAAATGTCCCTCATTAGTGAATGTCTTGATACTCGGGCCCCTGACTCCGCTGTGGAGATTACATGCGGTTATCACGTCCCGGAGTATCGGGGGATGGCGGCCGGTGATTGTCCACATCAGTGACTGCTGCTCCTCCCGGAGGGCGATCCCGTGATGGCGGCTCTGGAGGGCCGGACTCTGCGCGGTTCTCTGTGTGACCGGATTGTGATGTCCGCTAATAATCCTCGGCGGAAGAAGAGCGGGAAGTTCAAATCCCCAAACGGATCCTGCGATCAGACAATGAGCGGGAATCCTCGGTTAAGCGCCGCCTTCAGCGATGTACATAGACGCCTTTCCTCCTCTGTTTAACCTCTTACTTGCCTTGTTCCTGCTGATCCCCTCTTATTTACCAGTGTTCATAGATGCGCCACCTTCATCTCACATCGGGCTCCTCGAGAACATCTGCTGCTTATAGCCCCCTGTAATCAGTGCAGAAACAGCTGGGAGTCCCGATAATACTGTAAGTGACTGAGGAGATTGCGGCACGTGCAGATCGAGCTAATTGCCATCATTGGTGAAAAGTCCTAGAGCTACACAGAGGGTTAACCCCACATTAGTGTAGTGTAATTATCCGCAGGTTCACTGAACAAATATTATGTAACAGAAGAAAATTAATTAAGCCAATAAACCACAAATCCTCCTGCTTTTCTGTAATTACTAAAAAAAAAAAAAGCACAGATGAAAACCTATGTACTGATGGGGGAGCGTGATAGGCGACGCGCTGGTTCCAGCATCAATGTGCTCTCCATCCGCATGCCATACTCCATACCCCGTCCCCCATTTTTGGCCTGTATGATCAGTGCCACCACTTCACCCCTGCAGAGTTCTATAATGAGTGCCACCACCTCGTCCCTGCTGACCTGTATGTTCAGTGCCACCACCTTTTCCCTGCAGAGCTGTATGTTCAGTGCCACCACCTTTACATGCAGAGCTGTATGATCAGTGCCACCACCTTTTCGCCGCAGAACTGTATAATCAGTGCCACCACATTGTCAACGCAAGCTGTATGATCAGTGCCACCACCTACTCCTTGCAGAGCTGTATGATCAGTGCCACCACCTAATCCCTGCAGAGCTTTTTGATCAGTGCCACCACGTCATCCCCTCAGGGCTACCTGATTAGTGCCACCACCTTGTACACGCAAAGCTGTCTGATCAGTGCCACCACCTTGTCCACGAAAAGTTGTATGATCAGTGCCACCACCTCGTCTCTGCAAACCTGTATGATCAGTGCCACTACATCATCCCTGCAGAGCTTTATGATCAGTACCACCATCTTGTCCCAGCAGAGCTGTACGATCAGTGCCACCACCTATTCCCTGCAGAGCTGTATGATCAGTGCCACCACCTCCTCCCTGCAGAGCTGTATGATCAGTGCCACAACCTCATCCCTGCAAACCAGTATGTTTAGTGCCACAACCTCCTCCCTGTAGAGCTGTCTGATCAGTGCCACCACCTTGTCCGCGCTGAGCTGTATGTTCAATAACACCACCTTTTCCCTGCAGACCTGTGTGATCAGTGCCACCACCTTGTCGCCGCAGAACTGTATAATCAGTGCCACCACCTTGTCGCCGCAGAGGTGTATGATCAGCGTCACCAACTTTTCCCTGAAGAGCTGTATGATCAGTGCCACCACCTCATCCCTGCAGGGCTGTATGATCTGTGCTACTGAAACATCCCTGCAGAGCTGTATGATCGGTGCCACTACCTCATCCCTGCAGAACTGCATGATCAGTGCCACGACCTCATCACTGCAGAGCTGTATGATCAGTGCCAACATCTTGTACCCACAAAGCTGTATCATAAGTGCCACCACTTTGTCCGAGCAGAGCTGTATGATCAGTGCCATCAAATTATCCCGGGAGAGCTCTATTATCAGTGCCACCACCTACTCCCTGCAGAGCTGTATGATCAGTGCCACCATCTCCTCCCTGCAAATCTGTATAATCAGTGCCACCACCTCCTCTCTGCAGAGCTGTATGATCTGTGCCACCACCACATCCCTGCAAACCAGTATGTTCAGTGCGACAACCTCCTCCCTGCAGAGCTGTATAATCAGTGCCACCACCTTGTCTCTGCAGAGCTGTATGATTAGTGCCACCACCTGGTCCTTGCAGAGCTGTATGATCAGTAACACCACCTTGTCGCCGCAGAGGTGTATGATCAGTGCCACCACCTCATCCCTGCAGGCTGTATGATCTGTGCTACTGAATCATACCTGCAGAGCTGTATGATCGGTGTCACTACCTCATCCCTGCAGTACTGCATGATCAGTGCCACCACCTTGTCCCCACAAAGCTGTATCATAAGTGCCACCACTTTGTGCGAGCAGAGCTGTATGATCAGTGTCACCAACTTTTCCCTGCAGAGCTGTATGATCAGTGCCATCACCTCATCCCTACAGGGCTGTATGATCTGTTCTACTGAATCATCCCTGCAGAGCTGTATGATCGGTGCCACTACATCATCCCTGCAGAACTGCATAATCAGTGCCACAACCTCGTCACTGCAGAGCTGTATGATTAGTACCACCACCTTGTGGCCGCAGAGGTGTATGATCAGTGCCACCTCCTCGTCCCTGCAGAGCTGTATGATCTGAGCCACTATCTCATCCCTGCAGAACTGCATGATCAGTGCCTCCAACTTATCCCTAAAGAGATGTATAATCAGTGCAACCACATTATCCCCGCAAAGCTGTATGATCAGTGCCACCACCTTGTCCCTGCTGAGCTGTATAATCAGTGCCACCACGTCCTCCCTGCTGAGCTGTATGATCAGTGCCACCACCTCCTCCCTGCAAAGCAGTATGATTAGTGCCACCACCTCGTCACTGCAGAACTTTATGATCAGTGCCACCACATATTCCCTTCAGAGCTGTATGATCAGTGCCACCACCTCCTCTCTGCAGAGCTGTATGATCAGTACCACCACCTTGTCGCCTCAGAGGTGTATTATCAGTGTCACCACCTTGTCCCCGCAGAGCTGTATGATCAGTGCCACCTCCTCGTCCCTGCAGAGCTGTGTGATCAGTGCCACCACCTGGTCCTTGCAGCACTGTGTGATCTGTGCCACTACCTCATCCCTGCAGAGCTTTATGATCAGTGTCACCACCTCTTCCCTACAGAGCTGAATGATCAATGCCACCACCTACTCCCTGCAGAGCTGTAAGATCAGTGACACAACCTTGTCCCTACAGAGCCTTATGATCAGTGCCACCGCCTCCTCCCCATAGAGCTGTATGATCAGTGCAACCACCTCATCCCTACAGAGCTGTATCATCAGTGCCACCACCTATTCCCTTCAGAGCTGTATGATCAGTGTCACCACCTCCTCTCTGCAGAGCTGTATGATCAGTACCACCACGTTGTCGCCGCAGAGGTGTATTATCAGTGCCACCACCTTGTCTCCACAGAGCTGTATGATCAGTGCCACCTCCTCGTCCCTGCAGAGCTGTATGATCAGTGGCTCCAACTTATCCCTAAAGAGATGTATAATCAGTGCAACTACATTGTCCCCACAAAGCTGTATGATCAGTGCCAACACCTCGTCTTTGCAGAGCTGTATGATCAGTGTCACCACCTCTTCCCTGCAGAGCTGTATAATCAGTGACACCACCTCATACCTGCAGAGCTGCATGATTAGTGTCACCATCTTATCCACACAGAGCTGAATGATCAATGCCACCACCTACTCCCTGCAGAGTTGTAAGATCAGTGACACAACCTTGTCCCTGCAGAGCCTTATGATCAGTGCCACCGCCTCCTCACCACAGAGCTGTATGATCAGTGCCACCTCCTCGTCCCTGCAGAGCTGTGTGATCTGTGCCACTACCTCATCCCTGCAGAGCTGTATGATCTGAGCCACTAACTCATCCCTGCAGAGCTGTATGATCAGTGCCACAACCTCATCCCTGCAGAGCTGCATGATCAGTGGCTCCAACTTATCCCTAAAGAGATGTATAATCAGTGCAACCACATTGTCCCCGCAAAGCTGTATGATCAGTGCCAACACCTCGTCCTTGCAGAGCTGTATGATCAGTGCCACCATCTTATCCACACAGAGCTGAATGATCAATGCTACCATATCCTCCCTGCAAAGCTGTATAATCAGTGCCACCACCTCCTCTCTGCAGAGCTGTATGATCAGTGCCACCACCTCATCCCTGCAGAGCTTTAAGATCAGTGCCACCACCTGGTCCTTGCAGAGCTGTATGATCAGTACCACCACCTTGTCGCCGCAGAGGTGTATGATCAGTGCCACCACCTCATCCCTGCAGGGCTGTATGATCTGTGCTACTGAAACATCCCTGCAGAGCTGTATGATCTGTGCCACTACCTCATCCCAGCAGAACTGCATGATCAGTGCCACAACCTCGTCACTGCAGAGCTGTATGATCAGTGCCACCATCTTGTCCCCACAAAGCTGTATCATAAGTGCCACCACTTTGTCCGAGCAGAGCTGTATGATCAGTGCCATCAAATTGTCCCCGCAGAGCTGTATGATCAGTGCCACCACCTACTCCCTGCAGAGCTGTATGATCAGTGCCACCATCTCCTCCCTGCAAAGCTGTATAATCAGTGCCACCACCTCCTCTCTGCAGAGCTGTATGATCTGTGCCACCACCTCATCCCTGAAAACCAGTATGTTCAGTGCGACAACCTCCTCCCTGCAGACCTGTATGATCAGTGCCACCACCGTGTCGCCACAGAACTGTAAATCAGTGCCACCACCTTGTCACCGCAAAGTTGTATGATCAGTGCCACCACTTTGTCCGAGCAGAGCTGTATGATCAGTGCCACAACCTCATCCCTGCAGAACCACATGATCAGTGCCTCCAACTTATACCTAAAGAGATGTATAATCAGTGCAACCACATTGTCCCTGCAGAGCTGTATGATCAGTGACACCACCTCTTACCTGCAGAGCTGCATGATCAGTGCCACCAACTACTCCCTGCAGAGCTGTATGATCAGTGCCACCACCTTATCCACACAGAGCTGTATAATCAGTGCCACCTCCTACTGCCTGCAGAGCTGTATGATCAGTGCCACCATCTAATCCCTGCAGAGCTGTATAATCAGTGCCACCACCTCGTCTCTGCAGTGCTGTATGATTAGTGCCACCACCTGGTCCTTGCAGAGCTGTATGATCATTACCACCACCTTGTCGCCGCAGAGGTGTATGATCAGTGTCACCACCTTGTCCCTGCAGGTCTGTAGGATCTGTGCCACCACCTATTCCCTTCAGAGCTGTATGATCAGTACCACCACCTTGTCGCCGCAGAGGTGTATGATCAGTGTCACCAACTTTTCCCTGCAGAGCTGTATGATCAGTGACACGCCACCACCTCATCCCTGCAGGCTGTATGATCTGTGCTACTGAATCATCCCTGCAGAGCTGTATGATCGGTGCCGCTACCTCATCCCTGCAGAAGTGCATGATCAGTGCCACCACCTTGTCCCCACAAAGCTGTATGATAAGTGCCACCACTTTGTGCGAGCAGAGCTGTATGATCAGTGCCATAAAATTGTCCCCGCAGAGCTTTATGATCAGTGCCACCACCTACTCCCTGCAGAGCTGCAAGATCAGTTCAACCACCTCATCCCTGCAGAGCTGTATCTTCAGTGCCATCACCTCATACCTGTAGAGCTGTATGATCAGTGCCACTACCTCATTCCTGCAAACCAGTATGTTCAGTGCCACAACCTCCTCCCTGTAGAGCTGTCTGATCAGTGCCACCACCTTGTACACGCTGAGCTGTATGTTCAGTGCCACCACCTTTCCATGCAGAGCTGTTTGCTCAGTGCCACAACCTCCTCCCTGCAGAGCTGTACGATTAGTACCTCCACCTCATCCTTGTAGAGCTTTAAGATCAGAGCCACCACCTTGTCCACGCTGAGCTATATGTTCAGTGCCACCACCTTGTCCCCGCAAAGCTGTATCATAAGTGCCACCACTTTGTCCGAGCATAGCTGTATGATCAGTGCCATCAAATTGTCCCCACAGAGCTGTATGATCAGTGCCACCATCTGCTCCCTGCAAAGCTGAATAATCAGTGCCACCACCTCCTCTCTGCAGAGCTTTATGATCAGTGCCACCACCTGGTCCTTGCAGAGCTGTATGATCAGTACCAACACCTTGTCGCCGCAGAGGTGTATGATCAGTGTCACCAACTTTTCACTGCAGAGCTGTATGATCAGTGCCACCACCTCATCCCTGCGGGGCTGTATGATCTGTGCTACTGAATCATCCCTGCAGAGCTGTATGATCGCTGCCACTACCTCATCCCTGCAGAACTGCATGATCAGTGCCACAACCTCGTCACTACAGAGCTGTATGATCAGTGCCACCACCTTGTCCCCACAAAGCTGTATCATAAGTGCCACCACTTTGTCCGAGCAGAGCTGTATGATCAGTGCCACCATCTCCTCCCTGCAAAGTTGTGTAATCAGTGCCACCACCTCCTCTCTGCAGAGCTGTATGATCTGTGCCACTACCTCATCCCTGCAGAGCTGTATGATAAGTGCCACAACATCATCCCTGATCAGTGCATCCAACTTATACCTAAAGAGATGTAGAAACAGTGCAACCACATTGTCCCCGCAAAGCTGTATGATCAGTGCCAACACCTCGTCCTTGCAGAGCTGTTTGATCAGTGCCACCACCTTGTCCATGAAAAGCTGTATGATCAGTGCCACCAACTCGTCCCTGCAAAGCTGTATGAGGAGTGCTACCACCTCATCTCTGCAGAACTGTATCATCAGTGCCACCACATCATCCCTGCAGATCTTCATGTTCAGTGCCACCATCTTGTCCCCGCAGAGCTGTATGATCAGTGCCACCACCTCATCCCAGCAGAACTACATGATCAGTGCCACAACCTCGTCACTGCAGAGCTGTATGATCAGTGCCACCATCTTGTCCCCACAAAGCTGTATCATAAGTGCCACCACTTTGTCCGAGCAGAGCTGTATGATCAGTGCCATCAAATTGTCCCCGCAGAGCTGTATGATCAGTGCCACCACCTACTCCCTGCAGAGCTGTATGATCAGTGCCACCATCTCCTCCCTGCAAAGCTGTATAATCAGTGCCACCACCTCCTCTCTGCAGAGCTGTATGATCTGTGCCACCACCTCATCCCTGAAAACCAGTATGTTCAGTGCGACAACCTCCTCCCTGCAGACCTGTATGATCAGTGCCACCACCGTGTCGCCACAGAACTGTAAATCAGTGCCACCACCTTGTCACCGCAAAGTTGTATGATCAGTGCCACCACTTTGTCCGAGCAGAGCTGTATGATCAGTGCCACAACCTCATCCCTGCAGAACCACATGATCAGTGCCTCCAACTTATACCTAAAGAGATGTATAATCAGTGCAACCACATTGTCCCTGCAGAGCTGTATGATCAGTGACACCACCTCTTACCTGCAGAGCTGCATGATCAGTGCCACCAACTACTCCCTGCAGAGCTGTATGATCAGTGCCACCACCTTATCCACACAGAGCTGTATAATCAGTGCCACCTCCTACTGCCTGCAGAGCTGTATGATCAGTGCCACCATCTAATCCCTGCAGAGCTGTATAATCAGTGCCACCACCTGGTCCTTGCAGAGCTGTATGATCATTACCACCACCTTGTCGCCGCAGAGGTGTATGATCAGTGTCACCAACTTTTCCCTGCAGAGCTGTATGATCAGTGACACGCCACCACCTCATCCCTGCAGGCTGTATGATCTGTGCTACTGAATCATACCTGCAGAGCTGTATGATCGGTGCCGCTACCTCATCCCTGCAGAAGTGCATGATCAGTGCCACCACCTTGTCCCCACAAAGCTGTATGATAAGTGCCACCACTTTGTGCGAGCAGAGCTGTATGATCAGTGCCATAAAATTGTCCCCGCAGAGCTTTATGATCAGTGCCACCACCTACTCCCTGCAGAGCTGCAAGATCAGTTCAACCACCTCATCCCTGCAGAGCTGTATCTTCAGTGCCATCACCTCATACCTGTAGAGCTGTATGATCAGTGCCACTACCTCATTCCTGCAAACCAGTATGTTCAGTGCCACAACCTCCTCCCTGTAGAGCTGTCTGATCAGTGCCACCACCTTGTACACGCTGAGCTGTATGTTCAGTGCCACCACCTTTCCATGCAGAGCTGTTTGCTCAGTGCCACAACCTCCTCCCTGCAGAGCTGTACGATTAGTACCTCCACCTCATCCTTGTAGAGCTTTAAGATCAGAGCCACCACCTTGTCCACGCTGAGCTATATGTTCAGTGCCACCACCTTGTCCCCGCAAAGCTGTATCATAAGTGCCACCACTTTGTCCGAGCATAGCTGTATGATCAGTGCCATCAAATTGTCCCCACAGAGCTGTATGATCAGTGCCACCATCTGCTCCCTGCAAAGCTGAATAATCAGTGCCACCACCTCCTCTCTGCAGAGCTTTATGATCAGTGCCACCACCTGGTCCTTGCAGAGCTGTATGATCAGTACCAACACCTTGTCGCCGCAGAGGTGTATGATCAGTGTCACCAACTTTTCACTGCAGAGCTGTATGATCAGTGCCACCACCTCATCCCTGCGGGGCTGTATGATCTGTGCTACTGAATCATCCCTGCAGAGCTGTATGATCGCTGCCACTACCTCATCCCTGCAGAACTGCATGATCAGTGCCACAACCTCGTCACTACAGAGCTGTATGATCAGTGCCACCACCTTGTCCCCACAAAGCTGTATCATAAGTGCCACCACTTTGTCCGAGCAGAGCTGTATGATCAGTGCCACCATCTCCTCCCTGCAAAGTTGTGTAATCAGTGCCACCACCTCCTCTCTGCAGAGCTGTATGATCTGTGCCACTACCTCATCCCTGCAGAGCTGTATGATAAGTGCCACAACATCATCCCTGATCAGTGCATCCAACTTATACCTAAAGAGATGTAGAAACAGTGCAACCACATTGTCCCCGCAAAGCTGTATGATCAGTGCCAACACCTCGTCCTTGCAGAGCTGTTTGATCAGTGCCACCACCTTGTCCATGAAAAGCTGTATGATCAGTGCCACCAACTCGTCCCTGCAAAGCTGTATGAGGAGTGCTACCACCTCATCTCTGCAGAACTGTATCATCAGTGCCACCACATCATCCCTGCAGATCTTCATGTTCAGTGCCACCATCTTGTCCCCGCAGAGCTGTATGATCAGTGCCACCACCTCCTCCCTGCAGAGCAGTATGATTAGTACCTACACCTCATCCTTGTGGAGCTTTAAGATCAGAGCCACCACCTTGTCCACGCTGAGCTATATGTTCAGTGCCACCACCTTGTCCCCGCAAAGCTGTATCATAAGTGCCACCACTTTGTCTGAGCAGAGCTGTTTGATCAGTGCCATCAAATTGTCCCCACAGATCAGTGCCACCATCTCCTCTCTGCAAAGCTGTATAATCAGTGCCACCACCTCCTCTCTGCAGAGCTTTATGATCAGTGCCACCACCTGGTCCTTGCACAGCTGTATGATCAGTACGACCACCTTGTCGACGCAAAGGTGTATGATCAGTGTCACCAAATTTTCCCTGCAGAGCTGTATGATCAGTGCCACCACCTCATCCCTGCAGAACTGCATGATCAGTGCCACAACCTAGTCACTGCAGAGCTGTATGATCAGTGCCACCACCTTGTCCCCACAAAGCTGTATCATAAGTGCCACCACTTTGTCCGAGCAGAGCTGTATGATCAGTGCCATCAAATTGTCCCCGCAGAGCTGTATGATCAGTGCCACCACCTACTCCCTGCAAAGTTTTATGATCAGTACCACGATCTCCTCCCTGCAAAGCTGTATGATCTGTGCCACTACCTCATCCCTACAGAGCTATATGATCTGTGCCACTACCTCATCCCTGCAGAACTGCATGATCAGTGCCACAACCTAGCCACTGCAGAGCTGTATGATCAGTGCCACCACCTTGTCCCCACAAAGCTGTATCATAAGTGCCACCACTTTGTCCGAGCAGAGCTGTACGATCAGTGCAATCAAATTCTCCCCGCAGAGCTGTATGATCAGTGCAATCAAATTCTCCCCGCAGAGATGTATGATCAGTGCCACCACCTACTCCCTGCAGAGCTTTATGATCAGTGCCACCATCTCCTACCTGCAAAGCTGTATAATCAGTGCCACCACCTCCTCTCTGCAGAGCTGTATGATCTGTGCCACTACCTCATCCCTAAAGAGCTGTATGATCAGTGCCACAACCTCATCCCTGAAGAACCGCATGATCAGTGCCTCCAACTTATACCTTAAGAGATGTATAATCAGTGCAACCACTTTGTCCCCGAAAAGCTGTATGATCAGTGCCAACACCTCGTCCTTGCAGAGCTGTTTGATCAGTGTCACCACCTCTTCCCTGCAGAGCAGTATGATCAGTGACATCACCTCTTACCTATAGAGCTGCATGATCAGTGCCACCTCCTCGTCCCTGCAGAGCTGTGTGATCTGTGCCACCAACTCCTCCCTGCAGAGCTGTATGATCAGTGCCACCATCTTATCCACACAGAGCTGTATAATCAGTGCCACCTCCTACTTCCTGCAGAGCTGTATGATCAGTGCCACCATCTCCTCCCTGCAGAGCTGTATAATCAGTGCCACCACCTCGTCTCTGCAGAGCTGTTTGATTAGTGCCACCACCTGGTCCTTGCAGAGCTGTATGATCAGTACCACCACCTTATCGCCGCAGAGGTGTATGATCAGTGTCACCACCTTGTCCCTGCAGAGCTGTATGATCAGTGCCACCACCTTGTCCCTGCAGGTCTGTAGGATCTGTGCCACTACCTCATCCCTGCAAAGCTGTTTAATCAGTGCCACCACCTCCTCTCTGCAGAGCTGTATGATCTGTGCCACTACCTCATTCCTGAAGAGCTGTATGATCTGTGCCACTACCTCATCCCTGCAGAGCTGTATGATCAGTGCCACAACCTCATCCCTGAAGAACCGCATGATCAGTGCCTCCAACTTATACCTTAAGAGATGTATAATCAGTGCAAACACATTGTCCCCGCAAAGCTGTATGATCAGTGCCACCACCTGGTCCTTGCAGAGCTGTATGATCAGTACCACCACCTTATCGCCGCAGAGGTGTATGATCAGTGTCACCACCTTGTCACTGCAGAGCTGTATGATCAGTGCCACCACCTTGTCCCTGCAGGTCTGTAGGATCTGTGCCACTACCTCATCCCTGCAAAGCTGTATAATCAGTGCCACCACCTCCTCTCTGCAGAGCTGTATGATCTGTGCCACTACCTCATTCCTGAAGAGCTGTATGATCAGTGCCACCACCTCCTCCCTGAAGAGCTGTATGATCAGTGCCACCACTTCCTCCCCGCAGAACTGTATGATCAGTGCCACCACCTCATCCCTACAGAGCTGTAAGATCAGTGACACAACCTTGTCCCTGCAGAGCCTTATGATCAGTGCCACCGCCTCCTCCCCACAGAGCTGTATGATCAGTGCAACCACCTCATCACTGCAGAGCTGTATCTTCAGTGCCACCACCTCATCCCTGCAGAGCTGTATGATCAGTGCCACTACCTCATCACTGCAAACAAGTATGTTCAGTGCCACCACCTCCTCCCTGTAGAGCTGTCTGATTAGTACCACCACCTTGTCCACGCTGAGCTGTATGTTCAGTGCCACCACCTTTTCCCTGCAGAGCTGTATGTTCAGCACCACCACCTCCTCCCTGCAGAGCTGTATTATCAGTACCACCACCCTGTCCCCGCAGAGTTGTATGATCAGTGGTGGCATTTATGCACATGTAATCGAAGTACATGAATCAAAGTACTACTGTCAGTTATAGCATGGCAGTTAGACAGGGCAGGAGACAGGTAAGACATTTATATACATCTACTCCCTGTACATTTGGAGCACATCAAATATATACCATAAGCATTTGTATAATTTATATCCTGGCCGCTGCATTCACACACATCCACCGCCCTTGCATTAACTCTCTACACTCCATCCATATCGGCCCCTCGCTCCTTTCCTCTCCTATGTATAGCACTCACGCTCTTTTCACATTGTTAAATTGCACAGATCCAGTCAGTCCCACCATTCAACATCAGAGACGCTCTCACAAATCACTTAACAATCTGCTCACTCTTTCTATCCTCCTTCTCCTAGTCGCAGGAGACATTGCTCCCAACCTTGGTCCCCCATGTTATAGAAAGTCAAACCCCCCAACTGCTACACTTAGAAACCCCTCTAATCTTATTAATATTCCCTGCATGCCATCTGTCTCTCTTAATTGTGCACTTTGGAATTCTCGCTTAGTTTGTAACAAACTCTCCTTCATCCATGACTTCTTCCTTTCTAATTCTCTTAACCTTCTGGCTCTTACTGAAACCTGGATCCAGCAGTCAGACACTACCGCTGCTGCTGCTCTTTCATACGGGGGGCTACACTTCTCTCATACCCCAAGATCAGACAGTAGAGCAGGTGGAGGCGTTGGTCTGCTCCTATCACCAAAATGTACCTTTCAGGTTATCCCTCAAGTACCCTCACTTGTCTTCCCTTCTTTTGAGGTCCATGCCGTCAGACTCTACACCCCCTTCTCCATGCGAGTGGCGGTGGTGTATCGTCCTCCCGGCCCCTCCCATCAGTTCCTGGATCATTTTGCCACTTGGCTTCCACATTTTCTCTCCTGTGACATCCCTACCCTCATCATGGGAGATTTCAACATTCCCATTGCTCTTCCCCTCTCACCATCTGCTGCTCACCTTTTATCTCTAACCTCCTCATTTGGCCTTTCGCAGCTTACTAATTCTCCAACGCATGAAGTTGGAAACTCCCTCGACTTGGTCTTCTCTCGGCTTTGTGCAGTGGATGATTTTGCAAACTCCCCTCTCCCGCTCTCTGACCACAATCTTCTTTCATTCTCTATCAAGAACTGCCAGGCTGCTCAGGTCACCCCCACTGTCCAGACTTATAGAAACATACAGGCCATTAACACCCAGAAACTTACGAAGAACTTGCAGTCTTCATTGGCCCCTATCTCCTCCCTCTCATGCCCTGATTCTGCATTGAAGCATTACAATGAAACACTTCAAAGTGCCCTGGATGAATTTGCACCCCTTATAACTAGAACACCACAACACAGACGGCGACAACCCTGGCACACGGTGCAAACACGTTTCCCAAACACGTTTCCTGCAGCGGTGCTCCAGGTGCGCCGAACGTCTGTGGAGAAAATCCAATCTACACGAAGATTTCATCCATTATAAGTTTATGCTTTGAACATACAACACTGCCCTTCACCTCTCCAAACAAACCTATTTCAACACCCTCATCACCTCACTGTCCAATAACTCGAAACGTCTCTTTGACACTTTTCATTCTCTTCTCAACCCAAGAGTACAGGCCCCAACCACGGAGCTCCGAGCTGACTATCTGGCCAATTACTTCAAAGAAAAAATTGACCAGATCCGACAGGAAATTATCTCCCAATCACCTCATACCATGCACTGTCCTCCCTCCCCCACTGCATCTAGCTCACTCTCTGATTTTGAACCAGTCACAGAAGAAGAAGTAAGCAGGCTCCTTGCATCTTCTCGCCCAACTACTTGCACCAGTGACCCATTTCCGTCACATCTCCTCCAGTCCCTTTCCCCTGCTGTCACCCCTCACCTAACTAAACTAGTTAACCTCTCTCTCTTCAGGTATTTTTCCCTCCACATTTAAGTTTGCCATCAAACATCCACTACTTAAAACACCATCCCTCGACCAAAACTGTGCCGCTAACTATAGACCTGTCTCTAATCTTCCCTTCATCTCTAAACTCCTGGAACGCCTGATCCACTCCCGTCTTATCCGCTATCTCTCAGAAAACTCTGTTCTCGACCCTCTCCAATCCGATTTCCGTTCTGTACACTCCACTGAAACTGCCCTCACTAAAGTCTATAATGATCTGCTAACAGCTAAATCAAATGGTCATTACTCCATGCTAATTCTCTTGGATCTCTCTGCAGCATTCGACACTGTGGATCATCAGCTCCTCCTCACTATGCTCCGTTCCATTGGCCTCAAGGACACCGTTCTCTCCTGGTTCTCCTCCTATCTCTCTGACTGCTCCTTTACTGTATCTTTTGCCGGTTCCTCCTCCTCTCACCTTCCCCTTACTGTTGGGGTCCCCCAAGGATCGGTTCTAGGCCCTCTCCTCTTCTCCTTGTACACTGCCCCTATTGGTCAAACAATCAGTAGATTTGGTTTCCAGTACCATCTCTATGCTGATGACACCCAATTATACGCTTCTTCTCCTGACATCACGCCAGCCTTTCTAGAAAACACCGGCGATTGTCTAAACACTGTGTCTAATATCATGTCCTCACTATATCTGAAACTGAACCTGTCAAAGACTGAACTCCTGATGTTTCCTCCCTCTACTAATGTACCTATACCCAACATTGCTATTTCTGTGTGTGGTTCCACTATTACTCCCCAGTAAAAGGCCCGCTGTCTTGGGGTCATACTTGATTCCGAGCTTTCCTTTGCCCCCTACATTCGATCACTGGCTCGCTCTTGTCATCTGCACCTCAAAAACATTTCTAGAATTCGACCTTTTCTTACTTTTGACTCTGCAAAAGCTCTTACTGTTTCCCTTATTCATTCTCCTCTCGACTATTGTAACTCTCTTCTAATCAGTCTCCCTCTTACCAAACTCTCCCCCCTCCAATCTGTCTTGAATGCTGCAGCCAGGATTATATTCCTCACCAATCGTTACACCGATGCCTCTACCTTGTGCCAGTCATTACACTGTCTACCCATCCACTCCAGAATTCAGTATAAACTTATTACCCTCACCCACAAAGCCTTCCATGGCTCAGCACCACCCTACATCTCCTCCCTTGTTTCAGTATACCACCCTACCCGCGCCCTCCGTTCTGCTGATGACCTGAGGTTAGCATCCTCAATAGTCAGAACCTCCCACTCCCGTCTCCATGACTTTACACGTGCAGCGCCAATTCTTTGGAATGCACTTCCCAGGTCAATACGATTAGTCCCCAATCCCCACAATTTTAAGCGTGCCCTGAAAACGCATTTATTCAGACTGGTCTATCGCCTCAACACATTAACCTAATCTATCCCCGTGTGGCACAGCCAAAAGTTTTACCATAAGCAGTTTTCCCGCATCATGTTCTCACATGTTTTATGCATCCATTAGCCCTCTGTGTCCGTACTGTCACATACCTAACAGTATGGCTGGTTCCTACAATCAGGGCAACTGTTACCACCCACCTTTCGTGTCTACCTCTTTCCTCATAGACTGTAAACTTGCGAGCAGGGCCCTCTTTCCTCTTGGTATTTGTTATAATCTACTGTATGTGATTACTGTTATGCTGTAATGTCTATTGTCTGTACAAATCCCCTTTGAAATGTAAAGTGCTGCGGAATATGTCGGCGCTATAAAAATAAAATTTTGTATTATTATTATTATTATTATTATTATTATTATCATTATCAGTGCCACAACCTCATCCCTGCAGAACCGCATGATCAGTGCCTCCAACTTATCCCTAAAGAGATATATAATCAGTGCAACCACATTGTCCCCGCAAAGCTGTAAGATCAGTGCCACCACCTAATCCCTGCAGAGCTATTTGATCAGTGCCACCACGTCATCCCCTCAGGGCTACATGATCAGTGCCACCAACTCATCCCTGCAGACCTGTATGATCAGTGCCACCACCTTGTAGCCGCAGAACTGTATAATCAGTGCCACCACCTTGTCACCACAAAGTTGTATGATCAGTGCCACCAGTTGGTCAGCACAGAGCTGTATGATCAGTACCACCACCAAGTCCCCGCAGAGCTGTATGATCAGTGCCACCGCCTACTCCCTGCAGAGCTGTATGATCAGTGCAACCACCTCATCCCTGCACAGCTGTATCTTCAGTGCCACCACCTCTCACTGCAGAGCTGTATAATCAGTGCCACTACCTCATCCCTGCAAACCAGTTTAGTGCCACAACCTCCTCCCTGTAGAGCTGTCTGATCAGTGCCACCACCTTGTCCGCGCTGATCTGTATGTTCAGTGCCACCACCTTTTCCCTGCAGACATGTATGATCAGTGCCCCCACCTTGTCGCCGCAGAACTGTATAATCAGTGCTACCACCTTGTCACCGCATGAACAGTGCCACCAGTTGGTCAGCACAGAGCTGTATGATCAGTACCACTACCTACTCCTCGCACAGCTGTTGAATCAGTGCCACCGCCTACTCCTTGCAGAGCTGTATGATCAGTGCCACCACCTAATCCCTGCAGAGCTATTTGATCAGTGCCACCACGTCATCCCCTCAGAGCTATATGATCAGTGCCACCACCTTGTCCACGCAAAGCTGTATGATGAGTGCTACCACCTCATCCCTGCAGACCTGTACGATCAGTGCCACCACATCATCCCTGCAGAGCCTTATCATCAGTGCCTCCATCTTGTCCCCGCAGAGCTGTATGATCAGTGCCACCACCTCCTCCCTGCAGAGCTGTATGATTAGTACCACCACCTCATCCTTGTAGAGCTTTAAGATCAGTGCCACCACTTTGTCCACGCTGAGCTGTATGTTCAGTGCCACCAACTCCTCCCTGCAGAGCTGTATGATCAGTGCCACCACCTTGTCCCCGCAAAGCTGTAACATAAGTGCCACCACTTTGTCCCCGCAGAGCTGTATGATCAGTGCCACCACCTACTCCCTGCAGAGCTGTATGATCAGTGCCAACTGGTATGATTGAGTCACCGTAGGAGGCAGACACAAAAATAGAAGCTACGTCCAGAAAAAAAGAGAAGTTGGCAACTATCAGATTGAATACCCCTGAACCTATCAACACAACTAGCAGTAGCCGTGGGGGATTCCTACGGTGCCCTAGACCCCTCGATCACAGCCGGAGAGCTAATTAGGCTAAAGACAGAAAAGGAAATCTAAACTGCCCCAGAGCAGACCCCAAAGTAAAAGGCAGCCCCCAACATATAATGACGCTGAAGCAAGATGAAAAAACACTCACACAGATAGAAATATAGGCTGAGCAAACGATGGGGCCCAAGCTAACTAAACAGAACAGGAAAGAAAGGTTGCTGTCTGCAATCTGCCAAAACCCTATCAAAGACATAAGCCAACAAGCTGATATGGAAAAAGACCCTGAAGCAGCTAGGCTTCAAAAACTAAATCAGCACTCAGTTATTTTCAGAAGACAGAGCTAAAGGAATTCAGCTCACCCCATCAGGGAATGGCAGAAATCCAGAAAAACAAAGCAAAACAAAGTCAAAGCACAAATGCAAAAAGCCGAGCAGAAAACTTAGCTTTAGAAGAGCAGGAATTCAGACTGGTCTCCAAGGATCCCACAGAGAATTCACCCGCAGGGCAGAAGGGCGTCGGCGGCCTTATATCCAGTCAGTAACTCCACTCAGCCAGTCATCATCATTAGGCTCAGGTGCTTGATAATCAGGCTCACTACCTTTCTTTACCAGAAGAGGGAGTTCATCGGGCCTCAGTAGTGAAGGGGAAAATGAACTCACAACAGTACCTCCCCCTTGAGGAGGGGTCACCGAACCCTCATCCATGCCACCAGGGCGATCCGGGTGAGACCGATGAAAGGCACGCACCAATCTTTTGGCATGAATATCAGAGGCAGAGACCCAGGAATTATCCTCCTGACCATAACCCTTCCACTTAACCAAATACTGGAGTCTCCGTCTAGCCAGACGGGAATCCAGTACTTTCTCTACCTCATATTCCATGTTACCTTCAACCAATACAGGGTCTGGAGGTGCCACCCCCGGAACAACAGGTTCAACAAACCTCTTCAACAAAGATTTATGGAACACATTATGGATTTTAAATGTGACAGGAAGAGCCAAACGAAAAGAGAACGGATTAATAATCTCCAAAATCTTGTAAGGTCCAATAAATCTAGGCTTAAACTTAGGAGGAGCCACCTTCATAGCAATATTTATTGATGATAACCACACCATATCACCAACCTTAAACTGGGGACCAATGGTCCTATGTCGGTTGGAAAACCGCTGGGCCTTTTCCTGGGAGAGAGATAACTTATCCACCACTTGGTCCCAGATCTGGTGCATTCTCTCCACCACAGTGTCAACACCTGGGCAGGCAGAGGGCTCCACCTGCCCTGAAGAAAATCGAGGATGAAACCCAAAGTTACAAAAAAAGGTGACATCAAAGTGGCAGAACTAGCTCCATTATTTAAAGCAAATTTGGCCAAGGGCAAAAATGAAACCCAATCATCCTGATCAGCAGAAATAAAACATCTCAAATATGACTCAAAGGTCTGGTTTGTTCTCTCTGTCTGCCCATTGGTCTGATGGTGAAAAGCAGTGGAGAAGGACAACTGAATTCCCAGCTTGGAACAGAAAGTTCTCCAAAATCTAGACACAAACTGAACTCCTCTGTCAGATACAATGTTCTCAGGAATCCCTTGCAAGCGAACCACCTGTTGCAAAAACAGGGGCACCAACTCAGAGGAAGACGGCAACTTAGGGAGTGGTACAAGATGAACCATCTTAGAGAACCTATCACAAATCACCCAAATAACAGTCATCCTTTGAGAGACAGGCATATCAGAGATGAAATCCATTGAAATATGGGTCCATGGCCTCTTGGGGACAGGCAAAGGCATCAACAACCCACTAGAGCGAGAACACGATTTAGACCGGGAGCACGTCCCACAGGACTGCACAAAATTCCTGACATCACGA
The DNA here is from genome assembly GCF_039654945.1 of Dendrobates tinctorius. Taxonomy (NCBI): domain Eukaryota; kingdom Metazoa; phylum Chordata; class Amphibia; order Anura; family Dendrobatidae; genus Dendrobates; species Dendrobates tinctorius. The sequence continues at coordinate 7,405,299 of NW_027361869.1, read as the reverse complement.
GACAAGGAGGGCCACCAAAAAGATCGACTCACCAGATGTCTAGTAAAAAAAATACCTGGATGACCAGCCAAAGCAGAGCAATGAACTTCAGACATCACTCTCTTCTTCCACTGGTCAGGAACATACAACTTTCCACTGGGACAACGCTCAGGTTTGTCCTCCTGGAACTCTTCCAGAGCACGTCTCAAATCGGGCAAGATGGCAGAAAGAACTACCCCTTCGCCTAAGATGGTAGCAGGCTTGGTCACCACAGGAGAATCAGCAAAGAAGCTCCTAGAGAGGGCGTCTGCCTTGACATTCTTAGTTCCAGGAAGAAAAGAAACCACAAAATCAAAACGTGTAAAAAAACAAGGCCCACCTAGCCTGTCTAGGGCTCAAGCGCTTAGCCGACTCTAGGTAAATCAAATTCTTGTGGTCAGTGAGGACCACGACTTGATGCTTAGCTCCCTCCAACCAATGTCTCCACTCCTCAAATGCCCCTTTCATGGCCAACAGTTCCCGATTCCCCACATCATAGTTACGTTCAGATGGAGAGAACTTTCGGGAAAAGAAAGCACAGGGATTCATTTTAGATGTTACAGGATCCTTTTGGGACAAAACAGCTCCTGCACCAATCTCAGAAGCATCCACCTCTACCTGGAACGGAAGTGAGACATCAGGTTGCCGCAAAACCGGGGCGGAGGTGAATCTTCGCTTCAGCTCCTGAAAGGAAGAAACAGCCTCCGGAGACCAATTTAACACATCAGCACCCTTCTTAGTCAAATCAGTCAATGGCTTGGCAATACTAGAAAATTTTGCTATAAATTTCCGATAAAAATTAGCAAAACCCAAAAACTTCTGGAGGGCCTTCAAAGAAGTGGGCTGAACCCAATCGTAAATGGCCTGTACCTTGGCCGGGTCCATTTCAATAGTTGACGGGGACAAAATAAATCCCAAAAAAGAAATCCTCTGTACTCCAAAAAGACATTTAGATCCTTTGACATACAGGGAATTCTCCCTCAAGATCCGGAACACAGTCCGAATATGTTCCACATGAGAATCCCAGTCCTTGGAGAAGATCAAAATATCATCCAGATAGATAATCAAAAATTTATCGACAAAATCTCAGAAAATATCGTTCATGAAGCACTGGAAGACAGAAGGGGCATTAGTGAGCCCAAAAGGCATCACCAGGTACTCAAAATGTCCCTCCGGAGTATTAAACGCCGTCTTCCATTCATCCCCATGCTTAATGCGAATAAGATTATACGCCCCCCTGAGGTCAAGCTTGGTAAACCAGCAAGCACCTTTAACTCTGGAGAATAGATCAGAAATCAGGGGTAACGGATACTGATATTTAACAGTAATTTTGTTGAGGGCACGATAATCAATACAAGGTCTTAATGATCCATCCTTTTTGGCTACAAAAAAAAACCCGGCACCTAAGGGTGACGAGGATGGTCTAATATGACCCTTCTCCAACGCCTCCTTAATATAGGATCGCATAGCCTCATGCTCGGGTACAGATAAATTGAAGAGCCGACCCTTGGGAAATTTACACCCCGGGCTCAGTTCAATTGCACAGTGATAACTCCTATGAGGAGGCAGAGACGCAGACTCATTCTCACTAAATACATCATAAAAGTCCGCCAAATAATCAGGAACATCATGCGACTGAGGAGAGGTGGAAAACACCGGAGCCTCACTAAAGGCACACCGACAACCCCAACTCACCATAGACACAGATTTCCAATCCAAAACTGGATTATGAATTTGTAACCAGGGAAACCCCAGAACAATAGTATCATGCAGATTATGCAACACCAAAAATCTGCAATTTTCTTGATGGTCTGGGGCGACCCGCATTACCACCTGGGTCCAAAACTGAGGTTTATTTTTAGCCAAAGGAGTAGCATCAATCCCCCTCAAAGGGATAGGCGTCTGCAGAGGTGTCATCGGAAATCCACAACGTTTAGCAAAATCCAAGTCCATTAGGTTTAGGGCTGCTCCCGAATCCACAAAAGCCTTGGCGGAAAATGTGGACAGGGAGCAGATCAGAGTAATAGCCAGAAGAAACTTAGGTTGAACACTACCAACAGAAAACGTGTGTGCAAAGCGTTTCTCTCGTTTAGGGCAGACAGAAATAACATGCGAGGCATCTCCACAGAAAAAAAAACACAACTTATTACGCCTTCTGAACTCCTGACGCTGCTCTCTGGACAAAACTCTATCACATTGCATAGGTTCAGACATTTGTTCAACAGGTGGCAACACCTCTCGTGCAGTTTTGCGTTCGCGCAAACGCCGATCAACCTGAATAGCTAATGACATAGAATCGTCAAGACCAGAGGGAACAGGAAATCCCACCATAGTATCTTTTACGGCTTCTGACAACCCCTTCCGAAAGAGAGCAGCCAAGACATTATCATTCCAGGTAGTAAGTACTGCCCATTTTCGGAATTTTTGACAGTACAATTCTGCAGAATCTCGATCCTGGTTCAATGCCAGCAGGGTCTTTTCAGCCTGATCAATGGCATTAGGTTTGTCATACAACAACCCCAAGGCTTGAAAAAATGCGTTCACATTAGTCAGAAAAGGATCATCTGGTTTCAAAGAAAACGCCCAATCCTGGGGATCGCCACGCAGCAAAGAGATGACAATTTTAACCTGCTGCGCGGAGCTCCCTGACGAGTTAGGCTTCAAGGCAAAAAATAATTTACAATTATTTTTGAAATTCAAAAATTTAGACCGATCCCCAAAAAATACATCAGGTGTAGGAATCTTTGGTTCAGCAGCATGTGAATGAGCAAGGTAGGCGGAAATTCCACGCACTTCCGCAGCGAGCTGCTCCACACGATCAGACAATTGCTTTATCTCCATTGAGAGAAAAAAAAAAAATCCCCCTACGGCCTCAGAGATATAGAGGAAAAAATATACACACTTTTTTTTTTTTTTTTTTTTACAATTCTTTCCTGCTATTGAGTACCCTAGGATCTGCGGTATGGCGGGTGATTCTGTTATGATTGAGTCACCGTAGGAGGCAGACACAAAAATAGAAGCTACGTCCAGAAAACCAGAGAAGTTGGCAACTATCAGACTGCAGACCCCTGAACCTATCAACACAACTACCAGTAGCCGTGGGGGGTTCCTACGGTGCCCTAGACCCCTCAATCACAGCCGGAGAGCTAAATAGCCTAAAGACAGAAAAGGAAATCTAAACTGCCCCAGAGCAGACCCCAAAGTAAAAGGCAGCCCCCAACATATAATGACGGTGAAGCAAGATGAAAAAACACTCACACAGATAGAAAGATTGGCTGAGCAAACGATGGGGCCCAAGCTAACTAAACAGAACAGGAAAGGAAGGTTGCTGTCTGCAATCTGCCAAAACCATATCAAAGACATAAGCCAACAAGCTGATATGGAAAAAGACCCTGAAGCAGCTAGGCTTCAAAAACTAAATCAGCACTAAGGTATTTTCAGAAGACAGAGCTAAAGGAATTCAGCTCACCCCAGCAGGGAATGGCAGAAATCCAGAAAAACAAAGCAAAACAAAGTCAAAGCACAAATGCAAAAAGCCGAGCAGAAAACTTAGCTTTAGAAGAGCAGGAATTCAGACTGGTCTCCAAGGATCCCACAGAGAAATCACCCGCAGGGCAGAAGGGCGTCGGCGGCCTTATATCCAGTCAGTAACTCCACTCAGCCAGTCATCATCATTAGGCTCAGGTGTTTGATAATCAGGCTCACTACCTTTCTTTACCAGAAGAGGGAGTTCATCGGGCCTCAGTAGTGAAGGGGAAAATGAACTCACAACAGCCAACATCTCCTCCCTGCAAAGCTGTCTAATCAGTGCCACCACCTCCTCTCTGCAGAGCTTTATGATCAGTGCCACCACCTGGTCCTCGCAGAGCTGTATGATAAGTACCACCACCTTGTCGCTGCAGAGGTGTATGATCAGTGTCACCACCTTGTCCCTGCAGAACTGTATGATCAGTGCCACCACCTCGTCACTGCAGGGCTGTATGATCTGTGCCACTACCTCCTCTCCTCCCTGCAGAGCTGTATGATCAGTGCCACAACCTCATCCCTGCAGAACTGCATGAACAGTTCCACCACCTCGTCAATGCAGAGCTGTATGATCAGTGCCACCATCTTGGCTGTTTGAGGACACAAATCTGTGCGCGATCCACGCTAAGAGGGTCACCATCATGCCCAAAGATATCCAGCTAGCCCACCGGATCCGTGGGGAGAGAGCTTAGATCTGTCCTGCCCTCCTGACTGCAACACAAATGCTCTTTCCAGCATCAATGTGCTCTCCATCCGCATGCCATACCCAGTACCCCAATTTTGGCCTGTATGATCAGTGCCACCTCCTCCTCCCCGCAGAGCTGTATGATCAGTGCCACCACTTCATCCCTGCAGAGCTCTATAATGAGTGCCACCACCTCGTCCCTGCTGACCTGTATAATCGGTGCCACCACCTCGTCTCTGCAGAGTTCTTCAGTGTTTTGTTCGCTGGCTCCACTTCATCTCCTCTTCCTCTTGCTTTCTGGGTACCTCAGGGCTCAGTCCTTGGCCCCCATCTCTTCTTGCTCTATACAGCCCCAATTGGACAGACCATCAGCAAATTTGGCTTTCGGAACCATCTTTATGCTGATGACACACAACTGTATACGTCTTCCCCCGACCTTACCCCTCTGTAATACAGAACGCCAGTGACAGTCTGTCCGCAGTCTCCAATATCATCAGAACTCTATGATCAGTGCCACCATCTATTCCCTGCAGAGCTGTATGATCAGTGCCACCACCTATTCCCTTCAGAGCTGTGTGATCAGTGCCACCACCTCCTCCCTGCAGAGCTGTATGATCAGTACCACCACCTTGTCGCCGCAGAGGTGTATGATCAGTGTCACCACCTTGTCCCCGCAGAGCAGTATGATCAGTGCCACAACCTCATCCCTGCAGAACCGCATGATCAGTGCCTCCAACTTATCCCTAAAGACATATATAATCAGTGCAACCACATTGTCCCCGCAAAGCTGTATGATCAGTGCCACCACCTCCTCCCTGCAGAACTGTATGATCAGTGCCACCACCTCATCCATGCAGAGCTGTAAGATCAGTGACACAACCTGGTCCCTGCAGAGCCTTATGATCAGTGCCACCGCCTCCTTCCCAAAGAGCTGTATGATCAGTGCAACCACCTCATCCCTGCAGAGCTGTATGATCAGTGCTACTACCTCATCCCTGTAAACAAGTATGTTCAGTGCCACCACCTCCTCCCTGTAGAGCTGTCTGATCAGTACCACCTCCTTGTCCTCGCTGAGCTGTATGTTCAGTGCCACCACCTTTTCCCTGCAGAACCGCATGATCAGTGCCTCCAACTTATCCCTAAAGAGATATATAATCAGTGCAACCACATTGTCCCCGCAAAGCTGTATGATCAGTGCCAACACCTCATCCTTGCAGAGCTGTATGATCAGTGCCACCAACTCCTCCCTGCAGAGCTGTATGATCATTGCCACCATCTTATCCACACAGAGCTGTATGATCAGTGCCACCACCTCCTCCCTGCAGAACTGTATGATCAGTGCCACCACCTCATCCCTGCAGAGCTTTAAGATCAGTGACACAACCTTGTCCCTGCAGATCCTTATGATCAGTGCAACCACCTCATCCCTGTAGAGCTGTATCTTCAGTGCCACCACCTCTCACTGCAGAGCTGTATAATCAGTGCCACTAACTTATCCCGGCAAACAAGTATGGTCAGTGCCACCACCTCCTCCCTGTAGAGCTGTCTGATCAGTGCCACCACCTTGTCCGCGCTGAGCTGTATGTTCAGTGCCACCACCTTTTCCCTGCAGAGCTGTTTGTTCAGTGCCACCACCTTTCCATGCAGAGCTGTATGATCAGTGTCACCACCCTGTCGCCGCCGAACTGTATAATCAGTGCCACCACATTGTCACCGCAAAGCTGTATGATCAGTGCCACCAGTTGGTCAGCACAGAGCTGTATGATCATTACCACCACCTAGTCCCCGCAGAGCTGTATGATCAGTGCCACCGCCTACTCCTTGCAGGCGTATCTATCCACCTGACGAAGGAGATTTATTTCCGAAACGCCCGTCGGGGCATGTTCTTATACAACTCACGTAGCGTCAATCGGCTTACAGGTATTTTACACTTTGTGTTTTGTTGCACACGCCTTAGTGCGATTTGAATTTTTTGCACAGCTGCACCTCTGCACTTTGGGCACATTCATTATACATATATTTATTTTCTTTTTATATAATTATCCTTGTGTCTCTATATATATGCATTTTTGTACCTGGTTCATTAATTAAGAATTTTTGATATGGATTGGTTTTCCATTATCCATAAACACATGGCTAATGTGATTGTATACTCTAATATATATCTATATATATATATATATATTTTTTTTTTTTTTATGCACTTAATTGTTGTGTCAATATTTTAATAAAGGCATCTTTATTTAAAAAAATAAAAATTGTGCCATTTATTATTATCATTGTTATTATTTTTATCATTCATGTAGCATCTTTTTTATCCTGTGGGATTTCTCATTCCCATCCATCTTCGAGTTATTTTTTCCTTGCAGAGCTGTATGATCAGTGCCACCACGTCCTCCGCTCAGGGCTACATGATCAGTGCCACCACCTTGTCCCCGCAGAGCTGTATGATCAGGGCCACCACCTCCTCCCTGCAGAGCTGTATGATTAGTACCTCCACCTAATCCTTATAGAGCTTTAAGATCAGAGCCACCACCTTGTCCACGCTGAGCTATATGTTCAGTGCCACCACCTTGTCCCCGCAAAGCTGTATTATAAGTGCCACTACTTTGTCCGAGCAGAGCTGTATGATCAGTGCCATCAAATTGTCCCCACAGAGCTGTATGATCAGTGCCACCATCTCCTTCCTGTAAAGCTGTATAATCAGTGCCACCACCTCCTCTCTGCAGAGCTGTATGATCAGTGCCACCACCTCATCCCTGCAGAGCTTTATGATCAATGCCACCACCTGGTCCTTGCAGAGCTGTATGATCAGTACCACCACCTTGTCGCCACAGAGGTGTATGATCAGTGTCACCAACGTTTCCCTGCAGAGCTGTATGATCAGTGCCACCACTTCATCCCTGCAGGGCTGTATGATCTGTGATACTGAATCATCCCTGCAGAGCTGTATGATCGGTGCCACTACCTCATGCCTGCAGAACTGCATAATCAGTGCCACGAACTCGTCACTGCAGAGCTGTATGATCAGTGCCACCACCTTGTCCCCACAAAGCTGTATCATAAGTGCCAACACTTTGTCCGAGCAGAGCTGTATGATCAGTGCCATCAAATTGTCCCCGCAGAGCTGTATGATCAGTGCCACCATATCCTCACTGCAAAGCTGTATAATCAGTGTCACCATCTCCTCTCTGCAGAGCTGTATGATCTGTGCCACTACCTCATCCCTGCAGAGCTGTATGATCAGTGCCACAACCTCATCCCTTCAGAACCGCATGATCAGTGCCTCCAACTTATACCTAAAGAGATGTATAATCAGTGCAACCACATTGTCCCCGCAAAGCTGTATGATCAGTGCCACCACCTTGTCCCTGCAGGTCTGTAGGATCTGTGCCACTACCTCATCCCTGCAGAGCTGTATAATCAGTGTCACCACCTCCTCCCTGCTGAGCTGTATGATCAGTGCCACCACCTCCTCCCTGCTGAGCTGTATGATTAGTGCCACCACCTCGTCACTGCAGAACTTTATGATCAGTGCCACCACCTATTCCCTTCAGAGCTGTATGATCAGTGCCACCACCTCCTCCCTGCAGAGCTGTATGATCAGCACCAGCACCTTGTCGCCACAGACGTGTATAATCAGTGTCACCACATTGTCCCCGCAGAGGTGTATGATCAGTGCCACCTCCTCGTCCCTGCAGAGGTGTATGATCAGTGCCACCACCTGGTCCTCGCAGAGCTGTATGATCCGTACCACCACCTTGTCGCTGCAGAGGTGTATGATCAGTGCCACCACTTCATCCCGGCAGAGCTCTATAATGAGTGCCACCACCTCGTCCCTGCTGACCTGTATGATCGGTGCCACCACCTCGTCCCTGCAGAGTTCTTCAGTGTTTTGTTCGCTGGCTCCACTTCATCTCCTCTTCCTCTTGCTGTCTGGGTACCTCAGGGCTCAGTCCTTGGCCCCCATCTCTTCCCTCTCTATACAGCCCCAATTGGACAGACCATCAGCAAATTTGGCTTTCGGTACCATCTTTATGCTGATGACACACAACTGTATACGTCTTCCCCCGACCTTACCCCTCTGTAATACAGAACGCCAGTGACTGTCTGCCCGCAGTCTCCAATATCATCAGAACCGTATGATCAGTGCCACCATCTATTCCCTGCAGAGCTGTATGATCAGTGCCACCACCTATTCCCTTCAGAGCTGTATGATCAGTGCCACCACCTCCTCCCTGTTGAGCTGTATGATCAGTACCACCACCTTGTCGCCGCAGAGGTGTATGATCAGTGTCACCACCTTGTCCCCGCAGAGCTGTATGATCAGTGCCACAACCTCATCCCTGCAGAACCGCATGATCAGTGCCTCCAACTTATCCCTAAAGATATATATAATCAGTGCAACCACATTGTCCCCGCAAAGCTGTATGATCAGTGCCACACCTCATCCTTGCAAAACTGTATGATCAGTGTCACCACCTCTTCCCTGCAGAGCTGTACGATCTGTGCCACTACCTCATCCCTGCAAAGCTGTATGATTAGTGCCACCACCTCCTCACTTCAGAACTGTATGGTTAGTGCCACCACCTCGTCACTGCAGAACTGTATGATCAGTGCCACCACCTATTCCCTTCAGAGCTGTGTGATCAGTGCCACCACCTCCTCCCTGCAGAGCTGTATGATCAGTACCACCACCTTGTGGCCGCAGAGGTGTATGATCAGTGTCACCACCTCTTCCCTGCAGAGCTGTATGATCAGTGCCACCAACTTCTCCCTGCAGAGCTGTGTGTTCAGTGCCACCACCTCCTCCCTGAAGAGCTGTATGATCAGTGCCACCACCTCCTCCCTGCTGAACTGTATAATTAGTGCCACCACCTCATCCCTGCAGAGCTGTAAGATCTGTGACACAACCTTGTCCCTGCAGAGCCTTATGGTCAGTGCCACCGCCTCCTCACCACAGTGCTGTATGATCAGTGCAACCACCTCATCCCTGCAGAGCTGTATCTTCAGTGCCACCACCTCATCCCTGCAGAGCTGTAAGATCAGTGACACTACCTCATCCCTGCAAACAAGTATGTTCAGTGCCACCACCTCCTCCCTGTAGAGCTGTCTGATCAGTACCACCACTATGTCCGTGCTGAGCTGTATGTTCAGTGCCACCACCTTTCCCTGCAGTGCTGTATGTTCAGTGCCACCAACTCCTCCCTGCAGAGCTGTATGATCAGTACCACCAGTTTGTCCACGCTGAGCTGTATGTTCAGTGCCACCACCTTTCCCAGCAGTGCTGTATGTTCAGCGCCACCACCTCCTCCCTGCAGAGCTGTATGATCAGTACCACCACCTTGTCCCCGCAGAGATGTATGATCAGTGCCACAACCTCATCCCTGCAGAACCGCATGATCAGTGCCTCCAACTTATCCCTAAAGAGATATATAATCAGTGCAACCACATTGTCCCCGCAAAGCTGTATGATCAGTGCCAACACCTCATCCTTGCAGAGCTGTATGATCAGTGCCACCAACTCCTCCCTGTAGAGCTGTCTGATCAGTACCACCAGTTTGTCCACGCTGAGCTGTATGTTCAGTGCCACCACCTTTCCCAGCAGTGCTGTATGTTCAGCGCCACCACCTCCTCCCTGCAGAGCTGTATGATCAGTACCACCACCTTGTCCCCGCAGAGATGTATGATCAGTGCCACAACCTCATCCCTGCAGAACCGCATGATCAGTGCCTCCAACTTATCCCTAAAGAGATATATAATCAGTGCAACCACATTGTCCCCGCAAAGCTGTATGATCAGTGCCAACACCTCATCCTTGCAGAGCTGTATGATCAGTGCCACCAACTCCTCCCTGCAGAGCTGCATGATCATTGCCACCATCTTATCCACACAGAGCTGTATCATCAGTGCCACCACCTACTCCCTGCAGAGCTGTGTGATCAGTGCCACCACCTCCTCCCTGCAGAGCTGTATGATCAATGCCACCACCTCCTCCCCGCAGAACTGTATGATCAGTGCCACCACCTCATCCCTGCAGAGCTTTAAGATCAGTGACTCAACCTTGTCCCTGCAGATACTTATGATCTGTGCAACCACCTCATCCTTGCAGAACTGTATCTTCAGTGCCACCACCTCACCCCTGCAGAGCTGTATATTCAGTGCCACTACCTCATCCCGGCAAACAAGTATTTTCAGTGCCACCACCTCCTTCCTGTAGAGCTGTCTGATCAGTGCCACCACCTTGTCCGCGCTGAGCTGTATAATCAGTGCCACCACCTCTTCCCTGCAGAGCAGTATGATTAGTACCTCCACCTCATCCTTGCAAAGCTATAAGATCAGAGCCACCACCTTGTCCATGCTGAGCTATATGTTCAGTGCCACCACCTTGTCCCCGCAAAGCTGTATCATAAGTGCCACCACTTTGTCCGAGCAGAGATGTATGATCAGTGCTATCAAATTGTCCACACAGAGCTGTATTATCAGTGCCACCACCTCCTCTCTGCAGAGCTGTATGATCAGTGCCACAACCTCATCCTTGCAGAACCACATGATCAGTGCCTCCAACTTATCCCTAAAGAGATGTATAATCAGTACAACCAAATTGTCCCCGTAAAGATGTATGATCAGTGCCACCACCTTGTCTGCGCAAGGCTGTATGATAAGTGCCAACACCTCGTCCCTGCAGAGCTGTATGATCAGTGCCACCAACTCTTCCCTGCAGATCTTTATGATCAGTGCCACCACCTGGCCCTTGCAGGGCTCTATGATCAGTGTCACCACATTATCCCCGCAGAGCTGTATGATCAGTGCCACCAACTCTTCCCTGCAGATCTTTATGATCAGTGCCACCACCTGGCCCTTGCAGGGCTCTATGATCAGTGTCACCACATTGTCCCCGCAGAGCTGTATGATCTGTGCCACTACCTCATCCCTGCAGAGCTGTACCATTAGTGCCACCAAATCGTCACTGCAGAACTGTATGATCAGTGCCACCAACTATTCCCTTCAGAGCTGTGTGATCAGTGCCACCACCTTCTCCATGCAGAGCTGTATGATCAGTACCACCACCTTGTCACCGCAGAGGTGTATGATCAGTGCAACCACATTGTCCCCGCAAAGCTGTATGATCAGTGCCAACACCTCATCCTTGCAGATCTGTATGATAAGTGTCACCTCCTCTTCCCTGCAGAGCTGTATGATCAGTGCCACCAACTCCTCCCTGCAGAGCTGTATGATCAGTGCCACCATCTTAGCCACACAGAGCTGTATTATCAGTGCCACAACCTACTCCCTGCAGAGCTGTGTGATCAGTGCCACCACCTCCTCCCTGAAGAGCTGTATTATCAGTGCCACCACCTCCTCCCTGCAGAACTGTATGATCAGTGCCACCACTTCATCCATGCAGAGCTGTAAGATCAGTGACACAACCTTGTCCCTGCAGAGCCTTATGATCAGTGCCACCGCCTCCTCCCCAAAGAGCTGTATGATCAGTGCAACCACCTCATCCCTGCAGAGCTGTATCGTCAGTGCCACCACCTCATCCCTGCAGAGCTGTATGATCAGTGCCACTACCTCATCCTTGTAAACAAGTATGTTCAGTGCCACCACCTCCTCCCTGTAGAGCTGTATGATCATTGCCACCATCTTATCCACACAGAGCTGTATGATCAGTGCCACCACCTCCTCCCTGCAGAGCTGTATGATCATTGCCACCATCTTATCCACACAGAGCTGTATGATCAGTGCCACCACCTCCTCCCTGCAGAACTGTATGAACAGTGCCACCACCTCATCCCTGCAGAGCTTTAAGATCAGTGACACAACCTTGTCCCTGCAGATCCTTATGATCAGTGCAACCAACTCATCCCTGCAGACCTGTATCTTCAGTGCCGCCACCTCATCCCTGCAGAGCTGTATAATCAGTGCCACTACCTCATCCCGGCAAACAAGTATGTTCAGTGCCACCACCTCATCACTGCAGGGCTGTATGATCTGTGCCACTACCTCCTCTCCTCCCTGCAGAGCTGTATGATCAGTGCCACAACCTCATCCCTGCAGAACTGCATGAACAGTTCCACCACCTCGTCAATGCAGAGCTGTATGATCAGTGCCACCATCTTGGCTGTTTGAGGACACAAATCTGTGCGCGATCCACGCTAAGAGGGTCACCATCATGCCCAAAGATATCCAGCTAGCCCGCTGGATCCGTGGGGAGAGAGCTTAGATCTGTCCTGCCCTCCTGACTGCAACACAAATGCTCTTTCCAGCATCAATGTGCTCTCCATCCGCATGCCATACACAGTACCCCAATTTTGGCCTGTATGATCAGTGCCACCTCCTCCTCCCCGCAGAGCTGTGTGATCAGTGCCACCACTTCATCCCTGCAGAGCTCTATAATGAGTGCCACCACCTCGTCCCTGCTGACCTGTATGATCGGTGCCACCACCTCGTCTCTGCAGAGTTCTTCAGTGTTTTGTTCGCTGGCTCCACTTCATCTCCTCTTCCTCTTGCTTTCTGGGTACCTCAGGGCTCAGTCCTTGGCCCCCATCTCTTCTTGCTCTATACCGCCCCAATTGGACAGACCATCAGCAAATTTGGCTTTCGGTAGCATCTTTATGCTGATGACACACAACTGTATACGTCTTCCCCCGACCTTACCCCTCTGTAATACAGAACGCCAGTGACAGTCTGTCCGCAGTCTCCAATATCATCAGAACTCTATGATCAGTGCCACCATCTATTCCCTGCAGAGCTGTATGATCAGTGCCACCACCTATTCCCTTCAGAGCTGTGTGATCAGTGCCACCACCTCCTCCCTGCAGAGCTGTATGATCAGTACCACCACCTTGTCGCCGCAGAGGTGTATGATCAGTGTCACCACCTTGTCCCCGCAGAGCAGTATGATCAGTGCCACAACCTCATCCCTGCAGAACCGCATGATCAGTGCCTCCAACTTATCCCTAAAGACATATATAATCAGTGCAACCACATTGTCCCCGCAAAGCTGTATGATCAGTGCCACCACCTCCTCCCTGCAGAACTGTATGATCAGTGCCACCACCTCATCAATGCAGAGCTGTAAGATCAGTGACACAACCAGGTCCCTGCAGAGCCTTATGATCAGTGCCACCGCCTCCTTCCCAAAGAGCTGTATGATCAGTGCAACCACCTGATCCCTGCAGAGCTGTATGTTCAGTGCTACTACCTCATCCCTGTAAACAAGTATGTTCAGTGCCACCACCTCCTCCCTGTAGAGCTGTCTGATCAGTGCCACCACCCTGTCCGCGCTGAGCTGTATGTTCAGTGCCACCACCTTTTCCCTGCAGAGCTGTTTGTTCAGTGCCACCACCTTTCCATGCAGAGCTGTATGATCAGTGTCACCACCCTGTCGCCGCCGAACTGTATAATCAGTGCCACCACATTGTCACCGCAAAGCTGTATGATCAGTGCCACCAGTTGGTCAGCACAGAGCTGTATGATCATTACCACCACCTAGTCCCTGCAGAGCTGTATGATCAGTGCCACCGCCTACTCCTTGCAGGCGTATCTATCCACCTGACGAAGGAGATTTATTTCCGAAACGCCCGTGGGGGCATGTTCTTATACAACTCACGTAGCGTCAATCGGCTTACAGGTATTTTACACCTTGTGTTTTGTTGCACACGCCTTAGTGCGATTTGAATTTTTTGCACAGCTGCACCTCTGCACTTTGGGCACATTAATTATACATATATTTATTTTCTTTTTATGTAATTATCCTTGTGTCACTATATATATGCATTTTTGTACCTGGTTCATTAATTAAGAATTTTTGATATGGATTGGTTTTCCATTATCCATAAACACATGGCTAATGTGATTGTATACTCTAATATATATCTATATATATATATATATATATCTATATATATATATATATATATATATATATATATATATATATATATATTTTAATGCACTTAATTGTTGTGTCAATATTTTAATAAAGGCATCTTTATTTAAAAAAATAAAAATTGTGCCATTTATTATTATCATTGTTATTATTTTTATCATTCATGTAGCATCTTTTTTATCCTGTGGGATTTCTCATTCCCATCCATCTTTGAGTTATTTTTTCCTTGCAGAGCTGTATGATCAGTGCCACCACGTCCTCCGCTCAGGGCTACATGATCAGTGCCACCACCTTGTCCACGCAAAGCTGTATGATCAGTGCCACCACCTCATCCCTGCAGAGCTTTATGATTAGTGCCACCATCTTGTCCCCGCAGAGCTGTATGATCAGGGCCACCACCTCCTCCCTGCAGAGCTGTATGATTAGTACCTCCACCTAATCCTTATAGAGCTTTAAGATCAGAGCCACCACCTTGTCCACGCTGAGCTATATGTTCAGTGCCACCACCTTGTCCCCGCAAAGCTGTATCATAAGTGCCACTACTTTGTCCGAGCAGAGCTGTATGATCAGTGCCATCAAATTGTCCCCACAGAGCTGTATGATCAGTGCCACCATCTCCTCCCTGTAAAGCTGTATAATCAGTGCCACCACCTCCTCTCTGCAGAGCTGTATGATCAGTGCCACCACCTCATCCCTGCAGAGCTTTATGATCAATGCCACCACCTGGTCCTTGCAGAGCTGTATGATCAGTACCACCACCTTGTCGCCACAGAGGTGTATGATCAGTGTCACCAACTTTTCCCTGCAGAGCTGTATGATCAGTGCCACCACTTCATCCCTGCAGGGCTGTATGATCTGTGCTACTGAATCATCCCTGCAGAACTGCATGATCAGTGCCACGACCTCGTCAATGCAGAGCTGTATGATCAGTGCCACCACCTTGTCCCCACAAAGCTGTATCATAAGTGCCAACACTTTGTCCGAGCAGAGCTGTATGATCAGTGCCATCAAATTGTCCCCGCAGAGCTGTATGATCAGTGCCACCATATCCTCACTGCAAAGCTGTATAATCAGTGTCACCATCTCCTCTCTGCAGAGCTGTATGATCTGTGCCACTACCTCATCCCTGCAGAGCTGTATGATCTGTGCCACTACCTCATCCCTGCAGAGCTGTATGATCAGTGCCACAACCTCATCCCTTCAGAACCGCATGATCAGTGCCTCCAACTTATACCTAAAGAGATGTATAATCAGTGCAACCACATTGTCCCCGCAAAGCTGTATGATTAGTGCCACCACCTTGTCCCTGCAGGTCTGTAGGATCTGTGCCACTACCTCATCCCTGCAGAGCTGTATAATCAGTGTCACCACCTCCTCCCTGCTGAGCTGTATGATCAGTGCCACCACCTCCTCCCTGCTGAGCTGTATGATCAGTGCCACCACCTCCTCCCTGCAGAGCTGTATGATCAGTGCCACCACCTCCTCCCTGCAGAGCTGTATGATCAGTACCAGCACCTTGTCGCCACAGACGTGTATAATCAGTGTCACCACATTGTCCCCGCAGAGGTGTATGATCAGTGCCACCTCCTCGTCCCTGCAGAGCTGTATGATCTGAGCCACTATCTCATCCCTGTAGAGCTGTATGATCAGTGCCACAACCTCATCCCTGCAGAACTGCATGATCAGTGCCTCCAACTTGTCCCTAAAGAGATGTATAATCAGTGCAACCACATTGTCCCCGCAAAGCTGTATGATCAGTGCCAACACCTCGTCCTTGCAGAGTTGCATGATCAGTGCCACCAACTCCTCCCCACAGAGCTGCATGATCAGTGCAACCACCTCATCCCTGCACAGCTGTATCTTCAGTGACACCACCTCATACCTGCAGAGCTGTATGATCAGTGCCACTACCTCATCCCTGCAAACTAGTATGTTCAGTGCCACAACCTCCTCCCTGTAGAGCTGTCTGATCAGTGCCACCACCTTGTCCGTGCTGAGCTGTATGTTCAGTGCCACCACCTTTTCCCTGCAGACCTGTGTGATCAGTGCCTCCACCTTGTAGCCGCAGAATTGTATAATCAGTGCCACCACCTTGTCACCACAAAGTTGTATGATCAGTGCCACCAGTTGGTCAGCACAGAGCAGTATGATCAGTACCACCACCTAGTACCCGCAGAGCTGTATGATCAGTGCCACCGCCTACTCCTTGCAGAGCTGTATGATCATTGCCACCACCTAATCCCTGTAGAGCTATTTGATCAGTGCCACCACGTCATCCCCTCAGAGCTATATGATCAGTGCCACCGCCTTGTCCATGCAAAGCTGTATGATCAGTGCCACCACCTCGTCCCTGCAGAGCTTTATGATCAGTGCCACCATCTTGTCCCCGCAGAGCTGTATGATCAGTGCCACCACCTCCTCCCTGCAAAGCTGTATGATTAGAACCATCACCTCATCCTTGTAGAGCTTTAAGATCAGTGCCACCACCTTGTTCACGCTGAGCTGTAACATAAGTGCCACCACTTTGTCCGAGCAGAGCTGCATGATCAGTGCCACCATTTCCTCCCTGCAGAGCTGTATGATCCGTACCACCACCATGTCGCCGCAGAGGTGTATGATCAGTGTCACCACCTTGTCCCCGCAGAGCTATAAGATCAGTGCCACCACCTCGTCCCTGCAGGGCTGTATGATCTGTGCCACCACCTCGTCACTGCAGAACTGTATGATTAGTGCCACCACCTCATCACTGCAGAACTGTATGATCAGTGCCACCACCTCCTCCCTGTTGAGCTGTATGATCAGTACCACCACCTTGTCGCCGCAGAGGTGTATGATCAGTGTCACCACCTTGTCCCCGCAGAGCTGTATGATCAGTGCCATCAAATTGTCCCCACAGAGCTGTATGATCAGTGCCACCATCTCCTCCCTGTAAAGCTGTATAATCAGTGCCACCACCTCCTCTCTGCAGAGCTGTATGATCAGTGCCACCACCTCATCCCTGCAGAGCTTTATGATCAATGCCACCACCTGGTCCTTGCAGAGCTGTATGATCAGTGCCACAACCTCATCCCTGCAGAACTGCATGAACAGTTCCACCACCTCGTCAATGCAGAGCTGTATGATCAGTGCCACCATCTTGGCTGTTTGAGGACACAAATCTGTGCGCGATCCACGCTAAGAGGGTCACCATCATGCCCAAAGATATCCAGCTAGCCCGCCGGATCCGTGGGGAGAGAGCTTAGATCTGTCCTGCCCTCCTGACTGCAACACAAATGCTCTTTCCAGCATCAATGTGCTCTCCATCCGCATGCCATACACAGTACCCCAATTTTGGCCTGTATGATCAGTGCCACCTCCTCCTCCCCGCAGAGCTGTGTGATCAGTGCCACCACTTCATCCCTGCAGAGCTCTATAATGAGTGCCACCACCTCGTCCCTGCTGACCTGTATGATCGGTGCCACCACCTCGTCTCTGCAGAGTTCTTCAGTGTTTTGTTCGCTGGCTCCACTTCATCTCCTCTTCCTCTTGCTTTCTGGGTACCTCAGGGCTCAGTCCTTGGCCCCCATCTCTTCTTGCTCTATACCGCCCCAATTGGACAGACCATCAGCAAATTTGGCTTTCGGTAGCATCTTTATGCTGATGACACACAACTGTATACGTCTTCCCCCGACCTTACCCCTCTGTAATACAGAACGCCAGTGACAGTCTGTCCGCAGTCTCCAATATCATCAGAACTCTATGATCAGTGCCACCATCTATTCCCTGCAGAGCTGTATGATCAGTGCCACCACCTATTCCCTTCAGAGCTGTGTGATCAGTGCCACCACCTCCTCCCTGCAGAGCTGTATGATCAGTACCACCACCTTGTCGCCGCAGAGGTGTATGATCAGTGTCACCACCTTGTCCCCGCAGAGCAGTATGATCAGTGCCACAACCTCATCCCTGCAGAACCGCATGATCAGTGCCTCCAACTTATCCCTAAAGACATATATAATCAGTGCAACCACATTGTCCCCGCAAAGCTGTATGATCAGTGCCACCACCTCCTCCCTGCAGAACTGTATGATCAGTGCCACCACCTCATCAATGCAGAGCTGTAAGATCAGTGACACAACCTGGTCCCTGCAGAGCCTTATGATCAGTGCCACCGCCTCCTTCCCAAAGAGCTGTATGATCAGTGCAACCACCTGATCCCTGCAGAGCTGTATGTTCAGTGCTACTACCTCATCCCTGTAAACAAGTATGTTCAGTGCCACCACCTCCTCCCTGTAGAGCTGTCTGATCAGTGCCACCACCCTGTCCGCGCTGAGCTGTATGTTCAGTGCCACCACCTTTTCCCTGCAGAGCTGTTTGTTCAGTGCCACCACCTTTCCATGCAGAGCTGTATGATCAGTGTCACCACCCTGTCGCCGCCGAACTGTATAGTCAGTGCCACCACATTGTCACCGCAAAGCTGTATGATCAGTGCCACCAGTTGGTCAGCACAGAGCTGTATGATCATTACCACCACCTAGTCCCCGCAGAGCTGTATGATCAGTGCCACCGCCTACTCCTTGCAGGCGTATCTATCCACCTGACGAAGGAGATTTATTTCCGAAACGCCCGTGGGGGCATGTTCTTATACAACTCACGTAGCGTCAATCGGCTTACAGGTATTTTACACTTTGTGTTTTGTTGCACACGCCTTAGTGCGATTTGAATTTTTTGCACAGCTGCACCTCTGCACTTTGGGCACATTAATTATACATATATTTATTTTCTTTTTATGTAATTATCCTTGTGTCACTATATATATGCATTTTTGTACCTGGTTCATTAATTAAGAATTTTTGATATGGATTGGTTTTCCATTATCCATAAACACATGGCTAATGTGATTGTATACTCTAATATATATCTATATATATATCTATATATATATATATATATATATATATATATATATATTTTAATGCACTTAATTGTTGTGTCAATATTTTAATAAAGGCATCTTTATTTAAAAAAATAAAAATTGTGCCATTTATTATTATCATTGTTATTATTTTTATCATTCATGTAGCATCTTTTTTATCCTGTGGGATTTCTCATTCCCATCCATCTTTGAGTTATTTTTTCCTTGCAGAGCTGTATGATCAGTGCCACCACGTCCTCCGCTCAGGGCTACATGATCAGTGCCACCACCTTGTCCACGCAAAGCTGTATGATCAGTGCCACCACCTCATCCCTGCAGAGCTTTATGATTAGTGCCACCATCTTGTCCCCGCAGAGCTGTATGATCAGGGCCACCACCTCCTCCCTGCAGAGCTGTATGATTAGTACCTCCACCTAATCCTTATAGAGCTTTAAGATCAGAGCCACCACCTTGTCCACGCTGAGCTATATGTTCAGTGCCACCACCTTGTCCCCGCAAAGCTGTATCATAAGTGCCACTACTTTGTCCGAGCAGAGCTGTATGATCAGTGCCATCAAATTGTCCCCACAGAGCTGTATGATCAGTGCCACCATCTCCTCCCTGTAAAGCTGTATAATCAGTGCCACCACCTCCTCTCTGCAGAGCTGTATGATCAGTGCCACCACCTCATCCCTGCAGAGCTTTATGATCAATGCCACCACCTGGTCCTTGCAGAGCTGTATGATCAGTACCACCACCTTGTCGCCACAGAGGTGTATGATCAGTGTCACCAACTTTTCCCTGCAGAGCTGTATGATCAGTGCCACCACTTCATCCCTGCAGGGCTGTATGATCTGTGCTACTGAATCATCCCTGCAGAACTGCATGATCAGTGCCACGACCTCGTCAATGCAGAGCTGTATGATCAGTGCCACCACCTTGTCCCCACAAAGCTGTATCATAAGTGCCAACACTTTGTCCGAGCAGAGCTGTATGATCAGTGCCATCAAATTGTCCCCGCAGAGCTGTATGATCAGTGCCACCATATCCTCACTGCAAAGCTGTATAATCAGTGTCACCATCTCCTCTCTGCAGAGCTGTATGATCTGTGCCACTACCTCATCCCTGCAGAGCTGTATGATCTGTGCCACTACCTCATCCCTGCAGAGCTGTATGATCAGTGCCACAACCTCATCCCTTCAGAACCGCATGATCAGTGCCTCCAACTTATACCTAAAGAGATGTATAATCAGTGCAACCACATTGTCCCCGCAAAGCTGTATGATTAGTGCCACCACCTTGTCCCTGCAGGTCTGTAGGATCTGTGCCACTACCTCATCCCTGCAGAGCTGTATAATCAGTGTCACCACCTCCTCCCTGCTGAGCTGTATGATCAGTGCCACCACCTCCTCCCTGCTGAGCTGTATGATCAGTGCCACCACCTCCTCCCTGCAGAGCTGTATGATCAGTGCCACCACCTCCTCCCTGCAGAGCTGTATGATCAGTACCAGCACCTTGTCGCCACAGACGTGTATAATCAGTGTCACCACATTGTCCCCGCAGAGGTGTATGATCAGTGCCACCTCCTCGTCCCTGCAGAGCTGTATGATCTGAGCCACTATCTCATCCCTGTAGAGCTGTATGATCAGTGCCACAACCTCATCCCTGCAGAACTGCATGATCAGTGCCTCCAACTTGTCCCTAAAGAGATGTATAATCAGTGCAACCACATTGTCCCCGCAAAGCTGTATGATCAGTGCCAACACCTCGTCCTTGCAGAGTTGCATGATCAGTGCCACCAACTCCTCCCCACAGAGCTGCATGATCAGTGCAACCACCTCATCCCTGCACAGCTGTATCTTCAGTGACACCACCTCATACCTGCAGAGCTGTATGATCAGTGCCACTACCTCATCCCTGCAAACTAGTATGTTCAGTGCCACAACCTCCTCCCTGTAGAGCTGTCTGATCAGTGCCACCACCTTGTCCGTGCTGAGCTGTATGTTCAGTGCCACCACCTTTTCCCTGCAGACCTGTGTGATCAGTGCCTCCACCTTGTAGCCGCAGAATTGTATAATCAGTGCCACCACCTTGTCACCACAAAGTTGTATGATCAGTGCCACCAGTTGGTCAGCACAGAGCAGTATGATCAGTACCACCACCTAGTACCCGCAGAGCTGTATGATCAGTGCCACCGCCTACTCCTTGCAGAGCTGTATGATCATTGCCACCACCTAATCCCTGCAGAGCTATTTGATCAGTGCCACCACGTCATCCCCTCAGAGCTATATGATCAGTGCCACCGCCTTGTCCATGCAAAGCTGTATGATCAGTGCCACCACCTCGTCCCTGCAGAGCTTTATGATCAGTGCCACCATCTTGTCCCCGCAGAGCTGTATGATCAGTGCCACCACCTCCTCCCTGCAAAGCTGTATGATTAGAACCATCACCTCATCCTTGTAGAGCTTTAAGATCAGTGCCACCACCTTGTTCACGCTGAGCTGTAACATAAGTGCCACCACTTTGTCCGAGCAGAGCTGCATGATCAGTGCCACCATTTCCTCCCTGCAGAGCTGTATGATCCGTACCACCACCATGTCGCCGCAGAGGTGTATGATCAGTGTCACCACCTTGTCCCCGCAGAGCTATAAGATCAGTGCCACCACCTCGTCCCTGCAGGGCTGTATGATCTGTGCCACCACCTCGTCACTGCAGAACTGTATGATTAGTGCCACCACCTCATCACTGCAGAACTGTATGATCAGTGCCACCACCTCCTCCCTGTTGAGCTGTATGATCAGTACCACCACCTTGTCGCCGCAGAGGTGTATGATCAGTGTCACCACCTTGTCCCCGCAGAGCTGTATGATCAGTGCCACAACCTCATCCCAGCAGAACCGCATGATCAGTGCCTCCAACTTATCCCTAAAGATATATATATAATCAGTGCAACCACATTGTCCCCGCAAAGCTGTATGATCAGTGCCACACCTCATCCTTGCAAAACTGTATGATCAGTGTCACCACCTCTTCCCTGCAGAGCTGTACGATCTGTGCCACTACCTCATCCCTGCAAAGCTGTATGATTAGTGCCACCACCTCGTCACTTCAGAACTGTATGGTTAGTGCCACCACCTCGTCACTGCAGAACTGTATGATCAGTGCCACCACCTATTCCCTTCAGAGCTGTGTGATCAGTGCCACCACCTCCTCCCTGCAGAGCTGTATGATCAGTACCACCACCTTGTGGCCGCAGAGGTGTATGATCAGTGTCACCACCTCTTCCCTGCAGAGCTGTATGATCAGTGCCACCAACTTCTCCCTGCAGAGCTGTGTGTTCAGTGCCACCACCTCCTCCCTGAAGAGCTGTATGATCAGTGCCACTACCTCCTCCCTGCTGAACTGTATAATTAGTGCCACCACCTCATCCCTGCAGAGCTGTAAGATCTGTGACACAACCTTGTCCCTGCAGAGCCTTATGGTCAGTGCCACCGCCTCCTCACCACAGTGCTGTATGATCAGTGCAACCACCTCATCCCTGCAGAGCTGTATCTTCAGTGCCACCACCTCATCCCTGCAGAGCTGTAAGATCAGTGACACTACCTCATCCCTGCAAACAAGTATGTTCAGTGCCACCACCTCCTCCCTGTAGAGCTGTCTGATCAGTACCACCACTATGTCCGTGCTGAGCTGTATGTTCAGTGCGACCACCTTTCCCTGCAGTGCTGTATGTTCAGTGCCACCAACTCCTCCCTGTAGAGCTGTCTGATCAGTACCACCACTTTGTCCACGCTGAGCTGTATGTTCAGTGCCACCACCTTTCCCTGCAGTGCTGTATGTACAGCGCCACCACCTCCTCCCTGCAGAGCTGTATGATCAGTACCACCACCTTGTGCCCGTAGAGCTGTATGATCAGTGCCACAACCTCATCCCTGCAGAACCGCATGATCAGTGCCTCCAACTTATCCCTAAAGAGATATATAATCAGTGCAACCACATTGTCCCCGCAAAGCTGTATGATCAGTGCCAACACCTCATCCTTGCAGAGCTGTATGATCAGTGCCACCAACTCCTCCCTGCAGAGCTGCAAGATCATTGCCACCATCTTATCCACACAGAGCTGTATGATCAGTGCCACCACCTACTCCCTGCAGAGCTGTGTGATCAGTGCCACCACCTCCTCCCTGCAGAGCTGTATGATCAATGCCACCACCTCCTCCCCGCAGAACTGTATGATCAGTGCCACCACCTCATCCCTGCAGAGCTTTAAGATCAGTGACTCAACCTTGTCCCTGCAGAGACTTATGATCAGTGCAACCACCTCATCCTTGCAGAACTGTATCTTCAGTGCCACCACCTCACCCCTGCAGAGCTGTATAATCAGTGCCACTACCTCATCCCGGCAAACAAGTATTTTCAGTGCCACCACCTCCTTCCTGTAGAGCTGTCTGATCAGTGCCACCACCTTGTCCGCGCTGAGCTGTATAATCATTGCCACCACCTCTTCACTGCAGAGCAGTATGATTAGTACCTCCACCTCATCCTTGCAAAGCTATAAGATCAGTGCCACCACCTTGTCCCCGCAAAGCTGTATCATAAGTGCCACCACTTTGTCCGAGCAGAGATGTATGATCAGTGCTATCAAATTGTCCACACAGTGCTGTATGATCAGTGCCACCACCTCCTCTCTGCAGAGCTGTATGATCAGTGCCACAACCTCATCCTTGCAGAACCACATGATCAGTGCCTCCAACTTATCCCTAAAGAGATGTATAATCAGTATAACCACATGGTCCCCGTAAAGATGTATGATCAGTGCCACCACCTTGTCTGCGCAAGGCTGTATGATAAGTGCCAACACCTCGTCCCTGCAGAGCTGTATGATCAGTGCCACCAACTCTTCCCTACAGATCTTTATGATCAGTGCCACCACCTGGCCCTTGCAGGGCTCTATGATCAGTGTCACCACATTGTCCCCGCAGAGCTGTATGATCAGTGCCACCAACTCTTCCCTGCAGATCTTTATGATCAGTGCCACCACTTGGCCCTTGCAGGGCTCTATGATCAGTGTCACCACATTGTCCCCGCAGAGCTGTATGATCTGTGCCACTACCTCATCCCTGCAGAGCTGTACCATTAGTGCCACCAAATCGTCACTGCAGAACTGTATGATCAGTGCCACCACCTTCTCCATGCAGAGCTGTATGATCAGTACCACCACCTTGTCACCGCAGAGGTGTATGATCAGTGCAACCACATTGTCCCCGCAAAGCTGTATGATCAGTGCCAACACCTCATCCTTGCAGATCTGTATGATAAGTGTCACCTCCTCTTCCCTGCAGAGCTGTATGATCAGTGCCACCAACTCCTCCATGCAGAGCTGTATGATCAGTGCCACCATCTTAGCCACACAGAGCTGTATTATCAGTGCCACAACCTACTCCCTGCAGAGCTGTGTGATCAGTGCCACCACCTCCTCCCTGAAGAGCTGTATGATCAGTGCCACCACCTCCTCCCTGCAGAACTGTATGATCAGTGCCACCACTTCATCCATGCAGAGCTGTAAGATCAGTGACACAACCTTGTCCCTGCAGAGCCTTATGATCAGTGCCACCGCCTCCTCCCCAAAGAGCTTTATGATCAGTGCAACCACCTCATCCCTGCAGAGCTGTATCGTCAGTGCCACCACCTCATCCCTGCAGAGCTGTATGATCAGTGCCACTACCTCATCCCTGTAAACAAGTATGTTCAGTGCCACCACCTCCTCCCTGTAGAGCTGTATGATCATTGCCACCATCTTATCCACACAGAGCTGTATGATCAGTGCCACCACCTCCTCCCTGCAGAGCTGTATGATCATTGCCACCATCTTATCCACACAGAGCTGTATGATCAGTGCCACCACCTCCTCCCTGCAGAACTGTATGAACAGTGCCACCTCATCCCTGCAGAGCTTTAAGATCAGTGACACAACCTTGTCCCTGCAGATCCTTATGATCAGTGCAACCAACTCATCCCTGCAGATCTGTATCTTCAGTGCCGCCACCTCATCCCTGCAGAGCTGTATAATCAGTGCCACTACCTCATCCCGGCAAACAAGTATGTTGAGTGCCACCACCTCCTCCCTGTAGAGCTGTCTCATCAGTGCCACCACCTTTTCCCTGCAGAGCTGTTTGTTCAGTGCCACCACCTTTCCATGCAGAGCTGTATGATCAGTGCCACCGCCTACTCCTTGCAGGCGTATCTATCCACCTGACGAAGGAGATTTATTTCCGAAACGCCCGTCGGGGCATTTTCTTATACAACTCACATAGAGTCAATCTGCTTACAGGTATTTTACACTTTGTGTTTTGTTGCACACGCCTTAGTGCGATTTGAATTTTTTGCACAGCTGCACCTCTGCACTTTGGGCACATTCATTATACATATATTTATTTTCTTTTTATGTAATTATCCTTGTGTCACTATATATATGCATTTTTGTACCTGGTTCATTAATTAAGCCTTTTTGATATGGATTGGTTTTGGCTAAAGTGATTGTATACTCTAATATATATATATATATATATATATATATATATATATAATTTTTTTTTTTAATGCACTTAATTGTTGTGTCAATATTTTAATAAAGGCATCTTTATTTAAAAAAATAAAAATTGTGCCATTTATTATTATCATTGTTATTATTTTTATCATTCATGTAGCATCTTTTTTATCCTGTGGGATTTCTCATTCCCATCCATCTTTGAGTTATTTTTTCCTTGCAGAGCTGTATGATCAGTGCCACCACGTCCTCCGCTCAGGGCTACATGATCAGTGCCACCACCTTGTCCACGCAAAGCTGTATGATCAGTGCCACCACCTCATCCCTGCAGAGCTTTATGATTAGTGCCACCATCTTGTCCTCGCAGAGCTGTATGATCAGTGCCACCACCTCCTCCCTGCAGAGCTGTATGATTAGAACCTCCACCTAATCCTTGTAGAGCTTTAAGATCAGAGCCACCACCTTGTCCACGCTGAGCTATATGTTCAGTGCCACCACCTTGTCCCCGCAAAGCTGTATCATAAGTGCCACTACTTTGTCCGAGCAGAGCTGTATGATCAGTGCCATCAAATTGTCCACACAGAGCTGTATGATCAGTGCCACCATCTCCTCCCTGTAAAGCTGTATAATCAGTGCCACCACCTCCTCTCTGCAGAGCTGTATGATCAGTGCCACCACCTCATCCCTGCAGAGCTTTATGATCAGTGCCACCACCTGGTCCTTGCAGAGCTGTATGATCAGTACCACCACCTTGTCGCCACAGAGGTGTATGATCAGTGTCACCAACTTTTCCCTGCAGAGCTGTATGATCAGTGCCACCACTTCATCCCTGCAGGGCTGTATGATCTGTGCTACTGAATCATCCCTGCAGAACTGCATGATCAGTGCCACGACCTCGTCACTGCAGAGCTGTATGATCAGTGCCACCACCTTGTCCCCACAAAGCTGTATCATAAGTGCCAACACTTTGTCCGAGCAGAGCTGTATGATCAGTGCCATCAAATTGTCCCGGGAGAGCTGTATGATCAGTGCCACCACCTACTCCCTGCAGAGCTGTATGATCAGTGCCACCATTTCCTCCCTGCAAAGCTGTATAATCAGTGCCACCACCTCCTCTCTGCAGAGCTGTATGATCTGTGCCACCACCTCCTCCCTGCAAAGCAGTATGATTAGTGCCACCACCTCGTCACTGCAGAACTTTATGATCAGTGCCACCACCTATTCCATTCAGAGCTGTATGATCAGTGCCACCACCTCCTCCCTGCAGAGCTTTATGATCAGTGCCACCATCTTGTCCCCGCAGAGCTGTATGATCAGTACCACCACCTTGTTGCTGCAGAGGTGTATGATCAGTGCCACCACCTCCTCCCTGCAGAGCTGTATGATCAGTACCAGCACCTCGTCGCCACAGACGTGTATAATCAGTGTCACCACCTTGTCCCCGCAGAGGTGTATGATCAGTGCCACCACCTCCTCTCTGCAGAGCTGTATGATCAGTGCCACCACCTCATCCCTGCAGAGCTTTATGATCAGTGCCACCACCTGGTCCTTGCAGAGCTGTATGATCAGTACCATCACCTTGTCGCCACAAAGGTGTATGATCAGTGTCACCAACTTTTCCCTGCAGAGCTCTATGATCAGTGCCACCCTTTCATCCCTGCAGGGCTGTATGATCTGTGCTACTGAATCATCCCTGCAGAACTGCATGATCATTGCCACAACCTCGTCACTGCAGAGCTGTATGATCAGTGCCACCACCTTGTAGCCGCAGAACTGTATAATCAGTGCCACCACCTTGTCACCACAAAGTTGTATGATCAGTGCCACCAGTTGGTCAGCACAGAGCTGTAAGATCAGTGCCACCGCCTACTCCTTGCAGAGCTGTATGATCATTGCCACCACCTAATCCCTGCAGAGCTATTTGATCAGTCCACCACGTCATCCCCTCAGAGCTATATGATCAGTGCCACCACCTTGTCCACGCAAAGCTGTATGATCAGTGCCACCACCTCCTCCCTGCAAAGCAGTATGATTAGTGCCACCAACTCGTCACTGCAGAACTTTATGATCAGTGCCACCACCTATTCCCTTCAGAGCTGTATGATCAGTGCCACCACCTCCTCTCTGCAGAGCTGTATGATCAGTACCACCACCTTGTCGCCGCAGAGGTATATTATCAGTGTCACCACCTTGTCCCCGCAGAGCTGTATGATCAGTGCCACATCCTCATCCCTGCAGAGCTGTGTGATCTGTGCCACTACCTCATCCCTTCAGAGCTGTATGATCAGTGCCACTAACTCATACCTGCAGAGCTGTATGATCAGTGCCACAACCTCATCCCTGCATAACTGCATGATCAGTGCCTCCAACTTATCCCTAAAGAGAAGTATAATCAGTGCAACCACATTGTCCCCGCAAAGCTGTATGATCAGTGCCAACACCTCGTCCTTGCAGAGCTGTATGATCAGTGCCACAACCTCATCCCTGCATAACTGCATGATCAGTGCCTCCAACTTATCCCTAAAGAGATGTATAATCAGTGCAACCACATTGTCCCCGCAAAGCTGTATGATCAGTGCCAACACCTCGTCCTTGCAGAGCTGTATGATCAGTGTCACCACCTCTTCCCTGCAGAGCTGCATTATCAGTGCCACCATCTTATCCACACAGAGCTGAATGATCAATGCCACCACATACTCCCTGCCGATCTGTAAGATCAGTGACACAACCTTGTCCCCACAGAGCTGTATGATCATTGCAACCACCTCATCCCTGCAGAGCTGAATCTTCAGTGCCACCACCTCATACCTGCAGAGCTGTATGATCAGAGCCACTACCTTATCCCTGCAAACCAGGATGTTCAGTGTCAAAACCTCCTCCCTGTAGAGCTGTCTGATCAGTGCCACCACCTTGTCCGTGCTGAGCTGTATGTTCAGTGTCACCTCCTTTTCCCTTCAGACCTGTATGATCAGTGCCACCAGTTGGTCAGCACAGAGCTGTATGATCAGTGCCACCACCTCCTCCCTGTAGAGCTGTCTGATCAGTGCCACCACCTTGTCCGCGCTGAGCTGTATGTTCAGTGTCACCTCCTTTTCCCTTCAGACCTGTATGAACAGTGCCAGCACCTTGTCACCGCAGAACTGTATAATCAGTGCCATCACCTTGTCACCGCAAAGTTGCATGATCAGTGCCACCAGTTGGTCAGCACAGAGCTGTATGATCAGTGCCACCAACTCCTCCCTGCAGAGCTGTATGATCAGTGCCACAACCTTTTCCCCGCAAAGCTGTAACATAAGTGCCACCACTTTGTCCCCGCAGAGCTGTATGATCAGTGCCACCACCTACTCCCTGCAAAGCTGTCTAATCAGTGCCACCACTACCTCTGCAGAGCTTTACGATCAGTGCCACCACCTGGTCCTCGCAGAGCTGTAGGATCCGTGCCACCACCTTGTCGCCGCAGAGGTGTATGATCAGTGCCACCACCTCATCCCTGCAGGGCTGTATGATCTGTGCCACTACCTCCTCTCCTCCCTGCAGAGCTGTATGATCTGTGCCGCTACCTCATCCCTGCAGAGCTGTATGATCAGTGCCACAACCTCATCCCTGCAGAACTGCATGATCAGTGCCTCCACCTCCTCCCCGCAGAGCTGTATGATCGGTGCCTTCAGGTGACAGTTCTGTGTAATGGAGGGAAGGGGCCGATGTGCAGCAGAAATCACGTTACTTCCATCATCCTAATTATCACCACCTGTAACCCACATCTTAGTAAGAGTGGTGTGAGGTTATAACTCCGATGTGAGAGTTGGAGCGTCAGTGACTGATTATAGAGGAGCTGCTGTACCGCTCTGGGTACTGGGAATATAGAATCGGAGCTTCCGCTGTAGAAGCCGCCTGGAGATTGGATGTGACCCTGTGTATCAGAGCAGTGGGTGATAGCTGAACTGTGAGTCAGGTTGAGCCTTCTCTGTACAGTGATTGGTCGCGGACATCAAACGCTATTCGCTGCTCACATTCTACAAAATAACCAATGGAATGCAGGGGACGTGTCCTCATGAAGCGTGAATAGGGGCAGAGGAGTATAAATAGCCGCTCACTCTGCTCCTCTCATCACTTCTGTTCTCTTCTATACAGAGCTATGGCCAGAACTAAGCAGACCGCTCGGAAATCCACCGGAGGGAAAGCGCCCCGCAAGCAGCTGGCCACTAAAGCCGCCAGGAAAAGCGCTCCCGCCACTGGCGGAGTGAAGAAGCCGCACAGATACCGGCCAGGGACAGTTGCTCTCCGTGAGATCCGCCGCTACCAGAAGTCCACCGAGCTGCTGATCCGTAAGCTTCCCTTCCAGCGCCTGGTGAGAGAAATCGCCCAGGATTTCAAGACTGATCTCCGCTTCCAGAGCTCCGCTGTCATGGCCCTGCAGGAGGCCAGCGAGGCTTATCTGGTGGGGCTGTTTGAGGACACAAATTTGTGCGCGATCCACGCTAAGAGGGTCACCATCATGCCCAAAGATATCCAGCTGGCCCGCCGGATCCGTGGGGAGAGAGCTTAGATCTGTCCTGCCCACCTGACTGCAACACAAAGGCTCTTTTCAGAGCCACCCAATCCTCCCTCAAGAAGAGCGAATTCCTGACCTTTAATACTGCCGGCTTTGCTACCAACCATGGTCCTGATCATGCTCGTGGTGGTGAGGCTGGTAGTTTTGCTACCCCTGCTGATGCTGGCATGGCAGGTGGTGCAAATGACCTTTTTTGGGGTTATGGGCAGAGTATTAAAAAACAACTAGACTTGAGAAGGCCTAACAGATGGACAGGCAACTTCCATCATGTTGGTGTTACTGTTAATAGTCGCCGGCCTTCTGTCTGCGGCAACCACACTGCTTCTTCCTGGCTGTTGGGGCGCTATGCCTCCCTCCCCCTATGCTGCTGTCCTCACTTTGCATGTCCTCCTGCTAGCTTGGGTCAGTTACTATATCATCCACCACTTCATCCTGCTAAACACTGTCTCTTGTGCCTCCTTCGAGCCTGCCACCTGGTTCCAGCAGTCATGGTACTTTATTTCCCAGGGCGTTCTGATGCTTCCTGTATCCCTGGGTGGTCCTTACCAGGTCAGCTCGCCCAGGGTGGGTTGGAATCATGGCCCAGAGGGTCCACTCCAGGAGTCCTCACACGAACAAGGGTGGGTGGTTTTGCTGGGCGTAAAATACTGGTTATGGAAAAGGTTGAGGTGTAACCCACAGGGCAACATGTTTGCCAGCCAACACACTTAGTGTATGGGCATTACAAGTCTAGGAGATCTGGTTCTTTTTTTAATGAGACATTTTTTAAAAGGCCCTCTATATTTTATTCCAAGGGGGGATTGGAGTTATTGGGGTGCATATGACTTGGTAGCAGGGCAGGCCTTGCCGTGAATCCATAATACATGAGGGTGTGCACGAATATATGGGGAGTATACAGCACTGTATGGATACAGGATATTCAACTATAAAATACTATATGTTGGATTATCAGCACTATATGGAGATATATAATACTACTTGAAGGGTATACTGCACAATGTGTCCGTATACAACAGTATTTGGCAGCTTACAGCACTATATGGGGGTATACAGCCACATATGATGTTATATAGAACAATATGGAGGGCCCACAGCACTTTGTGCAGAGTATTCAGCAATATGTAGGTATCAGCACTACCTTATGCTCATGTCACTATATGGAGGGTATCCAGCACTATGTGAGCCTATACATACAATAGCTATTTGGGGTTTACAGCACTATATGGGGGTATTCTGTAGATGATTCTGAATGGGAGGAGACACGGATTAGATATTAAAGAGAACTTTTTGACAGTGAGGATGATCAATAAGTGGAACAGGCTGCCACTGGAGGTGTTGAGTTCTCCTTCAATGGAAGTCTTCAAACAGAGGCTGGACAGACATCCGTCTGGGAGGATTTAATGAATCTTGCACTGAGCTGGAACATTCCATGATTCAGGCTTATATAGAACAGATGCTCTCGGATTTGTGTCTGCAGCACTAGATGGGGAGTATACAGCACACGTAGACTTTGTAGTGCTGTATACCACCCAGTAGGTGGTATGGAGGATGTGCAGCACCGTACGGGGTGTGTATACATTGCCTGCAGCTCCAGGGCTGATCAGTCTCAACTCCACTTCCAGCAGTGATCGGAGCGGACCCCACACGGAGACCCGGTAACGTTATATCTGGGCGTCTCCGTGTGGGGTCCGCACTGATCACAGGAGGCCGCATCTAGCACAGATCGGATGATACAATCCGCACATGTTCTACCAGGAGGAGCCCGATGTGCTGAGCGCTGCCGGGAGAACACGTGTACATGAGGAGCAGCAGGTAGAAGGGCAATAAGGAGTTAAACGGAGGAGGAAGCACGTCTATCGATTGGTCGGTTCCTGTGGGCGGAGCTTTATAACCGTTTGATGGTTTGAATCTCCCGCTCAGTCGTGCTCTCGGCCCTCGATCATTAACCCTTCAGTGACTGTTCTCTGCTTGTGGAAGAGACATCATTTCCCAATCACTGTCAGGAGTAAGCGGCCATTATACCTGCAGATCATGTGGTAAAGTGAGATTGTATTAACCCCTCAATCCCCAGAACGGTGGCCGCTGCTCATTATCTCACCAACCACATTTATGCAGTTATCTTGTATGCGAGACTTTTTCTCCTCTGGAGGGATGGCGCTCTCCGCACTCAGAAATACACAGGCTCCGGAGCCGCCTCATCTCCAGTCCTCGCTATGGTCCGCCGGGCTCCGATGACGGCGCTGTACATTCGGGGTGCGGACTCTGTTCTCTCTTCTGGCTCCGACTACTGATAAATAGGATAAGACACCAGAAACCTCCCCGTCATGAGGGGAACGAGCCGCTAATGTCCGGCTGCGGGGAGGGAGCGGCTTCATCCATCAGCCCGAGCACAGGAGACCGCTGCCGGCTGTAGCTCCAGTCCATGTTATTAGGAGCAGTCAGGAGGTCACAATCAGTGGCCACATGTAGATGGTAAATGAGGAGGGTGGTAGTGATGAGATGCAGGCGCTGGACATACCGGGGAGCCGCCACTAACAAGGGGGAGCAGTTACCGGTACAGGATGTGACCGCTCCTCACTGGATTTACACCAATCCTGAGAAATAGGATCTGACCAGACTCCATCACCGCAGTCATCAAATATCAGGAAT
Organism: Dendrobates tinctorius; assembly: GCF_039654945.1. NCBI lineage: Eukaryota > Metazoa > Chordata > Amphibia > Anura > Dendrobatidae > Dendrobates > Dendrobates tinctorius. The sequence continues at coordinate 7,372,537 of NW_027361869.1, read as the reverse complement.
TGTAGCTTCTCCAGAACACATGTGGGCGGCTCTGATAGGAGCCTTTGGGGGAGGCGCATCTATCCAGCGACAATCCCCGGGAGTATTCGCTGCCTCCTGACACACACACTGATCTGATCAGGAAGACCTGTAGCAGAATCACGTTCATCTCACGGCAGAACTTGGATTTCTGCTCTGTAGTGACCACATCACAGCGAGGTATGTACTGTGGTGCAGAGATGTCTGTGCTGCACAGTGCGGATATACTGTATGCCCCCAGAACCTGGCAGCTGTATATTATAGATCAAGGAGAATAAACCACATCACCCCAAGTCCGCGGTGCCAGCTCCAGTATGGAAGGAGGAAAGTGCAAGACACATGCCAGGCTGTGACAACTAGTATACTTACAGGCACCAGAATGCAGGAATAGGAAATCGTAGCCTCTCAGGTAGAAGATGTGGGTGGCTCTGAAAAGAGCCTTTGGGTTATCAGCACAGAAAAGAATACAATTAACCTCCGAAGCCGTAGAGAGTGCGGCCCTGGCGCTTGAGCGCGTACACCACGTCCATAGCGGTGACGGTCTTCCTCTTGGCGTGCTCGGTGTAGGTGACGGCGTCACGGATCACGTTCTCCAGGAAGACTTTCAGGACCCCGCGAGTCTCTTCATAGATGAGGCCGGAGATGCGCTTGACGCCTCCTCTGCGAGCGAGACGGCGGATGGCAGGCTTGGTGATGCCCTGGATGTTATCACGGAGCACCTTCCTGTGCCGCTTAGCGCCGCCCTTCCCAAGACCTTTTCCTCCTTTGCCGCGACCAGACATCTTCCAAGTAGTCAGCTGTAACTGATGCTAAAACAGAACGACCCCTCCTTTATATACAGGAGAGACGGACCAGAGAGAGAACTGCAGAGATGACGCGCCCCAGGGCGGGGCTTACAGAATCCACATGAGCTCCTCCCTTCCTCTGCTGTTTGGCTGAGCACAGAACTGTTGGAGAGTTTGAATTTCCCGCTCATTGTTCAGTTTCCCTTTTCTTTCCAGCTTGTAATATAATGTCACTTCTTCCCCTGTGATGAGAATTATTCCAGATTCAGCCTATAGATAAATGGGCAGCACAAATAGAGGGGAGCAGACACGGCCCCAGTATATGTCAGGAGGACAGAACAGACTGTAACCACAGATATTACAGGCAGCCGCCCAGGGGATCTCACACCGGTAGATACACTGCCTGATATAAGGCTCAGTCCTCAGTAATCACAGGATCTCCGGTTTTCATAGAGAATATTACATTTATATTAACCCCAGGGCTAAGCCCTCTCTGCCTTTATTCAGGTCTTATATTCCCGCATTAGGGACATTTGTGCTATGATAGGAGTCATCATTACTTCGGGCAATTATGACACTATTGTCCTTATATTTGTGTTTTCTTCTTCCCCTGGCAATGATTCTTTTTTCCACCACATCATAGCTCACATTGCTGCAGAGTAGGGACCTGCTGTCAGCTACAATTAATTAGGAAAAACAATTATTAACATAATGACAGAAAAGGCTGAAAATCAGAGCTCAGCAGTGATCCTGACTGATCCCAGCCGCCAATATCGCCCCATATCCTGCAGTAATTATTTAAAAAACATCTGTGAGGAGGATGTGATGGGAGATGATGTCATGACATGTCTGACCTAGAGGATCCTCACATCACAGTGTAATGTATTGTGCACTGAGCTCTCGGCAATCTTCTCTACATGATCGCACATTTCCCATCACAGACCTCCTGCCTGGAGCTGCAGGTGGGATCTGCTTGGAAGAGCAGAATTGGTCTCCCCTGAAATGTCTCTTGTAGGATACATCTCTAGCCAATATATTGTCTCCACAATACTGATTATGACGAGAAAGGGAGATGTGATCGCCTGCAGGTCAGACACACGGGGCATCACAGCATCTGCCTAACGCGGATTCATTCTCTAACCAGGAACAGCTGCAGACTCCTGTATGGGATGTAAGCGACCAGCGACCTCTCAACACCTGCAGATTCCCCGACATCGCTCCGTCCTGGGACCGCGCGTTATATGGAGACAAAGAACAGAAAAAGCGGGAACTGCAAACGTGTCAACCATTGGGAACATTAGCTCCTCCCCTCCCTCTGCGGATTGGCTGAACACAGGACGGTTAGGGGGTTTGAATTTCCCGCTGCTTCTAAAATGTCGTCACCGCTTCCCTTTACAGTGAAGACTCCAGCATAATCTCTAGATAAAACTGCACCGTCGGAGCCGGAGGCGTCTGTTATATGTACAGGCTTACTGTGCACTGATTGGCTGCTGAGCTACAACGTCCTGAGCATCTATTGGCTGACACTGCATACATGCCCCGCCTCTTCCCAGCTGAGAACGAGTGAAGCTCCGCTCTCCCCTTGTGCTTCCCTGCCCGGAATAAAAGCCCTTTACCGGCTGACACCGGACAGCAGAGCGCGCTTCCTCCGCCGCTTCTTCTTCGCCATCTTCTCCACCGACCGTCTGTAGCTGTCACTAGCAGAGACGCCGGGGAAGAGCGGAGAGGAGGTCCCGGGATCATCGCCGTCGTCCTCCAGATCTGCACATCGCTGTGTATCCGGGAAGATACATCTGCTGGGGGAACTCGTTCCTCCTGTTCCCGGCTCCTGTCACCATCACAGGGATCTTTACTACAATGTCTATCGTACAGGACGCTGATTGTACGATGTGGGGACGACCTGGAGCTGCTGAGAGCCCAGAAGGGTAACACAGGCGATGGCTCCGCTGACTGCCGCCTCCCTGACCTGTGACCTCCCTGTACCCCGTATGTGCGGAGTATTGGGGGTGACAGATGCTCCACATCAGGAGATGATCCACATCGGCGGCTGATTGCAATGACCTGCTAAAATCTGGTCTCACCCATTGTGGAGCTGTGACCGCTGAGGCCTGTAATGGTGGAAGAGAACTGATAAGGGGCAGCTTCATAATGCGACTCACTCCCCAACCAGACGCATCTCCGGGGAGAAAACTGTGAGATATTCCTGGATTTATGTGACCCAACTATTGTGCAAAAGGGGAATATTGGGAGAAAAGAGGAGACACAAAATGCAATTTCTACACACAGAGCACAGCTGTATAGGGATGAGGTGGTGGCACTGATCATAAAGCTCTGCAGGGATGATGTGGTGGCACTGATCATACAGCTCTGCAGGGAGTAGGTGGTGGCATTGATCATACAGCTCTGTGTGGATAAGATGGTGGCACTGATCATACAGCTCTGCAAGGACCAGGTGGTGGCACTGATCATACAGCTCTGCGGGGACAAGGTGGTGACACTGATAATACACCAATGCGGCGACAAGGTGGTGGTACTGATCATACAGCTCTGCAGAGAGGAGGTGGTGGCACTGATCATACAGCTCTGAAGGGAGGAGGTGGTGGCACTGATCATACAGCTCTGCGGGGACAAGGTGGTGACACTGATAATACACCTCTGCGGCGACAAGGTGGTGGCACTGATCATACAGCTCTGCGGGGACAAGGTGTTGGTACTGATCATACAGCTCTGCAAGGACCAGGTGGTGGCACTTATCATACAGCTCTGCAGAGAGGAGGTGGTGGCACTGATCATACACCTCTGCGGCGACAAGGTGTTGGTACTAGAGTTGAGCGACTTTTGGTTTTTTAGGGTCGCGTTTCGTTTCGTGAAACCCGACTTTTCCAAATGTCGGGTCGAGCAAGATCGTCCGATTATAGGGAAAAGTCGGGGTCGTCCCGAAACACGAAACCCAATGTAAGTCAATGAGGAATAAAAGTCGGCAGTGAGAGGAGGACAGGAAACACACCTACAGGGCCCATTTGAATGCCAAAAGCATCAATTCTTCTTACTTAAGCTTGTCAACCTTAATTAACTTCATAATATAAGTTACGCAATGAAAAATGGGGGTTATTTGGCTAAAGTTGTGGGGGGGGGAGGGCTGGCTGCAGGTTTTCATGTGCCCTGGGCGAAAGAGTGCCCCTTTAACACATACCACAACTCATCATGCTCCGATACGGCAGATAAATAGCGGTATAGTACAATAAAAAATACCTCACTTTTTACATCTCATGACGAGGCCCATCTATTTCTCCATACAGAATCATTGGTCCCATATAATGTTTGAAACAGTATATGATGAGCTCCACATAATGCTACAGTATATGTTGGTCCCCATGGATGAAGCTCCACTGTCTTATGGGCCCAAATAATGCTCCAAACATAATGGGCCCCATTTCTAATGCTCTAGTGTATAATGGGCCCTGTAAATGCTGCTCCAGTGTCTGATGTCCACCTTTGGAATGTTCCAGTGTATGGTGGGCCCCATCTATCATTCTCCAGAGTATAGTGCTCCCCAAAAATTGCTGTCCCAACATTGAAAACAATCAAATAAGTCTCCTCGCTAGGGAATCCCTGTACTTGTCTGGACAGGTGCTGTAGCTTGCTTAACAGCTCGCCAGCCGTTCTCACGCCCAGTATGGATTGCACGTGATTGCACAAAGGTTAGAAAGGGTACCGTATCCCTGGATAACATGTATGGATAGCGTACACATTCAAAATATATGTCTCAGGAGGCAGGCTCAGACGGTGTCAGGCACAGTATGGATTGCACGTGATTGCACAAAGGTTAGAAAGGGTACCGTATCCCCGGATAACATGTATGGATAGCGTACACATTCAAAATATTTGTCTCAGGAGGCAGGCTCAGACCGTGTCAGGCACAGTATGGATTTGACGGCCCAGATTACACAGCGGAGGAGCAGGGAGAGGTAAAGATTGCAAATGCTGGGGCCCTGCCCAAGCAAGGGGGGCCCACTCGTGGGCGTCGGTACTGGCACTGGGCCCCTCATAGTACAGCGGTGTGTCTGACGGCGGGTGTGCACCACCACCGTCAGAGACACTTGATTGCACTATGAGGGACCCTGTGCCAGTGCCCGCGCCCAAGAGTCGGCCTACCCACCTGTCCAGGGCAACGGCACTCGCACGGTGTCATGCGGTAGGTGGTGACCCCGGCCATGGGGGGGAGGCAGCACAGTTAGGGAGTTTTAGAAAGTGGCATATGTTGATGTTGGACATTCAGCTGATGCAAAAGGCGAAATAGGTGAAGTACCAGGAAGAGGTGGATCAAAGCAAGCCATTTTTCTGTCACCCTATGTGTCATCAGGGGAAGGTGGGACAAAATCCTTGGAAACCCATGCGTGGTTCATTTTAATGAAGGTTAGATCATCCACATTTTGGGTTGACAGACAGGTCCTTTTTTCTGTCAGGATTGATCCAGCTGCACTGAAGACTCTTTCCGATAGCACACTTGCAGCTGGGCAAGCGAGCTCCTGTAAGGCATATTGGGCCAATTCAGGCCAGGTGTCCAGTTTAGCGGCCCAATAGTCAAAGGGGAATGACCTGTGTGGGAGAACATCGATATGGGAGGAAAAGTAGTTTGTAACCATAGTTGACAACTGCTGTCTCCTGTCACTTTCCATCGATGCAGTATTACCAGTTGTGTGAGCGGTATTTGAAAAATCAGTCCACAACATTGTCATGAAACCCCTGTCTCCAACGCCACTTCTGCTGTGTGCACCACGAACACCTCTGCCAAGCTGCCCCCGGCCCGTACGGCTCGTGTGAGAACCATCACCGCTGCTGTGTGCTGGGAATGCCTCAAGCAACCGATTTACCAGAGTTGCTTGTTTATTAGCCAATATTAGGTCAAGGTTCTCCTGTGGCATGATGTTTTGTAATTTGCCTTTATAGCGTGGATCCAGGATGCTGGCCAACCAGTAGTCGTCATCGTTCATCATTTTGGCAATGCGGGGGTCCCTTTTTAGGATCTGCAAGGCATAATCTGACATGTGGGCCAATGTTCCCGTTGTCAATGATGCACTGCGAGTGCTGGGTGGAGGAGCACTTTCTGGCAAATCCACATCCCTCCAGTCACGCACAAACCCTCTACCAGACCTTGCCACGCCAACATTTTCACTTGCCCCACGAGATGCATCCTCCTCCCCTAAGTAATCATCCCCATCATCCTCCTCCTCCTCCTCTTCTTCCTCCACCTCGTCCAGGAGAGGTCCCTGAGCAGACAATGGCTGAATGTCATCAAGGATTCCCTCCTCCTCTTCCTCCTCATCAACATTGGCTGCAGACGCCTGCTCCTTAAGGTGCGTCAAAGTTTGCATGAGCAGACGCATAAGTGGGATGCTCATGCTTAGGATGGCGTCGTCTGCGCTTACCAGCCGTGTGCATTCCTCAAAATACTGAAGGACTTTACAAAGGTCTTTCAGCTTCGACCACTGCACACCTGTCAACTCCATGTCTGCTCTCAAAGTGCCTGGCCGTGTATCCTCCCACAAATGCATTATGGCCTGCCTCTGCTCGCACAGCCGCTCCACCATGTGCAGGGAGGAGTTCCACCTTGTTGCAATGTCGATAATGAGGCGGTGGTTGGGAAGGTGGAGCAATCGCTGCAGCTTCTGCATACGAACGGAGTGTACAGGCGACCGGCGGATGTGCGCGCACAGTCTTCGCACCTTCTGGAGCAGGGCTGTTAACTCCGGATAATTTTTGAGGAAGCACTGCACCACCAGGTTCAAGGTGTGAGCCAAGCAAGGTATGTGGCTGAGTTTTGAAAGGGCTATGCCTGCCACAAAATTACGTCCGTTATCACTAACTACCTTGCCTGCCTCAAGATGTACACTGCCCAGCCATGACTCAGTTTGTCGCTTCAAGTACTCGGCCAGCACCTCGGCGGTGTGTCTGTCGCCCAAACACACCATCTGCAACACAGCCTGCTGACGCTTTCCACTAGCTGCTCGATAGGGGGACACATCGTGTGCAACAGTGGCAGCTGCAGATGGAGTGCTCGTACGACTGCGCTCTGTGGACGAGCTTTCGCTTCTGGAGGAGGAGGAGGAGGAGGGTCGAACGCCTACAGCCAACTGTTTCCTATACCGTGGGCTAGGCAGCACTGTCCCACCACCGCTGTCCCCTGTGGACCCTGCATCCACCACATTAACCCAGTGCGCAGTGATGGACACGTAACGGCCCTGGCCATGCCGACTGGACCATGCATCAGTTGTGAGGTGCACCTTTCCGCTCACTGACTGCTTGAGTGCATGGACAATGCGGTCTTTCACATGATGGTGGAGGGCTGGGATGGCTTTGCGAGAGAAGAAGTGGCGACTGGGTAGGTCATAGCGTGGTACTGCATAGGCCATGAGTTCGCGGAAAGCTGTGCTTTCCACCAACCGAAAGGGCATCATCTCAAACGAGATTAGTTTGGCAATGTGGGCGTTCAAACCCAGTGTACGCGGATGAGAGACTGAGTACTTTCTTGACCTACTCATAGTGTCTGGGAGGGTGAGCTGGACTTGAGAGCTGCATATGGTGGAAGTAGCGGTGGACAGGGCGGACTGAGAGAGGGTTGATGATGGTGATGGAGTTGGTGTTCTTTCTGATGGCCTAGAATCAGTCTTTCGTTGATATAACAGTGGGATTCCCTGACTGCTGTGGCCTTGCAACGACACCTCAACATTTGCTGCTGTGCTAACCGGTGGGCTTACAGTGGGGGAAACAATGTAGCGTTGCTGACTACCTTCGTTGTGATCAGTTGCACATGTGGCACTTGAGGTTTGGTGTTGTGTCCACGCTTGCAAGTGCATGCTGGTTAAATGTCTAAGCATGCAACTGGTATTCAAATTTTTCAGATTTTTCCCTCGGCTAAAGGTCTTTGCGCACTTCTTACAGATAACCTTGGCCTGATCATGAGGATTTTGTTCAAAAAAGTGCCACACTGCACTCTTCCTACTTTGGCAGACATTTTGCGGCCTAGCACGCTGTGATCTTTTGACCCTCTGGACAAGCTGTCCAGCAACTCTTTTGATGTTTGGAACCTGTCTTTGGAGTGCTCCGGGCCTGCCAGATAACAGCTGTTGCGATGTCGATGTCTGCTGTGGATGCTCCTCATCTGAGCTATTGGAAGCAGCACCCTCTTCCCCCAATGGATGCCAATCTGGGTCAACAACTGGGTCATCCATCACCTCCTCTTCTATGTCATGTGCACCTTTCTCTGTGTCACCGTGTATGGTGGTATAGTGTGCGGGAAGGGGCACCTGAGTCTCATCAGGGTCAAAATCTGGCTCTGTACACTGCGAGGACAATGTAGTGCTCTGAGTGAATGTACCAGCAGAATCATCCATCAGCGGCTGTGCATCAGTGCACTCCATGTCAGATTCATCTTGGCCTGGGTAATTCACCATTTGACTTGATAATTCAGGCATGGTATGTGAAAACAGCTCCATGGAGTAATCAGTAGTATGGCCTGCGTCATCCTTCAATCTTGGTTGGGGTGAAGGACACAAGGAAAGGTGTGGTTCATGAACATGAGCCTCCAATGACGACTCAGTGCTTTTACTTTTTACAACTGAAGAAGAGGAGGCGATAGAGCTGGAGGCTGAGTCAGCAATGTAAGACAAAACTTTTTCCTGATGCTCTGCCTTTAAAAGCGGTTTGCCAACTCCTAGAAAACTAAGCGTTCGAGGCCTTATGTAGCCAGACGATGACGCAGGGTCAGCACCTCCTGCATTCGGTCCTATTTTGCTCTTGCCACTACCATCAGATCCAACACCAACACCATCATTACCAGCTGCCAACCCCCGCCCAATTCCACGGCCTCTTCCACCAGCCTTCCTCATTTTTGGTAGAAATGTAGACAAAATCCAACAAACTATATAGTAATGTAAAACAAGGTAAAAGGTGTCTATAGGACAGGGGAGATTTAGAAATTCTGCACACACTTGTGGACAGTGGACACATTTGGATTGTGTGAGGCCCACTGATATCTGAGCGCTATGTGACACGCTCGATGGCACAGCTGCCTGTGACCAAAGTGACGAGAGGATAATGGAGATTTTGAATCTCTGCGTACACTTTTGGACACTGGACACTTGTAGATTGTGTGAGGCCCACTGATATCTGAGCGCTATGTGACACGCTCGATGGCACAGCTGCCTGTGACCAAAGTGACGAGAGGATAATGGAGATTTTGAATCTCTGCGTACACTTTTGGACACTGGACACTTGTGGATTGTGTGAGGCCCACTGATATCTGAGCGCTATGTGACACGCTCGATGGCACAGCTGCCTGTGACCAAAGTGACGAGAGGATAATGGAGATTTTGAATCTCTGCGTACACTTTTGGACACTGGACACTTGTGGATTGTGTGAGGCCCACTGATATCTGAGCGCTATGTGACACGCTCGATGGCACAGCTGCCTGTGACCAAAGTGACGAGAGGATAATGGAGATTTTGAATCTCTGCGTACACTTTTGGACACTGGACACTTGTGGATTGTGTGAGGCCCACTGATATCTGAGCGCTATGTGACACGCTCGATGGCACAGCTGCCTGTGACCAAAGTGACGAGAGGATAATGGAGATTTTGAATCTCTGCGTACACTTTTGGACACTGGACACTTGTGGATTGTGTGAGGCCCACTGATATCTGAGCGCTATGTGACACGCTCGATGGCACAGCTGCCTGTGACCAAAGTGACGAGAGGATAATGGAGATTTTGAATCTCTGCGTACACTTTTGGACACTGGACACTTGTGGATTGTGTGAGGCCCACTGATATCTGAGCGCTATGTGACACGCTCGATGGCACAGCTGCCTGTGACCAAAGTGACGAGAGGATAATGGAGATTTTGAATCTCTGCGTACACTTTTGGACACTGGACACTTGTGGATTGTGTGAGGCCCACTGATATCTGAGCGCTATGTGACACGCTCGATGGCACAGCTGCCTGTGACCAAAGTGACGAGAGGATAATGGAGATTTTGAATCTCTGCGTACACTTTTGGACACTGGACACTTGTGGATTGTGTGAGGCCCACTGATATCTGAGCGCTATGTGACACGCTCGATGGCACAGCTGCCTGTGACCAAAGTGACGAGAGGATAATGGAGATTTTGAATCTCTGCGTACACTTTTGGACACTGGACACTTGTGGATTGTGTGAGGCACACTGATATCTGAGCGCTATGTGACACACTCGATGGCACAGCTGCCTGTGACCAAAGTGACGAGAGGATAATGGAGATTTTGAATCTCTGCGTACACTTTTGGACACTGGACACTTGTGGATTGTGTGAGGCCCACTGATATCTGAGCGCTATGTGACACGCTCGATGGCACAGCTGCCTGTGACCAAAGTGACGAGAGGATAATGGAGATTTTGAATCTCTGCGTACACTTTTGGACACTGGACACTTGTGGATTGTGTGAGGCCCACTGATATCTGAGCGCTATGTGACACGCTCGATGGCACAGCTGCCTGTGACCAAAGTGACGAGAGGATAATGGAGATTTTGAATCTCTGCGTACACTTTTGGACACTGGACACTTGTGGATTGTGTGAGGCCCACTGATATCTGAGCGCTATGTGACACGCTCGATGGCACAGCTGCCTGTGACCAAAGTGACGAGAGGATAATGGAGATTTTGAATCTCTGCGTACACTTTTGGACACTGGACACTTGTGGATTGTGTGAGGCACACTGATATCTGAGCGCTATGTGACACACTCGATGGCACAGCTGCCTGTGACCAAAGTGACGAGAGGATAATGGAGATTTTGAATCTCTGCGTACACTTTTGGACACTGGACACTTGTGGATTGTGTGAGGCCCACTGATATCTGAGCGCTATGTGACAGGCTCGATGGCACAGCTGCCTGTGACCAAAGTGACGAGAGAATAATGGAGATTTTGAATCTCTGCGTACACTTTTGGACACTGGACACTTGTGGATTGTGTGAGGCCCACTGATATCTGAGCGCTATGTGACACGCTCGATGGCACAGCTGCCTGTGACCAAAGTGACGAGAGGATAATGGAGATTTTGAATCACTGCGCACACTTTTGGACACTGGACACTTGTGGATTGTGTGAGGCACACTGATATCTGAGCGCTATGTGACACGCTCGATGGCACAGCTGCCTGTGACCAAAGTGACGAGAGGATAATGGAGATTTTGAATCTCTGCGTACACTTTTGGACACTGGACACTTGTGGATTGTGTGAGGCCCACTGATATCTGAGCGCTATGTGACAGGCTCGATGGCACAGCTGCCTGTGACCAAAGTGACGAGAGGATAATGGAGATTTTGAATCTCTGCGTACACTTTTGGACACTGGACACTTGTGGATTGTGTGAGGCCCACTGATATCTGAGCGCTATGTGACACGCTCGATGGCACAGCTGCCTGTGACCAAAGTGACGAGAGGATAATGGAGATTTTGAATCTCTGCGCACACTTTTGGACACTGGACACTTGTGGATTGTGTGAGGCACACTGATATCTGAGCGTTATGTGACACGTTCGATGGCACAGCTGCCTGTGACCAAAGTGATGAGAGGATAATGGAGATTTTGAATCTCTGCGCGCACTTTTGGACACTGCACACTTGTGGATTGTGTGAGGCCCACTGATATCTGAGCGCTATGTGACACGCTCGATGGTACAGCTGTGACAAAAGTGACTAGAGGATAAGGGAGATTGGATTGCTTTTAAAAAAGCAGTTTGCGGAGCAGTGGGTAAACAGCAATGCCAGCGTGTCAGGAAGCCTTAAAGGCAGCCCAACAACCAACACCACTGATACACCACTATATAGCCTCCCCTTGCACTGCACACACAGTGACTGGTGTGTTGTGCAGGCCAAATCGCTAGCAGCAGAAGCAGTTTTTTTGTCTTCTTCCCTGCCTAACGCTCTCCCTACAGAATCAGCAGCAACCTCTCCCTATACTAAGATCGGCAGAAGTAAGATGGCGGTCGGCGTGCACGCCCTTTTATACCCCCTGTGACGCCCACCAAAGCAAGCCAATCACTTGCATGCCCTTCTGAAAGATGGTGGTGACCCGTGCCTATGTCATCACGTTGCCCACAGTGTCCGTGGATCCTGATTGGCTGAAAAAGAGCGCTAAACAAACTTTTGAAACGCGACTTTGGCGCGTAAGTCGCCGACCTCGTGGCCGACCTCAACCTAGGGTTGGGTTTCGTTTCATGAAACCCGACTTTGCCAAAAGTCGGCGACTTTTGAATTTTTTCGACCCGTTTCGCTCAACTCTAGTTGGTACTGATCATACAGCTCTGCAAGGACCAGGTGGTGGCACATATCATACAGCTCTGCAGAGAGGAGGTGGTGGCACTGATCATGCAGCTCTGCTCGGACAAAGTGGTGGCACTTATGTTACAGCTTTGCGGGGACAAGGTGGCGGCAGTGATTATACAGCTCTACAAGGATGAGGTGGTGGCACTGATCATACAGCTCTATGGGGAGGAGGCGGTGGCACTGATCATAAGGCTCTGCAGGGACAAGGTTGTGTCACTGATTATACAGCTCTGCAGGGAGGAGTTGGTGGCACTGATCATGCAGCTCTGCAGGTATGAGGTGGTGTCACTGATCAAACAGCTCTGCAGGGAAGAGGTGGTGACACTGATCATACAGCTCTGCAAGGACGAGGTGATGGCACTGATCATACAGCTTTGCGGGGATAATGTGGTTGCACTGATTATACATCTCTTTAGGGATAAGTTGGAGCCACTGATCATGCAGCTCTGCAGGGATGAGGTTGTGGCACTGATCATACAGCTCTGCAGGGATGAGGTAGTGGCACAGATGACACAGCTCTGCAGGGACGAGGAGGTGGCACTGATCATACACCTCTGCGGCTACAAGGTGGTGGTACTAATCATACAGCTCTGCAGTGACGAGTTCGTGGCACTGATTATGCAGTTCTGCAGGGATGAGGTAGTGGCACCGATCATACAGCTCTGCAGGGATGATTCAGTAGCACAGATCATACAGCCCTGTAGGGATGAGGTGGTGGCACTGATCATACAGTTCTGCAGGGAAAAGTTGGTGACACTGATCATACACCTCTGCGGCGACAAGGTGGTGGTACTGATCATACAGCTCTGCAAGGACCAGGTGGTGGCACTGATCATAAAGCTCTGCAGGGATGAGGTGGTGGCACTGACCATACAGCTTTGCAGGGAGGAGGTAACATAGTAACATAGTTATTAAGGTTGAAGGGAGACTTTAAGTCCATCTAGTTCAAACCATATCCTATCCTAACTTGCCCTAACATGCACTGACCATACAGCTCTGCAGGCAGTAGGAGGTGGCACTGATTATACAGCTCTACAGGGAGGAGTTGGTGGCACTGATCATGCAGCTCTGCAGGTAAGAGGTGATGTCACTGATCATACTGCTCTGCAGGGAAGAGGTGGTGAGACTGATCAAACAGCTCTGCAGGAATGAGGTAGTGGCACAGATCATACAGCTCTGCAGAGAGGAGGTGGTGGCACTGATTATACAGCTTTGCAGGGATGAGGTAGTGGCACAGATCATACAGCTCTGCAGGGACAAGGTGGTGACACTGATCATGCACCTCTGCGGCGACAAGGTGGTGGTACTGATCATACAGCTCTGCAAGGACCAGGTGTTGGCACTGATCATACTGCTCTGCAGGGAGGAGTTGGTGGCACTGATCATGCAGCTCTGCAGGTAAGAGGTGATGTCACTGATCATACTGCTCTGCAGGGAGGAGTTGGTGACACTGATCAAACAGCTCTGCAAGGACGAGGTGTTGGCACTGATCATACAGCTTTTCGGTGATATTGTGGTTGCACTAATTATACATCTCTTAAGGTATAAGTTGGAGGCACTGATCATGCGGTTCTTCAGGGATGAGGTTGTGGCACTGATCATACAGCTCTGCAGGGATGACGTAGTGGCACAGATCATACAGCTCTGCAGAGAGGAGGTTGTGGCACTGATTATACAGCTCTGCATGGAGGAAATGGTGGCACTGATCATGCAGCTCTGCTCGGCCAAAGTGGTGGCACTTATGTTACAGCTTTACGGGGACAAGGTGATGGCAGTGATTATACAGTTCTTCAGGGAGGAGTTGTGGCACTGAACATACAGCTCAGCGTGGAAAAGGTGGTGGCACTGATTTTAAAGCTCTACAAGGAAGAGGTGGTGGTACTAATCATACAGCTCTGCAGGGAGGAGGTGGTGGCACTGATCATACAGCTCTGCGGGGACAAGATGGTGGCACTGATCATAAAGCTCTGCAGGGACGAGGTGGTGGCACTGTTCATACAGCTTTGCGTGGACAAGGTGGTGGCACTGATCATATAGCTCAGAGGGGATGACGTGGTGGCACTGATCAAATAGCTCTGCAGGGATTAGGTGCTGGCATTGATCGTACAGCTCTGCAAGGAGTAGGCGGTGGCACTGATCATACAACTTTGCAGCGACAAGGTGGTGGCACTGATCATACAGGTCTGCAGGGAAAAGGTGGTGGCACTGAACATACATCTCAGCGCGGACAAGATGGTAGCACTGATCAGACAGCTCTACATGGAGGAGTTTGTGGCACTGAACATACTGGTTTGCAGGGATGAGGTAGTGGCACTGATCATACAGCTCTGCAGGTATGAGGAGGTGGCACTGAAGATACAGCTGTGCAGGGATGAGGTGATTGCACTGATCATACATCTCTGTTGGGAGGAGGCGGTGGCACTGATCATAAGGCTCTGCAGGGACAAGGTTGTGTCACTGATCTTACAGCTCTGCAGGGAGTAGGTGGTGGTATTGATCATACAGCTCTGTGTGGATAAGATGGTGGCACTGATCATGCAGCTCTGCAGGTATGAGGTGGTGTCACTGATCATACAGCTCTGCAGGGAAGAGGTGGTGACACTGATCATACAGCTCTGCAAGGACGAGGTGTTGACACTGATCATACAGCTTTGCGGGGACAATGTGGTTGCACTGATTATACATCTCTTTAGGGATAAGTTGGAGCCACTGATCATGCAGTTCTGCAGGGATGAGGTGGTGGCACTGATCATACAGCTCTGCAGGGAGGAGTTAGTGGCACAGATGACACAGCTCTGCAGGGACGAGGAGGTGGCACTGATCATACAGCTCTGCAGTGACGAGTTCGTGGCACTGATTATGCAGTTCTGCAGGGATGAGGTAGTGGCACCGATCATACAGCTCTGCAGGGATGATTCAGTAGCACAGATCATACAGCCCTGTAGGGATGAGGTGGTGGCACTGATCATACAGCTCTGCAGGGAAAAGTTGGTGACACTGATCATACACCTCTGCGGCGACAAGGTGGTGGTACTAATCATACAGCTCTGCAGGGAGGAGGTAGTGGCACTGATCATACAGCTTTGCAGGGAGGAGGTGGTGGCAATGACCATACAGCTCTGCAGCCAGTAGGAGGTGGCACTGATTATACAGCTCTGTGTGGATAAGATGGTGGCACTGATCATACAGCTCTGCAGGGAGGAGTTGGTGGCACTGATCATGCAGCTCTGCAGGTAAGAGGTGATGTCACTGATCATACAGCTCGGCAGGCAGTAGGAGGTGGCACTGATTATACAGCTCTGTGTGGATAAGATGGTGACACTGATCAAACAGCTCTGCAAGGACGAGGTGTTGGCACTGATCATACAGCTTTGCGGGGACAATGTTGTTGCACTAATTATACATCTCTTAAGGTATAAGTTGGAGGCACTGATCATGCGGTTCTTCAGGGATGAGGTTGTGGCACTGATCATACAGCTCTGCAGGGATGAGGTAATGGCACAGATCATACAGCTCTGCAGAGAGGAGGTGGTGGCACTGATTATACACCTCTGCAAGGAGGAAATGGTGGCACTGATCATGCAGCTCTGCTCGGACAAAGTGCTTTCACTTATGTTACAGCTTTACGGGGACAAGGTGGTGGCAGTGATTATACAGTTCTTCAGGGAGGAGTTGGTGGCACTGAACATACAGCTCAGCGTGGACAAGGTGGTGGCACTGATTTTAAAGCTCTACGAGGATGAGGTGGTGGTACTAATCATACAGCTCTGCAGGGAGGAGGTGGTGGCACTGATCATAAAGCTCTGCAGGGATGATGTGGTGGCACTGATCATACAGGTCTGCAAGGATGAGGTGATGGCACTGAAGATACAGCTCTGCAGGGATGAGGTGGTTGCACTGATCATAAGGCTCTGCAGGTACAAGGTTGTGTCACTGATCTTAAAGCTCTGCAGGGATGAGGTGGTGGCACTGATCATACAGTTCTGCGGGGATCAGGTGGTGGCACTGATCATACAGCTCTGTGTGGATAAGATGGTGGCAATGATAATACAGCTCTGCAGGGAGGAGTTGGTGGCACTGATCATACAGCTCTGCAAGGATGAGGTGTTGGAACTGATCATACAGCTCTGCAGGGAAAAGGTGATTTCACTGATCATACACCTCTGTGGGGAGGAGGCGGTGGCACTGATCATAAGGCTCTGCAGGGACAAGGTTGTGTCACTGATCTTACAGCTCTGCAGGGATGAGGTGGTGCACTGATCATACAGTTCTGCGTGGAGGAGGTAGTGGCACTGATCACACAGATCTGCAGGGAGTAGGTGGTGGCACTGATCATACAGCTCTGTGTGGATAAGATGGTGGCACTGATCATACAGCTCTGCAGGGAAGATGTGGTGACACTGATCATAAAGCTCTGCAAGGATGATGTGTTGGCACTGATCAAACAGTTTTGCGGGGACAATGTGATTGCACTGATTATATATCTCTTTAGGGATAAGTTGGAGGCACTGATCATGCGGTTCTGCAGAGATGAGGTTGTGGCACTGATCATACAGCTCTGCAGGGATGAGGTGGTGGCACTGATTATACAGTTCTGCGGGGAGGAGGTGGTGGCACTGATCATACAGCTCAGCAGGGAGGAGTTGGTGGCACTGATCATACAGCTCTGCAGGGAAGAGGTGGTGACACTGATCATACAATTCTGCAAGGATGAGGTGTTGGCACTGATCATACAGCTTTGCGGGGACAATGTGGTTGCACTGATTATATATCTCTTTAGGGATAAGTTGGAGGCACTGATCATGCGGTTCTGCAGGGATGAGGTTGTGGCACTGATCATACAGCTCTGCAGGGATGATTCAGTAGCACAGATCATACAGCCCTGTAGGGATGAGGTGGTGGTACTGATCATACACCTCTGCAAGGACCAGGTGGTGGCACTGATCATAAAGCTCTGCAGGGAGGAGGTGGTGGCACTGATCATACAGCTTTGCAGGGAGGAGGTGGTGGCAATGACCATACAGCTCTGCAGGCAGTAGGAGGTGGCACTGATTATACAGCTCTGTGTGGATAAGATGGTGGCACTGATCATACAGTTCTGCAGGGAGGAGTTGGTGGCACTGATCATGCAGCTCTGCAGGTAAGAGTTGATGTCACTGATCATACTGCTCTGCAGGGAATGCAGGGAAGAGGTGGTGACACTGATCAAACAGCTCTGCAAGGACTAGGTGTTGGCACTGATCATACAGCTTTGCGGGGACAATGTTGTTACACTAATTATACATCTCTTAAGGTATAAGTTGGAGGCACTAATCATGCGGTTCTTCAGGGATGAGGTTGTGGCACTGATCATACAGCTCTGCAGGGATGAGGTAGTGGCACTGATCATACAGCTCTTCAGGGATGAGGTAGTGGCACAGATCATACAGCTCTGCAGAGAGGAGGTGGTGGCAGTGATTATACAGTTCTTCAGGGAGGAGTTGGTGGCACTGAACATACAGCTCAGCGTGGACAAGGTGGTGGCACAGATTTTAAAGCTCTACAAGGATGAGGTGGTGGTACTAATCATACAGCTCTGCAGGGAGGAGGTGGTGGCACTGATCATAAAGCTCTGCAGGGACGAGGTGGTGGCACTGTTCATACAGCTTTGCGTGGACAAGGTGGTGGCACTGATCATATAGCTCTGCAGGGATTAGGTGCTGACACTGATCATACAGCTCTGCAAGGAGTAGGCGGTGGCACTGATCATACAGCTCTGCAAGGAGTAGGCGGTGGCACTGATCATACAGCTCTGTGCTGACCAACTGGTGGCACTGATCATTCAACTTTGCGGCGACAAGGTGGTGGCACTGATCATACAGGTCTGCAGGGAAAAGGTGGTGGCACTGAACATACAGCTCAGCGCGGACAAGATGGTAGCACTGATCAGACAGCTCTACATGGAGGAGGTTGTGGCACTGAACATACTGGTTTGCAGGGATGAGGTGGTGGCACTGATCATAAAGCTCTGCAAGTATGAGGAGGTGGCACTGAAGATACAGCTGTGCAGGGATGAGGTGGTTGCACTGATCATACACCTCTGCGGCTACAAGGTGGTGGTACTAATCATACAGCTCTGCAGTGACGAGTTTGTGGCACCGATCATACAACTCTGCAGGGATGATTCAGTAGCACAGATCATACAGCCCTGTAGGGATGAGGTGGTGGCACTGATCATACAGCCCTGTAGGGATGAGGTGGTGGCACTGATCATACAGCTCTGCAGGGAAAAGTTGGTGACACTGATCATACACCTCTGCGGCGACAAGGTGGTGGTACTGATCATACAGCTCTGCAAGGACCAGGTGGTGGCACTAATCAAACAGCTCTGCACAGACGAGGTGGTGGCACTGATTATACAGCTCTGCAGGGAGGAGATGGTGGCACTGATCATACAGCTCTGCAGGCAGTAGGAGGTGGCACTGATTATACAGCTCTGTGTGGATAAGATGGTGGCACTGATCATACAGCTCTGCAGGGAGGAGTTGGTGGCACTGATCATGCAGCTCTGCAGGTAAGAGGTGATGTCACTGATCATACAGCTTTGCGGGGACAATGTGGTTGCACTGATTATACATCTCTTAAGGTATAAGTTGGAGGCACTGATCATGCGGTTCTTCAGGGATGAGGTTGTGGCACTGATCATACAGCTCTGCAGGGATGAGGTAGTGGCACAGATCATACAGCTCTTCAGAGATGAGGTAGTGGCACAGATCATACAGCTCTGCAGAGAGGAGGCAGTGGCACTGATCATACAGCTCTGTGCTGACCAACTGGTGGCACTGATCATACAACTTTGCGGAGACAAGGTGGTGGCACTGAACATACAGCTCAGCGCGGACAAGATGGTAGCACTGATCAGACAGCTCTACATGGAGGAGGTTGTGGCACTGAACATACTGGTTTGCAGGGATGAGGTAGTGGCACTGATCATACAGCTCTGCAGGTATGAGGAGGTGGCACTGAAGATACAGCTGTGCAGGGATGAGGTAGTTGCACTGATCATACACCTCTGCGGCTACAAGGTGGTGGTACTAATCATACAGCTCTGCAGTGACGAGTTCGTGGCACTGATTATGCAGTTCTGCAGGGATGAGGTGGTGGCACTGATCATACAGCTCTGCAGGGAAAAGTTGGTGACACTGATCATACACCTCTGCGGCGACAAGGTGGTGGTACTGATCATACAGCTCTGCAAGGACCAGGTGGTGGCACTGATCATAAAGCTCTGCAGGGATGAGGTGGTGGCACTGATCATACAGCTTTGCAGGGAGGAGGTGGTGGCACTGACCATACAGCTCTGCAGGCAGTAGGAGGTGGCACTGATTATACAGCTCTGTGTGGATAAGATGGTGGCACTGATCATACAGCTCTGCAGGGAGGAGTTGGTGGCACTGATCATGCAACTCTGCAGGTAAGAGGTGATGTCACTGATCAAACAGCTCTGCAAGGACGAGGTGTTGGCACTGATCATACAGCTTTGCGGGGACAATTTGTTTGCACTGATTATACATCTCTTAAGGTATAAGTTGGAGGCACTGATCATGCGGTTCTTCAGGGATGAGGTTGTGGCACTGATCATACAGCTCTGCAGGGATGAGGTAGTGGCACTGATCATACAGCTCTGCAGGGATGAGGTAGTGGCACTGATCATACAGCTCTGCAGAGAGGAGGTGGTGGCACTGATTATACAGCTTTGCAGGGAGGATATGGTGGCACTGATCATACAGCTCTTTGGCGACAATTTGATGACACTGATCATACACCTCTGCTCGGACAAAGTGGTGGCACTTATGATACAGCTTTGCGGGGACAAGGTGGTGGCTCTGATCTTAAAGCTCTACAAGGATGAGGTGGAGGTACTAATCGTATAGCTCTGCAGGGAGGAGGTGGTGGCACTGATCATACAGCTCTGCGGGGAAAGATGGTGGCACTGATCATAAAGCTCAGCAGGGATGATGTGGTGGCACTGATCATACAGGTCTGCAGGGATGAGGTGGTAGCACTCATCATACATCTCTGCAGGGACGAGGTGGTGGCACTGATCATGTAGCCCTGAGGGGAGGACGTGGTGGCACTGATCAAATAGCTCTGCAGGGATTAGGTGGTGGCACTGATCTTACAGCTCTGCAAGGAGTAGGCGGTGGCACTGATCATACAGCTCTGCGGGGACTAGGTGGTGGTACTGATCATACAGCTCTATGCTGACCGACTGATGGCACTGATCATACAGCTTTGCGGTGACAATGTGGTGGCACTGATTATACATTTCTGCGGCGACAAGGTGGTAGTACTGATCATACAGCTCTGCATGGAAATGTGGTGGCACTGCACAAGCAGCTCTGCAGGGAAAAGGTGGTGGCACTGAACATACAGCTCAGCGCGGACAAGGTGGTGGCACTGATCAGACAGCTCTACAGGGAGGAGGTGTTGGCACTGAACATACTTGCTTGCAGGGATGAGGTAGTGGCACTGATCATATACCTCTGCAGGGATGAGGTGATGGCACTGAAGATACAGCTCTGCAGGGATGAGGTGGTTGCACTAATCATAAGGCTCTGCAGGTACAAGGTTGTGTCACTGATCTTAAAGCTCTGCAGGGATGAGGTGGTGGCACTGATCATACAGTTCTGCGGGGATCAGGTGGTGGCACTGATCACACAGCTCTGTGTGGATAAGATGGTGGCAATGATAATACAGTTCTGCAGGGAGGAGTTGGTGGCACTGATCATACAGCTCTGCAAGGATGAGGTGTTGGAACTGATCACACAGCTTTGCGGGGACAATGTGGTTGCACTGATTATAAATCTCTTTAGGGATAAGTTGGAGGCACTGATCATGCGGTTCTGCAAGGATGAGGTTGTGGCACTGATCATACAGCTGTGCGGGGACAAGGTGGTGGTACTGATCATACAGCTCTGCAGGGAGGAGGTGGTGGCGCTGAACATACAGCTCTGCAGGGAAAAGGTGGTGGCACTGAACATACAGCTCAGCGCGGACAAGGTGGTGGTACTGATCAGACAGCTCTACAGGGAGGAGGTGGTTGCACTGATCATACAGCTCTGTGGGGAGGAGGCGGTGGCACTGATCATAAGGCTCTGTAGGGACAAGGTTGTGTCACTGATCTTACAGCTCTGCAGAGATGAGGTGGTGCACTGATTATACAGTTCTGCGGGGAGGAGGTGGTGGCACTGATCATACAGCTCTGTGTGGATAAGATGGTGGCACTGATCATACAGCTTTGTGTGGATAAGATGGTGGCACTGATCATACAGCTCTGCAGGGAGGAGTTGGTGGCACTGATCATACAGCTCTGCAGGGAAGAGGTGGTGACACTGATCATAAAGCTCCGCAAGGATGATGTGTTGGCACTGATCATACAGTTTTGTGGGGACAATGTGGTTGCATTGATTATATATCTCTTTAGGGATAAGTTGGAGGCACTGATCATGCGGTTCTGCAGAGATGAGGTTGTGGCACTGATCATACAGCTCTGCAGGGATGAGGCAGTGGCAGTAATCAATCAGCTCTGCAGGGGCGAGGTGGTGGCACTGATCATACTTCTTTGTGGCGAATAGGTGGTGGTACAGATCATACAGGTCTGCAGGGAGGAGGTGGTGGCACTGATCACACAGCTCTGAAGGGAAGAGGTGGTGGCACTGATCATACAGCTCTGCAGGGAATAGATGGTGGCACTGATCATACAGTTCTGATGATATTGGAGACTGCGGACAGACAGTCACTGGCGTTCTGTATTACAGAGGGGTAAGGTCGGGGGAAGACGTATACAGTTGTGTGTCATCAGCATAAAGATGGTACCGAAAGCCAAATTTGCTGATGGTCTGTCCAATTGGGGCTGTATAGAGAGAGAAGAGATGGGGGCCAAGGACTGAGCCCTGAGGTACCCCGACAGCAAGAGGAAGAGGAGATGAAGTAGAGCCAGAGAACAAAACACTGAAGAACTCTGCAGGGACGAGGTGGTGGCACCGATCATACAGGTCAGCAGGGACGAGGTGGTGGCACTCATTATAGAACTCTGCAGGGATGAAGTGGTGGCACTGATCATACACCTCTGCAGCGACAAGGTGGTGGTACGGATCATACAGCTCTGCGAGGACCAGGTGGTGGCACTGATCATAAAGCTCTGCAGAGAGGAGGTGGTGGCACTGTTTAGACAGCTTTGCAGGGAGGAGATGTTGGCTGTTGTGAGTTCATTTTCCCCTTCACTACTGAGGCCCAATGAACTCCCTCTTCTGGTAAAGAAAGGTAGTGAGCCTGATTATCAAACACCTGAGCCTAATGATGATGACTGGCTGGTGGAGTTACTGACTGGATATAAGGCCGCCGACGCCCTTCTGCCCTGCGGGTGATTTCCTTTTGGGATCCTTGGAAACCAGTCTGAATTCCTGGTCTTCTAAAGCTAAGTTTTCTGCTCGACTTTTTGCATTTGTGCTTTGACTTTGTTTTGCTTTGTTTTTCTGGATTTCTGCCATTCCCTGCTGGGGTGAGCTGAATTCCTTTAGCTCTGTCTTCTGAAAATACCTGAGTGCTGATTTAGTTTTTGAAGCCTAGCTGCTTCAGGGTCTTTTTCCATATCAGCTTGTTGGATTATGTCTTTGATATGGTTTTGGCAGATTGCAGACAGCAACCTTCCTTTCCTGTTCTGTTTAGTTAGCTTGGGCCCCATCGTTTGCTCAGCCTATCTTTCTATCTGTGTGAGTGTTTTTTCATCTTGCTTCACCGTCATTATATGTTGGGGGCTGCCTTTTACTTTGGGGTCTGCTCTGGGGCAGTTTAGATTTCCTTTTCTGTCTTTAGGCTATTTAGCTCTCCGGCTGTGATCGAGGGGTCTAGGGCACCGTAGGAACCCCCCACGGCTGCTGCTAGTTTTGTTGATAGGTTCATGGGTCTGCAATCTGATAGTTGCCAACTTCTCTGGTTTTCTGGACGTAGCTTCTATTTTTGTGTCTGCCTCCTACGGTGACTCAATCATAACAGTTGGCACTGATCATACAGCTCTGCAGGGAGTAGGTGGTGGCACTGATCTTACAGCTCTGCGGGGACAAAGTGGTGGCACTTATGTTACAGCTTTGCGGGGACAAGGTTGTGGCACTGATCATACAGCTCTGCAGGAAGGAGTTGGTGGCACTGAACATACAGCTCAGCGTGGACAAGGTGGTGGCACTGATCTTAAAGCTCTACAAGGATGAGGTGGTGGTACTAATCATACAGCTCTGCAGGGAGGAGGTGGTGGCACTGATCATACAGCTCTGCGGGGACAAAGTGGTGGCACTGATGATAAAGCTCTGCAGGGATGATGTGGTGGCACTGATCGTACAGGTCTGCAGGGATGAGGTGGTAGCACTCATCATATAGCTCTGCAGGGACAAGGTGGTGGCACTGATCAAACAGCTTTGCGCGGACAAGGTGGTGGCACTGATCATATAGCTCTGAGGGGATGACGTGGTGGCACTGATCAAATAGCTCTGCAGGGATTAGGTGGTGGCACTGATCATGCAGCTCTGCAAGGAGTAGGCGGTGGCACTGATTCAACAGCTGTGCGAGGACTAGGTAGTGGTACTGATCATACAGCTCTGTGCTGACCAACTGGTGGCACTGTTCATGCGGTGACAAGGTGGTGGCACTGATTATACAGTTCTGCGGCGACAAGGTGGTGGCACTTATCAGACAGCTCTACAGGGAGGAGGTTGTGGCACTAAACATACTGGTTTGCAGGGATGAGGTAGTGGCACTGATCATACATCTCTGCAGGGATGAGGTGGTTGCACTGATCATACAGCTCTGTGGGGAGGAGGCGGTGGCACTGATCATAAGGCTCTGCAGGGACAAGGTTGTGTCACTGATCTTACAGCTCTGCAGGGAGTAGGTGGTGGTATTGATCATACAGCTCTGTGTGGATAAGATGGTGGCACTGATCATGCAGCTCTGCAGGTATGAGGTGGTGTCACTGATCATACAGCTCTGCAGGGAAGAGGTGGTGACACTGATCATACAGCTCTGCAAGGACGAGGTGTTGACACTGATCATACAGCTTTGCGGGGACAATGTGGTTGCACTGATTATACATCTCTTTAGGGATAAGTTGGAGCCACTGATCATGCAGTTCTGCAGGGATGAGGTTGTGGCACTGATCATACAGCTCTGCAGGGATGAGTTAGTTGCACAGATCACACCGCTCTGCAGGGACGAGGAGGTGGCACTGATCATACAGCTCTGTGGGGACAAGGTGGTGGCACTGATAATACACCTCTGCGGCGACAAGGTGGTGGTACTGATCATACAGCTCTGCAGAGAGGAGGTGGTGACACTGATCATACAGCTCTGAAGAGAATAGGTGGTGGCATTGATCATAAAGTTCCGCAGTGACGACGTGGTGGCACTAATCATACTGCTTTGCAGGGAGGAGGTGGTGACACTGATCATAAAGCTCTGCAAGGATGAGGTGTTGGCACTGATCATACAGTTTTGCGGGGACAATGTGGTTGCACTGATCATACACCTCTGCGGCGACAAGGTGGTGGTACTGATCATACAGCTCTGCATGGAGAAGGTGGTGGCACTGATCATACAGTTCTGCAGGGAGGAGTTGGTGGCACTGATCATACAGCCCTGCAGGGACGAGGTGGTGACACTGATCATACACCTCTGCGGCGACAAGGTGGTGGTACGGATCATACAGCTCTGCAGGGAGGAAATGGTGGCACTGATCATACAGCTCTGCTCGGACAAAATGGTGGCACTTATGTTACAGCTCAGCGTGAACAAGGTGGTGGCACTGATCTTAAAGCTCTACAAGGATGAGGTGATGGTTCTAATCATACAGCTTTGCAGGGAGGAGGTGGTGGCACTGATCATACAGCTTTGCGTGGACAAGGTGGTGGCACTGATCATATAGGTCTGAGGGGATGACGTGGTGGCACTGATCAAATAGCTCTGCAGGGATTAGGTGGTGGCAATGATCATACAGCTCTGCAAGGAGTAGGCGGTGGCACTGATCATACAGCTCTGCGGGTACTAGGTGGTGGTACTGATCATACTGCTCTGTGCTGACCAACTGGTGGCACTGATCATACAACTTTGTGGTGACAAGGTGGTGGCACTGATTATACAGTTCTGTGGCTACAAGGTGGTGGCACTGATCACACAGGTCTGCAGGGAAAAGTGGTGGCACTGAACATACAGCTCAGCACGGACAAGGTGGTGGCACTGATCAGACAGCTCTACAGGGAGGAGGTTGTGGCACTGAACATACTAGTTTGCAGGGATGAGGTAGTGGCACTGATCATACAGCTCTGTGGGGAGGAGTTGGTGGCACTGATCATGCAGCTCTGCAAGGACGAGGTGTAGGCACTGATCATACAGCTTTGCAGTTACAATGTGGTTGCACTGATTATACATCTCTTTAGGGACAAGTTGGAGGCACTGATCATGCGGTTCTGCAGGGATGAGGTTGTGGCACTGATCATACAGCTTTGCGGGGACAATGTGGTTGCACTGATTATACATCTCTTTAAGTATAAGTTGGAGGCACTGATCATGCGGTTCTGAAGGGATGAGGTTGTGGCACTGATCATACAGCTCTGCAGGGATGAGGTAGTGGCACAGATCATACAGCTTTGCAGTGAGGATATGGTGGCACTGATCATACAGCTCTGCGGGGTCAATTTGATGGCACTGATCATACAGCTCTGCTCGGACAATGTGTTGGCACTTATGATACAGCTTTGTGGGGACAAGGTGGTGGCACTGATCATACAGCTCTGCAGAGAGGAGGTGGTGGCACTGATTATACAGCTTTACAGGGAGGAGATGGTGGCACTGATCATACAGCTCTGTGGGGACAATTTGATGGCACTGATCATACAGCTCTGCTCGGACAAAGTAGTGGCACTTATGATACAGCTTTGCAGGGACAAGGTGGTGGCACTGAACATATAGCTCAGCGTGGACAAGGTGGTGGCTCTGATCTTAAAGCTCTACAAGGATTAGGTGGAGGTACTAATCATACAGCTCTGCAGGGAGGAGGTGGTGGCCCTGATCATACAGCTCTGCAAGGAAAAAATAACTCAAAGATGGATGGGAATGAGAAATCCCACAGGATAAAAAAGATGCTACATGAATGATAAAAATAATAACAATGATAATAATAAATGGCACAATTTTTATTTTTTTAAATAAAGATGCCTTTATTAAGATATTGACACAACAATTAAGTGCATTAAAAAAAAAAAATATATATATATATATATATATATATATATATATATATATATATATTAGAGTATACAATCACATTAGCCATGTGTTCATGGATAATGGAAAAACCAATCCATATCAAAAAGGCTTAATTAATGAACCAGGTACAAGAATCCATATACAGTGGGGAAAAAAAGTATTTAGTCAGTCAGCAATAGTGCAAGTTCCACCACTTAAAAAGATGAGAGGCGTCTGTAATTTACATCATAGGTAGACCTCAACTATGGGAGACAAACTGAGAAAAAAAAATCCAGAAAATCACATTGTCTGTTTTTTTTTTCATTTTATTTGCATATTATGGTGGAAAATAAGTATTTGGTCAGAAACAAAATTTCATCTCAATACTTTGTGATATATCCTTTTTTTTTAAACTCTATTTTTATTACAAATTTTTTTGTTACCAGACAAAAAAGAAAATGAAACCATAGATACAAGTCAGGGTACATAATTGCATAATTTGGAGAAACACATCCTCGCAGCTATAATTGTAAACATGTACCCCTCGAAGCAGTCTGTCTAATAATCATTAACGTCTCACTTCCTCCCTATGGTTACATATTAGAATATCAAACTTGACCTTATTACCCCTATCCCTTCCCAACAATCTCTCCCGCCCCCCAAAACCCCTAAGACCTTTTCTTCCCTTGCTTTATAGAGAAAAAAAAAAAAAAACTTACTCGCTCACAGACCCCAAGACCTTTCGTCTTTTGACTTTCTTTGGCTCACAGAAATCATTCGCTTCAATTCAGGCTTAATATTCCCAGTGTTCCCCCCAAGGATTCCCTGTGGTACCACGTTGTGTCTCTGAAAGGACCAACTATGCGTTGTATTTCCTCCTTATTACAGTGCTCCACAATATAGTGCCTCCATTTTGTAAAAAATCTAGATGTTTCGCAAGACTTCCTCTTCTCTGCCTCTAACCTCTCCATTAGCATAACATGCTTCAGGCGTCCCGAGAGTTCTTTTATGGTGGGCATGTCCTTCTGTAGCCAGTATTTTAATAATAATTTTTTCGTGAGCATTATGATTATGTGGACGACCTGCGGTGGCCCCCCCTCCCCTACATGAGCATCAGGGGACCTTTCCCAGTGGTGAAATAAAACCAAATCTCTCGGGATTTCATCGCCCCAATCCCAAATGTTCTTTATATATTTTCTAACTGCACCCCACATGTCCGCCACCTGCTTGCAAATCAGCAGGCCATGGAGTAAGTCAGTATATGGGGTATTACATTTGGGACATTGCGTGAGTCTTTCTGGCTTATCAGTGCTCCTTGGAAATTGGAAGGCGTATATTGCCCTGTGTATTATTTTGAATTGAGTTTCTCTCCAGCTTTCATTAATAAGGGACTGGCGAGCTTTAGTCCACCCCTTCCTTATTTTGTCTCCAATAGCCCTGTCCTCCAGTTGCAATTCCCATTTTTTATAGAAGGTATCTGGATGACTATCTAAAAGCACCCCTCTCAACGTGCTGTACAGCATTGAAATAGACGAGAAATTTTTTGCTGCATCCACCATTCTATCGAACTCGTTGCATGTGAACTCCGCCTGTGTGTCAATTAAGTGGGACATGATATGATACCTAATCTGTTCAAATTGTACCGTTTGAAATTTTTGGAGATCAAATTTTTCTATTATTTCGTTTTGTTTTAGCCATCTATTCTCCGTAGGATGAGTCAGATGAGCTATCTCCTGTATACCCCTGTCTCTCCATTCCTTAAACAATTTATTCTCTACTCCCGGTAAAAACTCTATGTTATTCCATAATGGGAGGTATTTAGAAATTCGGAACGGAAGTTTGTATTTTTTTCTCAACGTCTTCCAGGTGGCAATAGTATCCCGGAATATCAAAGAATTTTTGATTTTGGCTGGAAGCACCTTTAGTCTTGCGTGCAACAAGGACCTGAGATCCCAAGGTTGGGCATAATCCCTCTCTATAGCATAGGCCGAATATTTACTCTCTCCATGCAACCAGTTTAAAAAATACCTTGTCAGGCACGCTATATTATAGTTTCTAACACTAGATAAGTTTAAGCCCCCTTCCATCTTTGGAGTCATCAACTTCCCGAGACCTATGCGTGGTTTTTTGTTTCTCCAAATAAATTTGGAGAACGCAGAATTCAAGGATTTTACATCATTATGTTTCAGCAGGAGTGGGATCGTTTGAAGGTGGTACATTAGTTTCGAAGTACTCATCATTTTAATAAGTTGTATTCTCCCTGTCAAATTTAATGGCAGGTCCTTCCACTTTACTAGATCATTTACTATATTTGCTATTAATGGAGGGTAGTTTAGTTTGTATATAGATGATGGCTCCCCCCCTATTTTAATGCCTAGATATTTAATATAAGATTTCGCCATGCCCACCCCCAATTGAGCTCTGTTTAATTTATGTCTATTCGCCGCGTCCCATCTTCCCAGGGGAAGCAGTTCGGATTTGATCTTGTTAATTTTAAAACCCGCATAGTCCCCATATGTATTGATCGTTTCTATAGCCGATTCCACCTGCACAAAGGGATCCCTTAGGAAAAGCAAAATATCATCGGCAAAGAAAGTAGCGCGCACTGCCTCCCCACCGATCTGAATGCCAGGAAACCGCTGCGGGTCAGACAGCTCTCTCACCAAAGGTTCCAGAGCTATATTGAATAGCAGAGGCGACAAAGGACACCCCTGCCTTGTTCCCTTGGACAGTGGAAATCTGTCCGAGAGGAAACCCGGAATGTAGATCTGGGCCTCCGGCTTTGAATATATCTCTGTGATGTAGGTCAGGAAGGAGCCGCCAAAACCCATTCTTGCCAATACCTTGAAAAGCCAATCCCACCTGACATTATCAAATGCTTTTTCGGCATCGATTGTTAGTAATGCTGGCTTTTCACTTGGAGTGGGATTGAGGTTTACCCTGTCCAAAACCAACATGACTTTTCGCATGTTGCTCGTTGCCGACCTACCCTTAACAAAGCCCGCCTGTGATTCTGAAATTAGGTGTGGTAATATGTCCGCCAATCTATCGGCCAGTATTTTAGACATTATTTTGTTATCTACATTTATTAAGGAAATGGGACGATATGATCCCGGCGACAGGGGATCCTTTCCTGGTTTTGGTAGAACTTTGATATATGCTAATTTGCTGGGCCTCGTCATAGGTTTCCCTTCTAGTATCCCGTTAAATAATTTTTCTAAAACAGGGGATGCTTCGTCCTGTAAAATCTTAAAAAATTCTCCCGAATAGCCATCAGGGCCCGGGGCTTTCCCATTCCCCAAGTTCCTAATTGTCTGTTTAATTTCTTCTTGTGTGATGGATGTATTTAGGATTTGTTTTTGTTCATCTGATAACTTCGGGATATCTGGTCGGTCGAGTAATGTAGTCGTCGGTATTCCCCGATCCACCTTATCCATATAAAGGTTCTTATAGTATTTTCCCAGAATACTGGCTATTTCTTTTGGTTTATTCTGTATGCTGCCATTTTGGTCTTTTAGATGAAAAGGGCCTTGCGCAAAAAATCTATTCCTGACCATAGAGGCCATCAGTTTTCCTGCTTTATTTCCATATCTATGGAATTTGGCCTCGCTAGATGATTTAAATAGTTGTTCTCTCTTTGCCATCCAAGTATTAAATTCTCTTTGTTCCATTAACCAGTTATCTTTATTTAGTTTGTTGGGGTGACTTTGAAATAGGGTATAAGTCTGTCTGAGCCTGTTCGTGAGTGCTGTGTACTTTTCCTGTGTTTTTTTTTTTAAAGCTGACGTGTATGAAATTATTTTTCCCCTCATGACTACTTTAATTGTTTCCCATTGTAGAGGTGAGTTAGTCTCGTGTGTCCTATTATCTTCTCTTATCTCTCCCCACCACTCCCTCAGTTTTAATTCGAAATCCTCGTTGTCGTATAAGTAACTAGGAAATCTCCATAGATAATCTGTTCCTCTAGGGAACGTATCTGCCAGTTCTATTATTACGGGCGCATGATCCGATATCACCAGATCGTGTATTGTAGCCGATAGCAATTTGCCAAGGATAGGCGGGGAAACAAAGAAATGATCTATCCTCGACCACGCATCCCTGGCGGGTGAATAGAAAGTGAACTCCCTATCCTGTGGGTGCAGATATCTCCAAGTGTCAGTCAGGCCCGTGTTTTTTAGCAATGGGGGAATTACTTTATCTTGGCCTCTCAGTCCCGGTGTCCCCCGTGATTCGTTTTTTCTATCCTCTAAGATATTCACCACCGAGTTAAAATCCCCCCCGATTATCAGATTCTGTGTGGGATCTTTCAATATTTCTTGTTCTAGATAATGATAGTATTTTTTGTTGTTTTCGTTAGGGGCATAAACGTTCATTATTTTGTATGTGTTACCAGATGCCGTTATGGTGATCGAGTGTAGCCTCCCCTCATGATCCGTTGTAGTGTTCACCATTTGGTGTTGGAAATTTTTATCTATTAAAATTAGTACTCCTGCCTTGTTATTAATAGCTGGAGACCCATATGTTTTGCCCACCCACAATTTTTCCATCCTCATGAAGTCCGACAACTCCAAATGCGTCTCTTGTAATAGGGCTATATCTGGCTTAATACGTTTAAGATGCCTAAGAATCATTAGCCTCTTCTGTGGGGACCTCAGGCCCTTTACATTCCAAGTAACTATCCTCATAAATATTTGTTTTTTTTAGGTGGGCCAACTATAGGTGACCTAATGACATCTAATACAGGGGCACGAACATGGGAGCTGCCTATCCTGCTTTGTCCATATGAGCCAGTTTTCTGTCGCCTTAATAGCCTACGAGCACCATTGCAAGTATCTTAACAAGAAAATCAAAAAAATCAAAATTACAGTTATACCCCCAGCAAACCAATTGAACCAAAATTAACATTTTCCCTGCCCCCTTATCCCCTAAGGGACCTGAAGAACGTCTCCAGGACCCTTGTCCAGAATGGCATACCAATCTTGACTTCACTTCTTCCCCGCACATTTTCCTTCCCTTGCTCCCCTCCCCCCTTTCCTCACTCCCATTACTGCGCGATCAGTTACAGTCAGACATATAAAAAAACAGATACCTCAGGCAGTCCGAGAGGTGATCAGACCCCAGAAAGAGAGAGAGAAAAAAAAAAAAAAAGAAAAAACAGCTAAACGTCAGGGCCCCATTCTGTCCTCAGTAGCAACCCGTACACCGCTCTTCAAACCTTCCCGGACTGTTTGGACGTTCTCTGGGCCTTCGGTAGATCTGATGCTAGATTTGGGCTTCCATCCTCAGTGTATGTCGGCCATCTCTTTAGATGATCTCTGGGACTGTTTGCGCTTCCCTGCGATCTTGCATCCTCTGTGTGGGCGACTCCCAGGGTCTTGAGATATTTCTCTGCCTCTTTGGGATTGTAAAATGTATGTGAAGAGCCATCTTGATGTCTGATGTAGAGGGTTGCCGGGTATCTCAATTGGAATCGTACATTGTTTTTATGTAATTCTGTGCATATCCCACTGAAAGCTCTGCGTTGCCTGGTCACTTCTGCAGAAAAGTCTTCGAATAAGAGCACCTTTTCCCCCCTAATTTCAAGGGGTCTTCTAAGTCTTTTATAGGACTGAATGACATCATTTTTGTCTGAAAAGTTCAGGTATTTGGTAATGATTTGCCTAGGTCTTATCTGGTTACCCACTTCGGACGAGTTCTTTTGGGGACCAATGCGGTGTACTCGCTCTATTATCTTCCCCGCCTCGATCCCCAATGCCTCGGGGATCATATTTTCGCACAGATTTCTTAAGTCCTTTATGGGGAATTTTTCGGAGATTCCTATGATCCGGATATTGCTCCGTCTGGATATGTTTTCCAGATCATCAATTTTATCTCTCAAAATCAGATTTTCTTTAGATAGTCTAGATATTGTTGTCTGGTCATCATAAACATTATCCTCCAGTGTAGATACACGTGTCTCCACTGCAGACACCTTCTCAGCAGTTTCATTCAGGTGCGTCTGCATGTCATGCAAAGCTGATCCTATGTAGTCCTTCAGCTTAGACGTAATTTCAGGCAGCAAATGTCCTGCCACCTCCCCTGCCAGCTTTTTATAATCCATCACCGGTAACTGCAGCCTAGGGGGGTCACGCTCCTCATAGTCGCCGCATTCCTCCGTGGCATTAGGGGATACAGGGGCATATAGCGCGTCAGGGAAAGTGCATACCTTGGGGGTACCCTGGGTCTCCTTGGGCTTCCCGGTCGCGGTTTCCCCAGACTTGTGTGATGTAGCCCTGCCGTCTCTCCTTCCTCCCTGCTCCCCCTTCCTCTCCGTTTGCTTTGCAGCAGCTACTGCCGCTGCTGAGGTCGGCGCCGGCGCCATCTTGGAAGGCGCGCGTGTCTCCTTCCCTCGGATTTGAGCTGCTCCCCTACCGCTGTTCCTGAGGACGTATCTGTCCATGCAGCGGTACAGCAGGGCCGGACCTTCCTCTCCTCCCGTTCCCGGTACTCCAGAGGTCTGATGTGCGGTATAAATGCTGCCTTTTAGCAGGGGGTTGGGGAGCGCTGGAAGCCCTGCTCCTCACATGCGGGCGCCGGAACCGGAAGTCGTGATATATCCTTTGTTGGCAATGACAGAGGTCAAAAGTTTTCTGCAAGTCTTCACAAGGTTGCCACACACTGTTGTTGGTATGTTGGCCCATTCCTCCATGCAGATCTCCTCTAGAGCAGTGATGTTTTTGGCTTTTCGCTTGGCAACACGGACTTTCAACTCCCTCCAAAGGTTTTCTATAGGGTTGAGATCTGGAGACTGGCTAGGCCACTCCAGGACCTTGAAATGCTTCTTACGAAGCCACGCCTTCGTTGCCCTGGCGGTGTGCTTTGGATCATTGTCATGTTGAAAGACCCAGCCACGTTTCATCTTCAATGCCCTTGCTGATGGAAGGAGGTTTGCACTCAAAATCTCACGATACATGGCCCCATTCATTCTTTCATGTACCCGGATCAGTCGTCCTGGCCCCTTTGCAGAGAAACAGCCCCAAAGCATGATGTTTCCACCACCATGCTTTACAGTAGGTATGGTGTTTGATGGATGCAACTCAGTATTCTTTTTCCTCCAAACACGACAAGTTGTGTTTCTACCAAACAGTTCCAGTTTGGTTTCATCAGACCATAGGACATTCTCCCAAAACTCCTCTGGATCATCCAAATGCTCTCTAGCAAACTTCAGACGGGCCCGGACATGTACAGGCTTAAGCAGTGGGACACGTCTGGCACTGCAGGATCTGAGTCCATGGTGGCGTAGTGTGTTACTTATTGTAGGCCTTGTTACATTGGTCCCAGCTCTCTGCAGTTCATTCACTAGGTCCCCCCGTGTGGTTCTGGGATTTTTGCTCACCGTTCTTGTGATCATTCTGACCCCACGGGGTGGGATTTTGCGTGGAGCACCAGATCGAGGGAGATTATCAGTGGTCTTGTATGTCTTCCATTTTCTAATTATTGCTCCCACAGTTGATTTCTTTACTCCAAGCTGGTTGGCTATTGCAGATTCAGTCTTCCCAGCCTGGTGCAGGGCTACAATTTTGTTCCTGGTGTCCTTTGACAGCTCTTTGGTCTTCACCATAGTGGAGTTTGGAGTCAGACTGTTTGAGGGTGTGCACAGGTGTCTTTTTATACTGATAACAAGTTTAAACAGGTGCCATTACTACAGGTAATGAGTGGAGGAAAGAGGAGACACATAAAGAAGAAGTTACAGGTCTGTGAGAGCCAGAAATCTTGATTGCTTGTTTCTGACCAAATACTTATTTTCCACCATAATATGCAAATAAAATGAAAAAAAAAACAGACAATGTAATTTTCTGGATTTTTTTTTTCTCAGTTTGTCTCCCATAGTTGAGGTCTACCTATGATGTACTGTAAATTACAGACGCCTCTCATCTTTTTAAGTGGTGGAACTTGCACTATTGCTGACTGACTAAATACTTTTTTTCCCCACTGTATATAGTAACACAAGGATAATTACATAAAAAGAAAATAAATATATGTATAATGAATGTGCCCAAAGTGCAGAGGTGCAGCTGTGCAAAAAATTCAAATCGCACTAAGGCGTGTGCAACAAAACACAAAGTGTAAAATACCTGTAAGCCGATTGACGCTACGTGAGTTGTATAAGAACATGCCCCCACGGGCGTTTCGGAAATAAATCTCCTTTGTCAGGTGGATAGATACGCCTGCAAGGAGTAGGCGGTGGCACTGATCATACAGCTCTGCGGGGACTAGGTGGTGGTAATGATCATACAGCTCTGTGCTGACCAACTGGTGGCACTGATCATACAGCTTTGCGGTGACAAGGTGGTGGCACTGATTATACAGTTCGGCGGCGACAGGGTGGTGACACTGATCATACAGCTCTGCATGGAAAGGTGGTGGCACTGAACAAACAGCTCTGCAGGGAAAAGGTGGTGGCACTGATCAGACAGCTCTACAGGGAATAGGTGGTGGCACTGAACATACTTGTTTGCCGGGATGAGGTAGTGGCACTGATTATACAGCTCTGCAGTGAGAGGTGGTGGCACTGAAGATACAGCTCTGCAGGGATGAGGTGGTTGCACTGATCATAAGGATCTGCAGGGACAAGGTTGTGTCACTGATCTTAAAGCTCTTCAGGGATGAGGTGGTGGCACTGATCATACAGTTCTGCAGGGAGGAGGTGGTGGCACTGATCATACAGCTCTGTGTGGATAAGATGGTGGCAATGATCATACAGCTCTGCAGGGAGGAGTTGGTGGCACTGATCATACAGCTCTGCAAGGATGAGGTGTTGGCACTGATCATACAGCTTTGCGGGGACAATGTGGTTGCACTGATTATATATCTCTTTAGGGATAAGTTGGAGGCACTGATCATGCGGTTCTGCAGGGAAAAGGTGGTGGCACTAAACATACAGCTCAGCGAGGACAAGGAGGTGGTACTGATCAGACAGCTCTACAGGGAGGAGGTGGTTGCACTGATCATACAGCTCTTTGGGAAGGAGGCGGTGGCACTGATCATAAGGCTCTGCAGGGACCAGGTTGTGTCACTGATCTTACAGCTCTGCATGGATGAGGTGGTGGCACTGATCATACAGTTCTGCAGGGAGGAGGTGGTGGCACTGATCATACAGCTCTTCAGGGAGGAGGTGGTGGCACTGATCACACAGCTCTGCAGGGAGGAGTTGGTGGCACTGATCATACAGCTCTGCAGGGAAGAGGAGGTGACACTGATCATACAGATCTGCAAGGATGAGGTGTTGGCACTGATCATACACCTCTGCGGCGACAAAGTGGTGGTACTGATCATACAGCTCTGCATGGAGGAGGTGGTGGCACTTATCACACAGCTCTGAAGGGAATAGGTGGTGGCACTGATCATACAGCTCTGCAGGGAAGAGGTAGTGGCACAGATCATACAGCCCTTCAGGGACGAGGTGGTGGCACTGATCATACAGCTCTGCGGGGACAATGTGGTGACACTGATCATACACCTCTGCGGCGACAAGGTGGTGGTACTGATCATAGAGCTCTGCAAGGGCCAGGTGGTGGCACTGATCATAAAGATCTGCAGGGAAGAGTTGGTGACACTGATCATACAGCTCTGCAGGGGCGAGGTGTTGGCACTTATCATACAGCCTTGCGCAGACAAAGTGGTGGCACTGATCATGCATCTTTACGGGGACAATGTGATTGCACTGATTATACATCTCTTTAGGGATAAGTTGGAGGCACTGATCATCCATTTCTGCAGGGATGAGGTTGTGGCACTGATCATACAGCTCTGCAGGGATGAGGCAGTGGCAGTAATCTCACAGCTCTGCAGGGATGAGTTGGTGGCACTGATCATACAACTCTGCAGAGAGGAGGTGGTGGCACTGATCATACAGCTCTGTGGGGACAATTTGATGGCACTGATGATACATTTCTGCTCGGACAAAGTGGTGGCACTTATGATACAGCTTTGCGGGGACAAGGTGGTTGCACTGATTATACATCTCTTTAGGGATAAGTTGGAGGCACTGATCATGCGGTTCTGCAGGGATGAGGTTGTGGCACTGATCATACAGCTCTGCGGGGACAAGGTGGTGGTACTGATCAGACAGCTCTACAGGGAGGAGGTGGTGGCACTGAACATACTTGTTTGCATGGATGAGATAGTGTCACTGATCATACAGCTCTGCAGGGATGAGGTGGTGGCACTGAAGATACAGCTCTGCAGGGATGAGGTGGTTGCACTGGTCATACAGCTCTGTGGGGAGGAGGCGGTGGCACTGATCATAAGGCTCTGCAGGGACTAGGTTGTGTCACTGATCTTACAGCTCTGCAGGGATGAGGTGGTGGCACTGATCATACAGTTCAGCAGGGAGGAGGTGGTGGCACTGATCATACAGCTCTTCAGGGAGGAGGTGGTGGCACTGAACACACAGCTCTGCAGGGAGTAGGTGGTGGCACTGATCATACAGCTCTGTGTGGATAAGATGGTGGCACTGATCATACAGCTCTGCAGGGAGGAGTTGGTGGCACTGATCATACAGCTCTGCAGGGAAGAGGTGGTGGTGACACTGATCATACAGTTCTGCAAGGATGGGGTGTTGGCACTGATCATACAGCTTTACAGGGACAGTGTGGTTGCAGTGATTATATATGTCTTTAGGGATAAGTAGGAGGCACTGATGATGTGGTTCTGCAGGGATGAGTTTGTGGCACTGATCATACAGCTCTGCAGCGACAAGGTGGTGGTACTGATCATACAGCTCTGCAGGTAGAAGGTGGTGGCACTGATCACACAGCTCTGAAGCGAATAGGTGGTGGCACTGATCATACAGTTCTGCAGTGACGAGGTGGTGGCACTAGTCATACAGCTTTGCAGGGATGAGGTAGTGGCACAGATCATACAGCTCTGCAGGGAAGAGGTGGTGACACTGATCATACAGTTTTGCAAGGATGAGGTGTTGGCACTGATCATACAGCTTTGCGGGGACAATGTGATTGCACTGATTATATATGTCTTTAGGGATAAGTTGGAGGCACTGATCATGCGGTTCTGCAGGGAGGAGGTTGTGGCACTGATCATACTGCTCTGCGGGGACAAGGTGGTGACTAGAGTTGAGCGATACCGTCCGATACTTCAAAGTATCGTATCGGATGGTATCGGCCGATCTTTAAAAAAAAGTATCGGTATCGCCGATTCCGATACCGGAAGTCCCATTCAAGTCTATGGGACTTCCGGTATCGGAATAAGAAAAACCCTTTCCTGCCCTTGTACAGCCTCTCTGGGGTCTGTACGGGCCTTTCGGGGGGCTGTGCCGGCCTGCCAGGGGGTCTGTGCAGGCTCCGGTGGTCTGTGCCGGCCTGCCGGTGGTCTGTGCAGGCTCCGGGGGGCTGTGCCGGCCTGCCAGGGGGTCTGTGCAGGCTCCGGGGGGCTGTGCCGGCCTGCCGGGGGGCTGTGCAGGCTCCGGGGGGCTGTGCCGGCCTGCCGGGGGGCTGTGCCAGCCTGCCGGGGGGCTGTGCCGGCCTGCCGGTGGTCTGTGCAGGCTCCGGGGGTCTGTGCAGGCATCGTCCGATGGGACTACAAGTCCCATCGGGCGATGCCTGCTACCATGACAGTGATTGACACATTAGCCAATGATGGGACAGTAGTAGTCCCATCATCCGGCTAATGTGTTAAATGTAAAAATAAAAAAAAAAATTACATGCTACATACATACAACATGCATACTACATACATGCTACATTCATACTACATACTACATACATGCTACATTCATACTACATAAATACTACATGCAACATACATACTACATATATACTACATGCATGCTACATACATACTGCATGCTACATACATACCACATATATACTACATACATACTACATGCATGCTACATGCATGCTACATGCTACATACATAACACATATATACTACATGCATGCTACATACATACTACATGCTACATACTACATATATACTACATGCATGCTACATACATACTACATGCTACATACTACATATATACTACATGCATGCTACATACATACTACATGCTACATACATACTACATGCTACATACATACTACATACATACTACATGCTACATACATACTACATACATACTACATGCTACATACATACTACATGCTACATACATACTACATATATACTACATGCATGCTACATACATACTACATGCTACATACATACTACATATATACTACATACATACTACATATATACTACATGCATGCTACATACATACTGCATGCTACATGCATGCTACATACATACTACATACATACTACATGCTACATACATACCACATATATACTACATACATACAATACATTCATACAATACATACATAGACATACAGTACATATAACATAGAGTAACATACTTACCAATACTTGTCACATTGTTCCCCGAAGCCATTGTCTTTTCCGGAATAAATATTAACATAACAAACCACAAAAATACTCACCCACGATCCGAAGCAGTCCACGAGTGTGTCCCACGACGATCTTGGGTAGAGAACGGCAGCATCAGATGATGCTGCCGTTCTCTACGGGCTGTGGGAAACCAATGACGGAAGGTAGGTATCCTTCCGCACTGTATTCCTCCGCCACTTAAAAAAAAAAAAGTCCCTAGTCTCACTTTATGCCATTGCTGTGTGGGAATTTCCCACGCAGCAATGGCATAAAGTGAAACTAGGGACTTTTTTTTTTTTAAGTGGCGGAGGAATACAGTGCGGAAGGATACCTACCTTCCGTCATTGGATTCCTGCAGCCCGTAGAGAACGGCAGCATCATCTGATGCTGCCGTTCTCTACCCAAGATCGTCGTGGGACACACTCGTGGACTGCTTCGGATCGTGGGTGAGTATTTTTGTGGTTTGTTATGTTAATATTTATTCCGGAAAAGACAATGGCTTCGGGGAACAATGTGACAAGTATTGGTAAGTATGTTACTCTATGTTATATGTACTGTATGTCTATGTATGTATTGTATGAATGTATTGTATGTATGTAGTATATATGTGGTATGTATGTAGCATGTAGTATGTATGTAGTATGTATGTAGCATGCATGTAGCATGTAGTATGTATGTAGCATGCATGTAGCATGTAGTATGTATGTAGCATGCATGTAGTATATATGTAGTATGTATGTAGCATGCATGTAGTATATATGTAGTATGTATGTAGCATGTATGTAGTATGTATGTGGTATGTATGTAGCATGTAGTATGTATGTAGCATGCATGTAGTATATATGTAGTATGTATGTAGCATGTAGTATGTATGTAGTATGTATGTGGTATGTATGTGGCATGTAGTATGTATGTAGCATGCATGTAGTATGTATGTAGCATGCATGTATGTATGTAGTATGTATGTAGTATGTAGCATGTATGTAGTATGTATGTGGTATGTATGTAGCATGTAGTATGTATGTAGCATGCATGTAGTATATATGTAGTATGTAGTATGTATGTAGTATGTATGTGGTATGTATGTAGCATGTAGTATGTATGTAGCATGCATGTAGCATGCATGTAGTATGTATGTAGTATGCATGTAGTATGTATGTAGCATGCATGTAGTATGTATGTAATATGTATGTAGTATGTATGTAGCATGTAGCATGTATGTAGTATGTATGTAGTATATATGTAGTATGTATGTAGCATGTAGTATGTATGTAGCATGCATGTAGTATGTATGTAGCATGCATGTAGTATGTATGTAGCATGTAGTATGTATGTAGCATGCATGTAGTATGTATGTAGCATGTATGTAGTATATATGTAGTATGTATGTAGCATGTAGTATGTATGTAGCATGCATGTAGTATGTATGTAGTATTTTTTTTTTTTTTTAACATTTAACACATTAGCCGGATGATGGGACTACTACTGTCCCATCATTGGCTAATGTGTCAATCACTGTCATGGTAGCAGGCATCGCCCGATGGGACTTGTAGTCCCATCGGACGATGCTTGCACAGACCCCCGGACATCAGCACAGCCCCCCGGCAGGCCGGCACAGCCCCCCAGCAGGCCGGTACAGACCCCCACAGGGTGCACAGACCACCGGCAGGCCGGCACAGCCCCCCGGCAGGCCGGTACAGACCCCCACAGGGTGCACAGACCACCGGCAGGCCGGCACAGCCCCCCGGCAGGCCGGTACAGACCCCCACAGGGTGCACAGACCACCGGCAGGCCGGCACAGCCCCCCGGCAGGCCGGTACAGACCCCGGGCAGTCCACACAGCCCCCCGGCAGGCCGGCACAGCCCCCCGGCAGGCCGGCACAGCCCCCCGGCAGGCCGGCAGAGACCCCCGGAAGGCCCGAAATGACGGCGCATCATGATGCGCACACACCGCGCATCATGATGACGTCAGTCTGTCAATCAACTTTGAACTTCCGATTCCGATGCCGATTTCCGATATTGAAAAAATATCGGAAGTCGGTATCGGAATTCCGATACAGCAAGTATCGGCCGATACCCGATACTTGCGGTATCGGAATGCTCAACACTAGTGGTGACACTGATCATACACCTCTGCGGCGACAAGGTGGTGGTACTGATCATACAGCTCTGCAGGGAGGAGGTGGTGGCACTGATCACACAGCTCTGAAGGGAATAGGTGGTGGCACTGATCATACAGCTCTGCAGGGAATAGATGGTGGCACTGATCATAGAGTTTTGATGATATTGGAGACTGCGGACAGACTGTCACTGGCGTTCTGTATTACAGAGGGGTAAGGTCGGGGGAAGACGTATACAGTTGTGTGTCATCAGCATAAAGATGGTACCGAAAGCCAAATTTGCTGATGGTCTGTCCAATTGGGGCTGTATAGAGAAAGAAGAGATGGGGGCCAAGGACTGAGCCCTGAGGTACCCAAAAAGCAAGAGGAAGAGGAGATGAAGTGGAGCCAGCGAACAAAACACTGAAGAACTCTGCAGGGACGAGGTGGTGGCACCGATCATACAGGTCAGCAGAGACGAGGTGGTGGCACTCATTATAGAGCTCTGCAGGGATGAAGTGGTGGCACTGATCATACAGCTCTGCGGGGAGGAGGAGGTGGCACTGATCATACAGGCCAAAATTGGGGGACGGGGTATGGCATGCGGATGGAGAGCATATTGATGCTGGAAAGAGCCTTTGTGTTGCAGTCAGGAGGGCAGGACAGATCTAAGCTCTCTCCCCACGGATCCGGCGGGCTAGCTGGATATCTTTGGGCATGATGGTGACCCTCTTAGCGTGGATCTGGCACAGATTTGTGTCCTCAAACAGCCAAGATGGTGGCACTGATCATACAGCTCTGCATTGACGAGGTGGTGGAACTGATCATGCAGTTCTGCAGGGATGAGGTTGTGGCACTGATCATACAGCTCTGCAGGGAGGAGAGGAGGTAGTGGCACAGATCATACAGCCCTGCAGTGACGAGGTGGTGGCACTGATCATACATTTCTGCAGGGACAAGGTGGTGACACTGATCATACACCTCTGCAGCGACAAGGTGGTGGTATGGATCATACAGCTCTGCGAGGACTAGGTGGTGGCACTGATCATAAAGCTCTGCAGAGAGGAGGTGGTGGCACTGATTAGACAGCTTTGCAGGGAGGAGATGTTGGCTGTTGTGAGTTCATTTTCCCCTTCACTACTGAGGCCCGATGAACTCCCTCTTCTGGTAAAGAAAGGTAGTGAGCCTGATTATCAAACACCTGAGCCTACTGATGATGACTGGCTGAGTGGAGTTACTGACTGGATATAAGGCCGCCGACGCCCTTCTGCCCTGCGGGTGATTTCTCTGTGGGATCCTTGGAGACCAGTCTGAATTCCTGCTCTTCTAAAGCTAAGTTTTCTGCTCGGCTTTTTGCATTTGTGCTTTGACTTTGTTTTGCTTTGTTTTTCTGGATTTCTGCCATTCCCTGCTGGAGTGAGCTGAATTCCTTTAGCTCTGTCTTCTGAAAATACCTGAGTGCTGATTTAGTTTTTGAAGCCTAGCTGCTTCAGGGTCTTTTTCCATATCAGCTTGTTGGCTTATGTCTTTGATATGGTTTTGGCAGATTGCAGACAGCAACCTTCCTTTCCTGTTCTGTTTAGTTAGCTTGGGCCCCATCGTTTGCTCAGCCTATCTTTCTATCTGTGTGAGTGTTTTTTCATCTTGCGTCACCGTCATTATATGTTGGGGGCTGCCTTTTACTTTGGGGTCTGCTCTGGGGCAGTTTAGATTTCCTTTTCTGTATTTAGGCTATTTAGCTCTCCGGCTGTGATTGAGGGGTCTAGGGCACCGTAGGAACCCCCCACGGCTACTGCTAGTTGTGTTGATAGGTTCAGGGGTCTGCAGTCTGATAGTTGCCAACTTCTCTGGTTTTCTGGACGTAGCTTCTATTTTTGTGTCTGCCTCCTCCTACCGCAGATCCTAGGGTACTCAATAGCAGGAAAGAATTGTAAAAAAAAAAAAAAAAAAAAGTGTGTATATTTTTTCCTCTATATCTCTGAGGCCGTAGGGGGAATTTTTTTTTTTCTCTCAATGGAGATAAAGCAATTGTCTGATCGTGTGGAGCAGCTCGCTGCGGAAGTGCGGGGAATTTCCGCCTACCTTGCTCATTCACATGCTGCTGAACCAAAGATTCCTACACCTGATGTATTTTTTGGGGATCGGTCTAAATTTTTGAATTTCAAAAATAATTGTAAATTATTTTTTGCCTTGAAGCCTAACTCGTCAGGGAGCTCCGCGCAGCAGGTTAAAATTGTCATCTCTTTGCTGCGTGGCGATCCCCAGGATTGGGCGTTTTCTTTGAAACCAGATGATCCTTTTCTGACTAATGTGAACGCATTTTTTCAAGCCTTGGGGTTGTTGTATGACAAACCTAATGCCATTGATCAGGCTGAAAAGACCCTGCTGGCATTGAACCAGGGTCGAGATTCTGCAGAATTGTACTGTCAAAAATTCCGAAAATGGGCAGCACTTACTACCTGGAATGATAATGTCTTGGCTGCTCTCTTACGGAAGGGGTTGTCAGAAGCCGTAAAAGATACTATGGTGGGATTTCCTGTTCCCTCTGGTCTTGACGATTCTATGTCATTAGCTATTCAGGTTGATCGGCGTTTGCGCGAACGCAAAACTGCACGAGAGGTGTTGCCACCTGTTGAACAAATGTCTGAACCTATGCAATGTGATAGAGTTTTGTCCAGAGAGCAGCGTCAGGAGTTCAGAAGGCGTAATAAGTTGTGTTTTTTTCTGTGGAGATGCCTCGCATATTATTTCTGTCTGCCCTAAACGAGAGAAACACTTTGCACACATGTTTTCTGTTGGTAGTGTTCAACCTAAGTTTCTTCTGGCTATTACTCTGATCTGCTCCCTGTCCACATTTTCCGCCAAGGCTTTTGTGGATTCGGGAGCAGCCCTAAACCTAATGGACTTGGATTTTGCTAAACGTTGTGGATTTCCGATGACACCTCTGCAGACGCCTATCCCTTTGAGGGGGATTGATGCTACTCCTTTGGCTAAAAATAAACCTCAGTTTTGGACCCAGGTGGTAATGCGGGTCGCCCCAGACCATCAAGAAAATTGCAGATTTTTGGTGTTGCATAATCTGCATGATACTATTGTTCTGGGGTTTCCCTGGTTACAAATTCATAATCCAGTTTTGGATTGGAAATCTGTGTCTGTGGTGAGTTGGGGGTTGTCGGTGTGCCTTTAGTGAGGCTCCGGTGTTTTCCACCTCTCCTCAGTCGCATGATGTTCCTGATTATTTGGCGGACTTTT
Source organism: Dendrobates tinctorius (assembly GCF_039654945.1). Lineage (NCBI taxonomy): Eukaryota > Metazoa > Chordata > Amphibia > Anura > Dendrobatidae > Dendrobates > Dendrobates tinctorius. Next base: position 7,328,302 of record NW_027361869.1, on the reverse strand, counting down.
ATGATGTATTTAGTGAGAATGAGTCTGCGTCTCTGCCTCCTCATAGGAGTTATGACTGTGCAATTGAACTGAGCCCGGGGTGTAAATTTCCCAAGGGTCGGCTCTTCAATTTATCTGTACCCGAGCACGAGGCTATGCGATCCTATATTAAGGAGGCGTTGGAGAAGGGTCATATTAGACCATCCTCGTCACCCTTAGGTGCCGGTTTTTTTTTTGTAGCCAAAAAGGATGGATCATTAAGACCTTGTAATGATTATCGTGCCCTCAACAAAATTACTGTTAAATATCAGTATCCGTTACCCCTAATTTCTGATCTATTCTCCAGAGTTAAAGGTGCTTGCTCGTTTACCAAGCTTGACCTCAGGGGGGCGTATAATCTTATTCGCATTAAGCATGGGGATGAATGGAAGACGGCGTTTAATACTCCGGAGGAACATTTTGAGTACCTGGTGATGCCTTTTGGGCTCACTAATGCCCCTTCTGTCTTCCAGTGCTTCATGAACGATATTTTCCGAGATTTTGTCGATACATTTTTGATTATCTATCTGGATGATATTTTGATCTTCTCCAAGGACTGGGATTCTCATGTGGAACATATTCGGACTGTGTTCCGGATCTTGAGGGAGAATTCCCTGTATGTCAAAGGATCTAAATGCCTTTTTGGAGTACAGAGGATTTCTTTTTTGGGATTTATTTTGTCCCCGTCAACTATTGAAATGGACCCGGCCAAGGTACAGGCCATTTACGATTGGGTTCAGCCCACTTCTTTGAAGGCCCTCCAGAAGTTTTTGGGTTTTGCTAATTTTTATCGGAAATTTATAGCAAAATTTTCTAGTATTGCCAAGCCATTGACTGATTTGACTAAGAAGGGTGCTGATGTGTTAAATTGGTCTCCGGAGGCTGTTTCTTCCTTTCAGGAGCTGAAGCGAAGATTCACCTCCGCCCCGGTTTTGCGGCAACCTGATGTCTCACTTCCGTTCCAGGTAGAGGTGGATGCTTCTGAGATTGGTGCAGGAGCTGTTTTGTCCCAAAAGGATCCTGTAACATCTAAAATGAATCCCTGTGCTTTCTTTTCCCGAAAGTTCTCTCCATCTGAACGTAACTATGATGTGGGTAATCGGGAACTGTTGGCCATGAAAGGGGCATTTGAGGAGTGGAGACATTGGTTGGAGGGAGCTAAGCATCAAGTCGTGGTCCTCACTGACCACAAGAATTTGATTTACCTAGAGTCGGCTAAGCGCTTGAACCCTAGACAGGCTAGGTGGGCCTTGTTTTTTACACGTTTTGATTTTGTGGTTTCTTTTCTTCCTGGAACTAAGAATGTCAAGGCAGACGCCCTCTCTAGGAGCTTCTTTGCTGATTCTCCTGTGGTGACCAAGCCTGCTACCATCTTAGGCGAAGGGGTAGTTCTTTCTGCCATCTTGCCCGATTTGAGACGTGCTCTGGAAGAGTTCCAGGAGGACAAACCTGAGCGTTGTCCCAGTGGAAAGTTGTATGTTCCTGACCAGTGGAAGAAGAGAGTGATGTCTGAAGTTCATTGCTCTGCTTTGGCTGGTCATCCAGGTATTTTTGGTACTAGAGATCTGGTGAGTCGATCTTTTTGGTGGCCCTCCTTGTCTCGTGATGTCAGGAATTTTGTGCAGTCCTGTGGGACGTGCTCCCGGTCTAAATCGTGTTCTCGCTCTAGTGGGTTGTTGATGCCTTTGCCTGTCCCCAAGAGGCCATGGACCCATATTTCAATGGATTTCATCTCTGATATGCCTGTCTCTCAAAGGATGACTGTTATTTGGGTGATTTGTGATAGGTTCTCTAAGATGGTTCATCTTGTACCACTCCCTAAGTTGCCATCTTCCTCTGAGTTGGTGCCCCTGTTTTTGCAACAGGTGGTTCGCTTGCAAGGGATTCCTGAGAACATTGTATCTGACAGAGGAGTTCAGTTTGTGTCTAGATTTTGGAGAACTTTCTGTTCCACGCTGGGAATTCAGTTGTCCTTCTCCTCTGCTTTTCACCATCAGACCAATGGGCAGACAGAGAGAACAAACCAGACCTTTGAGTCATATTTGAGATGTTTTATTTCTGCTGATCAGGATGATTGGGTTTCATTTTTGCCCTTGGCCAAATTTGCTTTAAATAATGGAGCTAGTTCTGCCACTTTGATGTCACCTTTTTTTTGTAACTTTGGGTTTCATCCTCGATTTTCTTCAGGGCAGGTGGAGCCCTCTGCCTGCCCAGGTGTTGACACTGTGGTGGAGAGAATGCACCAGATCTGGGACCAAGTGGTGGATAAGTTATCTCTCTCCCAGGAAAAGGCCCAGCGGTTTTCCAACCGACATAGGACCATTGGTCCCCAGTTTAAGGTTGGTGATATGGTGTGGTTATCATCAAAAAATATTGCTATGAAGGTGGCTTCTCCTAAGTTTAAGCCTAGATTTATTGGACCTTACAAGATTTTGGAGATTATTAATCCGGTCTCTTTTCGTTTGGCTCTTCCTGTCACATTTAAAATCCATAATGTGTTCCATAAATCTTTGTTGAAGAGGTTTGCTGAACCTGTTTTTCCGGGGGTGGCACCTCCAGACCCTGTATTGGTTGAAGGTAACATGGAATATGAGGTAGAGAAAGTACTGGATTCCCGTCTGGCTAGACGGAGACTCCAGTATTTGGTTAAGTGGAAGGGTTATGGTCAGGAGGATAATTCCTGGGTCTCTGCCTCTGATATTCATGCCAAAAGATTGGTGCGTGCCTTTCATCGGTCTCACCCGGATCGCCCTGGTGGCATGGATGAGGGTTCGGTGACCCCTCCTCAAGGGGGAGGTACTGTTGTGAGTTCATTTTCCCCTTCACTACTGAGGCCCGATGAACTCCCTCTTCTGGTAAAGAAAGGTAGTGAGCCTGATTATCAAACACCTGAGCCTAATGATGATGACTGGCTGAGTGGAGTTACTGACTGGATATAAGGCCGCCGACGCCCTTCTGCCCTGCGGGTGAATTCTCTGTGGGATCCTTAGAGACCAGTCTGAATTCCTGCTCTTCTAAAGCTAAGTTTTCTGCTCGGCTTTTTGCATTTGTGCTTTGACTTTGTTTTGCTTTGTTTTTCTGGATTTCTGCCATTCCCTGCTGGGGTGAGCTGAATTCCTTTAGCTCTGTCTTCCGAAAATACCTGAGTGCTGATTTAGTTTTTGAAGCCTAGCTGCTTCAGGGTCTTTTTCCATATCAGCTTGTTGGCTTATGTCTTTGATAGGGTTTTGGCAGATTGCAGACAGCAACCTTTCTTTCCTGTTCTGTTTAGTTAGCTTGGGCCCCATCGTTTGCTCAGCCTATCTTTCTATCTGTGTGAGTGTTTTTTCATCTTGCGTCACCGTCATTATATGTTGGGGGCTGCCTTTTACTTTGGGGTCTGCTCTGGGGCAGTTTAGATTTCCTTTTCTGTCTTTAGCCTAATTAGCTCTCCGGCTGTGATCGAGGGGTCTAGGGCAACGTAGGAACCCCCCACGGCTACTGCTAGTTGTGTTGATAGGTTCAGGGGTCTGCAATCTGATAGTTGCCAACTTCTCTTTTTTTCTGGACGTAGCTTATATTTTTGTGTCTGCCTCCTACGGTGACTCAATCATACCAGTTGGCACTGATCATACAGCTCTGCAGGGAGTAGGTGGTGGCACTGATCATACAGCTCTGCGGGGACAAAGTGGTGGCACTTATGTTACAGCTTTGCGGGGACAAGGTGGTGGCACTGATCATACAGCTCTGCAGGGAGGAGTTGGTGGCACTGAACATACAGCTCAGCGTGGACAAAGTGGGGGCACTGATCTTAAAGCTCTACAAGGATGAGGTGGTGGTACTAATCATACAGCTCTGCAGGGAGGAGGTGGTGGCACTGATCATACAGCTCTGCGGGGACAAGATGGAGGCACTGATGATAAGGCTCTGCAGGGATGATGTGGTGGCACTGATCGTACAGGTCTGCAGGGATGAGGTGGTAGCACTCATCATACAGCTTTGCGTGGACAAGGTGGTGGCACTGATCATATAGCTCTGAGGGGATGACGTGGTGGCACTGATCAAATAGCTCTGCAGGGATTAGGTGGTGGCACTGATCATACAGCTCTGCAAGGAGTAGGCGGTGGCACTGATTCAACAGCTGTGCGAGGAGTAGGTAGTGGTACTGATCATACAGCTCTGTGCTGACCAACTGGTGGCACTGTTCATGCGGGGACAAGGTGGTAGCACTGATTATACAGTTCTGCGGCGACAAGGTGGTGGCACTGATCATACATGTCTGCAGGGAAAAGGTGGTGGCACTGAACATACAGATCAGCGCGGACAAGGTGGTGGCACTGATCAGACAGCTCTACAGGGAGGAGGTTGTGGCACTAAACTGGTTTGCAGGGATGAGGTAGTGGCACTGATCATACAGCTCTGCAGGTATGAGGTGGTGGCACTGAAGATACAGCTGTGCAGGGATGAGGTGGTTGCACTGATCATACAGCTCTGTGGGGAGGAGGCGTTGGCACTGATCATAAGGCTCTGCAGGGACAAGGTTGTGTCACTGATTATACAGCTCTGCAGGGAGGAGTTGGCAGTACTGGTCATACAGCTCTGCAGGGAATAGATGGTGGCACTGATCATACGGTTCTTATGATATTGGAGACTGCGGAAAGACAGTCACTGGCGTTCTGTATTACAGAGGGGTAAGGTCGGGGGAAGACGTATACAGTTGTGTGTCATCAGCATAAAGATGGTACCGAAAGCCAAATTTGCTGATGGTCTGTCCAATTGGGGCTGTATAGAGAGAGAAGAGAAGGGGGCCAAGGACTGAGCCCTGAGGTACCCAGAAAGCAAGAGGAAGAGGAGATGAAGTGGAGCCAGAGAACAAAACACTGAAGAACTCTGCAGGGACGAGGTGGTGGCACCGATCATACAGGTCAGCAGGGACGAGGTGGTGGCACTCATTATAGAACTCTGCAGGGATGAAGTGGTGGCACTGATTATACAGCTCTGCGGGGAGGAGGAGGTGGCACTGATCATACAGGCCAAAAATGGGGGACGGGGTATGGCATGCAGATGGAGAGCACATTGATGCTGGAAAGAGCCTTTGTGTTGCAGTCAGGTGGGCAGGACAGATCTAAGCTCTCTCCCCACGGATCCGGCGGGCTAGCTGGATATCTTTGGGCATGATTGTGACCCTCTTAGCGTGGATTGCGCACAGATTTGTGTCCTCAAACAGCCAGGATAATGGCACTGATCATACAGCTCTGCAGTGACGAGGTGGTGGCACTGATCATGCAGTTCTGCAGGGATGAGGTGGTGGCACTGATCATACAGCTCTGCGGGGACTAGGTGGTGATACTGATCATACAGCTCTGTGCTGACCAACTGGTGGCTCTGATCATGCATCTTTGCGGTGACAAGGTGGTGGCACTGATCAGACAGCTCTACAGGGAGGAGGTTGTGGCACTGAACATACTGGTTTGCAGGGATGAGGTAGTGGCACTGATCATACAGCTCTGTGGGGAGGAGGCGGTGGCACTGATCATAAGGCTCTGCAGGGACAAGGTTGTGTCACTGATCTTACAGCTCTGCAGGGAGTAGGTGGTGGCATTGATCATTCAGCTCTGTGTGGATAAGATGGTGGCACTGATCATGCAGCTCTGCAAGGACGAGGTGTTGACACTGATCATACAGCTCTGCAGGGACAATGTGGTTGCACTGATTATACATCTCTTTAGGGATAAGTTGGAGCCACTGATCATGCAGTTCTGCAGGGATGAGGTTGTGGCACTGATCATACAGCTCTGCAGGGATGAGTTAGTTGCACAGATCACACAGCTCTGCAGGGACGAGGAGGTGGCACTGATCATACAGCTCTGAAGGGAATAGGTGGTGGCACTGATCATAAAGTTCTGCAGTGACGAGGTGGTGGCACAAATCATACTGCTTTGCAGGGAGGAGGTGGTGGAACTGATCATACAACTCAGCAGGGAAGAGGTGGTGACACTGATCATAAAGCTCTGCAAGGATGAGGTGTTGGCATTGATCATACAGTTTTGCGGGGACAATGTGGTTGCACTGATCATACACCTCTGCGGCGACAAGGTGGTGGTACTGATCATACAGTTCTGCAGTGACGAGGTGGTGGCACTAATCATACAGTTCTGCAGTGACGAGGTGGTGGCACTAATCATATAGCTTTGCAGGGATGAGGTGGTGGCACTGATCTTACAGCTCTGCGCGGACAAGTTGGTGGTACTGATCATAGAGCTCTGCAGGGACGAGGTGTTGGCACTTATCATGCAGCCGTGCGCAGATATGGTGGTGGCACTGATCATACATCTTTACGGGGACAATGTGGTTGCACTGATTATACATCTCTTTAGGGATAAATTGGAGGCACTGATCATCCATTTCTGCAGGGGCAAGGTGGTGGCACTGATCATACTTCTTTGTGGCGACAAGGTGGTGGCACTGATCTTACAGCTCTGCACTGAGGAGTTGGTGGCACTGAACACACAGCTCAGCGTGGACAAGGTGGTGGCACTGATTTTAAAGCTCTACAAGGATGAGGTGGTGGTACTAATCATACAGCTCTGCGGGGACAAGATGTGGCACTGATGATAAAGCTCTGCAGTGATGATGTTTTGGCACTGATCATACAGCTTTGCGAGGACTAGGTGGTGGCACTGATCATACAGGTGTGAAGGGAAAAGGAGGTGGCACTGAACATACAGCTCAGCGCGGCTGAAACGGCGGCTGGCGCGGTCTCTGCCATCCTGGGCTACGGAGCCAAAACACAAAAATCTCCCGATAGGAAAACACTGAGTCGGAGCCGGAGGCGTCTGTTATATGTACAGGCTTACTGTGCACTGATTGGCTGCTGAGCTACAACGTCCTGAGCATCTATTGGCTGACACTGCATACATGCCCCGCCTCTTCCCAGCTGAGAACGAGTGAAGCTCCGCTCTCCCCTTGTGCTTCCCTGCCCGGAATAAAAGCCCTTTACCGGCTGACACCGGACAGCAGAGCGCGCTTCCTCCGCCGCTTCTTCTTCGCCATCTTCTCCACCGACCGTCTGTAGCTGTCACTAGCAGAGACGCCGGGGAAGAGCGGAGAGGAGGTCCCGGGATCATCGCCGTCGTCCTCCAGATCTGCACATCGCTGTGTATCCGGGAAGATACATCTGCTGGGGGAACTCGTTCCTCCTGTTCCCGGCTCCTGTCACCATCACAGGGATCTTTACTACAATGTCTATCGTACAGGACGCTGATTGTACGATGTGGGGACGACCTGGAGCTGCTGAGAGCCCAGAAGGGTAACACAGGCGATGGCTCCGCTGACTGCCGCCTCCCTGACCTGTGACCTCCCTGTACCCCGTATGTGCGGAGTATTGGGGGTGACAGATGCTCCACATCAGGAGATGATCCACATCGGCGGCTGATTGCAATGACCTGCTAAAATCTGGTCTCACCCATTGTGGAGCTGTGACCGCTGAGGCCTGTAATGGTGGAAGAGAACTGATAAGGGGCAGCTTCATAATGCGACTCACTCCCCAACCAGACGCATCTCCGGGGAGAAAACTGTGAGATATTCCTGGATTTATGTGACCCAACTATTGTGCAAAAGGGGAATATTGGGAGAAGAGAGGAGACACAAAATCCAATTTCTACACACAGAGCACAGCTGTATAGGGATGAGGTGGTGGCACTGATCATAAAGCTCTGCAGGGACGAGGTGGTGGCACTGATCATACAACTTTTCGTGGACAAGGTGGTGGCACTGATCAGACAGCTTTGCGTGTACAAGGTGGTGGCACTAATCAGGTAGCCCTGAGGGGATGACGTGGTGGCACTGATCATACAGCTCTGCGGGGACTAGGTGGTGGCACTGATCATACAGCTCTGCGGGGACTAGGTGGTGGCACTGATCATACAGCTTGCGTTGACAATGTGGTGGCACTGATTATACAGTTCTGCGGCGAAAAGGTGGTGGCACTGATCATACAGCTCTGCATGTAAAGGTGGTGGCACTGATCATACAGCTCTGCATGTAAAGGTGGTGGCACTGATCATACAGCTCTGCAGGGAAAAGGTGGTGGCACTGAACATACAGGTCAGCAGGGACGAGGTGGTGGCACTCATTATAGAACTCTGCAGGGGTGAAGTGGTGGCACTGATCATACAGGCCAAAAATGGGGGACGGGGTATGGAGTATGGCATGCGGATGGAGAGCACATTGATGCTGGAACCAGCGCGTCGCCTATCACGCTCCCCCATCAGTACATAGGTTTTCATCTGTGCTTTTTTTTTTTAGTAATTACAGAAAAGCAGGAGGATTTGTGGTTTATTGGCTTAATTAATTTTCTTCTGTTACATAATATTTGTTCAGTGAACCTGCGGATAATTACACTACACTAATGTGGGGTTAACCCTCTGTGTAGCTCTAGGACTTTTCACCAATGATGGCAATTAGCTCGATCTGCACGTGCCGCAATCTCCTCAGTCACTTACAGTATTATCGGGACTCCCAGCTGTTTCTGCACTGATTACAGGGGGCTATAAGCAGCAGATGTTCTCGAGGAGCCCGATGTGAGATGAAGGTGGCGCATCTGTGAACACTCTGGTAAATAAGAGGGGATCAGCAGGAACAAGGCAAGTAAGAGGTTAAACAGAGGAGGAAAGGCGTCTATGTACATCAATGAAGGCTGAGGGCGGCGCTTAACCGAGGATTCCCGCTCATTGTCTGATCGCAGGATCCGTTTGGGGATTTGAACTTCCCGCTCTTCTTCCGCGAACCGCGCAGAGTCCGGCCCTCCAGAGCCGCCATCACGGGATCGCCCTCCGGGAGGAGCAGCAGTCACTGATGTGGACAATCACCGGCCGCCATCCCCCGATACTCCGGGACGTCATAACCGCATGTAATCTCCACAGCGGAGTCAGGGGCCCGAGTATCAAGACATTCACTAATGAGGGATATTTCCTGTGAATATTCGAGGACTCCTCTCCCCACACAGGTCTGAGGCTTCATGTGATAACCCAGACATGGGCATCCTCAGTGTTTTGTGTTGAACCCCGGAATCAAGTGTGTATGGGCACCAACCTACAAACTGGTGGCGGCAGCCCGTGGTGTCTAACGTCAGTCCCATGTGAGCACGCAGAGATCAGCGGCGTCAGCTCTTGTGGCGACGGTGTGGGTGGCTCTTAGAAGAGCCTTTGGTGTTGTGGACAGAGATCGGCGGCAGCGCTCACTTGCTCTTGCTCGCCTTGCTGCTCTCGGTCTTCTTGGGCAGCAGCACGGCCTGGATGTTGGGCAGGACGCCCCCCTGGGCAATGGTCACCCCACCCAGCAGCCTGTTGAGCTCCTCGTCATTGCGCACCGCCAGCTGCAGGTGACGGGGGATGATCATAGAATCGTAGAGTTGGAAGGGACCTCCTGGGCCATCTGGTCCAACCCCCTGCTCAAAGCAGGATTCGCTAAATCATCCCAGTCAGATGTCTGTCCAGCCTCTGTTTGAAGACTTCCATTGAAGGAGAACTCACCACTTCTCGTGGCAGCCTGTTCCACTCATTGATCACTCTAACTGTCAAAAAGTTTTTTCTAATATCTAATCTGTGTCTCCTCCCATTCAGTTTCATCCCATTGCTTCTAGTCTTTCCTTGTGCAAATTAGAATAAAGTTGATCCTTCTACAATGTGACAGCCCTTTAGATATTTGTAGACAGCTATTAAGTCTCCTCTCAGTCTTCTCTTTTGCAAACTAAACATTCCCAAATCCTGCAACCTTTCCTCAGAAGACAGGGTTTGCAGACCGGTCACCATTCTGGTCGCTCTTTTCTGAACTTGCTCCAGTTTGTTGATGTCTTTTTTAAAATGTGGTGCCCAAAACTGGACACAATATTCCAGATGAGGTCTGACCAAAGAGGAGTAGAGGGAAATAATGACTTCACGTGATCTAGACTGTATGCTTCTGTTAATACATCCTAGAATTGCATTTGCCTTTTTTGCTGCTGCATCACACTGTTGACTCATATTCAGTCTGTGATCTATTAGTATACCCAAGTCTTTTTCACATGTGCTGTCACTTAGCCCTATTCCTCCCATTCTATATATGCTTTTTTCATTTTTATTGCCCAGATGTAGTACTTTGCATTTCTCCCTGTTAAAAACCATTCTGTTAGATGCTGCCCACTTCTCCAGTTTATTTAAATCTTTTTGAATCCTCTCTCTCTCTTCTCTAGAATTAGCTATCCCTCCTAGCTTTGTGTCATCAGCAAATTTAATCAGTTTACCCTCAATTCCTTCATCTAAATCGTTGATAAAGATGTTGAACAATACAGGGCCCAGGACAGAGCCCTGTGGTACCCCACTTGAGACACTCTTCCAACTGGATGTGCAGCCATTTACGACCACTCTTTGGGTCCGATCACTAAGCCAGTTATGAATCCACCTAACAGTTGCCTTGTCCATTCCATACTTAGTCATTTTTTCAATAAGGATTGTATGAGAGACTTTGTCAAATGCTTTGCTGAAGTCAAGATATACTATATCTACAGCATTTCCTTGATCCACCCAATCAGTGATACCGTCATAGAAGGAAATTAAGTTAGTCTGACATGACTTATTAGTTACAAACCCATGCTGACTCTGTTTAATCACTTCATTCTTATCCAGGTATTGACATACATGTTGTTTAATAATTTGTTCAAAGATCTTTCCTGGTATAGAAGTCAGACTCACCGGCCTATAGTTGCCTGGGTCCACCTTCTTCCCCTTTTTGAAGATAGGAACAACATTTGCTCTTCTCCAGTCTTCTGGCACTTCTCCTGTTCTCCAAGAATTTTCAAAGATTATGGAGAGGGGTTCAAAAATGTCTTCTGCTATCTCCTTCAGTACTCTGGGGTGTAATTCATCGGGACCTGGAGACTTGAATTCATTAAGGTTAGCTAAGTGTTTCCTCACTATCTTTCTGTTTATAGATATCCTGGATTCTTCTATTCCCTTAATAGGACAGTGAATAACAGTTGATGTTGCATTTCCTTTCTGAGAGAAAACAGATGCAAAATAGGAATTTAAAAGTTCAGCCTTCTCAACATCCTGTCTTACCATTTCATAATTTTCATCCTGTAAAAATCCTATAGCATCTTTGACTTTTCTTTTACTTTTGACATATCCCCAAAATCCTTTATTATTGCTTTTGACATCTCTTGCAAGCCTCAGTTCATTTTCAGCTTTAGCTAATCTGATTTGTGCCCTGCAGGTTCTGCAGACAGCATTATATTCTTCTTTAGATATGCCTCCCTCTTTCCATTTTATAAACATTTTTTTCTTCTTTTTTAGCATGTGCTTAAGTTCTGTGTTCATCCATCCTGGTTTCCTTAAATGCTTCCTATTCTTCCCTCTTTTCGGAATTGTTAACAACTGTGCTTTGAGAATTTCATTTTTCAAGATTTCCCATCCTTCCTGGACATTTTTCTCTTTAAGGATATTCAGCCATTGGATCCCTCCAATTCTCTTTCTGAATCCCTTAAAATCTGCCTTTCTGAAATCTAACCTTGACGTCTGAGTCTTCACAGGTCTTCCGCCTCTAGTTATCCAAAATTCTAAAATAGCATGGTCGCTACCTCCTAGGGTTCCAGCCACTTTTACCTCCTCAACCATTTTCTCCCTGTTTATAAGGATTAGATCCAAGGTAGCAGTTCCCCTTGATGCGGGTCTTCTTGTTGTCCCGGGCAGCATTGCCGGCCAATTCCAGGATCTCAGCAGTCAGATACTCCAGCACAGCGGCCAGATACACCGGAGCGCCGGCGCCGACTCTTTCGGCATAATTGCCATTGCGGAGAAGCCTGTGCACACGGCCGACTGGGAACTGGAATCCTGCCCGGGATGAGCGGGTCTTGGCCTTAGCTCGGACCTTCCCTCCTTGTTTGCCGCGTCCAGACATGGTTGATAACAAACAATAAAGAATCTGGGCGAAATGAAGAACTAGCTGCGGCTGCTGTCGCTTTCATAATCGTCTGCCCCGCCCTCCTCTCCTGTCATTGGATGGATCTCAAGTTACCAATGGAAAACAGACTTGTGTAGCTACCAATCAGCTGCAGTGGGCGGAGCGATTGACGGTTCTGTTGGTCACATGACTTTGTCACCCAATAGCACGGCGATCTGACAACAGTGTCATTTGCATGGCGGGCCTATAAATATCGCCGCTCTGGGAGGCTTGGGATCATTATTCTTCTCTCTTTTGAGAACTTTGCTTTCGTTATGGCTGATCCCAAATCTGCGCCAGCGCCCAAGAAGGGCTCCAAGAAAGCCGTCACTAAGACTCAGAAGAAGGACGGCAAGAAACGTAGGAAGAGCAGAAAGGAGAGCTATGCCATCTACGTGTACAAGGTGCTGAAGCAGGTCCACCCCGACACCGGCATCTCCTCCAAGGCCATGGGCATCATGAACTCCTTCGTCAACGACATCTTCGAGCGCATCGCAGGGGAAGCCTCCCGCCTGGCTCACTACAACAAGCGCTCCACCATCACCTCCCGGGAGATTCAGACCGCCGTGCGCCTGCTGTTGCCTGGAGAGTTGGCCAAGCACGCCGTGTCCGAGGGCACCAAGGCCGTCACCAAGTACACCAGCGCCAAGTGATCTGCTCAGTCTGCTGCTCCGCCATCACCCCAAAGGCTCTTCTAAGAGCCACCACCCCATCTCCATCAGAGCTGTGGCTGCTCCTGTGTCCTTTCCCGTCTCCCCGAGTTGTCTGCTCCACCGCCTGGGTCTCTGCGTCTAGTGACGGGAAGTGACAGGTGAAGGAAGTAGGGATGATGAATGCTACCAAGGAGATTGTGAGAACCGAGGACCTTCTAAATAATAACCTGGTCACTTCTCCATAAGTTGCTCTGTGTTCAGGGACTACTCTTTAACCCCTTGCTCCACAGATCTTGATATTCTGGGGTCTCATTCATTTGGTATAACATGATTCGGTTTAGTTCATGATACACCATGATGACTAATAACACTTTCTAAGCCGGGATGCTTTGAGACTGAATTTTCTCCCTCATGCAGCACCAGACAGTGAGCTGACGATTTTCCTCTCTGCACTTAGTTCATGATTCTCGTGTTTTTTCTCAAATAACAGGAGACATTTGTGGTCGGTGCAGTTTATCTAGAGATTATTCTGGATTCTCCAGCGGAAGCGGTGACGACATTTTAGAAGCAGCGGGAAATTCAAACCCCCTAACCGTCCTGTGTTCAGCCAATCCGCAGAGGGAGGGGAGGAGCTAATGTTCCCAATGGTTGACACGTTTGCAGTTCCCGCTTTTTCTGTTCTTTGTCTCCATATAACACGCGGTCCCAGGACGGAGCGATGTCGGGGAATCTGCAGGTGTTGAGAGGTCGCTGGTCGCTTACATCCCATACAGGAGTCTGCAGCTGTTCCTGGTTAGAGAATGAATCCGCGTTAGGCAGATGCTGTGATGCCCCGTGTGTCTGACCTGCAGGCGATCACATCTCCCTTTCTCGTCATAATCAGTATTGTGGAGACAATATATTGGCTAGAGATGTATCCTACAAGAGACATTTCAGGGGAGACCAATTCTGCTCTTCCAAGCAGATCCCACCTGCAGCTCCAGGCAGGAGGTCTGTGATGGGAAATGTGCGATCATGTAGAGAAGATTGCTGAGAGCTCAGTGCACAATACATTACACTGTGATGTCAGGATCCTCTAGGTCAGACATGTCATGACATCATCTCCCATCACATCCTCCTCACAGATGTTTTTTAAATAATTACTGCAGGGTATGGGGCGATATTGGCGGCTGGGATCAGCAGAGGAAGGGAGGAGCTCATGTGGATTCTGTAAGCCCCGCCCTGGGGCGCGTCATCTCTGCAGTTCTCTCTCTGGTCCGTCTCTCCTGTATATAAAGGAGGAGTCGTTCGGTTTTAGCATCAGTTACAGCTGACTACTTGGAAGATGTCTGGTCGCGGCAAAGGAGGAAAAGGTCTTGGGAAGGGCGGCGCTAAGCGGCACAGGAAGGTGCTCCGTGATAACATCCAGGGCATCACCAAGCCTGCCATCCGCCGTCTCGCTCGCAGAGGAGGCGTCAAGCGCATCTCCGGCCTCATCTATGAAGAGACTCGCGGGGTCCTGAAAGTCTTCCTGGAGAACGTGATCCGTGACGCCGTCACCTACACCGAGCACGCCAAGAGGAAGACCGTCACCGCTATGGACGTGGTGTACGCGCTCAAGCGCCAGGGCCGCACTCTCTACGGCTTCGGAGGTTAATTGTATTCTCTTCTGTGCTGATAACCCAAAGGCTCTTTTCAGAGCCACCCACATCTTCTACCTGAGAGGCTACGATTTCCTATTCCTGCATTCTGGTGCCTGTAAGTATACTAGTTGTCACAGCCTGGCATGTGTCTTGCACTTTCCTCCTTCCATACTGGAGCTGGCACCGCGGACTTGGGGTGATGTGGTTTATTCTCCTTGATCTATAATATACAGCTGCCAGGTTCTGGGGGCATACAGTATATCCGCACTGTGCAGCACAGACATCTCTGCACCACAGTACATACCTCGCTGTGATGTGGTCACTACAGAGCAGAAATCCAAGTTCTGCCGTGAGATGAACGTGATTCTGCTACAGGTCTTCCTGATCAGATCAGTGTGTGTGTCAGGAGGCAGCGAATACTCCCGGGGATTGTCGCTGGATAGATGCGCCTCCCCCAAAGGCTCCTATCAGAGCCGCCCACATGTGTTCTGGAGAAGCTACAATTCCTGATATTTGATGACTGCGGTGATGGAGTCTGGTCAGATCCTATTTCTCAGGATTGGTGTAAATCCAGTGAGGAGCGGTCACATCCTGTACCGGTAACTGCTCCCCCTTGTTAGTGGCGGCTCCCCGGTATGTCCAGCGCCTGCATCTCATCACTACCACCCTCCTCATTTACCATCTACATGTGGCCACTGATTGTGACCTCCTGACTGCTCCTAATAACATGGACTGGAGCTACAGCCGGCAGCGGTCTCCTGTGCTCGGGCTGATGGATGAAGCCGCTCCCTCCCCGCAGCCGGACATTAGCGGCTCGTTCCCCTCATGACGGGGAGGTTTCTGGTGTCTTATCCTATTTATCAGTAGTCGGAGCCAGAAGAGAGAACAGAGTCCGCACCCCGAATGTACAGCGCCGTCATCCGAGCCCGGCGGACCATAGCGAGGACTGGAGATGAGGCGGCTCCGGAGCCTGTGTATTTCTGAGTGCGGAGAGCGCCATCCCTCCAGAGGAGAAAAAGTCTCGCATACAAGATAACTGCATAAATGTGGTTGGTGAGATAATGAGCAGCGGTCACCGTTCTGGGGATTGAGGGGTTAATACAATCTCACTTTACCACACGATCTGCAGGTATAATGGCCGCTTACTCCTGACAGTGATTGGGAAATGATGTCTCTTCCACAAGCAGAGAACAGTCACTGAAGGGTTAATGATCGAGGGCCGAGAGCACGACTGAGCGGGAGATTCAAACCATCAAACGGTTATAAAGCTCCGCCCACAGGAACCGACCAATCGATAGACGTGCTTCCTCCTCCGTTTAACTCCTTATTGCCCTTCTACCTGCTGCTCCTCATGTACACGTGTTCTCCCGGCAGCGCTCAGCACATCGGGCTCCTCCTGGTAGAACATGTGCGGATTGTATCATCCGATCTGTGCTAGATGCGGCCTCCTGTGATCAGTGCGGACCCCACACGGAGACGCCCAGATATAACGTTACCGGGTCTCCGTGTGGGGTCCGCTCCGATCACTGCTGGAAGTGGAGTTGAGACTGATCAGCCCTGGAGCTGCAGGCAATGTATACACACCCCGTACGGTGCTGCACATCCTCCATACCACCTACTGGGTGGTATACAGCACTACAAAGCCTACGTGTGCTGTATACTCCCCATCTAGTGCTGCAGACACAAATCCGAGAGCATCTGTTCTATATAAGCCTGAATCATGGAATGTTCCAGCTCAGTGCAAGATTCATTAAATCCTCCCAGACGGATGTCTGTCCAGCCTCTGTTTGAAGACTTCCATTGAAGGAGAACTCAACACCTCTAGTGGCAGCCTGTTCCACTTATTGATCATCCTCACTGTCAAAAAGTTCTCTTTAATATCTAATCCGTGTCTCCTCCCATTCAGAATCATCTACAGAATACCCCCATATAGTGCTGTAAACCCCAAATAGCTATTGTATGTATAGGCTCACATAGTGCTGGATACCCTCCATATAGTGACATGAGCATAAGGTAGTGCTGATACCTACATATTGCTGAATACTCTGCACAAAGTGCTGTGGGCCCTCCATATTGTTCTATATAACATCATATGTGGCTGTATACCCCCATATAGTGCTGTAAGCTGCCAAATACTGTTGTATACGGACACATTGTGCAGTATACCCTTCAAGTAGTATTATATACCTCCATATAGTGCTGATAATCCAACATATAGTATTTTATAGTTGAATATCCTGTATCCATACAGTGCTGTATACTCCCCATATATTCGTGCACACCCTCATGTATTGCTGTATACCCCATAGAGTGACATGTATGCTCCTGAAAGGGCTGAATAATCCATATATCGGATATTCTGGACTCCGAGCTCCTGATCTACAATCCCCACAACACTGCGCACTAGAGTTGAGCGACTTTTGTTTTTTTAGGGTCGCATTTCGTTTCGTGAAACCCGACTTTTCCAAAAGTCGGGTCGAGCAAGATCGTCCGATTATAGGGAAAAGTCGGGGTCGTCCCGAAACACGAAACCCAATGTAAGTCAATGGGGAATAAAAGTCGGCAGTGAGAGGAGGACAGGAAACACACCTACAGGGCCCATTTGAATGCCAAAAGCATCAATTCTTCTTACTTAAGCTTGTCAACCTTAATTAACTTCATAATACAAGTTACGCACTGAAAAATGGGGGTTATTTGGCTAAAGTTGTGGGGGGGGGAGGGCTGGCTCCAGGTTTTCATGTGCCCTGGGCGAAAGAGCGCCCCTTTAACACATACCACAACTCATCATGCTCCGATACGGCAGAGAAATAGCGGTATAGTACAATGAAAAATACTTCACTTTTTACATCTCATGACGAGGCCCATCTATTTCTCCATACAGAATCATTGGTCCCATATAATGTTTGAAACAGTATATGATGAGCTCCACATAATGCTACAGTATATGTTGGTCCCCATGGATGAAGCTCCACTGTCTTATGGGCCCAAATAATGCTCCAAACATAATGGGCCCCATTTCTAATGCTCTAGTGTATAATGGGCCCTGTAAATGCTGCTCCAGTGTCTGATGTCCACCTTTGGAATGTTCCAGTGTATGGTGGGCCCCATCTATCATTCTCCAGAGTATAGTGCTCCCCAAAAATTGCTGTCCCAACATTGAAAACAATCAAATAAGTCTCCTCGCTAGGGAATTCCTGTACTTGTCTGGACTCCTCGTCGTCCCCATCTTCCATCTCACTGCACAGTATTTCAAGTTTGCAAGTGCTGTGATCCTGAGCAAGCAGGGGGGGGGGGGGGCACTCGTTGGCGACGGCACTGGCACAGGGCCCCTGATAGTACGGTGGTGTGTCTAATGGCGGGTGGGCCGAACCTGCACTTTCATCTGCAGCTTCCTCTTTGTCACCGTGTAAGATGGAACTGTATATGGGAAGGGTAACCTGAGTTTCATCAGGGTCAGATTCAGGCCGTGTAGCGTGCGAGGGGAATGTAGTGGTCTGGGTCAATGTACCAGCAGATTCATCGAGCAGTGGCTGGGCGTCAGTGCACTTGTGTCGCCCCCAGGAGTACGGTCGCCACAGTGGCAATACCTTCTTCCTAGGGAGTGTGATGTCATGCTTGGGAGCAACGAACGATCTCTCTAGCAGGTTAACTGATTGGGCGGCGTTATTCCCACAAGTCATGACCCTCCAAACAGCGTTCATGAAGGCAAAGTGTTTGTTTTACGTGGGCAGTATGGTTGCAAAGCTGAACCTTAAAGGAATGTCCAGAAGGGCACCACCAGGAGTGGAGCCTACGGTTAAATTCGACTCCACCTGGGAAACCTCAACCATGCCAGCTACAGAACAGATGCACACATTGCAAGCTTAATTCCGTTAACGAACGAGACTCCGTCATGCCCCGCGGTCCGAGTCCGGCTTACTAGAGGGACACGTGAGGCTCTGGCACATGAGATTGGCCAATAACTGGTGTGTCATGCCCTTACATGTCTGTGGCTGCATGTGCGCTACACTGAAAAGGCCAGCGTTTGTCGCTTACAGGTGCAGATAACCCGCTGAACAACGTTAGTGATGGGGATCACTGATGACAATTATTACCCGCGAACAATGATTTCCCAGTAAGTGCAGGTCAACCGCAGTTCCAGAATTAGGCCTAACCGTCATTCCTGGAAAAATGAAAAACTTACGTGTGCAAACCACAGGTGCTGTAGCTTGCTTAACAGCTCGCCAGCCGTTCTCACGCCCAGTATGGATTACACGTGATTGCACAAAGGTTAGAAAGGGTACCGTATCCCCAGATAACATGTATGGATAGCGTACACATTCAAAATATATGTCTGTACATCAGGAGGCAGGCTCAGGCGGTGTTAGGCCCAGTATGGATTGCACGTGATTGCACAAAGGTTAGAAAGGGTACCGTATCCCCGGATAACATGTATGGATAGAGTACACATTCAAAATATATGTCTGTACATCAGGAGGCAGGCTCAGACGGTGTTAGGCCCAGTATGGATTGCACATGATTGCACAAAGGTTAGAAAGGGTACCGTATCCCCGGAAAACATGTATGGATAGCGTACACATTCAAAATATATGTCTGTACATCAGGAGGCAGGCTCAGATGGTGTCAGGCACAGTATGGATTTGACGGCCCAGATTACACAGCGGAGGAGCAGGGAGAGGTAAAGATTGCAAATGCTGGGGCCCTGGCCAAGCAAGGGGGGCCCACTCGTGGGCGTCGGTACTGGCACTGGGCCCCTCATAGTACGGCGGTGTGTCTGACGGCGGGTGTGCACTACCACCGTCAGAGACACTTGATTGCACTATGAGGGACCCTGTGCCAGTGCCCGCACCCAAGAGTCGGCCTACCCACCTGTCCAGGGCAACGGCACTCGCACGGTGTCGTGCGCAAGGTGTTGACCCCGGCCATGGGGGGGGGAGGCAGCACAGTTAGGGAGTTTTAGAAAGTGGCATATGTTGATGTTGGACATTCAGCTGATGCAAAAGGCGAAATAGGTGAAGTCCCAGGAAGAGGTGGACCAAAGCAAGCCATTTTTCTGTCACCCTATGTGTCATCAGGGGAAGGTGGGACAAAATCCTTGGAAACCCATGCATGGTTCATTTTAATGAAGGTTAGATCATCCACATTTTGGGTTGACAGACGTGTCCTTTTTTCTGTCAGGATTGATCCAGCTGCACTGAAGACTCTTTCCGATAGCACACTTGCAGCTGGGCAAGCGAGCTCCTGTAAGGCATATTGGGCCAATTCAGGCCAGGTGTCCAGTTTAGCGGCCCAATAGTCAAAGGGGAATGACCTGTGTGGGAGAACATCGATATGGGAGGAAAAGTAGTTTGTAACCATAGTTGACAACTGCTGTCTCCTGTCACTTTCCATCGATGCTGTATTACCAGTTGTGTGAGCGGTATTTGAAAAATCAGTCCACAACATGGTCATGAAACCCCTGTCTCCAACGCCACTTCTGCTGTGTGCACCACGAACACCTCTGCCAAGCTGCCCCCGGCCCGTACGGCTCGTGTGAGAACCATCACCGCTGCGGTGTGCTGGGAATGCCTCAAGCAACCGATTTACCAGAGTTGCTTGTTTATTAGCCAATATTAGGTCATGGTTCTCCTGTGGCATGATGTTTTGGAATTTGCCTTTATAGCGTGGATCCAGGATGCTGGCCAACCAGTAGTCGTCATCGTTCATCATTTTGGCAATGCGTGGGTCCCTTTTTAGGATCTGCAAGGCATAATCTGACATGTGGGCCAATGTTCCCGGTGTCAATGATGCACTGCGAGTGCTGGGTGGAGGAGCACTTTCTGGCAAATCCACATCCCTCCAGTCACGCACAAACCCTGTACCAGACCTTGCCACGCCAACATTTTCACTTGCCCCACGAGATGCATCCTCCTCCCCTAAGTAATCATCCCCATCATCCTCCTCCTCCTCCTCTTCTTCCTCCACCTCGTCCAGGAGAGGTCCCTGAGCAGACAATGGCTGAATGTCATCAAGGATTCCCTCCTCCTCTTCCTCCTCATCAACATTGGCTGCAGACGCCTGCTCCTTAAGGTGCGTCAAAGTTTGCATGAGCAGACGCATAAGTGGGATGCTCATGCTTAGGATGGCGTCGTCTGCGCTTACCAGCCGTGTGCATTCCTCAAAACACTGAAGGACTTTACAGAGGTCTTTCAGCTTCGACCACTGCACACCTGTCAACTCCATGTCTGCTCTCAAAGTGCCTGGCCGTGTATCTTCCCACAAATGCATTATGGCCTGCCTCTGCTCGCACAGCCGCTCCACCATGTGCAGGGTGGAGTTCCACCTTGTTGCAATGTCGATAATGAGGCGGTGGTTGGGAAGGTGGAGCAATCGCTGCAGCTTCTGCATACGAACGGAGTGTACAGGCGACCGGCGGATGTGCGCGCACAGTCTTCGCACCTTCTGGAGCAGGGCTGTTAACTCTGGATAATTTTTGAGGAAGCACTGCACCACCAGGTTCAAGGTGTGAGCCAAGCAAGGTATGTGGCTGAGTTTTGAAAGGGCTATGGCTGCCACAAAATTATGGCCGTTATCACTAACTACCTTGCCTGCCTCAAGATGTACACTGCCCAGCCATGACTCAGTTTGTCGCTTCAAGTACTTGGCCAGCACCTCGGCGGTGTGTCTG
Source organism: Dendrobates tinctorius (assembly GCF_039654945.1). Classification (NCBI taxonomy): domain Eukaryota; kingdom Metazoa; phylum Chordata; class Amphibia; order Anura; family Dendrobatidae; genus Dendrobates; species Dendrobates tinctorius. The sequence goes on along the minus strand of NW_027361869.1, from coordinate 7,307,387 downwards.
TTGCCCAAACACATCATCTGCAACACAGCCTGCTGACGCTTTCCACTAGCTGCTCGATAGGGGGACACATTGTGTGCAACAGTGGCAGCTGCAGATGGAGTGCTCGTACGACTGCGCTCTGTGGACGAGCTTTCGCTTCTGGAGGAGGAGGAGGGTCGAACGCCTATAGCCAACTGTTTCCTATACCGTGGGCTAGGCAGCACTGTCCCACCACCGCTGTCCCCTGTGGACCCTGCATCCACCACATTAACCCAGTGCGCAGTGATGGACACGTAACGGCCCTGGCCATGCCGACTGGACCATGCATCAGTTGTGAGGTGCACCTTTCCGCTCACTGACTGCTTGAGTGCATGGACAATGCGGTCTTTCACATGATGGTGGAGGGCTGGGATGGCTTTGCGAGAGAAGCGGCCACTGGGTAGGTCATAGCGTGGTACTGCATAGGCCATGAGTTCGCGGAAAGCTGTGCTTTCCACCAACCGAAAGGGCATCATCTCAAACGAGATTAGTTTGGCAATGTGGGCGTTCAAACCCAGTGTACGCGGATGAGAGACTGAGTACTTTCTTGACCTACTCATAGTGTCTGGGAGGGTGAGCTGGACTTGAGAGCTGCATATGGTGGAAGTAGCGGTGGACAGGGCGGACTGAGAGAGGGTTGATGATAGTGATGGAGTTGGTGTTCTTTCTGATGGCCTAGAATCAGTCTTTCGTTGATATAACAGTGGGATTCCCTGACTGCTGTGGTCTTGCAACGACACCTCAACATTTGCTGCTGTGCTAACCGGTGGGCTTACAGTGGGGGAAACAATGTAGCGTTGCTGACTACCTTCGTTGTGATCAGTTGCACATGTGGCACTTGAGGTTTGGTGTTGTGTCCACGCTTGCAAGTGCATGCTGGTTAAATGTCTAAGCATGCAACTGGTATTCCAATTTTTCAGATTTTTCCCTCGGCTAAAGGTCTTTGCGCACTTCTTACAGATAACCTTGGCCTGATCATGAGGATTTTGGTCAAAAAAGTGCCACACTGCACTCTTCCTACTTTGGCAGACATTTTGCGGCCTAGCACGCTGTGATCTTTTGACCCTCTGGACAAGCTGTCCAGCAACTCTTTTGATGTGTGGAACCTGTCTTTGGAGTGCTCCGGGCCTGCCAGATAACAGCTGTTGCGATGTCGATGTCTGCTGTGGATGCTCCTCATCTGAGCTATTGGAAGCAGCACCCTCTTCCCCCAATGGATGCCAATCTGGGTCAACAACTGGGTCATCCATCACCTCCTCTTCTATGTCATGTGCACCTTCCTCTGTGTCACCGTGTATGGTGGTATAGTGTGCGGGAAGGGGCACCTGAGTCTCATCAGGGTCAGAATCTGGCTCTGTACACTGCGAGGACAATGTAGTGCTCTGAGTGAATGTACCAGCAGAATCATCCATCAGCGGCTGTGCATCAGTGCACTCCATGTCAGATTCATCTTGGCCTGGGTAATTCACCATTTCACTTGATAATCCAGGCATGGTATGTGAAAACAGCTCCATGGAGTAATCAGTAGTATGGCCTGCGTCATCCTTCAATCTTGGTTGGGGTGAAGGACACAAGGAAAGGTGTGGTTCATGAACATGAGCCTCCAATGACGACTCAGTGCTTTTACTTTTTACAACTGAAGAAGAGGAGGCAATAGAGCTGGAGGCTGAGTCAGCAATGTAAGACAAAACTTTTTCCTGATGCTCTGGCTTTAAAAGCGGTTTGCCAACTCCTAGAAAACTAAGCGTTCGAGGCCTTATGTAGCCAGACGATGACGCAGGCTCAACACCTCCTGCATTCGGTCCTATTTTGCTCTTGCCACTACCATCAGATCCACCACCAACACCATCATTACCAGCTGCCAACCCCCGCCCAATTCCACGGCCTCTTCCACCAGACTTCCTCATTTTTGGTAGAAATGTAGACAAAATCCAACAAACTATATAGTAATGTAAAACAAGGTACAAGGTGTCTATAGGACAGGGGAGATTTTGAATTTCTGCAGACACTTGTGGACACTGGACACTTATGGATTGTGTGAGGCCCACTGATATCTGAGCGCTATGTCACAGGCTCGATGGCACAGCTGTGACAAAAGTGACGAGAGGATAAGGGAGATTTTGAATTTCTGCACACACTTGTGGACACTGGACACTTTTGGATTGTGTGAGGCCCACTGAATATCTGAGCGCTATGTGACAGGCTCGATGGCACAGCTGTGACCAAAGTGACTAGAGGATAAGGGAGATTTTGAATTTCTGCACACACTTGTGGACACTGGACACTTTTGGATTGTGTGAGGCCCACTGATATCTGAGCGCTATGTCACAGGTTCGATGGCACAGCTGTGACAAAAGTGACGAGAGGATAAGGGAGATTTTGAATTTCTGCACACACTTGTGGACACTGGACACTTTTGGATTGTGTGAGGCCCAATGAATATCTGAGCGCTATGTGACAGGCTCGATGGCACAGCTGTGACCAAAGTGACTAGAGGATAAGGGAGATTTTGAATTTTTGCACACACTTGTGGACACTGGACACTTTTGGATTGTGTGAGGCCCACTGATATCTGAGCGCTATGTCACAGGCTCGATGGCACAGCTGTGACAAAAGTGACTAGAGGATAAGGGAGATTGGATTGCTTTTAAAAAAGCAGTTTGCAGAGCAGTGGGTAAACAGCAATGCCAGCCTGTCAGGAAGCCTTAAAAGGCAGCCCAACAACCAACACCACTGATACACCACAATATAGCCTCCCCTTGCACTGCACACACAGTGACTGGTGTGTTGTGCATTCCAAATCGCTAGCAGCAGAAGCAGTTTTTTTTTCTTCTCAGCAGGACAAAAAAAAAAAATTGGGATTGCTTTTAAAAAAGCAGTTTGCGGAGCAGTGGGTAAACAGCAATGCAGGAATGTCTGGAAGCCTTAGAAGGCAGCCCAACAACCAACACCACTGATACACCACTATATAGCCTCCCCTTGTACAGGCCAAATCGCTAGCAGCAGAAGCAGTTTTTTTTTCTTCTCAGCAGGACAAAAAAAAAAAAATTGAGATTGCTTTTAAAAAAGCAGTTTGCGGAGCAGTGGGTAAACAGCAATGCAGGAATGTCAGGAAGCCTTAGAAGGCAGCCCAACAACCAACACCACTGATACACCACTATATAGCCTCCCCTTGCACTGCACACACAGTGACTGGTGTGTTGTGCAGGCCAAATCGCTTGCAGCAGAAGCAGTTTTTTTTGTCTTCTTCCCTGCCTAACGCTCTCCCTACAGAATCAGCAGCAACCTCTCCCTATACTAAGATCGGCAGAAGTAAGATGGCGGTCGGCGTGCACGCCCTTTTATACCCCCTGTGGCGCCCACCAAAGCAAGCCAATCACTTGCATGCCCTTCTGAAAGATGGTGGTGACCCCTGCCTATGTCATCACGTTGCCCACAGTGTCCGTGGATCCTGATTGGCTGAAAAAGAGCGCAAAACAAACTTTTGAAACGCGACTTTGGCGCGTAAGTCGCCGACCTCGTGGCCGACCTCATCCTAGGGTCGGGTTTCGTTTCATGAAACCCGACTTTGCCAAAAGTCGGCGACTTTTGAAATTTTTCGACCCGTTTCGCTCAACTCTACTGCGCACCACAGAGATGAAGTTACTGCGGGATCTCGTCACTTCTCCTCACGTTTTCTGACCTCATTATTGCGGGTCAGGATGATTTCGGATTAGTGATGGGCGAGCACTAAAATGCTCGGGTGCTCGTTGTTAAGATCAAGCAAATTGGAATGCTCGGGTACTCGGTCAGGACAACGAGCCCCATGTAAGTCTATGGGAGACCTGAGCATTTTTGCCGCGATTCCCCCCGGGGGTCCATTTAAGGTCTGAAAATGAAGGAAACACTGCTCAAATGACACGGGGACATAATGCGGATCGCTTCTGGAAGCATTCCTGACTCCTAGGTCACAGCTTCAAACAATGTTGTCAGAGTTTCATGCCATTTTTACCAGTGCACCAAAAAACATACCAAAACGGATTTTGCTGGGATAAATTTTAAGGTACATCCTTTCCAGGTTAAAGACTAGTATATAAGGCAAAATAAATAACCCCAAGTCAAAATGTTCCTCCACCACTTGGTCTATGTTCAGACGCAGCGTTTTTGAAGCGTTTTGCAACTTTAACATTGCTTTCAATCAAAACTAATGCATTCACTTGGAAATGTCATTGTAACATTTAACAACCCTAGCTGGCCATGCGGTGTGTGACACATAAGCAGACACATCTTGTTTCATTTATGAAGGAGGGACTCGATGTCACAGAGCCTATTTTTACAGGGGCCTCAGGCGGCATTAATCTACTTAAAGGGCCATTATTAAACAGTGGATCTCCTAAATGGTTATTGTCTATGCAGTGACTGGATGGGCTACCAAGAATTACAACACACCCAATACCCCTTTCACGAGATGTCCAGGAGGGCCTCCATAAAAAATGTTGCATTGAATGCAAGGCCTGCCCTGCTACAAAGTCATGTGCACCCCAATAAACCTTTGAACCCACATACTGGTTGGGCCCAGGACAATCCACTTCACATAGAATCAAAGAACATTATTACTTTCGTACTCCAATTCTGTTTTCTTATGGATTCACGGCAAGGCCTGCCCTGCTACCAAGTCATATGCACCCCAATCCCCCCTTGGAATAAAATATAGAGGGCCTTTTAAAAAATGTCTCATTAAAAAAAGACCTGGATCTCCTAGACTTGTAATGCCCATACACTAAGTGTGTTGGCTGGCAAACATATTGCCCTGTGGGTTACACCTCAACCTTTTCCATAACCAGTATTTTACGCCCAGCAAAACCACCCACCCTTGTTTGTGTGAAGACTCCTGGTGTGGACCCTCTGGGCCATGATTCCAACCCACCCTGGGCGAGCTGACCTGGTAAGGACCACCCAGGGATACAGGAAGCATCAGAACGCCCTGGGAAATAAAGTACCATGACTGCTGGAACCAGGTGGCAGGCTCGAAGGAGGCACAAGAGACAGTGTTTAGCAGGATGAAGTGGTGGATGATATAGTAACTGACCCAAGCTAGCAGGAGGACATGCAAAGTGAGGACAGCAGCATAGGGGGAGGGAGGCATAGCGCCCCAACAGCCAGGAAGAAGCAGTGTAGTTGCCGCAGACAGAAGGCCGGCGACTATTAACAGTAACACCAACATGATGGAAGTTGCCTGTCCATCTGTTAGGCCTTCTCAAGTCTAGTTGTTTTTTAATACTCTGCCCATAACCCCAAAAAAGGTCATTTGCACCACCTGCCATGCCAGCATCAGCAGGGGTAGCAAAACTACCAGCCTCACCACCACGAGCATGATCAGGACCATGGTTGGTAGCAAAGCCGGCAGTATTAAAGGTCAGGAATTCGCTCTTCTTGAGGGAGGATTGGGTGGCTCTGAAAAGAGCCTTTGTGTTGCAGTCAGGTGGGCAGGACAGATCTAAGCTCTCTCCCCACGGATCCGGCGGGCCAGCTGGATATCTTTGGGCATGATGGTGACCCTCTTAGCGTGGATCGCGCACAAATTTGTGTCCTCAAACAGCCCCACCAGATAAGCCTCGCTGGCCTCCTGCAGGGCCATGACAGCGGAGCTCTGGAAGCGGAGATCGGTCTTGAAGTCCTGGGCGATTTCTCTCACCAGGCGCTGGAAGGGAAGCTTACGGATCAGCAGCTCGGTGGACTTCTGGTAGCGGCGGATCTCACGGAGAGCAACTGTCCCTGGCCGGTATCTGTGCGGCTTCTTCACTCCGCCAGTGGCGGGAGCGCTTTTCCTGGCGGCTTTAGTGGCCAGCTGCTTGCGGGGCGCTTTCCCTCCGGTGGATTTCCGAGCGGTCTGCTTAGTTCTGGCCATAGCTCTGTATAGAAGAGAACAGAAGTGATGAGAGGAGCAGCGAGAGCGGCTATTTATACTCCTCTGCCCCTATTCACGCTTCATGAGGACACGTCCCCTGCATTCCATTGGTTATTTTGTAGAATGTGAGCAGCGAATAGCGTTTGATGTCCGCGACCAATCACTGTACAGAGAAGGCTCAACCTGACTCACAGTTCAGCTATCACCCACTGCTCTGATACACAGGGTCACATCCAATCTCCAGGCGGCTTCTACAGCGGAAGCTCCGATTCTATATTCCCAGTACCCAGAGAGGTACAGCAGCTCCTCTATAATCAGTCACTGACGCTCCAACTCTCACATCGGAGTTATAACCTCACACCACTCTTACTAAGATGTGGGTTACAGGTGGTGATAATTAGGATGATGGAAGTAACGTGATTTCTGCTGCACATCGGCCCCTTCCCTCCATTACACAGAACTGTCACCTGAAGGCACCGATCATACAGCTCTGCGGGGAGGAGGTGGAGGCACTGATCATACAGCTCTGCGGGGACAGGGTGGTGGCACTGATCATACAGCTCTGCGGGGAGGAGGTGGAGGCACTGATCATACAGCTCTGCGGGGACAGGGTGGTGGCACTGATCATACAGCTCTGCGAGAACAGGGTGGTGGCACTGATCATACAGCTCTGCGTGGGACAAGGTGGTGGCACTGATCATACAGCTCTGCGAGGACAGGGTGGTGGCACTGATCATACAGCTCTGCGAGGACAGGGTGGTGGCACTGATCATACAGCTCTGGGAGGACAGGGTGGTGGCACTAATCATACAGCTCTGCGAGGACAGGGTGGTGGCACTAATCATACAGCTCTGCGAGGACAGGGTGGTGGCACTGATCATACAGCTCTGCGAGGACAGGGTGGTGGCACTGATCATACAGCTCTGCGAGGACAGGGTGGTGGCACTAATCATACAGCTCTGCGAGGACAGGGTGGTGGCACTGATCATACAGCTCTGGGAGGACAGGGTGGTGGCACTGATCATACAGCTCTGCGAGGACAGGGTGGTGGCACTGATCATACAGCTCTGCGGGGGACAAGGTGGTGGCACTGATCATACAGCTCTGCGGGGACAGGGTGGTGGCACTAATCATACAGCTCTGCGGGGGACAGGGTGGTGGCACTAATCATACAGCTCTGCGGGGGACAAGGTGGTGGCACTAATCATACAGCTCTGCAGGGAAGAGGTGGTGTCACTGATCATACAGCTCTGCAGGGAAGAGGTGGTGACACTGATCATACAGCTCTGCAGGGAAGAGGTGGTGACACTGATCATACATCTCTGCGCTACCAACTGGTAGCACTGATCATGCAGCTTTGCGGTGACAAGATGGTGGCACTGATCATACAGCTCTGCGTGGAAAGGTAGTGGCACTGATAATGCAGTTCTGCAGGGATGAGGTTGTGGCACTGATCATACAGCTCTGTGGGGAGGAGGCGGTGGCACTGATCATAAGGCTCTGCAGGGACAAGGTTGTGTCACTGATCTTACAGCTCTGCAGGGAGTAGGTGGTGGCATTGATCATTCAGCTCTGTGTGGATAAGATGGTGGCACTGATCATACAGCTCTGCAGGGAAGAGGTGGTGACACTGATCATACAGCTCTGCAAGGACGAGGTGTTGGCACTGATCATACAGCTTTGCGGGGATAATGTGGTTGCACTGATTATACATCTCTTTACGGATAAGTTGGAAGCACTGATCATGCAGTTCTGCAGGGATGAGGTTGTGGCACTGATCATACAGCTCTGCAGGGATGAGGTAGTGGCACAGATGACACAGCTCTGCGGGGACAAGGTGGTTGCACTGATCATACACCTCTGCGGCGACAAGGTGGTGGTACTGATCATACAGCTCTGCAAGGACCAGGTGGTGGCACTGATCATACAGCTCTGCAGAAAGGAGGTGGTGGCACTGATCATACAGCTCTGCGGGGACAATTTGATGGCACTGATCATACAGCTCTACTCGGACAAAGTGGTGGCACTTATGATGCAGCTTTGTGGGGACAAGGTGGTGGCACTGATCATACAGCTCTGCAGTGACTAGGTTGTGGCACTGATCATGCAGTTCTGCAGGTATGAGGTGGTGGCACTGATCATACAGCTCTGCAGGGAAAAGTTGGTGACACTGATCATACACCTCTGCGGCGACAAGGTGGTGGTACTGATCATACAGCTCTGTGTGGATAAGATGGTGGCAATGATCATACAGCTCTGCAAGGACCAGGTGGTGGCACTGATCATAAAGCTCTGCAGAGAGGAGGTGGTGGCACTGATTATACAGCTTTGCGGGGACAATGTGGTTGCACTGATTATATATCTCTTTAGGGATAAGTTGGAGGCACTGATCATGCGGTTCTGCAGGGATGAGGTTGTGGCACTAATAATAATAATAATAATAATAATAATAATAATAAATTTTATTTCTATAGCGCCGACATATTCCGCAGCACTTTACATTTCAGAGGGGATTTGTACAGACGATAGACATTACAGCATAACAGTAATCACATACAGTAGATCATAACAGATACCAAGAGGAAAGAGGGCCCTGCTCGCAAGTTTACAGTCTATGAGGAAAGAGGTAGACACGAAAGGTGGGTGGTAACAGCTGCCCTGATTGTAGGGACCAGCCATAATGTTAAGTGTGTAACAGTACAGACACAGAGGGCTAATGGATGCATAAAGCATGTGGGAACATGATGCGGGGAACCTGGTTATGGTAAAACTTTTGGCTGTGCCACACAGGGATAGATTAGGTTAATGTGTTGAGGCGATAGGCCAGTCTGAATAAACGCGTTTTCAGGGCACGCTTAAAATTGTGGGGATTGGGGACTAATCGTATTGACCTGGGAAGTGCATTCCAAAGAATTGGCGCTGCGCGTGTAAAGTCTTGGAGATGGGAGTGGGAGGTTCTGACTATTGAGGATGCTAACCTCAGGACATCAGCAGAACGGAGGGCGCGGGTAGGGTGGTATACTGAAAAAAAGGAGGAGATGTAGGGTGGTGCTGAGCCATGGAGGGATTTGTGGGTGAGGGTAATAAGTTTATACTGAATTCTGGAGTGGATGGGTAGTCAGTGTAATGACTGGCACAAGGTAGAGGCATCGGTGTAACGATTGGTGAGGAATATGATCCTGGCTGCAGCATTCAAGACAGATTGGAGGGGGGAGAGTTTGGTAAGAGGGAGACCGATTAGAAGAGAGTTACAATAGTCGAGACGAGAATGAATAAGGGAAACAGTAAGAGTTTTTGCAGAGTCAAAAGTAAGAAAAGGTCGAATTCTAGAAATGTTTTTGAGGTGCAGATGACAAGAGCGAGCCAGTGATCGAATGTAGGGGGCAAAGGAAAGCTAGGAATCAAGTATGACCCCAAGACAGCAGGCCTGTTGCTGGGGAGTAATAGTGGAACCACACACAGAAATAGCAATGTCGGGTATAGGTACATTAGTAGAGGGAGGAAATACCAGGAGTTCAGTCTTTGACAGGTTCAGTTTCAGATATAGTGAGGACATGATATTAGACACAGCGTTTAGACAATCACCGGTGTTTTCTAGAAAGGCTGGCGTGATGTCAGGAGAAGAAGCGTATAATTGGGTGTCATCAGCATAGAGATGGTACTGGAAACCAAATCTACTGATTGTTTGACCAATAGGGGCAGTGTACAAGGAGAAGAGGAGAGGGCCTAGAACCGATCCTTGGGGGACCCCAACAGTAAGGGGAAGATGAGAGGAGGAGGAACTGGCAAAAGATACAGTAAAGGAGCAGTCAGAGAGATAGGAGGAGAACCAGGAGAGAACGGTGTCCTTGAGGCCAATGGAACGCAGCATAGTGAGGAGGAGCTGATGATCCACAGTGTCGAATGCTGCAGAGAGATCCAAGAGAATTAGCATGGAGTAATGACCATTTGATTTAGCTGTTAGCAGATCATTAGAGACTTTAGTGAGGGCAGTTTCAGTGGAGTGTAAAGAGCGGAAACCAGATTGGAGAGGGTCGAGAACAGAGTTTTCTGAGAGATAGCGGATAAGACGGGAGTGGATCAGGCGTTCCAGGAGTTTAGAGATGAAGGGAAGATTAGAGACAGGTCTATAGTTAGCGGCACAGTTTTGGTCGAGGGATGGTTTTTTAAGTAGTGGATGTTTGATGGCAAACTTAAATGTGGAGGGAAAAATACCTGAAGAGAGAGAGAGGTTAAATATTTTAGTTAGGTGAGGGGTGACAGCAGGGGAAAGGGACTGGAGGAGATGTGACGGAAATGGGTCACTGGTGCAAGTAGTTGGGCGAGAAGATGCAAGGAGCCTGCTTAGTTCTTCTGTGACTGATTCAAAATCAGAGAGTGAGCTAGATGCAGTGGGGGAGGGAGGACAGTGCATGGTATGAGGTGATTGGGAGATAATTTCCTGTCGGATCTGGTCAATTTTTTCTTTGAAGTAATTGGCCAGATCGTCAGCTCGGAGCTCCGAGGTTGGGGCCTGTACTCTTGGGTTGAGAAGAGAATGAAAAGTGTCAAAGAGACGTTTCGAGTTATTGGACAGTGAGGTGATGAGGGTGTTGAAATAGGTTTGTTTGGAGAGGTGAAGGGCAGTGTTGTATGTTCGAAGCATAAACTTATAATGGACGAAATCTTCGTGTAGATTGGATTTTCTCCACAGACGTTCGGCGCACCTGGAGCACCGCTGCAGGAAACGTGTTTGGGAAACGTGTTTGCACCGTGTGCCAGGGTTGTCGCCGTCTGTGTTGTGGTGTTCTAGTTATAGGGGGTGCAAATTCATCCAGGGCACTTTGAAGTGTTTCATTGTAATGCTTCAATGCAGAATCAGGACATGAGAGGGAGGAGATAGGGGCCAATGAAGACTGCAAGTTCTTCATAAGTTTCTGGGTGTTAATGGCCTGTATGTTTCTATAAGTCTGGACAGTGGGGGTCACCTGAGCAGCCTGGCAGTTCTTGATAGATAATGAAAGAAGATTGTGGTCAGAGAGCGGGAGAGGGGAGTTTGCAAAATCATCCACTGCACAAAGCCGAGAGAAGACCAAGTCGAGGGAGTTTCCGTCTTCATGCATTGGAGAATTAGTAAGCTGCGAAAGGCCAAATGAGGAGGTTAGAGATAAAAGGTGAGCAGCAGATGGTCAGAGGGGAAGAGCAATGGGAATGTTGAAATCTCCCATGATGAGGGTAGGGATGTCACAGGAGAGAAAATGTGGAAGCCAAGTGGCAAAATGATCCAGGAACTGATGGGAGGGGCCGGGAGGACGATACACCACCGCCACTCGCATGGAGAAGGGGGTGTAGAGTCTGACGGCATGGACCTCAAAAGAAGGGAAGACAAGTGAGGGTACTTGAGGGATAACCTGAAAGGTACATTTTGGTGATAGGAGCAGACCAACGCCTCCACCTGCTCTACTGTCTGATCTTGGGGTATGAGAGAAGTGTAGCCCCCTGTATGAAAGAGCAGCAGGAGCGGTAGTGTCTGACTGCTGGATCCAGGTTTCAGTAAGAGCCAGGAGGTTAAGAGAATTAGAAAGGAAGAAGTCATGGATGAAGGAGAGTTTGTTACAAACTAAGCGAGAATTCCAAAGTGCACAATTAAGAGAGACAGATGGCATGCAGGGAATATTAATAAGATTAGAGGGGTTTCTAAGTGTAGCAGTTGGGGGGTTTGACTTTCTATAACATGGGGGACCAAGGTTGGGAGCAATGTCTCCTGCGACTAGGAGAAGGAGGATAGAAAGAGTGAGCAGATGGTTAAGTGATTTGTGAGAGCGTCTCTGATGTTGAATGGTGGGACTGACTGGATCTGTGCAATTTAACAATGTGAAAAGAGCGTGAGTGCTATACATAGGTGAGGAAAGGAGCGAGTGGCCGATATGGATGGAGTGTAGAGAGTTAATGCAAGGCCGGTGGATGTGTGTGAATGCAGCGGCCAGGATATAAATTACACAAATGCATATGGTATATATTTGATGTGCTCCAAATGTACAGAGAGTAGATGTATATAAATGTCTTACCTGTCTCCTGCCCTGTCTAACTGCCATGCTATAACTGCCAGTAGTACTTTGATACATGTACTTCGATTACATGTGCATAAATGCCACCACTGATCATACAACTCTGCGGGGACAGGGTGGTGGTACTGATCATACAGCTCTGCAGGGAGGAGGTGGTGGCGCTGAACATACAGCTCTGCAGGGAAAAGGTGGTGGCACTGAACATACAGCTCAGCATGGACAAGGTGGTGGTACTGATCAGACAGCTCTACAGGGAGGAGGTGGTGGCACTGAACATACTTGTTTGCAGGGATGAGGTAGTGGCACTGATCATACAGCTCTGCAGGGACAAGGTTGTGTCACTGATTTACAGCTCTGCAGGGATGAGGTGGTGGCACTGATCATACAGTTCTGCAGGGAGGAGGTGGTGGCACTGATCATACAGCTCTTCAGGGAGGAGGTGGTGGCACTGATCACACAGCTCTGCAGGGAGTAGGTGGTGGCACTGATCATACAGCTTTGCGGGGACAATGTGGTTGCACTGATTATATATCTCTTTAGAGATAAGTTGGAGGCACTGATCATGAAGTTCTGCAGGTAGGAGGTTGTGGCACTGATCATACAGCTCTGCAGGGACAGGGTGGTGGTACTGATCATACAGCTCTACAGGGAGGAGGTGGTGGCGCTGAACATACAGCTCTGCAGGGAAAAGGTGGTGGCACTGAACATACAGCTTAGCGCGGACAAGGTGGTGGTACTGATCAGACAGCTCTACAGGGAGGAGGTAGTGGCACTGAACATACTTGTTTGCAGGCATGAGGTAGTGGCACTGATCATACAGCTCTGCAGGGATGAGGTGGTGGCACTGAAGATACAGCTCTGCATGGATGAGGTGGTTGCACTGATCATACAGCTCTGTGGGGAGGAGGCGGTGGCACTGATCATAAGGCTCTGCAGGGACAAGGTTGTGTCACTGATCTTTCAGCTCTGCAGGGATGAGGTTGTGGCACTGATCATACAGCTCTGCAGGGAAAAGTTGGTGACACTGATCATACACCTCTGCAGCGACAAGGTGGTGGTACTGATCATACAGCTCTGCAAGGACCAGGTGGTGGAACTGATCATAAAGCTCTGCAGTGATGAGGTGGTGGCACTGATCATACAGCTCTGCAGAGAGGAGCTGGTGGCACTGATTATACAGCTTTGCAGGGAGGAGATGGTGGCACTGATCATACAGCTCTGCAGGGAGTAGGTGGAGGCACTGATCATACAGCTCTGTGGGGACAATTTGATGGCACTGATCATACAGCTCTGCTCGGACAAAGTTGTGGCACTTATGATACAGCTTTGCGGGGACAAGGTGGTGGCACTGATCATACAGCTCTTCAGGGAGGTGGTGGTGGCTCTGATCACACAGCTGTGCAGGGAGTAGGTGGTGGCACTGATCATACAGCTCTGTGTGGATAAGATGGTGGCACTGATCATACAGCTCTGCAGGAAAAAGGTGGTGGCACTGAACATACAGCTTAGCGCGGACAAGGTGGTGGTACTGATCAGACAGCTCTACAGGGAGGAGGTAGAGGCAATGAACATACTTGTTTGCAGGCATGAGGTAGTGGCACTGATCATACAGCTCTACAGGGATGAGGTGGTGGCACTGAAGATACAGCTCTGCAGGGATGAGGTGGTTGCACTGATCATACAGCTCTGTGGGGAGGAAGCGGTGGCACTGATCATAAGGCTCTGCAGGGACAAGGTTGTGTCACTGATCTTTCAGCTCTGCAGGGATGAGGTTGTGGCACTGATCATACAGCTCTGCAGGGAAAAGTTGGTGACACTGATCATACACCTCTGCAGCGACAAGGTGGTGGTACTGATCATACAGCTCTGCAAGGACCAGGTGGTGGCACTGATCATAAAGCTCTGCAGTGATGAGGTGGTGGCACTGATCATACAGCTCTGCAGAGAGGAGGTGGTGGCACTGATTATACAGCTTTGCAGGGAGGAGATGGTGGCACTGATCATACAGCTCTGCAGGGAGTAGGTGGAGGCACTGATCATACAGCTCTGTGGGGACAATTTGATAGCACTGATCATACAGCTCTGCTCGGACAAAGTGGTGGCATTGATCATACAGCTCTTCAGGGAGGTGGTGGTGGCTCTGATCACACAGCTGTGCAGGGAGTAGGTGGTGGCACTGATCATACATCTCTGTGTGGATAAGATGGTGGCACTGATCATACAGCTCTGCAGGGACAATGTGGTTGCACTGATTATATATCTCTTTAGGGATAAGTTGAAGGCACTGATCATGCGGTTCTACAGGGAGGAGGTGGTGGCGCTGAACATACAGCTCTGCAGGGAAAAGGTGTTGGCACTGAACATACAGCTCAGCGCGGACAAAGTGGTGGTACTGATCAGACAGCTCTACAGGGAGGAGGTGGTGGCACTGAACATACCTGTTTGCAGGGATGAGGTAGTGGCACTGATCATACAGCTCTGCAGGGATGAGGTAGTGGCACTGATCATACAGCTCTGCAGGGATGAGGTGGTGGCACTGAAGATACAGCTCTGCAGGGATGAGGTGGTTGCACTGATCATACCGCTCTGTGGGTAGGAGGCGGTGGCACTGATCATAAGGCTCTGCAGGGACAAGGTTGTGTCACTGATCTTTCAGCTCTGCAGGGATGAGGTTGTGGCACTGATCATACAGCTCTGCAGGGAAAAGTTGGTGACACTGATCATACACCTCTGCAGCGACAAGGTGGTGGTACTGATCATACAGCTCTGCAAGGACCAGGTGGTGGCACTGATCATAAAGCTCTGCAGTGATGAGGTGGTGGCACTGATCATACAGCTCTGCAGAGAGGAGGTGGTGGCACTGATTATACAGCTTTGCAGGGAGGAGATGGTGGCACTGATCATACAGCTCTGCAGGGAGTAGGTGGAGGCACTGATCATACAGCTCTGTGGGGACAATTTGATAGCACTGATCATACAGCTCTGCTCGGACAAAGTGGTGGCATTGATCATACAGCTCTTCAGGGAGGTGGTGGTGGCTCTGATCACACAGCTGTGCAGGGAGTAGGTGGTGGCACTGATCATACATCTCTGTGTGGATAAGATGGTGGCACTGATCATACAGCTCTGCAGGGACAATGTGGTTGCACTGATTATATATCTCTTTAGGGATAAGTTGAAGGCACTGATCATGCGGTTCTACATGGAGGAGGTGGTGGCGCTGAACATACAGCTCTGCAGGGAAAAGGTGTTGGCACTGAACATACAGCTCAGCGCGGACAAAGTGGTGGTACTGATCAGACAGCTCTACAGGGAGGAGGTGGTGGCACTGAACATACCTGTTTGCAGGGATGAGGTAGTGGCACTGATCATACAGCTCTGCAGGGATGAGGTAGTGGCACTGATCATACAGCTCTGCAGGGATGAGGTGGTGGCACTGAAGATACAGCTCTGCAGGGATGAGGTGGTTGCACTGATCATACCGCTCTGTGGGTAGGAGGCGGTGGCACTGATCATAAGGCTCTGCAGGGACAAGGTTGTGTCACTGATCTTACAGCTCTGCAGGGATGAGGTGGTGGCACTGATCATACAGCTGTGCAGGGAGTAGGTGGTGGCACTGATCATACAGCTATGTGTGGATAAGATGGTGGCACTGATCATACAGTTCTGCAAGGATGAGGTGTTGGCACTGATCATACAGCTTTGCGGGGACAATGTGGTTGCACTGATTATACATCTCTTTAGGGATAAGTTGGAGGCACTGATCATGCGGTTCTGCAGGGATGAGGTTGTGGCACTGATCATACAGCTCTGCGGGGATAAGGTGGTGACACTGATCATACACCTCTGCAGCGACAAGGTGGTGACACTGATCATACACCTCTGCAGCGACAAGGTGGTGGCACTGATCACACAGCTCTGAAGGGAATAGGTGGTGGCACTGATCATACAATTCTGCAGTGACAAGGTGGTGGCATTAATCATACAGCTTTGCAGAGAGGAGGTGGTGGCACTGATTATATAGCTCTGCAGGGATGGGGTAGTGGCACAGATCATACAGCCCTGCGGGGACAAGGTGGTGACATTGATCATACACCTCTGCGGCGACAAGGTGGTGGTACTGATCATACAGCTCTGCAAGGACCAGGTGGTGGCACTGATCATAAAGCTCTGCAGGTATGAGGTGGTGGCACTGATCATACACCTCTGTAGAGAGGAGGTGGTGGCACTGATAATACAGCTCTGCAGGGAGGAGTTAGTGGCACTGATCATGCAGCTCTGCAGGGATGAGGTGGTGGCACTGATCATACACCTCTGTAGAGAGGAGGTGGTGGCACTGATTATACAGCTTTGCAGGGAGGAGATGGTGGCACTGATCATACAGCTCTGCAGGGAGTAGGTTGTGGCACTGATCATGCAGCCCTGCGGGGACAATTTCATGGCACTGATCATACAGCTCTGCTCCGACAAAGTGGTGGCACTTTTGATACAGCTTTGCGGGGACAAGGTTTTGGCACTGATCATACAGCTCTGCAGGGATGAGGTTGTGGCACTGATCATACAGCTCTGCAGGGATGAGGCAGTGGCACAGATCACACAGCTCTGCAGGGATGAGGCAGTGGCACAGATCATACAGCCCTGCAGGGATGAGGTGGTGGCACTTATCATACAGCTCTGCAGGGAAAAGGTGTTGACACCGATCATACACCTCTGTGTCGACAATGTGGTGGTACTGATCATACAGCTCTGCAGAGAGGAGGTGGTGGCACTGATTATACAGCTCTGCGGGGACAATATGATGGCACTGATCATACACCTCTGCTTGGACAAAGTGGTGGCCCTTATGATACAGCTTTGCGGGGACAAGGTGGTGGCACTGAACATGTAGCTCAGCGTGGACAAGGTGGTGGCAATGATCTTAAAGCTCTACAAGGATGAGGTGGTGGTGCTAATCATACAGCTCTGCAGGGAGGAGGTTGTGGCACTGATCATACAGCTCTGCGGGGACAAGATGGTGGCACTGATCGTAAAGCTCTGAAGGGATGATGTGGTGGCACTGATCATACAGGTCTGCAGGGATGAGGTGGTAGCACTCATTATACAGCTCTGCAGGGACGAGGTGGTGGCACTGATCATACAGCTTTTCGTGGACAAGGTGGTGGCACTGATCATGTTGCTCTGAGGGGATGACGTGGTGGCACTGAGCAAATAGCTCAGCAGGGATTAGGTGGTGGCACTGATCATACAGCTCTGCAAGGAGTAGGCGGTGGCACTGATCATACAGCTCTGCGGGGACTAGGTGGTGGTACTGATCTTACTGCTCTGTGCTGACCAACTGGTGGCACTGATCATACAGCTTTGCAGTGACAAGGTGGTGGCACTGATCATACTGCTCTGCATGGAAAGGTTGTGGCACTGAACATACAGCTCTGAAGGGAAACGGTGGTGGCACTGAACATACAGCCCAGTGCGGACAAGGTGGTGGCACTGATCAGACAGCTCTACAGGGAGGAGGTGGTGGCACTGAACATACTTGTTTGCAGGGATGAGGTAGTGGAACTGATCATACAGCTCTGCAGGGATGAGGTGGTGGCACTGAAGATACAGCTCTGCAGGGATGAGGTGGTTGCACAGATCATACAGCTCTGTGTGGGGGAGGCGGTGGCACTGATCATAAGGCTCTGCAGGGACAAGGTTGTGTCACTGATCTTATAGCTCTGCAGGGATGAGGTGGTGGCACTGATCATACAGTTCTGTGGGAGGAGGTGGTGGCACTCATCATACAGCTCTGCAGGGAGGAGGTGGTGGCACTGATCACACAGCTCTGCAGGGAGGAGGTGGTGGCACTGATCACACAGCTCTGCAGGCAGTAGGAGGTGGCACTGATTATACAGCTCTGTGTGGATAAGATGGTGGCACTTATCATACAGCTCTGCAGGGAGGAGTTGGTGGCACTGATCATACAGCTCTGCCGGTAAGAGGTGGTGTCACTGATCATACAGCTCTTCAGGGAAGAGGTGGTGACACTGACTATACAGCTCTGCAAGGATGGGGTGTTGGCACTGATCATACAGCTTTGCGGGGACAATGTGGTTGCACTGATTATATATCTCTTTAGGGATAAGTTGGAGGCACAGATCATGCGGTTCTGCAGGGATGAGTTTGTGGCACTGATCATACAGCTCTGCGGGGACAAGGTGGTGACAGTGATCATACACCTCTGTGGCGACAAGGTGGTGTTACTGATCATACAGCTCTGCAGGGAGGAGATGGTGTCCCTGATTATACAGCTCTGCAGGGACGAGGTGGTGGCACTGATCATACAGCCATGCGCGGACAAGGTGGTGGCACTGATCATACATCTTTACGGGGACAATGTGGTTGCACTGATTATACATCTCTTTAGTGATAAGTTGGAGGCACTGTGTCATGATCCCAGTGCAGGTTTTTGAGCTGCACACCGGGGGATAATGTCTGGAGCTCTGTGCAGGTTTTGACCTGCACACTTGGGGTTAATGATTGTGACCTCTTACTGGTTCTCGGAGAGCTTCATAAACCCCTGGGTAGCTTCAATCCCTGCCAGTTATACTTTTGCCTTTGGCCTAGTGTGCTGACCCCCGTGTGCCTGTTTGTTGCTTGTTTATATGGTTCTGACCCGATTCTGTTTCCCGTTGTGAGTTTGCCTGTTGATTTTGTACTGCGTTATTATCTGTGTATGACTCATTGCCTGTGACCTGATTACTCTCTGCTCGCCCCTCTTGTACCTTGTAACTATCTGTGTATGACTCATTGCCTGTGACCTGATTACTCTCTGCTCGCCCCTCTTGTACCTTGCAGCTATCTCTGTGTGTGACTCATTGGCTACGTCCTGACTATCCTCCCTGTCTATGCCCCTTGGTAACTTTGTCTCGCAGTTACTCTGCTAGGAATTGTCTTGCAGCTCCTAGCTCTGTGGAGTTTAGGCCACGCCCCTAGCAGTCACGTGCTTCAGGTCCTGCAGCTCTGAAGTACGCATCTACTCGGCTGCTGCCCGCTCCACAGGTAGCTTTGAGCACGCTTTCGCTTTCCTCAGGACACGCGCACTGGCTCAGTGAGCAAGTTCAGTGCGGTGTCTTTGACATTATAACTGGCCTACAATTTTTTTTTTCTCTCCTCACTTCTGCAGCATGGACCCAATGTGTGCTTTATCTGAGCAGGTGAAAAGCTTGACTCAGTCACTGCAGAAGCTTAGTTTGGAACACCAAGCTCTGGCCCAGTCCCAACGGCGGGTTGAGGACTCAGTTCAGGGGGTACTTTCCGCTGGCTTCCAGCAAGTGGGGAATAGAGATGTCATTTTAGTCCCACCTGAATCCTCGGTTAAATTGCCAGATATGCTTTCTGGTAACAAGGATGATTTCAGGGCATTTAAGGAGGGCTGTAAGCTTTTTTTTTTCTTTGAGACCCCGCTCCTCTGGGGATGAGAAACAGAGGGTGGGGTGGTGATGTCCCTGCTTAGGGGGTCCCCACAAGCCTGGGCATTCTCGCTTTCCTCTTCTGCCCCTGAGAGAATGTCTGTGGATGCATTTTTTGAAGCCTTAGGGCTTATTTATGATGAGCCTGATAGAGTGCGGTTGGCTGAGGACAAAGTAATGAGTGTCTGTCAGGGGGAGCACTCGGCCGAATGGTTCTGTACTGAATTCAGACGTTGGGCAGCGGAGATCTCCTGGAGTGATGTCGCCCTGCGGGGGCTGTTCCACAGAGGCCTGTGTGAACGTCTGAAGGATGCTTTGGCACTCCATCCTCCGCCTGACTCCCTGGAGGATGCCATGGTCCAAGCGGTTCGCATGGATCGCAGGCTGCGGGCTAGAGGCATTATGCAACCGGAAACGCCCTTATTCTTCAGTGGAGATGAGACCCAGACTCTTCCTATGGCTATGGAGGTGAGCGCTGTCACCTGTGAGGGGAAGGAAACAAGACGCCGTCGGGAAAAGCAGTTGTGCTTCTATTGTGGGAAATCTGGACATTGGAAGAAGGACTGCCCCTCCTGTCCGTCATCCTCCAAGATGGCGGGAAACGACTAGGTCTGGGTAGTAATCAAGGAGGCTACCCAGACCTTCATGTACAATTTTCCTCATGTGCAAAAATGGTGCTGCAGGTGGAACTGGAACTTGGTTATGGTCCTGTTCAGACTACTGCTTTTATTGACTGCGGTTCGGCTGTGAACCTGATTGATACCAAGGTTATGACTCTTAATAAGATAGGGACAGTCAGGCTTCACGATCCTGTTAAACTTGTGGCAATTGACTCATCTCCTCTTACCCAAGACGGTATCTGTTGCAGGTCTGAACTTTTTTCTCTAAAAGTGGGTTCCACTCATGTGGAGGAACTAAGTTGTCTGGTGCTAGATAACTTGCCTGCAGGACTGGTACTGGGGATGCCTTGGCTTCAACGCCATAATCCTACCATTGATTGGGTTACAGGGGAAATCACTCAATGGGGATGCAATAATAAATGTGGTAACCGGGGACATCTTTTTAACGCTGTTAAATCTGTGTCTGTGTCGTCTGTCAATCTGGAAGGTATTCCGGAGTACCTGAAAGATTTCTAAGACGTTTTTTCCGAAAGTGAGGCTGAGGCGCTGCCACCACATAGACCCTATGATTGTGCCATTGATTTAGTACCCGGAGCCAAGTTACCTAAGACTCGATTGTTCAATTTGTCTGGGCCTGAGCGCCAAGCCATGAAGGAGTACACAGCTGAGAGTCTCCGCAAAGGGCATATCAGGCCTTCTGTGTCACCTGTGGCAGCAGGGTTCTTCTTTGTGAAGAAAAAAGATGGTGGTTTGCGGCCGTGCCTCGACTTTTGGGAACTGAACAAGATAACGGTTAGGAACTCTTACCCGCTTCCCCTCATCCCAGACTTATGTAACCAGTTAGCTGGGGCCCAATGGTTATCCAAGTTAGATCTGCGGGGGGCCTTCAATCTGATAAGGGTTCGGGAAGGGGACGAGTGGAAAACGGCATTCCTCACATCAGAAGGACTCTTTGAGAACCTGGTAATGCCATTTGGGTTAACTAAGGCACCCGCTATTTTCACAAAATTTCATCAATGTTGTATTTTCTGATCTGATAGGTCATTTTGTTATCATTTATTTGGATGATATTTTGGTGTATTCCCCGGACAGTAAATCTCACTTGCAACATCTAAAGATAGTTCTCCAGAGACTCAGGGAGAACCAATTGTTCGCCAAATTGGAAAAATGTTCGTTTTTGTACAGGAGCTGTCTTTTTTGGGGTTGATTGTGTCCTGTGAGGGGTTTCGTATGGATCCTAAGAAGGTGCTGGCGATCGCTGACTGGGTTCAGCCTCGAGATCTCAAGGGGCTCCAGCGCTTCTTAGGATTTGCAAACTATTCATTAAAGGTTTCTCTCAAGTGGTTAAACCACTCACGGATCTTACCCGGAAGGGAGCTGATGTAAAAAGTTGGTCGGTACTCGCTAAGGAATCCTTCTCAGCGATTAAGAAATGTTTTATGTCTGCCCCGGTGTTGGTGCAACCTGACCCGTCCAAACCATTCATTGTGGAGGTGGATGCTTCTGAAGTGGGGGTGGGGGCGGTGCTGTCCCAGGGTCCGGCCACCCTTACCAGTCTCAAACCCTGTGCCTTCTTCTCCAAGAAGTTCTCTTCAGCTGAGAAAAACTATGATGTAGGCAATAGAGAACTTCTTGCGGTCAAGCTGGCGTTTGAGGAATATAGGGACTTTTTGGAAGGGGCGGCTCACCCTATCACGGTTGTCACAGATCACAAAAATTTGGCATACCTTGAATCTGCTAAGAGGCTTACGCCTAGACAGGCCCGTTGGTCACTTTTTTTTCACGATTTCAGTTCTCAATTACTTTTCGATCGGGTTCCAAAAATGTTAAAGCGGATGCCCTGTCCAGAAGTTTTGATCCAGTGTCTCCCCCTGAGCCGCCGTCCTCCATTCTTCCCCCAGGGGTGGTAGTGGCGGGGGTCTCAACTGAGTTGGAACAAGAATTCCTAAGGGCTCAGGCCCTAGCTCCGACAACCAGGCCAAGCGATAAACTGTTTGTTCCAGATTCATTGCGGCCTAGACTTCTGCAGGAGTTTCATGATTCTAGGCTGAGTGCTCATCCAGGTATCACGGCCACTAGAGAGGCAGTAGCCAGGGGTTTTTGGTGGCCTTCATTAAGGTCCGATGTCAAGGAATTTGTTTCTGCTTGTGGCATGTGTGCCCGTTCCAAAAGCTCGCATAACTGACCGGCTGGGGAACTCATACCTTTACCGGTTCCTGATAGGCCATGGACTCATCTTTCCATGGATTTTATTACCGGCCTCCCACCTTCCAGGGGCAATACCGTGATCTGGGTGGTGGTAGATAGGTTTTCCAAACAGGCCCATTTCATTCCCTTGGCAGCATTACCTTCAGCAGAAACATTGTCAAGGTTGTTTGTGCAGCATGTGGTCCGATTGCATGGGGTACCCCTGAATGTGGTGTCTGACAGAGGTGTGCAGTTTGTGGCCAAACTTTGGAGGGCGTTCTGTATGAAATTGGGCATCTCACTCTCCTTCTCGTCGGCATATCACCCGGAGAGCAATGGTCAGACAGACCGCACCAATCAATCCCTGGAACAAATTCTCAGGTGTCTGACCTCCGCCAGACAGGAGGATTGGTGTGATGCGTTACCGTTGGCTGAATTCGCTTTTAACAACCGGGTGAGTCAGTCCACCAACATGTCCCCATTCCTGATTAACTATGGCTTTAATCCGTATTTTGGGGAGGTTTCTCGGGTGGATTCCGGTTGTCCAGGAGCAGAGGGGTCCGTTCAACGGTTAAAAAACCTCTGGGCTGAAGTCCAGCGTAATATCTCTCGGGCCCAGGGGAGATACAAATATTTTGCGGACAAAAAGAGAGCCTCGGGAGACATGTTTCAGGTGGGAGAGAAGGTTTGGCTCTCCATGCGTAACATCAACTTAAAGGTACCATCAGTTAAGTTGGGACCAAAGTTCATTGGTCCGTACGAGATTATGGAGATAGTCAACCTTGTGGCATATAGGTTGCGTCTCCCCGCCTCCTTAAAAATATATAATGTGTTCCATAAGTCTCTGTTGAAACCAGCAGGATCTGTCAAAGAGAACTCTGAGACTGTTGTTCCTCCAGTGCTGGTGGAGGGTCAATTGGAGTATGAGGTCGGACATATTGTGGACTCTCGGCAGGTGCGCCGCTCTTTGCAGTACCTGGTCCACTGGAAGGGATATGGACCAGAGGAGCGATCATGGGTCCCTGCTCGCTCGGTAAATGCAGATCGCCTGGTTCAGGCGTTCCATGCCAAGTACCCGGGGAAGCCTGGAGGTCCAGAGGCCCCCCATTGAGAGGGGGGTACTGTCATGATCCCAGTGCAGGTTTTTGAGCTGCACACCGGGGGTTAATGTCTGGAGCTCTGTGCAGGTTTTGACCTGCACACTTGGGGTTAATGATTGTGGCCTCTTTCTGGTTCTGGGAGAGCTTCATAAACCCCTGGGTAGCTTCAATCCCTGCCAGTTATACTTTTGCCTTTGGCCTAGTGTGCTGACCCCCGTGTGCCTGTTTGTTGCTATTGCTTGTTTATATGGATCTGACCCGATTCTGTTTCCCGTTGTGAGTTTGCCTGTTGATTTTGTACTGCGTTATTATCTGTGTATGACTCATTGCCTGTGACCTGACTACTCTCTGCTCGCCCCCTTTGGTACCTTGCAGCTATCTCTGTGTGTGACTCATTGGCTACTTCCTGACTATTCTCCCTGTCTATGCCCCTGGGTAACTTTGTCTCGCAGTTACTCTGCTAGGAATTGTCTTGCAGCTCCTAGCTCTGTGGAGTTTAGGCCACGCCCCTAGCAGTCACATGCTTCAGGTCCTGCGGCGTTGAAGTACGCATCTATTCGGTTGCTGCCCGCTCCACAGGTAGCTTTGAGCACGCTTTCGCTTTCTCAGGACACGCGCACTGGCTCAGTGAGCAAGTTCAGTGCGGTGTCTCTGACACCCTGATCATGCATTTCTGCAGGAATGAGGTTGTGGCACTGATCATACAGCTCTGCAGGGATGAGGTAGTGGCAGTAATCACAGCTCTGCAGGGACGAGGTGGTGGCATTGATCATACTTCTTTGTGGCGACAAGGTGGTGGTACAGATCATACAGCTCTGCAGGGATGTGTTGGCAGTACTGGTCATACAGCTCTGCAGGGAAGAGTTGGTGGCACTGATCATACGGTTCTGATGATATTGGAGACTGCGGACAGACAGTCACTGGCGTTCTGTATTACAGAGGGGTAAGGTCGGGGGAAGACGTATACAGTTGTGTGTCATCAGCATAAAGATGGTACCGAAAGCCAAATTTGCTGATGGTCTGTCCAATTGGGGCTGTATAGAGAGAGAAGAGAAGGGGGCCAAGGACTGAGCCCTGAGGTACCCAGACAGCAAGAGGAAGAGGAGATGAAGTGGAGCCAGAGAACAAAACACTGAAGAACTCTGCAGGGACGAGGTGGTGGCACCGATCATACAGGTCAGCAGGGACGAGGTGGTGGCACTCATTATAGAGCTCTGCAGGGATGAGGTGTTGGCACTGATCATACAGCTTTGCGGGGACAATGTGGTTGCACTGATTATATATCTCTTTAGGGATAAGTTGGAGGCACAGATCATGCGGTTCTGCAGGGATGAGGTTGTGGCACTGATCATACAGCTCTGCAGGGAGGAGGTGGTGGCACTGATCATACAGTTCTGCAGTGATGAGGTGGTGGCACTGATCATACAGCTCAGCAGGGAGGAGGTAGTGGCACAGATCATACAGCCCTGCAGGGACGAGGTGGTGGCACTGATCATACAGCTCTGCGGCGACAAGGTGGTGGTACTGATCATACAGCTCTTCAAGGACCTGGTGGTGGCACTGAACTTACAGCTCTGGAGGGACGAGGTGTTGGCACTGATCATACAGCTCTTTAGGGATAAGTTGGAGGCACTGATCATGCATTTCTGCAGGGATGAGGTTGTGGAACTGATCATACAGCTCTGCAGGGATGAGGTAGTGGCAGTAATCACACAGCTCTGCAGGGAATAGATGGTGGCACTGATCATACAGTTCTGATGATATTGGAGACTGCGGACAGACTGTCACTGGCGTTCTGTATTACAGAGGGGTAAGGTCGGGGGTAGACGTATATAGTTGTGTGTCATCAGCATAAAGATGGTACCGAAAGCCAAATTTGCTGATGGTCTGTCCAATTGGGGCTGTATAGAGAGAGAAGAGAAGGGGGCCAAGGACTGAGCCCTGAGGTACCCAGAAAGCAAGAGGAAGAGGAGATGAAGTGGAGCCAGAAAACAAAACACTGAAAAACTCTGCAGGGACGAGGTGGTGGCACCGATCATACAGGTCAGCAGGGATGAGGTGGTGGCACTAATCATACAGCTCTGCGGGGAGGAGGAAGTGGCACTGATCATACAGGCCAAAAATGGGGGACGGGGTATGGAGTATGGCATGCGGATGGAGAGCACATTGATGCTGGAACCAGCGCGTCGCCTATCACGCTCCCCCATCAGTACATAGGTTTTCATCTGTGCTTTTTTTTAGTAATTAAAGAAAAGCAGGAGGATTTGTGGTTTATTGGCTTCATTTATTTTTTTCTGCGGATAATTACACTACGCTAATGTGGGGTTAACCCTCTTTGTAGTTCTAGGACTTTTCACCAATGATGACAATTAGCTCGATCTGCACGTGCCGCAATCTCCTCAGTCACTTACAGTATTATCGGGACTCCCAGCTGTTTCTGCACTGATTACAGGGGGCTATAAGCAGCAGATGTTCTCGAGGAGCCCGATGTGAGATGAAGGTGGCGCATCTGTGAACACTCTGGTAAATAAGAGGGGATCAGCAGGAACAAGGCAAGTAAGAGGTTAAACAGAGGAGGAAAGGCGTCTATGTACATCACTGAAGGCTGAGGGCAGCGCTTAACCGAGGATTCCCGCTCATTGTCTGATCGCAGGATCCATTTGGGGATTTGAATTTCCCGCTCTTCTTCCGCCGAGGATTATTTGCGGACATCACAATCCGGTCACACAGAGAACCGTGCAGAGTCCGGCCCTCCAGAGCCGCCATCATGGGATCGCACCCCGAATGTACAGCGCCGTCATCCGAGCCCGGTGGACCATAGAGAGGACTGGAGATGAGGCGGCTCCGGAGCCGGTGTATTTCTGAGTGCGGAGAGCGCCATCCCTCCAGAGGAGAAAAAGTCTCGCATACAAGATAACTACAATTACTACTACTATAATAACTACAATTATAATAATATATATATAACTATATAACTACAATTACTACTACTATAATTGTCATCTAAAGCTGACAATGAATTGAGGCTTGCAAGAGATGTCAAAAGCAATAATAAAGGATTTTGGGGATATGTCAAAAGAAAAAGAAAAGTCAAAGATGCTATAGGATTTTTACAGGATGAAAATGATGAAATGGTAAGACAGGATGTTGAGAAGGCCGAACTTTTAAATTCCTATTTTGCATCTGTTTTCTCTCAGAAAGGAAATGTAACATCAACTGTTCTTCACTGTCCTATTAAGGGAATAGAAGAATCCAGGATATCTATAAACAGAAAGATAGTGAGGAAACACTTAGCTAACCTAAATGAATTCAAGTCTCCAGGTCCCGATGAATTACACCCCAGGAGATAGCAGAAGAAATTTTTTTAACCCCTCTCCATAATCTTTGAAAATTCTTGGAGAACAGGAGAAGTCCCAGAAGACTGGAGAAGAGCAAATGTTGTTCCTATCTTCAAAAAGGGGAAGAAGGTGGACCAAGGGAACTATAGGCCGGGAGTCTGACTTCTATATCAGGAAAGATCTTTGAACAAATTATTAAACAACATGTATGTCAGTACCTGGATAAGAATGAAGTGATTAAACAGAGTCAGCATGGGTTTGTAACTAATAAGTCATGTCAGACTAACTTAATTTCCTTCTATGACGGAATCACTGATTGGGTGGATCAAGGAAATGCTGTAGATATAGTGTATCTTGACTTCAGCAAAGCATTTGACATAAAGTATCTCATACAATCCTTATTGAAAAAATGACTAAGTATGGAATGGACAAGGCAACTGTTAGGTGGATTCATAACTGGCTTAGTGATCGGACCCAGCGTGGTCGTAAATGGCTGCACAGCCAGTTGGAAGAATGTCTCAAGTGGGGTACCACAGGGCTCTGTCCTGGGCCCTGTATTGCTCAACATATTTATCAACGATTTAGATGAAGGAATTGAGGGCAAACTGATTAAATTTGCTGATGACACAAAGCTAGGAGGGATAGCTAATACTAGAGAAGAGAGAGAGGATTCAAAAAGGTATAAATAAACTGGAACAGTGGGCAACAACTAACAGAATGTTTTTTAACAGGGAAAAATGCAAAGTACTACATCTGGACAATTAAAATGAAAAAAGCATATACAGAATGGGAGGAATAGGGCGAAGTGACAGCACATGTGAAAAAGACTTGGGTATACTAATAGATCACAGACTGAATATGAGTCAACAGTGTGATGCAGCAGCAAAAAAGGCAAATGCAATTCTAGGATGTATTAACAGAAGCATACAGTCTAGATCATGTGAAGTCATTATTTCCCTCTACTCCTCCTTGGTCAGACCTCATCTGGAATATTGTGTCCAGTTTTGGGCACCACATTTTAAAAAAGATATCAACAAACTGGAGCAAGTTCAGAATAGAGCGACCGGAATGGTGACCGGTCTGCAAACCATGTCTTATGAGGAAAGGTTGCAGGATTTGGGAATGTTTAGTTTGCAAAAGAGAAGACCGAGAGGAGACTTAATAGCTGAATACAAATATCTAAAGGGCTGTCACATTGTAGAAGGATCATCTTTATTCTCATTTTCACAAGGAAAGACTAGAAGCAATGGGATGAAACTGAATGGGAGGAGACACAGATTAGATATTAGAAAAAACTTTTTGACAGTTAGAGTGATCAATGTGTGGAACAGGCTGCCACGAGAAGTGGCGAGTTCTCCTTCAATGGAAGCCTTCAAACAGAGGCTGGACAGACATCTGACTGGGATGATTTAGCGAATCCTGCTTTGAGCAGGGGGTTGGACCAGATGGCCCAGGAGGTCCCTTCCAACTCTACGATTCTATGATTCTATGATACATAAAATATCCATAAATGTGATTGGTGAGATAATGAGCAGCGGCCACCGTTCTGGGGATTGAGGGGTTAATACAATCTCACTTTACCACACGATCTGCAGGTATAATGGCCGCTTACTCCTGACAGTGATTGGGAAATGATGTCTCTTCCACAAGCAGAGAACAGTCACTGAAGGGTTAATGATCGAGGGCCGAGAGCACGACTGAGCGGGAGATTCAAATCATCAAACGGTTATAAAGCTCCGCCCACAGGAACCGACCAATCGATAGACGTGCTTCCTCCTCCGTTTAACTCCTTATTGCCCTTGTACCTGCTGCTCCTCATTTACACGTGTTCTCCCGGCAGCGCTCAGCACATCGGGCTCCTCCTGGTAGAACATGTGCGGATTGTATCATCCGATCTGTGCTAGATGCGGCCTCCTGTGATCAGTGCGGACCCCACACGGAGACGCCCAGATATAACGTTACCGGGTCTCCGTGTGGCGTCCGCTCCGATCACTGCTGGAAGTGGAGTTGAGACTGATCAGCCCTGGAGCTGCAGGCAATGTATACACACCCCGTACGGTGCTGCACATCCTCCATACCACCTACTGGGTGGTATACAGTACTACAAAGTCTACGTGTGCTGTATACTCCCCATCTAGTGCTGCAGACACAAATCCGGCTGCATCTGTTCTATATAAGCCTGAATCATGGAATGTTCCAGCTCAGTGCAAGATTCATTAAATCATCCCAGACGGATGTCTGTCCAGCCTCTGTTTGAAGACTTCCATTGAAGGAGAACTCAACACCTCCAGTGGCAGCCTGTTCCACTTATTGATCATCCTCACCTCACTGTCAAAAAGTTATCTTTAAAATTTAATCCATGTCTCCTCCCATTCAGAATCATCTACAGAATACCCCCATATAGTGCTGTAAACCCCAAATAGCTATTGTATGTATAGGCTCACATAGTGCTGGATACCCTCCATATAGTGACATGAGCATAAGGTAGTGCTGATACCTACATATTGCTGAATACTCTGCACAAAGTGCTGTGGGCCCTCCATATTGTTCTATATAACATCATATGTGGCTGTATACCCCCATATAGTGCTGTAAGCTGCCAAATACTGTTGTATACGGACACATTGTGCAGTATACCCTTCAAGTAGTATTATATACCTCCATATAGTGCTGATAATCCAACATATAGTATTTTATAGTTGAATATCCTGTATCCATACAGTGCTGTATACTCCCCACTAGAGATGAGCGACTTTGCCTTTTTTCGGGTCGAGTCGGGTTTCATGAAACCCGACTCTTGCAAAAGTCGGGTCGAACGAAATCGGCCGATTATTGTGAAAAAAAATCGAAGGCCGACTGAAACCCGAAACCCAATGCAAGTCAATGGGGAAGAAAAGTCGGCAGTGAGTGGAGGACAGGAAACACACCTACAGTGCCCTTTTGAATGCCAAAAACATCAATTCTGATTACTGAAGCATTTCAACCTTAATTTACTTCATAATATTAGTTACGCACTAAAAAATGGGGGTTATTTGGCTAAATTTGTGGGGGGGTAGGGCTGGCTCCAGGTTTTCATGTGCCCTGGGCCAAAGAGCGCCCCTTTAACACATACCGCAACTCATGGTGCTCCGATACTGCAGAGAAATAGCGGCATAGTACAATGAAAAATACTTCACTTTTTACATCTCATGACTGATATCCACTTTAAATTCTCCAATAGCTCCAAAAACGGACAGTATATTACTCCATACAGTATTATGGGCACCGCTTAGTGCGCTATACAGAGTAATAAGGCCCATATATTTCTCCATACAGAATCATTGGTCCCATATAATGTTTGAAACAGTATATGATGAGCTCCACATAATGCTACAGTATATGTTGGTCCCCATGGATGAAGCTCCCATGTCTTATGGGCCCAAATAATGCTCCATATATAATGGGCCCCATTTCTAATGCTCTAGTGTATAATGGGCCCTGTAAATGCTGCTCCAGTGTCTGATGTCCACCTATGGAATGCTCCAGTGTATGGTGGGCCCCATCTATCATTCTCCAGAGTATAGTGCTCCCCAAAAATTGCTGTCCCAACATTGAAATCAATTAAATAAGTCTCCTCGCTAGGGAATCCCTGTACTAGTCTGGGCGTACAGACGTGATGTCATTGCGCTCTCTGATCAGAATATCACTGTCAGGAAATGCGGAAGACGTCATGGCGGTGGAGCAGGGAGAGGTGTTGTGAGCTCATCTGTTCATTCACCTTTTGTGTCCGAGGATCTCCCTCTTCTGGTGAAGGAAGGTAGTGAGGCTGATTTGGATGAAAGAAACCAAACACCTGATCAGGTGGATTGTGAAGTCTAGTGACTTCAGGGTCCTTTTTGCTTATCAGTTGTGTTGGTAATATTTTTAGCAGGGTTTTCTCGGATTGCAAACAGCAGCTTTTCTGTCCTGTCCTTTTTAGTTAGCTTGGGCCCCATCGTTTGCTCAACCTTTCTATCTGTGTTAGTGTTTTCATCTTGCTTCACCGTCATTATATGTTGGGGGCTGCCTATTGCTTTTGGGGTCTGCTCTGGGGCAGTCAGTTTTTCCCTTTTCTCTCTTTAGGTTTATTTAGATCTCCGGCTGTGACGAGGTGTCTAGGATCACCGTAGGAACACTCCACGGCTACTGCTAGTTGTGTGATAGGATTAGGGGTCTGCAATCCGCTAGTTTCCAACCTCTCTGATTTTCTGGGCTGAGCTTGTCTTTTGTTTTTTCCTCCTCAGTGACTCAATCATAACAGAGAGGTAAGTATTTCAATTTAGCAAGTGCTGTGATCCTGAGCAAGCGGGGGGGCACTCATTGGCGACGGCAATGGCACAGGGCCCCTCATAGTACGGCAGTGTGTCTGACGGTGGGTGGGCCGAACCTGCACTTTCATCTGAACCTTCCTCTTTGT
Organism: Dendrobates tinctorius; assembly: GCF_039654945.1. Taxonomy (NCBI): domain Eukaryota; kingdom Metazoa; phylum Chordata; class Amphibia; order Anura; family Dendrobatidae; genus Dendrobates; species Dendrobates tinctorius. The sequence continues at coordinate 7,276,304 of NW_027361869.1, read as the reverse complement.
CACCGTGTAAGGTGGTACAGTATATGGGAAGGGTAACCTGAGTTTCATCAGGGTCAGATTCTGGCTGTGTAGAGTGCAAGGGGAATGTAGTGGTCTGGGTCAATTTACCAACAGAATCATCTAGCAGTGGCTGGGCATCAGTGCACTTGTGGCGCCCCCAGGAGTACGGTCTCCATAGTGGCAAAACCTTCCTCCTAGGGAGTGTGATGTCATGCTTGGGAGCAATGAAGGATCTCTCTAGCAGTTAAACCAACACACAACACATTTCCCACTCCAGTCCAGCAGGGAGACCTCTGAACCTGACTGCTGAGGAGCTGCTGTCTGTGGTCGGGAGGAGGTAAGTTAGGGCAGTCTGTGAAGGGAAGGGGAAGTGTGTGGACGTGAGAAGGGGAGCTGGAGGATGAGCAGAGTTAAGGCTCACTCCTAGCTGGAGCGCATGGTCCGGATTCCGGTCTCCGAGTTTGTAGGGACACTGACGTTCCAGCAGCAGAAACCGGACGAAGTAGCAGCTGTAAATGCTCTGTACCCAATTAAGGCTTGGAGGCCCCAGCAGTGACGTGTGGGAGCCAGAAGGAAAAGGCTACGGCTGCCTGCCATACGAGAAAGTTCCAAGAGAGAGTCAACAGGGGGAACTTCATTGAACTCAGCACTGCGAGTACCTCAGATAAGCGCTAGAACGGAGGCCACACTACCCATCTGCAGAGAGAATTCCAAATTGGCTTCCAGGCTGACCAACTCCTTCTCCATCTGTACTCTGGGTCCTGGACGGCATTTACCAAGTCCAGGTAAAGGAACTGCATGACTGTGTCTGTCCTCTTTATCCTGCGCCTGGCGCACGGTGCAGCTACATCCTGCACTGGACACCATCTCCCAACTCTTTCATCTGCCCTGCGACTACGGCCCTACCTGTGCAGGGCTTCTACATCTTAGCTGCACCACAACATCTGTCCCAGAGAAGCGACACTGCAGCGCTGGTCAATCTAATCAGAAACCACAGGTGGCGTCACGTATCATTCATCTATACACGTAATTCACCCCTTTGCATGGACGCCCAGGGCCACGAAACGTGTCACCACCACGTGACACATCCCTGTGAGACATCGGCCTGGTACCGGTTAACCCCACTGCCCTGGCAGGCCACCCACACTCCATGTCAGATTCATCTTGGACTGAGGAATTCACGATTTGACTTGATAACCCAGGCATGGTATGATAGAAAGTGCTACATGGACTAATGTGAAGTTTGGCCTGCTGCATCATTCACTTTGGGTGGGGGTACAGGAGACAAGGAAAGGGGTTCTTCCTGACCAGGAGCCAGCACTTGACGACTCAGTGCTTGCATTTTTTAAAACTTCAGAAGAGGAGGGCATATTTGCTGGAGTCTGTTTCGGCAATGTAAGCCCAAACCAGTTCCTCATGCTCTGGCTTTAAAAGCGGTTAACCTACTCCCAGAAAAGGTAGCCTTCCAGGCATTCCGGAGCCAGACCATGATGCAGGCTCAACACCTCCTGCCTTAGCTGCTATTGTGCTTTTGACACTACCAGCAGATGCACCACCATCATCAGCACCAGCTGGCCCCCCCACGCCCTCGTCCGTGGCCTCTTCCACCAAAGTTCCAAATTTAGCACAAAATAGACTCAAAATAACATCACATATATGGTACTGTATCAGAAGTGTACAGCTCTATTCAGTCAAAGGATAATTGTCAATCTCCACATATATTCCATCAGTCACACAGAGACACTCCCAGGCTCAGTATGGATTAGACAAGAATATAAAAAGTAGACAAAATGTACAGTATCATCAGATAGCAGGTATATATAGCATACTTTAAACATTAACAATGTACGTCTATATAGCAGGAGTAGTGTTGAGCCACCCCGCTAGCGTTTTGGCTCGTCGCACAGGAGGCAAGTTCGTCGAATGTTCGTCGAACCACATTGAAAACAATGGCAGGCAAACACAAACACATACAAACACATAGAAAACAATTACAAAACACCGTAAATGGTGTCCCAAAGCCGACAAAATGCTCAGAAGACAAAAATAACATATGGAAAAGGGCAACTACATTTAGAAAAGAGGTGGAGGAGTAAAAGGAGGAGGTGAAGGAGACACAGATATAGGCTTGTCATGCCCTTATGAAGTCTAGAAAGGCTCGACTAAAAATTTAAAAATCAAACCAAAAAAAAATGTAATCGAACACGATCATATACCGTCGGACTTCCCACCAATAAATTATACCAACTGGTGATCGGGCGGCGTTATTCCCACGAACCTCCAAACAGCGTCCATGAAGGCAAAGTGTTCGGGGGGGCAGTATGATTGCAAAGCTGAACCTTAAAGGAATGTCCAAAACGGCACCACCAGGAGTGGAGCCTGCGGCTTCATTGGACTCCACCCAGGAAACCACAACCATGCCACCTCAAGATAAGAAGCACATATTGAAAGTTTTGTCGATTGTGTGTGTGTGGTGTGGTATGTCCGTTTGTAGTTGTGCTAGCGATTTCTCAGCTTTATTCCATTAACGAACAAGACTCCGGCATGCCCCCGTGGTACGCATCAAGCTTACTAGAGGGATACGCGAGGCTCTGGCACGCGAGATCAAGCAATATCAGGTCTATCATGGCCTTACATGTCCGGGGCTGCATGCGCGCTACACTGAAAGGACCAGCTTTTGTCGCTTACAGGTGCTGATAACCCGCTGAACACCGTTAGTGATGGGGATCTGGGATTCCAATTATTCCCCGCGAACGATGATTTCCCAGTAACTGCAGGTCAACCGCAATTATGGAATTAGGCCTAACCGGCATTCCTGACAAAATGAAAAAATTACGTGTCCAAACCACAGGTGCTGTAGCTTGCTTAACAGCTCGGCAGCCGTTCTCAGGCCCAGTATGGATTCGACAAGATTCTAGAAAGTTGATAAAGGGTACAGTTTCACCGGATAACATGTATATATGTAACATAGTTTACACATTAAAAACCTATGTCTATAGATCAGGAGGCAGGCTCAGACGGTCTCAGGCCCAGTATGGATTAGACATGATTGGACAAAGGTGAGAAAGGGTACCGTATCACTGGATAACAGGTATGTATAGTATAGTTTAAACATTTAAAATCTCTGTGTTCTCAGTATGGATTAGACAACAATCTAAAAAGTCAAAAAAAGGAAATGTATTTGAAGCGTAGACCAGTATTCAGTTTTGGTGGTATTTTTTAATCTTCATTTATATTTCTGTCTCAGTAAGGGTGGTTTCACATTAGCGCTTTTTAAGCGCACGCACGGCCGGGGGTAGCTCCGCCCCCGAGCCGGCTCTCTGCCCGGCGTGCCCGCCCCTTGCTTGTAGCGCCGCCTCCTAGCGCACAGCGGCGCCTGCGATCGGCGCACCCTATCTTTAGCATAGGGTGCGCAGATCGTGCGCAGGCCGTGCGCTAGTTGCGCTTTGACCTGCGCTGCGCACTTTTGACGGTGCGCCGTGCGCGCCAAAATCCGAAAAGTTTGATTTTGGCGCGCACGGCGCACCGTCAAAAGTGCGCAGCGCAGGTCAAAGCGCAACTAGCGCACGGCCTGCGCACGATCTGCGCACCCTATGCTAAAGATAGGGTGCGCCGATCGCAGGCGCCGCTGTGCGCTAGGAGGCGGCGCTACAAGCAAAGGGCGGGCACGCCGGGCAGAGAGCCGGCTCGGGGGCGGAGCTACCCCCGGCCGTGCGTGCGCTTAAAAAGCGCTAATGTGAAACCACCCTCAGACAGTCCAGCCTCTCCGCAATAGGAAATGAGATGCATACAATTCCTGACATAAAGTCTAGTGATTGCAGAAATCTAGGAATTACTATTCACGGGAAAAACTTCCGTCACATTTCTCAGAGGCGATGCTGACCCTCAATTAATTAGTGTGTGGACACAGCAAAAACCTTTGTTTATGAAGAAAGTCTTGCTGTATCGCAGTACCGTTGATCCCATCGCCGTTACTCATATCCATCCAATTTTGATCACAGGGAGAGATGTAAACATGGTGCTCACTGCCTATCATGATCTGTCACGTAATTTTGGAGTGCAAAACACAGATGCCACAGGCCGAAGGCGATTCTATGGGGTTGGCATTAGAGGGCACATTTAAAAATGTGCGCCGGAATGTCACTGAATGAAGGATTTGACAGCCCAGACTACATAGCGGAGGAGCAGGGAGAGGTAAACATTGCAAATGCTGGGGCCCTGCCCAAGCAAGGGGGGGACACTCGAGGTTGTCGGTACTGGCACTGCGCCCCTCATAGTACGGCGGTGTGTCTGACGGCGGGTGTGCACCCCCACCGTCAGAGACACATGATTGCACTATGAGGGACCCTGTGCCAGTGCCCGTGCCCAAGAGTCAGCCCACACACCTGTCCAGGGCAACGGCACTCGCACGGTTGCGTGCGCTAGGTGGTGACTCCGGCCATGGGGGGAGGAGGCAGCCCAGTTAGGCAGGTTTACAAAATGGCATATGTTGATGTTGGACATTCACCTGCTGCTAAAGGCAAAATTGGTCAAGTCCCATGAAGAGGAGTACCAAAGAAAGCCATTTTTCTGGCAACCTATGTGTCATCAGGGTAAGGTGTGACGAAATCCTTGAAAACCTATGCATGGTTCATTTTAATGAAGGTTAGATCATCCACATTTTGGGTCGACAGACGGGTCCTTTTTTCTGTCAGGATTGATCCAGCTGCACTGAAGACTCTTTCCGATAGCACACTTGCAGCTGGGCAAGCGAACTCCTGTAAGGCATATTGGGCCAATTCAGGCCAGGCGTCCAGTTTAGCGGCCCAATAGTCAAATGGGAATGACCTGTGAGGGAGAACATCGATATGGGACGAGAAGTAGTTTGTAACCATAGTTGACAAGTGCTGTCTCCTGTCACTTTCAATCGATGCAGTATTACCAGTCGTGTGAGCGGGACTTGAAAAATCAGTCCACAACATGGTCATGAAACCCCTGTCTCCAACACCACTTCTGATGTGTGCACCACGAACACCTCTTCCAAGTTGCCCCCGGCCCCTACGGCTCGTGTGAGAACCATCACCGCTGCTGTGTGCTGGGAATGCCTCAACCAACCGGTTTACCAGAGTTGCTTGTTTGTTAGCCAATATTAGGTCAAGGTTCTCCTGTGGCATGATGTTTTGGAATTTGTCTTTATAGTGTGGATCCAGGATGCTGGCCAACCAGTATTCGTCATCGTTCATCATTTTGGCAATGCGGGGGTCCCTTTTTAGGATCTGCAAGGCATAATCTGACATGTTGGCCAATGTTCCTGGTGTCAATGATGCACTGCGAGTGCTGGGTGGAGGAGCACTTTCTGGCAAATCCACACCCTCCAGTCAAGCACAAAGCCTGTACCAGACCTTGCCACGCCAACATTTTCTCTTGCCTCACGAGAAGCATCCTCCTCCCCTAAATAATCATCCCCATCATCATCCTCCTCCTCCTCTTCCTCCACCTGGTCCAGGAGAGGTCCCTGAGCAGACAATGGCTGACTGTCATCAAGGCTTCCCTCCTCCTCTTCTTCATCATCCTCGGCTGCAGACGCCTGCTCCTTAATGTGCGTCAAGGTTTGCATTAGCAGACTCATGCTTATGATGGCGTCATCAGCGCTTACCAGCCGTGTGCATTCCTCAAAACACTGAAGGACTTTACAGAGGTCTTTCAGCTTCGACCACTGCACACCTGACAACTCCATGTCTGCCCTCAAAGTGCCTGCCCGTGTATCCTCCCACAAATGCATTACAGCCTGCCTCTGTTCGCACAGCCGCTCCACCATGTGCAGGGTGGAGTTCCACCTTGTTGCAACATCGATAATTAGGCGGTGCATGGGAAGGTGGAGCAATCGCTCCAGCTTCTACATACGATTGGAGTGTACGGGTGACCGGCGGATGTGCGAGCACAGTCTTCGAACCTTACGGAGCAGGCCTGTTAACTCTGGATAACTATTGAGGAAGCACTGCACCACAAGGTTCAAGGTGTGAGCCAAGCAAGGTATGTGTCTGAGTTTTGAAAGGGCTATTGCTGCCACAAAATTCCGGCCGTTATCACTATCTACCTTGCCTGCCTCAAGATGTAGACTGCCCAGCCATGACTCAGTTTGTCGCTGAAAGTAGTCGGCCAGTACCTCCGCGGTGTGTCTGTCGCCCAAACTCATCATCTTCAACACAGCCTGCTGACGCTTTCCACTAGCTGATCGATAGGGACACACCTCGTGTGCAACACTGGCAGCTGCGGATGGAGTGCTCGTGCGACTGCGCTTTGTGGACGAGCTTTCGCTTCTGGAGGAGGAGGAGGAGGGTCGAATGCCTACAGCCAACTGCTTCCTATACCGTGGGCTAGGCAGCACTGTCCCACCACAGCTTTCCCCTGTGGACCCTGCATCCACCACATTAACCCAGTGCGCATTGATGGACACGTAACAGCCCTGGCCATGCCTACTGGACCATGCATCAGTTGTGAGGCGCACCTTTCCACTCACTGATTGCTTGAGTGCATGGACAATGCGGTCTTTCACACGAAGGTGGAGAGCTGGGATGGGTTTGCGCGAAAAGAAGTGGCGACTGGGTAGGTCATAGCGTGGTACAGCGTAGGACATGAGTTCGCGGAAAGCTGCGCTTTCAACCAAGCAATAGGGCATCATCTCTAATGAGATTAGTTTGGCACTGTGGGTGTTCAAACCCAGTGTACGCGGATGAGAGGATGAGTACTTTCTTGTCCTACTCATAGTCTCTGGTAGGGTGAGCTGGACTTGAGAGCTGCATATGGTGGAATTAGCGGTGGACATGGCGGACTGAGAGAGGGTTGATGATGGTGATGGAGTTGGTGTTCTTTCTGATGGCCTAGATTCAGTCTTTCGTTGCAATAACAGTGTGATTCCCTGACTGATTTGCCCTTGCGACGACAACTCAACATTTGCTGCTTGGGGTGTGCTAACCGGTGGGCTTACTGGGAAACAATGTACAGTAGTGTTGCTGACTACTTTCTTTGGGAGCAGTTGCACATGTGGTACATGAGTTTTGGTAGTCCGTCTGTGACGGGAGTATTCTCCAGAGCAAGGAGGGACAACAGGCCTGGGAACGATCCAACAGATTTATTGACCAGAAAACAGGAACAACACGAAGGTAATTTGCAGAGTCCCAAAATAAGTCCACAGGAAACTGATTCGGGGGCACCTCCCGACAATCCTTGTGCCAGATCACAAAACCATAGTCCTTTAAGAGTCCCAGAAATCCACCACGATCACACAGAGGCTGAGGCTTCCTCAGACAGCCTCATCCTTCTCTTTTAGCATCCAACTCACATCTGCTGGGTCACACATAAGTCCATTGTCTTGGGCTCCTGGGATCAGCCCAAGTGTAGGGGAGTAGAAGTTCCCACCTCCTAGTCAATGGTTTGGTCCATCACAGGGCTCCGAGGTGTCTACAAGGATGTGTATTGTGAGTCCTCCCCCTGCTGAGGAGAACAATGGTGATTCCCCTAGCTGTGTTGACCCAAGCCTGAATTCAATTATGGTCTAGATACACAAGTCTTGTGGAAAGGAGACAGGTTACTTACATAATTACATTATAGTCCCAGAGACACAGGCAATGGGGAAAGGAAACATATTGTTACAGGTATACACAAGACATTGCAAAGTATTGGGGAAAAATACATATCATGACAATCCCTTCCCCTCCTAATTTGTGTACGTACTAGGGACCTCTACAGGTCACTGGTTAAGTACACACAGGCATGGCGTAACTTACATGTGGCTTCATGCAGCCACGAATTGGCATCGTAGCTTTCCCACATCATTGCCCAGGAGAACAACTGCAGGCAGACCACCCATCACCCCAACCAAACATCGCCTGACCCCAAAACCAAAGTTCAGATCCACAGTGGCTGTGGGAATAGTCCTCCATTGTCCACCAGCCAGTTCAATGACAATCCCAGGTCCTCTATGGATTGCCTCAGGCCGAACCACTCGGGGATCAGCCAGCGTGAGGAAAGCCCCTGAGTCACAAAATCCAACAAGTCTTTGTCCATCCAGCACGACCTCCTGCAAGTGCTTACCTCGATGAGCTGAAGTCGTCATAGCTGCGGGTCGCACACCATAAACTCCTAGTGGTGCAACATGGGTGGGTGAGGCACTAGGCCAGTCCTCACATAGTGGTGACACGTCTTCCTCCATGGCACTTGGCTGTACATAATTAATAATATGATTGGGTACAGGATCAATCCTCATTTGAACAGCTGGGCAGGAGGCTTGCAGATGCCCCGGCTGCCCACATCGATAGCATCTGTGCTGTGTCTCACTCCATCCAATGCGTCCTCTTGGGCGAGGAGTAAGGGAACCTGCCGGTCGGCTCCCACCTGAAGGTGCTGTAGGGGTTTGAGGACGATTCCTCCATGAGCTGGCTGGACTTGAGGCCTGCAGATGCCCCGGATGCCCACAACCATAACACCTGCGCTCTGCTACTTCCTCTCCTCGTCGTATTCCAGAAAACGCAGTGGAAGCAACAGGAGGCACATTAACACAGGTATCAACACGAGGTGGTGGCTCAGAGGAACGGGGAACAATGGGGACAGAAGAACTGGGGGCCACCGGTGTTGTGGAGCTGGTAGGCCTCTCCATCCTCCAACAGAACTCTCCACCGAGGCTTGATGGTGAGAGCCTCATCAGCGAGAGAAGCAGCTTCTTCCACTGTAGCAGGTTTCCTCTCACGCACCCATTCCCTGATCTCAGCGGGGCACTGGGCAAAAAATTGTTCTTTTAGGATAACCTGGAGACAGGTGTTCCAGGTTAAGGCCTCCTCTGCCTCCAGCCAGCGATTACATATTTGTTTGAGTCTGTGGGCATACATCTTGAAATACACTTCCTCATTAGAGGCTAAAGTACGAAACTGGGTCCTGTAAGTGTCTGGGGTCACAGCATAATGTTCTAGAACAGTCCGTTTAATCTCTGCATACTCACAGTTCCACCGAGGGTCCATAGCTCTATAGGCTGCGGCAGCTCCACCCTCTAAGAGCCCCACAAGATGTCGGACGCGCTCCCTTTCCGGGACTTCCATTAATCGACACTGATGCTCAAAGTCCAGGAAGAAGCCCTCAATGTCACCGGAAGCCTCATTAAACGGCTTGAAGTCTTTGCGGGACACTCTGGGGAGTTCCCTCATGGGGGATGCTGTGGGTACAGTCTGTCTGGAGCTTCTTGCTGCCTCCAAAGCGATCTCCCTCTCCAGCATTGCCCTCTCCTCCATCCTGCGCTGCCTCTCCTTGGCTGTGCGCATGACCTCCCTCTTATCTTCTATGGTAGCCTCTTCTCCCAGCAAGGCCATCTCCTCCTCGTACCACACAACCCACTGACTTTTTTGGGTATTTACCTCCGACTGCCGCCTTTCCTCTATTTGCTGTGAGGATCCTTCCTCAGCATCTTCTTGCAGGCGAACTGCTTCCAAAGCTTCAATCAGCTGCTCCTTGGAGAGTCCCTTGCAGCTGACTCCCAGTTCACGGGCCTTTGTTTGTAGGATCTTTGCAGTCCAGTTCTTGTACTCTGAGGCTCTGGTTCCAGAAGTTGATGGGCCGTTGTCCTCCATTTCTTCTGCTCTGATCCCACCGCTGCCAACCAGTTTGTGACGGGAGTATTCTCCAGAGCAAGGAGGGACAACAGGCCTGGGAACGATCCAACAGATTTATTGACCAGAAAACAGGAACAACACGAAGGTAATTTGCAGAGTCCCAAAATAAGTCCACAGGAAACTGATTCGGGGGCACCTCCCGACAATCCTTGTGCCAGATCACAAAACCATAGTCCTTTAAAAGTCCCAGAAATCCACCACGATCACACAGAGGCTGAGGCTTCCTCAGACAGCCTCATCCTTCTCTTTTAGCATCCAACTCACATCTGCTGGGTCACACATAAGTCCATTGTCTTGGGCTCCTGGGATCAGCCCAAGTGTAGGGGAGTAGAAGTTCCAACCTCCTAGTCAATGGTTTGGTCCATTGCAGGGCTCCGAGGTGTCTACAAGGATGTGTATTGTGAGTCCTCCCCCTGCTGAGGAGAACAATGGTGATTCCCCTAGCTGTGTTGACCCAAGCCTGAATTCAATTATGGTCTAGATACACAAGTCTTGTGGAAAGGAGACAGGTTACTTACATAATTACATTATAGTCCCAGAGACACAGGCAATGGGGAAAGGAAACATATTGTTACAGGTATACACAAGACATTGCAAAGTATTGGGGAAAAATACATATCATGACAGTCCACGCTTGCAAGTGCATGGTGGTTAAATGTCTTAGCATGCAACTGGTATTCAAATTTCTCAGATTTTTCCCTCGGCTAAAGGTCTTTGTGCACTTCTTACAGATAACCTTTGCCTGATCATTTGGATTTTGTTCAAAAAAGTGTCACACTGCACTCTTGCTACTAGGGAAGACTGTTATGATGAGTCACCGAAGGAGGAAAAAACAAAATACTAGCTAAGTCCAGAAAACCCAGAGAGGTTGGCAGCTATCGGATTGCAGACCCCTGAACCTATCCACAACAACTAGCAGTAGCCTTGGGGGGTTCCTACGGTGCCCTAGACCCCTCGATCACAGCCGGAGAACTACATAGCCTAAAGACAGAAAGGGGAAAAACTAAACTGCCCCAGAGCAGACCCCAAAGCAATAGGCAGCCCCCAACATATAATGACGGTGAAGCAAGATGAAAACACTAACACAGATAGAAAGATAGGTTGAGCAAATGATGGGGCCCAAGCTAACTAAAATAGGACAGGATAGGAAAGCTGCTGTCTGCCATCCGCAAAAACCCTATCCAAAATGTGCCAACCGACTGATAGGAAAAACAGGCCCTGAAGACGCTAGGCTTCAAAAGACTAAATCAGCATTCAGGTATATTCTGAAGACAGAGCAAAAGATCAACAGATCAGAGACAAAAATGGAATTCAGCTCACCCCCGGCCGGGGATGGCAGAACTCCCAAAAAACAAGGCAAAACAAAAACAAAACTGAAGTGTACAAAGCAGAGCAGAAAAACTTAGCTTTGAGACGCAGGAATCAGGCTGGTCTCCAAGAATCCAGCAGGATCACCAGCAAGGCAGAAGGGCGTCGACTGCCTTATATCCAGTCCTCAATTCCAGCCACCCAGTCATCATCTAGCTGCCCAGGTGTTTGGTAATCAGCCTCACTACCTTCCTTCATCAGAGGAGGGAGTTCATCAGACCTCAACAGTGAAGGGAAAAATGAACTCACAACAGAAGACATTTTGAGGCCTTGCACACTGTGCTATTTTGACCGTCTGGCCAAGCTGTCCTGCAAATCTTTTGGTTATTGTAAACTGTTTTTGGACTGCTCCGGGCCTGCCAGATAACAGCTGTTGCGATGTTGATGCCTGCTGCAGATGCTCCTCCTCCTCTTCTGAGCTATTGGTAGCTGCACCCTCTTCCCCCAATGGATGCCAATCTGGGTCAACAACTGGGTCATCCATCACCTCCTCTTCAATATCATGTACACTTTCCTCTGTGTCACCGTGTATGGTGGTATAGGAAGGGGCACCTGAGTTTCATCAGGGTCAGATTCTGGCTCAGTACACCGCGAGGACAATGTAGTGCTCTGAGTGAAAGTACCAGAAGAATCATCTATCAGTGGCTGTGCATCAGTGCACTCCATGTCAGATTCATTTTGGCCTGGGTAATTCACGATTTGACTTGATAACCCAGGCATGGTATGTGAAAACAGCTCCATGGAGTGATCTGTAGTGTGGCCTGCCTCATCCTTCGATTATGGTTGGGGTGAAGGACACAAGGAAAGTTGTGGTTCATGACCATGAGCCTCCAATGATGACTCAGTGCTTTTGTTTTTTAAAATTTCAGAAGAGGGGGCAATAGAGCTGGAGGCTGAGTCAGCAATGTAAGCCAAAACTTGTTCTTGAAGCTCCGGCTTTAAAAGCGGTTTTCCTACTCCCAGAAAAGGGAGCCTTCGAGGCCTTGTGGAGGCAGACGATGACGCAGGCTCAACACCTCCTGCATTAGGTGCTATTTTGCTTTTGCCACTACCAGCAGATCCACCACCAACACCATCATTACCAGCTGCCAACCCCCCCCCACTTCCACGGACTCTTCCACACTTCCTCATTTTTGGGGAAAATGTCCCCAAAAAACCAACAACTCTATGGTCCTGTAAAACAAGGTACAAGGTGTATATAGTAGTGGGGAGAATTGGAATCTCTGTAGACTTCAGGACACAGTTGGATACTGTCAGGCCCTGTTTATATTACACCGCAATGTGACAGTCAGATTCTGGATGGTCTTAGAAAGGTGTACAGAGGACAGGTGAGAATTGGAATCTCTCTATACTTCAGGACACAGTTGGATACTGTCAGGCACTGTTTATACTACACCGCAATGTGACAGATTCTGGATGGTCATAGAAAGGTGTATAGAGAACTGTTGAGAATTGGAATCTCTCTAGACTTCAGGACACAGTTGGATACTGTCAGGCCCTGTTTATACTACACCGCAATGTGACAGTCAGATTCTGGATGGTCTTAGAAAGGTATATAGAGGACTGTTGAGAATTGGAATCTCTCAAGACTTCAGGACACAGTTGGATACTGTCAGGCCCTGTTTATACTACACCACAATGTGACAGTCAGATTCTGGATGGTCTTAGAAAGGTGTATAGAGGACTGTTGAGAATTGGGATCTCTCTAGACTTCAGGACACAGTTGGATACTGTTAGGCCCTGTTTATATTACACCGCAATGTGACAGTCAGATTCTGGATGGTCTTAGAAAGCTGTATAGAGGACTGGTGAGGATTGGAATCTCTGTAGACTTCAGAACACAGTTGGATTCTGTCAGGCCCTGTGTATATTACACCGCAATGTGACAAGCAGAAATTGCCTAGTGTATGACAAACTACAAGGTGTATATAGAATTGGGCAGAATTGGAATCTCCCTAGAGTGTAGGTCTGTAAGAATGGACAAACTCCTCGGCTTTTCCTTACAGAGTCACACACGTATATAGCTTCAATTTGACCGTGATAACAGCCGTTACACGGTACTGAGAGAGGATAGTACACGTACACCGCTGTACGGTGTATGTAAAACTGTCAAGCTCCGTGTTTTTGCATATGGACTGACGCACGCTGTCTCTCTCTAGTTTTGAATGTAATCAAACAGCAAATATACTAAACTGTTTGAAAAACGGACAAAACTATAAGGTGTAGGTCTGTAAGAACAGACAAACTCCTCGGCTTTTCCTTACAGAGTCACACACGTAGATAGCTTCAATTTGGCCGTGATAACAGCCGTTACACGGTACTGTGTGAGGAGCGTACACCGCTGTACGGTGTGTGAAAAAATGAATGCTCACTACCTCACCAGGACAAAACAATACCATTTGGATTGCTTTTAAAAAAGCAGTTTGAACACCAGTGTGCACACAGCAATGCAGCTAGCCTTAAAAGGCAGGCTAATCACCACCAGCGCTGCTGCACAAAAGCAAAAATCTTCACCTTTCACTGCACAGTAATTACAGTGAAAAGCAGTAGCAGCAGAAGCTGTTTTTTTTTCTTTTTGCCTCCCTAACGCTCTCCCTACAGAATCAGCAGCTGCAGCAGCTCTCCCTATTCTAAGATCAGCATGAGTAACATGGCGGTCGGCGTCCTCGCCCTTTTTTACCCCTTGTGACACCCCACAAAGCAAGCCCTTTTCCAAGATGGTGGTGACCGCTGCCTATGTCATCACGTTTCCCACAGTGTCCGTTCTTCCTGATTGGCTGCAAAAGGGCGCTAAGGCATCTTTTGAAACTCGATTTTGGCGCTAAAGTCGCCGACCTCGTGGCCGACCTCACTCTAAGGTCGGGTTTCGTTTCATGAAACCCGACTTTGGCGAAAGTCGGCGACTTTTGAATTTGTTTGACCCGTTTCACTCAACTATAGTTTTAAGTTCTAGCAAGATTCTGAGTGTAGTGAGGCTGAGGATGGTCCTACCTGAGAGTGCTTGGTGTCCTCTGGATGTCAGACCTGGTGCTGCCTGGTGATTGCTGTCTGTGCTCCAGGAGATTCTTGTTTTGTCCTTTAGAACATATTTTTACTCCTTTTTCATAAAAATCTTTAGTCCGGCTCCGTCCTGCTCACTTCTGTATTCCACGGGGATGAATTTTTCCAGGTTGTGTCCTAAAGTTTCCTCATTACAAGGTATAAAGAGATGAAAATTCAGGAGCTCATGTTCAGTGCGGCTTACTCCTGGTCTGGTGGGCGGGTGCCTATATACTGTTCACTGCTCTATATACTGTACACACTGCTCTATATACTGTACACACTGCTCTACATACTGTACACTGCTCTATATACTGTACACACTGCTCTATATACTGTACATGCTGCTCTATATACTGTACTCTGTTCTATATACTGTACACACTGCTCTATATACTGTACACTCTGCTCTATATACTGTACACTGCTCTATATACTATACACACTGTTCTATATACTGTACACACTGCTCTATATACTGTACTCTGTTCTATATACTGTACACTGCTCTATATACTGCACACTCTACTCTATATACTGTACACACTGCTCTATATACTGTACACTGCTCTATACACTGCACACTGCTCTATACACTGTATACACTGCTCTATATACTGCACACACTGCTCTATATACTGTACATGCTGCTCTATATACTGCATACACTGCTCTATATACTGTACATGCTGCTCTATATACTGCATACACTGCTCTATATACCGTACACTGCTCTATATACTATACACACTGTTCTATATACTGTACACACTGCTCTATATACTGTACTCTGTTCTATATACTGTACACTGCTCTATATACTGTACACACTGCTCTATATACTGTACATGCTGCTCTATATACTGTACTCTGTTCTATATACTGTACACTGCTCTATATACTGTACACTCTGCTATATATACTGTACACTGCTCTATATACTATACACACTGTTCTATATACTGTACATACTGCTCTATATACTGTACTCTGTTCTATATACTGTAGACTGCTCTATATCCTGTACACACTGCTCTATATACTGTACACTGCTCTATATACCGTAAACTGCTCTATATACCGTACACTGCTCTATATACTGTACACTGCTCTATATACTGTACACACTGCTCTATATACTGTACACTCTGCTCTATATACTGTAAACGCTGCTCTATATACTGTACACTGCTCTATATACTGTACTCTGTTCTATATACTGTACACTGCTCTATATACCGTACACTGCTCTATATACTGGACACACTGCTCTATATCCTGTACACACTGCTCTATATACTGTACACACTGCTCTATAAACTGTACATGCTGCTCTATATACTGTACACTGCTCTATATACCGTACACTGCTCTATATACCGTACACTGCTCTATATACTGTACACACTGCTCTATATACTGGACACTGCTCTATATACTGTACACACTGCTCTATATACTGTACACACTGCTCTATAAACTGTAAACACTGCTCTATATACTATACACACTGCTCTATATACTGTACACTGGTCTATATACTGAACACACTGCCCTATATACTGTACACAGTGCTCTATATACTGTAAACACTGCTCTATATACTGTACACTTCTCTATATACTGTACACACTGCTCTATATACTGTACACTGCTCTATATACTGCACACTCTGCTCTATATACTGTACACACTGCTCTATATACTGTACACTGCTCTATACACTGCACACTGCTCTATACACTGTATACACTGCTCTATATACAGTACACACTGCTCTATATACTGCACACACTGCTCTATATACTGCACACACTGCTCTATATACTGTACATGCTGCTCTATATAATGTACACTGCTCTATATACTGCACACACTGCTCTATATACTGCACACTCTGCTCTATATACTGTACACACTGCTCTATATACTGTACACACTGCTCTCGATACTGTACACTGGTCTATATACTGAACACACTGCTCTATATACTGTACACAGTGCTCTATATACTGTAAACACTGCTCTATATACTGTACACTGCTCTATATACTGTACACACTGCTCTATATACTGCACACTCTGCTCTATATACTGTACACACTGCTCTATATACTGTACACACTGCTCTATATACTGTACACTGCTCTATATACTGTACACACTGCTCTATATACTGCACACTCTGCTCTATATACTGTACACACTGCTCTATATACTGTACACACTGCTCTATATACTGCACACTCTGCTCTATATACTGTACACACTGCTCTATATACTGTACACACTGCTCTATATACTGTACACTGCTCTATATACTGTACACACTGCTCTATACACTGCACAAACTGCTCTATATACTGTACACACTGCTCTATATACCGTACACTGCTCTATATACTATACACTCTGCTCTATATACTGTACACACTGATCTATATACTGTACACTGCTCTATATACTGTACACACTGCTCTATATACTGTACACACTGCTCTATATACCGTACACTGCTCTATATACTATACACTCTGCTCTATATACTGCACACTCTGCTCTATATACTGTACACACTGATCTATATACTGTACACTGCTCTATATACTGCACACACTGCTCTATATACTGTACACACTGCTCTATATACCGTACTCTGCTCTATATACTGCACACTCTGCTCTATATACTGTACACACTGCTCTATATACTGTACACACTGCTCTATATACTGTACACACTGCTCTATATACTGCACACTGCTCTATATACTGCACACTCTGCTCTATATACTGTACACACTGCTCTATATACTGTACACACTGCTCTATATACTGTACACACTGCTCTATATACTGCACGCTCTGCTCTATATACTGTACACACTGTTCGATATACTGTACAATGTTCTATATACTATACACACTGCTCTATATACCGTACACACTGCTCTATATACTGTACACACTGCTCTATATACTGTACACACTGCTCTATATACCGTACACACTGCTCTATATACTGCACACTCTTCTCTATATACTGTACACACTGCTCTATATACTGTACACACTGCTCTATATACTGCACACTCTGCTCTATATACTGTACACACTTCTCTATATACTGTACACTGCTCTATATACTGTACACACTGCTCTATATACTGCACACTCTGCTCTATATACTGTACATACTGTACACACTGCTCTATAAACTGTACACACTGCTCTATATGTGTCATGATTTGTAGTTTTGCCCTGTCCTGTATTTTGTATAATATGTCATTTAACTTTCCTCTGGTTGTATTTGCTGTGAATTAACCATGTCTCCTTCCCCCAATACTTTGCAATGTCTTGTGATGTATCTGGACCATAATCTAATTTAGGCTTGTGTCAACAGCTAGTGGAACTTTGGCTATTGTTTTCCTAAGCAGAAGATAACCTACAATACACATCCTGTAGACCAAGTGGAGCCCTTACATTTCTAGACTCTTCAGATGGACCAAACCATTGAATAGTAGGTGTGACCCCCTATCCCCCTTCAGATGGACTGATCCCAGGAGCCCTGACAAAACATTCTTGCTTTAAGATCAGATGTGAGTTGGATGCTAAAAGAGAAGGACGAGGCTGTCTGAGGAAGCTTCGGCCTCTGTGCGATCGTGGTGGATTTCTGGGACTCTTAAAGGACTATGGTTTTGTGATCTGGCACAAGGATTGTCGGGAGGTGCCCCCGAATCAGTTTCCTGTGGACTTATTTTGGGACTCTGCAAATTACCTTTGTGTTGTTCCTGTTTTTTGGTCAATAAATCTGTTGGATTATTCCCAGGCCTGCTGTCCCTCCTTGCTCTGGAGAATACTCCCGTCACAAACTGGTTGGCAGCGCTGGGATCAGAGCAGAAGGAATGGAGGACAACGGCCCATCAACATCTGGAACCAGCACCGCAGAGTACAAGAACTGGACTGTGGTGAACCTACAAACAAAGGCCCGTGAACTGGAAGTCAGCTACAAGGGACTCTCCAAGGAGCAGCTGATTGAGGCTTTGGAAGCAGTTCACCTGCAAGATGATGCTGAGGAAGGATCCTCACAGCACAGAGAGGAAAGGCGGCAGTCGGAGGTAAATACCCAAAAAAGTCAGTGGGTTGTGTGGTACGAGGAGGAGATGGCCTTGCTGGGAGAAGAGGCTACCATAGAAGATAAGAGGGAGGTCATGCGCACAGCCAAGGAGAGGCAGCGCAGGATGGAGGAGAGGGCAATGCTGGAGAGGGAGATCACTTTGGAGGCAGCGAGAAGCTCCAGACAGACTGTACCCACAGCATCCCCCATGAGGGAACTCCCCAGAGTGTCCCACAAAGACTTCAAGCCGTTTAATGAGGCTTCCGGTGACATTGAGGGCTTCTTCCAGGACTTTGAGCATCAGTGTCGATTAATGGAAGTCCCGGAAAGGGAGCGCGTCCGACATCTTGTGGGGCTCTTAGAGGGTGGAGCTGCCGCAGCCTATAGAGCTATGGACCCTCGGTTGAACTGTGAGTATGCGGAGATTAAACAGACTATTCTAGAACATTATGCTGTGACCCCAGACACTTACAGGACTCAGTTCCGTACTTTAGCCTGTGATGAGGAAGTGTCCTTCAAGATGTATGCTCACAAACTCAAACATATATGTCATCGCTGGCTGGAGGCAGAGGAGGCCATAACCTGGGAAACGTTCCTGCAGGTCATCCTAAAAGAGCAGTTTTATTTTAAGTGCCCCGCTGAGATACGGGAATGGGTGCGTGAAAGGAGACCAGCAACAGTGGAGGAAGCTGCAGCTCTAGCTGATGAGGCTCTCACCATCAAGCCTCAGTGGAAAAAAATACTACTCAGGGAGTAGTTAATCCTGAATGCTATCTATGTGTTTTCAACTCTGCAAACTTATATCTGGTAACCAGCTTTTCCAATCTCTGCTCTGAATCCACTCCTGTGTCTCCATTCAATGTCAGCAAGCAGTTAATCCTGAATGCTATCTATGTGTTTTCAACTCTGCAAACTTATATCTGGTAACCAGCTTTTCCAATCTCTGCTCTGAATCCACTCCTGTGTCTCCATTCAATGTCAGCAAGCAGTTAATCCTGAATGCTATCTATGTGTTTTCAACTCTGCAAACTTATATCTGGTATATAGTTTTTTAGTTTTTTTCAACTTACTCTGCTAGTGCCCTTATGTTGTGAGGTCAAGAAACTTTTCAAAGTGCTTTATGATCCATGTAGTGCTGGACATGTGTTTATTTGACCACAACATTTTATTGGGTCCTGGTGTCTCAATTTAGTGTGATTGATTAACGAGAAGAGAGAGCCAAAAAAAAAAAAAAAACTTAGCCTTAACCTCCTATATATTCAGACCTAGCTAGGGGGAGCATTTATGCAGGGGTGGCATTTATGCACATGTAATCGAAGTACATGTATCAAAGTACTTCTGGCAGTTATAACATGGCAGTTAGACAGGTAAGACATTTATATACATCTACTCCCTGTACATTTGGAGTACAACAAATATATACCATATGCATTTGTGTAATTTATATCCTGGCCGCTGCATTCACACACATCCACCGCCCTGGCATTAACTCTCCACACTCCATCCATATTGGCCCCTCGCTTCTTTCCTCTCCTATGTATAGCACTCACGCTCTTTTCACATTGTTAAATTGCACAGATCCAGGCAGTCCCACCATTCAACACCAGAGACGCTCTCACAAATCACTTAACCATCTGCTCACTCTTTCTATCCTCCTTCTCCTAGTCGCAGGAGACATTGCTCCCAACCCTGGTCCCCCATGTTATAGAAAGTCAAACCCCTCCACTGCTACACTCAGAAACCCCTCTAATCTTACTAATATTCCCTGCATGCCATCTGTCTCTCTTAATTGTGCACTTTGGAATTCTCGCTCAGTGTGTAACAAACTCTCCTTCATCCATGACTTCTTCCTTTCTAATTCTCTTAACCTCCTGGCTCTTACTGAAACCTGGATCCAGCAGTCAGATACTACCGCTGCTGCTGCTCTTTCATATGGGGGGCTACACTTCTCTCATACCCCAAGATCAGACAATAGAGCTGGTGGAGGCGTTGGTCTGCTCCTATCACCAAAATGTACCTTTCAGGTTATCCCTCAAGTACCCTCACTTGTCTTCCCTTCTTTTGAGGTCCATGCCGTCAGACTCTACACCCCCTTCTCCATGCAAGTGGCGGTGGTGTATCGTCCTCCCGGCCCCTCCCATCAGTTCCTGGATCATTTTGCCACTTGGCTTCCACATTTTCTCTCCTGTGACATCCCTACCCTCATCATGGGAGATTTCAACATCCCCATTGCTCTTCCCCTCTCACCATCTGCTACTCACCTTTTATCTCTAACCTCCTCATTTGGCCTTTCGCAGCTTACTAATTCTCCAACGCATGAAGACGGAAACTCCCTCGACTTGGTCTTCTCTCGGCTTTGTGCAGTGGATGATTTTGCAAACTCCCCTCTCCCGCTCTCTGACCACAATCTTCTTTCATTCTCTATAAAGAACTGCCAGGCTGCTCAGGTCACCCCCACTGTCCAGACTTATAGAAACATACAGGCCATTAACACCCAGAAACTTCTGAAGAACTTGCAGTCTTCATTGGCCCCTATCTCCTCCCTCTCATGTCCTGATTCTGCATTGAAGCATTACAATGAAACACTTCAAACTGCCCTGGATGAATTTGCACCCCCTATAAATAGAACACCACAACACAGACGGCGACAACCCTGGCACACGGTGCAAACACGTCTCCTGCAGCGGTGCTCCAGGTGCGCCGAACGTCTGTGGAGAAAATCCAATCTACACGAAGATTTCATCCATTTTAAGTTTATGCTTAGAACATACAACACTGCCCTTCACCTCTCCAAACAAACCTATTTCAACACCCTCATCACCTCACTGTCCAATAACCCGAAACGTCTCTTTGACACTTTTCATTCTTTACTCAATCCAAGAGTACAGGCCCCAACCACGGAGCACCGAGCTGACGATCTGGCCAATTACTTCAAAGAAAAAATTGACCAGATCCGACAGGAAATTATCTCCAAATCCCCTCATACCATGCACTGTCCTCCCTCCCCCACTGCATCTAACTCACTCTCTGATTTTGAACCAGTCACAGAAGAAGAAGTAAGCAGGCTCCTTGCATCTTCTCGCCCAACTACTTGTACCAGTGACCCATTTCGTCACATCTCCTCCAGTCCCTTTCCCCTGCTGTCACCCCTCACCTAACTAAAATATTTAACCTCTCTCTCTCTTCTGGTATTTTTCCCTCCTCATTTAAGCATGCCATCATACATCCACTACTTAAAAAAACCATCCCTCGACCAAAACTGTGCCGCTAACTATAGACCTGTCTCTAATCTTCCCTTCATCTCTAAACTCCTGGAACGCCTGGTCCACTCCCGTCTTATCCGCTATCTCTCAGAAAACTCTCTTCTCGACCCTCTCCAAACCGGTTTCCGCTCTTTACACTCCACTGAAACTGCCCTCGCTAAAGTCTCTAATGATCTGCTAACAGCTAAATCAAATGGTCATTACTCCATGCTAATTCTCTTGGATCTCTCTGCAGCATTCGACACTGTGGATCATCAGCTCCTCCTCACTATGCTCCATTCCATTGGCCTCAAGGACACCGTTCTCTCCTGGTTCTCCTCCTATCTCTCCGACCGCTCCTTTACTCTTTCTTTTGCCAGTTCCTCCTCCTCTCACCTTCCCCTTACTGTTGGGGTTCCTCAAGGATCGGTTCTAGGCCCCCTCCTCTTCTCCTTGTACACTGCCCCTATTGGTCAAACAATCAGTAGATTTGGTTTCCAGTACCATCTCTATGCTGATGACACCCAATTATACGCTTCTTCTCCTGACATCACGCCAGTCTTTCTAGAAAACACTGGCGATTGTCTAAACGCTGTGTCTAATATCATGTCCTCACTATATCTGAAACTGAACCTGTCAAAGACTGAACTCCTGGTGTTTCCTCCCGCTACTAATGCACCTATACCCGACATTGCTATTTCTGTGTGTGGTTCCACTATTACTCCCCAGCAACATGCCCGCTGTCTTGGGGTCATACTTGATTCCGAGCTTTCCTTTGCCCCCCACATTCGATCACTGGCTCGCTCTTGTCATCTGCACCTCAAAAACATTTCTAGAATTCGACCTTTTCTTACTTTTGACTCTGCAAAAACTCTTACTGTTTCTCTTATTCATTCTCGTCTCGACTATTGTAACTCTCTTCTAATCGGTCTCCCTCTTACCAAACTCTCCCCTCTCCAATCTGTCTTGAATGCTGCAGCCAGGATCATATTCCTCACCAATCGTTACACCGATGCCTCTACCTTGTGCCAGTCATTACACTGGCTACCCATCCACTCCAGAATTCAGTATAAACTTATTACCCTCACCCACAAAGCCCTCCATGGCTCAGCACCACCCTACATCTCCTCCCTTGTTTCAGTATACCACCCTACCCGCGCCCTCCGTTCTGCTGATGACCTGAGGTTAGTATCCTCAATAGTCAGAACCTCCCACTCCCGTCTCCAAGACTTTACACGTGCAGCGCCAATTCTTTGGAATGCACTTCCCAGGTCAATACGATTAGTCCCCAATCCCCACAATTTTAAGCGTGTCCTGAAAACGCATTTATTCAGACTGGCCTATCGCCTCAACACATTAACCTAACCTATCCCTGTGTGGCAGAGCCAAAAGTTTTACCATAACCAGGTTCCCAGCATCATGTTCCCACATGCTTTATGCATCCATTAGCCCTCTGTGTCTGTACTGTTACACACTTAACATTATGGCTGGTCCATACAATCAGAGCAACTGTTACCACCCACCTTTCGTGTCTACCTCTTTCCTCATAGACTGTAAGCTTGCGAGCAGGGCCCTCACTCCTCTTGTTATTTGTTATAATCTACTGTATGTGATTTTTGTTATGCTGTAATGTCTATTGTCTGTACAAATCCCCTCTGAAATGTAAAGTGCTGCGGAATATGTCGGCGCTATAAAAATAAAATTTATTATTATTATTATATTATTAGAACAACACTACCAGCCCCCCAATGCTGGCGGCCCCTGGTCCTTCTGCCTCCAATATTCACCATCCCACTAGACCATCAACTCATGGTGACCTTCGTGTGACTGTGCCTCGCATTACTCCTGCTCCACCTTTGGGACTACGACGTGGAGGAAGAATCCCAGAGCGCAGATGCTATGGATGTGGGCAGCCCGGGCATATGCAATTCCAATGTCCAGGTGTACGGAGGCAGAAAACCTACAGACCGCCTTTGCCTGTTCATTATCTACAGACTCCCTCACCTGGAGAAGAGATGGATTCAGTGCCTGATGACTTGCCAAGTGACTCTGATATCCTGGCTTCCCTACCAGGAGTCTATGGGGTGCGAGCCCCAGCCACCTGTTCTTCTGATCTTCAGCACAAACATCTACAGGAGGTCGTGCTGGATGGTCAAAAAGTTGTTGGCTTCCGTGACACTGGGGCTTTTCTCACCATATCCGATCCCCGAGTAATTCAACCAGAAGCAATTCAAAAGGGACCAGGAATTGCCATTGAATTGGCTGGAGGTACCCAGAGATATATTCCAAGAGCGAGTGTGACCCTGGATTATGGCTTTGGGGCCAAACAATGCATGGTCGGTGTGATGAGCGGCCTCCCTGCAGACGTTCTTCTAGGAAATGATGTGGGGAATCTTCATTGCCACTTTGTCGGTGCGGTAACCCGAAGTCAAGCCAAGAGAGCAGCAAATGTGGACGTGTACAACCCATCCATGGAAATGAGGCCACCAGAACCGCCGTCACAGCCGGTGAGTGATTCTTCTTGTGGGGATAATATGAATGTTACCTGGGATAATGTTCAGTTTAGACAAGACGTGGAGACTGACCCCACCCTAGCTAGTTTTAGAGCTCGAGCTGAAATAGGGCAGCTAGGGGAGAATGGAGAAAGAATTATCAGAGAAAATGGACTTCTGTATCGGGTTACCAATGCCGACTCCCTAGATAAGCCCTGGACTTATAGCAAACAGCTGATTGTTCCTCAGAAATACAGAATTCCCCTATTACACCTTGCTCATGATATTCCTACTGCTGGCCATCAAGGCAAAACCCGCACCGAGAGGCGATTGACTCAATCTTTCTATTGGCCTGGGATTTCCCAAGCAGTGGCGCATTTCTGCCGAACTTGCAACATATGTCAGCGTAGAGGGCAACCCGGAGATCACCCAAAGGCACCCCTGCAACCGCTCCCTATAATAGAAGAACCCTTTCAAAGAGTAGCTGTTGATATCATTGGACCTCTGGCTAAACCAAGTAAATCTGGAAAGCAGTACATTCTCACTGTTGTGGACTATGCCACCCGATATCCAGAAGCGGTGGCCTTGTCAAGTATTTCTGCAGCCAAGGTGGCCGAGGCCCTGGTTACCATTTTCACCAGAGTAGGATTTCCCAGTGAGATCTTGTCGGACCAAGGCTCCCAGTTCATGTCAGAGCTGGTCCAGTGTCTGTGGCGCACCTGTGGAGTACGAGCGATCCGCACGACCCCGTATCATCCCCAAACAAATGGACTTTGTGAACGATTTAATGGCACTCTGAAGAATATGCTGAGGGCCTTCACTGACAGAGATTCAAACTGGGAGAAGTACCTACCCCATCTCTTGTTTGCCTATCGGGAAGTTCCCCAGGAGTCCACTGGGTTCTCCCCCTTTGAACTACTCTATGGAAGAAAGGTCAGAGGACCCTTAACCCTGCTCAAGGAATACTGGGAGGGGCAAGTTGAAGATACAGGGGCCCCTGTTGTTCCTTATGTCCTAAAGCTGCGAGAAACCCTGGCCCAACTTGCTAGTTTTGCCCAGAGTCATGTGCGGATGGCTCAAACCAGACAGAAGACATGGTATGACCGTAAAGCACGCTACCGGGAGTTTGTAGAAGGACAACAGGTCTTAATGATTGTTCCTCATCGGCAGAATAAACTGCAGACAACATGGGAGGGTCCCTTCCGGGTTCTCAGAAAACTGAATGACACCAATTACCTTCTTGCTTTAGATGATCAGGGGCTAAGACAAAAGACTGTCCATGTGAATATGATTAAGGAGTACCATGACCGGACCCTTCCAATGATAGCAAGCTGTTGGCTAGCTTCAGAGGACGGTCAAGAGGATGAGGACTCCCTACCTGATCTCGTGGAAGCAGCGAGAGCCCCATCCACTGTGGAACAGGTTCCTCTGGGAGATCACCTGGATTCCTTACAGAAAAAACAGATGCTGGGAGTGCTTCAACAGAGACGTGCTGCTTTCTCATCCCAACCAGGTCGAACCACCGTCACCCAACATCATGTGGACACTCAGGGCATCCGTCCCATACAACAGGCTCCTTACCGGGTACCTGAATCAGTTCGAAACACCATGCAGCACGAACTGGAGAAGATGCTACAGCTTGGGGTAATCCAGGCCTCCCATAGCCCTTGGGCCTCTCCTGTGGTGTTAGTACCCAAGAAGGATGGGAGTACTCGATTTTGTGTGGACTATCGACGACTAAACGACCATACCGTCAGTGATCCTTACCCAATGCCTCGTATTGACGAACTTCTAGACCGACTGGCTGGATCCCGATATGTCACTATCTTTGATCTCAGTAAGGGATACTGGCAAATCCCCCTGACGGAGGAGGGGAGAGAACGGTCCGCTTTTATAACCCCCTTTGGTCTGTATGAATTCCTAAATATGCCCTTTGGAATGAAGAATGCCCCGGCCACCTTCCAGAGAATGGTGGACCAGATCCTCCGGGGATGTGGTGACTTTGCTTGTGCCTACTTGGATGATATCGCCATCTTCAGCCAGACGTGGGAGGAACATCTGAACCAAGTAGCCGTTATTCTTGACCTGCTTCTTGCAGCAGGCCTAACCATTCGACCAGATAAATGCCAATTGGGGATGGGTGAAGTCGAGTACCTAGGGCATAGAGTAGGCGGAGGGAAGCTCCGTCCCGAACCTGCCAAAATCCAGGCTATTAGAGACTGGCCTGTACCCCAAACTAAGAAACAAGTTATGGCTTTTTTGGGCACTGCCAGTTATTACCGAAAATTTGTTTCTCATTTCAGCACTGTGGCCAAGCCTCTTACCGACCTGACCAAGAAAACGATGCCCTGGTTGGTGATCTGGACTCCAGCCTGTGATGAGGCTTTTAACCAGCTGAACGACGCTCTGGTCTGTGACCCTGTTCTGGCTGCTCCAGACTACAAGAGGAGATTCATTGTGCAGACGGACGCTGTCATGATTTGTAGTCTTGCCCTGTCCTGTATTTTGTATAATATGTCATTTAACTTTCCTCTGGTTCATTTGCTGTAAATTAACCATGTCTCCTTCCCCCAATACTTTGCAATGTCTTGTGATGTACCTGGACCATAATCTAATTTAGGCTTGTGTCAACAGCTAGTGGAACTTTGGCTATTGTTTTCCTAAGCAGAAGATAACCTACAATACACATCCTGTAGACTAAGTGGAGCCCTTACATTTCTAGAATCTTCTGATGGACCAAACCATTGAATAGTAGGTGTGACCCCTACCCCCCTTCAGATGGACTGATCCCAGGAGCCCTGACAATACATTCTTGCTTTAAGATCAGATGTGAGTTGGATGCTAAAAGAGAAGGACGAGGCTGTCTGAGGAAGCTTCGGCCTCTGTGCGATCGTGGTGGATTTCTGGGACTCTTAAAGGACTATGGTTTTGTGATCTGGCACAAGGATTGTCGGGAGGTGCCCCCGAATCAGTTTCCTGTGGACTTATTTTGGGACTCTGCAAATTACCTTCGTGTTGTTCCTGTTTTTTGGTCAATAAATCTGTTGGATTATTCCCAGGCCTGTTGTCCCTCCTTGCTCTGGAGAATACTCCCGTCACAAACTGGTTGGCAGCGCTGGGATCAGAGCAGAAGGAATGGAGGACAACGGCCCATCAACATCTGGAACCAGCACCGCAGAGTACAAGAACTGGACTGCGGTGAACCTACAAACAAAGGCCCGTGAACTGGGAGTCAGCTACAAGGGACTCTCCAAGGAGCAGCTGATTGAGGCTTTGGAAGCAGTTCACCTGCAAGATGATGCTGAGGAAGGATCCTCACAGCAAAGAGAGGAAAGGCGGCAGTCGGAGGTAAATACCCAAAAAAGTCAGTGGGTTGTGTGGTACGAGGAGGAGATGGCCTTGCTGGGAGAAGAGGCTACCATAGAAGATAAGAGGGAGGTCATGCGCACAGCCAAGGAGAGGCAGCGCAGGATGGAGGAGAGGGCAATGCTGGAGAGGGAGATCACTTTGGAGGCAGCGAGAAGCTCCAGACAGACTGTACCCACAGCATCCCCCATGAGGGAACTCCCCAGAGTGTCCCGCAAAGACTTCAAGCCGTTTAATGAGGCTTCCGGTGACATTGAGGGCTTCTTCCTGGACTTTGAGCATCAGTGTCGATTAATGGAAGTCCCGGAAAGGGAGCGCGTCCGACATCTTGTGGGGCTCTTAGAGGGTGGAGCTGCCGCAGCCTATAGAGCTATGGACCCTCGGTTGAACTGTGAGTATGCGGAGATTAAACAGACTATTCTAGAACATTATGCTGTGACCCCAGACACTTACAGGACTCAGTTCCGTACTTTAGCCTGTGATGAGGAAGTGTCCTTCAAGATGTATGCTCACAAACTCAAACATATATGTCATCGCTGGCTGGAGGCAGAGGAGGCCATAACCTGGGAAACGTTCCTGCAGGTCATCCTAAAAGAGCAGTTTTATTTTAAGTGCCCCGCTGAGATCCGGGAATGGGTGCGTGAAAGGAGACCAGCAACAGTGGAGGAAGCTGCAGCTCTAGCTGATGAGGCTCTCACCATCAAGCCTCAGTGGAAAAAATTACTACTCAGGGAGAAAAACACTACCAGCCCCCCAACGCTGGCGGCCCCTGGTCCTTCTGCCTCCAATATTCACCATCCCACTAGACCATCAACTCATGGTGACCTTCGTGTGACTGTGCCTCGCATTACTCCTGCTCCACCTTTGGGACTACGACGTGGAGGAAGAATCCCAGAGCGCAGATGATATGGATGTGGGCAGCCCGGGCATATGCAATTCCAATGTCCAGGTGTATGGAGGCAGAACACCTACAGACCGCCTTTGCCTGTTCATTATCTACAGACCCCCTCACCTGGAGAAGAGATGGATTCAGTGCCTGATGACTTGCCAAGTGACTCTGATATCCTGGCTTTCCTACCAGGAGTCTATGGGGTGCGAGCCCCAGCCACCTGTTCTTCTGATCTTCAGCACAAACATCTACAGGAGGTCGTGCTGGATGGTCAAAAAGTTGTTGGCTTCCGTGACACTGGGGCTTTTCTCACCATAGCCGATCCCCGAGTAATTCAACCAGAAGCAATTCAAAAGGGACCAGGAATTGCCATTGAATTGGCTGGAGGTACCCAGAGATATATTCCAAGAGCGAGTGTGACCCTGGATTATGGCTTTGGGGCCAAACAATACATGGTCGGTGTGATGAGCGGCCTCCCTGCAGACGTTCTTCTAGGAAATGATGTGGGGAATCTTCATTGCCACTTTGTCGGTGCGGTAACACGAAGTCAAGCCAAGAGAGCAGCAAATGTGGACGTGTACAACCCTTCCATGGAAATGAGGCCACCAGAACCGCCGTCACAGCCGGTGAGTGATTCTTCTTGTGGGGATAATATGAATGTTACCTGGGATAAAGTTCAGTTTAGACAAGAAGTGGAGACTGACCCCACCCTAGCTAGTTTTAGAGCTCGAGCTGAAATAGGGCAGCTAGGGGAGAATGGAGAAAGAATTATCAGAGAAAATGGACTTCTGTATCGGGTTACCAATGCCGACTCCCTAGATAAGCCCTGGACTTATAGCAAACAGCTGATTGTTCCTCAGAAATACAGAATTCCCCTATTACACCTTGCTCATGATATTCCTACTGCTGGCCATCAAGGCAAAACCCGCACCGAGAGGCAATTGACTCAATCTTTCTATTGGCCTGGGATTTCCCAAGCAGTGGCGCATTTCTGCCGAACTTGCGACATATGTCAGCGTAGAGGGTGACCCGGAGATCACCCAAAGGCACCCCTGCAACCGCTCCCTATAATAGAAGAACCCTTTCAAAGAGTAGCTGTTGATATCATTGGACCTCTGGCTAAACCAAGTAAATCTGGAAAGCAGTACATTCTCACTGTTGTGGACTATGCCACCCGATATCCAGAAGCGGTGGCCTTGTCAAGTATTTCTGCAGCCAAGGTGGCCGAGGCCCTGGTTACCATTTTCACCAGAGTAGGATTTCCCAGTGAGATCTTGTCGGACCAAGGCTCCCAGTTCATGTCAGAGCTGGTCCAGTGTCTGTGGCGCACCTGTGGAGTACGAGCGATCCGCACGACCCCGTATCATCCCCAAACAAATGGACTTTGTGAACGATTTAATGGCACTCTGAAGAATATGCTGAGGGCCTTCACTGACAGAGATTCAAACTGGGAGAAGTACCTACCCCATCTCTTGTTTGCCTATCGGGAAGTTCCCCAGGAGTCCACTGGGTTCTCCCCCTTTGAACTACTCTATGGAAGAAAGGTCAGAGGACCCTTAACCCTGCTCAAGGAATACTGGGAGGGGCAAGTTGAAGATACAGGGGCCCCTGTTGTCCCTTATGTCCTAAAGCGGCGAGAAACCCTGGCCCAACTTGCTAGTTTTGCCCAGAGTCATGTGCGGATGGCTCAAACCAGACAGAAGACATGGTATGACCGTAAAGCACGCTACCGGGAGTTTGTAGAAGGACAACAGGTCTTAATGATTGTTCCCCATCGGCAGAATAAACTGCAGACAACATGGGAGGGTCCCTTCCGGGTTCTCAGAAAACTGAATGACACCAATTACCTTCTTGCTTTAGATGATCAGGGGCTAAGACAAAAGACTGTCCATGTGAATATGATTAAGGAGTACCATGACCGGACCCTTCCAATGATAGCAAGCTGTCGGCTAGCTTCAGAGGACGGTCAAGAGGATGAGGACTCCCTACCTGATCTCCTGGAAGCAGCGAGAGCCCATCCACTGTGGAACAGGTTCCTCTGGGAGATCACCTGGATTCCTTACAGAAAATCCAGATGCTGGGAGTGCTTCAACAGAGACGTGCTGCTTTCTCATCCCAACCAGGTCGAACCACCGTCACCCAACATCATGTGGACACTCAGGGCATCCGTCCCATACAACAGGCTCCTTACCGGGTACCTGAATCAGTTCGAAACACCATGCAGCACGAACTGGAGGAGATGCTACAGCTTGGGGTAATCCAGGCCTCCCATAGCCCTTGGGCCTCTCCTGTGGTGTTAGTACCCAAGAAGGATGGGAGTACTCGATTTTGTGTGGACTATCGACGACTAAACGACCATACCGTCAGTGATCCTTACCCAATGCCTCGTATTGACGAACTTCTAGACCGACTGGCTGGATCCCGATATGTCATTATCTTTGATCTCAGTAAGGGATACTGGCAAATCCCTCTGACGGAGGAGGGGAGAGAACGGTCCGCTTTTATAACCCCCTTTGGTCTGTATGAATTCCTAAATATGCCCTTTGGAATGAAGAATGCCCCGGTCACCTTCCAGAGAATGGTGGACCAGATCCTCCGGGGATGTGGTGACTTTGCTTGTGCCTACTTGGATGATATCGCCATCTTCAGCCAGACGTGGGAGGAACATCTGAACCAAGTAGCCGTTATTCTTGACCTGCTTCTTGCAGCAGGCCTAACCATTCGACCAGATAAATGCCAATTGGGGATGGGTGAAGTCCAGTACCTAGGGCATAGAGTAGGAGGAGGGAAGCTCCGTCCCGAACCTGCCAAAATCCAGGCTATTAGAGACTGGCCTGTACCCCAAACTAAGAAACAAGTTATGGCTTTTTTGGGCACTGCCAGTTATTACCGAAAATTTGTTTCTCATTTCAGCACTGTGGCCAAGCCTCTTACCGACCTGACCAAGAAAACGATGCCCTGGTTGGTGATCTGGACTCCAGCCTGTGATGAGGCTTTTAACCAGCTGAAGGACGCTCTGGTCTGTGACCCTGTTCTGGCTGCTCCAGACTACAAGAGGAGATTCATTGTGCAGACGGACGCCTCTGCTTATGGACTGGGAGCTGTCCTCAGCCAGGTGAATGCAGCTGGGGACGAGCACCCCATTGCCTACCTCAGCCGGAAACTGCTGGACCGAGAAGTGGCCTATGCAACTGTTGAAAAAGAATGTCTGGCTGTAGTGTGGGCCCTTAGGAAACTAAGGCCGTATCTGTATGGACGAGAATTCACTGTCATTACTGATCACAATCCCCTCACCTGGCTGAACAGAGTCTCTGGGGACAATGGACGCTTACTACGATGGAGCCTGGCACTGCAGCCCTATAACTTTACCATACAGTATAGAAGAGGCAGCCAACCCCAAAATGCAGATGGACTGTCCAGGCAAGAGGAGCCCTGAGTCCTGTCAGCCATGCCTGTGTGTACTTAACCAGTGACCTGTAGAGGTCCCTAGTACGTACACAAATTGGGAGGGGAAGGGATTGTCATGATTTGTAGTTTTGCCCTGTCCTGTATTTTGTATAATATGTCATGTAACTTTCCTCTGGTTGTATTTGCTGTAAATTAACCATGTCTCCTTCCCCCAATACTTTGCAATGTCTTGTGATGTACCTGGACCATAATCTAATTTAGGCTTGTGTCAACAGCTAGTGGAACTTTGGCTATTGTTTTCCTAAGCAGAAGATAACCTACAATACACATCCTGTAGACTAAGTGGAGCCCTTACATTTCTAGAATCTTCTGATGGACCAAACCATTGAATAGTAGGTGTGACCCCTACCCCCCTTCAGATGGACTGATCCCAGGAGCCCTGACAATACATTCTTGCTTTAAGATCAGATGTGAGTTGGATGCTAAAAGAGAAGGACGAGGCTGTCTGAGGAAGCTTCGGCCTCTGTGTGATCGTGGTGGATTTCTGGGACTCTTAAAGGACTATGGTTTTGTGATCTGGCACAAGGATTGTCGGGAGGTGCCTGTGACGGAAGTATTCTCCAGAGCAAGGAGGGACAACAGGCCTGGGAATAATCCAACAGATTTATTGACCAAAAAACAGGAACAACACGAAGGTAATTTGCAGAGTCCCAAAATAAGTCCACAGGAAACTGATTCGGGGGCACCTCCCGACAATCCTTGTGCCAGATCACAAAACCATAGTCCTTTAAGAGTCCCAGAAATCCACCACGATCACACCGAGGCCGAAGCTTCCTCAGACAGCCTCGCCCTTCTCTTTTAGCATCCAACTCACATCTGATCTTAAAGCAAGAATGTATTGTCAGGGCTCCTGGGATCAGTCCATCTGAAGGGGGGTAGGGGTCACACCTACTATTCAATGGTTTGGTCCATCAGAAGATTCTAGAAATGTAAGGGCTCCACTTAGTCTACAGGATGTGTATTGTAGGTTATCTTCTGCTTAGGAAAACAATAGCCAAAGTTCCACTAGCTGTTGACACAAGCCTAAATTAGATTATGGTCCAGGTACATCACAAGACATTGCAAGTATTGGGGGAAGGAGACATGGTTAATTTACAGCAAATGAACCAGAGGAAAGTTAAATGACATATTATACAAAATACAGGACAGGGCAAGACTGCAAATCATGACAATCCCTTCCCCTCCCAATTTGTGTACGTACTAGGGACCTCTACAGGTCACTGGTTAAGTACACACAGGCATGGCTGACAGGACTCAGGGCTCCTCTTGCCTGGACAGTCCATCTGCATTTTGGTGTTGGCTGCCTCTTCTATACTGTATGGTAAAGTTATAGGGCTGCAGTGCCAGGCTCCATCGTAGTAAGCGTCCATTGTCCCCAGAGACTCTGTTCAGCCAGGTGAGGGGATTGTGATCAGTAATGACAGTGAATTCTCGTCCATACAGATACGGCCTTAGTTTCCTAAGGGCCCACACTACAGCCAGACATTCTTTTTCAACAGTTGCATAGGCCACTTCTCGGTCCAGCAGTTTCCGGCTGAGGTAGGCAATGGGGTGCTCGTCCCCAGCTGCATTCACCTGGCTGAGGACAGCTCCCAGTCCATAAGCAGAGGCGTCCGTCTGCACAATGAATCTCCTCTTGTAGTCTGGAGCAGCCAGAACAGGGTCACAGACCAGAGCGTCCTTCAGCTGGTTAAAAGCCTCATCACAGGCTGGAGTCCAGATCACCAGCCGGGGCATCGTTTTCTTGGTCAGGTCGGTAAGAGGCTTGGCCACAGTGCTGAAATGCGAAACAAATTTTCGGTAATAACTGGCAGTGCCCAAAAAAGCCATAACTTGTTTCTTAGTTTGGGGTACAGGCCAGTCTCTAATAGCCTGGATTTTGGCAGGTTCGGGACGGAGCTTCCCTCCTCCTACTCTATGCCCTAGGTACTGGACTTCACCCATCCCCAATTGGCATTTATCTGGTCGAATGGTTAGGCCTGCTGCAAGAAGCAGGTCAAGAATAACGGCTACTTGGTTCAGATGTTCCTCCCACGTCTGGCTGAAGATAGCGATATCATCCAAGTAGGCACAAGCAAAGTCACCACATCCCCGGAGGATCTGGTCCACCATTCTCTGGAAGGTGGCCGGGGCATTCTTCATTCCAAAGGGCATATTTAGGAATTCATACAGACCAAAGGGGGTTATAAAAGCGGACCGTTCTCTCCCCTCCTCCGTCAGAGGGATTTGCCAGTATCCCTTACTGAGATCAAAGATAGTGACATATCGGGATCCAGCCAGTCGGTCTAGAAGTTCGTCAATACGAGGCATTGGGTAAGGATCACTGACGGTATGGTCGTTTAGTCGTCGATAGTCCACACAAAATCGAGTACTCCCATCCTTCTTGGGTACTAACACCACAGGAGAGGCCCAAGGGCTATGGGAGGCCTGGATTACCCCCAGCTGTAGCATCTCCTCCAGTTCGTGCTGCATGGTGTTTCGAACTGATTCAGGTACCCGGTAAGGAGCCTGTTGTATGGGACGGATGCCCTGAGTGTCCACATGATGTTGGTTGACGGTGGTTCGACCTGGTTGGGATGAGAAAGCAGCACGTCTCTGTTGAAGCACTCCCAGCATCTGGTTTTTCTGTAAGGAATCCAGGTGATCTCCCAGAGGAACCTGTTCCACAGTGGATGGGGCTCTCGCTGCTTCCACAAGATCAGGTAGGGAGTCCTCATCCTCTTGACCGTCCTCTGAAGCTAGCCGACAGCTTGCTATCATTAGAAGGGTCTGGTCATGGTACTCCTTAATCATATTCACATGGACAGTCTTTTGTCTTAGCCCCTGATCATCTAAAGCAAGAAGGTAATTGGTGTCATTCAGTTTTCTGAGAACCCGGAAGGGACCCTCCCATGTTGTCTGCAGTTTATTCTGCCGATGGGGAACAATCATTAAGACCTGTTGTCCTTCTACAAACTCCCGGTAGCGTGCTTTACGGTCATACCATGTCTTCTGTCTGGTTTGAGCCATCCGCACATGACTCTGGGCAAAACTAGCAAGTTGGGCCAGGGTTTCTCGCAGCTTTAGGACATAAGGGACAACAGGGGCCCCTGTATCTTCAACTTGCCCCTCCCAGTATTCCTTGAGCAGGGTTAAGGGTCCTCGGACCTTTCTTCCAAAGAGTAGTTCAAAGGGGGAGAACCCAGTGGACTCCTGGGGAACTTCCCGATAGGCAAACAAGAGATGGGGTAGGTACTTCTCCCAGTTTGAATCTCTGTCAGTGAAGGCCCTCAGCATATTCTTCAGAGTGCCATTAAATCGTTCACAAAGTCCATTTGTTTGGGGATGATACGGGGTCGTGCGGATCGCTCGTACTCCACAGGTGCGCCACAGACACTGGACCAGCTCTGACATGAACTGGGAGCCTTGGTCCGACAAGATCTCACTGGGAAATCCTACTCTGGTGAAAATGGTAACCAGGGCCTCGGCCACCTTGGCTGCAGAAATACTTGACAAGGCCACCGCTTCTGGATATCGGGTGGCATAGTCCACAACAGTGAGAATGTACTGCTTTCCAGATTTACTTGGTTTAGCCAGAGGTCCAATGATATCAACAGCTACTCTTTGAAAGGGTTCTTCTATTATAGGGAGCGGTTGCAGGGGTGCCTTTGGGTGATCTCCGGGTCGCCCTCTACGCTGACATATGTCGCAAGTTCGGCAGAAATGCGCCACTGCTTGGGAAATCCCAGGCCAATAGAAAGATTGAGTCAATCGCCTCTCGGTGCGGGTTTTGCCTTGATGGCCAGCAGTAGGAATATCATGAGCAAGGTGTAATAGGGGAATTCTGTATTTCTGAGGAACAATCAGCTGTTTGCTATAAGTCCAGGGCTTATCTAGGGAGTCGGCATTGGTAACCCGATACAGAAGTCCATTTTCTCTGATAATTCTTTCTCCATTCTCCCCTAGCTGCCCTATTTCAGCTCGAGCTCTAAAACTAGCTAGGGTGGGGTCAGTCTCCACTTCTTGTCTAAACTGAACTTTATCCCAGGTAACATTCATATTATCCCCACAAGAAGAATCACTCACCGGCTGTGACGGCAGTTCTGGTGGCCTCATTTCCATGGATGGGTTGTACACGTCCACATTTGCTGCTCTCTTGGCTTGACTTCGGGTTACCGCACCGACAAAGTGGCAATGAAGATTCCCCACATCATTTCCTAGAAGAACGTCTGCAGGGAGGCCGCTCATCACACCGACCATGCATTGTTTGGCCCCAAAGCCATAATCCAGGGTCACACTCGCTCTTGGAATATATCTCTGGGTACCTCCAGCCAATTCAATGGCAATTCCTGGTCCCTTTTGAATTGCTTCTGGTTGAATTACTCGGGGATCGGCTATGGTGAGAAAAGCCCCAGTGTCACGGAAGCCAACAACTTTTTGACCATCCAGCATGACCTCCTGTAGATGTTTGTGCTGAAGATCAGAAGAACAGGTGGCTGGGGCTCGCACCCCATAGACTCCTGGTAGGGAAGCCAGGATATCAGAGTCACTTGGCAAGTCATCAGGCACTGAATCCATCTCTTCTCCAGGTGAGGGGGTCTGTAGATAATGAACAGGCAAAGGCGGTCTGTAGGTGTTCTGCCTCCGTACACCTGGACATTGGAATTGCATATGCCCGGGCTGCCCACATCCATAGCATCTGCGCTCTGGGATTCTTCCTCCACGTCGTAGTCCCAAAGGTGGAGCAGGAGTAATGCGAGGCACAGTCACACGAAGGTCACCATGAGTTGATGGTCTAGTGGGATGGTGAATATTGGAGGCAGAAGGACCAGGGGCCGCCAGCGTTGGGGGGCTGGTAGTGTTTTTCTCCCTGAGTAGTAATTTTTTCCACTGAGGCTTGATGGTGAGAGCCTCATCAGCTAGAGCTGCAGCTTCCTCCACTGTTGCTGGTCTCCTTTCACGCACCCATTCCCGGATCTCAGCGGGGCACTTAAAATAAAACTGCTCTTTTAGGATGACCTGCAGGAACGTTTCCCAGGTTATTGCCTCCTCTGCCTCCAGCCAGCGATGACATATATGTTTGAGTTTGTGAGCATACATCTTGAAGGACACTTCCTCATCACAGGCTAAAGTACGGAACTGAGTCCTGTAAGTGTCTGGGGTCACAGCATAATGTTCTAGAATAGTCTGTTTAATCTCCGCATACTCACAGTTCAACCGAGGGTCCATAGCTCTATAGGCTGCAGCAGCTCCACCCTCTAAGAGCCCCACAAGATGTCGGACGCGCTCCCATTCCGGGACTTCCATTAATCGACACTGATGCTCAAAGTCCAGGAAGAAGCCCTCAATGTCACCGGAAGCCTCATTAAACGGCTTGAAGTCTTTGCGGGACACTCTGGGGAGTTCCCTCATGGGGGATGCTGTGGGTACAGTCTGTCTGGAGCTTCTCGCTGCCTCCAAAGTGATCTCCCTCTCCAGCATTGCCCTCTCCTCCATCCTGCGCTGCCTCTCCTTGGCTGTGCGCATGACCTCCCTCTTATCTTCTATGGTAGCCTCTTCTCCCAGCAAGGCCATCTCCTCCTCGTACCACACAACCCACTGACTTTTTTGGGTATTTACCTCCGACTGCCGCCTTTCCTCTCTTTGCTGTGAGGATCCTTCCTCAGCATCATCTTGCAGGTGAACTGCTTCCAAAGCCTCAATCAGCTGCTCCTTGGAGAGTCCCTTGTAGCTGACTCCCAGTTCACGGGCCTTTGTTTGTAGGTTCACCGCAGTCCAGTTCTTGTACTCTGCGGTGCTGGTTCCAGATGTTGATGGGCCGTTGTCCTCCATTCCTTCTGCTCTGATCCCACCGCTGCCACCAGTTTGTGACGGGAGTATTCTCCAGAGCAAGGAGGGACAACAGGCCTGGGAATAATCCAACAGATTTATTGACCAAAAAACAGGAACAACACGAAGGTAATTTGCAGAGTCCCAAAATAAGTCCACAGGAAACTGATTCGGGGGCACCTCCCGACAATCCTTGTGCCAGATCACAAAACCATAGTCCTTTAAGAGTCCCAGAAATCCACCACGATCACACCGAGGCCGAAGCTTCCTCAGACAGCCTCGCCCTTCTCTTTTAGCATCCAACTCACATCTGATCTTAAAGCAAGAATGTATTGTCAGGGCTCCTGGGATCAGTCCATCTGAAGGGGGGTAGGGGTCACACCTACTATTCAATGGTTTGGTCCATCAGAAGATTCTAGAAATGTAAGGGCTCCACTTAGTCTACAGGATGTGTATTGTAGGTTATCTTCTGCTTAGGAAAACAATAGCCAAAGTTCCACTAGCTGTTGACACAAGCCTAAATTAGATTATGGTCCAGGTACATCACAAGACATTGCAAGTATTGGGGGAAGGAGACATGGTTAATTTACAGCAAATGAACCAGAGGAAAGTTAAATGACATATTATACAAAATACAGGACAGGGCAAGACTGCAAATCATGACAGTGCCCCCGAATCAGTTTCCTGTGGACTTATTTTGGGACTCTGCAAATTACCTTCGTGTTGTTCCTGTTTTTTGGTCAATAAATCTGTTGAATTATTCCCAAGCCTGCTGTCCCTCCTTGCTCTGGAGAATACTCCCGTCACATACTGTACACACTGCTCTATATACTATACACACTGCGCTATATACTGTACACACTGCTCTGTATACTATACACACTGCGCTATATAATGTACTCTCTACTCTATATACTGTACACACTGCTCTATATACTGTACACTGCCCTATATACTGTACACATTGATCTATATACTGTACCCACTGCTCTATATACTGTACCCACTGCTCTAAATACTGTACCCACTGCTCTATATACTGTACACTCTGCTCTATATACTGTACACTCTGCTCTATATACTGTACACTGCCCTATCTACTGTACTCACTGTTGTATATACTGTATACACTGTTCTATATACCGTATACACTGCTCTGCATACTATATTCTGTTCTATATACTGTACTATCTGCTCTATATACTGTACACACAACTCTATACACACTGCTCTACATACTGTACACACTGCTCTATATCCTGTACACACTGCTCTATACACTGTGCACACTGCTCTATATACAGTACACTGCTCTATATACTGTACACACTGCTCTATATACTGTACACACTGCACTATATACTGTACACTGTTCTATATCCTGTGCACACTGTTCTATATACTGTACACGGCTCTATATACTGCATACACTACTCTATATACTGTACACACTGCTCTATACACTGTAAACACTGCTTTATACACTGTACACACTGCTCTATACACTGTACATTCTACTATATATACTGTACACATTGCTCTATATACTGTACACTGCTCTATATACTGTACACACTGCCCTATATACTGTACACACTGCTCTATACACTGTACATTCTACTATATATACTGTACACATTGCACTATATAATGTACTCTCTGCTCTATATACTGTACACTGCCCTATATACTGTGCATCCTACTTTACATACTGTACACACTGCTGTATATACTGGTAACACTGCTCTATATACTGTACTCACTGCCCTATATACTGTACTCACTGATTTATATACTGTATACACTGCTCTATATACAGTATACTGCTCTATATACTGCACACACTGCTCTATATACTGTACACACTGCTCTGTATACTGTACACTGCCCTATATACTGTGCATCCTACTTTACATACTGTACACACTGCTCTATATACTGCTAACACTGCTCTATATACTATACACTGCTCTATATACTGTACACACTGCTCTATATACTGTACACACTGCTCTATATACTGTACACACTGCTCTATGTACTGTACAATGTTCTATACTGTACACACTGCTCTATATACTGTACACACTGCTCTATATACTGTACACACTGTTCTATATACTGTACACACTGCTCTATATACTGTACACACTGTTCTATATACTGTACACACTGCCCTATATACTGTACATACTGCACTATACACTGTACATTCTACTATATATACTGTACACATTGCGCTATATAATGTACTTGTGACGGGAGTATTCTCCAGAGCAAGGAGGGACAACAGGCCTGGGAATAATCCAACAGATTTATTGACCAAAAAACAGGAACAACACGAAGGTAATTTGCAGAGTCCCAAAATAAGTCCACAGGAAACTGATTCGGGGTCACCTCCCGACAATCCTTGTGCCAGATCACAAAACCATAGTCCTTTAAGAGTCCCAGAAATCCACCACGATCGCACAGAGGCCGAAGCTTCCTCAGACAGCCTCGTCCTTCTCTTTTAGCATCCAACTCACATCTGATCTTAAAGCAAGAATGTATTGTCAGGGCTCCTGGGATCAGTCCATCTGAAGGGGGGTAGGGGTCACACCTACTATTCAATGGTTTGGTCCATCAGAAGATTCTAGAAATGTAAGGGCTCCACTTAGTCTACAGGATGTGTATTGTAGGTTATCTTCTGCTTAGGAAAACAATAGCCAAAGTTCCACTAGCTGTTGACACAAGCCTAAATTAGATTATGGTCCAGGTACATCACAAGACATTGCAAAGTATTGGGGGAAGGAGACACGGTTAATTTACAGCAAATACAACCAGAGGAAAGTTACATGACATATTATACAAAATACAGGACAGGGCAAAACTACAAATCATGACAGTACTCTCTGCTCTGTATACTGTACACTGCCCTATATACTGTGCATCCTACTTTACATACTGTACACACTGCTCTATATACTGCTAACACTGCTCTATATACTATACACACTGCTCTACATACTGTACACACTGCTCTGTATAATGTACACTGCTCTATATACTGTACACACTGCTCTATATACTGTATACTGCTCTATATACTGTACACACTGCCCAATATACCGTACACTGCTCTATCTACTGTACACACTGCTCTATATACTGTTCACTGCTCTATATAATGTACACACTGCTCCATATACTGTACAATGTTCTATATACTGTACACACTGCTCTATATACTATACACACTGTGCTATATACTGTACACACTGCTCTGTATACTATACACACTGCACTATATAATGTACTCTCTGCTCTATATACTGTACACTGCCCTATATACTGTGCATCCTACTTTACATACTGTACACACTGCTCTATATACTGTACACACTGCTCTATATACTGTACATACTGCTCTATACACTGTACATTCTACTATATATACTGTACACACTGCTCTATATACTGTACACTCTGCTCTATATACTGTACACACTGCTCTATATACTGTACACACTGCTCTATATACTGTACACAGTTCTATAAACTGTACACTGCTCTATATACAGTAAACTGATCTATATACTGTACACACTGCTCTATATACTGTACACTGCTCTATATACTGTACATTCTACTATATATACTGTACACATTGCGCTATATAATGTACTCTCTGCTCTATATACTGTACACTACCCTATATACTGTGCATCCTACTTTACATACTGTACACACTGCTCTATATACTGTACACACTGCTCTATATACTGTACACACTGCTCTACATACTGTACACTGCTCTATACACTGTACGCACTGCTCTATATACAGTACACTGCCCTATATACTGTACCCACTGCTCTATATACTGTACACTGCCCTATATACTGTACCCACTGCTCTAAATAATGTTCACTGCCCTATATACTGTACCCACTGCTCTATATACTGTACACTCTGCTCTATATACTGTATACTCTGCTCTATATACTGTACACACTGCCCTATATACTGTACCCACTGCTCTATATACTGTACACTTCCCTTTATACTGTACCCACTGCTCTATATAATGTACACTGCCCTATATACTGTATACTCTGCTCTATATACTGTACACTCTGCTCTATATACTGTACACTCTACTCTGTATACTGTACACACTGCTCTATATACTGTATACTGCTCTATATAATGTACACACTGTTCTATATACTGTATACACTGCCCAATATACTGTACACTGCTCTATATACTGTACACATTGATCTATACACTGTACCGACTGCTCTATATACTGTACACTCTGCTCTATATACTGTACACTGCCCTATCTACTGTACTCACTGTTCTATATACTGTATACACTGTTCTATATACCGTATACACTGCTCTGCATACTATATTCTGTTCTATATACTGTACACACTGCTCTATATCCTGTGCACACTGTTGTATATACTGCACACACTGCTCTATATACTGCACACTCTGCTCTATATACTGCACACTCTGCTCTATATACTGTACACACTGCTCTATATACTGTACACAGTTCTATAAACTACACTGATCTATATACTGTATACACTGCCCTATAAACTGTACAATGTTCTATACTGTACACACTGCTCTATATACTGTACACACTGCTCTATATACTGTACACAGTTCTATATACTGTACACACTGCTGTAAAAACTAAACACTGCTCTATATACTGTACACTGCTCTTTATACAGTACTCACTGCTTTATAAACTGTACACACTGCTCTATATACTGTACTCTGCTATATATACTGCACACTGCCCTATATACTGTACATACTGCTCTATATACTTTACACACTGCTTTATATACTGTACACACTGCTCTATATACTGTACTCTGCTCTATATACTGTACACACTGCTCTATATACTGTACACACTGTTCTATATACTGCACACACTGCTCTATATACTGTACACACTGCTCTATATACTGTACACTGCTCTATATACTGTACACTATACTATATACACTGCTCTATATATTGTACACGCTGCTCTACATACTGTGCACACTGTTCTATATACTGTACACACTGCTCTATATACTGTACACTGCTCTATATACTGTACTCACTGCTTTATATACTGTACACACTGCTCTATATACTGTACTCTGCTATATATACTGCACACTGCCCTATATACTGTACACACTGCTCTATATACTGTACACACTGCTCTATAAACTGTACACTGCTCTATATACTGTACTCACTGCTTTATATACTGTACACACTGCTCTATATACTGTACTCTGCTATATATACTGCACACTGCCCTATATACTGTACATACTGCTCTATATACTGTACACACTGCTCTATATACTGTACACTGCTCTATATACTGTACACTATACTATATATACTGTACACACTGCTCTATATACTGCACACTTGGCTGTATATACTGTACACACTGCTCTATATACTGTACACATTGCTCTATATACTGTACACACTGCCCTATATACTGTACTCACTGCTCTATATACTGCATACACTGCTCTATATACTGTACCCTCTGCTCTATATTATGTACACTCTGCTCTATATACTGTACACTGCTCTATATACTGTACACTATACTATATATACTGTACACACTGCTCTATATACTGCACACTTGGCTGTATATACTGTACACACTGCTCCATATACTGTACACTATGCTCTATACACTGTACATTCTACTATATATACTGTACACACTGCTCTATATATTCTACATTCTACTATATATATATATATATATATATATATATATATATATATATATATATATATATATATATATATTTTGTCCACACTGCTCTATATACTGTACACATTGCTCTATATACTGTACACACTGCCCTATATACTCTACTCACTGCTCTATATTATGTACACACTGCTCTATATACCGTACACACTGCTCTATACACTGTACACACTGCTCTATATACTGTACACTGCTCTATATACTGTACACTGCTCTATATTATGTACACTCTGCTCTATGTACTGTACACTGCTCTATATACTGTGCACACTGCTCTATATTCTGTACATACTGCTCTATATACTGTACACTGCTCTATATACTGCACACACTGCTCTATATACTGCACATACTGCTCTATATACTGTACATTCTACTCTATATACTGTACACACTGCTCTATATTCTGTACATACTGCTCTATATACTGTACATTCTACTCTATATACTGTACACACTGCCCTATATACTGTACACACTGCTCTATATACAGTACACACTGCTCTATATACTGTACTTACTGCACTATATACTGTACACACTGCTTTATATACTGCTCTCTATACTGTACACACTGCTCTATATACTGTACACACTGCTCTACATACTGTACACTGCACTATATACTGTACATCCTGCTTTATATACAGTACACACTGCTCTATATACAGTACACACTGCTCTATATACTGTACACTGCTCTATATACTGTACACACTGCTCTATATACTGCACACACTGCTCTATATACTGTACACTGCTATATATACTGTACACACTGCTCTATATACTGTAGTTACTGCGCTATATACTGTACACACTGCTCTATATACTGTACACACTGCTCTACATACTGTACACTGCACTATATACTGTACATCCTGCTTTGTATACAGTACACACTGCTCTA
Organism: Dendrobates tinctorius; assembly: GCF_039654945.1. Lineage (NCBI taxonomy): Eukaryota > Metazoa > Chordata > Amphibia > Anura > Dendrobatidae > Dendrobates > Dendrobates tinctorius. The sequence goes on along the minus strand of NW_027361869.1, from coordinate 7,232,156 downwards.
TATACAGTACACCAATTACATTACAGGAAGTAGCAGAAAGAATCTCTTCCATAAGATGTAGAAAAGCCGGTGGCCTGGATGGAATCCTACCAGAAATGCTGAAGTACAGCCCACCAGAAATACAGGCTGCAATGGGTAAACTCTTCAATATTGTGCTAAGTGCCGGCTACTTCCCTCCTACCTGGAACCAAGGCCTCATCACACCCATCCACAAGAATGGTGACAGGTACGACCCTGCCAACTACAGCAGCAACCTGGGAAAACTGTTCAACAGCATCCTGAACAAGAGGATCCTCAGTTTCCTCACTGAGCACAACGTCCTCAGCAAGAGCCAAGCAGGGTTCCTGCCAAACCACCGCACTACTGACCACATCTACACCCTGCACAGCCTCATTCAGAGACACGTCCACAATACAAAGAACGGGAAGATATACGCCTGTTTCGTGGACTTTAAAAAGGCCTTTGATTCTGTGTGGCACCCAGGCTTACTCCTGAAACTGCTGGAGAGCGGAATAGGAGGAAAGACCTACGATGTTATCAAAAACTCCTACACCGAGAACCTCTGCAGCGTGAGTGTGAACGGCAGAAGTACGGCCTATTTCCAGCAGAGTCGGGGAGTCAGACAAGGCTGCAGCCTAAGGCCCGTGACACACATATGCTTTTCGTGTCCGTTGGCAGCCGCCAAAAAGGCGGAGAACGGATCCGTGGCTGATGAAACACCAACAGGAGCCACCGGACCGTTGGTGCGCCGGGATCCGCCGATATGGCAAAGTTAAAGGAACTGCGCCTGAGAAAAAAAAACACTGGCGATGTAGCGGTATCCAAGAGCGGACATTTGGCGGTATCTGGGAGTCGGCATCTCGCGGGTACTGTAGGAGAGATCTCGCGGGGATCGGGCAATGTCGCGGGGAGTGGAGGAGAGATCTCGCGGGGAGCGGGCAATGTTGCGGGGGGGGGGGGGAGAGAGAGAGATTTTTTTCTCCAGCAGCCAAAGTGGATTCAGGGTTAAATATGTGGCAAAAGGCAAAAATGCGGATCCGGCCACAAAAAAAACGTTGCATTGTCAGTCTGGTGATGTCAGCGGACACCAAAATTTTGGCGGATCCGCTGACATACGGATGCAACAGACAAGAGTCAGTCAAAATCCGCCGATAATGCAAGTCAATGGGGAAATAAACGCATCCGCCAAGAAAAATGGCGGATCCATTTTTTTTTCAAAACGGCGGATTTTGACTGATAGTGACAAACGGATGTGTGAAACAGGCCTAAGCCCAACGCTCTTCAACATTTACATCAACGAGCTGGCTACCGCTCTAGAATTTTCCACAGCACCAGGTCTCACCCACCACGACGCACAGGTGAAATTCCTGCTGTACGCAGATGAACTGTGACAGAAGCACTGTCACCAACCGAGAAAGGCCTCCAAGAAAACCTGAAAATCTAAGAGAAATTCAGCTCCACCTGGGCACTACCGGTCAACCTAAAGAAAACCAACATCATGGTGTTCCAGAAGAGAAAGAGAAAATCAGACCAGCACCCTTCATTTGTCCTCAACAACTGCGCCCTTACAACAGACAAATATACCTACCTGGGCCTAGAGATTCACTGCTCAGGGAGCTTCAAACAAGCCATGAAGACCCTGAAAGACAAGGCCTGCAAAACCTTCTATGGCATCCGAAGGAAACGCTACCATCTGAAGCCACCAGTGAGGGTCTGGTTAAAAATCTTTGACTCTACCATCGCCCCAATCCTCCTATATGGCATCGAAGTCTGGGGCCCTCACACCTACCCAGACTGGTCAAGGTGGGATTTCAGCCCAACAGAAATATTCCACCTGGAATTCTGCAAGCACCTTCTCCAAGTCCATCGGAGTACCTCCAACTGTGCTTGCCGGGCCGAGCTGGGCAGATTCCCTGTACACCTAACGGTTCTAAAGAGGGCACTGTCATTCCGGGCTCACCTTCAAAGGAGCAAACAAAGCTCCTATCACCATAAAGCCCTGACACATGTAGGTGAAACAGAAAAACAAGGATCCTCGGAATAGCCCACACAAACCCAACCTGACCAGAACACTAATCACAAACAACCTGACAAAAGCCGGAATCAGGAAGATGGTAGACGAAGGCCAGGAGAGGTATGTCAGCGACTGGAAGAACGAGATCATCAGCTCACAGAAACTGATCATGTACCGGAGTCTACAGAGAGACTACAGACTGGCACCATACCTGGAGAAACTTCCGCACCCCAGAGACGGCAAGATCCTGAGCCGATATAGACTCAGTGCCCACAGTCTGGCCATCGAATCCGGCTGACACAGGCAGAGCTACAAGCCCAGGGAGGAAAAAGACTGTGCCAACACTGTGACCAGGAGGCCCTGGAGGATGAGACCCACTTCCTGCTACACTGCCCCAAATACTCAGCAGTGAGGGACACTCACTTCAGGAGACTCTCACATCTCTTCCGGAGATTTCATCACCATGAAGGAGTAAGAGAAAACATACATCCTGCTGGGGGAAGAAGAGAGAGCAGTGGAGATAGCAGCACAATATGTGAGCAAATGTCATAGACTGCGAGAAAGAGAACTATGATATGCCATGGACTTCTATGGCCCCCACCCTGGATCTGCCCCATCCCCCCCATCCACCTTCCCTATGCCATGGACTTCTATAGCCATCCACCTTGGATCTGCCCCCGTCCACCTTCCCTATGCCATTGACTTCTATAGCCCCACCCTGGATCTGCCCCATCCTCCCATCCACCTTCCCTATGAAATGGACTTCTATAACCCCTACCCAACATCCCTACAGTCCCTATCCCCATTCCCTTTTGTTCACTGCTTTGGCAAAACTAATGTGTATTTAGTCCTGCCAATAAAGCTTCTTTGAATTTGAATCTGTACACACTACTCTATATACTGTACTCTGCTCTGTATACTGTACACACTGCTCTATATACTTTACATACTGCTCTATATACTGCTCTATATACTGTACACACTGCTCTATATACTGTACACTGTTCTATATACTGTACACTCTGTTCTATATACTGTACATGCTGCACTATATACTGTACACTACTGTATATACTGTGCACTGCTCTATATACTGTACACTCTGCTTTATATACTGCACACTGCTCTATATACTGTACACACTGCTCTATATACTGTACACACTGCTCTATATACTGTACACACTGCTCTATATATTGTACACACTGTTCTATATACTGTACACTGCTCTATATGCTGTACACACTGCTCTATATACTGTACAATGTTCTATATACTATACACACTGTTCTATATACTGTACACTCTGCTCTATATACTGTACATGCTGCTCTATATACTGTACACTGCTGTATATACTGTACACACTGCTCTATATACTGTACACACTGCTCTATATACCGTACACACTGCTCTATATACCGTACACTGCTCTATATACCGTACACACTGCTCTATATACTGTACACACTGCTCTATATACCGTACACTGCTCTATATACCGTACACACTGCTCTATATACCGTACACACTGCTCTATATACTGTACACACTGCTCTATATACTGTACACACTGCCCTATATAATGTACACTGCTCTATATACTGTACACACTACTCTATATACTGTACTCTGCTCTGTATACTGTACACACTGCTCTATATACCGTACACACTACTCTATATACTGTACTCTGCTCTGTATACTGTACACACTGCTCTATATACTGCTCTATATACTGTACACACTGCTCTATATAATGTACACTGTTCTATATACTGTACACTCTGTTCTATATACTGTACATGCTGCACTATATACTGTACACTGCTGTATATACTGTGCACTGCTCTATATACTGTACACTCTGCTTTATATACTGCACACTGCTCTATATACTGTACACACTGCTCTATATACTGTACACTGCTCTATATACTGTACACATTGCTCTTTATACAGTACACTGCTCTATATACTGTACACACTGTTCGATATACTGTACAATGTTCTATAAACTGTACACACTGCTCTATATACTGTACACACTGCTCTATATACTGTACACACTGCTCTATATACCGTACACACTGCTCTATATACTGTACACACTGTTCGATATACTGTACAATGTTCTATATACTATACACACTGCTCTATATACCGTACACACTGCTCTATATACTGTACACTGCTCTATATACTGTACACACTGCTCTATATACCGTACACACTGCTCTATATACTGTACACTGCTCTATATACAGCACACACTGCTCTATATACTGTACACACTGCTCTGTATACTGTACACACTGCTCTATATACTGTACACACTGTTCTATATACTGTACACACCACTCTATATACTGTACTCTGCTCTGTATACCGTACACACTGCTCTATATACCGTACACACTACTCTATATACTGTACTCTGCTCTGTATACTGTACACACTGCTCTATATACTGCTCTATATACTGTACACACTGCTCTATATAATGTACACTGTTCTATATACTGTACACTCTGTTCTATATACTGTACATGCTGCACTATATACTGTACACTGCTCTATATACTGCACACTCTGCTTTATATACTGCACACTGCTCTATATACTGTACACACTGCTCTATATACTGTACACTGCTCTATATACTGTACACATTGCTCTTTATACAGTACACTGCTCTATATACTGTACACACTGTTCGATATACTGTACAATGTTCTATATACTGTACACACTGCTCTATATACTGTACACACTGCTCTATATACCGTACACACTGTTCGATATACTGTACAATGTTCTATATACTATACACACTGCTCTATATACCGTACACACTGCTCTATATACCGTACACACTGCTCTATATACTGTACACACTGCTCTATATACCGTACACACTGCTCTATATACTGTACACTGCTCTATATACAGCACACACTGCTCTATACACTGTACACACTGCTCTATATACTGCACACCAAGAACAACATCTGCAAGGAGTTTGTATGTTCTCCCCGTGTTTGTGTGGGTTTTCTCCGGGCACTCCGGTTTCCTCCCACACTCCAAAGACATACTGATAGGGAATTTAGATTGTGAGCCCCATCGGGGACAGTGATGAAAATGTGTGCAAACTGTAAAGCGCTGCGGAATATGTTAGCGCTATATAAAAATAAAGATTATTATTATTATTTCCCTCTACTCCTCTTTTGTCAGACCTCATCTGGAATACTGTGTCCAGTTTTGGGCGCCACATTTAAAAAAAGATATTAACAAACTGGAGCAAGTTCAGAAAAGAGCGACCAGAATTGTGACCGGTCTGCAAACCCTGTCTTATGAGGAAAGGTTGCAGGATTTGGGAATGTTTAGCTTGCAGAAGAGAAGACTGAGAGGAGACTTAATAGCTGTCTACAAATATCTAAAGGGCTGTCACATTGTAGAAGGATCAACTTTATTCTCATTTGCACAAGGAAAGACTAGAAGCAATGGGATGACACTGAATGGGACGAGACACAGATTAGATATTAGAAAAAACTTTTTGACAGAGTGGTCAATGATTGGAACAGGCTGCCACGAGAAGTGGTGAGTTCTCCTTCACTAGAAGTCTTCAAACAGAGGTTGGACAGACATCTTTCTGGGATGATTTAGCGAATCCTGCTTTGAGCAGGGGGTTGGACCAGATGGCCCAGGAGGTCCTTTCCAACTCTAACACTCTAGGATTCTATTCTATGGAAGTGACACTTATTAGGCTGCTGGTCTGGGCTGTACAGATGTGATGTGGTGCACTCTGTGCTCTGTATACAGCTGTGCTCTGTGTGTAGACGTTGGGTTTTGTGTCTCCTCTTTTCTCCCAATATTCCCCTTTTGCACAATAGTTGGGTCACATAAATCCAGGAATATCTCACAGTTTTCTCCCCGGAGATGCGTCTGGTTGGGGAGTGAGTCGCATAATGAAGCTGCCCCTTATCAGTTCTCTTCCACCATTACAGGCCACTGCGGTCACAGCTCCACAATGGGTGAGACCAGATATTAGCAGGTCATTGCAATCAGCCGCCGATGTGGATCATCTCCTGATGTGGAGCAGGTGTCACCCCCAATACTCCGCACATACGGGGTACAGGTCACAGGTCAGGGAAGCAGTCAGCGAAGCCATCGCCTGTGTTACCCTTCTGGGCTCTCAGCAGCTCCAGGTCGTCCCCTCATCGTACAATCAGCGTCCTGTACGATAGACATTGTAGTAAAGATCCCTGTGATGGTGACAGGAGCCGGGAATAGGGGGAACAAGCTCCCGCAGCAGATTTATCTTCCCGCATATACAACGATGTGCAGATCGGGAGGACGACGGCGATGATCTCGGGACCTCCTCTCCGCTCTTCCCCGGCATCTCTGCTAGTGACAGCTACAGACGGTCGGTGGAGATATTGGAGAAGGAGAAGCGACGGAGGAAGCGCGCTCTGCTGTCTGGTCAGGGGCGGACACTGAGAGCTTGTGCCCCCCAGTGCAAAAAGCGTGTCTGGGCCGCCTTCCTTTTATGGAGACAAAGCTACATATATACAGTTGTGCCTAAAAGTTTTCATACCCCAGCAGAATTTTTTCTTTCTTGGCCCTTTTTCTGAGAATATGAATGATAACGTTTTGGTGTTTTCTCCACTAATGGTTAGTGGTTGGGGGAAGCCATTTATTGTCAAACTACTGTGTTTCCTGTTTTTAAATCATGACAACCCAAAACATCCAAATGTCCCTGATCAAAAGTTTACATACCCCATTTCTTAATACCGTGTATTGCCCTCTCTAACAGACAGCTTGAAGTCTTTTGTGGTAGTTGTGAATGAGGTTCTTTATTTTCTCAGATGGTAAAACTGCCCACTCTTCTTGGCAAAAAGCCTCCAGTTCCTGTAAATTCCTGGGCTGTCTAGCATGAACTTCTTTTCTTTAGCCCACAGTTAGTGGCCAACACATCAGCACCCTGGAAGTACATTGTTGGGGTAGGAGTAATAATTTTTGGGCCATTGTCACAGCAACATTTTAATGATTAAATAGCAGCAATGTGAGCTGGCTCCTAGTGCCTGCACTAAAGAGCAGGTTCAGCCCCTGAGCCCGCTCCATACACCCACATATATGTGTATGTCACAAATCGTTAATGGATTAATTCTGAATTTCTGCTGTAGGTCCTCTTGTACAATACATATGATTTGCCATAGGTAAGGCTGTGGTGTATAAACATTAGGCCTCATTCAGACAGGAGTATTGTACCTGGGTTTTACTGTCCTGGTTTCATTCGGCTTGGGCAGACTCCCTGTGACTATATGAGCCTGAATGTGCACATTTATGATGCACAGGAAAAGGACACGTAACTATAAGATGACAAAGGCAAGGGGGGCGGTTATTTCATTAAATGCACAAATAGGAAAGTTTATTGTCAAGACCACCAAAAACTGACACTAAAACTGATATCCAGAGCCTTGACATAATGCCACCATTTCACCGGGATGAACAGGATCTGCCCCGGGCACAGGATACATTCTTGATAAGCTGCCTGAGCAAAGTCAGGGAACTGGTCTGTATCTGGGTTGTCAATGTCCACCTGCGATGGAGAAAAGGCCGTGATCAGAGCTGTAATATAAAACTAGAAAGTTATTGGTGGTGGTCATGGTGGAAGAGGAGGAGGTGGTGGTGGTCACCTACCTGGCTGGTGTTGTGGAGAAGAGAGCTATCGAATGGGTACAGGCGCTCCGTCTCACTCACCGCATATAAACGGAGATACTTCCTTCCTACAATCTGTAGCACAGAAAAAATATACAAAAATCAGGTAAGAGTCAGCTGACTGGTATCGGCACGTTCCCCAGGCCAACCAACGCCCAGCTCGGATCACGGTGAGCAGCCACAGTAATCAACAAAAAAGGGGAAGAGTGATCCAGCTACAGATGGAGGTGGCTAAAACTTTACGAGTTATGGAAAGATAGATAGATAAAAAAAAAAAAAAGTTTGGAACCCACCTGTGCCAGGAAGTTTTGCTGAGGGTCCTGATGAAGTGGAGATACAGTCCCTGCTGGCCCAAACCAAGCATTGATGGTGATCTCCTCTTCATCTCCTTCCCCGAGGCAGCAATAATCCGGAATACTAATATCCTCCTTAAGTTCATGTATCTGTTCAGACGACACAAGAAAAAGTCACAACGATATCTACAACTATCCGTCTGCAATCTCCGAGCAGTGCCAAAGGGGTTTGATCTCTCCATAGAGATCTGGTCATTGTGGAGATTTGGTCCAATATCGTAGACTGATCTGCTCTCATGTGTCTGTGCTCGATTTCATATTTTAAAAGGTTTCCTAGAAAAAGGTTATTCCCATCTTCACAGATCGTGCATATAAGCACATTTGCGATTTTCCATTTATTGAAATTTTCAGTTGTTCCAGAGATATTAATATTTTTCTTTATAGGTCGTTGCTTAGGAGACTGACCACCACTGATATCTAGCTCATTAAGCACGGTGCTGAAGATTGCCAGGATTCAGAGGTAACAGCCAGCTCGCACGATCCCAGCTTGATTTAAAGCAGAGCCTACAAGTTCAGCTAGCAGTGGTGGTCGGTCGCCAAGGCAACCGGCTGTAAACAAAAGAAGAAAAAAAAAAAACTAACTATCTATCAAGAACGGCTGAAAACTTTAACAATTAGCAAATTGATAGTGCTTGGAATTACTATCTGACAATAGCCATTAATGAAAAACTCTTAGCCCACGTTCACACTGTGAGTATTTGTAAGTCAAAACCAGGAGTGGAACAAATAGATAATAAGTAGAATAGAAGTACGTCACCACTTCTGTATTTATCACCCACTCCTGGTTTTGGCTTACAAATACTGATGTAAAATACTGACCAAATACTGAACGTGGCCTTAATGTTATTACAGTATTGTGCAAACATATGAGAAACCAAATTCTCATAAAAATTAAAGAAAAAAAAAAAAAAACAACACTTTATAGAAATATTCTGGGAAAATAATGGGGCTCTCTTCACCCATGATCTGGTGTCTCTTGCGCCTGCACCCAGAGCTGCCGCTGCCGTTGTTGAACTGACAGTTATCAGCAGGTCTTGCGATTATAAAAGTCACAAAATTAAAGAGACTTCAGTTGCCTTTAACCCAAAATCTGCCATCTTCTTACCAACTTTGTACAGAAAATTATGCAAGAGGATAAAAGTTTTCCAGTATTAGAAAAACATGATCAACTTCTGTCTAAAAACAGCGCCACCCATGTCCTGCAGGTTGTGTGTGGTATTGCAGCTCTGCTTCATTTATAGAGCTGGGCTGTAGATGGGATGACGCTGGTTTGGACAGAAGGAAAAATGTTTTTTTCTAATCCTTAACAAGCCATTTAACTATGAAAAAGCGATTGCTCCCTGCCCCAGCCGTCGTGGTCCTGTCTGCTGGGACTTGGACATCTTCCATATTAGGATAATAAAAACAATTAAATCTAATTACCTGTTCAAACAGTTGATGCTGAGCGAGGTATCCCCTGCGGGCCGGCTCCTGAGAGCAGACAGCAATGAATCAGAGCAATTACAACACAGACCGGTCACACATTTATTATTGCATTTGGTCCGGGGTTTGTCTTGGAGGTTTTTTTTTAATGGAAATAAACATTAAAAGGGTTATTCACTACTAGGACAACTCCCTTCTTGATCTAAATGTTGGGTGCCCATATAACAAGAGAGCTTACACTTACCTCCCGTGTCGGCGCCGTTCCAGCGGTGTCAGCACCCGCGGTCCCGGAGCTATCATCCGGCGGCCCAATCAGGGCTGGTGTCACTGTCCCCACCTTTGTGCAAATTAAAAATGAAGACGTCAGAGATCAGCTGCAGCCCGGACTTCCTCTTCATGTTCAATTCGACAGAAGGCGGAGACAGTGACACCAGCGCTGATTGGCTGCAGGACACCACCTGTCATGCAAATGAATGAGAGCTCCAGGACCGCGAGTGCCGACACCGCTGGAACGGCGCTGGCACAGGAGGTGAGTATAAGTGTCTCTATTTTCTCAGGGCCAAACATTTCGATCAAAAAGGGGATGTTATAGTAATGGACGATCCCTTGATGGCTACATTCCAAAGATGAGCTTTTTGGCGAGTTTTTGATGTTGCAGAAATTCTGCAACATTTCTGGACCCATTAAGTAATAAGTTTGTGGGAACGTAGCCTAACCCCTTCGCGACCAGGCAATATTTACGCATTTTGCATTTTTTTCCTCCCATTCTGCCAAGAGCTTTTTTTTTTCTTTTTTTTCGTTTTCCTCTGTCAAATGACAGGTTGTTTTGCAGGAAGAGATCTAGTTTTGTTCACTATACAATAAACAAGAAAAAGAAAAAATCCAAATGCGGCAAAACAGTGCAAAACAACAACAAAAAAAAACACAAAAAACATAATTTGCAATTGCTTTTTTTGCATTTTTTTTTAGTCAATCATTTGTTCTATATAGTGCCATCCAAAAGTATTACAGAATAGCCAACATGGGTGCTCCAGCTGGCATGATAACACATTGGCTCCCTGCAATTGTGTTATTAAGGGCCTGATTACTATAGAGGTTACATACACCCTGGCACAGAATTTGTTTCCCACTTATTTCTTTCATAAATAAAAAGTGAAGCAGTCTAAACAGTTTTCATTAAAAATTTTCTACCATTTTGCTGCGGCAGAGAGTCAGTAAGCCCTTTATCCAGCTGATAGAGTCGCAGAAAAAGAAACAGGTCAGTCAGATCTACTGCTCGGTTATGAACACTCTGGCCTATCCCCTTCGAAGTCTGAGCGTTGGGCTGTTATAAAACTCAGGCCAGTCCATCCACAAATCGGAAATCAGGTCAGACTTGAGAATGCTGCAAATGTGCTCACCTGGACCAGAGGTCTGTGTGAAAAATAGCACCAGATCTAGAACATAGACTTAATATTAAATCTGTGTGTGGGCAGTTGTCCACAAAGAACAAAAAAAGAAAAAAAAACAAAAAACATCAGAATGGATACCAAGATATAGCAGCAGCGAGAGGGTTGTACGCAGATCTCCACAGAATGGGCAGAAAAAAAAGCTTGTACAGAGTCAGAGAAGGCAGAGAAAGCACAAGGAGAGGAAATAAGCGCAGAAAATAGACTGCTGCCATTTGAGATATAGAAGACAACAGCACCCTGGATCCTCACAGATCTCATACCCAGCCTGTATTACTGGGAAGGACACTCCCACAAAAGAAAAACCTGAAACGAGTACAATGCTAAAAACTGAATGTGAGGAGGTCGGAAAATTAAAAAGAGTGGGAGTAACAAAGTGCTGCTGAAGAATAGGAATAATCCAGGGTATCCTTACAAGGCCTTCTATAGCTTTTAAAGTTGTTTTTTTATATATATCATTCATCTCTATAGCAGACCAGTACTGTATAATATTAATTATTTACACTTATTTTGTATCTCCTAGCCATTACCTAGCATCTTCCTTCTGTTGTGTCGAGTGAAGTCCTGCCACATCATTTTTTCTTTCCTCTGGTTTTCTGCAGTCTATTATTTTATATTTCATAATTAGGGGATCATACAGAAGTTAGATGCCCCCAAGTCAGGGACTCCCTGTATTGTTACCAATGAACTTGACACCTGCAGTTTTCAGCAGACCTTTGTTATTCCCATGCTTACTTTTTAATTATCTTTGGATCTAACTGCAGCATCCTTAACCTGACCCGCTTAGGCTATGTTCACACACTGAGTTTTAGGGTTTTTTTTCAAATGCAAATTTTAAGCTGCTTTTTACAGTATCAATATGGTATTTGCAGGTACGCAGGATGCAGTGACGAGTCTTAATAGCTGTCTACAAATATCTCAAGAGCTGTCACATTGTAGAAGGATCATCTTTATTCTCATTTGCACAAGGAAAGACTAGAAGCAATGGGATGACACTGAATGGGACGAGACACAGATTAGATATTAGAAAAAACTTTTTGACAGTTAGAGAGATCAATGAGTGGAACAGGCTGCCACGAGAAGTGGTGAGTTCTCCTTCAATAGAAGTCTTCAAACAGAGGCTGGACAGACATCTGTCTGGGATGATTTAGCGAATCCTGCTTTGAGCAGGGGGTTGGACCAGATGGCCCAGGAGGTCCCTTCCAACTCTACGATTCTATGATTCTATGTCCTATCCTCAGGATAGCAAAATAGCTTAGTTACTCACCGATAACGGTGTTTCTCGGAACCCATGACAGCACCACGGAGAGAGGGGGTCCGCCCATCAAGGACAGGAACCTACAGACAAAAGAGCGGCACCTCTCCTCCGCCCCCAGTTGGTTACAGAGCATCAGAGGGTCTCCCAGTTAATTAACAACAAAAGTATATACATAACATTATAATTTGTATACTTATAGAGAAGCCTCGTGTCTAAGAACACACTCTACACACATTAAATCGTGCTCACCGCACACGTGAAAAAAGGGGGGGAATTAAGCGGGTGCTGTCATGGGTTCCGAGAAACACCGTTATCGGTGAGTAACTAAGCTATTCTCCCTCACCCATGACAGTACCACGGAGAGAATTTCAGAGATTGGTAGCTTAGGGAGGGACCACTCCTGCTGCCGTGGTTCACCCGTCAAGGACAGGAACCCAACTGGGGGCGGAGGAGAGGTGCCGCTCTTTTGTCTGTAGGTTCCTGTCCTTGATGGGCGGACCCCCTCTCTCCGTGGTGCTGTCATGGGTGAGGGAGAAAAAAAAATGGAGACAAAGACTAAGCTAATGATGGTATGCACATGCCAATAGACAATAAAAAAACCTTTATTTCATATAGAATACAATAAGCTAAAAACATTTAAAATACAAACAAAGAACCAATGACCCAGACACCCCCAAAAAACAGGTAATGAAAATTTGTAAATCCTAACTGCCCTAAAGCAGGGGTCCCCAACCACTGGTCCGCGGCCCAGCACCGGGCAGTTGCAGTGCCCTTGGGGAGCCAGCGGCGGTGCAGCAGCTGATACTCACCTAGCGGTCCCTGTCGGGGCGGCGGCTTCATCCAGTGCTGAGCGGTCAAGTGTACCGCTCATTTAAGGTCATGAATATGGACGCCACTCATCTCCCATAGGCGTGGCGTCCATATTCATAGACCTTAATGAGCGGTAGCATGTGACCGCTCCGCAAAGGAGCTGAAGTGCCGCGAGATGCAGGGAGGGAAGTTCAACGATGTGAGGGTAAGTATGATGGGGGAGCCGAGCGGAGCCATATATACAAGGGAGGGAGAGTGGGAGCAGAGCCATATATACAAGGGAGGGAGAGTGGGAGCGGAGCCATATATAAAAGGGAGGGAGAGTGGGAGCGGAGCCATATATAAAAGGGAGGGAGAGTGGGAGCGGAGCCATAAATACAAGGGAGGGAGAGTGGAAGCAGAGCCATATATACAAGGGAGGGTGGGAGCGGAGCCATGCACACAGTATGGGACAGGGGAGCCATGCATACAGGATGGGAGGGCGGGAGCAGAGCCATGTATACAGGATGGGAGAGCGGGAGCAGAGCCATGTATACAGGATGGGAGAGCGGGAGCAGAGCCATGTATACAGGATGGGAGAGTGGGAGCAGAGCCATGTATACAGGATGGGAGAGTGGGAGCAGAGCCATGTATACAGGATGGGAGAGTGGGAGCAGAGCCATGTATACAGGATGGGAGAGTGGGAGCAGAGCCATGTATAAAGGATGGGAGAGTGGGAGCAGAGCCATGTATACAGGATGGGAGAGTGGGAGCAGAGCCATGTATACAGGATGGGAGAGTGGGAGCAGAGCCATGTATACAGGATGGGAGAGTGGGAGCAGAGCCATGTATACAGGATGGGAGAGTGGGAGCAGAGCCATGTATACAGGATGGGAGAGTGGGAGCAGAGCCATGTATACAGGATGGGAGGGAGGGAGCGGAGCCATGTATACAGGATGGGAGGGAGGGAGCGGAGCCATGTGTACAGGATGGGAGAGTGGATGCAGAGCCATGTATACAGGATGGGAGAGTGGGAGCAGAGTCATGTATACAGGATGGGAGGGAGGGAGCGGAGCCATGTATACAGGATGGAAGGGTGGGAGCGGAGCCATGTGTACAGGATGGGAGAGTGGGAGCAGAGCCATGTATACAGGATGGGAGAGTGGGAGCAGAGCCATGTATACAGGATGAGAGGGAGGGAGCGGAGCCATGTATACAATGATGGGAGAATGGGAGCAGAGCCATGTATACAGGATGGGAGGGAGGGAGCGGAGCCATGTATACAGGATGGGAGAGTGGGAGCAGAGCCATGTATACAGGATGGGAGGGAGCGGAGCCATGTATACAGGATGGGAGGGAGGGAGCGGAGCCATGTATACAATGATGGGAGAATGGGAGCAGAGCCATGTATACAGGATGGGAGGGAGGGAGCGGAGCCATGTATACAGGATGGGAAAGTGGGAGCAGAGCCATGTATACAGGATGGGAGAGTGGAAGCGGAGCCATGTGTACAGGATGGGAGCAGAGCCATGTATACAGGATGGGAGGGCGGGAGCAGAGCCATGTATACAGGATGGGAGAGTGGGAGCAGAGACATATATACAGGATGGAAGAGTGGGAGCAGAGCCATGCATACAGGATGGGAGAGTGGGAGCAGAGCTATGTATACAGGATGGGAGAGTGGGAGCAGAGCCATGCATACAGGATGGGAGAATGGGAGCAGAGCTATGTATACAGGATGGGAGAGTGGGAGCAGAGCCATGTATACAGGATGGGAGAGTGGGAGCAGAGCCATGCATACAGGATGGAAGAGTGGGAGCAGAGCCATGTATACAGGATGGGAGAGTGGGAGCAGAGCCATGTATACAGGATGGGAGAGTGGGAGCAGAGCCATGTATACAGGATGGGAGAGTGGGAGCAGAGCCATGTATACAGGATGGGAGAGTGGGAGCAGAGCCATGTATACAGGATGGGAGAGTGGGAGCAGAGCCATGTATACAGGATGGGAGAGTGGGAGCGAAGCCATGTATACAGGATGGGAGAGTGGGAGCGAAGCCATGTATACAGGATGGGAGAGTGGGAGCGGAGCCATGTATACAGGATGGAAGAGTGGGAGCAGAGCCATGCATACAGGATGGGAGAATGGGAGCAGAGCCATGTATACAGGATGGGAGAGTGGAAGCAGAGCCATGTATACAGGATGGGAGAGTGGGAGCAGAGCCATGTATACAGGATGGGAGAGTGGGAGCAGAGCCATGTATACAGGATGGGAGAGTGGGAGCAGAGCCATGTATAAAGGATGGGAGAGTGGGAGCAGAGCCATGTATACAGGATGGGAGAGTGGGAGCAGAGCCATGTATACAGGATGGGAGAGTGGGAGCAGAGCCATGTATACAGGATGGGAGAGTGGGAGCAGAGCCATGTATACAGGATGGGAGAGTGGGAGCAGAGCCATGTATACAGGATGGGAGAGTGGGAGCAGAGCCATGTATACAGGATGGGAGGGAGGGAGCGGAGCCATGTATACAGGATGGGAGGGAGGGAGCGGAGCCATGTGTACAGGATGGGAGAGTGGATGCAGAGCCATGTATACAGGATGGGAGAGTGGGAGCAGAGTCATGTATACAGGATGGGAGGGAGGGAGCGGAGCCATGTATACAGGATGGAAGGGTGGGAGCGGAGCCATGTGTACAGGATGGGAGAGTGGGAGCAGAGCCATGTATACAGGATGGGAGAGTGGGAGCAGAGCCATGTATACAGGATGAGAGGGAGGGAGCGGAGCCATGTATACAATGATGGGAGAATGGGAGCAGAGCCATGTATACAGGATGGGAGGGAGGGAGCGGAGCCATGTATACAGGATGGGAGAGTGGGAGCAGAGCCATGTATACAGGATGGGAGGGAGCGGAGCCATGTATACAGGATGGGAGGGAGGGAGCGGAGCCATGTATACAATGATGGGAGAATGGGAGCAGAGCCATGTATACAGGATGGGAGGGAGGGAGCGGAGCCATGTATACAGGATGGGAAAGTGGGAGCAGAGCCATGTATACAGGATGGGAGAGTGGAAGCGGAGCCATGTGTACAGGATGGGAGCAGAGCCATGTATACAGGATGGGAGAGTGGAAGCAGAGCCATGTATACAGGATGGGAGAGTGGGAGCAGAGCCATGTATACAGGATGGGAGCAGAGCCATGTATACAGGATGGGAGAGTGGAAGCAGAGCCATGTATACAGGATGGGAGAGTGGGAGCAGAGCCATGTATACAGGATGGGAGAGTGGAAGCGGAGCCATGTGTACAGGATGGGAGAGTGGGAGCGGAGCCATGTATACAGGATGGGAGGATGGGAGCAGAGCCATGTATACAAGGATGGGACAGGGGAGCCATGCATACAACAGGGGGAGCCACATAGAGCTGGACAGGACGGGGGGAACCACACATACCTTTTCTGATGATAAGAAAAATTGTAGTGGAGTACTGTACATGCTGATTATTTTCTAAAGTGCTCAATGCTCCATTTCCTTGTAGGTTCCAATCATCATTAGCAGTGATGGTCATCAGTAGAAGTAGCCCGATTCTCCCACTGAAACAGAGAAACAAGCCAGGTGCTCCCACTCATTCAAAACCTATGGTGAGTTGAGTCACATTATAAATGTTATAATTAAACGATAAGTATGCACTGCTAAACTACAACCGCGTCCATAGCCCCGCCCCCTTATGACCAAATCCCCGCCCCTGTCACACCTCCATCCCCGCCCTGCCGGGCCATGGAAGAATGGTCTTGCTTGAAGCCGATCTCTGGTGCAAAAAAGGTGGGGGACCACTGCCCTAAAGCATGTGGAACTAACCACAGAATGAAATTGCCTAGTGTAAAAGACGCCCAAGAATGGTTATACCATGGCTGAAATTGCAAAGTTGCAGTGGATGCATAATGAGCAAATTAGAACCACCTGACACAGGTCAGAGCAGCAAGAGTCCCAAAGGGGTTGAAGAAAGGGGGTGGTAGGCAGGCCCCACGCGTATCGCTGCTGCGACTAGCGACTTCGTCAGGGGAAGCGAGTCCAATATTGAAAAGAGTAGGTTTAAATACCTGTACCAGTGATCAGCGATGCACAGCAAAGACACCTGGAACTCGTGGACGCACCAGCGTTACAGCTGTATCGCTGGAAGTAATAATCAGACATCCTAACAGCAGCACATGCGCACTGTATGACACTGGTCAGAAAGTTTATCATGGTGGCCATAGTAACGGCCGCACGTGCGCATATCATGCCACAGACTGCAAACAAGGCTGCCTGCAAAACCAAAGGAAAAAACAATGGGTGTATATAGCCTAATGAAAATAAATAAGTAAAAAAGCAAGTGCATTAAATAACATAGGGTACTTGGTAAACACTATTTTGATCAAAAAAAGTATAAAGCTGTCCGCCACGGCAAGGTGTACCCATTTGAGACAGCAACTACACTAACGGTTAAAACCTACCTAGTGTGAATAGTGGCAGAGTCTCTGGGTCCCAAACGGACACCCAGCTTCAGAGGGTCTAAGTGAACTACACAGCTCAGTAGAAAGGAGGCCATACCCTATTTGTACTGAATACAAAAATGCTGAAGAAAAACCAAAAAAACTGAACTGGAGTAAACTTGAATGACATGCATGATGTAAAAGCATGTGCACACTGGCCATAAAAGCAAGCAAAACCAAAGGAAAAAACAATGTGTGAATATACCCTAATGAAAATAAGTAAGCAAAAAAGCAAGTGCATTAAATAACACAGGGTACTTGGTAAACACTATTTTGATCAAAAAAGTAAAGGTTTTAACCGTTAGTGTAGTTACTGTCTCAAATGGGTACACCTTGCCGTGGTGGGACAGCTTTATACTTTTTTGATCAAAAAAGTGTTTGCCAAGTACCCTATGTTATTTAATGCACTTGCTTTTTTACTTATTTATTTTCATTAGGCTATATACACACATTGTTTTTTCCTTTGGTTTTGCTTGCTTTTATGGCCAGTGTGAACATGCTTTTACATCATGCATGTCATTCAAGTCTACTCCAAACAAGGCTGCCTCCAAAGACAAAAATATGGACAGACGCAGAAGTTTATTTGTAGTGGTCCAGGTAACGGCCATGAGAAAAAAAAAAAAGTTTATATAAATGTAGGAGGCCGGAATCACTGCTATGCTGTCACCGTCGCAATAGCACATGCGCGCTACGTATCAATGGCCCAAAGATAGTATCAGCCATGCTTACACTGGTCAGAGATTTTACTGTGGCGGTAATAATGGTGGCCGTGCGTGCGCACAAAATGCCACAGGCGGCAATCCATGACCCAAAGGTAGTGACAGCCGTGCATAGACTAGTCAGAGCGTTAGCTGTAGCGGTCATAGCAACGGCCGCACAAAAAGTCACAAGCGGCAAGCAGGGCTGCCCCCAGAGCAAAAATCCAGAAATGCTCAGAAATCTGTGCATGATGGCCCAAGTGATGGCCATAATAACGGCCTCAGGTGCGCATGAAAAAATAATAAGACACCAGGGTCGCAGCTATGTCATCAAGATGGTAATAAGTTGAGCATTGTGATACCGCAAGTACCGGGTATCGGCCGATATAGTTCCGATACTTTTAGCATATCGAATACCGGAATCGGAAGTTCCCATAATGCTATGAGCCAGTTTGATTTGATTCAGCCAATGACAATCCTCAGAAGTGTGGGCACATCCTGTTAGGCATGTAGGCATGTTAACTAATGGCATGGCTGTGATTGGCTGCTGAAATGATGTCATGATGCACTATAAAAGCCGCCGCCATTTCTGGTCACTCTGCTGTGAATTCCGTTAGGGACAGGCTGCTGTTCAAGACTGTGAGGGACAGTTAGAGATAGCGATTTTCATAATCATAGTGTGCTTTACCCCAGGCTACATAATCCACCACTGTAGCTTTCTTTCGCCCTGCAGCAGTGTTCACAGCTGTCTGCAAGGACTGTGTGAGTGCAGCTCACGCTGAGTAGTGTGTCCTGCAGCCACGTCTGGTTGTAGGCCGCTCAGCGTGTGTCACTGCCTCATACATATTTTCCTTTTTTTGCTGCTCATTTTTTCATTCTCCTATTAGTGTGCACTGTGCATCCATCCGTATCCATATACGTTGGTTGCAAACACTATAGGAGTAGACAGCGGAGCCTCTCTGCAGCCTTTCAGTGCTAGTGCCCAGTTTGCTGCACTGTTCACGGCTGTCTGAGAGGTCTCTGTGTGTGAGTGCAGCTCACGCTGAGTAGTGTGTCCTTCAGCTACGTCTGGTTGTAGGCTGCTCAGCGTGCGTCACTGCCTCACACATATTTTTCTTTTCTTGCATCTCATTTTTTTTATTCTCCTATTAGTGTGAATCCATCCGTATCATCTACATTGGTTGGTTGCAAACACTATATAGGAGTAGATAGAGGAGCCTTTTTTCTGGCTTGTGCCCTTCAGCTGCAGCCAGATTAGTATTACCCTAATTTTTGGAGCCTCATCTTTTGCATTGTAGGTTACCCTCCTGCATTGTAATAGCTCCAAAAAGTTTGTGATACTATCGCAAACAAATCTTTGGTCACATCCTTTTAGTATTTAAAAAAAAATCAAAAACAAAATAAAGTTCACCAAACACTCCATTTGATAGTTGTGTAGGCCACATTAGCTCCACACACACACTTCATAAAATTAGTGTTTCTTATACCTGTTACCAGCTGTTCAGGAATAAGCACACTAAGGCCCCCCTTTGTACTTTTCTGCCTATCTTTGTCAGTCTACCAAGATGAAGAAGGCAGGGAGTAAGGCACGTGGGTGTGGAGTTTCAGCAGGGAGAGGACGTGGGGATTCTGCAGGGAGAGGACGTGGGGATTCTGCAGGGAGAGGACGTGGGGATTCTGTGCCTGCTGCGGACACCAGTGAGTCAGCATCCCCAGTTTTAGCAGGCAACAGTACTTTATGCGCAGCTTTGCAGGATCTCGCCGTACCCCACTGCTGCGGGAGGAACAAATTGAAGCCATTGTCGGATGAATGGCAGCTAACACATCGACTTCAATGACTTCCATGTCCTCTCAGGGCCAGAGCACTGAACAGCAACCATATGTCTCTTCACCACCTGCAAAAGTGCCCAGGCAGTCAGAGAGCCCTGGACAGGAGCCATCACAGTCTCTACTTCTGTTCTCTGAATCTGTTGGCTTGGAAAGAGGGGGCCAGCCAAGCAGCATTCAAGAATGTGAAGAAGAGGGAGTATGCAGTGATGCGCAGCTTCTTTGTCCCTCTGAATCTGAAGAGGTGGGTGGGCCAGTGCCTATGGTTAGCACACCTCAGTACGCATCAGATGATGACGAGACTCAGGTGCCACTTTCTGGTGCGTAGGGTGCTGGCGAGACAACCCAGGAGAAGCAGGTGTTTGAAGAGGGGAGTGTAGATGATGAGGTCCTTGACCCATCATGGCGTGAGGAACAGGAAGGTGGTGGGAGCAGCTCTGAGGAAGAGATTCCCCGAACGGCCAAAACGGGAGGGAGAGGGAGGGGGCAGACTTGTTTGCCTGTAGCCTCCACTTTGGCACCTGAAAGGAGCATTCCTCTTTCAAAAGCCAAAACGGGCGCTCCCAAGACTTGCAGTGTGTGGTCCTTTTTTGACAGTGTCAGATGACATTTGCTTTGTCAAATGCAAGCTGTGTCATCAGAAAGTCAAGAGGGAAAAATGTCAGCAACCTCAATACCACAAATATGTGGAAACATGTGCGGACCAAGCACGAGGTGGAGTTACACAGACACACTGAAGACGTAGGCCAACGTACAGCACCACCTACCACCTCTTCAGCTCATGTTGAGGCCTCTTCCTCCAGCTCACACACAGCTGGTTCGGCTTCCTCACAGGATCGCCAAGGAAGAACCTCTGGCACTGTTGTCCGGAGACCCAGTGACATTCCACCCACAGCAACACGTTCCCAGTCATCCTCACACTCCCAGGCCACTCTACAGCCATCGGTAGCACAGGCATGGGATAAAAGGCGGCCATACTCGGCAAACCATCCCCGAGCACAGGCTCTGAATGCTGGCATTGCCAAACTACTGGCCCTTGAAATGCTCTCATTCAGGCTGGTGGAGACTGACACATTCCGGAACTTCATGGCATTGGCAGTCCCACAATACACCGTGCCCAGCCGCTTTTATTTCAGCAGGCAAGCCGTCCCTGCCCTGCAAAAACATGTGGAGGGAAAACTAAAACATGCGCTACTAAACGCCGTCAGTAGCAAGGTCCACCTGACCACCGATGCGTGGACCAGTAACCATGGACAGGGACGATACCTTTCCCTCACTGCCCATTGGGTCAATGTTGTGGAGCCGGGTACAGATCTGGAGAGTGGCGCTGTACGTGTTCTGCCAACTCCATGGATTGCAGGAATCCAGTCTGTACACTGACTCCTTCTCCTACTCAAGTTCCTCAGAAACAGCGCTGCAGGAGCCTGTTAAGACCGATATGAGCACAGCCGTGGCCAAACGTCAACAGGCCATACTCAAACTAATTTCTTTGGGGAATAGAAGCCACACAGAGCGGGAGCTCTGGAATGCCATCAAGCAGGAGAGCGACGTGTGGTTTGTGCCAGCGAGTCTCCAGCCGGGCTTGGTAGTGTGTGACAATGGCCGAAATCTGGTGGCAGCTCTGGGCCTAGGCAACCTCACTCACATCCCATGTCTGGCACATGTGCTGAACTGGTCGTGCAGAGCTTTCCGAAGGACTATCCGGATCTTGATGCACTGCTGCACAAGGTCCGCATAGAACACTTGCGGCGTTCCAGCACGGCAAGATCGCGCCTTGCTGCTCTGCAGCACTGATTACGCCTTCTGGAACATCGCATCATATGTGACCTACCCACCAGGTGGAATTCAACGTTACATATGTTGGAACTGTTGTGTGAGCAGCAGGCAGCAGTCATGGAGTACCAGCTGCATCAGGCGCAAACAAGTCACACTGTGCGCCGGTCACACTTCAGCACCACTGAGTGGGCCTCTATGAAGGACATCTGCCACGTTTTGCGTGCCTTCGATGATTCCACGCGGATGGCGAGTGCAGATGATGCACTAGTCAGCATGACTGTCCCCCTTTTCTGCCTGCTTCAAAAAACACTGCAAGCACTAAGGGAGGAGGTTTTAGAAGAGGTGGAGGATGAGGAGTCACAAATGCCATCTGCTTCTGGACAGTCTGCGCTACGTGGTTCCTCACAAAGGCCTAGGCAGGGGACACTTTGTGAGGAGGATGAGGACGAGTCAATGGAGGAGGAAGACATCTCTCCAGAGGAGGGAGGTACACAATGCTCTAGTCAGTATGTACAGCGAGGGTGGGGTGATGCAGAGCAGGCAGAGATGACAACGCAAGAAGGGGACAGCATTTCTTTGGCAGTTGGGAGTCTGCAGCACATGGTTGATTTCATGCTGCAGTGCCTGAGAAACGACCGCCGCATCGCCCACATTCTCAACACGACTGATTATTGGGTGTACACCCTCCTAGATCCTCGCTACCGGGGCAACTTACAAAGCCTCATACCACCGTTGAAAGGGGAGCGTAAACTGCGGGAGTACCAAGACACACTGGTGCAGTCCATCATGTTCTCCATTCCAACCGACAGCAGTGCTGCTAGTGCTTTACAAAGCAGCTCTGTGCATCGAGGCAGTGGAGGAAGCTCTGCACAAAGAGGGAGCAGAGGCAGCGTCTCAGCACAAGGCAAGACCACAATGGCCCAAATGTGGCAAAGTTTTGTGTGTCCGCCACAAATGTCTACAAATGTTTACACCATCACAGACGGCTCCAATCAGCAGGAGGCAACGTTTCGTCAGATGGCGACAGACTACATGTCTTGCCCTGTCAGTGTACTCCCAGATGGCTCTTCCCCCTTCAAGTTTTGGGTCTCAAAGATGGATACATGGCCAGAGCTTAGCCAGGAGGCATTGGAAGTGCTGGCTTGCCCTGCTGCCAGTGTATTATCGGAACGCGTCTTCAGTGCCGCAGGTGGTGTACTAACAGACCGTCGCAAGCGACTATCCTCCGATAACGTTGACCGGCTTACCTTTCTGAAAATGAACAAGGCCTGGATCTCGCTAGAATTTGCCAGTCCTCTACCAGAATAAATAATTGGTTGGCAAGAGTATCCAGGTCTCCTGTTGTGTTCATGTTTCTACCACCTGAACTGTAATCCCTGGGCTTTAACACAGCCAGTTGTCGCTCAGAAGTGCCGTCTGCACAGAGAAAAACACTAGCTCCTGTGTTAGTGGGGTTCAATAACGCCATCTGCTCCCCTGCTGTGTGGACGGCAAAGTCTCCTGCTCCCTCCACAATTGAACTACTACTGATTTTTAACCGTGCTCCACTTAGGCCTCTGGCTCCACTGTCTCTAGTATTTCCCCTGGCCTCCAACCCCGCCGGTTGCTGCTCTGAAGTGGCGTCTGCACAATCCACACTTGTTCCTGTGTTACTGGGGCTCAGTCACGTCAGTTGATCCCCTGATGTGTGTCCGGCAATGTCTCCTGCTCTGTCCACACTCCCATTACTAGTAATGGCAATGTCTCCTGCTGCCTCCACATTCAAAAACCATCAGGCCTCTGCCTGCTCCATGCTTGATCCCGGGCTCCAACAACGCCAGTTGGTGTTCAGAAGTGCCGTCTTCACAGAGAAAAACACACTAGCTCCTGTGTTAGTAGGGTTCAGTAACGCCAGCTGCTCCCTTGCTGTGTGGACGACAAAGTCTCCTGCTGCCTCCAAAATCACACTACATCTTATTTTCTACTTGCTCCAAGTTGGCCTCAGCCTGCTCCTTGATTGATCCTGGGCTTCAACACAGCCAGTTGTTGCTCGGAAGTGCCGTCTACACAGAGAAAAACACATGCTCCAGTGTTAATGGGGTTCAGTAACGCCAGCTGCTCCCTTGCTGTGTGGACGACAAAGTCTCCTGCTGCCTCCAAAATCACACTACATCTTATTTTCTACATGCTTCAAGTAGGCCTCAGCCTGCTCCATGATTGATCCTGGGCTTCAACACAGCCAGTTGTTGCTTGGAAGTGCCGTCCGCACAGAGTGAAACACTAGCTCCTGTGTCAGTGGAGTTCAGTAACGCCAGCTGCTCCCCTGCTGTGTGGATGGCAAAGTCTCCTGCTGCTTACACAGTCACACTACTACTGATTTTTAACCGTGCTCCACTTATGCCTCTGGCTCCACTGTCTCTAGTATTACCTCTGGCCTCCAACCCTGCCAGTTGCTGCTCTGAAGTGGCGTCTGCACAATCCACACTTGTTCCTGTGTTACTGGGGCTCAGTCACGTCAGTTGATCCCTGATGTGTGTCCGGCAATGTCTCCTGCTCTGTCCACATTCCCATTACTAGTAGTGGAGCACGGTTACAATCAGTAGTAGTGTACAACCGATATAAAACTTGCTTCAAGTAGGCCTCAGCCTGCTCCATGATTGATCCTGGGCTTAAACACAGCCAGTTGTTCCTCGGAAGTGCCGTCTGCACAGAGAAAAACACATGCTCCAGTGTTAGTGGGGTTCGGTAACGCCAGCTGCTCCCCTGCTGTGTGGACGACAAAGTCTCCTGCTGCCTCCAAAATCACACTACATCTTATTTACTACTCGCTCCAACTAGGCCTCAGCCTGCTGCATGATTGACCCTGGGCTCCAACATCGCCTGATGCTGCTCAGAAGTGTCTTTGGCATGGGTACTCCCTCCTGCCCAGCCTGGTTCCAGCATGCCTGCTGTTTCCGGGTAGTGTCAACGTCACTTTGCCACCAATACATAGTCCTGTCGTGTTGCGGTGGGGTTTGCCGAGTATATGGTGCCTGCCGTTTAGGTGCTTCCTATGTGGGCTGCGGGTTCTGGTAATAAAGGCTAGTTCCGTAGTGCCAATGGGACAAGCACCTCCTGTTGGACTGTGGGTTTCGGTAACTGCGGCCTGCTCGCGGCCTTGCAACTTTGTTTATTCTGGGTACCTTGTGCTACCCATCCGTGTTCCGGCACCGTTAGCTGGTTCTCGGCAGTGCCTTTGGCCTAGGTGCCTCCTTCTCGGTATCCGAGTTCCAGCAACGTCAGCTGGTCCTTGGTAGTGCTTTGTAGCACAGGTACCTCCTGCTTATTAACCATGTTCCAGCACCGTCAGCTGGTCCACGGTTGTGCCATTGGCTCTTGTTCCTTCAGCTGCCACTCTGGGTTCCAGCACCGTCAGCTGGTTCTCGCTAGTTTTATTGACTCTTGTAGCTTCTGCTACCCATCCGGGTTCCAGCACCGTCAGCTGGTTCTCGGCAGTGTCTTTGGCACGGGTACTCCCTTCTGCCCAGCCTTGTTCCAGCATGCCTGCTGTTTCCGGGTAGTGTCAACGTCACTTGAGCCACCAATACGTTGTCCTGTCGTGTTGCGGTCGGGTTAGCTGAGTCTATGATGCCTGCCGTTTAGGTGCTTCCTATGTGGGCTGTGCGGGTTCTGGTAATAAAGGCTGGTTCCGTAGTGCCAATAGGACAAGCACCCCCTGTTGGACTGTGTGTTTCGGTAACTGTGGCCTGCTCGCGGCCTTGCAACTTTGTTTATTATGGGTACCTTGTGCTACCCATCCAGGTTCCAGCACCATCATCTGGTTCTCGGCAGTGCCATTGGCCTAGGTGCCTCCTTCTCCGTATCAGAGTTCTAGCAACGTCAGCTGGTCCTTGGTAGTGCTTTGTAGCACAGGTACCTCCAGCTTAGTAACCGTGTTCCAGCACCGTCAGCTGGTCCACGGTTGTGCCATTGGCTCTTGTTCATTCTGCTGCCCCTCCGGGTTCCACCACCGTCACCTGGTCCTCGCTAGTTTAATTTGCTCTTGCAGCTTCTGCTACCCATCCGGGTTCCAGCACCGTCAGCTGGTTCTCGGCAGTGCCTTTGGCCTAGGTGCCTCCTTCTCGGTATCCGAGTTCCAGCTATGTCAGCTGGTCCTTGGTAGCGCTTTGTAGCACAGGTACCTCCAGTTTAGTAACCGTGTTCCAGCACCGTCAGCTGGTCCACGGTTGTGCCATTGGCTCTTGTTCATTCTGCTGCCCCTCCGGGTTCCACCACCGTCACCTGGTCCTCGCTAGTTTAATTTGCTCTTGCAGCTTCTGCTACCCATCCGGGTTCCAGCACCGTCAGCTGGTTCTCGGCAGTGCCTTTGGCCTAGGTGCCTCCTTCTCGGTATCCGAGTTCCAGCTATGTCAGCTGGTCCTTGGTAGCGCTTTGTAGCACAGGTACCTCCTGCTTAGTAACCGTGTTCCAGCACTGTCAGCTGGTCCACGGTTGTGCCATTGGCTCTTGTTCCTTCTGCTGCCCCTCCGGGTTCCAGCACCGTCAGCTGGTCCTCGCTAGTTCCATTGGCTCTTGTTCCTTCTGCTACCCATCCGGGTTCCAGTACCGTCAGCTGGTTCTTGGCAGTTACTCAGCCTTCTTGTACCTTCTGCTACATTTCCAAGTTCAAGCTTGTGGAAATGGTTTTTGGTTCTCACTCTGGATATCCCTGACAATGACCCTG
Organism: Dendrobates tinctorius; assembly: GCF_039654945.1. Taxonomy (NCBI): domain Eukaryota; kingdom Metazoa; phylum Chordata; class Amphibia; order Anura; family Dendrobatidae; genus Dendrobates; species Dendrobates tinctorius. The sequence continues at coordinate 7,205,624 of NW_027361869.1, read as the reverse complement.
AAGACGACGACCCTGAAGACCACACCGAAGACGAACAAAAAGATGACCCTGAAGAAGATGACCAAGAGGACAAAGAACATGAAGACAACCACCAAGATGCAGAACAACAAGAGTCAGAAGACGAAGAAGCAGAAGAACCAAAAGCAGAAGAACATTAAGCATAAGACTAAAAATCAGAGCAAAAAATATTATCTAAATTATAAGCAGAAGAAGACTAAGCAGTGTATGGGGGTGAGTCCATTCCTCCTCGTGGTGCCCCTGGAAAATGCCTGCTGCTGCAGGCCAAACTGAACGCGGACAAATCCTGTTGTAAATCTTTTGTGACAGGCAGAACGGAAGGTGTAATCTTCAAACTTTTATAGATAACAACTACAGGAATGCCTGACACAAATAAGAATATGATGAAGAAGAATAGGAAGAAGACGAAGAAGTAGAATATGAAGAAGAATAATCGCTGAATAAGAAGATGAATAATGTACAAAAAATGAATAATAGGAAGAAGGTGAAGAAGAAGAAGATGAATAAGGTGAAGAAGAAGTTGATGAAAAAGATGCTGCTACTGAGGATCATGAAGGAGAAAGTGTGGGAGAAGTAAAAAAGAAGGTGAAGAGCATGGAAGTAGTGAAACATACATATCTGACAAAATATAAAAGAGGTTAACATAGTCAATATCTTTGTAACTCCGAACATCTTGAAAAAAAAAATAATTCCTGCTATTCCATTTGATTGGGCTAAACCTCTATGCCTTTAATGTCTCCTACACCTCCCACAATACATTCTACATTATTATTAGTTGTTTTTCTTCATGTAGAATTAACCTACAAGGAAAGAAAGGTTTTTTTTAATTCCGATATTTCTGTTCCATTGACTTGAATGGGACTTCTGGGATCCGTATCGGCGATACCCGATACTTTTTTGATATCGGCCGATCCAATCCAATCCGATATTTTTCAATACCGGGTGGTATCGCTCAACACTAGTCATAATGCACATTATGCATAGATAACCCAGGAGTTTGTTGAAGGAGGCATAATAGCCATGCATGCATACAAAGCGCCACCAGGGGCAGTTAAGCCACCTTCAACAGAAATCTGCAGCTGTGTGCAGAGAGTCTAACAGCGGCCACATTCTCGACCACACATGCACATATGAAGCCGCATAAAATGAAACACAATTATATGGTCATAACCAAAAATTGCTTGGCGGTGACCAAAGTCACAGCACAAAATGAACATAAAGTGGCATGTGCAGACAATAAGGCTGCCCCCAACATATGAATGTCACACATGTATTTTATATCCGCCTCAAAAAAAAAAAAAAAATCTGGATATAAAATCATGACAAAGTGCATTTGTTCACCCATACTCACTAATATGCATAATGATCACCACTTATGAAGTGCTTAATGGATAATATATGAAAGGGCAGCGTTTGTGCACGCGCTGGTACCAGCAGTAAGCAAGGGAATAGATATGAACAATGCAAGACCCTTTTATTTTTACATTTTGCATGATGTGAGCAAATACCAAAAGAAATATAGTAAGATGAATAAATCCAAAAGAAAAAATAATAAATAAACCCACAATCTCAAAAGGGGGGCAACAAGTCCTACTAAGATATCCCTGTAATGCATAGGTAACCAACCATTCCTAATACCCCTATAATCCTGTTATATTACAAGCAAAGATATATCAAGGTGCATAAACATAAAAAAAAAAAATCAGACGATGGGTGAATAACCTGGAAGTGAACAGCCGGTGAAAGATTAGTATTCAAGAAAATTGTTAAACTAATGAATCGGATAATTTAACTAAATATATATACACACACACACACACATCTATCTGTCCAGGGTTGAAAGTCCATAAAATGCTAGGATTAATCCGGCCAAGAAATTCACCAGGAACCGAACCAATTCCAAATCATGTGAATGTGGCCGCTGTTAGACTCTGCACACAGCTGCAGATTTCTGTTGAAGGTGGCTTGACTGCCCCTGGTGGCACTTTGTATGCATGCATGGCTATTATGCCTCCTTCCAACAAACTCCTGGGTTATCTATGCATAATGTGCATGATGACTGATTACCATCTTGATGATATAGCTGCACAGATTTCTGAGCATTTCTGGATTTTTGCTCTGGGGGCAGCCCTGCTTGCCGCTTGCCTTTTTGTGCGGCCGTTGCTATGACCGCTACAGCAAACGCTCTGACCAGTCTATGCACGGCTGTCACTACCTTTGGGTCATGGATTGCCGCCTGTGGCATTGTGTGCACGCACGGCCGCCATTATTACTGCCACAGTAAAATCTCTGACCAGTGTAAGCATGGCTGATACTAGCTTTGGGCCATTAATACGTAGCGCGCATGCGCTATTGCGACGGTGACAGCATGGCCGTCATTCCGGCCTCCTACATTTATATAAACTTTTTTTTTTTCTCATGGCCGTTACCTAGACCACTACAAATAAACTTCTGCGTCTGTCCATATTTTTGTGTTTTGCAGGCAGCCTTGTTTGCAGTCTGTGGCATGATACGCGCACGTGCGGCCGTTACTATGGCCACCATGATAAACTTTCTGACCAGTGTCATACAGTGCGCATGTGCTGCTGTTAGGATGTCTGATTATTACTTCCAGCGATACAGCTGTAACGCTGGTGTGTCCACGAGTTCCAGTGTCTTTGCTGTGCATCGCTCCGCCTCTCTGATCACTGGTACAGGTATTTAAACCTACTCTTTTATACGCGTGGGGCCTGCCTACCACCCCCTTTCTTTAACCCCTTTGGGACTCTTGCTGCTCTGACCTGTGTCAGGTGGTTCTAATTTGCTCATTATGCATCCACTGCAACTTTGCAATTTCAGCCATGGTATAACCATTCTTGGGCGTCTTTTACACTAGGCAATTTCATTCTGTGGTTAGTTCCACATGCTTTAGGGCAGTTAGGATTTACAATTTTTCTTACATTATATGCTTGATATCAAGTCTGTCTTTCTGCCTTATCTTTGCCTGCAATGTACATGGCTGTCTTGCTATATAGAATTGCATGATATGTACCTGCTTATGGGTGGCTATGAATAGTCCAATATGGGCCACATCTTAGGTTCATATTACCTGTTTTTTGGGGGTGTCTGGGTCATTGGTTCTTTGTTTGTATTTTAAATGTTTTTAGCTTATTGTATCCAATATGAAATAAAGGGTTTTTTTTATTGTCTATTGGGATGTGCATACCATCATTAGCCTAGTCTTTGTCTCCATTTTTTTTTTGCTTCTCTGCTCACAGGCTAGGTATTGCACGCCACTGGAGATTGAGATATGACAGTAGTGCACCCCTCCTTTTCCATTTCATGTATCTATCCTCAGAATAGACCATCAATAACAAAGCCCTAGAGAAGTCATGGCTGTAACCAGAGCTTTTCCAGCAGCCCTACATGTCCTTCTGGTGATGGATCAGGGCCAGTAGCCCGTCAGTGTATGTTGGATCACACTTATATGCTCCGTTACCTACCTGATCCAGAATATAATTAGTGATGAATTCATTGACAGTCATCAGACTCTGCGACCATTCTGCGTCAGTGTATCTGGATCCCAGCTCTACGGGTACAGTCCGACAACCAGCCACCTTCTGGATATACTCTACACTGTAGGTATAAACACAATAAAAGGGAGCCAGACTTCTCCTGATGCAGCCTACGATCAGGTTTACTATTTTATTCGGTATTATGCAAATACTGCCTGGAAATAAAAGCCTGTGGAGTCCTGCTTTCCCCACCCACGCAGAATGATTGACAGCTCTACCTGTATACAGTCAACCCGTGTGGCCAGGGAAAGCAGGACTCACAGGCTCATTCTGCTGAACCATTTTCTGAGACCCGTAAGTGTTTCATTTTTCTTTGCGTGACAAGCTGTAGTTACCGTATATGCTCGCGTATAAGCTGAGATTTTCAGCCCATTTTTTGGGGGGCTGAAAGTCCCCCACTCGGCTTATACGCAAGTCATAAACCGGGTTTGCGGCGAAGGAAAAGCGGGGGTGCCAGATCATACTTACCCCCCGGCGTGTCTCTGCAGCCCCCTGCTTCTCCCGGTCTCAGGCTCCTTCAGCGGTCACGTGGTACCGCTCATTAAAGACATGAATATGCGCATATTCATGCATTTAATGAGCGGTACCACGTGACTGCTGAAGGGAGGAAGGGAGACCGTGGGAGAACGGGGCTGCAGAGACCGCACCTGGAGGGGGTAAGTATATTCAATATTCACCAGTCCCCGGTCCATCACTGTGCGCTAATCTGTCCTCCGCATCCTCTGGCTGTGATGTTAGGTCAGAGGGCGCGGTGACGTAGTTAGTGTGTGCCGCGCCCTCTGCCTGTACAGTCACTGACAGAGGGACCCGGAAGAGACAGAGCGGGCGCAGCGATGGACCGGGGACAGGTGAATATCGCCAGTGCCAGGGTCCTCAGCCAGAAGCAATACCAGCACCTGTCCCAGCCTGCTCAGGGCCCTGGCACCTGTCCCCCAGCAACAGAGGTGAGTATGTATTTTTTTTTAATTAGCAGCAGCAGCATATGGGGCATAATCTATGGAGCAGCATATGGGGGCATAATCTATGGAGCATCTTATGGGGGCAGCATATGGGGGCATAATCTATGGAGCATCTTATGGGGCCATAACCTTTATGGAGCAGCATTATATGGGGCATATTCTATGAAGCATCTTATGGGGCCATTATTAACCTTTGTGCAGCATTATATGGGGCGTATTTTGTATGGAACATCTTATTGGGCCCATCATGAACTGTATGGAGCATTATATGGAGCTCCTGATTCAATATGGATATTCAAAAAACATGTAACCTACTGATGTCTCTATTAATTTTACTTTTATTGGTATCTTTTTATTTTTGAAATTTACCAGCAGCTGCTGCATTTTCTACCCTAGGCTTATACGCGAGTCAATACGTTTTCCCAGTTTTTTGTGGCAAAATTAGGGGGTTGGCTTATACATGGGTCGGCTTATACCCGAGTATATACGGTACATATTTATCATTATCATTTAGGACATTTTGATCGTGTTGCAATGAATTTTTTTTTGTTTTTTTCAGAGGGAGATATGATTACTGAAAAATATAAATTCTGGCTTTCAGATATATTTTATTTTTTTTAGTGGTTCACTGTATAGGTATTTTTTTTAACTATAAGACACTTTTTTCCCAAAAATTTTTTTGGGAAAATGGGGGTACGTCTGATAGTCGGAATATACTTACAAATACTAAGAAATTTCCCCTGCTATCATCCTGCCCTAATGTGGATCTCTTTGTGCAGATTGTAGCCAAAGGATTCTTGGAAATTCCACGATATATTTCTAAAGATAATCTATCTATGGAGGAGCGGGGTCGTCAGCGCGTCTTACAAAATCTATCTGATGTTGTTTACAAACCCGCAGACAAGGGGGGAAATGTAGTTTGGCCTAAGACACTATGAGAAGGAGGCCTTTCGACAACTCAACAACAGCATCTGTTACAAAAAATTGACATTTAACCCCTTGTCTGCTTTCTCTACTAAATTAGTCTGCATTATTAATCGGGCGTGCGAGGTGGGTGCAATAACAAAAGAGCTGGCTATGGCATTGGTTGCACAGGAGCCGACCAACCCGATCTTCTACTTATTACCTAAAATCCATAAAGACGCGCAAACGCCCCCTGGTCGCCCGATTATTTCGGGCAGTGGGAACTACCTTGAACATGTTAATCGATGGATAGACTCCAAGTTACAGCCATTGGTAGAGGGGTTGCCATCTTTTTTGAAAGACACTGGAGTTGCTAAGGCGGGTAGATGGCCTGCAATTGGAGGATGATATGATGCTGGCGACAGGTGACGTAGAGTCCCTGTAGGCTGTACACCAGCTTTGATGAAGAAATACAGCGTGAGCGAAAAATCCCGGTACACCTTCTTTTGAACTTTTCAGGATATGATAGATATATATATGTATATATGTGATATTAAAATGTGTATATATATTTTGTGGTGAAATTTTGTAATATCTATACTTTTTGCCAATATTAATATACCTTGTCTTATGCTGTTTGGTATGGTGATCAGGTTTTATCTATATTATTAATTATCCTGTTTCGATAGGTGACTAGTTACTTTGATATCATATTTACTAGTTCAGTGTTATTACATTGTGTGGCTAAGTCCATTCCAGGTCCCGTTATGAACGGTTCTTTTAATAAGATGTGCACTGTCTTTTCACAGTATGTATGGAGATGTGTGTCTCCGCGCTCTCATCCTGTACGCGCATGCGGCTCGGTTGCCGCCATGCCCGCTGGCTCTCGACGTCAATTAGTGGACTAGACCCGACCAGGCTCAGCCCACCACGTGACGTCGCCGGTATCCGAGCAACAGAGTGCGTCATTTCCGGGTGGTGAGCGTCACTTCCGGCCGGGCGGCTATGCACGCTACAGCCGTGGGATATATAATGGAGAGACACAGTTTGAATGTCAAGCCCCTTGAGAAAGGAGTTGAAACGCACGTCGGGGCGGACGCGCTGGCCCTGGGACCACGGCACCCTGTACCGCCGACGCCATTAGGTAATGACCACGCAATATGCTATGAATTCCTTAATAGTCATAGGTATGAGGGACTCACAGGGTACTACTACTAGGCTAATTAACCATGTGTGAGTGCATGACACAGGGTATAGGCACTATGCCATGTGTTGTGAGTTCATTTTCTGATCCACCAGTTGTGAGTTCTCCTGCCAGGCTCCCTCTGGTGGTAACAGGAGGTAGTGAGGCTGATTTAATCAGTAGAGATTTGCCACCTGATATTGAGGATGACGATTGGACCTCAGGAATCTCAGACTGGATTTAAGACAGCCGACTCCCTATTCTGGTGCTGGTGATTCCTTCTGGCTTGTCAGGTCTTGTTTTTCAGCTCTGTTCCAGTCATTTAAAGCTAAGTTTTTCTGCTAATGTTCACACTTGATTTTGTTGGTCTATTCAGTTCTTTGTGTGGTCAGCCAGCCCCGGCTGGGGCTGTGCTGAATTTCCACTCTTATTTACCTGTATTTGCCAATTTGCTTTTTGTCCCTTATTAGATTGGCCTCTTTTTGCTCTGTCTCAGAATATTTCAGAGTGCTGATATAGTGGGAGAAGTCTAGTGACTTCAGGGTTAATTTTGCTATCAGAAGTGTTGGACATTATTTTTGTAGGGTTTTTTGCAGTTTGCAGACAGTGTCTTTCCTTTCCTTTCTAGTTAGTTTAGGCCCCATCGTTTGCTCAGCCTATTTTCCTGCCTGTGTTTGTGCTTTCATCTTGTTTCACCGTCAATACATGTGTGGGGGCTGTCTTTCCTTTGGGGTCTGCTCTGGGGCAGTTAGTTTTCCCCTTTTCTTGCTTTAGGGTGATTTAGTCCTCCGGCTGTGACGAGGCGTCTAGATTCATCGTAGGTACGCTCCACGGCTGCTGCTAGTTGTGTGTTTAGGATCAGGGATCTGCAATCTGCATAGTTACCAAACTCTCTGGTTTTCTGTGACTTAGCTTGCTTTTTTTTTTTATTAATATCAGGGACATTGAGTATATAGACTTTTTAAAAAAACGGTGCCTAAACTGTGTGCTCTCCTCAAATATAGCCATATATGGGACATACTAATTAGCGTGGTGTGTATAGTAACACTTAGTAATATAATGCGTGCTGAAGTCTTAATAATTATATGTTATAAAATGTATTGTAGTACCCACTATGCCCATTTGTTTCACCTGTGGTGCCTGTTACCCCGGACCTAAGAGTCTTTGAGTGTTTTGAGCGATTCACACTTTACACTGCTCTATCTGTACCAGTAATTGGTAATATGATTTTAATCTTGTATTAATAAAATTGTGTTTTATACATGACTAGTTTGCCCTTTGATCATCTTTCTTTATGCAGTCCTTACAAATACTGTAGTATAGGAGTAACCCCGGCACACTAATAACATGAAAGTAAAGTCTTCTCAACGACAGTCTTTAATTGTTGTGATTTTATTGATTGTGAAAAAAAGGGTGGTGTTACAATCCAAAAAAGGGTGGTGTTACAATCCAACGTTTCAGCTCTACTTCTCGAGCTTTCATCAGGGATATGACTAGATCCTTGGTTTTGAGGTGTGTGTATAAGTGGTATAGGTTTGCCTTTGTAATCCAGCTGCTGGAACGGTACCTATAGTAACCACGATGTGTAGGGTCAGCACGTGACTCCCGTCCTTGTGTCCTAAATCTAGTCAGGTGTGGAGGAGGCCGGCCTCCTCCACACCTGACTAGATTTAGGACACAAGGACGGGAGTCACGTGCTGACCCTACACATCGTGGTTACTATAGGTACCGTTCCAGCAGCTGGATTACAAAGGCAAACCTATACCACTTGTATAAGGTGTGTATACACACCTCAAAACCAAGGATCTAGTCATATCCCTGATGAAAGCTCGAGAAGTAGAGCTGAAACGTTGGATTGTAACACAACCCTTTTTTGGATTGTAACACCACCCTTTTTTTCACAATCAATAAAATCACAACAATTAAAGACTGTCGTTGAGAAGACTTTACTTTCATGTTATTAGTGTGCCGGGGTTACTCCTATACTTTAGTCTTGTTTTTTCCCAGAGCACCTAAGTTGGGGTTTGAGCCTGTCATATCTATTTTATACTTACAAATACTGTGGCGGCAGCAGGAGTCGGGCGTTTCTGTGGCGGTCCGAGGCTGATCACATTCTCTTCCCAGGCTGCTGCTGGCTTGTGTATCAGGTTCAGCGGTGGTGCTATGTGGTGCGGGGGGCTCCACCGGCATTTTGCGAAAGCCTGGAATCCCCGTGTATCCATTGCTGCGATGCGGTGGCCTCCGGGAAAATGGCCGCCAGTGGCGGCGCATGCTCAGATTGAGATCTCGGGATGAGATCTGGTTGCTGATATCTCAATTTTAGCCATTTTCCTAGAGGCCACCGCATCGCAGCAATGGAAATGCGGGGCCTCCGGGCTTTCACAAGATGCCGGCAGAGCCCACCGCACCACAGAGAACCAACGCCGAACCTGCCGCGCCAGCCTAGGATGGGATTTCTCGGAGGCCACGCCATCACAGCAATGGATATGCGGGGCCTCCGAGCTTTCCCCAAGATGCCGCCAAAGCCTCGAGCACCACCGCCAAACCTGCCGCACCAGCTTGGGATGAGATTTCCCGGAGGCCACCGCACCTGCCGCACCATCCAGGGATGGAAGTCATATCGCCGGACCACTGTACACCCCCTGTGATCCCGCTCCACCAAAGCTGCTGATCCCCCAACCCACCCCAGTAAACTGAATTCGGACTGTAGACTAAGACAGATCCCCATTTGGCACATTATTCCTATTTTCCTTCTGAAAATTTGAGGCGAGTCTTATGGTCTGGTGCATCTTATAATACGAAAAATATGGTAATTATATTTTCACAGATCAGTCTTGTGATACCCAATATATGTTCATTTTTAAAAACATTTTTTTTTATCTATTCTCACTTCGTTTTTTAGCCCGTTTTAACCTGCAACAATTTTATAGTTTGCACTATATACTTTTCAGCAGGGCTGTGGAGTCGGAGTCGTGCTCATTTTGGTGGAGTCGGAGTCGGTATAAAATGGACCGACTCCTAAAATCTAATATATAAAGCTCAATGAGTGTGTGTGTGTATGTCCGGGATTGGGATCTGCTATGTTGTGACGCGAAATTTTAACCCCGCACGTTCCAATTCACCAAACAATTTTACCCCTATGTACATAATCGGGAAAAATGATAATTACTTACTGGTAATCTGATTTTCCAGAGCCATGACAGCACCGCAGACATGAGAGATGGTATCCCCCCCCAGGAAACAGAAAACCTGTAGCAGAGACATAAGAAGGGGGGGGGCACCTCTCTTCCTCAGTTTGTTTCAGAGTATGCAAGGGTAACTGCCTTATTAGTTTACATACATGTTATATAACAGTGTCACTAATATTCACCATCTTTTTCCTTTATTATTTATTTATTTCCTTAATATATTTTTTCCACATAGATTTACATATCCAGATACAATTTTAAATTTTCTGGTGCACCACACAACCATCACCAAGATAGGGCAGGATCAATGCGGAGCTGTCATGGCTCTGGAAAATCAAATTACCGGTGAGTAGTGTTGAACATTCCGATACCGCAAGTATCGGGTATCGGCCGATACTTGCTGTATCGGAATTCCGATACCGACTTCCGATATTTTTTCAATATCGGAATTCGGCATCGGAATCGGAAGTTCAGTTGATTGACGGCCTGACGTCATCATGATGCGCGGTGTGTGCGCATCATGATGCGCCGTCATTTCGGGCCTTCCGGGGGTCTCTGCCGGCCTGCCGGGGGGCTGTGCCGGCCTGCCGGGGGGCAGTGTGGACTGCCCGGGGTCTCTGCCGGCCTGCCGGGGGGCTGTGCCGGCCTGCCGGTGGTCTGTGCACCCTGTGGGGGTCTGTACCGGCCTGCCGGGGGGCTGTGCCGGCCTGCCGGGGGGCTGTGCTGATGTCCGGGGGTCTGTGCAAGCATCGTCCGATGGGACTACAAGTCCCATCGGGCGATGCCTGCTACCATGACAGTGATTGACACATTAGCCAATGATGGGACAGTAGTAGTCCCATCATCCGGCTAATGTGTTAAATGTTAAAAAAAAAAAAAAAAATACTACATACATACTACATGCATGCTACATACATACTACATGCTACATACATACTACATATATACTACATACATACTACATACATGCTACATACATACTACATGCATGCTACATACATACTACATGCTACATACATACTACATGCATGCTACATACATACTACATACATACTACATACATGCTACATACATACTGCATGCTACATACATACTACATACATACTACATACATACTACATGCATGCTACATGCATACTACATATATACTACATGCATGCTACATACATACTACATGCTACATACATACTACATGCTACATACATACTACATATATACTACATACATACTACATACATGCTACATACATACTGCATGCTACATACATACTACATACATACTACATACATACTACATGCATGCTACATACATACTACATACATACTACATGCATGCTACATACATACTACATGCATGCTACATGCATGCTACATACATACTACATGCTACATACATACCACATACATACTACATACATGCTACATATATACTACATGCATGCTACATACATACTACATATATACTACATGCATGCTACATACATACTACATACATACCACATATATACTACATACATACAATACATACATAGACATACAGTGCAAATAACATAGAGTAACATACTTACCAATACTTGTCACATTGTTCCCCGAAGCCATTGTCTTTCCGGAATAAATATTAACATAACAAACCACAAAAATACTCACCCACGATCCGAAGCAGTCCACGAGTGTGTCCCACGACGATCTTGGGTAGAGAACTGCAGCATCAGATGATGCTGCCGTTCTCTACGGGCTGCAGGAATCCAATGACGGAAGGTAGGTATCCTTCCGCACTGTATTCCTCCGCCACTTAAAAAAAAAAAAGTCCCTAGTCTCACTTTATGCCATTGCTGCGTGGGAATTTCCCACACAGCAATGGCATAAAGTGAGACTAGGGACTTTTTTTTTTTTTAAGTGGCGGAGGAATACAGTGCGGAAGGATACCTACCTTCCGTCATTGGATTCCTGCAGCCCGTAGAGAACGGCAGCATCATCTGATGCTGCAGTTCTCTACCCAAGATCGTCGTGGGACACACTCGTGGACTGCTTCGGATCGTGGGTGAGTATTTTTGTGGTTTGTTATGTTAATATTTATTCCGGAAAGACAATGGCTTCGGGGAACAATGTGACAAGTATTGGTAAGTATGTTACTCTATGTTATATGTACTGTATGTCTATGTATGTATTGTATGAATGTATTGTATGTATGTAGTATATATGTGGTATGTATGTAGCATGTAGTATGTATGTAGTATGTATGTAGCATGCATGTAGCATGCAGTATGTATGTAGCATGCATGTAGTATATATGTAGTATGTATGTAGCATGTAGTATGTATGTAGCATGCATGTAGTATATATGTAGTATGTATGTAGCATGTAGTATGTATGTAGCATGCATGTAGTATATATGTAGCATGCATGTAGTATGTATGTAGCATGCATGTAGTATGTATATGGTATGTATGTAGCATGTAGTATGTATGTAGCATGCATGTAGTATATATGTGTTATGTATGTGGTATGTATGTAGCATGCATGTAGCATGCATGTAGTATGTATGTAGTATGTATGTAGTATATATGTAGTATGTATGTAGCATGTAGTATGTATGTAGTATGTATGTAGTATGTATGTAGCATGCAGTATGTATGTAGCATGCATGTAGTATATATGTAGTATGTATGTAGCATGTAGTATGTAGCATGCATGTAGTATATATGTAGTATGTAGCATGTAGTATGTATGTAGTATATATGTGTTATGTATGTAGCATGTAGCATGCATGTAGCATGCATGTAGTATGTATGTAGTATATATGTGGTATGTATGTAGCATGCAGTATGTATGTAGCATGCATGTAGTATATATGTAGTATGTATGTAGCATGTAGTATGTATGTAGTATGTATGTAGTATGTATGTAGCATGCAGTATGTATGTAGCATGCATGTAGTATATATGTAGTATGTATGTAGCATGTAGTATGTAGCATGCATGTAGTATATATGTAGTATGTAGCATGTAGTATGTATGTAGCATGCATGTAGTATATATGTGTTATGTATGTAGCATGTAGCATGCATGTAGCATGCATGTAGTATGTATGTAGTATATATGTGGTATGTATGTAGCATGTAGTATGTATGTAGTATGTATGTAGTATATATGTAGTATGTATGTAGCATGTAGTATGTATGTAGTATGTATGTAGTATGTATGTAGCATGCAGTATGTATGTAGCATGCATGTAGTATATATGTAGTATGTATGTAGCATGTAGTATGTAGCATGCATGTAGTATATATGTAGTATGTAGCATGTAGTATGTATGTAGCATGCATGTAGTATATATGTGTTATGTATGTAGCATGTAGCATGCATGTAGCATGCATGTAGTATGTATGTAGTATATATGTGGTATGTATGTAGCATGCAGTATGTATGTAGCATGCATGTAGTATATATGTAGTATGTATGTTGCATGTAGTATGAATGTAGCATGTATGTAGTATGTAGTATGAATGTAGCATGTATGTAGTATGCATGTTGTATGTATGTAGCATGTAATTTTTTTTTTTTTTTTTTTTACATTTAACACATTAGCCGGATGATGGGACTACTACTGTCCCATCATTGGCTAATGTGTCAATCACTGTCATGGTAGCAGGCATCGCCCGATGGGACTTGTAGTCCCATCGGACGATGCCTGCACAGACCCCCGGAGCCTGCACAGACCACCGGCAGGCCGGCACAGCCCCCCGGCAGGCCGGCACAGCCCCCCGGCAGGCCGGCACAGCCCCCCGGAGCCTGCACAGACCACCGGCAGGCCGGCACAGACCACCGGAGCCTGCACAGACCCCCTGGCAGGCCGGCACAGCCCCCCGAAAGGCCCGTACAGACCCCAGAGAGGCTGTACAAGGGCAGGAAAGGGTTTTTCTTATTCCGATACCGGAAGTCCCATAGACTTGAATGGGACTTCCGGTATCGGAATCGGCGATACCGATACTTTTTTTAAAGATCGGCCGATACCATCCGATACGATACTTTGAAGTATCGGACGGTATCGCTCAACTCTACCGGTGAGTAATCATCATTTTTTCCCTTCCCCATGACAGCACCGCAGACATGAGAGGAAAGATAGAATAGACTCCTAGGGTGGGAAAACAGCAGACAACACTTTTCTCCCAAAGGCCAGATTTGAGGGCCCTAGGTCTAGTCTATAGGTGTCGGAAGAAAGTGGATGGTGAGGACCATACTGCTGCTTTACAGATTTGCTCAACCGAAGCATTTGCCCTTTCAGCCCAGGACGTGGCTATGGCTCTTGTAGAGTGAGCTGTTACACCCAGTGGGGGAGTCTGATCTAAAGAAGAATAAGCCAGTGCAAAACCCATACGTAGCCATCGCGCAATTGTTGATTTTGAAACTTTCTTACCCCTGTTTGTCCCCTGAAAGGAGACAAAAAGGGCTGAAGACTGTCGCCATGATTTTGAGGCTTCTATATATTGAAGCAGGCAACGTCTGACATCTAAGCAATGGAAGGTTTTCTCTCCCTGGGATTTGGGGTTTGGACAAAACGAGGGCAAAATTATCTCCTGCTCCCTGTGGAATTTGGAATTTACCTTCGGTAGGAAGGCTGGATCAGTTTTTATGATCACTCTATCATCCAAAAAGGTGGTATATGGTGGATTTACAGATATTGCCTGCAGCTCGCAGACACGACGAGATGAGGTTAGGGCCACCAGGAGTACTGTTTTTAGCGTTAGCACCTTTATTGAGATGGAAGCAATAGGCTCATATGGAGATGCTGTCAGTGCCCTTAATACTAAATTTAGATCCCAGGGAGATACCTTAGATGTTAATTTTGTGGGCCTGGATGTAAAGGAGGCCCGAATGAATCTATAGATCCATGGGTGATCAGCCAGTTTTTGATCAAACAACGCACCCAGGGCCGATACCTAAACTTGTGCTTGTGGATAGACCTTTATCCAGTCCTTTCTGGAGGAACTCTAGGATCTCTTTTATTGGTATTTTCTGGGCTGCCCCAGTCCATTGTCGGCCCGTGAACTGCAAGAATTTTTCCCAAATTTTTTGGTATTTACGTGAAGTTACCTCCTTTCTGCTAGCGAGCAGGGTGGTTACTAACGGGACTGAGAACCCTTTTGCTAGAAGGAGTCCCCTCTCAAGTTCCACGCAGTGAGGTGCAGCCTGTGAACCCTGGGGTGTTCTACTAGGCCCTGGTATAGCAGATTCGGGGTATCTGGGAGGATCCATTGGTCCGAGATAGACATGCATCTGAGCCATGTGAACATGCCCTTTTCGGCCAGAAGGGCGCAACCAGGATTATTCGAGCTTTGTCCTGTCTGTTCTTTTTCAAGACTACTGGAATCAATGGAAATGGGGGGGAATGCATAGGCCAGATGAAATTTCCACCGGTGTAGTAGCGAATCCACCCCCTCTGGTTGCTCTCTTGGATTTAGGGAGTAGAACCTGTCCACTTTTCGATTTTCCCTGGTAGCAGACAGGTCTACTTCTGGTGTGCCCCAGGCAGCGCAGATTTCCCCAAATATTTTTTGACTTAGGGACCATTCTCCCTGATGTAGTACATGACGGCTTAAATAGTCGGCCAAATAATTGTCTGCCCCCTTTAAATGTGTACCCAATAAGCCCATGTGAATAATTCCCTGGCCTCTGCCATAAGGGTTGCCGACCTTGTACCCCCTTGTCTGTTTATGTATGCTATGACCGTGTTGTTGTCGGATAATATGGTGACATGTCTCCCTTGCACTTCTCGCTTTACTAGGGGAAGGGCTCGCCTCACAGCCGCCAGTTCTTTTAGATTTGAGGATGCATCCCTCATTCTGGGTTCCCACTGGCCCTGTAGGGTTCGTTTCTCTATGTGTGCCCCCCAACCACTCGGACTTGCGTCCGTGGTCAGTACCACCAAGTTTTGAGTAGTCCAGGGCACTGATCTGTTTAAGTTTTCAGTGCTCAGCCACCATTTTAATTACTCCTGCACTTGAGGTGAGAGAATGATCTCCCGATTTAAATTGGAAGGACCCTTCTCCTGTTCGGATAGGATCTGCCACTGTAGTTCTCTCGTATGGGCTTGTGCCCACCGGACCGCTGGGATTGTTGCTGTTAACGTGCCCAGGACCGACATTGCCTCTCTTACTGATATGGCTCGACCGGATTGTATCCTTGGTATTTTTTGTTGGATAGCCCCAACTTTCCTTTCTGGAAGAATGCACTGCTGTTTTAATGAGTCCAATTGAATTCCAAGGAATTCTTGTGACTGCACTGGAGTTAATTTGGATTTTTTTAGATTGATCATCCAGCCTAACCTGGTTAATATTTCCAGGACCTTTTTAACTGCATTTTTGCAATTTTGCTTGTCGTTTGCTATGACGAGGAAATTGTCTAGATAGGGTGCCAACAGGACATTTTCCCTTCTTATAAAGGACGCTACTTCCCCGACGATTTTTGTAAATATACGAGGGGCCACTGATACCCTGAAGGGTAGGCACTGGTACTGTAGATGAGTGGGGACTTTAGCAATCTCTACTACCAATCTTAGATATTGTTGGTGTTCCCCCCCATATTGGGACATGGTAATAGGCGTCGGTAAGATCTATTACTGCCATGTAGCAACCCGGGTCGAGTAGCTTCACTGCTGACCCCATGGTCTCCATTTTGAATTTCTCTGTTCTGATGTATTGATTCAGGGCTTTGAGATTGAATATTGTTCTTAGTGACCCATCTGGTTTTGGCGTGAGGAACAGAGTGCTGTACAATCCTCTCCCTACTTGATAACACGGTACTTTTATTAGTACCTCCTTTTGCATGAGGAGTTGAATCTCCTTTTCTAGCGTGGCCTGATTCTTTTTGGCTACCCGGGTCACTTTTACTCTTTGAGGTGGAAGGCTTAGAAAACTTAGTCATAGGCCCTCGGCTAACAGGTCGGTTACCCACTTTGAGGCGGGCAATGCTACCCATTGATGGACAAAGAACCGAAGCCTTCCCCCAACCGCCCTGGCGTCATTGCTTAGTATCGGGTCTCGGTGTGGTTTTACTAAAGGGGAATCCTTTCTCTTCTCCCCTCCAGGGTCTGCCCCGCGTGGTTCTATCGTCTGGCCGCCCTCGGCTCCCTCTGTTCCCTGCTCCACGAAAGGACGAGCGAGCTTCAGTCCACCGACGCCTAGGGAAGGGGAGTGGAAACCGTTTTTTCTTATCTGACACTTTTTCTAAAATTTCGTCCAATGCTTTCCCAAACAGGTATTGACCCTCACAAGGGACGGCGCAGAGTTTAACCTTTGACTGGAAGTCTGCCGACTAGTTCTTTAACCAAAGTGCTCTGCGGTCTGAATTTGAAAGGGCGCATGCACGGGCGGCACCTCGGACAGAATCTACTGCGGCATCAGCCAGGAATCCCGCTGCCTTCTGTAGGGAAGGTATTGCCTCCAGTAGTGTCTCCCTAGGGCATTTATTCTTAATTTGGTCACTTAATTCGTCTAACCACTTGACCATAGCGTGCGCTGTACAAGTGGCAGCCACCCCCCGGCTTAAATGACTAAGCCAATGCTTCCCAAGCAGATTTTAGAAAAGCGTCTGCTTTCTTGTCAAGGGGATCTTTTAAGGTGCCCATGTCCTCAAATGGCAATGCTATTCCCCTGGATGTACTAGCAATGGCGGCATCTAGCCTGGGAGCTTTTTCCCATTTATCGCATACCTCCTCATCAAACGGGTATTTACGTTTGAGCGCCTGCGGTATGGACATTTTTTTGTTGGGTTTCTTCCATTCCCTCTTGATCAAATTTAACAGGTTATCATGGAAGGAAAAAACCTTTGTATTGTCCCGTCAAGATTGCTAAACATAGCATCTTGAGTTGACTTTGGCTCTTTTGGTGTTTGAAGTCCCATTGTGGACCTTACAAGCTTTAGTAATTTCCCAATGTCCTCAGAAAGGAAATATGGACGACCATTTTCCTCGTCCGAGGAGTCTAGGTCCGAGTCCGAGGGCCCTATCTCCCCTTGTTCTTCCTCAGACTCTATGTCTGTAGTTATTTCTGTGGGAGGGAGAGGAGGAGGTGGGGGCGGGGGTGAAGCAGTAGTTATATCGGAGCCAAGTGTAGTCTGCTCCTTTAATTCATCTTTTACCGTCGACTTTACTTGATCCCGGATCATAGTTTTAATGCTCTGGAGCAGGGATGGTGACTCTTCGGCCACTGTTTTTTTTAATGCACGAGCGACAAAGTCGCTTCTCATAAGATTTAGCTAGTGCCGTTTTGCATAATGCAGATTCCTTGTTGTGCTTTGATGTGGCCTTTCCCTACAGAATACATACATAGGGCAGTTGTTAATATATTGTGCTGCCTTACAAAAGGCACTCACCTGGCCCTCTGGGTACCCCGGTAGCAGGTGGCTCTTCCTCCTGCGCGCGCATCTCGCCTTCAGGATCCATATCTGCGCTCCGCTGCTGATCTGGCTCTACAACTCCGAAGCCTGTGTGCAGCCTCTCAGGGACCAGTGGCACCTGCCTTGCCTCCTTTTTATGGAGGAGCGGTGCGCGCTTCTGGGACTGCTCCCGCCCGGAAGAGCCCAGTACACCGCTCCCCCGTCGTGTGACGTCACTTCCGGTGAGACCCCAGAAGCCGTCGCCACTCAGTCGGCGCCAGCGTCATGGTGGCCACGCCTCCCCCAGCCCAGCCTCCCACTGGAGCGGCCACCAGGGAGTCTCACGAGGAGGACACCACTCACAGCGCCCACCGAGCTGGTCTGACAGGCGCGCGCCACCACGCCTCGCTGCCTCTCCCCGCGGAATTCGGCCTCCTGACCGGACGACATCAGAGGGGGATCCCTCCGGAGGTACGGACTCTGCAACCGGCATCCGCCTGCGGGAAACAGGAAACCAAACTGAGGAAGAGAGGTGCCGCCCCCTTCTTATGTCTCTGCTACAGGTTTCCTGTTTCCTGGGGGCAGATACCATCTCTCATGTCTGCGGTGCTGTCATGGGGAAAGAAAAAAAAGTGTATGTATGTGTGTATGTCCGGGATTGGCATCCGCACCGTCGCAGCTACAGCCGCAAAATTTGGCACAGTCACACGTCTGGACCCCGAGAGCGTCACAGGCTATGTTGTGAGGCGAAATTTTAACCCAGCGCGTTCCAATTCTCCAAACAATTTTGCCTATTATTCTTAACATTTCTATGGTGTTATCGTCCTTCTGTAAAGCTGGAAATAACACAATTTATTACCGTGCCAACACAGACCACCCTCTGACACAGACTGCAGGGGGAGCCTAGTATCACACAGGATAGGATTAGATATACAGCTCAGCAGTCAGTATCACACAGGAGAGGATTAGACACATGGCTCAGCAGTCAGTATCACACAGGACAGGATTAGATACACAGCTCTGCAGTCAGTATCACACAGGATAGGGTTAGATACACGGCTCGGCAGACGGTATCACACAGGATAGGATTAGATACACGGCTCAGCAGTCAGTATCACAGGAAAGGATTAGATACACGGCTGAGCAGTCAGTAACACACATGATAGGATTAGATACACAGCTCAGCAGAAAGTATCACACAGGAGAGGATTAGGTACACACCTCTCAGCAGACATTATCACACAGGATAGGGTTAGATACACAGATACACGTTTATCAAAAGGCTCTTGAATGAGTTGAAAAAAAATACTGTCAATAATTGGGTAATCATTTAGTTAATTTGTGTTGCAAATCTGTAGTGTTGAATATATGATGTGAAATGTTTTTATGTGCAATATAATCATTATAATTTGCTATAACTAACCACAGTTAGTTACTATGCCCAGGCAACGCCGGGCTCTTCAGCTAGTATATAATAAATTGGGTACAGTAATTCAGTGCAGAATGTGCTGAATATTTTTTCATAGGAATTTGGGAAAGTTATGAAATATCCTATGAATGGCTGTTCTATTCCTGATCTAAGGCTACATTCACACACAGCGTTTTTTGAGGATACGTTTTTCAGCTGCAAAAGCAGATCAGATTTTCAAAAAAAACTTATCACCTGAAAGGTTTTTGAGCTCATAGATAATGTTTTTCAATAGCAAAAGCAGATTAGAAAAACGCCACCCAAACTGACATGCTCATTCAGCCCAAAAACGGATCCTCACAAAACGATGTGTCTGAATGTCATATCTTGAAACCCATTGACTTTGCTGGGATGCCCAGTCACTGCATTTTACTGCAAAAAACGGATCCGCAAACACGCTGTGTGTGAATCATGGCCGTAGCCATCGAGGGGCGGGGGGGAACCTATCAAAACTCACTTGTATGCTGCAGTGCTCCCGTCCTGCACCGGCTCCAGACTGCAGGGGGCAATCTCCCCTCCTCTGTCCTGTCTTCTGCCGTCTTCACCAGAGAGAGGAGGGGTGCCTGCCCTGCACAGGATCTGATTCCTGGGCCCCGAGCTGGAGAAAGTGAGAAAGTTGTGCACACGCTGCAGCTGGCAATAAGAGATAGTCTGCAAGAGGGACATGCTGGAAATCTGATTGGAAAATTCCATTTTGAGGAGACGTGTTGGGAAAGGGGCAATTGTCGATCAAGCCACTCAGTGCGGCAGCACTTATTTAATGATTGAGCGATTGCTTGAACTAAAACCGTTTCTTATAGATATGGCGAACCCTCAGGTAACCCTAAATGAAGGTCAATGGACACAGGTGGCTGAATTGAAGGAATTGCTTAATCACCTATTTACCGTGACTAAAAAATTACAAGCTGAGGATTTAACTCCTGGCATTTTCATAAGGGAGTGGAAGAACTTGCTATTTTGCCTGTCCCAAAGAGGAGGTTTAATCGCAGATGGCATTTCTGCTTCAATGAAATGGAGACAGACACAGCTGTTGGAAAATAATTTTTTTCTGGCAGCTGTTTATGTGGACCCAAGTTATCGTATATTGCTTGATGATCAACAGCTTACTAAAGGAAAAGAAGCTCTGACTGAGGTAGCAGTTAGGAAGAGTGGCCTACAGGAGGACTGCCAGGCGCAAGAGGACTTGGGTCCTGAGAGTGCTACTGCTGCCATATGTTCTCATCAGATGAGGAGTTTGACTTTGGCATGTATTTTGATGACATGGAGCAGCCAAAGCGTTGCCGCAAGGAAAAAGATTTCACTCCGTCTCCTATAGCAAGCAGATTGACCATATTTCAGCAAAATGTTTCATCAAAACTGACTGTGCATAAGGCAATTCCTTTATACCCGTAAATTGTTAGAGATGTTGTCCATGTGGTTACGGCTTTGCCTCCAACCCAAGTTACTGTAGAGAGGTTGTTCTCTAGCCTTAAAATTATTAGGTCAGATTTGAGGTCATCTATGAAGGAGGATCTGATGGAGGCAATTCTATGTCTTAGAAAAAATTAATAGACTGCACAAATGTTATTTAGTATGTTTTTGTTGAAAACTGTTTTTTTGCCACTTATATAGTTTATTAAATAGTGTGTGTGTGTGTGTATATAATATATATATATATATATATATATATATATATATATATATATATATATATATATATATATATATACACACACACACACACACACACACACACACACACACACACACACACACACACACACAGTGGCATTTAAAAGTTTGGGCATCCCTGGTCAAAATTACTGTTATTGTAACCAGTTAAGCAAGTTGAAGATGGAATGATCTCTAAAAGGGCTAAAGTTAAAGATGACACATTTTCTCTGTATTTTAGGCCAAAAAAATTATATATTGTCATTTTTTACATTTTAAAAATTACAATAAGGAAAATAGGCCAATGCAAAAGTTTGGGCATCCTGCATAGTTAGTACCTAGTAGCACTCCCTTTTAAAAATATCACAGCTTGTAAACGCTTTTAGTAGCCAGCCAAGAGTCTTTCAATTCTTGTTTGATGGATTTTCATCCATTCTTCCTTGGAAAATTCTTCCATTTCTGTGAGATTCCTGGGTCGTCTTGCATGCACTGCTATTTTGAGGGCTAGCCACAGATTTTCAATGATGATCGAATCGGGGGACTGTGAGGGCCATAGAAAAACCTCTAGCTATCGCCTTTTGAGGTAGTCTATTGTGGATTTTGATGTGTGTGATCATTATCCATTTGTAGAAGCCATCCTGTTTTCAAATTCAGCTTTTTTTTTTACACATGGTGTTATGTTTGCATCAAGAATTTGTTATTGATGCCATTTTTCCCTCTACCTGTGAAATGCTCCCTGTGCCATTGTCTGCAACACAACTCCAAAGCATGATTGATCCATCCCCATGCTTAATGGTTGGAGAGATGTTCTTTTCCTGAAATTCTATGCAATTTTTTCTCTGCACATACCTTTGATCATTGCGACCAAAGAGTTTTATTTTAACTTCAACGATTCACAGGACTTGTTTCTAAAATGCATTGGGCTTGTTTAGATGTTCTTTTGCATACTTCTGATGCTAAATTGTATGGTGAGGGTGCAGGAGAGGTTTTCTTCTGATGACTCTTCCATGAAGGCCATATTTGATAAGGTGCCTCTGAACAGTAGAACAATTACCACAACTCCAGAATCTGCTAAATCTTTCTGAAGGTCTTTTGCAGTGAAGTGGGGGTTCTGATATGCCTTTCTAGCAATCCTACAAGCAGCTCTCTCTGAAATTTTGCTTGGCCTTCCAGACCTTATCTTGACCTCCACTGTTTTGAAAACGCTTTGCTATCTTCTTATAGCCTTCTCCTGCTTTGTGGGCCTCCACCATTTTCATTTTCAGAGTGCTAGGCAGCTGCTTAAAAGAACCCATGGTGGCTGTTTTTTCGCACAAGGTTGGAGGAGGCTATGTGTTTCTAAACCTGTGGAATCTGCATCAGCTGGCCTTTCCTAACATTGAGGGTGAACAAGCCATATCCCTTACAGGCTAATTAAGGTCAGAAACCTTGGTCAAAGTTATCTGAGCACACAAATCTCCAAAGGTGCCCAAACTTTAGCATCGGACCATTTTTCGTTTGTCATTTTTTCACATTTTAAAAATTACTAATGTGTATTACTTTTTAGCCTAAAATACAAAACAAATGTGTCATCTTTAACTTTAGGCCTTTTAGAGATCATTTTATCTTCAACTTGCTTAACTGTTCACAATAACAGTAATTTTGACCAGGGGTGCGTAAACTTTTGCATGCCACTGTGTGTGTATAATATATATATATATTATACATACATACATACATACATATATATATATATATATACTGACCAGCACCTCCTAGTGTGAACACGTGCAAGCTGCAAAAACTGCACAATATAGAGAAAAAGAATACAGCAGCACATGTACATGAATCTAGGCCATGTGAAAACACTGAAAAACATTATAACCATTCAATTTAGATAATAATCCTCAAAAATATTTTTTTCAAAAACCATTTTTTTTTTTTTTTATTTACAGTAATATAAAAATGAAGGTTCTTAGTGCACAAATTGGTCAATTCATGTAAGCCCACCAACCACGGCAAGGTGACCTCCCCTGATGGGTCCCTGCTCTACCGTACATAAGCCACTTCTGGGCCACCAGCCTTTTTCTCTATATTGTGCAGTTTTTGCAGCTTGCACATGTTCACAATAGGAGGTGCTGGTCAGGTTTTTTTTTTTTCTATTTAGTTGCTGGATGCTAGCTGCCTCTAGCCTGATCTTGCACCCCTCCCATTGGCCTTGCAGGTGGCCGCAATCAGCTATACCTGCCCATAAATTGTAGGCTTAGCCCGGTAGTGACATGTTTGTCCAAAATTGTAGGCTGGTGGCCCAGAAGTGGCTTATGTACGGAAGAGCAGGGACCCATCAGGGGAGGTCACCTTGCCGTGGTTGATGGGCTTACATGAATTGGCCAATTTGTGCACTAAGAACCTTCATTTTTATATTACTTTAAGTAAAAAAAATGTTTTTTTGAACAAAATATTTTTGAGGATTATCTAAATTGAATCGTTATAATGTTTTTCTGTGTTTTCACATGGCCTGAATTCACGTACATGTGCTGCTGCATTCTGTTTCTCTCTCTCTCTCTCTCTCTCTCTCTATATATATATATATATATATATATATATATATATTTTATGTATAAAATCGATATTACATAGTGTATTGCATATTTACAATGTATTCGTTTTTTGTGTTCTAAAGTTGTATTCTAATAAATATATATTATGTTCTATCTAAATATCTTGATCATTGTATCATAAAAATGATTAAATGTCTGATGTTCACATTGTACTACAATAAATTTTTCACTTAAATACAAGCAATATATGTGGGAGTCGGAGTCAGAGTCGGTGTAAGGGAAATTGAGGAGTCGGAGTCGCAGGTTTGGTTTACCGACTCCACAGCCCTGCTTTTCAGTACACTTGGAAACTACTGGTCTCCTATAACCCCACCGCAGACAGGGCTTCCCACGAGGCCGAAGATGGCGGTGACAAAGGCTTTCAGGGTTGCGGGTAGGGTGAATGGAGGGGATGAGAGTCTGAACTACCACTCACACAGATGGTAACGATTTAAACTCGTCTTTCAGAAATTAAAGGTGCATCTAAATGGTTAACAGCAGCATTCAGAGCAAGTTAATTGACACCCGCCATGTACATAGCACTCTACGCTGCTGGGCCTGCTCCTTACACCCCGATGTACCATCTTACCTCCATTTCTTCATGCATGGCCAGTGATCGATGACCCCATCCAATATTACAGCTTTCTGGGGTATCAGGTAATTGCGCCTGAAGTGTTCCAGTGAGGGGCAGCGCACTGTAGGAATTGTGGTATCGGCACACAGGACCGGGGAGAGTGGACGGGGTATTTTCTGCACAGAGAAATAACCATAAGATTGTTACGCCACCATCTTCTATAAAACACACATTGGGACTCATTTATTATAATGGTCTCCGTTTCCCATAGCAACCAGAGATCAGCTTCCATTTTGTTTTTTTAAACAGATTTAGAAAAATCAAAGCTGATCTGTGATTGGCTGGAAGGAACAGAGACAGTTATAACAAACTACAACATCTCACAAACAAATATGTCTAATCTCTAAGGTCAGTTTCACACGTCAGTGGCTCCGGTCCGTGTAGTGACAGTTTCCTCACGTACCGGAGACACTGACACACGTAGACACATTAACATGAAAATGTCTCTGCACATGTCAGCGTGTTTTCACGGACGCACGGTCTGTGTGTAAAACATGGAGACATGTCAGTGCTTGTGGGAGCGCACAGTCCGCAAAACGTGCTGAACACGGCACACGGAGAACAGTTCACACTGTAAATGGAAGCAGCGGGCGCAGTGATGAGCGTTGACGTCACTGCTAGTTAATGAGCATGCGCCGTCTGCTACCATTCATTCCCCAGTAGTTTACAGTCCGAGCGGTCGCATTAGCATCACTCCGCCAGTAAATTGATTAACCCCTGAGATGGATTTACGCCATGAGACTTAGAATCATAGAATCATAGAATCGTAGAGTTGGAAGGGACCTCCTGGGCCATCTGGTCCAACCCCCTGCTCAAAGCAGGATTCGCTAAATCATCCCAGTCAGATGTCTGTCCAGCCTCTGTTTGAAGACTTCCATTGAAGGAGAACTCACCACTTCTCGTGGCAGCCTGTTCCACTCATTGATCACTCTAACTGTCAAAAAGTTTTTTCTAATATCTAATCTGTGTCTCCTCCCATTCAGTTTCATCCCATTGCTTCTAGTCTTTCCTTGTGCAAATGAGAATAAAGTTGATCCTTCTACAATGTGACAGCCCTTTAGATATTTGTAGACAGCTATTAAGTCTCCTCTCAGTCTTCTCTTTTGCAAACTAAACATTCCCAAATCCTGCAACCTTTCCTCATAAGACAGGGTTTGCAGACCGGTCACCATTCTGGTCGCTCTTTTCTGAACTTGCTCCAGTTTGTTGATGTCTTTTTTAAAATGTGGTGCCCAAAACTGGACACAATATTCCAGATGAGGTCTGACCAAAGAGGAGTAGAGGGAAATAATGACTTCACGTGATCTAGACTGTATGCTTGTGTTAATACATCCTAGAATTGCATTTGCCTTTTTTGCTGCTGCATCACACTGTTGACTCATATTCAGTCTGTGATCTATTAGTATACCCAAGTCTTTTTCACATGTGCTGTCACTTAGCCCTATTCCTCCCATTCTATATATGTTTTTTCCATTTTTATTGCCCAGATGTAGTACTTTGCATTTCTCCCTGTTAAAAACCATTCTGTTAGTTGCTGCCCACTTCTCCAGTTTATTTAAATCTTTTTGAATCCTCTCTCTCTCTTCTCTAGTATTAGCTATCCCTCCTAGCTTTGTGTCATCAGCAAATTTAATCAGTTTACCCTCAATTCCTTCATCTAAATCGTTGATAAAGATGTTGAACAATACAGGGCCCAGGACAGAGCCCTGTGGTACCCCACTTGAGACATTCTTCCAACTGGATGTGCAGCCATTTACGACCACTCTTTGGGTCCGATCACTAAGCCAGTTATGAATCCACCTAACAGTTGCCTTGTCCATTCCATACTTAATCATTTTTTCAATAAGGATTGTATGAGAGACTTTGTCAAATGCTTTGCTGAAGTCAAGATATACTATATCTACAGCATTTCCTTGATCCACCCAATCAGTGATACCGTCATAGAAGGAAATTAAGTTAGTCTGACATGACTTATTAGTTACAAACCCATGCTGACTCTGTTTAATCACTTCATTCTTATCCAGGTATTGACATACATGTTGACTAATTGTGGGACAGGTATGGGATATTGTTAGTTTATTATTTTACACTTTTTTACAGAACGATGGCGTCGATATGGAATTAGGAGTATAATAAAGCTTTAAACAATGTGTGTAGTGTATTTTTTCATTAAAATACTTTGCTCTAATTGTGTGTGTTTATTTAACCCTTTTCTTACAAATAGGATTAGTAATGGAGAGGTGTCTTATTGACACCTCTCCATTACTAATCCGGGCTTAATGTCACCTTACAATAGAAAGGTGATATTAACCCCTTATGACCCCATTTGCCACCACTACAGAGCAAGTGGGAAGAACCTGACAAAGCTCCAGAAGAGGAGCATCTAATAAATGCGCCTTTTCTGGGCAGCTGTGGGCTGCTGTTTTTATGCTGGGGGGGCCAAGATCAATGGCCTCTTACAAGCCTCAGAATAGCAGCCCCCCGCTGTGAGTTTTGCCGGCTTGGTTTACAAACAGAGGGGGGCCCAACGTCAGGGTTTTCATTCATTCTTCTCTCCTGCTCGCTGTTGCCAGCAGAGCAGGAGAGAACAATGACAGCCGCGTTCAGCACCAGCCGCTGGGGAACAGCGCTTACTGTAGCACTTCTTCCCCGGTGGCCTCCTGTGTGGTCCTGATGTGGCACACGGTTGCCACATGGAGGTACCACATATCCACATGGACACACGGCCAGCTCCGATAACGTTTTTTCCGGTACCGGAATTATCTGGACGTGTGAGACCACCCTAAGAAAAACTACCTCTGGGATTTGGCCGTTTGGTTCCACATCCACCCGATGCCCTTGAGTATCTCTCAGACGTTTCTGTCTTCTGTGGGTCAGGACTGAAAGAGAGGAAGGAAATATCAGCAAATGAACAAACAGATGAAAAGTTTCACCAAGATGGATCAGATTTAAGTTAAACTTGAAAATAAAATAACAAAAAAAGTTTTACCTGAAGACAGAATTAGTCATCTTTTTATTTTTGCAAATCACACTATGTGGTATAGGGCCATCTATGCAAGATGTTCATAAGCTGCTTGGACAAACTAGATTTTTGGGCATCCAATTGTCAGATGAGATTCAATGTGGAGAAATGTAAAGTTTTGAACTTGGGCACTAACAATATGGGGGGGGGGTAAAATTAGGTGAGTCACTGGTAGACAAGAATCTGGATGTGCAAGGGAGTAAAACTAGAAGAGTTACTGGTAGGGAAGGATCTGGATGTAGGGGAGAGAAAAATTAGGAGAGTCACTGGTAGAGAAGGATTTGGGTGTAGGAGGGAGTAAGGGCCCCGTCACACACAGCTTAGTCACAACTTTTGTGACACAACAGCAATCTCACCAGCGAGATCGCCGTGTGTGACAGCGATCAGCGACCAGCCCCCCTGCCGGTATCGCTGATCGCTGCAAGAAACCTCTGGACATTTTTTTCGTCGCTGATCTCCTGCTGGCCAGCACGCATCGCTGCGTGTGACAGGCGGGAGACCAGCGATCAGGTGAAATGAAAAAAAATTAAAAAATATTGTTATTCTCACCTTCCGGCGTCCCGCGCAGTCTTCCCGCCTCTCTCCACGCTCCGGTCCCAGTAATCCTTTGCAAGAATGACCGTGAGACTTTGCCATCCAGCGAGAACGGACGTCATCGCGATAATTCTCGCAAAGGATTACTGGGACCGGAGCGTGGAGAGAGACGGGAAGGCTGCGCGGGACGTCGGAAGGTGAGAATAACAATATTTTTTTATTTTAATTTATTTTTGACATGAATATTTCATCAGCTCTAACGAACACAGTGATGCCGCGCGCTCGGCGTCGCTGTGCTAATCGCTGGTGAAGCTGTCTGACAGATCACCAGCGATCACATAGCGACTCACCAGCGATCCTGACACGTTGATATCGTTGTCGGGATCGCTGGTAAGTCGCTATGTGTGACTCCAGCTTAAGACTAGGAGAATCTCTGGTACAGAAGGATCTGAATGTATGGGACAGTAAAATTAGGAGAGTCACTGGAAGAGAAGGATCTGGATTTATTTGTGGATCACAGGCTATATAACTTGCAATGTCAAGTAGCATTATATTGTCATGTATTAAAGGGGGCATGGACTCGCGAGACAGGGACAGGATATCACAAGTTTACTAGGTTTTAGACTATGATCGCATGCTTTTGCTGTGTTTTCTTTCTGCAGGCAAAATAAGATCTCTTGGCAGCAAAGACACTTCTTACAAAAGGCAGGATTTGGTGTGTTTCTGATGCATTCTTGCTGCACATTACAGCTGTCATTTGTCTACAGTACATGTTTCATAAAGTTAGTTTTATTCACCAAAAACACACGGTTGTGTCTTTTTTGCACTCTCTTGTTGCTTTCTATGGTAAAAAGAATTGACACGCTACAGATTTTTTTTTTTTTTTAAAGCGGCAGTTTTCCAATTGAGTCAGGGCAAAAAAAAAAGCAAGTGTGTGCATAAGATTTCTGAGATTTCATAGCTTTTGCTAGTACTGTGAAGATCTTAATTTCCATTAAAAAAAAAAAAAAATCCTGTAAAAAATACAATGTGTGAGCATAGCCTTTAGCGCCAGTTCAGAGAAAGAATAGCCAAGGTAAAAAAAGAAGAGCCACAAAACTGATAAGAGGCATGGGGGATATTAACTATGATGAAAGATTAAAATAATTTAAGTCTTGAGAAGAGAAGGAAAATATGATGTAAATAAATAAGACACCACAAGGGGGCACTTCTGCCTGGACCATGCTGCATTAAAGGGGTTATCAAAGTCTGTTTCATTTCTTTTTTGTACTATGAGTGTAAGTAGTAACAGGCCTGTTCTACCCGGCGCCGGCTCATAGCGGTAACGGACCACTCTGAGACGGCAAAGATTTCCAGCAGACTGAACAGGCAGGTAATCAGCAACTACCTGCAAGATCTTAGCTTCACAATAGAAAAAATAAATAGAAAGTCCAGGATAACCCCATTTATTTATGCACCGTAACCCCTTCCCTTTTTTCTTTCCCATCCCTCAACTGAAATTAATAAAGAGGTTCGGACTGGCTCATCGGAGAACAAGAGGATTCTCCGGTGGGCCCAGGCACTGACATTTGCTGGCATACAAGGTCGGCAGCTGCCTAGGACCCCCGCTGCCCCAGTCAGTGGCTTGTCTCCAATAGCGGCACACTACACAGCTGCAATAAGGCACGAGTCAGGAGAACCCGCTGCCGTTGGAGCAAAAGGTGACAGGGGCAGATTGCTGCGGCTAAAGCCTGTGCCCGATGCTCAAGAGCAGTGAATATTCTCTCCTTTTCACGCGCCTGCCTCCTGCCACCCGCTGCTGCTCCCCAGCATTCCACTATATCGGCAGATGCCAATACAACTGAAAGCAATAATGGAGGAGAGCGCGTCAGATAACGCTCCCCTCTCCCATCATTCCCCTCTGACACAGCTGATGCGCGATCACGTCCCTTCATCGTGTAACCGCTGTGTGTCGGGCAGACTACAGTACAGCTGCTGAGACGGAAACAGACCGGGATCAGCGGGGGGAACGAGGAGGAGAGATGAGTATTGAACCTATTGTTTGCTATATAAACTAGTGAGTGAGTACTGATGGTCATAATACTGTGCAGGGGGCTATATTATATTCTATAGAAGGGGGGCTGCATTATATTCTATGGAGGGGGAGGCTGCATTATACTCTATGAGGGGGCTACATTACATTCTATGGAGGGGGGGGATGCGTTATACCCTATGAGGGGGCTATATTATATTCTATGGTGGGGGGCTGCATTATATTCAATTATATTCTATGGGGAGGCTGCATTATATTCTATGGAGGGGGCTACATTATATGCTATGGGGAGGCTGCATTATACCCAATGAGGGGGCTACATTATAATCTATGGGGAGGCTGCATTATACTATATGAAGGGGCTACATTACATTTTATAGAGGGGGGCTACATTATATTCTCTGGCGCTGCTTTATAGTGTATGAGAGGTCTACATTATATTCTAGGGGGGAGAAACTTCATTATACCCTGTGAGGTGGCTGCTTTATACTATATTAGTGGGGCTGCATTATATTATATGGGGATGGCTACATTATACCTTATGAGGGCTGCATTATATTCTATGAGGGGGCTACTCCAACAGCTGCTATATCATTAAGATGTGTACTACCTTATATTATACCCTGATATTAGCGTGTTTTACCGCACAATTGGTGGTTTTGTATTTATTTTTATGCAGCTACATAGTCGGCACACCATAGAAAATCCTTCTTGGGTTCCAAGGTGCACCAGTCCGACGCTGTTAATAAACGTGTATTTTTTCAACTGTACCATTTAACTTTTCAAAAAAAAAAAAAGTTTATGGCCATGGGGACCAATTACATCCAGGGTTGTCTAAGGACGTAACTAGAAATCATGGGGTGTCATAGTGGACATACCAGAAAATGCCATCTATTTATGATTGAAGGGGGCTGGACCTCTGAGATCCCCTCCAAAAGAGGATGAAGGGGAGTTACTGCACTTGCCGTGCAGAGAATTGCAGCCCCCTTCCCCTTGAATAAAGCTATGCTTCCGCTCCCCTGCAGAGTGTGTGGCCATAATACTGCAGCGGGAAAACCGGTTGAGCGGCAATAGTACCTATTTAGAGCTGTATGCCCTTTTATTTTTCAGGACGGAGCTGTGGGTCCCACTGGTTGTCATAGGTCTTCATGTATCAGATAGGCATGCTCCTTTAACCCCTTAATCACCCACGAGCCGCTAAAAGCAGCGAACAAACTAGCTCCGTTCGCTGCTGTTTAACCCCTTAAATGCCGTTACTAATTTCCAACAACGGCATTTAAAACAGTTTGAACAGTGTGCGGGCTTCCGATCAGCCGCACGTCGGCCCATCACACAATGCTTTTAACCCAGAATCAGCGCCAGTCGCTGCACTCGTCCCTGCCCAAAAAAGATAACAATGGTTTATGTACCCTAAAATGTCACCCATAAAAATTACAGCTCGTCACGCAAAAAGCAAGTTGTCCTGCAGCTCCATCCATAGGAACAAAAGTTACTGGTCAGAAAATGGCGACACAATCCAACCTTACAAAGTCAGAAATTTCAAAAGAAATAAAATAAATAATATATTCCACTTAGAAGGATGGTATCGCCACAGTCACACGGAGAATCATATCACCGCAAAATGAATGCTGTAAAAATAAAACCAATGGTGGATTTTTTGTTTCCTCTCCGCTACCATTACACTTTTTTTTTTCCTTTTTTTCCGGTGTCATTTAAAACTTCAATTTGTCCTGCAAAAAAAATCATGCCCTCATATATTTGTATTGACGGATAAAAAAAAATTACATGAAATTAAAAAAATTAAATAAAAATGTACTTGGCTCTTGGAAAGTGGCCTCTGGGGGGGGGGTTAGAAAAGAATAATCATATCACTAGCGTTCATGGCATGGCAGCACAGTACATCCCACCTAAAAAATTGGGGGCCCCAACTCTTACATGGCTGCTGATAAGTCAAGTTGCAAAGGCTCCGCCATAGCTGTGGTCATCCATATTGACTACTGTTATGTAAAGAGTTCGCACTCCCCATGGATCCACATGGTAAGAGCGCCTGCTCTGGGACTTATGTTCTTCAAACGGAAAAGGGTTTCAGAGACGGGACCCTCAATTATTAGGGATAATTCTTTACAAAGGCTTCCCATCTGAGTAGGTGACGGCATGCAGCTAGGTGCTTCCCACTGACTCCACATTACCCATGGATGAATTACCTGTTGTGGACTTTGGAGGCCGCACAGAGTCCTTGGAGAGCGAATCCCTCAATATTTGGATTATTTTACTTATCACATTGTCCATGATCTCAGCTCCCAGGAGCAATGACATGTCACACACCCGCAGAACCTCGTCCTTACTGAATACCGGCTCCCCACAATGCCCGACCACTTTAAACAGGCAGCCATAAGAATACGC
Organism: Dendrobates tinctorius; assembly: GCF_039654945.1. Lineage (NCBI taxonomy): Eukaryota > Metazoa > Chordata > Amphibia > Anura > Dendrobatidae > Dendrobates > Dendrobates tinctorius. Next base: position 7,173,123 of record NW_027361869.1, on the reverse strand, counting down.
AATCCTCCAGTCCCGGGACATGTCCCTCCAGTTACGGCCATTCAGCTTCTCCCAGCTATAGTCCATAATCATCTCCCCCAGGTGTCCACACCGGCCCAGATCACACGTATAGACGCAGGCTGCTGCCTCGTTCACACACATGACAATGGCCCCGTCCACCTCCGGGCCCAGCTGATGCAGAAACTCATCGAGGTTAGAAGGGAATAGGGACCGGATCTGGGTCCACACCGAGCTCTGCATTTGCTCCTCTAGGTTTATCCTTGAATCCTGGGCACTCTTCATCATCTCATACTGGTTCCACCAGTTACATACTGGGTCCCGCTGTCACCCCTGTGAATAGAAAGAAAAATATTCACCAATACAACATATATGGCTCGTTACATCAATGCTTCCCTTTGTAACAAATCATAGAGTGATGCAATCATAGAATCATAGAATCGTAGAGTTGGAAGGGACCTCCTGGGCCATCTGGTCCAACCCCCTGCTCAAAGCAGGATTCGCTAAATCATCCCAGTCAGATGTCTGTCCAGCCTCTGTTTGAAGACTTCCATTGAAGGAGAACTCACCACTTCTCGTGGCAGCCTGTTCCACTCATTGATCACTCTAACTGTCAAAAAGTTTTTTCTAATATCTAATCTTTGTCTCCTCCCATTCAGTTTCATCCCATTGCTTCTAGTCTTTCCTTGTGCAAATGAGAATAAAGTTGATCCTTCTACAATGTGACAGCCCTTTAGATATTTGTAGACAGCAATTAAGTCTCCTCTCAGTCTTCTCTTTTGCAAACTAAACATTCCCAAATCCTGCAACCTTTCCTCATAAGACAGGGTTTGCAGACCGGTCACCATTCTGGTCGCTCTTTTCTGAACTTGCTCCAGTTTGTTGATGTCTTTTTTAAAATGTGGTGCCCAAAACTGGACACAATATTCCAGATGAGGTCTGACCAAAGAGGAGTAGAGGGAAATAATGACTTCACGTGATCTAGACTGTATGCTTCTGTTAATACATCCTAGAACTGCATTTGCCTTTTTTGCTGCTGCATCACACTGTTGACTCATATTCAGTCTGTGATCTATTAGTATACCCAAGTCTTTTTCACATGTGCTGTCACTTAGCCCTATTCCTCCCATTCTATATATGCTTTTTTCATTTTTATTGCCCAGATGTAGTACTTTGCATTTCTCCCTGTTAAAAACCATTCTGTTAGTTACTGCCCACTTCTCCAGTTTATTTAAATCTTTTTGAATCCTCTCTCTCTCTTCTCTAGTATTAGCTATCCCTCCTAGCTTTGTGTCATCAGCAAATTTAATCAGTTTACCCTCAATTCCTTCATCTAAATCGTTGATAAAGATGTTGAACAATACAGGGCAGAGGACAGAGCCCTGTGGTACCCCACTTGAGACATTCTTCCAACTGGATGTGCAGCCATTTACGACCACTCTTTGGGTCCGATCACTAAGCCAGCTATGAATCCACCTAACAGTTGCCTTGTCCATTCCATACTTAGTCATTTTTTCAATAAGGATTGTATGAGAGACTTTGTCAAATGCTTTGCTGAAGTCAAGATATACTATATCTACAGCATTTCCTTGATCCACCCAATCAGTGATACCGTCATAGAAGGAAATTAAGTTAGTCTGACATGACTTATTAGTTACAAACCCATGCTGACTCTGTTTGATCACTTCATTCTTATCCAGGTATTGACTTACATGTTGTTTAATAATTTGTTCAAAGATCTTTCCTGGTATAGAAGTCAGACTCACCGGCCTATAGTTGCCTGGGTCCACCTTCTTCCCCTTTTTGAAGATAGGAACAACATTTGCTCTTCTCCAGTCTTCTGGCACTTCTCCTGTTCTCCAAGAATTTTCAAAGATTATGGAGAGTGGTTCAGAAATTTCATCTGCTATCTCCTTCAGTACTCTGGGGTGTAATTCATCTGGACCTGGAGACTTGAATTCATTTAGGTTAGCTAAGTGTTTCCTCACTATCTTTCTGTTTATAGATATCCTGGATTCTTCTATTCCCTTAATAGGACAGTGAATAACAGTTGGTGTTACATTTCCTTTCTGAGAGAAAACAGATGCAAAATAGGAATTTAAAAGTTCAGCCTTCTCAACATCCTGTCTTACCATTTCATCATTTTCATCCTGTAAAAATCCTATAGCATCTTTGACTTTTCTTTTACTTTTGACATATCCCCAAAATCCTTTATTATTGCTTTTGACATCTCTTGCAAGCCTCAATTCATTTTTAGCTTTAGCTAATCTGATTTGTGCCCTGCAGATTCTGCAGACAGCATTATATTCTTCTTTAGATATGCCTCCCTCTTTCCATTTTATAAACATTTTTTTCTTCCTTTTTAGCATGTGCTTTAGTTCTGTGTTCACCCATCCTGGTTTCCTTAAATGCTTCCTATTCTTCCCTCTTTTCGGAATTGTTAACAACTGTGCTTTGAGAATTTCATTTTTCAAGATTTCCTATCCTTCCTGGACATTTTTGTCTTTAAGGATATCCAGCCATTGGATCCCTCCAATTATCTTTCTGAATCCCTTAAAATCTGCCTTTCTGAAATCTAACCTTGACGTCTGAGTCTTCACAGGTCTTCCGCCTCTAGTTATCCAAAATTCTAAAATAGCATGGTCGCTACCTCCTAGGGTTCCAGCCACTTTTACCTCCTCAACCATTTCCTCCCTGTTTATAAGGATTAGATCCAAGGTAGCAGTTCCCCTTGTTTTCTCCCCTACCTTTTGGAAGATAAAGTTGTCAGCAAGAGAGGATAAGAATTTCCTTGACCTGTTAGTTTTGCCTGAGAGAGATTCCCAACAAATGTCTGGATAGTTGAAATCTCCCATGACAACTATGTCATATTTTTTGGAGAACTTGGCCATTTGATGCATAAAGAGTTCATCCATATCTTCAGCTTGCACAGGCGGCCTGTAGTAAATGCCTACAATGGTGTCCTTTCCATTGTTCTGTCCTTGTATTCTTACCCAAACAGTTTCCACAGATCTCCCAGTCTCTGAAGCTTCAATCTCTGTGCAGATATACGCGTTTCTAACATACAATGCAACACCTCCTCCTCGTTTATCAAGTCTGTTTCTTGCAAATAAGTTGTATCCTTCTAGTCTTGTATTCCAATCATGTGTATCGTCCCACCAAGTTTCAGTGATTCCAATGACATCATATTTCTTTTCCTGTGTTAGTAGTTCCAATTCTCCTTGTTTGTTGCCCATGCTTTGTGCATTAGTATAGAAACATTTTAGTTTGTGATTGGTTTCTCTTTCTCCAATATTTTTATTAATTAGATTCTTTCGTCTTTGTTCTTCCTTTCCACTTCTAATAGCAGAGTTCTCAATAGCATTTGTCAGGTGTATGGCTTTTTCTGGTCTTTTGCTTCCCTTCCCATGTTGTTCTAGTTTAAAGCTCTCCTTACAAGTGTAGCAAGGCGACTTCCAAATACATGCTTTCCAGTCTTCGTAAGGTGCACCCCATCTCTAGCAAGTAGTCCATCGTATAAGTAGTTCACTCCGTGATCCAGAAATCCAAATCGTTGCTGACGGCACCATCGACGTAGCCAGTTGTTCACCTGCAGAATCTTATTCCACCTCCTTGTTCCATGGCCATCCACTGGGAGGATGGAAGAGAAGACCACCTGCGCTCCCAGTTCTTTCACTTTCTTGCCTAAGTCTTCAAAGTCTCTGCAGATGTTTCCAGGTCGTTTCTTGCGGTGTCATTTGTCCCCACATGTAGTAGCAGGAATGGGTAGTCATCTGTAGGTCTGAAGAGTCCTGATATCCTGTCAGACACATCTTTAATTTTTGCACCTGGAAGACAGCACATTTCTCTTGTAGTTATATCCGGTCTGCAGATAGCGGCCTCTGTTCCTCTCAGCAGGGAATCCCCCATGACCACCACTCTCCGTTTCTTCTTCACAACATTTTTCTTTCTCCATCCAGGAGGACTCTGAGGGCGTACAAGGTTGCTGTTTGTTGGCAAAGTCTTATCCTGATGTATTTCTTCATCGTTTTCCTGCGTGAGAGCCTGGTACTGGTTTCTTCAGGTGCACTTCGAATTTCTTCTCTTTCTGTAACATGAAGAGATAATTCTGCTCTGTCCAAGAACTCTTCACCTTCCTTAATGATCTTCAACCTCTCTTCGAGATTTTGCAACTTTTCCTCCAACAGGGACACAAGCTTGCATTTGTGGCATGTGAAATTTGGCTTTTCCACTGGTAAGTCTGTGAACATGTAGCAAGAAATGCAGCTCACCAAATGGCTCCTGGCCTCTTCCATGTTGAGATCTCTTAAAAACGATGAAAGATGAGCCAAAATTTGCGCGCCGATAGGCGCGCGGTTTTTCCGATTTCCTCTTTTCAGCTGCAACGGCCAAAACCCAGTGATCGTAGAGCTCGCGGAGACTCTTCACTTATCCCAGAAGGCACTGGGAATATGCAAGTGATCTCCTCAAGACTCTTCCCCTGGTTTTCCGATTTCCTCTTTTCAGCTGCAACGGCCAAAACCCAGTGATCGTAGAGCTCGCGGAGACTCTTCACTTATCCCAGAAGGCACTGGGAATATGCAAATGATCTCCTCAAGACTCTTCCCCTGGTTTTCCGATTTCCTCTTTTCAGCTGCAACGGCCAAAACCCAGTGATCGTAGAGCTCGCGGAGACTCTTCACTTATCCCAGAAGGCACTGGGAATATGCAAATGATCTCCTCAAGACTCTTCCCCTGGTTTTCCGATTTCCTCTTTTCAGCTGCAACGGCCAAAACCCAGTGATCGTAGAGCTCGCGGAGACTCTTCACTTATCCCAGAAGGCACTGGGAATATGCAAATGATCTCCTCAAGACTCTTCCCCTGGTTTTCCGATTTCCTCTTTTCAGCTGCAACGGCCAAAACCCAGTGATCGTAGAGCTCGCGGAGACTCTTCACTTATCCCAGAAGGCACTGGGAATATGCAAATGATCTCCTCAAGACTCTTCCCCTGGTTTTCCGATTTCCTCTTTTCAGCTGCAACGGCCAAAACCCAGTGATCGTAGAGACTCTTCACTTATCCCAGAAGGCACTGGGAATATGCAAATGATCTCCTCAAGACTCTTCCACTGGTTTTCCGATTTCCTCTTTTCAGCTGCAACGGCCAAAACCCAGTGATCGTAGAGCTCGCGGAGACTCTTCACTTATCCCAGAAGGCACTGGGAATATGGGAATTCCCAAACTTTTCCTCCAACAGGGATACAAGCTTGCATTTGTGGCATGTGAAATTTGGCTTTTCCACTGGTAAGTCTGTGAACATGTAGCAAGAAATGCAGCTCACCAAATGGCTCCTGGCCTCTTCCATGTTGAGATCTCTTAAAAACGATGAAAGATGAGCCAAAAATAATAATAAGTTTTTAACAGGGAGAAATGCAAAGTACTACATCTGGGCAATAAAAATGAAAAAAGCATATATAGAATGGGAGGAATAGGGCTAAGTGACAGCACATGTGAAAAAGACTTGGGTATACTAATAGATCACAGACTGAATATGAGTCAACAGTGTGATGCAGCAGCAAAAAAGGCAAATGCAATTCTAGGATGTATTAACAGAAGCATACAGTCTAGATCACGTGAAGTAATTATTTCCCTCTACTCCTCTTTGGTCAGACCTCATCTGGAATATTGTGTCCAATTTTGGGCACCACATTTTAAAAAAGACATCAACAAACTGGAGCAAGTTCAGAAAAGAGCGACCAGAATGGTGACCGGTCTGCAAACCCTGTCTTATGAGGAAAGGTTGCAGGATTTGGGAATGTTTAGTTTGCAAAAGAGAAGACTGAGAGGAGACTTAATAGCTGTCTACAAATATCTAAAGGGCTGTCACAATGTAGAAGGATCAACTTTATTCTCATTTGCACAAGGAAAGACTAGAAGCAATGGGATGAAGCTGAATGGGAGGAGACACAGATTAGATATTAGAAAAAACTTTTTGACAGTTAGAGTGATCAATGAGTGGAACAGGCTGCCACGAGAAGTGGTGAGTTCTCCTTCAATGGAAGTCTTCAAACAGAGGCTGGACAGACATCTAACTGGGATGATTTAGCGAATCCTGCTTTGAGCAGGGGGTTGGACCAGATGGCCCAGGAGGTCCCTTCCAACTCTATGATTCTATGATTCTATGCAAATGATCTCCTCAAGACTCTTCTCCTGGTCGTACTAAGGAGGGGGTGGATGTATGAAGCGGGCTCAGGTGCTGAGCCCACTCCATACACTGTAGGTGCCAGGTGCAGGCGCCCAATTCTCCTTTAGCGCAGCCAAATATTTATGGTAAGGGTATTTTCCCAGTTGCTTGTTTTCTTGCCCTTTTGATCCCATGGTGCTGATGGGGGCTATGACAGGGGGGCCTGATGAACGCCCCAGTTTGTTTCACACACACACAATTATATATATATATATAAAATATATATGGTGCAACCACCTCATCCAGGCACAGCTGTATCTTCAGTGCCACCTCCTCATACCTGCAGAGCTGTATGATCAGTGCCACTACCTCATCCCTGCAAACCAGTATGTTCAGTGCCACAACCTCCTCCATGTAGAGCTGTCTGATCAGTGCTACCATCTTGTCCGCGCTGAGCTGTATGTTCAGTGCCACCACCTTTTACCTGCAGACCTGTATGATCAGTGCCACCACCTTGTCGCCGCAAAGTTGTATGATCAGTACCACCGCCTACTCCTTGCAGAGCTGTACGATGAGTGCCACCACCTAATCCCTGCAGAGCTATTTGATCAGTGCCACCACGTCATCCCCTCAGAGCTTTATGATCAGTGCCACCATCTTGTCCCCGCAGAGCTGTATGATCAGTGCCACCACCTCCTCCCTGCAGAGCTGTATGATTAGTACCACCACCTCATCCTTGTAGAGCTGTATTATCATTGCCACCACCTTGTCCCTGCAAAGCTGTAACATAAGTGCCACCACTTTGTCCGAGCAGAGCTGCATGATCAGTGCCACCACCTCCTCTCTGCAGAGCTGTATGATAAGTGCCACCACCTGGTCCTTGCAGAGCTGTATGATCAGTACCAACACCTTGTCGCCGCAGAGGTGTATGATCAGTGCCACCACTTCCTCTCTGCAGAGCTGTATGATAAGTGCCACCACCTGGTCCTTGCAGAGCTGTATGATCAGTACCAACACCTTGTCCCCGCAGAGCTGTATGATCAGTGCCACCACCTTGTCGCCGCAGAGCTGTATGATCAGTGCCACCTCCTCATTCCTGCAGAGCTGTATGATCAGTGCCACCACCTCCTCCCTGAAAAGCAGTATGATTAGTGCTACCAACTCGTCACTGCAGAACTTTATGATCAGTGCCACCACCTCCTCTCTGCAGAGCTGTATGATCAGTACCACCACCTTGTCGCCGCAGAGCTGTATGATCAGTGCCACCACCTGGTCCTTGCAGAGCTGTGTGATCTGTGCCACTACCTCATCCCTGCAGAGCTGTATGATCAGTGCCACAACCTCATCCCTGCAGAGCTGCATGATCAGTGCCACCATCTTATCCACACAGAGCTGTATGATCAGTGCCACCACCTACTCCCTGCAGAGCTGTATGATCAGTGCCACCACCTCGTCCCTGCACACCTGTATCATCAGTGCCACCACTTCATCCCTGCAGAGCTTTATGATAAGTGCCACCACCTCATCCCTATACAGCTGTGCTCTGTGTGTAGAAATTGCATTTTGTGTCTCCTCTTTTCTCCCAATATTCCCCTTTTGCACAATAGTTGGGTCACATAAATCCAGGAATATCTCACAGTTTTCTCCCCGGAGATGCGTCTGGTTGGGGAGTGAGTCGCATTATGAAGCTGCCCCTTATCAGTTCTCTTCCACCATTACAGGCCTCAGCGGTCACAGCTCCACAATGGGTGAGACCAGATTTTAGCAGGTCATTGCAATCAGCCGCCGATGTGGATCATCTCCTGATGTGGAGCATCTGTCACCCCCAATACTCCGCACATACGGGGTACAGGGAGGTCACAGGTCAGGGAGGCGGCAGTCAGCGGAGCCATCGCCTGTGTTACCCTTCTGGGCTCTCAGCAGCTCCAGGTCGTCCCCACATCGTACAATCAGCGTCCTGTACGATAGACATTGTAGTAAAGATCCCTGTGATGGTGACAGGAGCCGGGAACAGGAGGAACGAGTTCCCCCAGCAGATGTATCTTCCCGGATACACAGCGATGTGCAGATCTGGAGGACGACGGCGATGATCCCGGGACCTCCTCTCCGCTCTTCCCCGGCGTCTCTGCTAGTGACAGCTACAGACGGTCGGTGGAGAAGATGGCGAAGAAGAAGCGGCGGAGGAAGCGCGCTCTGCTGTCCGGTGTCAGCCGGTAAAGGGCTTTTATTCCGGGCAGGGAAGCACAAGGGGAGAGCGGAGCTTCACTCGTTCTCAGCTGGGAAGAGGCGGGGCATGTATGCAGTGTCAGCCAATAGATGCTCAGGACGGTGTAGCTCAGCAGCCAATCAGTGCACAGTAAGCCTGTAGCTCAGCAGCCAATCAGTGCACAGTAAGCCTGTACATATAACAGACTCCTCCAGCTCCGGCCTTAGTGTTTTCCTATCGGGAGATTTTTGTGTTTTGGCTCCGTAGCATAAGGATGGCAGAGACCGCGCCAGCCGCCGCTCCCCCTCCCGCAGAACCGGCTGCCAAAGCCAAGAAGCAGCCAAAGAAATCCGCCGCCAAGAGCAGCAAGAAATCCTCTGGTCCTGGCGTCTCCGAGCTGATCGTGAAAGCCGTGTCAGCCTCTAAGGAGCGCAGTGGGGTGTCTCTGGCCGCCCTGAAGAAGGCGCTGTCTGCCGGAGGGTACGATGTAGAGAAGAACAACAGCCGCCTGAAGCTGGCCGTCAGGTCTCTGGTCACCAAGGGCACCCTCCTCCAGGTGAAGGGCAGCGGCGCCTCCGGGTCCTTCAAACTCAACAAGAAGCAGGAGACTAAAGTGGCCAAGAAGTCAGCAGCCAAGCCCAAGAAACCCGTTGCTGCTAAGAAAGCCGCCAAATCTCCGAAGAAGCCCAAGAAGGCTCTGACCACGGCCAAGAAGAGCCCGAAAAAGGCCAAGAAGCCTGCAGCTGCCAAGAAAGCAGCCAAGAGCCCCAAGAAGTCGAAAGCCGCTCCCAAGCCTAAGAAGGCGACGAAGAGTCCGGCTAAAAAGGCGGCCAAACCTAAAGCTGCCAAGAGTCCGGCTAAGAAAGCCAAGAAGCCCGCGGCCAAGAAATAAGTTGCGGACCCAGTTATTTTACACAAAGGCTCTTTTCAGAGCCACCACCCTGTCCCCGCAGAGCTGTATGATCGGTGCCACCACCCTGTCCTCGTAGAGCTGTATGATCAGTGCCACCACCCTGTCCCCGCAGAGCTGTATGATCAGTGCCACCACCCTGTCCTCGTAGAGCTGTATGATCTGAGCCACCACCCTGTCCCCGCAGAGCTGTATGATCAGTGCCACCACCCTGTCCCCGCAGAGCTGTATGATCAGTGCCACCACCCTGTCCCCGCAGAGCTGTATGATCAGTGCCACCACCCTGTCCTCGTAGAGCTGTATGATCAGTGCCACCACCCTGTCCCCTCAGAGCTGTATGATCTGAGCCACCACCCTGTCCCCGCAGAGCTGTATGATCAGTGCCACCACCCTGTCCTCGTAGAGCTGTATGATCAGTGCCACCACCCTGTCCCCGCAGAGCTGTATGATCAGTGCCACCACCCTGTCCTCGTAGAGCTGTATGATCAGTGCCACCACCCTGTCCCCGCAGAGCTGTATGATCAGTGCCACCACCCTGTCCTCGTAGAGCTGTATGATCTGAGCCACCACCCTGTCCCCGCAGAGCTGTATGATCAGTGCCACCACCCTGTCCCCGCAGAGCTGTATGATCAGTGCCACCACCCTGTCCCCGCAGAGCTGTATGATCAGTGCCACCACCCTGTCCTCGTAGAGCTGTATGATCAGTGCCACCACCCTGTCCCCTCAGAGCTGTATGATCTGAGCCACCACCCTGTCCCCGCAGAGCTGTATGATCAGTGCCACCACCCTGTCCTCGTAGAGCTGTATGATCAGTGCCACCACCCTGTCCCCGCAGAGCTGTATGATCAGTGCCACCACCCTGTCCTCGTAGAGCTGTATGATCAGTGCCACCACCCTGTCCCCGCAGAGCTGTATGATCTGAGCCACCACCCTGTCCCCGCAGAGCTGTATGATCAGTGCCAGCACCCTGTCCTCGCAGAGCTGTATGATCTGAGCCACCACCCTGTCCCCGCAGAGCTGTATGATCAGTGCCACCACCCTGTCCTCGTAGAGCTGTATGATCAGTGCCACCACCCTGTCCCCGCAGAGCTGTATGATCTGAGCCACCACCCTGTCCCCGCAGAGCTGTATGATCAGTGCCACCACCCTGTCCTCGTAGAGCTGTATGATCAGTGCCACCACCCTGTCCCCGCAGAGCTGTATGATCAGTGCCACCACCCTGTCCTCGCAGAGCTGTATGATCTGAGCCACCACCCTGTCCCCGCAGAGCTGTATGATCAGTGCCACCACCCTGTCCTCGTAGAGCTGTATGATCAGTGCCACCACCCTGTCCCCGCAGAGCAGTATGATTAGTGCCACCACCCTGTCCCCGCAGAGCTGTATGATCAGTGCCACCACCCTGTCCTCGCAGAGCTGTATGATTAGTGCCACCACCTTGTCCCTCGCAGAGCTGTATGATTAGTGCCACCACCTCCTCCCCGCAGAGCTGTATGATCAGTGCCACCACCCTGTCCCCGCAGAGCTGTATGATCAGTGCCTCCACCTCCTCCCCGCAGAGCTGTATGATCAGTGCCACCACCCTGTCCCCGCAGAGCTGTATGATCAGTGCCTCCACCTCCTCCCCGCAGAGCTGTATGATCAGTGCCACCACCTCCTCCCCGCAGAGCTGTATGATCAGTGCCTCCACCTCCTCCCCGCAGAGCTGTATGATTAGTGCCTCCACCTCCTCCCCGCAGAGCTGTATGATCAGTGCCAACACCCTGTCCCCGCAGAGCTGTATGATCAGTGCCTCCACCTCCTCCCCGCAGAGCTGTATGATCAGTGCCACCACCCTGTCCCCGCAGAGCTGTATGATCAGTGCCTCCACCTCCTCCCCGCAGAGCTGTATGATCGGTGCCTTCAGGTGACAGTTCTGTGTAATGGAGGGAAGGGGCCGATGTGCAGCAGAAATCACGTTACTTCCATCATCCTAATTATCACCACCTGTAACCCGCATCTTAGTAAGAGTGGTGTGAGGTTATAACTCCGATGTGAGAGTTGGAGCGTCAGTGACTGATTATAGAGGAGCTGCTGTACCGCTCTGGGTACTGGGAATATAGAATCGGAGCTTCCGCTGTAGAAGCCGCCTGGAGATTGGATGTGACCCTGTGTATCAGAGCAGTGGGTGATAGCTGAACTGTGAGTCAGGTTGAGCCTTCTCTGTACAGTGATTGGTCGCGGACATCAAACGCTATTCGCTGCTCACATTCTACAAAATAACCAATGGAATGCAGGGGGCGTGTCCTCATGAAGCGTGAATAGGGGCAGAGGAGTATAAATAGCCGCTCACTCTGCTCCTCTCATCACTTCTGTTCTCTTCTATACAGAGCTATGGCCAGAACTAAGCAGACCGCTCGGAAATCCACCGGAGGGAAAGCGCCCCGCAAGCAGCTGGCCACTAAAGCCGCCAGGAAAAGCGCTCCCGCCACTGGCGGAGTGAAGAAGCCGCACAGATACCGGCCAGGGACAGTTGCTCTCCGTGAGATCCGCCGCTACCAGAAGTCCACCGAGCTGCTGATCCGTAAGCTTCCCTTCCAGCGCCTGGTGAGAGAAATCGCCCAGGACTTCAAGACTGATCTCCGCTTCCAGAGCTCCGCTGTCATGGCCCTGCAGGAGGCCAGCGAGGCTTATCTGGTGGGGCTGTTTGAGGACACAAACTTGTGCGCGATCCACGCTAAGAGGGTCACCATCATGCCCAAAGATATCCAGCTGGCCCGCCGGATCCGTGGGGAGAGAGCTTAGATCTGTCCTGCCCACCTGACTGCAACTGACTTTTCAGAGCCACCCAATCCTCCCTCAAGAAGAGCGAATTCCTGACCTTTAATACTGCTGGCTTTGCTACCAACCATGGTCCTGATCATGCTCGTGGTGGTGAGGCTGGTAGTTTTGCTACCCCTGCTGATGCTGGCATGGCAGGTGGTGTAAATGACCTTTTTTGGGGTTATGGGCAGAGTATTAAACAACTAGACTTGAGAAGGCCTAACAGATGGACAGGCAACTTCCATCATGTTGGTGTTACTGTTAATAGTTGCCGGCCTTCTGTCTGCGGCAACCACACTGCTTCTTCCTGGCTGTTGGGGCGCTATGCCTCCCTCCCCCTATGCTGCTGTCCTCACTTTGCATGTCCTGCTAGCTTGGGTCAGTTACTATATCATCCACCACTTCATCCTGCTAAACACTGTCTCTTGTGCCTCCTTCCAGCCTGCCACCTGGTTCCAGCAGTCATGGTACTTTATTTCCCAGGGCGTTCTGATGCTTCCTGTATCCCTGGGTGGTCCTTACCAGGTCAGCTCGCCCAGGGTGGGTTGGAATCACACGAACAAGGGTGGGTGGTTTTGCTGGGCGTAAAATACTGGTTATGGAAAAGGTTGAGGTGTAACCCACAGGGCAACATGTTTGCCAGCCAACACACTTAGTGTATGGGCATTACAAGTCTAGGAGATCCGGTTCTTTTTTTAATGAGACATTTTTTAAAAGGCCCTCTATATTTTATTCCAAGGGGGGATTGGAGTTATTGGGGTGCATATGACTTGGTAGCAGGGCAGGCCTTGCCGTGAATCCATAAGAAAACAGAATGGGAGTACGAAAGTAATAATGTTCTTTGATTCTATGTGAAGTGGATTGTCCTGGGCCCAACCAGTATGTGAGTTCAAAGGCTTATTGGGGTGCACATGACTTGGTAGCAGGGCAGGCCTTGCATTCAATGCAACATTTTTTATGGAGGCCCTCCTGGACATCTCGTGAAAGGGGTATTGGGTGTGTTGTAATTCTTGGTAGCCCATCCAGTCACTGCATAGACAATAACCATTTAGGAGACCCACTGTTTAATAATGGCCCTTTAAGTAGATTAATGCCGCCTGAGGCCCCTGTAAAAATAGGCTCTGTGACCGAGTCCCTCCTTCATAAATAAAACAAGATGTGTCTGCTTATGTGTCACACACCGCATGGCCAGCTAGGGTTGTTAAATGTTACAATGACATTTCCAAGTGAATGCATTAGTTTTGATTGAAAGCAATGTTAAAGTTGCAAAACGCTTCAAAAACGCTGCGTCTGAACATAGACCAAGTGGTGGAGGAACATTTTGACTTGGGGTTATTTATTTTGCCTTATATACTAGTCTTTAACCTGGAAAGGATGTACCTTAAAATTTATCCCAGCAAAATCCGTTTTGGTATATTATTTGGTGCACTGGTAACAATGGCAGGAAACTGACAACATTGTTTGAAACTGTGACCTAGGAGTCAGGAATGGTTCCAGAAGCGATCCGCATTATGTCCCCGTGTCATTTGAGCAGTGTTTCCTTCATTTTCAGATGTTTTTAGACCTTAAATGGACCCCCGGGGGGAATCGCTGCAAAAATGCTCAGGTCTCCCATAGACTTACATGGGGCTCGTTGTCCTGACCGAGTACCCGAGTATTCTAATTTGCTTGACCTTAACAACGAGCACCCGAGCATTTTAGTGCTCGCCCATCACTAATCCGAAATCATCCTGACCCGCAATAATGAGGTCAGAAAACGTGAGGAGAAGTGACGAGATCCCGCAGTAACTTCATCTCTGTGGTGCGCAGTGTTGTGGGGATTGTAGATCAGGAGCTCGGAGTCCAGAATATCCGATATATGGATTATTCAGCCCTTTCAGGAGCATACATGTCACTCTATGGGGGTATACAGCAATACATGAGGGTGTGCACGAATATATGGGGAGTATACAGCACTGTATGGATACAGGATATTCAACTATAAAATACTATATGTTGGATTATCAGCACTATATGGAGGTATATAATACTACTTGAAGGGTATACTGCACAATGTGTCCGTATACAACAGTATTTGGCAGCTTACAGCACTATATGGGGGTATACAGCCACATATGATGTTATATAGAACAATATGGAGGGCCCACAGCACTTTGTGCAGAGTATTCAGCAATATGTAGGTATCAGCACTACCTTATGCTCATGTCACTATATGGAGGGTAACCAGCACTATGTGAGCCTATACATACAATAGCTATTTGGGGTTTACAGCACTATATGGGGGTATTCTGTAGATGATTCTGAATGGGAGGAGACACGGATTAGATATTAAAGAGAACTTTTTGACAGTGAGGATGATCAATAAGTGGAACAGGCTGCCACTGGAGGTGGTGAGTTCTCCTTCTATGGAAGTCTTCAAACAGAGGCTGGACAGACATCCGTCTGGGAGGATTTAATGAATCTTGCACTGAGCTGGAACATTCCATGATTCAGGCTTATATAAAACAGATGCTCTCGGATTTGTGTCTGCAGCACTAGATGGGGAGTATACAGCACACGTAGGCTTTGTAGTGCTGTATACCACCCAGTAGGTGGTATGGAGGATGTGCAGCACCGTACGGGGTGTGTATACATTGCCTGCAGCTCCAGGGCTGATCAGTCTCAACTCCACTTCCAGCAGTGATCGGAGCGGACGCCACACGGAGACCCGGTAACGTTATATCTGGGCGTCTCCGTGTGGGGTCCGCACTGATCACAGGAGGCCGCATCTAGCACAGATCGGATGATACAATCCGCACATGTTCTACCAGGAGGAGCCCGATGTGCTGAGCGCTGCCGGGAGAACACGTGTACATGAGGAGCAGCAGGTAGAAGGGCAATAAGGAGTTAAACGGAGGAGGAAGCACGTCTATCGATTGGTCCAGGGGAAGAGTCTTGAGGAGATCATTTGCATATTCCCAGTGCCTTCTGGGATAAGTGAAGAGTCTCCGCGAGCTCTACGATCACTGGGTTTTGGCCGTTGCAGCTGAAAAGAGGAAATCGGAAAACCAGGGGAAGAGTCTTGAGGAGATCATTTGCATATTCCCAGTGCCTTCTGGGATAAGTGAAGAGTCTCCGCGAGCTCTACGATCACTGGGTTTTGGCCGTTGCAGCTGAAAAGAGGAAATCGGAAAACCAGGGGAAGAGTCTTGAGGAGATCATTTGCATATTCCCAGTGCCTTCTGGGATAAGTGAAGAGTCTCCGCGAGCTCTACGATCACTGGGTTTTGGCCGTTGCAGCTGAAAAGAGGAAATCGGAAAACCTATCGGCGCCTATCGGCGCGCGAATTTTGGCTCATCTTTTTAAGAAATCTCAAGATGGAAGAGGCCAGGAGCCATTTGGTGAGCTGCATTTCTTGCTACATGTTCACAGACTTACCAGTGGAAAAGCCAAATTTCACATGCCACAAATGCAAGCTTGTGTCCCTGTTGGAGGAAAAGTTGCAAAATCTCGAAGAGAGGTTGGCTACGTTGAAGATCATTAAGGAAGGTGAAGAGTTCTTGGACAGAGCAGAATTATCTCTTCATGTTACAGAAAGAGAAGAAATTCGAAGTGCACCTGAAGAAACAGAGGAATGGAGACATGTGACCCAGAGAAGCAGGAGGATCAGGAGGCAGTCAGCACCCATACTGCTCAGAAACCAGTACCAGGCTCTCACGCAGGAAAACGATGAAGAAATACATCAGGATAAGACTTTGCCAACAAACAGCAACCTTGTACGCCTTCAGAGTCCTCCTGGATGGAGAAAGAAAAATGTTGTGAAGAAGAAACGGAGAGTGGTGGTCATGGGGGATTCCCTGTTGAGAGGAACAGAGGCCGCTATCTGCAGACCGGATATAACTTCAAGAGAAATGTGCTGTCTTCCAGGTGCAAAAATTAAAGATGTGTCTGACAGGATATCAGGACTCTTCAGACCTTCAGATGACTACCCATTCCTGCTACTACATGTGGGGACAAATGACACCGCAAGAAACGACCTGGAAACCATCTGCAGAGACTTTGAAGACTTAGGCAAGAAAGTGAAAGAACTGGGAGCGCAGGTGGTCTTCTCTTCCATCCTCCCAGTGGATGGCCATGGAACAAGGAGGTGGAATAAGATTCTGCAGGTGAACAACTGGCTACGTCGATGGTGCCGTCAGCAACGATTTGGATTTCTGGATCACGGAGTGAACTACTTATACGATGGACTACTTGCTAGAGATGGGGTGCACCTTACGAAGACTGGAAAGCATGTATTTGGAAGTCGCCTTGCTACACTTGTAAGGAGAGCTTTAAACTAGAACAACATGGGAAGGGAAGCAAAAGACCAGAAAAAGCCATACACCTGACAAATGCTATTGAGAACTCTGCTAATAGAAGTGGAAAGGAAGAACAAAGACGAAAGAATCTAATTAATAAAAATATTGGAGAAAGAGAAACCAATCACAAACTAAAATGTTTCTATACTAATGCACAAAGCATGGGCAACAAACAAGGAGAATTGGAACTACTAACACAGGAAAAGAAATATGATGTCATTGGAATCACTGAAACTTGGTGGGACGATACACATGATTGGAATACAAGACTAGAAGGATACAACTTATTTGCAAGAAACAGACTTGATAAACGAGGAGGAGGTGTTGCATTGTATGTTAGAAACGCGTATATCTGCACAGAGATTGAAGCTTCAGAGACTGGGAGTTCTGTGGAAACTGTTTGGGTAAGAATACAAGGACAGAACAATGGAAAGGACACCATTGTAGGCATTTACTACAGGCCGCCTGTGCAAGCTGAAGATATGGATGAACTCTTTATGCATCAAATGGCCAAGTTCTCCAAAAAATATGACATAGTTGTCATGGGAGATTTCAACTATCCAGACATTTGTTGGGAATCTCTCTCAGGCAAAACTAACAGGTCAAGGAAATTCTTATCCTCTCTTGCTGACAACTTTATCTTCCAAAAGGTAGGGGAGAAAACAAGGGGAACTGCTACCTTGGATCTAATCCTTATAAACAGGGAGGAAATGGTTGAGGAGGTAAAAGTGGCTGGAACCCTAGGAGGTAGCGACCATGCTATTTTAGAATTTTGGATAACTAGAGGCGGAAGACCTGTGAAGACTCAGACGTCAAGGTTAGATTTCAGAAAGGCAGATTTTAAGGGATTCAGAAAGATAATTGGAGGGATCCAATGGCTGGATATCCTTAAAGACAAAAATGTCCAGGAAGGATGGGAAACCTTGAAAAATGAAATTCTCAAAGCACAGTTGTTAACAATTCCGAAAAGAGGGAAGAATAGGAAGCATTTAAGGAAACCAGGATGGGTGAACACAGAACTTAAGCACATGCTAAAAAGGAAGAAAAAAATGTTTATAAAATGGAAAGAGGGAGGCATATCTAAAGAAGAATATAATGCTGTCTGCAGAATCTGCAGGGCACAAATCAGATTAGCTAAAGCTGAAAATGAATTGAGGCTTGCAAGAGATGTCAAAAGCAATAATAAAGGATTTTGGGGATATGTCAAAAGTAAAAGAAAAGTCAAAGATGCTATAGGATTTTTACAGGATGAAAATGATGAAATGGTAAGACAGGATGTTGAGAAGGCTGAACTTTTAAATTCCTATTTTGCATCTGTTTTCTCTCAGAAAGGAAATGTAACACCAACTGTTATTCACTGTCCTATTAAGGGAATAGAAGAATCCAGGATATCTATAAACAGAAAGATAGTGAGGAAACACTTAGCTAACCTAAATGAATTCAAGTCTCCAGGTCCAGATGAATTACACCCCAGAGTACTGAAGGAGATAGCAGAAGAAATTTCTGAACCACTCTCCATAATCTTTGAAAATTCTTGGAGAACAGGAGAAGTGCCAGAAGACTGGAGAAGAGCAAATGTTGTTCCTATCTTCAAAAAGGGGAAGAAGGTGGACCCAGGCAACTATAGGCCGGTGAGTCTGACTTCTATACCAGGAAAGATCTTTGAACAAATTATTAAACAACATGTAAGTCAATACCTGGATAAGAATGAAGTGATCAAACAGAGTCAGCATGGGTTTGTAACTAATAAGTCATGTCAGACTAACTTAATTTCCTTCTATGACGGTATCACTGATTGGGTGGATCAAGGAAATGCTGTAGATATAGTATATCTTGACTTCAGCAAAGCATTTGACAAAGTCTCTCATACAATCCTTATTGAAAAAATGACTAAGTATGGAATGGACAAGGCAACTGTTAGGTGGATTCATAGCTGGCTTAGTGATCGGACCCAAAGAGTGGTCGTAAATGGCTGCACATCCAGTTGGAAGAATGTCTCAAGTGGGGTACCACAGGGCTCTGTCCTGGGCCCTGTATTGTTCAACATCTTTATCAATGATTTAGATGAAGGAATTGAGGGTAAACTGATTAAATTTGCTGATGACACAAAGCTAGGAGGGATAGCTAATACTAGAGAAGAGAGAGAGAGGATTCAAAAAGATTTAAATAAACTGGAGAAGTGGGCAGTAACTAACAGAATGGTTTTTCACAGGGAGAAATGCAAAGTACTACATCTGGGCAATAAAAATGAAAAAAGCATATATAGAATGGGAGGAATAGGGCTAAGTGACAGCACATGTGAAAAAGACTTGGGTATACTAATAGATCACAGACTGAATATGAGTCAACAGTGTGATGCAGCAGCAAAAAAGGCAAATGCAGTTCTAGGATGTATTAACAGAAGCATACAGTCTAGATCACGTGAAGTCATTATTTCCCTCTACTCCTCTTTGGTCAGACCTCATCTGGAATATTGTGTCCAGTTTTGGGCACCACATTTTAAAAAAGACATCAACAAACTGGAGCAAGTTCAGAAAAGAGCGACCAGAATGGTGACCGGTCTGCAAACCCTGTCTTATGAGGAAAGGTTGCAGGATTTGGGAATGTTTAGTTTGCAAAAGAGAAGACTGAGAGGAGACTTAATTGCTGTCTACAAATATCTAAAGGGCTGTCACATTGTAGAAGGATCAACTTTATTCTCATTTGCACAAGGAAAGACTAGAAGCAATGGGATGAAACTGAATGGGAGGAGACACAGATTAGATATTAGAAAAAACTTTTTGACAGTTAGAGTGATCAATGAGTGGAACAGGCTGCCACGAGAAGTGGTGAGTTCTCCTTCAATGGAAGTCTTCAAACAGAGGCTGGACAGACATCTGACTGGGATGATTTAGCAAATCCTGCTTTGAGCAGGGGGTTGGACCAGATGGCCCAGGAGGTCCCTTCCAACTCTACGATTCTATGATTCTATGATTCTATGATTCTATGGTCGGTTCCTGTGGGCGGAGCTTTATAACCGTTTGATGATTTGAATCTCCCGCTCAGTCGTGCTCTCGGCCCTCGATCATTAACCCTTCAGTGACTGTTCTCTGCTTGTGGAAGAGACATCATTTCCCAATCACTGTCAGGAGTAAGCGGCCATTATACCTGCAGATCATGTGGTAAAGTGAGATTGTATTAACCCCTCAATCCCCAGAACGGTGGCCGCTGCTCATTATCTCACCAACCACATTTATGCAGTTATCTTGTATGCGAGACTTTTTCTCCTCTGGAGGGATGGCGCTCTCCGCACTCAGAAATACACAGGCTCCGGAGCCGCCTCATCTCCAGTCCTCGCTATGGTCCGCCGGGCTCGGATGACGGCGCTGTACATTCGGGGTGCGGACTCTGTTCTCTCTTCTGGCTCCGACTACTGATAAATAGGATAAGACACCAGAAACCTCCCCGTCATGAGGGGAACGAGCCGCTAATGTCCGGCTGCGGGGAGGGAGCGGCTTCATCCATCAGCCCGAGCACAGGAGACCGCTGCCGGCTGTAGCTCCAGTCCATGTTATTAGGAGCAGTCAGGAGGTCACAATCAGTGGCCACATGTAGATGGTAAATGAGGAGGGTGGTAGTGATGAGATGCAGGCGCTGGACATACCGGGGAGCCGCCACTAACAAGGGGGAGCAGTTACCGGTACAGGATGTGACCGCTCCTCACTGGATTTACACCAATCCTGAGAAATAGGATCTGACCAGACTCCATCACCGCAGTCATCAAATATCAGGAATTGTAGCTTCTCCAGAACACATGTGTGCGGCTCTGATAGGAGCCTTTGGGGGAGGCGCATCTATCCAGCGACAATCCCCGGGAGTATTCGCTGCCTCCTGACACACACACTGATCTGATCAGGAAGACCTGTAGCAGAATCACGTTCATCTCACGGCAGAACTTGGATTTCTGCTCTGTAGTGACCACATCACAGCGAGGTATGTACTGTGGTGCAGAGATGTCTGTGCTGCACAGTGCGGATATACTGTATGCCCCAAGAACGTGGCAGCTGTATATTATAGATCAAGGAGAATAAACCACATCACCCCAAGTCCGCGGTGCCAGCTCCAGTATGGAAGGAGGAAAGTGCAAGACACATGCCAGGCTGTGACAACTAGTATACTTACAGGCACCAGAATGCAGGAATTGGAAATCGTAGCCTCTCAGGTAGATGTGGGTGGCTCTGAAAAGAGCCTTTGGGTTGTCAGCACAGAAGAGAATACAATTAACCTCCGAAGCCGTAGAGAGTGCGGCCCTGGCGCTTGAGCGCGTACACCACGTCCATAGCGGTGACGGTCTTCCTCTTGGCGTGCTCGGTGTAGGTGACGGCGTCACGGATCACGTTCTCCAGGAAGACTTTCAGGACCCCGCGAGTCTCTTCATAGATGAGGCCGGAGATGCGCTTGACGCCTCCTCTGCGAGCGAGACGGCGGATGGCAGGCTTGGTGATGCCCTGGATGTTATCACGGAGCACCTTCCTGTGCCGCTTAGCGCCGCCCTTCCCAAGACCTTTTCCTCCTTTGCCGCGACCAGACATCTTCCAAGTAGTCAGCTGTAACTGATGCTAAAACCGAACGACCCCTCCTTTATATACAGGAGAGACGGACCAGAGAGAGAACTGCAGAGATGACGCGCCCCAGGGCGGGGCTTACAGAATCCACATGAGCTCCTCCCTTCCTCTGCTGTTTGGCTGAGCACAGAACTGTTGGAGAGTTTGAATTTCCCGCTCATTGTTCAGTTTCCCTTTTCTTTCCAGCTTGTAATATAATGTCACTTCTTCCCCTGTGATGAGAATTATTCCAGATTCAGCCTATAGATAAATGGGCAGCACAAATAGAGGGGAGCAGACACGGCCCCAGTATATGTCAGGAGGACAGAACAGACTGTAACCACAGATATTACAGGCAGCCGCCCAGGGGATCTCACACCGGTAGATACACTGCCTGATATAAGGCTCAGTCCTCAGTAATCACAGGATCTCCGGTTTTCACAGAGAATATTACATTTATATTAACCCCAGGGCTAAGCCCTCTCTGCCTTTATTCAGGTCTTATATTCCCGCATTAGGGACATTTGTGCTATGATAGGAGTCATCATTACTTCGGGCAATTATGACACTACTGTCCTTATATTTGTGTTTTCTTCTTCCCCTGGCAATGATTCTTTTTTCCACCACATCATAGCTCACATTGCTGCAGAGTAGGGACCTGCTGTCAGCTACAATTAATTAGGAAAAACAATTATTAACATAATGACAGAAAAGGCTGAAAATCAGAGCTCAGCAGTGATCCTGACTGATCCCAGCCGCCAATATCGCCCCATATCCTGCAGTAATTATTTAAAAAACATCTGTGAGGAGGATGTGATGGGAGATGATGTCATGACTAGAGTTGAGCGATACCATCCGATACTTCAAAGTATCGTATCGGATGGTATCGGCCGATCTTTAAAAAAAGTATCGGTATCGCCGATTCCGATACCGGAAGTCCCATTCAAGTCTATGGGTCTTCCGGTATCGGAATAAGAAAAACCCTTTCCTGCCCTTGTACAGCCTCTCTGGGGTCTGTACGGGCCTTTCGGGGGGCTGTGCCGGCCTGCCAGGGGGTCTGTGCAGGCTCCGGGGGGCTGTGCCGGCCTGCCGGGGGGCTGTGCCGGCCTGCCAGGGGGTCTGTGCAGGCTCCGGTGGTCTGTGCCGGCCTGCCGGTGGTCTGTGCAGGCTCCGGGGGGCTGTGCCGGCCTGCCGGGGGGCTGTGCCGGCCTGCCGGTGGTCTGTGCAGGCTCCGGGGGTCTGTGCAGGCATCGTCCGATGGGACTACAAGTCCCATCGGGCGATGCCTGCTACCATGACAGTGATTGACACATTAGCCAATGATGGGACAGTAGTAGTCCCATCATCCGGCTAATGTGTTAAATGTAAAAAAAAAAAAAAAAAAAAAAATTACATGCTACATTCATACTACATACTACATACATGCTACATTCATACTACATGCAACATACATACTACATATATACTACATGCATGCTACATATATACTACATGCATGCTACATACATACTACATATATACTACATGCATGCTACATACATACTACATGCTACATGCATGCTACATACATACTACATACATGCTACATTCATACTACATGCAACATACATACTACATATATACTACATACATACTACATATATACTACATGCATGCTACATACATACTACATATATACTACATGCATGCTACATACATACTACATGCTACATGCATGCTACATACATACTACATACATGCTACATATATACTACATACATACTACATATATACTACATGCATGCTACATATATACTACATGCATGCTACATATATACTACATGCATGCTACATACATACTACATATATACTACATGCATGCTACATATATACTACATGCATGCTACATACATACCACATATATACTACATGCATGCTACATACATACTACATGCTACATGCATGCTACATACATACTACATACATGCTACATATATACTACATACATACTACATATATACTACATGCATGCTACATATATACTACATGCATGCTACATACATACTACATATATACTACATGCATGCTACATACATACTACATATATACTACATGCATGCTACATACATACTACATGCTACATGCATGCTACATACATACTACATACATGCTACATATATACTACATACATACTACATATATACTACATACATACTACATATATACTACATACATACCACATACATACTACATATATACTACATACATACCACATACATACTACATGCATGCTACATATATACTACATGCATGCTACATACATACTACATATATACTACATGCATGCTACATACATACTACATGCTACATGCATGCTACATACATACTACATACATGCTACATATATACTACATACATACTACATATATACTACATGCATGCTACATATATACTACATACATACTACATATATACTACATGCATGCTACATATATACTACATACATACTACATATATACTACATACATGCTACATACATACTACATATATACTACATGCATGCTACATATATACTACATGCTACATACATACCACATACATACTACATACATGCTACATATATACTACATGCATGCTACATACATACTACATATATACTACATGCATGCTACATACATACTACATGCTACATGCATGCTACATACATACTACATACATACTACATGCTACATACATACCACATATATACTACATACATACAATACATTCATACAATACATACATAGACATACAGTACATATAACATAGAGTAACATACTTACCAATACTTGTCACATTGTTCCCCGAAGCCATTGTCGTCTACGGAATAAATATTAACATAACAAACCACAAAAATACTCACCCACGATCCGAAGCAGTCCACGAGTGTGTCCCACGACGATCTTGGGTAGAGAACTGCAGCATCAGCTGATGCTGCCGTTCTCTACGGGCTGCAGGAATCCAATGACGGAAGGTAGGTATCCTTCCGCACTGTATTCCTCCGCCACTTAAAAAAAAAAAAAGTCCCTAGTCTCACTTTATGCCATTGCTGTGTGGGAATTTCCCACGCAGCAATGGCATAAAGTGAGACTAGGGACTTTTTTTTTTTTAAGTGGCGGAGGAATACAGTGCGGAAGGATACCTACCTTCCGTCATTGGATTCCTGCAGCCCGTAGAGAACGGCAGCATCATCTGATGCTGCCGTTCTCTACCCAAGATCGTCGTGGGACACACTCGTGGACTGCTTCGGATCGTGGGTGAGTATTTTTGTGGTTTGTTATGTTAATATTTATTCCGGAAAGACAATGGCTTCGGGGAACAATGTGACAAGTATTGGTAAGTATGTTACTCTATGTTATATGTACTGTATGTCTATGTATGTATTGTATGAATGTATTGTATGTATGTAGTATATATGTGGTATGTATGTAGCATGTAGTATGTATGTAGTATGTATGTAGCATGCATGTAGCATGTAGTATGTATGTAGCATGCATGTAGTATATATGTAGTATGTATGTAGCATGCATGTAGTATATATGTAGCATGTATGTAGTATGTATGTGGTATGTATGTAGCATGTAGTATATATGTAGCATGCATGTAGTATATATGTAGTATGTATGTAGTATGTATGTAGCATGTATGTAGTATATATGTAGTATGTATGTAGTATATATGTAGCATGCATGTAGTATATATGTAGCATGCATGTAGTATGTATGTAGTATGTATGTAGCATGTAGTATATATGTAGCATGCATGTAGTATATATGTAGTATGTATGTAGTATGTATGTAGCATGCAGTATGTATGTAGTATATATGTAGTATGTATGTAGCATGCATGTAGTATGTATGTAGCATGTATGTAGTATGTATGTAGTATATATGTAGTATGTATGTAGCATGTAGTATGTATGTAGTATTTTTTTTTATTTTTTTTTTAACATTTAACACATTAGCCGGATGATGGGACTACTACTGTCCCATCATTGGCTAATGTGTCAATCACTGTCATGGTAGCAGGCATCGCCCGATGGGACTTGTAGTCCCATCGGACGATGCTTGCACAGACCCCCGGACATCAGCACAGCCCCCCGGCAGGCCGGCACAGCCCCCCGGCAGGCCGGTACAGACCCCCACAGGGTGCACAGCCCCCCGGCAGGCCGGCACAGCCCCCCGGCAGGCCGGCAGAGACCCCGGGCAGTCCACACAGCCCCCCGGCAGGCCGGCAGAGACCCCCGGAAGGCCCGAAATGACGGCGCATCATGATGCGCACACACCGCGCATCATGATGACGTCAGGCCGTCAATCAACTGAACTTCCGATTCCGATGCCGAATTCCGATATTGAAAAAATATCGGAAGTCGGTATCGGAATTCCGATACAGCAAGTATCGGCCGATACCCGATACTTGCGGTATCGGAATGCTCAACACTAGTCATGACATGTCTGACCTAGAGGATCCTGACATCACAGTGTAATGTATTGTGCACTGAGCTCTCGGCAATCTTCTCTACATGATCGCACATTTCCCATCACAGACCTCCTGCCTGGAGCTGCAGGTGGGATCTGCTTGGAAGAGCAGAATTGGTCTCCCCTGAAATGTCTCTTGTAGGATACATCTCTAGCCAATATATTGTCTCCACAATACTGATTATGACGAGAAAGGGAGATGTGATCGCCTGCAGGTCAGACACACGGGGCATCACAGCATCTGCCTAACGCGGATTCATTCTCTAACCAGGAACAGCTGCAGACTCCTGTATGGGATGTAAGCGACCAGCGACCTCTCAACACCTGCAGATTCCCCGACATCGCTCCGTCCTGGGACCGCGCGTTATATGGAGACAAAGAACAGAAAAAGCGGGAGCTGCAAACGTGTCAACCATTGGGAACATTAGCTCCTCCCCTCCCTCTGCGGATTGGCTGAACACAGGACGGTTAGGGGGTTTGAATTTCCCGCTGCTTCTAAAATGTCGTCACCGCTTCCCTTTACAGTGAAGACTCCAGCATAATCTCTAGATAAAACTGCACCGACTACAAATGTCTCCTGTTATTTGAGAAAAACACGAGAATCATGAACTAAGTGCAGAGAGGAAAATCGTCAGCTCACTGTCTGGTGCTGCATGGGGGAGAAAATTCAGTCTCAAAGCATCCCGGCTTAGAAAGTGTTATTAGTCATCATGGTGTATCATGAACTAAACCGAATCATGTTATACCAAATGAATGAGACCCCAGAATATCAAGATCTGTGGAGCAAGGGGTTAAAGAGTAGTCCCTGAACACAGAGCAACTTATGGAGAAGTGACCAGGTTATTATTTAGAAGGTCCTCGGTTCTCACAATCTCCTTGGTAGCATTCATCATCCCTACTTCCTTCACCTGTCACTTCCCGTCACTAGACGCAGAGACCCAGGCGGTGGAGCAGACAACTCGGGGAGACGGGAAAGGACACAGGAGCAGCCACAGCTCTGATGGAGATGGGGTGGTGGCTCTTAGAAGAGCCTTTGGGGTGATGGCGGAGCAGCAGACTGAGCAGATCACTTGGCGCTGGTGTACTTGGTGACGGCCTTGGTGCCCTCGGACACGGCGTGCTTGGCCAACTCTCCAGGCAACAGCAGGCGCACGGCGGTCTGAATCTCCCGGGAGGTGATGGTGGAGCGCTTGTTGTAGTGAGCCAGGCGGGAGGCTTCCCCTGCGATGCGCTCGAAGATGTCGTTGACGAAGGAGTTCATGATGCCCATGGCCTTGGAGGAGATGCCGGTGTCGGGGTGGACCTGCTTCAGCACCTTGTACACGTAGATGGCATAGCTCTCCTTTCTGCTCTTCCTACGTTTCTTGCCGTCCTTCTTCTGAGTCTTAGTGACGGCTTTCTTGGAGCCCTTTTTGGGCGCTGGCGCAGTTTTGGGATCAGCCATAACGAAAGCAAAGTTCTCAAAAGAGAGAAGAATAATGATCCCAAGCCTCCCAGAGCGGCGATATTTATAGGCCCGCCATGCAAATGACACTGTTGTCAGATCGCCGTGCTATTGGGTGACAAAGTCATGTGACCAACAGAACCGTCAATCGCTCCGCCCACTGCAGCTGATTGGTAGCTACACAAGTCTGTTTTCCATTGGTAACTTGAGATCCATCCAATGACAGGAGAGGAGGGCGGGGCAGACGATTATGAAAGCGACAGCAGCCGCCGCTAGTTCTTCATTTCGCCCAGATTCTTTATTGTTTGTTATCAACCATGTCTGGACGCGGCAAACAAGGAGGGAAGGTCCGAGCTAAGGCCAAGACCCGCTCATCCCGGGCAGGACTCCAGTTCCCAGTCGGCCGTGTGCACAGGCTTCTCCGCAAGGGCAATTATGCCGAGAGAGTCGGCGCTGGCGCTCCGGTGTATCTGGCCGCTGTGCTGGAGTATCTGACTGCTGAGATCCTGGAATTGGTCGGCAATGCTGCCCGGGACAACAAGAAGACCCGCATCATCCCCCGTCACCTGCAGCTGGCGGTGCGCAATGACGAGGAGCTCAACAGGCTGCTGGGTGGGGTGACCATTGCCCAGGGGGGCGTCCTGCCCAACATCCAGGCCGTGCTGCTGCCCAAGAAGACCGAGAGCAGCAAGGCGAGCAAGAGCAAGTGAGCGCTGCCGCCGATCTCTGTCCACAACACCAAAGGCTCTTCTAAGAGCCACCCACACCGTCGCCACAAGAGCTGACGCCGCTGATCTCTGCGTGCTCACATGGGACTGTGACACTTTCTCTGCTCCTTCTCACTGCTGGCGATATCTCCCCAAATCCTGGTCCTCCTCACCACATTCCCACAGTCATTTCTACCTCCCATCCACACTCTATCACAACCTTCCGTAACCTCTCCAACCTTATACCCATTCACCCAGCCCCCGCTTCCCCAGTCCCACTAACAGGAGCTCTGTGGAACGCTCGCTCTGTCTGCAACAAGCTTTCCTACATCCATGATCTTTTTGTTACTACCAAACTCTCCTTCCTCGCCATTACCGAAACCTGGCTCACTCCTTCTGACACAGCCTCTCCTGCTGCACTTTCGTATGGCGGCTTCCACCTTTCTCACACCCCCCGCCCCAGCAGCAAACATGGTGGAGGAGTTGGTTTTCTCCTGTCAGATACCTGCTCCTTCGCCCCAATCCCACTGCCACCCTCTGTTACCCTCCCTTCCTTTGAGGTGCACTCTGTGCGCATCTACTCCCCCTCCAACCTCCAACTGGCTGTCATCTACCGCCCCCCAGGGCCAGCCACCACCTTCTTTGACCACTTCACCACCTGGTTACTTCATTTCCTTTCCGCGGACATCCCTACTATCATCATGGGCGACTTCAACATCCCCATCGACACTTCCCTCTCAGCTGCCACTAAACTTCTATCTCTCACTTCCTCCTTCGGCCTCACTCAATGGTCTTCTACAGCCACCCACAAAGATGGCCACACACTGGACCTCATCTTCACCCGCCTCTGCTCCCTATCTAACCTCTCTAACTCACCTCTTCCTCTCTCTGACCACAACCTGCTCACATTCTCTTCCCTCTTCACTCCATGTCTACAATCCCCACCCCACAAACTTTCACACCCTCGCAGGAATCTTAAACACCTTGACCTACACTCATTCTCTGAATCCCTCCTCCCTCTTACAGATATAAGTTCCTTACACAATGCGGATGACGCTGCCGCTCTATATAACACCACAATAGCTGTAGCTTTGGAATCCGCTGCCCCACTTACACATACCAAAACTCGCAAAATCAACAGACAGCCCTGGCACACCAGCCTGACCAAAGAGCTGAGGCGAGCTGCCAGGGCTGCTGAGCGCAGATGGAAAAGATCCCACTCCAACGAGCACTTCATCGCATTCAA
Organism: Dendrobates tinctorius; assembly: GCF_039654945.1. Taxonomy (NCBI): domain Eukaryota; kingdom Metazoa; phylum Chordata; class Amphibia; order Anura; family Dendrobatidae; genus Dendrobates; species Dendrobates tinctorius. Next base: position 7,144,236 of record NW_027361869.1, on the reverse strand, counting down.
ACAGTCCCTCACTACTTTCAAGACCACACTCGCCACAGCTAAACAAACCTACTTCTCATCTCTCATATCCTCCCTGTCTCACAACCCTAAACAGTTATTCAGCACCTTCAATTCTCTCCTCCGCCCCCCAGCACCTCCTCCCTCCCCACTCATCTCAGCTGAAGACTTTGCCTCATTTTTCAAGCAGAAAATTGATAACATCAGGGACAGTTTTGGTCAACAACCCCCAGAGCCCTTCCTCCCGACTTCCCAGCCCTCCACCTTCAAAACCAACTTCTCCACCATTACAGAAGATCGACTCTCCACTCTACTCTCAAGATCACATCTCACCACCTGTGCACTCGACCCGATCCCATCCCACTTCATCCCAAACCTCACCACAGTCTTCATCCCAACCCTAACCCATCTCTTCAACCTGTCACTAACAACTGGTGTTTTCCCCTCAAGCTTTAAACATGCCTCCATCACACCTATCCTCAAAAAGCCCTCTCTTGACCCATTCTCTGTATCTAGCTATCGCCCTATATCACTTCTCCCATACGCCTCCAAGCTACTGGAACAACACGTCTACCTTGAACTGTCCTCCCATCTCTCTTCTTGCTCCCTCTTCGACCGCTTACAATCTGGCTTCCGGTCACACCACTCCACTGAAACTGCCCTTACTAAGGTCACCAATGACCTCTTAACTGCCAAGAGCAAGCGACACTACTCTGTCCTCCTCCTCCTGGACCTGTCGGCTGCCTTTGACACAGTGGACCATTCCCTATTATTACAGACCCTCTCATCCCTCGGCATCACAGACTTGGCCCTCTCCTGGATCTCATCATACCTAACAGACCGGACATTCAGCGTCTCCCACTCACACACCACCTCCTCACCTCGCCCCCTATCTGTCGGAGTCCCACAAGGTTCAGTCCTAGGGCCCCTGCTGTTCTCTATTTACACCTTTGGCCTGGGACAGCTCATAGAATCTCATGGCTTTCAGTATCATCTTTATGCTGATGACACACAGATCTACATCTCTGGACCAGATATCACCTCCCTACTAACCAGAATCCCTCAATGTCTGTCCACTATTTCATCCTTCTTCTCCACTAGATATCTGAAACTCAACATGGACAAAACAGAATTCATCATCTTTCCCCCATCTCACGTGACCCCCCCTACGAACCTATCAATTACAGTAAATGACTGCCCACTCTCCCCAGTCCCACACGCTCGCTGCCTCGGAGTAATCCTTGACGCTGATCTCTCCTTCAAACCACATATCCAAACCCTTTCCACTTCCTGCCGACTTCAACTCAAAAATATTTCACGCATCCGTTCATTCCTCACCCAAGAATCTGCAAAAACCCTAGTCCATGCCCTCATCATCTCTCGCCTTGACTACTGCAACCTCATGCTCTGTGGCCTCCCCTCAAACACTCTCACACCCCTCCAATCTATTCTAAACTCTGCTGCCCGACTAATCCACCTGTCCCCCCGCTATTCCCCAGCTTCTCCCCTCTGTCAATCCCTTCACTGGCTCCCAATTGCCCAGAGACTCCATTACAAAACCCTAACCATGACATACAAAGCAGTCCACAACCTGTCTCCTCCATACATCTGTGACCTCGTCTCCCGGTACTTTCCTGCACGCAACCTCCGATCCTCACAAGATCTCCTTCTTTACTCCCCTCTTATCTCCTCTTCCCACAATCGCATACAAGATTTCTCTCGCGCATCACCCCTACTCTGGAACTCTCTACCACAACATATCAGACTCTCACCTACCATCGAAACCTTCAAAAAGAGCCTGAAGACCCACCTCTTCCGACAAGCCTATAACCTGCAGTAACCACCGATCGACCAAACCGCTGCACGACCAGCTCTACCCTCGCCTACTGTATTATCACCCATCCCTTGAAGATTGTGAGCCCTCGCGGGCAGGGTCCTCTCTCCTCCTGTACCAGTTATGACTTGTATTGTTTAAGATTATTGTACTTGTTTTTATGTATACCCCTCCTCACATGTAAAGCGCCATGGAATAAATGGCGCTATAACAATAAATAATAAAAATAATAATAATAATAATGGGACTGACGTTAGACACCACGGGCTGCCGCCACCAGTTTGTAGGTTGGTGCCCATACACACTTGATTCCGGGGTTCAACACAAAACACTGAGGATGCCCATGTCTGGGTTATCACATGAAGCCTCAGACCTGTGTGGGGAGAGGAGTCCTCGAATAGTCACAGGAAATGTCCCTCATTAGTGAATGTCTTGATACTCGGGCCCCTGACTCCGCTGTGGAGATTACATGCGGTTATCACGTCCCGGAGTATCGGGGGATGGCGGCCGGTGATTGTCCACATCAGTGACTGCTGCTCCTCCCGGAGGGCGATCCCGTGATGGCGGCTCTGGAGGGCCGGACTCTGCGCGGTTCTCTGTGTGACCGGATTGTGATGTCCGCTAATAATCCTCGGCGGAAGAAGAGCGGGAAGTTCAAATCCCCAAACGGATCCTGCGATCAGACAATGAGCGGGAATCCTCGGTTAAGCGCCGCCCTCAGCCTTCAGCGATGTACATAGACGCCTTTCCTCCTCTGTTTAACCTCTTACTTGCCTTGTTCCTGCTGATCCCCTCTTATTTACCAGAGTGTTCACAGATGCGCCACCTTCATCTCACATCGGGCTCCTCGAGAACATCTGCTGCTTATAGCCCCCTGTAATCAGTGCAGAAACAGCTGGGAGTCCCGATAATACTGTAAGTGACTGAGGAGATTGCGGCACGTGCAGATCGAGCTAATTGCCATCATTGGTGAAAAGTCCTAGAGCTACACAGAGGGTTAACCCCACATTAGTGTAGTGTAATTATCCGCAGGTTCACTGAACAAATATTATGTAACAGAAGAAAATTAATTAAGCCAATAAACCACAAATCCTCCTGCTTTTCTGTAATTACTAAAAAAAAAAGCACAGATGAAAACCTATGTACTGATGGGGGAGCGTGATAGGCGACGCGCTGGTTCCAGCATCAATGTGCTCTCCATCCGCATGCCATACTCCATACCCCGTCCCCCATTTTTGGCCTGTATGATCAGTGCCACCACTTCACCCCTGCAGAGTTCTATAATGAGTGCCACCACCTCGTCCCTGCTGACCTGTATGTTCAGTGCCACCACCTTTTCCCTGCAGAGCTGTATGTTCAGTGCCACCACCTTTACATGCAGAGCTGTATGATCAGTGCCACCACCTTTTCGCCGCAGAACTGTATAATCAGTGCCACCACATTGTCAACGCAAGCTGTATGATCAGTGCCACCGCCTACTCCTTGCAGAGCTGTATGATCAGTGCCACCACCTAATCCCTGCAGAGCTTTTTGATCAGTGCCACCACGTCATCCCCTCAGGGCTACCTGATTAGTGCCACCACCTTGTACACGCAAAGCTGTCTGATCAGTGCCACCACCTTGTCCACGAAAAGTTGTATGATCAGTGCCACCACCTCGTCTCTGCAGACCTGTATGATCAGTGCCACTACATCATCCCTGCAGAGCTTTATGATCAGTACCACCATCTTGTCCCAGCAGAGCTGCACGATCAGTGCCACCACCTATTCCCTGCAGAGCTGTATGATCAGTGCCACAACCTCATCCCTGCAAACCAGTAGGTTTAGTGCCACAACCTCCTCCCTGTAGAGCTGTCTGATCAGTGCCACCACCTTGTCCGCGCTGAGCTGTATGTTCAATAACACCACCTTTTCCCTGCAGACCTGTGTGATCAGTGCCACCACCTTGTCGCCGCAGAACTGTATAATCAGTGCCACCACCTTGTCGCCGCAGAGGTGTATGATCAGCGTCACCAACTTTTCCCTGAAGAGCTGTATGATCAGTGCCACCACCTCATCCCTGCAGGGCTGTATGATCTGTGCTAATGAAACATCCCTGCAGAGCTGTATGATCGGTGCCACTACCTCATCCCTGCAGAACTGCATGATCAGTGCCACGACCTCGTCACTGCAGAGCTGTATGATCAGTGCCAACATCTTGTCCCCACAAAGCTGTATCATAAGTGCCACCACTTTGTCCGAGCAGAGCTGTATGATCAGTGCCATCAAATTGTCCCTGCAGAGCTGTATGATCAGTGCCACCATCTCCTCCCTGCAAAGCTGTATAATCAGTGCCACCACCTCCTCTCTGCAGAGCTGTATGATCTGTGCCACCACCACATCCCTGCAAACCAGTATGTTCAGTGCGACAACCTCCTCCCTGCAGAGCTGTATAATCAGTGCCACCACCTTGTCTCTGCAGAGCTGTATGATTAGTGCCACCACCTGGTCCTTGCAGAGCTGTATGATCATTAACACCACCTTGTCGCCGCAGAGGTGTATGATCAGTGCCACCACCTCATCCCTGCAGGCTGTATGATCTGTGCTACTGAATCATACCTGCAGAGCTGTATGATCGGTGTCACTACCTCATCCCTGCAGAACTGCATGATCAGTGACACCACCTTGTCCCCACAAAGCTGTATCATAAGTGCCACCACTTTGTGCGAGCAGAGCTGTATGATCAGTGTCACCAACTTTTCCCTGCAGAGCTGTATGATCAGTGCCATCACCTCATCCCTACAGGGCTGTATGATCTGTTCTACTGAATCATCCCTGCAGAGCTGTATGATCTGAGCCACTATCTCATCCCTGCAGAACTGCATGATCAGTGCCTCCAACTTATCCCTAAAGAGATGTATAATCAGTGCAACCACATTATCCCCGCAAAGCTGTATGATCAGTGCCACCACCTTGTCCCTGCTGAGCTGTATAATCAGTGCCACCACCTCCTCCCTGCTGAGCTGTATGATCAGTGCCACCACCTCCTCCCTGCAAAACAGTATGATTAGTGCCACCACCTCGTCACTGCAGAACTTTATGATCAGTGCCACCACATATTCCCTTCAGAGCTGTATGATCAGTGCCACCACCTCCTCTCTGCAGAGCTGTATGATCAGTACCACCACCTTGTCGCCTCAGAGGTGTATTATCAGTGTCACCACCTTGTCCCTGCAGAGCTGTATGATCAGTGCCACCTCCTCGTACCTGCAGAGCTGTATGATCAGTGCCACCACCTGGTCCTTGCAGCGCTGTGTGATCTGTGCCACTACCTCACCCCTGCAGAGCTGTAAGATCAGTGACACAACCTTGTCCCTACAGAGCCTTATGATCAGTGCCACCGCCTCCTCCCCATAGAGCTGTATGATCAGTGCAACCACCTCATCCCTACAGAGCTGTATGATCAGTGCAACCACCTCATCCCTACAGAGCTGTATGATCAGTGCCACCACCTATTCCCTTCAGAGCTGTATGATCAGTGTCACCACCTCCTCTCTGCAGAGCTGTATGATCAGTACCACCACCTTGTCACCGCAGAGGTGTATTATCAGTGCCACCACCTTGTCTCCACAGAGCTGTATGATCAGTGCCACCTCCTCGTCCCTGCAGAGCTGTATGATCAGTGGCTCCAACTTATCCCTAAAGAGATGTATAATCAGTGCAACTACATTGTCCCCACAAAGCTGTATGATCAGTGCCAACACCTCGTCCTTGCAGAGCTGTATGATCAGTGTCACCACCTCTTCCCTGCAGAGCTGTATAATCAGTGACACCACCTCATACCTGCAGAGCTGCATGATTAGTGCCACCATCTTATCCACACAGAGCTGAATGATCAATGCCACCACCTACTCCCTGCAGAGCTGTAAGATCAGTGCCACCGCCTCCTCACCACAGAGCTGTATGATCAGTGCCACCTCCTCGTCCCTGCAGAGCTGTGTGATCTGTGCCACTACCTCATCCCTGCAGAGCTGTATGATCTGAGCCACTAAATCATCCCTGCAGAGCTGTATGATCAGTGCCACAACCTCATCCCTGCAGAGCTGCATGATCAGTGGCTCCAACTTATCCCTAAAGAGATGTATAATCAGTGCAACCACATTGTCCCTGCAGAGCTGTATGATCAGTGCCACCATCTTATCCACACAGAGCTGAATGATCAATGCTACCATATCCTCCCTGCAAAGCTGTATAATCAGTGCCACCACCTCCTCTCTGCAGAGCTGTATGATCAGTGCCACCACCTCATCCCTGCAGAGCTTTAAGATCAGTGCCACCACCTGGTCCTTGCAGAGCTGTATGATCAGTACCACCACATTGTTGCTGCAGAGGTGTATGATCAGTGCCACCACCTCCTCCCTGCAGAGCTGTATGATCAGTACCAGCACCTTGTCGCCACAGACGTGTATAATCAGTGTCACCACCTTGTCCCCGCAGAGGTGTATGATCAGTGCCACCACCTCCTCTCTGCAGAGCTGTATGATCAGTGCCACCACCTCATCCCTGCAGAGCTTTAAGATCAGTGCCACCACCTGGTCCTTGCAGAGCTGTATGATCAGTACCACCACCTTGTCGCCGCAGAGCTGTATGATCAGTGCCACCACCTCATCCCTGCAGGGCTGTATGATCTGTGCTACTGAAACATCCCTGCAGAGCTGTATGATCGGTGCCACTACCTCATCCCAGCAGAACTGCATGATCAGTGCCACAACCTCGTCACTGCAGAGCTGTATGATCAGTGCCACCATCTTGTCCCCACAAAGCTGTATCATAAGTGCCACCACTTTGTCCGAGCAGAGCTGTATGATCAGTGCCATCAAATTGTCCCCGCAGAGCTGTATGATCATTGCCACCACCTACTCTCTGCAGAGCTGTATGATCAGTGCCACCATCTCCTCCCTGCAAAGCTGTATAATCAGTGCCACCACCTCCTCTCTGCAGAGCTGTATGATCTGTGCCACCACCTCATCCCTGAAAACCAGTATGTTCAGTGCGACAACCTCCTCCCTGCAGACCTGTATGATCAGTGCCACCACCGTGTCGCCACAGAACTGTAAATCAGTGCCACCACCTTGTCACCGCAAAGTTGTATGATCAGTGCCACCACTTTGTCCGAGCAGAGCTGTATGATCAGTGCCACAACCTCATCCCTGCAGAACCACATGATCAGTGCCTCCAACTTATACCTAAAGAGATGTATAATCAGTGCAACCACATTGTCCCTGCAGAGCTGTATGATCAGTGACACCACCTCTTACCTGCAGAGCTGTATGATCAGTGCCACCAACTCCTCCCTGCAGAGCTGTATGATCAGTGCCACCACCTTATCCACACAGAGCTGTATAATCAGTGCCACCTCCTACTGCCTGCAGAGCTGTATGATCAGTGCCACCATCTAATCCCTGCAGAGCTGTATAATCAGTGCCACCACCTCGTCTCTGCAGTGCTGTATGATTAGTGCCACCACCTGGTCCTTGCAGAGCTGTATGATCAGTACCACCACCTTGTCGCCGCAGAGGTGTATGATCAGTGTCACCACCTTGTCCCTGCAGGTCTGTAGGATCTGTGCCACCACCTATTCCCTTCAGAGCTGTATGATCAGTACCACCACCTTGTCGCCGCAGAGGTGTATGATCAGTGTCACCAACTTTTCCCTGCAGAGCTGTATGATCAGTGACACGCCACCACCTCATCCCTGCAGGCTGTATGATCTGTGCTACTGAATCATCCCTGCAGAGCTGTATGATCGGTGCCGCTACCTCATCCCTGCAGAAGTGCATGATCAGTGCCACCACCTTGTCCCCACAAAGCTGTATGATAAGTGCCACCACTTTGTGTGAGCAGAGCTGTATGATCAGTGCCATCAAATTGTCCCCGCAGAGCTTTAAGATCAGTGCCACCACCTACTCCCTGCAGAGCTGCAAGATCAGTTCAACCACCTCATCCCTGCAGAGCTGTATCTTCAGTGCCATCACCTCATACCGGCAGAGCTGTATGATCAGTGCCACTACCTCCTCCCTGTAGAGCTGTCTGATCAGTGCCACCACCTTGTACACGCTGAGCTGTATGTTCAGTGCCACCACCTTGTACACGCTGAGCTGTATGTTCAGTGCCACCACCTTTCCATGCAGAGCTGTTTGCTCAGTGCCACAACCTCCTCCTTGCAGAGCTGTACGATTAGTACCTCCACCTCATCCTTGTAGAGCTTTAAGATCAGAGCCACCACCTTGTCCACGCTGAGCTATATGTTCAGTGCCACCACCTTGTCCCCGCAAAGCTGTATCATAAGTGCCACCACTTTGTCCGAGCATAGCTGTATGATCAGTGCCATCAAATTGTCCCCACAGAACTGTATGATCAGTGCCACCATCTGCTCCCTGCAAAGCTGAATAATTAGTGCCACCACCTCCTCTCTGCAGAGCTTTATGATCAATGCCACCACCTGGTCCTTGCAGAGCTGTATGATCAGTACCAACACCTTGTCGCCGCAGAGGTGTATGATCAGTGTCACCAACTTTTCACTGCAGAGCTGTATGATCAGTGCCACCACCTCATCCCTGCGGGGCTGTATGATCTGTGCTACTGAATCATCCCTGCAGAGCTGTATGATCGCTGCCACTACCTCATCCCTGCAGAACTGCATGATCAGTGCCACAACCTCGTCACTTCAGAGCTGTATGATCAGTGCCACCACCTTGTCCCCACAAAGCTGTATCATAAGTGCCACCACTTTGTCCGAGCAGAGCTGTATGATCAGTGCCACCATCTCCTCCTTGCAAAGCTGTGTAATCAGTGCCACCACCTCCTCTCTGCAGAGCTGTATGATCTGTGCCACAACATCATCCCTGATCAGTGCATCCAACTTATACCTAAAGAGATGTAGAAACAGTGCAACCACATTGTCCCCGCAAAGCTGTATGATCAGTGCCAACACCTCGTCCTTGCAGAGCTGTTTGATCAGTGCCACCACCTTGTCCATGAAAAGCTGTATGATCAGTGCCACCACCTCGTCCCTGCAAAGCTGTATGAGGAGTGCTACCACCTCATCTCTGCAGACCTGTATCATCAGTGCCACCACATCATCCCTGCAGATCTTCATGATCAGTGCCACCATCTTGTCCCCGCAGAGCTGTATGATCAGTGCCACCATCTCCTCCCTGCAGAGCAGTATGATTAGTACCTACACCTCATCCTTGTGGAGCTTTAAGATCAGAGCCACCACCTTGTCCACGCTGAGCTATATGTTCAGTGCCACCACCTTGTCCCCGCAAAGCTGTATCATAAGTGCCACCACTTTATCTGAGCAGAGCTGTTTGATCAGTGCCATCAAATTGTCCCCACAGAGCTGTATGATCAGTGCCACCATCTCCTCCCTGCAAAGCTGTATAATCAGTGCCACCACCTCCTCTCTGCAGAGCTTTATGATCAGTGCCACCACCTGGTCCTTGCACAGCTGTATGATCAGTACCACCACCTTGTCGACGCAGAGGTGTATGATCAGTGTCACCAAATTTTCCCTGCAGAGCTGTATGATCAGTGCCACCACCTCATCCCTGCAGAACTGCATGATCAGTGCCACAACCTAGTCACTGCAGAGCTGTATGATCAGTGCCACCACCTTGTCCCCACAAAGCTGTATCATAAGTGCCACCACTTTGTCCGAGCAGAGCTGTACGATCAGTGCAATCAAATTCTCCCCGCAGAGCTGTATGATCAGTGCAATCAAATTCTCCCCGCAGAGCTGTATGATCAGTGCCTCCACCTACTCCCTGCAGAGCTTTATGATCAGTGCCACCATCTCCTACCTGCAAAGCTGTATAATCAGTGCCACCACCTCCTCTCTGAAGAGCTGTATGATCTGTGCCACTACCTCATCCCTAAAGAGCTGTATGATCAGTGCCACAACCTTGTCCCCACAAAGCTGTATCATAAGTGCCACCACTTTGTCCGAGCAGAGCTGTACGATCAGTGCAATCAAATTCTCCCCGCAGAGCTGTATGATCAGTGCCTCCACCTACTCCCTGCAGAGCTTTATGATCAGTGCCACCATCTCCTACCTGCAAAGCTGTATAATCAGTGCCACCACCTCCTCTCTGCAGAGCTGTATGATCTGTGCCACTACCTCATCCCTAAAGAGCTGTATGATCAGTGCCACAACCTCATCCCTGAGGAACCGCATGATCAGTGCCTCCAACTTATACCTTAAGAGATGTATAATCAGTGCAACCACTTTGTCCCCGCAAAGCTGTTTGATCAGTGTCACCACCTCTTCCCTGCAGAGCAGTATGATCAGTGACATCACCTCTTACCTATAGAGCTGCATGATCAGTGCCACCTCCTCATCCCTGCAGAGCTGTGTGATCTGTGCCACCAACTCCTCCCTGCAGAGCTGTATGATCAGTGCCACCATCTTATCCACACAGAGCTGTATAATCAGTGCCACCTCCTACTTCCTGCAGAGCTGTATGATCAGTGCCACCATCTCCTCCCTGCAGAGCTGTATAATCAGTGCCACCACCTCGTCTCTGCAGAGCTGTTTGATTAGTGCCACCACCTGGTCCTTGCAGAGCTGTATGATCAGTACCACCACCTTATTGCCGCAGAGGTGTATGATCAGTGTCACCACCTTGTCCCTGCAGAGCTGTATGATCAGTGCCACCACCTTGTCCCTGCAGGTCTGTAGGATCTGTGCCACTACCTCATCCCTGCAAAGCTGTTTAATCAGTGCCACCACCTCCTCTCTGCAGAGCTGTATGATCTGTGCCACTACCTCATTCCTGAAGAGCTGTATGATCTGTGCCACTACCTCATCCCTGCAGAGCTGTATGATCAGTGCCACAACCTCATCCCTGAAGAACCGCATGATCAGTGCCTCCAACTTATACCTTAAGAGATGTATAATCAGTGCAAACACATTGTCCCCGCAAAGCTGTATGATCAGTGCCACCACCTGGTCCTTGAAGAGCTGTATGATCAGTACCACCACCTTATCGCCGCAGAGGTGTATGATCAGTGTCACCACCTTGTCACTGCAGAACTGTATAATCAGTGCCACCACCTTGTCACCACAAAGTTGTATGATCAGTGCCACCAGTTGGTCAGCACAGAGCTGTATGATCAGTACCACCACCAAGTCCCCGCAGAGCTGTATGATCAGTGCCACCGCCTACTCCCTGCAGAGCTGTATGATCAGTGCAACCACCTCATCCCTGCACAGCTGTATCTTCAGTGCCACCACCTCTCACTGCAGAGCTGTATAATCAGTGCCACTACCTCATCCCTGCAAACCAGTTTAGTGCCACAACCTCCTCCCTGTAGAGCTGTCTGATCAGTGCCACCACCTTGTCCGCGCTGATCTGTATGTTCAGTGCCACCACCTTTTCCCTGCAGACATGTATGATCAGTGCCCCCACCTTGTCGCCGCAGAACTGTATAATCAGTGCTACCACCTTGTCACCGCATGAACAGTGCCACCAGTTGGTCAGCACAGAGCTGTATGATCAGTACCACTACCTACTCCTCGCACAGCTGTTGAATCAGTGCCACCGCCTACTCCTTGCAGAGCTGTATGATCAGTGCCACCACCTAATCCCTGCAGAGCTATTTGATCAGTGCCACCACGTCATCCCCTCAGAGCTATATGATCAGTGCCACCACCTTGTCCACGCAAAGCTGTATGATGAGTGCTACCACCTCATCCCTGCAGACCTGTACGATCAGTGCCACCACATCATCCCTGCAGAGCCTTATCATCAGTGCCTCCATCTTGTCCCCGCAGAGCTGTATGATCAGTGCCACCACCTCCTCCCTGCAGAGCTGTATGATTAGTACCACCACCTCATCCTTGTAGAGCTTTAAGATCAGTGCCACCACTTTGTCCACGCTGAGCTGTATGTTCAGTGCCACCAACTCCTCCCTGCAGAGCTGTATGATCAGTGCCACCACCTTGTCCCCGCAAAGCTGTAACATAAGTGCCACCACTTTGTCCCCGCAGAGCTGTATGATCAGTGCCACCACCTACTCCCTGCTGAGCTGTATGATCAGTGCCAACTGGTGTGATTGAGTCACCGTAGGAGGCAGACACAAAAATAGAAGCTACGTCCAGAAAAAAAGAGAAGTTGGCAACTATCAGATTGAAGACCCCTGAACCTATCAACACAACTAGCAGTAGCCGTGGGGGGTTCCTACGGTGCCCTAGACCCCTCGATCACAGCCAGAGAGCTAATTAGGCTAAAGACAGAAAAGGAAATCTAAACTGCCCCAGAGCAGACCCCAAAGTAAAAGGCAGCCCCCAACATATAATGACGCTGAAGCAAGATGAAAAAACACTCACACAGATAGAAATATAGGCTGAGCAAACGATGGGGCCCAAGCTAACTAAACAGAACAGGAAAGAAAGGTTGCTGTCTGCAATCTGCCAAAACCCTATCAAAGACATAAGCCAACAAGCTGATATGGAAAAAGACCCTGAAGCAGCTAGGCTTCAAAAACTAAATCAGCACTCAGGTATTTTCAGAAGACAGAGCTAAAGGAATTCAGCTCACCCCAGCAGGGAATGGCAGAAATCCAGAAAAACAAAGCAAAACAAAGTCAAAGCACAAATGCAAAAAGCCGAGCAGAAAACTTAGCTTTAGAAGAGCAGGAATTCAGACTGGTCTCCAAGGATCCCACAGAGAATTCACCCGCAGGGCAGAAGGGCGTCGGCGGCCTTATATCCAGTCAGTAACTCCACTCAGCCAGTCATCATCATTAGGCTCAGGTGCTTGATAATCCGGCTCACTACCTTTCTTTACCAGAAGAGGGAGTTCATCGGGCCTCAGTAGTGAAGGGGAAAATGAACTCACAACAGTACCTCCCCCTTGAGGAGGGGTCACCGAACCCTCATCCATGCCACCAGGGCGATCCGGGTGAGACCGATGAAAGGCACGCACCAATCTTTTGGCATGAATATCAGAGGCAGAGACCCAGGAATTATCCTCCTGACCATAACCCTTCCACTTAACCAAATACTGGAGTCTCCGTCTAGCCAGACGGGAATCCAGTATTTTTCTACCTCATATTCCATGTTACCTTCAACCAATACAGGGTCTGGAGGTGCCACCCCCGGAACAACAGGTTCAACAAACCTCTTCAACAAAGATTTATGGAACACATTATGGATTTTAAATGTGACAGGAAGAGCCAAACGAAAAGAGACCGGATTAATAATCTCCAAAATCTTGTAAGGTCCAATAAATCTAGGCTTAAACTTAGGAGGAGCCACCTTCATAGCAATATTTTTTGATGATAGCCACACCATATCACCAACCTTAAACTGGGGACCAATGGTCCTATGTCGGTTGGAAAACCGCTGGGCCTTTTCCTGGGAGAGAGATAACTTATCCACCACTTGGTCCCAGATCTGGTGCATTCTCTCCACCACAGTGTCAACACCTGGGCAGGCAGAGGGCTCCACCTGCCCTGAAGAAAATCGAGGATGAAACCCAAAGTTACAAAAAAAGGTGACATCAAAGTGGCAGAACTAGCTCCATTATTTAAAGCAAATTTGGCCAAGGGCAAAAATGAAACCCAATCATCCTGATCAGCAGAAATAAAACATCTCAAATATGACTCAAAGGTCTGGTTTGTTCTCTCTGTCTGCCCATTGGTCTGATGGTGAAAAGCAGTGGAGAAGGACAACTGAATTCCCAGCTTGGAACAGAAAGTTCTCCAAAATCTAGACACAAACTGAACTCCTCTGTCAGATACAATGTTCTCAGGAATCCCTTGCAAGCGAACCACCTGTTGCAAAAACAGGGGCACCAACTCAGAGGAAGACGGCAACTTAGGGAGTGGTACAAGATGAACCATCTTAGAGAACCTATCACAAATCACCCAAATAACAGTCATCCTTTGAGAGACAGGCATATCAGAGATGAAATCCATTGAAATATGGGTCCATGGCCTCTTGGGGACAGGCAAAGGCATCAACAACCCACTAGAGCGAGAACACGATTTAGACCGGGAGCACGTCCCACAGGACTGCACAAAATTCCTGACATCACGAGACAAGGAGGGCCACCAAAAAGATCGACTCACCAGATCTCTAGTAAAAAAAATACCTGGATGACCAGCCAAAGCAGAGCAATGAACTTCAGACATCACTCTCTTCTTCCACTGGTCAGGAACATACAACTTTCCACTGGGACAACGCTCAGGTTTGTCCTCCTGGAACTCTTCCAGAGCACGTCTCAAATCGGGCAAGATGGCAGAAAGAACTACCCCTTCGCCTAAGATGGTAGCAGGCTTGGTCACCACAGAAGAATCAGCAAAGAAGCTCCTAGAGAGGGCGTCTGCCTTGACATTCTTAGTTCCAGGAAGAAAAGAAACCACAAAATCAAAACGTGTAAAAAACAAGGCCCACCTAGCCTGTCTAGGGTTCAAGCGCTTAGCCGACTCTAGGTAAATCAAATTCTTGTGGTCAGTGAGGACCACGACTTGATGCTTAGCTCCCTCCAACCAATGTCTCCACTCCTCAAATGCCCCTTTCATGGCCAACAGTTCCCGATTCCCCACATCATAGTTACGTTCAGATGGAGAGAACTTTCGGGAAAAGAAAGCACAGGGATTCATTTTAGATGTTACAGGATCCTTTTGGGATAAAACAGCTCCTGCACCAATCTCAGAAGCATCCACCTCTACCTGGAACGGAAGTGAGACATCAGGTTGCCGCAAAACCGGGGCGGAGGTGAATCTTCGCTTCAGCTCCTGAAAGGAAGAAACAGCCTCCGGAGACCAATTTAACACATCAGCACCCTTTTTAGTCAGATCAGTCAATGGCTTGGCAATACTAGAAAATTTTGCTATAAATTTCCGATAAAAATTAGCAAAACCCAAAAACTTCTGAGGGCCTTCAAAGAAGTGGGCTGAACCCAATCGTAAATGGCCTGTACCTTGGCCGGGTCCATTTCAATAGTTGACGGGGACAAAATAAATCCCAAAAAAGAAATCCTCTGTACTCCAAAAAGGCATTTAGATCCTTTAACATACAGGGAATTCTCCCTCAAGATCCGGAACACAGTCCGAATATGTTCCACATGAGAATCCCAGTCCTTGGAGAAGATCAAAATATCATCCAGATAGATAATCAAAAATTTATCGACAAAATCTCGGAAAATATCGTTCATGAAGCACTGGAAGACAGAAGGGGCATTAGTGAGCCCAAAAGGCATCACCAGGTACTCAAAATGTCCCTCCGGAGTATTAAACGCCGTCTTCCATTCATCCCCATGCTTAATGCGAATAAGATTATACGCCCCCCTGAGGTCAAGCTTGGTAAACCAGCAAGCACCTTTAACTCTGGAGAATAGATCAGAAATCAGGGGTAACGGATACTGATATTTAACAGTAATTTTGTTGAGGGCACGATAATCAATACAAGGTCTTAATGATCCATCCTTTTTGGCTACAAAAAAAAACCCGGCACCTAAGGGTGACGAGGATGGTCTAATATGACCCTTCTCCAACGCCTCCTTAATATAGGATCGCATAGCCTCGTGCTCGGGTACAGATAAATTGAAGAGCCGACCCTTGGGAAATTTACACCCCGGGCTCAGTTCAATTGCACAGTCATAACTCCTATGAGGAGGCAGAGACGCAGACTCATTCTCACTAAATACATCATAAAAGTCCGCCAAATAATCAGGAACATCATGCGACTGAGGAGAGGTGGAAAACACCGGAGCCTCACTAAAGGCACACCGACAACCCCCAACTCACCACAGACACAGATTTCCAATCCAAAACTGGATTATGAATTTGTAACCAGGGAAACCCCAGAACAATAGTATCATGCAGATTATGCAACACCAAAAATCTGCAATTTTCTTGATGGTCTGGGGCGACCCGCATTACCAACTGGGTCCAAAACTGAGGTTTATTTTTAGCCAAAGGAGTAGCATCAATCCCCCTCAAAGGGATAGGCGTCTGCAGAGGTGTCATCGGAAATCCACAACGTTTAGCAAAATCCAAGTCCATTAGGTTTAGGGCTGCTCCCGAATCCACAAAAGCCTTGGCGGAAAATGTGGACAGGGAGCAGATCAGAGTAATAGCCAGAAGAAACTTAGGTTGAACACTACCAACAGAAAACGTGTGTGCAAAGCGTTTCTCTCGTTTAGGGCAGACAGAAATAATATGCGAGGCATCTCCACAGAAAAAAAAACACAACTTATTACGCCTTCTGAACTCCTGACGCTGCTCTCTGGACAAAACTCTATCACATTGCATAGGTTCAGACATTTGTTCAACAGGTGGCAACACCTCTCGTGCAGTTTTGCGTTCGCGCAAACGCCGATCAACCTGAATCGCTAATGACATAGAATCGTCAAGACCAGAGGGAACAGGAAATCCCACCATAGTATCTTTTACGGCTTCTGACAACCCCTTCCGAAAGAGAGCAGCCAAGACATTATCATTCCAGGTAGTAAGTACTGCCCATTTTCAGAATTTTTAACAGTACAATTCTGCAGAATCTCGACCCTGGTTCAATGCCAGCAGGGTCTTTTCAGCCTGATCAATGGCATTAGGTTTGTCATACAACAACCCCAAGGCTTGAAAAAATGCGTTCACATTAGTCAGAAAAGGATCATCTGGTTTCAAAGAAAACGCCCAATCCTGGGGATCGCCACGCAGCAAAGAGATGACAATTTTAACCTGCTGCGCGGAGCTCCCTGACGAGTTAGGCTTCAAGGCAAAAAATAATTTACAATTATTTTTGAAATTCAAAAATTTAGACCGATCCCCAAAAAATACATCAGGTGTAGGAATCATTGGTTCAGCAGCATGTGAATGAGCAAGGTAGGCGGAAATTCCCCGCACTTCCGCAGCGAGCTGCTCCACACGATCAGACAATTGCTTTATCTCCATTGAGAGAAAAAAAAAAAATCCCCCTACGGCCTCAGAGATATAGAGGAAAAAATATACACACTTTTTTTTTTTTTTTTTTACAATTCTTTCCTGCTATTGAGTACCCAAGGATCTGCGGTAGGAGGAGGCAGACACAAAAATAGAAGCTACGTCCAGAAAACCAGAGAAGTTGGCAACTATCAGACTGCAGACCCCTGAACCTATCAACACAACTAGCAGTAGCCGTGGGGGGGTTCCTACGGTGCCCTAGACCCCTCAATCACAGCCAGAGAGCTAAATAGCCTAAAGACAGAAAAGGAAATCTAAACTGCCCCAGAGCAGATCCCAAAGTAAAAGGCAGCCTCCAACATATAATGACGGTGACGCAAGATGAAAAAACACTCACACAGATAGAAAGATAGGCTGAGCAAACGATGGGGCTCAAGATAACTAAACAGAACAGGAAAGAAAGGTTGCTGTCTGCAATCTGCCAAAACCATATCAAAGACATAAGCCAACAAGCTGATATGGAAAAAGACCCTGAAGCAGCTAGACTTCAAAAACTAAATCAGCACTCAGGTATTTTCAGAAGACAGAGCTAAAGGAATTCAGCTCACCCCAGCAGGGAATGGCAGAAATCCAGAAAAACAAAGCAAAACAAAGTCAAAGCACAAATGCAAAAAGCCGAGCAGAAAACTTAGCTTTAGAAGAGCAGGAATTCAGACTGGTCTCCAAGGATCCCACAGAGAAATCACCCGCAGGGCAGAAGGGCGTCGGCGGCCTTATATCCAGTCAGTAACTCCACTCAGCCAGTCATCATCAGTAGGCTCAGGTGTTTGATAATCAGGCTCACTACCTTTCATTACCAGAAGAGGGAGTTCATCGGGCCTCAGTAGTGAAGGGGAAAATGAACTCACAACAGCCAACATCTCCTCCCTGCAAAGCTGTCTAATCAGTGCCACCACCTCCTCTCTGCAGAGCTTTATGATCAGTGCCACCACCTGGTCCTCGCAGAGCTGTATGATCCGTACCACCACCTTGTCGCCGCAGAGGTGTATGATCAGTGCCACCACCTCATCCCTGCAGGCTGTATGATCTGTGCTACTGAATCATACCTGCAGAGCTGTATGATCGGTGTCGCTACCTCATCCCTGCAGAACTGCATGATCAGTGCCACCACCTTGTCCCCACAAAGCTGTATCATAAGTGCCACCACTTTGTGCGAGCAGAGCTGTATGATCAGTGTCACCAACTTTTCCCTGCAGAGCTGTATGATCAGTGCCACCACCTCTTACCTGCAGAGCTGTATGATCAGTGACACCACCTCTTACCTGCAGAGCTGCATGATCAGTGCCACCAACTCCTCCCTACAGAGCTGTATGATCAGTGCCACCACATTATCCACACAGAGCTGTATAATCAGTGCCACCTCCTACTGCCTGCAGATCTGTATGATCAGTGCCACCATCTCCTCCCTGCAGAGCTGTATAATCAGTGCCACCACCTCGTCTCTGCAGAGCTGTATGATTAGTGCCACCACCTGGTCCTTGCAGAGCTGTATGATCAGTAACACCACCTTGTCGCCGCAGAGGTGTATGATCAGTGCCACCACCTCCTCTCTGCAGAGCTTTATGATCAGTGCCACCACCTGGTCCTCGCAGAGCTGTATGATCCGTACCACCACCTTGTCGCCGCAGAGGTGTATGATCAGTGCCACCACCTCATCCCTGCAGGCTGTATGATCTGTGCTACTGAATCATACCTGCAGAGCTGTATGATCGGTGTCGCTACCTCATCCCTGCAGAACTGCATGATCAGTGCCACCACCTTGTCCCCACAAAGCTGTATCATAAGTGCCACCACTTTGTGCGAGCAGAGCTGTATGATCAGTGCCACCACCTCATCCCTACAGGGCTGTATGATCTGTGCTACTGATCATCCCTGCAGAGCTGTATGATCGGTGCCACTACATCATCCCTGCAGAACTGCATAATCAGTGCCACGACCTCGTCACTGCAGAGCTGTATGATTAGTACCACCACCTTGTAGCCGCAGAGGTGTATGATCAGTGCCACCTCCTCGTCCCTGCAGAACTGCATGATCAGTGCCTCCAACTTATCCCTAAAGAGATGTATAATCAGTGCAACCACATTATCCCCGCAAAGCTGTATGATCAGTGCCACCACCTTGTCCCTGCTGAGCTGTATAATCAGTGCCACCACCTCCTCCCTGCAGAGCTGTATGATCAGTGCCACCACCTCCTCCCTGCAAAGCAGTATAATTAGTGCCACCACATCTTCACTGCAGAACTTTATGATCAGTGCCACCACCTCCTCTCTGCAGAGCTGTATGATCAGTACCACCACCTTTTCGCCGCAGAGGTGTATTATCAGTGTCACCACCTTGTCCCCGCAGAGCTGTATGATCAGTGCCACCTCCTCGTCCCAGCAGAGCTGTATGATCAGTGCCACCACCTGGTCCTTGCAGAGCTGTGTGATCTGTGCCACTACCTCATCCCTGCAGAGCTGTATGATCAGTGTCACCACCTCTTCCCTACAGAGCTGAATGATCAATGCCACCACCTACTCCCTGCAGAGCTGTAAGATCAGTGACACAACCTTGTCCCTACAGAGCCTTATGATCAGTGCCACCGCCTCCTCCCCATAGAGCTGTATGATCAGTGCAACCACCTCATCCCTTCAGAGCTGTATGATCAGTGTCACCACCTCCTCTCTGCAGAGCTGTATGATCAGTACCACCACCTTGTCGCCACAGAGGTGTATTATCAGTGCCACCACCTTGTCCCCACAGAGCTGTATGATCAGTGCCACCTCCTCGTCCCTGCAGAGCTGTATTATCAGTGGCTCCAACTTATCAATAAAGAGATGTATAATCACTGCAACCACATTGTCCCCGCAAAGCTGTATGATCAGTGCCAACACCTCGTCCTTGCAGAGCTGTATGATCAGTGTCACCACCTCTTCCCTACAGAGCTGCATGATTAGTGCCACCATCTTATCCACACAGAGCTGAATGATCAATGCCACCACCTACTCCCTGCAGAGCTGTAAGATCAGTGACACAACCTTGTCCCTGCAGAGCCTTATGATCAGTGCCACCGCCTCCTCACCACAGAGCTGTATGATCAGTGCCACCTCCTCGTCCCTGCAGAGCTGTATGATCTGAGCCACTAACTCATCCCTGCAGAGCTGTATGATCAGTGCCACAACCTCATCCCTGCAGAGCTGCATGATCAGTGGCTCCAACTTATCCCTAAAGAGATGTATAATCAGTGTAACCACATTGTCCCCGCAAAGCTGTATGATCAGTGCCAACACCTCGTCCTTGCAGAGCTGTATGATCAGTGTCACCACCTCTTACCTGCAGAGGTGCATGATCAGTGCCACCATCTTATCCACACAGAGCTGAATGATCAATGCTACCATATCCTCCCTGCAAATCTGTATAATCAGTTCCACCACCTCCTCTCTGCAGAGCTGTATGATCAGTGCCACCACCTCATCCCTGCAGAGCTTTATGATCAGTGCCACCACCTGGTCCTTGCAGAGCTGTATGATCAGTACCACCACCTTGTCGCCGCAGAGGTGTATGATCAGTGTCACCAACTTTTCCCTGCAGAGCTGTATGATCAGTGCCACCACCTCATCCCTGCAGGGCTGTTTGATCTGTGCTACTGAAACATCCCTGCAGAGCTGTATGATCGGTGCCACTACCTCATCCCAGCAGAACTGCATGATCAGTGCCACAACCTCGTCACTGCAGAGCTGTATGATCAGTGCCACCATCTTGTCCCCACAAAGCTGTATCATAAGTGCCACCACTTTGTCCGAGCAGAGCTGTATGATCAGTGCCATCAAATTGTCCCCGCAGAGCTGTATGATCAGTGCCACCACCTACTCCCTGCAGAGCTGTATGATCAGTGCCACCATCTCCTCCCTGCAAAGCTGTATAATCAGTGCCACCACCTCGTCACTGCAGAGCTGTATGATCTGTGCCACCACCTCATCCCTGAAAACCAGTATGTTCAGTGCGACAACCTCCTCCCTGCAGACCTGTATGATCAGTGCCACCACCGTGTCGCCGCAGAACTGTAAATCAGTGCCACCACCTTGTCACCGCAAAGTTGTATGATCAGTGCCACCACTTTGTCCGAGCAGAGCTGTATGATCAGTGCCACAACCTCATCCCTGCAGAACCACATGATCAGTGCCTCCAACTTATACCTAAAGAGATGTATAATCAGTGCAACCACATTGTCCCTGCAGAGCTGCATGATCAGTGCCACCAACTCCTCCCTGCAGAGCTGTATGATCAGTGCCACCACCTTATCCACACAGAGCTGTATAATCAGTGCCACCATCTCCTCCCTGCAGAGCTGTATAATCAGTGCCACCACCTCGTCTCTGCAGAGCTGTATGATCAGTACCACCACCTTGTCGCCGCAGCGGTGTATGATCAGTGTCACCACCTTATCCACACAGAGCTGTATGATCAGTGCCACCATCTCCTCCCTGCAGAGCTGTATAATCAGTGCCACCACCTCGTCTCTGCAGAGCTGTATGATCAGTACCACCACCTTGTCGCCGCAGCGGTGTATGATCAGTGTCACCACCTTGTCCCTGCAAGTCGGTAGGATCTGTGCCACCTCCTATTCCCTTCAGAGCTGTATGATCAGTACCACCACCTTGTCGCCGCAGAGGTGTATGATCAGTGTCACCAACTTTTCCCTGCAGAGCTGTATGATCAGTGTCACCACCTATTCCCTGCAGGCTGTATGATCTGTGCTAATGAATCATCCCTGCAGAGCTGTATGATCGCTGCCACTACCTCATCCCTGCAGAACTGCATGATCAGTGCCACAACCTCGTCACTGCAGAGCTGTATGATCAGTGCCACCACCTTGTCCCCACAAAGCTGTATCATAAGTGCCACCACTTTGTCCGAGCAGAGCTGTATGATCAGTGCCACCATCTCCTCCCTGCAAAGCTGTGTAATCAGTGCCACCACCTCCTCCCTGTAGAGCTGTATGATCTGTGCCACTACCTCATCCCTGCAGAGCTGTATGATCAGTGCCACAACATCATCCCTGATCAGTGCATCCAACTTATACCTAAAGAGATGTATAAACAGTGCAACCACATTGTCCCCGCAAATCTGTATGAGGAGTGCTACCACCTCATCTCTGCAGACCTGTATCATCAGTGCCACCACATCATCCCTGCAGAGCTTTATGATCAGTGCCACCATCTTGTCCCCGCAGAGCTGTATGATTAGTACCTCCACCTCATCCTTGTGGAGCTTTAAGATCAGAGCCACCACCTTGTCCACGCTGAGATATATGTTCAGTGCCACCACCTTGTCCCCGCAAAGCTGTATCATAAGTGCCACCACTTTGTCTGAGCAGAGCTGTTTGATCAGTGCCATCAAATTGTCCCCACAGAGCTGTATGATCAGTGCCACCATCTCCTCCCTGCAAAGCTCTATAATCAGTGCCACCACCTCCTCTCTGCAGAGCTTTATGATCAGTGCCACCACCTGGTCCTTGCACAGCTGTATGATCAGTACCACCACCTTGTCGACGCAGAGGTGTATGATCAGTGTCACCAAATTTTCCCTGCAGAGCTGTATGATCAGTGCCACCACCTCATCCCTGCAGAACTGCATGATCAGTGCAACAACCTAGTCACTGCAGAGCTGTATGATCAGTGCCACCACCTTGTCCCCACAAAGCTGTATCATAAGTGCCACCACTTTGTCCGAGCAGAGCTGTACAATCAGTGCAATCAAATTCTCCCCGCAGAGCTGTATGATCAGTGCCACCACTTACTCCCTGCAGAGCTTTATCATCAGTGCTACCATCTCCTCCCTGCAAAGCTGTATAATCAGTGCCGCCACCTCCTCTCTGCAGAGCTGTATGATCTGTGCCACTACCTCATCCCTGAAGAGCTGTATGATCAGTGCCTCCAACTTATACCTTAAGAGATGTATAATCAGTGCAACCACATTGTCCCCGCAAAGCTGTATGATCAGTGCCAACACCTCGTCCTTACAGAGCTGTTTGATCAGTGTCACCACCTCTTCCCTGCAGAGCAGTATGATCAGTGACATCACCTCTTACCTATAGAGCTGCATGATCAGTGCCACCTCCTCGTCCCTGCAGTGCTGTGTGATCTGTGCCACCAACTCCTCCCTGCAGAGCTGTATGATCAGTGCCACCATCTTATCCACACAGAGCTGTATAATCAGTGCCACCTCCTACTTCCTGCAGAGCTTTATGATCAGTGCCACCATCTCCTCCCTGCAGAGCTGTATAATCAGTGCCACCACCTCGTCTCTGCAGAGCTGTTTGATTAGTGCCACCACCTGGTCCTTGCAGAGCTGTATGATCAGTACCACCACCTTATCGCCGCAGAGGTGTATGATCAGTGTCACCACCTTGTCCCTGCAGGTCTGTAGGATCTGTGCCACTACCTCATCCCTGCAAAGCTGTATAATCAGTGCCACCACCTCCTCTCTGCAGAGCTGTATGATCTGTGCCACTACCTCATCCCTGCAGAGCTGTATGATCAGTGCCACAACCTCATCCCTGAAGAACCGCATGATCAGTGCCTCCAACTTATACCTTAAGAGATGTATAATCAGTGCAAACACATTGTTCCCGCAAAGCTGTATGATCAGTGTCACCACCTCTTCCCTGCAGAGCTGCATGATCAGTGACACCACCTCATCCCTACAGGGCTGTATGATCTGTGCTACTGAATCATACCTGCAGAACTGCATAATCAGTGCCACGAACTCGTCCCTGCAGAGCTGTGTGATTAGTGGCTCCAACTTATCCCTAAAGAGATGTATAATCAGTGCAACCACATTATCCCCGCAAGGCTGTATGATCAGTGCCAACACCTCGTCCTTGCAGAGCTGTATGATCAGTGTCACCACCTCATACCTGCAGAGCTGCATGATCAGTGCCACCAACTCCTCCCTGCAGAGCTGTATAATCAGTGACACAACCTTGTCCCTGCAGAGCCTTATGATCAGTGCCACCGCCTCCTCCCTGCACAGCTGTATCTTCAGTGCCACCTCCTCATACCTGCAGAGCTGTATGATCAGTGCCACTACCTCATCCCTGCAAACCAATATGTTCAGTGCCACAACCTCCTCCATGTAGAGCTGTATGATCAGTGCTATCATCTTGTCCGCGCTGAGCTGTATGTTCAGTGCCACCACCTTGTCGTCGCAAAGTTGTATGATCAGTGCCACCGCCTACTCCTTGCAGAGCTGTACGATCAGTGCCACCACCCTGTCCACGCAAAGCTGTATGTTCAGTGCCACCAACTCCTCCCTGAAGAACTGTATAATCACTGCCACCACCTTGTCCCCGCAAAGCTGTAACATAAGTGCCACCACTTTGTCCGAGCAGAGCTGCATGATCAGTGCCACCATTTCCTCCCTGCAGAGCTGTATAATCAGTACCACCACCTTGTCGCCGCAGAGGTGTATGATCAGTAGAGTTGAGCGACTTTTGGTTTTTTAGGGTCGCGTTTCGTTTCGTGAAACCCGACTTTTCCAAAAGTCGGGTCGAGCAAGATCGTCCGATTATAGGGAAAAGTCGGGGTCGTCCCGAAACACGAAACCCAATGTAAGTCAATGGGGAATAAAAGTCGGCAGTGAGAGGAGGACAGGAAACACACCTACAGTGCTCGTTTGAATGCCAAAAGCATCAATTCTTCTTACTTAAGCTTGTCAACCTTAATTAACTTCATAATACAAGTTACGCACTGAAAAATGGGGGTTATTTGGCTACAAACTGTGGGGGGGGAGGGATGGCTCCAGGTTTTCATGTGCCCTGGGCGAAAGAGCGCCCCTTTAACACATACCACAACTCATCATGCTCCGATACGGCAGAGAAATAGCGGTATAGTACAATGAAAAATACCTCACTTTTTACATCTCATGACGAGGCCCATCTATTTCTCCATACAGAATCATTGGTCCCATATAATGTTTGAAACAGTATATGATGAGCTCCACATAATGCTACAGTATATGTTGGTCCCCATGGATGAAGCTCCACTGTCTTATGGGCCCAAATAATGCTCCAAACATAATGGGCCCCATTTCTAATGCTCTAGTGTATAATGGGCCCTGTAAATGCTGCTCCAGTGTCTGATGTTCACCTTTGGAATGTTCCAGTGTATGGTGGGCCCCATCTATCATTCTCAGACGGTGTTAGGCCCAGTATGGATTGCACGTGATTGCACAAAGGTTAGAAAGGGTACCGTATCCCTGGATAGCATGTATGGATAGCGTACACATTCAAAATATATGTCTATACAGCATGAGGCAGGCTCAGACGGTGTTAGGCCCAGTATGGATTGCACGTGATTGCACAAAGGTTAGAAAGGGTACCGTATCCCCGGATAACATGTATGGATAGCGTACACATTCAAAATATATGTCTATACAGCATGAGGCAGGGTCAGACGGTGTTAGGCCCAGTATGGATTGCACGTGATTGCACAAAGGTTAGAAAGGGTACCGTATCCCCGGATAACATGTATGGATAGCGTACACATTCAAAATATATGTCTCAGGAGGCAGGCTCAGACGGTGTTAGGCCCAGTATGGATTGCACGTGATTGCACAAAGGTTAGAAAGGGTACCGTATCCCCGGATAACATGTATGGATAGCGTACACATTCAAAATATATGTCTATACAGCAAGAGGCAGGCTCAGACGGTGTTAGGCCCAGTATGGATTGCACGTGATTGTTCAAAGGTTAGAAAGGGTACCGTATCCCTGGATAACATGTATGGATAGCGTACACATTCAAAATATATGTCTATACTGCATGAGGCAGGCTCAGACGGTATTAGGCCCAGTATGGATTGCACGTGATTGCACAAAGGTTAGAAAGGGTACCGTATCCCCGGATAACATGTATGGATAGCGTACACATTCAAAATTTATGTCTATACAGCATGAGGCAGGCTCAGACGGTGTTAGGCCCAGTATGGATTGCACGTGATTGCACAAAGGTTAGAAAGGGTACCGTATCCCCGGATAACATGTATAGATAGCGTACACATTCAAAATATATGTCTATACAGCATGAGGCAGGCTCAGACGGTGTTAGGCCCAGTATGGATTGCACGTGATTGCACAAAGGTTAGAAAGGGTACCGTATCCCCGGATAACATGTATAGATTGCGTACACATTCAAAATATATGTCTATACAGCATGAGGCAGGCTCAGACGGTGTTAGGCCCAGTATGGATTGCACGTGATTGCACAAAGGTTATAAAGGGTACCGTATCCCCGGATAACATGTATGGATAGCGTACACATTCAAAATATATGTCTATACAGCATGAGGCAGGCTCAGACGGTGTTAGGCCCAGTATGGATTGCACGTGATTGCACAAAGGTTATAAAGGGTACCGTATCCCCGGATAACATGTATGGATAGCGTACACATTCAAAATATATGTCTATACAGCATGAGGCAGGCTCAGACGGTGTCAGGCACAGTATGGATTTGACGGCCCAGATTACACAGCGGAGGAGCAGGGAGAGGTAAAGATTGCAAATGCTGGGGCCCTGCCCAAGCAAGGGGGGCTCACTCGTGGGCGTCGGTACTGGCACTGGGCCCCTCATAGTACAGCGGTGTGTCTGACGGCGGGTGTGCACCACCACCGTCAGAGACACTTGATTGCACTATGAGAGACCCTGTGCCAGTGCCCGCGCCCAAGACTCGGCCTACCCACCTGTCCAGGGCAACGGCACTCGCACGGTGTTGTGCGGTAGGTGGTGACCCCGGCCATGGGGGGGGAGGCAGCACAGTTAGGGAGTTTTAGAAAGTGGCATATGTTGATGTTGGACATTCAGCTGATGCAAAAGGCGAAATAGGTGAAGTACCAGGAAGAGGTGGACCAAAGCAAGCCATTTTTCTGTCACCCTATGTGTCATCAGGGGAAGGTGGGACAAAATCCTTGGAAACCCATGCGTGGTTCATTTTAATGAAGGTTAGATCATCCACATTTTGGGTTGACAGACGGGTCCTTTTTTCTGTCAGGATTGATCCAGCTGCACTGAAGACTCTTTCCGATAGCACACTTGCAGCTGGGCAAGCGAGCTCCTGTAAGGCATATTGGGCCAATTCAGGCCAGGTGTCCAGTTTAGCGGCCCAATAGTCAAAGGGGAATGACCTGTGTGGGAGAACATCGATATGGGAGGAAAAGTAGTTTGTAACCATAGTTGACAACTGCTGTCTCCTGTCACTTTCCATCGATGCAGTATTACCAGTTGTGTGAGCGGTATTTGAAAAATCAGTCCACAACATTGTCATGAAACCCCTGTCTCCAACGCCACTTCTGCTGTGTGCACCACGAACACCTCTGCCAAGCTGCCCCCGGCCCGTACGGCTCGTGTGAGAACCATCACCGCTGCTGTGTGCTGGGAATGCCTCAAGCAACCGATTTACCAGAGTTGCTTGTTTATTAGCCAATATTAGGTCAAGGTTCTCCTGTGGCATGATGTTTTGTAATTTGCCTATATAGCGTGGATCCAGGATGCTGGCCAACCAGTAGTCGTCATCGTTCATCATTTTGGCAATGCGTGGGTCCCTTTTTAGGATCCGCAAGGCATAATCTGACATGTGGGCCAATGTTCCCGGTGTCAATGATGCACTGCGAGTGCTGGGTGGAGGAGCACTTTCTGGCAAATCCACATCCCTCCAGTCACGCACAAACCCTGTACCAGACCTTGCCACGCCAACATTTTCACTTGCCCCACGAGATGCATCCTCCTCCCCTAAGTAATCATCCCCATCATCCTCCTCCTCCTCCTCTTCTTCCTCCACCTCGTCCAGGAGAGGTCCCTGAGCAGACAATGGCTGAATGTCATCAAGGATTCCCTCCTCCTCTTCCTCCTCATCAACATTGGCAGCAGACGCCTGCTCCTTAAGGTGCGTCAAAGTTTGCATGAGCAGACGCATAAGTGGGATGCTCATGCTTAGGATGGCGTCGTCTGCGCTTACCAGCCGTGTGCACTCCTCAAAACACTGAAGGACTTTACAAAGGTCTTTCAGCTTCGACCACTGCACGCCTGTCAACTCCATGTCTGCTATCAAAGTGCCTGGCCGTGTATCCTCCCACAAATGCATTATGGCCTGCCTCTGCTCGCACAGCCGCTCCACCATGTGCAGGGTGGAGTTCCACCTTGTTGCAATGTCGATAATGAGGCGGTGGTTGGGAAGGTGGAGCAATCGCTGCAGCTTCTGCATACGAACGGAGTGTAAAGGCGACCGGCGGATGTGCGCACACAGTCTTCGCACCTTCTGGAGCAGGGCTGTTAACTCCGGATAATTTTTGAGGAAGCACTGCACCACCAGGTTCAAGGTGTGAGCCAAGCAAGGTATGTGGCTGAGTTTTGAAAGGGCTATGGCTGCCACAAAATTACGGCCGTTATCACTAACTACCTTGCCTGCCTCCAGATGTATACTGCCCAGCCATGACTCAGTTTGTCGCTTCAAGTACTCGGCCAGCACCTCGGCGGTGTGTCTGTCGCCCAAACACATCATCTGCAACACAGCCTGCTGACGCTTTCCACCAGCTGCTCGATAGGGGGACACATCGTGTGCAACAGTGGCAGCTGCAGATGGAGTGCTCGTACGACTGCGCTCTGTGGACAAGCTTTCGCTTCTGGAGGAGGAGGAGGAGGGTCGAACGCACACAGCCAACTGTTTCCTATACCGTGGGCTAGGCAGCACTGTCCCACCACCGCTGTCCCCTGTGGACCCTGCATCCACCACATTAACCCAGTGCGCAGTGATGGACACGTAACGGCCCTGGCCATGCCGACTGGACCATGCATCAGTTGTGAGGTGCACCTTTCCGCTCACTGACTGCTTGAGTGCATGGACAATGCGGTCTTTCACATGATGGTGGAGGGCTGGGATGGCTTTGCGAGAGAAGAAGTGGCAACTGGGTAGGTCATAGCGTGGTACTGCATAGGCCATGAGTTCGCGGAAAGCTGTGCTTTCCACCAACCGAAAGGGCATCATCTCAAACGAGATTAGTTTGGCAATGTGGGCGTTCAAACCCAGTGTACGCGGATGAGAGACTGAGTACTTTCTTGACCTACTCATAGTGTCTGGGAGGGTGAGCTGGACTTGAGAGCTGCATATGGTGGAAGTAGCGGTGGACAGGGCGGACTGAGAGAGGGTTGATGATGGTGATGGAGTTGGTGTTCTTTCTGATGGCCTAGAATCAGTCTTTCGTTGATATAACAGTGGGATTCCCTGACTGCTGTGGCCTTGCAACGACACCTCAACATTTGCTGCTGTGCTAACCGGTGGGCTTACAGTGGGGGAAACAATGTAGCGTTGCTGACTACCTTCGTTGTGATCAGTTGCACATGTGGCACTTGAGGTTTGGTGTTGTGTCCACGCTTGCAAGTGCATGGTGTTTAAATGTCTAAGCATGCAACTGGTATTCCAATTTTTCAGATTTTTCCCTCGGCTAAAGGTCTTTGCGCACTTCTTACAGATAACCTTGGCCTGATCATGAGGATTTTGGTCAAAAAAGTGCCACACTGCACTCTTCCTACTTTGGCAGACATTTTGCGGCCTAGCACGCTGTGATCTTTTGACCCTCTGGACAAGCTGTCCAGCAACTCTTTTGATGTGTGGAACCTGTCTTTGGAGTGCTCCGGGCCTGCCAGATAACAGCTGTTGCGATGTCGATGTCTGCTGTGGATGCTCCTCATCTGAGCTATTGGAAGCAGCACCCTCTTCCCCCAATGGATGCCAATCTGGGTCAACAACTGGGTCATCCATCACCTCCTCTTCTATGTCATGTGCACCTTCCTCTGTGTCACCGTGTATGGTGGTATAGTGTGCGGGAAGGGGCACCTGAGTCTCATCAGGGTCAGAATCTGGCTCTGTACACTGCGAGGACAATGTAGTGCTCTGAGTGAATGTACCAGCAGAATCATCCATCAGCGGCTGTGCATCAGTGCACTCCATGTCAGATTCATCTTGGCCTGGGTAATTCACCATTTCACTTGATAATCCAGGCATGGTATGTGAAAACAGCTCCATGGAGTAATCAGTAGTATGGCCTGCGTCATCCTTCAATCTTGGTTGGGGTGAAGGACACAAGGAAAGGTGTGGTTCATGAACATGAGCCTCCAATGACGACTCAGTGCTTTTACTTTTTACAACTGAAGAAGAGGAGGCGATAGAGCTGGAGGCTGAGTCAGCAATGTAAGACAAAACTTTTTCCTGATGCTCTGGCTTTAAAAGCGGTTTGCCAACTCCTAGAAAACTAAGCGTTCGAGGCCTTATGTAGCCAGACGATGACGCAGGCTCAACACCTCCTGCATTCGGTCCTATTTTGCTCTTGCCACTACCATCAGATCCACCACCAACACCATCATTACCAGCTGCCAACCCCCGCCCAATTCCACGGCCTCTTCCACCAGCCTTCCTCATTTTTGGTAGAAATGTAGACAAAATCCAACAAACTATATAGTAATGTAAAACAAGGTACAAGGTGTCTATAGGACAGGGGAGATTTTGAATTTCTGCAGACACTTGTGGACACTGGACACTTATGGATTGTGTGAGGCCCACTGATATCTGAGCGCTATGTCACAGGCTCGATGGCACAGCTGTGACAAAAGTGACGAGAGGATAAGGGAGATTTTGAATTTCTGCACACACTTGTGGACACTGGACACTTTTGGATTGTGTGAGGCCCACTGAATATCTGAGCGCTATGTGACAGGCTCGATGGCACAGCTGTGACCAAAGTGACTAGAGGATAAGGGAGATTTTGAATTTCTGCACACACTTGTGGACACTGGACACTTTTGGATTGTGTGAGGCCCACGGATATCTGAGCGCTATGTCACAGGCTCGATGGCACAGCTGTGACAAAAGTGACGAGAGGATAAGGGAGATTTTGAATTTCTGCACACACTTGTGGACACTTTTGGATTGTGTGAGGCCCAATGAATATCTGAGCGCTATGTGACAGGCTCGATGGCACAGCTGTGACCAAAGTGACTAGAGGATAAGGGAGATTTTGAATTTTTGCACACACTTGTGGACACTGGACACTTTTGGATTGTGTGAGGCCCACTGATATCTGAGCGCTATGTCACAGGCTCGATGGCACAGCTGTGACAAAAGTGACTAGAGGATAAGGGAGATTGGATTGCTTTTAAAAAAGCAGTTTGCAGAGCAGTGGGTAATCAGCAATACCAGCCTGTCAGGAAGCCTTAAAAGGCAGCCCAACAACCAACACCACTGATACACCACAATATAGCCTCCCCTTGCACTGCACACACAGTGACTGGTGTGTTGTGCATTCCAAATCGCTAGCAGCAGAAGCAGTTTTTTTTTCTTCTCAGCAGGACAAAAAAAAAAATTGGGATTGCTTTTAAAAAAGCAGTTTGCGGAGCAGTGGGTAAACAGCAATGCAGGAATGTCAGGAAGCCTTAGAAGGCAGCCCAACAACCAACACCACTGATACACCACTATATAGCCTCCCCTTGTACAGGCCAAATCGCTAGCAGCAGAAGCAGTTTTTTTTTCTTCTCAGCAGGACAAAAAAAAAAAATTGGGATTGCTTTTAAAAAAGCAGTTTGCGGAGCAGTGGGTAAACAGCAATGCAGGAATGTCAGGAAGCCTTAGAAGGCAGCCCAACAACCAACACCACTGATACACCACTATATAGCCTCCCCTTGCACTGCACACACAGTGACTGGTGTGTTGTGCAGGCCAAATCGCTTGCAGCAGAAGCAGTTTTTTTTGTCTTCTTCCCTGCCTAACGCTCTCCCTACAGAATCAGCAGCAACCTCTCCCTATACTAAGATCGGCAGAAGTAACATGGCGGTCGGCGTGCACGCCCTTTTATACCCCCTGTGGCGCCCACCAAAGCAAGCCAATCACTTGCATGCCCTTCTGAAAGATGGTGGTGACCCCTGCCTATGTCATCACGTTGCCCACAGTGTCCGTGGATCCTGATTGGCTGAAAAAGAGCGCAAAACAAACTTTTGAAACGCGACTTTGGCGCGTAAGTCGCCGACCTCGTGGCCGACCTCATCCTAGGGTCGGGTTTCGTTTCATGAAACCCGACTTTGCCAAAAGTCGGCGACTTTTGAAATTTTTCGACCCGTTTCGCTCAACTCTACTGCGCACCACAGAGATGAAGTTACTGCGGGATCTCGTCACTTCTCCTCACGTTTTCTGACCTCATTATTGCGGGTCAGGATGATTTCGGATTAGTGATGGGCGAGCACTAAAATGCTCGGGTGCTCGTTGTTAAGATCAAGCAAATTGGAATGCTCGGATACTCGGTCAGGACAAAGAGCCCCATGTAAGTCTATGGGAGACCTGAGCATTTTTGCCGCGATTCCCCCCGGGGGTCCATTTAAG
The DNA here is from genome assembly GCF_039654945.1 of Dendrobates tinctorius. NCBI lineage: Eukaryota > Metazoa > Chordata > Amphibia > Anura > Dendrobatidae > Dendrobates > Dendrobates tinctorius. Next base: position 7,112,016 of record NW_027361869.1, on the reverse strand, counting down.
GTCTGAAAATGAAGGAAACACTGCTCAAATGACACGGGGACATAATGCGGATCGCTTCTGGAACCATGCCTGACTCCTAGGTCACAGCTTCAAACAATGTTGTCAGAGTTTCATGCCATTTTTACCAGTGCACCAAAAAACATACCAAAACGGATTTTGCTGGGATAAATTTTAAGGTACATCCTTTCCAGGTTAAAGACTAGTATATAAGCCAAAATAAATAACCCCAAGTCAAAATGTTCCTCCACCACTTGGTCTATGTTCAGACGCAGCGTTTTTGAAGCGTTTTGCAACTTTAACATTGCTTTCAATCAAAACTAATGCATTCACTTGGAAATGTCATTGTAACATTTAACAACCCTAGCTGGCCATGCGGTGTGTGACACATAAGCAGACACATCTTGTTTCATTTATGAAGAAGGGACTCGATGTCACAGAGCCTATTTTTACAGGGGCCTCAGGCGGCATTAATCTACTTAAAGGGCCATTATTAAACAGTGGGTCTCCTAAATGGTTATTGTCTATGCAGTGACTGGATGGGCTACCAAGAATTACAACACACCCAATACCCCTTTCACGAGATGTCCAGGAGGGCCTCCATAAAAAATGTTGCATTGAATGCAAGGCCTGCCCTGCTACAAAGTCATGTGCACCCCAATAAACCTTTGAACCCACATACTGGTTGGGCCCAGGACAATCCACTTCACATAGAATCAAAGAACATTATTACTTTCGTACTCCAATTCTGTTTTCTTATGGATTCACGGCAAGGCCTGCCCTGCTACCAAGTCATATGCACCCCAATCCCCCCTTGGAATAAAATATAGAGGGCCTTTAAAAAATGTTTCATTAAAAAAAGACCTGGATCTCCTAGACTTGTAATGCCCATACACTAAGTGTGTTGGCTGGCAAACATATTGCCCTGTGGGTTACACCTCAACCTTTTCCATAACCAGTATTTTACGCCCAGCAAAACCACCCACCCTTGTTTGTGTGAAGACTCCTGGAGTGGACCCTCTGGGCCATGATTCCAACCCACCCTGGGCAAGCTGACCTGGTAAGGACCACCCAGGGATACAGGAAGCATCAGAACGCCCTGGGAAATAAAGTACCATGACTGCTGGAACCAGGTGGCAGGCTCGAAGGAGGCACAAGAGACAGTGTTTAGCAGGATGAAGTGGTGGATGATATAGTAACTGACCCAAGCTAGCAGGAGGACATGCAAAGTGAGGACAGCAGCATAGGGGGAGGGAGGCATAGCGCCCCAACAGCCAGGAAGAAGCAGTGTGGTTGCCGCAGACAGAAGGCCGGCAACTATTAACAGTAACACCAACATGATGGAAGTTGCCTGTCCATCTGTTAGGCCTTCTCAAGTCTAGTTGTTTTTTAATACTCTGCCCATAACCCCAAAAAAGGTCATTTGCACCACCTGCCATGCCAGCATCAGCAGGGGTAGCAAAACTACCAGCCTCACCACCACGAGCATGATCAGGACCATGGTTGGTAGCAAAGCCGGCAGTATTAAAGGTCAGGCATTCGCTCTTCTTGAGGGAGGATTGGGTGGCTCTGAAAAGAGCCTTTGTGTTGCAGTCAGGTGGGCAGGACAGATCTAAGCTCTCTCCCCACGGATCCGGCGGGCCAGCTGGATATCTTTGGGCATGATGGTGACCCTCTTAGCGAGGATCGCGCACAAATTTGTGTCCTCAAACAGCCCCACCAGATAAGCCTCGCTGGCCTCCTGCAGGGCCATGACAGCGGAGCTCTGGAAGCGGAGATCGGTCTTGAAGTCCTGGGCGATTTCTCTCACCAGGCGCTGGAAGGGAAGCTTACGGATCAGCAGCTCGGTGGACTTCTGGTAGCGGCGGATCTCACGGAGAGCAACTGTCCCTGGCCGGTATCTGTGCGGCTTCTTCACTCCGCCAGTGGCGGGAGCGCTTTTCCTGGCGGCCTTAGTGGCCAGCTGCTTGCGGGGCGCTTTCCCTCCGGTGGATTTCCGAGCGGTCTGCTTAGTTCTGGCCATAGCTCTGTATAGAAGAGAACAGAAGTGATGAGAGGAGCAGAGTGAGCGGCTATTTATACTCCTCTGCCCCTATTCACGCTTCATGAGGACACGTCCCCTGCATTCCATTGGTTATTTTGTAGAATGTGAGCAGCGAATAGCGTTTGATGTCCGCGACCAATCACTGTACAGAGAAGGCTCAACCTGACTCACAGTTCAGCTATCACCCACTGCTCTGATACACAGGGTCACATCCAATCTCCAGGCGGCTTCTACAGCGGAAGCTCCGATTCTATATTCCCAGTACCCAGAGCGGTACAGCAGCTCCTCTATAATCAGTCACTGACGCTCCAACTCTCACATCGGAGTTATAACCTCACACCACTCTTACTAAGATGCGGGTTACAGGTGGTGATAATTAGGATGATGGAAGTAACGTGATTTCTGCTGCACATCGGCCCCTTCCCTCCATTACACAGAACTGTCACCTGAAGTCACCGATCATACAGCTCTGCGGGGAGGAGGTGGAGGCACTGATCATACAGCTCTGCGGGGACAGGGTGGTGGCACTGATCATACAGCTCTGCGGGGAGGAGGTGGAGGCACTAATCATACAGCTCTGCGGGGAGGAGGTGGAGGCACTGATCATACAGCTCTGCGGGGACAGGGTGGTGGCACTAATCATACAGCTCTGCGGGGACAGGGTGGTGGCACTGATCATACAGCTCTGTGGGGAGGAGGTGGAGGCACTAATCATACAGCTCTGCGGGGAGGAGGTGGAGGCACTGATCATACAGCTCTGCGGGGAGGAGGTGGAGGCACTGATCATACAGCTCTGCGAGGACAGGGTGGTGGCACTAATCATACAGCTCTGCGAGGACAGGGTGGTGGCACTGATCATACAGCTCTGCGAGGACAGGGTGGTGGCACTGATCATACAGCTCTGCGAGGACAGGGTGGTGGCACTGATCATACAGCTCTGGGAGGACAGGGTGGTGGCACTGATCATACAGCTCTGCGAGGACAGGGTGGTGGCACTGATCATACAGCTCTGCGGGGGACAAGGTGGTGGCACTGATCATACAGCTCTGCGGGGACAGGGTGGTGGCACTAATCATACAGCTCTGCGGGGGACAGGGTGGTGGCACTAATCATACAGCTCTGCGGGGGACAAGGTGGTGGCACTGATCATACACCTCTGCGGGGACAAGGTGGTGGCACTAATCATACAGCTCTGCAGGGAAGAGGTGGTGTCACTGATCATACAGCTCTGCAGGGAAGAGGTGGTGACACTGATCATACAGCTCTGCAGGGAAGAGGTGGTGACACTGATCATACAGCTCTGCAGGGAAGAGGTGGTGACACTGATCATACAGCTCTGTGGGGAGGAGGCGGTGGCACTGATCATAAGGCTCTGCAGGGACAAGGTTGTGTCACTGATCTTACAGCTCTGCAGGGAGTAGGTGGTGGCATTGATCATTCAGCTCTGTGTGGATAAGATGGTGGCACTGATCATACAGCTCTGCAGGGAAGAGGTGGTGACACTGATCATACAGCTCTGCAAGGACGAGGTGTTGGCACTGATCATACAGCTTTGCGGGTACAATGTGGTTGCACTGATTATACATCTCTTTACGGATAAGTTGGAAGCACTGATCATGCAGTTCTGCAGGGATGAGGTTGTGGCACTGATCATACAGCTCTGCGGGGACAAGGTGGTTGCACTGATCATACACCTCTGCGGCGACAAGGTGGTGGTACTGATCATACAGCTCTGCAAGGACCAGGTGGTGGCACTGATCATACAGCTCTGCAGAAAGGAGGTGGTGGCACTGATCATACAGCTCTGCGGGGACAATTTGATGGCACTGATCATACAGCTCTACTCGGACAAAGTGGTGGCACTTATGATGCAGCTTTGTGGGGACAAGGTGGTGGCACTGATCATACAGCTCTGCAGTGACTAGGTTGTGGCACTGATCATGCAGTTCTGCAGGTATGAGGTGGTGGCACTGATCATACAGCTCTGCAGGGAAAAGTTGGTGACACTGATCATACACCTCTGCGGCGACAAGGTGGTGGTACTGATCATACAGCTCTGTGTGGATAAGATGGTGGCAATGATCATACAGCTCTGCAAGGACCAGGTGGTGGCACTGATCATAAAGCTCTGCAGAGAGGAGGTGGTGGCACTGATTATACAGCTTTGCGGGGACAATGTGGTTGCACTGATTATATATCTCTTTAGGGATAAGTTGGAGGCACTGATCATGCGGTTCTGCAGGGATGAGGTTGTGGCACTAATAATAATAATAATAATAATAATAATAATAAATTTTATTTCTATAGCGCCGACATATTCCGCAGCACTTTACATTTCAGAGGGGATTTGTACAGACGATAGACATTACAGCATAACAATAATCACATACAGTAGATCATAACAGATACCAAGAGGAAAGAGGGCCCTGCTCGCAAGTTTACAGTCTATGAGGAAAGAGGTAGACACGAAAGGTGGGTGGTAACAGCTGCCCTGATTGTAGGAACCAGCCATACTGTTATGGCCGGTTTCACATTAGCGCTTTTTCAGTGCGTGCATGGCCGGGGGTAGCTCCGCCCCCGAGCCGGCTCTCTGCCCGGCGTGCCCGCCCCTTGCTTGTAGCGCCGCCTACTAGCGGACAGCGGCGCCTGCGATCGGCGCACCCTATCTTTAGCATAGGTTGCGCAGATCGTGCGCAGGCCGTGCGCTAGTTGCGCTTTGACCTGCGCTGCGCACTTTTGACGGTGCGCCGTGCGCGCCAAAATCAAACTTTTCGGATTTTGGCGCGCACGGCGCACCGTCAAAAGTGCGCAGCGCAGGTCAAAGCGCAACTAGCGCGCGGCCTGCGCACTATCTGCGCACCCTATGCTAAAGATAGGGTGCGCCGATCGCAGGCGCCGCTGTCCGCTAGAAGGCGGCGCTACAAGCAAGGGGCGGGCACGCCGGGCAGAGAGCCGGCTCGGGGGCGGAGCTACCCCCGGCCGTGCGCGCGCTGAAAAAGCGCTAATGTGAAACCGGCCTAAGTGTGTAACAGTACAGACACAGAGGGCTAATGGATGCATAAAGCATGTGGGAACATGATGCGGGGAACCTGGTTATGGTAAAACTTTTGGCTGTGCCACACAGGGATAGATTAGGTTAATGTGTTGAGGCGATAGGCCAGTCTGAATAAACGCGTTTTCAGGGCACGCTTAAAATTGTGGGGATTGGGGACTAATCGTATTGACCTGGGAAGTGCATTCCAAAGAATTGGCGCTGCACGTGTAAAGTCTTGGAGACGGGAGTGGGAGGTTCTGACTATTGAGGATGCTAACCTCAGGACATCAGCAGAACGGAGGGCGCGGGTAGGGTGGTATACTGAAAAAAAGGAGGAGATGTAGGGTGGTGCTGAGCCATGGAGGGATTTGTGGGTGAGGGTAATAAGTTTATACTGAATTCTGGAGTGGATGGGTAGCCAGTGTAATGACTGGCACAAGGTAGAGGCATCGGTGTAACGATTGGTGAGGAATATGATCCTGGCTGCAGCATTCAAGACAGATTGGAGAGGGGAGAGTTTGGTAAGAGGGAGACCGATTAGAAGAGAGTTACAATAGTCGAGACGAGAATGAATAAGGGAAACAGTAAGAGTTTTTGCAGAGTCAAAAGTAAGAAAAGGTCGAATTCTAGAAATGTTTTTGAGGTGCAGATGACAAGAGCGAGCCAGTGATCGAATGTAGGGGGCAAAGGAAAGCTCGGAATCAAGTATGACCCCAAGACAGCGGGCCTCTTGCTGGGGAGTAATAGTGGAACCACACACAGAAATAGCAATGTCGGGTATAGGTACATTAACAGAGGGAGGAAACATCAGGAGTTCAGTCTTTGACAGGTTCATTTTCAGATATAGTAAGGACATGATATTAGACACAGCGTTTAGACAATCGCCGGTGTTTTCTAGAAAGGCTGGCGTGATGTCAGGAGAAGAAGCGTATAATTGGGTGTCATCAGCATAGAGATGGTACTGGAAACCAAATCTACTGATTATTTGACCAATAGGGGCAGTGTACAAGGAGAAGAGGAGAGGGTCTAGAACCGATCCTTGGGGGACCCCAACAGTAAGGGGAAGGTGAGAGGAGGAGGAACCGGCAAAAGATACAGTAAAGGAGCAGTCAGAGAGATAGGAGGAGAACCAGGAGAGAACGGTGTCCTTGAGGCCAATGGAACGGAGCATAGTGAGGAGGAGCTGATGATCCACAGTGTCGAATGCTGCAGAGAGATCCAAGAGAATTAGCATGGAGTAATGACCATTTGATTTAGCTGTTAGCAGATCATTAGAGACTTTAGTGAGGGCAGTTTCAGTGGAGTGTAAAGAGCGGAAACCGGATTGGAGAGGGTCGAGAACAGAGTTTTCTGAGAGATAGCGGATAAGACGGGAGTGGATCAGGCGTTCCAGGAGTTTAGAGATGAAGGGAAGATTAGAGACAGGTCTATAGTTAGCGGCACAGTTTTGGTCGAGGGATGGTGTTTTAAGTAGTGGATGTTTGATGGCAAACTTAAATGTGGAGGGAAAAATACCTGAAGAGAGAGAGAGGTTAAATATTTTAGTTAGGTGAGGGGTGACAGCAGGGGAAAGGGACTGGAGGAGATGTGACGGAAATGGGTCACTGGTGCAAGTAGTTGGGCGAGAAGATGCAAGGAGCCTGCTTAGTTCTTCTGTGACTGATTCAAAATCAGAGAGTGAGCTAGATGCAGTGGGGGAGGGAGGACAGTGCATGGTATGAGGTGATTGGGAGATAATTTCCTGTCGGATCTGGTCAATTTTTTCTTTGAAGTAATTGGCCAGATCGTCAGCTCGGAGCTCCGAGGTTGGGGCCTGTACTCTTGGGTTGAGAAGAGAATGAAAAGTGTCAAAGAGACATTTCGAGTTATTGGACAGTGAGGTGATGAGGGTGTTGAAATAGGTTTGTTTGGAGAGGTGAAGGGCAGTGTTGTATGTTCGAAGCATAAACTTATAATGGACGAAATCTTCGTGTAGATTGGATTTTCTCCACAGACGTTCGGCGCACCTGGAGCACCGCTGCAGGAAACGTGTTTGGGAAACGTGTTTGCACCGTGTGCCAGGGTTGTCGCCGTCTGTGTTGTGGTGTTCTAGTTATAGGGGGTGCAAATTCATCCAGGGCACTTTGAAGTGTTTCATTGTAATGCTTCAATGCAGAATCAGGACATGAGAGGGAGGAGATAGGGGCCAATGAAGACTGCAAGTTCTTCATAAGTTTCTGGGTGTTAATGGCCTGTATGTTTCTATAAGTCTGGACAGTGGGGGTGACCTGAGCAGCCTGGCAGTTCTTGATAGATAATGAAAGAAGATTGTGGTCAGAGAGCGGGAGAGGGGAGTTTGCAAAATCATCCACTGCACAAAGCCGAGAGAAGACCAAGTCGAGGGAGTTTCCATCTTCATGCGTTGGAGAATTAGTAAGCTGCGAAAGGCCAAATGAGGAGGTTAGAGATAAAAGGTGAGCAGCAGATGGTCAGAGGGGAAGAGCAATGGGAATGTTGAAATCTCCCATGATGAGGGTAGGGATGTCACAGGAGAGAAAATGTGGAAGCCAAGTGGCAAAATGATCCAGGAACTGATGGGAGGGGCCGGGAGGACGATACACCACCACCACTCGCATGGAGAAGGGGGTGTAGAGTCTGACGGCATGGACCTCAAAAGAAGGGAAGACAAGTGAGGGTACTTGAGGGATAACCTGAAAGGTACATTTTGGTGATAGGAGCAGACCAACGCCTCCACCTGCTCTACTGTCTGATCTTGGGGTATGAGAGAAGTGTAGCCCCCCGTATGAAAGAGCAGCAGCAGCGGTAGTGTCTGACTGCTGGATCCAGGTTTCAGTAAGAGCCAGGAGGTTAAGAGAATTAGAAAGGAAGAAGTCATGGATGAAGGAGAGTTTGTTACAAACTAAGCGAGAATTCCAAAGTGCACAATTAAGAGAGACAGATGGCATGCAGGGAATATTAATAAGATTAGAGGGGTTTCTAAGTGTAGCAGTTGGGGGGTTTGACTTTCTATAACATGGGGGACCAAGGTTGGGAGCAATGTCTCCTGCGACTAGGAGAAGGAGGATAGAAAGAGTGAGCAGATGGTTAAGTGATTTGTGAGAGCGTCTCTGATGTTGAATGGTGGGACTGACTGGATCTGTGCAATTTAACAATGTGAAAAGAGCGTGAGTGCTATACATAGGTGAGGAAAGGAGCGAGGGGCCGATATGGATGGAGTGTAGAGAGTTAATGCAAGGCCGGTGGATGTGTGTGAATGCAGCGGCCAGGATATAAATTACACAAATGCATATGGTATATATTTGATGTGCTCCAAATGTACAGAGAGTAGATGTATATAAATGTCTTACCTGTCTCCTGCCCTGTCTAACTGCCATGCTATAACTGCCAGTAGTACTTTGATACATGTACTTCGATTACATGTGCATAAATGCCACCACTGATCATACAACTCTGCGGGGACAGGGTGGTGGTACTGATCATACAGCTCTGCAGGGAGGAGGTGGTGGCGCTGAACATACAGCTCTGCAGGGAAAAGGTGGTGGCACTGAACATACAGCTCAGCACGGACAAGGTGGTGGTACTGATCAGACAGCTCTACAGGGAGGAGGTGGTGGCACTGAACATACTTGTTTGCAGGGATGAGGTAGTGGCACTGATCATACAGCTCTGCAGGGACAAGGTTGTGTCACTGATTTACAGCTCTGCAGGGATGAGGTGGTGGCACTGATCATACAGTTCTGCAGGGAGGAGGTGGTGGCACTGATCATACAGCTCTTCAAGGAGGAGGTGGTGGCACTGATCACACAGCTCTGCAGGGAGTAGGTGGTGGCACTGATCATACAGCTCTGTGTGGATAAGATGGTGGCACTGATCATACAGCTCTGCAGGGAGGAGTTGGTGGCACTGATCATACAGCTCTGCAGGGAATAGGTGTTGGCACTGATCATACAGCTTTGCGGGGACAATGTGGTTGCACTGATTATATATCTCTTTAGAGATAAGTTGGAGGCACTGATCATGAAGTTCTGCAGGTAGGATGTTGTGGCACTGATCATACAGCTCTGCAGGGACAGGGTGGTGGTACTGATCATACAGCTCTACAGGGAGGAGGTGGTGGTGCTGAACATACAGCTCTGCAGGGAAAAGGTGGTGGCACTGAACATACAGCTTAGCGCGGACAAGGTGGTGGTACTGATCAGACAGCTCTACAGGGAGGAGGTAGTGGCACTGAACATACTTGTTTGCAGGCATGAGGTAGTGGCACTGATCATACAGCTCTGCAGGGATGAGGTGGTGGCACTGAAGATACAGCTCTGCATGGATGAGGTGGTTGCACTGATCATACAGCTCTGTGGGGAGGAGGCGGTGGCACTGATCATAAGGCTCTGCAGGGACAAGGTTGTGTCACTGATCTTTCAGCTCTGCAGGGATGAGGTTGTGGCACTGATCATACAGCTCTGCAGGGAAAAGTTGGTGACACTGATCATACACCTCTGCAGCGACAAGGTGGTGGTACTGATCATACAGCTCTGCAAGGACCAGGTGGTGGAACTGATCATAAAGCTCTGCAGTGATGAGGTGGTGGCACTGATCATACAGCTCTGCAGAGAGGAGCTGGTGGCACTGATTATACAGCTTTGCAGGGAGGAGATGGTGGCACTGATCATACAGCTCTGCATGGAGTAGGTGGAGGCACTGATCATACAGCTCTGTGGGGACAATTTGATGGCACTGATCATACAGCTCTGCTCGGACAAAGTTCTGGCACTTATGATACAGCTTTGCGGGGACAAGGTGGTGGCATTGATCATACAGCTCTTCAGGGAGGTGGTGGTGGCTCTGATCACACAGCTGTGCAGGGAGTAGGTGGTGGCACTGATCATACAGCTCTGTGTGGATAAGATGGTGGCACTGATCATACAGCTCTGCAGGGAAAAGGTGGTGGCACTGAACATACAGCTTAGCGCGGACAAGGTGGTGGTACTGATCAGACAGCTCTACAGGGAGGAGGTAGAGGCAATGAACATACTTGTTTGCAGGCATGAGGTAGTGGCACTGATCATACAGCTCTACAGGGATGAGGTGGTGGCACTGAAGATACAGCTCTGCAGGGATGAGGTGGTTGCACTGATCATACAGCTCTGTGGGGAGGAGGCGGTGGCACTGATCATAAGGCTCTGCAGGGACAATGTTGTGTCACTGATCTTTCAGCTCTGCAGGGATGAGGTTGTGGCACTGATCATACAGCTCTGCAGGGAAAAGTTGGTGACACTGATCATACACCTCTGCAGCGACAAGGTGGTGGTACTGATCATACAGCTCTGCAAGGACCAGGTGGTGGCACTGATCATAAAGCTCTGCAGTGATGAGGTGGTGGCACTGATCATACAGCTCTGCAGAGAGGAGGTGGTGGCACTGATTATACAGCTTTGCAGGGAGGAGATGGTGGCACTGATCATACAGCTCTGCAGGGAGTAGGTGGAGGCACTGAACATACAGCTCTGTGGGGACAATTTGATGGCACTGATCATACAGCTCTGCTCGGACAAAGTGGTGGCATTGATCATACAGCTCTTCAGGGAGGTGGTGGTGGCTCTGATCACACAGCTGTGCAGGGAGTAGGTGGTGGCACTGATCATACATCTCTGTGTGGATAAGATGGTGGCACTGATCATACAGCTCTGCAGGGACAATGTGGTTGCACTGATTATATATCTACAGGGAGGAGGTGGTGGCGCTGAACATACAGCTCTGCAGGGAAAAGGTGTTGGCACTGAACATACAGCTCAGCGCGGACAAAGTGGTGGTACTGATCAGACAGCTCTACAGGGAGGAGGTGGTGGCACTGAACATACCTGTTTGCAGGGATGAGGTAGTGGCACTGATCATACAGCTCTGCAGGGATGAGGTAGTGGCACTGATCATACAGCTATGCAGGGATGAGGTGGTGGCACTGAAAATACAGCTCTGCAGGGATGAGGTGGTTGCACTGATCATACCGCTCTGTGGGTAGGAGGCGGTGGCACTGATCATAAGGCTCTGCAGGGACAAGGTTGTGTCACTGATCTTACAGCTCTGCAGGGATGAGGTGGTGGCACTGATCATACAGCTGTGCAGGGAGTAGGTGGTGGCACTGATCATACAGCTATGTGTGGATAAGATGGTGGCACTGATCATACAGTTCTGCAAGGATGAGGTGTTGGCACTGATCATACAGCTTTGCGGGGACAATGTGGTTGCACTGATTATACATCTCTTTAGGGATAAGTTGGAGGCACTGATCATGCGGTTCTGCAGGGATGAGGTTGTGGCACTGATCATACAGCTCTGAAGGGATAAGGTGGTGACACTGATCATACACCTCTGCAGCGACAAGGTGGTGGTACTGATCATACAGCTCTGCAGGGAGGAGGTGGTGGCACTGATCACACAGCTCTGAAGGGAATAGGTGGTGGCACTGATCATACAATTCTGCAGTGACAAGGTGGTGGCACTAATCATACAGCTTTGCAGAGAGGAGGTGGTGGCACTGATTATATAGCTCTGCAGGGATGGGGTAGTGGCACAGATCATACAGCCCTGCGGGGACAAGGTGGTGACATTGATCATACACCTCTGCGGCGACAAGGTGGTGGTACTGATCATACAGCTCTGCAAGGACCAGGTGGTGGCACTGATCATAAAGCTCTGCAGGTATGAGGTGGTGGCACTGATCATACACATCTGTAGAGAGGAGGTGGTGGCACTGATAATACAGCTCTGCAGGGAGGAGTTAGTGGCACTGATCATGCAGCTCTGCAGGGATGAGGTGGTGGCACTGATCATACACCTCTGTAGAGAGGAGGTGGTGGCACTGATTATACAGCTTTGCAGGGAGGAGATGGTGGCACTGATCATACAGCTCTGCAGGGAGTAGGTTGTGGCACTGATCATGCAGCCCTGCGGGGACAATTTCATGGCACTGATCATACAGCTCTGCTCCGACAAAGTGGTGGCACTTTTGATACAGCTTTGCGGGGACAAGGTTTTGGCACTGATCATACAGCTCTGCAGGGATGAGGTTGTGGCACTGATCATACAGCTCTGCAGGGATGAGGCAGTGGCACAGATCACACAGCTCTGCAGGGATGAGGCAGTGGCACAGATCATACAGCCCTGCAGGGAAAAGGTGTTGACACCGATCATACACCTCTGTGTCGACAATGTGATGGTACTGATCATACAGCTCTGCAGAGAGGAGGTGGTGGCACTGATTATACAGCTCTGCGGGGACAATATGATGGCACTGATCATACACCTCTGCTTGGACAAAGTGGTGGCCCTTATGATACAGCTTTGCGGGGACAAGGTGGTGGCACTGAACATGTAGCTCAGCGTGGACAAGGTGGTGGCAATGATCTTAAAGCTCTACAAGGATGAGGTGGTGGTGCTAATCATACAGCTCTGCAGGGAGGAGGTTGTGGCACTGATCATACAGCTCTGCGGGGACAAGATGGTGGCACTGATCATAAAGCTCTGAAGGGATGAAGTGGTGGCACTGATCATACAGGTCTGCAGGGATGAGGTGGTAGCACTCATTATACAGCTCTGCAGGGACGAGGTGGTGGCACTGATCATACAGCTTTTCGTGGACAAGGTGGTGGCACTGATCATGTTGCTCTGAGGGGATGACGTGGTGGCACTGAGCAAATAGCTCAGCAGGGATTAGGTGGTGGCACTGATCATACAGCTCTGCAAGGAGTAGGCGGTGGCACTGATCATACAGCTCTGCGGGGACTAGGTGGTGGTACTGATCTTACTGCTCTGTGCTGACCAACTGGTGGCACTGATCATACAGCTTTGCAGTGACAAGGTGGTGGCACTGATCACACTGCTCTGCATGGAAAGGTTGTGGCACTGAACATACAGCTCTGAAGGGAAAAGGTGGTGGCACTGAACATACAGCCCAGTGCGGACAAGGTGGTGGCACTGATCAGACAGCTCTACAGGGAGGAGGTGGTGGCACTGAACATACTTGTTTGCAGGGATGAGGTAGTGGAACTGATCATACAGCTTTGCAGGGATGAGGTGGTGGCACTGAAGATACAGCTCTGCAGGGATGAGGTGGTTGCACAGATCATACAGATCTGTGTGGGGGTGGCGGTGGCACTGATCATAAGGCTCTGCAGGGACAAGGTTGTGTCACTGATCTTATAGCTCTGCAGGGATGAGGTGGTGGCACTGATCATACAGTTCTGTGGGAGGAGGTGGTGGCACTCATCATACAGCTCTGCAGGTAGGAGGTGGTGGCACTGATCACACAGCTCTGCAGGCAGTAGGAGGTGGCACTGATTATACAGCTCTGTGTGGATAAGATGGTGGCACTTATCATACAGCTCTGCAGGGAGGAGTTGGTGGCACTGATCATACAGCTCTGCAGGGAGGAGTTGGTGGCACTGATCATACAGCTCTGCCGGTAAGAGGTGGTGTCACTGATCATACAGCTCTTCAGGGAAGAGGTGGTGACACTGACTATACAGCTCTGCAAGGATGGGGTGTTGGCACTGATCATACAGCTTTGCGGGGACAATGTGGTTGCACTGATTATATATCTCTTTAGGGATAAGTTGGAGGCACAGATCATGCGGTTCTGCAGGGATGAGTTTGTGGCACTGATCATACAGCTCTGCGGGGACAAGGTGGTGACAGTGATCATACACCTCTGTGGCGACAAGGTGGTGTTACTGATCATACAGCTCTGCAGGGAGGAGATGGTGTCCCTGATTATACAGCTCTGCAGGGATGAGGTAGTGGCACAGATCATACAGCCATGCGCGGACAAGGTGGTGGCACTGATCATACATCTTTACGGGGACAATGTGGTTGCACTGATTATACATCTCTTTAGTGATAAGTTGGAGGCACTGTGTCATGATCCCAGTGCAGGTTTTTGAGCTGCACACCGGGGGATAATGTCTGGAGCTCTGTGCAGGTTTTGACCTGCACACTTGGGGTTAATGATTGTGGCCTCTTACTGGTTCTCGGAGAGCTTCATAAACCCCTGGGTAGCTTCAATCCCTGCCAGTTATACTTTTGCCTTTGGCCTTGTGTGCTGACCCCCGTGTGCCTGTTTGTTGCTATTGCTTGTTTATATGGTTCTGACCCGATTCTGTTTCCCGTTGTGAGTTTGCCTGTTGATTTTGTACTGCGTTATTATCTGTGTATGACCCATTGCCTGTGACCTGATTACTCTCTGCTCGCCCCTCTTGTACCTTGCAGCTATCTCTGTGTGTGACTCATTGGCTACGTCCTGACTATCCTCCCTGTCTATGCCCCTTGGTAACTTTGTCTCGCAGTTACTCTGCTAGGAATTGTCTTGCAGCTCCTAGCTCTGTGGAGTTTAGGCCACGCCCCTAGCAGTCACGTGCTTCAGGTCCTGCAGCTCTGAAGTACGCATCTACTCGGCTGCTGCCCGCTCCACAGGTAGCTTTGAGCACGCTTTCGCTTTTCTCAGGACACGCGCACTGGCTCAGTGAGCAAGTTCAGTGCGGTGTCTCTGACATTATAACTGGCCTACAATTTTTTTTTTCTCTCCTCACTTCTGCAGCATGGACCAAATGTGTGCTTTATCTGAGCAGGTGAAAAGCTTGACTCAGTCACTGCAGAAGCTTAGTTTGGAACACCAAGCTCTGGCCCAGTCCCAACGGCGGGTTGAGGACTCAGTTCAGGGGGTACTTTCCGCTGGCTTCCAGCAAGTGGGGAATAGAGATGTCATTTTAGTCCCACCTGAATCCTCGGTTAAATTGCCAGATATGCTTTCTGGTAACAAGGATGATTTCAGGGCATTTAAGGAGGGCTGTAAGCTTTTTTTTTTCTTTGAGACCCCGCTCCTCTGGGGATGAGAAACAGAGGGTGGGGGTGGTGATGTCCCTGCTTAGGGGGTCCCCACAAGCCTGGGCATTCTTCTGCCCCTGAGAGAATGTCTGTGGATGCATTTTTTGAAGCCTTAGGGCTTATTTATGATGAGCCTGATAGAGTGCGGTTGGCTGAGGACAAAGTAATGAGTGTCTGTCAGGGGGAGCACTCGGCCGAATGGTTCTGTACTGAATTCAGACGTTGGGCAGCGGAGATCTCCTGGAGTGATGTCGCCCTGCGGGGGCTGTTCCACAGAGGCCTGTGTGAACGTCTGAAGGATGCTTTGGCACTCCATCCTCCGCCTGACTCCCTGGAGGATGCCATGGTCCAAGCGGTGCGCATGGATCGCAGGCTGCGGGCTAGAGGCATTATGCAACCGGAAACGCCCTTATTCTTCAGTGGAGATGAGACCCAGACTCTTCCTATGGCTATGGAGGTGAGCGCTGTCACCTGTGAGGGGAAGGAAAGAAGACCCCGTCGGGAAAAGCAGTTGTGTTTCTATTGTGGGAAATCTGGACATTGGAAGAAGGACTGCCCCTCCTGTCCGTCATCCTCCAAGATGGCGGGAAACGACTAGGTCTGGGTAGTAATCGAGGAGGCTACCCAGACCTTCATGTACAATTTTCCTCATGTGCAAAAATGGTGCTGCAGGTGGAACTGGAACTTGGTTATGGTCCTGTTCAGACTACTGCTTTTATTGACTGCGGTTCGGCTGTGAACCTGATTGATACCAAGGTTATGACTCTTAATAAGATAGGGACAGTCAGGCTTCACGATCCTGTTAAACTTGTGGCAATTGACTCATCTCCTCTTACCCAAGACGGTATCTGTTGCAGGTCTGAACTTTTTTCTCTAAAAGTGGGTTCCACTCATGTGGAGGAACTAAGTTGTCTGGTGCTAGATAACTTGCCTGCAGGACGGGTACTGGGGATGCCTTGGCTTCAACGCCACAAACCTACCATTGATTGGGTTACAGGGGAAATCACTCAATGGGGATGCAATAATAAATGTGGTAACCAGGGACATCTTGTTAACGCTGTTAAATCCGTGTCTGTGTCGTCTGTCGATCTGGAAGGTATTCCAGAGTACCTGAAAGATTTCAAAGACGTTTTTTCCGAAAGTGAGGCTGAGGCGCTGCCACCACATAGACCCTATGATTGTGCCATTGATTTAGTACCCGGAGCCAAGTTACCTAAGACTCGATTGTTCAATTTGTCTGGGCCTGAGCGCCAAGCCATGAAGGAGTACACAGCTGAGAGTCTCCGCAAAGGGCATATCAGGCCTTCTGTGTCACCTGTGGCAGCAGGGTTCTTCTTTGTGAAGAAAAAAGATGGTGGTTTGCGGCCGTGCCTCGACTTTTGGGAACTGAACAAGATAACGGTTAGGAACTCTTACCCGCTTCCCCTCATCCCAGACTTATGTAACCAGTTAGCTGGGGCCCAATGGTTCTCCAAGTTAGATCTGCGGGGGGCCTTCAATCTGATAAGGGTTCGGGAAGGGGACGAGTGGAAAACGGCATTCCTCACATCAGAAGGACTCTTTGAGAACCTGGTAATGCCATTTGGGTTAACTAAGGCACCCGCTATTTTCACAAAATTTCATCAATGTTGTGTTTTCTGATCTGATAGGTCATTTTGTTATCATTTATTTGGATGATATTTTGGTGTATTCCCCGGACAGTAAATCTCACTTGCAACATCTAAAGATAGTTCTCCAGAGACTCAGGGAGAACCAATTGTTCGCCAAATTGGAAAAATGTTCGTTTTTGTACAGGAGCTGTCTTTTTTGGGGTTGATTGTGTCCTGTGAGGGGTTTCATATGGATCCTAAGAAGGTGCTGGCGATCGCTGACTGGGTTCAGCCTCGAGATCTCAAGGGGCTCCAGCGCTTCTTAGGATTTGCGAACTATTACCGGAGATTCATTAAAGGTTTCTCACAAGTGGTTAAACCACTCACGGATCTTACCCGGAAGGGAGCTGATGTAAAAAGTTGGTCGGTACTCGCTAAGGAATCCTTCTCAGCGATTAAGAAATGTTTTATGTCTGCTCCGGTGTTGGTGCAACCTGACCCGTCCAAACCATTCATTGTGGAGGTGGATGCTTCTGAAGTGGGGGTGGGGGCGGTGCTGTCCCAGGGTCCGGCCACCCTTACCAATCTCAAACCCTGTGCCTTCTTCTCCAAGAAGTTCTCTTCAGCTGAGAAAAACTATGATGTAGGCAATAGAGAACTTCTTGCGGTCAAGCTGGCGTTTGAGGAATATAGGGACTTTTTGGAAGGGGCGGCTCACCCTATCACGGTTGTCACAGATCACAAAAATTTGGCATACCTTGAATCTGCTAAGAGGCTTACGCCTAGACAGGCCCGTTGGTCACTTTTTTTTTCACGATTTCAGTTCTCAATTACTTTTCGATCGGGTTCCAAAAATGTTAAAGCGGATGCCCTGTCCAGAAGTTTTGATCCAGTGTCTCCTCCTGAGCCGCCGTCCTCCATTCTTCCCCCAGGGGTGGTAGTGGCGGGGGTCTCAACTGAGTTGGAACAAGAATTCCTAAGGGCTCAGGCCCTAGCTCCGACAACCAGGCCAAGCGATAAACTGTTTGTTCCAGATTCATTGCGGCCTAGACTTCTGCAGGAGTTTCATGATTCTAGGCTGAGTGCTCATCCAGGTATCACGGCCACTAGAGAGGCAGTAGCCAGGGGTTTTTGGTGGCCTTCATTAAGGTCCGATGTCAAGGAATTTGTTTCTGCTTGTGGCATGTGTGCCCGTTCCAAAAGCTCGCATAACTGACCGGCTGGGGAACTCATACCTTTACCGGTTCCTGATAGGCCATGGACTCATCTTTCCATGGATTTTATTACCGGCCTCCCACCTTCCAGGGGCAATACCGTGATCTGGGTGGTGGTAGATAGGTTTTCCAAACAGGCCCATTTCATTCCCTTGGCAGCATTACCTTCAGCAGAAACATTGTCAAGGTTGTTTGTGCAGCATGTGGTCCGATTGCATGGGGTACCCCTGAATGTGGTGTCTGACAGAGGTGTGCAGTTTGTGGCCAAATTTTGGAGGGCGTTCTGTATGAAATTGGGCATCTCACTCTCCTTCTCGTCGGCATAACACCCGGAGAGCAATGGTCAGACAGACCGCACCAATCAATCCCTGGAACAAATTCTCAGGTGTCTGACCTCCGCCAGACAGGAGGATTGGTGTGATGCGTTACCGTTGGCTGAATTCGCTTTTAACAACCGGGTGAGTCAGTCCACCAACATGTCCCCATTCCTGATTAACTATGGCTTTAATCCGTATTTTGGGGAGTTTTCTCGGGTGGATTCCGGTTGTCCAGGAGCAGAGGGGTCCGTTCAACGGTTAAAAAACCTCTGGGCTGAAGTCCAGCGTAATATCTCTCGGGCCCAGGGGAGATACAAATATTTTGCGGACAAAAAGAGAGCCTCGGGAGACATGTTTCAGGTGGGAGAGAAGGTTTGGCTCTCCATGCGTAACATCAACTTAAAGGTACCATCAGTTAAGTTGGGACCAAAGTTCATTGGTCCGTACGAGATTATGGAGATAGTCAACCTTGTGGCATATAGGTTGCGTCTCCCCGCCTCCTTAAAAATATATAATGTGTTCCATAAATCTCTGTTGAAACCAGCAGGATCTGTCAAAGAGAACTCTGAGACTGTTGTTCCTCCAGTGCTGGTGGAGGGTCAATTGGAGTATGAGGTCGGACATATTGTGGACTCACGGCAGGTGCGCCGCTCTTTGCAGTACCTGGTCCACTGGAAGGGATATGGACCAGAGGAGCGATCATGGGTCCCTGCTCGCTCGGTAAATGCAGATCGCCTGGTTCAGGCGTTCCATGCCAAGTACCCGGGGAAGCCTGGAGGTCCAGAGGCCCCCCATTGAGAGGGGGGTACTGTCATGATCCCAGTGCAGGTTTTTGAGCTGCACACCGGGGGTTAATGTCTGGAGCTCTGTGCAGGTTTTGACCTGCACACTTGGGGTTAATGATTGTGGCCTCTTTCTGGTTCTGGGAGAGCTTCATAAACCCCTGGGTAGCTTCAATCCCTGCCAGTTATACTTTTGCCTTTGGCCTAGTGTGCTGACCCCCGTGTGCCTGTTTGTTGCTATTGCTTGTTTATATGGATCTGACCCGATTCTGTTTCCCGTTGTGAGTTTGCCTGTTGATTTTGTACTGCGTTATTATCTGTGTATGACTTATTGCCTGTGACCTGACTACTCTCTGCTCGCCCCCTTTGGTACCTTGCAGCTATCTCTGTGTGTGACTCATTGGCTACTTCCTGACTATTCTCCCTGTCTATGCCCCTGGGTAACTTTGTCTCGCAGTTACCCTGCTAGGAATTGTCTTGCAGCTCCTAGCTCTGTGGAGTTTAGGCCACGCCCCTAGCAGTCACATGCTTCAGGTCCTGCGGCGTTGAAGTACGCATCTATTCGGTTGCTGCCCGCTCCACAGGTAGCTTTGAGCACGCTTTCGCTTTCTCAGGACACGCGCACTGGCTCAGTGAGCAAGTTCAGTGCGGTGTCTCTGACACCCTGATCATGCATTTCTGCAGGGATGAGGTTGTGGCACTGATCATACAGCTCTGCAGGGATGAGGTAGTGGCAGTAATCACAGCTCTGCAGGGACGAGGTGGTGGCACTGATCATACAGCTCTGCAGGGACGAGGTGGTGGCACTGATCATACTTCTTTGTGGCGACAAGGTGGTGGTACAGATCATACAGCTCTGCAGGGAAGAGTTGGTGGCACTGATCATACAGTTCTGATGATATTGGAGACTGCGGACAGACAGTCACTGGCGTTCTGTATTACAGAGGGGTAAGGTCGGGGGAAGACGTATACAGTTGTGTGTCAACAGAATAAAGATGGTACCGAAAGCCAAATTTGCTGATGGTCTGTCCAATTGGGGCTGTATAGAGAGAGAAGAGATGGGGGCCAAGGACTGAGCCCTGAGGTACCCAGACAGCAAGAGGAAGAGGAGATGAAGTGGAGCCAGAGAACAAAACACTGAAGAACTCTGCAGGGACGAGGTGGTGGCACCGATCATACAGGTCAGCAGGGACGAGGTGGTGGCACTCATTATAGAGCTCTGCAGGGATGAGGTGTTGGCACTGATCATACAGCTTTGCGGGGACAATGTGGTTGCACTGATTATATATCTCTTTAGGGATAAGTTGGAGGCACAGATCATGCGGTTCTGCAGGGATGAGGTTGTGGCACTGATCATACAGCTCTGCAGGGAGGAGGTGGTGGCACTGATCATACAGTTCTGCAGTGATGAGGTGGTGGCACTGATCATACAGCTCAGCAGGGAGGAGGTAGTGGCACAGATCATACAGCCCTGCAGGGACGAGGTGGTGGCACTGATCATACAGCTCTGCGGCGACAAGGTGGTGGTACTGATCATACAGCTCTTCAAGGACCTGGTGGTGGCACTGAACTTACAGCTCTGGAGGGACGAGGTGTTGGCACTGATCATACAGCTCTTTAGGGATAAGTTGGAGGCACTGATCATGCATTTCTGCAGGGATGAGGTTGTGGAACTGATCATACAGCTCTGCAGGGATGAGGTAGTGGCAGTAATCACACAGCTCTGCAGGGAATAGATGGTGGCACTGATCATACAGTTCTGATGATATTGGAGACTGCGGACAGACAGTCACTGGCGTTCTGTATTACAGAGGGGTAAGGTCGGGGGAAGACGTATACAGTTGTGTGTCAACAGAATAAAGATGGTACCGAAAGCCAAATTTGCTGATGGTCTGTCCAATTGGGGCTGTATAGAGAGAGAAGAGATGGGGGCCAAGGACTGAGCCCTGAGGTACCCAGACAGCAAGAGGAAGAGGAGATGAAGTGGAGCCAGAGAACAAAACACTGAAGAACTCTGCAGGGACGAGGTGGTGGCACCGATCATACAGGTCAGCAGGGACGAGGTGGTGGCACTCATTATAGAGCTCTGCAGGGATGAGGTGTTGGCACTGATCATACAGCTTTGCGGGGACAATGTGGTTGCACTGATTATATATCTCTTTAGGGATAAGTTGGAGGCACAGATCATGCGGTTCTGCAGGGATGAGGTTGTGGCACTGATCATACAGCTCTGCAGGGAGGAGGTGGTGGCACTGATCATACAGTTCTGCAGTGATGAGGTGGTGGCACTGATCATACAGCTCAGCAGGGAGGAGGTAGTGGCACAGATCATACAGCCCTGCAGGGACGAGGTGGTGGCACTGATCATACAGCTCTGCGGCGACAAGGTGGTGGTACTGATCATACAGCTCTTCAAGGACCTGGTGGTGGCACTGAACTTACAGCTCTGGAGGGACGAGGTGTTGGCACTGATCATACAGCTCTTTAGGGATAAGTTGGAGGCACTGATCATGCATTTCTGCAGGGATGAGGTTGTGGAACTGATCATACAGCTCTGCAGGGATGAAGTAGTGGCAGTAATCACACAGCTCTGCAGGGAATAGATGGTGGCACTGATCATACAGTTCTGATGATATTGGAGACTGCGGACAGACAGTCACTGGCGTTCTGTATTACAGAGGGGTAAGGTCGGGGGTAGACGTATACAGTTGTGTGTCATCAGCATAAAGATGGTACCGAAAGCCAAATTTGCTGATGGTCTGTCCAATTGGGGCTGTATAGAGAGAGAAGAGAAGGGGGCCAAGGACTGAGCCCTGAGGTACCCCGACAGCAAGAGGAAGAGGAGATGAAGTGGAGCCAGAAAACAAAACACTGAAGAACTCTGCAGGGACGAGGTGGTGGCACCGATCATACAGGTCAGCAGGGACGAGGTGGTGGCACTAATCATACAGCTCTGCGGGGAGGAGGAGGTGGCAGTGATCATACAGGCCAAAAATGGGGGACGGGGTATGGAGTATGGCATGCGGATGGAGAGCACATTGATGCTGGAACCAGCGCGTCGCCTATCACGCTCTCCCATCAGTACATAGGTTTTCATCTGTGCTTTTTTTTAGTAATTAAAGAAAAGCAGGAGGATTTGTGGTTTATTGGCTTCATTTATTTTTTTCTGTTACATAATATTTGTTCAGTGAACCTGCGGATAATTACACTACACTAATGTGGGGTTAACCCTCTGTGTAGCTCTAGGACTTTTCACCAATGATGGCAATTAGCTCGATCTGCACGTGCCGCAATCTCCTCAGTCACTTACAGTATTATCGGGACTCCCAGCTGTTTCTGCACTGATTACAGGGGGCTATAAGCAGCAGATGTTCTCGAGGAGCCCGATGTGAGATGAAGGTGGCGCATCTGTGAACACTCTGGTAAATAAGAGGGGATCAGCAGGAACAAGGCAAGTAAGAGGTTAAACAGAGGAGGAAAGGCGTCTATGTACATCACTGAAGGCTGAGGGCGGCGCTTAACCGAGGATTCCCGCTCATTGTCTGATCGCAGGATCCGTTTGGGGATTTGAATTTCCCGCTCTTCTTCCGCCGAGGATTATTTGCGGACATCACAATCCGGTCACACAGAGAACCGCGCAGAGTCCGGCCCCCCAGAGCCGCCATCATGGGATCGCACCTCGAATGTACAGCGCCGTCATCCGAGCCCGGTGGACCATAGAGAGGACTGGAGATGAGGCGGCTCCGGAGCCGGTGTATTTCTGAGTGCGGAGAGCTCCATCCCTCCAGAGGAGAAAAAGTCTCGCATACAAGATAACTACAATTACTACTACTATAATAACTACAATTATAATAATATATATATAACTATATAACTACAATTACTACTACTATAATTGTCATCTAAAGCTGACAATGAATTGAGGCTTGCAAGAGATGTCAAAAGCAATAATAAAGGATTTTGGGGATATGTCAAAAGAAAAAGAAAAGTCAAAGATGCTATAGGATTTTTACAGGAAGAAAATGATGAAATGGTAAGACAGGATGTTGAGAAGGCCGAACTTTTAAATTCCTATTTTGCATCTGTTTTCTCTCAGAAAGGAAATGTAACATCAACTGTTCTTCACTGTCCTATTAAGGGAATAGAAGAATCCAGGATATCTATAAACAGAAAGATAGTGAGGAAACACTTAGCTAACCTAAATGAATTCAAGTCTCCAGGTCCCGATGAATTACACCCCAGAGTACTGAAGGAGATAGCAGAAGAAATTTTTTAACCCCTCTCCATAATCTTTGAAAATTCTTGGAGAACAGGAGAAGTCCCAGAAGACTGGAGAAGAGCAAATGTTGTTCCTATCTTCAAAAAGGGGAAGAAGGTGGACCAAGGGAACTATAGGCCGGGAGTCTGACTTCTATATGAGGAAAGATCTTTGAACAAATTATTAAACAACATGTATGTCAGTACCTGGATAAGAATGAAGTGATTAAACAGAGTCAGCATGGGTTTGTAACTAATAAGTCATGTCAGACTAACTTAATTTCCTTCTATGACGGAATCACTGATTGGGTGGATCAAGGAAATGCTGTAGATATAGTGTATCTTGACTTCAGCAAAGCATTTGACATAAAGTATCTCATACAATCCTTATTGAAAAAATGACTATGTATGGAATGGACAAGGCAACTGTTAGGTGGATTCATAACTGGCTTAGTGATCGGACCCAGAGTGGTCGTAAATGGCTGCACAGCCAGTTGGAAGAATGTCTCAAGTGGGGTACCACAGGGCTCTGTCCTGGGCCCTGTATTGTTCAACATATTTATCAACGATTTAGATGAAGGAATTGAGGGTAAACTGATTAAATTTGCTGATGACACAAAGCTAGGAGGGATAGCTAATACTAGAGAAGAGAGAGAGGATTCAAAAAGGTATAAATAAACTGGAACAGTGGGCAACAACTAACAGAATGTTTTTTAACAGGGAAAAATGCAAAGTACTACATCTGGACAATTAAAATGAAAAAAGCATATACAGAATGGGAGGAATAGGGCGAAGTGACAGCACATGTGAAAAAGACTTGGGTATACTAATAGATCACAGACTGAATATGAGTCAACAGTGTGATGCAGCAGCAAAAAAGGCAAATGCAATTCTAGGATGTATTAACAGAAGCATACAGTCTAGATCATGTGAAGTCATTATTTCCCTCTACTCCTCCTTGGTCAGACCTCATCTGGAATATTGTGTCCAGTTTTGGGCACCACATTTTAAAAAAGATATCAACAAACTGGAGCAAGTTCAGAATAGAGCGACCGGAATGGTGACCGGTCTGCAAACCATGTCTTATGAGGAAAGGTTGCAGGATTTGGGAATGTTTAGTTTGCAAAAGAGAAGACCGAGAGGAGACTTAATAGCTGAATACAAATATCTAAAGGGCTGTCACATTGTAGAAGGATCATCTTTATTCTCATTTTCACAAGGAAAGACTAGAAGCAATGGGATGAAACTGAATGGGAGGAGACACAGATTAGATATTAGAAAAAACTTTTTTGACAGTTAGAGTGATCAATGAGTGGAACAGGCTGCCACGAGAAGTGGCGAGTTCTCCTTCAATGGAAGCCTTCAAACAGAGGCTGGACAGACATCTGACTGGGATGATTTAGCGAATCCTGCTTTCAGCAGGGGGTTGGACCAGATGGCCCAGGAGGTCCCTTCCAACTCTACGATTCTATGATTCTATGATACATAAAATATCCATAAATGTGATTGGTGAGATAATGAGCAGCGGCCACCGTTCTGGGGATTGAGGGGTTAATACAATCTCACTTTACCACATGATCTGCAGGTATAATGGCCGCTTACTCCTGACAGTGATTGGGAAATGATGTCTCTTCCACAAGCAGAGAACAGTCACTGAAGGGTTAATGATCGAGGGCCGAGAGCACGACTGAGCGGGAGATTCAAATCATCAAACGGTTATAAAGCTCCGCCCACAGGAACCGACCAATCGATAGACGTGCTTCCTCCTCCGTTTAACTCCTTATTGCCCTTGTACCTGCTGCTCCTCATGTACACGTGTTCTCCCGGCAGCGCTCAGCACATCGGGCTCCTCCTGGTAGAACATGTGCGGATTGTATCATCCGATCTGTGCTAGATGCGGCCTCCTGTGATCAGTGCGGACCCCACACGGAGACGCCCAGATATAACGTTACCGGGTCTCCGTGTGGCATCCGCTCCGATCACTGCTGGAAGTGGAGTTGAGACTGATCAGCCCTGGAGCTGCGGGCAATGTATACACACCCCGTACGGTGCTGCACATCCTCCATACCACCTACTGGGTGGTATACAGCACTACAAAGTCTACGTGTGCTGTATACTCCCCATCTAGTGCTGCAGACACAAATCCGGCTGCATCTGTTCTATATAAGCCTGAATCATGGAATGTTCCAGCTCAGTGCAAGATTCATTAAATCATCCCAGACGGATGTCTGTCCAGCCTCTGTTTGAAGACTTCCATTGAAGGAGAACTCACCACCTCCAGTGGCAGCCTGTTCCACTTATTGATCATCCTCACTGTCAAAAAGTTCTCTTTAATATCTAATCCGTGTCTCCTCCCATTCAGAATCATCTACAGAATACCCCCATATAGTGCTGTAAACCCCAAATAGCTATTGTATGTATAGGCTCACATAGTGCTGGTTACCCTCCATATAGTGACATGAGCATAAGGTAGTGCTGATACCTACATATTGCTGAATACTCTCCACAAAGTGCTGTGGGCCCTCCATATTGTTCTATATAACATCATATGTGGCTGTATACCCCCATATAGTGCTGTAAGCTGCCAAATACTGTTGTATACGGACACATTGTGCAGTATACCCTTCAAGTAGTATTATATACCTCCATATAGTGCTGATAATCCAACATATAGTATTTTATAGTTGAATATCCTGTATCCATACAGTGCTGTATACTCCCCACTAGAGATGAGCGACTTTGCCTTTTTTCGGGTCGAGTCGGGTTTCATGAAACCCGACTCTCGCAAAAGTCGGGTCGAACGAAATCGGCCGATTATTGTGAAAAAAAATCGAAGGCCGACTGAAACCCGAAACCCAATGCAAGTCAATGGGGAAGAAAAGTCGGCAGTGAGTGGAGGACAGGAAACACACCTACAGTGCCCTTTTGAATTCCAAAAACATCAATTCTGATTACTGAAGCATTTCAACCTTAATTTACTTCATAATATTAGTTACGCACTAAAAAATGGGGGTTATTTGGCTAAATTTGTGGGGGGGTAGGGCTGGCTCCAGGTTTTCATGTGCCCTGGGCCAAAGAGCGCCCCTTTAACACATACCGCAACTCATGGTGCTCCGATACCGCAGAGAAATAGCGGCATAGTACAATGAAAAATACTTCACTTTTTACATCTCATGACTGATATCCACTTTAAATTCTCCAATAGCTTGAAAAACGGACAGTATATTACTCCATACAGTATTATGGGCACCGCTTAGTGCGCTATACAGAGTAATAAGGCCCATATATTTCTCCATACAGAATCATTGGTCCCATATAATGTTTGAAACAGTATATGATGAGCTCCACATAATGCTACAGTATATGTTGGTCCCCATGGATGAAGCTCCCATGTTTTATGGGCCCAAATAATGCTCCATATATAATGGGCCCCATTTCTAATGCTCTAGTGTATAATGGGCCCTGTAAATGCTGCTCCAGTGTCTGATGTCCACCTATGGAATGCTCCAGTGTATGGTGGGCCCCATCTATCATTCTCCAGAGTATAGTGCTCCCCAAAAATTGCTGTCCCAACATTGAAAACAATTAAATAAGTCTCCTCGCTAGGGAATCCCTGTACTAGTCTGGGCGTACAGACGTGATGTCATTGCGCTCTCTGATCAGAATATCACTGTCAGGAAATGCGGAAGACGTCATGGCGGTGGAGCAGGGAGAGGTGTTGTGAGCTCATCTGTTCATTCACCTTTTGTGTCCGAGGATCTCCCTCTTCTGGTGAAGGAAGGTAGTGAGGCTGATTTGGACGAAAGAAACCAAACACCTGATCAGGTGGATTGTGAAGTATAGTCAATTCAGGGTCCTTTTTGCTTATCAGTTGTGTTGGTAATATTTTTAGCAGGGTTTTCTCGGATTGCAAACAGCAGCTTTTCTGTCCTGTCCTTTTTAGTTAGCTTGGGCCCCATCGTTTGCTCAACCTTTCTATCTGTGTTAGTGTTTTCATCTTGCTTCACCGTCATTATATGTTGGGGGCTGCCTATTGCTTTTGGGGTCTGCTCTGGGGCAGTCAGTTTTTCCCTTTTCTCTCTTTAGGTTTATTTAGATCTCCGGCTGTGACGAGGTGTCTAGGATCACCGTAGGAACACTCCACGGCTACTGCTAGTTGTGTGATAGGATTAGGGGTCTGCAATCCGCTAGTTTCCAACCTCTCTGATTTTCTGGGCTGAGCTTGTCTTTTGTTTTTTCCTCCTCAGTGACTCAATCATAACAGAGAGGTAAGTATTTCAATTTAGCAAGTGCTGTGATCCTGAGCAAGCGGGGGGGCACTCATTGGCGACGGCAATGGCACAGGGCCCCTCATAGTACGGCAGTGTGTCTGACGGTGGGTGGGCCGAACCTGCACTTTCATCTGAACCTTCCTCTTTGTCACCGTGTAAGGTGGTACAGTATATGGGAAGGGTAACCTGAGTTTCATCAGGGTCAGATTCTGGCTGTGTAGAGTGCAAGGGGAATGTAGTGGTCTGGGTCAATTTACCAACAGAATCATCTAGCAGTGGCTGGGCATCAGTGCACTTGTGGCGCCCCCAGGAGTACGGTCGCCACAGTGGCAAAACCTTCCTCCTAGGGAGTGTGATGTCATGCTTGGGAGCAATGAAGGATCTCTCTAGCAGTTAAACCAACACACAACACATTTCCCACTCCAGTCCAGCAGGGAGACCTCTGAACCTGACTGCTGAGGAGCTGCTGTCTGTGGTCGGGAGGAGGTAAGTTAGGGCAGTCTGTGAAGGGAAGGGGAAGTGTGTGGACGTGAGAAGGGGAGCTGGAGGATGAGCAGAGTTAAGGCTCACTCCTAGCTGGAGCGCATGGTCCGGATTCCGGTCTCCGAGTTTGTAGGGACACTGACGTTCCAGCAGCAGAAACCGGACGAAGTAGCAGCTGTAAATGCTCTGTACCCAACTAAGGCTTGGAGGCCCCAGCAGTGACGTGTGGGAGCCAGAAGGAAAAGGCTACGGCTGCCTGCCATACGAGAAAGTTCCAAGAGAGAGTCAACAGGGGGAACTTCATTGAACTCAGCACTGCGAGTACCTCAGATAAGCGCTAGAACGGAGGCCACACTACCCATCTGCAGAGAGAATTCCAAATTGGCTTCCAGGCTGACCAACTCCTTCTCCATCTGTACTCTGGGTCCTGGACGGCATTTACCAAGTCCAGGTAAAGGAACTGCATGACTGTGTCTGTCCTCTTTATCCTGCGCCTGGCGCACGGTGCAGCTACATCCTGCACTGGACACCATCTCCCAACTCTTTCATCTGCCCTGCGACTACGGCCCTACCTGTGCAGGGCTTCTACATCTTAGCTGCACCACAACATCTGTCCCAGAGAAGCGACACTGCAGCGCTGGTCAATCTAATCAGAAACCACAGGTGGCGTCACGTATCATTCATCTATACACGTAATTCACCCCTTTGCATGGACGCCCAGGGCCACGAAACGTGTCACCACCACGTGACACATCCTTGTGAGACATCGGCCTGGTACCGGTTAACCCCACTGCCCTGGCAGGCCACCCACACTCCATGTCAGATTCATCTTGGACTGAGGAATTCACGATTTGACTTGATAACCCAGGCATGGTATGATAGAAAGAGCTACATGGACTAATGTGAAGTTTGGCCTGCTGCATCATTCACTTTGGGTGGGGGTACAGGAGACAAGGAAAGGGGTTCTTCCTGACCAGGAGCCAGCACTTGACGACTCAGTGCTTGCATTTTTTAAAACTTCAGAAGAGGAGGGCATATTTGCTGGAGTCTGTTTCGGCAATGTAAGCCCAAACCAGTTCCTCATGCTCTGGCTTTAAAAGCGGTTAACCTACTCCCAGAAAAGGTAGCCTTCCAGGCATTCCGGAGCCAGACCATGACGCAGGCTCAACACCTCCTGCCTTAGCTGCTATTGTGCTTTTGACACTACCAGCAGATGCACCACCATCATCAGCACCAGCTGGCCCCCCCACGCCCTCGTCCGTGGCCTCTTCCACCAAAGTTCCAAATTTAGCACAAAATAGACACAAAATAACATCACATATATGGTACTGTATCAGAAGCGTACAGCTCTATTCAGTCAAAGGATAATTGTCAATCTCCACATATATTCCATCAGTCACACAGAGACACTCCCAGGCTCAGTATGGATTAGACAAGAATATAAAAAGTAGACAAAATGTACAGTATCATCAGATAGCAGGTATATATAGCATACTTTAAACATTAACAATGTACGTCTATATAGCAGGAGTAGTGTTGAGCCACCCCGCTAGCGTTTTGGCTCGTCGCACAGGAGGCAAGTTCGTCGAATGTTCGTCGAACCACATTGAAAACAATGGCAGGCAAACACAAACACATACAAACACATAGAAAACAATTACAAAACACCGTAAATGGTGTCCCAAAGCCGACAAAATGCTCAGAAGACAAAAATAACATATGGAAAAGGGCAACTACATTTAGAAAAGAGGTGGAGGAGTAAAAGGAGGAGGTGGAGGAGACACAGATATAGGCTTGTCATGCCCTTATGAAGTCTAGAAAGGCTCGACTAAAAATTTAAAAATCAAACCAAAAAAAAATGTAATCGAACACGATCATAAACCGTCGGACTTCCCACCAATAAATTATACCAACTGGTGATCGGGCGGCGTTATTCCCACGAACCTCCAAACAGCGTCCATGAAGGCAAAGTGTTCGGGGGGGCAGTATGATTGCAAAGCTGAACCTTAAAGGAATGTCCAAAACGGCACCACCAGGAGTGGAGCCTGCGGCTTCATTGGACTCCACCCAGGAAACCACAAGCCACCTCAAGAAAAGAAGCACATATTGAAAGTTTTGTCGATTGTGTGTGTGTGGTGTGGTATGTCCGTTTGTAGTTGTGCTAGCGATTTCTCAGCTTTATTCCATTAACGAACAAGACTCCGGCATGCCCCCGTGGTACGCATCAAGCTTACTAGAGGGATACGCGAGGCTCTGGCACGCGAGATCAAGCAATATCAGGTCTATCATGGCCTTACATGTCCGGGGCTGCATGCGCGCTACACTGAAAGGACCAGCTTTTGTCGCTTACAGGTGCTGATAACCCGCTGAACACCGTTAGTGATGGGGATCTGGGATTCCAATTATTCCCCGCGAACGATGATTTCCCAGTAACTGCAGGTCAACCGCAATTATGGAATTAGGCCTAACCGGCATTCCTGACAAAATGAAAAAATTACGTGTCCAAACCACAGGTGCTGTAGCTTGCTTAACAGCTCGGCAGCCGTTCTCAGGCCCAGTATGGATTCGACAAGATTCTAGAAAGTTGATAAAGGGTACAGTTTTACCGGGTAACACGTATATATGTAGCCTAGTTTACACATTAAAAACCTATGTCTATAGATCAGGAGGCAGGCTCAGACGGTCTCAGGCCCAGTATGGATTAGACATGATTGGACAAAGGTGAGAAAGGGTACCGTATCACTGGATAACAGGTATGTATAGTATAGTTTAAACATTTAAAATCTCTGTGTTCTCAGTATGGATTAGACAACAATCTAAAAAGTCAAAAAAAGGAAATGTATTTGAAGCGTAGACCAGTATTCACTTTTGGTGGTATTTTTTAATCTTCATTTATATTTCTGTCTCAGTAAGGGTGGTTTCACATTAGCGCTTTTTAAGCGCACGCACGGCCGGGGGTAGCTCCGCCCCCGAGCTGGCTCTCTGCCCGGCGTGCCCGCCCCTTGCTTGTAGCGCCGCCTCCTAGCGCACAGCGGCGCCTGCGATCGGCGCACCCTATCTTTAGCATAGGGTGCGCAGATCGTGCGCAGGCCGTGCGCTAGTTGCGCTTTGACCTGCGCTGCGCACTTTTGACGGTGCGCCGTGCGCGCCAAAATCCGAAAAGTTTGATTTTGGCGCGCACGGCGCACCGTCAAAAGTGCGCAGCGCAGGTCAAAGCGCAACTAGCGCACGGCCTGCGCACGATCTGCGCACCCTATGCTAAAGATAGGGTGCGCCGATCGCAGGCGCCGCTGTGCGCTAGGAGGCGGCGCTACAAGCAAGGGGCGGGCACGCCGGGCAGAGAGGCGGCTCGGGGGCGGAGCTACCCCCGGCCGTGCGTGCGCTTAAAAAGCGCTAATGTGAAACCACCCTCAGACAGTCCAGCCTCTCCGCAATAGGAAATGAGATGCATACAATTCCTGACATAAAGTCTAGTGATTGCAGAAATCTAGGAATTACTATTCACGGGAAAAACTTCCGTCACATTTCTCAGAGGCGATGCTGACCCTCAATTAATTAGTGTGTGGACACAGCAAAAACCTTTGTTTATGAAGAAAGTCTTGCTGTATCGCAGTACCGTTGATCCCATCGCCGTTACTCATATCCATCCAATTTTGATCACAGGGAGAGATGTAAACATGGTGCTCACTGCCTATCATGATCTGTCACGTAATTTTGGAGTGCAAAACACAGATGCCACAGGCCGAAGGCGATTCTATGGGGTTGGCATTAGAGGGCACATTTAAAAATGTGCGCCTGAATGTCACTGAATGAAGGATTTGACAGCCCAGACTACATAGCGGAGGAGCAGGGAGAGGTAAACATTGCAAATGCTGGGGCCCTGCCCCAGCAAGGGGGGGACACTCGTGGGTGTCGGTACTGGCACTGCGCCCCTCATAGTACGGCGGTGTGTCTGACGGCAGGTGTGCACCCCCACCGTCAGAGACACATGATTGCACTATGAGGGACCCTGTGCCAGTGCCCGTGCTCAAGAGTCGGCCCACACACCTGTCCAGGGCAACGGCACTCGCACGGTTGCGTGCGCTAGGTGGTGACTCCGGCCATGGGGGGAGGAGGCATCCCAGTTAGGCAGGTTTACAAAATGGCATATGTTGATGTTGGACATTCACCTGCTGCTAAAGGCAAAATTGGTCAAGTCCCATGAAGAGGAGTACCAAAGAAAGCCATTTTTCTGGCAACCTATGTGTCATCAGGGTAAGGTGTGACGAAATCCTTGGAAACCTATGCATGGTTCATTTTAATGAAGGTTAGATCATCCACATTTTGGGTCGACAGACGGGTCCTTTTTTCTGTCAGGATTGATCCAGCTGCACTGAAGACTCTTTCCGATAGCACACTTGCAGCTGGGCAAGCGAACTCCTGTAAGGCATATTGGGCCAATTCAGGCCAGGCGTCCAGTTTAGCGGCCCAATAGTCAAATGGGAATGACCTGTGAGGGAGAACATCGATATGGGACGAGAAGTAGTTTGTAACCATAGTTGACAAGTGCTGTCTCCTGTCACTTTCAATCGATGCAGTATTACCAGTCGTGTGAGCGGGACTTGAAAAATCAGTCCACAACATGGTCATGAAACCCCTGTCTCCAACACCACTTCTGATGTGTGCACCACGAACACCTCTTCCAAGTTGCCCCCGGCCCCTACGGCTCATGTGAGAACCATCACCGCTGCTGTGTGCTGGGAATGCCTCAACCAACCGGTTTACCAGAGTTGCTTGTTTGTTAGCCAATATTAGGTCAAGGTTCTCCTGTGGCATGATGTTTTGGAATTTGTCTTTATAGTGTGGATCCAGGATGCTGGCCAACCAGTATTCGTCATCGTTCATCATTTTGGCAATGCGGGGGTCCCTTTTTAGGATCTGCAAGGCATAATCTGACATGTTGGCCAATGTTCCTGGTGTCAATGATGCACTGCGAGTGCTGGGTGGAGGAGCACTTTCTGGCAAATCCACACCCTCCAGTCAAGCACAAAGCCTGTACCAGACCTTGCCACGCCAACATTTTCTCTTGCCTCACGAGAAGCATCCTCCTCCCCTAAATAATCATCCCCATCATCATCCTCCTCCTCCTCTTCCTCCACCTGGTCCAGGAGAGGTCCCTGAGCAGACAATGGCTGACTGTCATCAAGGCTTCCCTCCTCCTCTTCTTCATCATCCTCGGCTGCAGACGCCTGCTCCTTAATGTGCGTCAAGGTTTGCATTAGCAGACGCATAAGTGGGATGCTCATGCTTATGATGGCGTCATCAGCGCTTACCAGCCGTGTGCATTCCTCAAAACACTAGGTCATAGCGTGGTACAGCGTAGGACATGAGTTCGCGGAAAGCTGCGCTTTCAACCAAGCAATAGGGCATCATCTCTAATGAGATTAGTTTGGCAATGTGGGCGTTCAAACCCAGTGTACGCGGATGAGAGGATGAGTACTTTCTTGTCCTACTCATAGTCTCTGGTAGGGTGAGCTGGACTTGAGAGCTGCATATGGTGGAACTAGCGGTGGACATGGCGGACTGAGAGAGGGTTGATGATGGTGATGGAGTTGGTGTTCTTTCTGATGGCCTAGATTCAGTCTTTCGTTGCAATAACAGTGTGATTCCCTGACTGATTTGCCCTTGCGACGACAACTAAACATTTGCTGCTTGGGGTGTGCTAACCGGTGGGTTTACTGGGAAACAATGTACAGTAGTGTTGCTGACTACTTTCTTTGGGAGCAGCTGCACATGTGGTACATGAGTTTTGGTAGTCCGTCTGTGACGGGAGTATTCTCCAGAGCAAGGAGGGACAACAGGCCTGGGAACGATCCAACAGATTTATTGACCAGAAAACAGGAACAACACGAAGGTAATTTGCAGAGTCCCAAAATAAGTCCACAGGAAACTGATTCGGGGGCACCTCCCGACAATCCTTGTGCCAGATCACAAAACCATAGTCCTTTAAGAGTCCCAGAAATCCACCACGATCACACAGAGGCTGAGGCTTCCTCAGACAGCCTCATCCTTCTCTTTTAGCATCCAACTCACATCTGCTGGGTCACACATAAGTCCATTGTCTTGGGCTCCTGGGATCAGCCCAAGTGTAGGGGAGTAGAAGTTCCCACCTCCTAGTCAATGGTTTGGTCCATCACAGGGCTCCGAGGTGTCTACAAGGATGTGTATTGTGAGTCCTCCCCCTGCTGAGGAGAACAATGGTGATTCCCCTAGCTGTGTTGACCCAAGCCTGAATTCAATTATGGTCTAGATACACAAGTCTTGTGGAAAGGAGACAGGTTACTTACATAATTACATTATAGTCCCAGAGACACAGGCAATGGGGAAAGGAAACATATTGTTACAGGTATACACAAGACATTGCAAAGTATTGGGGAAAAATACATATCATGACAATCCCTTCCCCTCCTAATTTGTGTACGTACTAGGGACCTCTACAGGTCACTGGTTAAGTACACACAGGCATGGCGTAACTTACATGTGGCTTCATGCAGCCACGAATTGGCATCGTAGCTTTCCCACATCATTGCCCAGGAGAACAGCTGCAGGCAGACCACCCATCACCCCAACCAAACATCGCCTGACCCCAAAACCAAAGTTCAGATCCACAGTGGCTGTGGGAATAGTCCTCCATTGTCCACCAGCCAGTTCAATGACAATCCCAGGTCCTCTATGGATTGCCTCAGGCCGAACCACTCGGGGATCAGCCAGCGTGAGGAAAGCCCCTGAGTCACAAAATCCAACAAGTCTTTGTCCATCCAGCACGACCTCCTGCAAGTGCTTACCTCGATGAGCTGAAGTCGTCATAGCTGCGGGTCGCACACCATAAACTCCTAGTGGTGCAACATGGGTGGGTGAGGCACTAGGCCAGTCCTCACATAGTGGTGACACGTCTTCCTCCATGGCACTTGGCTGTACATAATTAATAATATGATTGGGTACAGGATCAATCCTCATTTGAACAGCTGGGCAGGAGGCTTGCAGATGTCCCCCGGCTGCCCACATCGATAGCATCTGTGCTGTGTCTCACTCCATCCAATGCGTCCTCTTGGGCGAGGAGTAAGGGAACCTGCCAGTCGGCTCCCACCTGAAGGTGCTGTAGGGGTTTGAGGATGATTCCTCCATGAGCTGGCTGGACTTGAGGCCTGCAGATGCCCCGGATGCCCACAACCATAACACCTGCGCTCTGCTACTTCCTCTCCTCGTCGTATTCCAGAAAACGCAGTGGAAGCAACAGGAGGCACATTAACACAGGTATCAACACGAGGTGGTGGCTCAGAGGAACGGGGAACAATGGGGACAGAAGAACTGGGGGCCACCGGTGTTGTGGAGCTGGTAGGCCTCTCTCCATCCTCCAACAGAACTCTCCACCGAGGCTTGATGGTGAGAGCCTCATCAGCGAGAGATGCAGCTTCTTCCACTGTAGCAGGTTTCCTCTCACGCACCCATTCCCTGATCTCAGCGGGGCACTGGGCAAAAAATTGTTCTTTTAGGATAACCTGGAGACAGGTGTTCCAGGTTAAGGCCTCCTCTGCCTCCAGCCAGCGATTACATATTTGTTTGAGTCTGTGGGCATACATCTTGAAAGACACTTCCTCATTAGAGGCTAAAGTACGAAACTGGGTCCTGTAAGTGTCTGGGGTCACAGCATAATGTTCTAGAACAGTCCGTTTAATCTCTGCATACTCACAGTTCCACCGAGGGTCCATAGCTCTATAGGCTGCGGCAGCTCCACCCTCTAAGAGCCCCACAAGATGTCGGACGCGCTCCCTTTCCGGGACTTCCATTAATCGACACTGATGCTCAAAGTCCAGGAAGAAGCCCTCAATGTCACCGGAAGCCTCATTAAACGGCTTGAAGTCTTTGCGGGACACTCTGGGGAGTTCCCTCATGGGGGATGCTGTGGGTACAGTCTGTCTGGAGCTTCTTGCTGCCTCCAAAGCGATCTCCCTCTCCAGCATTGCCCTCTCCTCCATCCTGCGCTGCCTCTCCTTGGCTGTGCGCATGACCTCCCTCTTATCTTCTATGGTAGCCTCTTCTCCCAGCAAGGCCATCTCCTCCTCGTACCACACAACCCACTGACTTTTTTGGGTATTTACCTCCGACTGCCGCCTTTCCTCTCTTTGCTGTGAGGATCCTTCCTCAGCATCATCTTGCAGGCGAACTGCTTCCAAAGCTTCAATCAGCTGCTCCTTGGAGAGTCCCTTGCAGCTGACTCCCAGTTCACGGGCCTTTGTTTGTAGGATCTTTGCAGTCCAGTTCTTGTACTCTGAGGCTCTGGTTCCAGAAGTTGATGGGCCGTTGTCCTCCATTTCTTCTGCTCTGATCCCAGCGCTGCCAACCAGTTTGTGACGGGAGTATTCTCCAGAGCAAGGAGGGACAACAGGCCTGGGAACGATCCAACAGATTTATTGACCAGAAAACAGGAACAACACGAAGGTAATTTGCATTTGTAGGGGAGTAGAAGTTCCAACCTCCTAGTCAATGGTTTGGTCCATTGCAGGGCTCCGAGGTGTCTACAAGGATGTGTATTGTGAGTCCTCCCCCTGCTGAGGAGAACAATGGTGATTCCCCTAGCTGTGTTGACCCAAGCCTGAATTCAATTATGGTCTAGATACACAAGTCTTGTGGAAAGGAGACAGGTTACTTACATAATTACATTATAGTCCCAGAGACACAGGCAATGGGGAAAGGAAACATATTGTTACAGGTATACACAAGACATTGCAAAGTATTGGGGAAAAATACATATCATGACAGTCCACGCTTGCAAGTGCATGGTGGTTAAATGTCTTAGCATGCAACTGGTATTCAAATTTCTCAGATTTTTCCCTCGGCTAAAGGTCTTTGTGCACTTCTTACAGATAACCTTTGCCTGATCATTTGGATTTTGTTCAAAAAAGTGTCACACTGCACTCTTGCTACTAGGGAAGACTGTTAAGATGAGTCACTGAAGGAGGAAAAAACAAAATACTAGCTAAGTCCAGAAAAACCAGAGAGGTTGGCAGCTATCGGATTGCAGACCCCTGAACCTATCCACAACAACTAGCAGTAGCCTTGGGGGGTTCCTACGGTGCCCTAGACCCCTCGATCACAGCCGGAGAACTACATAGCCTAAAGACAGAAAGGGGAAAAACTAAACTGCCCCAGAGCAGACCCCAAAGCAATAGGCAGCCCCCAACATATAATGACGGTGAAGCAAGATGAAAACACTAACACAGATAGAAAGATAGGTTGAGCAAGTGATGGGGCCCAAGCTAACTAAAATAGGACAGGATAGGAAAGCTGCTGTCTGCCATCCGCAAAAACCCTATCCAAAATGTGCCAACCGACTGATAGGAAAAACAGGCCCTGAAGACGCTAGGCTTCAAAAGACTAAATCAGCATTCAGGTATATTCTGAAGACAGAGCAAAAGATCAACAGATCAGAGACAAAAATGGAATTCAGCTCACCCCCGGCCAGGGATGGCAGAACTCCCAAAAAACAAGGCAAAACAAAAACAAAACTGAAGTGTACAAAGCAGAGCAGAAAAACTTAGCTTTGAGACGCAGGAATCAGGCTGGTCTCCAAGAATCCAGCAGGATCACCAGCAAGGCAGAAGGGCGTCGACTGCCTTATATCCAGTCCTCAATTCCAGCCACCCAGTCATCATCTAGCTGCCCAGGTGTTTGGTAATCAGCCTCACTACCTTCCTTCATCAGAGGAGGGAGTTCATCAGACCTCAACAGTGAAGGGAAAAATGAACTCACAACAGAAGACATTTTGAGGCCTTGCACACTGTGCTATTTTGACCGTCTGGCCAAGCTGTCCTGCAAATCTTTTGGTTATTGTAAACTGTTTTTGGACTGCTCCGGGCCTGCCAGATAACAGCTGTTGCGATGTTGATGCCTGCTGCAGATGCTCCTCCTCCTCTTCTGAGCTATTGGTAGCTGCACCCTCTTCCCCCAATGGATGCCAATCTGGGTCAACAACTGGGTCATCCATCACCTCCTCTTCAATATCATGTACACTTTCCTCTGTGTCACCGTGTATGGTGGTATAGGAAGGGGCACCTGAGTTTCATCAGGGTCAGATTCTGGCTCAGTACACCGCGAGGACAATGTAGTGCTCTGAGTGAAAGTACCAGCAGAATCATCTATCAGTGGCTGTGCATCAGTGCACTCCATGTCAGATTCATTTTGGCCTGGGTAATTCACGATTTGACTTGATAACCCAGGCATGGTATGTGAAAACAGCTCCATGGAGTGATCTGTAGTGTGGCCTGCCTCATCCTTCGATTATGGTTGGGGTGAAGGACACAAGGAAATTTGTGGTTCATGACCATGAGCCTCCAATGATGACTCAGTGCTTTTGTTTTTTAAAATTTCAGAAGAGGGGGCAATAGAGCTGGAGGCTGAGTCAGCAATGTAAGCCAAAACTTGTTCTTGAAGCTCCGGCTTTAAAAGCGGTTTTCCTACTCCCAGAAAAGGGAGCCTTCGAGGCCTTGTGGAGGCAGACGATGACGCAGGCTCAACACCTCCTGCATTAGGTGCTATTTTGCTTTTGCCACTACCAGCAGATCCACCACCAACACCATCATTACCAGCTGCCAACCCCCCCCCACTTCCACGGACTCTTCCACACTTCCTCATTTTTGGGGAAAATGTCCCCAAAAAACCAACAACTCTATGGTCCTGTAAAACAAGGTACAAGGTGTATATAGTAGTGGGGAGAATTGGAATCTCTGTAGACTTCAGGACACAGTTGGATACTGTCAGGCCCTGTTTATATTACACCGCAATGTGACAGTCAGATTCTGGATGGTCTTAGAAAGGTGTACAGAGGACAGGTGAGAATTGGAATCTCTCTATACTTCAGGACACAGTTGGATACTGTCAGGCACTGTTTATACTACACCGCAATGTGACAGATTCTGGATGGTCATAGAAAGGTGTATAGAGAACTGTTGAGAATTGGAATCTCTCTAGACTTCAGGACACAGTTGGATACTGTCAGGCCCTGTTTATACTACACCGCAATGTGACAGTCAGATTCTGGATGGTCTTAGAAAGGTATATAGAGGACTGTTGAGAATTGGAATCTCTCAAGACTTCAGGACACAGTTGGATACTGTCAGGCCCTGTTTATACTACACCACAATGTGACAGTCAGATTCTGGATGGTCTTAGAAAGGTGTATAGAGGACTGTTGAGAATTGGGATCTCTCTAGACTTCAGGACACAGTTGGATACTGTTAGGCCCTGTTTATATTACACCGCAATGTGACAGTCAGATTCTGGATGGTCTTAGAAAGCTTTATAGAGGTCTGGTGAGGATTGGAATCTCTGTAGACTTCAGAACACAGTTGGATTCTGTCAGGCCCTGTGTATATTACACCGCAATGTGACAAGCAGAAATTGCCTAGTGTATGACAAACTACAAGGTGTATATAGAATTGGGCAGAATTGGAATCTCCCTAGAGTGTAGGTCTGTAAGAATGGACAAACTCCTCGGCTTTTCCTTACAGAGTCACACACGTATATAGCTTCAATTTGACCGTGATAACAGCCGTTACACGGTACTGAGAGAGGATAGTACACGTACACCGCTGTACGGTGTATGTAAAACTGTCAAGCTCCGTGTTTTTGCATATGGACTGACGCACGCTGTCTCTCTCTAGTTTTGAATGTAATCAAACAGCAAATATACTAAACTGTTTGAAAAACGGACAAAACTATAAGGTGTAGTAGGTCTGTAAGAACGGACAAACTCCTCGGCTTTTCCTTACAGAGTCACACACGTAGATAGCTTCAATTTGGCCGTGATAACAGCCGTTACACGGTACTGTGTGAGGAGCGTACACCGCTGTACGGTGTGTGAAAAAATGAGCGCTCACTACCTCACCAGGACAAAACAATACCATTTGGATTGCTTTTAAAAAAGCAGTTTGAACACCAGTGTGCACACAGCAATGCAGCTAGCCTTAAAAGGCAGGCTAATCACCACCAGCGCTGCTGCACAAAAGCAAAAATCTTCACCTTTCACTGCACAGTAACTACAGTGAAAAGCAGTAGCAGCAGAAGCTGTTTTTTTTTCTTTTTGCCTCCCTAACGCTCTCCCTACAGAATCAGCAGCTGCAGCAGCTCTCCCTATTCTAAGATCAGCATGAGTAACATGGCGGTCGGCGTCCTCGCCCTTTTTTACCCCTTGTGACACCCCACAAAGCAAGCCCTTCTCCAAGATGGTGGTGACCGCTGCCTATGTCATCACGTTTCCCACAGTGTCCGTTCTTCCTGATTGGCTGCAAAAGGGCGCTAAGGCATCTTTTGAAACTCGATTTTGGAGCTAAAGTCGCCGACCTCGTGGCCGACCTCACGCTAAGGTCGGGTTTCGTTTCATGAAACCCGACTTTGGCGAAAGTCGGCGACTTTTGAATTTGTTCGACCCGTTTC
Source organism: Dendrobates tinctorius (assembly GCF_039654945.1). Classification (NCBI taxonomy): domain Eukaryota; kingdom Metazoa; phylum Chordata; class Amphibia; order Anura; family Dendrobatidae; genus Dendrobates; species Dendrobates tinctorius. The sequence goes on along the minus strand of NW_027361869.1, from coordinate 7,071,684 downwards.
ACTCAACTATAGTTTTAAGTTCTAGCAAGATTCTGAGTGTAGTGAGGCTGAGGATGGTCCTACCTGAGAGTGCTTGGTGTCCTCTGGATGTCAGACCTGGTGCTGCCTGGTGATTGCTGTCTGTGCTCCAGGAGATTCTTGTTTTGTCCTTTAGAACATATTTTTACTCCTTTTTCATAAAAATCTTTAGTCCGGCTCCGTCCTGCTCACTTCTGTATTCCACGGGGATGAATTTTTCCAGGTTGTGTCCTAAAGTTTCCTCATTACAAGGTATAAAGAGATGAAAATTCAGGAGCTCATGTTCAGTGCGGCTTACTCCTGGTCTGGTGGGCGGGTGCCTATATACTGTTCACTGCTCTATATACTGTACACACTGCTCTATATACTGTACACACTGCTCTATATACTGTACACACTGCTCTACATACTGTACACTGCTCTATATACTGTACACACTGCTCTATATACTGTACATGCTGCTCTATATACTGTACTCTGTTCTATATACTGTACACTGCTCTATATACTGTACACTCTGCTCTATATACTGTACACTGCTCTATATACTATACACACTGTTCTATATACTGTGCACACTGCTCTATATACTGTACTCTGTTCTATATACTGTACACTGCTCTATATACTGTACACACTGCTCTATATACTGTACATGCTGCTCTATATACTGTACTCTGTTCTATATACTGTACACTGTTCTATATACTGTACACTCTGCTATATATACTGTACAGTGTTCTATATACTATACACACTGTTCTATATACTGTACATACTGCTCTATATACTGTACTCTGTTCTATATACTGTAGACTGCTCTATATCCTGTACACACTGATCTATATCCTGTACACACTGCTCTATGTACTGTACACACTGCTCTATATACCGTACACTGCTCTATATACTGTACACTGCTCTATATACTGTACACACTGCTCTATATACCGTACACTGCTCTATATACTGTACACTGCTCTATATACTGTACACACTGCTCTATATCCTGTACACACTGCTCTATATACTGTACTCTGTTCTATATACTGTACACTGCTCTATATACTGTACACTGCTCTATATACCGTACACTGCTCTATATACTGGACACACTGCTCTATATACTGTACACTGCTCTATATACTGTACACACTGCTCTATATCCTGTACACACTGCTCTATATACTGGACACACTGCTCTATATACTGTACTCTGTTCTATATACTGTACACTGCTCTATATACTGTAGTCTGTTCTATATACCGTACACTGCTCTATGACTGTAAACACTGCTCTATATCCTGTACACACTGCTCTATATACTGTACATGCTGCTCTATATACTGTATACACTGCTCTATATACCGTACACTGCTCTATATACTGTACACACTGCTCTATATACCGTACACTGCTCTATATACTGTACACTGCTCTATATACTGTACACACTGCTCTATATCCTGTACACACTGCTCTATATACTGTACTCTGTTCTATATACTGTACACTGCTCTATATACTGTACACTGCTCTATATACTGGACACACTGCTCTATATACTGTACACACTGCTCTATATCCTGTACACACTGCTCTACATACTGTACACTGCTCTATATACTGTACACTGCTCTATATACCGTACTCTGTTCTATATACTGTACACTGCTCTATATACTGTAGTCTGTTCTATATACCGTACACTGCTCTATATACTGTAAACACTGCTCTATATCCTGTACACACTGCTCTATATACTGTACATGCTGCTCTATATACTGTACACACTGCTCTATATACTGTACACACTGCTCTATATACCGTACACTGCTCTATATACTGGACACACTGCTCTATATACTGTACACACTGCTCTATATCCTGTACACACTGCTCTACATACTGTACACTGCTCTATATACTGTACACTGCTCTATATACCGTACTCTGTTCTATATACTGTACACTGCTCTATATACTGTAGTCTGTTCTATATACCGTACACTGCTCTATATACTGTAAACACTGCTCTATATCCTGTACACACTGCTCTATATACTGTACATGCTGCTCTATATACTGTACACTGCTGTATATACCGTACACTGCTCTATATACCGTACACTGCTCTATATACTGGACACACTGCTCTATATACTGTAAACACTGCTCTATATCCTGTACACACTGCTCTATATACTGTACATGCTGCTCTATATACTGTACACTGCTCTATATACTGTACACTGCTCTATATACCGTACACTGCTCTATATACTGGACACACTGTTCTATAAACTGTAAACACTGCTCTATATACTATACACACTGCTCTATATACTGTACACACTGCTCTATATACTGTACACTGGTCTATATACTGAACACACTGCCCTATATACTGTACACAGTGCTCTATATACTGTAAACACTGCTCTATATACTGTACACTGCTCTATATACTGCACACTCTACTCTATATACTGTACACACTGCTCTATATACTGTACACTGCTCTATATACTGCACACTCTACTCTATATACTGTACACACTGCTCTATATACTGTACACTGCTCTATACACTGCACACTGCTCTATACACTGTATACACTGCTCTATATACTGCACACACTGCTCTATATACTGCACACACTGCTCTATATACTGTACATGCTGCTCTATATACTGCATACACTGCTCTATATACTGTACATGCTGCTCTATATACTGCATACACTGCTCTATATACTGTACACACTGCTCTATATACTGTACACTGCTCTATATACTGCACACTCTACTCTATATACTGTACACACTGCTCTATATACTGTACACTGCTCTATACACTGTATACACTGCTCTATATACTGCACACACTGCTCTATATACTGCACACACTGCTCTATATACTGTACATGCTGCTCTATATACTGTACACTGCTCTATATACTGCACACTCTGCTCTATATACTGTACACACTGCTCTAGATACTGTACACTGGTCTATATACTGAACACACTGCCCTATATACTGTACACAGTGCTCTATATACTGTAAACACTGCTCTATATACTGTACACTGCTCTATATACTGTACACTGCTCTATATACTGTACACTGCTCTATATACTGTACACACTGCTCTATATACTGCACACTCTGCTCTATATACTGTACACACTGCTCTATATACTGTACACACTGCTCTATATACTGCACACTCTGCTCTATATACTGTACACACTGCTCTGTATACTGTACACACTGCTCTATATACTGTAAACACTGCTCTATATACTATACACACTGCTCTATATACTGTACACACTGCTCTATATACTGTACACTGGTCTATATACTGAACACACTGCCCTATATACTGTACACAGTGCTCTATATACTGTAAACACTGCTCTATATACTGTACACTGCTCTATATACTGCACACTCTACTCTATATACTGTACACACTGCTCTATATACTGTACACTGCTCTATATACTGCACACTCTACTCTATATACTGTACACACTGCTCTATATACTGTACACTGCTCTATACACTGCACACTGCTCTATACACTGTATACACTGCTCTATATACTGCACACACTGCTCTATATACTGCACACACTGCTCTATATACTGTACATGCTGCTCTATATACTGCATACACTGCTCTATATACTGTACATGCTGCTCTATATACTGCATACACTGCTCTATATACTGTACACACTGCTCTATATACTGTACACTGCTCTATATACTGCACACTCTACTCTATATACTGTACACACTGCTCTATATACTGTACACTGCTCTATACACTGTATACACTGCTCTATATACTGCACACACTGCTCTATATACTGCACACACTGCTCTATATACTGTACATGCTGCTCTATATACTGTACACTGCTCTATATACTGCACACTCTGCTCTATATACTGTACACACTGCTCTAGATACTGTACACTGGTCTATATACTGAACACACTGCCCTATATACTGTACACAGTGCTCTATATACTGTAAACACTGCTCTATATACTGTACACTGCTGTATATACCGTACACTGCTCTATATACTGTACACTACTCTATATACTGTACACACTGCTCTATATACTGCACACTCTGCTCTATATACTGTACACACTGCTCTATATACTGTACACACTGCTCTATATACTGCACACTCTGCTCTATATACTGTACACACTGCTCTGTATACTGTACACACTGCTCTATATACTGTACACACTGCTCTATATACTGTACACTGCTCTATATACTGTACACACTGCTCTATACACTGCACAAACTGCTCTATATACTGTACACACTGCTCTATATACCTTACACTGCTCTATATACTATACACTCTGCTCTATATACTGTACACACTGCTCTATATACTGTACACTGCTCTATATACTGTACACACTGCTCTATACACTGCACACACTGCTCTATATACTGTACACACTGCTCTATATACTGTACACACTGCTCTATATACTGTACACACTGCTCTATATACTGCACACTCTGCTCTATATACTGTACACACTGCTCTATATACTGCACACTCTGCTCTATATACTGTACATACTGTACACACTGCTCTATAAACTGTACACACTGCTCTATATGTGTCATGATTTGTAGTTTTGCCCTGTCCTGTATTTTGTATAATATGTCATGTAACTTTCCTCTGGTTGTATTTGTTGTAAATTAACCATGTCTCCTTCCCCCAATACTTTGCAATGTCTTGTGATGTACCTGGACCATAATCTAATTTAGGCTTGTGTCAACAGCTAGTGGAACTTTGGCTATTGTTTTCCTAAGCAGAAGATAACCTACAATACACATCCTGTAGACCAAGTGGAGCCCTTACATTTCTAGACTCTTCTGATGGACCAAACCATTGAATAGTAGGTGTGACCCCCTATCCCCCTTCAGATGGACTGATCCCAGGAGCCCTGACAATACATTCTTGCTTTAAGATCAGATGTGAGTTGGATGCTAAAAGAGAAGGACGAGGCTGTCTGAGGAAGCTTCGGCCTCTGTGCGATCGTGGTGGATTTCTGGGACTCTTAAAGGACTATGGTTTTGTGATCTGGCACAAGGATTGTCGGGAGGTGCCCCCGAATCAGTTTCCTGTGGACTTATTTTGGGACTCTGCAAATTACCTTCGTGTTGTTCCTGTTTTTTGGTCAATAAATCTGTTGGATTATTCCCAGGCCTGCTGTCCCTCCTTGCTCTGGAGAATACTCCCGTCACAAACTGGTTGGCAGCGCTGGGATCAGAGCAGAAGGAATGGAGGACAACGGCCCATCAACATCTGGAACCAGCACCGCAGAGTACAAGAACTGGACTGTGGTGAACCTACAAACAAAGGCCCGTGAACTGGGAGTCAGCTACAAGGGACTCTCCAAGGAGCAGCTGATTGAGGCTTTGGAAGCAGTTCACCTGCAAGATGATGCTGAGGAAGGATCCTCACAGCACAGAGAGGAAAGGCGGCAGTCGGAGGTAAATACCCAAAAAAGTCAGTGGGTTGTGTGGTACGAGGAGGAGATGGCCTTGCTGGGAGAAGAGGCTACCATAGAAGATAAGAGGGAGGTCATGCGCACAGCCAAGGAGAGGCAGCGCAGGATGGAGGAGAGGGCAATGCTGGAGAGGGAGATCACTTTGGAGGCAGCGAGAAGCTCCAGACAGACTGTACCCACAGCATCCCCCATGAGGGAACTCCCCAGAGTGTCCCGCAAAGACTTCAAGCCGTTTAATGAGGCTTCCGGTGACATTGAGGGCTACTTCCAGGACTTTGAGCATCAGTGTCGATTAATGGAAGTCCCGGAAAGGGAGCGCGTCCGACATCTTGTGGGGCTCTTAGAGGGCTGCCGCAGCCTATAGAGCTATGGACCCTCGGTTGAACTGTGAGTATGCGGAGATTAAACAGACTATTCTAGAACATTATGCTGTGACCCCAGACACTTACAGGACTCAGTTCCGTACTTTAGCCTGTGATGAGGAAGTGTCCTTCAAGATGTATGCTCACAAACTCAAACATATATGTCATCGCTGGCTGGAGGCAGAGGAGGCCATAACCTGGGAAACGTTCCTGCAGGTCATCCTAAAAGAGCAGTTTTATTTTAAGTGCCCCGCTGAGATACGGGAATGGGTGCGTGAAAGGAGACCAGCAACAGTGGAGGAAGCTGCAGCTCTAGCTGATGAGGCTCTCACCATCAAGCCTCAGTGGAAAAAAATACTACTCAGGGAGTAGTTAATCCTGAATGCTATCTATGTGTTTTCAACTCTGCAAACTTATATCTGGTGACCAGCTTTTCCAATCTCTGCTCTGAATCCACTCCTGTGTCTCCATTCAATGTCAGCAAGCAGTTAATCCTGAATGCTATCTATGTGTTTTCAACTCTGCAAACTTATATCTGGTAACCAGCTTTTCCAATCTCTGCTCTGAATCCACTCCTGTGTCTCCATTCAATGTCAGCAAGCAGTTAATCCTGAATGCTATCTATGTGTTTTCAACTCTGCAAACTTATATCTGGTATATAGTTTTTTTCAACTTACTCTGCTTGTGCCCTTATGTTGTGAGGTCAAGAAACTTTTCAAAGTGCTTTATGATCCATGTAGTGCTGGACATGTGTTTATTTGACCACAACATTTTATTGGGTCCTGGTGTCTCAATTTAGTGTGATTGATTAACGAGAAGAGAGAGCCAAAAAAAAAAAAAACTTAGCCTTAACCTCCTATATATTCAGACCTAGCTAGGGGGAGCATTTATGCAGGGGTGGCATTTATGCACATGTAATCGAAGTACATGTATCAAAGTACTTCTGGCAGTTATAACATGGCAGTTAGACAGGTAAGACATTTATATACATCTACTCCCTGTACATTTGGAGTACAACAAATATATACCATATGCATTTGTGTAATTTATATCCTGGCCGCTGCATTCACACACATCCACCGCCCTGGCATTAACTCTCCACACTCCATCCATATTGGCCCCTCGCTTCTTTCCTCTCCTATGTATAGCACTCACGCTCTTTTCACATTGTTAAATTGCACAGATCCAGGCAGTCCCACCATTCAACACCAGAGACGCTCTCACAAATCACTTAACCATCTGCTCACTCTTTCTATCCTCCTTCTCCTAGTCGCAGGAGACATTGCTCCCAACCCTGGTCCCCCATGTTATAGAAAGTCAAACCCCTCCACTGCTACACTCAGAAACCCCTCTAATCTTACTAATATTCCCTGCATGCCATCTGTCTCTCTTAATTGTGCACTTTGGAATTCTCGCTCAGTGTGTAACAAACTCTCCTTCATCCATGACTTCTTCCTTTCTAATTCTCTTAACCTCCTGGCTCTTACTGAAACCTGGATCCAGCAGTCAGATACTACCGCTGCTGCTGCTCTTTCATACGGGGGGCTACACTTCTCTCATACCCCAAGATCAGACAATAGAGCTGGTGGAGGCGTTGGTCTGCTCCTATCACCAAAATGTACCTTTCAGGTTATCCCTCAAGTACCCTCACTTGTCTTCCCTTCTTTTGAGGTCCATGCCGTCAGACTCTACACCCCCTTCTCCATGCAAGTGGCGGTGGTGTATCGTCCTCCCGGCCCCTCCCATCAGTTCCTGGATCATTTTGCCACTTGGCTTCCACATTTTCTCTCCTGTGACATCCCTACCCTCATCATGGGAGATTTCAACATCCCCATTGCTCTTCCCCTCTCAACATCTGCTACTCACCTTTTATCTCTAACCTCCTCATTTGGCCTTTCACAGCTTACTAATTCTCCAACGCATGAAGACGGAAACTCCCTCGACTTGGTCTTCTCTCGGCTTTGTGCAGTGGATGATTTTGCAAACTCCCCTCTCCCGCTCTCTGACCACAATCTTCTTTCATTCTCTATCAAGAACTGCCAGGCTGCTCAGGTCACCCCCACTGTCCAGACTTATAGAAACATACAGGCCATTAACACCCAGAAACTTCTGAAGAACTTGCAGTCTTCATTGGCCCCTATCTCCTCCCTCTCATGTCCTGATTCTGCATTGAAGAATTACAATGAAACACTTCAAACTGCCCTGGATGAATTTGCACCCCCTATAAATAGAACACCACAACACAGACGGCGACAACCCTGGCACACGGTGCAAACACGTTTCCTGCAGCGGTGCTCCAGGTGCGCCGAACGTCTGTGGAGAAAATCCAATCTACACGAAGATTTCATCCATTTTAAGTTTATGCTTAGAACATACAACACTGCCCTTCACCTCTCCAAACAAACCTATTTCAACACCCTCATCACCTCAGTGTCCAATAACCCGAAACGTCTCTTTGACACTTTTCATTCTCTACTCAATCCAAGAGTACAGGCCCCAACCACGGAGCTCCGAGCTGACGATCTGGCCAATTACTTCAAAGAAAAAATTGACCAGATCCGACAGGAAATTATCTCCAAATCCCCTCATACCATGCACTGTCCTCCCTCCCCCACTGCATCTAACTCACTCTCTGATTTTGAACCAGTCACAGAAGAAGAAGTAAGCAGGCTCCTTGCATCTTCTCGCCCAACTACTTGCACCAGTGACCCATTTCCGTCACATCTCCTCCAGTCCCTTTCCCCTGCTGTCACCCCTCACCTAACTAAAATATTTAACCTCTCTCTCTCTTCTGGTATTTTTCCCTCCTCATTTAAGCATGCCATCATACATCCACTACTTAAAAAAACCATCCCTCGACCAAAACTGTGCCGCTAACTATAGACCTGTCTCTAATCTTCCCTTCATCTCTAAACTCCTGGAACGCCTGGTCCACTCCCGTCTTATCCGCTATCTCTCAGAAAACTCTCTTCTCGACCCTCTCCAAACCGGTTTCCGCTCTTTACACTCCACTGAAACTGCCCTCACTAAAGTCTCTAATGATCTGCTAACAGCTAAATCAAATGGTCATTACTCCATGCTAATTCTCTTGGATCTCTCTGCAGCATTCGACACTGTGGATCATCAGCTCCTCCTCACTATGCTCCATTCCATTGGCCTCAAGGACACCGTTCTCTCCTGGTTCTCCTCCTATCTCTCCGACCGCTCCTTTACTCTTTCTTTTGCCAGTTCCTCCTCCTCTCACCTTCCCCTTACTGTTGGGGTTCCTCAAGGATCGGTTCTAGGCCCCCTCCTCTTCTCCTTGTACACTGCCCCTATTGGTCAAACAATCAGTAGATTTGGTTTCCAGTACCATCTCTATGCTGATGACACCCAATTATACGCTTCTTCTCCTGACATCACGCCAGCCTTTCTAGAAAACACTGGCGATTGTCTAAACGCTGTGTCTAATATCATGTCCTCACTATATCTGAAACTGAACCTGTCAAAGACTGAACTCCTGGTGTTTCCTCTCGCTACTAATGCACCTATACCCGACATTGCTATTTCTGTGTGTGGTTCCACTATTACTCCCCAGCAACATGCCCGCTGTCTTGGGGTCATACTTGATTCCAAGCTTTCCTTTGCCCCCCACATTCGATCACTGGCTCGCTCTTGTCATCTGCACCTCAAAAACATTTCTAGAATTCGACCTTTTCTTACTTTTGACTCTGCAAAAACTCTTACTGTTTCTCTTATTCATTCTCGTCTCGACTATTGTAACTCTCTTCTAATCGGTCTCCCTCTTACCAAACTCTCCCCTCTCCAATCTGTCTTGAATGCTGCAGCCAGGATCATATTCCTCACCAATCGTTACACCGATGCCTCTACCTTGTGCCAGTCATTACACTGGCTACCCATCCACTCCAGAATTCAGTATAAACTTATTACCCTCACCCACAAAGCCCTCCATGGCTCAGCACCACCCTACATCTCCTCCCTTGTTTCAGTATACCACCCTACCCGTGCCCTCCGTTCTGCTGATGACCTGAGGTTAGTATCCTCAATAGTCAGAACCTCCCACTCCCGTCTCCAAGACTTTACACGTGCAGCGCCAATTCTTTGGAATGCACTTCCCAGGTCAATACGATTAGTCCCCAATCCCCACAATTTTAAGCGTGTCCTGAAAACGCATTTATTCAGACTGGCCTATCGCCTCAACACATTAACCTAACCTATCCCTGTGTGGCAGAGCCAAAAGTTTTACCATAACCAGGTTCCCAGCATCATGTTCCCACATGCTTTATGCATCCATTAGCCCTCTGTGTCTGTACTGTTACACACTTAACATTATGGCTGGTCCATACAATCAGAGCAACTGTTACCACCCACCTTTCGTGTCTACCTCTTTCCTCATAGACTGTAAGCTTGCGAGCAGGGCCCTCACTCCTCTTGTTATTTGTTATAATCTACTGTATGTGATTTTTGTTATGCTGTAATGTCTATTGTCTGTACAAATCCCCTCTGAAATGTAAAGTGCTGCGGAATATGTCGGCGCTATAAAAATAAAATTTATTATTATTATTATTATATTATTAGAACAACACTACCAGCCCCCCAACGCTGGCGGCCCCTGGTCCTTCTGCCTCCAATATTCACCATCCCACTAGACCATCAACTCATGGTGACCTTCGTGTGACTGTGCCTCGCATTACTCCTGCTCCACCTTTGGGACTACGACGTGGAGGAAGAATCCCAGAGCGCAGATGCTATGGATGTGGGCAGCCCGGGCATATGCAATTCCAATGTCCAGGTGTACGGAGGCAGAAAACCTACAGACCGCCTTTGCCTGTTCATTATCTACAGACTCCCTCACTTGGAGAAGAGATGGATTCAGAGCCTGATGACTTGCCAAGTGACTCTGATATCCTGGCTTCCCTACCAGGAGTCTATGGGGTGCGAGCCCCAGCCACCTGTTCTTCTGATCTTCAGCACAAACATCTACAGGAGGTCGTGCTGGATGGTCAAAAAGTTGTTGGCTTCCGTGACACTGGGGCTTTTCTCACCATAGCCGATCCCCGAGTAATTCAACCAGAAGCAATTCAAAAGGGACCAGGAATTGCCATTGAATTGGCTGGAGGTACCCAGAGATATATTCCAAGAGCGAGTGTGACCCTGGATTATGGCTTTGGGGCCAAACAATGCATGGTCGGTGTGATGAGCGGCCTCCCTGCAGACGTTCTTCTAGGAAATGATGTGGGGAATCTTCATTGCCACTTTGTCGGTGCGGTAACCCGAAGTCAAGCCAAGAGAGCAGCAAATGTGGACGTGTACAACCCATCCATGGAAATGAGGCCACCAGAACCGCCGTCACAGCCGGTGAGTGATTCTTCTTGTGGGGATAATATGAATGTTACCTGGGATAAAGTTCAGTTTAGACAAGAAGTGGAGACTGACCCCACCCTAGCTAGTTTTAGAGCTCGAGCTGAAATAGGGCAGCTAGGGGAGAATGGAGAAAGAATTATCAGAGAAAATGGACTTCTGTATCGGGTTACCAATGCCGACTCCCTGGATAAGCCCTGGACTTATAGCAAACAGCTGATTGTTCCTCAGAAATACAGAATTCCCCTATTACACCTTGCTCATGATATTCCTACTGCTGGCCATCAAGGCAAAACCCGCACCGAGAGGCGATTGACTCAATCTTTCTATTGGCCTGGGATTTCCCAAGCAGTGGCGCATTTCTGCCGAACTTGCAACATATGTCAGCGTAGAGGGCAACCCGGAGATCACCCAAAGGCACCCCTGCAACCGCTCCCTATAATAGAAGAACCCTTTCAAAGAGTAGCTGTTGATATCATTGGACCTCTGGCTAAACCAAGTAAATCTGGAAAGCAGTACATTCTCACTGTTGTGGACTATGCCACCCGATATCCAGAAGCGGTGGCCTTGTCAAGTATTTCTGCAGCCAAGGTGGCCGAGGCCCTGGTTACCATTTTCACCAGAGTAGGATTTCCCAGTGAGATCTTGTCGGACCAAGGCTCCCAGTTCATGTCAGAGCTGGTCCAGTGTCTGTGGCGCACCTGTGGAGTACGAGCGATCCGCACGACCCCGTATCATCCCCAAACAAATGGACTTTGTGAACGATTTAATGGCACTCTGAAGAATATGCTGAGGGCCTTCACTGACAGAGATTCAAACTGGGAGAAGTACCTACCCCATCTCTTGTTTGCCTATCGGGAAGTTCCCCAGGAGTCCACTGGGTTCTCCCCCTTTGAACTACTCTATGGAAGAAAGGTCAGAGGACCCTTAACCCTGCTCAAGGAATACTGGGAGGGGCAAGTTGAAGATACAGGGGCCCCTGTTGTTCCTTATGTCCTAAAGCTGCGAGAAACCCTGGCCCAACTTGATAGTTTTGCCCAGAGTCATGTGCGGATGGCTCAAACCAGACAGAAGACATGGTATGACCGTAAAGCACGCTACCGGGAGTTTGTAGAAGGACAACAGGTCTTAATGATTGTTCCTCATCGGCAGAATAAACTGCAGACAACATGGGAGGGTCCCTTCCGGGTTCTCAGAAAACTGAATGACACCAATTACCTTCTTGCTTTAGATGATCAGGGGCTAAGACAAAAGACTGTCCATGTGAATATGATTAAGGAGTACCATGACCGGACCCTTCCAATGATAGCAAGCTGTTGGCTAGCTTCAGAGGACGGTCAAGAGGATGAGGACTCCCTACCTGATCTCGTGGAAGCAGCGAGAGCCCCATCCACTGTGGAACAGGTTCCTCTGGGAGATCACCTGGATTCCTTACAGAAAAAACAGATGCTGGGAGTGCTTCAACAGAGACGTGCTGCTTTCTCATCCCAACCAGGTCGAACCACCGTCACCCAACATCATGTGGACACTCAGGGCATCCGTCCCATACAACAGGCTCCTTACCGGGTACCTGAATCAGTTCGAAACACCATGCAGCACGAACTGGAGGAGATGCTACAGCTTGGGGTAATCCAGGCCTCCCATAGCCCTTGGGCCTCTCCTGTGGTGTTAGTACCCAAGAAGGATGGGAGTACTCGATTTTGTGTGGACTATCGACGACTAAACGACCATACCGTCAGTGATCCTTACCCAATGCCTCGTATTGACGAACTTCTAGACCGACTGGCTGGATCCCGATATGTCACTATCTTTGATCTCAGTAAGGGATACTGGCAAATCCCCCTGACGGAGGAGGGGAGAGAACGGTCCGCTTTTATAACCCCCTTTGGTCTGTATGAATTCCTAAATATGCCCTTTGGAATGAAGAATGCCCCGGCCACCTTCCAGAGAATGGTGGACCAGATCCTCCGGGGATGTGGTGACTTTGCTTGTGCCTACTTGGATGATATCGCCATCTTCAGCCAGACGTGGGAGGAACATCTGAACCAAGTAGCCGTTATTCTTGACCTGCTTCTTGCCGCAGGCCTAACCATTCGACCAGATAAATGCCAATTGGGGATGGGTGAAGTCGAGTACCTAGGGCATAGAGTAGGCGGAGGGAAGCTCCGTCCCGAACCTGCCAAAATCCAGGCTATTAGAGACTGGCCTGTACCCCAAACTAAGAAACAAGTTATGGCTTTTTTGGGCACTGCCAGTTATTACCGAAAATTTGTTTCTCATTTCAGCACTGTGGCCAAGCCTCTTACCGACCTGACCAAGAAAACGATGCCCTGGTTGGTGATCTGGACTCCAGCCTGTGATGAGGCTTTTAACCAGCTGAACGACGCTCTGGTCTGTGACCCTGTTCTGGCTGCTCCAGACTACAAGAGGAGATTCATTGTGCAGACGGACGCTGTCATGATTTGTAGTCTTGCCCTGTCCTGTATTTTGTATAATATGTCATTTAACTTTCCTCTGGTTCATTTGCTGTAAATTAACCATGTCTCCTTCCCCCAATACTTTGCAATGTCTTGTGATGTACCTGGACCATAATCTAATTTAGGCTTGTGTCAACAGCTAGTGGAACTTTGGCTATTGTTTTCCTAAGCAGAAGATAACCTACAATACACATCCTGTAGACTAAGTGGAGCCCTTACATTTCTAGAATCTTCTGATGGACCAAACCATTGAATAGTAGGTGTGACCCCTACCCCCCTTCAGATGGACTGATCCCAGGAGCCCTGACAATACATTCTTGCTTTAAGATCAGATGTGAGTTGGATGCTAAAAGAGAAGGACGAGGCTGTCTGAGGAAGCTTCGGCCTCTGTGCGATCGTGGTGGATTTCTGGGACTCTTAAAGGACTATGGTTTTGTGATCTGGCACAAGGATTGTCGGGAGGTGCCCCCGAATCAGTTTCCTGTGGACTTATTTTGGGACTCTGCAAATTACCTTCATGTTGTTCCTGTTTTTTGGTCAATAAATCTGTTGGATTATTCCCAGGCCTGTTGTCCCTCCTTGCTCTGGAGAATACTCCCGTCACAAACTGGTTGGCAGCGCTGGGATCAGAGCAGAAGGAATGGAGGACAACGGCCCATCAACATCTGGAACCAGCACCGCAGAGTACAAGAACTGGACTGCGGTGAACCTACAAACAAAGGCCCGTGAACTGGGAGTCAGCTACAAGGGACTCTCCAAGGAGCAGCTGATTGAGGCTTTGGAAGCAGTTCACCTGCAAGATGATGCTGAGGAAGGATCCTCACAGCAAAGAGAGGAAAGGCGGCAGTCGGAGGTAAATACCCAAAAAAGTCAGTGGGTTGTGTGGTACGAGGAGGAGATGGCCTTGCTGGGAGAAGAGGCTACCATAGAAGATAAGAGGGAGGTCATGCGCACAGCCAAGGAGAGGCAGCGCAGGATGGAGGAGAGGGCAATGCTGGAGAGGGAGATCACTTTGGAGGCAGCGAGAAGCTCCAGACAGACTGTACCCACAGCATCCCCCATGAGGGAACTCCCCAGAGTGTCCCGCAAAGACTTCAAGCCGTTTAATGAGGCTTCCGGTGACATTGAGGGCTTCTTCCTGGACTTTGAGCATCAGTGTCGATTAATGGAAGTCCCGGAAAGGGAGCGCGTCCGACATCTTGTGGGGCTCTTAGAGGGTGGAGCTGCCGCAGCCTATAGAGCTATGGACCCTCGGTTGAACTGTGAGTATGCGGAGATTAAACAGACTATTCTAGAACATTATGCTGTGACCCCAGACACTTACAGGACTCAGTTCCGTACTTTAGCCTGTGATGAGGAAGTGTCCTTCAAGATGTATGCTCACAAACTCAAACATATATGTCATCGCTGGCTGGAGGCAGAGGAGGCCATAACCTGGGAAACGTTCCTGCAGGTCATCCTAAAAGAGCAGTTTTATTTTAAGTGCCCCGCTGAGATCCGGGAATGGGTGCGTGAAAGGAGACCAGCAACAGTGGAGGAAGCTGCAGCTCTAGCTGATGAGGCTCTCACCATCAAGCCTCAGTGGAAAAAATTACTACTCAGGGAGAAAAACACTACCAGCCCCCCAACGCTGGCGGCCCCTGGTCCTTCTGCCTCCAATATTCACCATCCCACTAGACCATCAACTCATGGTGACCTTCGTGTGACTGTGCCTCGCATTACTCCTGCTCCACCTTTGGGACTACGACGTGGAGGAAGAATCCCAGAGCGCAGATGATATGGATGTGGGCAGCCCGGGCATATGCAATTCCAATGTCCAGGTGTATGGAGGCAGAACACCTACAGACCGCCTTTGCCTGTTCATTATCTACAGACCCCCTCACCTGGAGAAGAGATGGATTCAGTGCCTGATGACTTGCCAAGTGACTCTGATATCCTGGCTTCCCTACCAGGAGTCTATGGGGTGCGAGCCCCAGCCACCTGTTCTTCTGATCTTCAGCACAAACATCTACAGGAGGTCGTGCTGGATGGTCAAAAAGTTGTTGGCTTCCGTGACACTGGGGCTTTTCTCACCATAGCCGATCCCCGAGTAATTCAACCAGAAGCAATTCAAAAGGGACCAGGAATTGCCATTGAATTGGCTGGAGGTACCCAGAGATATATTCCAAGAGCGAGTGTGACCCTGGATTATGGCTTTGGGGCCAAACAATACATGGTCGGTGTGATGAGCGGCCTCCCTGCAGACGTTCTTCTAGGAAATGATGTGGGGAATCTTCATTGCCACTTTGTCGGTGCGGTAACCCGAAGTCAAGCCAAGAGAGCAGCAAATGTGGACGTGTACAACCCTTCCATGGAAATGAGGCCACCAGAACCGCCGTCACAGCCGGTGAGTGATTCTTCTTGTGGGGATAATATGAATGTTACCTGGGATAAAGTTCAGTTTAGACAAGAAGTGGAGACTGACCCCACCCTAGCTAGTTTTAGAGCTCGAGCTGAAATAGGGCAGCTAGGGGAGAATGGAGAAAGAATTATCAGAGAAAATGGACTTCTGTATCGGGTTACCAATGCCGACTCCCTAGATAAGCCCTGGACTTATAGCAAACAGCTGATTGTTCCTCAGAAATACAGAATTCCCCTATTACACCTTGCTCATGATATTCCTACTGCTGGCCATCAAGGCAAAACCCGCACCGAGAGGCAATTGACTCAATCTTTCTATTGGCCTGGGATTTCCCAAGCAGTGGCGCATTTCTGCCGAACTTGCGACATATGTCAGCGTAGAGGGCGACCCGGAGATCACCCAAAGGCACCCCTGCAACCGCTCCCTATAATAGAAGAACCCTTTCAAAGAGTAGCTGTTGATATCATTGGACCTCTGGCTAAACCAAGTAAATCTGGAAAGCAGTACATTCTCACTGTTGTGGACTATGCCACCCGATATCCAGAAGCGGTGGCCTTGTCAAGTATTTCTGCAGCCAAGGTGGCCGAGGCCCTGGTTACCATTTTCACCAGAGTAGGATTTCCCAGTGAGATCTTGTCGGACCAAGGCTCCCAGTTCATGTCAGAGCTGGTCCAGTGTCTGTGGCGCACCTGTGGAGTACGAGCGATCCGCACGACCCCGTATCATCCCCAAACAAATGGACTTTGTGAACGATTTAATGGCACTCTGAAGAATATGCTGAGGGCCTTCACTGACAGAGATTCAAACTGGGAGAAGTACCTACCCCATCTCTTGTTTGCCTATCGGGAAGTTCCCCAGGAGTCCACTGGGTTCTCCCCCTTTGAACTACTCTATGGAAGAAAGGTCCGAGGACCCTTAACCCTGCTCAAGGAATACTGGGAGGGGCAAGTTGAAGATACAGGGGCCCCTGTTGTCCCTTATGTCCTAAAGCTGCGAGAAACCCTGGCCCAACTTGATAGTTTTGCCCAGAGTCATGTGCGGATGGCTCAAACCAGACAGAAGACATGGTATGACCGTAAAGCACGCTACCGGGAGTTTGTAGAAGGACAACAGGTCTTAATGATTGTTCCCCATCGGCAGAATAAACTGCAGACAACATGGGAGGGTCCCTTCCGGGTTCTCAGAAAACTGAATGACACCAATTACCTTCTTGCTTTAGATGATCAGGGGCTAAGACAAAAGACTGTCCATGTGAATATGATTAAGGAGTACCATGACCGGACCCTTCCAATGATAGCAAGCTGTCGGCTAGCTTCAGAGGACGGTCAAGAGGATGAGGACTCCCTACCTGATCTCCTGGAAGCAGCGAGAGCCCCATCCACTGTGGAACAGGTTCCTCTGGGAGATCACCTGGATTCCTTACAGAAAATCCAGATGCTGGGAGTGCTTCAACAGAGACGTGCTGCTTTCTCATCCCAACCAGGTCGAACCACCGTCACCCAACATCATGTGGACACTCAGGGCATCCGTCCCATACAACAGGCTCCTTACCGGGTACCTGAATCAGTTCGAAACACCATGCAGCACGAACTGGAGGAGATGCTACAGCTTGGGGTAATCCAGGCCTCCCATAGCCCTTGGGCCTCTCCTGTGGTGTTAGTACCCAAGAAGGATGGGAGTACTCGATTTTGTGTGGACTATCGACGACTAAACGACCATACCGTCAGTGATCCTTACCCAATGCCTCGTATTGACGAACTTCTAGACCGACTGGCTGGATCCCGATATGTCATTATCTTTGATCTCAGTAAGGGATACTGGCAAATCCCTCTGACGGAGGAGGGGAGAGAACGGTCCGCTTTTATAACCCCCTTTGGTCTGTATGAATTCCTAAATATGCCCTTTGGAATGAAGAATGCCCCGGCCACCTTCCAGAGAATGGTGGACCAGATCCTCCGGGGATGTGGTGACTTTGCTTGTGCCTACTTGGATGATATCGCCATCTTCAGCCAGACGTGGGAGGAACATCTGAACCAAGTAGCCGTTATTCTTGACCTGCTTCTTGCAGCAGGCCTAACCATTCGACCAGATAAATGCCAATTGGGGATGGGTGAAGTCCAGTACCTAGGGCATAGAGTAGGAGGAGGGAAGCTCCGTCCCGAACCTGCCAAAATCCAGGCTATTAGAGACTGGCCTGTACCCCAAACTAAGAAACAAGTTATGGCTTTTTTGGGCACTGCCAGTTATTACCGAAAATTTGTTTCTCATTTCAGCACTGTGGCCAAGCCTCTTACCGACCTGACCAAGAAAACGATGCCCTGGTTGGTGATCTGGACTCCAGCCTGTGATGAGGCTTTTAACCAGCTGAAGGACGCTCTGGTCTGTGACCCTGTTCTGGCTGCTCCAGACTACAAGAGGAGATTCATTGTGCAGACGGACGCCTCTGCTTATGGACTGGGAGCTGTCCTCAGCCAGGTGAATGCAGCTGGGGACGAGCACCCCATTGCCTACCTCAGCCGGAAACTGCTGGACCGAGAAGTGGCCTATGCAACTGTTGAAAAAGAATGTCTGGCTGTAGTGTGGGCCCTTAGGAAACTAAGGCCGTATCTGTATGGACGAGAATTCACTGTCATTACTGATCACAATCCCCTCACCTGGCTGAACAGAGTCTCTGGGGACAATGGACGCTTACTACGATGGAGCCTGGCACTGCAGCCCTATAACTTTACCATACAATATAGAAGAGGCAGCCAACCCCAAAATGCAGATGGACTGTCCAGGCAAGAGGAGCCCTGAGTCCTGTCAGCCATGCCTGTGTGTACTTAACCAGTGACCTGTAGAGGTCCCTAGTACGTACACAAATTGGGAGGGGAAGGGATTGTCATGATTTGTAGTTTTGCCCTGTCCTGTATTTTGTATAATATGTCATGTAACTTTCCTCTGGTTGTATTTGCTGTAAATTAACCATGTCTCCTTCCCCCAATACTTTGCAATGTCTTGTGATGTACCTGGACCATAATCTAATTTAGGCTTGTGTCAACAGCTAGTGGAACTTTGGCTATTGTTTTCCTAAGCAGAAGATAACCTACAATACACATCCTGTAGACCAAGTGGAGCCCTTACATTTCTAGACTCTTCTGATGGACCAAACCATTGAATAGTAGGTGTGACCCCTACCCCCCTTCAGATGGACTGATCCCAGGAGCCCTGACAATACATTCTTGCTTTAAGATCAGATGTGAGTTGGATGCTAAAAGAGAAGGACGAGGCTGTCTGAGGAAGCTTCGGCCTCTGTGCGATCGTGGTGGATTTCTGGGACTCTTAAAGGACTATGGTTTTGTGATCTGGCACAAGGATTGTCGGGAGGTGCCCCCGAATCAGTTTCCTGTGGACTTATTTTGGGACTCTGCAAATTACCTTCGTGTTGTTCCTGTTTTTTGGTCAATAAATCTGTTGGATTATTCCTACTACCAATCTTAGATATTGTTGGTGTTCCCCCCCATATTGGGACATGGTAATAGGCGTCGGTAAGATCTATTACTGCCATGTAGCAACCCGGGTCGAGTAGCTTCACTGCTGACCCCATGGTCTCCATTTTGAATTTCTCTGTTCTGATGTATTGATTCAGGGCTTTGAGATTGAATATTGTTCTTAGTGACCCATCTGGTTTTGGCGTGAGGAACAGAGTGCTGTACAATCCTCTCCCTACTTGATAACACGGTACTTTTATTAGTACCTCCTTTTGCATGAGGAGTTGAATCTCCTTTTCTAGCGTGGCCTGATTCTTTTTGGCTACCCGGGTCACTTTTACTCTTTGAGGTGGAAGGCTTAGAAAACTTAGTCATAGGCCCTCGGCTAACAGGTCGGTTACCCACTTTGAGGCGGGCAATGCTACCCATTGATGGACAAAGAACCGAAGCCTTCCCCCAACCGCCCTGGCGTCATTGCTTAGTATCGGGTCTCGGTGTGGTTTTACTAAAGGGGAATCCTTTCTCTTCTCCCCTCCAGGGTCTGCCCCGCGTGGTTCTATCGTCTGGCCGCCCTCGGCTCCCTCTGTTCCCTGCTCCACGAAAGGACGAGCGAGCTTCAGTCCACCGACGCCTAGGGAAGGGGAGTGGAAACCGTTTTTTCTTATCTGACACTTTTTCTAAAATTTCGTCCAATGCTTTCCCAAACAGGTATTGACCCTCACAAGGGACGGCGCAGAGTTTAACCTTTGACTGGAAGTCTGCCGACTAGTTCTTTAACCAAAGTGCTCTGCGGTCTGAATTTGAAAGGGCGCATGCACGGGCGGCACCTCGGACAGAATCTACTGCGGCATCAGCCAGGAATCCCGCTGCCTTCTGTAGGGAAGGTATTGCCTCCAGTAGTGTCTCCCTAGGGCATTTATTCTTAATTTGGTCACTTAATTCGTCTAACCACTTGACCATAGCGTGCGCTGTACAAGTGGCAGCCACCCCCCGGCTTAAATGACTAAGCCAATGCTTCCCAAGCAGATTTTAGAAAAGCGTCTGCTTTCTTGTCAAGGGGATCTTTTAAGGTGCCCATGTCCTCAAATGGCAATGCTATTCCCCTGGATGTACTAGCAATGGCGGCATCTAGCCTGGGAGCTTTTTCCCATTTATCGCATACCTCCTCATCAAACGGGTATTTACGTTTGAGCGCCTGCGGTATGGACATTTTTTTGTTGGGTTTCTTCCATTCCCTCTTGATCAAATTTAACAGGTTATCATGGAAGGAAAAAACCTTTGTATTGTCCCGTCAAGATTGCTAAACATAGCATCTTGAGTTGACTTTGGCTCTTTTGGTGTTTGAAGTCCCATTGTGGACCTTACAAGCTTTAGTAATTTCCCAATGTCCTCAGAAAGGAAATATGGACGACCATTTTCCTCGTCCGAGGAGTCTAGGTCCGAGTCCGAGGGCCCTATCTCCCCTTGTTCTTCCTCAGACTCTATGTCTGTAGTTATTTCTGTGGGAGGGAGAGGAGGAGGTGGGGGCGGGGGTGAAGCAGTAGTTATATCGGAGCCAAGTGTAGTCTGCTCCTTTAATTCATCTTTTACCGTCGACTTTACTTGATCCCGGATCATAGTTTTAATGCTCTGGAGCAGGGATGGTGACTCTTCGGCCACTGTTTTTTTTAATGCACGAGCGACAAAGTCGCTTCTCATAAGATTTAGCTAGTGCCGTTTTGCATAATGCAGATTCCTTGTTGTGCTTTGATGTGGCCTTTCCCTACAGAATACATACATAGGGCAGTTGTTAATATATTGTGCTGCCTTACAAAAGGCACTCACCTGGCCCTCTGGGTACCCCGGTAGCAGGTGGCTCTTCCTCCTGCGCGCGCATCTCGCCTTCAGGATCCATATCTGCGCTCCGCTGCTGATCTGGCTCTACAACTCCGAAGCCTGTGTGCAGCCTCTCAGGGACCAGTGGCACCTGCCTTGCCTCCTTTTTATGGAGGAGCGGTGCGCGCTTCTGGGACTGCTCCCGCCCGGAAGAGCCCAGTACACCGCTCCCCCGTCGTGTGACGTCACTTCCGGTGAGACCCCAGAAGCCGTCGCCACTCAGTCGGCGCCAGCGTCATGGTGGCCATGCCTCCCCCAGCCCAGCCTCCCACTGGAGCGGCCACCAGGGAGTCTCACGAGGAGGACACCACTCACAGCGCCCACCGAGCTGGTCTGACAGGCGCGCGCCACCACGCCTCGCTGCCTCTCCCCGCGGAATTCGGCCTCCTGACCGGACGACATCAGAGGGGGATCCCTCCGGAGGTACGGACTCTGCAACCGGCATCCGCCTGCGGGAAACAGGAAACCAAACTGAGGAAGAGAGGTGCCGCCCCCTTCTTATGTCTCTGCTACAGGTTTCCTGTTTCCTGGGGGCAGATACCATCTCTCATGTCTGCGGTGCTGTCATGGGGAAAGAAAAAAAAGTGTATGTATGTGTGTATGTCCGGGATTGGCATCCGCACCGTCGCAGCTACAGCCGCAAAATTTGGCACAGTCACACGTCTGGACCCCGAGAGCGTCACAGGCTATGTTGTGAGGCGAAATTTTAACCCAGCGCGTTCCAATTCTCCAAACAATTTTGCCTATTATTCTTAACATTTCTATGGTGTTATCGTCCTTCTGTAAAGCTGGAAATAACACAATTTATTACCGTGCCAACACAGACCACCCTCTGACACAGACTGCAGGGGGAGCCTAGTATCACACAGGATAGGATTAGATATACAGCTCAGCAGTCAGTATCACACAGGAAAGGATTAGACACATGGCTCAGCAGTCAGTATCACACAGGACAGGATTAGATACACAGCTCTGCAGTCAGTATCACACAGGATAGGGTTAGATACACGGCTCGGCAGACGGTATCACACAGGATAGGATTAGATACACGGCTCAGCAGTCAGTATCACAGGAAAGGATTAGATACACGGCTGAGCAGTCAGTAACACACATGATAGGATTAGATACACAGCTCAGCAGAAAGTATCACACAGGAGAGGATTAGGTACACACCTCTCAGCAGACATTATCACACAGGATAGGGTTACATACACAGATACACGTTTATCAAAAGGCTCTTGAATGAGTTGAAAAAAAATACTGTCAATAATTGGGTAATCATTTAGTTAATTTGTGTTGCAAATCTGTAGTGTTGAATATATGATGTGAAATGTTTTTATGTGCAATATAATCATTATAATTTGCTATAACTAACCACAGTTAGTTACTATGCCCAGGCAACGCCGGGCTCTTCAGCTAGTATATAATAAATTGGGTACAGTAATTCAGTGCAGAATGTGCTGAATATTTTTTCATAGGAATTTGGGAAAGTTATGAAATATCCTATGAATGGCTGTTCTATTCCTGATCTAAGGCTACATTCACACACAGCGTTTTTTGAGGATACGTTTTTCAGCTGCAAAAGCAGATCAGATTTTCAAAAAAAACTTATCACCTGAAAGGTTTTTGAGCTCATAGATAATGTTTTTCAATAGCAAAAGCAGATTAGAAAAACGCCACCCAAACTGACATGCTCATTCAGCCCAAAAACGGATCCTCACAAAACGATGTGTCTGAATGTCATATCTTGAAACCCATTGACTTTGCTGGGATGCCCAGTCACTGCATTTTACTGCAAAAAACGGATCCGCAAACACGCTGTGTGTGAATCATGGCCGTAGCCATCGAGGGGCGGGGGGGAACCTATCAAAACTCACTTGTATGCTGCAGTGCTCCCGTCCTGCACCGGCTCCAGACTGCAGGGGGCAATCTCCCCTCCTCTGTCCTGTCTTCTGCCGTCTTCACCAGAGAGAGGAGGGGTGCCTGCCCTGCACAGGATCTGATTCCTGGGCCCCGAGCTGGAGAAAGTGAGAAAGTTGTGCACACGCTGCAGCTGGCAATAAGAGATAGTCTGCAAGAGGGACATGCTGGAAATCTGATTGGAAAATTCCATTTTGAGGAGACGTGTTGGGAAAGGGGCAATTGTCGATCAAGCCACTCAGTGCGGCAGCACTTATTTAATGATTGAGCGATTGCTTGAACTAAAACCGTTTCTTATAGATATGGCGAACCCTCAGGTAACCCTAAATGAAGGTCAATGGACACAGGTGGCTGAATTGAAGGAATTGCTTAATCACCTATTTACCGTGACTAAAAAATTACAAGCTGAGGATTTAACTCCTGGCATTTTCATAAGGGAGTGGAAGAACTTGCTATTTTGCCTGTCCCAAAGAGGAGGTTTAATCGCAGATGGCATTTCTGCTTCAATGAAATGGAGACAGACACAGCTGTTGGAAAATAATTTTTTTCTGGCAGCTGTTTATGTGGACCCAAGTTATCGTATATTGCTTGATGATCAACAGCTTACTAAAGGAAAAGAAGCTCTGACTGAGGTAGCAGTTAGGAAGAGTGGCCTACAGGAGGACTGCCAGGCGCAAGAGGACTTGGGTCCTGAGAGTGCTACTGCTGCCATATGTTCTCATCAGATGAGGAGTTTGACTTTGGCATGTATTTTGATGACATGGAGCAGCCAAAGCGTTGCCGCAAGGAAAAAGATTTCACTCCGTCTCCTATAGCAAGCAGATTGACCATATTTCAGCAAAATGTTTCATCAAAACTGACTGTGCATAAGGCAATTCCTTTATACCCGTAAATTGTTAGAGATGTTGTCCATGTGGTTACGGCTTTGCCTCCAACCCAAGTTACTGTAGAGAGGTTGTTCTCTAGCCTTAAAATTATTAGGTCAGATTTGAGGTCATCTATGAAGGAGGATCTGATGGAGGCAATTCTATGTCTTAGAAAAAATTAATAGACTGCACAAATGTTATTTAGTATGTTTTTGTTGAAAACTGTTTTTTTGCCACTTATATAGTTTATTAAATAGTGTGTGTGTGTGTGTATATAATATATATATATATATATATATATATATATATACACACACACACACACACACACACACACACACACAGTGGCATTTAAAAGTTTGGGCATCCCTGGTCAAAATTACTGTTATTGTAACCAGTTAAGCAAGTTGAAGATGGAATGATCTCTAAAAGGGCTAAAGTTAAAGATGACACATTTTCTCTGTATTTTAGGCCAAAAAAATTATATATTGTCATTTTTTACATTTTAAAAATTACAATAAGGAAAATAGGCCAATGCAAAAGTTTGGGCATCCTGCATAGTTAGTACCTAGTAGCACTCCCTTTTAAAAATATCACAGCTTGTAAACGCTTTTAGTAGCCAGCCAAGAGTCTTTCAATTCTTGTTTGATGGATTTTCATCCATTCTTCCTTGGAAAATTCTTCCATTTCTGTGAGATTCCTGGGTCGTCTTGCATGCACTGCTATTTTGAGGGCTAGCCACAGATTTTCAATGATGATCGAATCGGGGGACTGTGAGGGCCATAGAAAAACCTCTAGCTATCGCCTTTTGAGGTAGTCTATTGTGGATTTTGATGTGTGTGATCATTATCCATTTGTAGAAGCCATCCTGTTTTCAAATTCAGCTTTTTTTTTTACACATGGTGTTATGTTTGCATCAAGAATTTGTTATTGATGCCATTTTTCCCTCTACCTGTGAAATGCTCCCTGTGCCATTGTCTGCAACACAACTCCAAAGCATGATTGATCCATCCCCATGCTTAATGGTTGGAGAGATGTTCTTTTCCTGAAATTCTATGCAATTTTTTCTCTGCACATACCTTTGATCATTGCGACCAAAGAGTTTTATTTTAACTTCAACGATTCACAGGACTTGTTTCTAAAATGCATTGGGCTTGTTTAGATGTTCTTTTGCATACTTCTGATGCTAAATTGTATGGTGAGGGTGCAGGAGAGGTTTTCTTCTGATGACTCTTCCATGAAGGCCATATTTGATAAGGTGCCTCTGAACAGTAGAACAATTACCACAACTCCAGAATCTGCTAAATCTATCTGAAGGTCTTTTGCAGTGAAGTGGGGGTTCTGATATGCCTTTCTAGCAATCCTACAAGCAGCTCTCTCTGAAATTTTGCTTGGCCTTCCAGACCTTATCTTGACCTCCACTGTTTTGAAAACGCTTTGCTATCTTCTTATAGCCTTCTCCTGCTTTGTGGGCCTCCACCATTTTCATTTTCAGAGTGCTAGGCAGCTGCTTAAAAGAACCCATGGTGGCTGTTTTTTCGCACAAGGTTGGAGGAGGCTATGTGTTTCTAAACCTGTGGAATCTGCATCAGCTGGCCTTTCCTAACATTGAGGGTGAACAAGCCATATCCCTTACAGGCTAATTAAGGTCAGAAACCTTGGTCAAAGTTATCTGAGCACACAAATCTCCAAAGGTGCCCAAACTTTAGCATCGGACCATTTTTCGTTTGTCATTTTTTCACATTTTAAAAATTACTAATGTGTATTACTTTTTAGCCTAAAATACAAAACAAATGTGTCATCTTTAACTTTAGGCCTTTTAGAGATCATTTTATCTTCAACTTGCTTAACTGTTCACAATAACAGTAATTTTGACCAGGGGTGCGTAAACTTTTGCATGCCACTGTGTGTGTATAATATATATATATATTATACATACATACATACATATATATATATATATATATATATACTGACCAGCACCTCCTAGTGTGAACACGTGCAAGCTGCAAAAACTGCACAATATAGAGAAAAAGAATACAGCAGCACATGTACATGAATCTAGGCCATGTGAAAACACTGAAAAACATTATAACCATTCAATTTAGATAATAATCCTCAAAAATATTTTTTTCAAAAACCATTTTTTTTTTTTTTTATTTACAGTAATATAAAAATGAAGGTTCTTAGTGCACAAATTGGTCAATTCATGTAAGCCCACCAACCACGGCAAGGTGACCTCCCCTGATGGGTCCCTGCTCTACCGTACATAAGCCACTTCTGGGCCACCAGCCTTTTTCTCTATATTGTGCAGTTTTTGCAGCTTGCACATGTTCACAATAGGAGGTGCTGGTCAGGTTTTTTTTTTTTCTATTTAGTTGCTGGATGCTAGCTGCCTCTAGCCTGATCTTGCACCCCTCCCATTGGCCTTGCAGGTGGCCGCAATCAGCTATACCTGCCCATAAATTGTAGGCTTAGCCCGGTAGTGACATGTTTGTCCAAAATTGTAGGCTGGTGGCCCAGAAGTGGCTTATGTACGGAAGAGCAGGGACCCATCAGGGGAGGTCACCTTGCCGTGGTTGATGGGCTTACATGAATTGGCCAATTTGTGCACTAAGAACCTTCATTTTTATATTACTTTAAGTAAAAAAAATGTTTTTTTGAACAAAATATTTTTGAGGATTATCTAAATTGAATCGTTATAATGTTTTTCTGTGTTTTCACATGGCCTGAATTCACGTACATGTGCTGCTGCATTCTGTTTCTCTCTCTCTCTCTCTCTCTCTCTATATATATATATATATATATATATATATATATATATATATATATTTTATGTATAAAATCGATATTACATAGTGTATTGCATATTTACAATGTATTCGTTTTTTGTGTTCTAAAGTTGTATTCTAATAAATATATATTATGTTCTATCTAAATATCTTGATCATTGTATCATAAAAATGATTAAATGTCTGATGTTCACATTGTACTACAATAAATTTTTCACTTAAATACAAGCAATATATGTGGGAGTCGGAGTCAGAGTCGGTGTAAGGGAAATTGAGGAGTCGGAGTCGCAGGTTTGGTTTACCGACTCCACAGCCCTGCTTTTCAGTACACTTGGAAACTACTGGTCTCCTATAACCCCACCGCAGACAGGGCTTCCCACGAGGCCGAAGATGGCGGTGACAAAGGCTTTCAGGGTTGCGGGTAGGGTGAATGGAGGGGATGAGAGTCTGAACTACCACTCACACAGATGGTAACGATTTAAACTCGTCTTTCAGAAATTAAAGGTGCATCTAAATGGTTAACAGCAGCATTCAGAGCAAGTTAATTGACACCCGCCATGTACATAGCACTCTACGCTGCTGGGCCTGCTCCTTACACCCCGATGTACCATCTTACCTCCATTTCTTCATGCATGGCCAGTGATCGATGACCCCATCCAATATTACAGCTTTCTGGGGTATCAGGTAATTGCGCCTGAAGTGTTCCAGTGAGGGGCAGCGCACTGTAGGAATTGTGGTATCGGCACACAGGACCGGGGAGAGTGGACGGGGTATTTTCTGCACAGAGAAATAACCATAAGATTGTTACGCCACCATCTTCTATAAAACACACATTGGGACTCATTTATTATAATGGTCTCCGTTTCCCATAGCAACCAGAGATCAGCTTCCATTTTGTTTTTTTAAACAGATTTAGAAAAATCAAAGCTGATCTGTGATTGGCTGGAAGGAACAGAGACAGTTTTAACAAACTACAACATCTCACAAACAAATATGTCTAATCTCTAAGGTCAGTTTCACACGTCAGTGGCTCCGGTCCGTGTAGTGACAGTTTCCTCACGTACCGGAGACACTGACACACGTAGACACATTAACATGAAAATGTCTCTGCACATGTCAGCGTGTTTTCACGGACGCACGGTCTGTGTGTAAAACATGGAGACATGTCAGTGCTTGTGGGAGCGCACAGTCCGCAAAACGTGCTGAACACGGCACACGGAGAACAGTTCACACTGTAAATGGAAGCAGCGGGCGCAGTGATGAGCGTTGACGTCACTGCTAGTTAATGAGCATGCGCCGGCTGCTACCATTCATTCCCCAGTAGTTTACAGTCCGAGCGGTCGCATTAGCATCACTCCGCCAGTAAATTGATTAACCCCTGAGATGGATTTACGCCATGAGACTTGACTAATTGTGGGACAGGTATGGGATATTGTTAGTTTATTATTTTACACTTTTTTACAGAACGATGGCGTCGATATGGAATTAGGAGTATAATAAAGCTTTAAACAATGTGTGTAGTGTATTTTTTCATTAAAATACTTTGCTCTAATTGTGTGTGTTTATTTAACCCTTTTCTTACAAATAGGATTAGTAATGGAGAGGTGTCTTATTGACACCTCTCCATTACTAATCCGGGCTTAATGTCACCTTACAATAGAAAGGTGATATTAACCCCTTATGACCCCATTTGCCACCACTACAGAGCAAGTGGGAAGAACCTGACAAAGCTCCAGAAGAGGAGCATCTAATAAATGCGCCTTTTCTGGGCAGCTGTGGGCTGCTGTTTTTATGCTGGGGGGGCCAAGATCAATGGCCTCTTACAAGCCTCAGAATAGCAGCCCCCCGCTGTGAGTTTTGCCGGCTTGGTTTACAAACAGAGGGGGGCCCAACGTCAGGGTTTTCATTCATTCTTCTCTCCTGCTCGCTGTTGCCAGCAGAGCAGGAGAGAACAATGACAGCCGCGTTCAGCACCAGCCGCTGGGGAACAGCGCTTACTGTAGCACTTCTTCCCCGGTGGCCTCCTGTGTGGTCCTGATGTGGCACACGGTTGCCACATGGAGGTACCACATATCCACATGGACACACGGCCAGCTCCGATAACGTTTTTTCCGGTACCGGAATTATCTGGACGTGTGAGACCACCCTAAGAAAAACTACCTCTGGGATTTGGCCGTTTGGTTCCACATCCACCCGATGCCCTTGAGTATCTCTCAGACGTTTCTGTCTTCTGTGGGTCAGGACTGAAAGAGAGGAAGGAAATATCAGCAAATGAACAAACAGATGAAAAGTTTCACCAAGATGGATCAGATTTAAGTTAAACTTGAAAATAAAATAACAAAAAAAGTTTTACCTGAAGACAGAATTAGTCATCTTTTTATTTTTGCAAATCACACTATGTGGTATAGGGCCATCTATGCAAGATGTTCATAAGCTGCTTGGACAAACTAGATTTTTGGGCATCCAATTGTCAGATGAGATTCAATGTGGAGAAATGTAAAGTTTTGAACTTGGGCACTAACAATATGGGGGGGGGGTAAAATTAGGTGAGTCACTGGTAGACAAGAATCTGGATGTGCAAGGGAGTAAAACTAGAAGAGTTACTGGTAGGGAAGGATCTGGATGTAGGGGAGAGAAAAATTAGGAGAGTCACTGGTAGAGAAGGATTTGGGTGTAGGAGGGAGTAAGGGCCCCGTCACACACAGCTTAGTCACAACTTTTGTGACACAACAGCAATCTCACCAGCGAGATCGCCGTGTGTGACAGCGATCAGCGACCAGCCCCCCTGCCGGTATCGCTGATCGCTGCAAGAAACCTCTGGACATTTTTTTCGTCGCTGATCTCCTGCTGGCCAGCACGCATCGCTGCGTGTGACAGGCGGGAGACCAGCGATCAGGTGAAATGAAAAAAAAATAAAAAATATTGTTATTCTCACCTTCCGGCGTCCCGCGCAGTCTTCCCGCCTCTCTCCACGCTCCGGTCCCAGTAATCCTTTGCAAGAATGACCGTGAGA
Source organism: Dendrobates tinctorius (assembly GCF_039654945.1). Lineage (NCBI taxonomy): Eukaryota > Metazoa > Chordata > Amphibia > Anura > Dendrobatidae > Dendrobates > Dendrobates tinctorius. The sequence goes on along the minus strand of NW_027361869.1, from coordinate 7,041,558 downwards.
CTTTGCCATCCAGCGAGAACGGACGTCATCGCGATAATTCTCGCAAAGGATTACTGGGACCGGAGCGTGGAGAGAGACGGGAAGGCTGCGCGGGACGTCGGAAGGTGAGAATAACAATATTTTTTTATTTTAATTTATTTTTGACATGAATATTTCATCAGCTCTAACGAACACAGTGATGCCGCGCGCTCGGCGTCGCTGTACTAATCGCTGGTGAAGCTGTCTGACAGATCACCAGCGATCACATAGCGACTCACCAGCGATCCTGACACGTTGATATCGTTGTCGGGATCGCTGGTAAGTCGCTATGTGTGACTCCAGCTTAAGACTAGGAGAATCTCTGGTACAGAAGGATCTGAATGTATGGGACAGTAAAATTAGGAGAGTCACTGGAAGAGAAGGATCTGGATTTATTTGTGGATCACAGGCTATATAACTTGCAATGTCAAGTAGCATTATATTGTCATGTATTAAAGGGGGCATGGACTCGCGAGACAGGGACAGGATATCACAAGTTTACTAGGTTTTAGACTATGATCGCATGCTTTTGCTGTGTTTTCTTTCTGCAGGCAAAATAAGATCTCTTGGCAGCAAAGACACTTCTTACAAAAGGCAGGATTTGGTGTGTTTCTGATGCATTCTTGCTGCACATTACAGCTGTCATTTGTCTACAGTACATGTTTCATAAAGTTAGTTTTATTCACCAAAAACACACGGTTGTGTCTTTTTTGCACTCTCTTGTTGCTTTCTATGGTAAAAAGAATTGACACGCTACAGATTTTTTTTTTTTTTAAAGCGGCAGTTTTCCAATTGAGTCAGGGCAAAAAAAAAAGCAAGTGTGTGCATAAGATTTCTGAGATTTCATAGCTTTTGCTAGTACTGTGAAGATCTTAATTTCCATTAAAAAAAAAAAAAAATCCTGTAAAAAATACAATGTGTGAGCATAGCCTTTAGCGCCAGTTCAGAGAAAGAATAGCCAAGGTAAAAAAAGAAGAGCCACAAAACTGATAAGAGGCATGGGGGATATTAACTATGATGAAAGATTAAAATAATTTAAGTCTTGAGAAGAGAAGGAAAATATGATGTAAATAAATAAGACACCACAAGGGGGCACTTCTGCCTGGACCATGCTGCATTAAAGGGGTTATCAAAGTCTGTTTCATTTCTTTTTTGTACTATGAGTGTAAGTAGTAACAGGCCTGTTCTACCCGGCGCCGGCTCATAGCGGTAACGGACCACTCTGAGACGGCAAAGATTTCCAGCAGACTGAACAGGCAGGTAATCAGCAACTACCTGCAAGATCTTAGCTTCACAATAGAAAAAATAAATAGAAAGTCCAGGATAACCCCATTTATTTATGCACCGTAACCCCTTCCCTTTTTTCTTTCCCATCCCTCAACTGAAATTAATAAAGAGGTTCGGACTGGCTCATCGGAGAACAAGAGGATTCTCCGGTGGGCCCAGGCACTGACATTTGCTGGCATACAAGGTCGGCAGCTGCCTAGGACCCCCGCTGCCCCAGTCAGTGGCTTGTCTCCAATAGCGGCACACTACACAGCTGCAATAAGGCACGAGTCAGGAGAACCCGCTGCCGTTGGAGCAAAAGGTGACAGGGGCAGATTGCTGCGGCTAAAGCCTGTGCCCGATGCTCAAGAGCAGTGAATATTCTCTCCTTTTCACGCGCCTGCCTCCTGCCACCCGCTGCTGCTCCCCAGCATTCCACTATATCGGCAGATGCCAATACAACTGAAAGCAATAATGGAGGAGAGCGCGTCAGATAACGCTCCCCTCTCCCATCATTCCCCTCTGACACAGCTGATGCGCGATCACGTCCCTTCATCGTGTAACCGCTGTGTGTCGGGCAGACTACAGTACAGCTGCTGAGACGGAAACAGACCGGGATCAGCGGGGGGAACGAGGAGGAGAGATGAGTATTGAACCTATTGTTTGCTATATAAACTAGTGAGTGAGTACTGATGGTCATAATACTGTGCAGGGGGCTATATTATATTCTATAGAAGGGGGGCTGCATTATATTCTATGGAGGGGGAGGCTGCATTATACTCTATGAGGGGGCTACATTACATTCTATGGAGGGGGGGGCTGCGTTATACCCTATGAGGGGGCTATATTATATTCTATGGTGGGGGGCTGCATTATATTCAATTATATTCTATGGGGAGGCTGCATTATATTCTATGGAGGGGGCTACATTATATGCTATGGGGAGGCTGCATTATACCCAATGAGGGGGCTACATTATAATCTATGGGGAGGCTGCATTATACTATATGAAGGGGCTACATTACATTTTATAGAGGGGGGCTACATTATATTCTCTGGCGCTGCTTTATAGTGTATGAGAGGTCTACATTATATTCTAGGGGGGAGAAACTTCATTATACCCTGTGAGGTGGCTGCTTTATACTATATTAGTGGGGCTGCATTATATTATATGGGGATGGCTACATTATACCTTATGAGGGCTGCATTATATTCTATGAGGGGGCTACTCCAACAGCTGCTATATCATTAAGATGTGTACTACCTTATATTATACCCTGATATTAGCGTGTTTTACCGCACAATTGGTGGTTTTGTATTTATTTTTATGCAGCTACATAGTCGGCACACCATAGAAAATCCTTCTTGGGTTCCAAGGTGCACCAGTCCGACGCTGTTAATAAACGTGTATTTTTTCAACTGTACCATTTAACTTTTCAAAAAAAAAAAAAGTTTATGGCCATGGGGACCAATTACATCCAGGGTTGTCTAAGGACGTAACTAGAAATCATGGGGTGTCATAGTGGACATACCAGAAAATGCCATCTATTTATGATTGAAGGGGGCTGGACCTCTGAGATCCCCTCCAAAAGAGGATGAAGGGGAGTTACTGCACTTGCCGTGCAGAGAATTGCAGCCCCCTTCCCCTTGAATAAAGCTATGCTTCCGCTCCCCTGCAGAGTGTGTGGCCATAATACTGCAGCGGGAAAACCGGTTGAGCGGCAATAGTACCTATTTAGAGCTGTATGCCCTTTTATTTTTCAGGACGGAGCTGTGGGTCCCACTGGTTGTCATAGGTCTTCATGTATCAGATAGGCATGCTCCTTTAACCCCTTAATCACCCACGAGCCGCTAAAAGCAGCGAACAAACTAGCTCCGTTCGCTGCTGTTTAACCCCTTAAATGCCGTTACTAATTTCCAACAACGGCATTTAAAACAGTTTGAACAGTGTGCGGGCTTCCGATCAGCCGCACGTCGGCCCATCACACAATGCTTTTAACCCAGAATCAGCGCCAGTCGCTGCACTCGTCCCTGCCCAAAAAAGATAACAATGGTTTATGTACCCTAAAATGTCACCCATAAAAATTACAGCTCTACACGCAAAAAGCAAGTTGTCCTGCAGCTCCATCCATAGGAACAAAAGTTACTGGTCAGAAAATGGCGACACAATCCAACCTTACAAAGTCAGAAATTTCAAAAGAAATAAAAGAAATAATATATTCCACTTAGAAGGATGGTATCGCCACAGTCACACGGAGAATCATATCACCGCAAAATGAATGCTGTAAAAATAAAACCAATGGTGGATTTTTTGTTTCCTCTCCGCTACCATTACACTTTTTTTTTCCTTTTTTTCCGGTGTCATTTAAAACTTCAATTTGTCCTGCAAAAAAAATCATGCCCTCATATATTTGTATTGACGGATAAAAAAAAATTACATGAAATTAAAAAAATTAAATAAAAATGTACTTGGCTCTTGGAAAGTGGCCTCTGGGGGGGGGGTTAGAAAAGAATAATCATATCACTAGCGTTCATGGCATGGCAGCACAGTACATCCCACCTAAAAAATTGGGGGCCCCAACTCTTACATGGCTGCTGATAAGTCAAGTTGCAAAGGCTCCGCCATAGCTGTGGTCATCCATATTGACTACTGTTATGTAAAGAGTTCGCACTCCCCATGGATCCACATGGTAAGAGCGCCTGCTCTGGGACTTATGTTCTTCAAACGGAAAAGGGTTTCAGAGACGGGACCCTCAATTATTAGGGATAATTCTTTACAAAGGCTTCCCATCTGAGTAGGTGACGGCATGCAGCTAGGTGCTTCCCACTGACTCCACATTACCCATGGATGAATTACCTGTTGTGGACTTTGGAGGCCGCACAGAGTCCTTGGAGAGCGAATCCCTCAATATTTGGATTATTTTACTTATCACATTGTCCATGATCTCAGCTCCCAGGAGCAATGACATGTCACACACCCGCAGAACCTCGTCCTTACTGAATACCGGCTCCCCACAATGCCCGACCACTTTAAACAGGCAGCCATAAGAATACGCAATCCTCCAGTCCCGGGACATGTCCCTCCAGTTACGGCCATTCAGCTTCTCCCAGCTATAGTCCATAATCATCTCCCCCAGGTGTCCACACCGGCCCAGATCACACGTATAGACGCAGGCTGCTGCCTCGTTCACACACATGACAATGGCCCCGTCCACCTCCGGGCCCAGCTGATGCAGAAACTCATCGAGGTTAGAAGGGAATAGGGACCGGATCTGGGTCCACACCGAGCTCTGCATTTGCTCCTCTAGGTTTATCCTTGAATCCTGGGCACTCTTCATCATCTCATACTGGTTCCACCAGTTACATACTGGGTCCCGCTGTCACCCCTGTGAATAGAAAGAAAAATATTCACCAATACAACATATATGGCTCGTTACATCAATGCTTCCCTTTGTAACAAATCATAGAGTGATGCAATCATAGAATCATAGAATCGTAGAGTTGGAAGGGACCTCCTGGGCCATCTGGTCCAACCCCCTGCTCAAAGCAGGATTCGCTAAATCATCCCAGTCAGATGTCTGTCCAGCCTCTGTTTGAAGACTTCCATTGAAGGAGAACTCACCACTTCTCGTGGCAGCCTGTTCCACTCATTGATCACTCTAACTGTCAAAAAGTTTTTTCTAATATCTAATCTTTGTCTCCTCCCATTCAGTTTCATCCCATTGCTTCTAGTCTTTCCTTGTGCAAATGAGAATAAAGTTGATCCTTCTACAATGTGACAGCCCTTTAGATATTTGTAGACAGCAATTAAGTCTCCTCTCAGTCTTCTCTTTTGCAAACTAAACATTCCCAAATCCTGCAACCTTTCCTCATAAGACAGGGTTTGCAGACCGGTCACCATTCTAGTCGCTCTTTTCTGAACTTGCTCCAGTTTGTTGATGTCTTTTTTAAAATGTGGTGCCCAAAACTGGACACAATATTCCAGATGAGGTCTGACCAAAGAGGAGTAGAGGGAAATAATGACTTCACGTGATCTAGACTGTATGCTTCTGTTAATACATCCTAGAACTGCATTTGCCTTTTTTGCTGCTGCATCACACTGTTGACTCATATTCAGTCTGTGATCTATTAGTATACCCAAGTCTTTTTCACATGTGCTGTCACTTAGCCCTATTCCTCCCATTCTATATATGCTTTTTTCATTTTTATTGCCCAGATGTAGTACTTTGCATTTCTCCCTGTTAAAAACCATTCTGTTAGTTACTGCCCACTTCTCCAGTTTATTTAAATCTTTTTGAATCCTCTCTCTCTCTTCTCTAGTATTAGCTATCCCTCCTAGCTTTGTGTCATCAGCAAATTTAATCAGTTTACCCTCAATTCCTTCATCTAAATCGTTGATAAAGATGTTGAACAATACAGGGCAGAGGACAGAGCCCTGTGGTACCCCACTTGAGACATTCTTCCAACTGGATGTGCAGCCATTTACGACCACTCTTTGGGTCCGATCACTAAGCCAGCTATGAATCCACCTAACAGTTGCCTTGTCCATTCCATACTTAGTCATTTTTTCAATAAGGATTGTATGAGAGACTTTGTCAAATGCTTTGCTGAAGTCAAGATATACTATATCTACAGCATTTCCTTGATCCACCCAATCAGTGATACCGTCATAGAAGGAAATTAAGTTAGTCTGACATGACTTATTAGTTACAAACCCATGCTGACTCTGTTTGATCACTTCATTCTTATCCAGGTATTGACTTACATGTTGTTTAATAATTTGTTCAAAGATCTTTCCTGGTATAGAAGTCAGACTCACCGGCCTATAGTTGCCTGGGTCCACCTTCTTCCCCTTTTTGAAGATAGGAACAACATTTGCTCTTCTCCAGTCTTCTGGCACTTCTCCTGTTCTCCAAGAATTTTCAAAGATTATGGAGAGTGGTTCAGAAATTTCTTCTGCTATCTCCTTCAGTACTCTGGGGTGTAATTCATCTGGACCTGGAGACTTGAATTCATTTAGGTTAGCTAAGTGTTTCCTCACTATCTTTCTGTTTATAGATATCCTGGATTCTTCTATTCCCTTAATAGGACAGTGAATAACAGTTGGTGTTACATTTCCTTTCTGAGAGAAAACAGATGCAAAATAGGAATTTAAAAGTTCAGCCTTCTCAACATCCTGTCTTACCATTTCATCATTTTCATCCTGTAAAAATCCTATAGCATCTTTGACTTTTCTTTTACTTTTGACATATCCCCAAAATCCTTTATTATTGCTTTTGACATCTCTTGCAAGCCTCAATTCATTTTTAGCTTTAGCTAATCTGATTTGTGCCCTGCAGATTCTGCAGACAGCATTATATTCTTCTTTAGATATGCCTCCCTCTTTCCATTTTATAAACATTTTTTTCTTCCTTTTTAGCATGTGCTTTAGTTCTGTGTTCACCCATCCTGGTTTCCTTAAATGCTTCCTATTCTTCCCTCTTTTCGGAATTGTTAACAACTGTGCTTTGAGAATTTCATTTTTCAAGATTTCCTATCCTTCCTGGACATTTTTGTCTTTAAGGATATCCAGCCATTGGATCCCTCCAATTATCTTTCTGAATCCCTTAAAATCTGCCTTTCTGAAATCTAACCTTGACGTCTGAGTCTTCACAGGTCTTCCGCCTCTAGTTATCCAAAATTCTAAAATAGCATGGTCGCTACCTCCTAGGGTTCCAGCCACTTTTACCTCCTCAACCATTTCCTCCCTGTTTATAAGGATTAGATCCAAGGTAGCAGTTCCCCTTGTTTTCTCCCCTACCTTTTGGAAGATAAAGTTGTCAGCAAGAGAGGATAAGAATTTCCTTGACCTGTTAGTTTTGCCTGAGAGAGATTCCCAACAAATGTCTGGATAGTTGAAATCTCCCATGACAACTATGTCATATTTTTTGGAGAACTTGGCCATTTGATGCATAAAGAGTTCATCCATATCTTCAGCTTGCACAGGCGGCCTGTAGTAAATGCCTACAATGGTGTCCTTTCCATTGTTCTGTCCTTGTATTCTTACCCAAACAGTTTCCACAGATCTCCCAGTCTCTGAAGCTTCAATCTCTGTGCAGATATACGCGTTTCTAACATACAATGCAACACCTCCTCCTCGTTTATCAAGTCTGTTTCTTGCAAATAAGTTGTATCCTTCTAGTCTTGTATTCCAATCATGTGTATCGTCCCACCAAGTTTCAGTGATTCCAATGACATCATATTTCTTTTCCTGTGTTAGTAGTTCCAATTCTCCTTGTTTGTTGCCCATGCTTTGTGCATTAGTATAGAAACATTTTAGTTTGTGATTGGTTTCTCTTTCTCCAATATTTTTATTAATTAGATTCTTTCGTCTTTGTTCTTCCTTTCCACTTCTAATAGCAGAGTTCTCAATAGCATTTGTCAGGTGTATGGCTTTTTCTGGTCTTTTGCTTCCCTTCCCATGTTGTTCTAGTTTAAAGCTCTCCTTACAAGTGTAGCAAGGCGACTTCCAAATACATGCTTTCCAGTCTTCGTAAGGTGCACCCCATCTCTAGCAAGTAGTCCATCGTATAAGTAGTTCACTCCGTGATCCAGAAATCCAAATCGTTGCTGACGGCACCATCGACGTAGCCAGTTGTTCACCTGCAGAATCTTATTCCACCTCCTTGTTCCATGGCCATCCACTGGGAGGATGGAAGAGAAGACCACCTGCGCTCCCAGTTCTTTCACTTTCTTGCCTAAGTCTTCAAAGTCTCTGCAGATGTTTCCAGGTCGTTTCTTGCGGTGTCATTTGTCCCCACATGTAGTAGCAGGAATGGGTAGTCATCTGTAGGTCTGAAGAGTCCTGATATCCTGTCAGACACATCTTTAATTTTTGCACCTGGAAGACAGCACATTTCTCTTGTAGTTATATCCGGTCTGCAGATAGCGGCCTCTGTTCCTCTCAGCAGGGAATCCCCCATGACCACCACTCTCCGTTTCTTCTTCACAACATTTTTCTTTCTCCATCCAGGAGGACTCTGAGGGCGTACAAGGTTGCTGTTTGTTGGCAAAGTCTTATCCTGATGTATTTCTTCATCGTTTTCCTGCGTGAGAGCCTGGTACTGGTTTCTTCAGGTGCACTTCGAATTTCTTCTCTTTCTGTAACATGAAGAGATAATTCTGCTCTGTCCAAGAACTCTTCACCTTCCTTAATGATCTTCAACGTAGCCAACCTCTCTTCGAGATTTTGCAACTTTTCCTCCAACAGGGACACAAGCTTGCATTTGTGGCATGTGAAATTTGGCTTTTCCACTGGTAAGTCTGTGAACATGTAGCAAGAAATGCAGCTCACCAAATGGCTCCTGGCCTCTTCCATGTTGAGATCTCTTAAAAACGATGAAAGATGAGCCAAAATTTGCGCGCCGATAGGCGCGCGGTTTTTCCGATTTCCTCTTTTCAGCTGCAACGGCCAAAACCCAGTGATCGTAGAGCTCGCGGAGACGCTTCACTTATCCCAGAAGGCACTGGGAATATGCAAATGATCTCCTCAAGACTCTTCCCCTGGTTTTCCGATTTCCTCTTTTCAGCTGCAACGGCCAAAACCCAGTGATCGTAGAGCTCGCGGAGACTCTTCACTTATCCCAGAAGGCACTGGGAATATGCAAATGATCTCCTCAAGACTCTTCCCCTGGTTTTCCGATTTCCTCTTTTCAGCTGCAACGGCCAAAACCCAGTGATCGTAGAGCTCGCGGAGACTCTTCACTTATCCCAGAAGGCACTGGGAATATGCAAATGATCTCCTCAAGACTCTTCCCCTGGTTTTCCGATTTCCTCTTTTCAGCTGCAACGGCCAAAACCCAGTGATCGTAGAGCTCGCGGAGACTCTTCACTTATCCCAGAAGGCACTGGGAATATGCAAATGATCTCCTCAAGACTCTTCCCCTGGTTTTCCGATTTCCTCTTTTCAGCTGCAACGGCCAAAACCCAGTGATCGTAGAGCTCGCGGAGACTCTTCACTTATCCCAGAAGGCACTGGGAATATGCAAATGATCTCCTCAAGACTCTTCCCCTGGTTTTCCGATTTCCTCTTTTCAGCTGCAACGGCCAAAACCCAGTGATCGTAGAGCTCGCGGAGACTCTTCACTTATCCCAGAAGGCACTGGGAATATGCAAATGATCTCCTCAAGACTCTTCCCCTGGTTTTCCGATTTCCTCTTTTCAGCTGCAACGGCCAAAACCCAGTGATCGTAGAGCTCGCGGAGACTCTTCACTTATCCCAGAAGGCACTGGGAATATGCAAATGATCTCCTCAAGACTCTTCCCCTGGTTTTCCGATTTCCTCTTTTCAGCTGCAACGGCCAAAACCCAGTGATCGTAGAGCTCGCGGAGACTCTTCACTTATCCCAGAAGGCACTGGGAATATGCAAATGATCTCCTCAAGACTCTTCCCCTGGTTTTCCGATTTCCTCTTTTCAGCTGCAACGGCCAAAACCCAGTGATCGTAGAGCTCGCGGAGACTCTTCACTTATCCCAGAAGGCACTGGGAATATGCAAATGATCTCCTCAAGACTCTTCCCCTGGTTTTCCGATTTCCTCTTTTCAGCTGCAACGGCCAAAACCCAGTGATCGTAGAGCTCGCGGAGACTCTTCACTTATCCCAGAAGGCACTGGGAATATGCAAATGATCTCCTCAAGACTCTTCCCCTGGTTTTCCGATTTCCTCTTTTCAGCTGCAACGGCCAAAACCCAGTGATCGTAGAGCTCGCGGAGACTCTTCACTTATCCCAGAAGGCACTGGGAATATGCAAATGATCTCCTCAAGACTCTTCCCCTGGTTTTCCGATTTCCTCTTTTCAGCTGCAACGGCCAAAACCCAGTGATCGTAGAGCTCGCGGAGACTCTTCACTTATCCCAGAAGGCACTGGGAATATGCAAATGATCTCCTCAAGACTCTTCCCCTGGTTTTCCGATTTCCTCTTTTCAGCTGCAACGGCCAAAACCCAGTGATCGTAGAGCTCGCGGAGACTCTTCACTTATCCCAGAAGGCACTGGGAATATGCAAATGATCTCCTCAAGACTCTTCCCCTGGTTTTCCGATTTCCTCTTTTCAGCTGCAACGGCCAAAACCCAGTGATCGTAGAGCTCGCGGAGACTCTTCACTTATCCCAGAAGGCACTGGGAATATGCAAATGATCTCCTCAAGACTCTTCCCCTGGTTTTCCGATTTCCTCTTTTCAGCTGCAACGGCCAAAACCCAGTGATCGTAGAGCTCGCGGAGACTCTTCACTTATCCCAGAAGGCACTGGGAATATGCAAATGATCTCCTCAAGACTCTTCCCCTGGTTTTCCGATTTCCTCTTTTCAGCTGCAACGGCCAAAACCCAGTGATCGTAGAGCTCGCGGAGACTCTTCACTTATCCCAGAAGGCACTGGGAATATGCAAATGATCTCCTCAAGACTCTTCCCCTGGTTTTCCGATTTCCTCTTTTCAGCTGCAACGGCCAAAACCCAGTGATCGTAGAGCTCGCGGAGACTCTTCACTTATCCCAGAAGGCACTGGGAATATGCAAATGATCTCCTCAAGACTCTTCCCCTGGTTTTCCGATTTCCTCTTTTCAGCTGCAACGGCCAAAACCCAGTGATCGTAGAGCTCGCGGAGACTCTTCACTTATCCCAGAAGGCACTGGGAATATGCAAATGATCTCCTCAAGACTCTTCCCCTGGTTTTCCGATTTCCTCTTTTCAGCTGCAACGGCCAAAACCCAGTGATCGTAGAGCTCGCGGAGACTCTTCACTTATCCCAGAAGGCACTGGGAATATGCAAATGATCTCCTCAAGACTCTTCCCCTGGTTTTCCGATTTCCTCTTTTCAGCTGCAACGGCCAAAACCCAGTGATCGTAGAGCTCGCGGAGACTCTTCACTTATCCCAGAAGGCACTGGGAATATGCAAATGATCTCCTCAAGACTCTTCCCCTGGTTTTCCGATTTCCTCTTTTCAGCTGCAACGGCCAAAACCCAGTGATCGTAGAGCTCGCGGAGACTCTTCACTTATCCCAGAAGGCACTGGGAATATGCAAATGATCTCCTCAAGACTCTTCCCCTGGTTTTCCGATTTCCTCTTTTCAGCTGCAACGGCCAAAACCCAGTGATCGTAGAGCTCGCGGAGACTCTTCACTTATCCCAGAAGGCACTGGGAATATGCAAATGATCTCCTCAAGACTCTTCCCCTGGTTTTCCGATTTCCTCTTTTCAGCTGCAACGGCCAAAACCCACCTTGTCCCTGCAAAGCTGTAACATAAGTGCCACCACTTTGTCCGAGCAGAGCTGCATGATCAGTGCCACCACCTCCTCTCTGCAGAGCTGTATGATAAGTGCCACCACCTGGTCCTTGCAGAGCTGTATGATCAGTACCAACACCTTGTCGCCGCAGAGGTGTATGATCAGTGCCACCACTTCCTCTCTGCAGAGCTGTATGATAAGTGCCACCACCTGGTCCTTGCAGAGCTGTATGATCAGTACCAACACCTTGTCCCCGCAGAGCTGTATGATCAGTGCCACCACCTTGTCGCCGCAGAGGTGTATTATCAGTGTCACCACCTTGTCCCCGCAGAGCTGTATGATCAGTGCCACCTCCTCATTCCTGCAGAGCTGTATGATCAGTGCCACCACCTCCTCCCTGAAAAGCAGTATGATTAGTGCTACCAACTCCTCACTGCAGAACTTTATGATCAGTGCCACCACACATTCCCTTCAGAGCTGTATGATCAGTGCCACCACCTCCTCTCTGCAGAGCTGTATGATCAGTACCACCACCTTGTCGCCGCAGAGCTGTATGATCAGTGCCACCACCTGGTCCTTGCAGAGCTGTGTGATCTGTGCCACTACCTCATCCCTGCAGAGCTGTATGATCAGTGCCACAACCTCATCCCTGCAGAGCTGCATGATCAGTGCCACCATCTTATCCACACAGAGCTGTATGATCAGTGCCACCACCTACTCCCTGCAGAGCTGTATGATCAGTGCCACCACCTCGTCCCTGCACACCTGTATCATCAGTGCCACCACTTAATCCCTGCAGAGCTTTATGATAAGTGCCACCACCTCATCCCTATACAGCTGTGCTCTGTGTGTAGAAATTGGATTTTGTGTCTCCTCTTTTCTCCCAATATTCCCCTTTTGCACAATAGTTGGGTCACATAAATCCAGGAATATCTCACAGTTTTCTCCCCGGAGATGCGTCTGGTTGGGGAGTGAGTCGCATTATGAAGCTGCCCCTTATCAGTTCTCTTCCACCATTACAGGCCTCAGCGGTCACAGCTCCACAATGGGTGAGACCAGATATTAGCAGGTCATTGCAATCAGCCGATGTGGATCATCTCCTGATGTGGAGCATCTGTCACCCCCAATACTCCGCACATACGGGGTACAGGGAGGTCACAGGTCAGGGAGGCGGCAGTCAGCGAAGCCATCGCCTGTGTTACCCTTCTGGGCTCTCAGCAGCTCCAGGTCGTCCCCACATCGTACAATCAGCGTCCTGTACGATAGACATTGTAGTAAAGATCCCTGTGATGGTGACAGGAGCCGGGAACAGGAGGAACGAGTTCCCCCAGCAGATGTATCTTCCCGGATACACAGCGATGTGCAGATCTGGAGGACGACGGCGATGATCCCGGGACCTCCTCTCCGCTCTTCCCCGGCGTCTCTGCTAGTGACAGCTACAGACGGTCGGTGGAGAAGATGGCGAAGAAGAAGCGGCGGAGGAAGCGCGCTCTGCTGTCCGGTGTCAGCCGGTAAAGGGCTTTTATTCCGGGCAGGGAAGCACAAGGGGAGAGCGGAGCTTCACTCGTTCTCAGCTGGGAAGAGGCGGGGCATGTATGCAGTGTCAGCCAATAGATGCTCAGGACGGTGTAGCTCAGCAGCCAATCAGTGCACAGTAAGCCTGTAGCTCAGCAGCCAATCAGTGCACAGTAAGCCTGTACATATAACAGACTCCTCCAGCTCCGGCCTTAGTGTTTTCCTATCGGGAGATTTTTGTGTTTTGGCTCCGTAGCATAAGGATGGCAGAGACCGCGCCAGCCGCCGCTCCCCCTCCCGCAGAACCGGCTGCCAAAGCCAAGAAGCAGCCAAAGAAATCCGCCGCCAAGAGCAGCAAGAAATCCTCTGGTCCTGGCGTCTCCGAGCTGATCGTGAAAGCCGTGTCAGCCTCTAAGGAGCGCAGTGGGGTGTCTCTGGCCGCCCTGAAGAAGGCGCTGTCTGCCGGAGGGTACGATGTAGAGAAGAACAACAGCCGCCTGAAGCTGGCCGTCAGGTCTCTGGTCACCAAGGGCACCCTCCTCCAGGTGAAGGGCAGCGGCGCCTCCGGGTCCTTCAAACTCACCAAGAAGCAGGAGACTAAAGTGGCCAAGAAGTCAGCCAAGCCCAAGAAACCCGTTGCTGCTAAGAAAGCCGCCAAATCTCCGAAGAAGCCCAAGAAGGCTCTGACCACGGCCAAGAAGAGCCCGAAAAAGGCCAAGAAGCCTGCAGCTGCCAAGAAAGCGGCCAAGAGCCCCAAGAAGTCGAAAGCCGCTCCCAAGCCTAAGAAGGCGACGAAGAGTCCGGCTAAAAAGGCGGCCAAACCTAAAGCTGCCAAGAGTCCGGCTAAGAAAGCCAAGAAGCCCGCGGCCAAGAAATAAGTTGCGGACCCAGTTATTTTACACAAAGGCTCTTTTCAGAGCCACCACCCTGTCCCCGCAGAGCTGTATGATCGGTGCCACCACCCTGTCCTCGTAGAGCTGTATGATCAGTGCCACCACCCTGTCCCCGCAGAGCTGTATGATCAGTGCCACCACCCTGTCCTCGCAGAGCTGTATGATCTGAGCCACCACCCTGTCCTCGTAGAGCTGTATGATCGGTGCCACCACCCTGTCCTCGTAGAGCTGTATGATCTGAGCCACCACCCTGTCCTCGCAGAGCTGTATGATTAGTGCCACCACCCTGTCCTCGTAGAGCTGTATGATCAGTGCCACCACCCTGTCCCCGCAGAGCTGTATGATCAGTGCCACCACCCTGTCCCCGCAGAGCTGTATGATCTGAGCCACCACCCTGTCCCCGCAGAGCTGTATGATCAGTGCCACCACCCTGTCCCCGCAGAGCTGTATGATCTGAGCCACCACCCTGTCCCCGCAGAGCTGTATGATCAGTGCCACCACCCTGTCCTCGTAGAGCTGTATGATCAGTGCCACCACCCTGTCCCCGCAGAGGTGTATGATCAGTGCCACCACCCTGTCCCCGCAGAGCTGTATGATTAGTGCCACCACCCTGTCCCCGCAGAGCTGTATGATCAGTGCCACCACCCTGTCCTCGCAGATCTGTATGATTAGTGCCACCACCTTGTCCCCCGCAGAGCTGTATGATTAGTGCCACCACCCTGTCCCCGCAGAGCTGTATGATTAGTGCCACCACCCTGTCCCCGCAGAGCTGTATGATCAGTGCCACCACCTTGTCCCTCGCAGAGCTGTATGATTAGTGCCACCACCTCCTCCCCGCAGAGCTGTATGATCAGTGCCTCCACCTCCTCCCCGCAGAGCTGTATGATCGGTGCCTTCAGGTGACAGTTCTGTGTAATGGAGGGAAGGGGCCGATGTGCAGCAGAAATCACGTTACTTCCATCATCCTAATTATCACCACCTGTAACCCACATCTTAGTAAGAGTGGTGTGAGGTTATAACTCCGATGTGAGAGTTGGAGCGTCAGTGACTGATTATAGAGGAGCTGCTGTACCGCTCTGGGTACTGGGAATATAGAATCGGAGCTTCCGCTGTAGAAGCCGCCTGGAGATTGGATGTGACCCTGTGTATCAGAGCAGTGGGTGATAGCTGAACTGTGAGTCAGGTTGAGCCTTCTCTGTACAGTGATTGGTCGCGGACATCAAACGCTATTCGCTGCTCACATTCTACAAAATAACCAATGGAATGCAGGGGACGTGTCCTCATGAAGCGTGAATAGGGGCAGAGGAGTATAAATAGCCGCTCACTCTGCTCCTCTCATCACTTCTGTTCTCTTCTATACAGAGCTATGGCCAGAACTAAGCAGACCGCTCGGAAATCCACCGGAGGGAAAGCGCCCCGCAAGCAGCTGGCCACTAAAGCCGCCAGGAAAAGCGCTCCCGCCACTGGCGGAGTGAAGAAGCCGCACAGATACCGGCCAGGGACAGTTGCTCTCCGTGAGATCCGCCGCTACCAGAAGTCCACCGAGCTGCTGATCCGTAAGCTTCCCTTCCAGCGCCTGGTGAGAGAAATCGCCCAGGACTTCAAGACCGATCTCCGCTTCCAGAGCTCCGCTGTCATGGCCCTGCAGGAGGCCAGCGAGGCTTATCTGGTGGGGCTGTTTGAGGACACAAATTTGTGCGCGATCCACGCTAAGAGGGTCACCATCATGCCCAAAGATATCCAGCTGGCCCGCCGGATCCGTGGGGAGAGAGCTTAGATCTGTCCTGCCCACCTGACTGCAACACAAAGGCTCTTTTCAGAGCCACCCAATCCTCCCTCAAGAAGAGCGAATTCCTGACCTTTAATACTGCCGGCTTTGCTACCAACCATGGTCCTGATCATGCTCGTGGTGGTGAGGCTGGTAGTTTTGCTACCCCTGCTGATGCTGGCATGGCAGGTGGTGCAAATGACCTCTTTTGGGGTTATGGGCAGAGTATTAAAAAACAACTAGACTTGAGAAGGCCTAACAGATGGACAGGCAACTTCCATCATGTTGGTGTTACTGTTAATAGTCGCCGGCCTTCTGTCTGCGGCAACCACACTGCTTCTTCCTGGCTGTTGGGGCGCTATGCCTCCCTCCCCCTATGCTGCTGTCCTCACTTTGCATGTCCTCCTGCTAGCTTGGGTCAGTTACTATATCATCCACCACTTCATCCTGCTAAACTGTCTCTTGTGCCTCCTTCGAGCCTGCCACCTGGTTCCAGCAGTCATGGTACTTTATTTCCCAGGGCGTTCTGATGCTTCCTGTATCCCTGGGTGGTCCTTACCAGGTCAGCTCGCCCAGGGTGGGTTGGAATCATGGCCCAGAGGGTCCACTCCAGGAGTCCTCACACGAACAAGGGTGGGTGGTTTTGCTGGGCGTAAAATACTGGTTATGGAAAAGGTTGAGGTGTAACCCACAGGGCAACATGTTTGCCAGCCAACACACTTAGTGTATGGGCATTACAAGTCTAGGAGATCCGGTTCTTTTTTTAATGAGACATTTTTTAAAAGGCCCTCTATATTTTATTCCAAGGGGGGATTGGGGTGCATATGACTTGGTAGCAGGGCAGGCCTTGCCGTGAATCCATAAGAAAACAGAATTGGAGTACGAAAGTAATAATGTTCTTTGATTCTATGTGAAGTGGATTGTCCTGGGCCCAACCAGTATGTGGGTTCAAAGGTTTATTGGGGTGCACATGACTTTGTAGCAGGGCAGGCCTTGCATTCAATGCAACATTTTTTATGGAGGCCCTCCTGGACATCTCGTGAAAGGGGTATTGGGTGTGTTGTAATTCTTGGTAGCCCATCCAGTCACTGCATAGACAATAACCATTTAGGAGACCCACTGTTTAATAATGGCCCTTTAAGTAGATTAATGCCGCCTGAGGCCCCTGTAAAAATAGGCTCTGTGACCGAGTCCCTCCTTCATAAATAAAACAAGATGTGTCTGCTTATGTGTCACACACCGCATGGCCAGCTAGGGTTGTTAAATGTTACAATGACATTTCCAAGTGAATGCATTAGTTTTGATTGAAAGCAATGTTAAAGTTGCAAAACGCTTCAAAAACGCTGCGTCTGAACATAGACCAAGTGGTGGAGGAACATTTTGACTTGGGGTTATTTATTTTGCCTTATATACTAGTCTTTAACCTGGAAAGGATGTACCTTAAAATTTATCCCAGCAAAATCCGTTTTGGTATATTATTTGGTGCACTGGTAACAATGGCATGAAACTCTGACAACATTGTTTGAAACTGTGACCTAGGAGTCAGGAATGGTTCCAGAAGCGATCCGCATTATGTCCCCGTGTCATTTGAGCAGTGTTTCCTTCATTTTCAGATGTTTTTAGACCTTAAATGGACCCCTGGGGGGAATCGCTGCAAAAATGCTCAGGTCTCCCATAGACTTACATGGGGCTCGTTGTCCTGACCGAGTACCCGAGTATTCTAATTTGCTTGACCTTAACAACGAGCACCCGAGCATTTTAGTGCTCGCCCATCACTAATCCGAAATCATCCTGACCCGCAATAATGAGGTCAGAAAACGTGAGGAGAAGTGACGAGATCCCGCAGTAACTTCATCTCTGTGGTGCGCAGTGTTGTGGGGATTGTAGATCAGGAGCTCGGAGTCCAGAATATCCGATATATGGATTATTCAGCCCTTTCAGGAGCATACATGTCACTCTATGGGGGTATACAGCAATACATGAGGGTGTGCACGAATATATGGGGAGTATACAGCACTGTATGGATACAGGATATTCAACTATAAAATACTATATGTTGGATTATCAGCACTATATGGAGGTATATAATACTACTTGAAGGGTATACTGCACAATGTGTCCGTATACAACAGTATTTGGCAGCTTACAGCACTATATGGGGGTATACAGCCACATATGATGTTATATAGAACAATATGGAGGGCCCACAGCACTTTGTGCAGAGTATTCAGCAATATGTAGGTATCAGCACTACCTTATGCTCATGTCACTATATGGAGGGTATCCAGCACTATGTGAGCCTATACATACAATAGCTATTTGGGGTTTACAGCACTATATGGGGGTATTCTGTAGATGATTCTGAATGGGAGGAGACACGGATTAGATATTAAAGAGAACTTTTTGACAGTGAGGATGATCAATAAGTGGAACAGGCTGCCACTGGAGGTGGTGAGTTCTCCTTCAATGGAAGTCTTCAAACAGAGGCTGGACAGACATCCGTCTGGGAGGATTTAATGAATCTTGCACTGAGCTGGAACATTCCATGATTCAGGCTTATATAGAACAGATGCTCTCGGATTTGTGTCTGCAGCACTAGATGGGGAGTATACAGCACACGTAGGCTTTGTAGTGCTGTATACCACCCAGTAGGTGGTATGGAGGATGTGCAGCACCGTACGGGGTGTGTATACATTGCCTGCAGCTCCAGGGCTGATCAGTCTCAACTCCACTTCCAGCAGTGATCGGAGCGGACCCCACACGGAGACCCGGTAACGTTATATCTGGGCGTCTCCGTGTGGGGTCCGCACTGATCACAGGAGGCCGCATCTAGCACAGATCGGATGATACAATCCGCACATGTTCTACCAGGAGGAGCCCGATGTGCTGAGCGCTGCCGGGAGAACACGTGTACATGAGGAGCAGCAGGTAGAAGGGCAATAAGGAGTTAAACGTAGGAGGAAGCACGTCTATCGATTGGTCGGTTCCTGTGGGCGGAGCTTTATAACCGTTTGATGATTTGAATCTCCCGCTCAGTCGTGCTCTCGGCCCTCGATCATTAACCCTTCAGTGACTGTTCTCTGCTTGTGGAAGAGACATCATTTCCCAATCACTGTCAGGAGTAAGCGGCCATTATACCTGCAGATCATGTGGTAAAGTGAGATTGTATTAACCCCTCAATCCCCAGAACGGTGGCCGCTGCTCATTATCTCACCAACCACATTTATGCAGTTATCTTGTATGCGAGACTTTTTCTCCTCTGGAGGGATGGCGCTCTCCGCACTCAGAAATACACAGGCTCCGGAGCCGCCTCATCTCCAGTCCTCGCTATGGTCCGCCAGGCTCGGATGACGGCGCTGTACATTCGGGGTGCGGACTCTGTTCTCTCTTCTGGCTCCGACTACTGATAAATAGGATAAGACACCAGAAACCTCCCCGTCATGAGGGGAACGAGCCGCTAATGTCCGGCTGCGGGGAGGGAGCGGCTTCATCCATCAGCCCGAGCACAGGAGACCGCTGCCGGCTGTAGCTCCAGTCCATGTTATTAGGAGCAGTCAGGAGGTCACAATCAGTGGCCACATGTAGATGGTAAATGAGGAGGGTGGTAGTGATGAGATGCAGGCGCTGAACATACCGGGGAGCCGCCACTAACAAGGGGGAGCAGTTACCGGTACAGGATGTGACCGCTCCTCACTGGATTTACACCAATCCTGAGAAATAGGATCTGACCAGACTCCATCACCGCAGTCATCAAATATCAGGAATTGTAGCTTCTCCAGAACACATGTGTGCGGCTCTGATAGGAGCCTTTGGGGGAGGCGCATCTATCCAGCGACAATCCCCGGGAGTATTCGCTGCCTCCTGACACACACACTGATCTGATCAGGAAGACCTGTAGCAGAATCACGTTCATCTCACGGCAGAACTTGGATTTCTGCTCTGTAGTGACCACATCACAGCGAGGTATGTACTGTGGTGCAGAGATGTCTGTGCTGCACAGTGCGGATATACTGTATGCCCCCAGAACCTGGCAGCTGTATATTATAGATCAAGGAGAATAAACCACATCACCCCAAGTCCGCGGTGCCAGCTCCAGTATGGAAGGAGGAAAGTGCAAGACACATGCCAGGCTGTGACAACTAGTATACTTACAGGCACCAGAATGCAGGAATAGGAAATCGTAGCCTCTCAGGTAGAAGATGTGGGTGGCTCTGAAAAGAGCCTTTGGGTTGTCAGCACAGAAAAGAATACAATTAACCTCCGAAGCCGTAGAGAGTGCGGCCCTGGCGCTTGAGCGCGTACACCACGTCCATAGCGGTGACGGTCTTCCTCTTGGCGTGCTCGGTGTAGGTGACGGCGTCACGGATCACGTTCTCCAGGAAGACTTTCAGGACCCCGCGAGTCTCTTCATAGATGAGGCCGGAGATGCGCTTGACGCCTCCTCTGCGAGCGAGACGGCGGATGGCAGGCTTGGTGATGCCCTGGATGTTATCACGGAGCACCTTCCTGTGCCGCTTAGCGCCGCCCTTCCCAAGACCTTTTCCTCCTTTGCCGCGACCAGACATCTTCCAAGTAGTCAGCTGTAACTGATGCTAAAACCGAACGACTCCTCCTTTATATACAGGAGAGACGGACCAGAGAGAGAACTGCAGAGATGACGCGCCCCAGGGCGGGGCTTACAGAATCCACATGAGCTCCTCCCTTCCTCTGCTGTTTGGCTGAGCACAGAACTGTTGGAGAGTTTGAATTTCCCGCTCATTGTTCAGTTTCCCTTTTCTTTCCAGCTTGTAATATAATGTCACTTCTTCCCCTGTGATGAGAATTATTCCAGATTCAGCCTATAGATAAATGGGCAGCACAAATAGAGGGGAGCAGACTCGGCCCCAGTATATGTCAGGAGGACAGAACAGACTGTAACCACAGATATTACAGGCAGCCGCCCAGGGGATCTCACACCGGTAGATACACTGCCTGATATAAGGCTCAGTCCTCAGTAATCACAGGATCTCCGGTTTTCATAGAGAATATTACATTTATATTAACCCCAGGGCTAAGCCCTCTCTGCCTTTATTCAGGTCTTATATTCCCGCATTAGGGACATTTGTGCTATGATAGGAGTCATCATTACTTCGGGCAATTATGACACTATTGTCCTTATATTTGTGTTTTCTTCTTCCCCTGGCAATGATTCTTTTTTCCACCACATCATAGCTCACATTGCTGCAGAGTAGGGACCTGCTGTCAGCTACAATTAATTAGGAAAAACAATTATTAACATAATGACAGAAAAGGCTGAAAATCAGAGCTCAGCAGTGATCCTGACTGATCCCAGCCGCCAATATCGCCCCATATCCTGCAGTAATTATTTAAAAAACATCTGTGAGGAGGATGTGATGGGAGATGATGTCATGACATGTCTGACCTAGAGGATCCTGACATCACAGTGTAATGTATTGTGCACTGAGCTCTCGGCAATCTTCTCTACATGATCGCACATTTCCCATCACAGACCTCCTGCCTGGAGCTGCAGGTGGGATCTGCTTGGAAGAGCAGAATTGGTCTCCCCTGAAATGTCTCTTGTAGGATACATCTCTAGCCAATATATTGTCTCCACAATACGGATTATGACGAGAAAGGGAGATGTGATCGCCTGCAGGTCAGACACACGGGGCATCACAGCATCTGCCTAACGCGGATTCATTCTCTAACCAGGAACAGCTGCAGACTCCTGTATGGGATGTAAGCGACCAGCGACCTCTCAACACCTGCAGATTCCCCGACATCGCTCCGTCCTGGGACCGCGCGTTATATGGAGACAAAGAACAGAAAAAGCGGGAACTGCAAACGTGTCAACCATTGGGAACATTAGCTCCTCCCCTCCCTCTGCGGATTGGCTGAACACAGGACGGTTAGGGGGTTTGAATTTCCCGCTGCTTCTAAAATGTCGTCACCGCTTCCCTTTACAGTGAAGACTCCAGCATAATCTCTAGATAAAACTGCACCGACTACAAATGTCTCCTGTTATTTGAGGAAAAACACGAGAATCATGAACTAAGTGCAGAGAGGAAAATCGTCAGCTCACTGTCTGGTGCTGCATGGGGGAGAAAATTCAGTCTCAAAGCATCCCGGCTTAGAAAGTGTTATTAGTCATCATGGTGTATCATGAACTAAACCGAATCATGTTATACCAAATGAATGAGACCCCAGAATATCAAGATCTGTGGAGCAAGGGGTTAAAGAGTAGTCCCTGAACACAGAGCAACTTATGGAGAAGTGACCAGGTTATTATTTAGAAGGTCCTCGGTTCTCACAATCTCCTTGGTAGCATTCATCATCCCTACTTCCTTCACCTGTCACTTCCCGTCACTAGACGCAGAGACCCAGGCGGTGGAGCAGACAACTCGGGGAGACGGGAAAGGACACAGGAGCAGCCACAGCTCTGATGGAGATGGGGTGGTGGCTCTTAGAAGAGCCTTTGGGGTGATGGCGGAGCAGCAGACTGAGCAGATCACTTGGCGCTGGTGTACTTGGTGACGGCCTTGGTGCCCTCGGACACGGCGTGCTTGGCCAACTCTCCAGGCAACAGAAGGCGCACGGCGGTCTGAATCTCCCGGGAGGTGATGGTGGAGCGCTTGTTGTAGTGAGCCAGGCGGGAGGCTTCCCCTGCGATGCGCTCGAAGATGTCGTTGACGAAGGAGTTCATGATGCCCATGGCCTTGGAGGAGATGCCGGTGTCGGGGTGGACCTGCTTCAGCACCTTGTACACGTAGATGGCATAGCTCTCCTTTCTGCTCTTCCTACGTTTCTTGCCGTCCTTCTTCTGAGTCTTAGTGACGGCTTTCTTGGAGCCCTTCTTGGGCGCTGGCGCAGATTTGGGATCAGCCATAACGAAAGCAAAGTTCTCAAAAGAGAGAAGACTAATGATCCCAAGCCTCCCAGAGCGGCGATATTTATAGGCCCGCCATGCAAATGACACTGTTGTCAGATCGCCGTGCTATTGGGTGACAAAGTCATGTGACCAACAGAACCGTCAATCGCTCCGCCCACTGCAGCTGATTGGTAGCTACACAAGTCTGTTTTCCATTGGTAACTTGAGATCCATCCAATGACAGGAGAGGAGGGCGGGGCAGACGATTACGAAAGCGACAGCAGCCGCCGCTAGTTCTTCATTTCGCCCAGATTCTTTATTGTTTGTTATCAACCATGTCTGGACGCGGCAAACAAGGAGGGAAGGTCCGAGCTAAGGCCAAGACCCGCTCATCCCGGGCAGGACTCCAGTTCCCAGTCGGCCGTGTGCACAGGCTTCTCCGCAAGGGCAATTATGCCGAGAGAGTCGGCGCCGGCGCTCCGGTGTATCTGGCCGCTGTGCTGGAGTATCTGACTGCTGAGATCCTGGAATTGGCCGGCAATGCTGCCCGGGACAACAAGAAGACCCGCATCATCCCCCGTCACCTGCAGCTGGCGGTGCGCAATGACGAGGAGCTCAACAGGCTGCTGGGTGGGGTGACCATTGCCCAGGGGGGCGTCCTGCCCAACATCCAGGCCGTGCTGCTGCCCAAGAAGACCGAGAGCAGCAAGGCGAGCAAGAGCAAGTGAGCGCTGCCGCCGATCTCTGTCCACAACACCAAAGGCTCTTCTAAGAGCCACCCACACCGTCGCCACAAGAGCTGACGCCGCTGATCTCTGCGTGCTCACATGGGACTGACGTTAGGCACCACGGGCTGCCGCCACCAGTTTGTAGGTTGGTGCCCATACACACTTGATTCCGGGGTTCAACACAAAACACTGAGGATGCCCATGTCTGGGTTATCACATGAAGCCTCAGACCTGTGTGGGGAGAGGAGTCCTCGAATAGTCACAGGAAATGTCCCTCATTAGTGAATGTCTTGATACTCGGGCCCCTGACTCCGCTGTGGAGATTACATGCGGTTATCACGTCCCGGAGTATCGGGGGATGGCGGCCGGTGATTGTCCACATCAGTGACTGCTGCTCCTCCCGGAGGGCGATCCCGTGATGGCGGCTCTGGAGGGCCGGACTCTGCGCGGTTCTCTGTGTGACCGGATTGTGATGTCCGCTAATAATCCTCGGCGGAAGAAGAGCGGGAAGTTCAAATCCCCAAACGGATCCTGCGATCAGACAATGAGCGGGAATCCTCGGTTAAGCGCCGCCCTCAGCCTTCAGCGATGTACATAGACGCCTTTCCTCCTCTGTTTAACCTCTTACTTGCCTTGTTCCTGCTGATCCCCTCTTATTTACCAGTGTTCACAGATGCGCCACCTTCATCTCACATCGGGCTCCTCGAGAACATCTGCTGCTTATAGCCCCCTGTAATCAGTGCAGAAACAGCTGGGAGTCCCGATAATACTGTAAGTGACTGAGGAGATTGCGGCACGTGCAGATCGAGCTAATTGCCATCATTGGTGAAAAGTCCTAGAGCTACACAGAGGGTTAACCCCACATTAGTGTAGTGTAATTATCCGCAGGTTCACTGAACAAATATTATGTAACAGAAGAAAATTAATTAAGCCAATAAACCACAAATCCTCCTGCTTTTCTGTAATTACTAAAAAAAAAAAAGCACAGATGAAAACCTATGTACTGATGGGGGAGCGTGATAGGCGACGCGCTGGTTCCAGCATCAATGTGCTCTCCATCCGCATGCCATACTCCATACCCCGTCCCCCATTTTTGGCCTGTATGATCAGTGCCACCACTTCACCCCTGCAGAGTTCTATAATGAGTGCCACCACCTCGTCCCTGCTGACCTGTATGTTCAGTGCCACCACCTTTTCCCTGCAGAGCTGTATGTTCAGTGCCACCACCTTTACATGCAGAGCTGTATGATCAGTGCCACCACCTTTTCGCCGCAGAACTGTATAATCAGTGCCACCACATTGTCAACGCAAGCTGTATGATCAGTGCCACCGCCTACTCCTTGCAGAGCTGTATGATCAGTGCCACCACCTAATCCCTGCAGAGCTTTTTGATCAGTGCCACCACGTCATCCCCTCAGGGCTACCTGATTAGTGCCACCACCTTGTACACGCAAAGCTGTCTGATCAGTGCCACCACCTTGTCCACGAAAAGTTGTATGATCAGTGCCACCACCTCGTCTCTGCAGACCTGTATGATCAGTGCCACTACATCATCCCTGCAGAGCTTTATGATCAGTACCACCATCTTGTCCCAGCAGAGCTGCACGATCAGTGCCACCACCTATTCCCTGCAGAGCTGTATGATCAGTGCCACAACCTCATCCCTGCAAACCAGTATGTTTAGTGCCACAACCTCCTCCCTGTAGAGCTGTCTGATCAGTGCCACCACCTTGTCCGCGCTGAGCTGTATGTTCAATAACACCACCTTTTCCCTGCAGACCTGTGTGATCAGTGCCACCACCTTGTCGCCGCAGAACTGTATAATCAGTGCCACCACCTTGTCGCCGCAGAGGTGTATGATCAGCGTCACCAACTTTTCCCTGAAGAGCTGTATGATCAGTGCCACCACCTCATCCCTGCAGGGCTGTATGATCTGTGCTACTGAAACATCCCTGCAGAGCTGTATGATCGGTGCCACTACCTCATCCCTGCAGAACTGCATGATCAGTGCCACGACCTCGTCACTGCAGAGCTGTATGATCAGTGCCAACATCTTGTCCCCACAAAGCTGTATCATAAGTGCCACCACTTTGTCCGAGCAGAGCTGTATGATCAGTGCCACCATCTCCTCCCTGCAAAGCTGTATAATCAGTGCCACCACCTCCTCTCTGCAGAGCTGTATGATCTGTGCCACCACCACATCCCTGCAAACCAGTATGTTCAGTGCGACAACCTCCTCCCTGCAGAGCTGTATAATCAGTGCCACCACCTTGTCTCTGCAGAGCTGTATGATTAGTGCCACCACCTGGTCCTTGCAGAGCTGTATGATCATTAACACCACCTTGTCGCCGCAGAGGTGTATGATCAGTGCC
This sequence comes from Dendrobates tinctorius, assembly GCF_039654945.1. Classification (NCBI taxonomy): domain Eukaryota; kingdom Metazoa; phylum Chordata; class Amphibia; order Anura; family Dendrobatidae; genus Dendrobates; species Dendrobates tinctorius. The sequence goes on along the minus strand of NW_027361869.1, from coordinate 7,015,869 downwards.
ACCACCTCATCCCTGCAGGCTGTATGATCTGTGCTACTGAATCATACCTGCAGAGCTGTATGATCGGTGTCACTACCTCATCCCTGCAGAACTGCATGATCAGTGACACCACCTTGTCCCCACAAAGCTGTATCATAAGTGCCACCACTTTGTGCGAGCAGAGCTGTATGATCAGTGTCACCAACTTTTCCCTGCAGAGCTGTATGATCAGTGCCATCACCTCATCCCTACAGGGCTGTATGATCTGTTCTACTGAATCATCCCTGCAGAGCTGTATGATTAGTACCACCACCTTGTGGCCGCAGAGGTGTATGATCAGTGCCACCTCCTCGTCCCTGCAGAGCTGTATGATCTGAGCCACTATCTCATCCCTGCAGAACTGCATGATCAGTGCCTCCAACTTATCCCTAAAGAGATGTATAATCAGTGCAACCACATTATCCCCGCAAAGCTGTATGATCAGTGCCAACACCTCCTCCCTGCTGAGCTGTATGATCAGTGCCACCACCTCCTCCCTGCTGAGCTGTATGATCAGTGCCACCACCTCCTCCCTGCAAAACAGTATGATTAGTGCCACCACCTCGTCACTGCAGAACTTTATGATCAGTGCCACCACATATTCCCTTCAGAGCTGTATGATCAGTGCCACCACCTCCTCTCTGCAGAGCTGTATGATCAGTACCACCACCTTGTCGCCTCAGAGGTGTATTATCAGTGTCACCACCTTGTCCCCGCAGAGCTGTATGATCAGTGCCACCTCCTCGTCCCTGCAGAGCTGTATGATCAGTGCCACCACCTGGTCCTTGCAGCGCTGTGTGATCTGTGCCACTACCTCACCCCTGCAGAGCTGTAAGATCAGTGACACAACCTTGTCCCTACAGAGCCTTATGATCAGTGCCACCGCCTCCTCCCCATAGAGCTGTATGATCAGTGCAACCACCTCATCCCTACAGAGCTGTATGATCAGTGCAACCACCTCATCCCTACAGAGCTGTATGATCAGTGCCACCACCTATTCCCTTCAGAGCTGTATGATCAGTGTCACCACCTCCTCTCTGCAGAGCTGTATGATCAGTACCACCACCTTGTCACCGCAGAGGTGTATTATCAGTGCCACCACCTTGTCTCCACAGAGCTGTATGATCAGTGCCACCTCCTCGTCCCTGCAGAGCTGTATGATCAGTGGCTCCAACTTATCCCTAAAGAGATGTATAATCAGTGCAACTACATTGTCCCCACAAAGCTGTATAATCAGTGACACCACCTCATACCTGCAGAGCTGCATGATTAGTGCCACCATCTTATCCACACAGAGCTGAATGATCAATGCCACCACCTACTCCCTGCAGAGCTGTAAGATCAGTGACACAACCTTGTCCCTGCAGAGCCTTATGATCAGTGCCACCGCCTCCTCACCACAGAGCTGTATGATCAGTGCCACCTCCTCGTCCCTGCAGAGCTGTGTGATCTGTGCCACTACCTCATCCCTGCAGAGCTGTATGATCTGAGCCACTAACTCATCCCTGCAGAGCTGTATGATCAGTGCCACAACCTCATCCCTGCAGAGCTGCATGATCAGTGGCTCCAACTTATCCCTAAAGAGATGTATAATCAGTGCAACCACATTGTCCCTGCAAAGCTGTATGATCAGTGCCAACACCTCGTCCTTGCAGAGCTGTATGATCAGTGCCACCATCTTATCCACACAGAGCTGAATGATCAATGCTACCATATCCTCCCTGCAAAGCTGTATAATCAGTGCCACCACCTCCTCTCTGCAGAGCTGTATGATCAGTGCCACCACCTCATCCCGGCAGAGCTTTAAGATCAGTGCCACCACCTTGTTGCTGCAGAGGTGTATGATCAGTGCCACCACCTCCTCCCTGCAGAGCTGTATGATCAGTACCAGCACCTTGTCGCCACAGACGTGTATAATCAGTGTCACCACCTTGTCCCCGCAGAGGTGTATGATCAGTGCCACCACCTCCTCTCTGCAGAGCTGTATGATCAGTGCCACCACCTCATCCCTGCAGAGCTTTAAGATCAGTGCCACCACCTGGTCCTTGCAGAGCTGTATGATCAGTACCACCACCTTGTCGCCGCAGAGGTGTATGATCAGTGCCACCACCTCATCCCTGCAGGGCTGTATGATCTGTGCTACTGAAACATCCCTGCAGAGCTGTATGATCGGTGCCACTACCTCATCCCAGCAGAACTGCATGATTAGTGCCACAACCTCGTCACTGCAGAGCTGTATGATCAGTGCCACCATCTTGTCCCCACAAAGCTGTATCATAAGTGCCACCACTTTGTCCAAGCAGAGCTGTATGATCAGTGCCATCAAATTGTCCCCGCAGAGCTGTATGATCATTGCCACCACCTACTCTCTGCAGAGCTGTATGATCAGTGCCACCATCTCCTCCCTGCAAAGCTGTATAATCAGTGCCACCACCTCCTCTCTGCAGAGCTGTATGATCTGTGCCACCACCTCATCCCTGAAAACCAGTATGTTCAGTGCGACAACCTCCTCCCTGCAGACCTGTATGATCAGTGCCACCACCGTGTCGCCACAGAACTGTAAATCAGTGCCACCACCTTGTCACCGCAAAGTTGTATGATCAGTGCCACCACTTTGTGCGAGCAGAGCTGTATGATCAGTGCCACAACCTCATCACTGCAGAACCACATGATCAGTGCCTCCAACTTATACCTAAAGAGATGTATAATCAGTGCAACCACATTGTCCCTGCAGAGCTGTATGATCAGTGACACCACCTCTTACCTGCAGAGCTGTATGATCAGTGCCACCAACTCCTCCCTGCAGAGCTGTATGATCAGTGCCACCACCTTATCCACACAGAGCTGTATAATCAGTGCCACCTCCTACTGCCTGCAGAGCTGTATGATCAGTGCCACCATCTAATCCCTGCAGAGCTGTATAATCAGTGCCACCACCTCGTCTCTGCAGTGCTGTATGATTAGTGCCACCACCTGGTCCTTGCAGAGCTGTATGATCAGTACCACCACCTTGTCGCCGCAGAGGTGTATGATCAGTGTCACCACCTTGTCCCTGCAGGTCTGTAGGATCTGTGCCACCACCTATTCCCTTCAGAGCTGTATGATCAGTACCACCACCTTGTCGCCGCAGAGGTGTATGATCAGTGTCACCAACTTTTCCCTGCAGAGCTGTATGATCAGTGACACGCCACCACCTCATCCCTGCAGGCTGTATGATCTGTGCTACTGAATCATCCCTGCAGAGCTGTATGATCGGTGCCGCTACCTCATCCCTGCAGAAGTGCATGATCAGTGCCACCACCTTGTCCCCACAAAGCTGTATGATAAGTGCCACCACTTTGTGTGAGCAGAGCTGTATGATCAGTGCCATCAAATTGTCCCCGCAGAGCTTTAAGATCAGTGCCACCACCTACTCCCTGCAGAGCTGCAAGATCAGTTCAACCACCTCATCCCTGCAGAGCTGTATCTTCAGTGCCATCACCTCATACCGGCAGAGCTGTATGATCAGTGCCACTACCTCCTCCCTGTAGAGCTGTCTGATCAGTGCCACCACCTTGTACACGCTGAGCTGTATGTTCAGTGCCACCACCTTGTACACGCTGAGCTGTATGTTCAGTGCCACCACCTTTCCATGCAGAGCTGTTTGCTCAGTGCCACAACCTCCTCCCTGCAGAGCTGTACGATTAGTACCTCCACCTCATCCTTGTAGAGCTTTAAGATCAGAGCCACCACCTTGTCCACGCTGAGCTATATGTTCAGTGCCACCACCTTGTCCCCGCAAAGCTGTATCATAAGTGCCACCACTTTGTCCGAGCATAGCTGTATGATCAGTGCCATCAAATTGTCCCAACAGAACTGTATGATCAGTGCCACCATCTGCTCCCTGCAAAGCTGAATAATCAGTGCCACCACCTCCTCTCTGCAGAGCTTTATGATCAGTGCCACCACCTGGTCCTTGCAGAGCTGTATGATCAGTACCAACACCTTGTCGCCGCAGAGGTGTATGATCAGTGTCACCAACTTTTCACTGCAGAGCTGTATGATCAGTGCCACCACCTCATCCCTGCGGGGCTGTATGATCTGTGCTACTGAATCATCCCTGCAGAGCTGTATGATCGCTGCCACTACCTCATCCCTGCAGAACTGCATGATCAGTGCCACAACCTCGTCACTTCAGAGCTGTATGATCAGTGCCACCACCTTGTCCCCACAAAGCTGTATCATAAGTGCCACCACTTTGTCCGAGCAGAGCTGTATGATCAGTGCCACCATCTCCTCCCTGCAAAGCTGTGTAATCAGTGCCACCACCTCCTCTCTGCAGAGCTGTATGATCTGTGCCACAACATCATCCCTGATCAGTGCATCCAACTTATACCTAAAGAGATGTAGAAACAGTGCAACCACATTGTCCCCGCAAAGCTGTATGATCAGTGCCAACACCTCGTCCTTGCAGAGCTGTTTGATCAGTGCCACCACCTTGTCCATGAAAAGCTGTATGATCAGTGCCACCACCTCGTCCCTGCAAAGCTGTATGAGGAGTGCTACCACCTCATCTCTGCAGACCTGTATCATCAGTGCCACCACATCATCCCTGCAGATCTTCATGATCAGTGCCACCATCTTGTCCCCGCAGAGCTGTATGATCAGTGCCACCATCTCCTCCCTGCAGAGCAGTATGATTAGTACCTACACCTCATCCTTGTGGAGCTTTAAGATCAGAGCCACCACCTTGTCCACGCTGAGCTATATGTTCAGTGCCACCACCTTGTCCCCGCAAAGCTGTATCATAAGTGCCACCACTTTATCTGAGCAGAGCTGTTTGATCAGTGCCATCAAATTGTCCCCACAGAGCTGTATGATCAGTGCCACCATCTCCTCCCTGCAAAGCTGTATAATCAGTGCCACCACCTCCTCTCTGCAGAGCTTTATGATCAGTGCCACCACCTGGTCCTTGCACAGCTGTATGATCAGTACCACCACCTTGTCGACGCAGAGGTGTATGATCAGTGTCACCAAATTTTCCCTGCAGAGCTGTATGATCAGTGCCACCACCTCATCCCTGCAGAACTGCATGATCAGTGCCACAACCTAGTCACTGCAGAGCTGTATGATCAGTGCCACCACCTTGTCCCCACAAAGCTGTATCATAAGTGCCACCACTTTGTCCGAGCAGAGCTGTACGATCAGTGCAATCAAATTCTCCCCGCAGAGCTGTATGATCAGTGCAATCAAATTCTCCCCGCAGAGCTGTATGATCAGTGCCTCCACCTACTCCCTGCAGAGCTTTATGATCAGTGCCACCATCTCCTACCTGCAAAGCTGTATAATCAGTGCCACCACCTCCTCTCTGCAGAGCTGTATGATCTGTGCCACTACCTCATCCCTAAAGAGCTGTATGATCAGTGCCACAACCTCATCCCTGAAGAACCGCATGATCAGTGCCTCCAACTTATACCTTAAGAGATGTATAATCAGTGCAACCACTTTGTCCCCGCAAAGCTGTTTGATCAGTGTCACCACCTCTTCCCTGCAGAGCAGTATGATCAGTGACATCACCTCTTACCTATATAGCTGCATGATCAGTGCCACCTCCTCATCCCTGCAGAGCTGTGTGATCTGTGCCACCAACTCCTCCCTGCAGAGCTGTATGATCAGTGCCACCATCTTATCCACACAGAGCTGTATAATCAGTGCCACCTCCTACTTCCTGCAGAGCTGTATGATCAGTGCCACCATCTCCTCCCTGCAGAGCTGTATAATCAGTGCCACCACCTCGTCTCTGCAGAGCTGTTTGATTATTATTATTATTATTATTATTTATTGTTATAGCGCCATTTATTCCATGGCGCTTTACATGTGAGGAGGGGTATACATAAAAACAAGTACAATAATCTTAAACAATACAAGTCATAACTGGTACAGGAGGAGAGAGGACCCTGCCCGCGAGGGCTCACAATCTTCAAGGGATGGGTGGTAATACAGTAGGCGAGGGTAGAGCTGGTCGTGCAGCGGTTTAGTGCCACCACCTGGTCCTTGCAGAGCTGTATGATCAGTACCACCACCTTATCGCCGCAGAGGTGTATGATCAGTGTCACCACCTTGTCCCTGCAGAGCTGTATGATCAGTGCCACCACCTTGTCCCTGCAGGTCTGTAGGATCTGTGCCACTACCTCATCCCTGCAAAGCTGTTTAATCAGTGCCACCACCTCCTCTCTGCAGAGCTGTATGATCTGTGCCACTACCTCATTCCTGAAGAGCTGTATGATCTGTGCCACTACCTCATCCCTGCAGAGCTGTATGATCAGTGCCACAACCTCATCCCTGAAGAACCGCATGATCAGTGCCTCCAACTTATACCTTAAGAGATGTATAATCAGTGCAAACACATTGTCCCCGCAAAGCTGTATGATCAGTGCCACCACCTGGTCCTTGAAGAGCTGTATGATCAGTACCACCACCTTATCGCCGCAGAGGTGTATGATCAGTGTCACCACCTTGTCACTGCAGAACTGTATAATCAGTGCCACCACCTTGTCACCACAAAGTTGTATGATCAGTGCCACCAGTTGGTCAGCACAGAGCTGTATGATCAGTACCACCACCAAGTCCCCGCAGAGCTGTATGATCAGTGCCACCGCCTACTCCCTGCAGAGCTGTATGATCAGTGCAACCACCTCACCCCTGCACAGCTGTATCTTCAGTGCCACCACCTCTCACTGCAGAGCTGTATAATCAGTGCCACTACCTCATCCCTGCAAACCAGTTTAGTGCCACAACCTCCTCCCTGTAGAGCTGTCTGATCAGTGCCACCACCTTGTCCGCGCTGATCTGTATGTTCAGTGCCACCACCTTTTCCCTGCAGACATGTATGATCAGTGCCCCCACCTTGTCGCCGCAGAACTGTATAATCAGTGCTACCACCTTGTCACCGCATGAACAGTGCCACCAGTTGGTCAGCACAGAGCTGTATGATCAGTACCACTACCTACTTCTCGCACAGCTGTTGAATCAGTGCCACCGCCTACTCCTTGCAGAGCTGTATGATCAGTGCCACCACCTAATCCCTGCAGAGCTATTTGATCAGTGCCACCACGTCATCCCCTCAGAGCTATATGATCAGTGCCACCACCTTGTCCACGCAAAGCTGTATGATGAGTGCTACCACCTCATCCCTGCAGACCTGTACGATCAGTGCCACCACATCATCCCTGCAGAGCCTTATCATCAGTGCCTCCATCTTGTCCCCGCAGAGCTGTATGATCAGTGCCACCACCTCCTCCCTGCAGAGCTGTATGATTAGTACCACCACCTCATCCTTGTAGAGCTTTAAGATCAGTGCCACCACTTTGTCCACGCTGAGCTGTATGTTCAGTGCCACCAACTCCTCCCTGCAGAGCTGTATGATCAGTGCCACCACCTTGTCCCCGCAAAGCTGTAACATAAGTGCATACACTTTGTCCCCGCAGAGCTGTATGATCAGAGCCACCACCTACTCCCTGCTGAGCTGTATGATCAGTGCCAACTGGTGTGATTGAGTCACCGTAGGAGGCAGACACAAAAATAGAAGCTACGTCCAGAAAAAAAGAGAAGTTGGCAACTATCAGATTGAAGACCCCTGAACCTATCAACACAACTAGCAGTAGCCGTGGGGGGTTCCTACGGTGCCCTAGACCCCTCGATCACAGCCAGAGAGCTAATTAGGCTAAAGACAGAAAAGGAAATCTAAACTGCCCCAGAGCAGACCCCAAAGTAAAAGGCAGCCCCCAACATATAATGACGCTGAAGCAAGATGAAAAAACACTCACACAGATAGAAATATAGGCTGAGCAAACGATGGGGCCCAAGCTAACTAAACAGAACAGGAAAGAAAGGTTGCTGTCTGCAATCTGCCAAAACCCTATCAAAGACATAAGCCAACAAGCTGATATGGAAAAAGACCCTGAAGCAGCTAGGCTTCAAAAACTAAATCAGCACTCAGGTATTTTCAGAAGACAGAGCTAAAGGAATTCAGCTCACCCCAGCAGGGAATGGCAGAAATCCAGAAAAACAAAGCAAAACAAAGTCAAAGCACAAATGCAAAAAGCCGAGCAGAAAACTTAGCTTTAGAAGAGCAGGAATTCAGACTGGTCTCCAAGGATCCCACAGAGAATTCACCCGCAGGGCAGAAGGGCGTCGGCGGCCTTATATCCAGTCAGTAACTCCACTCAGCCAGTCATCATCATTAGGCTCAGGTGCTTGATAATCAGGCTCACTACCTTTCTTTACCAGAAGAGGGAGTTCATCGGGCCTCAGTAGTGAAGGGGAAAATGAACTCACAACAGTACCTCCCCCTTGAGGAGGGGTCACCGAACCCTCATCCATGCCACCAGGGCGATCCGGGTGAGACCGATGAAAGGCACGCACCAATCTTTTGGCATGAATATCAGAGGCAGAGACCCAGGAATTATCCTCCTGACCATAACCCTTCCACTTAACCAAATACTGGAGTCTCCGTCTAGCCAGACGGGAATCCAGTATTTTTCTACCTCATATTCCATGTTACCTTCAACCAATACAGGGTCTGGAGGTGCCACCCCCGGAACAACAGGTTCAACAAACCTCTTCAACAAAGATTTATGGAACACATTATGGATTTTAAATGTGACAGGAAGAGCCAAACGAAAAGAGACCGGATTAATAATCTCCAAAATCTTGTAAGGTCCAATAAATCTAGGCTTAAACTTAGGAGGAGCCACCTTCATAGCAATATTTTTTGATGATAGCCACACCATATCACCAACCTTAAACTGGGGACCAATGGTCCTATGTCGGTTGGAAAACCGCTGGGCCTTTTCCTGGGAGAGAGATAACTTATCCACCACTTGGTCCCAGATCTGGTGCATTCTCTCCACCACAGTGTCAACACCTGGGCAGGCAGAGGGCTCCACCTGCCCTGAAGAAAATCGAGGATGAAACCCAAAGTTACAAAAAAAGGTGACATCAAAGTGGCAGAACTAGCTCCATTATTTAAAGCAAATTTGGCCAAGGGCAAAAATGAAACCCAATCATCCTGATCAGCAGAAATAAAACATCTCAAATATGACTCAAAGGTCTGGTTTGTTCTCTCTGTCTGCCCATTGGTCTGATGGTGAAAAGCAGTGGAGAAGGACAACTGAATTCCCAGCTTGGAACAGAAAGTTCTCCAAAATCTAGACACAAACTGAACTCCTCTGTCAGATACAATGTTCTCAGGAATCCCTTGCAAGCGAACCACCTGTTGCAAAAACAGGGGCACCAACTCAGAGGAAGACGGCAACTTAGGGAGTGGTACAAGATGAACCATCTTAGAGAACCTATCACAAATCACCCAAATAACAGTCATCCTTTGAGAGACAGGCATATCAGAGATGAAATCCATTGAAATATGGGTCCATGGCCTCTTGGGGACAGGCAAAGGCATCAACAACCCACTAGAGCGAGAACACGATTTAGACCGGGAGCACGTCCCACAGGACTGCACAAAATTCCTGACATCACGAGACAAGGAGGGCCACCAAAAAGATCGACTCACCAGATCTCTAGTAAAAAAAATACCTGGATGACCAGCCAAAGCAGAGCAATGAACTTCAGACATCACTCTCTTCTTCCACTGGTCAGGAACATACAACTTTCCACTGGGACAACGCTCAGGTTTGTCCTCCTGGAACTCTTCCAGAGCACGTCTCAAATCGGGCAAGATGGCAGAAAGAACTACCCCTTCGCCTAAGATGGTAGCAGGCTTGGTCACCACAGGAGAATCAGCAAAGAAGCTCCTAGAGAGGGCGTCTGCCTTGACATTCTTAGTTCCAGGAAGAAAAGAAACCACAAAATCAAAACGTGTAAAAAACAAGGCCCACCTAGCCTGTCTAGGGTTCAAGCGCTTAGCCGACTCTAGGTAAATCAAATTCTTGTGGTCAGTGAGGACCACGACTTGATGCTTAGCTCCCTCCAACCAATGTCTCCACTCCTCAAATGCCCCTTTCATGGCCAACAGTTCCCGATTCCCCACATCATAGTTACGTTCAGATGGAGAGAACTTTCGGGAAAAGAAAGCACAGGGATTCATTTTAGATGTTACAGGATCCTTTTGGGACAAAACAGCTCCTGCACCAATCTCAGAAGCATCCACCTCTACCTGGAACGGAAGTGAGACATCAGGTTGCCGCAAAACCGGGGCGGAGGTGAATCTTCGCTTCAGCTCCTGAAAGGAAGAAACAGCCTCCGGAGACCAATTTAACACATCAGCACCCTTCTTAGTCAAATCAGTCAATGGCTTGGCAATACTAGAAAATTTTGCTATAAATTTCCGATAAAAATTAGCAAAACCCAAAAACTTCTGAGGGCCTTCAAAGAAGTGGGCTGAACCCAATCGTAAATGGCCTGTACCTTGGCCGGGTCCATTTCAATAGTTGACGGGGACAAAATAAATCCCAAAAAAGAAATCCTCTGTACTCCAAAAAGGCATTTAGATCCTTTAACATACAGGGAATTCTCCCTCAAGATCCGGAACACAGTACGAATATGTTCCACATGAGAATCCCAGTCCTTGGAGAAGATCAAAATATCATCCAGATAGATAATCAAAAATTTATCGACAAAATCTCGGAAAATATCGTTCATGAAGCACTGGAAGACAGAAGGGGCATTAGTGAGCCCAAAAGGCATCACCAGGTACTCAAAATGTCCCTCCGGAGTATTAAACGCCGTCTTCCATTCATCCCCATGCTTAATGCGAATAAGATTATACGCCCCCCTGAGGTCAAGCTTGGTAAACCAGCAAGCACCTTTAACTCTGGAGAATAGATCAGAAATCAGGGGTAACGGATACTGATATTTAACAGTAATTTTGTTGAGGGCACGATAATCAATACAAGGTCTTAATGATCCATCCTTTTTGGCTACAAAAAAAAAACCGGCACCTAAGGGTGACGAGGATGGTCTAATATGACCCTTCTCCAACGCCTCCTTAATATAGGATCGCATAGCCTCGTGCTCGGGTACAGATAAATTGAAGAGCCGACCCTTGGGAAATTTACACCCCGGGCTCAGTTCAATTGCACAGTCATAACTCCTATGAGGAGGCAGAGACGCAGACTCATTCTCACTAAATACATCATAAAAGTCCGCCAAATAATCAGGAACATCATGCGACTGAGGAGAGGTGGAAAACACCGGAGCCTCACTAAAGGCACACCGACAACCCCCAACTCACCACAGACACAGATTTCCAATCCAAAACTGGATTATGAATTTGTAACCAGGGAAACCCCAGAACAATAGTATCATGCAGATTATGCAACACCAAAAATCTGCAATTTTCTTGATGGTCTGGGGCGACCCGCATTACCACCTGGGTCCAAAACTGAGGTTTATTTTTAGCCAAAGGAGTAGCATCAATCCCCCTCAAAGGGATAGGCGTCTGCAGAGGTGTCATCGGAAATCCACAACGTTTAGCAAAATCCAAGTCCATTAGGTTTAGGGCTGCTCCCGAATCCACAAAAGCCTTGGCGGAAAATGTGGACAGGGAGCAGATCAGAGTAATAGCCAGAAGAAACTTAGGTTGAACACTACCAACAGAAAACGTGTGTGCAAAGCGTTTCTCTCGTTTAGGGCAGACAGAAATAATATGCGAGGCATCTCCACAGAAAAAAAAACACAACTTATTACGCCTTCTGAACTCCTGACGCTGCTCTCTGGACAAAACTCTATCACATTGCATAGGTTCAGACATTTGTTCAACAGGTGGCAACACCTCTCGTGCAGTTTTGCGTTCGCGCAAACGCCGATCAACCTGAATCGCTAATGACATAGAATCGTCAAGACCAGAGGGAACAGGAAATCCCACCATAGTATCTTTTACGGCTTCTGACAACCCCTTCCGAAAGAGAGCAGCCAAGACATTATCATTCCAGGTAGTAAGTACTGCCCATTTTCAGAATTTTTGACAGTACAATTCTGCAGAATCTCGACCCTGGTTCAATGCCAGCAGGGTCTTTTCAGCCTGATCAATGGCATTAGGTTTGTCATACAACAACCCCAAGGCTTGAAAAAATGCGTTCACATTAGTCAGAAAAGGATCATCTGGTTTCAAAGAAAACGCCCAATCCTGGGGATCGCCACGCAGCAAAGAGATGACAATTTTAACCTGCTGCGCGGAGCTCCCTGACGAGTTAGGCTTCAAGGCAAAAAATAATTTACAATTATTTTTGAAATTCAAAAATTTAGACCGATCCCCAAAAAATACATCAGGTGTAGGAATCTTTGGTTCAGCAGCATGTGAATGAGCAAGGTAGGCGGAAATTCCCCGCACTTCCGCAGCGAGCTGCTCCACACGATCAGACAATTGCTTTATCTCCATTGAGAGAAAAAAAAAAAATCCCCCTACGGCCTCAGAGATATAGAGGAAAAAATATACACACTTTTTTTTTTTTTTTTTTACAATTCTTTCCTGCTATTGAGTACCCTAGGATCTGCGGTAGGAGGAGGCAGACACAAAAATAGAAGCTACGTCCAGAAAACCAGAGAAGTTGGCAACTATCAGACTGCAGACCCCTGAACCTATCAACACAACTAGCAGTAGCCGTGGGGGGTTCCTACGGTGCCCTAGACCCCTCAATCACAGCCGGAGAGCTAAATAGCCTAAAGACAGAAAAGGAAATCTAAACTGCCCCAGAGCAGATCCCAAAGTAAAAGGCAGCCTCCAACATATAATGACGGTGACGCAAGATGAAAAAACACTCACACAGATAGAAAGATAGGCTGAGCAAACGATGGGGCTCAAGATAACTAAACAGAACAGGAAAGAAAGGTTGCTGTCTGCAATCTGCCAAAACCATATCAAAGACATAAGCCAACAAGCTGATATGGAAAAAGACCCTGAAGCAGCTAGACTTCAAAAACTAAATCAGCACTCAGGTATTTTCAGAAGACAGAGCTAAAGGAATTCAGCTCACCCCAGCAGGGAATGGCAGAAATCCAGAAAAACAAAGCAAAACAAAGTCAAAGCACAAATGCAAAAAGCCGAGCAGAAAACTTAGCTTTAGAAGAGCAGGAATTCAGACTGGTCTCCAAGGATCCCACAGAGAAATCACCCGCAGGGCAGAAGGGCGTCGGCGGCCTTATATCCAGTCAGTAACTCCACTCAGCCAGTCATCATCAGTAGGCTCAGGTGTTTGATAATCAGGCTCACTACCTTTCATTACCAGAAGAGGGAGTTCATCGGGCCTCAGTAGTGAAGGGGAAAATGAACTCACAACAGCCAACATCTCCTCCCTGCAAAGCTGTCTAATCAGTGCCACCACCTCCTCTCTGCAGAGCTTTATGATCAGTGCCACCACCTGGTCCTCGCAGAGCTGTATGATCCGTACCACCACCTTGTCGCCGCAGAGGTGTATGATCAGTGCCACCACCTCATCCCTGCAGGCTGTATGATCTGTGCTACTGAATCATACCTGCAGAGCTGTATGATCGGTGTCGCTACCTCATCCCTGCAGAACTGCATGATAAGTGCCACCACCTTGTCCCCACAAAGCTGTATCATAAGTGCCACCACTTTGTGCGAGCAGAGCTGTATGATCAGTGTCACCAACTTTTCCCTGCAGAGCTGTATGATCAGTGCCACCACCTCTTACCTGCAGAGCTGTATGATCAGTGACACCACCTCTTACCTGCAGAGCTGCATGATCAGTGCCACCAACTCCTCCCTACAGAGCTGTATGATCAGTGCCACCACATTATCCACACAGAGCTGTATAATCAGTGCCACCTCCTACTGCCTGCAGATCTGTATGATCAGTGCCACCATCTCCTCCCTGCAGAGCTGTATAATCAGTGCCACCACCTCGTCTCTGCAGAGCTGTATGATTAGTGCCACCACCTGGTCCTTGCAGAGCTGTATGATCAGTAACACCACCTTGTCGCCGCAGAGGTGTATGATCAGTGCCACCACCTCATCCCTGCAGGCTGTATGATCTGTGCTACTGAATCATACCTGCAGAGCTGTATGATCGGTGTCGCTACCTCATCCCTGCAGAACTGCATGATCAGTGCCACCACCTTGTCCCCACAAAGCTGTATCATAAGTGCCACCACTTTGTGCGAGCAGAGCTGTATGATCAGTGCCACCACCTCATCCCTACAGGGCTGTATGATCTGTGCTACTGATCATCCCTGCAGAGCTGTATGATCGGTGCCACTACATCATCCCTGCAGAACTGCATAATCAGTGCCACGACCTCGTCACTGCAGAGCTGTATGATTAGTACCACCACCTTGTAGCCGCAGAGGTGTATGATCAGTGCCACCTCCTCGTCCCTGCAGAACTGCATGATCAGTGCCTCCAACTTATCCCTAAAGAGATGTATAATCAGTGCAACCACATTATCCCCGCAAAGCTGTATGATCAGTGCCACCACCTTGTCCCTGCTGAGCTGTATAATCAGTGCCACCACCTCCTCCCTGCAGAGCTGTGTGATCAGTGCCACCACCTCCTCCCTGCAAAGCAGTATGATTAGTGCCACCACATCGTCACTGCAGAACTTTATGATCAGTGCCACCACATATTCCCTGCAGAGCTGTATAATCAGGGACACCATCTCCTCCCTGCAGAGCTGTATGATCAGTAACACCACCTTGTCGCCGCAGAGGTGTATTATCAGTGTCACCACCTTGTCCCCGCAGAGCTGTATGATCAGTGCCACCTCCTCGTCCCTGCAGAGCTGTATGATCAGTGCCACCACCTGGTCCTTGCAGAGCTGTGTGATCTGTGCCACTACCTCATCCCTGCAGAGCTGTATGATCAGTGTCACCACCTACTCCCTGCAGAGCTGTAAGATCAGTGACACAACCTTGTCCCTACAGAGCCTTATGATCAGTGCCACCGCCTCCTCCCCATAGAGCTGTATGATCAGTGCAACCACCTCATCCCTTCAGAGCTGTATGATCAGTGTCACCACCTCCTCTCTGCAGAGCTGTATGATCAGTGCCACCACCTTGTCCCCACAGAGCTGTATGATCAGTGCCACCTCCTCGTCCCTGCAGAGCTGTATTATCAGTGGCTCCAACTTATCCCTAAAGAGATGTATAATCACTGCAACCACATTGTCCCCGCAAAGCTGTATGATCAGTGCCAACACCTCGTCCTTGCAGAGCTGTATGATCAGTGTCACCACCTCTTCCCTGCAGAGCTGCATGATTAGTGCCACCATCTTATCCACACAGAGCTGAATGATCAATGCCACCACCTACTCCCTGCAGAGCTGTAAGATCAGTGACACAACCTTGTCCCTGCAGAGCCTTATGATCAGTGCCACCGCCTCCTCACCACAGAGCTGTATGATCAGTGCCACCTCCTCGTCCCTGCAGAGCTGTATGATCTGAGCCACTAACTCATCCCTGCAGAGCTGTATGATCAGTGCCACAACCTCATCCCTGCAGAGCTGCATGATCAGTGGCTCCAACTTATCCCTAAAGAGATGTATAATCAGTGTAACCACATTGTCCCCGCAAAGCTGTATGATCAGTGCCAACACCTCGTCCTTGCAGAGCTGTATGATCAGTGTCACCACCTCTTACCTGCAGAGGTGCATGATCAGTGCCACCATCTTATCCACACAGAGCTGAATGATCAATGCTACCATATCCTCCCTGCAAATCTGTATAATCAGTGCCACCACCTCCTCTCTGCAGAGCTGTATGATCAGTGCCACCACCTCATCCCTGCAGAGCTTTATGATCAGTGCCACCACCTGGTCCTTGCAGAGCTGTATGATCAGTACCACCACCTTGTCGCCGCAGAGGTGTATGATCAGTGTCACCAACTTTTCCCTGCAGAGCTGTATGATCAGTGCCACCACCTCATCCCTGCAGGGCTGTATGATCTGTGCTACTGAAACATCCCTGCAGAGCTGTATGATCGGTGCCACTACCTCATCCCAGCAGAACTGCATGATCAGTGCCACAACCTCGTCACTGCAGAGCTGTATGATCAGTGCCACCATCTTGTCCCCACAAAGCTGTATCATAAGTGCCACCACTTTGTCCGAGCAGAGCTGTATGATCAGTGCCATCAAATTGTCCCCGCAGAGCTGTATGATCAGTGCCACCACCTACTCCCTGCAGAGCTGTATGATCAGTGCCACCATCTCCTCCCTGCAAAGCTGTATAATCAGTGCCACCACCTCCTCTCTGCAGAGCTGTATGATCTGTGCCACCACCTCCTCCCTGCAAAGCAGTATGATTAGTGCCACCACCTCGTCACTGCAGAGCTGTATGATCTGTGCCACCACCTCATCCCTGAAAACCAGTATGTTCAGTGCGACAACCTCCTCCCTGCAGACCTGTATGATCAGTGCCACCACCGTGTCGCCGCAGAACTGTAAATCAGTGCCACCACCTTGTCACCGCAAAGTTGTATGATCAGTGCCACCACTTTGTCCGAGCAGAGCTGTATGATCAGTGCCACAACCTCATCCCTACAGAACCACATGATCAGTGCCTCCAACTTATACCTAAAGAGATGTATAATCAGTGCAACCACATTGTCCCTGCAGAGCTGTATGATCAGTGACACCACCTCTTACCTGCAGAGCTGCATGATCAGTGCCACCAACTCCTCCCTGCAGAGCTGTATGATCAGTGCCACCACCTTATCCACACAGAGCTGTATAATCAGTGCCACCTCCTACTGCCTGCAGAGCTGTATGATCAGTGCCACCATCTCCTCCCTGCAGAGCTGTATAATCAGTGCCACCACCTCGTCTCTGCAGAGCTGTATGATCAGTACCACCACCTTGTCGCCGCAGCGGTGTATGATCAGTGTCACCACCTTGTCCCTGCAGGTCGGTAGGATCTGTGCCACCTCCTATTCCCTTCAGAGCTGTATGATCAGTACCACCACCTTGTCGCCGCAGAGGTGTATGATCAGTGTCACCAACTTTTCCCTGCAGAGCTGTATGATCAGTGTCACCACCTATTCCCTGCAGGCTGTATGATCTGTGCTAATGAATCATCCCTGCAGAGCTGTATGATCGGTGCGGCTACCTCATCCCTGCAGAAGTGCATGATCAGTGCCACCACCTTGTCCCCACAAAGCTGTATGATAAGTGCCATCAAATTGTCGCCGCAGAGCTTTATGATCAGTGCCACCACCTCATCCCTGCAGAGCTGTATCTTCAGTGCCATCACCTCATACCTGCAGAGCTGTATGATCAGTGCCACTACCTCATTCCTGCAAACCAGTATGTTCAGTGCCACAACCTCCTCCCTGTAGAGCTGTCTGATCAGTGCTACCATCTTGTACACGCTGAGCTGTATGTTCAGTGCCACCACCTTTCCATGCAGAGCTGTTTGCTCAGTGCCACCACATTTCCATGCAGAGCTTTATGATCAGTGCCACCATCTTGTCCCCGCAGAGCTGTATGATCAGTGCCACCACCTCCTCCCTGCAGAGCTGTACGATTAGTACCTCCACCTCATCCTTGTAGAGCTTTAAGATCAGAGCCACCACCTTGTCCACGCTGAGCTATATGTTCAGTGCCACCACCTTGTCTCCGCAAAGCTGTATCATAAGTGCCACCACTTTGTCCGAGCATAGCTGTATGATCAGTGCCATCAAATTGTCCCCACAGAGCTGTATGATCAGTGCCACCATCTGCTCCCTGCAAAGCTGAATAATCAGTGCCACCACCTCCTCTCTGCAGAGCTTTATGATCAGTGCCACCACCTGGTCCTTGCAGAGCTGTATGATCAGTACCACCACCTTGTCGCCGCAGAGGTGTATGATCAGTGTCACCAACTTTTCATTGCAGAGCTGTATGATCAGTGCCACCACCTCATCCCTGCGGGGCTGTATGATCTGTGCTACTGAATCATCCCTGCAGAGCTGTATGATCGCTGCCACTACCTCATCCCTGCAGAACTGCATGATCAGTGCCACCACCTTGTCCCCACAAAGCTGTATCATAAGTGCCACCACTTTGTCCGAGCAGAGCTGTATGATCAGTGCCACCATCTCCTCCCTGCAAAGCTGTGTAATCAGTGCCACCACCTCCTCCCTGTAGAGCTGTATGATCTGTGCCACTACCTCATCCCTGCAGAGCTGTATGATCAGTGCCACAACATCATCCCTGATCAGTGCATCCAACTTATACCTAAAGAGATGTATAAACAGTGCAACCACATTGTCCCCGCAAATCTGTATGAGGAGTGCTACCACCTCATCTCTGCAGACCTGTATCATCAGTGCCACCACATCATCCCTGCAGAGCTTTATGATCAGTGCCACCATCTTGTCCCCGCAGAGCTGTATAATCAGTGGCACCACCTCCTCCCTGCAGAGCAGTATGATTAGTACCTCCACCTCATCCTTGTGGAGCTTTAAGATCAGTGCCACCACCTTGTCCCCGCAAAGCTGTATAATAAGTGCCACCACTTTGTCTGAGCAGAGCTGTTTGATCAGTGCCATCAAATTGTCCCCACAGAGCTGTATGATCAGTGCCACCATCTCCTCCCTGCAGAGCTTTATGATCAGTGCCACCACCTGGTCCTTGCACAGCTGTATGATCAGTACCACCACCTTGTCGACGCAGAGGTGTATGATCAGTGTCACCAAATTTTCCCTGCAGAGCTGTATGATCAGTGCCACCACCTTGTCCCCACAAAGCTGTATCATAAGTGCCACCACTTTGTCCGAGCAGAGCTGTACAATCAGTGCAATCAAATTCTCCCCGCAGAGCTGTATGATCAGTGCCACCACTTACTCCCTGCAGAGCTTTATCATCAGTGCTACCATCTCCTCCCTGCAAAGCTGTATAATCAGTGCCGCCACCTCCTCTCTGCAGAGCTGTATGATCTGTGCCACTACCTCATCCCTGAAGAGCTGTATGATCAGTGCCACAACCTCATCCCTGAAGAACCGCATGATCAGTGCCTCCAACTTATACCTTAAGAGATGTATAATCAGTGCAACCACATTGTCCCCGCAAAGCTGTTTGATCAGTGTCACCACCTCTTCCCTGCAGAGCAGTATGATCAGTGACATCACCTCTTACCTATAGAGCTGCATGATCAGTGCCACCTCCTCGTCCCTGCAGTGCTGTGTGATCTGTGCCACCAACTCCTCCCTGCAGAGCTGTATGATCAGTGCCACCATCTTATCCACACAGAGCTGTATAATCAGTGCCACCTCCTACTTCCTGCAGAGCTTTATGATCAGTGCCACCATCTCCTCCCTGCAGAGCTGTATAATCAGTGCCACCACCTCATCTCTGCAGAGCTGTTTGATTAGTGCCACCACCTGGTCCTTGCAGAGCTGTATGATCAGTACCACCACCTTATCGCCGCAGAGGTGTATGATCAGTGTCACCACCTTGTCCCTGCAGGTCTGTAGGATCTGTGCCACTACCTCATCCCTGCAAAGCTGTATAATCAGTGCCACCACCTCCTCTCTGCAGAGCTGTATGATCTGTGCCACTACCTCATCCCTGCAGAGCTGTATGATCAGTGCCACAACCTCATCCCTGAAGAACCGCATGATCAGTGCCTCCAACTTATACCTTAAGAGATGTATAATCAGTGCAAACACATTGTTCCCGCAAAGCTGTATGATCAGTGTCACCACCTCTTCCCTACAGGGCTGTATGATCTGTGCTACTGAATCATACCTGCAGAACTGCATAATCAGTGCCACAAACTCGTCACTGCAGAGGTGTATGATCAGTGCCACCTCCTCGTCCCTGCAGAGCTGTGTCATCTGTGCCACTACCTCATCCCTGCAGAGCTGTATGATCAGTGGCTCCAACTTATCCCTAAAGAGATGTATAATCAGTGCAACCACATTATCCCCGCAAGGCTGTATGATCAGTGCCAACACCTCGTCCTTGCAGAGCTGTATGATCAGTGTCACCACCTCATACCTGCAGAGCTGCATGATCAGTGCCACCAACTCCTCCCTGCAGAGCTGTATCTTCAGTGCCACTACCTCATCCCTGCAAACCAATATGTTCAGTGCCACAACCTCCTCCATGTAGAGCTGTATGATCAGTGCTATCATCTTGTCCGCGCTGAGCTGTATGTTCAGTGCCACCACCTTGTCGTCGCAAAGTTGTATGATCAGTGCCACCGCCTACTCCTTGCAGAGCTGTACGATCAGTGCCACCACCCTGTCCACGCAAAGCTGTATGTTCAGTGCCACCAACTCCTCCCTGAAGAACTGTATAATCACTGCCACCACCTTGTCCCCGCAAAGCTGTAACATAAGTGCCACCACTTTGTCCGAGCAGAGCTGCATGATCAGTGCCACCATTTCCTCCCTGCAGAGCTGTATAATCAGTACCACCACCTTGTCGCCGCAGAGGTGTATGATCAGTAGAGTTGAGCGACTTTTGGTTTTTTAGGGTCGCGTTTCGTTTCGTGAAACCCGACTTTTCCAAAAGTCGGGTCGAGCAAGATCGTCCGATTATAGGGAAAAGTCGGGGTCGTCCCGAAACACGAAACCCAATGTAAGTCAATGGGGAATAAAAGTCGGCAGTGAGAGGAGGACAGGAAACACACCTACAGTGCCCATTTGAATGCCAAAAGCATCAATTCTTCTTACTTAAGCTTGTCAACCTTAATTAACTTCATAATACAAGTTACGCACTGAAAAATGGGGGTTATTTGGCTACAAACTGTGGGGGGGGAGGGCTGGCTGCAGGTTTTCATGTGCCCTGGGCGAAAGAGCGCCCCTTTAACACATACCACAACTCATCATGCTCCGATACGGCAGAGAAATAGCGGTATAGTACAATGAAAAATACCTCACTTTTTACATCTCATGACGAGGCCCATCTATTTCTCCATACAGAATCATTGGTCCCATATAATGTTTGAAACAGTATATGATGAGCTCCACATAATGCTACAGTATATGTTGGTCCCCATGGATGAAGCTCCACTGTCTTATGGGCCCAAATAATGCTCCAAACATAATGGGCCCCATTTCTAATGCTCTAGTGTATAATGGGCCCTGTAAATGCTGCTCCAGTGTCTGATGTTCACCTTTGGAATGTTCCAGTGTATGGTGGGCCCCATCTATCATTCTCAGACGGTGTTAGGCCCAGTATGGATTGCACGTGATTGCACAAAGGTTAGAAAGGGTACCGTATCCCTGGATAGCATGTATGGATAGCGTACACATTCAAAATATATGTCTATACAGCATGAGGCAGGCTCAGACGGTGTTAGGCCCAGTATGGATTGCACGTGATTGCACAAAGGTTAGAAAGGGTACCGTATCCCCGGATAACATGTATGGATAGCGTACACATTCAAAATATATGTCTATACAGCATGAGGCAGGGTCAGACGGTGTTAGGCCCAGTATGGATTGCACGTGATTGCACAAAGGTTAGAAAGGGTACCGTATCCCCGGATAACATGTATGGATAGCGTACACATTCAAAATATATGTCTCAGGAGGCAGGCTCAGACGGTGTTAGGCCCAGTATGGATTGCACGTGATTGCACAAAGGTTAGAAAGGGTACCGTATCCCCGGATAACATGTATGGATAGCGTACACATTCAAAATTTATGTCTATACAGCATGAGGCAGGCTCAGACGGTGTTAGGCCCAGTATGGATTGCACGTGATTGCACAAAGGTTAGAAAGGGTACCGTATCCCCGGATAACATGTATAGATAGCGTACACATTCAAAATATATGTCTATACAGCATGAGGCAGGCTCAGACGGTGTTAGGCCCAGTATGGATTGCACGTGATTGCACAAAGGTTAGAAAGGGTACCGTATCCCCGGATAACATGTATAGATTGCGTACACATTCAAAATATATGTCTATACAGCATGAGGCAGGCTCAGACGGTGTTAGGCCCAGTATGGATTGCATGTGATTGCACAAAGGTTATAAAGGGTACCGTATCCCCGGATAACATGTATGGATAGCGTACACATTCAAAATATATGTCTATACAGCATGAGGCAGGCTCAGACGGTGTCAGGCACAGTATGGATTTGACGGCCCAGATTACACAGCGGAGGAGCAGGGAGAGGTAAAGATTGCAAATGCTGGGGCCCTGCCCAAGCAAGGGGGGCTCACTCGTGGGCGTCGGTACTGGCACTGGGCCCCTCATAGTACAGCGGTGTGTCTGACGGCGGGTGTGCACCACCACCGTCAGAGACACTTGATTGCACTATGAGAGACCCTGTGCCAGTGCCCGCGCCCAAGACTCGGCCTACCCACCTGTCCAGGGCAACGGCACTCGCACGGTGTCGTGCGGTAGGTGGTGACCCCGGCCATGGGGGGGGAGGCAGCACAGTTAGGGAGTTTTAGAAAGTGGCATATGTTGATGTTGGACATTCAGCTGATGCAAAAGGCGAAATAGGTGAAGTACCAGGAAGAGGTGGACCAAAGCAAGCCATTTTTCTGTCACCCTATGTGTCATCAGGGGAAGGTGGGACAAAATCCTTGGAAACCCATGCGTGGTTCATTTTAATGAAGGTTAGATCATCCACATTTTGGGTTGACAGACGGGTCCTTTTTTCTGTCAGGATTGATCCAGCTGCACTGAAGACTCTTTCCGATAGCACACTTGCAGCTGGGCAAGCGAGCTCCTGTAAGGCATATTGGGCCAATTCAGGCCAGGTGTCCAGTTTAGCGGCCCAATAGTCAAAGGGGAATGACCTGTGTGGGAGAACATCGATATGGGATGAATAGTAGTTTGTAACCATAGTTGACAACTGCTGTCTCCTGTCACTTTCCATCGATGCAGTATTACCAGTTGTGTGAGCGGTATTTGAAAAATCAGTCCACAACATTGTCATGAAACCCCTGTCTCCAACGCCACTTCTGCTGTGTGCACCACGAACACCTCTGCCAAGCTGCCCCCGGCCCGTACGGCTCGTGTGAGAACCATCACCGCTGCTGTGTGCTGGGAATGCCTCAAGCAACCGATTTACCAGAGTTGCTTGTTTATTAGCCAATATTAGGTCAAGGTTCTCCTGTGGCATGATGTTTTGTAATTTGCCTATATAGCGTGGATCCAGGATGCTGGCCAACCAGTAGTCGTCATCGTTCATCATTTTGGCAATGCGTGGGTCCCTTTTTAGGATCCGCAAGGCATAATCTGACATGTGGGCCAATGTTCCCGGTGTCAATGATGCACTGCGAGTGCTGGGTGGAGGAGCACTTTCTGGCAAATCCACATCCCTCCAGTCACGCACAAACCCTGTACCAGACCTTGCCACGCCAACATTTTCACTTGCCCCACGAGATGCATCCTCCTCCCCTAAGTAATCATCCCCATCATCCTCCTCCTCCTCCTCTTCTTCCTCCACCTCGTCCAGGAGAGGTCCCTGAGCAGACAATGGCTGAATGTCATCAAGGATTCCCTCCTCCTCTTCCTCCTCATCAACATTGGCAGCAGACGCCTGCTCCTTAAGGTGCGTCAAAGTTTGCATGAGCAGACGCATAAGTGGGATGCTCATGCTTAGGATGGCGTCGTCTGCGCTTACCAGCCGTGTGCACTCCTCAAAACACTGAAGGACTTTACAAAGGTCTTTCAGCTTCGACCACTGCACGCCTGTCAACTCCATGTCTGCTCTCAAAGTGCCTGGCCGTGTATCCTCCCACAAATGCATTATGGCCTGCCTCTGCTCGCACAGCCGCTCCACCATGTGCAGGGTGGAGTTCCACCTTGTTGCAATGTCGATAATGAGGCGGTGGTTGGGAAGGTGGAGCAATCGCTGCAGCTTCTGCATACGAACGGAGTGTAAAGGCGACCGGCGGATGTGCGCACACAGTCTTCGCACCTTCTGGAGCAGGGCTGTTAACTCCGGATAATTTTTGAGGAAGCACTGCACCACCAGGTTCAAGGTGTGAGCCAAGCAAGGTATGTGGCTGAGTTTTGAAAGGGCTATGGCTGCCACAAAATTACGGCCGTTATCACTAACTACCTTGCCTGCCTCCAGATGTATACTGCCCAGCCATGACTCAGTTTGTCGCTTCAAGTACTCGGCCAGCACCTCGGCGGTGTGTCTGTCGCCCAAACACATCATCTGCAACACAGCCTGCTGACGCTTTCCACCAGCTGCTCGATAGGGGGACACATCGTGTGCAACAGTGGCAGCTGCAGATGGAGTGCTCGTACGACTGCGCTCTGTGGACAAGCTTTCGCTTCTGGAGGAGGAGGAGGAGGGTCGAACGCACACAGCCAACTGTTTCCTATACCGTGGGCTAGGCAGCACTGTCCCACCACCGCTGTCCCCTGTGGACCCTGCATCCACCACATTAACCCAGTGCGCAGTGATGGACACGTAACGGCCCTGGCCATGCCGACTGGACCATGCATCAGTTGTGAGGTGCACCTTTCCGCTCACTGACTGCTTGAGTGCATGGACAATGCGGTCTTTCACATGATGGTGGAGGGCTGGGATGGCTTTGCGAGAGAAGAAGTGGCAACTGGGTAGGTCATAGCGTGGTACTGCATAGGCCATGAGTTCGCGGAAAGCTGTGCTTTCCACCAACCGAAAGGGCATCATCTCAAACGAGATTAGTTTGGCAATGTGGGCGTTCAAACCCAGTGTACGCGGATGAGAGACTGAGTACTTTCTTGACCTACTCATAGTGTCTGGGAGGGTGAGCTGGACTTGAGAGCTGCATATGGTGGAAGTAGCGGTGGACAGGGCGGACTGAGAGAGGGTTGATGATGGTGATGGAGTTGGTGTTCTTTCTGATGGCCTAGAATCAGTCTTTCGTTGATATAACAGTGGGATTCCCTGACTGCTGTGGCCTTGCAACGACACCTCAACATTTGCTGCTGTGCTAACCGGTGGGCTTACAGTGGGGGAAACAATGTAGCGTTGCTGACTACCTTCGTTGTGATCAGTTGCACATGTGGCACTTGAGGTTTGGTGTTGTGTCCACGCTTGCAAGTGCATGGTGTTTAAATGTCTAAGCATGCAACTGGTATTCCAATTTTTCAGATTTTTCCCTCGGCTAAAGGTCTTTGCGCACTTCTTACAGATAACCTTGGCCTGATCATGAGGATTTTGGTCAAAAAAGTGCCACACTGCACTCTTCCTACTTTGGCAGACATTTTGCGGCCTAGCACGCTGTGATCTTTTGACCCTCTGGACAAGCTGTCCAGCAACTCTTTTGATGTGTGGAACCTGTCTTTGGAGTGCTCCGGGCCTGCCAGATAACAGCTGTTGCGATGTCGATGTCTGCTGTGGATGCTCCTCATCTGAGCTATTGGAAGCAGCACCCTCTTCCCCCAATGGATGCCAATCTGGGTCAACAACTGGGTCATCCATCACCTCCTCTTCTATGTCATGTGCACCTTCCTCTGTGTCACCGTGTATGGTGGTATAGTGTGCGGGAAGGGGCACCTGAGTCTCATCAGGGTCAGAATCTGGCTCTGTACACTGCGAGGACAATGTAGTGCTCTGAGTGAATGTACCAGCAGAATCATCCATCAGCGGCTGTGCATCAGTGCACTCCATGTCAGATTCATCTTGGCCTGGGTAATTCACCATTTCACTTGATAATCCAGGCATGGTATGTGAAAACAGCTCCATGGAGTAATCAGTAGTATGGCCTGCGTCATCCTTCAATCTTGGTTGGGGTGAAGGACACAAGGAAAGGTGTGGTTCATGAACATGAGCCTCCAATGACGACTCAGTGCTTTTACTTTTTACAACTGAAGAAGAGGAGGCGATAGAGCTGGAGGCTGAGTCAGCAATGTAAGACAAAACTTTTTCCTGATGCTCTGGCTTTAAAAGCGGTTTGCCAACTCCTACAAAACTAAGCGTTCGAGGCCTTATGTAGCCAGACGATGACGCAGGCTCAACACCTCCTGCATTCGGTCCTATTTTGCTCTTGCCACTACCATCAGATCCACCACCAACACCATCATTACCAGCTGCCAACCCCCGCCCAATTCCACGGCCTCTTCCACCAGCCTTCCTCATTTTTGGTAGAAATGT
The DNA here is from genome assembly GCF_039654945.1 of Dendrobates tinctorius. Lineage (NCBI taxonomy): Eukaryota > Metazoa > Chordata > Amphibia > Anura > Dendrobatidae > Dendrobates > Dendrobates tinctorius. Next base: position 6,989,852 of record NW_027361869.1, on the reverse strand, counting down.
AGACAAAATCCAACAAACTATATAGTAATGTAAAACAAGGTACAAGGTGTCTATAGGACAGGGGAGATTTTGAATTTCTGCAGACACTTGTGGACACTGGACACTTATGGATTGTGTGAGGCCCACTGATATCTGAGCGCTATGTCACAGGCTCGATGGCACAGCTGTGACAAAAGTGACGAGAGGATAAGGGAGATTTTGAATTTCTGCACACACTTGTGGACACTGGACACTTTTGGATTGTGTGAGGCCCACGGATATCTGAGCGCTATGTCACAGGCTCGATGGCACAGCTGTGACAAAAGTGACGAGAGGATAAGGGAAATTTTGAATTTCTGCACACACTTGTGGACACTTTTGGATTGTGTGAGGCCCAATGAATATCTGAGCGCTATGTGACAGGCTCGATGGCACAGCTGTGACCAAAGTGACTAGAGGATAAGGGAGATTTTGAATTTTTGCACACACTTGTGGACACTGGACACTTTTGGATTGTGTGAGGCCCACTGATATCTGAGCGCTATGTCACAGGCTCGATGGCACAGCTGTGACAAAAGTGACTAGAGGATAAGGGAGATTGGATTGCTTTTAAAAAAGCAGTTTGCAGAGCAGTGGGTAATCAGCAATACCAGCCTGTCAGGAAGCCTTAAAAGGCAGCCCAACAACCAACACCACTGATACACCACAATATAGCCTCCCCTTGCACTGCACACACAGTGACTGGTGTGTTGTGCATTCCAAATCGCTAGCAGCAGAAGCAGTTTTTTTTTCTTCTCAGCAGGACAAAAAAAAAAATTGGGATTGCTTTTAAAAAAGCAGTTTGCGGAGCAGTGGGTAAACAGCAATGCAGGAATGTCAGGAAGCCTTAGAAGGCAGCCCAACAACCAACACCACTGATACACCACTATATAGCCTCCCCTTGTACAGGCCAAATCGCTAGCAGCAGAAGCAGTTTTTTTTTCTTCTCAGCAGGACAAAAAAAAAAAATTGGGATTGCTTTTAAAAAAGCAGTTTGCGGAGCAGTGGGTAAACAGCAATGCAGGAATGTCAGGAAGCCTTAGAAGGCAGCCCAACAACCAACACCACTGATACACCACTATATAGCCTCCCCTTGCACTGCACACACAGTGACTGGTGTGTTGTGCAGGCCAAATCGCTTGCAGCAGAAGCAGTTTTTTTTGTCTTCTTCCCTGCCTAACGCTCTCCCTACAGAATCAGCAGCAACCTCTCCCTATACTAAGATCGGCAGAAATAACATGGCGGTCGGCGTGCACGCCCTTTTATACCCCCTGTGGCGCCCACCAAAGCAAGCCAATCACTTGCATGCCCTTCTGAAAGATGGTGGTGACCCCTGCCTATGTCATCACGTTGCCCACAGTGTCCGTGGATCCTGATTGGCTGAAAAAGAGCGCAAAACAAACTTTTGAAACGCGACTTTGGCGCGTAAGTCGCCGACCTCGTGGCCGACCTCATCCTAGGGTCGGGTTTCGTTTCATGAAACCCGACTTTGCCAAAAGTCGGCGACTTTTGAAATTTTTCGACCCGTTTCGCTCAACTCTACTGCGCACCACAGAGATGAAGTTACTGCGGGATCTCGTCACTTCTCCTCACGTTTTCTGACCTCATTATTGCGGGTCAGGATGATTTCGGATTAGTGATGGGCGAGCACTAAAATGCTCGGGTGCTCGTTGTTAAGATCAAGCAAATTGGAATGCTCGGGTACTCGGTCAGGACAAAGAGCCCCATGTAAGTCTATGGGAGACCTGAGCATTTTTGCCGCGATTCCCCCCGGGGGTCCATTTAAGGTCTGAAAATGAAGGAAACACTGCTCAAATGACATGGGGACATAATGCGGATCGCTTCTGGAAGCATGCCTGACTCCTAGGTCACAGCTTCAAACAATGTTGTCAGAGTTTCATGCCATTTTTACCAGTGCACCAAAAAACATACCAAAACGGATTTTGCTGGGATAAATTTTAAGGTACATCCTTTCCAGGTTAAAGACTAGTATATAAGCCAAAATAAATAACCCCAAGTCAAAATGTTCCTCCACCACTTGGTCTATGTTCAGACGCAGCGTTTTTGAAGCGTTTTGCAACTTTAACATTGCTTTCAATCAAAACTAATGCATTCACTTGGAAATGTCATTGTAACATTTAACAACCCTAGCTGGCCATGCGGTGTGTGACACATAAGCAGACACATCTTGTTTCATTTATGAAGGAGGGACTCGATGTCACAGAGCCTATTTTTACAGGGGCCTCAGGCGGCATTAATCTACTTAAAGGGCCATTATTAAACAGTGGGTCTCCTAAATGGTTATTGTCTATGCAGTGACTGGATGGGCTACCAAGAATTACAACACACCCAATACCCCTTTCACGAGATGTCCAGGAGGGCCTCCATAAAAAATGTTGCATTGAATGCAAGGCCTGCCCTGCTACAAAGTCATGTGCACCCCAATAAACCTTTGAACCCACATACTGGTTGGGCCCAGGACAATCCACTTCACATAGAATCAAAGAACATTATTACTTTCGTACTCCAATTCTGTTTTCTTATGGATTCACGGCAAGGCCTGCCCTGCTACCAAGTCATATGCACCCCAATCCCCCCTTGGAATAAAATATAGAGGGCCTTTAAAAAATGTTTAATTAAAAAAAGACCTGGATCTCCTAGACTTGTAATGCCCATACACTAAGTGTGTTGGCTGGCAAACATATTGCCCTGTGGGTTACACCTCAACCTTTTCCATAACCAGTATTTTACGCCCAGCAAAACCACCCACCCTTGTTTGTGTGAAGACTCCTGGAGTGGACCCTCTGGGCCATGATTCCAACCCACCCTGGGCGAGCTGACCTGGTAAGGACCACCCAGGGATACAGGAAGCATCAGAACGCCCTGGGAAATAAAGTACCATGACTGCTGGAACCAGGTGGCAGGCTCGAAGGAGGCACAAGAGACAGTGTTTAGCAGGATGAAGTGGTGGATGATATAGTAACTGACCCAAGCTAGCAGGAGGACATGCAAAGTGAGGACAGCAGCATAGGGGGAGGGAGGCATAGCGCCCCAACAGCCAGGAAGAAGCAGTGTGGTTGCCGCAGACAGAAGGCCGGCAACTATTAACAGTAACACCAACATGATGGAAGTTGCCTGTCCATCTGTTAGGCCTTCTCAAGTCTAGTTGTTTTTTAATACTCTGCCCATAACCCCAAAAAAGGTCATTTGCACCACCTGCCATGCCAGCATCAGCAGGGGTAGCAAAACTACCAGCCTCACCACCACGAGCATGATCAGGACCATGGTTGGTAGCAAAGCCGGCAGTATTAAAGGTCAGGCATTCGCTCTTCTTGAGGGAGGATTGGGTGGCTCTGAAAAGAGCCTTTGTGTTGCAGTCAGGTGGGCAGGACAGATCTAAGCTCTCTCCCCACGGATCCGGCGGGCCAGCTGGATATCTTTGGGCATGATGGTGACCCTCTTAGCGTGGATCGCGCACAAATTTGTGTCCTCAAACAGCCCCACCAGATAAGCCTCGCTGGCCTCCTGCAGGGCCATGACAGCGGAGCTCTGGAAGCGGAGATCGGTCTTGAAGTCCTGGGCGATTTCTCTCACCAGGCGCTGGAAGGGAAGCTTACGGATCAGCAGCTCGGTGGACTTCTGGTAGCGGCGGATCTCACGGAGAGCAACTGTCCCTGGCCGGTATCTGTGCGGCTTCTTCACTCCGCCAGTGGCGGGAGCGCTTTTCCTGGCGGCCTTAGTGGCCAGCTGCTTGCGGGGCGCTTTCCCTCCGGTGGATTTCCGAGCGGTCTGCTTAGTTCTGGCCATAGCTCTGTATAGAAGAGAACAGAAGTGATGAGAGGAGCAGAGTGAGCGGCTATTTATACTCCTCTGCCCCTATTCACGCTTCATGAGGACACGTCCCCTGCATTCCATTGGTTATTTTGTAGAATGTGAGCAGCGAATAGCGTTTGATGTCCGCGACCAATCACTGTACAGAGAAGGCTCAACCTGACTCACAGTTCAGCTATCACCCACTGCTCTGATACACAGGGTCACATCCAATCTCCAGGCGGCTTCTACAGCGGAAGCTCCGATTCTATATTCCCAGTACCCAGAGCGGTACAGCAGCTCCTCTATAATCAGTCACTGACGCTCCAACTCTCACATCGGAGTTATAACCTCACACCACTCTTACTAAGATGTGGGTTACAGGTGGTGATAATTAGGATGATGGAAGTAACGTGATTTCTGCTGCACATCGGCCCCTTCCCTCCATTACACAGAACTGTCACCTGAAGTCACCGATCATACAGCTCTGCGGGGAGGAGGTGGAGGCACTGATCATACAGCTCTGCGGGGACAGGGTGGTGGCACTGATCATACAGCTCTGCGGGGAGGAGGTGGAGGCACTGATCATACAGCTCTGCGGGGACAGGGTGGTGGCACTGATCATACAGCTCTGCGGGGAGGAGGTGGTGGCACTGATCATACAGCTCTGCGGGGAGGAGGTGGAGGCACTGATCATACAGCTCTGCGGGGAGGAGGTGGAGGCACTGATCATACAGCTCTGCGGGGACAGGGTGGTGGCACTGATCATACAGCTCTGCGGGGACAGGGTGGTGGCACTGATCATACAGCTCTGCGGGGAGGAGGTGGAGGCACTGATCATACAGCTCTGCGGGGACAGGGTGGTGGCACTGATCAAACAGCTCTGCGGGGAGGAGGTGGAGGCACTGATCATACAGCTCTGCGGGGAGGAGGTGGAGGCACTGATCATACAGCTCTGCGGGGACAGGGTGGTGGCACTCATCATACAGCTCTGCGGGGAGGAGGTGGAGGCACTGATCATACAGCTCTGCGGGGACAGGGTGGTGGCACTGATCATACAGCTCTGCGGGGAGGAGGTGGAGGCACTGATCATACAGCTCTGCGGGGACAGGGTGGTGGCACTGATCATACAGCTCTGCGGGGAGGAGGTGGAGGCACTGATCATACAGCTCTGCGGGGACAGGGTGGTGGCACTAATCATACAGCTCTGCGGGGACAGGGTGGTGGCACTGATCATACAGCTCTGTGGGGAGGAGGTGGAGGCACTAATCATACAGCTCTGCGGGGAGGAGGTGGAGGCACTGATCATACAGCTCTGCGGGGAGGAGGTGGAGGCACTGATCATACAGCTCTGCGAGGACAGGGTGGTGGCACTAATCATACAGCTCTGCGAGGACAGGGTGGTGGCACTGATCATACAGCTCTGCGAGGACAGGGTGGTGGCACTGATCATACAGCTCTGCGAGGACAGGGTGGTGGCACTGATCATACAGCTCTGGGAGGACAGGGTGGTGGCACTGATCATACAGCTCTGCGAGGACAGGGTGGTGGCACTGATCATACAGCTCTGCGGGGGACAAGGTGGTGGCACTGATCATACAGCTCTGCAGGGATGAGGTGGTGGCACTGAAGATACAGCTCTGCATGGATGAGGTGGTTGCACTGATCATACAGCTCTGTGGGGAGGAGGCGGTGGCACTGATCATAAGGCTCTGCAGGGACAAGGTTGTGTCACTGATCTTTAAGCTCTGCAGGGATGAGGTTGTGGCACTGATCATACAGCTCTGCGGGGACAGGGTGGTGGCACTGATCATACAGCTCTGCGGGGAGGAGGTGGTGGCACTGATCATACAGCTCTGCGGGGAGGAGGTGGAGGCACTGATCATACAGCTCTGCGGGGAGGAGGTGGAGGCACTGATCATACAGCTCTGCGGGGACAGGGTGGTGGCACTGATCATACAGCTCTGCGGGGACAGGGTGGTGGCACTGATCATACAGCTCTGCGGGGAGGAGGTGGAGGCACTGATCATACAGCTCTGCGGGGACAGGGTGGTGGCACTGATCAAACAGCTCTGCGGGGAGGAGGTGGAGGCACTGATCATACAGCTCTGCGGGGAGGAGGTGGAGGCACTGATCATACAGCTCTGCGGGGACAGGGTGGTGGCACTCATCATACAGCTCTGCGGGGAGGAGGTGGAGGCACTGATCATACAGCTCTGCGGGGACAGGGTGGTGGCACTGATCATACAGCTCTGCGGGGAGGAGGTGGAGGCACTGATCATACAGCTCTGCGGGGACAGGGTGGTGGCACTGATCATACAGCTCTGCGGGGAGGAGGTGGAGGCACTGATCATACAGCTCTGCGGGGACAGGGTGGTGGCACTAATCATACAGCTCTGCGGGGACAGGGTGGTGGCACTGATCATACAGCTCTGTGGGGAGGAGGTGGAGGCACTAATCATACAGCTCTGCGGGGAGGAGGTGGAGGCACTGATCATACAGCTCTGCGGGGAGGAGGTGGAGGCACTGATCATACAGCTCTGCGAGGACAGGGTGGTGGCACTAATCATACAGCTCTGCGAGGACAGGGTGGTGGCACTGATCATACAGCTCTGCGAGGACAGGGTGGTGGCACTGATCATACAGCTCTGCGAGGACAGGGTGGTGGCACTGATCATACAGCTCTGGGAGGACAGGGTGGTGGCACTGATCATACAGCTCTGCGAGGACAGGGTGGTGGCACTGATCATACAGCTCTGCGGGGGACAAGGTGGTGGCACTGATCATACAGCTCTGCGGGGACAGGGTGGTGGCACTAATCATACAGCTCTGCGGGGGACAGGGTGGTGGCACTAATCATACAGCTCTGCGGGGGACAAGGTGGTGGCACTGATCATACACCTCTGCGGGGACAGGGTGGTGGCACTAATCAAACAGCTCTGCAGGGAAGAGGTGGTGTCACTGATCATACAGCTCTGCAGGGAAGAGGTGGTGACACTGATCATACAGCTCTGCAGGGAAGAGGTGGTGACACTGATCATACAGCTCTGCAGGGAAGAGGTGGTGACACTGATCATACAGCTCTGCGCTACCAACTGGTAGCACTGATCATGCAGCTTTGCGGTGACAAGATGGTGGCACTGATCATACAGCTCTGCGTGGAAAGGTAGTGGCACTGATAATGCAGTTCTGCAGGGATGAGGTTGTGGCACTGATCATACAGCTCTGTGGGGAGGAGGCGGTGGCACTGATCATAAGGCTCTGCAGGGACAAGGTTGTGTCACTGATCTTACAGCTCTGCAGGGAGTAGGTGGTGGCATTGATCATTCAGCTCTGTGTGGATAAGATGGTGGCACTGATCATACAGCTCTGCAGGGAAGAGGTGGTGACACTGATCATACAGCTCTGCAAGGACGAGGTGTTGGCACTGATCATACAGCTTTGCGGGTACAATGTGGTTGCACTGATTATACATCTCTTTACGGATAAGTTGGAAGCACTGATCATGCAGTTCTGCAGGGATGAGGTTGTGGCACTGATCATACAGCTCTGCGGGGACAAGGTGGTTGCACTGATCATACACCTCTGCGGCGACAAGGTGGTGGTACTGATCATACAGCTCTGCAAGGACCAGGTGGTGGCACTGACCATACAGCTCTGCAGAAAGGAGGTGGTGGCACTGATCATACAGCTCTGCGGGGACAATTTGATGGCACTGATCATACAGCTCTACTCGGACAAAGTGGTGGCACTTATGATGCAGCTTTGTGGGGACAAGGTGGTGGCACTGATCATACAGCTCTGCAGTGACTAGGTTGTGGCACTGATCATGCAGTTCTGCAGGTATGAGGTGGTGGCACTGATCATACAGCTCTGCAGGGAAAAGTTGGTGACACTGATCATACACCTCTGCGGCGACAAGGTGGTGGTACTGGTCATACAGCTCTGTGTGGATAAGATGGTGGCAATGATCATACAGCTCTGCAAGGACCAGGTGGTGGCACTGATCATAAAGCTCTGCAGAGAGGAGGTGGTGGCACTGATTATACAGCTTTGCGGGGACAATGTGGTTGCACTGATTATATATCTCTTTAGGGATAAGTTGGAGGCACTGATCATGCGGTTCTGCAGGGATGAGGTTGTGGCACTAATAATAATAATAATAATAATAATAATAATAATAAATTTTATTTCTATAGCGCCGACATATTCCGCAGCACTTTACATTTCAGAGGGGATTTGTACAGACGATAGACATTACAGCATAACAATAATCACATACAGTAGATCATAACAGATACCAAGAGGAAAGAGGGCCCTGCTCGCAAGTTTACAGTCTATGAGGAAAGAGGTAGACACGAAAGGTGGGTGGTAACAGCTGCCCTGATTGTAGGAACCAGCCATACTGTTATGGCCGGTTTCACATTAGCGCTTTTTCAGTGCGTGCATGGCCGGGGGTAGCTCCGCCCCCGAGCCGGCTCTCTGCCCGGCGTGCCCGCCCCTTGCTTGTAGCGCCGCCTACTAGCGGACAGCGGCGCCTGCGATCGGCGCACCCTATCTTTAGCATAGGTTGCGCAGATCGTGCGCAGGCCGTGCGCTAGTTGCGCTTTGACCTGCGCTGCGCACTTTTGACGGTGCGCCGTGCGCGCCAAAATCAAACTTTTCGGATTTTGGCGCGCACGGCGCACCGTCAAAAGTGCGCAGCGCAGGTCAAAGCGCAACTAGCGCACGGCCTGCGCACTATCTGCGCACCCTATGCTAAAGATAGGGTGCGCCGATCGCAGGCGCCGCTGTCCGCTAGTAGGCGGCGCTACAAGCAAGGGGCGGGCACGCCGGGCAGAGAGCCGGCTCGGGGGCGGAGCTACCCCCGGCCGTGCGCGCGCTGAAAAAGCGCTAATGTGAAACCGGCCTAAGTGTGTAACAGTACAGACACAGAGGGCTAATGGATGCATAAAGCATGTGGGAACATGATGCGGGGAACCTGGTTATGGTAAAACTTTTGGCTGTGCCACACAGGGATAGATTAGGTTAATGTGTTGAGGCGATAGGCCAGTCTGAATAAACGCGTTTTCAGGGCACGCTTAAAATTGTGGGGATTGGGGACTAATCGTATTGACCTGGGAAGTGCATTCCAAAGAATTGGCGCTGCACGTGTAAAGTCTTGGAGATGGGAGTGGGAGGTTCTGACTATTGAGGATGCTAACCTCAGGACATCAGCAGAACGGAGGGCGCGGGTAGGGTGGTATACTGAAAAAAAGGAGGAGATGTAGGGTGGTGCTGAGCCATGGAGGGATTTGTGGGTGAGGGTAATAAGTTTATACTGAATTCTGGAGTGGATGGGTAGCCAGTGTAATGACTGGCACAAGGTAGAGGCATCGGTGTAACGATTGGTGAGGAATATGATCCTGGCTGCAGCATTCAAGACAGATTGGAGAGGGGAGAGTTTGGTAAGAGGGAGACCGATTAGAAGAGAGTTACAATAGTCGAGACGAGAATGAATAAGGGAAACAGTAAGAGTTTTTGCAGAGTCAAAAGTAAGAAAAGGTCGAATTCTAGAAATGTTTTTGAGGTGCAGATGACAAGAGCGAGCCAGTGATCGAATGTAGGGGGCAAAGGAAAGCTCGGAATCAAGTATGACCCCAAGACAGCGGGCCTCTTGCTGGGGAGTAATAGTGGAACCACACACAGAAATAGCAATGTCGGGTATAGGTACATTAACAGAGGGAGGAAACATCAGGAGTTCAGTCTTTGACAGGTTCAGTTTCAGATATAGTGAGGACATGATATTAGACACAGCGTTTAGACAATCGCCGGTGTTTTCTAGAAAGGCTGGCGTGATGTCAGGAGAAGAAGCGTATAATTGGGTGTCATCAGCATAGAGATGGTACTGGAAACCAAATCTACTGATTATTTGACCAATAGGGGCAGTGTACAAGGAGAAGAGGAGAGGGTCTAGAACCGATCCTTGGGGGACCCCAACAGTAAGGGGAAGGTGAGAGGAGGAGGAACCGGCAAAAGATACAGTAAAGGAGCAGTCAGAGAGATAGGAGGAGAACCAGGAGAGAACGGTGTCCTTGAGGCCAATGGAACGGAGCATAGTGAGGAGGAGCTGATGATCCACAGTGTCGAATGCTGCAGAGAGATCCAAGAGAATTAGCATGGAGTAATGACCATTTGATTTAGCTGTTAGCAGATCATTAGAGACTTTAGTGAGGGCAGTTTCAGTGGAGTGTAAAGAGCGGAAACCGGATTGGAGAGGGTCGAGAACAGAGTTTTCTGAGAGATAGCGGATAAGACGGGAGTGGATCAGGCGTTCCAGGAGTTTAGAGATGAAGGGAAGATTAGAGACAGGTCTATAGTTAGCGGCACAGTTTTGGTCGAGGGATGGTGTTTTAAGTAGTGGATGTTTGATGGCAAACTTAAATGTGGAGGGAAAAATACCTGAAGAGAGAGAGAGGTTAAATATTTTAGTTAGGTGAGGGGTGACAGCAGGGGAAAGGGACTGGAGGAGATGTGACGGAAATGGGTCACTGGTGCAAGTAGTTGGGCGAGAAGATGCAAGGAGCCTGCTTAGTTCTTCTGTGACTGATTCAAAATCAGAGAGTGAGCTAGATGCAGTGGGGGAGGGAGGACAGTGCATGGTATGAGGTGATTGGGAGATAATTTCCTGTCGGATCTGGTCAATTTTTTCTTTGAAGTAATTGGCCAGATCGTCAGCTCGGAGCTCCGAGGTTGGGGCCTGTACTCTTGGGTTGAGAAGAGAATGAAAAGTGTCAAAGAGACGTTTCGAGTTATTGGACAGTGAGGTGATGAGGGTGTTGAAATAGGTTTGTTTGGAGAGGTGAAGGGCAGTGTTGTATGTTCGAAGCATAAACTTATAATGGACGAAATCTTCGTGTAGATTGGATTTTCTCCACAGACGTTCGGCGCACCTGGAGCACCGCTGCAGGAAACGTGTTTGGGAAACGTGTTTGCACCGTGTGCCAGGGTTGTCGCCGTCTGTGTTGTGGTGTTCTAGTTATAGGGGGTGCAAATTCATCCAGGGCACTTTGAAGTGTTTCATTGTAATGCTTCAATGCAGAATCAGGACATGAGAGGGAGGAGATAGGGGCCAATGAAGACTGCAAGTTCTTCAGAAGTTTCTGGGTGTTAATGGCCTGTATGTTTCTATAAGTCTGGACAGTGGGGGTGACCTGAGCAGCCTGGCAGTTCTTGATAGATAATGAAAGAAGATTGTGGTCAGAGAGCGGGAGAGGGGAGTTTGCAAAATCATCCACTGCACAAAGCCGAGAGAAGACCAAGTCGAGGGAGTTTCCGTCTTCATGCGTTGGAGAATTAGTAAGCTGCGAAAGGCCAAATGAGGAGGTTAGAGATAAAAGGTGAGCAGCAGATGGTCAGAGGGGAAGAGCAATGGGAATGTTGAAATCTCCCATGATGAGGGTAGGGATGTCACAGGAGAGAAAATGTGGAAGCCAAGTGGCAAAATGATCCAGGAACTGATGGGAGGGGCCGGGAGGACGATACACCACCGCCACTCGCATGGAGAAGGGGGTGTAGAGTCTGACGGCATGGACCTCAAAAGAAGGGAAGACAAGTGAGGGTACTTGAGGGATAACCTGAAAGGTACATTTTGGTGATAGGAGCAGACCAACGCCTCCACCTGCTCTACTGTCTGATCTTGGGGTATGAGAGAAGTGTAGCCCCCCGTATGAAAGAGCAGCAGCAGCGGTAGTGTCTGACTGCTGGATCCAGGTTTCAGTAAGAGCCAGGAGGTTAAGAGAATTAGAAAGGAAGAAGTCATGGATGAAGGAGAGTTTGTTACAAACTAAGCGAGAATTCCAAAGTGCACAATTAAGAGAGACAGATGGCATGCAGGGAATATTAATAAGATTAGAGGGGTTTCTAAGTGTAGCAGTTGGGGGGTTTGACTTTCTATAACATGGGGGACCAAGGTTGGGAGCAATGTCTCCTGCGACTAGGAGAAGGAGGATAGAAAGAGTGAGCAGATGGTTAAGTGATTTGTGAGAGCGTCTCTGATGTTGAATGGTGGGACTGACTGGATCTGTGCAATTTAACAATGTGAAAAGAGCGTGAGTGCTATACATAGGTGAGGAAAGGAGCGAGGGGCCGATATGGATGGAGTGTAGAGAGTTAATGCAAGGCCGGTGGATGTGTGTGAATGCAGCGGCCAGGATATAAATTACACAAATGCATATGGTATATATTTGATGTGCTCCAAATGTACAGAGAGTAGATGTATATAAATGTCTTACCTGTCTCCTGCCCTGTCTAACTGCCATGCTATAACTGCCAGTAGTACTTTGATACATGTACTTCGATTACATGTGCATAAATGCCACCACTGATCATACAACTCTGCGGGGACAGGGTGGTGGTACTGATCATACAGCTCTGCAGGGAGGAGGTGGTGGCGCTGAACATACAGCTCTGCAGGGAAAAGGTGGTGGCACTGAACATACAGCTCAGCACGGACAAGGTGGTGGTACTGATCAGACAGCTCTACAGGGAGGAGGTGGTGGCACTGAACATACTTGTTTGCAGGGATGAGGTAGTGGCACTGATCATACAGCTCTGCAGGGACAAGGTTGTGTCACTGATTTACAGCTCTGCAGGGATGAGGTGGTGGCACTGATCATACAGTTCTGCAGGGAGGAGGTGGTGGCACTGATCATACAGCTCTTCAGGGAGGAGGTGGTGGCACTGATCACACAGCTCTGCAGGGAGTAGGTGGTGGCACTGATCATACAGCTCTGTGTGGGTAAGATGGTGGCACTGATCATACAGCTCTGCAGGGAGGAGTTGGTGGCACTGATCATACAGCTCTGCAGGGAATAGGTGTTGGCACTGATCATACAGCTTTGCGGGGACAATGTGGTTGCACTGATTATATATCTCTTTAGAGATAAGTTGGAGGCACTGATCATGAAGTTCTGCAGGTAGGAGGTTGTGGCACTGATCATACAGCTCTGCAGGGACAGGGTGGTGGTACTGATCATACAGCTCTACAGGGAGGAGGTGGTGGTGCTGAACATACAGCTCTGCAGGGAAAAGGTGGTGGCACTGAACATACAGCTTAGCGCGGACAAGGTGGTGGTACTGATCAGACAGCTCTACAGGGAGGAGGTAGTGGCACTGAACATACTTGTTTGCAGGCATGAGGTAGTGGCACTGATCATACAGCTCTGCAGGGATGAGGTGGTGGCACTGAAGATACAGCTCTGCATGGATGAGGTGGTTGCACTGATCATACAGCTCTGTGGGGAGGAGGCGGTGGCACTGATCATAAGGCTCTGCAGGGACAAGGTTGTGTCACTGATCTTTAAGCTCTGCAGGGATGAGGTTGTGGCACTGATCATACAGCTCTGCAGCGACAAGGTGGTGGTACTGATCATACAGCTCTGCAAGGACCAGGTGGTGGAACTGATCATAAAGCTCTGCAGTGATGAGGTGGTGGCACTGATCATACAGCTCTGCAGAGAGGAGCTGGTGGCACTGATTATACAGCTTTGCAGGGAGGAGATGGTGGCACTGATCATACAGCTCTGCATGGAGTAGGTGGAGGCACTGATCATACAGCTCTGTGGGGACAATTTGATGGCACTGATCATACAGCTCTGCTCGGACAAAGTTCTGGCACTTATGATACAGCTTTGCGGGGACAAGGTGGTGGCATTGATCATACAGCTCTTCAGGGAGGTGGTGGTGGCTCTGATCACACAGCTGTGCAGGGAGTAGGTGGTGGCACTGATCATACAGCTCTGTGTGGATAAGATGGTGGCACTGATCATACAGCTCTGCAGGGAAAAGGTGGTGGCACTGAACATACAGCTTAGCGCGGACAAGGTGGTGGTACTGATCAGACAGCTCTACAGGGAGGAGGTAGAGGCAATGAACATACTTGTTTGCAGGCATGAGGTAGTGGCACTGATCATACAGCTCTACAGGGATGAGGTGGTGGCACTGAAGATACAGCTCTGCAGGGATGAGGTGGTTGCACTGATCATACAGCTCTGTGGGGAGGAGGCGGTGGCACTGATCATAAGGCTCTGCAGGGACAATGTTGTGTCACTGATCTTTCAGCTCTGCAGGGATGAGGTTGTGGCACTGATCATACAGCTCTGCAGGGAAAAGTTGGTGACACTGATCATACACCTCTGCAGCGACAAGGTGGTGGTACTGATCATACAGCTCTGCAAGGACCAGGTGGTGGCACTGATCATAAAGCTCTGCAGTGATGAGGTGGTGGCACTGATCATACAGCTCTGCAGAGAGGAGGTGGTGGCACTGATTATACAGCTTTGCAGGGAGGAGATGGTGGCACTGATCATACAGCTCTGCAGGGAGTAGGTGGAGGCACTGATCATACAGCTCTGTGGGGACAATTTGATGGCACTGATCATACAGCTCTGCTCGGACAAAGTGGTGGCATTGATCATACAGCTCTTCAGGGAGGTGGTGGTGGCTCTGATCACACAGCTGTGCAGGGAGTAGGTGGTGGCACTGATCATACATCTCTGTGTGGATAAGATGGTGGCACTGATCATACAGCTCTGCAGGGACAATGTGGTTGCACTGATTATATATCTACAGGGAGGAGGTGGTGGCGCTGAACATACAGCTCTGCAGGGAAAAGGTGTTGGCACTGAACATACAGCTCAGCGCGGACAAAGTGGTGGTACTGATCAGACAGCTCTACAGGGAGGAGGTGGTGGCACTGAACATACCTGTTTGCAGGGATGAGGTAGTGGCACTGATCATACAGCTCTGCAGGGATGAGGTAGTGGCACTGATCATACAGCTCTGCAGGGATGAGGTGGTGGCACTGAAGATACAGCTCTGCAGGGATGAGGTGGTTGCACTGATCATACCGCTCTGTGGGTAGGAGGCGGTGGCACTGATCATAAGGCTCTGCAGGGACAAGGTTGTGTCACTGATCTTACAGCTCTGCAGGGATGAGGTGGTGGCACTGATCATACAGCTGTGCAGGGAGTAGGTGGTGGCACTGATCATACATCTCTGTGTGGATAAGATGGTGGCACTGATCATACAGCTCTGCAGGGACAATGTGGTTGCACTGATTATATATCTACAGGGAGGAGGTGGTGGCGCTGAACATACAGCTCTGCAGGGAAAAGGTGTTGGCACTGAACATACAGCTCAGCGCGGACAAAGTGGTGGTACTGATCAGACAGCTCTACAGGGAGGAGGTGGTGGCACTGAACATACCTGTTTGCAGGGATGAGGTAGTGGCACTGATCATACAGCTCTGCAGGGATGAGGTAGTGGCACTGATCATACAGCTCTGCAGGGATGAGGTGGTGGCACTGAAGATACAGCTCTGCAGGGATGAGGTGGTTGCACTGATCATACCGCTCTGTGGGTAGGAGGCGGTGGCACTGATCATAAGGCTCTGCAGGGACAAGGTTGTGTCACTGATCTTACAGCTCTGCAGGGATGAGGTGGTGGCACTGATCATACAGCTGTGCAGGGAGTAGGTGGTGGCACTGATCATACAGCTATGTGTGGATAAGATGGTGGCACTGATCATACAGTTCTGCAAGGATGAGGTGTTGGCACTGATCATACAGCTTTGCGGGGACAATGTGGTTGCACTGATTATACATCTCTTTAGGGATAAGTTGGAGGCACTGATCATGCGGTTCTGCAGGGATGAGGTTGTGGCACTGATCATACAGCTCTGCAGGGATAAGGTGGTGACACTGATCATACACCTCTGCAGCGACAAGGTGGTGGTACTGATCATACAGCTCTGCAGGGAGGAGGTGGTGGCACTGATCACACAGCTCTGAAGGGAATAGGTGGTGGCACTGATCATACAATTCTGCAGTGACAAGGTGGTGGCACTAATCATACAGCTTTGCAGAGAGGAGGTGGTGGCACTGATTATATAGCTCTGCAGGGATGGGGTAGTGGCACAGATCATACAGCCCTGCGGGGACAAGGTGGTGACATTGATCATACACCTCTGCGGCGACAAGGTGGTGGTACTGATCATACAGCTCTGCAAGGACCAGGTGGTGGCACTGATCATAAAGCTCTGCAGGTATGAGGTGGTGGCACTGATCATACACATCTGTGGAGAGGAGGTGGTGGCACTGATAATACAGCTCTGCAGGGAGGAGTTAGTGGCACTGATCATGCAGCTCTGCAGGGATGAGGTGGTGGCACTGATCATACACCTCTGTAGAGAGGAGGTGGTGGCACTGATTATACAGCTTTGCAGGGAGGAGATGGTGGCACTGATCATACAGCTCTGCAGGGAGTAGGTTGTGGCACTGATCATGCAGCCCTGCGGGGACAATTTCATGGCACTGATCATACAGCTCTGCTCCGACAAAGTGGTGGCACTTTTGATACAGCTTTGCGGGGACAAGGTTTTGGCACTGATCATACAGCTCTGCAGGGATGAGGTTGTGGCACTGATCATACAGCTCTGCAGGGATGAGGCAGTGGCACAGATCACACAGCTCTGCAGGGATGAGGCAGTGGCACAGATCATACAGCCCTGCAGGGAAAAGGTGTTGACACCGATCATACACCTCTGTGTCGACAATGTGATGGTACTGATCATACAGCTCTGCAGAGAGGAGGTGGTGGCACTGATTATACAGCTCTGCGGGGACAATATGATGGCACTGATCATACACCTCTGCTTGGACAAAGTGGTGGCCCTTATGATACAGCTCTGCAGGGAATAGGTGGTGGCACTGATCATACAGCTCTGCGGGGACAAGATGGTGGCACTGATCATAAAGCTCTGAAGGGATGATGTGGTGGCACTGATCATACAGGTCTGCAGGGATGAGGTGGTAGCACTCATTATACAGCTCTGCAGGGACGAGGTGGTGGCACTGATCATACAGCTTTTCGTGGACAAGGTGGTGGCACTGATCATGTTGCTCTGAGGGGATGACGTGGTGGCACTGAGCAAATAGCTCAGCAGGGATTAGGTGGTGGCACTGATCATACAGCTCTGCAAGGAGTAGGCGGTGGCACTGATCATACAGCTCTGCGGGGACTAGGTGGTGGTACTGATCTTACTGCTCTGTGCTGACCAACTGGTGGCACTGATCATACAGCTTTGCAGTGACAAGGTGGTGGCACTGATCACACTGCTCTGCATGGAAAGGTTGTGGCACTGAACATACAGCTCTGAAGGGAAAAGGTGGTGGCACTGAACATACAGCCCAGTGCGGACAAGGTGGTGGCACTGATCAGACAGCTCTACAGGGAGGAGGTGGTGGCACTGAACATACTTGTTTGCAGGGATGAGGTAGTGGAACTGATCATACAGCTTTGCAGGGATGAGGTGGTGGCACTGAAGATACAGCTCTGCAGGGATGAGGTGGTTGCACAGATCATACAGATCTGTGTGGGGGTGGCGGTGGCACTGATCATAAGGCTCTGCAGGGACAAGGTTGTGTCACTGATCTTATAGCTCTGCAGGGATGAGGTGGTGGCACTGATCATACAGTTCTGTGGGAGGAGGTGGTGGCACTCATCATACAGCTCTGCAGGTAGGAGGTGGTGGCACTGATCACACAGCTCTGCAGGCAGTAGGAGGTGGCACTGATTATACAGCTCTGTGTGGATAAGGTGGTGGCACTTATCATACAGCTCTGCAGGGAGGAGTTGGTGGCACTGATCATACAGCTCTGCCGGTAAGAGGTGGTGTCACTGATCATACAGCTCTTCAGGGAAGAGGTGGTGACACTGACTATACAGCTCTGCAAGGATGGGGTGTTGGCACTGATCATACAGCTTTGCGGGGACAATGTGGTTGCACTGATTATATATCTCTTTAGGGATAAGTTGGAGGCACAGATCATGCGGTTCTGCAGGGATGAGTTTGTGGCACTGATCATACAGCTCTGCGGGGACAAGGTGGTGACAGTGATCATACACCTCTGTGGCGACAAGGTGGTGTTACTGATCATACAGCTCTGCAGGGAGGAGATGGTGTCCCTGATTATACAGCTCTGCAGGGATGAGGTAGTGGCACAGATCATACAGCCATGCGCGGACAAGGTGGTGGCACTGATCATACATCTTTACGGGGACAATGTGGTTGCACTGATTATACATCTCTTTAGTGATAAGTTGGAGGCACTGTGTCATGATCCCAGTGCAGGTTTTTGAGCTGCACACCGGGGGATAATGTCTGGAGCTCTGTGCAGGTTTTGACCTGCACACTTGGGGTTAATGATTGTGGCCTCTTACTGGTTCTCGGAGAGCTTCATAAACCCCTGGGTAGCTTCAATCCCTGCCAGTTATACTTTTGCCTTTGGCCTTGTGTGCTGACCCCCGTGTGCCTGTTTGTTGCTATTGCTTGTTTATATGGTTCTGACCCGATTCTGTTTCCCGTTGTGAGTTTGCCTGTTGATTTTGTACTGCGTTATTATCTGTGTATGACCCATTGCCTGTGACCTGATTACTCTCTGCTCGCCCCTCTTGTACCTTGCAGCTATCTCTGTGTGTGACTCATTGGCTACGTCCTGACTATCCTCCCTGTCTATGCCCCTTGGTAACTTTGTCTCGCAGTTACTCTGCTAGGAATTGTCTTGCAGCTCCTAGCTCTGTGGAGTTTAGGCCACGCCCCTAGCAGTCAGGTGCTTCAGGTCCTGCAGCTCTGAAGTACGCATCTACTCGGCTGCTGCCCGCTCCACAGGTAGCTTTGAGCACGCTTTCGCTTTTCTCAGGACACGCGCACTGGCTCAGTGAGCAAGTTCAGTGCGGTGTCTCTGACATTATAACTGGCCTACAATTTTTTTTTTCTCTCCTCACTTCTGCAGCATGGACCCAATGTGTGCTTTATCTGAGCAGGTGAAAAGCTTGACTCAGTCACTGCAGAAGCTTAGTTTGGAACACCAAGCTCTGGCCCAGTCCCAACGGCGGGTTGAGGACTCAGTTCAGGGGGTACTTTCCGCTGGCTTCCAGCAAGTGGGGAATAGAGATGTCATTTTAGTCCCACCTGAATCCTCGGTTAAATTGCCAGATATGCTTTCTGGTAACAAGGATGATTTCAGGGCATTTAAGGAGGGCTGTAAGCTTTTTTTTTTCTTTGAGACCCCGCTCCTCTGGGGATGAGAAACAGAGGGTGGGGGTGGTGATGTCCCTGCTTAGGGGGTCCCCACAAGCCTGGGCATTCTTCTGCCCCTGAGAGAATGTCTGTGGATGCATTTTTTGAAGCTTTAGGGCTTATTTATGATGAGCCTGATAGAGTGCGGTTGGCTGAGGACAAAGTAATGAGTGTCTGTCAGGGGGAGCACTCGGCCGAATGGTTCTGTACTGAATTCAGACGTTGGGCAGCGGAGATCTCCTGGAGTGATGTCGCCCTGCGGGGGCTGTTCCACAGAGGCCTGTGTGAACGTCTGAAGGATGCTTTGGCACTCCATCCTCCGCCTGACTCCCTGGAGGATGCCATGGTCCAAGCGGTGCGCATGGATCGCAGGCTGCGGGCTAGAGGCATTATGCAACCGGAAACGCCCTTATTCTTCAGTGGAGATGAGACCCAGACTCTTCCTATGGCTATGGAGGTGAGCGCTGTCACCTGTGAGGGGAAGGAAAGAAGACCCCGTCGGGAAAAGCAGTTGTGCTTCTATTGTGGGAAATCTGGACATTGGAAGAAGGACTGCCCCTCCTGTCCGTCATCCTCCAAGATGGCGGGAAACGACTAGGTCTGGGTAGTAATCGAGGAGGCTACCCAGACCTTCATGTACAATTTTCCTCATGTGCAAAAATGGTGCTGCAGGTGGAACTGGAACTTGGTTATGGTCCTGTTCAGACTACTGCTTTTATTGACTGCGGTTCGGCTGTGAACCTGATTGATACCAAGGTTATGACTCTTAATAAGATAGGGACAGTCAGGCTTCACAATCCTGTTAAACTTGTGGCAATTGACTCATCTCCTCTTACCCAAGACGGTATCTGTTGCAGGTCTGAACTTTTTTCTCTAAAAGTGGGTTCCACTCATGTGGAGGAACTAAGTTGTCTGGTGCTAGATAACTTGCCTGCAGGACTGGTACTGGGGATGCCTTGGCTTCAACGCCATAATCCTACCATTGATTGGGTTACAGGGGAAATCACTCAATGGGGATGCAATAATAAATGTGGTAACCAGGGACATCTTGTTAACGCTGTTAAATCCGTGTCTGTGTCGTCTGTCGATCTGGAAGGTATTCCAGAGTACCTGAAAGATTTCGAAGACGTTTTTTCCGAAAGTGAGGCTGAGGCGCTGCCACCACATAGACCCTATGATTGTGCCATTGATTTAGTACCTGGAGCCAAGTTACCTAAGACTCGATTGTTCAATTTGTCTGGGCCTGAGCGCCAAGCCATGAAGGAGTACACAGCTGAGAGTCTCCGCAAAGGGCATATCAGGCCTTCTGTGTCACCTGTGGCAGCAGGGTTCTTCTTTGTGAAGAAAAAAGATGGTGGTTTGCGGCCGTGCCTCGACTTTTGGGAACTGAACAAGATAACGGTTAGGAACTCTTACCCGCTTCCCCTCATCCCAGACTTATGTAACCAGTTAGCTGGGGCCCAATGGTTCTCCAAGTTAGATCTGCGGGGGGCCTTCAATCTGATAAGGGTTCGGGAAGGGGACGAGTGGAAAACGGCATTCCTCACATCAGAAGGACTCTTTGAGAACCTGGTAATGCCATTTGGGTTAACTAAGGCACCCGCTATTTTCACAAAATTTCATCAATGTTGTGTTTTCTGATCTGATAGGTCATTTTGTTATAATTTATTTGGATGATATTTTGGTGTATTCCCCGGACAGTAAATCTCACTTGCAACATCTAAAGATAGTTCTCCAGAGACTCAGGGAGAACCAATTGTTCGCCAAATTGGAAAAATGTTCGTTTTTGTACAGGAGCTGTCTTTTTTGGGGATGATTGTGTCCTGTGAGGGGTTTCATATGGATCCTAAGAAGCTGCTGGCGATCGCTGACTGGGTTCAGCCTCGAGATCTCAAGGGGCTCCAGCGCTTCTTAGGATTTGCGAACTATTACCGGAGATTCATTAAAGGTTTCTCACAAGTGGTTAAACCACTCACGGATCTTACCCGGAAGGGAGCTGATGTAAAAAGTTGGTCGGTACTCGCTAAGGAATCCTTCTCAGCGATTAAGAAATGTTTTATGTCTGCTCCGGTGTTGGTGCAACCTGACCCGTCCAAACCATTCATTGTGGAGGTGGATGCTTCTGAAGTGGGGGTGGGGGCGGTGCTGTCCCAGGGTCCGGCCACCCTTACCAATCTCAAACCCTGTGCCTTCTTCTCCAAGAAGTTCTCTTCAGCTGAGAAAAACTATGATGTAGGCAATAGAGAACTTCTTGCGGTCAAGCTGGCGTTTGAGGAATATAGGGACTTTTTGGAAGGGGCGGCTCACCCTATCACGGTTGTCACAGAT
Source organism: Dendrobates tinctorius (assembly GCF_039654945.1). Lineage (NCBI taxonomy): Eukaryota > Metazoa > Chordata > Amphibia > Anura > Dendrobatidae > Dendrobates > Dendrobates tinctorius. Next base: position 6,968,575 of record NW_027361869.1, on the reverse strand, counting down.
CACAAAAATTTGGCATACCTTGAATCTGCTAAGAGGCTTACGCCTAGACAGGCCCGTTGGTCACTTTTTTTTTCACGATTTCAGTTCTCAATTACTTTTCGATCGGGTTCCAAAAATGTTAAAGCGGATGCCCTGTCCAGAAGTTTTGATCCAGTGTCTCCTCCTGAGCCGCCGTCCTCCATTCTTCCCCCAGGGGTGGTAGTGGCGGGGGTCTCAACTGAGTTGGAACAAGAATTCCTAAGGGCTCAGGCCCTAGCTCCGACAACCAGGCCAAGCGATAAACTGTTTGTTCCAGATTCATTGCGGCCTAGACTTCTGCAGGAGTTTCATGATTCTAGGCTGAGTGCTCATCCAGGTATCACGGCCACTAGAGAGGCAGTAGCCAGGGGTTTTTGGTGGCCTTCATTAAGGTCCGATGTCAAGGAATTTGTTTCTGCTTGTGGCATGTGTGCCCGTTCCAAAAGCTCGCATAACTGACCGGCTGGGGAACTCATACCTTTACCGGTTCCTGATAGGCCATGGACTCATCTTTCCATGGATTTTATTACCGGCCTCCCACCTTCCAGGGGCAATACCGTGATCTGGGTGGTGGTAGATAGGTTTTCCAAACAGGCCCATTTCATTCCCTTGGCAGCATTACCTTCAGCAGAAACATTGTCAAGGTTGTTTGTGCAGCATGTGGTCCGATTGCATGGGGTACCCCTGAATGTGGTGTCTGACAGAGGTGTGCAGTTTGTGGCCAAATTTTGGAGGGCGTTCTGTATGAAATTGGGCATCTCACTCTCCTTCTCGTCGGCATATCACCCGGAGAGCAATGGTCAGACAGACCGCACCAATCAATCCCTGGAACAAATTCTCAGGTGTCTGACCTCCGCCAGACAGGAGGATTGGTGTGATGCGTTACCGTTGGCTGAATTCGCTTTTAACAACCGGGTGAGTCAGTCCACCAACATGTCCCCATTCCTGATTAACTATGGCTTTAATCCGTATTTTGGGGAGTTTTCTCGGGTGGATTCCGGTTGTCCAGGAGCAGAGGGGTCCGTTCAACGGTTAAAAAACCTCTGGGCTGAAGTCCAGCGTAATATCTCTCGGGCCCAGGGGAGATACAAATATTTTGCGGACAAAAAGAGAGCCTCGGGAGACATGTTTCAGGTGGGAGAGAAGGTTTGGCTCTCCATGCGTAACATCAACTTAAAGGTACCATCAGTTAAGTTGGGACCAAAGTTCATTGGTCCGTACGAGATTATGGAGATAGTCAACCTTGTGGCATATAGGTTGCGTCTCCCCGCCTCCTTAAAAATATATAATGTGTTCCATAAATCTCTGTTGAAACCAGCAGGATCTGTCAAAGAGAACTCTGAGACTGTTGTTCCTCCAGTGCTGGTGGAGGGTCAATTGGAGTATGAGGTCGGACATATTGTGGACTCACGGCAGGTGCGCCGCTCTTTGCAGTACCTGGTCCACTGGAAGGGATATGGACCAGAGGAGCGATCATGGGTCCCTGCTCGCTCGGTAAATGCAGATCGCCTGGTTCAGGCGTTCCATGCCAAGTACCCGGGGAAGCCTGGAGGTCCAGAGGCCCCCCATTGAGAGGGGGGTACTGTCATGATCCCAGTGCAGGTTTTTGAGCTGCACACCGGGGGTTAATGTCTGGAGCTCTGTGCAGGTTTTGACCTGCACACTTGGGGTTAATGATTGTGGCCTCTTTCTGGTTCTGGGAGAGCTTCATAAACCCCTGGGTAGCTTCAATCCCTGCCAGTTATACTTTTGCCTTTGGCCTAGTGTGCTGACCCCCGTGTGCCTGTTTGTTGCTATTGCTTGTTTATATGGATCTGACCCGATTCTGTTTCCCGTTGTGAGTTTGCCTGTTGATTTTGTACTGCGTTATTATCTGTGTATGACTCGTTGCCTGTGACCTGACTACTCTCTGCTCGCCCCTCTTGTACCTTGCAGCTATCTGTGTATGACTCATTGCCTGTGACCTGACTACTCTCTGCTCGCCCCCTTTGGTACCTTGCAGCTATCTCTGTGTGTGACTCATTGGCTACTTCCTGACTATTCTCCCTGTCTATGCCCCTGGGTAACTTTGTCTCGCAGTTACCCTGCTAGGAATTGTCTTGCAGCTCCTAGCTCTGTGGAGTTTAGGCCACGCCCCTAGCAGTCACATGCTTCAGGTCCTGCGGCGTTGAAGTACGCATCTATTCGGTTGCTGCCCGCTCCACAGGTAGCTTTGAGCACGCTTTCGCTTTCTCAGGACACGCGCACTGGCTCAGTGAGCAAGTTCAGTGCGGTGTCTCTGACACCCTGATCATGCATTTCTGCAGGGATGAGGTTGTGGCACTGATCATACAGCTCTGCAGGGATGAGGTAGTGGCAGTAATCACAGCTCTGCAGGGACGAGGTGGTGGCACTGATCATACAGCTCTGCAGGGACGAGGTGGTGGCACTGATCATACTTCTTTGTGGCGACAAGGTGGTGGTACAGATCATACAGCTCTGCAGGGAATAGATGGTGGCACTGATCATACAGTTCTGATGATATTGGAGACTGCGGACAGACAGTCACTGGCGTTCTGTATTACAGAGGGGTAAGGTCAGGGGAAGACGTATACAGTTGTGTGTCAACAGAATAAAGATGGTACCGAAAGCCAAATTTGCTGATGGTCTGTCCAATTGGGGCTGTATAGAGAGAGAAGAGATGGGGGCCAAGGACTGAGCCCTGAGGTACCCAGACAGCAAGAGGAAGAGGAGATGAAGTGGAGCCAGAGAACAAAACACTGAAGAACTCTGCAGGGACGAGGTGGTGGCACCGATCATACAGGTCAGCAGGGACGAGGTGGTGGCACTCATTATAGAGCTCTGCAGGGATGAGGTGTTGGCACTGATCATACAGCTTTGCGGGGACAATGTGGTTGCACTGATTATATATCTCTTTAGGGATAAGTTGGAGGCACAGATCATGCGGTTCTGCAGGGATGAGGTTGTGGCACTGATCATACAGCTCTGCAGGGAGGAGGTGGTGGCACTGATCATACAGTTCTGCAGTGATGAGGTGGTGGCACTGATCATACAGCTCAGCAGGGAGGAGGTAGTGGCACAGATCATACAGCCCTGCAGGGACGAGGTGGTGGCACTGATCATACAGCTCTGCGGCGACAAGGTGGTGGTACTGATCATACAGCTCTTCAAGGACCTGGTGGTGGCACTGAACTTACAGCTCTGGAGGGACGAGGTGTTGGCACTGATCATACAGCTCTTTAGGGATAAGTTGGAGGCACTGATCATGCATTTCTGCAGGGATGAGGTTGTGGAACTGATCATACAGCTCTGCAGGGATGAGGTAGTGGCAGTAATCACACAGCTCTGCAGGGAATAGATGGTGGCACTGATCATACAGTTCTGATGATATTGGAGACTGCGGACAGACAGTCACTGGCGTTCTGTATTACAGAGGGGTAAGGTCGGGGGTAGACGTATACAGTTGTGTGTCATCAGCATAAAGATGGTACCGAAAGCCAAATTTGCTGATGGTCTGTCCAATTGGGGCTGTATAGAGCAAGAAGAGATGGGGGCCAAGGACTGAGCCCTGAGGTACCCCGACAGCAAGAGGAAGAGGAGATGAAGTGGAGCCAGAAAACAAAACACTGAAAAACTCTGCAGGGACGAGGTGGTGGCACCGATCATACAGGTCAGCAGGGATGAGGTGGTGGCACTAATCATACAGCTCTGCGGGGAGGAGGAGGTGGCACTGATCATACAGGCCAAAAATGGGGGACGGGGTATGGAGTATGGCATGCGGATGGAGAGCACATTGATGCTGGAACCAGCGCGTCGCCTATCACGCTCTCCCAGCAGTACATAGGTTTTCATCTGTGCTTTTTTTTAGTAATTAAAGAAAAGCAGGAGGATTTGTGGTTTATTGGCTTCATTTATTTTTTTCTGTTACATAATATTTGTTCAGTGAACCTGCGGATAATTACACTACACTAATGTGGGGTTAACCCTCTTTGTAGTTCTAGGACTTTTCACCAATGATGACAATTAGCTCGATCTGCACGTGCCGCAATCTCCTCAGTCACTTACAGTATTATCGGGACTCCCAGCTGTTTCTGCACTGATTACAGGGGGCTATAAGCAGCAGATGTTCTCGAGGAGCCCGATGTGAGATGAAGGTGGCGCATCTGTGAACACTCTGGTAAATAAGAGGGGATCAGCAGGAACAAGGCAAGTAAGAGGTTAAACAGAGGAGGAAAGGCGTCTATGTACATCACTGAAGGCTGAGGGCGGCGCTTAACCGAGGATTCCCGCTCATTGTCTGATCGCAGGATCCGTTTGGGGATTTGAATTTCCCGCTCTTCTTCCGCCGAGGATTATTTGCGGACATCACAATCCGGTCACACAGAGAACCGCGCAGAGTCCGGCCCCCCAGAGCCGCCATCATGGGATCGCACCTCGAATGTACAGCGCCGTCATCCGAGCCCGGTGGACCATAGAGAGGACTGGAGATGAGGCGGCTCCGGAGCCGGTGTATTTCTGAGTGCGGAGAGCTCCATCCCTCCAGAGGAGAAAAAGTCTCGCATACAAGATAACTACAATTACTACTACTATAATAACTACAATTATAATAATATATATATAACTATATAACTACAATTACTACTACTATAATTGTCATCTAAAGCTGACAATGAATTGAGGCTTGCAAGAGATGTCAAAAGCAATAATAAAGGATTTTGGGGAAATGTCAAAAGAAAAAGAAAAGTCAAAGATGCTATAGGATTTTTACAGGAAGAAAATGATGAAATGGTAAGACAGGATGTTGAGAAGGCCGAACTTTTAAATTCCTATTTTGCATCTGTTTTCTCTCAGAAAGGAAATGTAACATCATCTGTTCTTCACTGTCCTATTAAGGGAATAGAAGAATCCAGGATATCTATAAACAGAAAGATAGTGAGGAAACACTTAGCTAACCTAAATGAATTCAAGTCTCCAGGTCCCGATGAATTACACCCCAGAGTACTGAAGGAGATAGCAGAAGAAATTTTTTAACCCCTCTCCATAATCTTTGAAAATTCTTGGAGAACAGGAGAAGTCCCAGAAGACTGGAGAAGAGCAAATGTTGTTCCTATCTTCAAAAAGGGGAAGAAGGTGGACCAAGGGAACTATAGGCCGGGAGTCTGACTTCTATATCAGGAAAGATCTTTGAACAAATTATTAAACAACATGTATGTCAGTACCTGGATAAGAATGAAGTGATTAAACAGAGTCAGCATGGGTTTGTAACTAATAAGTCATGTCAGACTAACTTAATTTCCTTCTATGACGGAATCACTGATTGGGTGGATCAAGGAAATGCTGTAGATATAGTGTATCTTGACTTCAGCAAAGCATTTGACATAAAGTATCTCATACAATCCTTATTGAAAAAATGACTATGTATGGAATGGACAAGGCAACTGTTAGGAGGATTCATAACTGGCTTAGTGATCGGACCCAGAGTGGTCGTAAATGGCTGCACAGCCAGTTGGAAGAATGTCTCAAGTGGGGTACCACAGGGCTCTGTCCTGGGCCCTGTATTGTTCAACATATTTATCAACGATTTAGATGAAGGAATTGAGGGTAAACTGATTAAATTTGCTGATGACACAAAGCTAGGAGGGATAGCTAATACTAGAGAAGAGAGAGAGGATTCAAAAAGGTATAAATAAACTGGAACAGTGGGCAACAACTAACAGAATGTTTTTTAACAGGGAAAAATGCAAAGTACTACATCTGGACAATTAAAATGAAAAAAGCATATACAGAATGGGAGGAATAGGGCGAAGTGACAGCACATGTGAAAAAGACTTGGGTATACTAATAGATCACAGACTGAATATGAGTCAACAGTGTGATGCAGCAGCAAAAAAGGCAAATGCAATTCTAGGATGTATTAACAGAAGCATACAGTCTAGATCATGTGAAGTCATTATTTCCCTCTACTCCTCCTTGGTCAGACCTCATCTGGAATATTGTGTCCAGTTTTGGGCACCACATTTTAAAAAAGATATCAACAAACTGGAGCAAGTTCAGAATAGAGCGACCGGAATGGTGACCGGTCTGCAAACCATGTCTTATGAGGAAAGGTTGCAGGATTTGGGAATGTTTAGTTTGCAAAAGAGAAGACCGAGAGGAGACTTAATAGCTGAATACAAATATCTAAAGGGCTGTCACATTGTAGAAGGATCATCTTTATTCTCATTTTCACAAGGAAAGACTAGAAGCAATGGGATGAAACTGAATGGGAGGAGACACAGATTAGATATTAGAAAAAACTTTTTTGACAGTTAGAGTGATCAATGAGTGGAACAGGCTGCCACGAGAAGTGGCGAGTTCTCCTTCAATGGAAGCCTTCAAACAGAGGCTGGACAGACATCTGACTGGGATGATTTAGCGAATCCTGCTTTGAGCAGGGGGTTGGACCAGATGGCCCAGGAGGTCACTTCCAACTCTACGATTCTATGATTCTATGATACATAAAATATCCATAAATGTGATTGGTGAGATAATGAGCAGCGGCCACCGTTCTGGGGATTGAGGGGTTAATACAATCTCACTTTACCACATGATCTGCAGGTATAATGGCCGCTTACTCCTGACAGTGATTGGGAAATGATGTCTCTTCCACAAGCAGAGAACAGTCACTGAAGGGTTAATGATCGAGGGCCGAGAGCACGACTGAGCGGGAGATTCAAATCATCAAACGGTTATAAAGCTCCGCCCACAGGAACCGACCAATCGATAGACGTGCTTCCTCCTCCGTTTAACTCCTTATTGCCCTTGTACCTGCTGCTCCTCATGTACACGTGTTCTCCCGGCAGCGCTCAGCACATCGGGCTCCTCCTGGTAGAACATGTGCGGATTGTATCATCCGATCTGTGCTAGATGCGGCCTCCTGTGATCAGTGCGGACCCCACACGGAGACGCCCAGATATAACGTTACCGGGTCTCCGTGTGGGGTCCGCTCCGATCACTGCTGGAAGTGGAGTTGAGACTGATCAGCCCTGGAGCTGCGGGCAATGTATACACACCCCGTACGGTGCTGCACATCCTCCATACCACCTACTGGGTGGTATACAGCACTACAAAGTCTACGTGTGCTGTATACTCCCCATCTAGTGCTGCAGACACAAATCCGGCTGCATCTGTTCTATATAAGCCTGAATCATGGAATGTTCCAGCTCAGTGCAAGATTCATTAAATCATCCCAGACGGATGTCTGTCCAGCCTCTGTTTGAAGACTTCCATTGAAGGAGAACTCACCACCTCCAGTGGCAGCCTGTTCCACTTATTGATCATCCTCACTGTCAAAAAGTTCTCTTTAATATCTAATCCGTGTCTCCTCCCATTCAGAATCATCTACAGAATACCCCCATATAGTGCTGTAAACCCCAAATAGCTATTGTATGTATAGGCTCACATAGTGCTGGATACCCTCCATATAGTGACATGAGCATAAGGTAGTGCTGATACCTACATATTGCTGAATACTCTCCACAAAGTGCTGTGGGCCCTCCATATTGTTCTATATAACATCATATGTGGCTGTATACCCCCATATAGTGCTGCAAGCTGCCAAATACTGTTGTATACGGACACATTGTGCAGTATACCCTTCAAGTAGTATTATATACCTCCATATAGTGCTGATAATCCAACATATAGTATTTTATAGTTGAATATCCTGTATCCATACAGTGCTGTATACTCCCCACTAGAGATGAGCGACTTTGCCTTTTTTCGGGTCGAGTCGGGTTTCATGAAACCCGACTCTCGCAAAAGTCGGGTCGAACGAAATCGGCCGATTATTGTGAAAAAAAATCGAAGGCCGACTGAAACCCGAAACCCAATGCAAGTCAATGGGGAAGAAAAGTCGGCAGTGAGTGGAGGACAGGAAACACACCTACAGTGCCCTTTTGAATTCCAAAAACATCAATTCTGATTACTGAAGCATTTCAACCTTAATTTACTTCATAATATTAGTTACGCACTAAAAAATGGGGGTTATTTGGCTAAATTTGTGGGGGGGTAGGGCTGGCTCCAGGTTTTCATGTGCCCTGGGCCAAAGAGCGCCCCTTTAACACATACCGCAACTCATGGTGCTCCGATACCGCAGAGAAATAGCGGCATAGTACAATGAAAAATACTTCACTTTTTACATCTCATGACTGATATCCACTTTAAATTCTCCAATAGCTTGAAAAACGGACAGTATATTACTCCATACAGTATTATGGGCACCGCTTAGTGCGCTATACAGAGTAATAAGGCCCATATATTTCTCCATACAGAATCATTGGTCCCATATAATGTTTGAAACAGTATATGATGAGCTCCACATAATGCTACAGTATATGTTGGTCCCCATGGATGAAGCTCCCATGTTTTATGGGCCCAAATAATGCTCCATATATAATGGGCCCCATTTCTAATGCTCTAGTGTATAATGGGCCCTGTAAATGCTGCTCCAGTGTCTGATGTCCACCTATGGAATGCTCCAGTGTATGGTGGGCCCCATCTATCATTCTCCAGAGTATAGTGCTCCCCAAAAATTGCTGTCCCAACATTGAAAACAATTAAATAAGTCTCCTCGCTAGGGAATCCCTGTACTAGTCTGGGCGTACAGACGTGATGTCATTGCGCTCTCTGATCAGAATATCACTGTCAGGAAATGCGGAAGACGTCATGGCGGTGGAGCAGGGAGAGGTGTTGTGAGCTCATCTGTTCATTCACCTTTTGTGTCCGAGGATCTCCCTCTTCTGGTGAAGGAAGGTAGTGAGGCTGATTTGGACGAAAGAAACCAAACACCTGATCAGGTGGATTGTGAAGTATAGTCAATTCAGGGTCCTTTTTGCTTATCAGTTGTGTTGGTAATATTTTTAGCAGGGTTTTCTCGGATTGCAAACAGCAGCTTTTCTGTCCTGTCCTTTTTAGTTAGCTTGGGCCCCATCGTTTGCTCAACCTTTCTATCTGTGTTAGTGTTTTCATCTTGCTTCACCGTCATTATATGTTGGGGGCTGCCTATTGCTTTTGGGGTCTGCTCTGGGGCAGTCAGTTTTTCCCTTTTCTCTCTTTAGGTTTATTTAGATCTCCGGCTGTGACGAGGTGTCTAGGATCACCGTAGGAACACTCCACGGCTACTGCTAGTTGTGTGATAGGATTAGGGGTCTGCAATCCGCTAGTTTCCAACCTCTCTGATTTTCTGGGCTGAGCTTGTCTTTTGTTTTTTCCTCCTCAGTGACTCAATCATAACAGAGAGGTAAGTATTTCAATTTAGCAAGTGCTGTGATCCTGAGCAAGCGGGGGGGCACTCATTGGCGACGGCAATGTCACAGGGCCCCTCATAGTACGGCAGTGTGTCTGACGGTGGGTGGGCCGAACCTGCACTTTCATCTGAACCTTCCTCTTTGTCACCGTGTAAGGTGGTACAGTATATGGGAAGGGTAACCTGAGTTTCATCAGGGTCAGATTCTGGCTGTGTAGAGTGCAAGGGGAATGTAGTGGTCTGGGTCAATTTACCAACAGAATCATCTAGCAGTGGCTGGGCATCAGTGCACTTGTGGCGCCCCCAGGAGTACGGTCGCCACAGTGGCAAAACCTTCCTCCTAGGGAGTGTGATGTCATGCTTGGGAGCAATGAAGGATCTCTCTAGCAGTTAAACCAACACACAACACATTTCCCACTCCAGTCCAGCAGGGAGACCTCTGAACCTGACTGCTGAGGAGCTGCTGTCTGTGGTCGGGAGGAGGTAAGTTAGGGCAGTCTGTGAAGGGAAGGGGAAGTGTATGGACGTGAGAAGGGGAGCTGGAGGATGAGCAGAGTTAAGGCTCACTCCTAGCTGGAGCGCATGGTCCGGATTCCGGTCTCCGAGTTTGTAGGGACACTGACGTTCCAGCAGCAGAAACCGGACGAAGTAGCAGCTGTAAATGCTCTGTACCCAACTAAGGCTTGGAGGCCCCAGCAGTGACGTGTGGGAGCCAGAAGGAAAAGGCTACGGCTGCCTGCCATACGAGAAAGTTCCAAGAGAGAGTCAACAGGGGGAACTTCATTGAACTCAGCACTGCGAGTACCTCAGATAAGCGCTAGAACGGAGGCCACACTACCCATCTGCAGAGAGAATTCCAAATTGGCTTCCAGGCTGACCAACTCCTTCTCCATCTGTACTCTGGGTCCTGGACGGCATTTACCAAGTCCAGGTAAAGGAACTGCATGACTGTGTCTGTCCTCTTTATCCTGCGCCTGGCGCACGGTGCAGCTACATCCTGCACTGGACACCATCTCCCAACTCTTTCATCTGCCCTGCGACTACGGCCCTACCTGTGCAGGGCTTCTACATCTTAGCTGCACCACAACATCTGTCCCAGAGAAGCGACACTGCAGCGCTGGTCAATCTAATCAGAAACCACAGGTGGCGTCACGTATCATTCATCTATACACGTAATTCACCCCTTTGCATGGACGCCCAGGGCCACGAAACGTGTCACCACCACGTGACACATCCCTGTGAGACATCGGCCTGGTACCGGTTAACCCCACTGCCCTGGCAGGCCACCCACACTCCATGTCAGATTCATCTTGGACTGAGGAATTCACGATTTGACTTGATAACCCAGGCATGGTATGATAGAAAGAGCTACATGGACTAATGTGAAGTTTGGCCTGCTGCATCATTCACTTTGGGTGGGGGTACAGGAGACAAGGAAAGGGGTTCTTCCTGACCAGGAGCCAGCACTTGACGACTCAGTGCTTGCATTTTTTAAAACTTCAGAAGAGGAGGGCATATTTGCTGGAGTCTGTTTCGGCAATGTAAGCCCAAACCAGTTCCTCATGCTCTGGCTTTAAAAGCGGTTAACCTACTCCCAGAAAAGGTAGCCTTCCAGGCATTCCGGAGCCAGACCATGACGCAGGCTCAACACCTCCTGCCTTAGCTGCTATTGTGCTTTTGACACTACCAGCAGATGCACCACCATCATCAGCACCAGCTGGCCCCCCCACGCCCTCGTCCGTGGCCTCTTCCACCAAAGTTCCAAATTTAGCACAAAATAGACACAAAATAACATCACATATATGGTACTGTATCAGAAGCGTACAGCTCTATTCAGTCAAAGGATAATTGTCAATCTCCACATATATTCCATCAGTCACACAGAGACACTCCCAGGCTCAGTATGGATTAGACAAGAATATAAAAAGTAGACAAAATGTACAGTATCATCAGATAGCAGGTATATATAGCATACTTTAAACATTAACAATGTACGTCTATATAGCAGGAGTAGTGTTGAGCCACCCCGCTAGCGTTTTGGCTCGTCGCACAGGAGGCAAGTTCGTCGAATGTTCGTCGAACCACATTGAAAACAATGGCAGGCAAACACAAACACATACAAACACATAGAAAACAATTACAAAACACCGTAAATGGTGTCCCAAAGCCGACAAAATGCTCAGAAGACAAAAATAACATATGGAAAAGGGCAACTACATTTAGAAAAGAGGTGGAGGAGTAAAAGGAGGAGGTGGAGGAGACACAGATATAGGCTTGTCATGCCCTTATGAAGTCTAGAAAGGCTCGACTAAAAATTTAAAAATCAAACCAAAAAAAAATGTAATCGAACACGATCATAAACCGTCGGACTTCCCACCAATAAATTATACCAACTGGTGATCGGGCGGCGTTATTCCCACGAACCTCCAAACAGCGTCCATGAAGGCAAAGTGTTCGGGGGGGCAGTATGATTGCAAAGCTGAACCTTAAAGGAATGTCCAAAACGGCACCACCAGGAGTGGAGCCTGCGGCTTCATTGGACTCCACCCAGGAAACCACAAGCCACCTCAAGAAAAGAAGCACATATTGAAAGTTTTGTCGATTGTGTGTGTGTGGTGTGGTATGTCCGTTTGTAGTTGTGCTAGCGATTTCTCAGCTTTATTCCATTAACGAACAAGACTCCGGCATGCCCCCGTGGTACGCATCAAGCTTACTAGAGGGATACGCGAGGCTCTGGCACGCGAGATCAAGCAATATCAGGTCTATCATGGCCTTACATGTCCGGGGCTGCATGCGCGCTACACTGAAAGGACCAGCTTTTGTCGCTTACAGGTGCTGATAACCCGCTGAACACCGTTAGTGATGGGGATCTGGGATTCCAATTATTCCCCGCGAACGATGATTTCCCAGTAACTGCAGGTCAACCGCAATTATGGAATTAGGCCTAACCGGCATTCCTGACAAAATGAAAAAATTACGTGTCCAAACCACAGGTGCTGTAGCTTGCTTAACAGCTCGGCAGCCGTTCTCAGGCCCAGTATGGATTCGACAAGATTCTAGAAAGTTGATAAAGGGTACAGTTTTACCGGGTAACACGTATATATGTAGCCTAGTTTACACATTAAAAACCTATGTCTATAGATCAGGAGGCAGGCTCAGACGGTCTCAGGCCCAGTATGGATTAGACATGATTGGACAAAGGTGAGAAAGGGTACCGTATCACTGGATAACAGGTATGTATAGTATAGTTTAAACATTTAAAATCTCTGTGTTCTCAGTATGGATTAGACAACAATCTAAAAAGTCAAAAAAAGGAAATGTATTTGAAGCGTAGACCAGTATTCACTTTTGGTGGTATTTTTTAATCTTCATTTATATTTCTGTCTCAGTAAGGGTGGTTTCACATTAGCGCTTTTTAAGCGCACGCACGGCCGGGGGTAGCTCCGCCCCCGAGCCGGCTCTCTGCCCGGCGTGCCCGCCCCTTGCTTGTAGCGCCGCCTCCTAGCGCACAGCGGCGCCTGCGATCGGCGCACCCTATCTTTAGCATAGGGTGCGCAGATCGTGCGCAGGCCGTGCGCTAGTTGCGCTTTGACCTGCGCTGCGCACTTTTGACGGTGCGCCGTGCGCGCCAAAATCCGAAAAGTTTGATTTTGGCGCGCACGGCGCACCGTCAAAAGTGCGCAGCGCAGGTCAAAGCGCAACTAGCGCACGGCCTGCGCACGATCTGCGCACCCTATGCTAAAGATAGGGTGCGCCGATCGCAGGCGCCGCTGTGCGCTAGGAGGTGGCGCTACAAGCAAGGGGCGGGCACGCCGGGCAGAGAGCCGGCTCGGGGGCGGAGCTACCCCCGGCCGTGCGTGCGCTTAAAAAGCGCTAATGTGAAACCACCCTCAGACAGTCCAGCCTCTCCGCAATAGGAAATGAGATGCATACAATTCCTGACATAAAGTCTAGTGATTGCAGAAATCTAGGAATTACTATTCACTGGAAAAACTTCCGTCACATTTCTCAGAGGCGATGCTGACCCTCAATTAATTAGTGTGTGGACACAGCAAAAACCTTTGTTTATGAAGAAAGTCTTGCTGTATCGCAGTACCGTTGATCCCATCGCCGTTACTCATATCCATCCAATTTTGATCACAGGGAGAGATGTAAACATGGTGCTCACTGCCTATCATGATCTGTCACGTAATTTTGGAGTGCAAAACACAGATGCCACAGGCCGAAGGCGATTCTATGGGGTTGGCATTAGAGGGCACATTTAAAAATGTGCGCCTGAATGTCACTGAATGAAGGATTTGACAGCCCAGACTACATAGCGGAGGAGCAGGGAGAGGTAAACATTGCAAATGCTGGGGCCCTGCCCAAGCAAGGGGGGGACACTCGTGGGTGTCGGTACTGGCACTGCGCCCCTCATAGTACGGCGGTGTGTCTGACGGCGGGTGTGCACCCCCACCGTCAGAGACACATGATTGCACTATGAGGGACCCTGTGCCAGTGCCCGTGCCCAAGAGTTGGCCCACACACCTGTCCAGGGCAACGGCACTCGCACGGTTGCGTGCGCTAGGTGGTGACTCCGGCCATGGGGGGAGGAGGCATCCCAGTTAGGCAGGTTTACAAAATGGCATATGTTGATGTTGGACATTCACCTGCTGCTAAAGGCAAAATTGGTCAAGTCCCATGAAGAGGAGTACCAAAGAAAGCCATTTTTCTGGCAACCTATGTGTCATCAGGGTAAGGTGTGACGAAATCCTTGGAAACCTATGCATGGTTCATTTTAATGAAGGTTAGATCATCCACATTTTGGGTCGACAGACGGGTCCTTTTTTCTGTCAGGATTGATCCAGCTGCACTGAAGACTCTTTCCGATAGCACACTTGCAGCTGGGCAAGCGAACTCCTGTAAGGCATATTGGGCCAATTCAGGCCAGGCGTCCAGTTTAGCGGCCCAATAGTCAAATGGGAATGACCTGTGAGGGAGAACATCGATATGGGACGAGAAGTAGTTTGTAACCATAGTTGACAAGTGCTGTCTCCTGTCACTTTCAATCGATGCAGTATTACCAGTCGTGTGAGCGGGACTTGAAAAATCAGTCCACAACATGGTCATGAAACCCCTGTCTCCAACACCACTTCTGATGTGTGCACCACGAACACCTCTTCCAAGTTGCCCCCGGCCCCTACGGCTCATGTGAGAACCATCACCGCTGCTGTGTGCTGGGAATGCCTCAACCAACCGGTTTACCAGAGTTGCTTGTTTGTTAGCCAATATTAGGTCAAGGTTCTCCTGTGGCATGATGTTTTGGAATTTGTCTTTATAGTGTGGATCCAGGATGCTGGCCAACCAGTATTCGTCATCGTTCATCATTTTGGCAATGCGGGGGTCCCTTTTTAGGATCTGCAAGGCATAATCTGACATGTTGGCCAATGTTCCTGGTGTCAATGATGCACTGCGAGTGCTGGGTGGAGGAGCACTTTCTGGCAAATCCACACCCTCCAGTCAAGCACAAAGCCTGTACCAGACCTTGCCACGCCAACATTTTCTCTTGCCTCACGAGAAGCATCCTCCTCCCCTAAATAATCATCCCCATCATCATCCTCCTCCTCCTCTTCCTCCACCTGGTCCAGGAGAGGTCCCTGAGCAGACAATGGCTGACTGTCATCAAGGCTTCCCTCCTCCTCTTCTTCATCATCCTCGGCTGCAGACGCCTGCTCCTTAATGTGCGTCAAGGTTTGCATTAGCAGACGCATAAGTGGGATGCTCATGCTTATGATGGCGTCATCAGCGCTTACCAGCCGTGTGCATTCCTCAAAACACTAGGTCATAGCGTGGTACAGCGTAGGACATGAGTTCGCGGAAAGCTGCGCTTTCAACCAAGCAATAGGGCATCATCTCTAATGAGATTAGTTTGGCAATGTGGGCGTTCAAACCCAGTGTACGCGGATGAGAGGATGAGTACTTTCTTGTCCTACTCATAGTCTCTGGTAGGGTGAGCTGGACTTGAGAGCTGCATATGGTGGAACTAGCGGTGGACATGGCGGACTGAGAGAGGGTTGATGATGGTGATGGAGTTGGTGTTCTTTCTGATGGCCTAGATTCAGTCTTTCGTTGCAATAAGTGTGATTCCCTGACTGATTTGCCCTTGCGACGACAACTAAACATTTGCTGCTTGGGGTGTGCTAACCGGTGGGTTTACTGGGAAACAATGTACAGTAGTGTTGCTGACTACTTTCTTTGGGAGCAGCTGCACATGTGGTACATGAGTTTTGGTAGTCCGTCTGTGACGGGAGTATTCTCCAGAGCAAGGAGGGACAACAGGCCTGGGAACGATCCAACAGATTTATTGACCAGAAAACAGGAACAACACGAAGGTAATTTGCAGAGTCCCAAAATAAGTCCACAGGAAACTGATTCGGGGGCACCTCCCGACAATCCTTGTGCCAGATCACAAAACCATAGTCCTTTAAGAGTCCCAGAAATCCACCACGATCACACAGAGGCTGAGGCTTCCTCAGACAGCCTCATCCTTCTCTTTTAGCATCCAACTCACATCTGCTGGGTCACACATAAGTCCATTGTCTTGGGCTCCTGGGATCAGCCCAAGTGTAGGGGAGTAGAAGTTCCCACCTCCTAGTCAATGGTTTGGTCCATCACAGGGCTCCGAGGTGTCTACAAGGATGTGTATTGTGAGTCCTCCCCCTGCTGAGGAGAACAATGGTGATTCCCCTAGCTGTGTTGACCCAAGCCTGAATTCAATTATGGTCTAGATACACAAGTCTTGTGGAAAGGAGACAGGTTACTTACATAATTACATTATAGTCCCAGAGACACAGGCAATGGGGAAAGGAAACATATTGTTACAGGTATACACAAGACATTGCAAAGTATTGGGGAAAAATACATATCATGACAATCCCTTCCCCTCCTAATTTGTGTACGTACTAGGGACCTCTACAGGTCACTGGTTAAGTACACACAGGCATGGCGTAACTTACATGTGGCTTCATGCAGCCACGAATTGGCATCGTAGCTTTCCCACATCATTGCCCAGGAGAACAGCTGCAGGCAGACCACCCATCACCCCAACCAAACATCGCCTGACCCCAAAACCAAAGTTCAGATCCACAGTGGCTGTGGGAATAGTCCTCCATTGTCCACCAGCCAGTTCAATGACAATCCCAGGTCCTCTATGGATTGCCTCAGGCCGAACCACTCGGGGATCAGCCAGCGTGAGGAAAGCCCCTGAGTCACAAAATCCAACAAGTCTTTGTCCATCCAGCACGACCTCCTGCAAGTGCTTACCTCGATGAGCTGAAGTCGTCATAGCTGCGGGTCGCACACCATAAACTCCTAGTGGTGCAACATGGGTGGGTGAGGCACTAGGCCAGTCCTCACATAGTGGTGACACGTCTTCCTCCATGGCACTTGGCTGTACATAATTAATAATATGATTGGGTACAGGATCAATCCTCATTTGAACAGCTGGGCAGGAGGCTTGCAGATGTCCCCCGGCTGCCCACATCGATAGCATCTGTGCTGTGTCTCACTCCATCCAATGCGTCCTCTTGGGCGAGGAGTAAGGGAACCTGCCAGTCGGCTCCCACCTGAAGGTGCTGTAGGGGTTTGAGGATGATTCCTCCATGAGCTGGCTGGACTTGAGGCCTGCAGATGCCCCGGATGCCCACAACCATAACACCTGCGCTCTGCTACTTCCTCTCCTCGTCGTATTCCAGAAAACGCAGTGGAAGCAACAGGAGGCACATTAACACAGGTATCAACACGAGGTGGTGGCTCAGAGGAACGGGGAACAATGGGGACAGAAGAACTGGGGGCCACCGGTGTTGTGGAGCTGGTAGGCCTCTCTCCATCCTCCAACAGAACTCTCCACCGAGGCTTGATGGTGAGAGCCTCATCAGCGAGAGATGCAGCTTCTTCCACTGTAGCAGGTTTCCTCTCACGCACCCATTCCCTGATCTCAGCGGGGCACTGGGCAAAAAATTGTTCTTTTAGGATAACCTGGAGACAGGTGTTCCAGGTTAAGGCCTCCTCTGCCTCCAGCCAGCGATTACATATTTGTTTGAGTCTGTGGGCATACATCTTGAAAGACACTTCCTCATTAGAGGCTAAAGTACGAAACTGGGTCCTGTAAGTGTCTGGGGTCACAGCATAATGTTCTAGAACAGTCCGTTTAATCTCTGCATACTCACAGTTCCACCGAGGGTCCATAGCTCTATAGGCTGCGGCAGCTCCACCCTCTAAGAGCCCCACAAGATGTCGGACGCGCTCCCTTTCCGGGACTTCCATTAATCGACACTGATGCTCAAAGTCCAGGAAGAAGCCCTCAATGTCACCGGAAGCCTCATTAAACGGCTTGAAGTCTTTGCGGGACACTCTGGGGAGTTCCCTCATGGGGGATGCTGTGGGTACAGTCTGTCTGGAGCTTCTTGCTGCCTCCAAAGCGATCTCCCTCTCCAGCATTGCCCTCTCCTCCATCCTGCGCTGCCTCTCCTTGGCTGTGCGCATGACCTCCCTCTTATCTTCTATGGTAGCCTCTTCTCCCAGCAAGGCCATCTCCTCCTCGTACCACACAACCCACTGACTTTTTTGGGTATTTACCTCCGACTGCCGCCTTTCCTCTCTTTGCTGTGAGGATCCTTCCTCAGCATCATCTTGCAGGCGAACTGCTTCCAAAGCTTCAATCAGCTGCTCCTTGGAGAGTCCCTTGCAGCTGACTCCCAGTTCACGGGCCTTTGTTTGTAGGATCTTTGCAGTCCAGTTCTTGTACTCTGAGGCTCTGGTTCCAGAAGTTGATGGGCCGTTGTCCTCCATTTCTTCTGCTCTGATCCCAGCGCTGCCAACCAGTTTGTGACGGGAGTATTCTCCAGAGCAAGGAGGGACAACAGGCCTGGGAACGATCCAACAGATTTATTGACCAGAAAACAGGAACAACACGAAGGTAATTTGCATTTGTAGGGGAGTAGAAGTTCCAACCTCCTAGTCAATGATTTGGTCCATTGCAGGGCTCCAAGGTGTCTACAAGGATGTGTATTGTGAGTCCTCCCCCTGCTGAGGAGAACAATGGTGATTCCCCTAGCTGTGTTGACCCAAGCCTGAATTCAATTATGGTCTAGATACACAAGTCTTGTGGAAAGGAGACAGGTTACTTACATAATTACATTATAGTCCCAGAGACACAGGCAATGGGGAAAGGAAACATATTGTTACAGGTATACACAAGACATTGCAAAGTATTGGGGAAAAATACATATCATGACAGTCCACGCTTGCAAGTGCATGGTGGTTAAATGTCTTAGCATGCAACTGGTATTCAAATTTCTCAGATTTTTCCCTCGGCTAAAGGTCTTTGTGCACTTCTTACAGATAACCTTTGCCTGATCATTTGGATTTTGTTCAAAAAAGTGTCACACTGCACTCTTGCTACTAGGGAAGACTGTTAAGATGAGTCACTGAAGGAGGAAAAAACAAAATACTAGCTAAGTCCAGAAAAACCAGAGAGGTTGGCAGCTATCGGATTGCAGACCCCTGAACCTATCCACAACAACTAGCAGTAGCCTTGGGGGGTTCCTACGGTGCCCTAGACCCCTCGATCACAGCCGGAGAACTACATAGCCTAAAGACAGAAAGGGGAAAAACTAAACTGCCCCAGAGCAGACCCCAAAGCAATAGGCAGCCCCCAACATATAATGACGGTGAAGCAAGATGAAAACACTAACACAGATAGAAAGATAGGTTGAGCAAGTGATGGGGCCCAAGCTAACTAAAATAGGACAGGATAGGAAAGCTGCTGTCTGCCATCCGCAAAAACCCTATCCAAAATGTGCCAACCGACTGATAGGAAAAACAGGCCCTGAAGACGCTAGGCTTCAAAAGACTAAATCAGCATTCAGGTATATTCTGAAGACAGAGCAAAAGATCAACAGATCAGAGACAAAAATGGAATTCAGCTCACCCCCGGCCAGGGATGGCAGAACTCCCAAAAAACAAGGCAAAACAAAAACAAAACTGAAGTGTACAAAGCAGAGCAGAAAAACTTAGCTTTGAGACGCAGGAATCAGGCTGGTCTCCAAGAATCCAGCAGGATCACCAGCAAGGCAGAAGGGCGTCGACTGCCTTATATCCAGTCCTCAATTCCAGCCACCCAGTCATCATCTAGCTGCCCAGGTGTTTGGTAATCAGCCTCACTACCTTCCTTCATCAGAGGAGGGAGTTCATCAGACCTCAACAGTGAAGGGAAAAATGAACTCACAACAGAAGACATTTTGAGGCCTTGCACACTGTGCTATTTTGACCGTCTGGCCAAGCTGTCCTGCAAATCTTTTGGTTATTGTAAACTGTTTTTGGACTGCTCCGGGCCTGCCAGATAACAGCTGTTGCGATGTTGATGCCTGCTGCAGATGCTCCTCCTCCTCTTCTGAGCTATTGGTAGCTGCACCCTCTTCCCCCAATGGATGCCAATCTGGGTCAACAACTGGGTCATCCATCACCTCCTCTTCAATATCATGTACACTTTCCTCTGTGTCACCGTGTATGGTGGTATAGGAAGGGGCACCTGAGTTTCATCAGGGTCAGATTCTGGCTCAGTACACCGCGAGGACAATGTAGTGCTCTGAGTGAAAGTACCAGCAGAATCATCTATCAGTGGCTGTGCATCAGTGCACTCCATGTCAGATTCATTTTGGCCTGGGTAATTCACGATTTGACTTGATAACCCAGGCATGGTATGTGAAAACAGCTCCATGGAGTGATCTGTAGTGTGGCCTGCCTCATCCTTCGATTATGGTTGGGGTGAAGGACACAAGGAAATTTGTGGTTCATGACCATGAGCCTCCAATGATGACTCAGTGCTTTTGTTTTTTAAAATTTCAGAAGAGGGGGCAATAGAGCTGGAGGCTGAGTCAGCAATGTAAGCCAAAACTTGTTCTTGAAGCTCCGGCTTTAAAAGCGGTTTTCCTACTCCCAGAAAAGGGAGCCTTCGAGGCCTTGTGGAGGCAGACGATGACGCAGGCTCAACACCTCCTGCATTAGGTGCTATTTTGCTTTTGCCACTACCAGCAGATCCACCACCAACACCATCATTACCAGCTGCCAACCCCCCCCCACTTCCACGGACTCTTCCACACTTCCTCATTTTTGGGGAAAATGTCCCCAAAAAACCAACAACTCTATGGTCCTGTAAAACAAGGTACAAGGTGTATATAGTAGTGGGGAGAATTGGAATCTCTGTAGACTTCAGGACACAGTTGGATACTGTCAGGCCCTGTTTATATTACACCGCAATGTGACAGTCAGATTCTGGATGGTCTTAGAAAGGTGTACAGAGGACAGGTGAGAATTGGAATCTCTCTATACTTCAGGACACAGTTGGATACTGTCAGGCACTGTTTATACTACACCGCAATGTGACAGATTCTGGATGGTCATAGAAAGGTGTATAGAGAACTGTTGAGAATTGGAATCTCTCTAGACTTCAGGACACAGTTGGATACTGTCAGGCCCTGTTTATACTACACCGCAATGTGACAGTCAGATTCTGGATGGTCTTAGAAAGGTATATAGAGGACTGTTGAGAATTGGAATCTCTCAAGACTTCAGGACACAGTTGGATACTGTCAGGCCCTGTTTATACTACACCACAATGTGACAGTCAGATTCTGGATGGTCTTAGAAAGGTGTATAGAGGACTGTTGAGAATTGGGATCTCTCTAGACTTCAGGACACAGTTGGATACTGTTAGGCCCTGTTTATATTACACCGCAATGTGACAGTCAGATTCTGGATGGTCTTAGAAAGCTGTATAGAGGACTGGTGAGGATTGGAATCTCTGTAGACTTCAGAACACAGTTGGATTCTGTCAGGCCCTGTGTATATTACACCGCAATGTGACAAGCAGAAATTGCCTAGTGTATGACAAACTACAAGGTGTATATAGAATTGGGCAGAATTGGAATCTCCCTAGAGTGTAGGTCTGTAAGAATGGACAAACTCCTCGGCTTTTCCTTACAGAGTCACACACGTATATAGCTTCAATTTGACCGTGATAACAGCCGTTACACGGTACTGAGAGAGGATAGTACACGTACACCGCTGTACGGTGTATGTAAAACTGTCAAGCTCCGTGTTTTTGCATATGGACTGACGCACGCTGTCTCTCTCTAGTTTTGAATGTAATCAAACAGCAAATATACTAAACTGTTTGAAAAACGGACAAAACTATAAGGTGTAGTAGGTCTGTAAGAACGGACAAACTCCTCGGCTTTTCCTTACAGAGTCACACACGTAGATAGCTTCAATTTGGCCGTGATAACAGCCGTTACACGGTACTGTGTGAGGAGCGTACACCGCTGTACGGTGTGTGAAAAAATGAGCGCTCACTACCTCACCAGGACAAAACAATACCATTTGGATTGCTTTTAAAAAAGCAGTTTGAACACCAGTGTGCACACAGCAATGCAGCTAGCCTTAAAAGGCAGGCTAATCACCACCAGCGCTGCTGCACAAAAGCAAAAATCTTCACCTTTCACTGCACAGTAACTACAGTGAAAAGCAGTAGCAGCAGAAGCTGTTTTTTTTTCTTTTTGCCTCCCTAACGCTCTCCCTACAGAATCAGCAGCTGCAGCAGCTCTCCCTATTCTAAGATCAGCATGAGTAACATGGCGGTCGGCGTCCTCGCCCTTTTTTACCCCTTGTGACACCCCACAAAGCAAGCCCTTCTCCAAGATGGTGGTGACCGCTGCCTATGTCATCACGTTTCCCACAGTGTCCGTTCTTCCTGATTGGCTGCAAAAGGGCGCTAAGGCATCTTTTGAAACTCGATTTTGGAGCTAAAGTCGCCGACCTCGTGGCCGACCTCACGCTAAGGTCGGGTTTCGTTTCATGAAACCCGACTTTGGCGAAAGTCGGCGACTTTTGAATTTGTTCGACCCGTTTCACTCAACTATAGTTTTAAGTTCTAGCAAGATTCTGAGTGTAGTGAGGCTGAGGATGGTCCTACCTGAGAGTGCTTGGTGTCCTCTGGATGTCAGACCTGGTGCTGCCTGGTGATTGCTGTCTGTGCTCCAGGAGATTCTTGTTTTGTCCTTTAGAACATATTTTTACTCCTTTTTCATAAAAATCTTTAGTCCGGCTCCGTCCTGCTCACTTCTGTATTCCACGGGGATGAATTTTTCCAGGTTGTGTCCTAAAGTTTCCTCATTACAAGGTATAAAGAGATGAAAATTCAGGAGCTCATGTTCAGTGCGGCTTACTCCTGGTCTGGTGGGCGGGTGCCTATATACTGTTCACTGCTCTATATACTGTACACACTGCTCTATATACTGTACACACTGCTCTACATACTGTACACTGCTCTATATACTGTACACACTGCTCTATATACTGTACATGCTGCTCTATATACTGTACTCTGTTCTATATACTGTACACTGCTCTATATACTGTACACTCTGCTCTATATAATGTACACTGCTCTATATACTATACACACTGTTCTATATACTGTACACACTGCTCTATATACTGTACTCTGTTCTATATACTGTACACTGCTCTATATACTGTACACACTGCTCTATATACTGTACTCTGTTCTATATACTGTACACTGCTCTATATACTGTACACACTGCTCTATATACTGTACATGCTGCTCTATATACTGTACTCTGTTCTATATACTGTACACTGTTCTATATACTGTACACTCTGCTATATATACTGTACAGTGTTCTATATACTATACACACTGTTCTATATACTGTACATACTGCTCTATATACTGTACTCTGTTCTATATACTGTAGACTGCTCTATATCCTGTACACACTGATCTATATCCTGTACACACTGCTCTATGTACTGTACACACTGCTCTATATACCGTACACTGCTCTATATACTGTACACTGCTCTATATACTGTACACACTGCTCTATATACCGTACACTGCTCTATATACTGTACACTGCTCTATATACTGTACACACTGCTCTATATCCTGTACACACTGCTCTATATACTGTACTCTGTTCTATATACTGTACACTGCTCTATATACTGTACACTGCTCTATATACCATACACTGCTCTATATACTGGACACACTGCTCTATATACTGTAAACACTGCTCTATATCCTGTACACACTGCTCTATATACTGGACACACTGCTCTATATACTGTACTCTGTTCTATATACTGTACACTGCTCTATATACTGTAGTCTGTTCTATATACCGTACACTGCTCTATATACTGTAAACACTGCTCTATATCCTGTACACACTGCTCTATATACTGTACATGCTGCTCTATATACTGTACACTGCTGTATATACCGTACACTGCTCTATATACCGTACACTGCTCTATATACTGGACACACTGCTCTATATACTGTAAACACTGCTCTATATCCTGTACACACTGCTCTATATACTGTACATGCTGCTCTATATACTGTACACTGCTCTATATACTGTACACTGCTCTATATACCGTACACTGCTCTATATACTGGACACACTGCTCTATAAACTGTAAACACTGCTCTATATACTATACACACTGCTCTATATACTGTACACACTGCTCTATATACTGTACACTGGTCTATATACTGAACACACTGCCCTATATACTGTACACAGTGCTCTATATACTGTAAACACTGCTCTATATACTGTACACTGCTCTATATACTGCACACTCTACTCTATATACTGTACACACTGCTCTATATACTGTACACTGCTCTATATACTGCACACTCTACTCTATATACTGTACACACTGCTCTATATACTGTACACTGCTCTATACACTGCACACTGCTCTATACACTGTATACACTGCTCTATATACTGCACACACTGCTCTATATACTGCACACACTGCTCTATATACTGTACATGCTGCTCTATATACTGCATACACTGCTCTATATACTGTACATGCTGCTCTATATACTGCATACAATGCTCTATATACTGTACACACTGCTCTATATACTGTACACTGCTCTATATACTGCACACTCTACTCTATATACTGTACACACTGCTCTATATACTGTACACTGCTCTATACACTGCACACTGCTCTATACACTGTATACACTGCTCTATATACTGCACACACTGCTCTATATACTGCACACACTGCTCTATATACTGTACATGCTGCTCTATATACTGTACACTGCTCTATATACTGCACACTCTGCTCTATATACTGTACACACTGCTCTATATACCGTACACTGCTCTATATACCGTACACTGCTCTATATACCGTACACACTGCTCTATATACTGTACACACTGCTCTAGATACTGTACACTGGTCTATATACTGAACACACTGCCCTATATACTGTACACAGTGCTCTATATACTGTAAACACTGTTCTATATAGTGTACACTGCTCTATATACTGTACACTGCTCTATATACTGTACACTGCTCTATATACTGTACACACTGCTCTATATACTGCACACTCTGCTCTATATACTGTACACACTGCTCTATATACTGTACACACTGCTCTATATACTGTACACTGCTCTATATACTGTACACACTGCTCTATATACTGCACACTCTGCTCTATATACTGTACACACTGCTCTATATACTGTACACACTGCTCTATATACTGCACACTCTGCTCTATATACTGTACACACTGCTCTGTATACTGTACACACTGCTCTATATACTGTACACACTGCTCTATATACTGTACACTGCTCTATATACTGTACACACTGCTCTATACACTGCACAAACTGCTCTATATACTGTACACACTGCTCTATATACCTTACACTGCTCTATATACTATACACTCTGCTCTATATACTGTACACACTGCTCTATATACTGTACACTGCTCTATATACTGTACACACTGCTCTATACACTGCACACACTGCTCTATATACTATACACACTGCTCTATATACTGTACACACTGCTCTATATACTGTACACACTGCTCTATATACTGCACACTCTGCTCTATATACTGTACACACTGCTCTATATACTGCACACTCTGCTCTATATACTGTACATACTGTACACACTGCTCTATAAACTGTACACACTGCTCTATATGTGTCATGATTTGTAGTTTTGCCCTGTCCTGTATTTTGTATAATATGTCATGTAACTTTCCTCTGGTTGTATTTGCTGTAAATTAACCATGTCTCCTTCCCCCAATACTTTGCAATGTCTTGTGATGTACCTGGACCATAATCTAATTTAGGCTTGTGTCAACAGCTAGTGGAACTTTGGCTATTGTTTTCCTAAGCAGAAGATAACCTACAATACACATCCTGTAGACCAAGTGGAGCCCTTACATTTCTAGACTCTTCTGATGGACCAAACCATTGAATAGTAGGTGTGACCCCCTATCCCCCTTCAGATGGACTGATCCCAGGAGCCCTGACAATACATTCTTGCTTTAAGATCAGATGTGAGTTGGATGCTAAAAGAGAAGGACGAGGCTGTCTG
Source organism: Dendrobates tinctorius (assembly GCF_039654945.1). Lineage (NCBI taxonomy): Eukaryota > Metazoa > Chordata > Amphibia > Anura > Dendrobatidae > Dendrobates > Dendrobates tinctorius. Next base: position 6,942,732 of record NW_027361869.1, on the reverse strand, counting down.
AGGAAGCTTCGGCCTCTGTGCGATCGTGGTGGATTTCTGGGACTCTTAAAGGACTATGGTTTTGTGATCTGGCACAAGGATTGTCGGGAGGTGCCCCCGAATCAGTTTCCTGTGGACTTATTTTGGGACTCTGCAAATTACCTTCGTGTTGTTCCTGTTTTTTGGTCAATAAATCTGTTGGATTATTCCCAGGCCTGCTGTCCCTCCTTGCTCTGGAGAATACTCCCGTCACAAACTGGTTGGCAGCGCTGGGATCAGAGCAGAAGGAATGGAGGACAACGGCCCATCAACATCTGGAACCAGCACCGCAGAGTACAAGAACTGGACTGTGGTGAACCTACAAACAAAGGCCCGTGAACTGGGAGTCAGCTACAAGGGACTCTCCAAGGAGCAGCTGATTGAGGCTTTGGAAGCAGTTCACCTGCAAGATGATGCTGAGGAAGGATCCTCACAGCACAGAGAGGAAAGGCGGCAGTCGGAGGTAAATACCCAAAAAAGTCAGTGGGTTGTGTGGTACGAGGAGGAGATGGCCTTGCTGGGAGAAGAGGCTACCATAGAAGATAAGAGGGAGGTCATGCGCACAGCCAAGGAGAGGCAGCGCAGGATGGAGGAGAGGGCAATGCTGGAGAGGGAGATCACTTTGGAGGCAGCGAGAAGCTCCAGACAGACTGTACCCACAGCATCCCCCATGAGGGAACTCCCCAGAGTGTCCCGCAAAGACTTCAAGCCGTTTAATGAGGCTTCCGGTGACATTGAGGGCTTCTTCCAGGACTTTGAGCATCAGTGTCGATTAATGGAAGTCCCGGAAAGGGAGCGCGTCCGACATCTTGTGGGGCTCTTAGAGGGCTGCCGCAGCCTATAGAGCTATGGACCCTCGGTTGAACTGTGAGTATGCGGAGATTAAACAGACTATTCTAGAACATTATGCTGTGACCCCAGACACTTACAGGACTCAGTTCCGTACTTTAGCCTGTGATGAGGAAGTGTCCTTCAAGATGTATGCTCACAAACTCAAACATATATGTCATCGCTGGCTGGAGGCAGAGGAGGCCATAACCTGGGAAACGTTCCTGCAGGTCATCCTAAAAGAGCAGTTTTATTTTAAGTGCCCCGCTGAGATACGGGAATGGGTGCGTGAAAGGAGACCAGCAACAGTGGAGGAAGCTGCAGCTCTAGCTGATGAGGCTCTCACCATCAAGCCTCAGTGGAAAAAAATACTACTCAGGGAGTAGTTAATCCTGAATGCTATCTATGTGTTTTCAACTCTGCAAACTTATATCTGGTGACCAGCTTTTCCAATCTCTGCTCTGAATCCACTCCTGTGTCTCCATTCAATGTCAGCAAGCAGTTAATCCTGAATGCTATCTATGTGTTTTCAACTCTGCAAACTTATATCTGGTAACCAGCTTTTCCAATCTCTGCTCTGAATCCACTCCTGTGTCTCCATTCAATGTCAGCAAGCAGTTAATCCTGAATGCTATCTATGTGTTTTCAACTCTGCAAACTTATATCTGGTATATAGTTTTTTTCAACTTACTCTGCTTGTGCCCTTATGTTGTGAGGTCAAGAAACTTTTCAAAGTGCTTTATGATCCATGTAGTGCTGGACATGTGTTTATTTGACCACAACATTTTATTGGGTCCTGGTGTCTCAATTTAGTGTGATTGATTAACGAGAAGAGAGAGCCAAAAAAAAAAAAAAACTTAGCCTTAACCTCCTATATATTCAGACCTAGCTAGGGGGAGCATTTATGCAGGGGTGGCATTTCTGCACATGTAATCGAAGTACATGTATAAAAGTACTTCTGGCAGTTATAACATGGCAGTTAGACAGGTAAGACATTTATATACATCTACTCCCTGTACATTTGGAGTACAACAAATATATACCATATGCATTTGTGTAATTTATATCCTGGCCGCTGCATTCACACACATCCACCGCCCTGGCATTAACTCTCCACACTCCATCCATATTGGCCCCTCGCTTCTTTCCTCTCCTATGTATAGCACTCACGCTCTTTTCACATTGTTAAATTGCACAGATCCAGGCAGTCCCACCATTCAACACCAGAGACGCTCTCACAAATCACTTAACCATCTGCTCACTCTTTCTATCCTCCTTCTCCTAGTCGCAGGAGACATTGCTCCCAACCCTGGTCCCCCATGTTATAGAAAGTCAAACCCCTCCACTGCTACACTCAGAAACCCCTCTAATCTTACTAATATTCCCTGCATGCCATCTGTCTCTCTTAATTGTGCACTTTGGAATTCTCGCTCAGTGTGTAACAAACTCTCCTTCATCCATGACTTCTTCCTTTCTAATTCTCTTAACCTCCTGGCTCTTACTGAAACCTGGATCCAGCAGTCAGATACTACCGCTGCTGCTGCTCTTTCATACGGGGGGCTACACTTCTCTCATACCCCAAGATCAGACAATAGAGCTGGTGGAGGCGTTGGTCTGCTCCTATCACCAAAATGTACCTTTCAGGTTATCCCTCAAGTACCCTCACTTGTCTTCCCTTCTTTTGAGGTCCATGCCGTCAGACTCTACACCCCCTTCTCCATGCAAGTGGCGGTGGTGTATCGTCCTCCCGGCCCCTCCCATCAGTTCCTGGATCATTTTGCCACTTGGCTTCCACATTTTCTCTCCTGTGACATCCCTACCCTCATCATGGGAGATTTCAACATCCCCATTGCTCTTCCCCTCTCAACATCTGCTACACACCTTTTATCTCTAACCTCCTCATTTGGCCTTTCGCAGCTTACTAATTCTCCAACGCATGAAGACGGAAACTCCCTCGACTTGGTCTTCTCTCGGCTTTGTGCAGTGGATGATTTTGCAAACTCCCCTCTCCCGCTCTCTGACCACAATCTTCTTTCATTCTCTATCAAGAACTGCCAGGCTGCTCAGGTCACCCCCACTGTCCAGACTTATAGAAACATACAGGCCATTAACACCCAGAAACTTCTGAAGAACTTGCAGTCTTCATTGGCCCCTATCTCCTCCCTCTCATGTCCTGATTCTGCATTGAAGAATTACAATGAAACACTTCAAACTGCCCTGGATGAATTTGCACCCCCTATAAATAGAACACCACAACACAGACGGCGACAACCCTGGCACACGGTGCAAACACGTTTCCTGCAGCGGTGCTCCAGGTGCGCCGAACGTCTGTGGAGAAAATCCAATCTACACGAAGATTTCATCCATTTTAAGTTTATGCTTAGAACATACAACACTGCCCTTCACCTCTCCAAACAAACCTATTTCAACACCCTCATCACCTCAGTGTCCAATAACCCGAAACGTCTCTTTGACACTTTTCATTCTCTACTCAATCCAAGAGTACAGGCCCCAACCACGGAGCTCCGAGCTGACGATCTGGCCAATTACTTCAAAGAAAAAATTGACCAGATCCGACAGGAAATTATCTCCAAATCCCCTCATACCATGCACTGTCCTCCCTCCCCCACTGCATCTAACTCACTCTCTGATTTTGAACCAGTCACAGAAGAAGAAGTAAGCAGGCTCCTTGCATCTTCTCGCCCAACTACTTGCACCAGTGACCCATTTCCGTCACATCTCCTCCAGTCCCTTTCCCCTGCTGTCACCCCTCACCTAACTAAAATATTTAACCTCTCTCTCTTCTGGTATTTTTCCCTCCTCATTTAAGCATGCCATCATACATCCACTACTTAAAAAAAACATCCCTCGACCAAAACTGTGCCGCTAACTATAGACCTGTCTCTAATCTTCCCTTCATCTCTAAACTCCTGGAACGCCTGGTCCACTCCCGTCTTATCCGCTATCTCTCAGAAAACTCTCTTCTCGACCCTCTCCAAACCGGTTTCCGCTCTTTACACTCCACTGAAACTGCCCTCACTAAAGTCTCTAATGATCTGCTAACAGCTAAATCAAATGGTCATTACTCCATGCTAATTCTCTTGGATCTCTCTGCAGCATTCGACACTGTGGATCATCAGCTCCTCCTCACTATGCTCCATTCCATTGGCCTCAAGGACACCGTTCTCTCCTGGTTCTCCTCCTATCTCTCCGACCGCTCCTTTACTCTTTCTTTTGCCAGTTCCTCCTCCTCTCACCTTCCCCTTACTGTTGGGGTTCCTCAAGGATCGGTTCTAGGCCCCCTCCTCTTCTCCTTGTACACTGCCCCTATTGGTCAAACAATCAGTAGATTTGGTTTCCAGTACCATCTCTATGCTGATGACACCCAATTATACGCTTCTTCTCCTGACATCACGCCAGCCTTTCTAGAAAACACTGGCGATTGTCTAAACGCTGTGTCTAATATCATGTCCTCACTATATCTGAAACTGAACCTGTCAAAGACTGAACTCCTGGTGTTTCCTCTCGCTACTAATGCACCAATACCCGACATTGCTATTTCTGTGTGTGGTTCCACTATTACTCCCCAGCAACATGCCCGCTGTCTTGGGGTCATACTTGATTCCAAGTTTCCTTTGCCCCCCACATTCGATCACTGGCTCGCTCTTGTCATCTGCACCTCAAAAACATTTCTAGAATTCGACCTTTTCTTACTTTTGACTCTGCAAAAACTCTTACTGTTTCTCTTATTCATTCTCGTCTCGACTATTGTAACTCTCTTCTAATCGGTCTCCCTCTTACCAAACTCTCCCCTCTCCAATCTGTCTTGAATGCTGCAGCCAGGATCATATTCCTCACCAATCGTTACACCGATGCCTCTACCTTGTGCCAGTCATTACACTGGCTACCCATCCACTCCAGAATTCAGTATAAACTTATTACCCTCACCCACAAAGCCCTCCATGGCTCAGCACCACCCTACATCTCCTCCCTTGTTTCAGTATACCACCCTACCCGTGCCCTCCGTTCTGCTGATGACCTGAGGTTAGTATCCTCAATAGTCAGAACCTCCCACTCCCGTCTCCAAGACTTTACACGTGCAGCGCCAATTCTTTGGAATGCACTTCCCAGGTCAATACGATTAGTCCCCAATCCCCACAATTTTAAGCGTGTCCTGAAAACGCATTTATTCAGACTGGCCTATCGCCTCAACACATTAACCTAACCTATCCCTGTGTGGCAGAGCCAAAAGTTTTACCATAACCAGGTTCCCAGCATCATGTTCCCACATGCTTTATGCATCCATTAGCCCTCTGTGTCTGTACTGTTACACACTTAACATTATGGCTGGTCCATACAATCAGAGCAACTGTTACCACCCACCTTTCGTGTCTACCTCTTTCCTCATAGACTGTAAGCTTGCGAGCAGGGCCCTCACTCCTCTTGTTATTTGTTATAATCTACTGTATGTGATTTTTGTTATGCTGTAATGTCTATTGTCTGTACAAATCCCCTCTGAAATGTAAAGTGCTGCGGAATATGTCGGCGCTATAAAAATAAAATTTATTATTATTATTATTATTATATTATTAGAACAACACTACCAGCCCCCCAACGCTGGCGGCCCCTGGTCCTTCTGCCTCCAATATTCACCATCCCACTAGACCATCAACTCATGGTGACCTTCGTGTGACTGTGCCTCGCATTACTCCTGCTCCACCTTTGGGACTACGACGTGGAGGAAGAATCCCAGAGCGCAGATGCTATGGATGTGGGCAGCCCGGGCATATGCAATTCCAATGTCCAGGTGTACGGAGGCAGAAAACCTACAGACCGCCTTTGCCTGTTCATTATCTACAGACTCCCTCACCTGGAGAAGAGATGGATTCAGAGCCTGATGACTTGCCAAGTGACTCTGATATCCTGGCTTCCCTACCAGGAGTCTATGGGGTGCGAGCCCCAGCCACCTGTTCTTCTGATCTTCAGCACAAACATCTACAGGAGGTCGTGCTGGATGGTCAAAAAGTTGTTGGCTTCCGTGACACTGGGGCTTTTCTCACCATAGCCGATCCCCGAGTAATTCAACCAGAAGCAATTCAAAAGGGACCAGGAATTGCCATTGAATTGGCTGGAGGTACCCAGAGATATATTCCAAGAGCGAGTGTGACCCTGGATTATGGCTTTGGGGCCAAACAATGCATGGTCGGTGTGATGAGCGGCCTCCCTGCAGACGTTCTTCTAGGAAATGATGTGGGGAATCTTCATTGCCACTTTGTCTGTGCGGTAACCCGAAGTCAAGCCAAGAGAGCAGCAAATGTGGACGTGTACAACCCATCCATGGAAATGAGGCCACCAGAACCGCCGTCACAGCCGGTGAGTGATTCTTCTTGTGGGGATAATATGAATGTTACCTGGGATAAAGTTCAGTTTAGACAAGAAGTGGAGACTGACCCCACCCTAGCTAGTTTTAGAGCTCGAGCTGAAATAGGGCAGCTAGGGGAGAATGGAGAAAGAATTATCAGAGAAAATGGACTTCTGTATCGGGTTACCAATGCCGACTCCCTGGATAAGCCCTGGACTTATAGCAAACAGCTGATTGTTCCTCAGAAATACAGAATTCCCCTATTACACCTTGCTCATGATATTCCTACTGCTGGCCATCAAGGCAAAACCCGCACCGAGAGGCGATTGACTCAATCTTTCTATTGGCCTGGGATTTCCCAAGCAGTGGCGCATTTCTGCGGAACTTGCAACATATGTCAGCGTAGAGGGCAACCCGGAGATCACCCAAAGGCACCCCTGCAACCGCTCCCTATAATAGAAGAACCCTTTCAAAGAGTAGCTGTTGATATCATTGGACCTCTGGCTAAACCAAGTAAATCTGGAAAGCAGTACATTCTCACTGTTGTGGACTATGCCACCCGATATCCAGAAGCGGTGGCCTTGTCAAGTATTTCTGCAGCCAAGGTGGCCGAGGCCCTGGTTACCATTTTCACCAGAGTAGGATTTCCCAGTGAGATCTTGTCGGACCAAGGCTCCCAGTTCATGTCAGAGCTGGTCCAGTGTCTGTGGCGCACCTGTGGAGTACGAGCGATCCGCACGACCCCGTATCATCCCCAAACAAATGGACTTTGTGAACGATTTAATGGCACTCTGAAGAATATGCTGAGGGCCTTCACTGACAGAGATTCAAACTGGGAGAAGTACCTACCCCATCTCTTGTTTGCCTATCGGGAAGTTCCCCAGGAGTCCACTGGGTTCTCCCCCTTTGAACTACTCTATGGAAGAAAGGTCAGAGGACCCTTAACCCTGCTCAAGGAATACTGGGAGGGGCAAGTTGAAGATACAGGGGCCCCTGTTGTTCCTTATGTCCTAAAGCTGCGAGAAACCCTGGCCCAACTTGCTAGTTTTGCCCAGAGTCATGTGCGGATGGCTCAAACCAGACAGAAGACATGGTATGACCGTAAAGCACGCTACCGGGAGTTTGTAGAAGGACAACAGGTCTTAATGATTGTTCCTCATCGGCAGAATAAACTGCAGACAACATGGGAGGGTCCCTTCCGGGTTCTCAGAAAACTGAATGACACCAATTACCTTCTTGCTTTAGATGATCAGGGGCTAAGACAAAAGACTGTCCATGTGAATATGATTAAGGAGTACCATGACCGGACCCTTCCAATGATAGCAAGCTGTTGGCTAGCTTCAGAGGACGGTCAAGAGGATGAGGACTCCCTACCTGATCTCGTGGAAGCAGCGAGAGCCCCATCCACTGTGGAACAGGTTCCTCTGGGAGATCACCTGGATTCCTTACAGAAAAAACAGATGCTGGGAGTGCTTCAACAGAGACGTGCTGCTTTCTCATCCCAACCAGGTCGAACCACCGTCACCCAACATCATGTGGACACTCAGGGCATCCGTCCCATACAACAGGCTCCTTACCGGGTACCTGAATCAGTTCGAAACACCATGCAGCACGAACTGGAGGAGATGCTACAGCTTGGGGTAATCCAGGCCTCCCATAGCCCTTGGGCCTCTCCTGTGGTGTTAGTACCCAAGAAGGATGGGAGTACTCAATTTTGTGTGGACTATCGACGACTAAACGACCATACCGACAGTGATCCTTACCCAATGCCTCGTATTGACGAACTTCTAGACCGACTGGCTGGATCCCGATATGTCACTATCTTTGATCTCAGTAAGGGATACTGGCAAATCCCCCTGACGGAGGAGGGGAGAGAACGGTCCGCTTTTATAACCCCCTTTGGTCTGTATGAATTCCTAAATATGCCCTTTGGAATGAAGAATGCCCCGGCCACCTTCCAGAGAATGGTGGACCAGATCCTCCGGGGATGTGGTGACTTTGCTTGTGCCTACTTGGATGATATCGCCATCTTCAGCCAGACGTGGGAGGAACATCTGAACCAAGTAGCCGTTATTCTTGACCTGCTTCTTGCCGCAGGCCTAACCATTCGACCAGATAAATGCCAATTGGGGATGGGTGAAGTCGAGTACCTAGGGCATAGAGTAGGCGGAGGGAAGCTCCGTCCCGAACCTGCCAAAATCCAGGCTATTAGAGACTGGCCTGTACCCCAAACTAAGAAACAAGTTATGGCTTTTTTGGGCACTGCCAGTTATTACCGAAAATTTGTTTCTCATTTCAGCACTGTGGCCAAGCCTCTTACCGACCTGACCAAGAAAACGATGCCCTGGTTGGTGATCTGGACTCCAGCCTGTGATGAGGCTTTTAACCAGCTGAATGACGCTCTGGTCTGTGACCCTGTTCTGGCTGCTCCAGACTACAAGAGGAGATTCATTGTGCAGACGGACGCTGTCATGATTTGTAGTCTTGCCCTGTCCTGTATTTTGTATAATATGTCATTTAACTTTCCTCTGGTTCATTTGCTGTAAATTAACCATGTCTCCTTCCCCCAATACTTTGCAATGTCTTGTGATGTACCTGGACCATAATCTAATTTAGGCTTGTGTCAACAGCTAGTGGAACTTTGGCTATTGTTTTCCTAAGCAGAAGATAACCTACAATACACATCCTGTAGACTAAGTGGAGCCCTTACATTTCTAGAATCTTCTGATGGACCAAACCATTGAATAGTAGGTGTGACCCCTACCCCCCTTCAGATGGACTGATCCCAGGAGCCCTGACAATACATTCTTGCTTTAAGATCAGATGTGAGTTGGATGCTAAAAGAGAAGGACGAGGCTGTCTGAGGAAGCTTCGGCCTCTGTGCGATCGTGGTGGATTTCTGGGACTCTTAAAGGACTATGGTTTTGTGATCTGGCACAAGGATTGTCGGGAGGTGCCCCCGAATCAGTTTCCTGTGGACTTATTTTGGGACTCTGCAAATTACCATCGTGTTGTTCCTGTTTTTTGGTCAATAAATCTGTTGGATTATTCCCAGGCCTGTTGTCCCTCCTTGCTCTGGAGAATACTCCCGTCACAAACTGGTTGGCAGCGCTGGGATCAGAGCAGAAGGAATGGAGGACAACGGCCCATCAACATCTGGAACCAGCACCGCAGAGTACAAGAACTGGACTGCGGTGAACCTACAAACAAAGGCCCGTGAACTGGGAGTCAGCTACAAGGGACTCTCCAAGGAGCAGCTGATTGAGGCTTTGGAAGCAGTTCACCTGCAAGATGATGCTGAGGAAGGATCCTCACAGCAAAGAGAGGAAAGGCGGCAGTCGGAGGTAAATACCCAAAAAAGTCAGTGGGTTGTGTGGTACGAGGAGGAGATGGCCTTGCTGGGAGAAGAGGCTACCATAGAAGATAAGAGGGAGGTCATGCGCACAGCCAAGGAGAGGCAGCGCAGGATGGAGGAGAGGGCAATGCTGGAGAGGGAGATCACTTTGGAGGCAGCGAGAAGCTCCAGACAGACTGTACCCACAGCATCCCCCATGAGGGAACTCCCCAGAGTGTCCCGCAAAGACTTCAAGCCGTTTAATGAGGCTTCCGGTGACATTGAGGGCTTCTTCCTGGACTTTGAGCATCAGTGTCGATTAATGGAAGTCCCGGAAAGGGAGCGCGTCCGACATCTTGTGGGGCTCTTAGAGGGTGGAGCTGCCGCAGCCTATAGAGCTATGGACTCTCGGTTGAACTGTGAGTATGCGGAGATTAAACAGACTATTCTAGAACATTATGCTGTGACCCCAGACACTTACAGGACTCAGTTCCGTACTTTAGCCGGTGATGAGGAAGTGTCCTTCAAGATGTATGCTCACAAACTCAAACATATATGTCATCGCTGGCTGGAGGCAGAGGAGGCCATAACCTGGGAAACATTCCTGCAGGTCATCCTAAAAGAGCAGTTTTATTTTAAGTGCCCCGCTGAGATCCGGGAATGGGTGCGTGAAAGGAGACCAGCAACAGTGGAGGAAGCTGCAGCTCTAGCTGATGAGGCTCTCACCATCAAGCCTCAGTGGAAAAAATTACTACTCAGGGAGAAAAACACTACCAGCCCCCCAACGCTGGCGGCCCCTGGTCCTTCTGCCTCCAATATTCACCATCCCACTAGACCATCAACTCATGGTGACCTTCGTGTGACTGTGCCTCGCATTACTCCTGCTCCACCTTTGGGACTACGACGTGGAGGAAGAATCCCAGAGCGCAGATGATATGGATGTGGGCAGCCCGGGCATATGCAATTCCAATGTCCAGGTGTATGGAGGCAGAACACCTACAGACCGCCTTTGCCTGTTCATTATCTACAGACCCCCTCACCTGGAGAAGAGATGGATTCAGTGCCTGATGACTTGCCAAGTGACTCTGATATCCTGGCTTCCCTACCAGGAGTCTATGGGGTGCGAGCCCCAGCCACCTGTTCTTCTGATCTTCAGCACAAACATCTACAGGAGGTCGTGCTGGATGGTCAAAAAGTTGTTGGCTTCCGTGACACTGGGGCTTTTCTCACCATAGCCGATCCCCGAGTAATTCAACCAGAAGCAATTCAAAAGGGACCAGGAATTGCCATTGAATTGGCTGGAGGTACCCAGAGATATATTCCAAGAGCGAGTGTGACCCTGGATTATGGCTTTGGGGCCAAACAATACATGGTCGGTGTGATGAGCGGCCTCCCTGCAGACGTTCTTCTAGGAAATGATGTGGGGAATCTTCATTGCCACTTTGTCGGTGCGGTAACCCGAAGTCAAGCCAAGAGAGCAGCAAATGTGGACGTGTACAACCCTTCCATGGAAATGAGGCCACCAGAACCGCCGTCACAGCCGGTGAGTGATTCTTCTTGTGGGGATAATATGAATGTTACCTGGGATAAAGTTCAGTTTAGACAAGAAGTGGAGACTGACCCCACCCTAGCTAGTTTTAGAGCTCGAGCTGAAATAGGGCAGCTAGGGGAGAATGGAGAAAGAATTATCAGAGAAAATGGACTTCTGTATCGGGTTACCAATGCCGACTCCCTAGATAAGCCCTGGACTTATAGCAAACAGCTGATTGTTCCTCAGAAATACAGAATTCCCCTATTATACCTTGCTCATGATATTCCTACTGCTGGCCATCAAGGCAAAACCCGCACCGAGAGGCAATTGACTCAATCTTTCTATTGGCCTGGGATTTCCCAAGCAGTGGCGCATTTCTGCCGAACTTGCGACATATGTCAGCGTAGAGGGCGACCCGGAGATCACCCAAAGGCACCCCTGCAACCGCTCCCTATAATAGAAGAACCCTTTCAAAGAGTAGCTGTTGATATCATTGGACCTCTGGCTAAACCAAGTAAATCTGGAAAGCAGTACATTCTCACTGTTGTGGACTATGCCACCCGATATCCAGAAGCGGTGGCCTTGTCAAGTATTTCTGCAGCCAAGGTGGCCGAGGCCCTGGTTACCATTTTCACCAGAGTAGGATTTCCCAGTGAGATCTTGTCGGACCAAGGCTCCCAGTTCATGTCAGAGCTGGTCCAGTGTCTGTGGCGCACCTGTGGAGTACGAGCGATCCGCACGACCCCGTATCATCCCCAAACAAATGGACTTTGTGAACGATTTAATGGCACTCTGAAGAATATGCTGAGGGCCTTCACTGACAGAGATTCAAACTGGGAGAAGTACCTACCCCATCTCTTGTTTGCCTATCGGGAAGTTCCCCAGGAGTCCACTGGGTTCTCCCCCTTTGAACTACTCTATGGAAGAAAGGTCCGAGGACCCTTAACCCTGCTCAAGGAATACTGGGAGGGGCAAGTTGAAGATACAGGGGCCCCTGTTGTCCCTTATGTCCTAAAGCTGCGAGAAACCCTGGCCCAACTTGCTAGTTTTGCCCAGAGTCATGTGCGGATGGCTCAAACCAGACAGAAGACATGGTATGACCGTAAAGCACGCTACCGGGAGTTTGTAGAAGGACAACAGGTCTTAATGATTGTTCCCCATCGGCAGAATAAACTGCAGACAACATGGGAGGGTCCCTTCCGGGTTCTCAGAAAACTGAATGACACCAATTACCTTCTTGCTTTAGATGATCAGGGGCTAAGACAAAAGACTGTCCATGTGAATATGATTAAGGAGTACCATGACCGGACCCTTCCAATGATAGCAAGCTGTCGGCTAGCTTCAGAGGACGGTCAAGAGGATGAGGACTCCCTACCTGATCTCCTGGAAGCAGCGAGAGCCCCATCCACTGTGGAACAGGTTCCTCTGGGAGATCATCTGGATTCCTTACAGAAAATCCAGATGCTGGGAGTGCTTCAACAGAGACGTGCTGCTTTCTCATCCCAACCAGGTCGAACCACCGTCACCCAACATCATGTGGACACTCAGGGCATCCGTCCCATACAACAGGCTCCTTACCGGGTACCTGAATCAGTTCGAAACACCATGCAGCACGAACTGGAGGAGATGCTACAGCTTGGGGTAATCCAGGCCTCCCATAGCCCTTGGGCCTCTCCTGTGGTGTTAGTACCCAAGAAGGATGGGAGTACTCGATTTTGTGTGGACTATCGACGACTAAACGACCATACCGTCAGTGATCCTTACCCAATGCCTCGTATTGACGAACTTCTAGACCGACTGGCTGGATCCCGATATGTCATTATCTTTGATCTCAGTAAGGGATACTGGCAAATCCCTCTGACGGAGGAGGGGAGAGAACGGTCTGCTTTTATAACCCCCTTTGGTCTGTATGAATTCCTAAATATGCCCTTTGGAATGAAGAATGCCCCGGCCACCTTCCAGAGAATGGTGGACCAGATCCTCCGGGGATGTGGTGACTTTGCTTGTGCCTACTTGGATGATATCGCCATCTTCAGCCAGACGTGGGAGGAACATCTGAACCAAGTAGCCGTTATTCTTGACCTGCTTCTTGCAGCAGGCCTAACCATTCGACCAGATAAATGCCAATTGGGGATGGGTGAAGTCCAGTACCTAGGGCATAGAGTAGGAGGAGGGAAGCTCCGTCCCGAACCTGCCAAAATCCAGGCTATTAGAGACTGGCCTGTACCCCAAACTAAGAAACAAGTTATGGCTTTTTTGGGCACTGCCAGTTATTACCGAAAATTTGTTTCTCATTTCAGCACTGTGGCCAAGCCTCTTACCGACCTGACCAAGAAAACGATGCCCTGGTTGGTGATCTGGACTCCAGCCTGTGATGAGGCTTTTAACCAGCTGAAGGACGCTCTGGTCTGTGACCCTGTTCTGGCTGCTCCAGACTACAAGAGGAGATTCATTGTGCAGACGGACGCCTCTGCTTATGGACTGGGAGCTGTCCTCAGCCAGGTGAATGCAGCTGGGGACGAGCACCCCATTGCCTACCTCAGCCGGAAACTGCTGGACCGAGAAGTGGCCTATGCAACTGTTGAAAAAGAATGTCTGGCTGTAGTGTGGGCCCTTAGGAAACTAAGGCCGTATCTGTATGGACGAGAATTCACTGTCATTACTGATCACAATCCCCTCACCTGGCTGAACAGAGTCTCTGGGGACAATGGACGCTTACTACGATGGAGCCTGGCACTGCAGCCCTATAACTTTACCATACAGTATAGAAGAGGCAGCCAACCCCAAAATGCAGATGGACTGTCCAGGCAAGAGGAGCCCTGAGTCCTGTCAGCCATGCCTGTGTGTACTTAACCAGTGACCTGTAGAGGTCCCTAGTACGTACACAAATTGGGAGGGGAAGGGATTGTCATGATTTGTAGTTTTGCCCTGTCCTGTATTTTGTATAATATGTCATGTAACTTTCCTCTGGTTGTATTTGCTGTAAATTAACCATGTCTCCTTCCCCCAATACTTTGCAATGTCTTGTGATGTACCTGGACCATAATCTAATTTAGGCTTGTGTCAACAGCTAGTGGAACTTTGGCTATTGTTTTCCTAAGCAGAAGATAACCTACAATACACATCCTGTAGACTAAGTGGAGCCCTTACATTTCTAGAATCTTCTGATGGACCAAACCATTGAATAGTAGGTGTGACCCCTACCCCCCTTCAGATGGACTGATCCCAGGAGCCCTGACAATACATTCTTGCTTTAAGATCAGATGTGAGTTGGATGCTAAAAGAGAAGGACGAGGCTGTCTGAGGAAGCTTCGGCCTCTGTGTGATCGTGGTGGATTTCTGGGACTCTTAAAGGACTATGGTTTTGTGATCTGGCACAAGGATTGTCGGGAGGTGCCTCCGAATCAGTTTCCTGTGGACTTATTTTGGGACTCTGCAAATTACCTTCGTGTTGTTCCTGTTTTTTGGTCAATAAATCTGTTGAATTATTCCCAAGCCTGCTGTCCCTCCTTGCTCTGGAGAATACTCCCGTCACATACTGTACACACTGCTCTATAAACTATACACACTGCGCTATATACTGTACACACTGCTCTGTATACTATACACACTGCGCTATATAATGTACTCTCTACACTATATACTGTACACACTGCTCTATATACTGTACACTGCCCTATATACTGTACACATTGATCTATATACTGTACCCACTGCTCTATATACTGTACCCACTGCTCTAAATACTGTACCCACTGCTCTATATACTGTACACTCTGCTCTATATACTGTACACTCTGCTCTATATACTGTACACTGCCCTATCTACTGTACTCACTGTTCTATATACTGTATACACTGTTCTATATACCGTATACACTGCTCTGCATACTATATTCTGTTCTATATACTGTACTATCTGCTCTATATACTGTACACACAACTCTATACACACTGCTCTACATACTGTACACACTGCTCTATATCCTGTACACACTGCTCTATACACTGTGCACACTGCTCTATATACAGTACACTGCTCTATATACTGTACACACTGCTCTATATACTGTACACACTGCACTATATACTGTACACTGTTCTATATCCTGTGCACACTGTTCTATATACTGTTCACTTCTCTATATACTGTACACGGCTCTATATACTGCATACACTACTCTATATACTGTACACACTGCTCTATACACTGTAAACACTGCTCTATACACTGTACACACTGCTCTATACACTGTACATTCTACTATATATACTGTACACATTGCTCTATATACTGTACACTGCTCTATATACTGTACACACTGCCCTATATACTGTACACACTGCTCTATACACTGTACATTCTACTATATATACTGTACACATTGCACTATATAATGTACTCTCTGCTCTATATACTGTACACTGCCCTATATACTGTGCATCCTACTTTACATACTGTACACACTGCTGTATATACTGCTAACACTGCTCTATATACTGTACTCACTGCCCTATATACTGTACTCACTGATTTATATACTGTATACACTGCTCTATATACAGTATACTGCTCTATATACTGTACACACTGCTCTGTATACTGTACACTGCCCTATATACTGTACCCACTGCTCTATATACTGTACACTGCCCTATATACTGTGCATCCTACTTTACATACTGTACACACTGCTCTATATACTGCTAACACTGCTCTATATACTGTACACTGCTCTATATACTGTACACTGCTCTATATACTGTACACACTGCTCTATATACTGTACACACTGCTCTATGTATTGTACACACTGCTCTATATACTGTACACAGTTCTATAAACTGTACACTGCTCTATATACAGTAAACTGATCTATATACTGTACACACTCCTCTATATACTGTATACACTGCCCTATAAACTGTACAATGTTCTATACTGTACACACTGCTCTATACACTGTACACACTGCTCTATATACTGTACACACTGTTCTATATACTGTACACACTGCTCTATATACTGTACACACTGTTCTATATACTGTACACACTGCCCTATATACTGTACATACTGCACTATACACTGTACATTCTACTATATATACTGTACACATTGCGCTATATAATGTACTTGTGACGGGAGTATTCTCCAGAGCAAGGAGGGACAACAGGCCTGGGAATAATCCAACAGATTTATTGACCAAAAAACAGGAACAACACGAAGGTAATTTGCAGAGTCCCAAAATAAGTCCACAGGAAACTGATTCGGGGGCACCTCCCGACAATCCTTGTGCCAGATCACAAAACCATAGTCCTTTAAGAGTCCCAGAAATCCACCACGATCGCACAGAGGCCGAAGCTTCCTCAGACAGCCTCGTCCTTCTCTTTTAGCATCCAACTCACATCTGATCTTAAAGCAAGAATGTATCGTCAGGGCTCCTGGGATCAGTCCATCTGAAGGGGGGTAGGGGTCACACCTACTATTCAATGGTTTGGTCCATCAGAAGATTCTAGAAATGTAAGGGCTCCACTTAGTCTACAGGATGTGTATTGTAGGTTATCTTCTGCTTAGGAAAACAATAGCCAAAGTTCCACTAGCTGTTGACACAAGCCTAAATTAGATTATGGTCCAGGTACATCACAAGACATTGCAAAGTATTGGGGGAAGGAGACATGGTTAATTTACAGCAAATACAACCAGAGGAAAGTTACATGACATATTATACAAAATACAGGACAGGGCAAAACTACAAATCATGACAGTACTCTCTGCTCTATATACTGTTCACTGCCCTATATACTGTGCATCCTACTTTACATACTGTACACACTGCTCTATATACTGCTAACACTGCTCTATATACTATACACACTGCTCTACATACTGTACACACTGCTCTGTATAATGTACACTGCTCTATATACTGTACACACTGCTCTATATACTGTATACTGCTCTATATACTGTACACACTGTTCTATATACTGTACACTGCTCTATCTACTGTACACACTGCTCTGTATAATGTACACTGCTCTATATACTGTACACACTGCTCTATATACTGTATACTGCTCTATATACTGTACACACTGCCCAATATACCGTACACTGCTCTATCTACTGTACACACTGCTCTATATACTGTTCACTGCTCTATATAATGTACACACTGCTCCATATACTGTACAATGTTCTATATACTGTACACACTGCTCTATATACTATACACACTGTGCTATATACTGTACACACTGCTCTGTATACTATACACACTGCACTATATAATGTACTCTCTGCTCTATATACTGTACACTGCCCTATATACTGTGCATCCTACTTTACATACTGTACACACTGCTCTATATACTGTACACACTGCTCTATATACTGTACATACTGCTCTATACACTGTACATTCTACTATATATACTGTACACACTGCTCTATATACTGTACACTCTGCTCTATATACTGTACACACTGCTCTATATACTGTACACACTGCTCTATATACTGTACACAGTTCTATAAACTGTACACTGCTCTATATACAGTAAACTGATCTATATACTGTACACACTGCTCTA
Source organism: Dendrobates tinctorius (assembly GCF_039654945.1). Classification (NCBI taxonomy): domain Eukaryota; kingdom Metazoa; phylum Chordata; class Amphibia; order Anura; family Dendrobatidae; genus Dendrobates; species Dendrobates tinctorius. The sequence continues at coordinate 6,925,062 of NW_027361869.1, read as the reverse complement.
TATACTGTACACTGCTCTATATACTGTACATTCTACTATATATACTGTACACATTGCGCTATATAATGTACTCTCTGCTCTATATACTGTACACTACCCTATATACTGTGCATCCTACTTTACATACTGTACACACTGCTCTATATACTGTACACACTGCTCTATATACTGTACACACTGCTCTACATACTGTACACTGCTTTATACACTGTACGCACTGCTCTATATACAGTACACTGCCCTATATACTGTACCCACTGCTCTATATACTGTACACTGCCCTATATACTGTACCCACTGCTCTAAATAATGTTCACTGCCCTATATACTGTACCCACTGCTCTATATACTGTACACTCTGCTCTATATACTGTATACTCTGCTCTATATACTGTACACACTGCCCTATATACTGTACCCACTGCTCTATATACTGTACCCACTGCTCTATATAATGTACACTGCCCTATATACTGTATACTCTGCTCTATATACTGTACACTCTGCTCTATATACTGTACACTCTACTCTGTATACTGTACACACTGCTCTATATACTGTATACTGCTCTATATACTGTACACACTGTTCTATATACTGTATACACTGCCCAATATACTGTACACTGCTCTATATACTGTACACATTGATCTATACACTGTACCGACTGCTCTATATACTGTACACTCTGCTCTATATACTGTACACTGCCCTATCTACTGTACTCACTGTTCTATATACTGTATACACTGTTCTATATACCGTATACACTGCTCTGCATACTATATTCTGTTCTATATACTGTACACACTGCTCTATATCCTGTGCACACTGTTGTATATACTGCACACACTGTTCTATATACTGTTCACTTCTCTATATACTGTACACACTGCTCTATACACTGTACACACTGCTGTATACACTGTACATTCTACTATATATACTGTACACACTGCTCTATATACTGTAAACATAGCTCTATATACTGTACACTGCTCTATATACTGCACACTCTGCTCTATATACTGCACACTCTGCTCTATATACTGTACACACTGCTCTATATACTGTACACACTGCTCTATATACTGTACACACTGCTCTATATACTGTACACAGTTCTATAAACTACACTGATCTATATACTGTATACACTGCCCTATAAACTGTACAATGTTCTATACTGTACACACTGCTCTATATACTGTACACACTGCTCTATATACTGTACACAGTTCTATATACTGTACACACTGCTGTAAAAACTGTAAACACTGCTCTATATACAGTACTCACTGCTTTATAAACTGTACACACTGCTCTATATACTGTACTCTGCTATATATACTGCACACTGCCCTATATACTGTACATACTGCTCTATATACTGTACACACTGCTTTATATACTGTACACACTGCTCTATATACTGTACTCTGCTCTATATACTGTACACACTGCTCTATATACTGTACACACTGCTCTATATACTGTACACACTGTTCTATATACTGCACACACTGCTCTATATACTGTACACACTGCTCTATATACTGTACACTGCTCTATATACTGTACACTATACTATATACACTGCTCTATATATTGTACACGCTGCTCTACATACTGTGCACACTGTTCTATATACTGTACACACTGCTCTATATACTGTACACTGCTCTATATACTGTACTCACTGCTTTATATACTGTACACACTGCTCTATATACTGTACTCTGCTATATATACTGCACACTGCCCTATATACTGTACATACTGCTCTATATACTGTACACTGCTCTATATACTGTACACTATACTATATATACTGTACACACTGCTCTATATACTGTACACTGCTCTATATACTGTACACTATACTATATATACTGTACACACTGCTCTATATACTGCACACTTGGCTGTATATACTGTACACACTGCTCTATATACTGTACACATTGCTCTATATACTGTACACACTGCCCTATATACTGTACTCACTGCTCTATACACTGTACACTGCTCTATATACTGCATACACTGCTCTATATACTGTACCCTCTGCTCTATATTATGTACACTCTGCTCTATATACTGTACACTGCTCTATATACTGTACACTATACTATATATACTGTACACACTGCTCTATATACTGCACACTTGGCTGTATATACTGTACACACTGCTCCATATACTGTACACTATGCTCTATACACTGTACATTCTACTATATATACTGTACACACTGCTCTATATATTCTACATTCTACTATATATATATATATATATATATATATATTTTGTCCACACTGCTCTATATACTGTACACATTGCTCTATATACTGTACACACTGCCCTATATACTGTACTCACTGCTCTATATACCGTACACACTGCTCTATATACCGTACACACTACTCTATATACTGTACACTGCTCTATATACTGCATACACTGCTCTATATACTGTACCCTCTGCTCTATATTATGTACACACTGTTCTATATACTGTACACTGCTCTATATGCTGTACACACTGCTCTATATACTGTACAATGTTCTATATACTATACACACTGTTCTATATACTGTACACACTGCTCTATATACCGTACACACTGCTCTATATACCGTACACACTGCTCTATATACTGTACACTGCTCTATATACTGTACACTGCTCTATATTATGTACACTCTGCTCTATGTACTGTACACTGCTCTATATACTGTGCACACTGCTCTATATTCTGTACACTCTGCTCTATGTACTGTACATACTGCTCTATATACTGTACACTGCTCTATATACTGCACACACTTCTCTATATACTGCACACACTGCTCTATATACTGCACACACTGCTCTATATACTGTACATACTGCTCTATATACTGTACATTCTACTCTATATACTGTACACACTGCTCTATATTCTGTACATACTGCTCTATATACTGTACATTCTACTCTATATACTGTACACACTGCCCTATATACTGTACACACTGCTCTATATACAGTACACACTGCTCTATATACTGTACTTACTGCACTATATACTGCTCTCTATACTGTACACACTGCTCTATATACTGTACACACTGCTCTACATACTGTACACTGCACTATATACTGTACATCCTGCTTTATATACAGTACACACTGCTCTATATACAGTACACACTGCTCTATATACTGTACACACTGCTCTATATACTGCACACACTGCTCTATATACTGTACACTGCTATATATACTGTACACACTGCTCTATATACTGTAGTTACTGCGCTATATACTGTACACACTGCTCTATATACTGTACACTGCACTATATACTGTACATCCTGCTTTGTATACAGTACACACTGCTCTATATACAGTACACCAATTACATTACAGGAAGTAGCAGAAAGAATCTCTTCCATAAGATGTAGAAAAGCCGGTGGCCTGGATGGAATCCTACCAGAAATGCTGAAGTACAGCCCACCAGAAATACAGGCTGCAATGGGTAAACTCTTCAATATTGTGCTAAGTGCCGGCTACTTCCCTCCTACCTGGAACCAAGGCCTCATCACACCCATCCACAAGAATGGTGACAGGTACGACCCTGCCAACTACAGCAGCAACCTGGGAAAACTGTTCAACAGCATCCTGAACAAGAGGATCCTCAGTTTCCTCACTGAGCACAACGTCCTCAGCAAGAGCCAAGCAGGGTTCCTGCCAAACCACCGCACTACTGACCACATCTACACCCTGCACAGCCTCATTCAGAGACACGTCCACAATACAAAGAACGGGAAGATATACGCCTGTTTCGTGGACTTTAAAAAGGCCTTTGATTCTGTGTGGCACCCAGGCTTACTCCTGAACTGCTGGAGAGCGGAATAGGAGGAAAGACCTACGATGTTATCAAAAACTCCTACACCGAGAACCTCTGCAGCGTGAGTGTGAACGGCAGAAGTACGGCCTATTTCCAGCAGAGTCGGGGAGTCAGACAAGGCTGCAGCCTAAGGCCCGTGACACACATATGCTTTTCGTGTCCGTTGGCAGCCGCCAAAAAGGCGGAGAACAGATCCGTGGCTGATGAAACACCAACAGGAGCCACCGGACCGTTGGTGCGCCGGGATCCGCCGATATGGCAAAGTTAAAGGAACTGCGCCTGAGAAAAAAAAACACTGGCGATGTAGCGGTATCCAAGAGCGGACATTTGGCGGTATCTGGGAGTCGGCATCTCGCGGGTACTGTAGGAGAGATCTCGCGGGGATCGGGCAATGTCGCGGGGAGTGGAGGAGAGATCTCGCGGGGAGCGGGCAATGTTGCGGGGGGGGGGGAGAGAGAGAGATTTTTTTCTCCAGCAGCCAAAGTGGATTCAGGGTTAAATATGTGGCAAAAGGCAAAAATGCGGATCCGGCCACAAAAAAAACGTTGCATTGTCAGTCTGGTGATGTCAGCGGACACCAAAATTTTGGCGGATCCGCTGACATACGGATGCAACAGACAAGAGTCAGTCAAAATCCGCCGATAATGCAAGTCAATGGGGAAATAAACGGATCCGCCAAGAAAAATGGCGGATCCATTTTTTTTTCAAAACGGCGGATTTTGACTGATAGTGACAAACGGATGTGTGAAACAGGCCTAAGCCCAACGCTCTTCAACATTTACATCAACGAGCTGGCTACCGCTCTAGAATTTTCCACAGCACCAGGTCTCACCCACCACGACGCACAGGTGAAATTCCTGCTGTACGCAGATGAACTGTGACAGAAGCACTGTCACCAACCGAGAAAGGCCTCCAAGAAAACCTGAAAATCTAAGAGAAATTCAGCTCCACCTGGGCACTACCGGTCAACCTAAAGAAAACCAACATCATGGTGTTCCAGAAGAGAAAGAGAAAATCAGACCAGCACCCTTCATTTGTCCTCAACAACTGCGCCCTTACAACAGACAAATATACCTACCTGGGCCTAGAGATTCACTGCTCAGGGAGCTTCAAACAAGCCATGAAGACCCTGAAAGACAAGGCCTGCAAAACCTTCTATGGCATCCGAAGGAAACGCTACCATCTGAAGCCACCAGTGAGGGTCTGGTTAAAAATCTTTGACTCTACCATCGCCCCAATCCTCCTATATGGCATCGAAGTCTGGGGCCCTCACACCTACCCAGACTGGTCAAGGTGGGATTTCAGCCCAACAGAAATATTCCACCTGGAATTCTGCCAGCACCTTCTCCAAGTCCATCGGAGTACCTCCAACTGTGCTTGCCGGGCCGAGCTGGGCAGATTCCCTGTACACCTAACGGTTCTAAAGAGGGCACTGTCATTCCGGGCTCACCTTCAAAGGAGCAAACAAAGCTCCTATCACCATAAAGCCCTGACACATGTAGGTGAAACAGAAAAACAAGGATCCTCGGAATAGCCCACACAAACCCAACCTGACCAGAACACTAATCACAAACAACCTGACAAAAGCCGGAATCAGGAAGATGGTAGACGAAGGCCAGGAGAGGTATGTCAGCGACTGGAAGAACGAGATCATCAGCTCACAGAAACTGATCATGTACCGGAGTCTACAGAGAGACTACAGACTGGCACCATACCTGGAGAAACTTCCGCACCCCAGAGACCGCAAGATCCTGAGCCGATATAGACTCAGTGCCCACAGTCTGGCCATCGAATCCGGCTGACACAGGCAGAGCTACAAGCCCAGGGAGGAAAAAGACTGTGCCAACACTGTGACCAGGAGGCCCTGGAGGATGAGACCCACTTCCTGCTACACTGCCCCAAATACTCAGCAGTGAGGGACACTCACTTCAGGAGACTCTCACATCTCTTCCGGAGATTTCATCACCATGAAGGAGTAAGAGAAAACATACATCCTGCTGGGGGAAGAAGAGAGAGCAGTGGAGATAGCAGCACAATATGTGAGCAAATGTCATAGACTGCGAGAAAGAGAACTATGATATGCCATGGACTTCTATGGCCCCCACCCTGGATCTGCCCCATCCCCCCCATCCACCTTCCCTATGCCATGGACTTCTATAGCCATCCACCTTGGATCTGCCCCCGTCCACCTTCCCTATGCCATTGACTTCTATAGCCCCACCCTGGATCTGCCCCATCCTCCCATCCACCTTCCCTATGAAATGGACTTCTATAACCCCTACCCAACATCCCTACAGTCCCTATCCCCATTCCCTTTTGTTCACTGCTTTGGCAAAACTAATGTGTATTTAGTCCTGCCAATAAAGCTTCTTTGAATTTGAATCTGTACACACTACTCTATATACTGTACTCTGCTCTGTATACTGTACACACTGCTCTATATACTTTACATACTGCTCTATATACTGCTCTATATACTGTACACACTGCTCTATATACTGTACACTGTTCTATATACTGTACACTCTGTTCTATATACTGTACATGCTGCACTATATACTGTACACTGCTGTATATACTGTGCACTGCTCTATATACTGTACACTGCTTTATATACTGCACACTGCTCTATATACTGTACACACTGCTCTATATACTGTACACACTGCTCTATATACTGTACACACTGCTCTATATACTGTACACACTGCTCTATATACTGTACACACTGCTCTATATACTGTACACTGCTCTATATGCTGTACACACTGCTCTATATACTGTACAATGTTCTATATACTATACACACTGTTCTATATACTGTACACTCTGCTCTATATACTGTACATGCTGCTCTATATACTGTACACTGCTGTATATACTGTACACACTGCTCTATATACTGTACACACTGCTCTATATACCGTACACACTGCTCTATATACCGTACACTGCTCTATATACCGTACACACTGCTCTATATACTGTACACACTGCTCTATATACCGTACACTGCTCTATATACCGTACACACTGCTCTATATACCGTACACACTGCTCTATATACTGTACACACTGCTCTATATACTGTACACACTGCCCTATATAATGTACACTGCTCTATATACTGTACACACTACTCTATATACTGTACTCTGCTCTGTATACTGTACACACTGCTCTATATACCGTACACACTACTCTATATACTGTACTCTGCTCTGTATACTGTACACACTGCTCTATATACTGCTCTATATACTGTACACACTGCTCTATATAATGTACACTGTTCTATATACTGTACACTCTGTTCTATATACTGTACATGCTGCACTATATACTGTACACTGCTGTATATACTGTGCACTGCTCTATATACTGTACACTCTGCTTTATATACTGCACACTGCTCTATATACTGTACACACTGCTCTATATACTGTACACATTGCTCTTTATACAGTACACTGCTCTATATACTGTACACACTGTTCGATATACTGTACAATGTTCTATATACTATACACACTGCTCTATATACCGTACACACTGCTCTATATACTGTACACACTGCTCTATATACTGTACACACTGCTCTATATACTGTACACTGCTCTATATACAGCACACACTGCTCTATATACTGTACACACTGCTCTGTATACTGTACACACTGCTCTATATACTGTACACACTGTTCTATATACTGTACACACTACTCTATATACTGTACTCTGCTCTGTATACTGTACACACTGCTCTATATACCGTACACACTGCTCTATATACCGTACACACTACTCTATATACTGTACTCTGCTCTGTATACTGTACACACTGCTCTATATACTGCTCTATATACTGTACACACTGCTCTATATAATGTACACTGTTCTATATACTGTACACTCTGTTCTATATACTGTACATGCTGCACTATATACTGTACACTGCTCTATATACTGCACACTCTGCTTTATATACTGCACACTGCTCTATATACTGTACACATTGCTCTTTATACAGTACACTGCTCTATATACTGTACACACTGCTCTATATACTGTACACACTGCTCTATATACCGTACACACTGCTCTATATACTGTACACACTGTTCGATATACTGTACAATGTTCTATATACTATACACACTGCTCTATATACCGTACACACTGCTCTATATACTGTACACACTGCTCTATATACTGTACACACTGCTCTATATACCGTAAACACTGCTCTATATACTGTACACTGCTCTATATACAGCACACACTGCTCTATACACTGTACACACTGCTCTATATACTGCACACCAAGAACAACATCTGCAAGGAGTTTGTATGTTCTCCCCGTGTTTGTGTGGGTTTTCTCCGGGCACTCCGGTTTCCTCCCACACTCCAAAGACATACTGATAGGGAATTTAGATTGTGAGCCCCATCGGGGACAGTGATGAAAATGTGTGCAAACTGTAAAGCGCTGCGGAATATGTTAGCGCTATATAAAAATAAAGATTATTATTATTATTTCCGTCTACTCCTCTTTTGTCAGACCTCATCTGGAATACTGTGTCCAGTTTTGGGCGCCACATTTAAAAAAAGATATTAACAAACTGGAGCAAGTTCAGAAAAGAGCGACCAGAATTGTGACCGGTCTGCAAACCCTGTCTTATGAGGAAAGGTTGCAGGATTTGGGAATGTTTAGCTTGCAGAAGAGAAGACTGAGAGGAGACTTAATAGCTGTCTACAAATATCTAAAGGGCTGTCACATTGTAGAAGGATCAACTTTATTCTCATTTGCACAAGGAAAGACTAGAAGCAATGGGATGACACTGAATGGGACGAGACACAGATTAGATATTAGAAAAAACTTTTTGACAGAGTGGTCAATGATTGGAACAGGCTGCCACGAGAAGTGGTGAGTTCTCCTTCACTAGAAGTCTTCAAACAGAGGTTGGACAGACATCTTTCTGGGATGATTTAGCGAATCCTGCTTTGAGCAGGGGGTTGGACCAGATGGCCCAGGAGGTCCTTTCCAACTCTAACACTCTAGGATTCTATTCTATGGAAGTGACACTTATTAGGCTGCTGGTCTGGGCTGTACAGATGTGATGTGGTGCACTCTGTGCTCTGTATACAGCTGTGCTCTGTGTGTAGACGTTGGGTTTTGTGTCTCCTCTTTTCTCCCAATATTCCCCTTTTGCACAATAGTAGGAGTCACCTAAATCCATCAATATCTCACAGTTTTCTCCCCGGAGATGCGTCTGGTTGGGGAGTGAGTCGCATTATGAAGCTGCCCCTTATCAGTTCTCTTCCACCATTACAGGCCACTGCGGTCACAGCTCCACAATGGGTGAGACCAGATATTAGCAGGTCATTGCAATCAGCCGCCGATGTGGATCATCTCCTGATGTGGAGCAGGTGTCACCCCCAATACTCCGCACATACGGGGTACAGGTCACAGGTCAGGGAAGCAGTCAGCGAAGCCATCGCCTGTGTTACCCTTCTGGGCTCTCAGCAGCTCCAGGTCGTCCCCTCATCGTACAATCAGCGTCCTGTACGATAGACATTGTAGTAAAGATCCCTGTGATGGTGACAGGAGCCGGGAATAGGGGGAACAAGCTCCCGCAGCAGATTTATCTTCCCGCATATACAACGATGTGCAGATCGGGAGGACGACGGCGATGATCTCGGGACCTCCTCTCCGCTCTTCCCCGGCATCTCTGCTAGTGACAGCTACAGACGGTCGGTGGAGATATTGGAGAAGGAGAAGCGACGGAGGAAGCGCGCTCTGCTGTCTGGTCAGGGGCGGACACTGAGAGCTTGTGCCCCCCAGTGCAAAAAGCGTGTCTGAGCCGCCTTCCTTTTATGGAGACAAAGCTACATATATACAGTTGTGCCTAAAAGTTTTCATACCCCAGCAGAATTCTTTCTTTCTTGGCCCTTTTTCTGAGAATATGAATGATAAAGTTTTGGTGTTTTCTCCACTAATGGTTAGTGGTTGGGGGAAGCCATTTATTGTCAAACTACTGTGTTTCCTGTTTTTAAATCATGACAACCCAAAACATCCAAATGTCCCTGATCAAAAGTTTACATACCCCATTTCTTAATACCGTGTATTGCCCTCTCTAACAGACAGCTTGAAGTCTTTTGTGGTAGTTGTGAATGAGGTTCTTTACTTTCTCAGATGGTAAAACTGCCCACTCTTCTTGGCAAAAAGCCTCCAGTTCCTGTAAATTCCTGGGCTGTCTAGCATGAACTTCTTTTCTTTAGCCCACAGTTAGTGGCCAACACATCAGCACCCTGGAAGTACATTGTTGGGGTAGGAGTAATAATTTTTGGGCCATTGTCACAGCAACATTTTAATGATTAAATAGCAGCAATGTGAGCTGGCTCCTAGTGCCTGCACTAAAGAGCAGGTTCAGCCCCTGAGCCCGCTCCATACACCCACATATATGTGTATGTCACAAATCGTTAATGGATTAATTCTGAATTTCTGCTGTAGGTCCTCTTGTACAATACATATGATTTGCCATAGGTAAGGCTGTGGTGTATAAACATTAGGCCTCATTCAGACAGGAGTATTGTACCTGGGTTTTACTGTCCTGGTTTCATTCGGCTTGGGCAGACTCCCTGTGACTATATGAGCCTGAATGTGCACATTTATGATGCACAGGAAAAGGACACGTAACTATAAGATGACAAAGGCAAGGGGGGCGGTTATTTCATTAAATGCACAAATAGGAAAGTTTATTGTCAAGACCACCAAAAACTGACACTAAAACTGATATCCAGAGCCTTGACATAATGCCACCATTTCACCGGAATGAACAGGATCTGCCCCGGGCACAGGATACATTCTTGATAAGCTGCCTGAGCAAAGTCAGGGAACTGGTCTGTATCTGGGTTGTCAATGTCCACCTGCGATGGAGAAAAGGCCGTGATCAGAGCTGTAATATAAAACTAGAAAGTTATTGGTGGTGGTCATGGTGGAAGAGGAGGAGGTGGTGGTGGTCACCTACCTGGCTGGTGTTGTGGAGAAGAGAGCTATCGAATGGGTACAGGCGCTCCGTCTCACTCACCGCATATAAACGGAGATACTTCCTTCCTACAATCTGTAGCACAGAAAAAATATACAAAAATCAGGTAAGAGTCAGCTGACTGGTATCGGCACGTTCCCCAGGCCAACCAACGCCCAGCTCGGATCACGGTGAGCAGCCACAGTAATCAACAAAAAAGGGGAAGAGTGATCCAGCTACAGATGGAGGTGGCTAAAACTTTACGAGTTATGGAAAGATAGATAGATAAAAAAAAAAAAAAGTTTGGAACCCACCTGTGCCAGGAAGTTTTGCTGAGGGTCCTGATGAAGTGGAGATACAGTCCCTGCTGGCCCAAACCAAGCATTGATGGTGATCTCCTCTTCATCTCCTTCCCCGAGGCAGCAATAATCCGGAATACTAATATCCTCCTTAAGTTCATGTATCTGTTCAGACGACACAAGAAAAAGTCACAACGATATCTACAACTATCCGTCTGCAATCTCCGAGCAGTGCCAAAGGGGTTTGATCTCTCCATAGAGATCTGGTCATTGTGGAGATTTGGTCCAATATCGTAGACTGATCTTCTCTCATGTGTCTGTGCTCGATTTCATATTTTAAAAGGTTTCCTAGAAAAAGGTTATTCCCATCTTCACAGATCGTGCATATAAGCACATTTGCGATTTTCCATTTATTGAAATTTTCAGTTGTTCCAGAGATATTAATATTTTTCTTTATAGGTCGTTGCTTAGGAGACTGACCACCACTGATATCTAGCTCATTAAGCACGGTGCTGAAGATTGCCAGGATTCAGAGGTAACAGCCAGCTCGCACGATCCCAGCTTGATTTAAAGCAGAGCCTACAAGTTCAGCTAGCAGTGGTGGTCGGTCGCCAAGGCAACCGGCTGTAAACAAAAGAAGAAAAAAAAAAAACTAACTATCTATCAAGAACGGCTGAAAACTTTAACAATTAGCAAATTGATAGTGCTTGGAATTACTATCTGACAATAGCCATTAATGAAAAACTCTTAGCCCACGTTCACACTGTGAGTATTTGTAAGTCAAAACCAGGAGTGGAACAAATAGATAATAAGTAGAATAGAAGTACGTCACCACTTCTGTATTTATCACCCACTCCTGGTTTTGGCTTACAAATACTGATGTAAAATACTGACCAAATACTGAACGTGGCCTTAATGTTATTACAGTATTGTGCAAACATATGAGAAACCAAATTCTCATAAAAATTAAAGAAAAAAAAAAAAAACAACACTTTATAGAAATATTCTGGGAAAATAATGGGGCTCTCTTCACCCATGATCTGGTGTCTCTTGCGCCTGCACCCAGAGCTGCCGCTGCCGTTGTTGAACTGACAGTTATCAGCAGGTCTTGCGATTATAAAAGTCACAAAATTAAAGAGACTTCAGTTGCCTTTAACCCAAAATCTGCCATCTTCTTACCAACTTTGTACAGAAAATTATGCAAGAGGATAAAAGTTTTCCAGTATTAGAAAAACATGATCAACTTCTGTCTAAAAACAGCGCCACCCATGTCCTGCAGGTTGTGTGTGGTATTGCAGCTCTGCTTCATTTATAGAGCTGGGCTGTAGATGGGATGACGCTGGTTTGGACAGAAGGAAAAATGTTTTTTTCTAATCCTTAACAAGCCATTTAACTATGAAAAAGCGATTGCTCCCTGCCCCAGCCGTCGTGGTCCTGTCTGCTGGGACTTGGACATCTTCCATATTAGGATAATAAAAACAATTAAATCTAATTACCTGTTCAAACAGTTGATGCTGAGCGAGGTATCCCCTGCGGGCCGGCTCCTGAGAGCAGACAGCAATGAATCAGAGCAATTACAACACAGACCGGTCACACATTTATTATTGCATTTGGTCCGGGGTTTGTCTTGGAGGTTTTTTTTTAATGGAAATAAACATTAAAAGGGTTATTCACTACTAGGACAACTCCCTTCTTGATCTAAATGTTGGGTGCCCATATAACAAGAGAGCTTACACTTACCTCCCGTGTCGGCGCCGTTCCAGCGGTGTCAGCACCCGCGGTCCCGGAGCTATCATCCGGCGGCCCAATCAGGGCTGGTGTCACTGTCCCCACCTTTGTGCAAATTAAAAATGAAGACGTCAGAGATCAGCTGCAGCCCGGACTTCCTCTTCATGTTCAATTCGACAGAAGGCGGAGACAGTGACACCAGCGCTGATTGGCTGCAGGACACCACCTGTCATGCAAATGAATGAGAGCTCCAGGACCGCGAGTGCCGACACCGCTGGAACGGCGCTGGCACAGGAGGTGAGTATAAGTGTCTCTATTTTCTCAGGGCCAAACATTTCGATCAAAAAGGGGATGTTATAGTAATGGACGATCCCTTGATGGCTACATTCCAAAGATGAGCTTTTTGGCGAGTTTTTGATGTTGCAGAAATTCTGCAACATTTCTGGACCCATTAAGTAATAAGTTTGTGGGAACGTAGCCTAACCCCTTCGCGACCAGGCAATATTTACGCATTTTGCATTTTTTTCCTCCCATTCTGCCAAGAGCTTTTTTTTTTCTTTTTTTTCGTTTTCCTCTGTCAAATGACAGGTTGTTTTGCAGGAAGAGATCTAGTTTTGTTCACTATACAATAAACAAGAAAAAGAAAAAATCCAAATGCGGCAAAACAGTGCAAAACAACAACAAAAAAAACACAAAAAACATAATTTGCAATTGCTTTTTTTGCATTATTTTTTTAGTCAATCATTTGTTCTATATAGTGCCATCCAAAAGTATTACAGAATAGCCAACATGGGTGCTCCAGCTGGCATGATAACACATTGGCTCCCTGCAATTGTGTTATTAAGGGCCTGATTACTATAGAGGTTACATACACCCTGGCACAGAATTTGTTTCCCACTTATTTCTTTCATAAATAAAAAGTGAAGCAGTCTAAACAGTTTTCATTAAAAATTTTCTACCATTTTGCTGCGGCAGAGAGTCAGTAAGCCCTTTATCCAGCTGATAGAGTCGCAGAAAAAGAAACAGGTCAGTCAGATCTACTGCTCGGTTATGAACACTCTGGCCTATCCCCTTCGAAGTCTGAGCGTTGGGCTGTTATAAAACTCAGGCCAGTCCATCCACAAATCGGAAATCAGGTCAGACTTGAGAATGCTGCAAATGTGCTCACCTGGACCAGAGGTCTGTGTGAAAAATAGCACCAGATCTAGAACATAGACTTAATATTAAATCTGTGTGTGGGCAGTTGTCCACAAAGAACAAAAAAAGAAAAAAAAACAAAAAACATCAGAATGGATACCAAGATATAGCAGCAGCGAGAGGGTTGTACGCAGATCTCCACAGAATGGGCAGAAAAAAAAGCTTGTACAGAGTCAGAGAAGGCAGAGAAAGCACAAGGAGAGGAAAGAAGCGCAGAAAATAGACTGCTGCCATTTGAGATATAGAAGACAACAGCACCCTGGATCCTCACAGATCTCATACCCAGCCTGTATTACTGGGAAGGACACTCCCACAAGAGAAAAACCTGAAACGAGTACAATGCTAAAAACTGAATGTGAGGAGGTCGGAAAATTAAAAAGAGTGGGAGTAACAAAGTGCTGCTGAAGAATAGGAATAATCCAGGGTATCCTTACAAGGCCTTCTATAGCTTTTAAAGTTGTTTTTTTATATATATCATTCATCTCTATAGCAGACCAGTACTGTATAATATTAATTATTTACACTTATTTTGTATCTCCTAGCCATTACCTAGCATCTTCCTTCTGTTGTGTCGAGTGAAGTCCTGCCACATCATTTTTTCTTTCCTCTGGTTTTCTGCAGTCTATTATTTTATATTTCATAATTAGGGGATCATACAGAAGTTAGATGCCCCCAAGTCAGGGACTCCCTGTATTGTTACCAATGAACTTGACACCTGCAGTTTTCAGCAGACCTTTGTTATTCCCATGCTTACTTTTTAATTATCTTTGGATCTAACTGCAGCATCCTTAACCTGACCCGCTTAGGCTATGTTCACACACTGAGTTTTAGGGTTTTTTTTCAAATGCAAATTTTAAGCTGCTTTTTACAGTATCAATATGGTATTTGCAGGTACGCAGGATGCAGTGACGAGTCTTAATAGCTGTCTACAAATATCTCAAGAGCTGTCACATTGTAGAAGGATCATCTTTATTCTCATTTGCACAAGGAAAGACTAGAAGCAATGGGATGAAACTGAATGGGAGGAGACACAGATTAGATATTAGAAAAAACTTTTTGACAGTTAGAGAGATCAATGAGTGGAACAGGCTGCCACGAGAAGTGGTGAGTTCTCCTTCAATAGAAGTATTCAAACAGAGGCTGGACAGACATCTGTCTGGGATGATTTAGCGAATCCTGCTTTGAGCAGGGGGTTGGACCAGATGGCCCAGGAGGTCCCTTCCAACTCTACGATTCTATGATTCTATGTCCTATCCTCAGGATAGCAAAATAGCTTAGTTACTCACCGATAACGGTGTTTCTCGGAACCCATGACAGCACCACGGAGAGAGGGGGTCCGCCCATCAAGGACAGGAACCTACAGACAAAAGAGCGGCACCTCTCCTCCGCCCCCAGTTGGTTACAGAGCATCAGAGGGTCTCCCAGTTAATTAACAACAAAAGTATATACATAACATTATAATTTGTATACTTATAGAGAAGCCTCGTGTCTAAGAACACACTCTACACACATTAAATCGTGCTCACCGCACACGTGAAAAAAGGGGGGGAATTAAGCGGGTGCTGTCATGGGTTCCGAGAAACACCGTTATCGGTGAGTAACTAAGCTATTCTCCCTCACCCATGACAGTACCACGGAGAGAATTTCAGAGATTGGTAGCTTAGGGAGGGACCACTCCTGCTGCCGTGGTTCACCCGTCAAGGACAGGAACCCAACTGGGGGCGGAGGAGAGGTGCCGCTCTTTTGTCGGTAGGTTCCTGTCCTTGATGGGCGGACCCCCTCTCTCCGTGGTGCTGTCATGGGTGAGGGAGAAAAAAAAATGGAGACAAAGACTAAGCTAATGATGGTATGCACATGCCAATAGACAATAAAAAAACCTTTATTTCATATAGAATACAATAAGCTAAAAACATTTAAAATACAAATAAAGAACCAATGACCCAGACACCCCCAAAAAACAGGTAATGAAAATTTGTAAATCCTAACTGCCCTAAAGCAGGGGTCCCCAACCACTGGTCCGCGGCCCAGCACCGGGCAGTTGCAGTGCCCTTGGGGAGCCGGCGGCGGTGCAGCAGCTGATACTCACCTAGCGGTCCCTGTCGGGGCGGCGGCTTCATCCAGTGCTGAGCGGTCAAGTGTACCGCTCATTTAAGGTCATGAATATGGACGCCACTCATCTCCCATAGGCGTGGCGTCCATATTCATAGACCTTAATGAGCGGTAGCATGTGACCGCTCCGCAAAGGAGCTGAAGTGCCGCGAGATGCAGGGAGGGAAGTTCAACGATGTGAGGGTAAGTATGATGGGGGAGCCGAGCGGAGCCATATATACAAGGGAGGGAGAGTGGGAGCAGAGCCATATATACAAGGGAGGGAGAGTGGGAGCGGAGCCATATATAAAAGGGAGGGAGAGTGGGAGCGGAGCCATATATAAAAGGGAGGGAGAGTGGGAGCGGAGCCATAAATACAAGGGAGGGAGAGTGGAAGCAGAGCCATATATACAAGGGAGGGTGGGAGCGGAGCCATGCATACAGTATGGGACAGGGGAGCCATGCATACAGGATGGGAGGGCGGGAGCAGAGCCATGTATACAGGATGGGAGAGTGGGAGCAGAGACATATATACAGGATGGGAGAGTGGGAGCAGAGCCATGTATACAGGATGGGAGAGTGGGAGCAGAGCCATGCATACAGGATGGAAGAGTGGGAGCAGAGCCATGTATACAGGATGGGAGAATGGGAGCAGAGCTATGTATACAGGATGGGAGAGTGGGAGCAGAGCCATGCATACAGGATGGGAGAATGGGAGCAGAGCTATGTATACAGGATGGGAGAGTGGGAGCAGAGCCATGTATACAGGATGGGAGAGTGGGAGCAGAGCCATGCATACAGGATGGGAGAGTGGGAGCAGAGCCATGTATACAGGATGGGAGAGTGGGAGCAGAGCCATGTATACAGGATGGGAGAGTGGGAGCAAAGCCATGTATACAGGATGGGAGAGTGGGAGCAGAGCCATGTATACAGGATGGGAGAGTGGGAGCGAAGCCATGTATACAGGATGGGAGAGTGGGAGCGAAGCCATGTATACAGGATGGGAGAGTGGGAGCGGAGCCATGTATACAGGATGGAAGAGTGGGAGCAGAGCCATGCATACAGGATGGGAGAATGGGAGCAGAGCCATGTATACAGGATGGGAGAGTGGAAGCAGAGCCATGTATACAGGATGGGAGAGTGGGAGCAGAGCCATGTATACAGGATGGGAGAGTGGGAGCAGAGCCATGTATACAGGATGGGAGAGTGGGAGCAGAGTCATGTATACAGGATGGGAGGGAGGGAGCGGAGCCATGTATACAATGATGGGAGAATGGGAGCAGAGCCATGTATACAGGATGGAAGGGTGGGAGCGGAGCCATGTGTACAGGATGGGAGAGTGGGAGCAGAGCCATGTATACAGGATGAGAGGGAGGGAGCGGAGCCATGTATACAATGATGGGAGAATGGGAGCAGAGCCATGTATACAGGATGGGAGGGAGGGAGCGGAGCCATGTATACAGGATGGGAGAGTGGGAGCAGAGCCATGTATACAGGATGGGAGGGAGCGGAGCCATGTATACAGGATGGGAGGGAGGGAGCGGAGCCATGTATACAATGATGGGAGAATGGGAGCAGAGCCATGTATACAGGATGGGAGGGAGGGAGCGGAGCCATGTATACAGGATGGGAGAGTGGGAGCAGAGCCATGTATACAGGATGGGAGGGAGCAGAGCCATGTATACAGGATGGGAGGGAGGGAGCGGAGCCATGTATACAGGATGGGAAAGTGGGAGCAGAGCCATGTATACAAGATGGGAGAGTGG
Organism: Dendrobates tinctorius; assembly: GCF_039654945.1. Lineage (NCBI taxonomy): Eukaryota > Metazoa > Chordata > Amphibia > Anura > Dendrobatidae > Dendrobates > Dendrobates tinctorius. The sequence goes on along the minus strand of NW_027361869.1, from coordinate 6,907,064 downwards.
GAGCAGAGCCATGTATACAGGATGGGAGCAGAGCCATGTATACAGGATGAGAGGGAGGGAGCGGAGCCATGTATACAATGATGGGAGAGTGGGAGCAGAGCCATGTATACAGGATGAGAGGGAGGGAGCGGAGCCATGTATACAATGATGGGAGAATGGGAGCAGAGCCATGTATACAGGATGGGAGGGAGGGAGCGGAGCCATGTATACAGGATGGGAGAGTGGGAGCAGAGCCATGTATACAGGATGGGAGGGAGCAGAGCCATGTATACAGGATGGGAGGGAGCGGAGCCATGTATACAGGATGGGAAAGTGGGAGCAGAGCCATGTATACAAGATGGGAGAGTGGGAGCAGAGCCATGTATACAGGATGGGAGCAGAGCCATGTATACAGGATGGGAGAGTGGAAGCAGAGCCATGTATACAGGATGGGAGAGTGGGAGCAGAGCCATGTATACAGGATGGGAGAGTGGAAGCGGAGCCATGTGTACAGGATGGGAGAGTGGGAGCGGAGCCATGTGTACAGGATGGGAGAGTGGGAGCGGAGCCATGTATACAGGATGGGAGCAGAGCCATGTATACAAGGATGGGAGGAAGGGAGCAGAGCCATGTATACAAGGATGGGACAGGGGAGCCATGCATACAACAGGGGGAGCCACATAGAGCTGGACAGGACGGGGGGAACCACACATACCTTTTCTGATGATTAGAAAATAATCAGCATGTACAGTACTCCACTACAATTTTTCTTAAGTGCTCAATGCTCCATTTCCTTGTAGGTTCCAATCATCATTAGCAGTGATGGTCATCAGTAGAAGTAGCCCGATTCTCCCACTGAAACAGAGAAACAAGCCAGGTGCTCCCACTCATTCAAAACCTATGGTGAGTTGAGTCACATTATAAATGTTATAATTAAACGATAAGTATGCACTGCTAAACTACAACCGCGTCCATAGCCCCGCCCCCTTATGACCAAATCCCCGCCCCTGTCACACCTCCATCCCCGCCCTGCCGGGCCATGGAAGAATGGTCTTGCTTGAAGCCGATCTCTGGTGCAAAAAAGGTGGGGGACCACTGCCCTAAAGCATGTGGAACTAACCACAGAATGAAATTGCCTAGTGTAAAAGACGCCCAAGAATGGTTATACCATGGCTGAAATTGCAAAGTTGCAGTGGATGCATAATGAGCAAATTAGAACCACCTGACACAGGTCAGAGCAGCAAGAGTCCCAAAGGGGTTGAAGAAAGGGGGTGGTAGGCAGGCCCCACGCGTATCGCTGCTGCGACTAGCGACTTCGTCAGGGGAAGCGAGTCCAATATTGAAAAGAGTAGGTTTAAATACCTGTACCAGTGATCAGAGAGGCGGAGCGATGCACAGCAAAGACACCTGGAACTCGTGGACGCACCAGCGTTACAGCTGTATCGCTGGAAGTAATAATCAGACATCCTAACAGCAGCACATGCGCACTGTATGACACTGGTCAGAAAGTTTATCATGGTGGCCATAGTAACGGCCGCACGTGCGCATATCATGCCACAGACTGCAAACAAGGCTGCCTGCAAAACCAAAGGAAAAAACAATGGGTGTATATAGCCTAATGAAAATAAATAAGTAAAAAAGCAAGTGCATTAAATAACATAGGGTACTTGGTAAACACTATTTTGATGAAAAAAAGTATAAAGCTGTCCGCCACGGCAAGGTGTACCCATTTGAGACAGCAACTACACTAACGGTTAAAACCTACCTAGTGTGAATAGTGGCAGAGTCTCTGGGTCCCAAACGGACACCCAGCTTCAGAGGGTCTAAGTGAACTACACAGCTCAGTAGAAAGGAGGCCATACCCTATTTGTACTGAATACAAAAATGCTGAAGAAAAACCAAAAAAACTGAACTGGAGTAAACTTGAATGACATGCATGATGTAAAAGCATGTGCACACTGGCCATAAAAGCAAGCAAAACCAAAGGAAAAAACAATGTGTGAATATACCCTAATGAAAATAAATAAGCAAAAAAGCAAGTGCATTAAATAACACAGGGTACTTGGTAAACACTATTTTGATCAAAAAAGTAAAGGTTTTAACCGTTAGTGTAGTTACTGTCTCAAATGGGTACACCTTGCCGTGGTGGGACAGCTTTATACTTTTTTGATCAAAAAAGTGTTTGCCAAGTACCCTATGTTATTTAATGCACTTGCTTTTTTACTTATTTATTTTCATTAGGCTATATACACACATTGTTTTTTCCTTTGGTTTTGCTTGCTTTTATGGCCAGTGTGAACATGCTTTTACATCATGCATGTCATTCAAGTCTACTCCAAACAAGGCTGCCTCCAAAGACAAAAATATGGACAGACGCAGAAGTTTATTTGTAGTGGTCCAGGTAACGGCCATGAGAAAAAAAAAAAGTTTATATAAATGTAGGAGGCCGGAATCACTGCTATGCTGTCACCGTCGCAATAGCACATGCGCGCTACGTATCAATGGCCCAAAGATAGTATCAGCCATGCTTACACTGGTCAGAGATTTTACTGTGGCGGTAATAATGGTGGCCGTGCGTGCGCACAAAATGCCACAGGCGGCAATCCATGACCCAAAGGTAGTGACAGCCGTGCATAGACTAGTCAGAGCGTTAGCTGTAGCGGTCATAGCAACGGCCGCACAAAAAGTCACAAGCGGCAAGCAGGGCTGCCCCCAGAGCAAAAATCCAGAAATGCTCAGAAATCTGTGCATGATGGCCCAAGTGATGGCCATAATAACGGCCTCAGGTGCGCATGAAAAAATAATAAGACACCAGGGTCGCAGCTATGTCATCAAGATGGTAATAAGTTGAGCATTGTGATACCGCAAGTACCGGGTATCGGCCGATATAGTTCCGATACTTTTAGCATATCGAATACCGGAATCGGAAGTTCCCATAATGCTATGAGCCAGTTTGATTTGATTCAGCCAATGACAATCCTCAGAAGTGTGGGCACATCCTGTTAGGCATGTAGGCATGTTAACTAATGGCATGGCTGTGATTGGCTGCTGAAATGATGTCATGATGCACTATAAAAGCCGCCGCCATTTCTGGTCACTCTGCTGTGAATTCAGTTAGGGACAGGCTGCTGTTCAAGACTGTGAGGGACAGTTAGAGATAGCGATTTTCATAATCATAGTGTGCTTTACCCCAGGCTACATAATCCACCACTGTAGCTTTCTTTCGCCCTGCAGCAGTGTTCACAGCTGTCTGCAAGGACTGTGTGAGTGCAGCTCACGCTGAGTAGTGTGTCCTGCAGCCACGTCTGGTTGTAGGCCGCTCAGCGTGTGTCACTGCCTCATACATATTTTCCTTTTTTTGCTGCTCATTTTTTCATTCTCCTATTAGTGTGCACTGTGCATCCATCCGTATCCATATACGTTGGTTGCAAACACTATAGGAGTAGACAGCGGAGCCTCTCTGCAGCCTTTCAGTGCTAGTGCCCAGTTTGCTGCACTGTTCACGGCTGTCTGAGAGGTCTCTGTGTGTGAGTGCAGCTCACGCTGAGTAGTGTGTCCTTCAGCTACGTCTGGTTGTAGGCTGCTCAGCGTGCGTCACTGCCTCACACATATTTTTCTTTTCTTGCATCTCATTTTTTTTATTCTCCTATTAGTGTGAATCCATCCGTATCATCTACATTGGTTGGTTGCAAACACTATATAGGAGTAGATAGAGGAGCCTTTTTTCTGGCTTGTGCCCTTCAGCTGCAGCCAGATTAGTATTACCCTAATTTTTGGAGCCTCATCTTTTGCATTGTAGGTTACCCTCCTGCATTGTAATAGCTCCAAAAAGTTTGTGATACTATCGCAAACAAATCTTTGGTCACATCCTTTTAGTATTTAAAAAAAAATCAAAAACAAAATAAAGTTCACCAAACACTCCATTTGATAGTTGTGTAGGCCACATTAGCTCCACACACACACTTCATAAAATTAGTGTTTCTTATACCTGTTACCAGCTGTTCAGGAATAAGCACACTAAGGCCCCCCTTTGTACTTTTCTGCCTATCTTTATCAGTCTACCAAGATGAAGAAGGCAGGGAGTAAGGCACGTGGGCGTGGAGTTTCAGCAGGGAGAGGACGTGGGGATTCTGCGCCTGCTGCGGTCACCAGTGAGTCAGCATCCCCAGTTTTAGCAGGCAACAGTACTTTATGCGCAGCTTTGCAGGATCTCGCCGTACCCCACTGCTGCGGGAGGAACAAATTGAAGCCATTGTCGGATGAATGGCAGCTAACACATCGACTTCAATGACTTCCACGTCCTCTCAGGGCCAGAGCACTGAACAGCAACCATATGTCTCTTCACCACCTGCAAAAGTGCCCAGGCAGTCAGAGAGCCCTGGACAGGAGCCATCACAGTCTCTACTTCTGTTCTCTGAATCTGTTGGCTTGGAAAGAGGGGGCCAGCCAAGCAGCATTCAAGAATGTGAAGAAGAGGGAGTATGCAGTGATGCGCAGCTTCTTTGTCCCTCTGAATCTGAAGAGGCGGGTGGGCCAGTGCCTATGGTTAGCACACCTCAGTACGCATCAGATGATGACGAGACTCAGGTGCCACTTTCTGGTGCGTAGGGTGCTGGCGAGACAACCCAGGAGAAGCAGGTGTTTGAAGAGGGGAGTGTAGATGATGAGGTCCTTGACCCATCATGGCGTGAGGAACAGGAAGGTGGTGGGAGCAGCTCTGAGGAAGAGATTCCCCGAACGGCCAAAACGGGAGGGAGAGGGAGGGGGCAGACTTGTTTGCCTGTAGCCTCCACTTTGGCACCTGTTAGGAGCATTCCTCTTTCAAAAGCCAAAACGGGCGCTCCCAAGACTTGCAGTGTGTGGTCCTTTTTTGACACAGTGTCAGATGACATTTGCTTTGTCAAATGCAAGCTGTGTCATCAGAAAGTCAAGAGGGAAAAATGTCAGCAACCTCAATACCACAAATATGTGGAAACATGTGCGGACCAAGCACGAGGTGGAGTTACACAGACACACTGAAGACGTAGGCCAACGTACAGCACCACCTACCACCTCTTCAGCTCATGTTGAGGCCTCTTCCTCCAGCTCACACACAGCTGGTTCGGCTTCCTCACAGGATCGCCAAGGAAGAACCTCTGGCACTGTTGTCCGGAGACCCAGTGACATTCCACCCACAGCAACACGTTCCCAGTCATCCTCACACTCCCAGGCCACTCTACAGCCATCGGTAGCACAGGCATGGGATAAAAGGCGGCCATACTCGGCAAACCATCCCCGAGCACAGGCTCTGAATGCTGGCATTGCCAAACTACTGGCCCTTGAAATGCTCTCATTCAGGCTGGTGGAGACTGACACATTCCGGAACTTCATGGCATTGGCAGTCCCACAATACACCGTGCCCAGCCGCTTTTATTTCAGCAGGCAAGCCGTCCCTGCCCTGCAAAAACATGTGGAGAGAAAAATAAAACATGCGCTACTAAACGCCGTCAGTAGCAAGGTCCACCTGACCACCGATGCGTGGACCAGTAACCATGGACAGGGACGATACCTTTCCCTCACTGCCCATTGGGTCAATGTTGTGGAGCCGGGTACAGATCTGGAGAGTGGCGCTGTAAGTGTTCTGCCAACTCCATGGATTGCAGGAATCCAGTCTGTACACTGACTCCTTCTCCTACTCAAGTTCCTCAGAAACAGCGCTGCAGGAGCCTGTTAAGACCGATATGAGCACAGCCGTGGCCAAACGTCAACAGGCCATACTCAAACTAATTTCTTTGGGGAATAGAAGCCACACAGAGCGGGAGCTCTGGAATGCCATCAAGCAGGAGAGCGACGTGTGGTTTGTGCCAGCGAGTCTCCAGCCGAGCTTGGTAGTGTGTGACAATGGCCGAAATCTGGTGGCAGCTCTGGGCCTAGGCAACCTCACTCACATCCCATGTCTGGCACATGTGCTGAACTGGTCGTGCAGAGCTTTCCGAAGGACTATCCGGATCTTGATGCACTGCTGCACAAGGTCCGCATAGAGTGCGCTCACTTGCGGCGTTCCAGCACGGCAAGATCGCGCCTTGCTGCTCTGCAGCACTGATTACGCCTTCTGGAACATCGCATCATATGTGACCTACCCACCAGGTGGAATTCAACGTTACATATGTTGGAACTGTTGTGTGAGCAGCAGGCAGCAGTCATGGAGTACCAGCTGCATCAGGCGCAAACAAGTCACACTGTGCGCCGGTCACACTTCAGCACCACTGAGTGGGCCTCTATGAAGGACATCTGCCACGTTTTGCGTGCCTTCGATGATTCCACGCGGATGGCGAGTGCAGATGATGCACTAGTCAGCATGACTGTCCCCCTTTTCTGCCTGCTTCAAAAAACACTGCAAGCACTAAGGGAGGAGGTTTTAGAAGAGGTGGAGGATGAGGAGTCACAAATGCCATCTGCTTCTGGACAGTCTGCGCTACGTGGTTCCTCACAAAGGCCTAGGCAGGGGACACTTTGTGAGGAGGATGAGGACGAGTCAATGGAGGAGGAAGACATCTCTCCAGAGGAGGGAGGTACACAATGCTCTAGTCAGTATGTACAGCGAGGGTGGGGTGATGCAGAGCAGGCAGAGATGACAACGCAAGAAGGGGACAGCATTTCTTTGGCAGTTGGGAGTCTGCAGCACATGGTTGATTTCATGCTGCAGTGCCTGAGAAACGACCGCCGCATCGCCCACATTCTCAACACGACTGATTATTGGGTGTACACCCTCCTAGATCCTCGCTACCGGGGCAACTTACAAAGCCTCATACCACCGTTGAAAGGGGAGCGTAAACTGCGGGAGTACCAAGACACACTGGTGCAGTCCATCATGTTCTCCATTCCAACCGACAGCAGTGCTGCTAGTGCTTTACAAAGCAGCTCTGTGCATCGAGGCAGTGGAGGAAGCTCTGCACAAAGAGGGAGCAGAGGCAGCGTCTCAGCACAAGGCAAGACCACAATGGCCCAAATGTGGCAAAGTTTTGTGTGTCCGCCACAAATGTCTACAAATGTTTACACCATCACAGACGGCTCCAATCAGCAGGAGGCAACGTTTCGTCAGATGGCGACAGACTACATGTCTTGCCCTGTCAGTGTACTCCCAGATGGCTCTTCCCCCTTCAAGTTTTGGGTCTCAAAGATGGATACATGGCCAGAGCTTAGCCAGGAGGCATTGGAAGTGCTGGCTTGCCCTGCTGCCAGTGTATTATCGGAACGCGTCTTCAGTGCCGCAGGTGGTGTACTAACAGACCGTCGCAAGCGACTATCCTCCGATAACGTTGACCGGCTTACCTTTCTGAAAATGAACAAGGCCTGGATCTCGCTAGAATTTGCCAGTCCTCTACCAGAATAAATAATTGGTTGGCAAGAGTATCCAGGTCTCCTGTTGTGTTCATGTTTCTACCACCTGAACTGTAATCCCTGGGCTTTAACACAGCCAGTTGTCGCTCAGAAGTGCCGTCTGCACAGAGAAAAACACTAGCTCCTGTGTTAGTGGGGTTCAATAACGCCATCTGCTCCCCTGCTGTGTGGACGGCAAAGTCTCCTGCTCCCTCCACAATTGAACTACTACTGATTTTTAACTGTGCTCCACTTAGGCCTCTGGCTCCACTGTCTCTAGTATTTCCCCTGGCCTCCAACCCCGCCGGTTGCTGCTCTGAAGTGGCGTCTGCACAATCCACACTTGTTCCTGTGTTACTGGGGCTCAGTCACGTCAGTTGATCCCCTGATGTGTGTCCGGCAATGTCTCCTGCTCTGTCCACACTCCCATTACTAGTAATGGCAATGTCTCCTGCTGCCTCCACATTCAAAAACCATCAGGCCTCTGCCTGCTCCATGCTTGATCCCGGGCTCCAACAACGCCAGTTGGTGTTCAGAAGTGCCGTCTTCACAGAGAAAAACACACTAGCTCCTGTGTTAGTAGGGTTCAGTAACACCAGCTGCTCCCTTGCTGTGTGGATGACAAAGTCTCCTGCTGCCTCCAAAATCACACTACATCTTATTTTCTACTTGCTCCAAGTTGGCCTCAGCCTGCTCCTTGATTGATCCTGGGCTTCAACACAGCCAGTTGTTGCTTGGAAGTGCCGTCTACACAGAGAAAAACACATGCTCCAGTGTTAATGGGGTTCAGTAACGCCAGCTGCTCCCCTGCTGTGTGGACAACAAAGTCTCCTGCTGCCTCCAAAATCACACTACATCTTATTTTCTACATGCTTCAAGTAGGCCTCAGCCTGCTCCATGATTGATCCTGGGCTTCAACACAGCCAGTTGTTGCTTGGAAGTGCCGTCCGCACAGAGTGAAACACTAGCTCCTGTGTCAGTGGAGTTCAGTAACGCCAGCTGCTCCCCTGCTGTGTGGATGGCAAAGTCTCCTGCTGCTTACACAGTCACACTACTACTGATTTTTAACCGTGCTCCACTTAGGCCTCTGGCTCCACTGTCTCTAGTATTACCTCTGGCCTCCAACCCTGCCAGTTGCTGCTCTGAAGTGGCGTCTGCACAATCCACACTTGTTCCTGTGTTACTGGGGCTCAGTCACGTCAGTTGATCCCTGATGTGTGTCCGGCAATGTCTCCTGCTCTGTCCACATTCCCATTACTAGTAGTGGAGCACGGTTACAATCAGTAGTAGTGTACAACCGATATAAAACTTGCTTCAAGTAGGCCTCAGCCTGCTCCATGATTGATCCTGGGCTTAAACACAGCCAGTTGTTCCTCGGAAGTGCCGTCTGCACAGAGAAAAACACATGCTCCAGTGTTAGTGGGGTTCGGTAACGCCAGCTGCTCCCCTGCTGTGTGGACGACAAAGTCTCCTGCTGCCTCCAAAATCACACTACATCTTATTTACTACTCGCTCCAACTAGGCCTCAGCCTGCTGCATGATTGACCCTGGGCTCCAACATCGCCAGATGCTGCTCAGAAGTGTCTTTGGCATGGGTACTCCCTCCTGCCCAGCCTGGTTCCAGCGCGCCTGCTGTTTCCGGGTAGTGTCAACGTCACTTTGCCACCAATACATAGTCCTGTCGTGTTGCGGTGGGGTTTGCCGAGTATATGGTGCCTGCCGTTTAGGTGCTTCCTATGTGGGCTGCGGGTTCTGGTAATAAAGGCTAGTTCCGTAGTGCCAATGGGACAAGCACCTCTTGTTGGACTGTGGGTTTCGGTAACTGCGGCCTGCTCGCGGCCTTGCAACTTTGTTTATTCTGGGTACCTTGTGCTACCCATCCGTGTTCCGGCACCGTTAGCTGGTTCTCGGCAGTGCCTTTGGCCTAGGTGCCTCCTTCTCGGTATCCGAGTTCCAGCAACGTCAGCTGGTCCTTGGTAGTGCTTTGTAGCACAGGTACCTCCTGCTTATTAACCGTGTTCCAGCACCGTCAGCTGGTCCACGGTTGTGCCATTGGCTCTTGTTCCTTCAGCTGCCACTCTGGGTTCCAGCACCGTCAGCTGGTTCTCGCTAGTTTTATTGACTCTTGTAGCTTCTGCTACCCATCCGGGTTCCAGCACCGTCAGCTGGTTCTCGGCAGTGTCTTTGGCACGGGTACTCCCTTCTGCCCAGCCTTGTTCCAGCATACCTGCTGTTTCCGGGTAGTGTCAACGTCACTTGAGCCACCAATACGTTGTCCTGTCGTGTTGCGGTCGGGTTAGCTGAGTCTATGATGCCTGCCGTTTAGGTGCTTCCTATGTGGGCTGTGCGGGTTCTGGTAATAAAGGCTGGTTCCGTAGTGCCAATAGGACAAGCACCCCCTGTTGGACTGTGGGTTTCGGTAACTGTGGCCTGCTCGCGGCCTTGCAACTTTGTTTATTATGGGTACCTTGTGCTACCCATCCAGGTTCCAGCACCATCATCTGGTTCTCGGCAGTGCCATTGGCCTAGGTGCCTCCTTCTCCGTATCAGAGTTCTAGCAACGTCAGCTGGTCCTTGGTAGTGCTTTGTAGCACAGGTACCTCCAGCTTAGTAACCGTGTTCCAGCACCGTCAGCTGGTCCACGGTTGTGCCATTGGCTCTTGTTCATTCTGCTGCCCCTCCGGGTTCCACCACCGTCACCTGGTCCTCGCTAGTTTAATTTGCTCTTGCAGCTTCTGCTACCCATCCGGGTTCCAGCACCGTCAGCTGGTTCTCGGCAGTGCCTTTGGCCTAGGTGCCTCCTTCTCGGTATCCGAGTTCCAGCTATGTCAGCTGGTCCTTTGTAGCGCTTTGTAGCACAGGTACCTCCTGCTTAGTAACCGTGTTCCAGCACCGTCAGCTGGTCCTCGCTAGTTCCATTGGCTCTTGTTCCTTCTGCTACCCATCCGGGTTCCAGTACCGTCAGCTGGTTCTTGGCAGTTACTCAGCCTTCTTGTACCTTCTGCTACTTTTCCAAGTTCAAGCTTGTGGATATGGTTTTTGGTTCTCACTCTGGATATCCCTGACAATGACCCTGAAGACGACGACCCTGAAGACCACACCGAAGACGAACAAAAAGATGACCCTGAAGAAGATGACCAAGAGGACAAAGAACATGAAGACATCCACCAAGATGCAGAACAACAAGAGTCCGAAGACGAAGAAGCAGAAGAACCAAAAGCAGAAGAACATTAAGCATAAGACTAAAAATCAGAGCAAAAAATATTATCTAAATTATAAGCAGAAGAAGACTAAGCAGTGTATGGGGGTGAGTCCATTCCTCCTCGTGGTGCCCCTGGAAAATGCCTGCTGCTGCAGGCCAAACTGAACGCGGACAAATCCTGTTGTAAATCTTTTGTGACAGGCAGAACGGAAGGTGTAATCTTCAAACTTTTATAGATAACAACTACAGGAATGCCTGACACAAATAAGAATATGATGAAGAAGAATAGGAAGAAGACGAAGAAGTAGAATATGAAGAAGAATAATCGCTGAATAAGAAGATGAATAATGTACAAAAAATGAATAATAGGAAGAAGGTGAAGAAGAAGATGAATAAGGTGAAGAAGAAGTTGATGAAAAAGATGCTGCTACTGAGGATCATGAAGGAGAAAGTGTGGGAGAAGTAAAAAAGAAGGTGAAGAGTATGGAAGTAGTGAAACATACATATCTGACAAAATATAAAAGAGGTTAACATAGTCAATATCTTTGTAACTCCGAACATCTTTAAAAAAAAAATAATTCCTGCTATTCCATTTGGTTGGGCTAAACCTCTATGCCTTTAATGTCTCCTACACCTCCCACAATACATTCTACATTATTATTAGTTGTTTTTCTTCATGTAGAATTAACCTACAAGGAAAGAAAGGTTTTTTTTAATTCCGATATTTCTGTTCCATTGACTTGAATGGGACTTCTGGGATCCGTATCGGCGATACCCGATACTTTTTTGATATCGGCCGATCCAATCCAATCCGATATTTTTCAATACCGGGTGGTATCGCTCAACACTAGTCATAATGCACATTATGCATAGATAACCCAGGAGTTTGTTGAAGGAGGCATAATAGCCATGCATGCATACAAAGCGCCACCAGGGGCAGTTAAGCCACCTTCAACAGAAATCTGCAGCTGTGTGCAAAGAGTCTAAGGCCTGTTTCACACTTCCGTTTTTGTGTCCGCCAAACGGATCCGTTTCCGTTTTTTTGACGGAAACTGATGCAAACGGATCCGTTTTTAAAAAAACGGATCCGTTTTTTTGACGGATCCGCGGTAACCACTAATGGAAGTCTATGGGACAAAAAAAACGGATCCTGCAAAAAAATGGCGGATCCGTTTTTTTACGGAAACCAACGGATTTTGACGGATTTGAAAAAACGGAAGTGTGAAACAGGCCTAACAGCGGCCACATTCTCGACCACACATGCACATATGAAGCCGCATAAAATGAAACACAATTATATGGTCATAACCAAAAATTGCTTGGCGGTGACCAAAGTCACAGCACAAAATGAACATAAAGTGGCATGTGCAGACAATAAGGCTGCCCCCAACATATGAATGTCACACATGTATTTTATATCCGCCTCAAAAAAAAAAAAAAAATCTGGATATAAAATCATGACAAAGTGCATTTGTTCACCCATACTCACTAATATGCATAATGATCACCACTTATGAAGTGCTTAATGGATAATATATGAAAGGGCAGCGTTTGTGCACGCGCTGGTACCAGCAGTAAGCAAGGGAATAGATATGAACAATGCAAGACCCTTTTATTTTTACATTTTGCATGATGTGAGCAAATACCAAAAGAAATATAGTAAGATGAATAAATCCAAAAGAAAAAATAATAAATAAACCCACAATCTCAAAAGGGGGGCAACAAGTCCTACTAAGATATCCCTGTAATGCATAGGTAACCAACCATTCCTAATACCCCTATAATCCTGTTATATTACAAGCAAAGATATATCAAGGTGCATAAACATAAAAAAAAAAAAAATCAGACGATGGGTGAATAACCTGGAAGTGAACAGCCGGTGAAAGATTAGTATTCAAGAAAATTGTTAAACTAATGAATCGGATAATTTAACTAAATATATTTTATATATATATATATATATATATATATATATATATATATATATATATATATATATATATATATATATATATACACACACACACACACACATCTATCTGTCCAGGGTTGAAAGTCCATAAAATGCTAGGATTAATCCGGCCAAGAAATTCACCAGGAACCGAACCAATTCCAAATCATGTGAATGTGGCCGCTGTTAGACTCTGCACACAGCTGCAGATTTCTGTTGAAGGTGGCTTGACTGCCCCTGGTGGCACTTTGTATGCATGCATGGCTATTATGCCTCCTTCCAACAAACTCCTGGGTTATCTATGCATAATGTGCATGATGACTGATTACCATCTTGATGATATAGCTGCACAGATTTCTGAGCATTTCTGGATTTTTGCTCTGGGGGCAGCCCTGCTTGCCGCTTGCCTTTTTGTGCGGCCGTTGCTATGACCGCTACAGCAAACGCTCTGACCAGTCTATGCACGGCTGTCACTACCTTTGGGTCATGGATTGCCGCCTGTGGCATTGTGTGCACGCACGGCCGCCATTATTACTGCCACAGTAAAATCTCTGACCAGTGTAAGCATGGCTGATACTAGCTTTGGGCCATTAATACGTAGCGCGCATGCGCTATTGCGACGGTGACAGCATGGCCGTCATTCCGGCCTCCTACATTTATATAAACTTTTTTTTTTCTCATGGCTGTTACCTAGACCACTACAAATAAACTTCTGCGTCTGTCCATATTTTTGTGTTTTGCAGGCAGCCTTGTTTGCAGTCTGTGGCATGATATGCGCACGTGCGGCCGTTACTATGGCCACCATGATAAACTTTCTGACCAGTGTCATACAGTGCGCATGTGCTGCTGTTAGGATGTCTGATTATTACTTCCAGCGATACAGCTGTAACGCTGGTGTGTCCACGAGTTCCAGTGTCTTTGCTGTGCATCGCTCCGCCTCTCTGATCACTGGTACAGGTATTTAAACCTACTCTTTTATACGCGTGGGGCCTGCCTACCACCCCCTTTCTTTAACCCCTTTGGGACTCTTGCTGCTCTGACCTGTGTCAGGTGGTTCTAATTTGCTCATTATGCATCCACTGCAACTTTGCAATTTCAGCCATGGTATAACCATTCTTGGGCGTCTTTTACACTAGGCAATTTCATTCTGTGGTTAGTTCCACATGCTTTAGGGCAGTTAGGATTTACAATTTTTCTTACATTATATGCTTGATATCAAGTCTGTCTTTCTGCCTTATCTTTGCCTGCAATGTACATGGCTGTCTTGCTATATAGAATTGCATGATATGTACCTGCTTATGGGAGGCTATGAATAGTCCAATATGGGCCACATCTTAGGTTCATATTACCTGTTTTTTGGGGGTGTCTGGGTCATTGGTTCTTTGTTTGTATTTTAAATGTTTTTAGCTTATTGTATCCAATATGAAATAAAGGGTTTTTTTTTATTGTCTATTGGGATGTGCATACCATCATTAGCCTAGTCTTTGTCTCCATTTTTTTTTTGCTTCTCTGCTCACAGGCTAGGTATTGCACGCCACTGGAGATTGAGATATGACAGTAGTGCACCCCTCCTTTTCCATTTCATGTATCTATCCTCAGAATAGACCATCAATAACAAAGCCCTAGAGAAGTCATGGCTGTAACCAGAGCTTTTCCAGCAGCCCTACATGTCCTTCTGGTGATGGATCAGGGCCAGTAGCCCATCAGTGTATGTTGGATCACACTTATATGCTCCGTTACCTACCTGATCCAGAATATAATTAGTGATGAATTCATTGACAGTCATCAGACTCTGCGACCATTCTGCGTCAGTGTATCTGGATCCCAGCTCTACGGGTACAGTCCGACAACCAGCCACCTTCTGGATATACTCTACACTGTAGGTATAAACACAATAAAAGGGAGCCAGACTTCTCCTGATGCAGCCTACGATCAGGTTTACTATTTTATTCGGTATTATGCAAATACTGCCTGGAAATAAAAGCCTGTGGAGTCCTGCTTTCCCCACCCACGCAGAATGATTGACAGCTCTACCTGTATACAGTCAACCCGTGTGGCCAGGGAAAGCAGGACTCACAGGCTCATTCTGCTGAACCATTTTCTGAGACCCGTAAGTGTTTCATTTTTCTTTGCGTGACAAGCTGTAGTTACCGTATATGCTCGCGTATAAGCTGAGATTTTCAGCCCATTTTTTGGGGGGCTGAAAGTCCCCCACTCGGCTTATACGCAAGTCATAAACCGGGTTTGCGGCGAAGGAAAAGCGGGGGTGCCAGATCATACTTACCCCCCGGCGTGTCTCTGCAGCCCCCTGCTTCTCCCGGTCTCAGGCTCCTTCAGCGGTCACGTGGTACCGCTCATTAAAGACATGAATATGCGCATATTCATGCATTTAATGAGCGGTACCACGTGACTGCTGAAGGGAGGAAGGGAGACCGTGGGAGAACGGGGCTGCAGAGACCGCACCTGGAGGGGGTAAGTATATTCAATATTCACCAGTCCCCGGTCCATCACTGTGCGCTAATCTGTCCTCCGCATCCTCTGGCTGTGATGTTAGGTCAGAGGGCGCGGTGACGTAGTTAGTGTGTGCCGCGCCCTCTGCCTGTACAGTCACTGACAGAGGGACCCGGAAGAGACAGAGCGGGCGCAGCGATGGACCGGGGACAGGTGAATATCGCCAGTGCCAGGGTCCTCAGCCAGCAGCAATACCAGCACCTGTCCCAGCCTGCTCAGGGCCCTGGCACCTGTCCCCCAGCAACAGAGGTGAGTGTGTATTTTTTTTTAATTAGCAGCAGCAGCATATGGGGCATAATCTATGGAGCAGCATATGGGGGCATAATCTATGGAGCATCTTATGGGGGCAGCATATGGGGGCATAATCTATGGAGCATCTTATGGGGCCATAACCTTTATGGAGCAGCATTATATGGGGCATATTCTATGAAGCATCTTATGGGGCCATTATTAACCTTTGTGCAGCATTATATGGGGCGTATTTTGTATGGAACATCTTATTGGGCCC
Organism: Dendrobates tinctorius; assembly: GCF_039654945.1. Classification (NCBI taxonomy): domain Eukaryota; kingdom Metazoa; phylum Chordata; class Amphibia; order Anura; family Dendrobatidae; genus Dendrobates; species Dendrobates tinctorius. Next base: position 6,891,554 of record NW_027361869.1, on the reverse strand, counting down.
ATCATGAACTGTATGGAGCATTATATGGAGCTCCTGATTCAATATGGATATTCAAAAAACATGTAACCTACTGATGTCTCTATTAATTTTACTTTTATTGGTATCTTTTTATTTTTGAAATTTACCAGCAGCTGCTGCATTTTCTACCCTAGGCTTATACGCGAGTCAATACGTTTTCCCAGTTTTTTGTTGCAAAATTAGGAGGTTGGCTTATACATGGGTCGGCTTATACCCGAGTATATACGGTATATATTTATCATTATCATTTAGGACATTTTGATCGTGTTGCAATGAATTTTTTTTGTTTTTTTCAGAGGGAGATATGATTACTGAAAAATATAAATTCTGGCTTTCAGATATATTTTATTTTTTTTAGTGGTTCACTGTATAGGTATTTTTTTAACTATAAGACACTTTTTTCCCAAAAATTTTTTTGGGAAAATGGGGGTACGTCTGATAGTCGGAATATACTTACAAATACTAAGAAATTTCCCCTGCTATCATCCTGCCCTAATGTGGATCTTTTTGTGCAGATTGTAGCCAAAGGATTCTTGGAAATTCCACGATATATTTCTAAAGATAATCTATCTATGGAGGAGCGGGGTCGTCAGCGCGTCTTACAAAATCTATCTGATATTGTTTACAAACCCGCAGACAAGGGGGGAAATGTAGTTTGGCCTAAGACACTATGAGAAGGAGGCCTTTCGACAACTCAACAACAGCATCTGTTACAAAAAATTGACATTTAACCCCTTGTCTGCTTTCTCTACTAAATTAGTCTGCATTATTAATTGGGCGTGCGAGGTGGGTGCAATAACAAAAGAGCTGGCTATGGCATTGGTTGCACAGGAGCCGACCAACCCGATCTTCTACTTATTACCTAAAATCCATAAAGACGCGCAAACGCCCCCTGGTCGCCCGATTATTTTGGGCAGTGGGAACTACCTTGAACATGTTAATCGATGGATAGACTCCAAGTTACAGCCATTGGTAGAGGGGTTGCCATCTTTTTTGAAAGACACTGGAGTTGCTAAGGCGGGTAGATGGCCTGCAATTGGAGGATGATATGATGCTGGCGACAGGTGACGTAGAGTCCCTGTAGGCTGTACACCAGCTTTGATGAAGAAATACAGCGTGAGCGAAAAATCCCGGTACACCTTCTTTTGAACTTTTCAGGATATGATAGATATATAGATGTATATATGTGATATTAAAATGTGTATATATATTTTGTAATATCTATACTTTTTGCCAATATTAATATACCTTGTCTTATGCTGTTTGGTATGGTGATCAGGTTTTATCTATATTATTAATTATCCTGTTTCGATAGGTGACTAGTTACTTTGATATCATATTTACTAGTTCAGTGTTATTACATTGTGTGGCTAAGTCCATTCCAGGTCCCGTTATGAACGGTTCTTTTAATAAGATGTGCACTGTCTTTTCACAGTATGTATGGAGATGTGTGTCTCCGCGCTCTCATCCTGTACGCGCATGCGGCTCGGTTGCCTCCATGCCCGCTGGCTCTCGACGTCAATTAGTGGACTAGACCCGACCAGGCTCAGCCCACCACGTGACGTCGCCGGTATCCGAGCAACAGAGTGCGTCATTTCCGGGTGGTGAGCGTCACTTCCGGCCGGGCGGCTATGCACGCTACAGCCGTGGGATATATAATGGAGAGACACAGTTTGAATGTCAAGCCCCTTGAGAAAGGAGTCGAAACGCACGTCGGGGCGGACGCGCTGGCCCTGGGACCACGGCACCCTGTACCGCCGACGCCATTAGGTAATGACCACGCAATATGCTATGAATTCCTTAATAGTCATAGGTATGAGGGACTCACAGGGTACTACTACTAGGCTAATTAACCATGTGTGAGTGCATGACACAGGGTACAGGCACTATGCCATGTGTTGTGAGTTCATTTTCTGATCCACCAGTTGTGAGTTCTCCTGCCAGGCTCCCTCTGGTGGTAACAGGAGGTAGCGAGGCTGATTTAATCAGTAGAGATTTGCCACCTGATATTGAGGATGACGATTGGACCTCAGGAATCTCAGACTGGATTTAAGACAGCCGACTCCCTATTCTGGTGCTGGTGATTCCTTCTGGCTTGTCAGGTCTTGTTTTTCAGCTCTGTTCCAGTCATTTAAAGCTAAGTTTTTCTGCTAATGTTCACACTTGATTTTGTTGGTCTATTCAGTTCTTTGTGTGGTCAGCCAGCCCCGGCTGGGGCTGTGCTGAATTTCCACTCTTATTTACCTGTATTTGCCAATTTGCTTTTTGTCCCTTATTAGATTGGCCTCTTTTTGCTCTGTCTCAGAATATTTCAGAGTGCTGATATAGTGGGAGAAGTCTAGTGACTTCAGGGTTAATTTTGCTATCAGAAGTGTTGGACATTATTTTTGTAGGGTTTTTTGCAGTTTGCAGACAGTGTCTTTCCTTTCCTTTCTAGTTAGTTTAGGCCCCATCGTGTGCTCAGCCTATTTTCCTGCCTGTGTTTGTGCTTTCATCTTGTTTCACCGTCAATACATGTGTGGGGGCTGTCTTTCCTTTGGGGTCTGCTCTGGGGCAGTTAGTTTTCCCCTTTTCTTGCTTTAGGGTGATTTAGTCCTCCGGCTGTGACGAGGCGTCTAGATTCATCGTAGGTACGCTCCACGGCTGCTGCTAGTTGTGTGTTTAGGATCAGGGATCTGCAATCTGCATAGTTACCAAACTCTCTGGTTTTCTGTGACTTAGCTTGTTTTTTTTTTTTTCTCCTCGGTGACCCATTAATAACAGCCATGTGATTAATATCAGGGACATTGAGTATATAGACTTTTTAAAAAAACGGTGCCTAAACTGTGTGCTCTCCTCAAATATAGCCATATATGGGACATACTAATTAGCATGGTGTGTATAGTAACACTTAGTAATATAATGCGTGCTGAAGTCTTAATAATTATATGTTATAAAATGTATTGTAGTACCCACTATGCCCATTTGTTTCACCTGTGGTGCCTGTTACCCCGGACCTAAGCGTCTTTGAGTGTTTTGAGCGATTCACACTTTACACTGCTCTATCTGTACCAGTAATTGGTAATATGATTTTAATCTTGTATTAATAAAATTGTGTTTTATACATGACTAGTTTGCCCTTTGATCATCTTTCTTTATGCAGTCCTTACAAATACTGTAGTATAGGAGTAACCCCGGCACACTAATAACATGAAAGTAAAGTCTTCTCAACGACAGTCTTTAATTGTTGTGATTTTATTGATTGTGAAAAAAAGGGTGGTGTTACAATCCAAAAAAGGGTGGTGTTACAATCCAACGTTTCAGCTCTACTTCTCGAGCTTTCATCAGGGATATGACTAGATCCTTGGTTTTGAGGTGTGTGTATAAGTGGTATAGGTTTGCCTTTGTAATCCAGCTGCTGGAACGGTACCTATAGTAACCACGATGTGTAGGGTCAGCACGTGACTCCCGTCCTTGTGTCCTAAATCTAGTCAGGTGTGGAGGAGGCCGGCCTCCTCCACACCTGACTAGATTTAGGACACAAGGACGGGAGTCACGTGCTGACCCTACACATCGTGGTTACTATAGGTACCGTTCCAGCAGCTGGATTACAAAGGCAAACCTATACCACTTGTATAAGGTGTGTATACACACCTCAAAACCAAGGATCTAGTCATATCCCTGATGAAAGCTCGAGAAGTAGAGCTGAAACGTTGGATTGTAACACAACCCTTTTTTGGATTGTAACACCACCCTTTTTTTCACAATCAATAAAATCACAACAATTAAAGACTGTCGTTGAGAAGACTTTACTTTCATGTTATTAGTGTGCCGGGGTTACTCCTATACTTTAGTCTTGTTTTTTCCCCAGAGCACCTAAGTTGGGGTTTGAGCCTGTCATATCTATTTTATACTTACAAATACTGTGGCGGCAGCAGGAGTCGGGCGTTTCTGTGGCGGTCCGAGGCTGATCACATTCTCTTCCCAGGCTGCTGCTGGCTTGTGTAGCAGGTTCAGCGGTGGTGCTATGTGGTGCGGGGGGCTCCACCGGCATTTTGCGAAAGCCTGGAATCCCCGTGTATCCATTGCTGCGATGCGGTGGCCTCCGGGAAAATGGCCGCCAGTGGCGGCGCATGCTCAGATTGAGATCTCGGGATGAGATCTGGTTGCTGATATCTCAATTTTAGCCATTTTCCTAGAGGCCACCGCATCGCAGCAATGGAAATGCGGGGCCTCCGGGCTTTCACAAGATGCCGGCAGAGCCCACCGCACCACAGAGAACCAACGCCGAACCTGCCACGCCAGCCTAGGATGGGATTTCTCGGAGGCCACGCCATCACAGCAATGGATATGCGGGGCCTCCGAGCTTTCCCCAAGATGCCGCCAAAGCCTCGAGCACCACCGCCAAACCTGCCGCACCAGCTTGGGATGAGATTTCCCGGAGGCCACCGCACCTGCCGCACCATCCAGGGATGGAAGTCATATCGCCGGACCACTGTACACCCCCTGTGATCCCGCTCCACCAAAGCTGCTGATCCCCCAACCCACCCCGGTAAACTGAATTCGGACTGTAGACTAAGACAGATCCCCATTTGGCACATTATTCCTATTTTCCTTCTGAAAATTTGAGGCGAGTCTTATGGTCTGGTGCATCTTATAATACGAAAAATATGGTAATTATATTTTCACAGATCAGTCTTGTGATACCCAATATATGTTCATTTTTAAAAACATTTTTTTTTATCTATTCTCACTTCGTTTTTTAGCCCGTTTTAACCTGCAACAATTTTATAGTTTGCACTATATACTTTTCAGCAGGGCTGTGGAGTCGGAGTCGTGCTCATTTTGGTGGAGTCGGAGTCGGTATAAAATGGACCGACTCCTAAAATCTAATATATAAAGCTCAATGAGTGTGTGTGTGTATGTCCGGGATTGGGATCTGCTATGTTGTGACGTGAAATTTTAACCCCGCGCGTTCCAATTCACCAAACAATTTTACCCCTATGTACATAATCGGGAAAAATGATAATTACTTACTGGTAATCTGATTTTCCAGAGCCATGACAGCACCGCAGACATGAGAGATGGTATCCCCCCCCAGGAAACAGGAAACCTGTAGCAGAGACATAAGAAGGGGGGGGGGGGCACCTCTCTTCCTCAGTTTGTTTCAGAGTATGCAAGGGTAACCGCCTTATTAGTTTACATACATGTTATATAACAGTGTCACTAATATTCACCATCTTTTTCCTTTATTATTTATTTATTTCCTTAATATATTTTTTCCACATAGATTTACATATCCAGATACAATTTTAAATTTTCTGGTGCACCACACAACCATCACCAAGATAGGGCAGGATCAATGCGGAGCTGTCATGGCTCTGGAAAATCAAATTACCGGTGAGTAATCATCATTTTTTCCCTTCCCCATGACAGCACCGCAGACATGAGAGGAAAGATAGAATAGACTCCTAGGGTGGGACAACAGCAGACAACACTTTTCTCCCAAAGGCCAGATTTGAGGGCCCTAGGTCTAGTCTATAGGTGTCGGAAGAAAGTGGATGGTGAGGACCATACTGCTGCTTTACAGATCTGCTCAACCGAAGCATTTGCCCTTTCAGCCCAGGATGTGGCTATGGCTCTTGTAGAGTGAGCTGTTACACCCAGTGGGGGAGTCTGATCTAAAGAAGAATAAGCCAGTGCAAAACCCATACGTAGCCATCGCGCAATTGTTGATTTTGAAACTTTCTTACCCCTGTTTGTCCCCTGAAAGGAGACAAAAAGGGCTGAAGACTGTCGCCATGATTTTGAGGCTTCTATATATTGAAGCAGGCAACGTCTGACATCTAAGCAATGGAAGGTTTTCTCTCCCTGGGATTTGGGGTTTGGACAAAACGAGGGCAAAATTATCTCCTGCTCCCTGTGGAATTTGGAATTTACCTTCGGTAGGAAGGCTGGATCAGTTTTTATGATCACTCTATCATCCAAAAAGGTGGTATATGGTGGATTTACAGATATTGCCTGCAGCTCGCAGACACGACGAGATGAGGTTAGGGCCACCAGGTGTACTGTTTTTAGCGTTAGCACCTTTATTGAGATGGAAGCAATAGGCTCAAATGGAGATGCTGTCAGTGCCCTTAATACTAAATTTAGATCCCAGGGAGATACCTTAGATGTTAATTTTGTGGGCCTGGATGTAAAGGAGGCCCGAATGAATCTATAGATCCATGGGTGATCAGCCAGTTTTTGATCAAACAACGCACCCAGGGCCGATACCTGCACTTGTGCTTGTGGATAGACCTTTATCCAGTCCTTTCTGGAGGAACTCTAGGATCTCTTTTATTGGTATTTTCTGGGCCGCCCCAGTCCATTGTCGGCCCGTGAACTGCAAGAATTTTTCCCAAATTTTTTGGTATTTACCTCCTTTCTGCTAGCGAGCAGGGTGGTTACTAACGGGACTGAGAACCCTTTTGCTAGAAGGAGTCCCCTCTCAAGTTCCACGCAGTGAGGTGCAGCCTGTGAACCCTGGGGTGTTCTACTAGGCCCTGGTATAGCAGATTCGGGGTATCTGGGAGGATCCATTGGTCCGAGATAGACATGCATCTGAGCCATGTGAACATGCCCTTTTCGGCCAGAAGGGCGCAACCAGGATTATTCGAGCTTTGTCCTGTCTGTTCTTTTTCAAGACTACTGGAATCAATGGAAATGGGGGGGAATGCATAGGCCAGATGAAATTTCCACCGGTGTAGTAGCGAATCCACCCCCTCTGGTTGCTCTCTTGGATTTAGGGAGTAGAACCTGTCCACTTTTCGATTTTCCCTGGTAGCAGACAGGTCTACTTCTGGTGTGCCCCAGGCAGCGCAGATTTCCCCAAATATTTTTTGACTTAGGGACCATTCTCCCTGATGTAGTACATGACGGCTTAAATAGTCGGCCAAATAATTGTCTGCCCCCTTTAAATGTGTACCCAATAAGCCCATGTGAATAATTCCCTGGCCTCTGCCATAAGGGTTGCCGACCTTGTACCCCCTTGTCTGTTTATGTATGCTATGACCGTGTTGTTGTCGGATAATATGGTGACATGTCTCACTTGCACTTCTCGCTTTACTAGGGGAAGGGCTCGCCTCACAGCCGCCAGTTCTTTTAGATTTGAGGATGCATCCCTCATTCTGGGTTCCCACTGGCCTTGTAGGGTTCGTTTCTCTATGTGTGCCCCCCAACCACTCGGACTTGCGTCCGTGGTCAGTACCACCGAGTTTTGAGTAGTCCAGGGCACTGATCTGTTTAAGTTTTCAGTGCTCAGCCACCATTTTAATTACTCCTGCACTTGAGGTGAGAGAATGATCTCCCGATTTAAATTGGAAGGACCCTTCTCCTGTTCGGATAGGATCTGCCACTGTAGTTCTCTCGTATGGGCTTGTGCCCACCGGACCGCTGGGATTGTTGCTGTTAACGTGCCCAGGACCGACATTGCCTCTCTTACTGATATGGCTCGACCGGATTGTATCCTTGGTATTTTTTGTTGGATAGCCCCAACTTTCCTTTCTGGAAGAATGCACTGCTGTTTTAATGAGTCCAATTGAATTCCAAGGAATTCTTGTGACTGCACTGGAGTTAATTTGGATTTTTTTAGATTGATCATCCAGCCTAACCTGGTTAATATTTCCAGGACCTTTTTAACTGCATTTTTGCAATTTTGCTTGTCGTTTGCTATGACGAGGAAATTGTCTAGATAGGGTACCAACAGGACATTTTCCCTTCTTATAAAGGACGCTACTTCCCCGACGATTTTTGTAAATATACGAGGGGCCACTGATACCCTGAAGGGTAGGCACTGGTACTGTAGATGAGTGGGGACTTTAGCAATCTCTACTACCAATCTTAGATATTGTTGGTGTTCCCCCCCATATTGGGACATGGTAATAGGCGTCGGTAAGATCTATTACTGCCATGTAGCAACCCGGGTCGAGTAGCTTCACTGCTGACCCCATGGTCTCCATTTTGAATTTCTCTGTTCTGATGTATTGATTCAGGGCTTTGAGATTGAATATTGTTCTTAGTGACCCATCTGGTTTTGGCGTGAGGAACAGAGTGCTGTACAATCCTCTCCCTACTTGATAACACGGTACTTTTATTAGTACCTCCTTTTGCATGAGGAGTTGAATCTCCTTTTCTAGCGTGGCCTGATTCTTTTTGGCTACCCGGGTCACTTTTACTCTTTGAGGTGGAAGGCTTAGAAAACTTAGTCATAGGCCCTCGGCTAACAGGTCGGTTACCCACTTTGAGGCGGGCAATGCTACCCATTGATGGACAAAGAACCGAAGCCTTCCCCCAACCGCCCTGGCGTCATTGCTTAGTATCGGGTCTCGGTGTGGTTTTACTAAAGGGGAATCCTTTCTCTTCTCCCCTCCAGGGTCTGCCCCGCGTGGTTCTATCGTCTGGCCGCCCTCGGCTCCCTCTGTTCCCTGCTCCACGAAAGGACGAGCGAGCTTCAGTCCACCGACGCCTAGGGAAGGGGAGTGGAAACCGTTTTTTCTTATCTGACACTTTTTCTAAAATTTCGTCCAATGCTTTCCCAAACAGGTATTGACCCTCACAAGGGACGGCGCAGAGTTTAACCTTTGACTGGAAGTCTGCCGACTAGTTCTTTAACCAAAGTGCTCTGCGGTCTGAATTTGAAAGGGCGCAGGCACGGGCGGCACCTCGGACAGAATCTACTGCGGCATCAGCCAGGAATCCCGCTGCCTTCTGTAGGGAAGGTATTGCCTCCAGTAGTGTCTCCCTAGGGCATTTATTCTTAATTTGGTCACTTAATTCGTCTAACCACTTGACCATAGCGTGCGCTGTACAAGTGGCAGCCACCCCCCGGCTTAAATGACTAAGCCAATGCTTCCCAAGCAGATTTTAGAAAAGCGTCTGCTTTCTTGTCAAGGGGATCTTTTAAGGTGCCCATGTCCTCAAATGGCAATGCTATTCCCCTGGATGTACTAGCAATGGCGGCATCTAGCCTGGGAGCTTTTTCCCATTTATCGCATACCTCCTCATCAAACGGGTATTTACGTTTGAGCGCCTGCGGTATGGACATTTTTTTGTTGGGTTTCTTCCATTCCCTCTTGATCAAATTTAACAGGTTATCATGGAAGGAAAAAACCTTTGTATTGTCCCCTCAAGATTGCTAAACATAGCATCTTGAGTTGACTTTGGCTCTTTTGGTGTTTGAAGTCCCATTGTGGACCTTACAAGCTTTAGTAATTTCCCAATGTCCTCAGAAAGGAAATATGGACGACCATTTTCCTCGTCCGAGGAGTCTAGGTCCGAGTCCGAGGGCCCTATCTCCCCTTGTTCTTCCTCAGACTCTATGTCTGTAGTTATTTCTGTGGGAGGGAGAGGAGGAGGTGGGGGCGGGGGTGAAGCAGTAGTTATATCGGAGCCAAGTGTAGTCTGCTCCTTTAATTCATCTTTTACCGTCGACTTTACTTGATCCCGGATCATAGTTTTAATGCTCTGGAGCAGGGATGGTGACTCTTCGGCCACTGTTTTTTTTAATGCACGAGCGACAAAGTCGCTTCTCATAAGATTTAGCTAGTGCCGTTTTGCATAATGCAGATTCCTTGTTGTGCTTTGATGTGGCCTTTCCCTACAGAAGACATACATAGGGCAGTTGTTAATATATTGTGCTGCCTTACAAAAGGCACTCACCTGGCCCTCTGGGTACCCCGGTAGCAGGTGGCTCTTCCTCCTGCGCGCGCATCTCGCCTTCAGGATCCATATCTGCGCTCCGCTGCTGATCTGGCTCTACAACTCCGAAGCCTGTGTGCAGCCTCTCAGGGACCAGTGGCACCTGCCTTGCCTCCTTTTTATGGAGGAGCGGTGCGCGCTTCTGGGACTGCTCCCGCCCGGAAGAGCCCAGTACACCGCTCCCCCGTCGTGTGACGTCACTTCCGGTGAGACCCCAGAAGCCGTCGCCACTCAGTCGGCGCCAGCGTCATGGTGGCCACGCCTCCCCCAGCCCAGCCTCCCACTGGAGCGGCCACCAGGGAGTCTCACGAGGAGGACACCACTCACAGCGCCCACCGAGCTGGTCTGACAGGCGCGCGCCACCACGCCTCGCTGCCTCTCCCCGCGGAATTCGGCCTCCTGACCGGACGACATCAGAGGGGGATCCCTCCGGAGGTACGGACTCTGCAACCGGCATCCGCCTGCGGGAAACAGGAAACCAAACTGAGGAAGAGAGGTGCCGCCCCCTTCTTATGTCTCTGCTACAGGTTTCCTGTTTCCTGGGGGCAGATACCATCTCTCATGTCTGCGGTGCTGTCATGGGGAAAGAAAAAAAAGTGTATGTATGTGTATGTCCGGGATTGGCATCCGCACCGTCGCAGCTACAGCCGCAAAATTTGGCACAGTCACACGTCTGGACCCCGAGAGCGTCACAGGCTATGTTGTGAGGCGAAATTTTAATCCAGCGCGTTCCAATTCTCCAAACAATTTTGCCTATTATTCTTAACATTTCTATGGTGTTATCGTCCTTCTGTAAAGCTGGAAATAACACAATTTATTACCGTGCCAACACAGACCACCCTCTGACACAGACTGCAGGGGGAGCCTAGTATCACACAGGATAGGATTAGATATACAGCTCAGCAGTCAGTATCACACAGGAGAGGATTAGACACATGGCTCAGCAGTCAGTATCACACAGGACAGGATTAGATACACAGCTCAGCAGTCAGTATCACACAGGATAGAAATAGATACATGGCTCAGCAGACAGTATCACACAGAATAGGATTAGATACACAGCTCTGCAGTCAGTATCACACAGGATAGGGTTAGATACACGGCTCGGCAGACGGTATCACACAGGATAGGATTAGATACACGGCTCAGCAGTCAGTATCACAGGATAGGATTAGATACACGGCTGAGCAGTCAGTAACACACATGATAGGATTAGATACACAGCTCAGCAGAAAGTATCACACAGGAGAGGATTAGGTACACACCTCTCAGCAGACATTATCACACAGGATAGGGTTAGATACACAGATACACGTTTATCAAAAGGCTCTTGAATGAGTTGAAAAAAAATACTGTCAATAATTGGGTAATCATTTAGTTAATTTGTGTTGCAAATCTGTAGTGTTGAATATATGATGTGAAATGTTTTTATGTGCAATATAATCATTATAATTTGCTATAACTAACCACAGTTAGTTACTATGCCCAGGCAACGCCGGGCTCTTCAGCTAGTATATAATAAATTGGGTACAGTAATTCAGTGCAGAATGTGCTGAATATTTTTTCATAGGAATTTGGGAAAGTTATGAAATATCCTATAAATGGCTGTTCTATTCCTGATCTAAGGCTACATTCACACACAGCGTTTTTTGAGGATACGTTTTTCAGCTGCAAAAGCAGATCAGATTTTCAAAAAAAACTTATCACCTGAAAGGTTTTTGAGCTCATAGATAATGTTTTTCAATAGCAAAAGCAGATTAGAAAAACGCCACCCAAACTGACATGCTCATTCAGCCCAAAAACGGATCCTCACAAAACGATGTGTCTGAATGTCATATCTTGAAACCCATTGACTTTGCTGGGATGCCCAGTCACTGCATTTTACTGCAAAAAACGGATCCGCAAACACGCTGTGTGTGAATCATGGCCGTAGCCAGCGAGGGGCGGGGGGGAACCTATCAAAACTCACTTGTATGCTGCAGTGCTCCCATCCTGCACCGGCTCCAGACTGCAGGGGGCAATCTCCCCTCCTCTGTCCTGTCTTCTGCCGTCTTCACCAGAGAGAGGAGGGGTGCCTGCCCTGCACAGGATCTGATTCCTGGGCCCCGAGCTGGAGAAAGTGAGAAAGTTGTGCACACGCTGCAGCTGGCAATAAGAGATAGTCTGCAAGAGGGACATGCTGGAAATCTGATTGGAAAATTCCATTTTGAGGAGACGTGTTGGGAAAGGGGCAATTGTCGATCAAGCCACTCAGTGCGGCAGCACTTATTTAATGATTGAGCGATTGCTTGAACTAAAACCGTTTCTTATAGATATGGCGAACCCTCAGGTAACCCTAAATGAAGGTCAATGGACACAGGTGGCTGAATTGAAGGAATTGCTTAATCACCTATTTACCGTGACTAAAAAATTACAAGCTGAGGATTTAACTCCTGGCATTTTCATAAGGGAGTGGAAGAACTTGCTATTTTGCCTGTCCCAAAGAGGAGGTTTAATCGCAGATGGCATTTCTGCTTCAATGAAATGGAGACAGACACAGCTGTTGGAAAATAATTTTTTTCTGGCAGCTGTTTATGTGGACCCAAGTTATCGTATATTGCTTGATGATCAACAGCTTACTAAAGGAAAAGAAGCTCTGACTGAGGTAGCAGTTAGGAAGAGTGGCCTACAGGAGGACTGCCAGGCGCAAGAGGACTTGGGTCCTGAGAGTGCTACTGCTGCCATATGTTCTCATCAGATGAGGAGTTTGACTTTGGCATGTATTTTGATGACATGGAGCAGCCAAAGCGTTGCCGCAAGGAAAAAGATTTCACTCCGTCTCCTATAGCAAGCAGATTGACCATATTTCAGCAAAATGTTTCATCAAAACTGACTGTGCATAAGGCAATTCCTTTATACCCGTAAATTGTTAGAGATGTTGTCCATGTGGTTACGGCTTTGCCTCCAACCCAAGTTACTGTAGAGAGGTTGTTCTCTAGCCTTAAAATTATTAGGTCAGATTTGAGGTCATCTATGAAGGAGGATCTGATGGAGGCAATTCTATGTCTTAGAAAAAATTAATAGACTGCACAAATGTTATTTAGTATGTTTTTGTTGAAAACTGTTTTTTTGCCACTTATATAGTTTATTAAATAGTGTGTGTGTATATAATATATATATATATAATATATATATATATATATATATATATATATATATATATATATACACACATACATACATACATACATACATACACACACACACACACAGTGGCATTTAAAAGTTTGGGCATCCCTGGTCAAAATTACTGTTATTGTAACCAGTTAAGCAAGTTGAAGATGGAATGATCTCTAAAAGGGCTAAAGTTAAAGATGACACATTTTCTCTGTATTTTAGGCCAAAAAAATTATATATTGTCATTTTTTACATTTTAAAAATTACAATAAGGAAACATGGATTTTTGTGAGTACTCACCGTAAAATCCTTTTCTCCGAGACGCTCATTGGGGGACACAGAGACTGTGGTGTGTGCTTCTGCCGTCTGGAGGCTGACACTAAGTATACAAAAAAAGAGTTAGCTCCTCCTCCGCCGCATACACCCTCGCCCCCAGACCGGGCGTAACTCAGTTTAGTGCATAAGCAGTAGGAGAACGCGCCTTAAAGTCAGGCAAGAAATTGTACGTCTGAAAAAGGGACCACCCTGATCCTTACATAAGGATTTGTATAATTCAAAATAAATAGATGCCAACTGGCTAATAGGGTGGGTGCTGTGTCCCCCAATGAGCGTCTCGGAGAAAAGGATTTTACGGTGAGTACTCACAAAAATCCATGTTTCTCCTTCGTCTCATTGGGGGACACAGAGACTGTGGGACGTTCTAAAGCAGTCCCTGGGCGGGATCTTAGCTCACCCAATCCATGCTATTTTGCGCCCCTGATTAGAGGTGCGCAACTGCTGCCTGGAGAATCTTTCTTCCCAGGCTTGCATCCGAGGATGCCTGGGTATGTACGTTATAATGTTTGACAAACGTATGCAAACTGGACCAGGTAGCTGCTTTGCACACCTGTTCCGCTGAAGCCTGGTGTCGCAGTGCCCATGAGGCACCCACTGCTCGAGCCGAGTGTGCCTTGATCCCTGCCGGAACCGGCGTGCCACTGATTTGATATGATTCTTGGACTGTCAGACGAACCCATCTGGCCAAAGTCGCTCTGGACGCAGCGAGTCCCTTCCGCCGCCCTTCTGGAATCACGAATAGAGAGTCTGTCTGGCGGAATGGTGCTGTCCTTGTCACATACCTCCTAAGGGCTCTTACCAGATCCAGGGTGTGCAATGCCTTTTCTACCCTATGCACCGGTGCCGGGCAAAACGAGGGTAAGACAATGTCTTCGTTGATATGGAATGCAGAGACAACCTTCGGCAAGAAGGGGGGAGCTGGCCTTAAGACTACTTTATCCTTATAAAAAGTCAGGAACGGCGGTTTACAAGATAAAGCCGCCAGTTCCGAAACCCGCCTAATAGATGTTATCGCTACCAGAAAAACGACCTTCCTGGACAGGTAAGGTAAGGAGACTTCTTGTAACGGTTCGAAGGGAGGCTCCTGAAGGGCCCTGAGCACTAAGTTCAGGTCCCATGATTCCATCGGTGCCTTATAGGGGGGTACTAAATGTGCGACCCCTTGCATAAACGTCCTAACCTGCCAGACCGAAGCGACCTTTCGTTGGAAAAGCACCGACAGGGCCGAGACTTGCGTTCTGAGCGAACTCGGAGCCAATCCCGCGTCCAGCCCTGCCTGCAGAAAAGCCAGTACGTTGGGGATTGAAAAAACCAGAGGAGCCACTCCGCGATCCCTACACCAACGGAAAAACACTTCCCAAGTCCGATGATATACCTTCGCCGAGGAAGGCTTTCGGGCACTCACCATCGTGGCCACCACATCGCGCCTGAATCCTGCCTGTGTTAACAGCCAAGATTCAATGGCCACGCCGTCAAACACAGGGCCCCTAAGTTCGGATGGCAGATCGGCCCCTGGGACAGTAAGTCCGGCCGATCTGGGAGACGCCAGGGTACGTCCACCACTAGTTGAACCAGATCTGCATACCAGGCCCGCCGAGGCCAGTCTGGGGCCAGCAGAATTGCTGGAACCTTCTCTCTCCTTATCTTTCTGATGACTCTTGGAAGCAGAGGTAGCGGGGGGAACAAGTACGGGAGCCGAAACTGGCTCCACGGAAGCACCAGAGCGTCTGCTGCGATTGCCTGCGGGTCGAGGGATCGAGCGACGAACCTTTGAATCTTGGCGTTCTCTCTGGATGCCATAAGGTCCACGTCTGGTGTCCCCCACCGTTGGCAGATCTGTTGAAAAACCTCGGGGTGCAGGGACCACTCCCCTGCCGCGACCCCCTGTCGGCTGAGAAAATCCGCCGCCCAGTTTTCGATTCCCGGAATGTGCACCGCTGAAATTACCACGTGGTTTTTCTCGGCCCAACGCAGTACCAGCCCGACCTCGCGCATGGCTGCCTGGCTGCGCGTGCCCCCCTGATGGTTCACATACGCTACCGCTGTAGCATTGTCCGACTGAACGCGCACCGGCCGGTTTGTCAGCCAACGCTGAAAATGTTGCAGGGCCAATCGTATTGCCCGTATCTCCAGAATGTTGATCGGGAGAATTACCTCCCGAAAGGACCACCGCCCCTGGGCTGTGTGACTCTGGAAAACTGCTCCCCAACCCTGCAGGCTTGCATCGGTCGTCACCACCAACCACTGTTCCGGGGGAAAGGGTTTCCCCTGAACCAGAGACGAGTCGCGAGTCCACCACTGGAGAGACCGTCGGACCGGTGGAGACAAACTGCACCGATGATTGAGGGAAAGCAGCCTTCGGTCCCATGCTGACAAGAGCGCATGTTGAAGCGGACGGAGATGGAACTGGGCAAACGGGATTGCCTCCATCGCCGCCACCATTCTGCCCAACACACTCATGCCGTACCGGATGGATCTGGAGCCCGGCTGAAGAAGGTTCCGTACCCCCTGTTTGATCCTTTGCGCCTTGTCCTGAGGGAGGATCACCAGCCCCTGGGAGGTGTCGAAAACCATGCCTAGAAATACGATTCTCTGAGCCGGAACCAAGGACGACTTGTTCCGATTGATCAGCCAACCTAGGCGGGCCAGGGTATCCAGAGTGATACCGACATTCTCCTGGCACGCCTGAAACGACGGCCCCTTTACCAAAAGGTCGTCCAGGTAGGGTAGTACCGTTATGCCCCGAGCATGCAGGATGGCCATAACCACCGCCATTATCTTTGTAAAGACTCTGGGGGCAGTGGCCAGACCGAAGGGCAGAGCAACAAATTGGAAATGTCGCCCTCCGATCGCAAAACGTAGGAACCTCTGGTGTGGAGGAAAAATCGGGATGTGTAGATATGCATCCTGCACATCGATCGAGGCCAGGAATTCCCCTGGATCCATGGCTGAAATGACCGAACGGAGGGATTCCATCCGGAATCGCCTGACCCTGATAAACTTGTTCAGGATCTTTAAATCCAGTACTGGCCTTACTGTCCCGTCCTTTTTGGGGACTGAAAACAGGTTGGAGTAAAAACCTTGCGTCTCTTCGCTTTTCGGCACCGGGACAATGACCCCGTTGCGCTGTAGCGTCATTATAGCCTGCAACAGACCTTCCGCCTGCGATTCTGTTCCGGAGAGCCGGGAACGGAAGAAACGCCGTGGCGGGAGTCCGACAAACTCTATCTTGTACCCGGACGATATCAGTTCTGCCACCCAAGCGTCGCGTGCCACTGCGACCCAAACGTGGCTGAACCTTAGTAGGCGTCCGCCCACTCTGTCGTCCGTAGGTACGAAGTGCCTCGAGTCATTTTGCTGGAGGCTTTTGTGATCTGGCCCCCCTCGCTCTGGGCAAACGGCCTCGGCCTCTACCCAGCGGATTGGCCCTGTAAGAAACTTGCCTTTCTCTAATCTGACCATCATTTGCGGAGGTGGATGCCCTGGCCGAAGTCCACCTCCAGGAGCTACGAAAGGGCCGAAAACGCCTCTGCGTCTGCCTGAATGCCGGCCAACTTTTCTGCTGCGGTAGAAAACTACTCTTCCCCCCTGTGGCTTCTGAGATAAGCTTATCAAGCTTTTCACCGAACAACCGATTGCCTTGAAAAGGCAATGAGGTCAAGGATTTTTTAGAGATAGAATCCGCTTTCCATAATCTCAGCCATAATGCTCGCCTTACGGCGATCGCATTTGCTGCTGCCACAGCAGAACACTCGGCCGCATCCAGAGCGGCGCCGACGAGATAATCACTCGCTCCTGATATCTGATTTGTCACCTCCAAGATTTCCGCGGGCAGATCCCTGTCTTGGAGGGCCCTATGCAGAGTGTCTGCCCATGAAACCATGGCCTTAGCCACCCAGGTAGCCGCAAAGGAGGGGGCCAGAGCCGACCCTGCTGCCTCATACACTGAGCGGGCAAGCCCCTCTATGAGGCGATCAGTTGGGTCCTTAATAGAAGAACCGCTGGGTATCGACAATAGCGATCTTGATGCTAAACGTGACACCGGTGGGTCCACTACTGGCGACTCCACCCACCCTTTATGGAGTTCAGGAGGAAACGGATACTTTGCTTGCAGCGCCTTTTGCATTGCAAAGCGCTTATCCGGGTGTTCCCTATGTTTCTGGACTAGCTCCTCGAACTCCGGATGTGTGGCAAACCTTCTATGCGGACGCCTGGTTTTCTTGAAGGAGACCTTGTGACCTGAGGCCGTGGACACATCATCCTCGATCTCTAAAGTCTGGTTGACCGCCTCAATGAGGCTGTCCACCGAGTCCTGGTATCCCAGGCTTTCTGGATTCCAGGCTTCCTCCTCCTCCTCCTCGCCCTCGTCCTGATCGCTTCCTGAGCTTGGCGACAGGGAACGAGATGCCCTAAAAATCGCCGCCGACTCCCCAGAGGGCCCGGCCGACGGAGAACGAGCTCTCTTACCATGAGCTTGTCTGGTGCTGGAGCGGCCCCTAACGGACGAAGGGTCCTGAGACGTGGACAAGCTGTCTTCCGCTGGCAGACCACCATCCTTGACCCTGCCCGGGCCTCGAAGGGACTCAATTGCCTTCGTAAGGGACATCATAGAATGCGATAAAGACACTGCCCATTCTGGGGGGTCCTGACCCCTGGGCTCTGCAACAATGGGGGGCTCCTGGGCTCGCTCCGACTCACAGGCTTCGCAAAATTTACCCGGCTGCGCCTTAGGCAGCCTGACCCCACAGGAAACGCAAACAGCGTATAGGAAAGAGTGAGCTTTCCCTTTGCCAGACATATTGCAGGGTAGGGTAGGAGGAGGAGGGTAACCCCTTCCTTGACAACCAGTGCGGCACTCGAAACGGGGTTGCACTCACCCACCGGTAACGTCCCACCTCTTCCACGGGGTGCTCTGGCCGCAGCGAAAACCCTGAGACGTGGACGAGCTGCTTCACGTGCCGTCACTCGCCGGGGGCACTGCGGTGCACTTTGGAGAGAGGCGGCGGATTCCGACCGCACTCTGGCGAGGAAATGCGAGGAGGGGGGCGGGAGCCTCCGGTCACTGTGCGCGCCCGCCGCGCTCCCCGGGCCGCCGGAAGTCAGTGGGCGGGGCTTCCGGCCCCCACCGGAAGCGGCGGGCGGGCCTTGCGCGGAACTCGCGGCCCTCCCCATACAGCGGGGACCGCGGCCGCCGGCGGAGCTTCAGCCGTACTCCGGCGGGGACCTGCGAGGAGGGGGAGGAGGGCGCGCGCTCCCCGGTCACTGCGCGCCCCCCGGGCTGCCGGAAGTCAGTGGGCGGGGCTTCCGGCTACCACCGGAAGGGGCGGGCAGGCCTCATGCGGCCTTGCGGATCTGCCCATACCGCGGGGACCGCGGCCGCCGGCGGGACTTCTGCCGCACTCCGCATGTGGCACTACTCGCACCGGGTTCCACCGGGGAGAGAGTCGGGCCCCGTGAGAAAAAGTAACCCCGTCGGGCGGGGGAACAGACAGCCCCGCGGCGCATTCTGGAGGGTCCCGTTCCGGGGGGTGACCCTACAAACAAAGGTGAGCCTGGCCGCCGGGGGGGCTCTTTTGGGGTTCTCTCAACCCCATCCCTGGGCGGGGAGGGGGAGGCTACTGGGGGTGGATGCTTCGATCCCCTGGCTCACCTGCGCCTCCAACTGCACCCCTGGTGTCACTACCTAGGGGTGGAAGGGGCCAACCTGAAATCCCGCGTTGCAGGAGAGTAACAAAACGTGGAGTCCGTTGGGGATCGCCCATCGCTCACACGTGCTCGCCCGTTGTAGTTCATGGGGAAATCGAATCCTCTCATCAGGATGCGTTGCCCCTCTTTACAAAATAAAAAAGAAAAAATGGTTGTCCCAGATGTGTCCCTCGGTGCGGGAGAGAAAACACGTGGAGGACTACTCACACGTGGTCGCCCGTTGATGATTTGGGGAGATCGGACCCTCTCTATAGGATCCGTCGCCCCTGTCTTATCTTCAAAGAAAGGAAAAAAAAAAAAAAAAAAAAAAAAACCTAGTCTGGAGCTCCAGACTGCGTGTGCCTCCATCAGACACTAAGCAAAAACTGAGTTACGCCCGGTCTGGGGGCGAGGGTGTATGCGGCGGAGGAGGAGCTAACTCTTTTTTTGTATACTTAGTGTCAGCCTCCAGACGGCAGAAGCACACACCACAGTCTCTGTGTCCCCCAATGAGACGAAGGAGAAAATAGGCCAATGCAAAAGTTTGGGCATCCTGCATAGTTAGTACCTAGTAGCACTCCCTTTTAAAAATATCACAGCTTGTAAACGCTTTTAGTAGCCAGCCAAGAGTCTTTCAATTCTTGTTTGATGGATTTTCATCCATTCTTCCTTGGAAAATTCTTCCATTTCTGTGAGATTCCTGGGTCGTCTTGCATGCACTGCTATTTTGAGGGCTAGCCACAGATTTTCAATGATGATCGAATCGGGGGACTGTGAGGGCCATAGAAAAACCTCTAGCTATCGCCTTTTGAGGTAGTCTATTGTGGATTTTGATGTGTGTGATCATTATCCATTTGTAGAAGCCATCCTGTTTTCAAATTCAGCTTTTTTTTTTTACACATGGTGTTATGTTTGCATCAAGAATTTGTTATTGACGCCATTTTTCCCTCTACCTGTGAAATGCTCCCTGTGCCATTGTCTGCAACACAACTCCAAAGCATGATTGATCCATCCCCATGCTTAATGGTTGGAGAGATGTTCTTTTCCTGAAATTCTATGCAATTTTTTCTCTGCACATACCTTTGATCATTGCGACCAAAGAGTTTTATTTTAACTTCAACGATTCACAGGACTTGTTTCTAAAATGCATTGGGCTTGTTTAGATGTTCTTTTGCATACTTCTGATGCTAAATTGTATGGTGAGGGTGCAGGAGAGGTTTTCTTCTGATGACTCTTCCATGAAGGCCATATTTGATAAGGTGCCTCTGAACAGTAGAACAATTACCACAACTCCAGAATCTGCTAAATCTTTCTGAAGGTCTTTTGCAGTGAAGTGGGGGTTCTGATATGCCTTTCTAGCAATCCTACAAGCAGCTCTCTCTGAAATTTTGCTTGGCCTTCCAGACCTTATCTTGACCTCCACTGTTTTGAAAACGCTTTGCTATCTTCTTATAGCCTTCTCCTGCTTTGTGGGCCTCCACCATTTTCATTTTCAGAGTGCTAGGCAGCTGCTTAAAAGAACCCATGGTGGCTGTTTTTTCGCACAAGGTTGGAGGAGGCTATGTGTTTCTAAACCTGTGGAATCTGCATCAGCTGGCCTTTCCTAACATTGAGGGTGAACAAGCCATATCCCTTACAGGCTAATTAAGGTCAGAAACCTTGGTCAAAGTTATCTGAGCACACAAATCTCCAAAGGTGCCCAAACTTTAGCATCGGACCATTTTTCGTTTGTCATTTTTTCACATTTTAAAAATTACTAATGTGTATTACTTTTTAGCCTAAAATACAAAACAAATGTGTCATCTTTAACTTTAGGCCTTTTAGAGATCATTTTATCTTCAACTTGCTTAACTGTTCACAATAACAGTAATTTTGACCAGGGGTGCCTAAACTTTTGCATGCCACTGTGTGTGTATAATATATATATATATTATACATACATACATACATACATACATATATATATATATATATATATATTGACCAGCACCTCCTAGTGTGAACACGTGCAAGCTGCAAAAACTGCACAATATAGAGAAAAAGAATACAGCAGCACATGTACATGAATCTAGGCCATGTGAAAACACTGAAAAACATTATAACCATTCAATTTAGATAATAATCCTCAAAAATATTTTTTTCAAAAACCATTTTTTTTTTTATTTACAGTAATATAAAAATGAAGGTTCTTAGTGCACAAATTGGTCAATTCATGTAAGCCCACCAACCACGGCAAGGTGACCTCCCCTGATGGGTCCCTGCTCTACCGTACATAAGCCACTTCTGGGCCACCAGCCTTTTTCTCTATATTGTGCAGTTTTTGCAGCTTGCACATGTTCACAATAGGAGGTGCTGGTCAGGTTTTTTTTTTTTCTATTTAGTTGCTGGATGCTAGCTGCCTCTAGCCTGATCTTGCACCCCTCCCATTGGCCTTGCAGGTGGCCGCAATCAGCTATACCTGCCCATAAATTGTAGGCTTAGCCCGGTAGTGACATGTTTGTCCAAAATTGTAGGCTGGTGGCCCAGAAGTGGCTTATGTACGGAAGAGCAGGGACCCATCAGGGGAGGTCACCTTGCCGTGGTTGATGGGCTTACATGAATTGGCCAATCTGTGCACTAAGAACCTTCATTTTTATATTACTTTAATTAAAAAAAATGTTTTTTTGAACAAAATATTTTTGAGGATTATCTAAATTGAATCGTTATAATGTTTTTCTGTGTTTTCACATGGCCTGAATTCACGTACATGTGCTGCTGCATTCTGTTTCTCTCTCTCTCTATATATATATATATATATATATTTTATGTATAAAATCGATATTACATAGTGTATTGCATATTTACAATGTATTCGTTTTTTGTGTTCTAAAGTTGTATTCTAATAAATATATATTATGTTCTAAATATCTTGATCATTGTATCATAAAAATGATTAAATGTCTGATGTTCACATTGTACTACAATAAATTTTTCACTTAAATACAAGCAATATATGTGGGAGTCGGAGTCAGAGTCGGTGTAAGGGAAATTGAGGAGTCGGAGTCGCAGGTTTGGTTTACCGACTCCACAGCCCTGCTTTTCAGTACACTTGGAAACTACTGGTCTCCTATAACCCCACCGCAGACAGGGCTTCCCACGAGGCCGAAGATGGCGGTGACAAAGGCTTTCAGGGTTGCGGGTAGGGTGAATGGAGGGGATGAGAGTCTGAACTACCACTCACACAGATGGTAACGATTTAAACTCGTCTTTCAGAAATTAAAGGTGCATCTAAATGGTTAACAGCAGCATTCAGAGCAAGTTAATTGACACCCGCCATGTACATAGCACTCTACGCTGCTGGGCCTGCTCCTTACACCCCGATGTACCATCTTACCTCCATTTCTTCATGCATGGCCAGTGATCGATGACCCCATCCAATATTACAGCTTTCTGGGGTATCAGGTAATTGCGCCTGAAGTGTTCCAGTGAGGGGCAGCGCACTGTAGGAATTGTGGTATCGGCACACAGGACCGGGGAGAGTGGACGGGGTATTTTCTGCACAGAGAAATAACCATAAGATTGTTACGCCACCATCTTCTATAAAACACACATTGGGACTCATTTATTATAATGGTCTCCGTTTCCCATAGCAACCAGAGATCAGCTTCCATTTTGTTTTTTTAAACAGATTTAGAAAAATCAAAGCTGATCTGTGATTGGCTGGAAGGAACAGAGACAGTTTTAACAAACTACAACATCTCACAAACAAATATGTCTAATCTCTAAGGTCGGTTTCACACGTCAGTGGCTCCGGTCCGTGTAGTGACAGTTTCCTCACGTACCGGAGACACTGACACACGTAGACACATTAACATGAAAATGTCTCTGCACATGTCAGCGTGTTTTCACGGACGCACGGTCTGTGTGTAAAACATGGAGACATGTCAGTGCTTGTGGGAGCGCACAGTCCGCAAAACGTGCTGAACATGGCACACGGAGAACAGTTCACACTGTAAATGGAAGCAGCGGGCGCAGTGATGAGCGTTGACGTCACTGCTAGTTAATGAGCATGCGCCGGCTGCTACCATTCATTCCCCAGTAGTTTACAGTCCGAGCGGTCGCATTAGCATCACTCCGCCAGTAAATTGATTAACCCCTGAGATGGATTTACGCCATGAGACTTGACTAATTGTGGGACAGGTATGGGATATTGTTAGTTTATTATTTTACACTTTTTTACAGAACGATGGCGTCGATATGGAATTAGGAGTATAATAAAGCTTTAAACAATGTGTGTAGTGTATTTTTTCATTAAAATACTTTGCTCTAATTGTGTGTGTTTATTTAACCCTTTTCTTACAAATAGGATTAGTAATGGAGAGGTGTCTTATTGACACCTCTCCATTACTAATCCGGGCTTAATGTCACCTTACAATAGAAAGGTGATATTAACCCCTTATGACCCCATTTGCCACCACTACAGAGCAAGTGGGAAGAACCTGACAAAGCTCCAGAAGAGGAGCATCTAATAAATGCGCCTTTTCTGGGCAGCTGTGGGCTGCTGTTTTTATGCTGGGGGGGCCAAGATCAATGGCCTCTTACAAGCCTCAGAATAGCAGCCCCCCGCTGTGAGTTTTGCCGGCTTGGTTTACAAACAGAGGGGGGCCCAACGTCAGGGTTTTCATTCATTCTTCTCTCCTGCTCGCTGTTGCCAGCAGAGCAGGAGAGAACAATGACAGCCGCGTTCAGCACCAGCCGCTGGGGAACAGCGCTTACTGTAGCACTTCTTCCCCGGTGGCCTCCTGTGTGGTCCTGATGTGGCACACGGTTGCCACATGGAGGTACCACATATCCACATGGACACACGGCCAGCTCCGATAACGTTTTTTCCGGTACCGGAATTATCTGGACGTGTGAGACCACCCTAAGAAAAACTACCTCTGGGATTTGGCCGTTTGGTTCCACATCCACCCGATGCCCTTGAGTATCTCTCAGACGTTTCTGTCTTCTGTGGGTCAGGACTGAAAGAGAGGAAGGAAATATCAGCAAATGAACAAACAGATGAAAAGTTTCACCAAGATGGATCAGATTTAAGTTAAACTTGAAAATAAAATAACAAAAAAAGTTTTACCTGAAGACAGAATTAGTCATCTTTTTATTTTTGCAAATCACACTATGTGGTATAGGGCCATCTATGCAAGATGTTCATAAGCTGCTTGGACAAACTAGATTTTTGGGCATCCAATTGTCAGATGAGATTCAATGTGGAGAAATGTAAAGTTTTGAACTTGGGCACTAACAATATGGGGGGGGGGGTAAAATTAGGTGAGTCACTGGTAGACAAGAATCTGGATGTGCAAGGGAGTAAAACTAGAAGAGTTACTGGTAGGGAAGGATCTGGATGTAGGGGAGAGAAAAATTAGGAGAGTCACTGGTAGAGAAGGATTTGGGTGTAGGAGGGAGTAAGGGCCCCGTCACACACAGCGATCTCGCTAGCAAGATCACTGCTTAGTCACAACTTTTGTGACACAACAGCAATCTCACCAGCGAGATCGCCGTGTGTGACAGCGATCAGCGACCAGCCCCCCTGCCGGTATCGCTGATCGCTGCAAGAAACCTCTGGACATTTTTTTCGTCGCTGATCTCCTGCTGGCCAGCACGCATCGCTGCGTGTGACAGGCGGGAGACCAGCGATCAGGTGAAATGAAAAAAAAATAAAAAATATTGTTATTCTCACCTTCCGGCGTCCCGCGCAGTCTTCCCGCCTCTCTCCACGCTCCGGTCCCAGTAATCCTTTGCAAGAATGACCGTGAGACTTTGCCATCCAGCGAGAACGGACGTCATCGCGATAATTCTCGCAAAGGATTACTGGGACCGGAGCGTGGAGAGAGACGGGAAGGCTGCACGGGACGTCGGAAGGTGAGAATAACAATATTTTTTATTTTAATTTATTTTTGACATGAATATTTCATCAGCTCTAACGAACACAGTGATGCCGCGCGCTCGGCGTCGCTGTGCTAATCGCTGGTGAAGCTGTCTGTTTGACAGATCACCAGCGATCACATAGCGACTCACCAGCGATCCTGACACGTTGATATCGTTGTCGGGATCGCTGGTAAGTCGCTATGTGTGACTCCAGCTTAAGACTAGGAGAATCTCTGGTACAGAAGGATCTGAATGTATGGGACAGTAAAATTAGGAGAGTCACTGGAAGAGAAGGATCTGGATTTATTTGTGGATCACAGGCTATATAACTTGCAATGTCAAGTAGCATTATATTGTCATGTATTAAAGGGGGCATGGACTCGCGAGACAGGGACAGGATATCACAAGCTTACTAGGTTTTAGACTATGATCGCATGCTTTTGCTGTGTTTTCTTTCTGCAGGCAAAATAAGATCTCTTGGCAGCAAAGACACTTCTTACAAAAGGCAGGATTTGGTGTGTTTCTGATGCATTCTTGCTGAACATTACAGCTGTCATTTGTCTACAGTACATGTTTCATAAAGTTAGTTTTATTCACCAAAAACACACGGTTGTGTCTTTTTTGCACTCTCTTGTTGCTTTCTATGGTAAAAAGAACTGACACGCTACAGATTTTTTTTTTTTTTAAAGCGGCAGTTTTCCAATTGAGTCAGGGCAAAAAAAAAAGCAAGTGTGTGCATAAGATTTCTGAGATTTCATAGCTTTTGCTAGTACTGTGAAGATCTTAATTTCCATTAAAAAAAAAAAAAAAATCCTGTAAAAAATACAATGTGTGAGCATAGCCTTTAGCACCAGTTCAGAGAAAGAATAGCCAAGGTAAAAAAAGAAGAGCCACAAAACTGATAAGAGGCATGGGGGATATTAACTATGATGAAAGATTAAAATAATTTAAGTCTTGAGAAGAGAAGGAAAATATGATGTAAATAAATAAGACACCACAAGGGGGCACTTCTGCCTGGACCATGCTGCATTAAAGGGGTTATCAAAGTCTGTTTCATTTCTTTTTTGTACTATGAGTGTAAGTAGTAACAGGCCTGTTCTACCCGGCGCCGGCTCATAGCGGTAACGGACCACTCTGAGACGGCAAAGATTTCCAGCAGACTGAACAGGCAGGTAATCAGCAACTACCTGCAAGATCTTAGCTTCATAATAGAAAAAATAAATAGAAAGTCCAGGATAACCCCATTTATTTATGCACCGTAACCCCTTCCCTTTTTTCTTTCCCATCCCTCAACTGAAATTAATAAAGAGGTTCGGACTGGCTCATCGGAGAACAAGAGGATTCTCCGGTGGGCCCAGGCACTGACATTTGCTGGCATACAAGGTCGGCAGCTGCCTAGGACCCCCGCTGCCCCAGTCAGTGGCTTGTCTCCAATAGCGGCACACTACACAGCTGCAATAAGGCACGAGTCAGGAGAACCCGCTGCCGTTGGAGCAAAAGGTGACAGGGGCAGATTGCTGCGGCTAAAGCCTGTGCCCGATGCTCAAGAGCAGTGAATATTCTCTCCTTTTCACGCGCCTGCCTCCTGCCACCCGCTGCTGCTCCCCAGCATTCCACTATATCGGCAGATGCCAATACAACTGAAAGCAATAATGGAGGAGAGCGCGTCAGATAACGCTCCCCTCTCCCATCATTCCCCTCTGACACAGCTGATGCGCGATCACGTCCCTTCATCGTGTAACCGCTGTGTGTCGGGCAGACTACAGTACAGCTGCTGAGACGGAAACAGACCGGGATCAGCGGGGGGAACGAGGAGGAGAGATGAGTATTGAACCTATTGTTTGCTATATAAACTAGTGAGTGAGTACTGATGGTCATAATACTGTGCAGGGGGCTATATTATATTCTATAGAAGGGGGGCTGCATTATATTCTATGGAGGGGGAGGCTGCATTATACTCTATGAGGGGGCTACATTACATTCTATGGAGGGGGGGGGCTGCGTTATACCCTATGAGGGGGCTATATTATATTCTATGGTGGGGGGCTGCATTATATTCAATTATATTCTATGGGGAGGCTGCATTATATTCTATGGAGGGGGCTACATTATATGCTATGGGGAGGCTGCATTATACCCAATGAGGGGGCTACATTATAATCTATGGGGAGGCTGCATTATACTATATGAAGGGGCTACATTACATTTTATAGAGGGGGGCTACATTATATTCTCTGGCGCTGCTTTATAGTGTATGAGAGGTCTACATTATATTCTAGGGGGGAGAAACTTCATTATACCCTGTGAGGTGGCTGCTTTATACTATATTAGTGGGGCTGCATTATATTATATGGGGATGGCTACATTATACCTTATGAGGGCTGCATTATATTCTATGAGGGGGCTACTCCAACAGCTGCTATATCATTAAGATGTGTGCTACCTTATATTATACCCTGATATTAGCGTTTTTACCGCACAATTGGTGGTTTTGTATTTATTTTTATGCAGCTACATAGTCGGCACACCATAGAAAATCATTCTTGGGTTCCAAGGTGCACCAGTCCGACGCTGTTAATAAACGTGTATTTTTTCAACTGTACCATTTAACTTTTCAAAAAAAAAAAAAAGTTTATGGCCATGGGGACCAATTACATCCAGGGTTGTCTAAGGACGTAACTAGAAATCATGGGGTGTCATAGTGGACATACCAGAAAATGCCATCTATTTATGATTGAAGGGGGCTGGACCTCTGAGATCCCCTCCAAAAGAGGATGAAGGGGAGTTACTGCACTTGCCGTGCAGAGAATTGCAGCCCCCTTCCCCTTGAATAAAGCTATGCTTCCGCTCCCCTGCACAGTGTGTGGCTATAATACTGCAGCGGGAAAACCGGTTGAGCGGCAATAGTACCTATTTAGAGCTGTATGCCCTTTTATTTTTCAGGACGGAGCTGTGGGTCCCACTGGTTGTCATAGGTCTTCATGTATCAGATAGGCATGCTCCTTTAACCCCTTAATCACCCACGAGCCGCTAAAAGCAGCGAACAAACTAGCTCCGTTCGCTGCTGTTTAACCCCTTAAATGCCGTTACTAATTTCCAACAACGGCATTTAAAACAGTTTGAACAGTGTGCGGGCTTCCGATCAGCCGCACGTCGGCCCATCACACAATGCTTTTAACCCAGAATCAGCGCCAGTCGCTGCACTCGTCCCTGCCCAAAAAAGATAACAATGGTTTATGTACCCTAAAATGTCACCCATAAAAATTACAGCTCGTCACGCAAAAAGCAAGTTGTCCTGCAGCTCCATCCATAGGAACAAAAGTTACTGGTCAGAAAATGGCGACACAATCCAACCTTACAAAGTCAGAAATTTCAAAAGAAATAAAAGAAATAATATATTCCACTTAGAAGGATGGTATCGCCACAGTCACACGGAGAATCATATCACCGCAAAATGAATGCTGTAAAAATAAAACCAATGGTGGATTTTTTGTTTCCTCTCCGCTACCATTACACTTTTTTTTTCCTTTTTTTCCGGTGTCATTTAAAACTTCAATTTGTCCTGCAAAAAAAATCATGCCCTCATATATTTGTATTGACGGATAAAAAAAAATTACATGAAATTAAAAAAATTAAATAAAAATGTACTTGGCTCTTGGAAAGTGGCCTCTGGGGGGGGGGTTAGAAAAGAATAATCCTATCACTAGCGTTCATGGCATGGCAGCACAGTACATCCCACCTAAAAAATTGGGGGCCCCAACTCTTACATGGCTGCTGATAAGTCAAGTTGCAAAGGCTCCGCCATAGCTGTGGTCATCCATATTGACTACTGTTATGTAAAGAGTTCGCACTCCCCATGGATCCACATGGTAAGAGCGCCTGCTCTGGGACTTATGTTCTTCAAACGGAAAAGGGTTTCAGAGACGGGACCCTCAATTATTAGGGATAATTCTTTACAAAGGCTTCCCATCTGAGTAGGTGACGGCATGCAGCTAGGTGCTTCCCACTGACTCCACATTACCCATGGATGAATTACCTGTTGTGGACTTTGGAGGCCGCACAGAGTCCTTGGAGAGCGAATCCCTCAATATTTGGATTATTTTACTTATCACATTGTCCATGATCTCAGCTCCCAGGAGCAATGACATGTCACACACCCGCAGAACCTCGTCCTTACTGAATACCGGCTCCCCACAATCCCCGACCACTTTAAACAGGCAGCCATAAGAATACGCAATCCTCCAGTCCCGGGACACGTCCCTCCAGTTACGGCCATTCAGCTTCTCCCAGCTATAGTCCATAATCATCTCCCCCAGGTGTCCACACCGGCCCAGATCACACGTATAGACGCAGGCTGCTGCCTCGTTCACACACATGACAATGGCCCCGTCCACCTCCGGGCCCAGCTGATGCAGAAACTCATCGAGGTTAGAAGGGAATAGGGACCGGATCTGGGTCCACACCGAGCTCTGCATTTGCTCCTCTAGGTTTATCCTTGAATCCTGGGCACTCTTCATCATCTCATACTGGTTCCACCAGTTACATACTGGGTCCCGCTGTCACCCCTGTGAATAGAAAGAAAAATATTCACCAATACAACATATATGGCTCGTTACATCAACGCTTCCCTTTGTAACAAATCATAGAGTGATGCAATAAGTCGTACTAAGGAGGGGGTGGATGTATGAAGCGGGCTCAGGTGCTGAGCCCACTCCATACACTGTAGGTGCCAGGTGCAGGCGCCCAATTCTCCTTTAGCGCAGCCAAATATTTATGGTAAGGGTATTTTCCCAGTTGCTTGTTTTCTTGCCCTTTTGATCCCATGGTGCTGATGGGGGCTATGACAGGGGGGCCTGATGAACGCCCCAGTTTGTTTCACACACACACAATTATATATATATATATATATATATATATATATATATATATATTTTTTTTTAACACTAAGAGTATTCTAGTGTATAGTACAATTGAGTAACTGAATGCAAGTCTCCAAGGGAGGAAACAAAAAATAAAGTTTGGAAAAGTTAAAAAAGACAAAAAAAGAAAGTTCAAAACACCTCTCACTTCCACCCAGAGAAAATATAAAAAAAAAAAAAAAAAAAAAAATACATGTTTGGTATCGCCAAGTTCAGAAAAGTCAGATCTATCAAAATATAAAAATAATTACCCCAATCAGTAAACACTGTAAATGGGAAAAAATTCAAGAGTGCCAAAATGCCGTAACAAGTAGTCAAAAAGTGAAGTTTATCCCAAAATGGTACTAATAAAAATGTTCTCTCGCCCCGCAAACAAAAGTCATCGGACGAAAAATAAAAAAAATATTATGGCTGTCGGAAAATAGCGACACACCTCCTTTTTTTTTTTTTATACAAACTTCAGATGTTTTATTCCACCACTAAAATAATAATAATAATAATTAATAATAACTAGATGTGTATTTCCTGAAGGAAGTACAGATAGTGCTTTGAAATTGTGCCCGGGCTGCCCCTTTAACCCCTTTCTGCCATCCGACGTACTATACCGTCCATGTGCCCTGGGCCCCTATGCCCATGGACGGGATAGTACGTCGGCGCGATCAGCGGCGCCCACGTGGTGAGCGCCGCTGATCGCGGCCGGGTGTCAGCTGATTATCACAGCTGACACCCAGCACAATGTGTCAGGGGCGGTCACGGACCGCCCCCGACACGTTAACCCCTTGCACACCACGATCAAACATGATCGCGGTGTACCGGGGGTTAAAGGGAAGCATCGGCAGGGAGGGGGCTCCCTCCGTGCTTCCCTGAGCCCCCCACGGCAGCGCAATGTGCAGTGCTGCTGCGGGGGGCTCCTTTCCTCCAGGCCCACGAATCCAAGATGGCGACGGGGGCCTGAGGAAGCTGGCTTCCTCAGTGCCTGCAAAGCGCAGGCATGAGGAAGCCTTCTGCAGTGCCTGTGTCAGATCGCTGATCTGTCACAGTGATCTGTCACAGGACAGTGATATCCCACCTGGGACTATTTAATAAAGTAAAAAAAAAAAATAAAAAAAAAAAAATCGCCAAATAAATTAGAAAAAAAAAAAAAATATTCCCCCAATAAATGCATTTTTTGGAAATAATAAAAAAAAAAACAATAAAAGTACACATATTAGGTATCGCCGCGTCCGTAATGACCCGCCCTATAAAACTGTCCCATTAGTTAACCCCTTTAGCGAACCCCTTAAAAAATAAAAATAAAAAACGAACCAAAAAATAATGATTTATTATCATACCGCCAAACAAAAAGTGTAATAACGCGCGATCAAAAAGACGCATATAAATATCCATGGTACAGCTGAAAACGTCATCTTGTCCCGCAAAAAACGAGCCGCCACACAGCATCATCAGCGAAAAAATAAAAAAGTTATAGCTCGCAGAATAAAGCGATGCAAAAATAATTATTTTTTATATAAAATAGTTTTCATTGCATAAAACCGACAAAAACATAAAAAAACGACCTAAGTGAGGTATCGCTGTAACCGTACTGACCCGAAGAATAAAACCGCTTTATCAATTTTACCGCACGCGGAACGGTGTAAACGCACCCCCCCAAAAGAAATTCATGAAACGCTGGTTTTTGTTCATTCTGCGTCCCAAAAATAGGAATAAAAAGCGATCAAAAAACGTCACGTGCCCGAAAATGGTACCAATAAAAACGTCAACTCGTCCCGCAAAAAATAAGACCTCACATGACTCGGTGGGTCAAAATACGGAAAAATTATAGCTCTCAATATGTGGTGATGCAAAAACTATTTTTACAATAAAAAGCGTCTTTTAGCGTGTGACAGCTGCCAAACATAAAAACCGCCATAAATAGTAAATCAAACCCCCCGTTATCACCCCCTTAGTTAGGGAAAAATAATAAGATTAAAAAAAATGTATTTATTTCCATTTTCCCATTAGGGTTAGGGTTAGGGCTAGGGTTAGGGCTAGGGGTGTGTTGGGGTTAGGGTTGGAGTTATAATTGGGGGGTTTCCACTGTTTGGGCACATCAGGTGCTCTCCAAATGCAACATGGCGTCTGATCTCAATTCCAGCCAATTCTGAGTTGAAAAAGTCAAATGGTGCTCCTTCCCTTCCAAGCTCTGCCATGCGCCCAAACAGTGTTTTACCCCCACATGTAGGGTATCAGCCTACTCAGGACAAATTGCAAAACAATTTTTGGGGTCCAATTTCTCCTGTTACCCTTAGGAAAATAAAAAATTGGGGGCAAAAATATCATTTTTGTGGAAAAAAATGATTTTTTTATTTTCACGTCCGAGTGTTATAAACTTCTGTGAAACACTTGGGGGTTCAAAGTGCTCACCACACATCTAGATAAGTTCCGTGGAGGGTCTAGTGTCCAAAATGGGGTCACTTGTGGGGAGTTTCAATAGTTTAGATACATCAGGGGCTCTCCAAACGCACATGACACCCGCAGACCATTCCATCAAAGTCTGCATTCCAAAACGTCACTGCTTCCCTTCCGAGCCCCGACGTGTGTCCATACAGTAGTTTTCTCCCACATATGGGGTGTCAGCGTACTCAGGCCAAATTGGACAACAACTTTTGGGGGTCCAATTTCTCCTGTTACCCTTGGGAAAATGAAAAAATTGGGGACTAATTGATCATGTTTCTGGAAAAAATACGATTTTTTTATTTTCATGCCCTGGCATTATAAACTTCTGTGAAGCCCTTGGGGGTTCAAAGTGCTCACCACACATCTAGGTAAGTTCCTTAGTGGGTCTAGTTTTCAAAATGGTGTCATTTGTGGGGGGTTTCCACTGTTTAGGTACATTAGGGGCTCTCCAAAGGCAACATGACACCCGCAGACCATTCCATCAAAGTCTGAATTCCAAAACGTCACTACTTCCCTTCCGATCCCCGACGTGTGCCCATACAGTAGTTTTCTCCCACATATGGGGTATCAGCATACTCAGGACAAATTGGACAACAACTTTTGGGGTCCAATTTCTCCTGGTACCCTTGGGAAAATAAAAAAATGGTGACTAAAAGATCATGTTTGTGGAAAAAATACGAATTTTTTATTTTCACGCCCGGGCATTATAAACTTCTGTGAAGCACTGGGGGGGGGTCAAAGTGCTCACCACACATCTAGATAAGTTCCTTAGGGGGTCTAGTTTCCAAAATGGTGTCATTTGCGGGGGGGTTTCCACTGTTTTGGTTCATCAGGAGTTTTCCAAACGCGACATGGTGTCCGATCTCAATTCCAGCCAAAAACGTCAAATGGCGCTGCTTCCCTTCCGAGCTCTGCCATGCGCCCAAATAGTGGTTTACCCCCACATGTGGGGTATCAGCGTACTCAGGACAAATTGCACAATAACTTTTAGGGTCCTGTTACCCTTGGAAAAATAAGAATTGAGGGTGAAAAGATCATTTTTGTGGAAAAAATATGATTTTTTAATTGTATGGCTTTATGTTATAAACTTCTGTGAAGCCCATGGGGGTTCAAAGTTCTCACCACACATCTAGATAAGTTCCTTAGGGGGTCTAGTTTCCAAAATGGTGTCATTTGTGGGGGGTTTCCACTGTTTTGGTACATCAGGGGTTTTCCAAACGTGACATGGCGTCCAATCTGAATTCCAGCCAATTTTGCATTGAAAAAGTCAAACGGCGCTCCTTCCATTCTGAGCTCTGCCATGCACCGAAACAGTGGTTCCCCCCCACATATCAGGTATCTGCGTACTCAGGACAAATTGCACAATAACTTTTGCAGTCCAATTTCTCCTGTTACCCTTGGTAAAATAAAAAAAATTGAACCTGAAGTATTTTTTTTATGAAAAAAAGTTAGATGTTCATTTTTTTTTTTTTAAATATTCAAAAAAATTCCTGTGACGCACCTAAAGGGTTAATAAACTTCTTGAATGTGGTTTTGAGCACCTTAAGGGGTGCAGTTTTTAGAATGGTGTCACTTTTGGGTATTTTCTATCATATAGACCCCTCAAAGTGGCTTCAAATGTGATGTGGTCCTAAAAATAAAATGGTGTTGTAAAAATGAGAAATCGCTGGTCAACTTTTAACCCTTATAACTTCCTAACAAAAAAAAATTTTGGTTTCAAAATTGTGCTGATGTAAAGTAAACATGTGGGAAATGTTAGTTATCAAGTTTTTTGTGTGCCGTATCTCTGTGATTTAAGGGCATAAAAATTCAAAGTTGGAAAATTGCGAAATTTTCTAAATTTTCGCCAAATTTCCGTTTTTCTCACAAATAAACGCAAGTTATTTGAATGAAATTTTACCACTAACATGAAGTACAATATGTCACGAGAAAACAATGTCAGAATCACCGGGATCCATGGAAGCGTTCCAGAGTTATGACCTCATAAAGGTACAGTGGTCAAATTGTAAAAATTGGCCCGGTCATGAACGTGCAAACCACCCTTGGGGGTGAAGGGGTTAAAAGAGACTTGCCTGCTGCCCCTGCAAGACTTTCAACTCAGGATCTGTTTTAGCTGTGGGGGGCCACCCGGGAGCCGATTTGGTGGGCGGGGCCAGATTTGGTGGGCGGGGCCACCCAGGGGGCCAGATTTGGAGGCTGGGGTGGCTCAGCCTCCGATTTGGAGCCTGGGGTCACTCAGTTTTCGATTTGGCGAGCTGGCCCTTTAAGACTCATTTTGGTGCGCCGGCCCTTTAAGAATTACATAGGCGCATCGGCCCTTTAAGAGCCAGGGTGGCTCACTGGGCTTCTAAATCCACTTTGGCGCACATTCTCTCTCAGGGGCATGTGTCATGTGATGAAGCTAGATTTGCATTTGTGCTGTGGGTTTCGCTTTAAGAGCTGATATGTGGCAGAAGCTCTCTCCTGGGGGCGTCATGTGACGTTCGTAGGCGTTGGCATAGTAACTGGGTCTGCCTGCGCATATCAATGAGCTTAACTGCCATTTCAATCGCCTCAGGGCACGTTTTGCTATTTCCCATTGAAAAGCATTGGAGACAGTGCATTCCAATGACGGGAAAAAAAATTTCAAATGCAAACTGCGCAAAAACTACAAATCCGATCGACACGAAAAATACTTAGCACACCTCTCATGGACGCTGGCTTCGAAACGACACCTCAAAGGTGTCGAAGAGGAAGAGGAGGACGAGTTAGCAGCGTTCGGATTACAAGATAGTGGTTTTTTCAAACCACTATAATAATAATTAAAAAAAAAAAAACTGGACGTGTTTGGTATCTTCGTAATCATATTGATGAGGAGAATCACGCCGCACGGTCATTTTTTTGCCACAAAATGTACACCATGAAAACAATTCCCAAAAAAACGTGAGAATTTTTTTTGTTTCACGAGAGATAGATAGATAGATAGATAGTGTGTGTGCAAAGAAAAAAAAAAAAAAAATGGCCCCATCGTGAAGGGGTTAAGAGCTGCAAAGTATGAAAAGCGCCCGCCCCTCCTGTATACAATAGGGACGTGCCAGCCCCAGAGGAGCACTACAAATCTCAGCATGCCAGGGCAGGCAGAAGGGCATTCTGGGAACTGTAGTTCGTCTCATCCTGTGAAGCACAGAAAAGAGCGTTCAGCAATAATAGTTTTCTAGCATAAATCCAGGCAGGAATATCTGCTGTGTGCTGACGTCACACCACGCTGTATAAGTCAGGAAAAATCACTCTGCAACAGAACCACCATCATTATCTATGCAGCGGACTGCAGAGTGCAACTACATCTCCCAGCATGCACCTGGCGGGGAGGAGGAACCACGGTGTGTACCGAGCCATTACCTGCTGCTATAGACAGAACGGAGATGAGAGGGCTACAAAGCGGTAACGCTGCCGGCCACCTCCTGTGCCCGAGGTAGTACCCACCGCCCCTTCCCTTTGGGTCACAGTGACGTCATTCCTAACCTTTCCAGCTATTGGTCAGGCGGAGGAGGCTTCTGATTGGATATGGCGAGTCAGCTGATATAACCAGCAGTTCCGTGTGGCGGCCAGGCGGTGGGCACCGCTGTTCATTCCTGACAGTGGAGAGCGCGGTTCTGTCGCGTTATTGTTTATTGAGGGAAATAACAAGAGAAAGCAAAAATGCCCCAACATTCCAATACTACAGATTTTCTAACCCTTTCTTCATCTTCTACTTTTTTTTGAGCTGATTTTCATATTGTTGTGCCTTTAAAATGATTTTTCTGTCTGTGTCACCATCTTCTGATTCCAATAAAGTTTTCTTTTTTTTCGGTGTGACGATTTGTTTATTGCCAATGTTTTTATTGGAACCAGGTGCGACTTCTTGGTAGTTTTTTTTTTTTTTTCCGCATTTGGGGAGATGCAGCAAATGAAAATGGCGATATTGCATTTTTTTTTTTTGCTTTCCAGCATTCAATGGGAATCAGTCATGTGTCACTTACTAGTCTGTTTTTCTGTTTCAATACAATCAGTGTTTTATCAGCAGGCGATTATCACCAGAGGACTAGGTGTCTTGTGCCTCCTGGTCCAACCCTGCCCCCACCCCTGATTAGCAGCTTTCTGCCTATGCACAGTGTACACAGAAAGCTGCCAATCAATGGTGTGGGTGGGGTTATACAGAGCTCAGCATGCAGAGCCAGTGGTGTACCGCCAAGGGCAGCAGGCCATGCAACAGCTATGGGGCCCCTGGGGGGGGGGGGGCTGTCCAGATTACCCTCATGAGCAGGGAGAGATCTCTGCAGCTCCGCTGCCTACAAGAGAAAATGGCAGCAATCTGTTGGGCTTCCTGCCCGTGCTTCATGTCTCACACAACTGTCAGCAGTGTGGCTGGATGACATCATCATTCAGTGCCACGGCCGCTGTGCCAGTGAGAAGAAGCTGCCGGCGACGGGAATGCTGTGGCCGTGGGAGAGCGTGCTGAGAGGTGAGAGGAACTGTCTGTGTGTGTGTGTAGAGATGAGTGGTGGTGTGTGTGTATTTGCATGTGTGCATGCCGGGAACGTGCAGAGAGGTGAATGGTGCTGTGTGTGTAGGTGGAGGAAAGGGCAATGATGGGGTGACGGAGATGAAAATGATGGGGGTCGTGGAAGAGAAAGCAATGATGGGGGTGGTGGAAAGGACAATAATGGGGGGTTGGGGAGGAAGAAATGATGGAGGTGGTGGACGGGCAATGGTGGTGGAGAAAGCAATGATGGAGGGGGTGAAAAGGACAATGATGTTGGTGGTCTAAAGGGCAATAATGGGGTGGTGGAGAGGAGGAAATGATGGAGGTAGTGGAATAGGCAATGGTGGGGAGAAAGCAATGATTGAGGTGGTGGAATGGGCAATGATGTTGTGCTGGGGAGAAGGCAATGATGAGGGTGAGGGTGGGGGAGAGGACAATAATGGGATGCGGTGGGAGGAGGACAATGAGGGATTTGGGGGTTTGGGAAGGGAGGAAGAGATTTATAATGGATTTAGGAACAGAGGGAGGTGGAGGAAAACGTTATTATTGCTTATTATGTTTAACACAGTCCCTTAGTATGTAGTGTACTCACTTATAATACATTACACAGCCCCTTAGTATATAGTGTACTCACTTATTATGTATAGCACAGTCCCTTAGTATATAGTGTATTCACTTATGTATAGCACAATCCCTTAGTATATAGTGTACTTACTTATTATGTATAACACAATCCCTTAGTATATAGTGTACTCACTTATTATGTATAAAACCATCCTAAGTTACATAGTTTCTTCTTTTATTATGTATAACACCATCCCTTATTACGTACCATCCTCTCTAGTTATATATGATGCCGTCCCTTATTATATAGCTTCCTCTGCTGTTATGTACAGTGCTGTCTCTTACATAGTGTATTGTTATTTTTGTTATACCCAGCGCCATCTTTTATTACAAAGTTCGGTCTCTTGTTAGATATAAAATGACTGCTGATGGAGGAGCCGGTGACCAGACTACCAGTCCATCAGCTCCTCCATTAGGAAAGACGCTTTCCCATGCTTCATCAGCCATCATTGCATTATATATCTAGCAAGAGAGGACAGCATGCAATGAAAAACAGGGCTCTATATAATCCAATATGTAAAGGACGGCTCTGCACATAGCAAGAGAGGGCACTGTATAAGGGACGGCAATATACATAATAAAGTAGACTATGTATTATACAGTATATGTATATATATATATATATATATATATATATATATGGGGCGCCCGCAGGGGAATGGTCGCCACAGTGGCTTTGCCTTCCAGGGGAGGGTAATGCCAGGCTTGGAGGCAATGATGGGTCTCGCAGTCAATCCATACATGCAACACAGTTCCACTCCAGGCCAGCAGGGGGAACTCTGAACCAGGGTTAATGGGAGGGGTGCTCCCTGAGGGCCAAGAGGAAGGAGTGGTTAGATAGTCTGTGGAGGGTGAAGTGTGCAGACGTGTGGAAAGAAGCTGGAGGTTGAGCTAGGAAGGAGAGCTCCCTCAGCTTGAGAGCGCACGAACTGGAGCCTGGTCTCCATGGCTGTACGGATACTAAAGGTCATACAGCAGATACCAGAGGAGTAGGAGGCTGTAAATGCCCTACTCCCATCTAAGACTTGAGGCACAACAGCAGCTTGGATAGAAAGCCAGGACTAGAGAGGAGTCCCCGAGAGAGGCTACAGCTGTCTGCCGTGCAAGTGAGGTTCTTGGGAACATCTGACAGGAGAAACTCTAGAGTAACTAAGGATTGGAGTGCTTCACACCACAAGGCGCTAGGAAGGAGACTGCACAGCCCGTCTGCTGAGAGATAATCCCTGAGTTGCTTCCAGGCTAGCCTGCTCCGTTACCATCTGTAATCAGGACCCTGGACTGCAGTTATCAAGTAAAGGTACAGAAATTGCACCCCACTGTGTCTTGTCTGCTTCCTACCCTTACGGCACTGCTACATCACCGTGCCATCCACCTCTACACTGCCCTGGGACATTAGCCTTGCCTGTAGAGGGCTATACCATCACTGCTGCACCATACCATCTGTCCCAGCGGAGCGTCGGCTTAACATCTCCTTGCCGAACACCACAGGTGGTGTCACGAACTATTCCATCACACCATTACATTTCCCCCATTACTTGGGCACCCAGGGCCACGGACCGGGTCACTGCTGCTGTGACACATCCCACTGACACCGGCTCGGTACCGAGTACCTCAAAGCCCTGGGAGGGCGACCCAATTTGGCGTCACAAACAGGATTACGGAGCCCGGTATCCCCGGGTCCTGTGTACCTTAGACTGTGTTTGTGCAAAAAAGACTGTGTGAAATTGGCGCCAATTGCCGCCATTGCCGCGCTGCTTGGCGCGCGCGGGAAGAAAGAGGCGGGCCTTCGTGGGCGGAGCCTGCCGCAGAGCGCGAAGAAGCGGAGTACCACGCAGGAAGAGAGGACAGCGCGCGAGAAGAGGAGGAGCTGAGGCCTACAGCCCGGAGCGTCGGGCCTGTGAAGCGGCCGCCGGTGAGCTCACACAAACCCTAGCCCTGGCTATCGTTAACTAGGGAGGGAGAAGATGTCTGCGCCAAACGGTGATGCAGCGGCAGGCGCCGTTGCCAACCCCGCGGTACCGCCAGGAGGAGCGCCCGCCGCAGCAGTCCCCATAATACCGCTATCCATGTCCTACATCCCGGGAGCGGCCTGGCTACCGCAGTACTCGGGTGAGTCACACACCCTGAGTGAATTTAAAGAGAGACTGTGCAGTTTGTTCAAAGTCTTCCCTCTGTCTGAAAGCCAGAAAGTGAATATCCTGATTGGACAGCTAACGGGTGCAGCGCAGAGAGAGGTGAAAGCCTGGCAGGACACCGATAAAGAGACTGTTGCAAAGATCCTGGCCAAGCTGAGAAGCACCTTTGACACCGGCACTGCAGCTGAAATCAAGATGAGGTTTTTTGGCTGTAAACAGAAGGCGCAGGACAGTATCAGGGATTATGCTCTCAACCTGCAGGAGGCGCTGCGAGCAGTTAAGCAAGTTGATCCTGACAGTGTAAAGGAACAAGATAAACTGTTAAAGGAGCAGTTCATTGAAGGACTCCTATCCAGTACCCTCAGAGGACAGTTGCGTATTATAACCCTGCAAAACCCTGATCCGGACTTTGCTGATTTTAAGGACAGGGCTATTCGGGTACTGCAGGAGTCCACTGACAGCCCTCCAGCGCCCCCTAGGCGCCCAGCGATCACCTACCATCAGGAAGCAACATCCTTTCCTTCCATCCCTGTGGAGGCTGATGCACAGACTCTGGATAAAGATCCAACTGAGGAGCTGTGTCTTCAAGTCCAGGAGCTGACCAAAGGGATGGCTGCACTTACTAAAACAGTGCAGTCCCTACAAGTGTCCTCCAAAGAAAAGATCCAGCTTGCTTCCAGTCCAGAGGATGTCCCGTGGCTTCGGAGGAGGAGAACCCCGCCATTTCGAGGAAGGAGCAACGATCGCTATGACCAGGACGGACGTCCCATCTGTCGTCGCTGCTACAAGGCAGGTCATCTTGCCAGGTACTGTCCTTTAAACGAGCAACCCCTGGGGCAAAGGGCCAACCCCCAGGAGTAGGATCACCAGGCCCAAAGAACTTGGAGAGCCAAGTATGTGGGAGGGAGACCAATCCTTCCTGTGGTGATTGACGGCATCCCCTTGAACGCTTTGCTGGACACTGGCTCCCAGGTGACCACTATGGCTACTTTCACACATCAGGTTTTCGTCGTCAGGCGCGATCCGGCGTCGTGCCGGAATGCCGGATCCGGCAAATGTTTAGTAAAACCTGATGTGCCGGATCCGGTTTTCTGCCGGATCCGTCTTGTTCTTGACAGACAAAACCGGATCCGTCTCATCCGGTTCATCCGTTTTTCTATCCGTTTTTCGACGGATTACGCCGGATCTGGTTTTTAAAATTGACCCTTGTGGCCTTCCGAACGGGATTGGCTACTGGAAAACTATATATAGCATGTTCCTACAGCCCTTCTTTGACAGGTTGTAGAGGAGAAAGTGCAGGTTGGAGAGAAGAGCAAGTTACTGGCGAAGATGGATGTTGTCATTGGAAATATTACCACTAGAAGTTCTGTGACGGTTTCAGTAATGAGGGACAATTTTGCACTATACTTTATGTCACCTCAAGGCAGAGTACACTGGCAGGATGACAGAGTGTGAAAGATTTGTGCCCTAACCAAACTTGTGTACCTTCTGGACCAACAGTATATACCTTTGCCAACCAAAGTTGGCTATCTTGTCATGGTCTTACTATTTTTAGCTTTAGGCCACAGGTGTGTACCTGGTTGTGTTTTATGCAAAGTATTTCACCTTTTAACAAAAGTTGTGTACATTGTTAGGAAATCACCAACAATAAACACAACTTTTCAGGTGAAATACTTTGCTTCAAACACAACCAGGAACACAACTGTGGCAAAAAGCTAAAATTTACCCACAGTTATATACCTGGTTTTGAATACCTTTTTACCTTTTAAATACCCTGTATTTAACCTTTTTTTTAAACATATTTCGCCGCAGAAAGAAATGACAGACAACCAGTTTAAACAATAATTTAACTTTTATTTAAAATATTTTTTTTTTGTAAACTGTTTTTAAAGTTAAAAAAACTTTTTTAATAAAGGTTTGAAACCAACAGGGCATTTTTATTACAAAACACATCATAAATCTGTGTAGTGTGGGGTGGAAATACTGCTGGAGGGGCTGCGGGACACTTCGACAATGGGAGTGTGGAGAGAGGACTGGGATCGTGGTGGGGAAGGAACAGTTAGAGGTGATGGTGTGGAAAAAGCTACAGAATGGGTGGACATGTGGGAGGCAGAAGAGGTGGTGGGCGGTGGAGTGGAGGGTTGGGCAGGGACTGTAGGAGCAGATGATGTTGATGGAAAGTTGTATGGGGAAGGAGTTTGGTACGGGGAAGGAGTTTGGTACGGGGCAGGTTGCTGGAAGTGGGGAGATGTCTGGTAGTGGGGAGGTTGCTGGTACTGGGAAGGTTGCTGGTACTGGTGAGGTTGCTGGTATGTAATAGGAGGGGGAGGATGGAAAGTGGCTGGAGGGGGTGCAGATGTAATAGGAGGGGGAGGATGGAAAGTGGCTGGAGGGGGTGCAGATGTAATAGGAGGGGGAGGATGGAAAGTGGCTGGAGGGGGTGCAGGTGGAGGAACTACAGTGGTGGGAGGTGGAGGTTGGGAGGTAACCTGCTGTAGAGCACCGTGGCACGAATGCATTACATGCATCTGCTGGGTAGGAGATAGTGTTGCCATGCGCTCCACAACAGACCTGAAAAAGGTGTGGTTTGGCGAAGATCTTGCTTCTGAATGCATGGTTTGCAGAAGTGTCTTCACCTCCAGAATGCTGGAGTTGATCTGCTGAAAGCCTGCGGAGATTTGCTCTGACAAGACTTTTAGACAGTTCTGGAAAGATGCATTCAGATGCAAGAACTCTGGCGCATAACTCTTTTCCTGACCCCTCTGCCGCTGCCGCCCAGTACCCGCAGGTGTACTAGAGGTGGCAGGGGCAGAAGGGTGGGGTAAAGGGAAAGCGATCTCCTCACCAGCAGCTTCATGTAATGTAGGCGGCCACGATGCTCCTGTGCTGGTGGATGGGACAGATGGGTCGAATGTGTGGGAAGGCTGGGAAGGTGCAGATGTACCGGGGCGGTCGAAGTGTCCCTCGGTGCCGGTCTCCTCAGGGATCGCCTCAGAAGGGTCCAATCGTGCAGGCTCCCGAGTGCTGCTCACCGTGCTGTGGAATAAAGAGAAAAAAAAACAATTAAAATACTGACATGGTATGGCCCTGGCTGAAAAAAAAAAGTTACATTTTTTTCACATGTGATGTGTAATATTTACCTTCTGGTGAGCATTGTTTCCCGGAGGAACGACAGGGCTTGTGCGTACTTGTACTTGCTCCTGCGTCCTCCAGATCCACTCGGGACCCGCATCTCTTTATTGAACTCCTTCTTGAAACGATCCCTCACAGACCGCCACCGATTCACAATTCTGTTCCCTGAAACGAGAAAGGAGTGGTTAGTATACAACATCAGTGTTTCCCAAACTCCAGTCCTCATGGTCCCCAGGGGTCATGTTTTCAGGGTTTCCATAGTAAATAGAAATCCTGAACACATGATCCGTGGGGACCACGAGGACTGGAGTTCGGGAAACACTGGTTTACATCAAGCAACCGGTACTGTATATACTTACGCTCTTTAATCTGGGCCCGAACATCGAGGTCCTCCCAGCGGCCCACAAGGAGCGAACAGATTTCCTCCCAGAGTCGTCGGGTAACGATAAGGTCAGCATGGCG
Source organism: Dendrobates tinctorius (assembly GCF_039654945.1). Taxonomy (NCBI): domain Eukaryota; kingdom Metazoa; phylum Chordata; class Amphibia; order Anura; family Dendrobatidae; genus Dendrobates; species Dendrobates tinctorius. Next base: position 6,848,529 of record NW_027361869.1, on the reverse strand, counting down.
GCGGTCAGCCATATTCCAGAGCGGCTCCCTTTCTCTGACGAGATCGATGAGGTGGTCCACATCGAGTCCTCCATCCTCACCGTCAGAGTCGGGAGCACGCTGTGAAGGCTGTTAAAGAAAAAGACAAAAATAACATAATTAGCCTCCACAAAAGAAATGAAATAAAAAGTGCAAAAAAACAAAGCAAAAATATTTATACTTACACGCTGGTGACCGCCGCGTTGCTATCGCCGACGACCCTGGGAGGCACTGCGAGGACCTCTTGGCCGAGCACCAGATTGGGAAGACTAGAGAAGAAAACAAAAAATGTTATGTCTTTGGATGTAGGCATTTGTTTGCTGTGTGTGGTCTGCAGAACATTGTTTTCTATGTGTTGTGTGTAGTGTGATGTTGTGTTTCTGCGTTTGATGCAAAAAACTTACCAATTGTGAGCCCACTCCAAGTGTCTGTCCACCCCTTCCTTCTTCTTCTGGGAGCTCCTCTTCATCTTGTGATTCCTGTTTTGAAATAAAAGACAATGAATAGACATATATTACAGAGATGATGGATTTTGGAAATAAAAACTTACCGTCAAACGCTGACGATGCGAGGGAGGGCTCCCAGAAGATGATGTGCTGTCTTCCTGGTGGCCACACTCCATGCCTGTGGGTGGTGTTCCAGCTGCTGCCATTGCTGCTGCTGCTGCTGCATCTATTGGGCGGCTGTTGAATAAAGAGAAACAAAGGGCCAATGAATATCTTGATATTCAATAGCCCTAGTTTGGAGGAATGGGGGATTTGATAATTACCGTCTCTCATCTGCTGCTGGCCTCCCCTCCTCAGCATGTTCCATTTGCTGCTCCATTTGGGGTGGTGGTGGTGCTGATGGTGCTGCAGTGGTCTCCTGCCTTCTCCTGCTGCGCTTGGTTGCTTTCTTGGGTGGCATGTTGGGTGTGGCTGTGGGTCCCACTGTCTTGCTTTTATATATGTCTTGTGGGCAGAGCTACTGAGCATGCTCAGACCAAAAAAAACGGATCCGGCCACCGGATCCGGCTTTCGTCGGATCAGGCGCATTGCGGCGCTCATAGGCTTTCATTGTGTGAAAAAGCCAGACGTGCCGGATCCGGCGTGTCCGGCTTTTTCGCCGGAGACAAAAAACGTTACAGTAGCCGTTTTTTCCAGACGCCGGATTGAGACACATTGCCGGATCCGGCGAAAACCAGATGAAACGCATGGCCATCCGGCCCGATCCGGCGCAAATGCAAGTCAATGGGGGGGAAACCGGATCCGGCATTGCATTTCGCCGGATCCGGTTTCTGTCAAAAGCGCCGGATCGCGCCTGACGGCGAAAACCTGATGTGTGAAAGAGGCCTATGCCGTACATTCTTTACAAGAGATATTGGGCTGATTCAGAGCTTACCCGTGGCCCAACAGATGAACTGACAGTAGTTGCCAGTAATGGTCAGTCTTTACCGTAGATAGGATGTAAAGAAATTACTGTCAAAGTGGGTCGGGTAGAGCTAAAGTCTCAAGGTTTAATAGTTGTTGATATTGATTGACGTGAATGTAATCCCATGATGACTCTTGGTACAAATGTAATTGAAAACTGTCTGTCCGAGGTTATTGTCTTGTTGCAACAGGTGGCTGAGACTGCTGGTTCCGGAGAACAACGAGTCCTGCAGAAGGAGATCTGAGCCCTGATGCAAAGGCAACAGGTAGAACTCTCTGGCGGAGAGATTGGCAGCGTCAGAGTGAGTGATGCTTTTCCCATTGCAATACCCCCAAGATGTGAAATGTTGATTTGGTGTCGGGCAGCTATAGGTCTTAGAGGGAGAGATTACCAGGCGTTGGTAGAACCAGTATACTCCGAGAGCAGGCCCACTGTCCTGACAGTCAGAGGGGTGGTTGATGTACGAAAGGGGAGAGTACCTGTATGCCTTTTGAATTGTGGGGAAGAGGAGGCCACGATACCTCGGTACGCCACAGTTGCTAAGCTGTTCACCGTTAATAACAACTCTTTGCAGGCAGCAGAACCCTTGGTCTCATCTGATCAGGTGGAGGACAATGGCTCTGTGAAGCAGCCAGAGGAGTGGTGTCAGCAACTGCAGGTGGGAACTGACTACACCTTCATACCAGGAAAATGGGGTTTACAGAGTGACACAAGAGTATGAGCGGGTATTCAGCAAACACCCACTAGATTTTGGGCAGGCAAAAGGGGTTCAACATCATATCCCCACGGGAGACCATCCAGCCATAAAGGAGAGGTACAGACCTATACCCCCAACACAATACCAGTGTACAAAGAGAAGGTTGAGGGAGATGAAGGAGGCAGGGGTCATCAGAGACAGTTGTAGCCCATGGGCAGCTCCAATAGTGTTTGTAAAGAAAAAAGAATGGTACCATGAGAATGTGTGTTGATTACAGGAAAATTAACAGCATTAAACATCAAGATGCCTACCCACTACCTAGAATTGAGGAATCATTGGCTGCACTTAAAACTGCTAATTACTTTTCCACCTTGGATCTCACTAGTGGGTATTGGCAGGTTCCCGTGGCAGAGGCAGACAAGGAGAAAACAGCATTTACCACTCCAATGGGTCTCTGTGAGTTCAATTATATGCCATTTGGACTCTGCACTGCTCCAGGAAAATTTCAACGGCTGATGGAGTGCTGCCTGGGACACATGAACTTTGAGACGGTCCTGTTGTACCTGGATGATGTCATTGTTTTCTCCAAAACCTATCAAGATCATCTGGAGCACCTGGCTGAGGTGTTTGAAGCTTTGTCCAATTTTGGCCTGAAGGTGAAGCCCTCCAAGTGCCACCTCCTGAAGCCCAAGGTGCAGTATCACGGTCATGTGGTCAGTGCAGAAGGTGTGGCACCAGATCCTGACAAGGTCACAGTCATCCGGGACTGGCCGAAGCCCAGCAACCTTCATGAAGTACGCCAATTCCTTGGACTGATAGGCTACTACCGAAGATTCATCAAAAGCTTTACTGAAATAGCCACCCCTATGCAAAATCTCCTGGTGGGGCAGTCCAAGAAGACCAAACAGAAAAATTCCACCTTTGAATGGACTGAAGAGTTGGAAAGGTACTTCACCAGATTGAAGATGGCTCTCACAGGAGACGAAGTTCTGGCCTACCCAGATTATGACAAACCCTTTGTGCTGTACACAGATGCCAGCAACATGGGACTAGGAGCAGTACTGTCGCAGGTACAGAATGGGAAAGAAAGAGTGATCTCCTATGCCAGCAGGAAGCTGCGCCCCACTGAAAGGAACCCTGATAATTACAGTTCTTTCAAGCTGGAGTTCCTTGCCATAGTCTGGGCTGTCACCGAAAGGTTCAAACATTACCTAGCCTCTGCCAAGTTCACTATCTTCACGGACAACAATCCGTTGACGCATTTGGACACTGCAAAACTAGGTGCACTGGAACAGCGATGGATGGCTCAGCTAGCGAACTATGAGTTTACCATCAAGTACCGGGCAGGGCACAAGAATGCCAATGCTGATGCGCTGTCCAGAATGCCTAACCTACCAGATGCTGGAGAAGATCCTGAGGCTCTTGAAGAGATAGAGCTACCTCCCTTCCACCGGCCACTTGCGGCCCAGCGTGCTCAAGGAGTGAGAAACAGACGGTCTGAGTTGAAGGAGGTCACCCTGAACCCATTGCCCCTTCATGATTGGGCAGAAATGCAAGATAGTGACCCTGCAGTCCGCCTGGTGAATGACACGAGCTGACTCACGTCCAGAGTCGGATGCTCCTGAAGAAACTCAGCAATTGTAGAAGGAGAGAGGCCGGCTGTTCATTTATGAAGGGAAGCTATGTCGGAGGAGTATCAATGCCCGCACTCATGAGCTGGTTTGGCAGGTGAAAGTCCCAAAGAGAGAGGCATCAATGGTCCTGGATAGAGTTGAGCGACTTTTGTTTTTTTATGGTCGAGTTTCGTTTCGTGTAACCCGACTTTTCCAAAAGTCGGGTCGAGCAAGATGGCCGATTATAGGGAAAAGTCGGGGTCGTCCCAAAACACGAAACCCAATGTAAGTCAATGGGGAATAAAAGTCGGCAGTGAGAGGAGGACAGGAAACACACCTACAGTGCCCATTTAAATGCCAAAAGCATCAATTCTTCTTACTTTAGCTGGTCAACCTTAATTAACTTCATAATACAAGTTACGCACTGAAAAATGGGGGTTATTTGGCTAAAGTTGTGGGGGGGGGGTAGGGCTGGCTCCAGGTTTTCATGTGCCCTGGGCGAAAGAGCGCCCCTTTAACACATACCACAACTCATCATGCTCCGATACGGCAGAGAAATAGCGGTATAGTACAATGAAAAATACTACACTTTTTACATCTCATGACGAGGCCCATCTATTTCTCCATACAGAATCATTGGTCCCATATAATGTTTGAAACAGTATATGATGCGCTCCACATAATGCTACAGTATATGTTGGTCCCCATGGATGAAGCTCCACTGTCTTATGGGCCCAAATAATGCTCCAAACATAATGGGCCCCATTTCTAATGCTCTAGTGTATAATGGGCCCTGTAAATGCTGCTCCAGTGTCTGATGTCCACCTTTGGAATGTTCCAGTGTATGGTGGGCCCCATCTATCATTCTCCAGAGTATAGTGCTCCCCAAAAATTGCTGTCCCAACATTGAAAACAATGAAATAAGTCTCCTCGCTAGGGAATCCCTGTACTAGTCTGGACTCCTCGTCGTCCCCATCTTCCATCTCAGTGCACAGTATTTCAACCTTGCAAGTGCTGTGATCCTGAGCAAGCAGGGGGGGCACACTCGTTGGCGACGGCACTGGCACAGGGCCCCTGATAGTACGGTGGTGTGTCTGATGGCGGGTGGGCCGAACCTGCACTTTCATCTGCAACTTCCTCTTTGTCACCGTGTAAGATGAAACTGTATATGGGAAGGGTAACCTGAGTTTCATCAGGGTCAGATTCAGGCCGTGTAGCGTGCGAGGGGAATGTAGTGGTCTGGGTCAATGTACCAGCAGATTCATCAAGCAGTGGCTGGGCATCAGTGCACTTGTGTCGCCCCCAGGAGTACGGTCGCCACAGTGGCATTACCTTCCTCCTAGGGAGTGTGATGTCATGCTTGGGAGCAACGATCGATCTCTCTAGCAGGTTAACTGATTGGGTGGCGGTATTCCCACGAGTCATGACCCTCCAAACAGCGTTCATGAATGCAAAGTGTTTGTTTTACGTGGGCAGTATGGTTGCAAAGCTGAACCTTAAAGGAATGTCCAGAAGGGCACCACCAGGAGTGGAGCCTACGGCGTAATTTGACTCAACACGGGCAACCTCAACCATGCCAGCTACAGAACAGATGCACACATTGCAAGCTTAATTCCGTTAACGAACGAGACTCCGTCATGCCCCGCGGTCCGAGTCCGGCTTACTAGAGGGACACGTGAGGCTCTGGCACATGAGATTGGCCAATAACTGGTGTGTCATGCCCTTACATGTCCGTGGCTGCATGTGCGCTACACTGAAAAGGCCAGCGTTTGTCGCTTACAGGTGCAGATAACCCGCTGAACAACGTTAGTGATGGGGATCACTGATTACAATTATTACTCGCGAACGATGATTTCCCAGTAAGTGCAGGTCAACCGCAGTTCCGGAATTAGGCCTAACCGTCATTCCTGAAAAAATGAAAAACTTACGTGTGCAAACCACAGGTGCTGTAGCTTGCTTAACAGCTTGCCAGCCGTTCTCAGGCCCAGTATGGATTACACGTGATTGCACAAAGGTGAAAAAGGGTACCGTATCCCCGGATAACATGTATGGATAGCGTACACATTCAAAAGATATGTCTATACATCAGGAGGCAGGCTCAGACGGTGTCAGGCACAGTATGGATTTGACGGCCCAGACTACACAGCGGAGGAGCAGGGAGAGGTAAAGATTGCAAATGCTGGGGCCCTGCCCAAGCAAGGGGGGCCCACTTGTGGGCGTCGGTACTGGCACTGGGCCCCTCATAGTACGGCGGTGTGTCTGACGGCGGGTGTGCACCACCACCGTCAGAGACACTTGATTGCACTATGAGGGACCCTGTGCCAGAGCCCGCGCCCAAGAGTCGGCCTACCCACCTGTCCAGGGCAACGGCACTCGCACGGTGTCGTGCGCTAGGTGGTGACCCCGGCCATGGGGGGGGAGGCTGCGCAGTTAGGGAGTTTTAGAAAGTGGAATATGTTGATGTTGGACATTCAGCTGATGCAAAAGGTGAAATAGGTCAAGTCCCAGGAAGAGGTGGACCAAAGCAAGCCATTTTTCTGTCACCCTATGTGTCATCAGGGGAAGGTGGGACAAAATCCTTGGAAACCCATGCATGGTTCATTTTAATGAAGGTTAGATCATCCACATTTTGGGTTGACAGACGGGTCCTTTTTTCTGTCAGGATTGATCCAGCTTCACTGAAGACTCTTTCCGATAGCACACTTGCAGCTGGGCAAGCGAGCTCCTGTAAGGCATATTGTGCCAATTCAGGCCAGGTGTCCAGTTTAGCGGCCCAATAGTCAAAGGGGAATGACCTGTGTGGGAGAACATCGATATGGGAGGAAAAGTAGTTTTTAACCATAGTTGACAACTGCTGTCTCCTGTCACTTTCCATCGATGCAGTATTACCAGTTGTGTGAGCGGTACTTGAAAAATCAGTCCACAACATGGTCATGAAACCCCTGTCTCCAATGCCACTTCTGCTGTGTGCAACACGAACACCTCTGCCAAGCTGCCCCCGGCCCGTACGGCTCGTGTGAGAACCATCACCGCTGCTGTGTGCTGGGAATGCCTCAAGCAACCGATTTACCAGAGTTGCTTGTTTATTAGCCAATATTAGGTCAAGGTTCTCCTGTGGCATGATGTTTTGTAATTTGCCTTTATAGCGTGGATCCAGGATGCTGGCCAACCAGTAGTCGTCATCGTTGATCATTTTGGCAATGCGGGGGTCCCTTTTTAGGATCCGCAAGGCATAATCTGACATGTGGGCCAATGTTCCCGGTGTCAATGATGCACTGCGAGTGCTGGTTGGAGGAGCACTTTCTGGCAAATCCACATCCCTCCAGTCACGCACAAACCCTGTACCAGACCTTGCCACGCCAACATTTTCACTTGCCCCACGAGATGCATCCTCCTCCCCTAAGTAATCATCCCCATCATCATCCTCCTCCTCCTCCTCTTCTTCCTCCAACTCGTCCAGGAGAGGTCCCTGAGCAGACAATGGCTGAATGTCATCAAGGATTCCCTCCACCTCTTCCTCCTCGTCAACATTGGCTGCAGACGCCTGCTCCTTAAGGTGCGTCAAAGTTTGCATGAGCAGACGCATAAGTGGGATGCTCATGCTTAGGATGGCGTCGTCTGCGCTTACCAGCCGTGTGCATTCCTCAAAACACTGAAGGACTTTACAGAGGTCTTTCAGCTTCGACCACTGCACACCTGTCAACTCCATGTCTGCTCTCAAAGTGCCTGGCCGTGTATCCTCCCACAAATGCATTATGGCCTGCCTCTGCTCGCACAGCCGCTCCACCATGTGCAGGGTGGAGTTCCACCTTGTTGCAATGTCGATAATGAGGCGGTGGTTGGGAAGGTGGAGCAATCGCTGCAGCTTCTGCATACGAACGGAGTGTACAGGCGACCGGCGGATGTGCGCGCACAGTCTTCGCACCTTATGGAGCAGGGCTGTTAACTCCGGATAATTTTTGAGGAAGCACTTCACCGCCAGGTTCAAGGTGTGAGCCAAGCAAGGTATGTGGCTGAGTTTTGAAAGGGCTATGGCTGCCACAAAATTACGGCCGTTATCACTAACTACCTTGCCTGCCTCAAGATGTACACTGCCCAGCCATGACTCAGTTTGTCGCTTCAAGTACTCGGCCAGCACCTCGGCGGTGTGTCTGTCGCCCAAACACATCATCTGCAACACAGCCTGCTGATGCTTTCCACTAGCTGCTCGATAGGGGGACACCTCGTGTGCAACAGTGGCAGCTGCAGATGGAGTGCTCGTACGACTGCGCTCTGTGGACAAGCTTTCGCTTCTGGAGGAGGAGGAGGAGGAGGAGGGTGGAACGCCTACAGCCAACTGTTTCCTATACCGTGGGCTAGGCAGCACTGTCCCACCACCGCTGTCCCCTGTGGACCCTGCATCCACCACATTAACCCAGTGCGCAGTGATGGACACGTAATGGCCCTGGCCATGCCGACTGGACCATGCATCAGTTGTGAGGTGCACCTTTCCACTCACTGACTGCTTGAGTGCATGGACAATGTGGTCTTTCACATGATGGTGGAGGGCTGGGATGGCTTTGCGAGAGAAGAAGTGGCGACTGGGTAGGTCATAGCGTGGTACTGCATAGGCCATGAGTTCGCGGAAAGCTGCGCTTTCCACCAACCGATAGGGCATCATCTCAAACGAGATTAGTTTGGCAATGTGGGCGTTCAAACCCAGTGTACGCGGATGAGAGACTGAGTACTTTCTTGACCTACTCATAGTGTCTGGGAGGGTGAGCTGGACTTGAGAGCTGCAAATGTTGGAAGTAGTGGTGGACAGGGCGGACTGAGAGAGCGTTGATGATGGTGATGGAGTTGGTGTTCTTTCTGATGGCCTAGATTCAGTATTTCGTTGATATAACAGTGGGATTCCCTGACTGCTGTGGCCTTGCAACGACACCTCAACATTTGCTGCTGTGCTAACCGGTGGGCTTACAGTGGGGGAAACAATGTAGCGTTGCTGACTACCTTCTTTGTGATCAGTTGCACATGTGGCACTTGAGGTTTGGTGTTGTGTCCACGCTTGCAAGTGCATGCTGGTTAAATGTCTAAGCATGCAACTGGTATTCAAATTTTTCAGATTTTTCCCTCAGCTAAAGGTCTTTGCGCACTTCTTACAGACAACCTTGGCCTGATCATGAGGATTTTGTTCAAAAAAGTGCCACACTGCACTCTTCCTACTTTGTAAGAATGAAAGACAGCAAAATGTGCTGGAGTGGGTTATCAAAATCATAGTGATTTAGATGTGTTGGTAATCACAACCAAGATTCCAGCACATGAATGGATAGTGCAGAACACACTGCATATAACCATAGCAACTGACGAAAAGCAGTGAAAAAGTCCTCATATCACAAGGTAAAGTGCAAAGTAGGTTTTTATTGAAAGGTGAAACAAACAGAACATAGCTAAAAAGTGACATTGGTAGGAAAAGAAAGGCCGGGTGACCATGGCAGCTCCAAATAGATAGTCATGAGAAATGCATGAACATTGTGAAGTGTCTAACTGTCTAAACATAAATAATGTTTGCCCATGGTCGTGACCATAACTTACAGGGAAAAATCCCTACATAAATGATGACAGGCAAAAACATACAATATGGTAATAATGGGGGCACTTACACAAGAAGGAGCAGCAAGGGAGACCACAGCCGTACCCCAACGCGCGGCGTTTCGGCGATAATGCCTTCCTCAGGGGGCATCAACTGCGAGGACAATGTAGTGCTCTGAGTGAATGTACCAGCAGAATCATCTATCAGCGGCTGTGCATCAGTGCACTCCATGTCAGATTCATCTTGGCCTGGGTAATTCACCATTTCACTTGATAATCCAGGCATGGTATGTGAAAACAGCTCCATGGAGTAATCAGTAGTATGGCCTGCGTCATCCTTCAATCTTGGTTGTGGTGAAGGACATAAGGAAAGGTGTGGTTCATGAACATGAGCCTCCAATGACGACTCGGTGCTTTTACTTTTTACAACTTCAGAAGAGGAGGCGATAGAGCAGGAGGCTGAGTCAGCAATGTAAGACAAAACTTTTTCCTGATGCTCTGGCGTTAAAAGCGGTTTGCCAACTCCTAGAAAACTAAGCCTTCGAAGCCTTATGGAGCCAGACGATGACGCAGGCTCAACACCTCCTGCATTCGGTCCTATTTTGCTTTTGCCACTACCATCAGATCCACCACCAACACCATCATTACCAGCTGCCAACCCCCGCCCAATTCCATGGCCTCTTCCACCAGCCTTCCTCATTTTTGGTAGAAATGTAGACAAAATCCAACAAACTATATAGTAATGTAAAACAAGGTACAAGGTGTCTATAGGACAGGGGAGATTTAGATTTTCTGCAGACACTTGTGGACACTGGACACTTGGATTGTGTGAGGCCCACTGAATATCACAGCGCTATGTCACAGGCTCGATGGCACAGGTGTGAAAAAAGTGACTACAGGATAAGGGAGATTTTGAATTTCTGCAGACACTTGTGGACACTGGACCCTTTTGGATTGTGTGAGGCCCACTGAATATCACAGCGCTATGTCACAGGCTCGATGGCACAGGTGTGAAAAAAGTGACTACAGGATAAGGGAGATTTTGAATTTCTGCAGACACTTGTGGACACTGACACTTGGATTGTGTGAGGCCCACTGAATATCACAGCGCTATGTCACAGGCTCGATGGCACAGGTGTGAAAAAAGTGACTACAGGATAAGGCTACTTTCACACATCAGGTTTTCGGCGTCAGGCGCGATCCGGCGTCGTGCCGGAATGCCGGATCCGACAAATGTTTTGTAAAACCTGATGTGCCGGATCCGGTTTTCTGCCGGATCCGTCTTGTTCTTGACAGACAAAACCGGATCCGTCTCATCCGGTTCATCCGTTTTTCTATCCGTTTTTCGACGGATTACGCCGGATCTGGTTTTTAAAATTGACCCTTGTGGCCTTCCGAACGGGATTGGCTACTGGAAAACTATATATAGCATGTTCCTACAGCCCTTCTTTGACAGGTTGTAGAGGAGAAAGTGCAGGTTGGAGAGAAGAGCAAGTTACTGGCGAAGATGGATGTTGTCATTGGAAATATTACCACTAGAAGTTCTGTGACGGTTTCAGTAATGAGGGACAATTTTGCACTATACTTTATGTCACCTCAAGGCAGAGTACACTGGCAGGATGACAGAGTGTGAAAGATTTGTGCCCTAACCAAACTTGTGTACCTTCTGGACCAACAGTATATACCTTTGCCAACCAAAGTTGGCTATCTTGTCATGGTCTTACTATTTTTAGCTTTAGGCCACAGGTGTGTACCTGGTTGTGTTTTATGCAAAGTATTTCACCTTTTAACAAAAGTTGTGTACATTGTTAGGAAATCACCAACAATAAACACAACTTTTCAGGTGAAATACTTTGCTTCAAACACAACCAGGAACACAACTGTGGCAAAAAGCTAAAATTTACCCACAGTTATATACCTGGTTTTGAATACCTTTTTACCTTTTAAATACCCTGTATTTAACCTTTTTTTTAAACATATTTCGCCGCAGAAAGAAATGACAGACAACCAGTGTAAACAATTTAACTTTTATTTAAAATATTTTTTTTTGTGTAAACTGTTTTTAAAGTTAAAAAAACTTTTTTAATACAGGTTTGAAACCAACCAAATGGGCATTTTTATTACAAAAAAAACATTATAACTCGGTGTAGTGTGGGGTGGAAATACTGCTGGAGGGGCTGCGGGACACTTCGACAATGGGAGTGTGGAGAGAGGACTGGGATCGTGGTGGGGAAGGAACAGTTAGAGGTGATGGTGTTGAAAAAGCTACAGAATGGATGGACATGTGGGAGGCAGAAGAGGTGGTGGGCGGTGGAGTGGAGGGTTGGGCAGGGACTGTAGGAGCAGATGATGTTGATGGAAAGTTGTATGGGGAAGGAGTTTGGTACGGGGAAGGAGTTTGGTACGGGGAAGGAGTTTGGTACGGGGCAGGTTGCTGGAAGTGGGGAGATGTCTGGTAGTGGGGAGGTTGCTGGTACTGGGAAGGTTGCTGGTACTGGTGAGGTTGCTGGTATGTAATAGGAGGGGGAGGATGGAAAGTGGCTGGAGGGGGTGCAGATGTAATAGGAGGGGGAGGATGGAAAGTGGCTGGAGGGGGTGCAGGTGGAGGAACTACAGTGGTGGGAGGAGGAGGTTGGGAGGTAACCTGCTGTAGAGCACCGTGGCACGAATGCATTACATGCATCTGCTGGGTAGGAGATAGTGTTGCCATGCGCTCCACAACAGACCTGAAAAAGGTGTGGTTTGGCGAAGATCTTGCTTCTGAATGCATGGTTTGCAGAAGTGTCTTCACCTCCAGAATGCTGGAGTTGATCTGCTGAAAGCCTGCGGAGATTTGCTCTGACAAGACTTTTAGACAGTTCTGGAAAGATGCATTCAGATGCAAGAACTCTGGCGCATAACTCTTTTCCTGACCCCTCTGCCGCTGCCGCCCAGTACCCGCAGGTGTACTAGAGGTGGCAGGGGCAGAAGGGTGGGGTAAAGGGAAAGCGATCTCCTCACCAGCAGCTTCATGTAATGTAGGCGGCCACGATGCTCCTGTGCTGGTGGATGGGACAGATGGGTTGAATGTGTGGGAAGGCTGGGAAGGTGCAGATGTACCGGGGCGGTCGAAGTGTCCCTCGGTGCCGGTCTCCTCAGGGATCGCCTCAGAAGGGTCCAATCGTGCAGGCTCCCGAGTGCTGCTCACCATGCTGTGGAATAAAGAGAAAAAAAAACAATTAAAATACTGACATGGTATGGCCCTGGCTGAAAAAGAAAAAGTTACATCTAACATTTTTTTTCACATGTGGTGTGTAATATTTACCTTCTAGTGACCATTGTTTCCCGGAGGAACGACAGGGCTTGTGCGTACTTGTACTTGCTCCTGCGTCCTCCAGATCCACTCGGGGCCCGCATCTCTTTATTGAACTCCTTCTTGAAACGATCCCTCACAGACCGCCACCGATTCACAATTCTGTTCCCTGAAACGAGAAAGGAGTGGTTAGTATACAACATCAGTGTTTCCCAAACTCCAGTCCTCATGGTCCCCAGGGGTCATGTTTTCAGGATTTCCATAGTAAATAGAAATCCTGAACACATGATCCGTGGGGACCACGAGGACTGGAGTTCGGGAAACACTGGTTTACATCAAGCAACCGGTACTGTATATACTTACGCTCTTTAATCTGGGCCCGAACATCGAGGTCCTCCCAGCGGCCCACAAGGAGCGAACAGATTTCCTCCCAGAGTCGTCGGGTAACGATAAGGTCAGCGTGGCGGCGGTCAGCCATATTCCAGAGCGGCTCCCTTTCTCTGACGAGATCGATGAGGTGGTCCACATCGAGTCCTCCATCCTCACCGTCAGAGTCGGGAGCATGCTGTGAAGGCTGTTAAAGAAAAAGACAAAAATAACATAATTAGCCTCCACAAAAGAAATGAAATAAAAAGTGCAAAAAAACAAAGCAAAAATATTTATACTTACACGCTGGTGACCGCCGCGTTGCTGTCGCCGACGACCCTGGGAGGCACTGCGAGGACCTCTTGGCCGAGCACCAGATTGGGAAGACTAGAGAAGAAAACAAAAAATGTTATGTCTTTGGATGTAGGCATTTGTTTGCTGTGTGTGGTCTGCAGAACATTGTTTTCTATGTGTTGTGTGTAGTGTGATGTTGTGTTTCTGCGTTTGATGCAAAAAACTTACCAATTGTGAGCCCACTCCAAGTGTCTGTCCACCCCTTCCTTCTTCTTCTGGTAGCTCCTCTTCATCTTGTGAATCCTGTTTTGAAATAAAAGGCAATGAATAGACATATATTACAGAGATGATGGATTTTGGAAATAAAAACTTACCGTCAAACGCTGACGATGCGAGGGAGGGCTCCCAGAAGATGATGTGCTGTCTTCCTGGTGGCCACACTCCATGCCTGTGGGTGGTGTTCCAGCTGCTGCCATTGCTGCTGCTGCTGCTGCTGCATCTATTGGGCGGCTGTTGAATAAAGAGAAACAAAGGGCCAATGAATATCTTGATATTCAATAGCCCTAGTTTGGAGGAATGGGGGATTTGATAATTACCGTCTCTCATCTGCTGCTGGCCTCCCCTCCTCAGCATGTTCCATTTGCTGCTCCATTTGGGGTGGTGGTGGTGCTGATGGTGCTGCAGTGGTCTCCCGCCTTCTCCTGCTGCGCTTGGTTGCTTTCTTGGGTGGCATGTTGGGTGTGGCTGTGGGTCCCACTGTCTTGCTTTTATATATGTCTTGTGGGCAGAGCTACTGAGCAGGCTCAGACCAAAAAAAACGGATCCGGCCACCGGATCCGGCTTTCGCCGGATCAGGCGCATTGCGGCGCTCATAGGCTTTCATTGTGTGAAAAAGCCGGACGCGCCGGATCTGGCGTGTCCGGCTTTTTCGCCGGAGACAAAAAACGTTACAGTAGCCGTTTTTTCCAGACGCCGGATCGCGACACATTGCCGGATCCGGCGAAAACCGGATGAAACGCATGGCCATCCGGCGCGATCCGGCGCAAATGCAAGTCAATGGGGGGGAAACCGGATCCGGCATTGCATTTCGCCGGATCCGGTTTCTGTCAAAAGCGCCGGATCGCGCCTGACGGCGAAAACCTGATGTGTGAAAGAGGCCTAAGGGAGATTTTGAATTTCTGCAGACACTTGTGGACACTGGACACTTTTGGATTGTGTGAGGCCCACTGAATATGAGAGCGCTATGTCACAGGCTCGATGGCACAGGTGTGAAAAACGTGACTACAGGATAAGGGAGATTTTGAATTTCTGCAGACACTTGTGGACACTGGACACTTTTGGATTGTGTGAGGCCCACTGAATATCACAGCGCTATGTCACAGGCTCGATGGCACAGGTGTGAAAAAAGTGACTACAGGATAAGGGAGATTTTGAATTTCTGCAGACACTTGTGGACACTGGACACTTGGATTGTGTGAGGCCCACTGAATATCACAGCGCTATGTCACAGGCTCGATGGCACAGGTGTGAAAAAAGTGACAACAGGATAAGGGAGATTTTGAATTTCTGCAGACACTTGTGGACACTGGACACTTTTGGATTGTGTGAGGCCCACTGAATATCACAGCGCTATGTCACAGGCTCGATGGCACAGGTGTGAAAAAAGTGACTACAGGATAAGGGAGATTTTGAATTTCTGCAGACACTTGTGGACACTGGACACTTTTGGATTGTGTGAGGCCCACTGAATATCACAGTGCTATGTCACAGGCTCGATGGCACAGGTGTGAAAAAAGTGACTACAGGATAAGGGAGATTTTGAATTTCTGCAGACACTTGTGGACACTGGACACAGGTCCACAAGTGTCACAGGCTCGATGGCACAGGTGTGAAAAAAGTGAATTGTAGAATTGGGCAGAATAGGAATCTCCCTAGAGTGTAGGTCTGTAAGAACGGAACAAGTCCTCCACTTATCCTTCCACAGTGACACACAGATAGCTTCACTGTGGCTGTGATAATAGCCGTTACACGGTACTGTGTGAGGAGCGTACACCGCTGTATGGTGTGAATAAATGCACGCTCAGTACCTTAGCAGGACAAAAAAAAAAAATTGGGATTGCTTTTAAAAAAGCAGTTTGCAGAGCAGTGGGGAAATAGCAATGCAGCTGTCAGGAAGCCTTAGAAGGCAGCCTAACAACCAACACCGCTGATCCACCACAATATAGCCTCCCCTTGCACTGCACACACAGTGACTGGTGTGTTGTACAGGCAAAATCGCTAGCAGGAGAAGCAGTTTTTTTGTCTTCTTCCCTGCCTAACGCTCTCCCTACAGAATCAGCAACCTCTCCCTATGCTAAGATCGGCAGAAGTAAGATGGCGGTCGGCGTGCACGCCCTTTTATAACCCCTGTGACACCCACCAAAGCAAGCCAATCACTTGCATGCCCTTCTGAAAGATGGTGGTGACCCCTGCCTATGTCATCACGTTGCCCACAGTGTCCGTGGATCCTGAGTGGCTGAAAAAGAGCGCTAAACAAACTTTTGAAACGCGACTTTGGCGTGTAAGTCGCCGACCTCGTGGCCGACCTCATCCTAGGGTCGGGTTTCGTTTCATGAAACCCGACTTTGCCAAAAGTCGGCGACTTTTGAAATTGTTCTACCCGTTTCACTCAACTCTAGTCCAGGAAGCATACTACAATGAAGCTGGACACTTCGGATGGAAGAAGTTGGAAGTATTGCACTGAGAGAGGTTCTACTGGGCTGGTATGAGGAAAGCCATTGAGAGGTGGTGCCGGGAGTGTGGACAATGTAACCTGCGCAGAAAGGATCGAGACAGCCAGAGAGCTCCTCTACAGCCAATCATCACCAAACAGCCCCTTGAGCTGGTAGCTCTGGACCATGTGAAGCTGGTTCCAAGCCTTTGAGGCTACATCTATGCACTCACCATTGTGGACCACTACTCAAGATTCCTGGTAGTTGTGCCTATCAAAGATCAAACTGCCAGGACAGCAGCCAGAGCATTCCAGCAGCACTTCTGTAGACCACATGGGTATCCTGAAAGAGTGCTGACAGATCAAGGTCCAGCTTTCGAGGCAGAAGTGTTTCAAGAATTCTGTAACCTGTATGGTTGTAAGAAGATCCGGACAACACCGTATCACCCATAGACCAATGGCATGTGCGAGAAGATGAACCAGGTGGTGATTGACCTCCTGAAGACTTTGCCCTTGGAGGAGAGGAATCTGTGGCCAGAGAAGTTGCCTGATCTGGTAGACCTCTACAACCATATCCCAGTGAACTCCACCAACTGTACCCCAGCCTATTTAATGAGAGCCAGACCTAGTAATCTGCCTATTGACTTGGACATGGGAGTCCTGACACCTGAAGTGGCATCCCCAGATGCTGATTGGGACACAGAGAGGCAGCAGCAGTACAGAAGAGTTCAGGAATGTGTGGAGAAGAGTCTGGCCCAGGCAAGACAGAAGCAGGAGAAGCTTTACAATCAAAATGCACCTGCCGCTCCTTTGTTGCCAGGAGAGCAGGTCTTGAAAAGAAAGAGAAGATTGCACAAATTGGATGATCAGTGGGAAGCTGAACCTTATACCTTCCTGCCCTCGAACTTTGATAATACGAAGGTATGCCTTGTAAGTAAAGATGGAGGAGAGACCTCATCAGCGGTATCAAGAGATCATTTGAAGTTGTGTCCTGACCAGTTGAAGGAAAGGAAAGAAGAACCAGATAACATCCAACCCATGGTGGAAGAAGAGGTCAGCACAGTGCTTGGAGAATTCCCTGCAAATTGGACTAGAGTGAATGATGCTATAGTGGTGCCAGTGTTGCTGTTTCCCCAATTGGTAGCACAGGAAGATGTGACTCAAGAGAATCAGGAAAATCAGGTAGCAGATGCCACACCAGCAGTGGAGCCAGATA
Source organism: Dendrobates tinctorius (assembly GCF_039654945.1). Taxonomy (NCBI): domain Eukaryota; kingdom Metazoa; phylum Chordata; class Amphibia; order Anura; family Dendrobatidae; genus Dendrobates; species Dendrobates tinctorius. Next base: position 6,831,342 of record NW_027361869.1, on the reverse strand, counting down.
ACCCATGGTCAACCTGTTGTACCTTTGGTGAGTCTAAGAAGTCACAGTCAGTCTGGTATCCCAGTGTTACATTGAACCCCCAGTAGTGTATCCAGTACATTACCCACTACAACAGTAATACGCAGGTCTACCTGCACCACACAAGGCATACTACCAGTTAGATATCGTATGTTGAAAAATGTAAATGTTGAAATTTTGTAAATATGTAACTGTTTTTCAAGCTTTGGTGCCTACAGGTAACCTGTAAGAGTTCCTCTTTTGATTTTATCAGCTTTGTTTCATGGACACTGAACCACAGGACTTGTGTGTGGTCAAAAACTTTCACCATTTGCCCAGGAATGGACCATGGACATTGATGTTTGGACTTGCCATCATAGGACCATTTTTGAAGCACTTGTTTTTTTACATTTTTCATTTTTAAATCTTGTACAATTATTATTGTAACTGTTTATATGTTCATGTTTTGGTTCAGCCAAGGAGTGCTGACTTGCACTAGGGGGGACTCTGGCACCCCCAGGGGTATGGTCGCCACAGTGGCTTTGCCTTCCTCCAGGGGAGGGTAATGCCAGGCTTGGAGGCAATGATGAGTCTCTCTTGCAGTCAATCCATACATGAACACAGTTCCACTCCAGGCCAGCAGGGGTAAATCTGAACCAGGGTTAAGGGGAGAGGTGCTCCCTGAGGGCCAAGAGGAAGGAGTGGTTAGATAGTCTGCGGAGGGTGAAGTGTGCAGACGTGTTTGAAAGAAGCTGGAGGTTGAGCTAGGAAGGAGAGCTCCTTCAGCTTGAGAGCGCACGAACTGGAGCCTGGTCTCCACGGCTGTACGGATACTAAAGGTCCTACAGCAGATACCAGAGGAGTAGGAGGCTGTAAATGCCCTACTCCCATCTAAGACTTGAGGCACAACAGCAGCTTGGATAGAGAGCCAGGACTAGAGAGGAGTCCCCGAGAGAGGCTACAGCTGTCTGCCGTGCAAGTGAGGTTCTTGGGAACATCTGACAGGAGGAACTCTAGAGTAACTAAGTACTGGAGTGCTTCACACCACAAGGCGCTAGGAAGGAGACTGCACAGCCCATTTGTGAGAGAGAATCCATGAGTTGCTTCCAGGCTAGCCTGCTCCGTTACCATCTGTAATCAGGACCCTGGACTGCAGTTATCAAGTAAAGGTACAGAAATTACACCCCGCTGTGTCTTGTCTGCTTCCTACCCTTACGGCACTGCTACATCACCGTGCCAACCATCTCTACACTGCCCTGGGACATTAGCCCTGCCTGTGGAGGGCTATACCATCACTGCTGCACCACACCATCTGTCCCAGCGGAGCTGTCTGCAGCGTCAGCTTAACATCTCCCTTGCCGAACACCACAGGTGGCGTCACGAACTATTCCATTACACCATTACATTTCCCCATTACTTGGGCGCCCAGGGCCACGGACCGGGTCACTGCTGCTGTGACACATCCCACTGACACCGGCTCGGTACCGAGTACCCCACAGCCCTGGGAGGGCGACCCATATACACACACAAATACATACATGTGTGTATATATACATATATATATATATCTTTTTTTAATAAATCCCCTTCTGCAGGCTGGTGTCAGTGGTGCCATCTTGCTAGAGCAAAACATTTCTCCTTCAGGATGTCAATAGCTGATAGCTGCTACTGCACAGGCTCCGCCGGTGCCATCTTGGAGGAATTATTTTTTTTGTCTAGCAAGATGGCACTACCGGCCGATAGCTGCTGCTGCGCAGGCGGCGCCATTTTCAAACTGATTATTTTTTAGATATTTAAGGATAATATCACAGAAATGAGTTACATACACATTATACATATATGCGATAATGCTGCAGCGCAGGCGCCACTGCCGGGGCCTGACTGCAGAAGGGGATTTTTTTTAAATATATATATATATGCATTATGTAAATTAGGGGGCAGGTCAGTGAGGGATCAGTGAAATATGAGGATGAATGAACTCATGGAGATCAACATCCAACACTGCGGAGACACCATCACATGTGTCTCAACGCAGTGATTCTAGAGCAATGCCTAGTGTTGAGCGATACCATACGATACCGTGAAGTATCGGATCGGATTGGATCGGACCGATACCCAAACAGTATCGGTTATCGCCGATTCCGATAACGGAAACCCCATTCAAGTCAATGGGACAGAAATATCGGAATTAAAAAAAACCCTTTCCTTACTTGTACATCCAGTTCCAGAGGGGGGAAGAGTGTGGGCGGTGCGAGGGCGGACACTGTGCGTGTCTGTGTGTGCGTGCGGGGTCTGTGCGGGCCTCTCGGGGGTCTGAGCGGGCCTTCCGGTGGTCTGTGCGGGCCTGCCGGGGGTCTGTGCGGGCCTGCCGGGGGTCTGTGCGGGCTGCCGGGGGTTGTTTGTGTGTGCAGGCATCTTCCGATGGGACTACAAGTCCCATCGGGCTATGCTTGCTACAATGACAGTGATTGACACATTAGCCAATGATGGGACAGTAGTAGTCCCATCATCCGGCTAATGTGTTGAATGTAAAAAAAAAACATACATACTACATGCATAAGAGGGAGGACTGGGAGCTTGCATCGCATCCAAATGAAAACCACTTTGGGTTGAGTTCATTAATCCACAGGTGGGTGCATGAATACGCTGGTGAGCACAGCAGATGTCCACAAGAAGAAGAAAGTTCGTTCAGCACACCGGCATAAATGAAAAAAGCTTTATTAGGCTAATATGCCATATTAAAATGCAAAAAACACCTGACGCGTTTCTGGTGCACAAAGGCACCCTTAGTCATAGGTAAATAAAAACAATATGCATAGAAAAATATATACAGGTTACAAACCAATCACAAAGCTTGCAATTAATTACAAAAAGTGGCAACACATGAAAGGAAGAGTGAGCGGTTCCTTGCAATGATACAAATCACTCCAGGATTGAAGTTCCCAAGGGAAAAAAAAAAAGGTACAATAATATAAATGGATATATCTAAAAGTAATTAAATAACTCCAAAATGATCTTCCAATGGAAAATGGATTTTCTGCGCAGAAATAAATGATTCCATGCGAAAGGTGTGAATGAGTGCCTACGGACAATATATAGAGTTAGTCAGAATCAAAAGGAATTTTTTACACCTCAAAAATAATTTATAGATGCACAGTAATGAGTGGTTCCATGCAAAAGATGTGAATAGGTACATACAAACAATATATGGAATTAATAACAATCAAATGGAGTTTTTTGCACGTGTAATAAAATATTTCATGCAAAGAGTATGAATGAGTGCTTGCGAACAATATAAAGAATTAGTCAACAAAAAAAAAAAAAAAAAAAAAAATTTTTTTGGACTTGAAAAATAAATTGTAGATACGCAGGAATAAAAAGTTCCATGCAAGATGTGTGAATGAGTGCCTACAAACAATATATAAACTTGGTGACAATCAAATGGAATTTTTAGCACAAAAAATGAAAAATAAGTTATAGACACATAGCAATCAATGGTGGAACGATTGCAGAATGCTTGATAAACATATGAATAAAATAGGAGCTATGGGATAAATTCTATGCTTTCCTAGTATAACAAAATAAATACGCAAAATAAACTAAATACGGATCACTGTAAAATTATTTTTGACAGAAAAAACTAATAAGTACAAAAATTTCATTAATAAATATAGAACAAATCGTTCCTGAAATTCATACCGTTTGGAGATTTAGTGTCTAATTTTAATATCCAAAAAGCTTCACGTATATTTAATAGCTTGTGTCTATCACCACCTCGTGCAGGAGTTTTAACCTTTTCTAGACCATAGAAGGCAAATGAATCCATATTGCTATGATGAGCATGAACGAAGTGTTTTACCGCTCCTGAATAGGAAGCGTTTCTTTGTTCTATATTTCTGATATGTTCAGCTATTCTTTTTTTTAGTTTGCGTATAGTACAGCCGATATATTGAATCTTACACTCTGTGCAACAAATGCAATAAACGACAAACTGACTGTCACAATTGATAAAAGATGTAATTTGTTGAGAAAAACCTTGGTATGAAAAAATAAATTTAGATTTGTCTATTGCATGTGTGCAGACATTGCACCTGGAACCGGCGCATTTGTAAAATCCAGTGGAAGTAATCCAAGTCCGAATTTTTTCTGGTGATTTTAAAAGACTGGGAGAAAGATAATTTGCCAAACTGGTTCCCCTTCGGGCAACATAACGGCAGCCAGATTGTATGATTTGTCTTAATTTAGTGTCTTGGTTTGTGACGGGCAGATATTTTTTCACAATTTCTTTAATTTGATTGAATTGGGGGCTGAATGGCGTTGAAAAAGTCACCATATAATCAGCACAAGCTGAGGATTTTTCCTTTAAACTGGTAAATCTTGGTTTGTTCATCACTTTGTGGAATGCATTGCTGACAATTTGATTATTGTAACCTCGATCAAAAAGACGTTTTTTATGACTTTACTTTCTTGTAAAAACAAGTCATTGTCTGAACATAAACGTTTAGCCCTATTGAATTCCCCATAAGGGATGGACTAGATGGTATGTTGGGGATGACATGAAGAAGAAAGTAAAAGTGAATTACCTGCAGTTTCCTTTCTATAAATGGTAGTGTGAACTTTGCCATTGATGGATCACCTGTGAGCAATAAATCCAAAAAGGAAACTTGATTCCCTGTGCCACTAATAGTGAATATTAAATTTAGATTGTTAGAATTGAGATAAGAATGAAAAAGGGACAAGTCTGTAGAATTACCCTTCCAAACAAACATCAGATCGTCGACATATCTACCAAACCAAAAAATATAATTGAAGAATGGGTTGAGATCATAAAAAAGAAATTGCTCTTCCCACCAAGCCATATATAATTTGGCTAAAGAAGGTGAGAAATTTAACCCCATAGGGGCACCCAAAATTTGAAGAAAAAATGATTTATTAAACATAAAATAATTGTGACTCCGTAGATATGCGGACGATCTGATAATAAAAGATTTTAGTTCACCCGAATAATTGCTATAATTATCCATATGGTGCGATAAAGCCTGTAGAGCAAGAGAATGAGGAATCGAAGAGTACAAGTTGGTTACATCACAAGTGAAAAAGCTGAAATTTTTCTGCCAGATAAAATTATCAAACGCATGAATCACAGATGCAGAATTTTTCAAATACCCTGGAATGCGAAGGGTTAAAGGTTGCAAAAATTTATCTACCCAAACACTTAAATTTTCATTTAGTGAACCAATACTAGAAATGATAGGGCGGAGTGGAGGAGGGAATTGATTTTTGTGGATTTTGGGTAACCCATGGAAAATAGGAATTACTGGATAGTCAGGTAACAACTCTTCCTTTCATGTGTTGCCACTTTTTGTAATTAATTGCAAGCTTTGTGATTGGTTTGTAACCTGTATATATTTTTCTATGCATATTGTTTTTATTTACCTATGACTAAGGGTGCCTTTGTGCACCAGAAACGCGTCAGGTGTTTTTTGCATTTTAATATGGCATATTAGCCTAATAAAGTTTTTTTCATTTATGCCGGTGTGCTGAACATACTACATGCATACTACATATATACTACATTCATACAACATACATACTACATATATACTACATTCATACAGCATACATACATACATACTACATGCATACTACATTCATACAACATACATACATACTACATATATACTACATTCATACAACATACATACATACATACTACATATATACTACATTCATACAGCATACATACATACATACTACATGCATACTACATTCATACAACATACATACATACTACATACATACTACATATATACTACATTCATACAGCATACATACATACATACTACATGCATACTACATTCATACAACATACATACATACTACATATATACTACATATATACTACATTCATACAACATACATACATACATACTACATATATACTACATTCATACAGCATACATACATACATACTACATGCATACTACATTCATACAACATACATACATACTACATACATACTTCATATATACTACATTCATACAACATACATACATGCATACTTCATATATACTACATTCATACAACATACATACTACATACATACTTCATATATACTACATACATACAACATACATACATACTACATACATACTTCATATATACTACATTCATACAACATACATACATACTACATACATACTTCATATATACTACATTCATACAACATACATACATACTACATGCATACTGCATATATACTACATTCATACAACATACATACATACTACATACATACTACATACATACTTCATATATACTACATTCATACAACATACATACATACTACATATATATTACATTCACACAACATACATACATACTACATACATACTTCATATATACTACATTCATACAACATACATACATACTACATACATACTTCATATATACTACATTCATACAACATACATACATACTACATGCATACTACATATATACTACATTCATACAACATACATACATACTACATGCATACTGCATATATACTACATTCATACAACATACATACATACTACATACTACATACATTCTTCATATATACTACATACATACATACATACTACATATATACTACATTCATACAACATACATACATACTTCATATATACTACATTCATACAACATACATACATACTACATACATACTTCATATATACTACATTCATACAACATACATACATACTACATGCATACTACATATATACTACATTCATACAACATACATACATACTACATACTACATTCATACAGCATACATATACTACATACATTCTTCATATATACTACATTCATACAACATACATACATACTACATGCTACATACATAATACATATATACTAAATTCATACAACATACATACATGCAACATTCATACAACATACATACTACATACATAGTTCATATATACTACATTCATACAACATACATACAACATACATACTACATATATACTACATTCATACAACATACATACAACATACATACTACATTCATACAACATACATAAAACATGCTACATACATACAACATACATAAAACATGCTACATACATACAACATACATACAACATACTACATATATACTACATACAACATACATACTACATACACACTACATACAATACATTCCTACAATACATACAATACATACATACATATAGACATACAGTACATATAACATAGAGTACATACTCACCATCACTTGTCACTTTGATCCCCGAAGCCAGTGTCATCTTCAAAAAATATTAAAATAACAAACAAGCGATATACTACCTGATCGGTAAAAATCCACGAGTGTCCCACGACGATCTCCCGTGGAGAACATCCGCATCAGCTGATGCGAACGCTCTCTAGAGGCCCCAGGAATACAATGACGGGAGGTAGGTATCCTTCCACACTGTACTCCTCCGCCACTGTAAAAAAAAAAATAGTCCCTAGTTTCACTTTTGGCATTGCTGTGTGAGAAAGTTCCCACGCAGCTTTTGCCATAAAGTGAGACCAGTGAACAATAGTAACCTCTCAGTGATGCAGTGCAGGAGATCATCGTGGGACACTAGTGGATTTCTGCGGATCAGGGAGTATATCGCTTGTTTGTTATTTTAATATTTTTTAAAGATGACACTGGCTTTGGGGAACAAAGTGACAAGTTATGGTGAGTATGTACTCTCTTATATGGACTGTATGTCTATATGTATGTATTGTATAAATGTATTGTATGTACAGTCATGGCCAAAAGTTTTGAGAATGACACAAATATTAATTTTTACAAAGTCTACTGCTTCATTTTTTCTAATGGCAATTTGCATATACTCCAGAATGTTATTAAGAGTGATCAGCTTAACACCAATTACTTGCAAAGTCAATATTTGCCTAGAAAATGAACTTTATCCCTCAAAATATATTTCAACATCATTGCAGCCCTGCCTTAAAAGGACCAGCTAACATCGTTTCAGTGATTGCTCCATTAACACAGGTGTGGGTGTTGATGAGGACAGGGCTGGAGATCAATCTGTCATGATTAAGTAAGAATGACACCACTGGACACTTTAAAAGGAGGCTGGTGCTTGGCATCATTGTTTCTCTTCTGTTAACCATGGTTATCTCTAAAGAAACATGTGCAGTCATCATTGCACTGCACAAAAATGGCCTAACAGGGAAGAGTATCGCAGCTAGAAAGATTGCACCTCAGTCAACAATCTATCGCATCATCAAGAACTTCAAGGAGAGAGGTTCCCTTGTTGCCAAAAAGGCTCCTGGGCGCCCAAGAAAGACCAGCAAGCGCCAGGACCGTCTCTTAAAAGTGTTTCAGCTGCGGGATCGGGCTACCAGCAGTGCAGAGCTTGCTCAGGAATAGCAGCAGGCAGGTGTGAGTGCATCTGCACGCACTGTGAGGCGGAGACTCTTGGAGCAAGGCCTGGTCTCAAGGAGGGCAGCAAAGAAGCCACTTCTCTCCAGGAAAAACATCATGGACAGACTGATATTCTGCAAGAGGTACAGGGAGTGGACTGCTGAGGACTGGGGTAAAGTCATTTTCTCTGATGAATCCCCTTTTCGATTGTTTGGGACATCTGGAAAACGGCTTATTCGGAGAAGACCAAGTGAGCGCTACCACCAGTCTTGTCTCATGCCAACTATCAAGCATCCTGAAACCATTCATGTGTGGGGTTGCTTCTCAGCCAAGGGAATGGGCTCTCTCTCAGTCTTGCCTAAAAACACAGCCATGAATAAAGAATGGTGCCAGAATGTCCTCCGAGAGCAACTTCTCCCAACCGTCCAAGAGCAGTTTGGCGATCAACAATGCCTTTTTCAACATGATGGAGCACCTTGCCATAAAGCACAGGTGATAACTAAATGGCTCAGGGAACAAAACATAGAGATTTTGGGACCATGGCCTGGAAACTCCCCAGATCTTAATCCCATTGAGAACTTGTGGTCAATCATCAAGAGACGGGTGGACAAACAAAAACCTTCAAATTCAGACAAAATAAAAGCATTGATTTTGCAAGAATGGACTGCTATCAGTCAGGATTTGATCCAGAAGTTGATTGAGAGCATGCCAGGGAGAATTGCAGAGGTCCTGAAGAAGAAGGGTCAACACTGCAAATATTGACTTGCTGCATTAACTCATTCTAACTGTCAATACAACCTTTTGTTACTCATATTATGATTGCAATTATATTTCTGTATGTGATAAAAACATCTGACAAACACACATAAAAACCAGAGGCCAGCAGATCATGTGAAAATATAATATTTGTGTCATTCTCAAAACTTTTGGCCATGACTGTAGTATGTATGTATGTTGTATGAATGTAGTATATATGTAGTATGTATGTTGTATGAATGTATGCATGCTGTATGAATGTAGTGTATATGTAGTATGTATGTAGTATTTATTATGTATGCATGTATGTTGTATGAGTGTAGTATATATGTAGTATGTATGTTGTATGAATGTATGCATGCTGTATGAATGTAGTGTATATGTAGTATGTATGTAGTATTTATTATGTATGCATGTATGTTGTATGAATGTAGTATATATGTCGTATGTATGTAGTATGCATGTATGTATGTTGTATGAATGTAGTATATATGTAGTATGTATGTACTGTATATTGTATGAATGTAGTATATATGAAGTATGTATGTAGGTATGTTGTGTGAATGTAGTATATATGTAGTATGTATGTTGTATGAATGTAGTATGTAGTATGTATGTATATTGTATGAATGTAGTATATATGTATGTAGTATGTATGAATGTTGTATGAATGTAGTTTGTATGTATGTATGTTGTATGAATGTAGTATATATTTAGTATGTATTTATGTATGTACGTTGTATGAATGTTGTATATATGTAGCATGTATGTTTTTTTTTTTTACATTCAACACGTTAGCCGGATGATGGGACTAATACTGTCCCATCATTGGCTAATGTGTCAGTCTTTGTCATTGTAGCAGGCATAGCCCGATGGGACTTGTAGTCCCATCGGACGATGCCTGCACACACACCACCCCTGGCAGGCCCGCACAGACCCCCGGCAGCCCGCACAGACCCCCGGCAGCCCGCACAGACCCCTGGTAGGCCCGTACAGACCCCCGGCCGGCCCGCACAGACCCCCAGCAGGCCCGCACAGACCCCCGGCAGCCCGCACAGACCCCCGGCAGGTCCACACAGACCCCCGGCAGCCCGCACAGACCCCCGGCAGGCCCATACAGACCCCCGGCCGGTCCACACAGACCCCCGGCAGGCCCATACAGACCCCCGGCCGGCCCGCACAGACCCCCGGCAGGCCCGCACAGACCCCCGGCAGGCCCGCACAGACCCCCGGCAGGCCCGCACAGACCCCCGGCAGGCCCGCACAGACCCCCGGCAGGCCCGTACAGACCCCCGGCCGGCCCGCACAGACCCCCAGCAGGCCCGCACAGACCCCCAGCAGGCCCGTACAGACCCCCGGCAGGCCCGCACAGACCGCGCATCATGATGACATCATTTCAGCAGCCAATCACAGCCACAACACTGGCTCATTGCATTATGGGAACTTCCGATTCCGGTATCCGATATTGTAAAAATATCTGTACTAGGTATCGGAATTCCGATACAGCGAATATCGGCCAATACCCGATATTGGCAGTATCGGAATGCTCAACACTAGCAATGCCCCCATCCCTTATGGGAAATATGCAAAAACATGCAAAACACAAGCCGCGGAGACACCATCACATGTTTCTCAACGCAAGCAATGACTAGCCAGGTCTTTCCCCGGAAAAGGAACAACCACGGGAAGGGCAGTCTCCAATGAAGGAAACATGGTATCCATCCACAGACAGCTTTATTAGGCATTGCTCCTACTAGCCAGTTTCCTACTCCACACTGATGAGGGGCAATACCCCAAAACAGCTGTCTGTGGATGGATACCATGTTTTGGCATAGGTGGTTTCCTTCATTGGAGACTGCCCTTCTCGTGGTTGTCCCTTCCCGGGGAAAGACCTGGTTAGTCATTGCTTGCAGTGAGGGATCAGTGACCCGACAGAAGCCATACTGGAAAATAATTAAATAGAGCAACACATGAAGACCCCCCCCATAGGCCGCCCGGGAGGACGAGCATATCGTTAAGTCAAGACTGAAAATAAAGATTAAACAAGATGGATTTCATCACCCCAGGTATCATTTTAATCAGTATAACGGGGCCGACCTGACACTGTCTGTAGGTTACTGTGCAAAATCCTGCTGACAGGTTCCCTTTAAACCGTTGACACTTGCAGTTGTGTTTATCTATAATCTTGTGGTTTCTTATCTCATCTAGTTACATATGTTCATGTCACAAAGTTCACATGTTCAAGTGGCAAAAGTTGTGTCTTACAAATAACCGCAATCAGATACAAATGTTAGGTAATAAAGAAACTCATATTTGTGTAAACAAGTTGCCGATAGAGTACGTTTGACAATTAGTATCCCAAAGTGACCTGTAAGATTGAGGCAAGTAACCTCATATAATAGTAAAACATGATAAAAGCTGAAATACAAATATATTGTGTCTGTAAAATAAGATAATAGAATAATAAAGGGCCTTCATGAGTTAAACAGGTTAAGTGTAGTGTTGAGCGAGACCACCCGATATTGAAAAATATCGGATCGGATTGGATCAGCCAATATCAAAAAAGTATCGGGTATCGCCGATTCCGATCCCGGAAGTCCCATTCAAGTTAATGGAACAGAAATATCGGAATTAAATAAACCCCTTTCTTTCCTTGTAGGTTAATTCTACATGAAGAAAAACAACTAAGAATAATGTAGAATGTATTGTGGGAGGAGTAGGAGACATTAAAGGCATAGAGGTTTAGCCCAATCAAATGGAATAGCAGGAAATAAATTTTTTTTTTTAAAGACGTTCGGAGTTACAAAGATATTGACTATGTTAACCTCTTTTATATTTTGTCAGATATGTATGTTTCACTACTTCCATGCTCTTCACCTTCTTTTTTACTTCTCCCACACTTTCTCCTTCATGATCCTCAGCAGCATCTTTTTCATCAACTTCTTCACCTTATTCATCAACTTCTTCACCTTCTTCCTATTATTCTTTTTTTGTACATTATTCATATTCTTCTTATTCAACGATTATTCTTCTTCATATTCTACTTCTTCATCTTCTTCGTATTCTTCTTCTTCATCATATTCTTATTTGTGTCAGGCATTCCTGTAGTTGTTATCTATAAAAGTTTGAAGATTACACCTTCCCTTCTGCCTGTCACAAAAGATTTACAACAGGATTTGTCTGCGTTCAGTTTGGCCTGCAGCAGCAGCCATTTTCCAGGGGCACCACGAGGAGGAACGGACTCACCCCCATACACTGCTTAGTCTTCTTCTGCTTATAATTTAGATAATATTTTTTGCTCTGATTTTTAGTCTTATGCTTAATGTTCTTCTGCTTTTGGTTCTTCTGCTTCTTCGTCTTCTGTCTCTTGTTGTTCTGCATCTTGGTGGTTGTCTTCATGTTCTTTGTCCTCTTGGTCATCTTCTTCAGGGTCATCTTTTTGGTCTTCTTCGTTGTGGTCTTCAGGGTCGTCGTCTTCAGGGTCATCGTCAGGGAGATCCAGAGTGAGAACCAAAAGCCATTTCCACAAGCTTGAACTTGGAAAAGTAGCAGAAGGTACAAGAAGGCTGAGGAACTGCCGAGAACCAGCTGACGGTACTGGAACCTGGGTGGGTAGCAGAAGGAACAAGAGCAAATGGAACTACTGAGGACCAGCTGACGGTGCTGGTACCCGGAGGGGCAGCAGAAGGCCTGATGGTTTTTGAATGCTGAGGTAGCAGGAGACATTGCCGTCCACACAGCAGGGGAACAGCTGACGTTACTGAACCCCACTAACACAGGAGCTAGTGTGTTTTTCTCTGTGAAGCCGGCACTTCTGAACACCAACTGGCGTTGTTGGAGCCCAGGATCAAGCATGGAGCAGGCAGAGGCCTAATGGTTTTTGAATGTGGAGGCAGCAGGAGACATTGCCGTCCACACAGCAGGGGAACAGCTGACGTTACTGAACCCCACTAACACAGGAGCTAGTGTGTTTTTCTCTGTGAAGACGGCACTTCTGATCACCAACTGGCGTTGTTGGAGCCCAGGATCAAGCATGGAGCAGGCTGAGGCCTGATGGTTTTTGAACGTGGAAGCAGCAGGAGACATTGCCGTCCACAAAGCAGGGGAACAGCTGACGTTACTGAACCCCACTAACACAGGAGCTAGTGTGTTTTTCTCTGTGAAGACGGCACTTCTGAACACCAACTGGCGTTGTTGGAGCCCAGGATAAAGCATGGAGCAGGCAGAGGCCTGATGGTTTTTGAATGTGGAGGCAGCAGGAGACATTGCCGTCCACACAGCAGGGGAACAGCTGACGTTACTGAACCCCACTAACACAGAAGCTAGTGTGTTTTTCTCTGTGAAGAACGCACTTCTGAACACCAACTGGCATTGTTGGAGCCCAGGATCAAGCATGGAGCAGGCAGAGGCCTGATGGTTTTTGAATGTGGAGGCAGCAGGAGACTCTGCCGTCCACACAGCAGGGGAACAGCTGACGTTACTGAACCCCACTAACACAGGAGCTAGTGTGTTTTTCTCTGTGAAGACGGCACTTCTGAACAACAACTGGCGTTGTTGGAGCCCAGGATCAAGCATGGAGCAAGCAGAGGCCTCATGGTGTTTGAATCTGGAGGCAGCAGGAGACGTTGCAGTCCACACAGCAGGGGAACAGCAGACGTTACTGAACCCCACTAACACAGGAGCTAGTGTTTTTCTCTGTGCCGACAGGACTTCCGAGCGACAACTGGCTGTGTTGAAGCCCAGTATCAATCATGCAGCAGGCGGAGGCCAACTTGCAGCAAGTAATGGGAATGTGGACAGAGCAGAAGACATTGCCAGACACACATCAGGGGATCAACTGACGTGACTGAGCCCCAGTAACACAGGAACAAGTGTGGATTGTGCAGACGCCACTTCAGAGCAGCAACTGGCGGGGTTGGAGGCCAGGGGAAATACTAGAGACAGTGGAGCCAGAGGCCTAAGTGGAGCACGATTAAAAATCAGTAGTAGTTCGATTGTGGAGGGAGCAGGAGACTTTGCCGTACACACAGCAGGGGAGCAGATGGCGTTACTGAACCCCACTAACACAGGAGCTAGTGTTTTTCTCTGTGCAGACGGCACTTCTGAACGACAACTGGCTGTGTTGAAGCTCAGGGATTACAGTTCAGGTGGTAGAAACATGAACACAACAGGAGACCTGGATACTGTTGCCAACCAATTATTTATTTTCTAGAGGACTGGTAAATTCTGGCGAGATCCAGGTCTTGTTTATTTTCAGAAAAGTAAGCCGGTCAACGTTATCGGAGGATAGTCGCGTACGATGGTCTGTTAGAACACCACCTGCAGCACTAAAGACGCGTTCCGATAATACACTGGCAGCAGGGCAAGCCAGCACCTCCAATGCATACTGGCTAAGCTCTGGCCATGTATCCAGCTTTGAGACCCAAAACTTGAAGGGGGAAGAGCCATCTGGGAGTACACTGACAGGGAAAGACATGTAGTCTGTCACCATCTGACGGAAACGTTGCCTCCTGCTGACTGGAGCCGTCTGTGATGGTGTAGACATTTGTGGCGGACACACAAAACTTTGCCACATTTGGGCCATAGTGGTCTTGCCTTGTGCCGAGGCGCTGCCTCTGCTCCCTCTTTGTGCCGAGCTTCCTCCACTGCCTCGACGCACAGAGCTGCTTTGTAAAGCACTAGCAGCACTGCTGTCGGGTGGAATGGAGAACATGATGGACTGCACCAATGTGTCTTGGTACTCCCGCAGTTTATGCTCCCGGTTCAACGGTGGTATGAGGCTTTGTAAGTTGTCCCGGTAGCGAGGATCTAGGAGGGTGTACACCCAATAATCAGTCGTGTTGAGAATGTGGGTGATGCGGCAGTCGTTTCTCAGGCACTGCAGCATGAAATCAACCATGTGCTACAGACTCCCACATGCCAAAGAAACTCTGTCCCCTGCTTGAGTCGTCATCTCTGCCTCCTCTGCATCACCCCACCCTTGCTGTACATACTGACTAGTGCATTGTGTACCTCCCTCCTCTGGAGAGATGTCTTCCTCCTCCATTGACTCGTCCTCATCCTCCTCACAAAATGTCCCCTGCCTAGGCCTTTGTGAGGAACCATGTAGTGCAGACTGTCCAGAAGCAGATGGCATTTGTGACTCCTCATCCTCCACCTCTTCCAAAACCTCCTCCCTTAGTGCTTGCAGTGTTTTTTGAAGCAGGCAGATAAGGGGGACAGTCTTGCTGACTAGTGCATCATCTGCACTCGCCATCCGCGTGGAATCATCGAAGGCACGCAAAACGAGGCAGATGTCCTTCATAGAGGCCCACTCAGTGGTGCTGAAGTGTGACCGACGCACAGTGTGACTTCTTTGCGCCTGATGCAGCTGGTACTCCATGACTGCTGCCTGCTGCTCACACAACAGTTCCAACATATGTAACGTTGAATTCCACCTGGTGGGTAGGTCACATATGATGCAATGTTCCGGAAGGCGTAATCGGCGCTGCAGAGCAGCAAGGCGCGATCTTGCCGTGCTGGAACACCGCAAGTGAGCGCACTCTATGCGGACCTTGTGCAGCATTGCATCAGGATCCGGATAGACCCTCAGAAAGCTCTGCACGACCAAGTTCAGCACATGTGCCAGACATGGGATGTCAGTGAGGTTGCCTAGGCCCAGAGCTGCCACCAGATTTCGGCCATTGTCACACCAAGCCCGGCTGGAGATTCGCTGGCACAAACCACACGTCGCTCTCCTGCTTGATGGCATTCCAGAGCTCCTGCGCTGTGTGGCTTCGATTCCCCAAAGAAATTAATTTCAGTATGGCCTGTTGACGTTTGGCCACGGCTGTGCTCATATCGGTCGTAACAGGCTCCTGCAGCGCTGTTTCTGTGGAACTTGGAACACATGCAGCGCCACTCTCCAGATCTGTACCCGGCTCCACAACATTGACCCAATGGGCAGTGAGGGAAAGGTATCGTCCCTGTCCATGGTTACTGGTCCACGCATCGGTGGTCAGGTGGACCTTGCTACTGACGGTGTTAAGTAGCACATGTTTTATTTTTCCCTCCACATGTTTTTGCAGGGCAGGGACGGCTTGCCTGCTGAAATAAAAGTGGCTGGGCACGGTGTATTGTGGGACTGCCAATGCCATGAAGTTCCGGAAGGTGTCAGTCTCCACCAGCCTGAATGAGAGCATTTCAAGGGCCAGTAGTTTGGCAATGCCAGCATTCAGAGCCTGTGCTTGGGGATCGTTTGCCAAGTATGGCCGCCGCTTATCCCATGCCTGTGCTACCGATGGCTGTAGAGTGGCCTGGGAGTGTGAGGATGACTGGGAACGTGGTGCTGTGGGTGGAATGTCATTGGGTCTCCGGACAACAGTGCCAGAGGTTCTTCCTTGGCGATCCTGTGAGGAAGCCGAACCAGCTGTGTGTGAGCTGGAGGAAGAGGCCCCAACATGAGCTGAAGAGGTGGTAGGTGGTTCTGTACGTTGGCCTACATCTTCAGTGTGTCTGTGTAACTCCACCTCGTGCTTGGTCCGCACATGTTTCCACATATTTGTGGTATTGAGGTTGCTGACATTTTTCCCTCTTTTGACTTTCTGATGACACAGCTTGAATTTGACAAAGTAAATGTCATCTGCAACTGTGTCAAAAAAGGACCACGCACTGCACGTCTTGGGAGCGCCCGTTTTGGCTTTTGAAAGAGGAATGCTCCTAACGGGTGCCGAAGTGGAGGCTACAGGCAACCAAGTCTGCCCCCTCCCTCTCCCTCCTGTTTTGGCCATTCAGGGAATCTCTTCCTCAGAGCTGCTCCCACCACTAGAGTTGAGCGATACCGTCCGATACTTCAAAGTATCGTATCGGATGGTATCGGCCGATCTTTAAAAAAAGTATCGGTATCGCCGATTCCGATACCGGAAGTCCCATTCAAGTCTATGGGACTTCCGGTATCGGAATAAGAAAAACCCTTTCCTGCCCTTGTACAGCCTCTCTGGGGTCTGTACGGGCCTTTCGGGGGGCTGTGCCAGCCTGCCAGGGGGTCTGTGCAGGCTCCGGTGGTCTGTGCCGGCCTGCCGGGGGGCTGTGCCGGCCTGCCGGTGGTCTGTGCAGGCTCCGGTGGGCTGTGCCGGCCTGCCGGGGGGCTGTGCCGGCCTGCCGGGGGGCTGTGCAGGCTCCGGGGGGCTGTGCCGGCCTGCCGGGGGGCTGTGCCGGCCTGCCGGGGGGCTGTGCAGGCTCCGGGGGGCTGTGCCGGCCTGCCGGGGGGCTGTGCCGGCCTGCCAGGGGTCTGTGCAGGCTTCGGGGGTCTGTGCAGGCATCGTCCGATGGGACTACAAGTCCCATCGGGCGATGCCTGCTACCATGACAGTGATTGACACATTAGCCAATGATGGGACAGTAATAGTCCTATCATCCGGCTAATGTGTTGAATGTAAAAAAAAAAAAAAAAAAATTACATGCTACATACATACAACATGCTACATACATACCACATATATACTACATACATACTACATACATACTACATGCATGCTACATACATACTACATGCTACATACATACCACATATATACTACATACATACTACATGCATGCTACATGCTACATACATAACACATATATA
This sequence comes from Dendrobates tinctorius, assembly GCF_039654945.1. NCBI lineage: Eukaryota > Metazoa > Chordata > Amphibia > Anura > Dendrobatidae > Dendrobates > Dendrobates tinctorius. Next base: position 6,813,574 of record NW_027361869.1, on the reverse strand, counting down.
CTACATGCATGCTACATACATAGTACATGCTACATACTACATATATACTACATGCATGCTACATACATACTACATGCTACATACTACATATATACTACATGCATGATACATACATACTACATGCTACATACATACTACATATATACTACATGCATGCTACATACATACTACATGCTACATACATACTACATATATACTACATGCATGCTACATACATACTACATGCTACATACATACTACGTATATACTACATGCATGCTACATACATACTACATGCTACATACATACCACATACATACTACATACATGCTACATATATACTACATATATACTACATGCATGCTACATACATACTACATGCTACATACATACTACATATATACTACATACATACTACATACATACTACATATATACTACATACATGCTACATACATACTACATGCTACATACATACTACATATATACTACATACATACTACATACATACTACATGCTACATACTACATATATACTACATGCATGCTACATACATACTACATGCTACATACATACTACATATATACTACATGCATGCTACATACATACTACATGCTACATACATACTACATATATACTACATGCATGCTACATACATACTACATGCTACATACATAGTACGTATATACTACATGCATGCTACATACATGCTACATACATACCACATACATGCTACATGCTACATATATACTACATATATACTACATGCATGCTACATACATACTACATGCTACATACATACTACATATATACTACATACATACTACATACATACTACATGCTACATACATACTACATATATACTACATGCATGCTACATACATACTACATGCTACATACATACCACATACATACTACATACATGCTACATGCTACATATATACTACATATATACTACATGCATGCTACATACATACTACATGCTACATACATACTACATATATACTACATACATACTACATACATACTACATGCATGCTACATACATACTACATACATACTACATGCTACATACATACCACATACATACTACATGCTACATACATTCATACATATATACTACATGCATGCTACATACATACTACATATATACTACATGCATGCTACATACATACTGCATGCTACATGCATGCTACATACATACTACATACATACTACATGCTACATACATACCACATATATACTACATACATACAATACATTCATACAATACATACATAGACATACAGTACATATAACATAGAGTAACATACTTACCAATACTTGTCACATTGTTCCCCGAAGCCATTGTCTTTTCCGGAATAAATATTAACATAACAAACCACAAAAATACTCACCCACGATCGGAAGCAGTCCACGAGTGTGTCCCACGACGATCTTGGGTAGAGAACGGCAGCATCAGCTGATGCTGCCGTTCTCTACGGGCTGTAGGAATCCAATGACGGAAGGTAGGTATCCTTCCGCACTGTATTCCTCCGCCACTTAAAAAAAAAAAAAGTCCCTAGTCTCACTTTATGCCATTGCTGTGTGGGAATTTCCCACACAGCAATGGCATAAAGTGAGACTAGGGACTTTTTTTTTTTTTAAGTGGCGGAGGAATACAGTGCGGAAGGATACCTACCTTCCGTCATTGGATTCCTGCAGCCCGTAGAGAACGGCAGCATCATCTGATGCTGCAGTTCTCTACCCAAGATCGTCGTGGGACACACTCGTGGACTGCTTCGGATCGTGGGTGAGTATTTTTGTGGTTTGTTATGTCAATATTTATTCCGGAAAAGACAATGGCTTCGGGGAACAATGTGACAAGTATTGGTAAGTATGTTACTCTATGTTATATGTACTGTATGTCTATGTATGTATTGTATGAATGTATTGTATGTATGTAGTATATATGTGGTATGTATGTAGCATGTAGTATGTATGTAGTATGTATGTAGCATGCATGTAGCATGCAGTATGTATGTAGCATGCATGTAGTATATATGTAGTATGTAGCATGCATGTAGTATATATGTAGTATGTATGTAGCATGTATGTAGTATGTATGTGGTATGTATGTAGCATGTAGTATGTATGTAGCATGCATGTAGTATATATGTAGTATGTATGTAGCATGTAGTATGTATGTAGTATGTATGTAGTATGTATGTGGTATGTATGTAGCATGTAGTATGTATGTAGCATGTATGTAGTATGCATGTAGTATGCATGTAGTATGTATGTAGCATGTATGTGGTATGTATGTGGTATGTATGTAGCATGTAATATGTATGTAGCATGCATGTAGTATATATGTAGTATGTATGTAGCATGTAGTATGTATGTAGTATGTATGTAGTATGTATGTGGTATGTATGTAGCATGTAGTATGTATGTAGCATGCATGTAGTATGTATGTAGTATGTATGTAGTATATATGTAGTATGTATGTAGCATGTATGTGGTATGTATGTAGCATGTAGTATGTATGTAGCATGTAGTATATATGTAGTATGTAGTATGTATGTAGTATGTATGTGGTATGTATGTAGCATGTAGTATGTATGTAGCATGCATGTAGTATGTATGTAGCATGCATGTAGTATGCATGTAGTATGTATGTAGTATGTATGTAGTATGTAGTATATATGTAGTATGTATGTAGCATGTATGTGGTATGTATGTAGCATGTAGTATGTATGTAGCATGCATGTAGTATATATGTAGTATGTAGTATGTATGTGGTATGTATGTAGCATGTAGTATGTATGTAGCATGTATGTAGTATGTATGTAGCATGCATGTATGTATGTAGCATGCATGTAGCATGCATGTAGTATGTATGTAGTATGTATGTAGCATGCATGTATGTATGTAGCATGCATGTAGCATGCATGTAGTATGTATGTAGCATGCATGTAGTATGTATGTAGCATGCATGTATGTATGTAGCATGCATGTAGCATGCATGTAGTATGTATGTAGTATGTATGTAGCATGCAGCATGTATGTAGCATGTATGTAGTATGTATGTAGTATATATGTAGTATGTATGTAGCATGTAGTATGTATGTAGTATTTTTTTTTTTAACATTTAACACATTAGCCGGATGATGGGACTACTACTGTCCCATCATTGGCTAATGTGTCAATCACTGTCATGGTAGCAGGCATCGCCAGATGGGACTTGTAGTCCCATCGGACGATGCTTGCACAGAGCCCCGGACATCAGCACAGCTCCCCGGCAGGCCGGCACAGCCCCCCGGCAGGCCGGTACAGACCCCCACAGGGTGCACAGACCACCGGCAGGCCGGCACAGCCCCCCGGCAGGCCGGTACAGACCCCCACAGGGTGCACAGACCACCGGCAGGCCGGCACAGCCCCCCGGCAGGCCGGTACAGACCCCGGGCAGTCCACACAGCCCCCCGGCAGGCTGGCACAGCCCCCCGGTATGCCGGCAGAGACCCCCGGAAGGCCCGAAATGACGGCGCATCATGATGCGCACACACCGCGCATCATGATGACGTCAGGCTGTCAATCAACTGAACTTCCGATTCCGATGCCAAATTCCGATATTGAAAAAATATCGGAAGTCGGTATCGGAATTCCGATACTTGCGGTATCGGAATGCTCAACACTACCCACCACATTCCTGTTCCTCATGCCATGATGGGTCAAGGGCCTCATCATCTACATTCCCCTCTTCAAACACCTGCTTCTCCTGGGTTGTCTTGCCAGCACCGTACACACCAGAAAGTGGCACCTGAGTCTCATCATCATCTGATGAGTACTGAGGTGTGCTGACCATAGGCACTGGCCCACCGGCCTCTTCAGATTCAGAGGGACAAAGAAGTTGCGCATCACTGCATGCTCCCTCCTCTTCACATTCTCGAATGCTGCTTGGCTGGCCCCCTCTTTCCAAGCCAACAGATTCAGAGAACAGAAGTAGAGACTGTGATGGCTCCTGTCCAGGGCTCTCTGACTGCTTGGGCACTTTGGCAGGTGGTGAAGAGACAGATGGTTGCTCTTCAGTGCTCTGGCCCTGAGAGGACGTGTAAGTCATTGAAGTCGATGCGTTAGCTGCCATCCATCCGACAACGGCTTCAATTTGTTCCTCCCGCAGCAGTGGGGTACGGCGAGGTCCTACAAAGCTGCGCATAAAGGACTGTTGCCTGCTAAAACTGGGGATGCTGACTCACTTGTGCCCGCAGCAGGCACAGAATCCCCATGTCCTCTCCCTGCAGAATCCCCACGTCCTCTCCCTGCTGAAACTCCACGCCCACGCCCATGTGCCTTAAGCCCCCGTTACACACTGCGATATCGCTAGCAATATCACTTTAAAGTCACCGATTTTGTGACGTTGCAGCGATATTGCTAGCGATATCGCTGCATATGATACTTACCTCCGACCGGCTCCCCCGCTGGTTATCGCTGATCGCGTGAGAAGGTCCTGGATCATTTCTCATCGGTCACTTCCTGTGGCGCCGAAGAGCGACGCGTGGAGCCGGGCGGGAGAACGCAGGATCGCCACGTCTGACAGGTAAGTAGCGATCCCCGTCCCCAGCGATGTCTCTAGTGAGATCTGCCTGTGTGGCAGCTCACTAGCGACCACGTAGCGATGCACCAGCGATCCTGACCGCGTCATATCGCTGGTCGGGATCGCTGGTGCATCGCTAGGTGTAACGGTACCCTTACTCCCTGCCTTCTTCATCTTGGTAGACTGATAAAGATAGGCAGAAAAGTACAAAGGGGGGGCTTAGTGTGCTTATTCCTGAACAGCTGGTAACAGGTATAAGAATCACTAATTTTATGAAGTGTGTGTGGACTACACTTTAATAGGAGCAAATGTGGCCTACACAACTGTCAAATGGAGTGTTTGGTGAACTTTATTTTGTTTTTTGAAAAAAAACTAAAAGGATTTGACCAAAGATTTGAAAGCGATAGTATCACAAACTTTTTGGAGCTATTAAAATGCAGGAAGGTAATCTACAATGCAAAAGATGAGGCTCCAAAAAATAGGGTAATACTAATCTGGCTGCAGCTGAAGGGCACAAGCCAGAAAAAAGGCTCCTCTATCTACTCCTATATAGTGTTTGCAACCAACCAATGTAGATGGATATGGATGGATGCACACTAATAGGAGAAGAAAAATGAGCTGCAATAAAAGAAAATTATGTGTGAGGCAGTGACGCACGCTGAGCGGCCTACAACCAGACGTAGCTGAAGGACACACTACTCAGCGTGAGCTGCACTCACACACAGAGACCTCTCAGACAGCCGTGAACAGTGCAGCAAACTGGGCACTAGCACTGAAAGGCTGCAGAGAGGCTCCGCTGTCTACTCCTATAGTGTTTGCAACCAACGTATATGGATACGGATGGATGCACAGTGCACACTAATAGGAGAATGAAAAATGAGCAGCAAAAAAAGAAAAATATGTATGAAGCAGTGACACACGCTGAGCGGCCTACAACCAGACGTGGCTGCAGGACACACTACTCAGCATGAGCTGCACTCACACAGACCTGGCAGACAGCTGTGAACACTGCTGCAAGGCAAAAGAAAGCTACAGTGGTGGATTATGTAGCCTGGGTAAAGCACACTATGATTGTGAAAATCGCTATCTCTAACTGTTCCTCACAGTCTTGAACAGCAGCCTGTCCCTAACTGAATTCACAGCAGAGTGAACCCGAAATGGCGGCAGCGGCTTTTATACTGCATCATGACATAATTTCAGCAGCCAATCACAGCCATGCCATTAGTTAACATGCCTACATGCCTAACAGGATGTGCGCACACTTCTGAGGATTGCCATTGGCTGAATCAAATCAAACAGGCTCATAGCATTATGGGAACTTCCAATTCCGGTATTCGATATGCTAAAAGTATCGGAACTCAGTATTGGAATTTCGATACAGTGAATATCGGCCGATACCCGATACTTGCGGTATCGGAATGCTCAACACTAGTTAAGTGTTATGTCAGGGCAGGGAGATTCTTGGCCTGCAACACAAAGGTAGGGGAACTGCTACCTTGGATCTAATCCTTATAAACAGGGAGGAAATGGTTGAGGAGGTAAAAGTGGCTGGGACCCTAGGAGGTAGCGACCATGCTATTTTAGAATTTTGGATAACTAGAGGCGGAAGACCTGTGAAGACTCAGACGTCAAGGTTAGATTTCAGAAAGGCAGATTTTAAGGGATTCAGAAAGAGAATTGAAGGGATCCTTAAAGACAAAAATGTCCAGGAAGAATGGGAAATCTTGAAAAATGAAATTCTCAAAGCATAGTTGTTAACAATTCCGAAAAGAGGGAAGAATAGGAAGCATTTAAGGAAACCAGGATGGATGAACACAGAACTTAAGCACATGCTAAAAAGGAAGCAAAAAATGTTTATAAAATGGAAAGAAGGAGGCATATCTAAAGAAGAATATAATGCTGTCTGCAGAACCTGCAAGGCACAAATCAGATTATCTAAAGCTGAAAATGAATTGAGGCTTGCAAGAGATGTCAAAAGCAATAATAAAGGATTTTGGGGATATGTCAAAAGTAAAAGAAAAGTCAAAGATGCTATAGGATTTTTACAGGATGAAAATGATGAAATGGTAAGACAGGATGTTGAGAATGCTGAACTTTTAAATTCCTATTTTGCATCTGTTTTCTCTCAGAAAGGAAATGTAACATCAACTGTTATTCACTGTCCTATTAAGGGAATAGAAGAATCCAGGATATCTATAAACAGAAAGATAGTGAGGAAACACTTAGCTAACCTAAATGTATTCAAGTCTCCAGGTCCAGATGAATTACACCCCAGAGTACTGAAGGAGATAGCAGAAGAAATTTTTGAACCCCTCTCCATAATCTTTGAAAATTCTTGGAGAACAGGAGAAGTGCCAGAAGACTGGAGAAGAGCAAATGTTGTTCCTATCTTCAAAAAGGGGAAGAAGGTGGACCCAGGCAACTATAGGCCGGTGAGTCTGACTTCTATACCAGGAAAGATCTTTGAACAAATTATTAAACAACATGTATGTCAATACCTGGATAAGAATGAAGTGATTAAACAGAGTCAGCATGGGTTTGTAACTAATAAGTCATGTCAGACTAATTTAATTTCCTTCTATGATGGTATTACTGATTGGGTGGATCAAGGAAATGCTGTAGATATAGTATATCTTGACTTCAGCAAAGCATTTGACAAAGTCTCTCATACAATCCTTATTGAAAAAATGACTAAGTATGGAATGGACAAGGCAACTGTTAGGTGGATTCATAACTGGCTTAGTGATCGGACCCAAAGAGTGGTCGTAAATGGCTGCACATCCAGTTGGAAGAATGTCTCAAGTGGGGTACCACAGGGCTCTGTCCTGGGCCCTGTATTGTTCAACATCTTTATCAACGATTTAGATGAAGGAATTGAGGGTAAACTGATTAAATTTGCTGATGACACAAAGCTAGGAGGGATAGCTAATACTAGAGAAGAGAGAGAGAGGATTCAAAAAGATTTAAATAAACTGGAGAAGTGGGCAGCAACTAACAGAATGGTTTTTAACAGGGAGAAATGCAAAGTACTACATCTGGGCAATAAAAATGAAAAAAGCATATATAGAATGGGAGGAATAGGGCTAAGTGACAGCACATGTGAAAAAGACTTGGGTATACTAATAGATCACAGACTGAATATGAGTCAACAGTGTGATGCAGCAGCAAAAAAGGCAAATGCAATTCTAGGATGTATTAACAGAAGCATACAGTCTAGATCACGTGAAGTAATTATTTCCCTCTACTCCTCTTTGGTCAGACCTCATCTGGAATATTGTGTCCAATTTTGGGCACCACATTTTAAAAAAGACATCAACAAACTGGAGCAAGTTCAGAAAAGAGCGACCAGAATGGTGACCGGTCTGCAAACCCTGTCTTATGAGGAAAGGTTGCAGGATTTGGGAATGTTTAGTTTGCAAAAGAGAAGACTGAGAGGAGACTTAATAGCTGTCTACAAATATCTAAAGGGCTGTCACATTGTAGAAGGATCAACTTTATTCTCATTTGCACAAGGAAAGACTAGAAGCAATGGGATGAAGCTGAATGGGAGGAGACACAGATTAGATATTAGAAAAAACTTTTTGACAGTTAGAGTGATCAATGAGTGGAACAGGCTGCCACGAGAAGTGGTGAGTTCTCCTTCAATGGAAGTCTTCAAACAGAGGCTGGACAGACATCTAACTGGGATGATTTAGCGAATCCTGCTTTGAGCAGGGGGTTGGACCAGATGGCCCAGGAGGTCCCTTCCAACTCTACGATTCTATGATTCTATGATTCTATGATTCTAGGCATTGAGGGAGCTGGTAAGGGATAATATACAAACAAATGAAAATCCACATGAATCGAAAGGAACACAAACAAATTCTCCAGGAATTCCACAGCTTCTCTAGGAACTCCACAGCTACCTCAGGAGCTGCACCTCAGGAGGAGGTGCAGTACCTCTGTGGCGACTGAACCCTCAGGGGCACCACATACCCCCCGTTAAACACAGCATGTCCGCAAGCTGTAAAAGAAGCAAATATGGACAAATATAGGAACATACTAAATTTTTATAATGCTAAATAAACAGTTCTTATCTAAACTTCCCAATGTGGGAGGCACTCAATCTTGAACGTTACAAACAATTTTAACTAACTATTTATGTTCTAATACAGTACCTAATTCAAAAGTGCTATTGGCAATAACTCACTACCACTTCAAGTATTTTTCATCAACACATTTCTTCTTTCACCTTTTCTACTTCCTATTGTTAACCTTAAGTGACAACCGCTGATGCCGGGTTCATCACCTGCATTTTTCAAATCTTTATCTTTATTCAAATCCTTCATCTCTTTACTAAAACATTAATCTAAACTCTGTAAAGCATTCACTACTTACTTTCTCTATCAAAAATGCTGGACATTATTACTAAGTGCAATATAGACATTGATCCAGCCAAGATGTCTTGAAATGTCCTTATTCTTAATGAGGTAGTCCTTATTCTTAAAAGACTTATGTAAAACCAAGAAAGGGCACCTAAAGAGGTGCAACTATTTACATTACATTGTATTGCCGAAGGTACCAGACACCTGACAGGAAACAGGCAATTCAAATTCTCCCTCTACCCAGGTCACATCAGCATCTATGCACTTTCCTAGGTTTAGTGACCTACAGTAGGCCTTGGATAAGATCTGCTTCACAAATATTCCAACCACTTTATGACTGCTTGTCATCAGACCCGTATGACCTCACACAAAATACAATTGACTGTGTCTGTACGGTAGGAGCAGCTGCACTACTACTAGGAAAGGCATGTGAGATCACACTGACGTTTCTTTTGACAATCTATTCCCCACATGACATCAATGCCATACTCGTACAAATTCAACCAAAACATCTGTCTATGGCCAGACAGCTCCGACTTGAGTGTGCCCTACTAATTCCTGAGTATGTCACCCTCAAAAGATGTAACGTTCTGAATCCAGCCACCCTCCTGCCTGTGGATTCAGAAAAGGGGGAATTGGTGACCGTATTAGCAAGTGAGGAAGGATACTTTGACATGACGCATGAACATGTCTGCATAGAACTGATGAGTCAGGAGACAGTTGGGTTTGCACACGTTCATGAAAAACCTGTTCCTAAAGCAGACTTTGAGTTTCTTTTTTGTAGATGGCTCCAGATACTACCAGCTGTCTACAAATATCTAAAGGGCTGTCACATTGTAGAAGGATCAACTTTATTCTCATTTGCACAAGGAAAGACTAGAAGCAATGGGATGAAACTGAATGGGAGGAGACACATATTAGATATGAGAAAAAACTTTTTGACAGTTAGAGTGATCAATGAGTGGGACAGGCTGCCACGAGAAGTGGCGAGTTCTCCTTCAATGGAAGTCTTCAAACAGAGTCTGGACAGACATCTGACTGGGATGATTTAGCGAATCCTGCTTTGAGCAGGGGGTTGGACCAGATGGCCCAGGAGGTCGCTTCCAACTCTACTATTCTATGATTCTATGATTCTAGGATGGACGATTCTACGCTGGATATGCAGTAGTATCCTCACATGAGGTAATCTGAGCGGAACCACTCTCTCCTCACATGTCGGCGCAGGAGGCAGAGTTGAAGGCACTCACTGAGGCGTGTAGAGCCGCTGCAGGTAAAATCGCTAATATTTTCACAGATTCTAAGCCCATTAAAAATGCAGAGCTGGTGAAACAATTGATTGAGGCATTGATGTTACCAGTCCAGGTTGGCATTGTCAAGGTAAAAGCACACACAAAGGTGACTCCATGGAGGTAGAGGGCAACAGAAGGGCGAACGAGGCTGCTAAAGTAGCACAAGGCGGCCTAGAGAGCAGTGGATGGTGGCGGGGAGTCAGCGTATTCCAGCCACATTGAGCCTAGATGTCCTGAAATCCCTCTGGCAAAAAGCTGCCCAAACAGAGAAGGTACACCGGGGGAGACTGGGAGCTGAGCTGAACTCAACTGGAGTATGGGAAAATAAGGATAAATTGTGCCTACCAAAATCCCTGTTCCCAATCATGGCGCAAGCAGCACATGGCCCCACTCACACCTCAAAAAGTCACATTTGTGCCATGGTAGATGCCTTCTGGATCGCTCCTGGTTTCAGTCACGCATCATGCCTCATCTGTAGAGTTGAGCGATACCAGCCGATACTTGAAAATATCGGATCGGAATGGATCGGCCGATCTTAAAAAAAAGTATCGGTATCGCCGATTCCGATACCGGGAACCAATGCAAGTCAATGGGGCCAAAATATCGGAATTAAAAAAAACCCTTTCTTTCCTTGTAGGTTAATTCTACATGAAGAAAAACAACTAAGAATAATGTAGAATGTATTGTGGGAGGTGGAGGAGACATTAAAGCCATAGAGGTTTAGCCCAATCAAATGGAATAGCAGGAATTAAACTTTTTTTTTTAAAGATGTTAGGAGTTACAAAGATATTGACTATGTTAGCCTCATTTATATTTTGCCAGACATGTATGTCTTCTTCTTCTACTTCCTTTTTTTACATTCTTCTTCTTCTTCTACTTCCTTTTTTTACATTCTTCTTCTTCTTCTTCTACTTCCTTTTTTTACATTCTTCTTATTATTCCTTTTTTTACATTCTTCTTCTTCTTCTTCTACTTCCTTTTTTTACATTCTTCTTCTTCTTCTTCTTCTTCTTCCTTTTCTTACATTCTTCATATTCTTCTTATTCAACAATTATTATTCTACATATTCAGCTTCTTCATCTTCTTCCTATTCTTCTTCATCATATTCTTGTTTGTGTCAGGCATTCCTGTAGTTGTTATCTAGAAAAGTTAGAAGTTTACACCTTCCGTTCTGCCTGTCACAAAAGATTTACAACAGGATTTGTCCGCGTTCAGTTTGGCCTGCAGAAGCAGGCCTTTTCCAGGGGCACCACGAGGAGGAACGGACTCACCCCCATACACTGCTTAGTCTTCTTCTGCTTATAAATAAGATAATATCATTTGCTCAGAGTATTAGTCTTATGCTTAATGTTCTTCTGCTTTGTTTTTTTTATGCTTCTTTGTCTTCTCTCTCTTGTTGTTCTGCATCTTGGTGGTTGTCTTCCTGTTCTTTGTCCTCTTGAACCAGCTGACGGTACTGGCACCCGGAGGGGCAGCAGAAGGAACAAGAGCCAATGGCACTACCGAGGACCAGCTGACGGTGCTGGAACCCGGTTACTAAGCAGGAGGTACCTGTGCTACAAAGCACTACCAAGGACCAGCAGACGTTGCCGGAACTCGGATACCGAGATGGAGGCACCTAGGCCAAACGCTCTGACGAGAACCAGCTGACGGTGCTGGAACCCGGAGGGGTAGCATAAGCTGCAAGAGCAAATGGAAATAGCGAGGACCAGCTGACAGTGCTGGCACCCGGAGGGGCAGCAGAAGGAATAAGAGCCAATGGCACAACCGAGGACCAGCTGACGGTGCTGGAACCCGGTTACTAAGCAGGAGGTACCTGTGCTACAAAGCACTACCAAGGACCAGCAGACGTTGCCGGAACTCGGATACCGAGATGGAGGCACCTAGGCCAAAGGCTCTGACGAGAACCAGCTGACGGTGCTGGAACCCGGAGGGGTAGCATAAGCTGCAAGAGCAAATGGAAATAGCGAGGACCAGCTGACAGTGCTGGCACCCGGAGGGGCAGCAGAAGGAATAAGAGCCAATGGCACAACCGAGGACCAGCTGACGGTGCTGGAACCCGGTTACTAAGCAGGAGGTACCTGTGCTACAAAGCACTACCAAGGACCAGCAGACGTTGCTGGAACTCGGATACCGAGATGGAGGCACCTAGGCCAAAGGCTCTGATGAGAACCAGCTGACGGTGCTGGAACCCGGAGGGGTATCAGAAGTTACCCCTGAAAAGCAAAGTTGGCATGTCGCAAGCTGGCCGCAGTTACCGAATCACACAGTCCTACAGGGGGTGCTTGTCCTACTGGCACTATGGAACAAACCTTTCTTACCAGAACCCGCAGTCCACATAGGAAGCACCTAAACTGCTGGCACCCTAGCCTCGGCTAACCCAACCGCAACACGACATGGCAACTTGGGGTGGCAAACTGACATTGACACTTCCCGGAAACAGCAGGCAGGGCTGGAACCAAGCTGGGCAGGAGGGAGTACCCGTGCCAAAGTCAGTTATGAGCAGCAACTGGCGATGTTGGAGCCCAGGACAAGCACTTAGCAGGCTGAGGCCTGATGTGCTGTCAATTGGGAGGCAGCAGGACAGATTGCCATCAAAACAGCAGGGGAACAGCTGACGTTACTGAACCCCACAAACACAGGAGCTAGTGTTTTACTCTGTGAAGACGGCACTTCCGAGCAACAACTGGCTGTGTTGAAGCCCAGGGACAAGCACGGAGCAGGCTTAGGCTGCATTGAAGAAATTTTAAGATCGGTTGTAGACTACTAATTTGAACCAAGCTCCACTTAGGCCTGTGGATTCACTGATTTTCGTATTTCCCCTGTCCTCCAACCCCGCCAGTTCCAGCTCCGAAGTGGCGTCTGCACAATCCACACTTGTTCCTGTGTTACAGGTGTTCAGTCCGGTCAGTTAATCCCCTGATGTGTGTCCGGCAATGTCGCCTGCTCTGTCCACATTCCGATAATGGGAATGTGGACAGAGCAGGCGACATTGCCGGACACACATCAGGGGATTAACTGATCGGACTGAACACCTGTAACACAGGAACAAGTGTGGATTGTGCAGACGCCACTTCGGAGCTGTAACTGGCAGGGTTGGAGGACAGGGGAAATACGAGAGACAGTGGAGCCACAGGCCTAATTGGAGCACGGTTAAAAATCAGTAGTGGTACGACTGTGTAGGCAGCAGGAGACTTTGCCATCCACACAGCAGGGGATCAGCTGACATTACTGAACCCCACTGAGACACGGGAGCAAGTATCTCTTTCCGTGTGGACGGCACTTCCGAACTACAACTGGCTGTGTTGAAGCCCAGGAAATAGGAGGGTGTAGGCAGAGGCCTACTGTATTTTGAATGAGTTTACAGCAGGAGAGACTGCCATCCACACAGCAGGGGATCAGCTGACGTTACTGAACCCCACTGAGACACGGGAGCAAGTATCTCTTTCCGTGTGGACGGCACTTCCGAACTACAACTGGCTGTGTTGAAGCCCAGGAAATAGGAGGGTGTAGGCAGAGGCCTACTGAATTTTGAATGAGGTGACAGCAGGAGAGACTGCCATCCACACAGCAGGGGATCAGCTGACGTTACTGAACCCCACTGAGACACGGGAGCAAGTGTCTCTTTCCGTGTGGACGGCACTTCCGAACTACAACTGGCTGTGTTGAAGCCCAGGAAATAGGAGGGTGTAGGCAGAGGCCTACTGTATTTTGAATGAGTTTACAGCAGGAGAGACTGCCATCCACACAGCAGGGGATCAGCTGACGTTACTGAACCCCACTGAGACACGGGAGCAAGTATCTCTTTCCGTGTGGACGGCACTTCCGAACTACAACTGGCTGTGTTGAAGCCCAGGAAATAGGAGGGTGTAGGCAGAGGCCTACTGTATTTTGAATGAGTTTACAGCAGGAGAGACTGCCATCCACACAGCAGGGGATCAGCTGACGTTACTGAACCCCACTGAGACACGGGAGCAAGTATCTCTTTCCGTGTGGACGGCACTTCCGAACTACAACTGGCTGTGTTGAAGCCCAGGAAATAGGAGGGTGTAGGCAGAGGCCTACTGAATTTTGAATGAGGTGACAGCAGGAGAGACTGCCATCCACACAGCAGGGGATCAGCTGACGTTACTGAACCCCACTGAGACACGGGAGCAAGTATCTCTTTCCGTGTGGACGGCACTTCCGAACTACAACTGGCTGTGTTGAAGCCCAGGAAATAGGAGGGTGTAGGCAGAGGCCTACTGAATTTTGAATGAGGTGACAGCAGGAGAGACTGCCATCCACACAGCAGGGGATCAGCTGACGTTACTGAACCCCACTGAGACACGGGAGCAAGTATCTCTTTCCGTGTGGACGGCACTTCCGAACTACAACTGGCTGTGTTGAAGCCCAGGAAATAGGAGGGTGTAGGCAGAGGCCTACTGTATTTTGAATGAGTTTACAGCAGGAGAGACTGCCATCCACACAGCAGGGGATCAGCTGACGTTACTGAACCCCACTGAGACACGGGAGCAAGTATCTCTTTCCGTGTGGACGGCACTTCCGAACTACAACTGGCTGTGTTGAAGCCCAGGAAATAGGAGGGTGTAGGCAGAGGCCTACTGAATTTTGAATGAGGTGACAGCAGGAGAGACTGCCATCCACACAGCAGGGGATCAGCTGACGTTACTGAACCCCACTGAGACACGGGAGCAAGTATCTCTTTCCGTGTGGACGGCACTTCCGAACTACAACTGGCTGTGTTGAAGCCCAGGAAATAGGAGGGTGTAGGCAGAGGCCTACTGTATTTTGAATGAGGTGACAGCAGGAGAGACTGCCATCCACACAGCAGGGGATCAGCTGACGTTACTGAACCCCACTGAGACACGGGAGCAAGTGTCTCTTTCCGTGTGGACGGCACTTCCGAACTACAACTGGCTGTGTTGAAGCCCAGGAAATAGGAGGGTGTAGGCAGAGGCCTACTGTATTTTGAATGAGTTTACAGCAGGAGAGACTGCCATCCACACAGCAGGGGATCAGCTGACGTTACTGAACCCCACTGAGACACGGGAGCAAGTATCTCTTTCCGTGTGGACGGCACTTCCGAACTACAACTGGCTGTGTTGAAGCCCAGGAAATAGGAGGGTGTAGGCAGAGGCCTACTGTATTTTGAATGAGTTTACAGCAGGAGAGACTGCCATCCACACAGCAGGGGATCAGCTGACGTTACTGAACCCCACTGAGACACGGGAGCAAGTATCTCTTTCCGTGTGGACGGCACTTCCGAACTACAACTGGCTGTGTTGAAGCCCAGGAAATAGGAGGGTGTAGGCAGAGGCCTACTGAATTTTGAATGAGGTGACAGCAGGAGAGACTGCCATCCACACAGCAGGGGATCAGCTGACGTTACTGAACCCCACTGAGACACGGGAGCAAGTATCTCTTTCCGTGTGGACGGCACTTCCGAACTACAACTGGCTGTGTTGAAGCCCAGGAAATAGGAGGGTGTAGGCAGAGGCCTACTGTCTTTGTAATGCGGAGACAGCAGGAGAGACTGCCATCTCCACAGCAGGGGAACAGCTGGCAGTGCTGAACCCCACTAACACTTGAACGAACGTGTTTGGTTCTGTGGAGACGACACTTCTGAACACCAACTGACGCTGTTGGAGCCCAGGATTAGGCGAGGAGCAGGCTGGGGCCTACTGGATTTTGGCAGGTGAATGCAGCAGGAGACTTGCCATCTCCACAGCAGGGGAACAGCTGGCAGTGCTGAACCCCACTAACACTTGAACGAATGTGTTTGGTTCTGTGGAGACGACACTTCTGAACACCAACTGACGCTGTTGGAGCCCAGGATTAGGCGAGGAGCAGGCTGGGGCCTACTGGATTTTGGCAGGTGAAGGCAGCAGGAGACTTGCCATCTCCACAGCAGGGGAACAGCTGGCAGTGCTGAACCCCACTAACACTTGAACGAACGTGTTTGGTTCTGTGGAGACGACACTTCTGAACACCAACTGACGCTGTTGGAGCCCAGGATTAGGCGAGGAGCAGGCTGGGGCCTACTGGATTTTGGCAGGTGAATGCAGCAGGAGACTTGCCATCTCCACAGCAGGGGAACAGCTGGCAGTGCTGAACCCCACTAACACTTGAACGAATGTGTTTGGTTCTGTGGAGACGACACTTCTGAACACCAACTGACGCTGTTGGAGCCCAGGATTAGGCGAGGAGCAGGCTGGGGCCTACTGGATTTTGGCAGGTGAAGGCAGCAGGAGACTTGCCATCTCCACAGCAGGGGAACAGCTGGCAGTGCTGAACCCCACTAACACTTGAACGAATGTGTTTGGTTCTGTGGAGACGACACTTCTGAACACCAACTGACGCTGTTGGAGCCCAGGATTAGGCGAGGAGCAGGCTGGGGCCTACTGGATTTTGGCAGGTGAATGCAGCAGGAGACTTGCCATCTCCACAGCAGGGGAACAGCTGGCAGTGCTGAACCCCACTAACACTTGAACGAACGTGTTTGGCTCTGTGGAGACGACACTTCTGAACACCAACTGACGCTGTTGGAGCCCAGGATTAGGCGAGGAGCAGGCTGGGGCCTACTGGATTTTGGCAGGTGAAGGCAGCAGGAGACTTGCCATCTCCACAGCAGGGGAACAGCTGGCAGTGCTGAACCCCACTAACACTTGAACGAATGTGTTTGGTTCTGTGGAGACGACACTTCTGAACACCAACTGACGCTGTTGGAGCCCAGGATTAGGCGAGGAGCAGGCTGGGGCCTACTGGATTTTGGCAGGTGAATGCAGCAGGAGACTTGCCATCTCCACAGCAGGGGAACAGCTGGCAGTGCTGAACCCCACTAACACTTGAACGAACGTGTTTGGCTCTGTGGAGACGACACTTCTGAACACCAACTGACGCTGTTGGAGCCCAGGATTAGGCGAGGAGCAGGCTGGGGCCTACTGGATTTTGGCAGGTGAAGGCAGCAGGAGACTTGCCATCTCCACAGCAGGGGAACAGCTGGCAGTGCTGAACCCCACTAACACTTGAACGAACGTGTTTGGTTCTGTGGAGACGACACTTCTGAACACCAACTGACGCTGTTGGAGCCCAGGATTAGGCGAGGAGCAGGCTGGGGCCTACTGGATTTTGGCAGGTGAATGCAGCAGGAGACTTGCCATCTCCACAGCAGGGGAACAGCTGGCAGTGCTGAACCCCACTAACACTTGAACGAACGTGTTTGGCTCTGTGGAGACGACACTTCTGAACACCAACTGACGCTGTTGGAGCCCAGGATTAGGCGAGGAGCAGGCTGGGGCCTACTGGATTTTGGCAGGTGAAGGCAGCAGGAGACTTGCCATCTCCACAGCAGGGGAACAGCTGGCAGTGCTGAACCCCACTAACACTTGAACGAATGTGTTTGGCTCTGTGGAGACGACACTTCTGAACACCAACTGACGCTGTTGGAGCCCAGGATTAGGCGAGGAGCAGGCTGGGGCCTACTGGATTTTGGCAGGTGAATGCAGCAGGAGACTTGCCATCTCCACAGCAGGGGAACAGCTGGCAGTGCTGAACCCCACTAACACTTGAACGAATGTGTTTGGCTCTGTGGAGACGACACTTCTGAACACCAACTGACGCTGTTGGTGCCCAGGATTACGCATGCCGCATGCAGAGGCCAATGGGCAGCGGTTTTTATGGAGGTTGTGGACTACTACTGATTCTAACCATGCTCCACTTAGGCCTCTGGCTCCACTGTCTCTACTATTTACCCTGGCCTCCAACCCCGCCAGCTACATCTCTGAAGTGGCGTCAGCACAATCTACACTTGTTCCTGTGTTACTGGTGCTCAGTCCCATCAGTTGATCCCCTGATGTTTGTCCGGCAAGTTCGCCAGCTCTGTCCTCATTCCCACTACTGGTTATGGGAATGTGGACAGAGCAGGAGACCTTGCCGGACACACATCAGGGGATAAACTGATGGGACTGAGCCACAGGAACACAGGAACAAGTGTAGATTGTGCTGACGCCACTTCAGAGATGTAGATGGCGGGGTTGGAGGTCAGGGGAAATAGTAGAGACAGTGGAGCCAGAGACCTAAGTTGGGCACGGTTAAAAATCAGTAGTGGTTTGAATGTTGATGGAGCTGGTGACTCTGCCGTCCACACAGCAGGGGATCAGCTGGCATTACTGAACCCCAGTAACACAGGAGCTAGTGTGTTTCTCTGTGCAGACGACACATCTGAGCGACAACTGGCTGTGTTGAAGCACAGGGATTATAGTTCAGGTGGTAGAAAAATGAACACACCAGCAGACCTGGATACAGTTGCCAACCACTAATTTAGTCTGTAAGAGGAATGGCAAAGTCTTTGGAGATCCAGGCCTTGTTCATTTTCAGAAAAGTCAGCCGGTCAACATTATCGGAAGATAGTCGCGTGCGACGGTCTGTTAGTACACCACCTGCGGCACTAAAGACACGTTCCGATAATACACTGGCAGCAGGGCAAGCCAGCACCTCCAATGCATACTGGCTAAGCTCTGGCCATGTATCCAGCTTAGAGACCCAAAACTTGAAGGGGGAAGAGCCATCTGGGAGTACAGCGACAGGGCAAGACATGTAGTCTGACACCATCTGACGGAAGCGTTGCCTCCTGCTGACTCGAGGCGTCGCTGATGGTGTAGACAATTGTGGTGGACACACAAAACTTTGCCACATTTGGGCCATAGTGGTCTTGCCTTGTGCTGCGGCACTGCCTCTGCTCCCTCTTTGTGCAGAGTTTCCTCCACTGCCTCGACGCACAGAGCTGCTTTGTAAAGCACTTGCAACAATGCTGTCGGGTGGAATGGAAAACATTATGGACTGCACCAGTGACTCTTCGTACTCCCGCATTTTACGCTCCCGGTTCAACGTTGGTATGAGCCTTTGTACGCTGTCCCGGTAGCGAGGATCTAGGAGGGTGTACACCCAATAATCAGCCGAGACGAGAATGTGGGCGATGCGGCGGTCGTTTCTCAGGCACTGCAGCATGAAATCAACCATGTGCTGCAGACTCCCAACTGCCAAAGAACCGCTGTCCCCTGTTTGAGGCGTGACCTCGACCTGCTCTGCATCACCCCACCCTCGCTGTACATACTGAGTAGAGGTTTGTGTACCTCCCTCCTCTGGAGAGATGTCTTCCTCCTCCATCGACTCCTCCTCATCCTCCTCACAAAGTGTCCCCTGCCTAGGCCTTTGTGAGGAAACACGTAGCGCAGACTGTCCAGAAGCAGATGGCATTTGGGACTCCTCATCCTCCACCTCTTCTGAAACCTCATCCCTTAGTGCTTGCAGTGTTTGTTGAAGCAGGCAGATAAGGGGGACAGTCATGCTGACTAGTGCATCATCTGCACTCGCCATCCGCGTGGATTCATCGAAGGCACGCAAAACGAGGCAGATGTCCTTCATAGAGGCCCACTCAATGGTGCTGAAGTGTGAACGGCGCACAGTGCGACTTGTTTGCGCCTGATGCAGCTGGTACTCCATGACTGCTGCCTGCTGCTCACACAACCGCTCCAACATATGTAACGTTGAATTCCACCGGGTGGGTAGGTCACATATGATGCGATGTTCTGGAAGGCCAAATCGTCGCTGCAGAGCAGCGAGGCGCGATCTTGCCGTGCTGGAACGTCGCAAGTGAGCACACTCTATGCGGACCTTGTGCAACAGTGCATCAAGATCCGGATAGTCCCTCAGAAAGCTCTGCACGACCAAGTTAAGAACATGTGCCAGACATGGGATGTGTGTGAGGTTGCCTAGGCCAAGAGCTGCCACCAGATTTCGGCCATTGTCACACACTACCAAGCCCGGCTGGAGATTCGCTGGCCCAAACCACACATCGCTCTCCAGCTTGATAGCATTCCAGAGCTCCTGCGCTGTGTGGCTTCGATTCCCCAAAGAAATTAATTTGAGTACAGCCTGTTGACGTTTGGCCACGGCTGTGCTCATATCGGTCGTAACAGGCTCCTGCTCTGCTGTTTCTGAGGAACTTGAGTAGGAGGAGGAGTCTATGTGTACAGACTGGAGTCCTGCAATCCGTGGCGTTGGAAGAACACGTACAGCGCCACTCTCCAGATCCGTACCCGGCTCCACAACATTGACCCAGTGGGCAGTGAGGGAAAGGTATCGTCCCTGTCCATGGTTACTGGTCCACGCATCGGTGGTCAGGTGGACCTTGCTACTAACGGCGTTTAGTAGCGCATGTTTTATTTTGCCCTCAACATGTTTCTGCAGGGCAGGGACGGCTCGCCTGCTGAAATAAAAGCGGCTGGGCACGTTGTATTGGGGGACTGCCAATGCCATTAAGTCCCGGAAGGTGTCAGTGTCCACCAGCCTGAATGACAGCATTTCAACTGCCAGAAGTTTGGCAATGCCAGCATTCAGAGACTGTGCTCTGGGATGGTTTGCCGAGTAAGGGCGCCTTTTATCCCATGCCTGTGCTACCGATGGCTGTGATGGATGGGAACGTGCTGTTATGGGTGGAATCTGACAGGGTCTCCGGACAACAGTGGCAGAGGTTCTTCCTTGGCGATCCTGTGAGGAAGCCGAACCAGCAGTGTGTGAGCTGGAGGAAGAGGGCCCAACACGAACTGAAGAGGTGGTAGGTGGTGCTGTACGTTGGCCTACGTCTTGAGGGTGTCTCTGCAACTCCAACTCGTGCTTGGTGCGCACATGTTTCCACATATTTGTGGTATTGAGGTTGCTGACATTTCTCCCTCTTTTGACTCTCTGATGACACAGCTTGCATTTGACAAAGCAAATGTCATCTGCAACTGTGTCAAAAAAGGACCACGCACTGCAACTCTTGTGAGCGCCCGGTTTGCCTTTGGAAGGAGGAATGCTCCTAACGGGTGCCGAAGTGGAGGGTACAGGCAACCAAGTCTTCCCCCTCCCTCTGCCTCCTGTTTTGGCCGGTAGGGGAATCTCTTCCTCCGAGCTGCTCCCACCACCTTCCTGTTGCTCACGCCATGATGGGTCAAGGACCTCATCATCTTCCCTCCCCTCTTCAAACAGCTGCTTCTCCGGGGTTGTCTCGCCAGCACCGTACGCACCAGAAAGTGGCAACTGAGTCTCGTCATCATCTGATGCGTACTGAGGTGTGCTGACCATAGGCACTGGCCCACTCGCCTCTTCAGATTCAGAGGGACAAAGAAGTTGCGCATCACTGCATACTCCCTCTTCTTCACATTCAGGAATGCTGCTTGGCTGGCCCCCTCTTTCCAAGCCAACAGATTCCGAGAACAGAAGTAGAGATTGTGATGGCTCCTGTCCATGTCTCTCTGACTGCCTGGGCACTTTGGCAGGTGGTGAAGAGACAGATGGTTGCTCTTCAGTGCTCTGACCCTGAGAGGATGCGGAAGTAATTGAAGTCGATGCGTTAGCTGCCATCCATCCGACAACGGCTTCAATTTGTTCCTCCCGCAGCAGTGGGGTACGTTGAGGTCCTACAAAGCTGCGCATAAAGGACTGTTGCCTGCTAAAACTGGGGGATGCTGATCCACTGGTGCCCGCAGCAGGCCCAGAATCCCCACGTCCTCTACCTGTAGAATCCCCACGTCCTCTCCCTGCAGAATCCCCACGTCCTCTCCCTGCTGAAACTCCACGCCCACGCCCACGCCCCCGCGCCTTACTCCCTGCCTTCTTCATCTTGCAAGACTGCTTAAGATAGGCAAAAAAGGACAAAGGGGGGCCTTAGTGTGCTTATTCCTGAACAGCTGGTTACAGGTACAAGAAACACTAATTTTATGAAGTGTGTGTGTGTGGACTAGACTTTAATAGGAGCTGATGTGGCCTACACAAGTTCAAAATGTAGTGTTTGGTGAACTTTTTATGTGGTTTCTTTGTTTGAAACAAACTCAAAGTATGAGAACAAAGAATTGAAACTGATAGTATCACCAACTTTTTGGAGCTATTACAATGCAGGCAGGTAACCTACAATGCAAAAGATGAGGCTCCAAAAAAATTGGGTAATACTAATCTGGCTGCGCCGGCAGGGCACAAGCCAGAAAAAAAGGCTCCTCTATCTACTCCTATATAGTGTTTGCAACCAACCAATGTTGATGGATACGGATGGATGCACACTAATAGGAGAAGAAAAAATGAGCTGCACTCAGAGACAAATATGTGTGAGGCAGTGACGCACGTTGAGCGTCCTACAACCAGACGTAGCTGCAGGACACTCTACTCAGCGTGAGCTGCACTCACACACAGTCAGAGACCTCTCAGACAGCCGTCAACAGTGCAGCTAAGTGGGCACTGGCACTGACAGGCTGCAGAAAGGCTCCGCTGTGTACTCCTATATAGTGTTTGCAACCACCGTAGATGGAGACGGATGGATGCACACTAATAGAAGAAAAAATGAGCTGCACTCAAATAAAAATATGTGTGAGGCAGTGACGCACGCTGAGCGTCCTACAGCCAGACGTAGCTGCAGGACACACTACTCAGCGTGAGCTGCACTCACACACAGTCAGAGACCTCTCAGACAGCCGTGAACAGTGCAGCAAAGTGGACACTAGCACTGAAAGGCTGCAGAAAGGCTCCGCTGTCTACTACTAGTGTTTGCAACCAACGTATATGGATACGGATGGAAGCACACTAGATTGAAATTATTTAAAAAATGCAGCTCAAAAAATAAAAGATGTATGAGGCAGCAGTGATCACACTGGGTGGCCTACAGCCTGACGTGGCTGCAGGACCCACTCCACAGCGTGAGCTGCACTCACACAGCCCTTGCAGACAGCTGTGAAAACAGCGCTGCTAGGGAAAAGCAAGCTACAGTGGTGGTTTATGTAGCCTGGATAAAGCACAATATTGTTTTTAGAATCGCTATTTCTAACTGTCCCTCACAGTCTTCTACAGCAGCCTGTCCCTAACTGAATTCACAGCAGAGTGACCAGAAATGGCGGCTGCGGTGGCTTTTATAGTGCATCATGACATCATTTCGGCAGCCAATCACAGCCATGCCAATAGTTAACATGCCTACATGCCTAACAGGATGTGCCCACACTTCGGAGGATTCCCATTGGCTTAATCAAAGCAAGCAGGCTCATAGCATGATGGGAACTTCCTATTCCGATTCCGATCCCGGAATCCGATATGAAAAAAGTATCGGAATTAAGTATCGGAATTCCGATACCGCTGATATCGGCCGATACCCGATACTTGCGGTATCGGAATGCTCAACACTACTCATCTGTGCACAGCACAACCCAGGTAAAACAGTAAAAGTCCCTAAGAAAGCGACACCTAGGCCTCTCTACCCGTTTCAGAGACTGCAGATTGACGACATACAGCTACCAAGGTAGGAGTGTATGCAAATATCCTAGTATGTGTAGATCTCTTCTCTGGTTGGCCGGAAGCCTATCCGGTAAAACGTGCAAATGCTAAAATGACTACAGACAAACTGATGCAAGAACTGATCTGCAGGTATGGTGTCCCAGAAGCCACAGAAACAGATAGGGGTACACACTTCACGGGAGAAATAATGAGGGAAGTTATGCAGGCCCCGGGTGTACAGCAAGCATTTCATACACCTGTGGGGATAGATAGCTCAGCTGGGATCTTTGCTTTGGCACAAGCGTGTGGCTATGAAGTCACTTCAGCAGACTAGCAGATTCCACATGAATATGGACACGGCATATTTATTGTGCACACTTGTTATTCAATGTTACACATGCCAAACATGAAATAAAACATCTAAGGCCGTCTGGCCACTAACTAACAATAGCAGGCTAACTACAAAATAAACCTATATAACAGCAAACAAGTCCATGTAATCTTACTGTGTCAGCTCCCAGCTCAGCAGAGGAGATAGACTGAGAGATCCCAGCTCCTCCTGATTATATCAGCTGGACCAGTCAGGAAACCAAAGCCTGGATTGAATTAGTGGAGGGGGAACTACCAGTCCTTTCCATGCCGATCACTAAGGAAACCAGGACTGGATTACAGTGAAATAAACTGGCTTCATCATCAGTACAGGGAGACATATGAAATGAAACGGGGAGAAATATACCTGTTTTCTAGTACCTCTCCCCTTGGCACCTCACACACCCCCCTCCTCTGTTCGAGCCCGTGGGGTCGGACACGACGAGTCACCAAGCAGTGCGTTCTAGACAACGCATCTGCATTTCTGTGCGCTGTGCCCGCCCTGTGCTCAACGGAAAATTTAAACCCTTGTAATGCTAAGAACCAGCGTGTCACCCGCACATTGCCTTCTTTTGCCCGGGACATCCACGTTAGGGGCGAATGGTTCGTCACTAGCCTAAACTGGCGACCTAGTAAATAATAGCGCAAGGTGCACAGGGCCCATTTCACAGCCAGGGCTTCCCGCTCAACTACACTGTAGTTCTTTTCTGCTCTCGTAAGCTTTCTGCTTTGATAGGCCACTGGGTGTTCCTCGCCATTTACTTCTTGAGACAAAACCGCGCCGAGGCCCACCCCAGAGGCGTCCGTTTGGACAATAAACACCCATTTAAAGTCTGGTGCAACCAACACTGGTTGGTCACAGAGGACTGTTTTCAATCGCTGAAAGGCCTCCTCTGCTTCTGCGTTCCACTTTATTGTGACAGATTTCGACCCCTTAGTAAGATCTGTGAGAGGAGCTGCGATGGTCGCAAAATGTTTGATGAACCGCCTATAATAACCAACGATCCCTAAAAAAGCTCCAACCTGTTTTTTGGTTACCGGTCGTGGCCAATTTTGAATAGCGTCCACTTTATTGGCTTGAGGCTTCACGACGCCTCTCCCTATGCTATATCCCAGATAGCGAGCCTCTTCCAATCCCAACGTACATTTCTTGGGATTGGCAGTCAACCCAGCTGTTTTTAGGGAGTCTAAGACGGCTTGTACTTTTGACAAATGCGTGTCCCAGTCATCGCTAAAGATAATAATGTCGTCCAAGTACGCGGATGCATACTGGACATGGGGTTTTAGGAAAATATCCATTAGGCGTTGGAAGGTGGCTGCGGCACCATACAACCCAAATGGCATATCGCGGTACTGTAATAATCCCTGGGGCGTAACAAAGGCAGTTTTCTCTTTGGCTGATTCCGTGAGGGGAATCTGCCAATAACCTTTTGTTAAGTCAATAGTAGATATGTACCTAGCCGAACCCAGTCTCTCTATCAGTTCATCGACTCTTGGCATCGGGTAGGCATTGAATTTCGATACTTCGTTTACTTTCCGAAAATCGTTACAAAATCGGATAGTCCCATCGGGTTTGGGCACCAGTACGATAGGGCTAGCCCAATCACTCCGGGACTCCTCAATGACCCCGAGCTCTAACATCTTCTTCACTTCCTGGGCAATGGCTTGTCTCCGAGCCTCCGGAATTCGATATGGTTTTAGCCGTACCCGCGCCTGTGGATCAGTAATAATGTCATGTTTAATTAGGTGAGTCCGGCCAGGAAGTTCCAAGAAAATATCTGCGTTCCTCTGTATGAACTCCCTGGTCTCTCGTTTTTGGCTTTCGGATAGTGTGTCTGCAATACCCACTTCTGGCGGAGCTACCTGGGGGTCCTTTACCTAAGAAGGTGGTGCCCCTCGAGGCCCATCCTCAAGGGCAACTCCTGCCACCAGACTCTCCCTGTCCCGCCAAGCCTTAAGCAAGTTTATGTGGTATATTTGTTCGGGCTTTCTCTTGTCTGGTTGGTGTATCTTATAATTTACTTCACCTATTCGTTCCAGCACTTCGTATGGTCCCTGCCATTTCGCAAGAAATTTATTCTCTACGGTAGGCACCAATACCAACACCCTGTCTCCGGGTTGAAAGACTCGTGTTTTTGCCGCTCGGTTGTATACCGTGCTTTGGGCATGTTGTGTGCGCTCTAAACACTCTTTAACTATTGGCATAACTGCTGCAATTCGGTCCTGCATAAGTGTTATGTGTTCAATTACACTGCGATAAGGAGTCACCTCTTGTTCCCAAGTCTCCTTGGCAATATCTAACAGGCCTCTAGGACACTGCCCATAAACCAACTCAAAAGGTGAAAAGCCTGTGGAGGATTGGGGTACCTCACGTATAGCGAACAGGAGGTATGGTAGTAGGGCATCCCAATCTCTCCCGTCCTTATCCACCACCCTTTTCAACATTCCCTTTAGGGTTTTGTTAAAGCGCTCCACCAAACCATCAGTCTGAGGGTGATATACTGAGGTACGCAAATGGGAGATTTTTAGTAGTTTACATAAATCCTTAAGTATACGAGACATAAAGGGGGTCCCTTGATCCGTAAGTATCTCTTTCGGAATGCCGGTGCGGGAAAACATATTAACCAGCTCCTTTGAAATTGATTTCGCATTGGCATTCCGCAAGGGCACTGCTTCGGGATAACGCGTGGCGTAATCCAATACTACCAAAATGTACTGATGACCCCTGGCAGATTTAACTAATGGACCGACTATATCCATTGCTATCCTCTCGAAGGGCACCTCTATTATTGGTAAGGGCACTAAGGGGCTTCTAAAATGTGACATAGGTGCGGTCAATTGACACGTAGGACATGACCGACAGTACTGGGTCACGTCTCCCACTAGACCCGGCCAAAAGAAACGTTGCAGAATACGGTGCTTTGTCTTTTCTACCGCCAGGTGTCCTCCCAAGGGATGTTTATGTGCCAACTCCAAAACTACCTGGCGAAAGGACTTAGGTACCACTAGTTGTTCTACCACCACCCCTCGCACCTTGTCTATGTGATACAACATATCCTGCTGCACCGCCACGTGTGGGAACTCGTTTTGAGCCCCTGGGTACAATGGTCTTCCCTCGGAGAAATTTATGTTTTCCCACGCCCTTGCTAGAGTAGGATCCTGGTGCTGAGCGGTCCCGAACTTACCACGGGCCACTTCAAGGTCAGGCATTTCTAAAACATCCTCTAGCTGGTCTGCCTCGCCTGCATACACAGCCAGAGGAGAGTCCACAGATTCAAGTACTTCCTCTGAGATGAGTTCTCCGTCGTCTTGCTGCAATGGTTCAGGGGCTAGCTCCGGAGCACCGTCTTCAACTAGAGGGTTCATGCCACTTTTGAAGTTCAACAAGTCCCAAAATAAGGGAAAGTCTCTCCCCAGGATTACACTGTGTCCCATAGACTTTATGACTGCCGCCTGATGTCTTTTGGTCCCTACTGGCGTGGCAAGAGTAACCCAGGCAGTGGGGTAGTTCTTAGTATCCCCATGGATGCAACTAATGCCCACGGTTAAGTTCGTTAGGGCGCTAGAGTTCACCAAACTGGCATGTACCAAAGTTACTTGACTGCCGGAATCCAAGACGGCATTCACACTATAACCATCAACCTCGACGTGGCACACGTGTTGTTCATTTCCCGTGAGGGTCTCCGCCACACAGACTGACTGCACATATAACGAAAGACGCCTCATAGCGTTACAGTCCATTGGCTCTGTAGTCATTGGGCAGTTAGCTGCTACATGGCCAAGCCCGCGACATCGCCAACATTGTATAGGCCCTTGTCTCCTCGATGGAGATCCCAGACGAGGTCTGCTGGCTTGATGTGAGCCCGTACCACCTCCATAGTCCTTTGTAGGTCTGCTACCCTTGATTGTGACGTTCTCTTCCTTTGAAGATGAAGTAGGTTTCGCAGGACTCTCCAGCGATTTCTTGGGGAGCCAGTGGGGTGCTAACGTCCCTTGGAGTAGGCTTTCAGAAGCATTGTAGCGTTCGACCATATTCACCAACTGGTCAGCGGTAGTTGGGTCACCCTGTCCAACCCACCTCTGGATCTTAGCGGGTAAGGACCGCAGGTACTTGTCTAGAACCACACGCTCCACCATCTGTGCGGACGTCAAAGCCTCTGGTTGCAGCCATTTTTTTACTAGATGGATGAGATCATGCATTTGTGAGCGGGCTGGCTGATGCTCCACAAAATTCCATAAATGCACCCTCTGTGCGCGCACATACGTGTTTACTCCCAGCCTTGCCAGGATTTCGCCTTTGAGTTTGATATAGTCCATAGCATCCGCTCCACTCAGATCGTAATAGGCCTTTTGTGGATCTCCGCTCAGAAATGGAGCAACTACCTCAGCCCATCTGTACAGCGGTAAGTGCTCACGTTCTGCAATACGTTCAAACACGGTGAGGTATGCTTCCACATCATCGTCTGCGGTCATTTTAAGCAAAGTCTTCTGTACGGCTTTCTGCGCACTAGCAGCGCTTTGTGCACGGTCTCCCTCATCTCGGGTTTGCCGAACCAAGGCCTGTTTTATTGCCTCCAACTGCTCTTGCTGCATCTGGTGTTGCTGCTCCAGAGCCTTCTGGAAGCAAGTATTAGTCTGCTGTTGTTGCACATTTGCTTGCAATAACTGCTTCACTAGTTCCTCCATATTACTGGACTCTTGGCTCTTCAAAAGCGCAGAAGCTTTCAGCCAGGACATACACAGTGTTTTCTCTGCAGTCACAGCCCAGCAGCCACAAGTGCCCGCATTCGAAACACCATTTGTGGGGATAGATAGCTCAGCTGGGATCTTTGCTTTGGCACAAGCGTGTGGCTATGAAGTCACTTCAGCAGACTAGCAGATTCCACATGAATATGGACACGGCATTTTTATTGTGCACACTTGTTACTCAATGTTACACATGCCAAACATGAAATAAAACATCTAAGGCCGTCTGGCCACTAACTAACAATAGCAGGCTAACTACAAAATAAACCTATATAACAGCAAACAAGTCCATGTAATCTTACTGTGTCAGCTCCCAGCTCAGCAGACGAAATAGACTGAGAGATCCCAGCTCCTCCTGATTATATCAGCTGGACCAGTCAGGAAACCAAAGCCTGGATTGAATTAGTGGAGGGGGAACTACCAGTCCTTTCCATGCTGATCACTAAGGAAACCAGGACTGGATTACAGTGAAATAAACTGGCTTCATCATCAGTACAGGGAGACATATGAAATGAAACGGGGAGAAATATACCTGTTTTCTAGTACCTCTCCCCTTGGCACCTCACACACCATACTTCATACAAGGTAGTGGGAAAGTGGAAAGACTAAATGGGACACTTAAACCAAAAATTCAAAAGGCCATGGCAGACACAGGAACAAGCTGGGTAGAGTGCTTGCCTCTTGCACTCTTTCCAGACACACAGGCTTGTCTCCCTTTGAAGTCCTGTTTGGTAGTGCACCAAAGACTGGTCTGTACTTCCCACAGGTGCTACAAATGCAACACGGTGCTATGACAGCCTATGTCCAGGCCTTGCAGGAAAGACTTAATGTGGTGCATAAACATGTGTTCTCATCCATTCCAGATCCTAATGCCAGTGCAGATGCGTATCAGCTGAATCCAGGTGATTGGGTGGTTATACGCAGACACGTGAGAAGGAGCCTGGACCCACGATTTGACGGCCCCTTCCAAGTCCAGCTGACCACATCCACCTCAGTAAAACCTGAGAGAAAACCCACCTGGATCCACGCCAGTCACTGCAAGAAGGTCCTTTCACCAGTAGAATGACTGTACTCCTCATCACCTTGCTGGCAATGACAGGATTACTGCACTCTGCAGAGACACAGGACAAACCTTTAAATGCTGACTGGGACAACAAACTTATTCGGCATCATGCTTTCTTATAAAGGACATGGAAGGACAGAAACTGAAAGACTGTTGGATCTGTACACACAGCCCAGTATCCGCGAGGACTATGCCGTATTTAGCTTTTCCTCTGGAGCCATGGGAGGTATTAACCCCACACTGCATACACAATGAGACTTGGACTCAATCTAGGTTTTGGGGAAAAGATGTGCCCCGTGATGTATCTGCCTCATTGGCTATAATCGGATGGGCCGCTAATCCCTGGTTTCAGTTTAATATAATGTGGCCTAAGGTACAAATGTGGTGACGGGAATATGATTCAGATGTCAGAAGTATGGTCGCCAGGAGGAGGACTGAAATCCCTCACTCAGACCCCATTCCCAGTGATGGACTGTGGTTCAGTCTTCAACACACTGGAGCAAATACCTGTGGTGAGGACAATAATTGCTTCCGCATATACACTCGCGATCAAACACAGGTTAATGAGACGGTGTACCAAGATGGTGTTGAAGGCTGTAAATCATCTACGGATAAAATAATAAGGAAAGAAAGGGGTAAATGTACATCTGGTATAAGTGGAAAACAAATTAATAATACTTGAGTTTATACCAATGTATACAGACCCCTGGTCACTTTTGTGTTCTCCCAGAAGGAGTATTCTTGGTTTGTGGACATTGTGCCAACAGGTGGGTGAGCCCAGACATAAGAGGGGGTTGCACTCTTGCTAAACTGACACTAGCCACTTTCATAGTTCCTCATAGTAAAATAGACACAGCAGCAGTTTTAATTCATACCTTGTATAGAAGGGCTGCAGACAATAAGCCAAATGGTAGGCTGCATCTAGTAGAAATGGGGATAACAAATAAAATATTCCGTAGTATGCTAATATACCCCTTCATAACACAACTGTGGGATAAATTAGTGGAAGCTACCGACTACCTGGACGATCAGATTTTCCATATTCTTGAAGTTCTTAATGAAACTAATACCATACAGAGACAATTAATCGTAGTTACTAACCAACATACTATAGTACTAGATTACCTGACAGCAAAAGGAGGAATGTGTCAAATAATTGGTGTCCACCTGTTGTAATTATATCGACCCTGCTGGCAATCTCCAGATCAGGGCCAGTATGGACAAAATAGGTGAACTTAGAGACCAATGGTTAAAACAACACAGTACAAACAGAGACTCCTGGTGGGGTAACACATTCTCATTTATAAGTCCAGCAAATTGGTTTAATGGCTTTGCAGGATGGATTTTTTGGCATTATACAGACTTGTATGCAAATTTTGTTGTTTTGCTTATTGTTTTATGTAGCCGTAAAAGCGCTAATATATGTATTACTTAAGCTACTGAATAATGTATGCCTAAAAAAAGAATCTAAGGCTGAACCTTCTGTAGTGTATCATATCCCCCAGGCAGCCATTGCTGATGGGAAAGTAAATGTCCACACTGAGGGTGGATGGACGAAGCAGGTAGGAAGCCCCCTTATGGGCACTAGACCCATGAGACAGTAGCTCCTTTGTGGACATCAGCTGACCCTGTGGCAAAGGTTACACCATTTACAAAAGGGGGAAATTGATACAGAAGAGTTAATGGTTTGCTTTATATCCCTTTAAATGCCTTTAAGACTTCAATTGCCTTTTGCCTAATATTGCTATGTATTATTCTTATGTAGACTACTAGTCTCTGTCTTCAAGGAAACTATACTTGTTATCATATTTGTTCTCAACAACATGTTCTGAGTACATTGTAAACAAGGTGTTAGGGTCGGCGGAACGCACCAGATATAAATAATGGAAGGCGCGTTCGCCGCCCGGGGTCCACCGTGCGGTAGATGACAAGACCGCTGCTGGACAATGGCAGATACGCTAGAAGTGCGAAACAGCGCTCGGGTTAACGTCACCCGAGAGCCTGAGAGCGGACTCTGTTTAGTCACAGAGACGCCAAAGTATGAACTAGACGTAAAGGCTGAACCTGTTAGCTGCACAGGTCAGCCGGCGTGTGGCGTCGCAGCTGCGAACACCAAAAGCTGCTACTACTGCAGCGCGGCCGTAACTGAAGCCGCTAAGCGACGATGCCGGAGGAGCCGGGCACCGACGGACGCTAGTGTAGGTGAGGAAGGCTCAGTGGCGTGTAGCCTGCCACAATCTGGAGCTGACTAACCCAACATACTGTCACCATTCGTAATATCCGAGGGAAGGGGTTTCATAATAAGTCAGACACCAGTCCATGCATCCATCACCATACACACACAGCATAATATGCTACACTAGCGCATGGCCGAGCCGCCATGCAGGCTTTTTATAGCCATGCGCTTCCGGGACCTTCCTGTACTATAGGAAGGACCAATCAGATCCGACATAGGACCTTCACATGTGACCCCTGCTCTCCACTGAGAGGACAAGTTGCGGGCATGCCCAGTCGCACGGCGCGAGGACTTAGCCTCTAGAGCAGTTCCCTGCAAAGCAGGTTGCGTTATCATTGCTGCACCAGAGGTGGCAGCAACATCCAGGCTCACAGAACGAGTCTGCGAGGAATGCCTGGTTCGCCGAGATTGCTGAGCAGGAGTCCGAGCGGTCGGAGGAGAATGGGAGACCGCAGGATGTCTGGCTCTGGATTCCTGCTGTGCAGTGCCAGGAATCCGACGCCTAACACAAGGTACGACCCTGAGGTGGTGGTGGGGGCCAAATGAATTCCACATATTCAGTCACATATTGCTGTAAATGGTAAAAAAATATTGCCTTTGCTGCATTACATCAGATAAAGTGATTTGACCACGGCTTGTGTGTTGAAGTCACTTTGTCTCCAAGCGCTTGCAACAGAAAGGGCGAAAAACCTGGTAATTCCGACTCACTGGTGATCTGGCATAGCTGACGCTTAGTCAGAGGCTGGACAGACATCTGACTGGGATGATTTAGCGAATCCTGCTTTGAGCAGGGGGTTGGACCAGATGGCCCAGCAGGTCCCTTCCAACGCTACGATTCTATGATTCAGAACAAAAGCAGCAACGACACAGTTCTGGATGATTCAGTGTCCATGATCTCCACAGTTCAAAAAGAAAAAACGCTGCCAATAAAACTGGGCAACAAAACTGGAAAAACATGATGAATAAACAAAAACAAAAGTAACTTTAAGGCACAAAGGTGCAAATACCCTCCTGGGTAACAGAGTTAGTGAGTTAGTTATCTTTAGTGTTGGTGGTCCCCTCCTGGGGTACTGGAAGCTGAGGACTTGGACTGCTTCCAGGGAAGAATTTCTGGCTTTCCTCTTCCTGCTGACTGGCCACAAATTGCAAATACTCCTTTTCTCCTGGAGTGAGGTTGGCATCTGACTGTATAGGTAGCACGTCAACTGCTGCTGGTGTTATTTCTGCTGCCTGTAATTCTGCAGGAGTTGCAGCTGGTGCCAATGGATATTGTTCCTCAATTTCAGGCGGGACTGCAGTTAGCTGCACCATTATCTTGGTTTTTGGCCTGACATCTGGTGGTACCGGTGTCTGAGGGCGCTTATATGGTGAAATGCGGGGGTCCTGACTCTGTGGCAAAGGAAACACATGATATACGGTGACACCCCTGAGCTGCTCAACCTCTTCTGCGGAGACCAGAAGATGTCGAATGGGACGCGCTTGTTCCAGCCTGACCCTTTTCAGCAGTGACTTCTTCCACTTCCCCATCTCAGTCAGCTTAGTGCCTTGGAATTGAGAACACAGCTCTTCCAATTGCCCCTTGCAGAGCACAGGCCAATTTGCCACAGTAAGCGGAAACTCAGGGGGCAACCCGATTGCAGGGGCGGCGGTCATACCTGGAGCCTTTTGGCGGTGTTCCGGCTCCGGTGCAGGCATCGGACGGTAGCCGGTGGCAGCGGTGGTCACTGGAGCTGTCTGGTAAGCGGGCGGCGATGGTGGTGGAGCAAATGCTGACTCCGGGTCTGCAAGGGCCTCCAGCGGGACCTGCGCGGCCGCGCTAGGTCCACGCAGGAGCACAGCTTCTTCCTCCTCAGCTCCCAGGCCCTCGGGTAACTCCTCCTGGCAGGCAGCGCTCAGCGACGGTTGCAGCGTGGAGGTGGTACTAGGCACTGCCGATGGCATCGTGGCAGCCGCAGGTTCCGCAGGTGCTGCCTAAGGGAGAACTAGTGCATCGGCGGTGGGTACCGATGGCGAAGGTACCGTTGGTGTAGGCCCCTCCTGGGCGCGCTGCAGATTCAGAGTCCACAAAGCCTCCTGATTCAACTGCAGATGGTGGGTCAGCTGGGCAATTTCGTCTTCCAGCTGCTGGTGGTCCATTGTGGAAGCGGGGTCGGAATCTTCAATCAGTGTGCCGAGGAAGATCAGCTCAGCCTCCTCGCGCTCTTCAGGCCTCCATGCTTCCTCCAATATGGCGTCCTGGCGTTCTCTCTCCTTCCTGGGCTCCTTTCCCGCCACAGAGCCTCGCTCCTCCTTCTGGGGGCGGCGTCTCCTTCCTCTGCCTCCATACCAAGCCATTATACACACCCCTCTGGGGGTGGGCCATGTTGCTGTCACATAGAAGTTCAGGCAGGGGAGGCCCAGGACAGTTTGCGCTCTTTTCTTAGGACCACCCATGTTGTCATGCCCTTCTTCACCGCGCCAGCGGCCATGTTGAGAGTCCATTTTACAGTCTATCAACTTGGTTATTTTGCACATTCTCAGCAATTTTAAGTCCAATGTAATAAATCTTAAGCACACAGGACCCGGTGGTACCGGGCTTTGTCATCCTGTTCGTGACGCCAAAATGGGTCGCCCGCCAGGGCCGTGGGGTACTCGGAGCCGAGCCCGTTGATTTCAATGGGAAGTGTCACGGCAGCGGTGACCCGGTCCGTGGCCCTGGGCACCCATGTAAAAAGAATAGTGTGGCAGATGATTAAAGTTTATAAGTGGATGATTCGTGACGCCACCTGTGGTGTTTGGCAATGAAGATGTTAAGCCGACGCTGCAGGCAGATCCTCTGGGACAGATGGTGTGGTGCAGCAATGATGTTATAGCCCTCCACAGGCAGGGCTGTAGTCCCAGGGCAGAGTAGGTGAAGTGACACGTAGATGGTGTAGTGTCGGGTGCAGGGGAGGTAGCAGTGCCGGGCAGGTTGACGCAGGAATAAGTGGAGGACACCAGGGCATGTAGTTCCAAAGCTTTACTCACAGTCTGTTGTGGTACAAGAGCCCGCATCCGTGCCGTGTCCTCCGGGTCAGGAGCTCAGCCAACTTCTAGGCAAGATGAAGTACTCCTTTCCAACACTCCGCCAACATATGTGCCTTTTCTGAACGTCTCCCTCTTAGTGCCTTTAGTGAAGTCCTCACAGTACTGAGTTACACTGGGGTTCCTCCTGTCAGATGTTCCTATGAACTCTACTTGTACGGCAGACAGCTGTAGCCTGCTTCGGGGACTCCTTGCTACCAAGTCCCGGCTCACTATTGTTGCTGTTGTGCCCCCAAGTCTTGTGTGGGAATAAAGTGGTGACAACTTCTATTCCTCCGGTGTCTGCTGCAGGAAAATTAGTATCCATACAACCTCGGGGACCGGACCCCAGCCTTGCACTTAGAACTTGGGAAGGGTTCTCCTCTAACCCTAATCCTTAGTTCTCTTCTTCTCCTCACATTCTGTACTAATCCATTCCTTCTTATGGAGAGTCAGGCTTTCTATCAATGTTCCTTTCCTGTGCCAGCGGACCCAGGTCACTGAGGTTGGCTGAAGCACTTCCTTCATCCATCCCACTCAGGGGATCTTCTCTCACAGACTGACCTCGTCAGACTCCTGTGACAAACTGACTAAATCCTACACTCTTCCCGCTCTTTAGTGCAGACAAAATTGCACCCTCCTCCTAGCACACTTCATGTTCCAAGCAGGGAGCCACCAAAGGGTGCTTTGCTACACTACTATATTGTGTGGGATGCAGGTGTTGGAGTGTGGTCAGGTGTCTCTACCTTACCTGGATGGTGGGCACCTCAGGAGGAGGTGCAGTACCTCTGTGGCGACTGAAGCCTCAGGGGCGCCACACTAGGATATGTGGTTTGAAAGAGAGTGCAGAGTCGAGGATCACCCCAAGGCACCGAGCATGCGGAACTGGGGAAAGAAGGCAGCCATTGACATTGATGGATAGGTCTGGTGGAAGGGTAGAGTGAGATGGGGGAAAGATGATGAGTTCTGTTTTATCCATGTTCAGTTTGAGAAAGCAAGCAGAGAAGAAGGCTGAGATAGCAGATAGACATTGTTGGATTTCAGTCAGTAAGGAGGCGAGGTTGGGTCCAGATAGGTAGATCTGCGTGTCATCGGCATAGAGGTGATACTGGATTCTATGAGCTGTCCCAAGCCAAAGTTGTAGATGGAGAATAGTAGGGCTCCTAGGACAGAGCCTTGAGGAACACCAACAGACAGGGGGCGAGGTGAGGAGGTGGTGTGTGAGAGGGAGACACTAAATGTTCGGTTTGTTAGGTATGATGAGATCCAGGATAGGGCCAAGTCTGTGATGCCAAGAGATGAGAGAGTCTGTAGCAGGAGGGAATGGGCTACGGTGTCGAAGGCAGAGGACAGGTCCAGGAGAAGGTGGACAGAGTAGTGTCGCTTGCTCTTGGCGGTTAGTGACTTTAGTTAGGGCAGTTTCAGTTGAGTGATGCGGTTGGAAGCCAGATTGTAACCAGTCAAAAAGGGAACAGGAGGAGAGGTGGGAGGACAGTTCAAGATATACATGATGTTCCAGTAGTTTTGAGGCGTAAGGGAGAAGAGATATTGGGCGATAGTTAGACACAGAGGATGGATCAAGGGAGGGCTTTTTGAGGATGGGTGTGATTGAGGCATGTTTGAAGGATAAGGGAAAGACGCTATTTGTAAGCGAAAGGTTGAAGAGGTGTGCTAGAGATGGGATGAAGACTGTGGCCAAGTTAGGGATGAGGTTAGACGGGAGTGGGTCGAGGGAACAAGTGGTGAGGTGTGATCTTGACAGAAGAGTGGAGAGCTGATCTTCTGTCATGGTGGAGAAGCTGGCTTTTGCATAACAGGGCTGAGTGGCTATGAGGGGCATTGGGGGCTGCGGGTCAAGTTTTGTCTGATCTTGTCGATCTTCTGCTTAAAGAAGGAGGCAAAGTCTTCAGCAGAAATGAGAGGAGGGGGAGGAGGTGCTGTGGGACTGAGTAGAGAATTGAAAGTGTTGAAGAGTTGTTTAGGGTTGTGAGACAGGGAGCAGAGAGCGTGGACTTAAAGCTGGCAAGGGACTGCTTGTATGCGCTGAAGTGCTCAGTAGAATGGGTTCTCTTCCATCTCCGCTCAGCGGCCCTGGAAACCCGTCTCAGTTCTTTGGTCAGGCTGGTCAGCAAGGGCTGCCTGTTGATTGTACGAGTTTTGCTCTGCATGAGGGGGGCAGCCGAATCAAGTGTTGCTGTTATTGTGGTGTTATAAAAAGTGGCAGCAGCATCTGTGTCATGAAGGGAAGCTATGTCTGTAAGAGGGAGAAGGGACTCAGAGAGTGATTGTAAATTGAGGTGTTTGAGATTCCTGCGAGGGTGAGCGAGTTTATGGAGCGGGGGGTTGCGCAGTAGGAGAGGAGAGGGAAGAGAATGTCAGTAGGTTGTGGGCAGACAGGGGGAGGGGTGAGTTATTGAGATTAGTGAGGGAACAGAGACAGGTGAAGACAAGGTCCAGTGTGTGACCATCTTTGTGAGTGGCCGCAGAGGACCATTGAGTGAGGCCAAGGGAAGCCGTGAGCGATAGAAGTTTGGAGGCAGCTGGGGTGGAAATGTCAATGGGGATGTTGAAGTCACCCATGATGATGGTGGGGATGTCAGCAGAAAGGAAATGGAGTAGCCAGGTGGTGAAGTGGTCGAGAAAGGTGGAGACGGCTAGTTCTGGGGGGCGGTAGATGACAGCCAGTTGGAGGTTGAAGGGGGAATAGATGCGGACGGAGTGCACCTCGAACGAGGGAAGAGTAGCGGAGGGTGGCAAAGGAATTGGGGTAAAGGAGCAGGTATCGGAGAGGAGCAAGCCAACTCCTCCACCACATTTGTTGCTGGGGCGAGGGGTGTGAGAGAGATGGAATCCGCCATAGGAAAGTGCAGCTGGAGAGGCTGTGTCAGAGGGAGTGAGCCAGGTTTCAGTGATGGCAAGGAAGGATAGCTTGTTGGTGATAAAGAGGTCATGGATAAACGATAGCTTGTTGCAGACAGAGCATGCGTTCCATAGTGCTCCAGGTAGGGGGACCGGGGGAGTGGGGCTGGATGAATAGGTATGAGGTTGTCATGGTTGCAAAAAAGTGTAGAGGATTGTGGCAGAATGTTAGAAATGAGTGTGGGGATGTGTTGAGGAGGGCCAGGTTTTGGGGATACATCGCCAGCAATGAGGAGTAGTAGACAGAGCATTAGAAGGTGGGAGCAGGATAGGACATGATGTGGCCGTGTGTGTCTGGAGAAAAAGGATTGTATATGTGGAGGAACAGTTGTGATGAAGAGGTGAGATGGCTGGGAAGGATGGAGGGGGAAATGACTAGTTCCTTACTGGGTGGAGGGATTGCAGGAGTTAGCGAGAAATAGAGTAGTATGGGGGTGATAGTAAAAAGAAGGTGAAACATTGTTGTGGTGTTATAGTCCGTTACCTTACAGTCAATTCCAGTCTAATTCAGAGTACTTAGAAATATGTTCTTTG
This sequence comes from Dendrobates tinctorius, assembly GCF_039654945.1. Classification (NCBI taxonomy): domain Eukaryota; kingdom Metazoa; phylum Chordata; class Amphibia; order Anura; family Dendrobatidae; genus Dendrobates; species Dendrobates tinctorius. The sequence goes on along the minus strand of NW_027361869.1, from coordinate 6,775,162 downwards.
AAATATGAATTTTGAAGTGGATGGAGCTGACTACGTCTGGAGCAGACCCATGGTGCTGAATATATGTGCAGCTAAACACAATCAGCTGTGAGTGAAAGTGGGGTGTGACTGCCCAGGCCAAATGCACAGAGTTAAGCAAAGTTCATAAAAGGGGGAAGGGGTTATACAGACCACTTAGATGTGTGGCAGAGATAACAAGAATGGAGTACAATTATGGATACAAGAAGATGGGTAAGCAATGCATACCATATAAAAATACAATGCAGTTCACATGGGCATTCAGGAGCATGGGAGAGAGGGGTGGAATTCAGCAATGCATACCATATAAAAATACTGTTAGGTGTCGGGTTCCTGCCACTGCACAGCAGGAATCCAGAGCCTTGCACCCAGCAGTCTCCCATTCTTCTTCGGCCGCAGTGGAGCCTGCTGAGCAGATTAGTCGGTCCCGGCGCTCCACCCAGTCCATCTCCGTGGGTTTGCTTGCTGCTGCCACCTCTGGCACAGCTATGACAATGCATGCTGCTCAACAGCGAGATTCTCCAGGGACTAAGTCCTCATGTCGGGCCACTGAGCATGCCCGTTGATTGATTTTCCACTGGAGATCGAGGGTCACGTGCTCAGGTCCTGCTCATTTTCGGATTGGCCCATTCGAGAAGCCAGGAAGGTCCTGGATGCCCGTGGCTATAAAAGGTTCGCATGGCCGCTCGCCCATGCGCTAGGATAGACTGTATTTACAGACTATAAGGTGTGAGAGATGTATGCACGTATGAATTTATCTGGTGACTGACTCATTATGAAACCCCTACCCTTGGTACGCATGTGTTGTACAGCCTAGCCTGCTTGCGCCCAGGCTTAGGTGTAGGTAGGTCAGGGTTTGGGTCAGACATTGGTCCTCACCAGTGATCCAGCATGCCTCAGTGCACGTGCTCCACACTCCACTGCCAGCGTCTTTAGCGGTGCTCGTGGCAGCGATGCCGCGCGCTCAGTGGGCCTAGATGGACTCTAACCCCTTGTCCATGGGGTAGCGTTCTGTGGTCGTACACTGTGCGCTCTATTAGCCGAGCTCTGTGAGCACAAACAGGCTCCGGTGTTTATGTTCAGCGGTAGTGCGGCTCTGTGAAGCAACAAAGTCCGCCCCCGTACACACCGGGTGACGATAACCCGCATGTCTTTATAGTATACTACCATATAGCATCCTCCATTACTGAGCAGCAGGTTACCACCCCTGCACGGTGGACCTCGGGCTGTGAACAAACCTTATTACCATCTTTATTATTTGGTGCGTTCCGCCAGCACTAACATTATCCTAGCGGCAGGGTCTGGCTCTTAATGGCGGATGAACAGCGACTGCTGCAGTAGATCTGGCAGCTGCAGGGCAGGTTGGCGGCTCTCGAGCATTCAGCCTCAGCTGCGGATGTTACTGTGGTCGCTGTCCAGGTGTGGGAGGAACAGCCCCCATCGATTGGCCGGGCCGGAACCTAGGGAGCCGTCTTCTGGGTTCCAGGGGAAACTGTCCTCGGGGGGCAGAATTCAGAGACGGCGACCCTGACAGACAGGTGGACTAGGGGAGGGACGAATATAAAGGGGATGGGGAATTTCCCGGGCAATGAGTCAGCAGAGAGATGCAGAGTTAGCAGGAGACGGAGGGAGCAGCTGACAGCGAGAGCGAGAACGACTCACCAGTGCCAGGGGGGACGTTCACGGGAGACTCCAGGAGGAAGGTACCGAGGCAGATACCCAGGACTTGCTGCCCTGCCCCAGTTTGCGGCCCCTGCGGCCTCAGTCCAGTCCGTGGCCGCTGCCGCCTCTCCTCAGCCCGTGGCTGCGGCCTGCCCGCGGACGCCCGCGGACGCTGCCTTCCCACCCCAGTCCGCGGCTGCGGCCTGTCTCCCGCCTCCCGCAGCCGCCCTATCCTCACCAATGGCCGCGGCAAGAGCAACACCGCCGGAGGCCTCCACTGTCCCGCTCAGGCCCGCAGTAGAGGCTGGGCCTCCGCTGGAAGAGGGCCCCCGGCGCAGTCGTCAGCTGTGCAGGTTGCCAGCCCTTCGCCACTACTCATCGGTGCCACATGCCTCAGGCCAGGGGATGCGGTCCAACCATCCAAGGACCCCATCAGAGCCTGTGGGGCTCCAGCGGCATCAGCGAGCTGGAGCACGCGAAGACCTCATCACCGTCTCACCAACTGGGCCCAGCAACTCCTACGCCGAGAGACCGCCAACCCAAACGGTGAGGGCCATCTGAACAGCTAAGTTGACTTTATAGTTTAAGGACCCATAGTCGGCCATTCCGCGTCCCTATAGTGACTGGCCGTTTCCGGGAGTAGTCGTGTTCTAACGGTGGTGTGTGCCTGTATAGAGCCCCTGAGAGGGCAACCACTGTTACCCCTTCTGTTTGCTGATCAGGCCGGGGCTGAGGAAAGCTCCCTCTAGCCCTATAAAGGTTAATACAAAAAATATCTACCGTCTCGCAACTCGTCACTGCATCCTGCGGACCTGCGAGTACCACACAGGCAGCCACAGAGGCTGTCTCCTGTGTGACCACAGCCATCCCTGCCCCGACTTTGTCCCGCCTCCCGCTGCCCGAGAAGTTCTCGGGTGATAGTGCTTCTTGTAGGGGTTTCGTAAGCCAGTGCTCTATACAGCTGGAGCTGCTGGCTGCACGATTCCCCTCTGAGCGGGCTAAAGTGGGATTTATTATTTCCCTCTTGTTGGGCAGGGCTTTGGAGTGGGCCACACCGCTGTGGGAGCGTGGTGATCATGTGATGCAGAGTGTCTCGCGGTTCTTGAACACTCTGAAGCAGGTCTTCCTGGGACCACAAGTCACCCATGACACCGCGCTCTGGCTGCTGGCATTGTCACAGGGCTCGTCCATGGTCAGCCACTTTGCCATCCAGTTCCGGACGCTGGCCTCAGAGTTAGAGTAGCCACATAAGGTCCTCATTACGGCATTCTGGAAAGGTTTGCCTGGCCATGTGAAGGGCGCTCTGGCCACCAGGGAGATTCTCGCTACACTGGAGGAGCTAATCACTGTCTCCACCCATATTGATCTTTGCTTCGCCGAGCGAAGGTTGGAGCGGGCCCAGTGTAGGCAGAGGTTTAGGTTGGCACCTAGTTTTGCTAAACCTCTGTAATCCTCCGATCGGGCGTCCGAGCATCAGGGGGCTTCCCGTAAGGGATCCAGGCCCCGGTCCGCTCGAGCTCCTGTGGACTGTCATGTTTGCCGGCAGTCCAGTCACCTTACCAACCGGTGCCCACAGCAGCTGGGAGAAGGCTCGCGCCTAGTGGCCGTAGGAGGCGGCGCACTATAATCAGCAGCATTTTCCTCCAAGCTGTCCTTTAAGGGGACACTTGAGTTTGATTCATCCACTCTGGCAGTGGAGGTTTGTGTGGACTCCGGGGCAGAGGGCAATCTTATGTCGTCAGCCTTCGCTCAACGGCACGCTATACCCCTGGTTACGATGTCTACACCAGTCACCGTTAGACTGGTGAATGGTGCCACTCTACCCTCACAGATAACCCACCAGACCGCCCCCTTGTTACTCTCACTGGCTCCATCTCATCAGGAGATGATATCCCTCCTCGTCATGCCCGAGGGTATTGACCAGGTACTTCTAGGGGTCCCCTGGTTGCGGTACCACTCCCCCCATATAGAGTGGTCCTCAGGGAGGATTATTGGGTGGAGTAAATCATATGAGGGTAGATGTCTGAGGGAGTGCGTTCAGGTTGCCTCCACTGAGGTTCCCGCAGATCTCTCCTCGCACCCCAAACACTATCGACAGTATGCGGACGTGTTCTCCAAAAAGGAGGCGGAGACCCTTCCACCGCATCGCCCCTATGACTGTCCTATTGACCTCTTGCCTGGTGCTAAGCCTCCCCGGGGTCGAGTCTATCCCCTATCTCTTACGGAGACAGAGGCCATGTCTCAATACATCAGGGAGAATCTGGCAAGAGGATTCATTAGGAAGTCAGTGTTACCAGCGGAGGCGGGATTCTTCTTCGTCCAGAAGAAGAGTGGGGAACTACGTCCTTGCATTGATTACAGGGGTCTTAACGCCATCACCATTAAGAATAAGTATCCTCTGCCCCTGATATCAGAGCTGTTTGATAGGTTACGGGGAGCGAGGGTGTTTTTCAAACTTGATCTGCGGGGGGCTTACAACCTGATTCGCATCTGTGATGGGGATGAATGGAAGACGGCATTTAAAACCAGGGATGGGCTCTATGAATACCTGGTGATACCCTTCTGCCTCTGTAATGCCCCTGCCGTCTTCCAAGACTTTGTGAACGATATCTTCCGGGATATGCTTACCACCTCAGTTGTAGTCTATCTGGATGATATTCTCATCTACTCTCCAGATATTGGCTCCCACCGGAGAGATGTTTGCGAAGTTTTCGATCGCCTGCGGGCAAACTCCCTCTATGCCAAGTTGGAGAAGTGTGTGTTTGAGCAGGAGTCCTTGCCTTTCCTGGGCTATATCATCTCCGCCCGGGGATTGGCCATGGATCCTGTCAAGCTACAGGCAGTGATGGATTGGCAGGTGTCATGATCCAGGATGGGGTTTCGCTGTGGCCCATCCTGGTCAGATAGGGGGTTAATTGTTTCTGCCTCTCTCTGTCAGAGGGTGGCTATTTAATACTCACTGGACCTGGGTCCGGTGTCAGTTATACTCCTGCCCTCGGCTGAGTTAGTTGACCTCTTGTGTACGTGTGCCTTGTGCCTGATAACTTGTTGCTTGTTTGGTTTTGATCCGGTTGTGTCCCTGTTACGAGTTCTGCCTGTCCCTCTTGTACCGCACCGCCCTCTCGTGTATGACTCTGCTTGTGACTTGACTATTCTCTGCTCATCCCTTTAGTACTGCACCGCCCTCTCGTGTATGACCTCTGCTTGTCTGACCTGCGTTTTCCTCTCCTCTACTACAGTATTCCTGCAGTAGGTACATTACATCATCTGCAGTAGTAGGATGCTAAGCCCCGCCCCCTGCAGTCACATGATCGTAGGTTGTGAAGAACATCCCACTGCTGCCACCAATATAATAATAATAATAATAAATTTTATTTTTATAGCGCCGACATTTTCCGCAGCACTTTACATTTCAGAGGGGATTTGTACAGACAATAGACATTACAGCATAACAATAATCACATACAGTAGATTATAACAAATAACAAGAGGAGTGAGGGCCCTGCTCGCAAGCTTACAGTCTATGAGGAAAGAGGGAGACACGAAAGGTGGGTGGTAACAGTTGCTCTGATTGTATGGACCAGCCATAATGTTAAGTGTGTAACAGTACAGACACAGAGGGCTAATGGATGCATAAAGCATGTGGGAACATGATGCTGGGAACCTGGTTATGGTAAAACTTTTGGCTCTGCCACACAGGGATAGGTTAGGTTAATGTGTTGAGGCGATAGGCCAGTCTGAATAAATGCGTTTTCAGGACGCGCTTAAAATTGTGGGGATTGGGGACTAATCGTATTGACCTGGGAAGTGCATTCCAAAGAATTGGCGCTGCACGTGTAAAGTCTTGGAGACGGGAGTGGGAGGTTCTGACTATTGAGGATACTAACCTCAGGTCATCAGCAGAACGGAGGGCGCAGGTAGGGTGGTATACTGAAACAAGGGAGGAGATGTATGGTGGTGCTGAGCCATGGAGGGCTTTGTGGGTGAGGGTAATAAGTTTATACTGAATTCTGGAGTGGATGGGTAGCCAGTGTAATGACAGGCACAAGGTAGAGGCATCGGTGTAACGATTGGCGAGGAATATGATCCTGGCTGCAGCATTCAAGACAGATTGGAGAGGGGAGAGTTTGGTAAGAGGGAGACCGATTAGAAGAGAGTTACAATAGTCGAGACGAGAATGAATAAGAGAAACAGTAAGAGTTTTTGCAGAGTCAAAAGTAAGAAAAGGTCGAATTCTAGAAATGTTTTTGAGGTGCAGATGACAAGAGCGAGCCAGTGATCGAATGTGGGGGGCAAAGGAAAGCTCGGAATCAAGTATGACCCCAAGACAGCGGGCATGTTGCTGGGGAGTAATAGTGGAACCACACACAGAAATAGCAATGTCGGGTATAGGTACATTAGTAGCAGGAGGAAACACCAGGAGTTCAGTCTTTGACAGGTTCAGTTTCAGATATAGTGAGGACATGATATTAGACACAGCGTTTAGACAATCGCCAGTGTTTTCTAGAAAGGCTGGCGTGATGTCAGGAGAAGAAGCGTATAATTGGGTGTCATCAGCATAGAGATGGTACTGGAAACCAAATCTACTGATTGTTTGACCAATAGGGGCAGTGTACAAGGAGAAGAGGAGGGGGCCTAGAACCGATCCTTGAGGAACCCCAACAGTAAGGGGAAGGTGAGAGGAGGAGGAACCAGCAAAAGAAACAGTAAAGGAGCGGTCGGAGAGATAGGAGGAGAACCAGGAGAGAACGGTGTCCTTGAGGCCAATGGAATGGAGCATAGTGAGGAGGAGCTGATGATCCACAGTGTCGAATGCTGCAGAGAGATCCAAGAGAATTAGCATGGAGTAATGACCATTTGATTTAGCTGTTAGCAGATCATTAGAGACTTTAGTGAGGGCAGTTTCAGTGGAGTGTAAAGAGCGGAAACCGGATTGGAGAGGGTCGAGAACAGAGTTTTCTGAGAGATAGCGGATAAGACGGGAGTGGACCAGGCGTTCCAGGAGTTTAGAGATGAAGGGAAGATTAGAGACAGGTCTATAGTTAGCGGCACAGTTTTGGTCGAGGGATGGTTTTTTAAGTAGTGGATGTATGATGGCATGCTTAAATGAGGAGGGAAAAATACCAGAAGAGAGAGAGGTTAAATATTTTAGTTAGGTGAGGGGTGACAGCAGGGGAAAGGGACTGGAGGAGATGTGACGGAAATGGGTCACTGGTGCAAGTAGTTGGGCGAGAAGATGCAAGGAGCCTGCTTACTTCTTCTTCTGTGACTGGTTCAAAATCAGAGAGTGAGTTAGATGCAGTGGGGGAGGGAGGACAGTGCATGGTATGAGGGGATTTGGAGATAATTTCCTGTCGGATCTGGTCAATTTTTTCTTTGAAGTAATTGGCCAGATCGTCAGCTCGGAGCTCCGTGGTTGGGGCCTGTACTCTTGGATTGAGTAGAGAATGAAAAGTGTCAAAGAGACGTTTCGGGTTATTGGACAGTGAGGTGATGAGGGTGTTGAAATAGGTTTGTTTGGAGAGGTGAAGGGCAGTGTTGTATGTTCTAAGCATAAACTTAAAATGGATGAAATCTTCGTGTAGATTGGATTTTCTCCACAGACGTTCGGCGCACCTGGAGCACCGCTGCAGGAAACGTGTTTGCACCGTGTGCCAGGGTTGTCGCCGTCTGTGTTGTGGTGTTCTATTTATAGGGGGTGCAAATTCATCCAGGGCACTTTGAAGTGTTTCATTGTAATGCTTCAATGCAGAATCAGGACATGAGAGGGAGGAGATAGGGGCCAATGAAGACTGCAAGTTCTTCAGAAGTTTCTGGGTGTTAATGGCCTGTATGTTTCTATAAGTCTGGACAGTGGGGGTGACCTGAGCAGCCTGGCAGTTCTGTATAGAAAATGAAAGAAGATTGTGGTCAGAGAGCGGGAGAGGGGAGTTTGCAAAATCATCCACTGCACAAAGCCGAGAGAAGACCAAGTCGAGGGAGTTTCCGTCTTCATGCGTTGGAGAATTAGTAAGCTGTGAAAGGCCAAATGAGGAGGTTAGAGATAAAAGGTGAGTAGCAGATGGGGAGAGGGGAAGAGCAATGGGGATGTTGAAATCTACCATGATGAGGGTAGGGATGTCACAGGAGAGAAGATGTGGAAGCCAAGTGGCAAAATGATCCAGGAACTGATGGGAGGGGCCGGGAGGACGATACACCACCGCCACTTGCATGGAGAAGGGGGTGTAGAGTCTGACGGCATGGACCTCAAAAGAAGGGAAGACAAGTGAGGGTACTTGAGGGATAACCTGAAAGGTACATTTTGGTGATAGGAGCAGACCAACGCCTCCACCAGCTCTATTGTCTGATCTTGGGGTATGAGAGAAGTGTAGCCCCCCGTATGAAAGAGCAACAGCAGCGGTAGTATCTGACTGCTGGATCCAGGTTTCAGTAAGAGCCAGGAGGTTAAGAGAATTAGAAAGGAAGAAGTCATGAATGAAGGAGAGTTTGTTACACACTGAGCGAGAATTCCAAAGTGCACAATTAAGAGAGACAGATGGCATGCAGGGAATATTAATAAGATTAGAGGGGTTTCTGAGTGTAGCAGTGGGGGGGTTTGACTTTCTATAACATGGGGGACCAGGGTTGGGAGCAATGTCTCCTGCGACTAGGAGAAGGAGGATAGAAAGAGTGAGCAGATGGTTAAGTGATTTGTGAGAGCGTCTCTGGTGTTGAATGGTGGGACTGCCTGGATCTGTGCAATTTAACAATGTGAAAAGAGCGTGAGTGCTATACATAGGAGAGGAAAGAAGCGAGGGGCCAATATGGATGGAGTGTGGAGAGTTAATGCCAGGGCGGTGGATGTGTGTGAATGCAGCGGCCAGGATATAAATTACACAAATGCATATGGTATATATTTGTTGTACTCCTAATGTACAGGGATTAGATGTATATAAATGTCTTACCTGTCTAACTGCCATGTTATAACTGCCAGAAGTACTTTGATACATGTACTTTGATTACATGTGCAGAAATGCCACCCCTGCATAAATGCTCCCCCTAGCTATGTCTGAATATATAGGAGGTTAAGGCTAAGTTTTTTTTTTTTTTTTTGGCTCTCTCTTCTCGTTAATCAATCACACTAAATTGAGACACCAGGACCCAATAAAATGTTGTGGTCAAATAAACACATGTCCAGCACTACATGGATCATAAAGCACTTTGAAAAGTTTCTTGACCTCACAACATAAGGGGACAAGCAGAGTAAGTTGAAAAAAACTATATACCAGATATAAGTTTGCAGAGTTGAAAACACAAAGATAGCATTCAGGATTAACTGCTTGCTGACATTGAATGCAGACACAGGAGTGGATTCAGAGCAGAGATTGGAAAAGCTGGTTACCAGATATAAGTTTGCAGAGTTGAAAACACATAGATAGCATTCAGGATTAACTGCTTGCTGACATTGAATGGAGACACAGGAGTGGATTCAGAGCAGAGATTGGAAAAGCTGGTTACCAGATATAAGTTTGCAGAGTTGAAAACACATAGATAGCATTCAGGATTAACTGCTTGCTGACATTGAATGGAGACACAGGAGTGGATTCAGAGCAGAGATTGGAAAAGCTGGTTACCAGATATAAGTTTGCAGAGTTGAAAACACATAGATAGCATTCAGGATTAACTGCTTGCTGACATTGAATGGAGACACAGGAGTGGATTCAGAGCAGAGATTGGAAAAGCTGGTTACCAGATATAAGTTTGCAGAGTTGAAAACACATAGATAGCATTCAGGATTAACTGCTTGCTGACATTGAATGGAGACACAGGAGTGGATTCAGAGCAGAGATTGGAAAAGCTGGTTACCTGTATGAAGAGAATAGAGATGCGTGTCACATTCATCCATGTTATAACTGCCAGAAGTACTTTGATACATGTACTTCGATTACAATATGGGATGAACAGCCCACCGCTGCCACCACTATGTGACGAACAGCACGGCCGGTCCAACCAATACGTGACGAACGGAGGTCCCGCTATCACCAAAATGTGACGGACAGCGGACCTTGTGTCACCACTATGTCACAATCCCACCACTGACACGGATGTATCAGCGGATGGAGGGACGCGACACACTGCCGGCACACGGCTATCACAGGCACAGGGGGGGCTAATCTTAGTTATCCCACCACTGGCACCATGTGACAAAAATGCAGCAAGCTAACCTTGCTCTACAATTTACCGCAGGGGGCTTATTTTGGGTGCCCCACCACTGCTAACAACCTTCCAAGTACTGCGGGGATTTATGTATATCCCACTTTCTCAGTTCCACTTTGGAACTCACAGGTCTCTGGCGCCCCCCTTACCCTCAGGTCAGTCAGGGAACTGCACCTAGGATAATTAGTCGCCGGACGGGCTGCTTGTTGTGAACCGGCAATTAGGCTTCTGCAGTAAGGGAACTATCAATGCTGTGGCCGCAGCCCCTCATTCAGCAATATAAAACCCTTCTGGGCTGCCAGCAAGCCGCAATCACCGTGCACAACGCGCTGCCACCAGCTCCTGGTTTCTCCACTTAAGTTATAGACTCAAGGGAGGGGTTCGAAGCCAACCCGACAAATTAGTAGCGATTATCTAAAAGAGGCGCTTAGTTCGATTCTTAGAGCATGGAGACAAACTGAATAATTTTATCATTTAGTCCCCGAAAAAGTCGGCAGTGATTACAGAGAAAAGTTGCTATAAAATTGAGACGATAGATATGTACAATACAAATATAACATAAAGGGATTAAAGGCAGAAAGCAATTACACTCACGGTTGCATATTGTTCCTTAGGCAGACCATGCGGCTGAGGGGGGAAGGAGAAGGCGGAGCCACATGTCTCCACTCATCTGGGTTCTGCTCAGCACGAGGACTGGAGCTCTTCTGACCTCCCTGTACGGGAGGGGTACCTTATAGCCCCGGGTGTGTGACATCACCGAAAGGGGCAGTCTGGAGAGTCCCACTTCCCTTATTCTCTAGGTAGAAATCTTACTAAAACTTATAATAATCATAACTTAGCGAGGGAAGCTCGCACAAACACATATTTGGTATGATTGGTTGTAATTAGTGTTGAGCGATACCATCCGATATTCAGAAATATCGGATCAGATTGGATCGGCCCGATACAAAAAAAGTATTGGGTATCGCCGATTCCGATCCCGGAAGTCCCATTCAAGTCAATGGGACAGAAATATCGGAATTAAAAAAACCCCTTCATTTCCTTGTACATCCTGTTCGGGAGGGGGGAAGAGTGCGGGCAGTGCGTAGGCAGACATTGTGTGTGTCTGTGTGTGCGGCTGGGGCCTGTGCGGGCCTCTAGGGGGTCTTACAGGCCTGTCGGGGGCCTGTGCCGGCTGCCGGTGGTCTGTGCGGGCCTCTCGGGGGTCTGTGCCGACTGTCGGTCCTTTGTGCCGGCTGCCGGGGGTCCGTACGGGCCTGCCGGGGGCTTGTGCCGGCTGCCGGGGGTCTGTACGGACCTGCCGGGGGCTTGTGGCAGCTCCCGGGGGTCTGTACGGGCCTGCCGGGGGCTTGTGTGTGTGCAGGTATCGTCCGATGGGACTAGTCCCATCGGGCGATGCCTGCTGCAATGACAGTGACTGACACATTAGCCAATGATGGGACAGTAGTAGTCCCATCATCCGGCTAATGTGTTGAATGTAAAAAAAACAAAACATACTACATATATACTACATTCATACAACATACATACATACATACTACATACATGCTACATATATACTACATTCATACAACATACATACTACATACTACATACATGCTACATATATACAACATTCATACAACATACATACTACATACTACATACATACTACATACATGCTACATATATACTACATTCATACAGCATACATACATACTACATACTACATACATGCTACATACATACTGCATACAATACATTCATACATTCATACAATACATACATATAGACATACAGTACATATAACATAGAGTACATTCTCACCATCACTTGTCACTTTGATCCCCAAAGCCCGAAGCTGTGGAAAAATATGAAAATAACAAGCAAACAATATACTCCCTGATCCGCAGAAATCCACGTGTGTGTGTCCCACGCCAATCTCCCGTGGAGAACAGCAGCATCAGCTGATGCGACCTCTCTCTACGGGGCTCCAGGAATCCAGTGACGGGAGGTAGGTATCTTTCTGCACTGTATTCCTCCGCCACTGTAAAAAAATAGTCCCTGGTCTCACTTTATGGCAAAAGCTGCTTGGGAACTTTCTCACACAGCAAAGCCAAAAGTGAGACTAGGGGCTTTTTTTTACAGTGGCTGAGGAATACAGTGCGGAAGGATACCTACCTCCCGTCACTGGACTCCTGGAGCCCCGTAGAGAGCGGTGGCATCAGCTGATGCTGCTGTTCTCCACAGGAGGTCGGCGTGGGACACACACGCGTGGATTTCTGCGGATTAGGGAGTATATTGTTGTTTGTTATATTCATGTTTTTTGTTATTTTCATGTTTTTTACAGTGAGAATGACACTGGCTTCGGGGAACAAAGTGACAAGTGATGGTGAGTATGTACTCTATGTTATATGTACTGTATGTCTATATGTATGCATTGTATGAATGTATGTTGTATGTCTGTAGCATGTTGTATGTATGTAGTATGTACTATGTATGTAGTATGTAGTATGTATGTTGTATGAATGTAGTATGCATGTAGTATGTATGTATGTACAGTATGTTGTATGAATGTAGTATATATGTAGTATGTATGTAGTATGTATGTAGTATGTATGTTGTATGAATGTAGTATATATGTAGCATGCATGTAGTATGTATGTATGTTGTGTGAATGTAGTATGTATGTAGCATGTATGTAGTATGTATGTATGTTGTATGAATGTAGTATATATGTAGCATGTATGTAGTATGTATGTATGTTGTATGAATGTAGTATATGTGTAGCATGTATGTAGTATGTATGTATGTTGTATGAATGTAGTATATATGTAGCATGTATGTAGTATGTATGTATGTTGTATGAATGTAGTATATATGTAGCATGTATGTAGTATGTATGTATGTTGTATGAATGTAGTATATATGTAGCATGTATGTAGTATGTATGTATGTTGTATGAATGTAGTATGTATGTAGTATGTTTTTTTTTTTTTTACATTCAACACATTAGCCGGATGATGGGACTACTACTGTCCCATCATTGGCTAATGTGTCAATCACTGTCAGTGTAGCAGGCATCGCCAGATGGGACGATGCCTGCACACACACAAGACCCCCGGCAGGCCCGCACAGACGACCGGCAGCAGGCACAGGCCCCCGACAGCCGGCACAGACCACCGAGAGGCCCGTACAGACCACCGGCAGCCGGCACAGGCCCCCGGTAGCCGGCACAGACCACTGACAGCTGGCACAGGCCCCCGAGAGGCCCGTACAGACCACCGGCGTCCGGCACAGGCCCCCGACAGGCCTGTACAGACCACCAGCAGCTGGCACAGGCCACCGACAGGCCTGTACAGACCCCGAGAGGCCCATACAGAACACTGGCAGCCAGCACAGGCCCCCGAGAGGTCCGTACAGACCACCGGCAGCCGGCACAGGCCCCCAACAGGCCTGTACAGATCCCCGAGAGGCCCGTACAGACCTCCGACAGTCGGCACAGACCTCCCGCAGTCGGCACAGACCGCGCATCATGATCATTTCAGCAGCCAATCGCAGCCACAACAGTGGTTCATTGCATTATGGGGGCTTCCGATTTCGGGATCCGATATAGAAAAAATATCGGTACTCGGTATCGGCATTCCGATACAGCGAATATCGGCCGATACCCGATATTTGCAATATCGGAATGCTCAACACTAGTTGTAATTTACCGAATAGGATCCGAAAACACCAAACATGCCATAACTGTGACATTCTATTTGGGAGTACTCTGTAATTCAGGTTCTGGAAGTCTGAGAACTACGCAAAAGGTATCGTAGCGAAGCTGGGACCGCTCAGATCACGGAAATATGACTATTATTCCTCTGTCATGTATGGTTTTTGCAATGTGACTTGTTTTAATACTTCCCATATTGATCCCAGCCTGTGTTTTTCTGAACCTGTTCTTTTCTCCCTGCTGGGCTTCGAGAGGAAGTTGTTGGTTTCAAGTTTCACAGGCTCTGCACATGAAGACACTGGTATGTGTGTGTGAAGAGCTGTGGGCGAAAAGAGGAGGGGGGAAAGCTGCAGCTCCATGCCAGGCTGACAGTTTACAATGCCATAGAATGCCGGACTTTCTAGAAAGTTCCAACAGACAACATCATATTTTGCAGACATTGTATATCACATAGGTCCTGGTACTCTTTACTATTTTCCATGCCTCAGGTCCTGTCTGCTTAAACCTTCACTACCGTATTGGGCCCTGTGCTCTCCCGCAGTGTGGGTAAGTCACCCTGCTCAGCCGTGGCAGTTGCCGACGCTGACAGGATCCTGACATTATAACTGACCGTTACCATTTTTTTTTCTCTGCTCCCCTTCTCCTTTGTGTGTAATGGATCCTATGCATGCCTCTTTCTGAGCAGGTAAAGCACCTGACTCAGATGTCTCAGAGACTCCTGGGGGAACAACTAGCCCTGGCTCAGTCTCAGCAGCTGATCGCTGACACTGTGCAGGGGGTTTTATCATCAGGGGCTCGGGAGGTTACAGTAATTTCCCCTGAATCTCCGGTTAAGCTACCGGATACTTTTTCTGGAGATAGAAGGGAATTCAAAGTGTTCAAGGAGGGCTGTAAGCTTTTTTTTTCATTGAGACCACACTCTTCGGGGGATGAAAGTCAGAGAGAAGGGGTCATTATGTCTCTGCTAAGGGGTGCTCCCCAGGCTTGGGCTTTCTCCCTTCCTACCATTGCCCCTGAGCGTATGACTGTGGATGCATTTTTTGAGGCCTTGGGGCATATTTATGATGAGCCTGATCAGATGCGTATGGCTGAGGACAGGGTGATGAGTGTGTGTCAGGGGAAGCACTCAGCCGAGTGATTCTGCTCAGAGTTCAGACGCTGGGCTGCTGAGGTCTGCTGGAATGATGCCGTCCTCCAGGGTTTGTTCCGTAGAGGCCTGTCTGAATATCTAAAAGATGCCTTGGCTCTCCACCCTCCGCCTGATTCCCTGGAGGAGGCTATGACACAAGCCGTCTGAATGGATCGCAGGCTACAGGCCAGGGGAGTGATGCAGGTTGAAACCCCATTATTTTCTCAAGGAAGAGGAGCCAGTCTTACGTTCAAAACCATGGAAATGGGAACCATCGACTTCAAGGAGAAAGGAAAGAGACAACGGCGCTTGGGAAAGTGCTGTTTTTTCTGTGGGGATTCCGGACATTGGAAAAAGGATTGCCCTTCTTGTCCACCAACCTGCAAGCGACTGAGCCCGGGTGATAGTCGTGGAGGTCACCCAGGCTCTCAGGTACCCTTTTCTCCATTTTCTAAAATGTTGTTACAAGTGGAACTTTGTTGAGGAAGTGTCTCCACAATCACTTCTGCTTTCGTGGATTGTGGATCGTCGTTGAACTTTATTGACTCTGACTTGGTGTCCAGGTGTAAGTTAGGGACAGTTAGGTTGGAGACTCCTATTCATGTTGATGCCATTGACAAAACACCACTGGCTAAGAATGATGTCATATTTCGCACAGAAGAGTTTCTCCTTAAAGTGAGTTCCTTGCACCAGGAACATATTTCATGTTTTGTTATGGACAACCTGCCTGCGGGACTGGTGTTGGGGTTCCCCTGGTTACAATTACATAATCCTGTGATTAATTGGGAATCTCGGGACATTGTTAAATGGGGTCCCTATTGTTCTGAAAAATGTCTTGATACTGTGTCTGTGACGTCCGTGGGTCTGAAAGGTATTCCGGAGTACCTAGAAGTCTATACGGATGTTTTCTCCGAAAAAGAGGCTGAGGTTTTACCACCACACCGCCCATTTGATTGTGCCATTGACCTGGGTCCAGGTGCTAAATTGCCCAAGGCCCGCTTGTATAACCTTTCAGGTCCAGAACGGGCTGCGATGAAGGAATGCATTTCCGAGAATCTCCGTAAGGGACACATTCGTCCTTCTGTTTCTCCCGTGGCGGTTGGGTTCTTTTTCGTAAATAAAAAAGACGATGTTTACGCCCATGTCTCGATTTTTGTGAATTAAATAAGATAACTGTGAGAAATACGTATCCCCTCCCACTTATTCCTGATTTATACAGCCAGTTGTCCAGAGCTAAGTGGTTTTCGAAATTAGATCTACGGGGAGCGTATAACCTTATCAGAGTCCGGGAAGGAGATGAGTGGAATACTGCTTTTCTCACTACTGAAAGGTTGTTTGAAAATTTGGTCATGCCTTTCGGTCTGACCAATGTTCCAGCGGTCTTCCAAAATTTCATACATCACGTGTTCTCTTATTTTATTTGACGTTTTATGGTGGTGTATTTGGATGACATATTGATCTACTCTCCTGATAAACAGGCTCACATTGGTCATATTTGGAAATTGTATGCACTAAAAGGTTGAAACAAGAGCGCAATAGGGTCTTATCCGGGTAAAATGTATAAATAGTAAAGGTATTATACTCACCTTCTCAAAGAGAAAGTAAAGCCTGTATAGTATGTCAGCCTGCTGCACGTCCAA
This sequence comes from Dendrobates tinctorius, assembly GCF_039654945.1. Taxonomy (NCBI): domain Eukaryota; kingdom Metazoa; phylum Chordata; class Amphibia; order Anura; family Dendrobatidae; genus Dendrobates; species Dendrobates tinctorius. The sequence goes on along the minus strand of NW_027361869.1, from coordinate 6,758,817 downwards.
CGGTCCACAGCGGAACCGCACCACAGTTAATAAGGAATAAATTCTTGGACTTTAAGTGCGCTGCCAGACAAATTCCATAACAACACAAGGTTAAAAAAGTTAACCCTTTTATCCCTACGCGTTTCGAAGCATAACGCTTCTTCTTCAGGGGTTGACACATCAACCCCTGAAGAAGAAGCGTTATGCTTCGAAACGCGTAGGGATTAAAGGGTTAACTTTTTTAACCTTGTGTTGTTATGGAATTTGTCTGGCAGCGCACTTAAAGTCCAAGAATTTATTCCTTATTAACATTGGTCATATTTGGACAGTTCTCTAACGGCTTCGGGAGAACTGTCTCTTTGCTAAACTAGAGAAATGTTTATTTTTTGTTCAGGAACTGTCTTTTCTGGGGTTCATTGTGTCTGCTGAAGGGTATCGCATGGATCCTAATAAGGTGCATGCCATTGTCGAGTGGGTTCAACCTTGTGATTTGAAGGCTCTGCAGCGTTTCCTAGGATTCGCCAATTATTATCTTAAATTTATAAGGGGGTTCTCACAACAGGTGGTTAAACCCCTCACAGACATCACTCAAAAGGGGGCCGACATCAAGAATTGGTCAGCCGCAGCGATAGCGGCGTTTCAGTTTTTAAAAAAAAATGTTTCATGTCTGCTCCGGTTCTTATTCAACCGGACCCGTCTGAACCATTTATTGTTGAGGTGGACGCCTCAGAGGTGGGGGTGGGGGAGGTATTGTCCCAGGGACCCACCACTTTGACCAGTTTGAGACCTTGCGCCTTTTTCTCAAAGAAATTCTCCCCTGCGGAAAGAAACTATGATGTTGGGAATCGAGAACTTCTGGCCGTAAAGTTGGCCTTTGAAGAATGGAGGCATTTTTTGGAGGGGGGCTGTGTATCCTATAACCGTAAATACAGACCACAAAAACCTAGCTTACATTGAGTCAGCTAAAAGGTTGACTCCCAGACAGGCTAGATGGTCACTTTTTTTCCCGATTCAACTTCTCGATCACTTTTCGGCGAGGATCCAAAAATGTCAGAGCTGATGCCTTGTCACGCAGTCTAAATCCGCTGTCCCCCCCCGAAGCTCCATCCTCCATTCTTCAGCCTGGGGTGGTGGTGGCAGGTGTTTCTAATATGTTGGAATGGGAGATTTGGGAAGCACAGTCTCTTGCACCTCTGGCTAAGCCGGTGGATAAACTTTTTGTGCCAGCTCAGTTTCGTCTCAAGGTCCTCCGGGAGTTCCATGACTCAGTTCTGGGTGGACATCCAGGGATCTCGGCTACCCGGAAGGCCATTGCTAGAGTATTCTGGTGGTCTTCTTTAGCCTCTAATGTTGGGGAATATGTGTCTGCATGTGATGTTTGTGCCCGTGCAAAAAACCCCCATAACCGGCAGGACGGGGAATTGGTACCACTGCCAATTCCTGAAAGACCATGGACTCATTTGTCCCTGTATTTCATCACCAACCTTCCCCACTCCAAGGGTAATACCGTCGTTTGGGTTGTGGTGGACAGGTTTAGTAAGCAGGCACATTTTGTACCTTTGGCAGCTCTACCTAATGCGGAAACATCGTCCAGATTGTTTGTTGAGCATGTGGTGCGGTTGCATGTGGTACCCTTGAATGTGGTGTCTGATAGAGGAGTGCAATTTGTTTCCAGATTTTGGAGGGCTTTTTGTAAGAGCTTGGGTATTGGTCTGTCCTTTTCATCCGCTTATCATCCAGAGACTAATGGGCAGACCGAGCGGACCAATGAGTCTCTGGAGCAAATTCTGCGTTGCTTGACCTCAGCCCGACAGGATGATTGGTGTTCTGTGTTACCGTTGGCCGAATTTGCGTTTAACAACCGCATTAACCAGTCTACGGGTACATCTCCGTTTTTCTGCAACTATGGATTTCATCCTCATTTTGGACAATTTTCCCGTTTGAACTCTGGGTGTCCTGGGGCGGATGACACTATCCAGCGGTTGGGGGAGGTATGGCGGGAGGTCCAGAGTTACGAAGGCCCAGGATAAATTTAAATTTTTTGCAGACAAAAAACGATCCGCGGGACCGGTGTTTCAAATTGGGGATAAGGTATGGTTATCTACCAAGAATATATGGCTCATGGTCCCCTCTGCGAAGCTTGGACCTAAGTTTATAGGTCCCTATGAAATTACCGAAGCGGTTAACCCGGTGGCTTTTCGGTTGCGTCTTCCGCCATCTCTACGGATCCCCAATGTTTTCAATAGGGCCCTTTTGAAACCTGTGAGGTCCGGTGGGGAGGGATCATCAGCTTCCCCGCTACCGGTTTTGGTAGATGGGCAGTCTGAGTACGAGGTGGAACGAATTGTCGACTCTAGGTTGGTCCGTTGTGCCCTTCAATATCTGGTACATTGGAAAGGCTATGGTCCTGAAGAACGTTCGTGGGTTCCTGCTCGATCGGTTCATGCGGATCGGTTAGTCCAGGCCTTTCACGCCAAGTATCCCGAGACACTTGGGGGTCCAGTTGCCCCCCATTGAGAGGAGGGTACTGCCACGATCCAGGACGGGGTTTCGCTTTGATCTGTCCTGGTCAGAGAGGGGGTTAAATGTTTCTGCCTCTCTCTGGCAGAGGGTTGCTTTTTAATGCTCACTGGACCTAGGTCCGGTGTCAGTTATACTCCTGCCCTCGACTGAGTTAGTTGACCTCTTGTGTACGTGTGCCTTGTGCCTGATAACTTGTTGCTTGTTTGGTTTTGATCCGGTTCTGTCCCTGTTACGAGTTCTGCCTTTCCCTCTTGTACCGCACTGCCCTCTCGTGTATGACTCTCTGCTTGTGACTTGACTATTCTCTGCTCATCCCTTTCGTACCGTACCGCCCTCTCGTGTATGACCTCTGCTTGTCTGACCTGCGTTTTCCTCTCCTCTACTACAGTATTCCTGCAGTAGGTACATTACATCATCTGCAGTAGTAGGACGCTAAGCCCCGCCCCCTGCAGTCACATGATCGTAGGTCCTGGTACTCCTTACTATTTTCCGTGCCTCAGGTCCTGTCTGCTTAAACCTTCACTACCGTATTGGGCCCCGTGCTCTCCCGCAGTGTGGGTATGTCACCCTGCTTAGCCGTGGCAGTTGCCGACGCTAACAGGATCCTGACAGCAGGAACCTCATTCTCTCAAAGCGGTGCAGCGCTTTATGGGGTTCATAAATTGCAATTGCCAATACATCCCCTACTTCTCGACTTTGGTAGCCCTCACCAAGAAGGGTGCAAATCCCAAGTTGTGGTCGGAACCAGTCTCCAAGGCCTTCTCCTCCATTAAGTCCCATTTCGCTAGCACTCCCATTCTACATTGCCCCGTTGTAAATAAGCCCTTCATTCTGGAAGTGGATGCCTCTTCCGTCAGTGCTGGAGCCGTACTGTTTCAGAAGGACATGCAAGGTCAGAAGCACCCATGCTTCTTTTTCTCCAAGACCTTCACACCGGCGGAGAGGAATTATCCCATCAGGGACAGGGATTTGCCAGCGATGAAGTTGGCCTTCTCGGAGTGGAGACACTTCCTGGAGGGGGCTCGCCACCCTTTCCAGGTGTTCACCGACCACAAAAACTTGGTGTATCTGCAAACAGCCCAGCGGCTAAATTCTCGCTTGGCCAGATGGTCTTTGTTCTTTTCCTGGTTCCACTTCACCCTCCATTTTATCTTCGGGGAGAAGAACATTCGGGCCGATTCTCTCTCCCGCTCCGTGGTGTCATCGGAGGAAGAGGAGGAGGAGCCTCGGCTGATCGTCCCATCCGAGAGCCTGAGGACTGTGGCTCGGTTGCCCTTAAATCAGTACCTCCGGGCAAGACATTTGTCCCTGCCAGTCTGCGACCGGAGGTCCTCTCTTGGGCTCATTCGTCCAGGGTGGGTGGACATTTCGGGACAAAACGGACCTCTGAGCTTCTGGCGAGGACATACTGGTGGCCGCATATGGCCCGTGATGTCAGGGACTATATTCAGGCGTGCGTCTCTTGCACCCAGAATAGGTCCTCTCGGCAGCGGCCCGCTGGGCTTCTTTGTCCTCTGCCGGTAGCGGACAGGCCCTGGGAGATGGTCAGTATGGACTTTGTGGTGGGGCTACCCAAGTCCAGTGGCAGCACGGTCATTTGGATTGTCACCGACCATTTCTCTAAGATTGTGCACCTGGTACCTCTCTCCTGGTTACCTCCTGACCGGGGCCTGGCAGCGTTGTTCATTAAGCACGTTTCCCGCCCGCATGGCATGCCGGACAAGATTGTCAGTGACCGGGGTCCTCAGTTTGCGTCCCGGTTTTGGAGAGAGCTTTGTTCCCTGCTCAGCATTGAGCTGAATCTCTCCTAGGCCTATCATCCCGAGACGAACGGGTTGGTAGAGAGAGCCAACCAGACCCTGATCACATATCTTCGACATTTTGTCTCGGCCAGGCAGGACGACTGGGCATCCTTGCTGCCGTGGGCAGAGTTCGCTTTGAACAATGCTGTGACCAACTCCACCGGTCAGACCCCATTCCTCCTAAATTACGGCCAGCATCCGCGCGTCCCTGTGCCCATGCCCGTGTCATCCACCGACTCCAGGGTGGCAGACTGGGCGGTGGAGGCACGCGACATTTGGGATCGCACCCAGGATGCTATCAGGGCTTCCAAGGAGAGAATGAGGACCTCCGCTGACGCACACCGGCGCCCTGCTCCGACTTTTGCCCCTGGCGACTTGGTGTGGCTCTCCGCCCGAAACATCAGGCTGCGGGTAGAGTCCGCTAAATTCGCACTGCTCTGCATTGGCCCCTTCAAGGTCCTCGAGCAGATCAGCTCTGTGGTCTACCGTTTGGCCCTTCCACCATACTTGGCTATCTCTGATACATTCCACGTGTCCTTCCTTAAGCCTGTTCACTTGTCCCGGTTCTCCGAGTCATCTGCCGGGACATCAGACTTGTCCTCGGACAAGTTTGAGGTCAATGCCATTGTGGGATGCAAGGTGATGCGGGCAAAAAGTTTATTTGGTGGATAGGAAGGGTCATGGTCCAGAGGCTCGGACCAGGGAGCCAGTGGAGAGCATCCACACTCCGCTCCTCATTGCGGCGTCTGAGCATAGCGAGGCTCAGAGGGGAGGGGGCCCTAGGAGGAGGGTAATGTTAGGCGTCGGGTTCCTGCCACTGCACAGCAGAAATCCAGAGCCTTGCACCCAGCGGTCTCCCATTCTTCTTCGGCCGCAGTGGAACCTGCTCAGCAGATTCGTCGGTCCCGGCGCTCTGCCCAGGCCAACTCCGTGGGTTTGCTTGCTGCTTCCACCTCTGGCACAGCTATGACAATGCATGCTGATCATCAGCGAGATTCTCCAGGGACTAAGTCCTCATGTCGGGCCACTGAGCATGCCCGCGGAGTGATCTCCCGTTGGAGATCGAGGGTCACGTGCTCAGGTCCTGCTCGTGTTCGGATTGGCCCATCCGAGAAGCCAGGAAGGTCCCGGACGCCCGTGTTGTGCAGCCTAGCCTGCTAGTGCCCAGGCTTAGGTATAAGTAGGTCAGGGTTTGAGTCAGACATTGGTCCTCACCAGTGATCCATCACGCCTCAGCGCACTTGCTCCACACTCCACTGCCAGCGTCTTTAGCGGCGCTCGTGGCAGCGACGCTGCATGCTCAGTGGGCCTAGAGGGACTCTAACCCCGTGTCCTTGGGGTAGCGTTCTGTGGCTGTACACTGTGCGCTCTTTTAGCCGAGCTCTGTGAGCACAAACAGGCTCTGGCGTTTATGTTCAGCGGTAGTGCGGCTCTGTGAAGCAACAGAGTCCGCCCCCATACACACCGGGTGACGATAACCCGCATGTGTCTTTATAGTATACCGCCATATAGCATCCGCCATTACTGAGCAGCAGGTTACCACCCCGCACGGTGGACCTCGGGCTGCAAACGCACCTTATTACCATCTTTATTATTTGGTGCGTTCCGCCATCACTAACAAATACACTGCAGTTCACATGGGGCATTCAGGAGCATGGGAGAAAGGGGTGGAATTCAGCAATGCATACCATATAAAAATACAATGCAGTTCACATGGGGCATTCAGGAGCATGGGAGAGAGGGGTGGAATTCAGCAATGCATACCTGTGGGAACAGAAGAACATCTCGGTCAGATGGTGATGATGACAATACTGTAGGGGTCATGAGTGGCCAAATGCCTTCTAGAATTCTAGTCTAATTCAGAGTACTCAGAAATATGTACTTTGAAATATGGATTTTGAAGTAGATGGAGCCAACTACGTCTGGAGCAGACCCATGGTGCTGAATATATGTGCAGCTAAACACAATCAGCTGTGAGTTAATTTCTCCTTCCCAGGCCAATCAATCTCCATTAGTGTGAATACAAAAAAAAAAAGACAGAATTTGAGAGCAAAATATTTTTCTTTTCGGTTGTAGGTTAGGCCTCTTTCACACTTCAGTTTTTTGTATCAGTTCCAATCCGCCAAAAAGTCAGACAAGCGGATCCGTTCTTAACTGATGTGAACGGATGGCACAGGATCCGTTTTTAGACGCATCCTGAAAATGAGGAAATTTAAAGGAAACGCTGGCAGGGAAGGAGAGAGAGAGAGAGAGAGAGAGAGAGAAGTTCAGTTGGTGGAGGATACTGGCATTAGTTTTATGAAAAAAATGTTTGTGTTGAAATGTGTTGGGCTCTTACATTGTGAATATGAAAAACGACTTGTGAATGAGCGTATTGAGACATATTTGTCATGAAGGAGTTCTAAGGGCCCCGTCACACTTTATCGGCGCACTAGCGATCCCAACAACGATATGACCTTGTTAGGATCACTGGTGTGTCACTACATGATCGCTGGTGAGCTGCCAAACAGGCAGCTTCACCAGCGATCAGCACCAGCGACATGCTGGTAATAAGCAACGCACGTCGCTTAGTTACCCACTGTGTACCTTAGTTACCAGCGCGCTGGTGCAGGGAGCTGATAACCAAGGTACATATCGGGTTTCTAAGCGGCGCCGACCCCTAAGCCTAGTGGAGAATATCAAACAAGGCTCAGCTAGCAAGCCAGAGGCTGAGGTAATTTCAGATGACTCAGCCACAGCAACAAGTATTCCCTAAAAAGGCAGCCAAGATAGGAGCAAGGGGACTTTGAGAACGTCACTCGACAGGGTCCGCGGCTGCCGGCTAGGGGACACTGCTTGTGAAGGCGCGGGGCAGGAGGGAAAGGAGAGATCAGCGCTGAGACACGGCCTAGAAAGGTGAACATAAAGAGAAGTCTTGAAAAGGTGTTTCCAATCTACCTGGAAGTTGGCTGGACCCCTCCGCCGGAGGACACAGTACTAAGCGGGTCACCGTGTGCACAAGAATTGTGAGTAAAAACACAGAAACTGCACCCAACTGTGTCCCTATTGTCATTTGCGTCTCGCCTGCCTTACACCGCATTCACCATCACTGTCTCCGGCTCAACTGCCCTGGGACACAGCTCTGCCCGTGGAGAGCTTCATCATCTCTGCTGCCCTAACACCGTCCCAGAGGATCTGCATTGCAGCATCGGCTATCATTGCTGAATATCATGGGTGGAGTCATGATATCCCTTTTCCTATCATTCCCCCATTGAACATCCATCTTTACTGGATGCCCAGGGCCACGGACCGGGTCACTGCCAACATGACACATTCCCTTTAAAGAACCTTACCAACCCGGTACCGAGTAACCTAAGGCCCTGTTACTATTAGAGTTTATTCCTTATGGGATGATTTTGACATAATCTATCAGAACTTATCGATGATATGTGATACTGCGCACATGTCTTGTTTAGCTGGAGAATGGACCCAAACTATCTGAGGGAAAAGGATACCAGGAAAATATTGATTTGGGGGGCTAAACCTCACATCTTATATACAGTGGGTGGAAAGTATTCAGAACCCTTTACATTTTTCACTCTTTGTTTCATTGCAGCCATTTGGTAAATTGAAAAAACTTCTTTTTTTTTCTCATTAATGTACACTCTGCACCCCATCTTGACTGAAAAAAAACTGAAATGTAGAAATTTTTGCAAATTTATTAAAAGAGAAAAACTGAAATATCACATGGTCATAAGTATTCAGACCCTTTGCTCAGTATTCAATAGAAACACGCTTTTGAGCTAGTACAGCCATTAGTCTTTTTGGGAATGATGCAACAAGTTTTTCACACCTGGATTTGGGGATCCTCTGCCATTCTTCCTTGCAGATACTCTCCAGTTCCATCAGGTTGGATGGTGAACGTTGGTGGACAGCCATTTTCAAGTCTCTCCTGAGATGCTCAATTGGGTTTAGCTCAGGGTTCTGGCTGGGCCAGTCAAGAATGGTCATCGAGTTTTTCTGAAGCCACTCACCTTTTATTTTAGCTGTGTGCTTATGGTCATTGTCTTGTTGGAAGGTGAATCTCTGGCCAAGTCTGAAGTCCAGAGCACTCTGTAAAAGGTTTTCATCAGGATATCTCTATACTTGGCGGCATTCATGTTTCCTTCAATGGCAACTAGTTGTCCTGTCCCTGCAGCTGAAAAACACCCCCAAAGCATGATGCTGCCACCACCATGTTTCACTGTTGGGATTGTATTGGGCAGGTGATGAGCAGTGCCTGGTTTTCTCCACACATACCACTTAGAATTATCACCAAAAAGTTATATCTTCGTCTCATCAGATCAGAGAATCTTATTTCTCATAGTCTGGGAGTCCTTCATGTGTTTTTTTTTAGCAAACTCTATGCGAGCCTTCATATGTCTGGCACTGAGGAGAGGCTTCAGTTGGGCCACTCTGCCATAAAGGCCCGACTGGTGGAGGGCTGCAGTTATAGTTTACTTTGTGGAACTTTCTCCCATCTCCCTACTGGATCTGTGGAGCTCAGCCACAGTGATCTTGGGGTTCTTCTTTACCTCTCTCACCAAGGCTCTTCTCTCATGATTGCTCAGTTTGGCTGGACGGCCAGGTCTTGGAAGACTTCTGATGGTCCCAGACTTCTTCCATTTAAGGATTATTGAAACCACTGTGCTCATAGGAACCTTGAGTACTGCAGAAATTCTTTTGTAACCTTGGCCAGATCTGTGTCTTGCCACAATTCTGTCGCTGAGCTCCTTGGCCAGTTCCTGTGACCTTATGATTCTCATTTGGTCTGACATGCACTGTGAGCTGTGAGGTCTTATATAGACAGGTGTGCGCCTTTACCAATCAGGTCCTATCAGTTCAATTAAACACAGCTGGACTCCAATGAAGGAGCAGAACCATCTCAAGGAGGATCACAAGGAAATGGACAGCATTTGACTTAAATATGAGTGTCTGAGCAAAGGGTCTGAATACTTCTGACCATGTGATATTTCGATTTATCTTTCTAATAAATTTGCAAAAATTTCTACATTTCTGTTTTTTTTTCAGTCAAGATGGGGTGCAGAGTGTACATTAATGAGGAAAAAAATTAACTTTTTTGAATTTACCAAATGGCTGCAATGGAACAAAGTGAAAAATACTTTCTGTACCCACTGTATAGCACTGAAAACTATATGGTAAAACAGTATCTCCATTAAAACTTACGAAACAAAAAGACATCACAGGAACTGCAAGACATTCTTGAGAAAAAAGGCTTAATCAGTAAACTTTATGTTGCACATGTTCTCTGTAGCCGGTGCTAACACAGATAAGCATTGCCTTGGGTTCTGATTGCATCTTCTAATAATCGGCTGTGAGTATTTGCTGTTTTTAGCAATAATTTTTATTAGGATTTACATGGACAAAGGAAACATGAGTGGAAATGAGAGAATTATAATTGCTGTACGAATGGAGTTGTAGTATAAAGGTAAAAGATATGGGAGCTGATAAACTGTAACAGTAGAGCTTCTATAGAAACCTTGGTTTGATAGAGGTCCCATTGAGGTCATCGGAATAAAACTAGGGTGGAGAAGGGAAGACAAGAAGGTGAGATCCATCAGACTGGGCAATTGTGGGTGGAAACTCAAGCAGACAATTGTGTATGTGAGATCCAACACGAACATATACAATGGAATATATCCTGCGGGTCCAGGAAAAACAGATATACATTTTTCATGTGGCTTCTTTTGATCACTGGAAATGGAAGATTGTTCTCCCAAGCCACAAGCAATAGTCTTGTTATCTGTTGAGAAAACATAAGAAATAGGAATTTGTGAAAACTTAGGCACATGGGAAACTCACTTATTGAAGAGGGTTTCTCAAGGGTTTCTTGAATTATTATAACTTGCTAAGGAGTAGATCGGTGAATAGTTTCTAATCCTTAATCTTTTGACCTTCGGACAGGTCTACTAGATGTGAAACATGTCAATTGTAGTCGTGCAACTTCTAAAACAATTAAGAGGAATACCCAGGGACTACATGGAAACTGTGAGCTTGATAGGTCCTCGAAGGTTGTTTTTTTCTGACTAAAGTTTTGAGAATGACTTTGGGGTAGTAGGACCAGATCTGAGACCATTGAGCTTACGCTAAGGTAGATCCTAAATCTGATTCCCATTTGTACACGTTAAATGTGTACAGAAGGTGGCATGGATCAAGTGTGAATGTTTCAACAAAAGTTGTTGTGACTATTTGTTAATGTGTTTTATGGTTTATGAAACATGACAATCTATTGTGTCCTTTATATATAGTTTGTAGTGTTGGAGTATGAATAGGCAGCAACTTGCCAAACTGAGAATAAACCCTTTAAAGCCTGGTCTAACGATTACACATTTCTGTATAATGCATGGTAATATTCTTTTTTTTTTCACGTTTTTTCTGAGAATGAATATTCAGATTCTTTTTTGTCTCTTTTTTTCCCATCCTGCAGTTTCTAACCATGAACCATGAAGTGTTTGAAAACTTCTGTTATGAACTATGGGATTTATTACGTTCTGAAGATCTAAGAGCCTTATCTCCTAGCACAGACCATCCAACCCCTATCCAATACGTCAGCTTTGTGCTCTCCATAATCACTTGTATCATCGGATTTGGCGCCAACCTTCTTGTCATCTTCATCACTGGATTCTTAACAAAGAAGAACAAATATAAAATCTGGTTCCTGAACTTGGCTTTGGCAGATTTCGCCTTTCTTCTGTTTCTACCCCTGAAGGCTTTCTCTATAATAAGAGGAAGATGGCCATTTTGGCAAATTGTGTGCAAACTCTATAACTTCCTTACCTTTGTTAATATGTATTCCAGTATTTACATCCTCACAGTGTTGACTATTGATCGCGCCTTGTCTGTCGCAAAACCAATATTGCATCTGAGGTTTCATTCTCAAAAATTTTGCTGCTTTATGTGCGCACTCATCTGGGTATCATCAGCCCTATGTAGTATTCCCGCCATCATCTATAGTGATGTACATGCAGACCAATGCACCCTGTCTTACTATGACACTTCTCTTGTTGCAAACGTATTAAGTTACAGATTAGAAGAAGATGAGATGTACGATGAGCCAAGAGAAAACTGCGGAAATCGCTCACACTTTTCAGATTATGAAAGAAGTGAGATGGTCACGGAATGGAGGGAAAGGACTGTTACAACAGAGCGTATTGTAGTGCCCCTTGCAGTGGTTGGTTATGTCATCCCGCTATGCGTGATCATTTCCTCCAACATCATCATTGCTTTCCATGTGAAGAATTCTAGGATGGCGGCAACTTCCAGACTCTACAGATTGGTGATTATTGGAATCATGAGCTTTTTCTGTACCAGAACTCCATATGTTTTGAGCTATATCATTTTCTTGGTGTCTGTCTACACAATGAATATGATGTTGTGGTATAAACTATCTGTCATTTTGCCGCTGTTATTCACCATATCGGCTACTAACAGTTTACTAAACCCGGTGATTTATGTTCTAGTAATAAAGCAAGCAAGAAATGAACTTCTTCATTTTGTAGGAAGAAGTAGATTGAGAATGTCACAAAGGTATTCAACAACTTCGTCTAGTCATCACTACAATGCGCCTGCTGGTCCAATGGTGTCTGCTGCCAGGACGCTTGGTGATGGCAAGCATGCTGTGGTTCTTTGACACGATTTTCAGGAAATGTTGTAAAGTTGGAAAAAAAACGTAATTTTTACGATGGTTTCTTGAAAATTGTAGCAAAAAATATGCAGCGCGATTGCATGCGTGAACCTACCCTAATATTTGCTATTGTTGAACAAGAATATGATATTTTTGGTTTGTGAGTCTGTAAATAAAGGTCTAAACACAACTATATTTTCAATTACTACAGTATTTCCAAATAGCACTATTTTTGTTGTCCTGTAGCATGTATATGTGAAGCTGTGTATGAAGTATATATGTTGGCTCTTTTGCGTTTTTGATATACAGGGTGGGATATTTATATGGATAAACCAAAACTAAATGGAATGGTTGGTGATATCAACTTCCTGTTTGTGGCACATTAGTATATGGGAGGGGGAAAACTTTTCAAAATGTGTGGTGACTAGTGTTGAGCTTTCCGATACCACAAGTATCGGGTATCGGCCGATATTAGCTGTATCGGAATTCCGATACTGACTTCCGATACTTTTTTCGCATCGGATACCGGAATCGGAAGTTCCCATAAAGCTATCAGCCTGCTCGATTTGATTCAGCCAATGGGAATCCTCAGAAGTGTGGGCACATCCTGTTAGGCATGTTAACTACTGGCATGGCTGTGATTGGCTGCTGAAATGACATCATCATGATGTGCGGTCTGTGCGCATCATGATGCGCGGTCTGTGCCGACTGTGGGGGGTCTGTGCCGACTGTCGTGGGTCTGTACGGGCCTGCCGGGTGCCTGTGCCGGCTGCCGGTGGTCTGTGCGGGCCTCTCGGGGGTCTGTGCCGACTGCCGGGTGCCTGTGTCGGCTGCCGGTGGTCTGTGCGGGCCTGCCGGGGGTCTTGTGTGTGTGCAGGCATTGTCCGATGGGACTATAAGTCCCATCGGGCGATGCCTGCTACACTGACAGTGATTGACACATTAGCCAATGATGGGACAGTAGTAGTCCCATCATCCGGCTAATGTGTTGAATGTAAAAAAAAAAACATACTACATACATACTACATACATACAGACTACATACATACAACATACATATATACTACATACATACTACATACATGCTACATACATGCTACATATATACATACTACATACATACTACATACATACTACATATATACTACATTCATACAACATGCATATATACTACATACATACTACATACATACTACATATATGCATACTACATAATATACATACTACATACATACTACATACATACAACATACATATATACTACATACATACTATATACATACTACATACATACTACATATATACTACATTCATACAACATACATATATACTACATACATACTACATACATGCTACATATATACATACTACATACATACTATATACATACTACATACATACTACATATATACTACATTCATACAACATACATATATACTACATACATACTACATGCTACATACATACTACATACATACTACATACATACTACATATATACTACATTCATACAACATACATATATACTACATACATGCTACATACATGCTACATATATACATATTACATACATACTACATACATACAACATATATACTACATTCATCCAACATACATACATACTACATACATACTACATACATGCTACATATATGCTACATATATACATACTACATACATACTACATACATACTACATATATACTACATTCATACAACATGCATATATACTACATACATACTACATACATACTACATATATACATACTACATACATATTACATACATACTACATACATACAACATACATATATACTACATACATACTATATACATACTACATACATACTACATATATACTACATTCATACAACATACATATATACTACATACATACTACATACATGCTACATATATACATACTACATACATACTATATACATACTACATACATACTACATACATACTACATACATACTACTTGTTGTTTTTTTTGTTTGTTTTTTTTTCTACATTCAACACATTAGCCGGATGATGGGACTACTACTGTCCCATGATTGGCTAATGTGTCAATCACCGTCATGGTAGCAGGCATAGCCCGATGGAACTTGTAGTCCCATCGGACAATGCCTGCACAGACCCCCGCAGCCTGCACAGACCCCCGGACAGTCGGCACAGCCCCCCCCGGCAGGCCGGTACAGACCCCTGGCAGTCCGCATATACCCCGGGCAGACGGCACAGACCCCCGGCAGGCAGGCAAAGACCACCGGAAGGTCCGTACACACCCCCGAGAGGCTGTACAAGAACAGAAAAGGGTTTTTCTTATTCCGATACCGGAAGTCCCATAGACTTGAATGGGACTTCCGGTATCGGAATCGGCGATACCCGATACTTTTTTAGATCGGCCGATCCATTCCGATACAATATTTTTCAGTATCGGCTGGTATCGCTCAACACTAGTGGTGACTAGAGTTGAGCGACTTTTGGTTTTTTAGGGTCGCGTTTCGTTTCGTGAAACCCGACTTTTCCAAAAGTCGGGTCGAGCAAGATCGTCCGATTATAGGGAAAAGTCGGGGTCGTCCCGAAACACGAAACCCAATGTAAGTCAATGTGGAATAAAAGTCGGCAGTGAGAGGAGGACAGGAAACACACCTACAGTGCTCATTTGAATGCCAAAAGCATCAATTCTTCTTTCTTAAGCTTGTCAACCTTAATTAACTTCATAATACAAGTTACGCACTGAAAAATGGGGGTTATTTGGCTACAAACTGTGGGGGGGGAGGGCTGGCTCCAGGTTTTCATGTGCCCTGGGCGAAAGAGCGCCCCTTTAACACATACCACAACTCATCATGCTCCGATACGGCAGAGAAATAGCGGTATAGTACAATGAAAAATACCTCACTTTTTATATCTCATGACGAGGCCCATCTATTTCTCCATACAGAATCATTGGTCCCATATAATGTTTGAAACAGTATATGATGAGCTCCACATAATGCTACAGTATATGTTGGTCCCCATGGATGAAGCTCCACTGTCTTATGGGCCCAAATAATGCTCCAAACATAATGGGCCCCATTTCTAATGCTCTAGTGTATAATGGGCCCTGTAAATGCTGCTCCAGTGTCTGATGTCCACCTTTGGAATGTTCCAGTGTATGGTGGGCCCCATCTATCATTCTCCAGAGTATAGTGCTCCCCAAAAATTGCTGTCCCAACATTGAAAACAATCAAATAAGTCTCCTCGCTAGGGAATCCCTGTACTTGTCTGGACAGGTGCTGTAGCTTGCTTAACAGCTCGCCAGCCGTTCTCACGCCCAGTATGGATTACACGTGATTGCACAAAGGTGAGAAAGGGTACCGTATCCCCAGATAACATGTATGGATAGCGTACACA
Organism: Dendrobates tinctorius; assembly: GCF_039654945.1. NCBI lineage: Eukaryota > Metazoa > Chordata > Amphibia > Anura > Dendrobatidae > Dendrobates > Dendrobates tinctorius. Next base: position 6,743,456 of record NW_027361869.1, on the reverse strand, counting down.
TTCAAAATATATGTCTCAGGAGGCAGGCTCAGACGGTGTTAGGCCCAGTATGGATTGCACGTGATTGCACAAAGGTTAGAAAGGGTACCGTATCCTCGGATAACATGTATGGATAGCGTACACATTCAAAATATATGTCTATACAGCATGAGGCAGGCTCAGACGGTGTTAGGCCCAGTATGGATTGCACGTGATTGCACAAAGGTTAGAAAGGGTACCTTATCCCTGGATAACATGTATGGATAGCGTACACATTCAAAATATATGTCTCAGGAGGCAGGCTCAGACGGTGTTAGGCCCAGTATGGATTGCACGTGATTGCACAAAGGTTAGAAAGGGTACCGTATCCCCGGATAACATGTATGGATAGCGTACACATTCAAAATATATGTCTATACAGCATGAGGCAGGCTCAGACGGTGTTAGGCCCAGTATGGATTGCACGTGATTGCACAAAGGTTAGAAAGGGTACCGTATCCCCGGATAACATGTATGGATAGCGTACACATTCAAAATATATGTCTATACAGCATGAGGCAGGCTCAGACGGTGTTAGGCCCAGTATGGATTGCACGTGATTGCACAAAGGTTAGAAAGGGTACCGTATCCCTGGATAACATGTATGGATAGCGTACACATTCAAAATATATGTCTCAGGAGGCAGGCTCAGACGGTGTTAGGCCCAGTATGGATTGCACGTGATTGCACAAAGGTTAGAAAGGGTACCGTATCCCTGGATAACATGTATGGATAGCGTACACATTCAAAATATATGTCTCAGGAGGCAGGCTCAGACGGTGTCAGGCACAGTATGGATTTGACGGCCCAGATTACACAGCGGAGGAGCAGGGAGAGGTAAAGATTGCAAATGCTGGGGCCCTGCCCAAGCAAGGGGGGCCCACTCGTGGGCGTCGGTACTGGCACTGGGCCCCTCATAGTACAGCGGTGTGTCTGACGGCGGGTGTGCACCACCACCGTCAGAGACACTTGATTGCACTATGAGGGACCCTGTGCCAGTGCCCGCGCCCAAGAGTCGGCCTACCCACCTGTCCAGGGCAACGGCACTCGCACGGTGTCGTGCGCTAGGTGGTGACCCCGGCCATGGGGGGGGAGGCAGCACAGTTAGGGAGTTTTAGAAAGTGGCATATGTTGATGTTGGACATTCAGCTGATGCAAAAGGCGAAATAGGTGAAGTACCAGGAAGAGGTGGACCAAAGCAAGCCATTTTTCTGTCACCCTATGTGTCATCAGGGGAAGGTGGGACAAAATCCTTGGAAACCCATGCGTGGTTCATTTTAATGAAGGTTAGATCATCCACATTTTGGGTTGACAGACGGGTCCTTTTTTCTGTCAGGATTGATCCAGCTGCACTGAAGACTCTTTCCGATAGCACACTTGCAGCTGGGCAAGCGAGCTCCTGTAAGGCATATTGGGCCAATTCAGGCCAGGTGTCCAGTTTAGCGGCCCAATAGTCAAAGGGGAATGACCTGTGTGGGAGAACATCGATATGGGAGGAAAAGTAGTTTGTAACCATAGTTGACAACTGCTGTCTCCTGTCACTTTCCATCGATGCAGTATTACCAGTTGTGTGAGCGGTATTTGAAAAATCAGTTCACAACATTGTCATGAAACCCCTGTCTCCAACGCCACTTCTGCTGTGTGCACCACGAACACCTCTGCCAAGCTGCCCCCGGCCCGTACGGCTTGTGTAAGAACCATCACCGCTGCTGTGTGCTGGGAATGCCTCAAGCAACCGATTTACCAGAGTTGCTTGTTTATTAGCCAATATTAGGTCAAGGTTCTCCTGTGGCATGATGTTTTGTAATTTGCCTTTATAGCGTGGATCCAGGATGCTGGCCAACCAGTAGTCGTCATCGTTCATCATTTTGGCAATGCGGGGGTCCCTTTTTAGGATCCGCAAGGCATAATCTGACATGTGGGCCAATGTTCCCGGTGTCAATGATGCACTGCGAGTGCTGGGTGGAGGAGCACTTTCTGGCAAATCCACATCCCTCCAGTCACGCACAAACCCTGTACCAGACCTTGCCACGCCAACATTTTCACTTGCCCCACGAGATGCATCCTCCTCCCCTACGTAATCATCCCCATCATCCTCCTCCTCCTCCTCCTCTTCTTCCTCCACCTCGTCCAGGAGAGGTCCCTGAGCAGACAATGGCTGAATGTCATCAAGGATTCCCTCCTCCTCTTCCTCCTCATCAACATTGGCTGCAGACGCCTGCTCCTTAAGGTGCGTCAAAGTTTGCATGAGCAGACGCATAAGTGGGATGCTCATGCTTAGGATGGCGTCGTCTGCTCTTACCAGCCGTGTGCATTCCTCAAAACACTGAAGGACTTTACAAAGGTCTTTCAGCTTCGACCACTGCACACCTGTCAACTCCATGTCTGCTCTCAAAGTGCCTGGCCGTGTATCCTCCCACAAATGCATTATGGCCTGCCTCTGCTCGCACAGCCGCTCCACCATGTGCAGGGTGGAGTTCCACCTTGTTGCAATGTCGATAATGAGGCGGTGGTTGGGAAGGTGGAGCAATCGCTGCAGCTTCTGCATACGAACGGAGTGTACAGGCGACCGGCGGATGTGCGCGCACAGTCTTCGCACCTTCTGGAGCAGGGCTGTTAACTCCGGATAATTTTTGAGGAAGCACTGCACCACCAGGTTCAAGGTGTGAGCCAAGCAAGGTATGTGGCTGAGTTTTGAAAGGGCTATAGCTGCCACAAAATTACGGCCGTTATCACTAACTACCTTGCCTGCCTCAAGATGTACACTGCCCAGCCATGATTTAGTTTGCTGCTTCAAGTACTCGGCCAGCACCTCGGCGGTGTGTCTGTCGCCCAAACACATCATCTGCAACACAGCCTGCTGACGCTTTCCACTAGCTGCTCGATAGGGGGACACATCGTGTGCAACAGTGGCAGCTGCAGATGGAGTGCTCATACGACTGCGCTCTGTGGACGAGCTTTCGCTTCTGGAGGAGGAGGAGGGTCGAACGCCTACAGCCAACTGTTTCCTATACCGTGGGCTAGGCAGCACTGTCCCACCACCGCTGTCCCCTGTGGACCCTGCATCCACCACATTAACCCAGTGCGCAGTGATGGACACGTAACGGCCCTGGCCATGCCGACTGGACCATGCATCAGTTGTGAGGTGCACCTTTCCGCTCACTGACTGCTTGAGTGCATGGACAATGCGGTCTTTCACATGATGGTGGAGGGCTGGGATGGCTTTGCGAGAGAAGAAGTGGCGACTGGGTAGGTCATAGCGTGGTACTGCATAGGCCATGAGTTCGCGGAAAGCTGTGCTTTCCACCAACCGAAAGGGCATCATCTCAAACGAGATTAGTTTGGCAATGTGGGCGTTCAAACCCAGTGTACGCGGATGAGAGACTGAGTATTTTCTTGACCTACTCATAGTGTCTGGGAGGGTGAGCTGGACTTGAGAGCTGCATATGGTGGAAGTAGCGGTGGACAGGGCGGACTGAGAGAGGGTTGATGATGGTGATGGAGTTGGTGTTCTTTCTGATGGCCTAGAATCAGTCTTTCGTTGATATAACAGTGGGATTCCCTGACTGCTGTGGTCTTGCAACGACACCTCAACATTTGCTGCTGTGCTAACCGGTGGGCTTACAGTGGGGGAAACAATGTAGTGTTGCTGACTACCTTCGTTGTGATCAGTTGCACATGTGGCACTTGAGGTTTGGTGTTGTGTCCACGCTTGCAAGTGCATGCTGGTTAAATGTCTAAGCATGCAACTGGTATTCAAATTTTTCAGATTTTTCCCTCGGCTAAAGGTCTTTGCGCACTTCTTACAGATAACCTTGGCCTGATCATGAGGATTTTGTTCAAAAAAGTGCCACACTGCACTCTTCCTACTTTGGCAGACATTTTGCGGCCTAGCACGCTGTGATCTTTTGACCCTCTGGACAAGCTGTCCAGCAACTCTTTTGATGTTTAGAACCTGTCTTTGGAGTGCTCCGGGCCTGCCAGATAACAGCTGTTGCGATGTCGATGTCTGCTGTGGATGCTCCTCATCTGAGCTATTGGAAGCAGCACCCTCTTCCCCCAATGGATGCCAATCTGGGTCAACAACTGGGTCATCCATCACCTCCTCTTCTATGTCATGTGCACCTTCCTCTGTGTCACCGTGTATGGTGGTATAGTGTGCGGGAAGGGGCACCTGAGTCTCATCAGGGTCAGAATCTGGCTCTGTACACTGCGAGGACAATGTAGTGCTCTGAGTGAATGTACCAGCAGAATCATCCATCAGCGGCTGTGCATCAGTGCACTCCATGTCAGATTCATCTTGGCCTGGGTAATTCACCATTTCACTTGATAATCCAGGCATGGTATGTGAAAACAGCTCCATGGAGTAATCAGTAGTATGGCCTGCATCATCCTTCAATCTTGGTTGGGGTGAAGGACACAAGGAAAGGTGTGGTTCATGAACATGAGCCTCCAATGACGACTCAGTGCTTTTACTTTTTACAACTGAAGAAGAGGAGGCGATAGAGCTGGAGGCTGAGTCAGCAATGTAAGACAAAACTTTTTCCTGATGCTCTGGCTTTAAAAGCGGTTTGCCAACTCCTAGAAAACTAAGCGTTCGAGGCCTTATGTAGCCAGATGATGACACAGGGTCAGCACCTCCTGCATTCGGTCCCATTTTGCTCTTGCCACTACCATCAGATCCACCACCAACACCATCATTACCAGCTGCCAACCCCCGCCCAATTCCACGGCCTCTTCCACCAGCCTTCCTCATTTTTGGTAGAAATGTAGACAAAATCCAACAAACTATATAGTAATGTAAAACAAGGTACAAGGTGTCTATAGGACAGGGGAGATTTTGAATTTCTGCACACACTTTTGGACACTGGACACTTTTGGATTGTGTGAGGCCCACTGATATCTGAGCGCTATGTGACAGGCTCGATGGCACTGCTGTGACAAAAGTGACTAGAGGATAAGGGAGATTTTGAATTTCTGCACACACTTGTGGACAGTGGACACTTTTGGATTGTGTGAGGCCCACTGATATCTGAGCGCTATGTGACAGGCTCGATGGCACAGCTGTGACAAAAGTGACTAGAGGATAAGGGAGATTTTGAATCTCTGCACACACTTTTGGACACTGGACACTTTTGGATTGTGTGAGGCCCACTGATATCTGAGCGCTATGTGACAGGCTCGATGGCACTGCTGTGACAAAAGTGACTAGAGGATAAGGGAGATTTTGAATTTCTGCACACACTTGTGGACAGTGGACACTTTTGGATTGTGTGAGGCCCACTGATATCTGAGCGCTATGTGACAGGCTCGATGGCACAGCTGTGACAAAAGTGACTAGAGGATAAGGGAGATTTTGAATCTCTGCACACACTTTTGGACACTGGACACTTTTGGATTGTGTGAGGCCCACTGATATCTGAGCGCTGTGTGACAGGCTCGATGGCACTGCTGTGACAAAAGTGACTAGAGGATAAGGGAGATTTTGAATTTCTGCACACACTTGTGGACAGTGGACACTTTTGGATTGTGTGAGGCCCACTGATATCTGAGTGCTATGTGACAGGCTCGATGGCACAGCTGTGACAAAAGTGACTAGAGGATAAGGGAGATTTTGAATTTCTGCACACACTTGTGGACAGTGGACACTTTTGGATTGTGTGAGGCCCACTGATATCTGAGCGCTATGTGACAGGCTCGATGGCACTGCTGTGACAAAAGTGACTAGAGGATAAGGGAGATTTTGAATTTCTGCACACACTTGTGGACAGTGGACACTTTTGGATTGTGTGAGGCCCACTGATATCTGAGCGCTATGTGACAGGCTCGATGGCACTGCTGTGACAAAAGTGACTAGAGGATAAGGGAGATTTTGAATTTCTGCACACACTTGTGGACAGTGGACACTTTTGGATTGTGTGAGGCCCACTGATATCTGAGCGCTATGTGACAGGCTCGATGGCACAGCTGTGACAAAAGTGACTAGAGGATAAGGGAGATTTTGAATTTCTGCACACACTTGTGGACAGTGGACACTTTTGGATTGTGTGAGGCCCACTGATATCTGAGCGCTATGTGACAGGCTCGATGGCACTGCTGTGACAAAAGTGACTAGAGGATAAGGGAGATTTTGAATTTCTGCACACACTTGTGGACAGTGGACACTTTTGGATCGTGTGAGGCCCACTGATATATGAGCGCTATGTGACAGGCTCGATGGCACAGCTGTGACAAAAGTGACTAGAGGATAAGGGAGATTTTGAATCTCTGCACACACTTTTGGACACTGGACACTTTTGGATTGTGTGAGGCCCAATGAATATCTGAGCGCTATGTGACAGGCTCGATGGCACAGCTGTGACAAAAGTGACTAGAGGATAAGGGAGATTGGATTGCTTTTAAAAAAGCAGTTTGCGGAGCAGCGGGTAAACAGCAATGCCAGCCTGTCAGGAAGCCTTAAAAGGCAGCCCAACAACCAACACCACTGATACACCACTATATAGCCTCCCCTTGCACTGCATACACAGTGACTGGTGTGTTGTGCAGGCCAAATTGCTAGCAGCAGAAGCAGTTTTTTTTTCTTCTCAGCAGGACAAAAAAAAAAAATTGGGATTGCTTTTAAAAAAGCAGTTTGCGGAGCAGTGGGTAAACAGCAATGCCAGCCTGTCAGGAAGCCTTAAAAGGCAGCCCAACAACCAACACCACTGATACACCACTATATAGCCTCCCCTTGCACTGCACACACAGTGACTGGTGTGTTGTGCAGGCCAAATCGCTAGCTGCAGAAGCAGTTTTTTTGTCTTCTTCCCTGCCTAACGCTCTCCCTACAGAATCAGCAGCAACCTCTCCCTATACTAAGATCGGCAGAAGTAAGATGGCGGTCGGCGTGCACGCCCTTTTATACCCCCTGTGACGCCCACCAAAGCAAGCCAATCACTTGCATGCCCTTCTGAAAGATGGTGGTGACCCGTGCCTATGTCATCACGTTGCCCACAGTGTCCGTGGATCCTGATTGGCTGAAAAAGAGCGCAAAACAAACTTTTGAAACGCGACTTTGGCGCGTAAGTCGCCGACCTCGTGGCCGACCTCATCCTAGGGTCGGGTTTCGTTTCATGAAACCCGACTTTGCCAAAAGTCAGCGACTTTTGAATTTTTTCGACCCGTTTCGCTCAACTCTAGTGGTGACCATGGTGGCCATTTGAAGTTGGCCATTTTGGATTGCATCTTTATAAATGGCCAACCCAGGTGTGTACATATAAATGTCCCACCCTGTATTGTGTTGTGTTTCAAGTTGCGCTGATGCCATTTGGGTGGCTCTCAGCAAAGTTATATAAGTAGAGTTGAGCGATACCGTCCGATACTTCAAAGTATCGGATCGGAATGTATCGGCCGATCTTAAAAAAAAGTATCGGTATCGCCGATTCCGATAACGGAAGTCCCATTCAAGTCTATGGGACTTCCGGTATCGGAATAAGAAAAATCCTGTTTTTCCCTTGTACAGCCTCTCTGGGGTCTGTACGGGCCTTTCGGGGGGCTGTGCCGGCCTGCCAAGGGGTCTGTGCAGGCTCCGGTGGTCTGTGCCAGCCTGCCGGGGGGCTGTGCAGGCTCCAGTGGGCTGTGCCGGCCTGCCGGGGGGCTGTGCCGGCCTGCCGGGGGGCTGTGCAGGCTCCGGGGGGCTGTGCCGGCCTGCCGGGGGGCTGTGCCGGCCTGCCGGGGGGCTGTGCTGGCCTGCCGGGGGGCTGTGCAGGCTTCGGGGGTCTGTGCAGGCATCGTCCGATGGGACTACAAGTCCCATCTGGCGATGCCTGCTACCATGACAGTGATTGACACATTAGCCAATGATGGGACAGTAGTAGTCCCATCATCCGGCTAATGTGTTAAATGTTAAAAAAAAAAAAAAAAAATACTACATACATACTACATACATACTACATGCATGCTACATACATACTACATATATACTACATGCATGCAACATGCATACTACATATATACTATATGCTACATACATACTACATATATACTACATGCATGCTACATACATACTACATGCTACATACATACTACATATATGCTACATACATACTACATATATACTACATGCATGCTACATACATACTACATGCTACATACATACTACATATATGCTACATACATACTACATATATACTACATGCATGCTACATACATACTGCATGCTACATACATACCACATATATACTACATACATACTACATGCATGCTACATGCTACATACATACCACATACATACTACATACATACTACATACATACTACATGCATGCTACATACATACTACATATATACTACATACATACTACATACATACTACATGCATGCTACATACATACTACATGCTACATACATACCACATATATACTACATACATACTACATGCTACATACATACTACATATATACTACATGTATGCTACATACATACTGCATGCTACATGCATGCTACATACATACTACATACATACTACATGCTACATACATACCACATATATACTACATACATGCTACATACATACTACATACATACTACATACATACTACATACAATACATTCATACAATACATACATAGACATACAGTACATATAACATAGAGTAACATACTTACCAATACTTGTCACATTGTTCCCCGAAGCCATTGTCTTTTACGGAATAAATATTAACATAACAAACCACAAAAATACTCACCCACGATCCGAAGCAGTCCACGAGTGTGTCCCACGACGATCTTGGGTAGAGAACTGCAGCATCAGCTGTTACTGCCGTTCTCTACGGGCTGCAGGAATCCAATGACGGAAGGTAGGTATCCTTCCGCACTGTATTCCTCCGCCACTTATAAAAAAAAAAGTCCCTAGTCTCACTTTATGCCATTGCTGTGTGGGAAATTCCCACACAGCAATGGCATAAAGTGAGACTAGGGACTTTTTTTTTTAAGTGGCGGAGGAATACAGTGCGGAAGGATACCTACCTTCCGTCATTGGATTCCTGCAGCCCGTAGAGAACGGCAGCAACAGCTGATGCTGCAGTTCTCTACCCAAGATCATCGTGGGACACACTCGTGGACTGCTTCGGATCGTGGGTGAGTATTTTTGTGGTTTGTTATGTTAATATTTATTCCGTAAAAGACAATGGCTTCGGGGAACAATGTGACAAGTATTGGTAAGTATGTTACTCTATGTTATATGTACTGTATGTCTATGTATGTATTGTATGAATGTATTGTATGTAGTATGTATGTAGTATATATGTGGTATGTATGTAGCATGTAGTATGTATGTAGTATGTATGTAGCATGCATGTAGCATGCAGTATGTATGTAGCATGCATGTAGTATATATGTAGTATGTATGTAGCATGTAGTATGTATGTAGTATGTATGTGGTATGTATGTAGCATGTAGTATGTATGTAGCATGCATGTAGTATGTATGTAGTATGTATGTAGTATATACTGTATGTAGTATGTATGTAGCATGTAGTATGTATGTAGCATGCATGTAGTATATATGTAGTATGTATGTAGCATGCATGTAGTATATATGTAGTATGTATGTAGCATGTAGTATGTATGTAGCATGCATGTAGTATGTATGTAGTATGTATGTAGTATGTATGTAGTATGTATGTGGTATGTATGTAGTATGTATGTAGTATGTATGTGGTATGTATGTAGTATGTATGTAGCATGTAGTATATATGTAGTATGTATGTAGTATGTATGTAGTATGTATGTAGCATGTAGTATGTATGTAGCATGCATGTAGTATGTATGTAGCATGCATGTAGTATGTATGTAGTATGTATGTAGTATATATGTAGTATGTATGTAGCATGTAGTATGTATGTAGCATGCATGTAGTATTTTTTTTTTTTTTTTTTTTTTTTAACATTTAACACATTAGCCGGATGATGGGACTACTACTGTCCCATCATTGGCTAATGTGTCAATCACTGTCATGGTAGCAGGCATCGCCAGATGGGACTTGTAGTCCCATCGGACGATGCTTGCACAGACCCCCGGACATCAGCACAGCCCCCCGGCAGGCCGGCACAGCCCCCCGGCAGGCCGGTACAGACCCCCACAGGGTGCACAGACCACCGGCAGGCCGGTACAGACCCCCACAGGGTGCACAGACCACCGGCAGGCCGGCACAGCCCCCCGGCAGGCCGGTACAGACCCCGGGCAGTCCACACAGCCCCCCGGCAGGCCGGCAGAGACCCCCGGAAGGCCCGAAATGCCGGTGCATCATGATGCGCACACACCGCGCATCATGATGACGTCAGGCTGTCAATCAACTTTGAACTTCCGATTCCGATGCCGACTTCCGATATTGAAAAAATATCGGAAGTCGGTATCGGAATTCCGATACAGCAAGTATCGGCCGATACCCGATACTTGCGGTATCGGAATGCTCAACACTATATATAAGATACTGATTATGGTAGATGCAACCCGAGTTTATCTGATGCCGCATGGCATGCTAAGGGCGGCTGCTATATCTAAAAAAATGGAGATATCGAAGATTCAGATTATGTTGAGGGAAGAATTCAGATGGCCTGTATGTTATGCCTATTGGAGCTGCAGATGATCTGCAAGCATGTTAATGCAGAAACCTGATCACAATTAGAGAATTCATTTGTGCCGGAAAATAGTGATGACTTGGACATCAGAAGTGATAGTGGATTTGATTTTGGGAATGGTGGGTTTGTAAGCGAATTGAGCATGGTGTCGGAAATCTTCATGTGAAAAGAAGTCTCAATCCCTGAATGGACCATGATGCACAGAGCTGCTAGATCTTTTATTGGTTGCAATAGTTTATCGTTTAATATGTTTTAGTGAAGATTTTGTATTATGTCCTTTAGGTTTAAGTGCACTTATCTGCTGGTCACATGGTTGACATGGTCAGTGTACAGCGCTTGATTGACATTTGTGTATGCCTTTGCCTTTTATGGAGTACTCAGGGAGCTTAAATGTCAACACTTTTCAGTTAATAGGCATGAGACATGCAGAAGGTGAAGAGAGGAACAGGAAAAGAAGCTGTGTGACAGAAATAAATGCCTGCATTAAAGCTAACTAGCAAGTGGGAGTGAGTAGCAATTGCTATTAAGTTGTTCCAACACAGGGATTAATAAGGATCACAGAGTTGCAGAAAAAAGCCACAATCTGGGCTTAGTGTTGTTGGTCCCAGATGAAGGAGACCATGTGAGAGTATCGCCTTTAGAAGAAGAAAGTGAGGATTACCATCTCAGAAAGGAGCATACTGAATGTGAACACCAGATTTATAAGTTATTAGCAAAGAGGTGTAAGACAGGCCTTCCAACCATCTCGGATCTAGTGGGACAGTCCCGATTTTGACACGCTGTCCCACCCGGGAGTCTATTTTTCCCGCACTGCACTGAGATAAGCCGCAGAGTTCCCCCATGCACCCCATCCTTGCCCTCCCAGAGAGACCCACCGCAGCCCCTCACTGCTAATATTACCAGCAATGAGGCCGCTAGGCTGCTCTGTGCGCACCAGACCTGTGATGAGGTCACAGGAGGGGAGGAGTCAGAGGTCACATGATCAGGGGCCTCAGTGTATGCAGGACTCTGCTGTGCTGGTTGTCATGGTGCTAGATGAGGGGAAGTTTATGTGTGGGGTCAGGAGGAGTTTACAGGGTGGATGTAGCAGAGCTTTGTGAGTATGAGGTGTACAAAGCAGAGCCGTGTGTGTACAAGGTGTACAGAGCAGAGCCGTGTGTACGAGGTGTATGGAGCAGAGCCATGTGTATGAGGTGTACGGAGCGGACCCACGTGTGTATGAGGTGTACGAAGCAGAGCCGTGTGTGTACGAGGTGAAAGGAGTGGAGCCGTGTGTACGAGGTGTATGGAACAGAGCCGTATGTGAGATGTATGGAGCGGAGCCTTGTGTATGAGGTGTACAGAGCGGAGCCTGTGTTTGTATGAGGTGTATGGAGCAGAGGAGTGTATGAGGTCTACGGAGCAGAGCCGTGTGTATGAGGTGTACGGAGCTGAGCCCTGTGTGTACAAGGTGTATAAAGCGGAGCCGTGTGTGTACACGGTGTACGGAACAGAGCCCTGTGTGTACGAAGTGTACGGAGTTGTGTTTGTGTACGGGGTGTACGGAGCAGAGCCGCGTGTATACGGGGTGTACGAAACAGAGCCCTGTGTGTACGAATTGTACAGAGCTGAGTTGTTTGTATATGGAGCGGAGCAGAGCCTTGTGTTTACAGGGTGTTCGGAGTGTAGCCACGTGTGTATGGAATGGAGCTGCATGTTTCTGAGGTGTATGGAGCGGTGCCGCGTGTGTACGATGTGTATGGAGCAGAGCCATATGTGTACATGGTTTATGGAGTAGAGCCATGTGTGTATGAGGTGTACAGAGCATGGCCACGTGTGTACAAGGTGTATGGAGCAGAACTGCATGTGTACGAGGTTTACGGAGTGGAGCCATGTGTGTACTGAGTGGAGCCATGTGTGTGCAAGGTGCATGGAATGGAGCCATGTGTGTACACGGCATACAAAGCAGAACCGTGTGTGTATGTGGCGTGCGGAGCCGTGCATGTACAATGTGTATGGTGGAGAGCATTCATACCTCCCAACCATCCCGGATCCAGCGGGACAGTCCCGTTTTTGAGAGTCTGCCCCACTGTCCCGGTTGGGAGCTTACTTTTCCCACGGACACAGGAGTACACAGCGGAGCCCCGAGGAGCACTTTCAAATTCGCACGTGACGTTCCACTGGAAGTGATGTGCTGGAAGCTGACCGGAAATGAAGTAATTTCGGGAGGAGATTCTGACAGAACCATGGAGGCACTTTAGGGAATGCTTCAGATCCATCACTGTTGTAATGTTAAGTAAGATATTACTGTATGATATGACGTAAGGTTCTGTGAACATTGTCAGCCCCCGCAACCCCCCTTTCTCCTTCCCCCTCCTTAGCAGCTGAGTTTGTGTCCCCTCTGCCTGCTGGTAACAGGACACTGACCATTTCCTGTGCAGCTAAGGAATGTTATTTAAGCTGAGTGAAAAAATGTCTTTGTTTGGAAGCCATGAGGCCAATCCAGCTATGAGTAATATTAAAAGAAGCTCTATCGCAAGGACCATACACGACAGAGATATGAATATTACATTTCTGCGCAGGGCATGAAACCAGCTTTCTAACCCCTAATTTTCACGGTTCTAACACCTCCCGAAACTGAGACATGGATTACTCCCGAATGGAGTGTCCTAACTACTGCATGTTTGGTCTTGTGTTATTGTAATCGATAAACGGGGAAAAATGATACAATATGGGTGTTTATGCGAGCTTTCCTCATCGAGATATAGTTAGTATACGTTTTTAGTTAAATTGCAACTTAGAGAGTAGGGGGGCAAACCCTCTCCAGCCTGCCCCTTTTGTGATGTCACACAGCAGAGGCCATAAGGGATGCCAGTGGACAAACAATTGAGTTGAGCTGCAGATTCCATGATGAAAGGATCACCAGATGTCTGGAGATGTCTGGCTGGCTCCCCCCTGCCACAGGACTTACCTAGAGATCATTAAGCAACTGTAAGTTTAATTTCTGTTTTTTATCCCTGTTATTTTATATTTGCTTTGTACATATCTAATGTCTCAACTTTGTAACAACTTTTATCTATGTAATCACTGCCAGCATTTGGGGAATAAATCATAAAATTTATCAGTCTGTCTTCATGCTCTAAGAAACAAACTTGTGCGCCTTTTTTAGATAATTATGCTACTGAATTGGGTTGGCTTCGAACCCCTCTATTAAGTCTATAACTTAAGCAGAGAAACCAGGAGCTGGTGGCGGCGTGGTATGTCTTGGTTGGTTGGGCTAGCTGGCAGTACGGAAGGGTTCTATATGCTGATTGGGTGGCTGAGGCCAAAGCATTGATAATTCCCTTACTGCAGTGGTCTAATTGCCTGTGCACAACAAGAAGCCCGTCCAGCGACTAATTATCCTAGGTGTAGTTCCCTAACTGACCTGAGGATAAGGGGACGCCGGAGAGCTGCGAGTTCCAAAGTGGAACTGAGAAAGTGAGATATATATATAAGTCCCTGCAGTTCGTAGAAGGTTGCTAGCAGTGGTGGGGCATCCAAAATAACCCCCCTGCGATAAATTGTTAGGGCAAGACTAGCTTGCTGTATTTTTGTCACATGGTGCCAGTGGTGGGATAACTAAGATAAGCCCCCACTGTGCCTGTGATAGCCGTGTGCCGGCAGTGCGTCGCATTCCCTCCGTCCGCCGACATACCCGTGTCAGCGGTGGGATCATGACCACCGTGTCCTCCCCCGACAGCGTGGACAGCGGGATCGTATTGTAATTGAGGATGCCGGCCATGTGAGCGGATCATGATATATCCTGCACTGGGAGGCTCAGGTGGGTACTACAATGGGAGCCAGACTGCTATAGAATCTTTCTTTCTCTCTTGGTTTCTTTCTCTCTCTAATCTTTCTTTCTTTCTCACTCTGTTCTTTCTTTCTCTCTGTTTTTTCTTTCTCTAATCTTTCTCTTTCTCTCTCTCTATTTCTTTCTTTCCTCTCTTTCTTTCTTTTTTTCTTTCTTTCTTTTTTCTTTCTTTCTGTTCGTTCTTTCTTTCTCTCTGTTCTTTCTTTCTTTCTCTCTGTTCTTTCTTTTCCCCTCTTTCTTTCTCTCTCTGTTCTTTCTTTCTCTCTCTGTTCTTTCTTTCTTTCTTTCCCCTCTTTCTTTCTCTTTCTCTCTGTTCTTTCATTCCCCTCTTTCTTTCCCTTTCTCTCTGTTCTTTCTTTCTTTCCCCTCTTTCTCTCTCTAATCTTTCTTTCTCTCTGTAATCTATCTTTCTCTCTCTCTGTTCTTCCTTTCTCTATCTATGTTCTTTCTTTTTTTCTCTCTGTTCTTTCTTTCTTTTCTTTCTTTCTTTTCCTCAGTACCAGTTAATGTGCCCATAGTACCAGCCACTGTGCCCATAATGACAGCCCCTGTGCCCTCAGTACCAGTGAGTGTGATCAGCAGTGCTAAATGGGTGCGGTTGGGGTGTGCATATGGGTGTGATTTGTTGTGAAATGGGTGTGGTTGTGGCATGGCCTAATATTTGCCAAGGCGCACAGAGTACCGCATCCTTTGTCCCTCTTTCCCTTCTTCAAAGGTTGGTAGGTATGGTGTAAGGTGTATCCACATAAGAAGAATTTTTAAGCTAATGTTTGTCTGTGAAGGGTAGTGCCACACTAGAGAAAGCAAGGAGACTGGTGCTGATGTGTGAGGGACATGTAAAGAGATAGGCTGTGACCCGCAATGCGAATCGGTGCTCACAGGATGAAAAATAGTAAATTTAATATGTATGAAAAAATACTGGAGAAACAGGCACATACTTAAATAATATTGTTTGATACTAAAGAATGCACAGAAAATGTGATGTCTATTTGCTCACTTTATGATTGTGGCAAGTGTCAATAAACCGTCACAAGTTGTAAACCATTTGCCGCAAGTGTCAATTGTCTGACTCTTTTCAAGGCACTCTGTTACCTCTTGTAAGACTATTGAAATCAGTAACTTCATTGTCTAATGTAAGACTGTGTCACCCTCTACCTTGTTGCCTGTGAGTAAAGTTACTGGAATGAGCAGTCAGATATTTGGTTCTCCTGTACTTTAGGTGCACAAGTAGGGTTCCATTCTAGTACCAAGGGATAGTGAAAACTTGGCACACTTTATGAAACCCATTAACTGATTTTTTTGTAGTAACAATCCAAAACAAATCATCACATTTCGGTTTTATACGGGTAGAAAATTTAAGCAGAAGACGGATTGTAATTGTAGAGAATAGAATAAGTAAGAAGCACTGGTAATCTAGTGTGGGACGCTGTGGGTACACAGTGGACATTAATCCAAGAATAATAAATGGCAGCCGACAGCACATCAATCAAGGGGTGCAGGTTTCAATCCAATGGCCCAATTGGAAAACAAACAGTCCAGCACAGAAAAGAGAAACAACTTCCCTTCCAGGTGATGAAAAAATTCAAAAGACTTTAGGGTGTGTGCACACGCTGCGGATTCTGCTGCGGTTCCGCAGCGGATTTGGCCGCTGTGGGTCCGCAGCAGTTTTTGCTACGGTGTACAGTACCATAATATCCTATGGATATTAAAAACCGCAGTGCAGACGGTGCGGATTTTTCCGTGCGGTTTTCCTGCGGTTTTGAAACCGCAGAAAGAATTGACATGTCTGCCATCTCCTCCATTGTGGAGATGAAAAACCGCAGGGCAAAACCGCAGAGTAATCCGCAGGTAAAACCGCAGGTCTTTTGACCTGCAGATTTACCTGCGGATTTTACAAAATCCGCGCTGCCAAATCCGCACTACAATCCACAGCGTGTGCACGTAGCCTTATTCTGCCATGATGCAACGTTTCGACCAAAAATAGGTCTTTATCAAGCATACACAATACATACAATGGCAGACTTATATAGTGTGGTGGCACATTTGCACCAATCACTCACAAGGTGCTGCCCACTTCAATCAAATACAAAATGCATGCATAGAATATCATAAAATTACACAGCATCATATACATTTTATAAATAATACTTCATCTTGACATAGATCTCAAAGAAAAGAAAAAAACAAAGCAACAAAATTATATAAATATACATCAATGGCCAGAAGTGACCAATCATAGGCACATCACACAACGTTGTTATAGAGACCAAAACCCAATCAGGACTCACCCCATAGTTTATATCTACATACAACCAATAGATGTTCACATCCTCCTTGGCGCTCAAACCGCCATAGAAACTGACTAAATAGAGCTACTCACACTGTTAGTTTATATGTAACATAGCATTCCATTCGCTGCCTCTCCATCTGTGCACCCACGCCCGCCGCGCAGATCGCTGACGTCAGACAGCGGCCACATGACTCAGTAACATGATCACTCACCGGCACAGCGATCCAAGCATCAGCACACTAAGGAGAGGCAAGCGTCCTGCCATTACCATGGTGATTTAATCACCTGACCACCTAATCCCATGGATTCCTCGTACCCAAAACTCCATATTAAATTATAATAAGTGTATCCTACGGACACTAACACCAGTCATATCCATGATCACAAAAATATATAGAGAGAGTTAGAAATGCCACTCTTATAATAGGAGACATAGCCCATATCATATAAATGGTGAGTCCTTCCAAAATATGTGCAAAATCATAATCTTTATTATCACAAGACTGTGAGGAGGGATAAGTGACACATGGAAGTAAACAAATATAATAAGATGACATCACATTCAGTTCTCCAAATTCCAATCCGCCGTCAGTGACAAAATCTGCAAAAATACAAAAAATACAAAAAATTAATAAAATAAAAACATATATAACAAAAAAATAACATGTATAACAAAAAAATAATTATAAAGAAATAAAAATCATATAGATCAAAAAATGCCCACCTCAAAGGGAGAGTGGATTCAAGATACACACATCTGCAAATTGCTATCTAAATTCAGCCCTCTTGGTTGTAATGTTCCCAGAGTGGAAATCCATTTCATCTCCTTTCTCTTTAAAGTCCTCATCTATCCCCTCCCCTCCTCTGTGCAGGGACACTATTTATCACCCTAAACCTAAGTTGATTAAACGAATGTCTAAATTCACAACAGTGCTTTGGTACAGGTAGATTTAATATTTTAGTCCTAATTGTGCTTTTGTGTTTACTTATTCGTGACTTCACCTCCATAGTCGTCTCACCCACGTACATCAACCCACATGGACACACCAGTAAATATTTTACAAAACTGGAGGTACAAGTGGACCTATTCTTGATAAAAGATATCTTCCCAATACGTGGATGATAAAAACAATCACCTTTCAGCATATTGCTGCAACACGTACAACCCAGGCAAGGAAAATGTCCCTGTCTAGGAGGACATAAAGTTGTCTGTATAGAACTTTTAAAAGAGCCAAAGTCAGATTTCACAAGTCTGTCCTTCAAATTTTGCCCTCGTTTATACGCTAAGATAGGAAAAGAAGCAAAATCCAGTATAGATGGTAGACCTTTCTGGAGTAAGCTCCAGTGTTTCCTCAAGATATTACCAATCTGTCTACTAGCCAGACAAAAGGTACACACTTAGAGATATAAGCAATGTTTTCTATGTGTTTCATCTCTTGTCAAACTCTTAACCTTCTCTTTATGTCTTAGGACATCATTTTTCGGATACCCCTAAGCAGAATGTTTGAGCAGAGGGATATGTGGCTCCGAATATAGTATTCTCTTTTAAGACTTTCAAATTAGCTGGAGTAGGATTGTATATAGCTAGGATTACAATGGGTGAACCTTCAAGGTATGCAGAAATGAATACTGTATATAGCGATTATTTGGTGTGAGACCGTGAAGATATTACCTCTCACCTGAGGGGTTATGCACAAGCACTGAAACTCTCCTAGGTCCATATGGTCCATGTACATTATGTTTAACCGTTTCACTATAGTAATAGAAAATAATTCAAAGCCTAGTGTATGCAGAGCAATCATCAATGCGAGGGACATATACAACATCAAACCGGTCAGGCTCAACTGGAGCGGCAGAACAAAGTAGTTGAACCTAAATTTATGAATCGCATCCATCAGGTAACAAAGGTCCTGTGCTTGTGGCACACAGATTAGTAGAGTCCATACTTTTGCATCAAAGCAATCACAACACAGACTGTATGTCCTGCCAAAAAAAAAAATTGGGAGTAAAGTTTGTCCTTCCTAGTTAGACTAAATGGATTGGGGAGGACTCGAATTCAAGTAGTCCATCAGAATTACTTTAAAAAATAAATAAGGGAAAAAAAGATGTTATCTTTGACGGATTCTAGTTCTTCACCTTCAATCTCTTGGTCGCAAGCCTCAGTAGGAATGGTAAAAAATGTGTCTAGTCTCTGTCAAGCACTCGTATCTGAGTTGCGTATGCCATAGAACATGGTAAGTGGAGATATTATGGGCGATGTTTGATGAATGTGGCTCTTCGCTTCTGTAATTTAGCGAGAAAATCCAGGAAGATGGAAACTCTGGCATTGTAAAACCGGATCTCTCCTTTATGTTTAGCCATGTGGAGTGCAATGTCTCAGTCCTAGCAATTTAGGAATCTGTCCAAAAGTCCCCCTGAGAAGGAGGTTTGGTGGGCACTCTATGAGCACATTCCACAGCAAAGGCCAAGGAGAAGGATGCATCATGGAATAACATCTGGAGAAATTTCTCAACAAATTTGTCAGGTCACTGTAGTTCTGCTGTTTTAGTAACTCAGAAAATGAGGTTGTTTCGCCGAAGATGATTCTCAAAGTTATCTGCCTTTTGACGCTAAAGCTCTGACCTCCCAGTGAGGTATCATATAGCATTAGGCATCCCAGCTGTGAAGTCATCTAGAGCCGATAACCGATCCTCCACCTCAGACAGACACCCTCAATCTCAGCTTCTGCATAATGTATCTGAGTAGGCCAATGTTAATTTTGACTTCTTACAGTTTCCACAGTCAAGGAGGCAGTACTAGATGCAATAGTGGATAGGAGTTTATCGGATACTTGCTTCAAAGTCGGCTCAACCTCCTCCATCTATTCTTCAGGTGGTGCCTCATCTTTTTTCCTGGGATCTGATGGAGGGTCTGAAGTATCATGGGTAAATTCTTTCAGTCTCTCAGTAGCAGAATTTCTGGTTGGACTAATCATGGCAGGAGTCTGCAGCCCATGGAATTTGTTGTGTTTCTGAGAAATGAGGCTTAAAAATCCAGTTCCCAGCAAGATAGCTAATCATGGGAATTTACGAAGGACAACACACTCAAAAGTTACTATGACATAGGATCGTCAGTGATGATGACGTAGCCACACCTCTTGTGGCAAGATGATGTCTTACTGGCAGAGGCTCTCTCTTGGGCTTAGGAAACATTCCAGGAGTGTTGGGTACCAGTCCCTTCACAATGGGAAGGATGTTTAAAAGGATTATAAGGGTATAGCTTGAATTTCAGCAGGAGCTCTTGTAACTTGCTTCTTTCTCCCTTCGCTGGTAGACCCCACCACTGCTCATATTGTATTTTATTGTTAATCAATCATGAATAAATAAAGGTTACATGGGCCCAAATTAGTGGCTAAAATAAAAAAAAAAACCCTAAAAGAATGTTTTTATTAGCTATGTGTTAAAAGAATCAGGACAAAAAAGGCAAAAAAACAGGCAAGAAAATCTTAGAAAATGTAATGATGGAGATAGGAGCAGTGAGTGACAGCGGCTGGTGTCATTGCTTATATCTCCCCCCTTGCCACAGTTAACAGATGCACTGGCAGAGATAGAAAGATACAACAGAGTACAGGCACTGCATTAACCTCTCTCACACCGTCTATCACCCAGGATCCTGGACGTCTTCAGAGGTTTCGTCGTGCGATGCAAGAAACTATAGTGCTGCACCCTGGTGATCTTCTGTTCCAGGAGGGGTGATGGAGGATGCAGAGAAGTAAGTGCAGCCCCAGCCTCCTGTTAAGTCACATTTGTGACTCCTCTTAAGACAAAAGTTACAGGAAGTGCATAATTCGACCCCCTCTGCAACATTTGCAGATAATATAAATAGGAAAAAGTACAGGGAACTGTGTAATAAAGAAAATTACAAAAGTGGTTAGGGTGTAAGAATAATTAGAAAATACTATCAGGTACTGGACCACACCATTAAACTTAGTAAGAGTCAGAATACTGTAAATGTTCATGCATGAGGAAGTTCCATATATCTGGTTCAAACTGCATATTATTTTACAACCAGCATTCATTTAAAAAGCTGAAAAAGAAATTACTTCTGAGTTAAATTAACTTTAAAGGAGTTAATGTAGCATTCAGCACACTAGACACAAAATGAAAACTGCGAGAAGCTGCTACCTCTGGTGGTAAATCATTCCTATGTACTACAGCACATTTGGTGGAAGATGCGGGCAATGTATGAAACGTATGTTTGTGATAAGGCTCTTATCACTGGGAATGTGAAAAATTACTCCTGAAAATAAACATATACTGTGTACATGGTTCCAAGATTATCATGAGACCTACAACGGGATTTTATAGCCCTGTGTAACATTTTCTTTCATTTCATCTTGATTATATTGTAATTTTTCTAGTTAAATTAGTGGAATTGTGAGTAATAATAAATGTATGGCTGAAGTGGTTAGTATTAAATGTACACTGGCCCTTTAATAAGTTGGGAATTCCGTACATACAGTGCAGAGCAGCATAAAGGCAGAGGGACAGCACTGGCCAGGAGGAAACCATAGGGAAATGAAGAAAGCAAATGCTTAGGATGGGACAAGATTATTAACCCCTTAATGTCCAATGATGAACACAGTCCATCATCAGACATCTCCCATGCTTTGAGGGCTCCGGCGCTGAGCCCCCATCAAAGCCGGGACATGTCAGCTGTTATGAACAGCTGACATGTGCCTACAATAGGCGTGAGCGGAATCGCCGTCCGCCCGCGCCTATTAACTAGTTAAATCCTGCTGTCAAAGCTGACAGCGGGCATTTAAATAGCATTTCTGGCCGCCGGGCCGGAAATGACGTCGTCGCTGATAGAGTTGAGCGATACCGTCCGATACTTCAAAGTATCGTATCGGATGGTATCGGCCGATCTTTAAAAAAAGTATCGGTATCGCCGATTCCGATACCGGAAGTCCCATTCAAGTCTATGGGACTTCCGGTATCGGAATAAGAAAAACCCTTTCCTGCCCTTGTACAGCCTCTCTGGGGTCTGTACGGGCCTTTCGGGGGGCTGTGCCGGCCTGCCAGGGGGTCTGTGCAGGCTCCGGTGGTCTGTGCCGGCCTGCCGGTGGTCTGTGCAGGCTCCGGGGGGCTGTGCCGGCCTGCCGGGGGGCTGTGCCGGCCTGCCGGGGGGCTGTGCAGGCTCCGGGGGGCTGTGCCGGCCTGCCGGGGGGCTGTGCCGGCCTGCCGGGGGGCTGTGCAGGCTCCGGGGGTCTGTGCAGGCATCGTCCGATGGGACTACAAGTCCCATCGGGCGATGCCTGCTACCATGACAGTGATTGACACATTAGCCAATGATGGGACAGTAGTAGTCCCATCATCCGGCTAATGTGTTAAATGTAAAAAAAAAAAAAAAAAATTACATGCTACATACATACAACATGCATACTACATACATGCTACATTCATACTACATACTACATACATGCTACATACATACTACATATATACTACATGCAACATACATACTACATATATACTACATGCATGCTACATACATACTACATGCTACATACATGCTACATACATGCTACATACATACTACATATATACTACATGCAACATACATACTACATATATACTACATGCATGCTACATACATACTACATGCTACATACATACTACATGCTACATACATACCACATACATGCTACATATATACTACATGCATGCTACATACATACTACATATATACTACATGCATGCTACATACATACTGCATGCTACATGCATGCTACATACATACTACATACATACTACATGCTACATACATACCACATATATACTACATACATACAATACATTCATACAATACATACATAGACATACAGTACATATAACATAGAGTAACATACTTACCAATACTTGTCACATTGTTCCCCGAAGCCATTGTCGTCTACGGAATAAATATTAACATAACAAACCACAAAAATACTCACCCACGATCCGAAGCAGTCCACGAGTGTGTCCCACGACGATCTTGGGTAGAGAACGGCAGCATCAGATGATGCTGCCGTTCTCTACGGGCTGCAGGAATCCAATGACGGAAGGTAGGTATCCTTCCGCACTGTATTCCTCCGCCACTTAAAAAAAAAAGTCCCTAGTCTCACTTTATGCCATTGCTGCGTGGGAATTTCCCACACAGCAATGGCATAAAGTGAGACTAGGGACTTTTTTTTTTTAAGTGGCGGAGGAATACAGTGCGGAAGGATACCTACCTTCCGTCATTGGATTCCTGCAGCCCGTAGAGAACGGCAGCATCATCTGATGCTGCCGTTCTCTACCCAAGATCGTCGTGGGACACACTCGTGGACTGCTTCGGATCGTGGGTGAGTATTTTTGTGGTTTGTTATGTTAATATTTATTCCGTAGACGACAATGGCTTCGGGGAACAATGTGACAAGTATTGGTAAGTATGTTACTCTATGTTATATGTACTGTATGTCTATGTATGTATTGTATGAATGTATTGTATGTATGTAGTATATATGTGGTATGTATGTAGCATGCATGTAGTATATATGTAGTATGTATGTAGCATGTATGTAGTATATATGTAGTATGTAGCATGTAGCATGTATGTAGTATGTATGTGGTATGTATGTAGCATGTAGTATGTATGTAGCATGCATGTAGTATATATGTAGTATGTATGTAGTATGTATGTAGTATGTATGTAGCATGCAGTATGTATGTAGTATGTATGTAGTATATATGTAGTATGTATGTAGCATGCATGTAGTATGTATGTAGTATGTAGTATGTATGTAGCATGCAGTATGTATGTAGTATGTATGTAGTATATATGTAGTATGTATGTAGCATGCATGTAGTATATATGTAGCATGTATGTAGTATGTATGTGGTATGTATGTAGCATGTAGTATGTATGTAGCATGCATGTAGTATATATGTAGTATGTATGTAGTATGTATGTAGTATGTATGTAGTATGTATGTAGCATGCAGTATGTATGTAGTATGTATGTAGTATATATGTAGTATGTATGTAGCATGCATGTAGTATATATGTAGTATGTATGTAGCATGTAGTATGTATGTAGCATGCATGTAGTATATATGTAGTATGTATGTAGTATGTATGTAGTATGTATGTAGCATGTAGTATATATGTAGTATGTATGTAGTATATATGTAGTATGTATGTAGCATGCATGTAGTATATATGTAGTATGTATGTAGCATGTAGTATGTATGTAGCATGCATGTAGTATGTATGTAGTATTTTTTTTTTTTTTTTTTTTTTAACATTTAACACATTAGCCGGATGATGGGACTACTACTGTCCCATCATTGGCTAATGTGTCAATCACTGTCATGGTAGCAGGCATCGCCAGATGGGACTTGTAGTCCCATCGGACGATGCTTGCACAGACCCCCGGACATCAGCACAGCCCCCCGGCAGGCCGGCACAGCCCCCCGGCAGGCCGGTACAGACCCCCACAGGGTGCACAGACCACCGGCAGGCCGGCACAGCCCCCCGGCAGGCCGGTACAGACCCCGGGCAGTCCACACAGCCCCCCGGCAGGCCGGCACAGCCCCCCGGCAGGCCGGCAGAGACCCCCGGAAGGCCCGAAATGACGGCGCATCATGATGCGCACACACCGCGCATCATGATGACGTCAGGCCGTCAATCAACTGAACTTCCGATTCCGATGCCGAATTCCGATATTGAAAAAATATCGGAAGTCGGTATCGGAATTCCGATACAGCAAGTATCGGCCGATACCCGATACTTGCGGTATCGGAATGCTCAACACTAGTCGCTGACCCTCGTCACGTGATCGGGGGTCGGCGTCATGTTGCCTGGACAACCAGAGAACTCTATGAGACCTCTATGGTTGTTCCAGGCATATGGCTTTCAGCGCCACCCTGTGGTCGGCGCTGAAAGCACAGCAGTAAATCTGCTACATATGGGCGATCTGCTCATCACCCATATGTAGCAGAGCCGATCGGGCTGCGCATGCTTCTAGCCTCCTATTGAGGCTATTGAAGCATGCCAAAAGTAAAAAAAAAAATGTTTAAAAAAAAAAAAAAAATAAATAAATAAGAGTTCAAATCAGGGCAGCACAGTGGCTCAGTGGTTAGCACTGCAGCCTTGCAGCGCTGGAGTCCTGGGTTCGTATCCCACCAAGGACAACATCTGCAAGGAGTTTGTATGTTCTCCCCATGGTTGTATGGGTTTCCTTCGGGTTCTCCGGTTTCCTCCCACATTCCAAAGACATACTGACAGGGAATTTAGATTGTGAGGCCCGTTGGGGACAGTGATGATAATGTGTGCAAACTGTAAAGCGCTGCGGAATATGTTAGCGCTATATAAAGATTATTATTATTAAATCACCCCCCTTTCGCCCCAATCAAAATAAAACAGTAAAAAAAAAATCCCACATACATATATTAGGTATCGCAGCGTTTAGAATCACCCGATCTATCAATAAAAAAAATCATTAACCTGATCGCTAAACGGCGTAGCGAGAAAAAAATTCAAAACGCCAGAATTACGTTTTTTTGGTCGCCAAGACATTGCATTAAAATGCAATAACGGGCGATCAAAAGAGCGTATCTGCACAAAAGTTGTATCATTAAAAATGTCAGCCCGGCACAGAAAAAATAAGCCCTCACCCGACCCCAGATCATGAAAAATGGAGACGCTACCGGTCTTGGAAAATTGTGCAATTTCTTTTTTTTTTTTTTTTAGCAAACTTTGCAATTTTTTTTCACCACTTAGATAAAAGAGGACATAGACATGTTTGGTGTCTATTAACTCATAATGAAGTGGAGAATCATAATGGCAGGTCAGATTTCGCATCTAGTGAACCTAGCAAAAATGCCAGGCAAGAAACAAGTGTGGGATTGCACTTTTTTGGCAATTTCACCGCACTTGGAACTTTTTTCCCGTTTTTGAGTACACGACATGGTAAAACCAATGGTGTAATTTAAAAGTACAACTCGTAAAAAATAAGCCCTCACATGGCCATATAGATGGAAAAATAAAAAAGTTATGGCTCTGGAAAGAAGGGGAGGGAAAAATGAAAATGGAAAACCAAAAATACCCCTGGTCGTTATTAATAGAACCAAGTTCAATCAAGGAAAAACATAATGAGTTCTTCCCCAATGAGAAAACTTTAGTTTTACTTTTTTTTTTTTTTACTAGTTAACTTAAGACATAATTTCCAGTGATGCGGCTTGCAGACTGCCTGGGAAAAAAGGCTTAGCCTTTAGAACATAGCTTGTACGTAATATCTGCATCCTCTGCCAAAACAGTGAAGAATTGGCTTGGGATTCGACGAGACATTTGTTAATCTGCTGTAAGTATATATCATTATTACTGTTCATCATTTGAATAACTTAAATTGTATTTACTGTATTTTATAAGTATATGTATATATTCTGGTGTGATAACTGTACTTTGTAGCATCTCACCCAGTTACCCTATTCAGCACATTTATCATCTATTATGTTGCATTCACAATCCTAATTCGCTGCTTTCTATACTATTGCCTCATATATACACTTAAGTACAGTACAAGGCAAAAGTTTGGACACCCCGCTCATGCAATGGTTTTCCTTGTTCTTATTGATATTTGCACATTGTAGTTCAGATTGAATGCATCAAACCACGAAAAAGCATGCAACATCAGTGTCTGAATATGCTCCTTCCGCCTATCCCCTGGTACTAGGTTAAGCTGCTCTAACACCTCAGTTGATGCTGGGCCACTATAGTAATGCTGGGACTTGTCTCCTTCCATCCTGTTTACCTGTGTTTCTAATGAGCATATAATTCAGATATAATTACCAAAGTTCTCTGCTGGAGTGAGTCATCAGTGGGGCTCCTCTCTATTTAAACCTCCCTCAGTCCTTGCCAGTTATAGTTTATACTTGCTATTTTGTGGACGCAATCCAGGGGCATAAGAGCCAGTGTCAACATAGCGATTTATGCTTTTCATGACTGCATTTAAGAGTACCTTCAAGGTTCTAGCGATTCTCTGCACATTCTTTCTATTTTGCATTATTTGTCTTCTATTTATATATAAACAAATATGCAGTATCTGTTTTAGGGATTAACTCAACAGTCCTTGCTAGAAAAATACTGAGAAGTAATTATATATATATATATATATTAATATATTTTTTAATTGTTCTACTGTCACTTTCAATAATATATATATATATATATATGTATTTATTTTGTTGGTGTAAATGGTATGAAGATTTTTTTTTTGTAAGATGAATAGTGTTTGTCCACAACACTATTTTGTGGTGTATCTAGTTTATTACTTAGATGCAAATAAATAAATTTGGTATTGTCATGTTCGTATTAATCAGCAGAATCAACTTAACCCATAAATGTTACTTAAAATGAACTTGTCACTTTGGAAAATGCTATTTAGCTGTAGATAAAGGGTTAATATGAACATAAATAGCGTTTTTCGAGGTGACGTTCCCTTTACTTACTTACAAATATATGTTGTGAAAAAATTCCTGTTTTTTTCTTTAATTTCACAACCAAAAACATGTACTATAAAAGTAATCAAAAAGCCTTGATGTACCCTAAAATGGAACTAATGAAAACCACAAAAAAACAAGACCTCCCTTGATGGAAAATGTAAATTTGTGGCTCACAGAATATAGCGACATAAAATCAAATGATTTTATTTCATTTTGCTATTTGTAGAAATGTATTAAAACACTACATAGAGTCAGCATTGCCTTAATCAGACTGACCCACTGCATAAAATTAACACTTTATTTGTGCCGCACTTACATAGTGTAAAATTAAAAAAATATAAAAGAACAGATATGATGATTTTTTTCTGTTTTTCAACATAAAGAGTTATTTATTATTTGAAATCAAGTAATTACAAATTGTAAACAAATAATGATATAGAAATAATTATATTGTTTTATTTATTTATTTTTTTTTAAATCACCATTTTTTTGTTATCGTATTCTGGAATTGAAACCGTTTTAATTTTCCTTTTACATAGCTACACAGGAACTTGTTTTTTCACAAGTATCTGTAGTTTAAAAATAGTATAATCTTGGAATGCACACAACGCTTTGATCTTTCTCTTTCTGTAAATTCACAGTAATTCTGTTATTATTATTATTATTATTATTATTTATAAAATGTGGATTTCAAATCTGCATATATGTGAGGATTTTTTCTGCAAATTGTGACTGTGTTTTCATGATATCTTATTCACAATCATGTTTTTCTATAACGCAGTGAATTTTTAGTATGCAAATATATTCTATATTTCCAATTGTAAAATTTTTCATAATAATTAAAAAATTTTTTCCAGCATTGGCAAAAAAATAAAACCTTTCTGAAACTACACCTAAAACACAGACCACGAATACATTTTGTGCATGTCTTAATTTGTGGCAGACTGGTGCAATTTAATAAAAAAGGTATAACAAGGATCTATCCGTGGTTGCCTGGTAGCTCTAAATAGGGCTTCCACATACACCATTTGCACTAGCTACTACAACTATCTATTCCCAGGGAAGCCTTTCACCCCGTACAGGGATAGTGACTTATATAGGGGCCCTGGGTTGAGTTGTCAGAGTAGCTGCTGGCTAATGGAGCAGGCTGGCAGAAATAGTTAGGTAGCTGAGTCAGAACCAGGAGGAATATATAGGGACAAAATCTCCAGGAAGATGAATAGTGAGAAATGGGATGAGGTTTGAAATCTCAAAACCAACAGGTTGAACAAGAGTAGCATAAAATAAGAGCACCAGAGCAAATATGGACTATAACTGGCAACTCCTAGCAGTTTTCTGGGAGTTTAAGTAGGTTTTAAGTAGGGTGTGGTGCTTTCCCATTGGCCACAGCAGTGAGGTGATTATTCCTGCTTTATGGCAACCACACCCAACCTGCCAGCCTAGGCAGCACTACAAGTCCCAGACACACGAGTAGCTCAGGCTGGACAGAGCCTGTACCTCCTAGAGTTTCTGGTCACAGCATATCCTCCAAACAACAGCACCACCCAGAAATCAATATGGTGATGTAACAAGGTGGCACGGGGTGGTAGTCATGACCGATTCTATTAAAGCAAAAGTCCATAAGCACCCCGGCCCCTTGCACATGAAAAATACAGATATTTTTTCTAGTTGCTTCTTTATGAGAATGAAAGTTTGCATTTTCTTTTGAATGTTTTTTTTTCTATCCTTCAGTTTCTAACCATGGATCAAAAAATACTTGAAAAGATGTGTCATCTGATCTGGGAGATCCACATTTCTCCAGAACTAAGAGCCTTATCTCCTAGCACAAGTCATCCAACCGCTTTCCAGTACTTCAACTTTACGCTGTCAATATTCACTTGTATCATGGGATTTCTCGCCAACATTATTGTCATCATCGTCACCGGATTCTTATTGAAGAAGAACAAGTATAAAATCTGGTTCCTTAACTTGGCAGTGGCAGATTTCACCTTTATTTTGATTTTACCATTTCATGCTGTGTCGGAAATAAGAGGAAAATGGCTATATGGGTCCAGCGTGTGCAAATTTTACAACTTCCTTACCTTTGTTAACACGTATGCTAGTATTTACATCCTCACCGTGCTGAATATTGATCGCGCCTTGTCTGTGGCTAAACCAATATGGCACCGGAGTTTTCATTCGCAGAAATTTTGCTGCCTTATGTGCACAGTCATCTGGGTATCATCGGCCCTATGTAGTATTCCTGCCATCATCTATAGTGATGTTTATGAAGGAAACCAATGCACCCTGTCTTACTACGACACTTCCCTTGTTGCATATGAACTAAGTTACAGATCCGAAAATGAGTCACTCGATGATTCACTAGAAATGTGTGAAAATATCTCAGACCTTGAAACTTCTGAGCGAAGGAAATTAGTCGCAGAATGGAGGGAAATGACCTTTTCAACAGAACGTCTCGTAGTGCCGCTCGCATTGGTGGGTTATTGCATCCCGCTGTGCGTGATTGTATCCTCCAATATCATCATCGCTTTCCATGTGAAAAACTCCATGATGGCGACATCATCCAGCATCTACAGATTGGTGATATTTGCCATCATGAGCTTTTTCTTTGCCAGAACGCCATATGTTTTAACCTATATCGCTTTCTTGGTGTCTGTTTCCACTCTAAAGATGATTTTGATGTATAAACTATCTGCCATTTTGCCGCTTTTTTTCACCATAGCGGCTACAAATACTTTCCTAAATCCAGTGGTATATGTTTTAGTAATAAAGCAAGCAAGGAGTGAACTTCTTAATTTTTTTGGAAGAAGTAGATTGAGAGTGATAAAAAGGTTTTCCAGAACTCCTCGTACTCAACACTCCAATCCATCCACTGCTCCAGTGGCCTCTGACATGATGGGAAGTGGTAACATCCCGTCCATTCAGTCTCCGACCGGCGGACACCACTGATTATATTCAGGGTCAGGTAACTGATGGAGCAGAAATGAACACTTTTTTTAATGTTTCCAGTTTTTTACAA
This sequence comes from Dendrobates tinctorius, assembly GCF_039654945.1. NCBI lineage: Eukaryota > Metazoa > Chordata > Amphibia > Anura > Dendrobatidae > Dendrobates > Dendrobates tinctorius. The sequence goes on along the minus strand of NW_027361869.1, from coordinate 6,713,177 downwards.
AAAATTGTGAAAAACTCCTTTAAGGAGACCGGTTTTTTGATAATGAAAATCCATGCACTTTCTATGCTCAGGAGTCCAGTGAGTGGATTGACTGATGGATCAGATATCACCACTTCTGGTCCTGGTAGAATACTTTGCAGCAGCTGAGCTAAAGCAGTGAAAAATTGGAAAGTGGAAATACTTTTTTTTTTTAAATTATCTTTTTAATTTTAGGATGATCTTCTTAATATTACACTATCAACTGTGTTGTTAAGCTTGAAGGGTTGAGATGTTCAGTGAGGTTTCCATCCTATATTTAAATCTATTTTTCATTACGAAATATGTCATTTTGAATTGTTGAAAAGAAGAAAATAAGACCATTTTTTATTTGACAAAACAACTGCTCAGTGTAAATATTCTATAAAGCTATCAGAGATATCTATGATATGTGAGGGTGTTAAGGTATATTGCACCAAACTGTAGCCCTAACACATGGCTGAGATAGTGCTAATCACTCCCATTCCCAGCTAATAATTTACCATTCAGGACGCCAAACTCCATTGTATACTGCGGGAACCAGCTCCCTGTGATGCTACGTCACTCCTAAGTACTTGGTGGAGGATGCGGGCAGTGAACTAATAATGGTTGTAATAAGGTTCTTACACTGTGAATGTAAACAGGCACTAAACATATTCTATGTACACTGCTCTACACCATGTCAGTAATCTATGAATAGTTGATGATATGTACAGAAATTATACATATTTTACAGCCCTTATATAAATTGTAAATTGAGGTCACAGACTGAATAGATCTGGGCAGAGCTACACATAATAGATGTTAGATTGTAAGATTGTGAAAAAGGCCCTCACTCCTCTTGATATATGTCGATTTATGTATTTCTCTGTAATGTCTGATTTTTTTCTGTACATGTCCCCACTGAATTGTAAAGTGCTGCCGAATACATTGGCGCTGAAGAAATAAAAATGATTATTATCATTTTATTGTAAAATAAATATGACTCACAAGAGGCTTGTAAACACCCCAGTGCTCATATTAGCTTTTAAAATTATTTGACAATGTTGTTCTCTATATTTAATATCCATATTCAAGATCCTAAAACCATAGATACTAACATTTTAATATCATGCTCCATACCATGCAAGCTTTTGTATTCTCTCAGTAATGGAGATGGATCAGGTAATATCTACCGTACTTTGCTGAATGCACACTCAATAATTGGGGGTGACCTTAATGTTGACTTTGATTCCAACCTGTGTAATTCCAATGGTTCTTCTCTCCGAACCCAATCCTGTCTCCGCTATGTGAAATATTCCTTGAACGAACACAAGCTTTATTCCTTGGATCATGATTAGTATTGAGAGATACCATCCGATACCCTAAAATATCGGATCGGATGGTATCGGCCCGATACGAAAAAAGTATCGGGTATCGCCGATTCCAATACCGGAAGTCCCATTCAAGTCTATGGGACTTCCGGTATCGGAATAAGAAAAACCCTTTTCTGTCCTTGTACAGCCTCTCGGGGGGTGTACGGGCCTTCCGGGGGTCTGTGCCGGCCTGCCGGGAGTCTGTGCGGCATGCCGGGGGTCTGTGCCGGCCTGCCGGGGGTCTGTGCCGGCCTGCCGGGAGTCTGTGCGGCATGCCGGGGGTCTGTGCCGGCCTGCCGGGGGGCTGTGCCGACTGTCCGGGGGTCTGTGCGGACTGCCAGGGGTCGGTGCCGGCCTGCCGGGGGCCTGCGCCGGCTGCCGGGGGCCTGTGCCGGCCTGCCGGGGGCCTGTGCCGGCTGCCGGGGGTCTGTACCGACTGTCCGGGGGTCTGTGCGGACTGCCGGAGGTCTGTACCGGCCTGCCCATCGGGCGATGCCTACTACCATGACAGTGATTTACACATTAGCCAATGATGGGACAGTAGTGGTCCCATCATCCGGCTAATGTGTTGAATGTAAAATAAAAACAACAAAAAAACATACTACATACATACTACATGCTACATACATACTACATACATGCTACATGCTACATACATACTACATATATACTACATGCAGGCAACATGCATTCTACGTATATACCACATATATACTACATGCATGCAACATACATGTATACTACATATATACTACATGCATGCAACATACATACATACTACATATATACCACACGCATGCAACATGCATACTACATATATACTACATGCATCATACATATATACTACATATATACTACATGCAACATGCATACTACATATATACTACATGCATGCAACATACATACATACATACCTCATATGTACCACATGCATGCAACATGCATACTACATATATACCACATATATACTACATGCATACTACATATATACCACATGCATGCAACATACATATATACAACATATATACTACATGCGACATACATACTACATATACTACATGCATGCAACATACATACTACATATATACCACATGCATGCAACATACATATATACCACATATATACTATATGCATGCAACATGCATACTACATATATACCACATATATACTACATGCTTGCAACATACATATATACTGCATGCATGCAACATACATATATACCACATATATACTAGATGCATGCAACATGCATACTATATATATACCACATATATACTACATGCATGCAACATACATATATACTACATGCATGCAACATACATATATACCACATGCATGCAACGTGCATACTACATATATACCACATATATACTACATGCATGCAATATGCATACTACATATATACCATATATATACTAAATATATACTACATGCATGCAACATGCATACTACATATATACCACATATATACTACATGCATGCAACATACATATACACTACATGCATGCAACATACATGTATACCACATATATACTACATGCATGCAACATGCATACTACATATATACCACATATATACTACATGCATGCAACATACATACATACTACATATATATTACATGCGTGCAACATACATATATTCCACATATATACTACATGCATGCAACATGCATACTACGTATATACCACATATATACTACATGCATGCAACATACATATATACCACATATATACTACATGCATACTACATATATACCACATATATACTACATGCATGCAACATGCATACTACATATATACTACATGCATGCAACATACATATATACCACATATATAGTACATGCATACTACATATATACCACATATATACTACATGCATGCAGCATACATATATACCACATGCATGCAACATGCACACTACATATATAATACATATATACTACATGCATGCAACATACATACTACATACAATACGTTCTGTGATAAAACACTCCGGGATCGCCTTTGCTGGGGTCAAAGGTCACGTGCGTTCAGCATGAAACTCAGGCGCAGAGCTGGGATTCGTGTATAACTGACACTGGGTCAGGTTTATTAACGGTACCGACTGTCCGGGGGTCTGTGCGGACTGCCGGAGGTCTGTACCGGCCTGCCCATCGGGCGATGCCTACTACCATGACAGTGATTTACACATTAGCCAATGATGGGACAGTAGTGGTCCCATCATCCGGCTAATGTGTTGAATGTAAAAAAAAAACAACAAAAAAACATACTACATACATACTACATGCTACATACATACTACATATATACTACATGCATGCAACATGCATTCTACATATATACCACATATATACTACATGCATGCAACATACATGTATACTACATATATACTACATGCATGCAACATACATACTACATATATACCACATGCATGCAACATACATACTACATATATACCACATATATACTACATGCATCATACATATATACTACATATATACTACATGCAACATGCATACTACATATATACTACATGCATGCAACATACATACATACATACCTCATATGTACCACATGCATGCAACATGCATAATACATATATACCACATATATACTACATGCATACTACATATATACCACATGCATGCAACATACATATATACAACATATATACTACATGCATGCAACATACATATATACAACATATATACTACATGCGACATACATACTACATATATACTACATGCATGCAACATACATACTACATATATACCACATGCATGCAACATACATATATACCACATATATACTACATGCTTGCAACATACATATATACTACATGCATGCAACATACATATATACCACATATATACTAGATGCATGCAACATGCATACTACATATATACCACATATATTCTACATGCATGCAACATACATATATACTACATGCATGCAACATGCATTCTACATATATACCACATATATACTACATGCATGCAACATACATGTATACTACATATATACTACATGCATGCAACATACATACTACATATATACCACATGCATGCAACATACATACTACATATATACCACATATATACTACATGCATCATACATATATACTACATATATACTACATGCAACATGCATACTACATATATACTACATGCATGCAACATACATACATACATACCTCATATGTACCACATGCATGCAACATGCATAATACATATATACCACATATATACTACATGCATACTACATATATACCACATGCATGCAACATACATATATACAACATATATACTACATGCATGCAACATACATATATACAACATATATACTACATGCGACATACATACTACATATATACTACATGCATGCAACATACATACTACATATATACCACATGCATGCAACATACATATATACCACATATATACTACATGCTTGCAACATACATATATACTACATGCATGCAACATACATATATACCACATATATACTAGATGCATGCAACATGCATACTACATATATACCACATATATTCTACATGCATGCAACATACATATATACTACATGCATGCAACATACATATATACCACATGCATGCAACGTGCATACTACATATATACCACATATATACTACATGCATGCAATATGCATACTACTTATATACCATATTTACCATATATATACTAAATATATACTACATGCATGCAACATGCATACTACATATATACCACATATATACTACATGCATGCAACATACATATACACTACATGCATGCAACATACATGTATACCACATATATACTACATGCATGCAACATGCATACTACATATATACCACATATATACTACATGCATGCAACATACATACATACTACATATACAGTATATTACATGCATGCAACATACATATATTCCACATATATACTACATGCATGCAACATGCATACTACGTATATACCACATATATACTACATGCATGCACATACATATATACTACATGCATGCAACATACATATATACCACATATATACTACATGCATACTACATATATACCACATATATACTACATGCATGCAACATGCATATATACTACATGCATGCAACATACATATATACCACATATATACTACATGCATACTACATATATACCACATATATAGTACATGCATGCAACATGCATACTACATATATACCACATATATACTACATGCATGCAGCATACATATATACTACATGCGTGCAACATACATACTATATATACCACATGCATGCAACATGCACACTACATATATAATACATATATACTACATGCATGCAACATACATACTACATACAATACGTTCTGTGATAAAACACTCCGGGATCGCCTTTGCTGGGGTCAAAGGTCACGTGCGTTCAGCATGAAACTCAGGCGCAGAGCTGGGATTCGTGTATAACTGACACTGGGTCAGGTTTATTAACGGTGAAAGCAATGCAAAAGGAAATAAAACATAAAACAAATCCTTGCCTGTCCGGCACTAACTAAACAATGAACAACCTAACTACCAACTGGTGGGCTTCTCCCGTCCAGCCAAACCACAGTTGCAGTGGGCACTGCTTCCACTCACGTGTGTCTCTCACACAGACAGGCTCTCTGTGTTCCCAGGCTGAGACACTCACACAACCACCTTGCATCCTTTTATATCCACCTCCCATTATTCATTAGCAAGCAGGTGCGATACTGACCAGACTAGGCCACATAGGAAAGGAATCTGGGCGAGATATACCTGCCCTCATCCACTATTCCCACATGATTCTCACATATCCCCCCCCTCTGCTCAGACCACTTTGGTCGAGCAATGACACCCGCCAAACAGTGCACTCGGGACAGGGCATCTGCATTCCCCATCTGTACCCCTGGGCGGTGCTCCACCGTAAAAGTTTAGGCCTGCAGGGCAAGGAACCACCTGGTCACCCGGCTATTCCGTTCCTTGTTCAAGTGCATCCACTTGAGAGGGGCATGGTCAGTGATCAGCCTGAACTTTTGGCCCACCAGGTAATATTTGAGGGCCTCTAGAGCCCACTTAATGGCGAGGCACTCTTTTTCTACGACTGCATACCTTTGCTCATGTTTATTCAGCTTCCTGCTGAGATAGAGGACTGGGTGTTCCACTCCGTCCCTCACTTGTGAGAGTACGGCCCCGATACCGGTATCAGAGGCATCCGTTTGTACCACAAACTCGCTGCGGAAGTCCGGAGTCACCAGTACGGGCTGAGAGCAAAGTGACCGTTTTAGGCTATGGAAGGCTTCTTCAGCCGCTAAACTCCATTTAATCATGACGGAGTCTTTCCCTTTTGTAAGATCCGTCAGGGGGGTAGCGATGGCTGCAAAATTGGGTATGAACCGGCGATAATAGCCGGCGATCCCCAGGAAGGCTTGCACCTGCTTCTTGTTGACAGGTTGTGGCCAGTCCTGAACCGCCTGAATCTTATCAACCTGGGGTTTAACAACACCCCTCCCAATTACATACCCCAAATACCGGGCTTCTTCTAGCCTGATGTGACATTTCTTGGGGTTCGCGGTTAGACCTGCCTCCCACAGGTCGTCAATCACAGCTTGTACTTTCTGGAGATGAGTCTCCCAGTCCAAGCTGTAAATGACAATGTCATCCAAATAGGCTGAAGCGTACCGCCTATGTGGCCTCAAGACTCGATCCATCAGTCTCTGGAAGGTCGCCGGTGCCCCGTGCAGTCCAAACGGCATATACACATACTGAAATAAACCTTCCGGCGTGGCAAATGCCGTCTTTTCTCTGGCAGCCTCAGCCAGAGGGATCTGCCAATACCCCTTTGTTAGATCTAGGGTCGTTATATACCGGGCTTTTCCTAACCGATCTATTAACTCGTCGACCCGGGGCATAGGATAGGCATCAAATTTTGAGACCGCATTCAGTTTCCTGAAGTCATTGCAGAACCGGATGGTGCCGTCCGGTTTAGGAATTAGCACAATCGGGCTGGACCACGCACTGTGCAATTCCTCAATGACTCCTAACTCTAACATTGCCTTCACTTCTCGGGAAACGGCTTCACGGCGCGCTTCCGGGATTCGGTAGGGCTTTACGTGAACTGTGACACCAGGTTCCGTTACGATGTCATGTTTCATTAGCATAGTCTGCCCGGGTTTTTCTGAGAAAAACTTTTGGTTGTGAAGTAGAAACTGCCTGACCTCAGTCTTTTGCCGCTCCGAGAGAGTCTCTGCAACCCGTACCTCCGGCATGGTATGCGGGCAGACAGGACGGGCCAGCTCCGCTGACAAGGCAGACCGATCCTTCCAGGGCTTTATCAGATTTACATGATAAATCTGTTCAGGTTTCCGTTTACCTGCCTGGTATACTTTGTAGTTTACTTCACCAACTCTTTTCTTGATCTCAAAGGGGCCCTGCCACTTTGCCAGGAACTTACTGTCCACCGTGGGGACCAGGATCAACACCCTATCTCCGGGTGCAAACGTACGGATCTTGGCGCCCCTATCATAGATTCTTTTTTGGGCTCCTTGAGCCTGTATCATGTGTTCTTTGACGATAGGCATAACAGCCGCAATACGGTCCTGCATTTGTGTGACGTGATCTATCACTGTTTTAAATGGAGTGACCTGAGACTCCCAGGTTTCATTTGCAACGTCTAACAGTCCGCAAGGACGTCGGGCGTACAATAACTCGAAAGGCGAGAATCCTGTGGAACACTGGGGTACTTCCCTGATGGAAAAAAGCAAATACGGAAGTAAATAGTCCCAGTTCTTCCAATCCTTGTCTATCACCTTTCTTAGCATCTGCGTCAGAGTTTTATTGAACCGTTCAACCAACCCGTCTGTTTGAGGGTGATACACGGATGTGCGTAACGGTTCGATTTGTAACAATCGGCAGAGCTCCTTCATTATCCTGGACATAAAGGGGGTCCCCTGGTCGGTGAGTATCTGTTTTGGTATACCGACCCGACTAAACACATGCACCAGTTCCTTGGCAATCGTCTTGGTGGCCGTGTTACGCAAAGGGATGGCCTCCGGGTAACGAGTGGCATAATCCAAGATGACCAGGATATGTTGGTGTCCACGTGCAGACCGTGGAAGGGGCCCAACTAAATCCATCCCAATCCTCTCAAACGGGACTTCAATAATAGGTAGGGATACCAAAGGGCTACAGAACCGGGGCTTAGGTGCAGAGGCTTGGCAGTCAGGACAAGACTCACAATATACACGAATATCGTGATGCATGCCTGGCCAAACAAAACAGTGTAATATCCTTTCGGTGGTTTTCTGGACTCCCAGGTGACCTCCCATCACAAGTCCGTGGGCCAGGTCCAGCACCTGCCGCTTGTAGGGTTTTGGCACGACTAATAGTTGCACCGTATCTTCCCCCTTTTTCTCTATCTGATAGAGTAAATCATTCTCCAGAACCATGTAAGGATATGCCAGCCTAGAGCCAGGTTCTACGGGTACCCCATTTATCACTTTTACATTTGTCCTAGCCTGAGAAAGGGTAGGATCCTTTATTTGCTCGCTTTGGAAGTCATCTTTCTGAACTTCTAAATCCGGCAAACGGGGAGGTGGACGGCAGTCGGCCTCCTCCTCTTCCCCGGTCTCCTCCGTATCACCCGCCATGACTGAAAACGGGAACGGCAGGTCATTTCCCGCAGACTCTTCCCCAGAGTCTTCCGGGGAGACCTCTTCCAGGGGTTCGGGACCCACACGCGCCCTGGGAGAAGAATCATGTACACTATTACCCTGGGGTATCAACTGATTCTCCCACAATTGCCAGAAGTGGGGAAAATCCCGGCCCAGGATAACATCATGCAATAACGCCGGGACGAGTCCCACTTTATGTTGCACAGACCCATAGGAAGTAGTAATGCATATGACTGTGGTGAGGTACGAACAGGTGTCTCCATGCACACATGTTACAGAAAATTTGTCTGATGGTCCAGTCGGGGCTGACACCAGACTGGCCTTCACCAGAGTCACCACACTTCCCGAGTCTAACAATGCCACCACATTTTTGCCATCAACAGTTAAATCACACAAGTGTTTTTCCACATCCTTTTGACCGGCATTCACACTCACTACCCGTGCAACCATAGACATGCGGTTTTTAGAGTCTGTGACGTCGCACTGCATGGGATCAGTAGTGAGCGGACAGTTCGCAGCAATATGTCCCATCTCTTGGCAGCGGAAACACCTAACGGGCCCCTTGCTTAGACCATAGTTCGTTACTCTCGGCCTCGCAGTGCGGGCAGTCCCGTTTTCCTCCCCCACTGTCTTAGGGATTTTTCCATCTCCCCTACTCCCTGGAACAGTCTTACCGGTTCCACGTGGAGATGATGAAGAACGAGGTGGGGTAGCGTCGTCTCGGAGTCCTTCCACCACGGAGTAACGTTCAACCAGATCCACCAGTTGATCTGCCGCCGTAGGATTTCCATGGCTTACCCACTTCCTCAGGGCTGGCGGTAGAGCTCTCAGGTACTTGTCCATGACAACTCTCTGGATTATCTCTGGCGCTGTCAGCACCTCGGGTTGTAGCCACTTCTTCGTCACGTGGATCAGGTCGAACATCTGTGACCGCGGTGGTTTATCCGGCTGATAAGTCCATTGATGCACTCTCTGTGCACGGACAGCGGTCGTCACTCCCAGCCGGGCCAAGATCTCGGCTTTCAGTTTGTCAAAGTCCTGCGCAGCTTCAGGCTCTAAGTCATAATAAGCCTTTTGGGCCTCACCGGAAAGAAACGGGGCAATCAGGCCGGCCCATCGTGCCTTCGGCCATTTTTCTCTCACCGCCGTCCGTTCAAACGTGATCAGGTATGCCTCGACATCATCTTCGGTCGTCATTTTCTGCCAGTACCGACTCACGTGAATCACTCTCGACTCGGCTTCCAGGTTAAGCTCAGGTAAGCTTGCCAAGCGCTGCGCCACCTGCTGGAGAAGCGAACGATCGGTAACTGTCATGTCCACCAACTCCTTCAGCTGGGCCATCATCACCCGATTAGCTTCTTGCTGGACGGCGGTGGACTGTACCAGCGCTTTCACCACGTCCTCCATGCTCATGCTTGCAGCGTGATGCCCGCATCCTCCACCACAATGTGATAAAACACTCCGGGATCGCCTTTGCTGGGGTCAAAGGTCACGTGCATTCAGCATGAAACTCAGGCGCAGAGCTGGGATTCGTGTATAACTGACCCTGGGTCAGGTTTATTAATGGTGAAAGCAATGCAAAAGGAAATAAAACATAAAACAAATCCTTGCCTGTCCGGCACTAACTAAGCAATGAACAACCTAACTACCAACTGGCGGGCTTCTCCCGTCCAGCCAAACCACAGTTGCAGTGGGCACTGCTTCCACTCACGTGTGTCTCTCACACAGACAGGCTCTCTGTGTTCCCAGGCTGAGACACTCACACAACCACCTTGCATCCTTTTATATCCACCTCCCATTATTCATTAGCAAGCAGGTGCGATACTGACCAGACTAGGCCACATAGGAAAGGAATCTGGGCGAGATATACCTGCCCTCATCCACTATTCCCACATGATTCTCACATATCCCCCCCCTCTGCTCAGACCACTCTGGTCGAGCAATGATACCCGCCAAACAGTGCACTCGGGACAGGGCATCTGCATTCCCCATCTGTACCCCTGGGCGGTGCTCCACCGTAAAAGTTTAGGCCTGCAGGGCAAGGAACCACCTGGTCACCCGGCTATTCCGTTCCTTGTTCAAGTGCATCCACTTGAGAGGGGCATGGTCAGTGATCAGCCTGAACTTTTGGCCCACCAGGTAATATTTGAGGGCCTCTAGAGCCCACTTAATGGCGAGGCACTCTTTTTCTACGACTGCATACCTTTGCTCATGTTTATTCAGCTTCCTGCTGAGATAGAGGACTGGGTGTTCCACTCCGTCCCTCACTTGTGAGAGTACGGCCCCGATACCGGTATCAGAGGCATCCGTTTGTACCACAAACTCGCTGCGGAAGTCCGGAGTCACCAGTACGGGCTGAGAGCAAAGTGACCGTTTTAGGCTATGGAAGGCTTCTTCAGCCGCTAAACTCCATTTAATCATGACGGAGTCTTTCCCTTTTGTAAGATCCGTCAGGGGGGTAGCGATGGCTGCAAAATTGGGTATGAACCGGCGATAATAGCCGGCGATCCCCAGGAAGGCTTGCACCTGCTTCTTGTTGACAGGTTGTGGCCAGTCCTGAACCGCCTGAATCTTATCAACCTGGGGTTTAACAACACCCCTCCCAATTACATACCCCAAATACCGGGCTTCTTCTAGCCTGATGTGACATTTCTTGGGGTTCGCGGTTAGACCTGCCTCCCACAGGTCGTCAATCACAGCTTGTACTTTCTGGAGATGAGTCTCCCAGTCCAAGCTGTAAATGACAATGTCATCCAAATAGGCCGAAGCGTACCGCCTATGTGGCCTCAAGACTCGATCCATCAGTCTCTGGAAGGTCGCCGGTGCCCCGTGCAGTCCAAACGGCATATACACATACTGAAATAAACCTTCCGGCGTGGCAAATGCTGTCTTTTCTCTGGCAGCCTCAGCCAGAGGGATCTGCCAATACCCCTTTGTTAGATCTAGGGTCGTTATATACCGGGCTTTTCCTAACCGATCTATTAACTCGTCGACCCGGGGCATAGGATAGGCATCAAATTTTGAGACCGCATTCAGTTTCCTGAAGTCATTGCAGAACCGGATGGTGCCGTCCGGTTTAGGAATTAGCACAATCGGGCTGGACCACGCACTGTGCAATTCCTCAATGACTCCTAACTCTAACATTGCCTTCACTTCTCGGGAAACGGCTTCACGGCGCGCTTCCGGGATTCGGTAGGGCTTTACGTGAACTGTGACACCAGGTTCCGTTACGATGTCATGTTTCATTAGCATAGTCTGCCCGGGTTTTTCTGAGAAAAACTTTTGGTTGTGAAGTAGAAACTGCCTGACCTCAGTCTTTTGCCGCTCCGAGAGAGTCTCTGCAACCCGTACCTCCGGCACGGTATGCGGGCAGACAGGACAGGCCAGCTCCGCTGACAAGGCAGACCGATCCTTCCAGGGCTTTATCAGATTTACATGATAAATCTGTTCAGGTTTCCGTTTACCTGCCTGGTATACTTTGTAGTTTACTTCACCAACTCTTTTCTTGATCTCAAAGGGGCCCTGCCACTTTGCCAGGAACTTACTGTCCACCGTGGGGACCAGGATCAACACCCTATCTCCGGGTGCAAACGTACGGATCTTGGCGCCCCTATCATAGATTCTTTTTTGGGCTCCTTGAGCCTGTATCATGTGTTCTTTGACGATAGGCATAACAGCCGCAATACGGTCCTGCATTTGTGTGACGTGATCTATCACTGTTTTAAATGGAGTGACCTGAGACTCCCAGGTTTCATTTGCAACGTCTAACAGTCCGCGAGGACGTCGGGCGTACAATAACTCGAAAGGCGAGAATCCTGTGGAACACTGGGGTACTTCCCTGATGGAAAAAAGCAAATACGGAAGTAAATAGTCCCAGTTCTTCCAATCCTTGTCTATCACCTTTCTTAGCATCTGCGTCAGAGTTTTATTGAACCGTTCAACCAACCCGTCTGTTTGAGGGTGATACACGGATGTGCGTAACGGTTCGATTTGTAACAATCGGCAGAGCTCCTTCATTATCCTGGACATAAAAGGGGTCCCCTGGTCGGTGAGTATCTGTTTTGGTATACCGACCCGACTAAACACATGCACCAGTTCCTTGGCAATCGTCTTGGTGGCCGTGTTACGCAAAGGGATGGCCTCCGGGTAACGAGTGGCATAATCCAAGATGACCAGGATATGTTGGTGTCCACGTGCAGACCGTGGAAGGGGCCCAACTAAATCCATCCCAATCCTCTCAAACGGGACTTCAATAATAGGTAGGGATACCAAAGGGCTACAGAACCGGGGCTTAGGTGCAGAGGCTTGGCAGTCAGGACAAGACTCACAATTAGAGTTGAGCGATACCATCCGATACTTCAAAGTATCGTATCGGATGGTATCGGCCGATCTTTAAAAAAAGTATCGGTATCGCCGATTCCGATACCGGAAGTCCCATTCAAGTCTATGGGACTTCCGGTATCGGAATAAGAAAAACCCTTTCCTGCCCTTGTACAGCCTCTCTGGGGTCTGTACGGGCCTTTCGGGGGGCTGTGCCGGCCTGCCAGGGGGTCTGTGCAGGCTCCGGTGGTCTGTGCCGGCCTGCCGGTGGTCTGTGCAGGCTCCGGGGGGCTGTGCCGGCCTGCCGGGGGGCTGTGCCGGCCTGCCGGGGGGCTGTGCCGGCCTGCCAGGGGGTCTGTGCCGGCCTGCCAGGGGGTCTGTGCAGGCTCCGGTGGTCTGTGCCGGCCTGCCGGTGGTCTGTGCCGGCCTGCCGGGGGGCTGTGCCGGCCTGCCGGGGGGCTGTGCCGGCCTGCCGGGGGGCTGTGCCGGCCTGCCGGTGGTCTGTGCAGGCTCCGGGGGTCTGTGCAGGCATCGTCCGATGGGACTACAAGTCCCATCGGGCGATGCCTGCTACCATGACAGTGATTGACACATTAGCCAATGATGGGACAGTAGTAGTCCCATCATCCGGCTAATGTGTTGAATGTAAAAAAAAAAAAAAAAAAATTACATGCTACATTCATACTACATACTACATACATGCTACATTCATACTACATGCAACATACATACTACATATATACTACATGCATGCTACATATATACTACATGCATGCTACATACATACTACATATATACTACATGCATGCTACATACTACATACATGCTACATATATACTACATACATACTACATACATGCTACATATATACTACATACATACTACATATATACTACATGCATGCTACATATATACTACATGCATGCTACATACATACTACATATATACTACATGCATGCTACATACATACTACATGCTACATGCATGCTACATACATACTACATACATGCTACATATATACTACATACATACTACATGCATGCTACATATATACTACATGCATGCTACATACATACTACATATATACTACATGCATGCTACATACATACTACATGCTACATGCATGCTACATACATACTACATACATGCTACATATATACTACATACATACTACATATATACTACATGCATGCTACATATATACTACATGCATGCTACATACATACTACATATATACTACATGCATGCTACATACATACTACATGCTACATGCATGCTACATACATACTACATACATGCTACATATATACTACATACATACTACATATATACTACATACATACCACATACATACTACATGCATGCTACATATATACTACATGCATGCTACATACATACTACATATATACTACATGCATGCTACATACATACTACATGCTACATGCATGCTACATACATACTACATACATGCTACATATATACTACATACATACTACATATATACTACATGCATGCTACATATATACTACATACATACTACATATATACTACATGCATGCTACATATATACTACATACATACTACATATATACTACATACATGCTACATACATACTACATATATACTACATGCATGCTACATATATACTACATGCTACATACATACCACATACATACTACATACATGCTACATATATACTACATGCATGCTACATACATACTACATATATACTACATGCATGCTACATACATACTACATGCTACATGCATGCTACATACATACTACATACATACTACATGCTACATACATACCACATATATACTACATACATACAATACATTCATACAATACATACATAGACATACAGTACATATAACATAGAGTAACATACTTACCAATACTTGTCACATTGTTCCCCGAAGCCATTGTCGTCTACGGAATAAATATTAACATAACAAACCACAAAAATACTCACCCACGATCCGAAGCAGTCCACGAGTGTGTCCCACGACGATCTTGGGTAGAGAACTGCAGCATCAGATGATGCTGCCGTTCTCTACGGGCTGCAGGAATCCAATGACGGAAGGTAGGTATCCTTCCGCACTGTATTCCTCCGCCACTTAAAAAAAAAAAAGTCCCTAGTCTCACTTTATGCCATTGCTGTGTGGGAATTTCCCACACAGCAATGGCATAAAGTGAGACTAGGGACTTTTTTTTTTTTAAGTGGCGGAGGAATACAGTGCGGAAGGATACCTACCTTCCGTCATTGGATTCCTGCAGCCCGTAGAGAACGGCAGCATCATCTGATGCTGCAGTTCTCTACCCAAGATCGTCGTGGGACACACTCGTGGACTGCTTCGGATCGTGGGTGAGTATTTTTGTGGTTTGTTATGTTAATATTTATTCCGGAAAGACAATGGCTTCGGGGAACAATGTGACAAGTATTGGTAAGTATGTTACTCTATGTTATATGTACTGTATGTCTATGTATGTATTGTATGAATGTATTGTATGTATGTAGTATATATGTGGTATGTATGTAGCATGTAGTATGTATGTAGTATGTATGTAGCATGCATGTAGTATATATGTAGCATGCATGTAGTATGTATGTGGTATGTATGTAGCATGTAGTATATATGTAGCATGCATGTAGTATGTATGTAGTATGTATGTAGTATGTATGTAGCATGCAGTATGTATGTAGTATGTATGTAGTATGTATGTAGCATGCATGTAGTATGTATGTAGCATGTATGTAGTATGTATGTAGTATATATGTAGTATATATGTAGTATGTATGTAGCATGCATGTAGTATGTATGTAGTATTTTTTTTTTTTTTTTTTTTAACATTTAACACATTAGCCGGATGATGGGACTACTACTGTCCCATCATTGGCTAATGTGTCAATCACTGTCATGGTAGCAGGCATCGCCCGATGGGACTTGTAGTCCCATCGGACGATGCTTGCACAGACCCCCGGACATCAGCACAGCCCCCCGGCAGGCCGGCACAGCCCCCCGGCAGGCCGGTACAGACCCCCACAGGGTGCACAGCCCCCCGGCAGGCCGGCACAGCCCCCCGGCAGGCCGGCAGAGACCCCGGGCAGTCCACACAGCCCCCCGGCAGGCCGGCACAGCCCCCCGGCAGGCCGGCAGAGACCCCCGGAAGGCCCGAAATGACGGCGCATCATGATGCGCACACACCGCGCATCATGATGACGTCAGGCCGTCAATCAACTGAACTTCCGATTCCGATGCCGAATTCCGATATTGAAAAAATATCGGAAGTCGGTATCGGAATTCCGATACAGCAAGTATCGGCCGATACCCGATACTTGCGGTATCGGAATGCTCAACACTACTCACAATATACACGAATATCGTGATGCATGCCTGGCCAAACAAAACAGTGTAATATCCTTTCGGTGGTTTTCTGGACTCCCAGGTGACCTCCCATCACATGTCCGTGGGCCAGGTCCAGCACCTGCCGCTTGTAGGGTTTTGGCACGACTAATAGTTGCACCGTATCTTCCCCCTTTTTCTCTATCTGATAGAGTAAATCATTCTCCAGAACCATGTAAGGATATGCCAGCCTAGAGCCAGGTTCTACGGGTACCCCATTTATCACTTTTACATTTGTCCTAGCCTGAGAAAGGGTAGGATCCTTTATTTGCTCGCTTTGGAAGTCATCTTTCTGAACTTCTAAATCCGGCAAACGGGGAGGTGGACGGCAGTCGGCCTCCTCCTCTTCCCCGGTCTCCTCCGTATCACCCGCCATGACTGAAAACGGGAACGGCAGGTCATTTCCCGCAGACTCTTCCCCAGAGTCTTCCGGGGAGACCTCTTCCAGGGGTTCGGGACCCACACGCGCCCTGGGAGAAGAATCATGTACACTATTACCCTGGGGTATCAACTGATTCTCCCACAATTGCCAGAAGTGGGGAAAATCCCGGCCCAGGATAACATCATGCAATAACGCCGGGACGAGTCCCACTTTATGTTGCACAGACCCATAGGAAGTAGTAATGCATATGAATGTGGTGAGGTACGAACAGGTGTCTCCATGCACACATGTTACAGAAAATTTGTCTGATGGTCCAGTCGGGGCTGACACCAGACTGGCCTTCACCAGAGTCACCACACTTCCCGAGTCTAACAATGCCACCACATTTTTGCCATCAACAGTTAAATCACACAAGTGTTTTTCCACATCCTTTTGACCGGCATTCACACTCACTACCCGTGCAACCATAGACATGCGGTTTTTAGAGTCTGTGACGTCGCACTGCATGGGATCAGTAGTGAGCGGACAGTTCGCAGCAATATGTCCCATCTCTTGGCAGCGGAAACACCTAACGGGCCCCTTGCTTAGACCATAGTTCGTTACTCTCGGCCTCGCAGTGCGGGCAGTCCCGTTTTCCTCCCCCACTGTCTTAGGGATTTTTCCATCTCCCCTACTCCCTGGAACAGTCTTACCGGTTCCACGTGGAGATGATGAAGAACGAGGTGGGGTAGCGTCGTCTCGGAGTCCTTCCACCACGGAGTAACGTTCAACCAGATCCACCAGTTGATCTGCCGCCGTAGGATTTCCATGGCTTACCCACTTCCTCAGGGCTGGCGGTAGAGCTCTCAGGTACTTGTCCATGACAACTCTCTGGATTATCTCTGGCGCTGTCAGCACCTCGGGTTGTAGCCACTTCTTCGTCACGTGGATCAGGTCGAACATCTGTGACCGCGGTGGTTTATCCGGCTGATAAGTCCATTGATGCACTCTCTGTGCACGGACAGCGGTCGTCACTCCCAGCCGGGCCAAGATCTCGGCTTTCATTTTGTCAAAGTCCTGCGCAGCTTCAGGCTCTAAGTCATAATAAGCCTTTTGGGCCTCACCGGAAAGAAACGGGGCAATCAGGCCGGCCCATCGTGCCTTCGGCCATTTTTCTCTCACCGCCGTCCGTTCAAACGTGGTCAGGTATGCCTCGACATCATCTTCGGTCGTCATTTTCTGCCAGTACCGACTCACGTGAATCACTCTCGACTCGGCTTCCAGGTTAAGCTCAGGTAAGCTTGCCAAGCGCTGCGCCACCTGCTGGAGAAGCGAACGATCGGTAACTGTCATGTCCACCAACTCCTTCAGCTGGGCCATCATCACCCGATTAGCTTCTTGCTGGACGGCGGTGGACTGTACCAGCGCTTTCACCACGTCCTCCATGCTCATGCTTGCAGCGTGATGCCCGCATCCTCCACCACAATGTGATAAAACACTCCGGGATCGCCTTTGCTGGGGTCAAAGGTCACGTGCATTCAGCATGAAACTCAGGCGCAGAGCTGGGATTCGTGTATAACTGACCCTGGGTCAGGTTTATTAATGGTGAAAGCAATGCAAAAGGAAATAAAACATAAAACAAATCCTTGCCTGTCCGGCACTAACTAAACAATGAACAACCTAACTACCAACTGGCGGGCTTCTCCCGTCCAGCCAAACCACAGTTGCAGTGGGCACTGCTTCCACTCACGTGTGTCTCTCACACAGACAGGCTCTCTGTGTTCCCAGGCTGAGACACTCACACAACCACCTTGCATCCTTTTATATCCACCTCCCATTATTCATTAGCAAGCAGGTGCGATACTGACCAGACTAGGCCACATAGGAAAGGAATCTGGGCGAGATATACCTGCCCTCATCCACTATTCCCACATGATTCTCACAGTTCATACAATACATACATATAGACATACAGTACATATAACATAGAGTACATTCCATCACTTGTCACTTTGTTCCCCGAAGCCATTGTCATCTGTGGAATAAATATTAAAATAACAAACCACCAATATACTTACCCCTGATCCGCAGAAGTCCACGAGTGTCCCACAACAATCTTGCGTGGAGAACAGCAGAATCAGCTGATGCTACCGTTCTCTACGGGCTCCAGGAATCCAATGATGGGAGGTAGGTATCCTTCCGCACTGTATTCCTCCGCCACTGTAAAAAAAAAAGTCCCTAGTCTCACTTTATGGCATTGCTGTGTGAGAAATTTCCCACGCAGCTTTTGCCATAAAGTGAGACTAGGGACTTTTTTTTTACAGTGGCGGAGGAATACAGTGCAGAAGGATACCTACCTCCCATCATTGGATTCCTGGAAACCGTAGAGAATGGTAGCAGCAGCTGATGTTGCTGTTCTCCACGCAAGATCGTCGTGGGACACTCGTGGACTTCTGCGGATCAGGGGTAAGTATATTGGTGGTTTGTTATTTTAATATTTATTCCACAGATGACAATGGCTTCGGGGAACAAAGTGACAAGTGATGGTGAGTATGTACTCTATGTTATATGTACTGTATGTCTATATGTATGTATTGTATGAATGTATTGTATGTAGTATATATGTATGTTGCATGCATGTAGTATATATGTAGTATATATGTAGTATGCATGTTGCATGCATGTGGTATATATGTAGTATGCATGTATGTTGCATGCATGTGGTATATATGTAGTATGCATGTTGCATGTAGTATATATGTATGTTGCATGCATGTAGTATATATGTAGTATATATGCATGTTGCATGCATGTGGTATATATGTAGTATGTATGTATGCTGCATGTAGTATATATGTAGTATGCATGTTGCATGTAGTATATATGTATGTTGCATGCATGTAGTATATATGTAGTATATATGTAGTATGCATGTTGCATGCATGTGGTATATATGTAGTATGCATGTTGCATATAGTATATATGTATGTTGCATGCATGTAGTATATATGTGGTATATATGTAGTATGCATGTTGCATGCATGTGGTATATATGTAGTATGTATGTATGCTGCATGTAGTATATATGTAGTATGCATGTTGCATGTAGTATATATGTATGTTGCATGCATGTAGTATATATGTGGTATATATGTAGTATGCATGTTGCATGCATGTGATATATATGTAGTATGTATGTATGTTGCATGTAGTATATATGTAGTATGCATGTTGCATGTAGTATATATGTATGTTGCATGCATGTAGTATATATGTAGTATATATGTAGTATGCATGTTGCATGCATGCAGTATATATGTAGTATGCATGTTACATGCATGTAGTATATATGTAGTATGTATGTAGCATGTAGTATGTATGTAGCATGTATTTTTTTATTTTTTTTTTACATTCAACACATTAGCCGGATGATGGGACTACTACTGTCCCATCATTGGCTAATGTGTCAATCACAGTCATGGTAGCAGGCATCGCCCGATGGGACTTGCAGTCCCATCAGACGATGCCTGCACAGACCCCCGCAGCCTGCACAGACCCCCGGACAGTCTGCACAGACCACCGGCAGGCCGGCACAGCCCCCCGGCAGGCCAGTACAGACCCCCGGCAGTCCGCACAGACCCCTGGACTGTCGGCACAGACCCCCGGACAGTCGGCACAGACCACCAGCAGGCTGGCACAGCCCCCCGGCAGGCCGGTACAGACCCCCCGGCCGTCCACACAGACCCCCGGACAGTCGGCACAGACCACCGGCAGGCCAGCACAGACCCCCGGGCAGTCGGCACAGACCCCCCGGAAGGACCGAACTGATGGCGCATCATGATGCGCACAGACCGCGCATCATGATGACGTCATTTTGGCAGCCAATCAGAGCCACAACAGTGGCTCATTGCATTATAGGATCTTCCGATTCCGATACTGAAAAAATATCAGTACTCGGTATCGGAATTTCGATACAGCGAATATCGGCCGATACCCGATATTTGCAGTATCGGAATGCTCAACACTAATCATGTATATTCTAGACTGAATTACTTTTCCATCAATATCAACATTTCTCATTATTATAGTCCATAGTAATTGAAATTATCAGCTTTTCTGACAATCCATCCATAACTGTACTCTTTTTTTATATCTGCTCCAATACCTCAACAATGGCAGTGGAAATTAAATCAGGGCCTGATAAATGAACAAGCATTCTTTCAAGACAATAAATGTGTCACAACCAAACATTTTGAATATTCATATCCAAGCACAAATTGGGAGACTCACAAGTGTGCCATCAGAGGAATCGGACACCATCCCAAGCATGAACGCACCCATTCAATTAATGAAACCCTCTCTGAAATAGATGACTTAGAAATTACAATCAAATATGTCCCTGTTGTTAAAATTAAGGCTATTCTGACTTAGAAGCCAACCCTCCTTAAAGAAAATGTCAAAGGTAGCCTATCCAAATGAGTTCCCATTTTTATGAATACAGCTATCATGCAGCAGATCCCTTTCTAAAGCATTGAGGTTTCAACAATTTCAGACATAATGTATGTCCCCAAAATCGTTAATGTTCCACAGACCCTCAATCATCTACCAGTAGAACACAGCAAAGACTTTAAAGGGTTATTATACATAACTTCACTCGGTAGATAAATCTAATATGGAGACACTAAGACAAGACTTCCATACTTGCATTTCAGAACTCATTCTGAGATTCAAAGTTCTATATTTCTCAAATGTGAATTCAAAGCCCTAGAAGTTCCTATACCGATGTAGAACTCTATTGATCGCTAAATAATCATAAACCGGAAAGGTCCATGGCAAAGGTGTTTTTTCCCCCTCATGCTTCAAAGTGCTCATAGATAGTCTCAGCCCTTAACTAGTGTTGAGCGATACCTTCTGATATCGGGAAATATCGGATCGGATTGTATCGGACCGGTACCCCAAAAATATCAGGTATCGCCGATTCCGATACCGGAAACCCATGCAAGTCAAGGGGCACAAATATCGGAAATAAAATAAACCCTTTCTTTCCTTGCACATCCAGTTTGGGGGGGGAAGGGTGTGGGCGGAGACTGTGCGTGTGTGTGCGGGCGGGGTCTGTACGGGCCTCTCGGGGGTCTGTGCGGGCCTGCCGGGTGTGTGCGGGCGGGGTCTGTGCGTGCCTGCCCGGGGTCTGTGCGGGCTGCCGGGGGTCTGTGCGGGCCTGCCGGGGGTCTGTGCGGGCCTGCCGGGGGTCTGTGCGGGCTGCCGGGAGTCTGTGCGGGCCTGCCAGGGGTCTGTACGGGCCTGCCGGGGGTCAGTACGGGCTGCCGGGGGTCTGTGCGGGCCTGCCGGGGGATGTGCGTGTGTGCAGGCATTGTCTAATGGGACTACAAGTCCCATCGGGCTATACCTGCTACAATGACAGTGATTGACACAATAGCCAGTGATGGGGCAGTAGTAGGCCCATCATCCGGCTAATGTGTTGAATGTAAAAAAAAAAACATACATACTAGATGCTACATACATACTACATATATACAACATTCATACAACATACATACATACTACATACACACTTCATATATACTACATTCATACAACATACATACATACTACATACATACTACATATATACTAGATTCATGCAAAATACATACATACATACTACATATATACTACATTCATACAACATACATGCATACTACAAACTACATACATACTACATATATACTGCATTCATACAACATACATACATACTACATAATACATACATACTATATATATATACACTACATTCATACAACATACATACATACTACATACATACTACATATATACTACATTCATACAACATACATACATACTACATAATACATACATACTACATATATACTACATTCATACAACATACATACTACATACATACTACATATATACTACATTCATACAGCATACATACATACTACATACTACATATATACTGCATTCATACAACATACATACATACTACATACATACTACATATATACTACATTCATACAACATACATACATACTACATACATACTACATATATACTACATTCATACAACATACATACATACTACATATATACTACATTCATACAACATACATACATACTACATACATACTACATATATACTACATTCATACAACATATATACAACATGCTACAGACATACAACATACATACTACATACAATACATTCATACATTCAAACAATACATACATATAGACATACAGTACATATAGCATAGAGTACATACTCACCATCACTTGTCACTTTGATCCCTGAAGCCAGTGTCATCTGTAAAAAATATTAAAATAACAAGCAATGAATATACTCCCTGATCTGCAGAAATCCACGAGTGTCCCATGACGATCTCCCGTGGAGAACAGCAGCATCAGCTGATGCGACCGCTCTCTAGGGGCTCCAGGAATACAGTGACGGGAGGTAGGTATCCTTCCGCACTGTATTCTTCCGCCACTGTAAAAAAAATAGTCCCTAGTCTCACTTTTGGCATTGCTGTGTGAGAAAGTTCCCACGCAGCTTTTGCCATAAAGTGAGACCAGTGAACTATAGTAACCTCTCAGTGTTGCACTGCAGGAGATCGTCGTGGGACACTCGTGGATTTCTGCGGATCAGGGAGTATATTGGTTGCTTGATATTTTAATCTTTTTTACAGTGAGATGACACTGGCTTCGGGGATCAAAGTGACTAGTGATGGTGAGTATGTACTCTATGTTATATGTACTGTATGTCTATATATATGTATTGCATGAATGTATGAATGTATTGTATGTAGTATGTATGTAGTATGTATGTTGTATGTATGTTGTATGTATGTAGCATGTTGTATGTATGAAGTATGTATGTATGTATGTATGTTGTATGAATGTAGTATGTATGTAGTATGTATGTATGTGGTATGAATGTAGTATATATGTAGTATGTATGTACTATGTAGTATGCATGTATGTATGTTGTATGAATGTAGTATATATGTAGTATGTATGTATTATGTAGTATGTATGTATGTTGTATGAATGTAGTATATATGTAGTATGTATGTAGTATGTAGTATGTATGTATGTTGTATGAATGTAGTATATATGTAGTATGTATGTATGTATGTTGTATGAATGTAGTATATATGTAGTG
The DNA here is from genome assembly GCF_039654945.1 of Dendrobates tinctorius. Taxonomy (NCBI): domain Eukaryota; kingdom Metazoa; phylum Chordata; class Amphibia; order Anura; family Dendrobatidae; genus Dendrobates; species Dendrobates tinctorius. The sequence goes on along the minus strand of NW_027361869.1, from coordinate 6,688,865 downwards.
TGTATGTAGTATGTATGTATGTATGCATGTTGTATGCATGTAGTAAATATGTAGTATGTATGTAGTATGTAGTATGTATGTATGTTGTATGAATGTAGTATATATGTAGTATGTATGTAGTTTGTATGTATGCTATATGAATGTAGTATATATGTAGTATGTATGTATGTTGCATGAATGTAGTATATATGAAGTATGTATGTAGTATGTATGTATGTTGTATTAATGTTGTATATATATAGTATGTATGTTTTTTTTTTTTTGTTTTTTTTTACATTCAACATATTAGCCGGATGATGGGACTACTACTGTCCCATCATTGGCTAATGTGTCAATCACTGTCATTGTAGCAGGCATAGCCCGATGGGACTTGTAGTCCCATCGGATGATGCCTGCACACACACACAACCCCCGGCAGGCCCGCACAGACCCCCGGCAGCCCGCACAGACCCCCGGCAGGCCCGCACAGAACCCGGCAGGCCCGCACAGACCCCCGGCAGCCCGCACAGACCCCCAGCAGGTCCGCACAGACCCCTGGCAGGCCCGCACAGACCCCTGGTAGCCCGCACAGACCCCCGGCAGGCCGCACAGACCCCTGGCAGCCTGCAGAGATCCCCGGCAGGCCCGTACAGACCCCCGGCAGGCCCACACAGACCTCCGGCAGGCCCGCACAGACCCCCGGCAGGCCCGCACAGACCCCCAGCAGGCCCGTTCAGACCCCCTGGCAGGCCCGCACAGACACCCGGCAGGCCCGCACAGACTGCGCATCATGATGACATCATTTCAGCAGCCAATCACAGCCATGCCATTAGTTAACATGGCTAACACAACTGGCTCATTGCATTATGGGAACTTCCGATTCCGGTATTCGATATTGTAAAAATATCGGAACTCGGTATCGGAACTCCGAAACAGAAAATATCGGCCGAAACCCGATATTTGCAGTATCGGAATGCTCAACACTACCCTTAACATATTAGCATCATCCAACACCAGGTACTGACTGGGGCTGAAATTCAGCCCTAGTATTTGAAATCACACAGGCCCATGCTGCCCCGTCTCCAGGCACCAGATCAGATATCTTTCTAATATTACCCTCTGGATGAAAGAAAGCAAAATTTACTACGAGACCAATATTTCTAATGACACCCGTGGCCTGCTGGGGTAAGTGATGGAGTAAGAGACTTTGTGCTCCATCACAACTCATAACAGTGTGGGTGTCATGAGAATACCGATTCTGTTAGCAACATAGCAGACAAGGAAGCCCACGACCAAACAGTTCCTTCTGGCATTTGCCAGAATTTACAGATGGCCAGTCCAGCCCTGCCCACTCAGCTCTGCAGTGCAACCAGGAGGCTGAATTTGGTCTATAAGTGGGGCTAATATACCATTCCTTCCTGGTGCATCCAACTTCTTTGTTTTTTTTTCATTTTTCTTTCTCTCCTTCATCCATATGCTATAACATTTTTATTTTTCTGTCCAGATAGATAGGGGAGGGCTAGTTTTTGTGGGACGAGTTGTACTTTTGAATAACACCATTTATTTTATCGCATAGTATATTGGAAAACAGGAAAAAATCCAAATGCGGGGAAATTGTGAAAAAAACCCACAGTTTTGATAATGTTTTTGAGAATTGGTTTTACAACTTACATATGACCTCATAATAGGATTCTCCTCATCAGTACAATTACAGCAATGTTAAACTTGCCCAGTTGTTTTTATTATTTTCAATTGATGGAGCACTATAAGGGATTATTTTTTGTGGGGCGAGATGTTGTTTTTATTGATATCATTTTGGGATGGATGTAATAGTTTGATCGCTTGTTATAGTATTTTTGTGGTATTGTGGCTACCAAAAAAACTTATTTTTTGCATTTTTGAATTTTTTTCTGTTCACGGTGTTTATAAATTGGGTTAATTACTGTTATATTTTGATAGAACGCACATTTCTGAACTCGGCAATGCCACATGTGTATTTTTAATTGTCTTTATTTTCGATGGGAGAAAAGAAGGTATTTGAAATTTTTATGTGTGCCAGGGTTCTGGTAAACAAGAGTGTGTCTTCTCCCATCTCATATTTATTCTATTATTCCTTTTTTTGAAGATCAGGAAGAGGTTTGGTGTTTAGAAAGTGAATCAGCAAAGAACTTTTTACCCATTATAACCTATACATTCTTTTTCTGGAATCAACGACAGTTTTGGTGTTTGCTAAGGAAGCCATTGCTTCTTCACTTTCCAATCAAAAATTATATCTTCTTTTAAGATTAGGAATAAGTTTAATATTTGGAAAGTTAATTAACAATGGCCTTAAAAAAACCAAAAACAAATTATACCTTTTCCTTGGGGAAATGATAACAGGTTTGGTGTTAGCAAGTGAACACTAAATGGATTTTTTAGAAGTCTAAAAATGATCCTTTCTTTGAGAGTAATTTTAGCTTTTCTATATTTACTGTGCGGGGTAGAATTCCTAGCAGAAGAAGTACAATATAGAACATGATGCACAGGTAGAAGATGGGTGACTGTGTAGTAGCAGTGGTAATGGCAGCAGCTGCAGTAAGGTATGGAACATAATGGATAGGCAATAGCTGTCTGGCTGTGTAGGGACAGTATAACTGACAGCATGAGAAACAGTAAAATATGGAAGATGATGGACAGAGAGAAGATCGATGGCAGTTTAACGACTGGTGAGCTATAATTGCAATACAAAATATGAGGGAGAGGTGAAAAATATCCAGCTGTGTAGGAGGCGAGGTAGTGAAACATGATGGAGGCAGTGGATGTTCAGCTGTGTAGGGGCAGTTGTACTGCCAGTCTCAGCAGCGTTACAACATGGAATATAAAGGAAAAGCGCGAGATGTCTGACTGTGTAGGGGCAGTGAAACATATAGAAAGGCTTCAGATTATCCAGCTGTGTAGGGGCAGTGGAACATGATGGACAAGCAGCAGTACTGACTAGTGTTGAGCATTCCGATACCGCAAGTATCGGGTATCGGCCGATACTTGCTGTATCGGAATTCCGATACCGACTTCCGATATTTTTTCAATATCGGAAGTCGGCATCGGAATCGGAAGTTCAAAGTTGATTGACAGCCTGACGTCATCATGATGCGCGGTGTGTGCGCATCATGATGCGCCGTCATTTCGGGCCTTCCGGGGGTCTCTGCCGGCCTGCCGGGGGGCTGTGCCGGCCTGCCGGTGGTCTGTGCACCCTGTGGGGGTCTGTACCGGCCTGCCGGGGGGCTGTGCCGGCCTGCCGGTGGTCTGTGCACCCTGTGGGGGTCTGTACCGGCCTACCGGGGGGCTGTGCCGGCCTGCCGGGGGGCTGTGCTGATGTCCGGGGGTCTGTGCAAGCATCGTCCGATGGGACTATAAGTCCCATCTGGCGATGCCTGCTACCATGACAGTGATTGACACATTAGCCAATGATGGGACAGTAGTAGTCCCATCATCCGGCTAATGTGTTAAATGTTAAAAAAAAAAAAAAAAAAATACTACATACATACTACATACATACTACATGCATGCTACATACATACTACATGCTACATACATACTACATATATACTACATGCATGCTACATACATACTACATGCTACATACATACTACATATATACTACATGCATGCTACATACATACTGCATGCTACATACATACTACATACATACTACATACATACCACATATATACTACATACATACTACATGCATGCTACATACATACTACATACATACTACATACATACTACATGCTACATACATACCACATACATACTACATACATACTACATGCTACATACATACTACATATATACTACATGCATGCTACATACATACTGCATGCTACATGCATGCTACATACATACTACATACATACTACATGCTACATACATACCACATATATACTACATACATACTACATACAATACATTCATACAATACATACATAGACATACAGTACATATAACATAGAGTAACATACTTACCAATACTTGTCACATTGTTCCCCGAAGCCATTGTCTTTTACGGAATAAATATTAACATAACAAACCACAAAAATACTCACCCACGATCCGAAGCAGTCCACGAGTGTGTCCCACGACGATCTTGGGTAGAGAACTGCAGCATCAGCTGATGCTGCCGTTCTCTACGGGCTGCAGGAATCCAATGACGGAAAGTAGGTATCCTTCCGCACTGTATTCCTCCGCCACTTAAAAAAAAAAAGTCCCTAGTCTCACTTTATGCCATTGCTGCGTGGGAAATTCCCACACAGCAATGGCATAAAGTGAGACTAGGGACTTTTTTTTTTTTAAGTGGCGGAGGAATACAGTGCGGAAGGATACCTACCTTCCGTCATTGGATTCCTGCAGCCCGTAGAGAACGGCAGCATCAGCTGATGCTGCAGTTCTCTACCCAAGATCGTCGTGGGACACACTCGTGGACTGCTTCGGATCGTGGGTGAGTATTTTTGTGGTTTGTTATGTTAATATTTATTCCGTAAAAGACAATGGCTTCGGGGAACAATGTGACAAGTATTGGTAAGTATGTTACTCTATGTTATATGTACTGTATGTCTATGTATGTATTGTATGAATGTATTGTATCTAGCATGCATGTAGTATATATGTGGTATGTATGTAGTATGTATGTAGTATGTATGTAGCATGCATGTAGCATGCAGTATGTATGTAGCATGCATGTAGTATATATGTAGTATGTATGTGGTATGTATGTAGCATGTAGTATGTATGTAGCATGAATGTAGTATGTATGTAGTATGTATGTGGTATGTATGTAGCAAGTAGTATGTATGTAGCATGCATGTAGTATATATGTAGTATGTATGTAGCATGTAGTATGTATGTAGCATGCATGTAGTATGTATGTAGTATGTATGTGGTATGTATGTAGCATGCAGTATGTATGTAGCATGCATGTAGTATGTATGTAGTATGTATGTAGCATGCATGTAGCATGCAGTATGTATGTAGCATGCATGTAGTATATATGTAGTATGTATGTGGTATGTATGTAGCATGTAGTATGTATGTAGCATGCATGTAGTATGTATGTAGTATGTATGTAGTATGTATGTGGTATGTATGTAGCATGTAGTATGTATGTAGCATGCATGTAGTATATATGTAGTATGTATGTAGCATGCATTATGTATGTAGCATGCATGTAGTATATATGTAGTATGTATGTGGTATGTATGTAGCATGTAGTATGTATGTAGCATGCATGTAGTATGTATGTAGTATGTATGTGGTATGTATGTAGCATGTAGTATGTATGTAGCATGCATGTAGTATATATGTAGTATGTATGTAGCATGCAGTATGTATGTAGCATGCATGTAGTATATATGTAGTATGTATGTAGCATATATGTAGTATGTATGTAGCATGCAGTATGTATGTAGCATGCATGTAGTATATATGTAGTATGTATGTAGCATATATGTAGTATGTATGTAGCATGTAGTATATATGTAGTATGCATGTTGCATGCATGTAGTATATACAGTGGGGAAAAAAAGTATTTAGTCAGTCAGCAATAGTGCAAGTTCAACCACTTAAAAAGATGAGAGGCGTCTGTAATTTACATCATAGGTAGACCTCAACTATGGGAGACAAACAGAAAAAAAAATCCAGAAAATCACATTGTATGTTTTTTTTTTCATTTTATTTGCATATTATGGTGGAAAATAAGTATTTGGTCAGAAACAAGCAATCAAGATTTCTGGCTCTCACAGACCTGTAACTTCTTCTTTAAGAGTCTCCTCTTTCCTCCACTCATTACCTGTAGTAATGGCACCTGTTTAAACTTGTTATCAGTATAAAAAGACACCTGTGCACACCCTCAAACAGTCTGACTCCAAACTCCACTATGGTGAAGACCAAAGAGCTGTCAAAGGACACCAGAAACAAAATTGTAGCCCTGCACCAGGCTGGGAAGACTGAATCTGCAATAGCCAACCAGCTTGGAGTGAAGAAATCAACTGTGGGAGCAATAATTAGAAAATGGAAGACATACAAGACCACTGATAATCTCCCTCGATCTGGTGCTCCACGCAAAATCCCACCCCGTGGGGTCAGAATGATCACAAGAACGGTGAGCAAAAATCCCAGAACCACGCGGGGGGACCTAGTGAATGAACTGCAAAGAGCTGGGACCAATGTAACAAGGCCTACCATAAGTAACACACTACGCCACCATGGACTCAGATCCTGCAGTGCCAGACGTGTCCCACTGCTTAAGCCTGTACATGTCCGGGCCCGTCTGAAGTTTGCTAGAGAGCATTTGGATGATCCAGAGGAGTTTTGGGAGAATGTCCTATGGTCTGATGAAACCAAACTGGAACTGTTTGGTAGAAACACAACTTGTCATGTTTGGAGGAAAAAGAATACTGAGTTGCATCCATCAAACACCATACCTACTGTAAAGCATGGTGGTGGAAACATCATGCTTTGGGGCTGTTTCTCTGCAAAGGGGCCAGGACGACTGATCCGGGTACATGAAAGAATGAATGGGGCCATGTATCGTGAGATTTTGAGTGCAAACCTCCTTCCATCAGCAAGGGCATTGAAGATGAAACGTGGCTGGGTCTTTCAACATGACAATGATCCAAAGCACACCGCCAGGGCAACGAAGGAGTGGCTTCGTAAGAAGCATTTCAAGGTCCTGGAGTGGCCTAGCCAGTCTCCAGATCTCAACCCTATAGAAAACCTTTGGAGGGAGTTGAAAGTCCGTGTTGCCAAGCGAAAAGCCAAAAACATCACTGCTCTAGAGGAGATCTGCATGGAGGAATGGGCCAACATACCAACAACAGTGTGTGGCAACCTTCTGAAGACTTACAGAAAACGTTTGACCTCTGTCATTGCCAACAAAGGATATATCACAAAGTATTGAGATGAAATTTTGTTTCTGACCAAATACTTATTTTCCACCATAATATGCAAATAAAATGAAAAAAAAACAGACAATGTGATTTTCTGGATTTTTTTTTCTCAGTATGTCTCCCATAGTTGAGGTCTACCTATGATGTAAATTACAGACGCCTCTCATCTTTTTAAGTGGTGGAACTTGCACTATTGCTGACTGACTAAATACTTTTTTTCCCCACTGTATGTAGTATGAATGTAGCATGTATGTAGTATGTAGTATGAATGTAGTATATATGTAGTATGCATGTTGTATGTATGTAGCATGTATGTAGCATGTAATTTTTTTTTTTTTTTTTTTTACATTCAACACATTAGCCGGATGATGGGACTACTACTGTCCCATCATTGGCTAATGTGTCAATCACTGTCATGGTAGCAGGCATCGCCCGATGGGACTTGTAGTCCCATCGGACGATGCCTGCACAGACCCCCGAAGCCTGCACAGACCACCGGCAGGCCGGCACAGCCCCCCGGCAGGCCGGCACAGCCCACCGGAGCCTGCACAGACCACCGGCAGGCCGGCACAGCCCCCCGGCAGGCCGGCACAGCCCACCGGAGCCTGCACAGACCACCGGCAGGCCGGCACAGCCCCCCGGCAGGCCGGCACAGCCCACCGGAGCCTGCACAGACCCCCTGGCAGGCCGGCACAGCCCCCCGAAAGGCCCGTACAGACCGCAGAGAGGCTGTACAAGGCAAAAACAGGGTTTTTCTTATTCCGATACCGGAAGTCCCATAGACTTGAATGGGACTTCCGGTATCGGAATCGGCGATACCGATACTTTTTTTTAAGATCGGCCGATCCATTCCGATCCGATACTTTGAAGTATCGGACGGTATCGCTCAACTCTAGTACTGACTGTACTAATTATAATAATTGTGCACTGCCCCTTTAATAATTCAAGAAATCCTTGCATGACCCAGCACAGAGCAGAAATATAGTGGAAACCCACTGGCCAGAGGAAACCGTTGGGAAATGGAGAGGATGAATATGGGGGCTGGGACATGGTTATTAAAAGAATCAGCTGTAACTGAGAAAAATGTAATGCGTGCCCTCACAATGATTTTTTTTTTTTTACTTTATTTGCTATTTGCTAAGACGTGATTTCCAGTAAACTTACTAAATGAAAAGTATGCAATGGAATTCTCCAATTTTGGCCATTCTAGGAAAAAGAGTTTTGACCTCTAAACTGTAACTTGCACAGTGTTGTAAAGTACATATTTTCTGCAGATCATGCTTATTAAGAAAATTGCCAATTTAGTGGGGATCTGATACGACATTTGTTTGTCTGTTGTGAGTATACAGCTGAATCCAGAAGTTTCCATCCACTATATAAAAAGACACATCTGCATGTTTATCTCAATATCTGGCATGAAATCAGAATAAACCTTCCACGTTTTAGGTCAAAATCCTGCTGACAGGTTCTTTTTAAGTCTACGTTCAACCTTAAAGATCATGAAACTTTGAAGCTTATACTCACCTCGTCGCTCATTGCTTTGATGTGCCCTAGGAACATTCTGCGTAAACGCACAAAAGGTCACGGCGTTGTGTCGTCACAATGTATGCCAGCGGCCGCCATTCTGCTGAATCTCCACGAAGCAAAAGCTCCACAGTAGAATTAATTTATGCTTGATTATATTTGCTCATCTCTGCTCGAAACATATTTTCTTGGGCAAATTCAATTTACACAAAATATTATTTGCATAGAGTTATATCTGCTTGCCAATTTGAGAAAATTTTGCTGAATCAAATTCTGAGGGAGAACCACTCATCTGTGTATGGTACTTTGTAATATTATATTTTGTTCAAGCTACTTCTTTACTAATTTCTTGAGATCTTAGATCCATATATTCTAGCACAACTCACCCAAGCCCTATCCAGTCCTTCAGCTTTGTGCTCTGCATAATCACTTGTATCACTGGATTTGCCGCCAACTTTCTTGTCATCTTTGTCACTGGTTTCTTAATGAAGAAGAACAAATATAAATTCTGGTTCCTGAACTTGGCAGTGGCAAATTCCACCTTTCTTCTGTTTCTACACCTGAAGGCTGTATCTATAATAAAAATAAGATAGCCGTAAGGGTCCATTGTCTACAAATTCTACATTTTCCTTACCTTTGATAATGCACACGCCAGTATTTACATCCTCACCGTGCTGAATATTGATTGTGCCTTGTCTGGCACTAAACCAATAAGGCACCTGAGGTTTCATTCTCAAAAATTTTGCTGCTTTACAGGCACACTCATCAGGGTTTCATCGGCTCTGTGTTGTGTTCCCTCCATCATCTATAGAGATGTACTTTTAAACCAATGCACCCTGTCTTACTATGATACCTCTCTTGTTGCATATGAATTAAAAAAGCATTTATAATGTCCTCTTTCCTATGCAATGAGGGCTTTGACTAGTCGATGGGTCGTTAATGTCTCCAAACTAGTCAAGCCTCTTTCCATTTTATGAAGCTACTGTGAGTGTGATAACATAATTTGAACAAGTTGGCTTCATCGCCAGCTCAGGGAAATTTAGTGCATGCTCACAGCTCATTTTGACAGCATCAATGTGTTTCTGAAGCTGGGTGTACCCTTCCTGGCTTCAGAGATGCAATGCACATGACCTGAAGTTCAGAAGATGGCTTCCAGTCATGAGCAGTGCACCTCTGAAGCCGGGAAGCGTACACCTGACATCAGAGACAAATTGATGCTGCCGTTATGAGTGGCGCACACGTGCTAGGTTTGCATGAGTTCGCAATGAAGCCGGCTTGTGCAAATTATGTTATCATAATTGTTAAAGGGAGTTGTATTCTCCTACTAGAGACTTAAGTCCCTATCGTGGTCCCCTTGGGGACCACAAGTGTTGCTGTCCCGTCTATTTTGATATTATATAATAACTAAGTATGATTTTTTTTTACCATGAATGATCATTATTCTTCCTATAACTACATTTTGAAGACTATGGTACATCAGGGTTCAAGTATCTACTCAATTAATTGCCTCAGTAGTCACCATTTTGGTGCATGAAGCAATACATACAGATGTTCTTACAGGATGTTGTTTCTTTTTAAAAATAGTTTGCATAGATATGTAGATAAAGCGTGGCGACGAGTTTATTCTTAATTATGCCAGATGTATTATTCAAAAGGTCCAGGGACATGAGCTATTGTTCATATGAGGCTGAACATTGACTCTTATTGTAGGTTGAATTGATGTTTTTTGATTTGTTAAATGGTTGCTGACTACCAATTGTATCAGTTCTTGCAGCTTCTTGTTCAGCTATCCTTGAGGGACAAAGACGCAGGTTAATGGAACAATTGATGATTATTAATATGTTGATAACCAATTGCATCAATCGATGCAACTTGTTGTTCTGCAAACATTACAGGACATATAATGCAGGTTAATTGAACACTAGACCAATGAGAGATGACCACCTCCCACCTTCCACCAATCTGGTGGAAAAATGCCTGAATAAGAGCTGTGAACTATAAAAGTTGCATTTGCCTCTGTTTCTAAACAAACTCGACAGAACAGCAGCCAGGGAACCATGGCACCATCCAGATTTGATTCACTGCTCATCACTGAGCCATCAGAGACATTTGGAGAACTGAAGTTGGGAAAATTGGGTCACCTGGCCACATACCTCAATGGACTCTGTCAGCTTCCTAAGCATGCCACTACCTCCTCTCTGTGGATGCCCACCAAAAGCAAGTGCAATTGTTTGGGGTAGTTGGCCCTGGAAGCCCTGATTTCACAGACGTTTTAATTCTCTGTGAGCCAGAGGAAGGGTCATTTGCACCATCTTATGTACTTACTTGTTGGGACTGTACTATATGCTATGGACTATTAATGATCCAATAAAGTTTCACTCCATTGTTTTACCCTCACCCTGTGTTATCTGAATAGCATTTTGTCCATGAGCAAGGAGACCGGGCATTGCGTGGGATGAGCCCTAGTCCATGCGGTCTTTCTAAAGACAGCCAGACTTTCTAAAGACATCCAGGCATGCAGATGAGAGCACCCACTGACCCTCATGTCTCCACAAATAGATGCCGAAAGAAAGTTATGCAATTGAAGAGGACCTGTCACATGCTCAAAAAAATTGAATTAAATACCTTGTAAATTCTCTGAGCTCCCTTGATCCCTTATATTTTTTGTCATCTGACTGGTTCTTCCATTACTAGATTACCTAATGTCGTCACAAGAGGTAAGATGTGCGTCACTGATTTTCGTAGTGCCCCGCATGATGGCAAAGGGCTTAGTGAATGAAAAATCTGGCCAGAAATGTACAGAGGCAGGGAACAAAAACAATATAGATGAAATAATAAGAAGACCTGATCAGATGACTGGTGGCGATGAGACACTTATGGGTTGGGTCAAGGAGAGATGAATGTAAGAGCTATTTTTTTAAAAAACTTCCTTCCAGCCATCAATAAGCCGATTTTGCTGGCATTACTCATAGTGAATCGCATTTTTTTTTTAATTCAAGACAAATTCAATTGTTCCATGATTATAAATAATCTGTTTGAACTGCGTAGGGCCATGCAATTTCACCATTGACCTGTTTGTGCCATTGACAGAAAAAACTGACGGCACATCCTAGTCTGAATAGGTGCATACCAAAAAAACAGCTTACATATCAAAATAAGGAAATGGTTGCACTCAATTGCATTAAGGCATATCAAATATGAAATATATGATATGTGAATAGCATAATGGCTTTTGGAATTTAGAAAAAACATATGAGATACTTAGCACAAAATTTGGCCAAAAGATGTGAGCGCATTCACCAACGTCAAGGTGATCTCATTGAACGGGTCCCTATTCTAACTGCCTCAGATAGGAACGTTTTTGGTTTTATCTTCCTATAAATATAGGCTTTATCTTGTTATTAGCAGTAGTTCTCATGAGGCAGTTAGAGTAGGGACCCGTTCAATGAGATCACCTTGACGTTGGTGAATGGGCTCACATCTTTTGGCCAAATTTTGTGCTAAGTGTCTCATATGTTTTTTCTAAATTCCAAAAGCCATTATTCTATTCACATATCATATATTTCATATTTGATATGCCTGTTTGTGCCATTAACATACTTTAAATGAATTACAGTAAAATAACATTTAACTATAGTGCCGGAGTGCACTCATTCGGTAGCACTTTTTTGCCTCCAGGCACCTTCCACCTTATTGAACATTGATATGCAATTCTTGGACATCAAAATGTAGTGGTGAGCGGATCTCTTTTTACCTTTTTGTATGCTTAAGGGTTCAATTTGTGAACAGAAATCTGCACACATGTAGATCACATTACATGCAGCAACTTACTGAACTCTGTGGAATAATGAGTGGGAGGGCATTTGCAGCTGCTGGAGGATGTTGAGCTCCTACCTCACTGACTTGTTTTATGATGAGCTCACAAGACAGGTGACATAGCAGAAACACTCGCTCCTGTGATATAACATACAGTGAAATGTTTTACATCAGAAAGCAGAAACTCCTTCAGCGTCATGTCTGTATACTCAATTATCATAAATGACTAATATTTCCTCCCTTGGGCAGGAGACATAATTTGTGCTGACCATGAACTGGAGCAGCTTTACATGATCGAACACAGCCATTACACAGTAGGAGAACATGTATAAGATTATCTCAGCAAAGGAACATTTAAAAAAAAACAACATTTAATTGTGGAACTTGTTACTAATAATATAATACTAATCGTTTTACATATATAGTGCCAACATATTCCCCAGCACTTTTGCAATTAAGCAATGACATATACAGATAACAAAGTCAATACAGCTACATTAGGAGTGAGGGCCCTGCACGCCAGCTTACAGTCTACAAGGAAATAGGGGGGACACAATAGGTAAAATTTAAAGGTCAATTAATTAAAATTTACTTTTGTGTGTGGGACAATCCCTTCAACAACAGGCAGTGGACAGCAAAGTAGACAGAAAGGAAACACCTAGTGTTCGGCACTTTGCAGTGGTTTTTATGGTGTGAAACAATCTAGTTTTTTTAATAAAGTGATTTTAAGACTGACAAATTATCACTTTATCAAATAGGATCAACTTATCTCAACATCCAGTGACTATTTATAGTGACTGTGTCAGCACGGAAAGACTTCAAACCCAATGGAAATGCATCATGGCGGCCAAACACTTGAATACTCATGACCACCAGCTTGTTTTCCATTTATCGCCGCACTTCTATATCTCTAGGAAGCGAAAGCTGTCAATCAAAGAAAAGAGGAGGGCGGAAATAGATGTAAAACAAGCAGATGTGTCGGTATCTTTAAATGATTGGTCCCACCATGAAGCACTGAGAGCGTGTACTCGGTTTGTGTTGACAGAGTGAGTCCCTTTAACTCTCTCTCGTGGTGGTGGTGACGTGAATCAGCACCATGAACATTCTCATATCTCTCCAATCCAATTTTTTTTTTGCGTTATTTTGTTGGCATCCTTCATGTATTTTATTTATAGACTTTTTCTTCCGCTGATGAAAATAGTAATGGTTTTTATATAATCTTGCATCCAGCTATAAACATTCATGTCACAAAGTCCATATGTTACATTGCTAAAGCTATATTCTGCAAATGGCCCTTATCACATGGAGATGCCGGTTGAGATAGAAGATCATACTTGTCCTGTGAAGATACTTGTGGAAGTAAAGATAAGTTTACAAACCCTGATATAAGAGATATGGATGGCATGACCATTTTGTGACAGTTATGATAATGAAGGAACCAGTACAATTGAAGTAAGTAACGTCCTATAATTACGAGAACATTATGCAAGTTTTCACTTTTGAATACAAATACAACTGGATCTCGCCTGACAAGCCAGGAAACTAAGGTATGGAAAGACAATTTGCTTCCAATGTTAGGTTTGCACTTTCTTTGAATATATTATATATTAAATATGGGTCAAAGGTGTAATCCCATTGACAGCTTAAAGCAAACCTGTCAAGAGGTTTGACCGAGATACAGGGACCACCCTTCAGGCCTGATATACAGTATCCTATAATGCTGTATATCTACCCCCAACACGACCTGTAGGAGAAGAAAAAGACCTTTTATTATACTCACCTGCGGGGCGGACCATTCTGAGGGGTGTCACAGGTCTTGGTCCGGCGCCTCCTATCTTCTTATGATCGCTGTCCTCCTTCTTACTTTGTGTGGATGATGCGTCTCAATGTCATTCGCACAGGCTCCCCAGCTTCGCACTTCTGCTAGGTGTACTTCTCTGCCCTGTTGAGGGCAGAGTAAAGTAAGGCAGAGGCCAGGAAAAGGGGAAAGAGCCCCAGCGCATGAGCACCACAGTCCTTTGCTCTGCCCTCAACAGGGTAAAAACATATCATCCACAGGAAGCAACAAGGAGGACGGCGATTGTAACAAGATGGGAGGCGCCAGATCAAGACAAGTGACACCCCTCGGACCACCCCACAGGTGAGTATAGTAAAAGCTATTTTTCTTCTGCTATAGGTCGGGTTGGGGGCAGATATACAGCATTATAGAATGCTGTATATCAGCTCTGAAGGTGGTGGCCGTATCTCATATCGACCAAACCTGGTGACATGTTCTCGAAAGGGAGTTTGTCAGCCCAGACTGACGGTATAAATTAAGCACGTAACCTTATAGGATATATAAACCCTTTAAAAATGCACTTTAAGTGTTCTATAAATGCTGCCTCTGTTTTACAGAAACTGAAGTGTAATCAAATATGCCAATTAACCGCTTTACGACCAATGACGTATATGTATGAAACATTTGATTTGATCAGCTGACACGTGCCCCTAACAGCCGCAGATGGAATAGCGTTCCAACTCTAGCTGTTAACATGTTATATGCTGCTGTCAATCTCTGACAGCACCATTTAACATGGCTGCGCCGGAAGCGCGTCATAAGACCCACCCATCAGCACACCTGTCACATGATCATGCGGCGCCGATGGGTTGTATGACAACCCTGGGTCTGCAGGAGACCCCTATAGTTGTCATTGCAGCTCTACTATGAGCGCCATCCAGTGGCCAGCATTCATAGTAGATGAGAATTTTAGGACAATCAGAAGATCGCAGCTTCAAGTCTCTATTTTAGACTATTGAAGCAAGTACAAAGTAGAAAAAAATGCTTTTAAAAATATAAGAAAAAATAAAATAAATTCAAATCACTCCCGTTTGCCCCATTCAAAATAAAACAATCCCAAAAATTAAAAATACACATATTTGATATCTCTGAATTCAAAAACATTCAATATATCAAAATTTATAAAGAACTCATCTGACTGGTAAGCGGTTTAACAAGAGTCAAAGTCAAAATGCCAGAATTACATTTTTTTGGTTGCCTTAATATTGCAATAAAATGCAACAACAGGCAACCAAAACATTGTATCTTCCCCAAAATGATATCAATAGAAATGTCAGGTCGGTGTTCGAAAAATAAGACATCACCCAGCCCCAGATCATGAAAAATGGAGATGCTACGGGTCTCAGAATATTGACCATTTTTTTCCTTTTTTATAAATTTTGGATTTTTTTTTTCACCATTTAAATTAAAAATAACCTATACATATTTGGTATCTACTAACAAAGAATGATCTGAAGAATCATAATGGCAGGTCAGTTTTACAATTTAATAAACATGGTAAGAAAACAAAGCACTTTTTTTGCAATTTCAGCACTTTTGGAATTTGTTTCCCCTTTTCCAGTACACTATATGCTAAAATGCAATTGTGTTGTTCAAAAGTACAATTCGTCCCATAAAAAACAAGCCCCCACATGGCCATATTGTTGAAAAAATAAAGCTATAGCTCTGGGAAGAAGGGGAGCAAAAACCAAAAATGCAAAAATGGAAAATCCCAAGGTGGTAAACCGGTTAAGATACTTGGTGCGCTATGGGGTGGCCAAAAGGCTAAGTCCACATCTCCGCTCACTGGTTTTGCATGCTTTCTCCTTCTCCCTGGTGATTGACAATGCTGCAGAGAAAGCTTCGGTAGGGCAATGTTGTCATTTACCAGTGAATGGGATGGTGCACATAAGCATTTATAATAACATTTCAGTTTCTGCACAAAGGAAGCACCAATTAGAAAACTAAGGGGGTGATTCTTGTAGGTGTATATAGATGTGTTGAAATTAGGGATGTGCAAACGTGCTCGGTAATACTCGGATATCAACTGCAATATACAGTACTTCAGTTGGATGTGCATCTTTGGACTCACATCCAGCTGAAGTAGGCGCTACAGTCAGCGGGTTCCCCATCTCATGCTGGAACGGAAGATGACGACCAAGAAGATGTCGCACTTTGTGGGAGCGGAGAAAGGTGAGAAGTTTGTACCATGATAGGGGACAGACATACCAGATTGGGCCTAGCATGGGAGACATACAGTATCTACCAGTATGTGGCACATGCATACCAAGAAGTGGGACATATATACCTGGGCCTGGGACAGTTTATAGAGTACTATGGCTTTCAGTATCATCTCTATACAGATGACACACAGATCTACCTCTCTGGACTTGATTTCACCCAGAATCTTACAATGTCCACCCACTATTTCCCCTTCATGTTGGTCAGATGTATAAGCCCATGTAGTGTTCTGATTCCTATAAGGCTATACAAGTTGGCCCCCTCACCCATTATGTAGAAATATCATCCTTGGCTTCTTCCAGGAATATATTCACCCCTTCATATTCCCATTTCAGGTGTACAGTATATGTCCCCATGCTGATATATGTTCCCCATCCTGGTGCATGTCCCATATCCCAGTAATATTTTCCTCCATCCTGGTATATTTCCCCCCATCCAGGTATATATGCCCAATCCTAGCATATGTGCTCTATCCTTGTATATCTGCCCCATCCTAGTATATGTTCCCCTTCCTGTTTTGTGTTCTCCATCCTGGTATATGTCCCCTTCCTGATATATGTCTCCCATTCTGGCATATGTTCCACTATCCTGGTATATGTTCCCCCTTCCTGGTCTATGTTCCCCATCTTGGTAAATGCTCTTCATCTTCCAGGGCTCCATCCCAGTATATGTCCCCATCCTTGTATATGTTCCCCATACTGGTATATGTTTTCACTATTTGTGGATAATGGCTCTCACTGTGGTTCGCTAGAGTCCCAAAGCTTTAGAAATGGCTTTATAACATTTTCCAGACTCATAGATCTCAATTACTTTGTTTATCTTTTGTTCCAAAATTTCTTTGAGTATCTTTTGGTCTACTTCCCTTTGTCAGGCAGGTCCTATTTAAGTGATTTCTTCATTGAGCAGGTGTAGCAGTAATCAGGTCTGGTTGTGACTAGTGAATTTGAACTCAGCTTTCCAAACATGTAATAAATGACAATCAATTTATGTTTCAAGGGGTTGGGGGCAACAATCACTTTTTCATTCAGGTCCCTTTAGGATTGGATTTCTTTTTCCCTTTATAATAAAGATCTTCATTTAAAGACTGCATTTTGTGCATACTTGTGTTATCTTTGTCTAGTTTTTAAACTTGTTTAGTGAAACACTTAAGTGTGACAACATGCAAAAGTATAGGAAATCAGGAGGGAGGCAAGCACTTTTTCACACAATTGTATAGATCAGGAAAAGGTCCAGGATTTGGAACATACTGTATATGTAGCTGGGATGCGGGACATTGCTAAGTGATGAAAGGAAAAAAGGGGGGGGGCAAACACCTATGTCTTTATGGAATATCAAGCACTCTAAGAGCCCATACATATGACCAACATGCAGGGGGGGTGCCCATGTCCAAATTTTGCACTGAGGCCCATCGGACTCTAGGTACGCCACTACCCATAAGGAATCTAACTGCATTTGTTCTTATGAAGAAAGCTCAGATTCAGATGTTAATGGTTTGTTTCCGTCCTGCAGTTTCTAACCATGGACCAAGAAATAGTTGCGAACCTCTGCTATATGTTCTGGGATGTAGCCAGTTCTGCAGAGCTGAGAGCCTTATCTCCTAGCAAAGTCCGCCCAACCACTATTCAGTACATCAGCTTTGTGCTCTCCATAATCACTTGTATCATCGGATTTGCCGCCAACCTTCTTGTCATCTTCATCACTGGATCCTTAATGAAGAAGAACAAATATAAAATCTGGTTCCTGAACTTGGCTTTGGCAGATTTCGCCTTTCTTCTGTTTCTGCCCTTCACAGCTGAGTCTATAATAAGAGGAAGTTGGCGGTATGGGTCCATTGTGTGCAAACTCTACAACTTCCTCACCTTTGTTAATACATACGCCAGTATTTACATCCTCACAGCATTAAATATTGATCGCGCCTTGTCAGTCGCTAAACCAATATGGCACCTGAGGTTTCGTTCCAGGAGATTTTGCTGCTTTATATGCGCACTCATCTGGGTATCATCGGCCGTATGTAGTATTCCAGCCATCATCTATAGTGATGTACATGCAAATAATCTATGCACCCTGTCTTACTATGATATTTCAAATTTTGCACAAACATTTAGTGATTTATTTGACAAAAATGAGCCATCCGATTTGTTTCCACGAGAAATATGCAAAAATTTGTCAGACATTTTCCCAATTTCCGTAAGAAGAGAAATAGGCACAGAGTGGAAAGAAGCAACTTCTACAGCAATGTGTCTTGTACTTACGCTTGCAGTGGTTGGTTACTGCATCCCGCTGTGCGTGATCGTATCCTCCAACATCATCATTGCCGTCCATGTGAAGAATTCCAGGATGGTGGCATCTTCCAGACTGTATAGGTTGGTGATAGTTGGCGTTATGAGCTTTTTCTGCACCAGGACTCCATATGTTTTAACCTATATCACAGTCTTGGTATCTATTTTCACACTGAAGATGACTTTAACATATAAACTATCTGCCGTTTTGCCGCTGTTATTCAGCATAGCGGCAACTAACAGTTTCTTAAATCCAGTGGTGTATGTTCTGGCAGTAAAAGAAGCAAGGAGTGAAATTCTTCATTTTTTTAGAAAAAAGTAAACTTTTATAATAAAACTGTCTTAAAGATCATTGTAAAATAGTAAATAAGTTTTACTTATTGTCCCAAAACACCCAGTGCAATTGCTTCTTCTCTTTGATTGACTTGAAATATCATATAAAGCGGGGGGGGTGACCATTTTTACATGGTTCGTCTATTTCACTGCTGGATACTAGAGAGCAAAAGAAACCAAAACGATATATATACTACAAAGCTCTAGTGGTTGTTTTTCCAGTGGGGTATTGCATCCTTCATCTTACAGGAGCATACTTTGCACATTTGCTCCATCATTCCCTCATGATTTTCTTCTCCGGTGTTTTTCTGTGTATGACTTTGTTTATGAATTTTTAACAATAAAATGTTTGCATTATTTATGAACATTTTGGACTAGTAGACTTCTTTTTGGTTTCTTTTGATATCAGCTTTTTTGGTGTGTCCAGCCAGAGGCATATCTGGGGGGGCAGCCGGGGCAGTGGCCCCGGGCGCAGCCGGGCCGCCTAATGCAGCGGTCCGCAGTGTCCTCTCTGGCAGCTGCGTTCTGCCACCCCCTGGCCTGAGAGTCGGCGGTTCTCTGTGTCACCTGTCAAGCTGACAGCTGGCGCAGAGAAGGTGCGCGTGCCGACTCCCAGGGAACAATTGTACTGGTGTCTATACAGAGCGAACGCTGGTGGTAACTGTGCTCCAATGTGGAGCTGAAGAACCACCGAAGATGGTAGATGGGGGGTGTTAATGTGGGAAAGGGGGTTAATGAGTGGGGATGGGGTTTAATGTGGGGAAGGGGGTTAATGAGTGGGGATGGGGGTTAATGTGTGGGAGGTTAATGAGTGGGGATGGGGGTTAATGTGTGGGAGGTTAATGAGTGGGGATGGGGGTTAATGTGTGTGGGGGGGTTAATGAGTGGGGATGGGGGTTAATGTGTGGGGGTTTTTATTGAGTGGGGATGGGGGTTAATGTGGGGAAGGGGGTTAATGAGTGGGGATGGGGGTTAATGTGGAGAAGGGGGTTAATGAGTGGGGATGGGGGTTAATGTGTGTGGGGGGTTAATGAGTGGGGATGGGGGTTAATGTGTGGGGGTTAATGAGTGGGGATGGGGGTTAATGTGTCGGGGGTTAATCAGTGGGGAGGAGGGTTAATGTGTGGGGGGTTAGTGAGTGGGGATGGGGGGGTTATTTAATGTGTGGGGGGATTTGGAGTGGGGATGGCGGTTATTTAATGTGTGGGGAGATTTGGAGTGGGGATGGGGGTTATTTAATGTGTGTGAGGGATTTGGAGTGTGGATGGGGGATTTAGTGTGTGTTGGGATTTGGAGTGGGGACGGGGGGTACTTAATGTGTGTGGGGCATTGGGGATGGGGGGATTTGGAGTTGGGATGGGGGATTTAAAGTGTGTGAGGAGATTTGAGGACACAAAATAAGAGTATGTATGAAGAAACTGTATGGGGGATGGGTGCAGACAGTATGGGGAGCGAACGGGTTAATGTATGTGAACACAGTATCGGGAGTGAGGGTTATGGGATGTGAGCAGACACAGTATGGGGAGTCGGGGGTATGTGTGAGCAGACAGTATAGAGAGTGAGGGGGTAAATATATGAGGAGACAGTATGGTGAACAGGGCGGATGTTACAGGAGACAGTATGAGGAGGGAGTGGAGTAGTGTGAGGAGACAGTATATTGCAGATACATTTATTCAGGAGCATTATAATGACACTTCTATCTTTAAGGGCATCGCATGGAGATTTGCTGCAGAAGACCAGAGTAGATGGAAGTCTGCAGAGACGGCTGTGGATGAGAAAACTCATCATGGGGTCTGGACAAGAAGAAGAAAGGGAGAACAACTCCAGAGGCGAAGTCATCTATAAGGTACCTGGATGTAAATATTATTTGTGATACTGACTTATTCTCATGTTTTTATTTATGTTAGGAATAGTGTTGAGCGATACCAGCCAATACTGAAAAATATCGTATCGGAATGGATCGGCCGATCTAAAAAAATTATCGGGTATCGCCGATTCCGATCCCGGAAGTCCCATTCAAGTCAATGGGACAGAAATATCGGAATTGAAAAAACCCCTCTCTTGCCTTGTACAGCCTGTTCGGGAGGGGGGAAGAGTGTGGGCGGTGCGTGGGCGGACACTGTGCGTGTCTGTGTGTGCGGGCGGGCTCTCTACGGGCCACTCGGGGGCCTGTGCCAGCCTGTCGGGGGCCTGTGCCGGCTGCCGATGGTCTGTATGGGCCTCTTGGGGGCCTGTGCCGGCCTGCCGGGGGCCTGTGCCGGCTGCCGGTGGTCTGTATGGGCCTCTCGGGGGCCTGTGCCGGCTGTCGGTGGTCTGTACGGGCCTGCCGGGGGTCTTGTGTGTGCAGGCATCGTCCGATGGGACTACAAGTCCCATCGGGCGATGCCTGCTACACTGACAGTGATTGACACATTAGCCAATGATGGGACAGTAGTAGTCCCATCATCCGGCTAATGTGTTGAATGTAAAAAAAAAAAAAAAAACATACTACATACATGCTATATATATACTACATACATACTACATATATACTACATTCATACAACAAACATACTACATACATACTACATACATACTACATACATACTAAATGCATACTACATACATACTACGTATAAACATATTACATACATACTACATACATACTACATATATACTACATTCATACAACATACATACTACATATATACATACTACATACATGCTACATACATACTACATATATACAACATTCATACAACATACATACATACATGCTACATACATACTACATATATACATACTACATACATACTACATAAATACATACTACATACATACTACATATATACATACTACATACAACATACATACTACATATATACATACTACATACATGCTACATACATACTACATATATACAACATTCATACAACATGCATACATGCATGCTACATATATACAACATACATATATACTACATACTACATACATGCTACATATATACTACATTCATACAACATACATATATACTACATACTACATACATACTACATACTACATACAACATACATACAGTACATACATATATACTACATACTATATACATGCTACATATATACTACATTCATACAACATACATACATACATACTACATACATGCTACATATATACTACATTCAAACAGCATACATTTATACTACATACAACATACATATATAGTACATACATACTACATACATACTACATATATACTACATTCATACAACATACATATATACTACATACATACAACATGCTACAGACATACAACATGCATACTGCATACAATACATTCATACAATACATACATAGACATACAGTACATATAACACAGAGTACATACTCACCATCACTTGTCACTTTGATCCCCGAAGCCAGTGTCATCTAAGGAAAAATATGTATGTATTGTATGAATGTATGTATGTTGTATGTATGTAGTATGTAGTATGTATGTATGTTGTATGTCTGTAGCATGTTGTATGTATGTAGTATGTATGTAGCATGTATGTAGTATATATGTATGTTGTATGAATGTAGTATATATGCAGCATGTATGTAGTATCTATGTATGTTGCATGAATGTAGTATATATGTAGTGTGTATGTAGTATGTATGTATGTTGCATGAATGTAGTATATATGTAGCATGCATGTAGTATGCATGTATGAATGTAGTATATATGTAGCATGTATGTAGTATGTATGTAGTATGTATATATGTAGTATGTATGTATGTTGTATGAATGTAGTACATATGAAGCATGTATGTAGTATGTAGTATGTATGTATGTTGTATGAATGTAGTATATATGTAGCATATATGTAGTATGTAGTATATATGAATGTTGTATGAATGTAGTATATATGAAGCATGTATGTAGTATGTATGTATGTTGTATGTAGTATATATGTAGTATATATGTATGTTGTATGAATGTAGTATATATGTAGCATGTATGTAGTATGTATGTACTATGTATGTATGTTGTATGCAGTATGTATGTTGTATGAATGTAGTATATATGAAGCATGTATGTAGTATGTATGTATGTTGTATGAATGTAGTATATATGTAGCATGTATGTAGTATGTAGTATATATGTATGCTGTATGAATGTAGTATATATGTAGTATGTATGTAGTATGTATGTATGTTGTATGAATGTAGTATATATGTAGTATGTATGTAGTATGTATGTATGTTGTATGAATGTAGTATATATGTAGCATGTATGTAGTATGTAGTATATATGTATGTTGTATATATGTAGCATGCATGTATGCATGTTGTATGAATGTTGTATATATGTAGTATGTATGTAGTATGTATGTTGTATGAATGTAGTATATATGTAGCATGTATGTAGTATGTAGTATATATGAATGTTGTATGAATGTAGTATATATGAAGCATGTATGTAGTATGTATGTACTATGTATGTTTGCTGTATGCAGTATGTATGTTGTATGAATGTAGTATATATGAAGCATGTAAGTAGTATGTAGTATGTATGTATGTTGTATGAATGTAGTATATATGTAGCATGTATGTAGTATGTATGTATGTTGTATGTAGTATATATGTAGTATGTAGTATATATGTATGTTGTATGAATGTAGTATATATGTAGCATGTATGTAGTATGTAGTATGTATGTATGTTGTATGTAGTATATATGTAGTATGTAGTATATATGTATGTTGTATGAATGTAGTATGTATGTAGCATGTATGTAGTATGTATGTAGTATATATGTATGTTGCATGAATGTAGTATATATGTAGTATGTATGTAGTATGTATGTAGCATGTATGTAGCATGTATATAATATGTATGTGGTATGTATGTAGCATGTATGTAGTATGTATGTAGTATATATGTATGTTGTATATATGTAGCATGCATGTATGCATGTTGTATGAATGTTGTATATATGTAGTATGTATGTAGTATGTATGTTGTATGAATGTAGTATATATGTAGCATGTATGTAGTATGTAGTATATATGAATGTTGTATGAATGTAGTATATATGAAGCATGTATGTAGTATGTATGTACTATGTATGTTTGCTGTATGCAGTATGTATGTTGTATGAATGTAGTATATATGAAGCATGTAAGTAGTATGTAGTATGTATGTATGTTGTATGAATGTAGTATATATGTAGCATGTATGTAGTATGTATGTATGTTGTATGTAGTATATATGTAGTATGTAGTATATATGTATGTTGTATGAATGTAGTATATATGTAGCATGTATGTAGTATGTAGTATGTATGTATGTTGTATGTAGTATATATGTAGTATGTAGTATATATGTATGTTGTATGAATGTAGTATGTATGTAGCATGTATGTAGTATGTATGTAGTATATATGTATGTTGCATGAATGTAGTATATATGTAGTATGTATGTAGTATGTATGTAGCATGTATGTAGCATGTATATAGTATGTATGTGGTATGTATGTAGCATGTATGTAGTATGTATGTAGTATATATGTATGTTGTATATATGTAGCATGCATGTATGCATGTTGTATGAATGTTGTATATATGTAGTATGTATGTAGTATGTATGTTGTATGAATGTAGTATATATGTAGCATGTATGTAGTATGTAGTATATATGAATGTTGTATGAATGTAGTATATATGAAGCATGTATGTAGTATGTATGTACTATGTATGTTTGCTGTATGCAGTATGTATGTTGTATGAATGTAGTATATATGAAGCATGTAAGTAGTATGTAGTATGTATGTATGTTGTATGAATGTAGTATATATGTAGCATGTATGTAGTATGTATGTATGTTGTATGTAGTATATATGTAGTATGTAGTATATATGTATGTTGTATGAATGTAGTATATATGTAGCATGTATGTAGTATGTAGTATGTATGTATGTTGTATGTAGTATATATGTAGTATGTAGTATATATGTATGTTGTATGAATGTAGTATGTATGTAGCATGTATGTAGTATGTATGTAGTATATATGTATGTTGCATGAATGTAGTATATATGTAGTATGTATGTAGTATGTATGTAGCATGTATGTAGCATGTATATAGTATGTATGTGGTATGTATGTAGCATGTATGTAGTATGTATGTAGTATATATGTATGTTGTATGTATGTAGTATGTAGTATGTATGTATGTAGTATGTATGTATATAGTATGTCTGTAGTATGTCTGTATGTATGTAGTATGTATGTATGTATGTAGTATGTGTGTAGTATGTATGTTGTATGTATGTAGTATGTATGTATATAGTATGTATGTAGTATGTTTTTTTTTTTTTTTTACATTCAACACATTAGCCGGATGATGGGACTACTACTGTCTCATCATTGGCTACTGTGTCAATCACTGTCAGTGTAGCAGGCATCACCCGATGGGACTTGTAGTCCCATCCGACGATGCCTGCACACAAACAAGACCCCCGGCAGGCCCGCACAGACCAACGGCAGCCGGCACAAGCCCCCCGGCAGGCCAGTACAGACCCCCGGCAGCCCGCACAGGCACCCGGCAGTCAGCACAGACCCCCGAGAGGCCCGCACAGACCACCGGCAGCCAGCACAGGCACCCGGCAGGCCCGTACAGACCACCGGCAGCTGGCACAGGCCCCCGAGAGGCCCGTACAGACCACTGGCAGTCGGCACAGACCCCCCGCAGTCGGCACAGACCGGGCATCATGATGCGCACAGACCGCGCATCATGATGACGTCATTTCAGCAGCCAGTCACAGCCATGCCAATAATTAACATGCCTAACAGGATGTGCCTACACTTCTGAGGATTCCCATTGGCTGAATCAAATCGAGCAGGCTGATGGCTTTATGGGAACTTCCGATTCCGGTATCCGATAAGAAAAAAGTATCAGAACTCAGTATCGGAATTCCGATACAGCTAATATTGGCCGATACCCGATACTTGCGGTATC
Source organism: Dendrobates tinctorius (assembly GCF_039654945.1). Lineage (NCBI taxonomy): Eukaryota > Metazoa > Chordata > Amphibia > Anura > Dendrobatidae > Dendrobates > Dendrobates tinctorius. The sequence continues at coordinate 6,662,976 of NW_027361869.1, read as the reverse complement.
GGAAAGCTCAACACTAGTTAGGAACATTACAGGGTTTGTCCAGGTTTGTGCTGAGTCTGCAGTCATTCTATGTGACTGCAGACTTCTGAATTCTCACAGTGCTCACTGCACACTGTTAGGATTCTATCATGCCGGTAATTTACATACATGCGGTCACATGCTGGCTAGACATGTGTGGCCTCACTCAATGAAAATGAACGGAGCGAGGCCGGGCACGTCTAGTCGGAATGTGGCCAGAAGTATACAAATCACACACTTATGCTGACATGACTGTACATCGGCAAGGGAGAATCCTAAATGTGTGCAGTGCCTTAGTTGTGAGAATTCAGAAGCTGCAATGTCAGGATTCAGCCCTGCAGGTTCCAGTGTCATCACATGGACACTTCACTCATATGTGATTTCCATAGTTATGGTCCTGTGACAACGAGCTTCTCTTCCTGCTTTCAGTTTTTTACTGAACATTGAGAGCATTAGAGAGAGCAGCTTGTGGGTACATGACTAAGTGTGCAAGTTGCATATGTACTTTGGGGGGCGCCAAACCAAATTCTTGCCCTGGATAGCCTAGATACGCCTCTGTGTCCAGCAATATAATCCCTCACACTGATTCTTTTATGTAATGAAATACATCATGTTTGTACGTTGGTGGTTTCATTTATGGATACTAGATAGGCAGGAATACACTCTAAAGCAGGGGTCAGACTTGCGAGTGTGATGTGAGAAACTCGCGCGAATCTCTCGCATCAATACCCGACACTGCGACCGGAGTGTGCGGCTGCATGTATTTCTATGCAGTGCACACTCCGGTCCTGAGTGCCGGTGGCAGTGCCGGGTATTGATGCGAGAGACTCACGCGAGTTTCTCCCATCACACTCGCAAGTCTGACCCCTTTCCTATAAATAGTAGAAAAGGTGATGATATATAACATATGTTGTACTGGGGGAGAATGTTTATGCTGCTTACTCAGACTACTTAATTTACAAGGGGTTAGTAGTATTCTCGACCTGGAACTGACCACAACTCATCCATTCAGTCACCTGAAGGCTAAGGCATATTTCTCGTTTGTTCAGTGGCCCAGTCGGGACCTACGTCCAAGCCCTCCCCCCCCGCAAAACAGGTTTCGGATGTATCCACCGATGTGGCCACTAACTGTAATGGTGCAGATGGAATCACCATGTGATCTGTTGTGCATCAGTTTTGGCCTAATATGCCTATTGGAGATGGACACCTAGACATAGTCTACTATGCCTAGCTGTCCACCTTCAATAGGGATATATGGCCAAAAATGATGCACGACAGATCACATGGTAACAGTGTAAGAAGATGCACCAGACCGGGGGTACCTCTCTTGCGCCGGTTCCAGAACTATCAGGGCTGTCACCATTGTTGCCCGAGGGAAAGCTTTCCAACCCGGACCGACCTTAGCACTCAACAGTAGGGAGTGTGTATTTGATAAAAGGTATGGTGCGCGGGAAAGGGAGAGGAGACTTGGCGGGAAGACAGAGTGCGCAGCAGGGGAAGGTTGGTGCTCTGTCATTCGAGCATCGTGATAGCACAGGCCCGTGTTGTAGATTCCCTGCGTCCAGGGATACTGACTGTGGACAGCAATCTGCCGTGTGCCCGTTGTCCCACCATGACCGAAAGTTGCAGACGCTCCGAGCCGGTTAAGACAGACCAGGTGACTCATTTTGAACTGTGTAACTCCTCACCCGCATATTACGGCCAAGCTGAGTCATGCTCCGGCAGTAACACAGATTGCTCTGCATCCTGTACGATGAACCGTGGATCAAGGACCCCGCTTTGAACAGCGAGGACTCATCGTAATCACTGGGAATTGGACCCACAACTTCTTCAGGATGACACTGAAGACATCACGCGCCACTTGCTTGGGCGCCTCCTTTGGAATCTACAGCTCTGCAGCCAGGAAGCTGGCTGTCTGATAAGTTAACCTTTTCATGAACAGTTGCTTTACCTTATACCTCACCTTGCACCCATACCGTGCTAATATCACCTCCCTTACCCCCCTGCTTAACTCATTATCTCCCTGCGTGAAGTATACCTCTGTTAATAAATCTGTTAACCCTTGCTCTGCCTCCTGTCCATCACTGCATCCCGCAACCTGCTCACAACTCCATCTGCACCATTATAGTCAATAGCCCTATTGGTGCTTACTTCAGAATGCTGTTTTGGAGAAGATTGGACGCAAGTACCGATGAGACCGAAACCACCCTAAGGCCACCAATTGGCTCAGGGTCAGATGACTATTGGATGAGACATCATCTCTCTGCCCAGGCAGAGAACTTTAGCAGAGCTATAGCATTAGTGGTGTGGAAAATAACACTTTTTTTCTTTAAATGAAAGTGATCTCCACTGAAAAAGGAGAAAAGGAATAAAAAGGTCGCTATCTGGGTGTAGTAATTTTAATATGTAATGGTTATGTATCAGTATAGATGAGGACTCACCCCTGGCTGAGTTCTGGAAACTAGGGTACAACTCCATGCAATGTAGTTCGTCAAGGTGCAGCCACCCGATAATGTATGCTGCGGGCCTCTCCTCCTAGAAAAGCTCGAACATAAGGTAATCACAAAAGGGAAAAAAAAACAGATAAAACTGCACTCTCATGGATGGACATGTAAATAAAAGGCCATCATAAAATAAAAGAGACTTTTTTTAAAAATACAAAACGTTTCGCCAGCAGACAGCCTTCATCAGGTACATAAGAAATTGTCAGACCAAGCTGAATTAAATATATGTCCTTAATTACAAGGGCGTAGTCAAGATCCGACAAATAAAAACATAAACATACTTAATAATAATTTTAATAATAATTTTATTTATATAGCACCAACATATTCAACAGCATTTTACAACTGAGCTGGAACATGTACAAACAATAAAGACATCTCAAAATAACACACAATTCAACAGTTACAGGATCCCTGCTGACAGACTTACAATCTAGAATGAGGGTTGTCTGGGACGTAGGTTTTAGGCCCACAGTAAGGCTATGTGCACATGATGCAGATTTCCAGCAGATCCGCAGCGGATTTTACCGTGCAGAAACGTTGCATATCCGCATTGTGATGTACTATGTTAATCAATAGAAAAACAAACCCGCTGCGCAGACGCTGCAGATTTTTCCGTGCGGTTTTCTTGTAGTTCAAAATATGCAGCTGTCACTTCTTTTGTGCGGTTTTCCACCTGCTCCATTCTCCAAATCTGCAGGGGGAAATCTGCAGGGGAAAACCGCACAAAAACCGCAAGAAAAAAGGAAGAAATCCGCAGGAAAAATGCCAGTCATTTGACCTGCGGATTTCTTCAATTCTGCGCAGAAAAATCCACAGGGAAAAAAAGTACGTGTGCACTTAGCCTAAAAGAAAAAAGACAGAGGCAACTACCTGCCTGTTGAAACTGGCGCCCGCACAGAGCGGTGATTCTGCTGCCTCACATCAACAGAGCACCTCTTCTTCTTTCTGGCTGCTCTGTTGACAAGGTGCGACTGCTGGCGTCATGCTGTCTGACAGTCAGCTTCCTTGAATAAGGCAGCCGGGAGCTGGCTGTCAATCAGCATGACCGTCGGTAATCATGCCCCAACAACAGAGTAGAGCAGAAAAGAGGTTGCTGCTCTGTTGATGTGATACCAGCAAAAGCTGCTGAATCTGTGACCACTCTGCATCAGCAGAGATTGGCGTCGGGCAAATGTAAAGAGCGGAGATGACTATGTGCTTCTCTCACCTTGGTGAAATGCCTCTGCAGACAGCATGCTTTGGCTTGATATGACATGCCAAGATCAGATGTAATGGAGAAGAATGAGGGAGTCCAGAGTCCAAAAATAAACTTTTCTTTACTGAATAAAATGATACCTTGGTTGATCAAATCCGTCTTGTGGTTGTTGTTTAATCTTTTATTTTCAGTTTTGAAAATAGCCGATTGCTGCTACTGCTCAGACGTCGGCGGCGCCATCTTGGAGGAGGCAAGTTTTTTTCTCTAGCAAAACGGCACCGCCGGCATCTGCGCAGTAGCAGCTATCGAATCGCCGATAGCTGCTACTGCGCATGCTCGGCCGGTGCTGTTTTATGACACATTTTTTTTTATGAATTTATTTATAGCAAGAAATAAAATAATTAAATGCACATCACACATGCGATCATGCAGCAGCGCAGGCACCGCCACCGGAGCCTGCCTGCTACAGGTGATTTGTTTTAATATATAGAATATTCATTATGTAAACTAGCGGGCTGGTCAGTGAGGGATCAGACACCTGTCAGAAGCCATACACATGAATATGTCAGACATATATTAATCAAATGGGCCAGGATGGGGACATTACACCAGGAAGGAGGACATCACTGCTGGAAGGGGCCCAGAATAGGGTACATATATTAATGGCTGGAATTAGCCTAGGATGGGGGGCATTATAGTAGGAAGGGGACCAGGATGGAGGACATTATGACAGGAAGGGGTCCGTAATGTTGGACATTATTACTGGAAAGGGCTCAGGATGGGGAACAGTCTTACTGGAAGGAACTCAGGATGTTGGACGTTATTACTGCAAAGGGCCCAGAATAGGGGACATTATTAGTGGAAGGAGTACAGGGTGAGGGACATTATTATCAGAAGGGGTCAAGGATGGAGGACATTGTACCAGGATGGGGGACATTGTTACATTATGGGGGGGGGACACGTATGTCTTTATAGGATTTAGAATGCTACAAGGGCAAATACATCTAACCAAGATGTAGATTGGGGCCCAGGTTCAAATTTGGCACCGAGGCCCATCGCAATATATATATACTCCACAGTAAATTACTTTCATGTTCTACATTTGGAGGAAGATTCGGGCATTCTTTGAACAAATGTTTGTGGTAAATCTTTTACGCTGTGAATGTGATGAAGCACAGAATGAAAGAATGAACATGTTCTTTGCTCATTGCCCAAACCATGTGAGTATTCTATAAGTAAAAGATAATGTATGCATTGACAATTCACATTGGTGACCCTTAAATAAATATTATTTTGAGGTCACAGTTTATCAATATACAAGTCAGTGTACGGTAAGAATAAAAATATATTTAAATGCAATGAATATTGTATTACAGTTTAGTTAGGTTGACTATTTTGGACAAGCTCCCAAAAAAACCCATTGCTACAGGGTCTACTCAATAACCACCTGTAATTTTTAGGGAAACCTGGAATAAATTGTTCTTTTAAATCTTAGGCAAAAAGGCAAAAAAACAATGCACAATAGAGCAGTAGTTATGGATAAACTCTGTCCGAACGTTTGTCGACCAGCCAAGGACGTACAGTATATAGAAATCATAGGACCTCATACCACAAGTTCTAATTCCCCCTCTACCAAAAAAAAATATTAATATTTGATGGGGTCACAGAAGAGCATATCTTCCAACTTTGCAGCCTTTACAAAGTAATTTTCCTCCTACTGAAGCAATAGATTCCTCTTTCAATGCACCCACAAAGTATGATGCCTACAAAAGTGCTACACAAACACTATATTATACCCCCACAGTGAATTTGTCCATAGTAACCTACACACGCACAGTATGATGAACCTACTGTACCCCACCTCAACTCCCCTGGAAAAGTATGGTGACCCCAACACAGTATGATCCCCAAACTGTGACCCGCACACAGCGCTCCATGCAGTACAAAAGGCCTACATGCAATATAATGGTCCCACACCTCATCACATTGTATAATGCCCCCCAACTAGCCATCTAAACTGTATGATTGTCCCCCACACAGTGTTATTGACCCCACACAATCCTTCACACTATATAATTGCTTGCATACAGTATATAGAAATCCACATAGCCCTCCATAAAGTATGAATGCCCCCACATAGCCCTTCAAATATTATAACAGCCCTCAAAGAACCTACCATATAGTATGATGGACACCACAGTGTGCCATATATTATACTACACCCCATAATCCTTCATATATTACACTGCACCCCATAGTCCTACATATAGTATAATGAACTCCCCATAGTCATCCATATAGTATAATGCACTCCCCATAGTCCTCCATGCATTATAATGCACCCCATAGTCCTCCATACAGTATTATGCACTCACCATATTCTTCCATACAATATTATCCACCAGAAAATCCTCTATATAGTATAATGCACTCCATAGCCCTCCATATAGTATAACACATCCCATAGACCTCAATACAGTATAATGCGTTATAATAATTGCCCTTGTAAGCACCTATTCCTTAAATGAGGCACTGCCACAAGTAGACTAATGCACAAATAGAATGTGCAAAAAAGTGCAAGTACATTAAAATAATATCATCCATCATTATCTAATACTAGGTAAGCATACATCTAATACTAAATATGTATGCAGAAATTAATCACCATTTAAAAGAAGTAAATAGTCCCTTAGTAAGAAAATAACTTACGGTATCTATAACAGATCTCTTGTATAATGTGCTGACACATTTCCTTGTACAATCTAGAAGGTCATCACAGGACCATCCTGGAGAGATAAGGCAAGAAGTATGCTAACAATGAACAACGTTCCTTTCCTACAGCTGTAAATATATTGTGTGAACTTCAACTTCAGGATGTCCTCTGATGATCTTCGCTGATGGGCAATAATATAGGGAGAGCGAGTGCATGAGCGTGGGTTTCAGATCCTACACAGATAGAGACACTCTTTATGGTTGCTTTCCTCTCAGGAATGATTGCTAGATGTTCTGGACCACCTTTGTTTAACCTAAGACATCCTAACTGGTAATTTTTCAAAAGGAATTTCTAAAGCAAGCAATCCAATTAAGTAAATTTAAAGGAGTCATGTTTGAAGCTGAGTTCACACTATTATTCTTCGAAAGAAGCAATATTTTGTCATTGCTCTCAGAAAGATAAGCAGGACGGAAGGATGCACAAAAATGTCTCTTACTATTTACCACAATAGTATCTGTTTATCAGATAAATTTGAATTTCTGATGAGGCCTGCAAAACAGTCACACACGTCTCTGTATGTTTTGGAAAAATGTGTCATCCATAGAGTTGAGCGATACCAGCCGATACTTGAAAATATCGGATTGGAATGGATCGGCCGATTTAAAAAAAAAGTATCGGTATCGCCGATTCCGATACCGGGAACCAATGCAAGTCAATGGGGCCAAAATATCGAAATTAAAAAAAAACCTTTCTTTCCTTGTAGGTTAATTCTACATGAAGAAAAACAACTAAGAATAATGTAGAATGTATTGTGGGAGGTGGAGGAGACATTAAAGCCATAGATGTTTAGCCCAATCAAATGGAATAGCAGGAATTAAACTTTTTTTTTAAAGACGTTAGGAGTTACAAAGATATTGACTATGTTAGCCACATTTATATTTTGCCAGACATGTATGTCTTCTTCTTCTTTCTTCTTTCTTCTTCTTTCTTATTCTTCTTCCTTTTTTTACCTTCTTCTTCTTATTCCTTTTTTACATTCTTCTTCTTCTTCTTCTTCCTTTTTTTGCATTCTTCTACTTCCTTTTTTTACATTCTTCTTCTTCTTCCTTTTTTTACATTCTTCTTCTTCTTCCTTTTTTTAAATTCTTCTACTTCCTTTTTTTACATTCTTCTTCTTCCTTTTCTTACATTCTTCATATTCTTCTTATTCAACAATTATTATTCTACATATTCAACTTCTTCATCTTCTTCCTATTCTTCTTCATCATATTCTTATTTGTGTCAGGCATTCCTGTAGTTGTTATCTAGAAAAGTTAGAAGTTTACACCTACCGTTCTGCCTGTCACAAAAGATTTACAACAGGATTTGTTCGCGTTCAGTTTGGCCTGCAGCAGCAGGCCTTTTCCAGGGGCACCACGAGGAGGAACGGACTCACCCCCATACACTGCTTAGTCTTCTTCTGCTTATAAATAAGATAATATCATTTGCTCAGAGTATTAGTCTTATGCTTAATGTTCTTCTGCTTTGTTTTTTTATGCTTCTTTGTCTTCTCTCTCTTGTTGTTCTGCATCTTGGTGGTTGTCTTCCTGTTCTTTGTCCTCTTGAACCAGCTGACGGTACTGGCACCCGGAGGGGCAGCAGAAGGAACAAGAGCCAATGGCACTACCGAGGACCAGCTGACGGTGCTGGAACCCGGTTACTAAGCAGGAGGTACCTGTGCTACAAAGCACTACCAAGGACCAGCAGACGTTGCCGGAACTCGGATACCGAGATGGAGGCACCTAGGCCAAAGGCTCTGCCGAGAACCAGCTGACGGTGCTGGAACCCGGATGGGTAGCATAAGCTGCAAGAGCAAATGGAAATAGCGAGGACCAGCTGACAGTGCTGGCACCCGGAGGGGCAGCAGAAGGAATAAGAGCCAATGGCACAACCGAGGACCAGCTGACAGTGCTGGAACACGGTTACTAAGCAGGAGGTACCTGTGCTACAAAGCACTACCAAGGACCAGCAGACGTTGCCGGAACTCGGATACCGAGATAGAGGCACCTAGGCCAAAGGCTCTGCCGAGAACCAGCTGACGGTGCTGGAACCCGGATGGGTAGCATAAGCTGGAAGAGCAAATGGAAATAGCGAGGACCAGCTGACAGTGCTGGCACCCGGAGGGGCAGCAGAAGGAATAAGAGCCAATGGCACAACCGAGGACCAGCTGACGGTGCTGGAACCCGGTTACTAAGCAGGAGGTACCTGTGCTACAAAGCACTACCAAGGACCAGCAGACGTTGCCGGAACTCGGATACCGAGATGGAGGCACCTAGGCCAAAGGCTCTGCCGAGAACCAGCTGACGGTGCTGGAACCCGGATGGGTAGCATAAGCTGCAAGAGCAAATGGAAATAGCGAGGACCAGCTGACAGTGCTGGCACCCGGAGGGGCAGCAGAAGGAACAAGAGCCAATGGCACAACCGAGGACCAGCTGACGGTGCTGGAACACTGTTACTAAGCAGGAGGTACCTGTGCTACAAAGCACTACCAAGGACCAGCAGACGTTGCCGGAACTCGGATACCGAGATAGAGGCACCTAGGCCAAAGGCTCTGCTGAGAACCAGCTGACGGTGCTGGAACCCGGATGGGTAGCATAAGCTGCAAGAGCAAATGGAAATAGCGAGGACCAGCTGACAGTGCTGGCACCCGGAGGGGCAGCAGAAGGAATAAGAGCCAATGGCACAACCGAGGACCAGCTGACGGTGCTGGAACCCGGTTACTAAGCAGGAGGTACCTGTGCTACAAAGCACTACCAAGGACCAGCAGACGTTGCCGGAACTCGGATACCGAGATGGAGGCACCTAGGCCAAAGGCTCTGCCGAGAACCAGCTGACGGTGCTGGAACCCGGATGGGTAGCATAAGCTGCAAGAGCAAATGGAAATAGCGAGGACCAGCTGACAGTGCTGGCACCCGGAGGGGCAGCAGAAGGAACAAGAGCCAATGGCACAACCGAGGACCAGCTGACGGTGCTGGAACACTGTTACTAAGCAGGAGGTACCTGTGCTACAAAGCACTACCAAGGACCAGCAGACGTTGCCGGAACTCGGATACCGAGATAGAGGCACCTAGGCCAAAGGCTCTGCCGAGAACCAGCTGACGGTGCTGGAACCCGGATGGGTAGCATAAGCTGCAAGAGCAAATGGAAATAGCGAGGACCAGCTGACAGTGCTGGCACCCGGAGGGGCAGCAGAAGGAATAAGAGCCAATGGCACAACCGAGGACCAGCTGACGGTGCTGGAACACGGTTACTAAGCAGGCGGTACCTGTGCTACAAAGCACTACCAAGGACCAGCAGACGTTGCCGGAACTCGGATACCGAGATGGAGGCACCTAGGCCAAAGGCTCTGCCGAGAACCAGCTGACGGTGCTGGAACCCGGATGGGTAGCATAAGCTGCAAGAGCAAATGGAAATAGCGAGGACCAGCTGACAGTGCTGGCACCCGGAGGGGCAGCAGAAGGAATAAGAGCCAATGGCACAACCGAGGACCAGCTGACGGTGCTGGAACCCGGTTACTAAGCAGGAGGTACCTGTGCTACAAAGCACTACCAAGGACCAGCAGACGTTGCCGGAACTCGGATACCGAGATGGAGGCACCTAGGCCAAAGGCTCTGCCGAGAACCAGCTGACGGTGCTGGAACCCGGAGGGGCAGCTGAAGTTACCCCTGAAAAGCAAAGTTGGCATGCCGCAAGCTGGCCGCAGTTACCGAATCACACAGTCCTACAGGGGGTGCTTGTCCTACTGGCACTACGGAACAAGCCTTTCTTACCAGAACCCGCAGTCCACATAGGAAGCACCTAAACTGCTGGCACCTTAGCCTCGGCTAACCCAACCGCAACACGACATGGCAACTTGGGGTGGCAAACTGACATTGACACTTTCCGGAAACAGCAGGCAGGGCTGGAACCAAGCTGGGCAGGAGGGAGTACCCGTGCCAAAGTCAGTTATGAGCAGCAACTGGCGATGTTGGAGCCCAGGGACAAGCACTTAGCAGGCTGAGGCCTGATGTGCTGTGAATTGGGAGGCAGCAGGACAGATTGCCATCAAAACAGCAGGGGAACAGCTGACGTTACTGAACCCCACAAACACAGGAGCTAGTGTTTTACTCTGTGAAGACGGCACTTCCGAGCAACAACTGGCTGTGTTGAAGCCCAGGGACAAGCACGGAGCAGGCTGAGGCTGCATTGAAGAAATTTTAAGATCGGTTGTAGACTTCTACTAATTTTAACCAAGCTCCACTTAGGCCTGTGGCTTCACTGATTTTCGTATTTCCCCTGTCCTCCAACCCCACCAGTTACAGCTCCGAAGTGGCGTCTGCACAATCCACACTTGTTCCTGTGTTACAGGTGTTCAGTCCGGTCAGTTAATCCCCTGATGTGTGTCCCATAACTAGTTATGGGAATGTGGACAGAGCAGGCGACATTGCCGGACACACATCAGGGGATTAACTGACCGGACTGAACACCTGTAACACAGGAACAAGTGTGGATTGTGCAGACGCCACTTCGGAGCTGTAACTGGCAGGGTTGGAGGACAGGGGAAATACGAGAGACAGTGGAGCCACAGGCCTAATTGGAGCACGGTTAAAAATCAGTAGTAGTAGGACTGTGTAGGCAGCAGGAGACTTTGCCATCCACACAGCAGGGGATCAGCTAGCGTTATTGAACCCCACTGAGACACGGGAGCAAGTGTCTCTTTCCGTGTGGACGGCACTTCCGAGCTACAACTGGCTGTGTTGAAGCCCAGGAAATAGGAGGGTGTAGGCAGAGGCCTACTGTCTTTGGAATGTGGAGACAGCAGGAGAGACTGCCATCCACACAGCAGGGGAACAGCTGACGTTACTGAACCCCACTGAGACACGGCAGCAAGTGTCTCTTTCCGTGTGGACGGCACTTCCGAGCTACAACTGGCTGTGTTGAAGCCCAGGAAATAGGAGGGTGTAGGCAGAGGCCTACTGTCTTTGGAATGCAGAGACAGCAGGAGAGACTGCCATCCACACAGCAGGGGAACAGCTGACGTTACTGAACCCCACTGAGACACGGCAGCAAGTGTCTCTTTCCATGTGGACGGCACTTCCGAGCTACAACTGGCTGTGTTGAAGCCCAGGCAAAATCTGGGTGTAGGCTGAGGCCTACTGTCTTTGGAATGCACAGACAGCAGGAGAGACTGCCATCCACACAGCAGGGGAAAAGCTGACGTTACTGAACCCCACTGAGACAAGGCAGCAAGTGTCTCTTTCCGTGTGGACGGCACTTCCGAGCTACAACTGGCTGTGTTGAAGCCCAGGAAATAGGAGGGTGTAGGCAGAGGCCTACTGTCTTTGGAATGCGGAGACAGCAGGAGAGACTGCCATCCACACAGCAGGGGAACAGCTGGCGTTACTGAACCCCACTGAGACACGGGAGCAAGTGTCTCTTTCCGTGTGGACGGCACTTCCGAGCTACAACTGGCTGTGTTGAAGCCCAGGAAATAGGAGGGTGTAGGCAGAGGCCTACTGTCTTTGGAATGCGGAGACAGCAGGAGAGACTGCCATCCACACAGCAGGGGAACAGCTGACGTTACTGAACCCCACTGAGACACGGGAGCAAGTGTCTCTTTCCGTGTGGACGGCACTTCCGAGCTACAACTGGCTGTGTTGAAGCCCAGGAAATAGGAGGGTGTAGGCAGAGGCCTACTGTCTTTGGAATGCGGAGACAGCAGGAGAGACTGCCATCCACACAGCAGGGGAACAGCTGGCGCTACTGAACCCCACTGAGACACGGGAGCAAGTGTCTCTTTCCGTGTGGACGGCACTTCCGAGCTACAACTGGCTGTGTTGAAGCCCATGAAATAGGAGGGTGTAGGCAGAGGCCTACTGTCTTTGGAATGCGGAGACAGCAGGAGAGACTGCCATCCACACAGCAGGGGAACAGCTGACGTTACTGAACCCCACTGAGACACGGCAGCAAGTGTCTCTTTCCGTGTGGACGGCACTTCCGAGCTACAACTGGCTGTGTTGAAGCCCAGGAAATAGGAGGGTGTAGGCAGAGGCCTACTGTCTTTGGAATGCGGAGACAGCAGGAGAGACTGCCATCCACACAGCAGGGGAACAGCTGACGTTACTGAACCCCACTGAGACACGGCAGCAAGTGTCTCTTTCCGTGTGGACGGCACTTCCGAGCTACAACTTGCTGTGTTGAAGCCCAGGCAAAATCTGGGTGTAGGCTGAGGCCTACTGTCTTTGGAATGCAGAGACAGCAGGAGAGACTGCCATCCACACAGCAGGGGAACAGCTGGCAGTGCTGAACCCCACTAACACTTGAACGAATGTGTTTGGCTCTGTGGAGACGACACTTCTGAACACCAACTGACGCTGTTGGAGCCCAGGATTAGGCGAGGAGCAGGCTGGGGCCTGTTGCTTTTGGCAGGTGAAGGCAGCAGGAAACTTGCCATCTCCACAGCAGGGGAACAGCTGGCAGTGCTGAACCCCACTAACACTTGAACGAATGTGTTTGGCTCTGTGGAGACGACACTTCTGAACACCAACTGACGCTGTTGGAGCCCAGGATCAGGCGTGGAGCAGGCTGGGGCCTACTGGATTTTGGCAGGTGTAGGCAGCAGGAGACTTGCCATCTCCACAGCAGGGGAACAGCTGGCAGTGCTGAATCCCACTAACACTTGAACGAATGTGTTTGGCTCTGTGGAGACGACACTTCTGAACACCAACTGACGCTGTTGGAGCCCAGGATTAGGCGAGGAGCAGGCTGGGGCCTGTTGCTTTTGGCAGGTGAAGGCAGCAGGAAACTTGCCATCTCCACAGCAGGGGAACAGCTGGCAGTGCTGAACCCCACTAACACTTGAACGAATGTGTTTGGCTCTGTGGAGACGACACTTCTGAACACCAACTGACGCTGTTGGAGCCCAGGATCAGGCGTGGAGCAGGCTGGGGCCTACTGGATTTTGGCAGGTGTAGGCAGCAGGAGACTTGCCATCTCCACAGCAGGGGAACAGCTGGCAGTGCTGAACCCCACTAACACTTGAACGAATGTGTTTGGCTCTGTGGAGACGACACTTATGAACACCAACTGACGCTGTTGGAGCCCAGGATTAGGCGAGGAGCAGGCTGGGGCCTGTTGCTTTTGGCAGGTGAAGGCAGCAGGAGACTTGCCATCTCCACAGCAGGGGAACAGCTGGCAGTGCTGAACCCCACTAACACTTGAATGAATGTGTTTGGCTGTGTGGAGACGACACTTCTGAACACCAACTGACGCTGTTGGAGCCCAGGATCAGGCGTGGAGCAGGCTGGGGCCTACTGGATTTTGGCAGGTGTAGGCAGCAGGAGACTTGCCATCTCCACAGCAGGGGAACAGCTGGCAGTGCTGAACCCCACTAACACTTGAACGAATGTGTTTGGCTCTGTGGAGACGACACTTCTGAACACCAACTGACGCTGTTGGAGCCCAGGATCAGGCGTGGAGCAGGCTGGGGCCTACTGGATTTTGGCAGGTGTAGGCAGCAGGAGACTTGCCATCTCCACAGCAGGGGAACAGCTGGCAGTGCTGAACCCCACTAACACTTGAACGAATGTGTTTGGCTCTGTGGAGACGACACTTCTGAACACCAACTGACGCTGTTGGAGCCCAGGATTAGGCGAGGAGCAGGCTGGGGCCTACTGGATTTTGGCAGGTGAATGCAGCAGGAGACTTGCCATCTCCACAGCAGGGGAACAGCTGGCAGTGCTGAACCCCACTAACACTTGAACGAATGTGTTTGGCTCTGTGGAGACGACACTTCTGAACACCAACTGACGCTGTTGGAGCCCAGGATTAGGCGAGGAGCAGGCTGGGGCCTGTTGCTTTTGGCAGGTGAAGGCAGCAGGAGACTTGCCATCTCCACAGCAGGGGAACAGCTGGCAGTGCTGAACCCCACTAACACTTGAACGAATGTGTTTGGCTCTGTGGAGACGACACTTCTGAACACCAACTGATGCTGTTGGAGCCCAGGATTATGCATGCCGCATGCAGAGGCCAATGGGCAGCGGTTTTTATGGAGGTTGTTGACTACTACTGATTCTAACCATGCTCCACTTAGGCCTCTGGCTCCACTGTCTCTACTATTTACCCTGGCCTCCAACCCCGCCAGCTACATCTCTGAAGTGGCGTCAGCACAATCTACACTTGTTCCTGTGTTACTGGTGCTCAGTCCCGTCAGTTGATCCCCTGATGTTTGTCCGGCAAGTTCGCCAGCTCTGTCCTCATTCCCACTACTGGTTATGGGAATGTGGACAGAGCAGGAGACCTTGCCGGACACACATCAGGGGATAAACTGATGGGACTGAGCCACAGGAACACAGAAACAAGTGTAGATTGTGCTGACGCCACTTCAGAGATGTAGATGGCGGGGTTGGAGGCCAGGGGAAATAGTAGAGACAGTGGAGCCAGAGACCTAAGTTGGGCATGGTTAAAAATCAGTAGTGGTTTGAATGTTGATGGAGCTGGTGACTTTGCCGTCCACACAGCAGGGGATCAGCTGGCGTTACTGAACCCCACTAACACAGGAGCTAGTGTGTTTCTCTGTGCAGACGACACATCTGAGCGACAACTGGCTGTGTTGAAGCACAGGGATTATAGTTCAGGTGGTAGAAAAATGAACACACCAGCAGACCTGGATACAGTTGCCAACCACTAATTTAGTCTGTAAGAGGAATGGCAAAGTCTTTGGAGATCCAGGCCTTGTTCATTTTCAGAAAAGTCAGCCGGTCAACATTATCGGAAGATAGTCGCGTGCGACGGTCTGTTAGTACACCACCTGCGGCACTAAAGACGCGTTCCGATAATACACTGGCAGCAGGGCAAGCCAGCACCTCCAATGCATACTGGCTAAGCTCTGGCCATGTATCCAGCTTAGAGACCCAAAACTTGAAGGGGGAAGAGCCATCTGGGAGTACAGTGACAGGGCAAGACATGTAGTCTGACACCATCTGACGGAAGCGTTGCCTCCTGCTGACTCGAGGCGTCGCTGATGGTGTAGACAATTGTGGTGGACACACAAAACTTTGCCACATTTGGGCCATAGTGGTCTTGCCTTGTGCTGCGGCGCTGCCTCTGCTCCCTCTTTGTGCAGAGTTTCCTCCACTGCCTCGACGCACAGAGCTGCTTTGTAAAGCACTAGCAACAATGCTGTCGGGTGGAATGGAAAACATTATGGACTGCACCAGTGACTCTTCGTACTCCCGCAGTTTACGCTCCCGGTTCAACGTTGGTATGAGCCTTTGTACGCTGTCCCGGTAGCGAGGATCTAGGAGGGTGTACACCCAATAATCAGCCGAGACGAGAATGTGGGCAATGCGGCGGTCGTTTCTCAGGCACTGCACCATGAAATCAACCATGTGCTGCAGACTCCCAACTGCCAAAGAACCGCTGTCCCCTGTTTGAGGCGTGACCTCGGCCTGCTCTGCATCACCCCACCCTCGCTGTACATACTGAGTAGAGGTTTGTGTACCTCCCTCCTCTGGAGAGATGTCTTCCTCCTCCATCGACTCCTCCTCATCCTCCTCACAAAGTGTCCCCTGCCTAGGCCTTTGTGAGGAAACACGTAGCGCAGACTGTCCAGAAGCAGATGGCATTTGGGACTCCTCATCCTCCACCTCTTCCGAAACCTCATCCCTTAGTGCTTGCAGTGTTTGTTGAAGCAGGCAGATAAGGGGGACAGTCATGCTGACTAGTGCATCATCTGCACTCGCCATCCGCGTGGATTCATCGAAGGCACGCAAAACGAGGCAGATGTCCTTCATAGAGGCCCACTCAATGGTGCTGAAGTGTGAACGGCGCACAGTGCGACTTGTTTGCGCCTGATGCAGCTGGTACTCCATGACTGCTGCCTGCTGCTCACACAACCGCTCCAACATATGTAACGTTAAATTCCACCGGGTGGGTAGGTCACATATGATGCGATGTTCCGGAAGGCCAAATCGTCGCTGCAGAGCAGCGAGGCGCGATCTTGCCGTGCTGGAACGCCGCAAGTGAGCGCACTCTATGCGGACCTTGTGCAACAGTGCATCAAGATCCGGATAGTCCCTCAGAAAGCTCTGCACGACCAAGTTAAGCACATGTGCCAGACATGGGATGTGTGTGAGGTTGCCTAGGCCAAGAGCTGCCACCAGATTTCGGCCATTGTCACACACTACCAAGCCCGGCTGGAGATTCGCTGGCCCAAACCACACATCGCTCTCCTGCTTGATAGCATTCCAGAGCTCCTGCGCTGTGTGGCTTCGATTCCCCAAAGAAATTAATTTGAGTACAGCCTGTTGACGTTTGGCCACGGCTATGCTCATATCGGTCGTAACAGGCTCCTGCTCTGCTGTTTCTGAGGAACTTGAGTAGGAGGAGGAGTCTATGTGTACAGACTGGAGTCCTGCAATCCGTGGCGTTGGAAGAACACGTACAGCGCCACTCTCCAGATCTGTACCCGGCTCCACAACATTGACCCAGTGGGCAGTGAGGGAAAGGTATCGTCCCTGTCCATGGTTACTGGTCCACGCATCGGTGGTCAGGTGGACCTTGCTACTAACGGCGTTTAGTAGCGCATGTTTTATTTTGCCCTCAACATGTTTCTGCAGGGCAGGGACGGCTCGCCTGCTGAAATAAAAGCGGCTGGGCACGTTGTATTGGGGGACTGCCAATGCCATTAAGTCCCGGAAGGTGTCCGTGTCCACCAGCCTGAATGACAGCATTTCAACTGCCAGAAGTTTGGCAATGCCAGCATTCAGAGACTGTGCTCGGGGATGGTTTGCCGAGTAAGGGCGCCTTTTATCCCATGCCTGTGCTACCGATGGCTGTGATGGATGGGAACGTGCTGCTATGGGTGGAATCTGACAGGGTCTCCGGACAACAGTGGCAGAGGTTCTTCCTTGGCGATCCTGTGAGGAAGCCGAACCAGCAGTGTGTGAGCTGGAGGAAGAGGCCCCAACACGAACTGAAGAGGTGGTAGGTGGTGCTGTACGTTGGCCTACGTCTTCAGGGTGTCTCTGCAACTCCAACTCGTGCTTGGTGCGCACATGTTTCCACATATTTGTGGTATTGAGGTTGCTGACATTTCTCCCTCTTTTGACTTTCTGATGACACAGCTTGCATTTGACAAAGCAAATGTCATCTGCAACTGTGTCAAAAAAGGACCACGCACTGCAAGTCTTGGGAGCGCCCGTTTTGCCTTTCAAATGAGGAATGCTCCTAACGGGTGCCGAAGTGGAGGGTACAGGCAACCAAGTCTTCCCCCTCCCTCTGCCTCCTGTTTTGGCCGGTAGGGGAATCTCTTCCTCCGAGCTGCTCCCACCACCTTCCTGTTCCTCACGCCATGATGGGTCAAGGACCTCATCATCTTCCCTCCCCCCTTCAAACAGCTGCTTCTCCGGGTTGTCTCGCCAGCACTGTACGCACCAGAAAGTGGCAACTGAGTCTCGTCATCATCTGATGCGTACTGAGGTGTGCTGACCATAGGCACTGGCCCACTCGCCTCTTCAGATTCAGAGGGACAAAGAAGTTGCGCATCACTGCATACTCCCTCTTCTTCACATTCAGGAATGCTGCTTGGCTGGCCCCCTCTCTCCAAGCAAACAGATTCCGAGAACAGAAGTAGAGACTGTGATGGCTCCTGTCCATGTCTCTCTGACTGCCTGGGCACTTTGGCAGGTGGTGAAGAGACAGATGGTTGCTCTTCGGTGCTCTGGTCCTGAGAGGCTGTGGAAGTAATTGAAGTCGATGCGTTAGCTGCCATCCATCCGACAACGGCTTCAATTTGTTCCTCCCGTAGCAGTGGGGTACGTTGAGGTCCTACAAAGCAGCGCATAAAGGACTGTTGCCTGCTAAAACTGGGGGATGCTGATCCACTGGTGCCCGCAGCAGGCCCAGAATCCCCACATCCTCTACCTGCAGAATCCCCACGTCCTATCCCTGCAGAATCCCCACGTCCTCTCCCTGCTGAAACTCCACGCCCACGCCCACGCGCCTTACTCCCTGCCTTCTTCATCTTGCCAGACTGCTTAAGATAGGCAGAAAAGTACAAAAGGGGGCCTTAGTGTGCTTATTCCTGAACAGCTGGTTACAGGTACAAGAAACACTAATTTTATGAAGTGTGTGTGTGTGGACTACACTTTAATAGGAGCTGATGTGGCCTACACAAGTTCCAAATGTAGTGTTTGGTGAACTTTTTTTGTTGTTTCTTTGTTGGAAACAAACTCAAAGTATGTGAACAAAGAATTGAAACTGATAGTATCACCAACTTTTTGGAGCTATTACAATGCAGGCAGGTAACCTACAATGCAAAAGATGAGGCTCCAAAAAAATTGGGTAATACTAATCTGGCTGGGCCGGCAGGGCACAAGCCAGAAAAAAAGGCTCCTCTATCTACTCCTATATAGTGTTTGCAACCAACCAATGTTGATGGATACGGATGGATGCACACTAATAGGAGAAGAAAAAATGAGCTGCACTCAAAGACAAATATGTGTGAGGCAGTAACGCATGTTGAGCGTCCTACAACCAGACGTAGCTGCAGGACACTCTACTCAGCGTGAGCTGCACTCACACACAGTCAGAGACCTCTCAGACAGCCGTGAACAGTGTAGCTAAGTGGGCACTGGCACTGACAGGCTGCAGAAAGGCTCCGCTGTGTACTCCTATATAGTGTTTGCAACCACCGTAGATGGAGACGGATGGATGCACACTAATAGAAGAAAAAATGAGCTGCACTCAAATAAAAATATGTGTGAGGCATTGACGCACGCTGAGCGTCCTACAACCAGACGTAGCTGCAGGACACACTACTCAGCGTGAGCTGCACTCACACACAGTCAGAGACCTCTCAGACAGCCGTGAACAGTGCAGCAAAGTGGACACTAGCACTGAAAGGCTGCAGAAAGGCTCCGATGTCTACTACTAGTGTTTGCAACCAACGTATATGGATACGGATGGAAGCACACTAGATTGAAATTATGTAAAAAATGCAGCTCAAAAATTAAAAGATGTATGAGGCAGCAGTGAGGCACGCTGGGCAGCCTACAACCTGACGTGGCTGCAGGACCCACTCCACAGCGTGAGCTGCACTCACACAGCCCTTGCAGACAGCTGTGAACACTGCTGCTAGGGCAAAGAAGGCTACAGTGGTGGTTTATGTAGCCTGGGTAAAGCACTAGATGTTTGGTGGAATCGCTATTTCTAACTGTCCCTCACAGTCTTCTACAGCAGCCTGTCCCTAACTGAATTCACAGCAGAGTGAACCAGAAATGGCGGCTGCGGTGGCTTTTATAGTGCATCATGACATCATTTCGGCAGCCAATCACAGCCATGCCAATAGTTAACATGCCTACATGCCTAACAGGATGTGCCCACACTTCGGAGGATTCCCATTGGCTTAATCAAAGCAAGCAGGCTCATAGCATGATGGGAACTTCCGATTCCGGTATCCGATATGACAAAAGTATCGGAAGTCAGTATCGGAATTCCGATACCGCTAATATCGGCCGATACCCGATACTTGCGGTATCGGAATGCTCAACACTAGTCATCCACCATTTTATTAGCTTAGTCATTAGTGATTTGAGCTTTAATTTTACATTTCTGTCTAAATTTGTGAGGATTTTCTAGTTGCATACATTGCACATATGCTGAAGGTGCTGCTCTAGGCCTTGTTCAAAGTCCAATTTTTGCATATGCAGAAAAGGATTTCCAGTTTGTCAAGGAGTGCTTCCGGCTAATTCATTAATTACTCCGAATATTTTAAGGGATATCCAGAAAAAGAAGTGGGGCACAGATCTAAGTACAGAGTTTTAATTAGGTCAAATAGAAATAAAAAATTCTTCTCACCTTTTTGGTGTCTTGATGCTCAGCGTATAACCCTGTGTTTGGGTACTGGAGTAATCGTCTGGATCTGCTGGCCTGCAGCTCAAAACAGGTGAAACGAACTACCTTGTAGGAGATTCGTCAAAGAATGCAGAAAAGGATTTCCAGTTTGTCAAGGAGTACTTCCGGCTGATTCATTAATTACTCCGAATATTTCAAGGAATATCAAGTTTTTTATTAGACATAATTTTATGTATAGCCGAAATGCATTGTGTTTTTATGCCTAATAAAAAACTGGATATTCCTTGAAATTTTCGGAGTAATTAATGAATCAGCCAGAAGCACTCCTTGACAAACTGGAAATCCTTTTCTGCAATTTTTGCATATGATTTTCTCAGATAGCACTTGTACCTGTGATAGTCTACAGTATTGGACCATTCACATTCCGATTTTTTCTTCGGACTGAAAGGTCTCCGTAAAATATCAGAGACATGTCTCATTTTGACCTGAGGGTCGGATCCAAATCAGCGTTGCAAGTCAATGGGTCCATGAAAAATATCATACCGTTCTAAGATGACATCTGAATGCGGTCCGATTTTCACTGTCAGAATGGAGAAGGTGAAGAATTTTTTTTTTTAATTTCTCTACGTACAAGAAAATCAGATGACATTCATAGTATTAGGCGTCTGGGTTCTGCGTCTGCTCTGCAGGAATCCAGAGCCTCACATTGTGCGGTCTCCTGCTGTCTATCTACTGCAGAGAAGATTACTTTGCAACAGACCGCTACAGAGACTAAGTTGCTCTGTGCTCCTACTGGGCATGCTCACGAGACGATCTCCCATTGGAGATCAGGAGTCATGTGCCCAGGTCCTGCTCCAGATCTCATTGGTCCATCTCGGAGATCTGGAAGGTCCCGCACGGCTATAAAAAGCGCGCATGGCCGTTCGGCCATGCGCGAGTATAGACTTTTCAAGCTATGTGTGTATGGTGATGGATGTATGACTCTGGTGACTGACTCATTTGAAACCCCTTCCCTCTGATATTACGCATGTGGATAGGGAATTAGTGCAGCAGTCAGCACCAGTCAGTGGCAAGCCTTAGGCCACTGTGCACACCGCACCTCTACTCTAGCGTCTGACATTGCTCCTGCTTCCAAGCTTTGTCGACTAGCGGCCATGCCCTACGCCATGCTGCAGTTGCAGCCCTCCTTGGCATCCGCAGTAGCGACACCGCACACATGGTAGGTCTAGACGGATGCAGCTCCTCTGCCTTGGGGTCCTGCTCCTGTGACCAGATACCGTGTGTGCATTTTCCTGAGGTCTGTGATACTAACAAGCTCAGTGTTTTTGTATGTTTATGTTGCGGCGCCTCTGTGTGTGAACAGAGCCCACTTTGCGCACTTCGGGTGAAGTCTAACCCATGCGCTTTATACCGCCATATTGCTCATCTGTCATTACCTAGCAGCGGTGTAACATCTACTGCATGGTGGACCACGAGCGGCGAACGCACTTTATTATTTTTATTTAGTGCGTTCCGCCGTTCCTAACACATAGCACACGCAGATCAAACTCTGATAATAACCTGATCAGGTATTTGTCTCTGTAAAGGAAGTGGAGATACAGCCTTTCTCTCTACAAGACGTGGGTGGGTCTTTGTCTCTCTATTAGAAGTAGGGGGTGTCTGTCTCTGTACAGAAAGTGGAGATGTCATTGTCTTTACAGGAAGTAAAGGGCATGGCTTTATCTGTACAGGAAGTAGGGGGTGTCTCTGTCTCTCTACAGGCAGTGAGGGGCATGTCTTTGTCTCTCCTCAGGAAGTGGGTGGCATGTTTTATCTCTACAGGAAATGGGGGGATGATCTTTGTGTCTCTACAGAAAGTGGGGTATCTTTGTCTCTCTACAGAAAGTGGGGTATCTTTGTCTCTCTACAGAAAGTGGGGTATCTTTGTCTACAGGAAGTAAGGGGCAGGAAGTGGGTGGTGTGTTTTTCTCTGTCTACAGGAAATAGGGGTGTGTCTTTGTCTTTTTACAGAAAGTGGGGTGGGTCTTTGTCTCTGCATGAAGTGAGGGGAGATTTTTGTCTCTCTACAGGAAGTGGGGGGGTGTTTTGCTCTGTTTACAGGAAACGGGGGCTGATATTTGTCTCTTTACAGGAAGTGGGGCAGGTCTTTGTCTCTGCAGGAAGTGAGGTGGGTCTTTGTCTCTCTGCAGGAAGTGGGGGTAAGCTTTTGTCTCTTTACAAGAAGTGGGGCG
This sequence comes from Dendrobates tinctorius, assembly GCF_039654945.1. Classification (NCBI taxonomy): domain Eukaryota; kingdom Metazoa; phylum Chordata; class Amphibia; order Anura; family Dendrobatidae; genus Dendrobates; species Dendrobates tinctorius. The sequence goes on along the minus strand of NW_027361869.1, from coordinate 6,640,437 downwards.
GGTCTTTGTCTCTGCAGGAAGTGGGGCGGTTTTGTCTCTCTGCAGGAAGTGAGGGTGGGTTTTTGTCTTTTTACAGGAAGTGAATGGTGTGTTTTTCTCTCTCTCAGGAAGTTGGGGGTGGGTCGTTGTCTCTACAGGAAGTGGGGGCATATGTTTATTGCAATATTCCTGCTCTTTTTTCCATCAAACTATTTACATTCATAGCAGAAAAACAGGAAATACATTGGAAATCGTTATGGACAATGCATGCTTTAAAGTAAGGAAAAATATTTTCTAACACTTAGGCTGTGTTCACACACAGCGTTTTTTTAGCAGTTTTTATAGCGGTTTTGACTATAAAACCGCTATAAAACCGCTAAAAATAAGCTTCCCATTAATTTCTATGCATTTTGCACTTTTTGTGCATATTGATGCGTTTTTTACCGCGAAAAAAAACGCATTGCGGTAAAAAATGCAGCATGCTCATTAATTTTGCAGATTTTTCCGCGTTTCTGGCTTGTTCAATGCGTTTTGAAAACGCGCCGGAAAAAAACGCATCAAAACCGAGCAAAAACTGCGACAAAAACGCGAAGACAACAAAGGCGCGGTTTCTGGGAAGGGAGTCAGGTTTTTGAGCAGAAATTTTCTGCTGCGTGTGCACTTAGCCTTATAGTCCCATGTGTATGGCGCTTTTTAATTTTGTGGAGAAATTGTATAGGTATAAACATTATTATAGCGATATTCTCCCCTAGAAGCAGCGCTTACCCAACAGTGGTACCTTGCGTTGGCACACTGTGCCATCAAGTTGATAATTGGGATTCCGTTGTAGCCGTTTAGACTTTTTTCACATACATTCATATATGAGGGGTATGTGCCCACGGGGTGCAGTAGAATTTCTGTTTGCTTTCTAATTTTAATGAGTATTACAGTAACAGCATTGTCAATGAGATTCCATAAAATGTCATCTACAGGTTACAGAGAGAGTCTGCAGTATAAATCAATCAGCATTGATCTGCAGATGATCGTCTACTTATGAATACACTTGATACCATTTCTAAAGAATTTACAAAACATCAAGTTCTCCGAGTTCTGCAGTAATTGCACAATAGAGTGAGTTTTCTGGAGAAAAATGAATAACCACCAAATCAGACCTCTATAATCTTTACTTCCTACATAGGCTTCACATTGCAGAATAATGCACATAATTCCTCTGTCAGTCTCATGTGAGTATATCCTCACGCTGATGAACTGTAAATGCTTTTTAATGCCTTCGTTATCAGGAATTGTTGTTGTAGGTGATAATGGGTATTGTTCAGTGTGTTGCTTATGTGTGATTATTTTATTTATTTATTTTTTTTTGCTCTCATGTCGTTTACAGTATAAGTAGCAGAACTATCACGGGTATTAGTTTTCTTACCTATTCTTCTTTGTGTCGTTTGTAGTTTGTTTTTACATTTTAGGCTCCTTATTCTATGACGCTTACCTATTTAAGTACTTATGCAAACTTTGCATTTTTGACGCAGTTTTAGCTTGCTATTTTCCGCTGAAAAAACGCACCTTTTCACATTAAAAAGCGAATAAAATTTTCAGTCTTATGCACATGCTGCATATTCTTATTATTTTTTTGCAGATTTGAACCATTAAAGTGTTTTTTTTGGCAGCATGTCAATTGTTTAAGAGTTTTGGCTGCCAAACACGAGCTACTGCAAGGCACTGCCACTGAGTGAGGTGGACAGATGGTGTATGTAAGGAGGTGGTGGAGGACCCCATTGTCCTTCATCTCTCTTCTATGTGGTGGTCCCATGCACTTGGTGTGGTACCTGGATGGTGTATCTGTGTTAACTTGTAATGTACTGTAATGCATGTGCTGTTGTTTTGCTTTATTGTCAGTGTCCTGTGTAATGTTCCTGCATTCTGCCATTGTATGTGCTGTGTTCCCATGCCCTAATGTTGTGCCATTATAATGTTCCTTTATGTGTTAGAGTTAGGGATATCAAAAAGTTAAATTTGTGGGCTGGGTCAGCAGCCTCTATAGAGTAGCCTAAACACGTTTGCCCTTGGGCAGGTGTGCAGCTGCATCTGGGGCATTGCCAGACCCCAGGAGGGGGATTGAATCTGTTGCCCTGGACTTAAAACACTGAGCAGGGACCTTGAAACAGCTGAAGAAAACTGTAAGTCTTGCAGTGAGCGTCTGGTGGCCAGGAATCGCCCGTGACTGCCAATCTTTCGTCTGCCGGGACAGCAGCGCGCATTGCTGTATCCTTAGGTTAAATAAGTGGCCTAACACTTTCCAGTAAGAGTTTGAAGGATTCCTCAGACATCTGCAGATAGTTCAGGAAATCATGTGGGTTCTTCTCCTGAAGCTCTCTTACAAGTTGCATGTGGGAGAATTTGGACCTCTGCTCCAGCCATTCTCTGGTCCACATGCGACGCTTTCATTTGGAACGCCTCTCTCGCATCCGTGCCTCTTCTTTTTGCCGATCTCCCGCCATCAGCAATGGAGCAACCACAGCCACACGCTCCGAGATAGTCATGTTCATGATGTGCAAAGTGCAAAATAAAAGGTAAAGATGAGAGAAGTTTTTTTAAAAAAAATAACGCAATTATTATAACTGGACATGTTTTATGTTAAGATTGCATATAATTGATAGCTGACATAATTAGTACTGGAAATGCTGTAAAGATCATAAAATGGCGGAAGCGGGCAGAAAAACTAAAATGACTGCCCATGACAAACCGTATGGACACACATAGAAGCCAAGCAGCCCTCCATTAGCTTTCAAGGGTAACAGCATAAAAAATGTAGAATAGAGTTATGATTGCATATAACAGATAGCTGGCCTACAAAAGGAAACGCAGCAAAGATCCTAAAGTGGTGGGGGCGGGCGCGGCAGGAAAACTAAAATTGCTGCCTATGCCTATTCTAAATGCCTAAAAAAATTGTAGAATAAAGTTAGGATTAAATATAATAAATAAATTATCTATAAATGGAAATGCAACAAAGATCCAAAAATGCCGGGGGTGGGCGCGGCAGAAAAAAAAATGGCTGTTCATGGCAAAACGCATGTACGCATATTGAAGCCAAGCAGCCCCCGTTTGCTTTTCAGTGTAAAGCCATAACAAAAAAAAGGAGAATGGAGTTATAAAAAAGAAACACAACAAAGATCCTAATTAGACATCACAAACAATGCCTACCTTGCAAGACAGAGCAAAAATCCAGAAGGTGTAAAATCCAAGAAAAAGCGCAGTAGCGACTCAGACAGGATCGCTGAAGCAATCAAGTACCTCCTACAAAGCACTACTGACTCGCATCAGAACGCTGCAGGAATACTGTATCCACAGAGCGCTCAGGAACAATGGATGGGAGCGCAGCTACATTGTCTTTTATGATGAGGTGGTAGTATTGGCCACCAATCGGAGCTGCGGGGGCATTGCAAAGCAAAAGCTAAATCATACCTGCGCCACAGAGTTATGAGTCGCCAACGCGGTCGCTCGTCGTTGATAAAGGGCGTCAAACACAGCGATGCATGCTGACCAGCGGGACGCCAACGATCAAAAAACGACCCAGGACGTTCGAGCACGATCAGCGACATCGCAGTGGGGGACCCATCACCGCTGCATGTCACACGTAGCGAGATCGCTGACGATGTCGCTGTTGCTTCACAAAATCGCTGACGCTTAAACGATCTCGCTATGTGTGACGGGGCCTTAAGAAATGCAACACAGGTGCCAGACCTTAGGAGGGGGATAGCAACTGCTGCCCTGGACTTAACGATTGCAACATGGGCCCCAGACTCTGAAGGACTCCGCCGAAGGGACTATAAGCATCCAGACTCCAGTGTTGGTGGCTGTTGTGAGCATGGCCGTGGTCATCTCACAGAGAGAGCAGGAATGACCTCTGAATTTTCTGCAACTACATTTTTTCCGTTCCAACTCTTTATTCTTCAATAAACCATTTTTTACCCTGTTGGAATCTTAACTGAGTCCCTGGACCCTGTTTACTGGTGCTGCAGCGACTGAGGAGAGAAGATAAATCACTTGGGATCACACCGTTCCTGTCTATTTATGTGCGAGGTGCCCGGGGTGTGCATCGACTGAGGCTTAGTTGACTCGACTGGGACAACCATCCCAGACCGCTTCGCTTCATGTACAGCAGAGCATAAGTTAGCACACTGAGCTTGCTGTGTGGTATGTTGGGTCCCATTTAGTATAGTGTTAGCATTGCCATGGCTGGCCATGATCCCTACACGTGAACAGAGAGCTATATTATCCTGTATAAGTGTCCAAAGTGAAGTGAGACATGTGGATGTGCTGGCAGCCAAAAGAAGAAACAGAGAGGACCCAGCAGATTATGTCTCTAAGACAGAAAGCTAGTAAAGGTACTGTCACACTTAACGATGTACCAGCGATCCCGACCAGCGATATGACGCGGTCAGGATCGCTGGTACATCGCTAAGTGGTCGCTAGTGAGCTACCACACAGGCAGATCTCACCAGCGACATCGCTGGGGACGGGGGTCGCTACTTACCTGTCACACCAGGCGATCCTGCGTCCTCCCGCCCGGCTCCACGCTCGTCGCTCGTCTCTCCACAGGAAGCGCCGCAGGAAGCTGACGACGAGAAACGGTCCAGGACGTTCTCGCGAGATCAGCGATGGTCAGCGGGGGAGCGGGTTGCTGGTAAGTATCAGACACAGCGATATCGCTAGCAATATCGCTATAACGTCACAAGTTATAGCGATATTGCTAGCAATATTGCTTAGTGTGACAGTACCTTAAGTTAATGGAAATTAATATAAACATGCTCATGTGGACAACACCACCTCAGACGATAATGGGTGGGATCTATCTATCAAAAACATGAGCGTGAAAAACTATATTTAACCTTGTGAGTATGGGGCCTTCAGAGGCGAAAAATGACAATTTGTCAAATGTTCTCATACAGTAATCCAAACACATCAGCCATCCTAGCGAGGCTAGAGACTTCTGGTAATAGGAACACTCGCAAGATGGTGGACGCAGGGTGATAAAAAATGAACTTTATTTTATGAAATCTTCACTTAAACTTGTAATATTCTATTAAGCTTAATCAAATATTTATGGTTTGTAATGTATCTTACATTTTCATATACAGCTGTGTATTTACAGAATCGAGTGGAGAAGACCGGAAGGAGGAACTCTGAAGCGAGAGGACAGAGAAAGCATTAAATATAGTGAGTTCTTACTCTACAGACTTACTTTCCAGGCTGGATTCCTTATAACTCTGCAATCTCTACTCACCAAGAGATCTCCGGAAACTCTGGAGAAGACCGGCCACCCACTAAGACTTCAAGGCTGATGGGTACCAGTGCCTACCAGTAATGACCCACAGACTCCACCTTTGTGTGTGTACCTTCTCTTCTTCTATACTATTTAGAGGTATATAGTTATGTAATGTTATTTATAGATAGATAGATAATAGATAGATAGATAATAGATAGACAATGTTGCTATAAATATGTTTCCTTTGATGCTGTCTGCCTTATAAGGACGCCATAATCTTGGCTGCATTGTTATTTAAATGAAAACATATGTTGTTTGTTATCCTTGGTTTAGTATAAAACTTTACTGGGATTTTCTAGACTAACATTCTGCCCTTTATTCCTTTCCATTACAGGCCCGTCCATACTGAACATTTGCTATTTGCTCTGATTTTATTTTTCAAGAACTTGCATCCGAGGTAGGTGAAACATAAGTGTACATTGTTTTGTTTTTTTTGCATGCTAGTTTTTATCACATGATGACTTTTTTATTATTCTGAAAAAAAATGAACTGGTCAGGAAAGTGAAAACAGGGGTAAAGTTTATGACAAGTCGTTTTCAACTTTTTGGAACACTTTATTAACAAGCAATTATATGTCACAACCACCCCTAGCCAGTTCGGGTACTTGACTTGCTTTATCTCAAGCTCCTCCTCTGGTTTTCTAGAGACAATGGCTGATTTTGCTCTTATGGGGGATTTTATTCAGGAGGAGAATAATTCTTAGACTGGGATCCTCAGTAGAAGTGTCACTTGTGATGAATATTGAGATATATAGTTGTATTAGTTGTGTTGAGCGACTTCAAAATTGTTATTATTTGATTGATTTATTACAAGGAGCAGAAACTTATACATTTTGCTAATATAATTTGCAATAGGGCGGCAAAATAATTTTGATTTTAACTGTAGATAGTAACGACTACGCTTTGTTTCTGTTTGGCAGATTCTAACCATGGAGCTTGAACTACATATGAGCCAGGAATTACAAAGAAAAGTATGTTACTTGTTCTGGGATATGTACAACGTCCCAGAGTTACTGGACCTTTCTCCGAGCATGAGCCACCCCACTGCTATCCAGTACTCCAGCTTTGTGCTCACCATAATCACTTGTATCATCGGCTTTACTGGCAACCTTCTTGTCATCTTCGTCACCGGATTCTTAATGAAGAAGAGCAAATCTCGAATCTGGTTCCTGAACTTGGCGGTGGCAGATTTCTCCTTTCTTCTGTTCCTCCCTCTTCAGGCTGTGTCTGTATTAAAGGCAAGATGGCCATATGGGTCCAATATGTGCAAATTCAACAACTTCATTACCTTTGTTAATATGTACGCCAGTATTTACATCCTCGCAGCTCTAAATATTGATCGCACCTTGTCTGTTGCTAAACCAATATGGCACCAGAGGTTCCTTTCCAGGAAAGTTGGTTACAGTATTTGTACACTCATCTGGGTATTATCGGCCGTATGTAGCTTTCCAGCCATCATCTATAGTAATGAAGAATTAACTGATGAAGAACCGCAGTGCTTTCTCTTTAGAAATGATATTACTAGCATTGTATACTCAAATGTTAACCAAAACTCAAGCTTGATTGAGGAGTGGAGTACCGTTACACGTGAAATGTGCGATGTACCTTTCAAAAATGTGGAAAAGTTCAAAATGTGGGTAGAAATGCAATCTACAACGATGAGTCTAGTTGTTCCACATGCAGTGATCGGTTGCATCATTCCGCTATGTGTGATCCTATCCTCCAACATCATCATCATCCATCACGTGAGGAAATCAGAGGTGCCATCATCATCTAGACTGTACAGAGTGGTGATTGCAGCCGTGCTGGCCTTCTTCTGTACCAGGACTCCATTAGTTTTGGCCCAGATAATCTTCTTGGTGTCGGCCCATACTATGGAGTTTATTCTGATGTATAAAGTTATTGTATTTTTTCCGCTGTTATCCAGCATTGCCGCCACTAACACTTTCCTGAATCCCATGGTGTACGTACTGGTGGGGAAAAAGGTAAGGGAAGAAATATCACAATTTTTGCAGAAAATATAAATTACACCATATACCAGATGTGTGGCTGTATGAGGAACATTTTTTCTTGCAGGTCATTGAAAGAAACACCCGCTAACTTCTGGAATTAGTGTAGTTTTCTGTTTACCTTCTAAAAGATCAATCAAATACTAATCGATCCTTCTTAATCCCCCATACACATTAGATAATTCTCCAAACCCACAGATCTAATCTGTTTGGGGACTGAAGTATCCTGTTGGGGAGTGAAGTATCCGACCTGATGTATTTCTACTGAACTATTCCTTTTGTTCTGCTGGAAATTAGCCATTGACAGAGGAGTCAGGCTGTGGCTTTCTCATAGAGAACACAGTATTACTCAGCCAAGCTAAGTATTCCTGTGTATGAAGGAGTCTGGAAAGATATCTGTCAGCAAAACGGTTGTTCTGGCAACAGCTGTCTAATGTTTATTGGGGCCTATAGGCAATGTCTATTAGGGAATCTTAGAGGACAACCCAGGGACTTTTGTTACACTCTACCATTAAAGGGATTTCTTCAGGAATGTGATAAAATAGCCGCTGTCACATATTTCAAACTGCAGCTTTTTCTAGTTACATGTCAAGACCTGCTGCAATATGAAGAAACAACACTTCAGACACATGTCTCAACTGTCAGAGGTGCAGCATCATGAACAAACACAGCTGATTTGCTCACTCAGTCATGAGGCAGGGCTGTGACAGGAGATAAAAACTGAGCTAAGTAAACAGAATAGAAATTTGTCTTCAGCTTCTTCTGTGCTCATTTGTTCACCTGCTCTTCTCAGCCTTTCTGACAGGTTTACACGGAGACTGACTAAACCTGTTGTGCTCACTTAGGAGAATTTTTTTTTGTTCCAAGCCAGCCATGTTCCATGTTCTGATCAGCTGTGTTTGTTCACAATGCTGCTCATCTAACAGTTGACAGACACATCTTGAGTAGTGCTTCTTCAGACTATCACCTTTTTTGACACTTGACTGGGTTGGTTGCAGTTTGAAATATGTAAGAGTGACTATTTTGTAACATTTTCAGAGAACCACCTTAAAATAAAACTCTTTCCCCTTACCTCACTTAAGAAGCATACTGGCCTGTCCTCTGAGATTGTCCAATAGATGCTGCTTAAAAGGTAATCTTAGATAACAGCCCAGATTGTTTATTAGACATGGAAGGTGAAAGTTTTGTATTATTCTCTTTGCCAGGCTTCATCTAAAACAACTGGTATAGGGCATAACCCTCTCCTTTTGTTTGCACCGGTTAGATTGTAGCATGTAAGGATTTAAATGGATGAGGTTGAGATTTCTCCAACCCTGATGATTGCAGCACATGTGTAGCTGTCAATCACATCCATGGTTGCTGATGGTATGAGCACAGCTGCTATGTCATTTTTCAGTAACATGTAATTTTATGGCACGATGCATGAAGGCAGTGCATACTCTGATGTACACATTCGTCATGTTAAGAGGTTAAAATAATTTTGTGTTTCTGCTTGTGTTCTCTCTTGTCTGGCATGTTTTTATTCTGAAGCTGAATGATGTCTTCTGTAATCATCTGAAGTCTACTGCTGTCCCAGAAGATGAAAATATGATGTCAAACCAAATCTGCGCAGCATGGAAAGGAAGTGTATTGTATAGCACCTGGTAGAATTTCTGCATGTTCATGTTGCTGCATGTTTTTTAGATGACAGATTTGAAAACTTACCAATTGGTGAGCTGCATGAGAATAAACAGAGATGTTATAATAAGCGGCTTCAATAAAGCATGGATGAAGACAAAGCACCATTGTTGTTCATATCAAGGGAATGTATTGCTGCCCAGCTTAATTCATATAATAGACATTACTCCACATCTCAAACATCTCCATCATGTTACAGTGCACAGTGACAGCCGCAGCTGCTGGCTTTCAGCACACATCAATCATACTCACCTTCTTGCTCGCCCTTGCTGCTGCTTCTCTTTTGTTTCGGCGCCAGCAGCTCTTCCTGCCGAGCGATCACGTGGCCCCGCTCATTAAGGTAATGAATATGCACACCTCTCCACTCTCATAGGCGTGGAGTACATATTCATTACCTTAATGAGCAGGGCCACATGATCGCTCGGGAGGAAGAGCTGCTGGCGCCGGAACGAGATGCAGTGTCAGCGAAGGTGCGCAAGCAGGCAAATAGGATGTTTTTTTTTATTTTACAGGAATCATGCATACAAGGATATAGTATAAAGAGCCATGCATACAATGGCAGTGACGGGGTAGCCTTGCATACAATGACAGGGATAGGGGATCTATGCATACAATGACAGGGAAGGGGGAGCCATGCATACCAGGACAAAGACAGGGGAGCCATGCATACCAGGACAGCGACGGGGGAGCCATGCATATAATGACAGGGATGGGGGAGTCATGCATACGACAACAGGGATGAGGGGACAATGCAAACCATGCTTATATTCGAGTCAATAAGCTTACCCAGTTTTTCGTGGCAAAATTAGGTGCCTCGGCTTATACGCGGGTCAGCTTATACTCGACTATATACAGTATCTATCTATCTATCTATCTATCTATCTATCTATCTGCCTTTCTAAAGTGTTTTTCTTTAAAATACAAGAAGCATTAGAATGTGAAACATAACAAGAATATATTTGAGCCAGAGGAGACGGGGCCAATGGGAAGTCACAGCTGCACAGGTTTGACCAATGGGAATTTGAGCCTATATGAAGTGTAAGCAAAGTAGGTGAACATGGAGGGATGGGCGGACTAGCACACACGATCCTTTCTGGGGACAGGCATGACAGCTAGGAAGAAACAGCTGGAGAGAAAGACAGATGTGATCAGTGAAAATAAGACTAACTTTCGTAAAATGGTGGTATGAAATGCTGGAGAGCCACAAGTGTCAGTCCCACAGGGGGGGGCAGACATGTAACAGGTCTTGGGGTGGAATCCTGTCCTGTGGAAGGTGGATGTTGGGAGTAGAGCTGCAAACAATCCAAGTAGAAGACAGTCTGCTGGAATGGAGCATAATAGGCCACACTCCATCCAAAGGGCATACTGAAGACAGCCGCCTGAACAAACTTACGCAAAACGCACGTTGGGGCTGCCAGCATGAGACCATGAGTGGAGATCATGGGTAAGATTTGCATTAAAATGTTGAAAGTGTCACATACTGTCTGATCACTGATTTTTTCAATATCTGTGATCCTTCACATTGACCTCTGAGTTACTGATACTAAAGCCGGGGTCAGACATGCGAGAAACTAGCATGTCAATACCCGGCACTGCCGTCAGCACTCGGACAGGAGCATGCTGCTGCATGTATTTCTATGCAGCCGCACGCTCCGGTTCCGAGTGCTGGCGGCAGTGCCGGGTATTGACCTGCGAGGCTCATGCGAGTTTCGCGCATGTCTGACCCCGGCCTAAGTCTGAGATATTTCTATACATACTTATTGTTGAGGCTTAAATGTGTGAGACATATTGTGAAATTGTACTAGAATGTGGTAGGGATTATGTGAAGCACGGGCAGTTTATATAAATTGCTGCTATCTCTATTGGTCTTCTCATTCACTTAACTACTGTGGGTCTGTGTGCTTTCCACCTTTGATCTGTACTGTCCATTTTGTCATTGTGTTATCTTTTATACATTCTTGTGCTATGATTCAAATTGCTTTTCTAAATAAAATTTCTTTCTTTTTATCTGGGACTATTTGTTACTCTTTTTTTCTTTAGAGCTTCAGAATGCTCTTTCTGGTAGGGAATGTGTGACGTGCCCATCCAGGGAAGAACAGGTGAGTATGAGAGCAGGAAGAAGTCCTGCACTGGAACCTGCTTGAGTGAGGGCATGACCCAATACAGGTCACAACAGAAGCCAGGACATAAATTAGAGTCCCGGCCTCAGAAAAAGAAATACGACAGCCACAGACCGCACTACTGGGGCCGGAAGTAGAGTGGATGAGTGAGATTAAAATAGGGGCCGAGAGTGGAAAAAGAGGGGATACTGAACTGTGAGAAGGAAAGACAGAATAGCTGTTATGTGTAAGATGTCCAAGCGAGGTAGTTGTGGCCGAGATTCTGTTCTCACTCGCTCTGACATCCTACAGACAACATGTGTCCCTGTCCTGTTGTACTGCTGTTTGTGGAGTACTTCACACTTACTTCAGGGTTGCAGGCCTCCAGAGGTTCCAGCCTTTCCTGTTCTGGAACCTTGACGCAATAACTCCAGGGGACGCATTCTATAAAAATAATTGAACTTTTACTTGGCAAATGGCAGCATTTACAGTATTTACAGTCAGATGTAGAGGATAAGGCCCAACAGGGTGACATCTTTCAAATAAGTACCGGACACAACTTCAGCCCTGGTTCACGGTATAGGTAGAATACCACTTTTACGACCTTCTCTAGCACTAGGGAATTTTCTCTCTTTCTAGCAATATATCTGGATTCCATTTCACTCCACCCCTTAGAGTTTGAGTCCAATTTCTCCAGCAGCTTTGCAGGCAGAATGTGCCCCCAGACGTCCATCTCAAGGCTTCCAGTTCGGCAAAAGGAGACTTGCGTGGAGGGGTTCTCTCGCAATCCACTGCCCCGAGGTTCTAGGCTCCTGTTATCCCTAGCAACCCCTGATCTGAGCCTGCTGCTTGTTACTGCTCACAACTAGTGTTGAGCGATACCATCCGATACCCTAAAATATCGGATCGGATGGTATCGGCCCGATACGAAAAGAGTATTGGGTATCGCCGATTCCGATACCGGAAGTCCCATTCAAGTCTATGGGACTTCCGGTATCGGAATAAGAAAAACCCTTTTTCTGTCCTTGTACAGCCTCTTGGGAGGGGGGGAGTACAGACCTTCCGGGGGTTTGTGCCGACTGCCCGGGGGTCTGTGCGGACTGCCGGGGGTCTGTACCGGCCTGCCGGGGGGCTGTGCCGGCCTGCCGGTGGTCTGTACCGACTGTCCGGGGGTCTGTGCAGGCTGCGGGGGTCTGTACCGGACTGCCGAGGGGCTGTGCCGGCCTGCCGGTGGTCTATACCGACTGTCCGGGGGTCTGTGCAGGCTGCGGGGGTCTGTGCAGGATCGTCCGATGGGACTACAAGTCCCATCGGGCGATGCCTGCTACCATGACGGTGATTGACACATTAGCCAATGATAGGACAGTAGTAGTCCCATCATCCGGCTAATGTGTTGAATGTACAAAAAAAATACATACTACATACATACTACATACATGCTACATACATACTACATATATACTACATGCATGCAACATACATACATACTACATATATACCACATGCATGCAACATGCATACTACATATATACCACATATATACTACATGCATGCAACATACATACAACATATATACTACATGCATGCAACATACATAAAACATATATACTACATGCATGCAACATGCATACTACATATATACCACATGCATGCAACATACATACCTGCTACATATATACCACATGCATGCAACATGCAAAGTACATATGTACCACATATATACTACATGCATACTACATATATACCACATGCATGCAGCATACATATATACAACATATATACTACATGCAACATACATACTACATGCATGCAACATACATACAACATATATACTACATGCATGCAACATGCATATATACAACATATATACTACATGCAACATACATACTACATATATACTACATACATGTAACATACATATATACTACATATATACTATATGCAACATACATACTACATATATACTACATGCATGCAACATACATACTACATATATACTACATATATACCACATGCATGCAACATACATATATACAACATATATACTACAGTGGGGCAAAAAAGTATTTAGTCAGTCAGCAATAGTGCAAGTTCCACCACTTAAAAAGATGAGAGGCGTCTGTAATTTACATCATAGGTAGACCTCAACTATGGGAGACAAACTGAGAAAAAAAAATCCAGAAAATCACATTGTCTGTTTTTTTTTCATTTTATTTGCATATTATGGTGGAAAATAAGTATTTGGTCAGAAACAAAATTTCATCTCAATACTTTGTGATATATCCTTTGTTGGCAATGACAGAGGTCAAACGTTTTCTGTAAGTCTTCACAAGGTTGCCACACACTGTTGTTGGTATGTTGGCCCATTCCTCCATGCAGATCTCCTCTAGAGCAGTGATGTTTTTGGCTTTTCGCTTGGCAACACGGACTTTCAACTCCCTCCAAAGGTTTTCTATAGGGTTGAGATCTGGAGACTGGCTAGGCCACTCCAGGACCTTGAAATGCTTCTTACGAAGCCACTCCTTCGTTGCCCTGGCGGTGTGCTTTGGATCATTGTCATGTTGAAAGACCCAGCCACGTTTCATCTTCAATGCCCTTGCTGATGGAAGGAGGTTTGCACTCAAAATCTCACGATACATGGCCCCATTCATTCTTTCATGTACCCGGATCAGTCGTCCTGGCCCCTTTGCAGAGAAACAGCCCCAAAGCATGATGTTTCCACCACCATGCTTTACAGTAGGTATGGTGTTTGATGGATGCAACTCAGTATTCTTTTTCCTCCAAACACGACAAGTTGTGTTTCTACCAAACAGTTCCAGTTTGGTTTCATCAGACCATAGGACATTCTCCCAAAACTCCTCTGGATCATCCAAATGCTCTCTAGCAAACTTCAGACGGGCCCGGACATGTACAGGCTTAAGCAGTGGGACACGTCTGGCACTGCAGGATCTGAGTCCATGGTGGCGTAGTGTGTTACTTATGGTAGGCCTTGTTACATTGGTCCCAGCTCTCTGCAGTTCATTCACTAGGTCCCCCCGCGTGGCTCTGGGATTTTTGCTCACCGTTCTTGTGATCATTCTGACCCCACGGGGTGGGATTTTGCGTGGAGCACCAGATCGAGGGAGATTATCAGTGGTCTTGTATGTCTTCCATTTTCTAATTATTGCTCCCACAGTTGATTTCTTCACTCCAAGCTGGTTGGCTATTGCAGATTCAGTCTTCCCAGCCTGGTGCAGGGCTACAATTTTGTTTCTGGTGTCCTTTGACAGCTCTTTGGTCTTCACCATAGTGGAGTTTGGAGTCAGACTGTTTGAGGGTGTGCACAGGTGTCTTTTTATACTGATAACAAGTTTAAACAGGTGCCATTACTACAGGTAATGAGTGGAGGAAAGAGGAGACTCTTAAAGAAGAAGTTACAGGTCTGTGAGAGCCAGAAATCTTGATTGCTTGTTTCTGACCAAATACTTATTTTCCACCATAATATGCAAATAAAATGAAAAAAAAAAACAGACAATGTGATTTTCTGGATTTTTTTTTCTCAGTTTGTCTCCCATAGTTGAGGTCTACCTATGATGTAAATTACAGACGCCTCTCATCTTTTTAAGTGGTGGAACTTGCACTATTGCTGACTGACTAAATACTTTTTTGCCCCACTGTACATGCATGCAACATGCATACTACATATATACCACATATATATTACATGCATGCAACATACATATACTGTATACTACATGCAACATGCATACTACATATATATACTACATGCATGCAACATACATACATACTACATATACCACATGCATGCAACATGCATACTACATATATACCACATATATACTGCATGCAACATGCATATATACTACATGCAACATGCATACTACATATATACAACATGCATGCAACATACATACATACTACATATATACCACATGCATGCAACATGCATACTACATATATACCACATATATACTACATGCATGCAACATACATACATACATACAACATATATATTACATGCATGCAACATGCATACTACATATATACAACATATATACTACATGCATGCATCATACATTTATACAACATATATACTACATGCAACATACATAATACATATATACTACATGCTTGCAACATACATATATACTACATATATTACATGCAACATACATACTACATATATACTACATGCATGCAACATGCATACTACATATATACCACATATATACTACATGCATGCAACATACATATATACTACATATATACCACATGCAACATACATACTACATATATACTACATGCATACTACATTTATACTACATGCATGCAACATACATACATACTACATATATACCACATATACCACATATACCACATATATACTACATGCATACTACATATATACCACATGCATGCAACATACATATATATGTGTGCAGCGACACATGATGCCTGCGGTGCATCGCGGGACTTCCTGGGCCTGGGGCGCATGCGCCGGTAGTGCCGTCACTATTGGCCAGTTCAAGATCACATGATCTAGGTCAGGGGCCTAGGCAAGGTCCTACCTTGGACCATATACTTTGGCGGTGATTAGGGCGCATGCGCTGACAGCGCTTTTTCTATTGGTCAACTTAGGTCACATGACCGAGGTCAGGGGCTATTTTAAGGTCCTGATGGACCTTTCTTACCATATCCCTCTTGAGAAAGCGGCCTGAGACGCCGCGAAACGCGCGTCGGGGGTGGTACAGCCTGGTTCCCCCTTGCCTCCATTCCCGGTAAGTGCCCCTGGGGTTTACATTCCCCCACTCTCATACCGCAGCTTTACACCTGCAGTTTATTTTACTATAATGACGCCCTCTACCCTATTACAATTACCTTTTGGCCATTTTGCCTGGGCATTGTACATCAACCTTGTTTGTGGGGTTTAAGCACTCCCCGGGGACCTAGTCTGGGATTATTCTCCATCTATACGGAGGTTTGGGGCATCATGGGTGGATACTGTTTGTTTTTGTCCTTAAAATGTACACAATTACACACATGTTGTTTGTAGTACTTTACTTGAATAAAATTTGATATCATTTTTATTGCATGCTCTCTGTCTCCTCCTGGTATTCATTTATTGTTGAGCTTATGCTTTTCTCTGACGTTGGAGGTTGAATTTTCCTTCCTCCATACGTCATATGATGATGATAGGGCTTTTGATTTCATTAATTGTTTCTGTGTTTTTCACAGCTACCCCTATTCCTATTATGGATTTTCGCCCTCGTGATCTCACGTGGCGCACGCAATTAAGTGACGTGCTTCAGGACAACCCAGATGGGGAATGTACTGGTCCCAATAAGGATATACAGGAAGTTGTATTCAAATTTAAGGAATTGTTACGTAAGAGAACCCGCATTTGGTGGAACCACGAGTTCCTGGACCAATATATACGAAAGGATTTGATTCCAAGGGGACTCCGAATTCAGGTTTTCCCCTCATTCCCAGTATTGGATGAGACTTTTAAAAACAAATGGGAGAGCCTAACCAATGAATGCTCGAAGGCTTTCATGGTCCTCTTAAAACAATTGAACCATGATTCCCTTACTACCTTTGAAGCTGAGATTGATGAATTGCAAACCATTCTGCAAAAAGAGATGTCTAATGAAGCCCTAAAGAAATTGAATGACCAAATTGATGTTGATCTTCAAAAATGGGCACACGACATCCAAGCCAATAAGGCAAAGAAATTTAAGAGGGATGTGCAGGATAAAATCTCATCCAGAGTTTATCGTTGGCGGGATCCCACTGGACGCTCTCGTCCAAAGTTTAGGAACATGTCCCACTCCCGTTCGAGATCTACATCATTGAGATCCAACATTTCGAACTATGATGATGAGATGGGACAGAGAGGTTTTGATCAGAAAACCATCAATAAGGTGGCTCTTCCAAAGAGGATTGAGACACGTCAATCGTCTAAAAATAAATCAGCCGGATCTAGGGCTCCCCAGACTGGCTCTTGGGGGGATCTACAGGTATTAAATTTATCTACTCATGTACTTTCTGATGTACAGTTGGAGGTTCTTGATAAAGGCCTGACCTTCTCACCTACCAACTCATTTGATTATTTTACAGCTTTGAAAGATCTCCAACTCTTTTCAAGGAAACTTATTTTGAAAAAACTTCATGCCCGAAGTTACACTCCCGAGGTTCTGAGTGATGTGGAAAGGGTGGCACTCTCTGATCTGGAGGAATTGCTCTCGGAACAGGGCACTCCACGCACAAGTAAGTTTCCCCCTCTGGCTCGGCCTAGATCTACTAGGTTCCCCCCTTTGTCTATTTGTCCCTCCATTGAGATTTTTACCAAGCTGGTTAGTGATGATTTTAAGAAATTATCATCGAGACGGAAATTTGATAATCTCACTTATAAACAACGTCAGGCAATTTTCCAATTACAATCTCTGGGGGATGTAGTCTTTAAACCGGCTGACAAGGGGGGGAACATAGTGATCTGGCCCAAACAGCAATACGAACGGGAGGCTTTCCGACAGCTCAGAGATGTGGAAACTTATTTAAAACTTTCTTTTGATCCCAGGGCCACCTTTACACAGGAACTTCAGATTAACCTTGATCGGGCATTTAGGAGTGGTATCATAACTAAGGGAGTTGTTGACGGTCTGACTGTCAGGTCTCCCAGGAACCCCACTTTTTATCTTTTACCCAAGGTCCACAAGGACGCCCTTGACCCCCCAGGGCGCCCTATCGTGTCGGGTATCGGTGGCATGTGTGAACCTATATGTCAATTTGTTGACTTTTATTTGAAACCACTTGTCGAATCACTGCCTTCCTATATCCGAGACACGACGGACGTCCTGGCACGGGTCGATGGCGTCCTTGTGGAACCATCCACCCTTCTTGTGACTGCTGACGTGGAGAGTCTTTATACATGTATCGGTCATTCGGTGGGACTAGAGGCGGTTCGCTGGTTTTTGGGGACTTCCGATCTGGATGGCCCTCTGCGTAGCTTGATTCTTGAGCTGGCTGATTTTATCCTTACCCACAATTTTTTTGTCTTCAAAGACCAGTTTTATTTGCAGAAGCGGGGCACGGCCATGGGCGCGGCCTGTGCGCCTTCTTACGACAATCTCTTCCTTGGTGCCTGGGAGAGGGAGGTTTTTGGTGACGGGGGCCCACGGGACGCGTCCCATGTGCTGTGCTGGTACCGCTACATAGACGATATTTTGTTTTTGTGGGATGGGACGATCGGCCAGCTCAATGACTTCATGAGGACATTAAATGGGAATACCAAAAATATTCGTCTGACATATTCATTCGATTATACATGTGTGGACTTCCTGGACGTCCGTCTGGAGGTCGATATTGGTCGACGTATCCAGACGGACGTATTCAGGAAGCCCACTTCGGTGAATTCCCTATTGCATGCCACATCAGCCCATGATCATTCCACGGTGAGGGCCATCCCGGTCGGACAATTCCTCCGTATGCGACGCATCTGTTCCACTGATGACCGATTTGAGAGACAAGCCCATGATCTGACAAACCGTTTTCTCAATAGAGGTTATAGCTGGAGATGTATAAAAGCCGGCTATAAAAGGGCAAGGTACACTCCACGCAGAAGCCTTTTTACATTCCACCCAGAGGGGTGGTGGAAATGTTGGTGATGGACCTGTCAGGTTCATCTCTACATATAACCATGAGTGGCAAAATATGCGCACTATTTTGCGCAAACATTGGTCTGTTTTAGAGACAGATCCCTTCCTAGGGGCCACCCTGGGGAACTTTCCCTCTATGACACCTCGCCGATCAAAAAATCTTAACGACATTTTGGTGCGGAGCCACTGTGTCCCCACCCTTAAGAACCCTTTCGGTTCAAGCGGCCCGATCACTGGTTCATTTTCTTGTGGACATTGTATTAGCTGCGCATATTGTCCTGCGCTGCTCCACGTTCTCCTCTTCAAGCGGTATCAGACAGTTTAAAATCAGATATCGTATCTCATGTGGCACATCAAATGTGATATATTATGCCACATGTCCGTGTCCAAAAATTTACGTTGGTCTGGCCACTAGAGAGTTGAGGACACGTGTTAGGGAGCATGTGCGGGACATTGGCGCAGCTGGTTTGGCATCTGATCCGGCTGATTTGAAAACGATCCCCCGACACTTCCGGTCACATCATAATAGTGATGGTAGTCTGTTGAAGGTCAGGGGGATTGATGTATTGCAGATGGGTATCAGGGGTGGTGATAACAAGAAAATACTCGCACAGATGGAAGCGAGGTGAATTGTGGAATTAGACACCATGACCCCAAAGGGACTCAATGAACATCTTAGTTTTGCCCCTTTCTTATAACACCTGCAGTATAGATAAATCTCTCTTTGACACTGGCCTTGTCTCAACTATTGTGGGAGACCTCTTCCTTTCCTTTTTGTTGCCTACAAATTCCGTATCCCCCATTGATTCCGTGGCAGTTCCTTTTTGTTCTTTGTTTTTATTCTTGTTTTTATATTCTGTTTTTAATTTCATTTTCTTTTCACTGTTATTCTTTTTTAGCACACAGTATTTCCCCTGTCAGTGGATTTGTGATGTGACTGTCTACATAATTGGACTGTTCATCTGCAAGCGCCCAAAGTGTCTATTTATTACAGTATTGGATGCTTCTCTGTGACAATGATAAATGTATACCCATTCTTATTTATATCCTGTATTTGTATATATCATATTATGCATTCATTACTGTATATTGTCTATATGTCATACCGCGTTACTTCTTATTGGCTGTATTCTGATATATATATTAACTGTGGTGTTCTGAATTTGTTATATATATGTGCTAGAAATATCGACATCTATATATATATATATTTTTTGCCACTTATATCTAGCGGTTTGAATAATAAGAGTTTTGCATATGTATATATATTTTTTGCATATAAGTTCTTTGCCCCATTGATTCTATCTATTTTTGCACTGGCTTTATGATGATTGGCCGTGCGCATCGCCTTTAGTGCTCGGTGGCCCTGCTCTGCGCCCGGCATCTTTATGTGCGGTGCGCACATCCGGGTGTTATCCCGGCTTGTGTGCAGCGACACATGATGCCTGCGGTGCATCACGGGACTTCCTGGGCCTGGGGCGCATGCGCCGGTAGTGCCGTCACTATTGGCCAGTTCAAGGTCACATGATCTAGGTCAGGGGCCTCGGCAAGGTCCTACCTAGGACCATATACTTTGGCGGTGATTAGGGCGCATGCGCTGACAGCGCTTTTTCTATTGGTCAACTTAGGTCACATGACCGAGGTCAGGGGCTATTTTAAGGTCCTGATGGACCTTTCTTACCATATCCCTCTTGAGAAAGCGGCCTGAGACGCCGCGAAACGCGCGTCGGGGGTGGTACAGCCTGGTTCCCCCTTGCCTCCATTCCCGGTAAGTGCCCCTGGGGTTTACATTCCCCCACTCTCATACCGCAGCTTTACACCTGCGGTTTATTTTACTATAATGACGCCCTCTACCCTATTACAATTACCTTTTGGCCATTTTGCCTGGGCATTGTACATCAACCTTGTTTGTGGGGTTTAAGCACTCCCCGGGGACCTAGTCTGGGATTATTCTCCATCTATACGGAGGTTTGGGGCATCATGGGTGGATACTGTCTGTTTTTGTCCTTAAAATGTACACTATATACACTACATATAACATAGAGTACATACTCACCATCACTTGTCACTTTGATCCCCGAAGCCATTGTCATATGTGGAATAAATATTAAAATATCAAACCACCAATATACTTACCCCTGATCCACAGAAGTCCACGAGTGTCCCACGACGATCTTGCGTGGAGAACAGCAGCATCAGCTGATGCTACCGTTCTCTACGGGCTCCAGGAAACCAGTGTCGAGAGGTAGGTATCCTTCCGCCCTGTATTCCTCCGCCACTGTAAAAAAAAAAGTCCCTAGTCTCATTTTATGGCATTGCTGTGTGAGAAATTTCCCACACAGCTTTGCCATAAAGTGAGACTAGGGACTTTTTTTTTACAGTGGCGGAGGAATACAGTGCGGAAGGATACCTACCTCCTGACACTGGATTCCTGGAGCCCGTAGAGAACGGTAGCATCAGCTGATGCTGCTGTTCTCCACGCAAGATCATCGTGGGACACTCGTGGACTTCTGCGGATCAGGGGTAAGTATATTGGTGGTTTGATATTTTAATATTTATTCCACATATGACAATGGCTTCGGGGATCAAAGTGACAAGTGATGGTGAGTATGTACTCTATGTTATATGTACTGTATGTCTATATGTATGTATTGTATGAATGTATTGTATGTAGTATATATGTATGTTGCATGCATGTAGTATGTATGTGGTATATATGTAGTATGCATGTTGCATGCATGTGGTATATATGTAGTATGCATGTTGCATGCATGTAGTATATATGTAGTATGCATGTTGCATGTATTATATATGTATGTTGCATGCATGTAGTATATATGTAGTATGCATGTTGAATGTATTATATATGTATGTTGCATGCATGTAGTATATATGTAGTATGCATGTTGCATGCATGTGGTATATGTGTAGTATGTATGTTGCATGCATGTAGTATATATGTAGTATGCATGTTGCATGCATGTAGTATATATGTTGCATGCATGCAGTGTATATATGTGGTATATATGTAGTATGCATGTTGCATGCATTTAGTATATATATATATATGTAGTATGCATGTTGCATGCATGTATTATATATATTGCATGCATGTATGTAGTATATATGTTGTATGCATGTTGCATGCATGTGGTATATGTGTAGTATGTATGTTGCATGCATGTAGTATATATGTAGTATGCATGTTGCATGCATGTGGTATATGTGTAGTATGTATGTTGCATGCATGTAGTATGCATGTTGCATGCATGTAGTATATATGTTGCATGTATGTTGCATGCAGTATATATGTAGTATATATGTTGCATGCATGTAGTATATATGTAGTATGCATGTTGCATGCATGTAGTATATATGTTGTATGTATGTTGCATGCATGTAGTATATATGTGGTATATATGTAGTATGTATGTATGTTGCATGCATGTAGTATATAGGTAGCATGCATGTTGCATGTAGTATATATGTATGTTGCATGCATGTAGTATATATGTGGTATGCATGTTGCATGCCTGTAGTATATATGTGGTATATATGTAGTATGCATGTTGCATGCATGTGGTATATATGTAGTATGTTGCATGCATGTAGTATATATGTAGTATGCATGTTGCATGCATGTAGTATATATGTTGTATGTATGTTGCATGCATGTAGTATATAAGTGGTATATATGTAGCATGTATGTATGTTGCATGCATGTAGTATATATGCAGCATGCATGTTGCATGTAGTATATATGTATGTTGCATGCATGTAGTATATATGTTGTATGCATGTTGCATGTATGTGGTATTTGTGTAGTATGTATGTTGCATGCATGTAGTATGCATGTTGCATGCATGTAGTATATATGTTGCATGTATGTTGCATGCAGTATATATGTAGAATGCATGTTGCATGCATGTAGTATATATGTAGTGTGCATGTTGCATGCATGTAGTATATATGTTGTATGTATGTTGCATGCATGTAGTATATATGTGGTATATATGTAGTATGTATGTTGCATGCATGTAGTATATAGGTAGCATGCATGTTGCATGTAGTATATATGTATGTTGCATGCATGTAGTATATATGTGGTATGGTGGTATGCATGTTGCATGCCTGTAGTATATATGTGGTATATATGTAGTATGCATGTTGCATGCATGTGGTGTATATGTAGTATGTTGCATGCATGTAGTATATATGTAGTATGCATGTTGCATGCATGTAGTATATATGTTGTATGTATGTTGCATGCATGTAGTATATATGTGGTATATATGTAGTATGTATGTTGCATGCATGTAGTACATATGTAGCATGCATGTTGCATGTAGTATATATGTATGTTGCATGTATGTAGTATATATGTGGTATGCATGTTGCATTCCTGTAGTATATATGTGGTATATATGTAGTATGCATGTTGCATGCATGTGGTATATATGTAGTATGTATGTTGCATGCATGTAGTATGCATGTAGTATATATGTATGTTGCATGCATGTAGTATATATGTAGTATGCATGTTGCATGCATGTAGTATATATGTTGTATGTATGTTGCATGCATGTAGTATATATGTAGTATATATGTATGTTGCATGCATGTAGTATATATGTTGTATATATGTAGTATGCATGTTGCATGCATGTAGTATATATGTAGTATGTATGTAGCATGTAGTATGTATGTAGCATGTAGTATGTATGTAGTATGTATTTTTTTTTTTTTTACATTCAACACATAGGCCGGATGATGGGACTACTACTGTCCCATCATTGGCTAATGTGTCAATCACCGTCATGGTGGCAGGCATCGCCCGATGGGACTTGTAGTCCCATCAGACGATGCCTGCACAGACCCCCGCAGCCTGCACAGACCCCCGGACAGTCGGCACAGACCACCGGCAGGCTGGCACAGCCCCCCCGGCAGGCCGGTACAGACCCCCGGCAGTCCTCTCAGACCCCCGGACAGTCGGCACAGACCACCGGCAGGCCGGCACAGACCCCCGGCAGGCCGGTACAGACCCCAGGCAGTCCGCTCAGACCCCCAGACAGTCAGTAGAGACCACTGTCAGGCCGGCACAACCCCCCGGCAGGCCGGTACAGACCCCCGCAGACTGCACAGACCCCCGGACAGTCGGTACAGACCACCGGCGGCCGGCACAGCCCCCCGGCAGGCCGGTACAGATCCCCGGCAGTCCGCACAGACCCCCGGGCAGTCGGCACAGACCCCCGGGCAGTCGGCACAGACCCCCGGCAGGCCGGTACAGACCCCCGGGCAGTCGGCATAGACCCCCCGGAAGGCCCGAACTGACGGCGCATCATGATGCGCACAGACCGCGCATCATGATGTCGTCATTTCGGCCGCCAATCAGAGCCACAGCAGTGGCTCTTTGCATTATGGGAACTTCCGATTCCGATATTGAAAAAATATCGGTACTCAGTATCGGAATTCCGATACAGCGAATATCGGCCGATACCCGATATTTGCAGTATCGGAATGCTCAACACTACTCACAACTCAACTCTCTCTGTCTCTTCTTGTACTTCATACTAACTCCCAGATTCCCCTTCCAAACTTAAGGGCCGGGATATTCTTTACCCACTCCCGAACGGGAGGTGGGTTTTAAGAGCCCTTCATAGACTGCTGTCACAGGATAGCTGCCTGGTGTCTGGTGACATGGACGATGTATAGTCAGGTAACAAGAGGGAATCCAAAGCTAGAAGCATAAAACTCAAAGGGAAACCCCAGGACAATAGCTAGTGAAGAAGAACAAGTAAAGACAATTAGGAATTGCTAAGAAGCAACCAGAGCCCAACCAGGAAGCACTCCCCATACCACAAGGGAACTGAATAAATAGCAAGGCACTGGATTTGTAGCAGGTGTTAAATAGCCAGCCCAAATCTAAAGATAGCAATCAGGTGATGATCTCCTCCAACTCATGTCCAGGGAGTCACTCCCAGCTCACCTGTAAAGCAGGGTGCACACATTCCCTCCATTGGCTAACACCAGGCAGAGCACAGTTCTGCATTTCCTAGCAACCAGGTGACACAGCATTCCATGTCTCCTTGCCCTTGAAATAAGTGGGAAGCACGTTGTCCCTTTGTCCCACATCACTCACCACCACTTCTATGCACAAGGCACCACCATGTATAGTTGCACCACCCACGTGCGCGATAGCTCCATCCCCAGTGATGACAGACCAGTGGAGCCAATAGCACTGCAGAAAGGAGGGTACTAAAGGCATCAAGGGGGTCGGTGTTGGACAGGCCAGCAAATGCAGAGAGATGCAGGCAAAGATCTATGTGCCTGTCCTGAAGATGCTTGGTCCTGTAATCATGGTTTCTGGACTCAACTTCCCTCTGCGCAGCACAACATGGTACAAGTTTTTCAAGTGTTTATTTCTGTTATTGTTGATGATTATGGCTTACAGCCAATGAAAACCCAAAAGTCATTACCTCAGTTAATTAGCATACTTTATAACACCATCTGATTTTAAAATCTGAAATGTTGGCCTACTGAAATGTATGATCAGTAAATGCACTCAATACATGGTCGGGCTCCTTTTGCATCAATTACTGCATCAATGCGGCGTGGCATGGAGGCGATCAGCCTGTGGCACTGCTGAGGGGTTATGGAAGCCCAGGTTGCTTTGATAGCAGCCTTCAGCTCTTCTGCATTGTTGGGTCTGGTGTCTCTCATCTTCCTCTTGACAATACTCCATAGATTCTCCATGCAGTTATGGTCAGGCGAGTTTGTTGGCCAATCAAGCACAGTGATACTGTTGTGTGTAAACCAGGTATTGGTACTTTTGGCAGTGTGGACAGAGGCCAAGTCCTGCTGGAGAATGACATTTCCATCTCCAAAATGCTTGTCAGCAGAGGGAAGCATGAAGTGCTCTAAAATTTCCTGGTAGACGGCTGCTCTGACTTTGGTCTTGATAAAACACAGTGGACATTGGTCATGAGTGGCTTGACACAAGGAATGTGACACTTGTAGCCCATGTCCTGGATATGTCTGTGTGTGGTAGATCACTCTGTTTGTAATGACTATATAATATATGAATTTCACTTTTTGTTTTGAAGAACTGAAATAAATTAACTTTTTGATGATATTCTAATTTAGTGGGAAGAACTTGTATACCAGCATTGAACCTAGGGTAAGGGACATATTACCAGGATGAGGATATATACTAGGATGGGGCACAGGATAAAGGACATATATACCAGGATAGGGTGTATATACTGTATATACCAAGATGGGACCCAGGCACAATGAGGGACATACTGTATATACAAGGATTAAGCACATACAGTTGTGCTCAAAAGTTTCCACATCCCAGCAGAATTTTTGCTTTCTTGGCCTTTTTTCAGAGAATATGAATGATATCACCAATAGAATCATAGAATCGTAGAGTTGGAAGGGACCTCCTGGGCCATCTGGTCCAACCCCCTGCTCAAAGCAGGATTCGCTAAATCATCCCAGTCAGATGTCTGTCCAGCCTCTGTTTGAAGACTTCCATTGAAGGAGAACTCACCACTTCTCGTGGCAGCCTGTTCCAATCATTGATCACTCTGTCAAAAAGTTTTTTCTAATATCTAATCTGTGTCTCCTCCCATTCAGTTTCACCCCATTGCTTCTAGTCTTTCCTTGTGCAAATGAGAATAAAGATGATCCTTCTACAATGTGACAGCCCTTTAGATATTTGTAGACAGCTATTAAGTCTCTTCTCAGTCTTCTCTTTTGCAAGCTAAACATTCCCAAATCCTGCAACCTTTCCTCATAAGACAGGGTTTGCAGACCGGTCACCATTCTGGTCGCTCTTTTCTGAACTTGCTCCAGTTTGTTGATGTCTTTTTTAAAATGTGGTGCCCAAAACTGGACACAGTATTCCAGATGAGGTCTGACCAAAGAGGAGTAGAGCGAAATAATGACTTCATGTGATCTAAACTGTATGCTTCTGTTAATACATCCTAGAATTGCATTTGCCTTTTTTCCTGCTGCATCACACTGTTGACTCATATTCAGTCTGTGATCTATTAGTATACCCAAATCTTTTTCACATGTGCTGTTTCTTAGCCCTATTCCTCCCGTTCTGTATATGCTTTTTTCATTTTTATTGCCCAGATGTAGTACTTTGCATTTTTCCCTGTTAAAAATCATTCTGTTAGTTGCTGCCCACTGCTCCAGTTTATTTATGTCTTTTTGAATCCTCTCTCTCTCTTCTCTAGTATTAGCTATCCCTCCTAGCTTTGTGTCATCAGCAAATTTAATCAGTTTACCCTCAATTCCTTCATCTAAATCGTTGATAAAGATGTTGAGCAATACAGGGCCCAGGACAGAGCCCTGTGGTACCCCACTTAAGATATTCTTCCAACTGGATGTGCAGCCATTTACGACCACTCTTTGGGTCCGATCACTAAGCCAGTTATGAATCCACCTAACAGTTGCCTTGTCCATTCCATACTTAGTCGTTTTTTCAATAAGGATTGTATGAGAGACTTTGTCAAATGCTTTGCTGAAGTCAAGATATACTATATCTACAGCATTTCCTTGATCCATCCAATCAGTGATACCGTCATAGAAGGAAATTAAGTTAGTCTGACATGACTTATTAGTTACAAACCCATGCTGACTCTGTTTAATCACTTCATTCTTATCCAGGTACTGACATACATGTTGTTTAATAATTTGTTCAAAGATCTTTCCTGGTATAGAAGTCAGACTCACCGGCCTATAGTTGCCTGGGTCCACCTTCTTCCCCTTTTTGAAGATAGGAACAACATTTCAATACTTTTTCTCCACTCATTGTTAATGCTTTGGTGAAGCCATTTATTGTCAAACTACTGTTTCTTCTCTTTTTAAATCATAACGACAACCCAAACCATCCAAATAACTCTGATCAAAAGTTTACATACCCCATTTCTTAATACCGTGTATTGCCCACTCTAACATCAATGACAGCTTGAAGTCTTTTGTGGTAGTTGTGGATGAGGTTCTTTATTTTCTCAGATGGTAAAGCTGCCGACTCTTCTTGGCAAAAAGCCTCCATTTCCTGTAAATTCCTGAGCTGTCTAGCATGGACTGTGGCTTGAGATCTCCCTAGAGTGGCTCAATGATATTGAGGTCAGGAGACTGAGATGGTAACTCCAGAACCTTCACTTTGTTGTGCTGTATCCAATGACAGGTCAACTTGGCATTGTGTTTTGGATCGTTGTCATGTTGAAACGTCGAAGTACGTACCATGCGCAGCTTCCATGCCGATGAATGCAAATTTATCTCCAGTATTTACTGATAATGTGTTGCATTCATCTTTCCTTCAACTTTGACCAAGCTTCCTGTGCCTTTGTAGCTCACAGATCCACAAAACATCAGCCATCCACCTCCTTGCTTTACTGTAGGAATGGTGTTCCTTTCATCATAGGCCTTGTTGACCTCCCTCCAAATGTAACATTTATTGTTGTGACCAAAAAGTCCAATTTTGGTCTCATCACTCCAAATTACCTTGCTCCAGAAGTTTTGAGACTGGTCTCTGTGATATTTTGCTACTATAGGTGAGATACTTTGTGGCATTTGCACAATAATGGCTTTCTTCTGGCGTCTCGACCATGCAGCCCTTTTTTCTTCAAGTGCTTCTTTGAAACAGCCACACCGCTAGTTTTCAGAGAGTCCAGTATTTCAGCTGATGTTATTTGTGGGTTTTTCTTTGCATCTCAAACAATTTTCCTGGCAGTTGTGGATGAAATTTGTATTGGTCTACCTGACCGTGGTTTTGTTTTTACAGAGCCCCTGATTTTCCATTTGTTAATCACAGTTTGATCGCTGCTGACTGACATTATCAATTCCTTGGATATCTTTTTGCATCCCTTTCCTGCTTTATACAGTTCAGCTACCTTTTCCTTAGATCTGTTGACAATTCTTTTGCTTTCCCCATGACTCACATTCCAGAAAGGTCAATGGCTGGATGAAAGATGCAAGAGTCTATCTGGATCCCAGAAACTCACTCAGCTTTTATGCACACACACTGATTACAAGCAAACAGGTCACAAGTGAGGATGTTAACTTTAGTAGCCATTCAAACCTATTTGTCTCAATTTCTGTGCATGTTATCAGGCCAAAATCACCAGGGTAATGTGAGCTTTTGATCAGTGTCATTTGGATGTTTTGAGTTGTCATTGTGCTTTAAAAAAGACACAGACAAAAGACAGTAGTTTGACAATAAATGGCTTCACCCAACCACTAACCATGAGTGGAGAAAATGTTTTGGTGTTATTATTCATATTCCCTGAAAAAAAAAAGGCAAAGAAAGCAAATATTCTGCCGGGGTATGTAAACTTTTGAGCACAACTGTATGATGAGGGCGAATTCACTAGAAAAGGAGGTGCTACCTGGAATGTTCAGTGATAAAAGGAAATGAGGGAGTCCATAGGTCCATTGGCTGGATGCCAGCAAGAAGGACACATAGACATTATTAAACAACAAGCAATTGAAAGAAACTGTGAAAAAACGGGTTGCCTGACGAAGACTCGCCTATAGAATATAAAAGTCGGAAATTATTAAACCGATAGAATCAGACCAATGAAGCACCCGAGAAATGGCATCTTAGAAAGGTTTAGGGAAAGCAATTACCACACTTGGAATGTCTTTTTAACCTCATGTGTATGGGGGTCTTTAGAAGGAGTTGATGAAAATGACTACTGGTCAAATGTTCTACTCATAATTCAAACAAATTTGAAAATTTAAAGAACGTAGAGACTTTTGGCAATATTATATGACCACTCATAAACCGGTGAAAGCAAATTGAAGAAAATGGAAATTTTTGTATGAAACTTTAATTTATATTTGTAATATTCTATTAAGCTTAATCAAATATTTATGGTTTATAATGTATCTTACATTTTCATATAGAGCTGTGTATTCAAAGAATCGGGTGTAGAAGAGAAGGAGAAACTTGTAGGACTTTGAAGCGAGAGGACAGAGAAAGCATTAAAGAGTTCTTATTCTACAGACTTACATTCCAGTCTGGATTCCTCATAACTCTGCAATCTCTACTCACCAAGAGATCTCAGGAGACTCCGGAGAAGACCGGCCACCCACTATGACTTCAAGGCTGATGGGTACCAGTGCCTACCAGTAACAACCTACAGACTCCACCTTTGTGTGTACCTTCTTCTATACCATTTAGAGGTATATAGATCTGTAATGTGATTTATAGATAGACAGAAAATAGATAATAGATAGATATGAAAACATATGATATTTGTGATCCTATATGGATGGTTTAGGCTACTTTCACACATCAGGTTTTCGTCGTCAGGCGCGATCCGGCGTCGTGCCGGATCCGGCAAATGTTTAGTAAAACCTGATGTGCAGGATCCGGTTTTCTGCCGGATCCGTCTTGTTCTTGACAGACAAAACCGGATCCGTCTCATCCGGTTCATCCGTTTTTCTATCCGTTTTTCGACGGATTACGCCGGATCTGGTTTTTAAAATTGACCCTTGTGGCCTTCCGAACGGGATTGGCTACTGGAAAACTATATATAGCATGTTCCTACAGCCCTTCTTTGACAGGTTGTAGAGGAGAAAGTGCAGGTTGGAGAGAAGAGCAAGTTACTGGCGAAGATGGATGTTGTCATTGGAAATATTACCACTAGAAGTTCTGTGACGGTTTCAGTAATGAGGGACAATTTTGCACTATACTTTATGTCACCTCAAGGCAGAGTACACTGGCAGGATGACAGAGTGTGAAAGATTTGTGCCCTAACCAAACTTGTGTACCTTCTGGACCAACAGTATATACCTTTGCCAACCAAAGTTGGCTATCTTGTCATGGTCTTACTATTTTTAGCTTTAGGCCACAGGTGTGTACCTGGTTGTGTTTTATGCAAAGTATTTCACCTTTTAACAAAAGTTGTGTACATTGTTAGGAAATCACCAACAATAAACACAACTTTTTAGGTGAAATACTTTGCTTCAAACACAACCAGGAACACAACTGTGGCAAAAAGCTAAAATTTACCCACAGTTATATACCTGGTTTTGAATACCTTTTTACCTTTTAAATACCCTGTATTTAACCTTTTTTTTAAACATATTTCGCCGCAGAAAGAAATGACAGACAACCAGTTTAAACAATAATTTAACTTTTATTTAAAATATTTTTTTTTTGTAAACTGTTTTTAAAGTTAAAAAAACTTTTTTAATAAAGGTTTGAAACCAACAGGGCATTTTTATTACAAAACACATCATAAATCTGTGTAGTGTGGGGTGGAAATACTGCTGGAGGGGCTGCGGGACACTTCGACAATGGGAGTGTGGAGAGAGGACTGGGATCGTGGTGGGGAAGGAACAGTTAGAGGTGATGGTGTGGAAAAAGCTACAGAATGGGTGGACATGTGGGAGGCAGAAGAGGTGGTGGGCGGTGGAGTGGAGGGTTGGGCAGGGACTGTAGGAGCAGATGATGTTGATGGAAAGTTGTATGGGGAAGGAGTTTGGTACGGGGAAGGAGTTTGGTACGGGGCAGGTTGCTGGAAGTGGGGAGATGTCTGGTACTGGGGAGGTTGCTGGTACTGGGAAGGTTGCTGGTACTGGTGAGGTTGCTGGTATGTAATAGGAGGGGGAGGATGGAAAGTGGCTGGAGGGGGTGCAGATGTAATAGGAGGGGGAGGATGGAAAGTGGCTGGAGGGGGTGCAGATGTAATAGGAGGGGGAGGATGGAAAGTGGCTGGAGGGGGTGCAGGTGGAGGAACTACAGTGGTGGGAGGTGGAGGTTGGGAGGTAACCTGCTGTAGAGCACCGTGGCACGAATGCATTACATGCATCTGCTGGGTAGGAGATAGTGTTGCCATGCGCTCCACAACAGACCTGAAAAAGGTGTGGTTTGGCGAAGATCTTGCTTCTGAATGCATGGTTTGCAGAAGTGTCTTCACCTCCAGAATGCTGGAGTTGATCTGCTGAAAGCCTGCGGAGATTTGCTCTGACAAGACTTTTAGACAGTTCTGGAAAGATGCATTCAGATGCAAGAACTCTGGCGCATAACTCTTTTCCTGACCCCTCTGCCGCTGCCGCCCAGTACCCGCAGGTGTACTAGAGGTGGCAGGGGCAGAAGGGTGGGGTAAAGGGAAAGCGATCTCCTCACCAGCAGCTTCATGTAATGTAGGCGGCCACGATGCTCCTGTGCTGGTGGATGGGACAGATGGGTCGAATGTGTGGGAAGGTGCAGATGTACCGGGGCGGTCGAAGTGTCCCTCGGTGCCGGTCTCCTCAGGGATCGCCTCAGAAGGGTCCAATCGTGCAGGCTCCCGAGTGCTGCTCACCGTGCTGTGGAATAAAGAGAAAAAAAAACAATTAAAATGCTGACATGGTATGGCCCTGGCTGAAAAAAAAAAAGTTACATTTTTTTCACATGTGGTGTGTAATATTTACCTTCTGGTGAGCATTGTTTCCCGGAGGAACGACAGGGCTTGTGCGTACTTGTACTTGCTCCTGCGTCCTCCAGATCCACTCTGGGCCCGCATCTCTTTATTGAACTCCTTCTTGAAACGATCCCTCACAGACCGCCACCGATTCACAATTCTGTTCCCTGAAACGAGAAAGGAGTGGTTAGTATACAACATCAGTGTTTCACAAACTCCAGTCCTCATGGTCCCCAGGGGTCATGTTTTCAGGATTTCCATAGTAAATAGAAATCCTGAACACATGATCCGTGGGGACCACGAGGACTGGAGTTCGGGAAACACTGGTTTACAACAAGCAACCGGTACTGTATATACTTGCGCTCTTTAATCTGGGCCCGAACATCGAGGTCCTCCCAGCGGCCCACAAGGAGCGAACAGATTTCCTCCCAGAGTCGTCGGGTAACGATAAGGTCAGCGTGGCGGCGGTCAGCCATATTCCAGAGCGGCTCCCTTTCTCTGACGAGATCGATGAGGTGGTCCACATCGAGTCCTCCATCCTCACCGTCAGAGTCGGGAGCACGCTGTGAAGGCTGTTAAAGAAAAAGACAAAAATAACATAATTAGCCTCCACAAAAGAAATGAAATAAAAAGTGCAAAAAAACAAAGCAAAAATATTTATACTTACACGCTGGTGACCGCCGCGTTGCTGTCGCCGACGACCCTGGGAGGCACTGCGAGGACCTCTTGGCCGAGCACCAGATTGGGAAGACTAGAGAAGAAAACAAAAAATGTTATGTCTTTGGATGTAGGCATTTGTTTGCTGTGTGTGGTCTGCAGAACATTGTTTTCTATGTGTTGTGTGTAGTGTGATGTTGTGTTTCTGCGTTTGATGCAAAAAACTTACCAATTGTGAGCCCACTCCAAGTGTCTGTCCACCCCTTCCTTCTTCTTCTGGGAGCTCCTCTTCATCTTGTGAATCCTGTTTTGAAATAAAAGGCAATGAATAGACATATATTACAGAGATGATGGATTTTGGAAATAAAAACTTACCGTCAAACGCTGACGATGCGAGGGAGGGCTCCCAGAAGAAGATGTGCTGTCTTCCTGATGGCCACACTCCATGGCTGTGGGTGGTGTTCCAGCTGCTGCCATTGCTGCTGCTGCATCTATTGGGCGGCTGTTGAATAAAGAGAAACAAAGGGCCAATGAATATCTTGATATTCAATAGCCCTAGTTTGGAGGAATGGGGGATTTGATAATTACCGTCTCTCATCTGCTGCTGGCCTCCCCTCCTCAGCATGTTCCATTTGCTGCTCCATTTGGGGTGGTGGTGGTGCTGATGGTGCTGCAGTGGTCTCCTGCCTTCTCCTGCTGCGCTTGGTTGCTTTCTTGGGTGGCATGTTGGGTGTGGCTGTGGGTCCCACTGTCTTGCTTTTATATATGTCTTGTGGGCAGAGCTACTGAGCATGCTCAGACCAAAAAACCGGATCCGGCCACCGGATCCGGCTTTCACCGGATCAGGCGCATTGCGGCGCTCATAGGCTTTCATTGTGTGAAAAAGCCGGACGTGCCGGATCCGGCGTGTCCGGCTTTTTCGCCGGAGACAAAAAACGTTACAGTAGCCGTTTTTTCCAGACGCCGGATTGAGACACATTGCCGGATCCGGCGAAAACCGGATGAAACGCATGGCCATCCGTCCCGATCCGGCGCAAATGCAAGTCAATGGGGGGGAAACCGGATCCGGCATTGCATTTCGCCGGATCCGGTTTCTGTCAAAAGCGCCGGATCGCGCCTGACGGCGAAAACCTGATGTGTGAAAGAGGCCTTAATGTGAAACTTTACTGGGATTTTCTAGACTAATATTCTGCCTCTCATTCCTGTTGATCACAGGGCCGTCCATACTGAAGAACTTTCCATCTTAGGTAAGTGAAAAATATTTGAGTACTTCTTTTTTTTTTTTTTACTTTTTAGCCTTTAAAACATGATGACTTTTCTATGATTTTTGCTTTTTGGAAGTTTGAAGGTGCAGCCCTGTCTTAATAGATTGGCTCCGATTTCATGATTTGAGGCCCTTCCTCCCGCAATAGATAAACAGATGCCCCCCCAGAATACCTGCTATAGAGGCTGTCATGTATTGCCTCAGCTATTCACAGAAGACGGTTTAAAGACTCGGGTGAAAAGATAGATGGCGGTCACCTGCAGCCCCTTAACCATGGCAATAACTGACGCCATGCCGGAGCAGAGGCTGTTAGCAGCTGGTGCTAGGTGAGGAGCAGAAACCACCGTCACAGCAGAAAAACAAACCCCTCTGTCAGGCTCCTAAAGAGCAGTGGTGTTAGCCAGCCCCCTGTCCAGGAGCGGGACAAAACTTTCCACCTGCCCCTCCAGCTGGCGTGCCACCGACTTACAGCCGTCGTGTGTGACGTCCATAGAACTGACAAGGCCAGCTAAGGACTATGGAGGCTCTTGTGTCACCACAAAATGGAGATTGGCTCAACACAGTTTCAGAGAGTGAATCTCTTGCGTCACATCACAATGAAAGTAACCTTGACGTTGTTTCCAACAGGGCTGTGGAGTCGGAGTCGTGGAGTCGGAGTCGGTGCTCATTTTGGTGGAGTCGGAGTTGGAGTCGGTATAAAATGGACCGACTCCGACTCCTAAAATATATAATAAATTGGGTACAGTAATTCAATGCAGGATGTGCTGAATATTTTTTCATAGGAGTTTGGGAAAGTTATGAAATGTCCTATAAATGGCTGTTATATTCCTGATCTAAGGCTACATTCACACACAGCGTTTTTCCTGTGTTTTTTGAGGATACGTTTTTCAGCTGCAAAAGCTGATCATCTTTTTAAAAAACTGCATCACCTGAAAGGTTTTTGAGCTCATAGATAATGTTTTCATTAGCAAAAGCAGATTAGAAATCTGCTCTATCTATCCATTTATCCATATCTGTACCAAAAAGAATGAAAACCGGGTAGTACACCAATATATATTCTGTTCTATCTAAATATCTTGATTATTGGATCATAAAAATGATTAAATGTCTGAGGTTCACATTGTACTACAATAAATTTTTCACTTAAATATAAGCAATATGTGTGGGAGTCGGAGTTGGAGTCGGAGTCGGTGTAAGGGAAATTGAGGAGTCGGAGTCGCAGGTTTGGCTTACCGACTCCACAGCCCTGGTTTCCAAATGTGATTCTATTGATGTGGTTAGTAAGACTCCTGTTTGGCCTAAAAAAAAAGGTAAAAATCGTAGAACCCTGGGAGTTTTTAGCATTACCTGAAGCAGATGATATTAAGAGAGAATGTCATCCATATAAAGGCAATTTGAAGCCCCCATCCCCTGTTGACACTGCAGTCCCAGAGAGTACCGAGCAATGTACAGAGAACGGGACCCAGTCCGCCCTCCCTACATCGGCTTCTCCCACAAAATGGTATCCTCTGTCATCAGAAATTCCAATTTGCGTCCAAGTCCAACATGAAGTGCAGGAATTACAGACTTTCCCTATGGTCAAACAAGATCCTGATCCCGGAGCTAGGTACGTAGGCCTAGCGGGAAACAGAGTGCAAAATTTCATACCTGGCAGCAGGGGCTGGCTGGCACATTTTAGCCTGGGGGGCAAGCACACAGCAGTGGCCCATGAGTAGCGGCCCATCGTTAAAAAGGTTGTCCGATCTTAAGCTACAAGTCTAAAGTCACTATATGTGAATCCTCACATCATGTGCGCTGTGAGGATTTTCTGGTGCTGGCGGTGGGGGCGGGCACTTATGTGATGTGTATATTCCCTGCCATATTACAACTAGACTGTTTCTGGCCTTGCTCAATACAGGTGTAATTAGTGGGGCCAAGCAAGGCTAGTTGTCATGTATGCAAGTCACATACCTGCAGTCACGCGCCCGCCGAATCACAACAGCACTGCGAGCAATGTGAGGATTCACGAGTCTGCAGTCACAGAGTGACTTGTAACTTAAATCTGGACAACCCCTTTAACATGTTTACCTCTGGCTGCTTCATGGGCTATATGCCTACTACTGTATTGCCTGTCTGAGAGCTGCTCAATGAAAAACCTGATGGTACTTGGATCAGCTCAGATGAGCGTTTCTATTGATCAGACAAATCACATATTATACTCATGTATTATTAATTTTAAACTGGATATACATTTTGAGATATGTAGTAAAGCAAAGTATGCAATGCTTCTCATCATTACCTTGGATTTTTTTTTTACAATGCTCTATACTGGTCACACCTGGACCTGCCTACAGAACCTCAAATCTCACATATGGAACCATATAATTTTCAGTTTTAACTTAGCCATGAAGCACATTATGGTTTGCTACATATGTACATGATCAGAACCAGTGGTAGAATGAAGTGACAGAACCGTCAGTAGATAAATGCAGCAACAGAACCACCATCAGTAGATGAATGCAGGGACACAGCCACCATCAGTAGATGAATGCAAGGAGAGAACCCCCATCAGTGGTTGAATGCAGCAGCAGAACCACCATCAGTAGATGAATGCAGGGACACAGCCACCATCAGTAGATTAATGCAGCAACAGAACCCCCATCAGCAGATGAATTCAGGGAGAGAACCCCCATCAGTGGATGAATACAGCAACAGAACCACCATCAGTAGATGAATGCAGGGCCAGAACCACCATCAGTAGATGAATGCAGCGACAGAACCATCATCAGTAGATGAATGCAGGGCCAAAACCACCATCAGTAAATGAATGCCGGGACACAGCCACCATCAGTAGATGAATGCAGGGAGAGAACCCCCATCAGTGGTTGAATGCAGCAGCAGAACCACCATCAGTAGATGAATGCAAGGACAGAACCACCATCAGCAGATGAATGCAGGGACACAGCCACCATCAGTAGGTTAATGCAGCAACAGAACCCCCATCAGCAGATGAATTCAGGGAGAGAACCCCCATCAGTAGATGAATGCAGCGACAGAACCATCATCAGTAGATGAATGCAGGGCCAGAACCAACATCAGTAGATGAATGCAGGGTCAGAACCACCATCAGTAGATGAATGCAGCAACAGAACCACCATCAGTGGATGAATGCAGGGACACAGCCACCATCATTAAATGAATGCAGGGTCAGAACCACCATCAGTAGATGAATGCAGCAACAGAACCACCATCAGTAGATGAATGCAGCAACAGAACCAACATCAGTAGATGAATACAGGGCCAGAACCAACATCAGTAGATGAATGCAGGGTCAGAACCACCATCAGTAGATGAATGCAGCAACAGAACCACCATCAGTAGATGAATGCAGCAACAGAACCACCATCAGTAGATGAATGCAGGGCCAGAACCACCATCAGTAGATGAATGCAGGGCCAGAACCACCATCAGTAGATGAATGCAGGGCCAGAACCACCATCAGTAGATGAATGCAGGGCCAGAACCACCATCAGTAGATGAATGCAGGGCCAGAACCACCATCAGTAGATACATACAGGGCCAGAACCACCATCAGTAGATGAATGCAGGGACTAAACCACCATCAGTAGATGAATGCAGGGACTAAACCACCATCAGTAGATGAATGCAGGGACAGAACCACCATCAGTAGATGAATGCAGGGACAGAACCACCATCAGTAGATGAATGCAGGGCCAGAACCACCATCAGTAGATGAATGCAGGGCCAGAACCACCATCAGTAGATGAATGCAGGGCCAGAACCACCATCAGTAGATGAATGCAGGGCCAGAACCACCATCAGTAGATACATACAGGGCCAGAACCACCATCAGTAGATGAATGCAGGGACTAAACCACCATCAGTAGATGAATGCAGGGACTAAACCACCATCAGTAGATGAATGCAGGGACAGAACCACCATCAGTAGATGAACGCAGGGACACAGCCACCATCAGTAGATGAATGCAGGGTCAGAACCATCATCAGTAGATGAACGCACTAACAGAACCACCTTCAAGAGATTAATGCAGCAACATGACCACCATCAGTAGATGAATGCAGGGACAGAACCACCATCACTAGATGAATGCAGGGACAGAACCACCATCAGTAGATGAATGCAGGGTCATGAATACCATCAGTAGATGAATGCAGCGACAGAACCACCGTCAGTAGATGAATGTAACATTAGAACCACCGTGAGTAGATGAATGCAGCACCACGCTTATTGCGGTGGTCAATTTCAGTGTTAGATCAGCCCCATGATACACTTGTATGACATGAACATGTAGCTCCCAGTATGTGCTTATCTATGGTATGAAGATACTGGGAGTTGTTGCTACCTTTATCATCAGACAGCGGACCATACAGGAACCTCACTACTTATGAGATGTAGTCAGTATTAGAGATTTCACTGAATTGGCACACTTAAGCCCCCGTTACACACTGCGATATCGCTAGCAATATCGCTGTAAAGTCACCGATTTTGTGACGTTGCAGCGATATTGCTAGTGATATCGCTGCATGTGATACTTACCTCCGATCAGCTCCCCCGCTGGTTATCGCTGATCGCGCGAGAAGCTGCTGGACCATTCCTCGTCGTCCACTTCCTGCGGCGCTTCCTGTGGCGCCGACGAGCAACGCGTGGAGCCGGGCGGGAGGACACAGGATCGCCGCGTCTGACAGGTAAGTAGCGACCCCCGACCCCTGCGATGTCGCTGGTGAGATCCGCCTGTGTGGCAGCTCACTAGCGACCACCTAGCGATTCACCAGCGATCCTGACCACGTCATATCGCTGGTCTGGATCGCTGGTGAGTCGCTAGGTGTAACGGTACCCTTACACCAGATACAAATCCAACCAATTACCATAATTGCAAAAATCACTTACTGTGGTGGAAAAATAATAAAACTTAACTTTTAATAAATTGTGAATAAATAATATATCAAATCATCCACCGTGCTTGTGTGCAGTCTGTCCAATCAACCCTATCACAAGAGGGGGTCATAAAGGACACTAATATAATTATACAACATTGTATTCATGGACTCCAAGACACCCTTTACTGAGGGAAAATCTCACTAGGCATCCTTTTTTAAGGGAAGTGTTTAACAATTGTTGCATATATGGATATACTATATATGGATTTACCATTGCATCATTCCCAATCATTAATAGCCAATTTTACACTCCAATATCCGTAGACTAAAGTTCTAATGCTATTGCACATTGTCCCCAATAGAATAACAAACCTCCCTAATACAGTGTCATCCGTTGACTACACAAAGGCTCCTTTGCCCAATTGAAACAGATGCCAGCCAGTGACTGAATGATTTATCTCACTCTCTCAGTCCGTAGATGTCACCTCTCATATGCACATGCTATCCCTTTATTCACATGGGAGTAACATTAATATAGTCTGCCAATATACTGAGCTATAAACTTAAGGCTCTACCACACCCCGGCAATTTTGCCTCATCCCCGTACTCATAATGGGATTAATATGTCCACAATGTGCCTGAGATGTTAAGCCGTGATATTAAGCTCTTCACACCTCGGCAATGTTGCCTCAACGTGTTTCGCCCTACACTATCATAATAGGGTACATCAGGAGGCTTAGCCCTTTTGCTGTGCGCTTATGATTTTACAACAGCACACAATACTCCTGGCCACGATGAGAGCCGCGTGCGGCGGCACGGACGCAGAGCTTTTATAAACAACGTGCGTGGCTCTCATCGTGGCCAGGAGTATTTTGCTCCGTTGTAAAATCATTATACTGCCAACAAAGTATAAATATCTACCATGTTGTAATAATTGTCCATCAATGTGCTTCCTACGGAAAAAATCCCCCTAGACTGTCTCTCTCCATAGTATCCCTCCCACACCAACCTTCTCCATAATATACCCCCTACACCACCCCTCCCCATAATATAACCCCTACACCGCCCATCACCATAATATATCCCCTACACCGCCCCTCACCATAATATACCCCCTACACCGCCCCTCACCATAATATACCCCCTACACCGCCCCTCACCATAATATACCCCCTACACCGCCCCTCACCATAATATAGCCCCTACACCGCACCTCCTGATAGTATACCCCCTACACTGCCCCTCACCAAAATATACCCCCTACGCCGCCCCTCCCCATAATATACCCCCTACAATGCCCCTCACCATTATATACCCTCTACACCGCACCTCCCCATAACATACCCCTACACAACTCCTATCCCCATAATATACCCCCCACACCACCCCTCTCCATAATATACCCCCTACACAACTCCTCTCCCTAAAATCCCCTTCACTGACCCTTCCCATAGTATACCTCATACACCCCCCTCCCCATAATATAACCCCTACACCGCCCCTCCCCATAATATACCCCCTACACCACCCCTCACCATAATATACCCCCTACACCACCCCTCACCATAATATACCCCCTACACAACTCTTCTCCCAATAATATACCCCCCACACCACCCCTCACCATAATATACCCCCCACACCACCCCTCTCCATAATATACCCCCTACACAACTCCTCTCCCTAAAATCCCCTTCACTGACCCTTCCCATAGTATACCCCCTACACCGCCCGTCACCATAATATACCCCCACACATGCTTCCCCTCCCCATGATAAATGTCCCTCTCCATAATATCCTGCCTACACCACCCATCTCCATAATAGCCCCTTCGCTGACTCTCCCTATAATATACCCCATACACCACCCCTCTCCAAAACATACCTCTCCATCCCATAATATCCAACCTACACCGTCCCTCTCCATAATATTCGTCTCCATAATGTCCCCCACATACTGCCCCTAGTCTCTATAATGTCCTCTCTCCACACTGCCTGTCTGAGCACACACACACACTCATACACTCACATACACACTGACATATGCACACTCACACAAACACACACTTACACACACTCTCATACACTCACACACTCATACACACAATGCTGTGCGGCTGCCCTTGTGGACTAACACCATGGATTCATGCTCCATACCTTATGCACAGCAAATGACAGCTCTCCAATCTTCAGCAGCTCAGCTCCTGCTCCTCATTGGAGCGCTGCTGCTCACCATTCTTCCCGCCGGCTGCCTTATCCCCGCCTCTTCTGCCCTGCTCTGCGTCGCCAGCAGCAGTGTGAGGAGGTCGCAGCATGATGACCTCATCACTCTGCTGCACGCTAGGCCGCGGAGCAGCAACAACGGCGATGCTCTGCTCTGTGCCGGATATAATGCATTCAAATGTATTCGCGCCTCAAAGATGCAAATATATGTGGATGCATCATTCATGCACGATCAGGAAGAAGTCTGCCAGCCCGGCCACAAATGAAGTTTTGGCAGCCGCAATAAAAAGTACAGTGCCCGTCCTCCGGCGGCCCTGAACAGCCGTCTGGGGACCGGCCCGGGGGGCAAATGTGTTGTGAGTTCATTTTCCCCTCCGTCACTGAGGCCTGGTGAACTCCCTATTCTAGTGAAGGAAGGTAGTGAGCCTGATTATCAGGCACCTGGGACTAATGAAGACGATTGGCTGAGTGGAGTCACTGACTGGATTTAAGGCAGCCTACGCCCTTTCTGCCCTGCGGGTGATTTCTCTGTGGACTCTTGGACACCAGTCTGATTTCTGCTCTCCTAAAGCTAAGTTTTCTGTTTTGCCTTTTTGCATTTAAGATTTGTTTTTGTTTTTCTTGCTTTTGGATTCTGCCACTCCCTGCTGGAGTGTGCAGTGTTCCGTTAGCTCTGTCTTCTGAAAGTTCCTGAGTGCTGATTTAGTTTTTGAAGCTTAGTTGCTTCAGGGACATTTTTATATCAGCTTGTTGGCTTTTGTCTCTGATAGGGTTTTGGCAGATTGCAGACAGCAGCCTTCCTATCCGTTCCTATCTAGGTAGTTTTTGGGCCCCGTCTTTGCTCAGCCTGTCTTTCTGTCTGTGTAAGTGTTTTCATCTTGCTTCACCGTCATAATATGTGGGGGGCTGCCTATTGCTTTGGGGTCTGCTCTGGGGCAGTTAGATTTCCCCTTTCCTTCTTTAGGCCTATGTACTGTATCTCTCCGGCTGTGATCGAGGGGTCTAGGTCATCGTAGGAACCCCCCACGGCTACTGCTAGTTGTGTTGATAGGTTCAGGGGTCTGCAATCTGATAGTTGCCAACTTCTCTGGTTTTCTGGACTTAGCTAGCATTTCTATTTTTGCCTCCTACGGTGACTCAATCATAACACAAATGCATCCCTGCCACCCGGCCCAGCCCGCCACTGCCTGGCAGTGGATTCTTCCTCTCAGCTGCCACTGGAGAGATGCTACCTCACCAGATACACACACTGGACTTTGGATCTCCTCAGGGAATAATTGTGCACTTTCATCGACAGACTTGCATATCCCTCAGCAGATGATGGAGGAGGCTACACGGAAGCGAGAGCTGCCACTAATGAAAAGCAGAAAAGCAGCAAAATTGTGTCGACTCAGAAAGAAAGAGTACATTAGATCCCTGGAGAACCACAACGCCATTCTGGTAGTGATGTGTCGGTCGCGATCGATCCCACACAAAGAGCCGGCTCCCCACGGTGAATGATGGGAGCCGGCACCCCAGTGAGAGCCACTAAAATCCTTGAATGGCTCTCACTGGGCCTAAAATCCCGGTGTCCGGCAGACGTAACTCCGCCCACCGGAACAAAACTCCGCCCACTAAGCAATCTGGTTCCTAGCGAGTGGGCGGGGTTTATGCGCTAGGTGGGCGGAGTTTAGGACACAATAGCACATATACAATAGGGATCCATTTAGGATCCAAAAGGAGTCGAAAAAGAGCCGACTCTTTTTGGTGAGCGGAGCCGTGAGAGCTGGATCACCAAAAAGAGCCGGACTGCCCATCACTACATTCTGGAAGGACATATTAAGGAGCTGACGCAAGAGCTGGAAACTTATAAAAATTTGTATTCTTTCGTCACAAATCCAACAACCTCATTAAGCTACTCTGACATTCCTAAAATACTAAAATATAGCTCTAGTTTGTCACAAATCGGCCTCTTGTGCATCTTTTATAGCAAATGAAAAAAATCACCCCCCCAAAAAATTCCAAGAATCCTGTATGTACTGTATGTATATATTGTGTTATTATAGATGTTATTGCTTTTTCACACATTTTTCATGCTGTGATATGTGTTGCGAAACAATTGAATATATATATATATATATATATATATATATATTTACTTTTTAGCAATTTTTAAAGTCAAGATTTTTTTTAAAGATACAGTAGGAGGCTTTCATGAGAAGACAAAATAAAATCAATCATTTATTAGGTATGCATTAAAAACTAGACAACATATAATTACGATCGGACCCAAAGAGTGGTCGTAAATGGCTGCACATCCAGTTGGAAGAATGTCTCAAGTGGGGTTCCACAGGGCTCTGTCCTGGGCCCTGTATTGTTCAACATCTTTATCAACGATTTAGATGAAGGAATTGAAGGTAAACTGATTAAATTTGCTGATGACACAAAGCTAGGAGGGATAGCTAATACTAGAGAAGAGAGAGAGAGGATTCAAAAAGATTTAAATAAACTGGAGAAGTGGGCAGCAACTAACAGAATGGTTTTTAACAGGGAGAAATGCAAAGTACTACATCTGGGCAATAAAAATGTAAAAAGCATATATAGAATGGGAGGAATAGGGCTAAGTGACAGCACATGTGAAAAAGATTTGGGTATACTAATAGATCACAGAC
The DNA here is from genome assembly GCF_039654945.1 of Dendrobates tinctorius. Lineage (NCBI taxonomy): Eukaryota > Metazoa > Chordata > Amphibia > Anura > Dendrobatidae > Dendrobates > Dendrobates tinctorius. The sequence continues at coordinate 6,596,573 of NW_027361869.1, read as the reverse complement.
TGAATATGAGTCAACAGTGTGATGCAGCAGCAAAAAAGGCAAATGCAATTCTAGGATGTATTAACAGAAGCATACAGTCTAGATCACGTGAAGTCATTATTTCCCTCTACTCCTCTTTGGTCAGACCTCATCTGGAATATTGTGTCCAGTTTTGGGCACCACATTTTAAAAAAGACATCAACAAACTGGAGCAAGTTCAGAAAAGAGCGACCAGAATGGTGACCGGTCTGCAAACCCTGTCTTATGAGGAAAGTTTGCAGGATTTGGGAATGTTTAGTTTGCAAAAGAGAAGACTGAGAGGAGACTTAATAGCTGTCTACAAATATCTAAAGGGCTGTCACATTGTAGAAGGATCAACTTTATTCTCATTTGCACAAGGAAAGACTAGAAGCAATGGGATGAAACTGAATGGGAGGAGACACAGATTAGATATTAGAAAAAACTTTTTGACAGTTAGAGTGATCAATGAGTGGAACAGGCTGCCACGAGAAGTGGTGAGTTCTCCTTCAATGGAAGTCTTCAAACAGAGGCTGGACAGACATCTGACTGGGATGATTTAGCGAATCCTGCTTTGAGCAGGGGGTTGGACCAGATGGCCCAGGAGGTCCCTTCCAACTCTACAATTCTATGATTCTATGATTCTATGATTCTATGTGTAGCACAGCCAAAAGTTTTACCATAACCAGGTTCCCCGCATCATGTTCCCACATGCTTTATGCATCCATTAGCCCTCTGTGTCTGTACTGTTACACACTTAACATTATGGCTGGTCCATACAATCAGGGCAACTGTTACCACCCACCTTTCGTGTCTACCTCTTTCCTCATAGACTGTAAGCTTGCGAGCAGGGCCCTCACTCCTCTTGGTATTTGTTATGATCTATGTGATTATTGTTATGCTGTAATGTCTATTGTCTGTACAAATCCCCTCTGAAATGTAAAGTGCTGCGGAATATGTCAGCGCTAGAGAAATAAAATTTATTATTATTATTATTATTATTATTATTATTATTATTATTATTATTATGTGTGTATTTAGATTGATAAAGGTATTGCGATAAAGCCAGGTCCCTCAAAAAATGGGGCTAAATTGCCCTAACCTATGTCCCTAGCATCTGATACTGCCTAGCCACGGAGATTGACACTCTAAGGTATATAGATGATGGTGCCCCCGCTCTTCCACGTCTGTCCCTAATGTGCCCTGAACAAGCCTAGCAACTTGATTAAGTTAATGCAAATACCACTATGTGAACTGTGGTTCTCAGTATACAGGGTTAACTAAAATCAGATAATACAGATAAAATGCAGATTAGGGCAGTAAAGATGAATACTTATCAGAACATATCCTCAATAACTGCCTCAAAGTATTTTCCCAAGTAGGTCTCTCGACGCGTTTCCCCATGCAGTTCCCTCGACGCGTTTCCCCATGTTTCATCAGGAGGCAGATATAAAGTCATGACAGCAGAATGCTAGAAGGATAATGTTTATATCTAGAGTTGAGCGACTTTTGCTTTTTTAGGGTCGAGTTTCGTTTCATGAAACCCGACTTTTCCAAAAGTCGGGTCGAGCAAAATCGGCCGACTATAGGGAAAAGTCGGGGGTCCGACCGAAACACGAAACCCAATGTAAGTCAATGGGGAATTAAAGTCGGCACTGAGAAGAGGACAGGAAACACACCAACAGTGCCCATTTGAATGCCAAAAGCATCAATTCTTATTACTTAAGCTTGTCAACCTTAATTTACTTCATAATACTAGTTGCGCACTGAAAAATGGGGGTTATTTGGCTAAAGTTGTGGGGGGGTAGGGCTGGCTCCAGGTTTTCATGTGCCCTGGGCGAAAGAGCGCCCCTTTAACACATACCACAACTCATCATGCTCCGATACGGCAGAGAAATAGCGGTATAGTACAATGAAAAATACTTCACTTTTTACATCTCATGACGAGGCCCATCTATTTCTCCATACAGAATCATTGGTCCCATATAATGTTTGAAACAGTATATGATGAGCTCCACATAATGCTACAGTATATGTTGGTCCCCATGGATGAAGCTCCACTGTCTTATGGGCCCAAATAATGCTCCAAACATAATGGGCCCCATTTCTAATGCTCTAGTGTATAATGGGCCCTGTAAATGCTGCTCCAGTGTCTGATGTCCACCTTTGGAATGTTCCAGTGTATGGTGGGCCCCATCTATCATTCTCCAGAGTATAGTGCTCCCCAAAAATTGCTGTCCCAACATTGAAAACAATCAAATAAGTCTCCTCGCTAGGGAATCCCTGTACTAGTCTGGACTCCTCGTCGTCCCCATCTTCCATCTCACTGCACAGTATTTCAACCTTGCAAGTGCTGTGATCCTGAGCAAGCAGGGGGGGCCCACTCGTTGGCGACGGCACTGGCACAGGGCCCCTGATAGTACGGTGGTGTGTCTGACGGCGGGTGGGCCGAACCTGCACTTTCATCTGCAGCTTCCTCTTTGTCACCGTGTAAGATGGAACTGTATATGGGAAGGGTAACCTGAGTTTCATCAGGGTCAGATTCAGGCCGTGTAGCGTGCGAGGGGAATGTAGTGGTCTGGGTCAATGTACCAGCAGATTCATTGAGCAGTGGCTGGGCATCAGTGCACTTGTGTCGCCCCCAGGAGTACGGTCGCCACAGTGGCATTACCTTCCTCCTAGGAAGTGTGATGTCATGCTTGGGAGCAACGAATGATTTCTCTAGCAGGATAACTGATTGGGCGGCGTTATTCCCACGAGTCACGACCCTCCAAACAGCGTTCATGAAGGCAAAGTTTTTGTTTTACGTGGGCAGTATGGTTGCAAAGCTGAACCTTAAAGGAATGTCCAGAAGGGCACCACCAGGAGTGGAGCCTACGGCGTAATTTGACTCTACACGGGCAACCTCAACCATCCAGCAACAAAAAAGATGCACACATTGCAAGCTTAATTCTGTTAACGAACGAGACTCCGTCATGCCCCGCGGTCCGAGTCCGGCTTACTAGAGGGACATGTGAGGCTCTGGCACGTGAGATTGGCCAATAACTGGTGTGTCATGCCCTTACATGTCCGTGGCTGCATGTGCGCTACACTGAAAAGGCCAGCGTTTGTTGCTTACAGGTGCAGATAACCCGCTGAACAACGATAGTGATGGGGATCACTGATTACAATTATTACCGGCGAACAATGATTTCCCAGTAAGTGCAGGTCAACCGCAGTTCCGGAATTAGGCCTAACCGTCATTCCTGAAAAAATGAAAAACTTACGTGTGCAAACCACAGGTGCTGTAGCTTGCTTAACAGCTCGCCAGCCGTTCTCAGGCCCAGTATGTATTACACGTGATTGCACAAAGGTGTGAAAGGGTACCGTATCCCCGGATAACATGTATGGATAGCATAGTGTACACATTCAAAATATATGTCTATAGATCAGGAGGCAGGCTCAAACGGTGTCAGGCCCAGTATGGATTACACGTGATTGCACAAAGGTGAGAAAGGGTACCGTATCACCGGATAACATGTATGGATAGCATAGTGTACACATTCAAAATATATGTCTATAGATCAGGAGGCAGGCTCAAACAGTGTCAGGCCCAGTATGGATTACACGTGATTGCACAAAGGTGAGAAAGGGTACCGTATCCCCGGATAACATGTATGGATAGCATAGTGTACACATTCAAAATATATGTTTATAGATCAGGAGGCAGGCTCAGACGGTGTCAGGCCCAGTATGGATTACACGTGATTGCACAAAGGTGAGAAAGGTACCGTATCACCGAATAACATGTATGGATAGCATAGTGTACACATTCAAAATATATGTCTATAGATCAGGAGGCAGGCTCAAACGGTGTCAGGCCCAGTATGGATTACACGTGATTGCACAAAGGTGAGAAAGGGTACCGTATCCCCGGATAACATGTATGGATAGCATAGTGTACACATTCAAAATATATGTCTATAGATCAGGAGGCAGGCTCAGACGGTGTCAGGCCCAGTATGGATTACACGTGATTGCACAAAGGTGAGAAAGGGTACCGTATCACCGGATAACATGTATGGATAGTATAGTGTACACATTCAATATATATGTCTATAGATCAGGAGGCAGGCTCAGACGGTGTCAGGCCCAGTATGGATTACACGTGATTGCACAAAGGTGAGAAAGGTACCGTATCACCGAATAACATGTATGGATAGCATAGTGTACACATTCAAAATATATGTCTATGGATCAGGAGGCAGGCTCAAATGGTGTCAGGCCCAGTATGGATTACACGTGATTGCACAAAGGTGAGAAAGGGTACCGTATCACCGGATAACATGTATGGATAGCATAGTGTACACATTCAAAATATATGTCTATAGATCAGGAGGCAGGCTCAGACGGTGTCAGGCCCAGTATGGATTTGACGGCCCAGACTACACAGCGGAGGAGCAGGGAGAGGTAAAGATTGCAAATGCTGGGGCCCTGCCCAAGCAAGGGGGGCCCACTCTTGGGCGTCGGTACTGGCACTGGGCCCCTCATAGTACGGCGGTGTGTCTGACGTCAGGTGTGCACCACCTCCGTCAGAGACACTTGATTGCACTATGAGGGACCCTGTGCCAGTGCCCGCGCCCAAGAGTCGGCCTACCCACATGTCCAGGGCAACGGCACTCGCACGGTTTCCTGCGCTAGGTGGTGACCCCGGCCATGGGGGGGGAGGCAGCACAGTTAGGGAGTTTTAGAAAGTGGCATATGTTGATGTTGGACATTCAGCTGATGGAAAAGGCGAAATTGTTCAAGTCCCAGGAAGAGGAGGACCAAAGCAAGCCATTTTTCTGTCACCCTATGTGTCATCAGGGGAAGGTGGGACAAAATCCTTGGAAACCCATGCATGGTTCATTTTAATGAAGGCTAGATCATCCACATTTTGGGTTGACAGACGGGTCCTTTTTTCTGTCAGGATTGATCCAGCTGCACTGAAGACTCTTTCCGATAGCACATTTGCAGCTGGGCAAGCGAGCTCCTGTAAGACATATTGTGCCAATTCAGGCCAGGTGTCCAGTTTAGCGGCCCAATAGTCAAAGGGGAATGACCTGTGCGGGAAAACATCGATATGGGAGGAAAAGTAGTTTGTAACCATAGTTGACAACTGCTGTCTCCTGTCACTTTCCATCGATGCAGTATTACCAGTTGTGTGAGCGGTACTTGAAAAATCAGTCCACAACATTGTCATGAAACCCCTGTCTCCAACGCCACTTCTGCTGTGTGCACCACGAACACCTCTGCCAAGCTGCCCCCGGCCCGTACGGCTCGTGTGAGAACCATCACCGCTGCTGTGTGCTGGGAATGCCTCAACCAACCGGTTTACCAGAGTTGCTTGTTTATTAGCCAATATTAGGTCAAGGTTCTCCTGTGGCATGATGTTTTGTAATTTGCCTTTATAGCGTGGATCCAGGATGCTGGCCAACCAGTAGTCATCAACGTTCATCATTTTGGCAATGCGAGGGTCCCTTTCAAGGATCTGCAAGGCATAATCTGACATGTGGGCCAATGTTCCCGGTGTAAATGATGCACTGCGAGTGCTGGTTGGAGGAGCACTTTCTGGCAAATCCACATCCCTCCAGTCACGCACAAACCCTGAACCAGACCTTGCCATGCCAACATTTTCACTTGCCCCACAAGATGCATCCTCCTCCCCTAAGTAATCATCCCCATCATCCTCCTCCTCCTCCTCTTCTTCCTCCACCTCGTCCAGGAGAGGTCCCTGAGCAGACAATGGCTGAATGTCATCAAGGATTCCCTCCTCCTCGTCAACATTGGCTGCAGACGCCTGCTCCTTAAGGTGCGTCAAAGTTTGCATGAGCAGACGCATAAGTGGGATGCTCATGCTTAGGATGGCGTCGTCTGCGCTTACCAGCCGTGTGCATTCCTCAAAACACTGAAGGACTTTACAGAGGTCTTTCAGCTTCGACCACTGCACACCTGTCAACTCCATGTCTGCTCTCAAAGTGCCTGGCCGTGTATCCTCCCACAAATGCATTATGGCCTGCCTCTTCACACAGCCGCTCAACCATGTGCAGGGTGGAGTTCCACCTTGTTGCAATGTCAATAATGAGGCGGTGGTTGGGAAGGTGAAGCAATCGCTGCAGCTTCTGCATACGAATGGAGTGTACAGGCGACCGGCGGATGTGCGCGCACAGTCTTCGCACCTTCTAGAGCGGGGCTGTTAACTCCGGATAATTGTTGAGGAAGCACTGCACCACCAGGTTCAAGGTGTGAGCCAAGCAAGGTATGTGGCTGAGTTTTGAAAGGGCTATGGCTGCCACAAAATTACGGCCGTTATCACTAACTACCTTGCCTGCCTCAAGATGTATACTGCCCAGCCATGACTCAGTTTGTCGCTGAAAGTACTCGCCCAAACACATCATCTGCAACACAGCCTGCTGACGCTTTCCACTAGCTACTCGATAGGGGGACACCTCGTGTGCAACAGTGGCAGCTGCAGATGGAGTGCTTGTACGACTGCGCTCTGTGGACAAGCTTTCGCTTCTGGAGGAGGAGGAGGGTCGAACGCCTACAGCCAACTGTTTCCTATACCGTGGGCTAGGCAGCACTGTCCCACCACCGCTGTCCCCTGTGGACCCTGCATCTACCACATTAACCCAGTGCGCAGTGATGGACACGTAACTGCCCTGGCCATGCCGACTGGACCATGCATCTGATGTGAGGTGCACCTTTCCACTCACTGACTGCTTGAGTGCATGGACAATGCGGTCTTTCACATGATGGTGGAGGGCTGGGATGGCTTTGCGAGAGAAGAAGTGGCGACTGGGTAGGTTATAGCATGGTACTGCATAGGCCATGAGTTCGCGGAAAGCTGCGCTTTCCACCAACCGATAGGGCATCATCTCTAACGAGATTAGTTTGGCAATGTGGGCGTTCAAACCCAGTGTACGCGGATGAGAGACTGAGTACTTTCTTGACCTACTCATAGTCTCTGGGAGGGTGAGCTGGACTTGAGAGCTGCATATGGTGGAACTAGGGGTGGACAGGGTGGACTGAGAGAGAGGGTTGATGATGGTGATGGAGTTGGTGTTCTTTCTGATGGCCTAGATTCAGTCTTTCGTTGATATAACAGTGGGATTCCCTGACTGCTTTGGCCTTGCAACGACACCTCAACATTTGTTGCTGTGCTAACCGGTGGGCTTACAGTGGGGGAAACAATGTAGCGTTGCTGACTACCTTCTTTGTGATCAGTTGCACATGTGGTACTTGAGGTTTGGTGTTGTGTCCACGCTTGCAAGTGCATGCTGGTTAAATGTCTAAGCATGCAACTGGTATTCAAATTTTTCAGATTTTTCCCTCGGCTAAAGGTCTTTGCGCACTTCTTACAGATAACCTTCCCCTGATCATGAGGATTTTGTTCAAAAAAGTGCCACACTGCACTCTTCCTACTTTGGAAGACCTTTTGCGGCCTAGCACGCTGTGATCTTTTGACCGTCTGGACAAGCTGTCCAGCAACTCTTTTGATTTTTGGAACCTGTCTTTGGAGTGCTCCGGGCCTGCCAGATAACAGCTGTTGCAATGTAGATGTCTGCTGTGGATGCTCCTCCTCCTTTTCTGAGCTATTGGAAGCAGCACCCTCTTCCCCCAATGGATGCCAATCTGGGTCAACCACTGGGTCATCCATCACCTCCTCTTCAATGTCATGTGCACCTTCCTCTGTGTCACCGTGTATGGTAGTATAGTATGCGGGAAGGGGCACCTGAGTCTCATCAGGGTCAGAATCTGGCCCATTACACTGCGAGGACAATGTAGTGCTCTGACTGAATGTACCAGCAGAATCATCTATCAGTGGCTGTGCATCAGTGCACTCCATGTCAGATTCATCTTGGCCTGGGTAATTCACCATTTCACTTGATAACCCAGGCATGGTATGTGAAAACAGCTCCATGGAGTAATTAGTTGTATGGCCTGCGTCATCCTTCAATCTTGGTTGGGGTGAAGGACACAAGGAAAGGTGTGGTTCATGAACATGAGCCTCCAATGACGACTCAGTGCTTTTATTTTTTACAACTTCAGAAGAGGAGGCGATAGAGCTGGAGGCTGAGTCAGCAATGTAAGCCAAAACTTTTTCCTGAAGCTCTGGCTTTAAAAGCGGTTTGCCAACTCCTAGAAAACTAAGCCTTTGAGGCGTTGTGGAGCCAGACGATGACGCAGGTTCAACACCTCCTGCATTCGGTCCTATTTTGCTTTTGCCACTACCATCAGATCCACCACCAACAGCATCATTACCAGCTGGCAACCCCCCGACCAATTCCACGGCCTCTTCCACCAGCCTTCCTTATTTTTGGTAAAAATGTACACAAAATCCCACAAACGATATAGTAATGAAAAACAAGGTACAAGGTGTTTATAGCACAGGGGAGACGTAGAATTTCTGAACACACTTGTGGACACTGTTGGATTGTGTGAGGCCCAGTTAATATCACACCGGTATGTCACAGGCTCAATGTCGCAGGTGTGAAAAATGTCACTATAGGACAGGGGAGATGTAGAATTTCTGAACACACTTGTGGACACTGTTGTGTGAGACCCAGTTAATATCACACCGCTATGTCACAGGCTCAATGTCGTAGGTGTGAAAAATCTCACTATAGGACAGGGGAGATGTAGAATTTCTGAACACACTTGTGGACACTGTTGGATTGTGTGAGGCCCAGTGAATATCACACTGCTATGTCACAGGCTCAATGTCGCAGGTGTGAAAAATGTCACTATAGGACAGGGGAGATGTAGAATTTCTGAACACACTTGTGGACACTGTTGGATTGTGTGAGGCCCAGTGAATATCACACCGCTATGTCACAGGCAGAAATTGGCTAGTGTATGACAAACTGCAAGGTGTATATAGAATTGGGCAGAATAGGAATCTCCCTAGAGTGTAGGTCTGTAAGAACGGAACATGTCCTCGACTTATCCTTACAGAGTGACACACAGATAGCTTCACTGTGGCCGTGATAACAGCCGTTACACGGTACTGAGAGAGGAGCGTGCACGTACACTGCTGTCCGGTGTCCGTAAAATTGTCAAGCTCTGTGTTTTTTAAGTATACGGACTGACACACGCTGTTTCTCTATAGTTTTGAATGTGATCAAACAGCAAATATACTTAACTGTTTGAAAAGCAGACAAAACTAGAAGGTGGAGGTCTGTAAGAACGGAACATGTCCTCGACTTAATCTTACAGAGTCACACACAGATAGCTTCACTGTGGCTGTGATAACAGCCATTACACGGTACTGTGTGAGGAGCGTACACCGCTGTATGGTGTGAAAAAATGCACGCTCAGTACCTCACCAGGACAAAAAAAAAAAATTTGGATTGCTTTTAAAAAAGCAGTTTGCAGAGTAGTGGGAAAACAGCAATGCCACTATCAGGAAGCCTTATAAGGCAGCCTAACAACCAACACAGCTGACCCAGCAAAATATAGCCTCCACTTGCACTGCGCACACAGTGACTGGTGTGTTGTACAGGCAAAATCGCTAGCAGCAGAAGCAGTTTTTGGTGTCTTCTTCCCTGCCTAACGCTCTCCCTACAGAATCAGCAGCAGCAGCAGCAGCAGCAGCTCTCCCTATTCTGAGATCAGCATGAGTACCATGGCGGTCGGCGTGCACGCCCTTTTATACCCCCTGTGACGCCCCCCAAAGCAAGCCAATCACTTGCATGCCCTTCTCAAAGATGGTGGTGACCCCTGCCCATGTCATCACGTTGCCCACAGTGTCCGTGGATCCTGATTGGCTGAAAAAGGGTGGAAAACAAACTTTTGAAACGCGACTTTGGCGCTAAAGTCGCCGAGCTCGTGGCCGACCTCACCCTAGGGTCGGGTTTCGTTTCATGAAACCCGACTTTACCAAAAGTCGGTGACTTTTGAAATTTTTCGACCCGTTTCGCTCAACTCTATTTATATCGGATTCCTGATGAAACATGGGGAAACGCAAACCCGAGCTTACAAGTCTTGAACTCGGCTTGGCTTTTTTAACAAGAGTGACATGTGATTCCCTTGTGAGAGATATAGTAGGTCTATGATGGTTAGTGGATTTCCCATGCCCAAGAGATCCCATTAGCAGCATTTTCCCTCTCTGTACTGAAATGAGTGAGAATGATCTGATAGATCAGACTTCATCTATGGACTCTTTCTTATGTCATTCAAATCTTTTACATGGAGCAATTGAAATAATGTCATGAATACACTACAGGTACAAAGAAAATAATTTTCCCCTATTGCAAACTAGGTTTATTAGCAAAGTTTACAAACTTTCTGCTGTTTGCAAGAAAACAATGAAACACTAATTAACTGAAGACAAATAACACAAGTGGTTTCTCCAAATTCACCTCAAAATGTCACTTTTTTATTTAATACTTCAGTCTCAGAATTATTCACCTCCTTCATTACAAGTGTCTTTATTACTTTGCATGTAGAGCAGCTTTGGCTGTTATAACCTGCTGAAAATACAATGCTTAGCCATCTGACAACATTCCTAGGAAATGGCCTCCAGTTCACTAATATTCTGGGGTTTGATGCTGCAACTGCCTTTTTCTCTTCTCACCAGAGATATTCTGTGAGATTTTAGTGGGCTGTGACGGCCAATCCAGAATCTTCCAGGACTTATTAAACCAACCCTTGGTGGACTTTGAGCTATGCTTGGGATCACTGTCCTGTTCCAAGATCCAATGATGGCCAAGGTTTAGCTTCTTCAGAAGGAATGGCACATTTTTTTCAGGATTTATGGATACTGGATTGAACCCATCTTGCCTTCAACATGCTGCTGATTTCCAGTGACAGAGGAAACAAAGCAGCCTGAGAGCATCTCCGAGCCATTGTCTTGCTTCAGTGTAGACATCATCAAGCCACTGCCATGCTTCACCGTAGATATTAACAAGTGACTGACATGTTTCACTGTAAGTAACACTAAACCACAATCATGTTTCACTGTAGACATCATTAAGCCACCACCATGCTACACTGTAGGCATCACAGAGCAATTGCCATTCTTCGGTGTAGCCATCAAGCCACTGCCATGCTTCACTGTAGATATTAACAAGTGACTGACATGTTTCACTGTAAGTAACACTAAGCAACCATCATGTTTCACTGTAGACATCACTAAGCCACTGCCATGCTTCACTGTAGATATAATTAAGCCACTGACATGCTTCACTGTAGACATCACCGAGCCATCACTTTGCTTCACTGTAAACATCATCAAGCAATTGTCATGCTTCACAGCAAATAACACTAAGTCCACACCAAGCTACACTGTAGGCATCACAGAGCAATTGCCATTCATCAGTGTAGCCATCAAGCCACCTCATGTTTCACTGTAGATATCACTGAGCGACTGTCATGTTTCACTTTAGGTAACACTGATCCACCAATATGCTTCACTATAGGCAGAGAGTTCATTTCAGAATATGATTAATATTTTTCCCTCCAGTTCCGAATATTTTCATGGTTCCACATAACTGAATTGCAGAACTGTTGTTGTTTACTTAGATGGCTTTATAAATCTTGTAGGCAGTTTTTTGGTTAGTTGAGGTGTATGCCTTTGAGTTTTGGAATGGACATCTTAAGCCTCCAGCATTTTTCTTACTGTGCTATCTAAAGATGAGTAGCGCCAGCAGGAATAATGTTCATTTTATTCCGGTAGCTGCTCTTATACTAAGGGGAATGGATAATTTTGTAATGCTATTTATTGTCAGATTAACTATATATCTGCAAGTTAATAGAATTTAGAAAACATGAAAGGTGTAACCGATATTTTTTTTTCCGGAAATCATTAGTACAATAGAATAAAAATAAGAAACATTGTAATACATCTTATCAGAGAAATCCGCTTCTTTCTTCTCCATGACTAATCATTAATTCTCAAAATCACTGGTAAAAACTGGCTTCAGTGAATACAGATTTCCCATTACCAATTGGTGCTCATAAACATCTAAGAAGAACTGTTGCTGTCACTTCAGCAGAAAATACGGCAAAATGTCTGTGCTTGCTTCTAGCTTCTCCCCTATCCATAAAATTTCAAAATCACCAACTGTCATCTCCTGCCTCAGTAATGGGAAATGTGTCTTCATTAACCCCTTCCCGACATGCGCCGTAATAGTATTGCTCTGCGGGAACTGTGTTCCCGCAAACAATTGGACTAGGACAGTGGCACGGTTGCGCGGCCTTACGCTGTATGTGACAGCTGAAACCCCACAGCAATGCCCACGATCGGTGTTAGCAATGATCGTGGGCATTTAACCCCTCTGATGCCGCTGTCAGTACTGACAACGGCATAAAGAAGAAGAGCGCGATCGCGTTAGTCCGGTGGTCTCCATGGAGACCCTCGGCTCCAAGATGGCTGCGGGGTCTTTTCGGGTCCTGCAGGGAGGTGGCTTTTCAGTGCCTACTGAGAACAGGCGACGGCAAGCCACCTTCACTGTCTGTCAGGTTGCTGATCTGACACTGTGCTATGCAAAGTGTCAGATCAGCAATCTGACATGATATAGTCAGAAAAATAGAATGTGTGAAAATATTTTTAAAAAAATTCCCATATAAAGATAAGAAAAAAAATATTTTTCCAATAAATCCATTTGTTTATGTAAATAAAAAACAATAAAAGTACACATATTTGGTATCGCCACATCCATAGCGAACTGCTCTATAAAACTGTCCCACTAGTTAACCCCTTCAGTGAACAAAAAAATGCTTTATCATCATACCGTCTAACAAAAATTGCAATAAAACGCGATCAAAAAGACAGATGTAAATGGTACAGCTGAAAACGTCATCTTGCAAGCAACAAGCCACCGAACAGCGCCATCAGCAGAAAAATCAAAAAGTTATAGCTCTCTAAATGTGGTGATGCAAAAACTATTTTTTTCAATAAAAAGCGTCTTTTAGTGTGTGACAGCTGCCAAACATAAAAACTCTCAATAAATACCCACTATAAATGGTAAATCAAACCCCCATTTATCACCCCCTTAGTTAGGGAAAAATAATAAAATAAATAAAATGTATTTATTTTCATTTTCCTATTAGGGTTAGGGTTGGGGTTAGGTTTAGGGTTGGGGCTAAAGTTAGGGTTAGGATTGAGGCTAAAGTTAGGGTTAGGGTTGGGATTAGGGTTAAGGTTGGGATTAGGGTTAGGGTTAGAATTATGGTTAAGGTTGGAATTAGGGTTAGGGTTGGAGTTAGGATTGGGATTAGGGTTAGGGGTGAGTTAGGGTTAGGTTTGAGGTTATGGTTATGGCTAGTGATGGGATTTCGTTTGGGGTGTGTTGGGGTTAGGGGTGGAGATAGAATTGGGGGGGTTTCCACTGTTTAGGCACATCAGGGGCTCTCCAAACGTGACATGGCGTCTGATCTCAATTCCAGCCAATTTAGCATTGAAAAGTCAAACGGCGCTTCTTCCCTTCCAAGCTCTTCCATGCGCCTAAGCAGTGGTATACCCCCCATATACTGGGTATCAGCATACTCAGGACAAATTGCACAACAACTTTTGGGGTCCAATTTCTCCCGTTACCTTTGGGAAAATAAAAAATTGGTGGCGAAAAATCATTTTTGTGAAATAAATCTGATTTTTTTATTTAAACGGCTCTACATTATAAACTTCTGTGAAGCACTTGGGGGTTCAAAGTGCACAACACAAATCTAGGTAAGTTCCTTAGGGGGTCTACTTTCCAAAGTGGTGTCATTTGTTGGGGGTTTCCACTGTTTAGGCCCATCAGGGGCTCTCCCAACGCGACATGGCGTCCGATCTCAATTCCCATCAATTTTGCATTGAAAAGGTAAACGGCACTCCTTCCCTTCCGACCTCTGCCTTGCGCCTAAACAATAGTTTACTCCCACATATGAGGTATCAGCATACTCAGGACAAATTGCACAACAACTTTTTTGGCCCAATTTCTCCTGATACCCTTAGTATAATAAAACAAATTGGATCTGAAGTAATTTTTTGTGAAAAAAAGTTAAATGTTCATTTTTTTTAAAACATTCCAAAAATTCCTGTGAAGCACCTGAAGGGTTAATAAACTTCATGAATGTGGTTTTGAGAACCTTGAGGGGTGCAGTTTTTAGAATGGTGTCACTGTTTGGCATTTTCTGTCATATAGGCCCCTCAAAGTCATTTCAAGTGTGAGGTGGTCCCTGAAAAAATGGTTTTGCAAATTTTGTTGTAAAAAGGAGAAATCACTGGTCAACTTTTAACCTTTACAACTTCCTAACCAAAAAAATTGTTTCCAAAATTGTGCTGATGTAAATCAGACATGTGGGAAATGTTATTTATTAACTATTTTGCGTGATATGACTCTGTAATTTAAGGGCATAAAAACTAAAAGTTTGAAAATTGCAAAATTTTCCAAAATGTTTCCAAATTTCCATTTTTTTCGCAAATAAATGCTAGTCATATTGAATAAATTTTACCACTGTCATAAAGTACAATATGTCTTGAGAAAATTTTCTCAGAATCACCAGGATCCGTTGAAGCGCTTCAGAGTTATGACCTCTTAAAGTGACAGTGGTCAGAACTGTAAAAATCGGCCTGTCATTAAGGTAGAAACAGGCTTCATCTCAAAGGGGTTAAATACAGTTTTTACCCATGAAATGAGAATGAAAGATCAGTCCAGGAAGAGAAAGAAGCAGATTTCTCTTATAAGATATAGTGCAAAGTTGCTGATTATCATGTCAGTTATTGATTTACAAAATAAAAATTCAAACAATGGTTACTTTTTAAAGTTTATGGCAGGTTCGATTTAACTTTTTCAAAAACTTTTCTAACTTCAAGCTCATCCTCATGTTTAGAGGTTCGGCTCTTGCTAGGTACTAATTGACACTGTGGCTTTAAGAGACCATGCTTCCATCTGAGTTGTGTGAACTAGTCTTTTCTCCCCTGCAGTTGGCTTCATGTTGGTTTTGTACAAGAAGCAGGAAGTGAAGAAGGCCTTGTGTCTGAGGGACACTGACAAGATGGGATTTTGCTGTGAAAGACTGATAAAAGTGAACTAACTGCTTCAAGGTTGAATATAGTGCCCATTCACTTCATTATTCGTCACCAGGACCGAAAGATGGACAGAGTCACATCATACAACCAGGGCAGTTTTCCTGCACCACTTGTAATCTGAGAGGAAAATAACACTGTGGTACCAGCCATCCCTCCACATTGAAAGAGGGAACTAGACTTGCCCAGACTCAGGAAAAAGAGATTCGTTAACCTGAAGGAAGAGCTCAACACAACCAACTTGGCTCAGCTGCATCAGGATCAAATAACAGTTACTAGACTTTCTTCTAAATTTACAGCACCATGAGTTATGCTAGTGTTAACTGTGTTAGGGGGTAGAGCAGGCTTATTTATTTAGGACACTGTAACAGCTTGTCCTGATTATTGGTAGCCAGGTAGTAAGTTAGAAGAGAGTAGTTTATATTGTTTGTATTGAACTTTGCATTGCCTTAGCTGGAGTGCAGCTTGCGTGACATACTCCAGCTATCTACCTTTATATTTAATATTACTGTTCTCTTTACAATAACTGTTAGTCTCATTGCCCGGCATATAGTCCTCTTTTTGTCAATAAAGCCGGTGTTTTGTTTCTGTTTCCTCACCTATTGTGCCGTATTTGAGTCCTGCCTCAAATTGGTCGTTCAACCAGCTCTTCATAGGGACAATCTCTGATTTTGCTCTTATAGGGGATTTTATTCAGAAAGAGAATAATTCTTAGACTGCAATAAAAGTGTTACTTGTGATGAATAAGGAGACACTACCTGCTGAATTCATTGTGTTGAGCTTTAAAACATTTTCTGTTTGATTAGGTTTTTTTTTTGCAAAGAGTAACAACGTATACATTTTGCTAATAAACCTAATTGGCAATGGGGCGGTGGAATAATATTGATTTTAACTGTAGATAGTAACGACTTTGTTTTGTTTCTGTTTGGCAGATTGTAACCATGGAGCTTGAACTACACAAGGATCCGGAATTACATAGAAAAGTATGTTACTTGTTCTGGGATATGTACAATGACCCAGAGTTACTGGACCTTTCTCCGAGCATGAGCAACCCAACCCCTATCCAGTACTCCAGCTTTGTGCTCTCCATAATCACTTGTATCATCGGCTTTACTGGCAACCTTCTTGTCATCTTTGTCACCGGATTCTTAATGAAGAAGAGCAAATCTCGAATCTGGTTCCTGAACTTGGCGGTGGCAGATTTCTCCTTTCTTCTGTTCCTCCCTCTTCAGGCTGTGTCTGTATTAATGGCAAGATGGCCGTATGGGTCCGATTTGTGTAAATTCAGCAACTTCATTACCTTTGTTAATATGTACGCCAGTATTTACATCCTCACAGCTCTAAATATTGATCGCACCTTGTCTGTTGCTAAACCAATATGGCACCAGAGGTTCCTTTCCAGGAAAGTTGGTTACAGTATTTGTACACTCATCTGGGTATTATCGGCCGTATGTAGCCTTCCAGCCATCATCTATAGCGGGGAAGTTTCAACTTGTGGAGAAAATCATTGCATTCTCTTTAGTAATGATATTACTAACTTAATATACTCAAACATTAAACCAAACTCGAATTTGAGTCAAGAATATAGGAATATTTCACGTAATGCTTGCGATTCAGAAAATACAAATCCAGACAGTTTCAAAATCTGGGTAGAAATGCAATCTACAACGAGTCTTATAGTTTCACTTGTAGCGATCGGTTGCATCATCCCACTATGTGTGATCCTATCCTCCAACAACATCATCATTCATCAAGTGAGGAAATCAGAGGTGCCATCATCATCTAGACTGTACAGAGTGGTGATTGCAGCCGTGCTGGCCTTCTTCTGTACCAAGACTCCATTAGTTTTGGCCCAGATAATCTTCTTGGTGTCGGCCCATACTATGGAGTTCACTCTGATGTATAAAGCGATTGTTTTTTTTCCACTGTTATCCAGCATTGCCGCCACTAACACTTTCCTGAATCCCATGGTGTATGTGCTGGTGGGTAAAAAAATGAGGGAAGAAATATCACCGTTTGGGGGTAAAATTACCATGTATCGGAGTGTCCTTCCGACAAACATTTCTCTTTATCTGCCATCAAAAGAACCACCCGCTAACATCAGAAGTTAGTGAGCTTTTATGTTTTCTCTTTAACTTCTGAAGGACCCGTGAAGTACTTACTGGCCCTTCTTACTGCCCCATACACATTAGATAAATCTCTAAACTCCCAGATTTAATCTGTTTGGGGATTTCCTGACTCTCCCTGGGCATACGATGTCTGGGAGAGAAGGATCCATCGTATAGGATTCCAATTACGGGCGACCGAAGAGGATTCCTATTCAAGAACAATATATAGGACCCTTGCAGTCCAATAGCCCATCATAATGCTCAATTTTATCCGCTTTGGAGGTGAAAATGAGCCCCCTTACCTATTGGACCACTGTGCAGCTGCACAGGTTGCATCAATGACATTTTCACCCAATACGAAAGGCTGATCCCTTTGTTCTTTGGAAGATAAGTCACTGCTAGAGGAGTTTGCCAGCTGCTCTCTCATAGAGAACACCGTAGTGCTTGGCTGACTATTACTGTGTGTGGGGAAGTTGAGAAACCTTTGTTTGGCTGACAGATATCCAATGTGTATTGGGGCTTTAGACCTCATTCCGACTTCCATTTTTCATGAGACTTTAGACTCCATTCAGACTCCATGTTTTTCACAGATAAAACATCTGCATATAATAATCTATGGAGCTGTTCACATAGATGTGTTATTTTAGCGCACTGTAAGTCTGTAAAAAAATGATGGAGACATAACATGGATCAAAATTACCCATGCAAGTTCATGGATCCGTAAAAATAATTAATGACAAGACAGAATATCTGAGGCTGCCGGGAGGACAAACGGTAATTTCATCCTGGCAGTCGGGCTGTAAATGTGATGTCCACACAGTGGCTTAGGAAAGCTATTAACCTGCAGATTAACCGAATATCTGTATATTAATAGCGTTTTTCACATGACAGGTTCCCTTTAAAGAGAATCTGTCACCACATCTGACTTATTTAAACTGTTATTATGGGCATGCACATTATAGAATGCTGATAACACTCCTGCCTGCATCCTCATATCAGATGCCTTGTTGTGGGAAAATCATCTTTTATCACTTTATATAAATGAACTCTTCCAGGCTCCGGGGAGGACGCTGATTCACATGAGGATCTGACATCGGAGGTTATTTTACGTGAAGGGGTGTTAACTGTGTGAGACAAGTAACTAGCGCAGAACAGGAGAAATGAAGCTCTGCTGCATTGTAACAATATTGCAGCCCCGTCTCCCTGTGAGATGGAAGCTGGAGCTTAGAGGAACCTACAGATGTGTCAGTTATAACAACACACAGCTCTGCAGTGAGATCAGAAGAGCCGAGAGCTGTAACCATTACACATCACACTGGTGACACTGGAAACCATTACACAGCACACTGGTAACTATCACATATCACACTGGTAACCATCACACCACACACTGGTTACAAGCGTAGATAGGGTCACCATGGTCTTCTCCGCCGTTTTCTTGATTGTCTCAAGCCATCGGGTTGCTGGTCTTCCTTTTTGCCCTGGTTTCCTTCTATTCTTCCAACCATGATGTCCTTCTCCAATGATTGCTCTCTTCATATGATGTGTCCAAAGGTCACTCAAGAGCCTGTCTAAACTTTCCGACCCGGCTTCAGATGTGCACTCCTCAACAATCTGCAATATATCGCTCAGTGCACACAGGCTGTTATAGTTCTTGTCAGTGTAAGTCCTGTTTACACAGAACAATGTGCTGCCGAGAAGGATGATCTTTTGTGTATCGAAAAACATTTCTTGCTTTGTATGTTTTCATCTTGAAGCTGCATGATGTCTCCTGTAATCTTCTTTAATCTACTGTTGGTAAAACATGTCTGTATGGCTTGTAGAGACAGTGTATTGTATAGCTGGTAGAATTTCTGTGACTTGTATGTACATGTTGCTGCATGTTTTTTTAGATGACAGATTTTGCATAATCACTGAAACAGCATGCGCCATGGAAAGCTGCAACAGAATAAACAAAGTTGTTGTAACAAATGGTTTCAATAAAGAAAAGAAATACACCGCGCTATGCTGGGAACTGAAAAAAATATATAATATAACTGAGTACTTACTTGCTGGTGTGTGAAAAAATCACGTGGTGGTGGATGTATAGCAGTATTCTGAGACTATTCACCTTGTCATAGATGTATATATTTGGATGCCAAAACTGCTGAATAGATAATATAGGGTTAAATGGGGGTGAGCCCGTTAGTGTGTTACAGAGGGAAAAAAATAAATAAATAAATAAATAAATAAAATATGAACTAATCTTGATTTACTCACTTAAGGAAATCAGAACCATATAAAATATATGCTGTAAATGTAGCCATTGCCAAATATTAAGATTGGAATGTTGCAGCCTGTTTCTGAAAAAAATATAATAGTTGAAAAATAAAACCAAAAAAAGAGGGGGATAAATAGATGTTTGAGATGATAACTGAATGCTGACCTTACTGCATGCCAGTTTCAACAGGCGAGGTCAGAATGATTAATCCTGTGCAAAACAAATGATGGCACAGTTCCTGCAAAGTGAATGAGCGTTAGTGACAGCATGTGCCCACTAGTGGAACGAGGTGCTTAATTCTGGTGCACTTACTTGCAGGGCCAGTGCTCAGTGAGACAGGCTTGGGTGCTCAGCGTGGGGGCTGGGGCTGCTGCTGCTAATCCGTATGGACGTGGAGACCGCCGTTGCCTCGCGTGCTCCGGCCGAGAGCAACGCTGAGGGACTCAGCGTGTGATGGGGCAGGGCTAGCGTGACGTCACACTGGGGGTAAGATGGTGGCTCAAAGGCAGCACAATACCGACATGTTTCGAGAGATAGCTACTCTCTTCATCAGGGTTGTGCCTATTAGTGTGCAGACCGTCAATTTATAGCAGACTGAGCCTGAATTAAGTGATCACCTGACCCAAATGCCTGATTGAGCGACTTAATTAGATGTAGTACAAAGTACTGGTGTGCCTACATGTAACCAAATGATTGCGGGACCCTATCATTACCATTGAGCTACAGAGATGGGTTAAATTTTAACCCTATTTGGTCCAAAAATTCCTTATGAGAATTAAAAAGTGAAAAAATAAAAAATAAAAATAAAACATAACCTTTATTTATATAAATGTATAAAAAGTGTTATTAACATTGTGTATAAAAAATCAGTTTAAAAAATGACAATGAAAATGTGCCAAAGCCCAAAATCTACCGATGAGGTGCCTCTTTAGATGTTTGTTTCATTATACTCGAAGGGTTCATAGGCTTACATGATGGCCAAATAAATGCACGATATTGGGGTCTTATTCAGCATAATGGCATGATTATGATTAGTACCATATCCTCCTACCAAATTGATTCCAATAAATGAGATATACTTAGGTGTTAATGCAAACAAAAAAAAAAAATATATATATGAATCACTAAGAACTGAAAAAATTATACGTGAATAAAACACCATTTGAGTGTACTAAAAGATAAAAAAATTTATGTCATCTTGGGGGATTGTATAAAACCATGTCTAAAATTATGATCTATAATAATAATATATGGGGGGAGAGAAAGAAGGAGGGGGCTAGAATGCATACAGCTCAATTTCATGATTGAGGCCCTTTGGGGCCAGACTGTCCAGAGTGTAGATCCACCTGGATTCTACCCGGGACATTGCTTTAAGGTAGTCGCCCCTTCTTGGGTTTGACCGAACTATTTGAATGCCCAAAAAGGAAACTCCTTTGCACGATCGATTATGAGTATCCAAAAAGTGACGGGATAATGGATGTCCCTTATAGCCTTTTCTAATATTATCTAGATGCTCCTTAATCCTAACCTGAAGGGGTCTCTTAGTTCTCCCTACATAAATCTTACCACAGGGACATTTTAAAATATAAATAACGCCTGATGTTTGACACAAAATGCTATCTTGGATATAATAAGTATTATTGTTAGATGAATCCGTGAAATGATTATGTAATTGTTTAGACGTTGCTGTTCTGATGCAACAAACACACTTCCCACATGATTGAAAGCCTGGTAGGTTTGAACTTGACCGAGCTAATTGGTGGACATGATTAATAGAACTGCGCATTTTAGTCGTGGGCGCCAATAATAGGCCTAAATTTTGCGCTTTAGTGTACACGAACCGAGGTCTTTTGGGAAGCAAGTCGCCTACATACTTGTCTCCCTGTAAATGTGACCAATGTTTACATATGATTTTGTTAAATACCTTATGGCCTGCATGAAACTGAGTAATAATGGGTAAATTTTGAATTTGTTCTTGGATAGTAGGTGGGTTATCAACTGTGGGAGGTTTGTGGATCAGAGGAGATCTTGGCATGGATTTTACCTCCTGCCTGGTCCTATTGAGAAGCTCTATATCATACCCTTTGGCTACAAATTGATTGGTTAAATATTGTGTTTCCTTTTGATAGTCAATAGTGTTTGTACAATTACGTCTAATTCGCATATACTGGCTTTTTGGAATATTAATTAGCCATGTGGGTAGATGGCAACTACTAGTATGAATATAACTGTTGGAGTCTACCTCATTATGGTAGCTTTTTGTAATTAATTTGCCTTGTTCAATACAAATGCTTAAGTCCAAAAAATTTATGTTGGATCTACTAACCGTGGGTGTAAACTCCAGTCCAAAATCATTGATGTTTAATCTAGAAATGAATAAATTAAGGTCTGATAATGGGCCGTCCCAAATGAACAAAATATCATCAATGAAACGGCGCCATAATTTTATATTCTTATGTAATGTGCCATTGCTGTAAATATGTTCATGTTCCCACATGCCTACATAGATGTTTGCGAAACTAGGCGCGAATCTCGTGCCCATCGCGGTGCCATGGGTCTGGATATAGAACTGGTTTTCGTACGTGAAATAGTTGTGTTTCATGATAAAGTCAATACTGTCAAGGATGAATTGGATCTGTAGAGGTTTGTAAGTTTTTAAAGCGCCAAGAAAAAATTGTGCTGCCGCCTGACCTTTAGAAGGGTCAATGACCGTATATAATGATTTAATGTCCAGAGTTGCTAAAATAAAATTGTCATTCCACTCCAATGGTTCCAGGACATGCAAAGTGTGAGTGGTATCTTTTAAATAAGCTGGCAGCAAGGACATACATTTTTGTAGATGGTTATCCACATATTTAGATAAGTTAGCTGTAAGGCAATTTATGCCTGATATAATAGGCCTGCCTGGTGGATTTACTGCATTTTTATGAACTTTGGGAATATGATAAAATACTGCTATTGATGGCGTTTTGTTATTAATAAACTGATACTCTTTTTTTGTTAGAATGCCTAAAGATTTACCTTTAAGAGCTAGAGAATTGAGTTTATTAAGAAATGATTTTGTTGGATCTGCGGGGATTTGTTTATAAGTGACAAGATCACCTAGTAACTAGTGTTGAGCATTCCGATACCGCAAGTATCGGGTATCGGCCGATACTTGCTGTATCGGAATTCCGATACCGACTTCCGATATTTTTTCAATATCGGAATTCGGCATCGGAATCGGAAGTTCAGTTGATTGACGGCCTGACGTCATCATGATGCGCGGTGTGTGCGCATCATGTTGCGCCGTCATTTCGGGCCTTCCGGGGGTCTCTGCCGGCCTGCCGGGGGGCTGTGCCGGCCTGCCGGGGGGCTGTGTGGACTGCCCGGGGTCTGTACCGGCCTGCCGGGGGGCTGTGCCGGCCTGCCGGTGGTCTGTGCACCCTGTGGGGGTCTGTACCGGCCTGCCGGGGGGCTGTGCCGGCCTGCCGGGGGGCTGTGCTGATGTCCGGGGGTCTGTGCAAGCATCGTCCGATGGGACTACAAGTCCCATCGGGCGATGCCTGCTACCATGACAGTGATTGACACATTAGCCAATGATGGGACAGTAGTAGTCCCATCATCCGGCTAATGTGTTAAATGTTAAAAAAAAAAAAAAAAAAAAAAAATACTACATGCATGCTACATACATACTACATGCATGCTACATATATACTACATACATACTACATACATGCTACATACATACTGCATGCTACATACATACTACATACATACTACATACATACTACATACATACTACATATATACTACATACATACTACATACATGCTACATACATACTGCATGCTACATACATACTACATACATACATACTACATACATACTACATACATGCTACATACTGCATGCTACATACATACTACATACATACTACATGCATGCTACATACATACTACATATATACTACATACATACTACATACATGCTACATACATACTGCATGCTACATACATACTACATACATACTACATGCATACTACATATATACTACATACATACTACATACATGCTGCATGCTACATATATACTACATGCTACATACATACTACATGCATGCTACATACATACTACATATATACTACATGCATGCTACATACATACTACATACTACATATATACTACATACATACTACATATATACTACATACATACTGCATGCTACATACATGCTACATACATACTACATACATACTACATGCATGCTACATGCATGCTACATGCATGCTACATGCATGCTACATACATACTACATACATACTACATGCATGCTACATACATACCACATACATACTACATGCTACATACATACCACATATATACTACATACATACAATACATTCATACAATACATACATAGACATACAGTACATATAACATAGAGTAACATACTTACCAATACTTGTCACATTGTTCCCCGAAGCCATTGTCTATTCCGGGATAAATATTAACATAACAAACCACAAAAATACTCACCCACGATCCGAAGCAGTCCACGAGTGTGTCCCACGACGATCTTGGGTAGAGAACTGCAGCATCAGATGATGCTGCCGTTCTCTACAGGCTGCAGGAATCCAATGACGGAAGGTAGGTATCCTTCCGCACTGTATTCCTCCGCCACTTAAAAAAAAAAAGTCCCTAGTCTCACTTTATGCCATTGCTGTGTGGGAATTCCCACACAGCAATGGCATAAAGTGAGACTAGGGACTTTTTTTTTTTTTAAGTGGCGGAGGAATACAGTGCGGAAGGATACCTACCTTCCGTCATTGGATTCCTGCAGCCCGTAGAGAACGGCAGCATCATCTGATGCTGCAGTTCTCTACCCAAGATCGTCGTGGGACACACTCGTGGACTGCTTCGGATCGTGGGTGAGTATTTTTGTGGTTTGTTATGTTAATATTTATCCCGGAATAGACAATGGCTTCGGGGAACAATGTGACAAGTATTGGTAAGTATGTTACTCTATGTTATATGTACTGTATGTCTATGTATGTATTGTATGAATGTATTGTATGTATGTAGTATATATGTGGTATGTATGTAGCATGTAGTATGTATGTGGTATGTATGTAGCATGCATGTAGTATGTATGTAGCATGCATGTAGTATGTATGTAGTATGTATGTAGTATGTATGTAGTATATATGTAGTATGTAGTATGAATGTAGTATATATGTAGTATGTATGTAGCATGTAGTATGTAGCATGCATGTAGTATATATGTAGTATGTATGTAGTATGTATGTAGCATGCATGTAGTATATATGTAGTATGTAGCATGTAGTATGTATGTAGCATGCATGTAGTATGTAGCATGTAGTATGTATGTAGCATGCATGTAGTATATATGTGTTATGTATGTAGCATGTAGCATGCATGTAGTATGTATGTAGTATATATGCAGTATGTATGTAGCATGCATGTAGTATATATGTAGTATGTATGTTGCATGTAGTATTTATGTAGTATGAATGTAGCATGTATGTAGTATGTAGTATGAATGTAGCATGTATGTAGTATGCATGTTGTATGTATGTAGCATGTAATTTTTTTTTTTTTTTTTTTTTTTTACATTTAACACATTAGCCGGATGATGGGACTACTACTGTCCCATCATTGGCTAATGTGTCAATCACTGTCATGGTAGCAGGCATCGCCCGATGGGACTTGTAGTCCCATCGGACGATGCCTGCACAGACCCCCGGAGCCTGCACAGACCACCGGCAGGCCGGCACAGCCCCCCGGCAGGCCGGCACAGCCCCCCGGAGCCTGCACAGCCCCCCGGCAGGCCGGCACAGCCCCCCGGCAGGCCGGCACAGCCCCCCGGAGCCTGCACAGACCACCGGCAGGCCGGCACAGACCACCGGAGCCTGCACAGACCCCCTGGCAGGCCGGCACAGCCCCCCGAAAGGCCCGTACAGACCCCAGAGAGGCTGTACAAGGGCAGGAAAGGGTTTTTCTTATTCCGATACCTTAAGTCCCATAGACTTGAATGGGACTTCCGGTATCGGAATCGGCGATACCGATACTTTTTTTAAAGATCGGCCGATACCATCCGATACGATACTTTGAAGTATCGGACGGTATCGCTCAACTCTACTAGTAACCTCATGGATTCATTGTGATACATACTGTGATCCATAAATGCGATACCCCCGCCTTTGTCTGCAGGACGAATGATCAAGTTTTTGTTTGCCTGCAGACTAATAATAGAATCTTTTTCACCAGCTGTTAAGTTGTGTGTCATATATCGCATTTTACGGTTATTTTTGTTAGCTAGTTTCCTTATATCTGTTGATACCAGAGTTTTGAAAGTTTTGAATGAATTGGAATATTCATTCAAAGGATTGAATGAGGAGGGTAAAGAAAGGCCGGTATGAATGAATTCTGAACCTATAGTATAAGTAGTTGTTGAAGGATTATCACCCTTCTTAAGGAAATACTTTTTAAGAGCCAGATTCCGTAGGTATTTTTTGATACTAATAAATAGATTAAATGGTTTAGGATTAGCTGATGGGGCGAATTTGAGGCCCTTTTGAAGTAGTGATGCCTCATTTGGAGTAAGTTGATGAGAACTTAAATTAAAAATTTTTTGTGCATGTTGCTGTTGTCAGTACATTTATTTATTTTCTTTTGGGAGAATGTCCCACCTCTTTTACCTCTTTTTGTTTTTTGTTTGGAATGCGAAAAAAATCCTTATTGATAGGTAATTGTGTTCTAGGTTTTGTTATTTTATTGGTATTTGATTGATTATGAAACCTAGGCCGTACATGGTTAGTCTTTTGGACCTGTTTCGCATACGAATTGGGCTGTCTGATTGGATTAGGGAGAGCAGAATTTCTTCTGCTAGGAATGTGTTTATGGGGCTGAGCATTGGTCGACGGAGTCGACTGTTCCCAGTCTCTGGTAGCAATCGGTTCCTCAACCAACGTTGAGAGATGGGAATATCTGTTGGTGGTAGGAATAGTTGATTGTTCTATTGGAACTGCTGGTGTTGGCAGTGGGCTTTCAGTGTATTGGGAAACCTCAAGGGGATTCACTTCCCTCGGTGAATTACTAGGTTGAGATCTCCCGTGATTACCTGTGCGAGTTGAAACTGGTGTATACTGGGTAGAATTGGAATACGTAGAAAAAACTAGCGATGTATCCGAAATCTCAGTTGGGGATCCATCGTACTCATCCAACGTAATAAAATTATTATTAATGGAGCTATTCAGCCTCCCCTGTATTTCTGAACTATCAGTATTCCGCGTATCAGAGATGGGGATGTTATCCCTTGCAAATTTGCGCATTTTTTTATTTATTATTTCTTTTTCTTTTTCTTTTAGCCTATAGAGAATGTTTGAGATTAGGCTTTCCAGCCCTTCTACATGATTATAAGCACTTAGTTGGTCAAATAATGTATTGATTGAACGACTGGTCTGTCTTAGATTAGCTTTCCGTTTATCAATGATGAAGTGTAGTACCTGATTGGAGAAATTGGAAAAAAGGGTATCCCATTCCGTTTGAATTTCAGGGTTGCCGAAGTCCCCTGCTAAGGTTTTATAGATGGTCAGGCCCTTGGGTACGGTTCCTGCTTGGGCATATTTTTCTAAAGATGCGATCTCCCACATATCACGCATCTCATTTACTAGTTCTTTCTCCAAAGATTTCAATAGTGCCCTGGTTTGATTGAATTCATCCAGGGAATTGCTGGGCTCATTAAGCTGTGTGCTCAAAAAGGACCTTCGGTGTTCTCTGTCCTGTCTAAGAGCCTCAAAAGCCATAGTGGTGCAGCCAAAAGTGTGTAGGCACAGATAAAAAGTAATAGATTAGTTTAAGATTAACACACTGGCGCCAGTCCACTTGGACAGAGAAGGAAGGTCCACTATTCCCAGATGCAGCTGGTGAATAACAGGCTCTGTGCTGGTGCCTGTTTAAAAGAGCTAAAGCTGATAAGAAAAGAAATACACTGCGCTATGCTGGGAACTGAAAAAAATATATAATATAACTGAGTACTTACTTGCTGGTGTGTGAAAAAATCACGTGGTGGTGGATGTATAGCAGTATTCTGAGACTATTCACCTTGTCATAGATGTATATATTTGGATGCCAAAACTGCTGAATAGATAATATAGGGTTAAATGGGGGTGAGCCCGTTAGTGTGTTACAGAGGGAAAAAAAAAAAAAATAAATAAATAAAAAAATGAACTAATCTTGATTTACTCACTTAAGGAAATCAGAACCATATAAAATATATGCTGTAAATGTAGCCATTGCCAAATATTAAGATTGGAATGTTGCAGCCTGTTTCTGAAAAAAATATAATAGTTGAAAAATAAAACCAAAAAAAGAGGGGGATAAATAGATGTTTGAGATGATAACTGAATGCTGACCTTACTGCATGCCAGTTTCAACAGGCGAGGTCAGAATGATTAATCCTGTGCAAAACAAATGATGGCACAGTTCCTGCAAAGTGAATGAGCGTTAGTGACAGCATGTGCCCACTAGTGGAACGAGGTGCTTAATTCTGGTGCACTTACTTGCAGGGCCAGTGCTCAGTGAGACAGGCTTGGGTGCTCAGCGTGGGGGCTGGGGCTGCTGCTGCTAATCCGTATGGACGTGGAGACCGCCGTTGCCTCGCGTGCTCCGGCCGAGAGCAACGCGAGAGCAACGCTACCCTCCTCATTCAATCCTTTGAATGAATATTCCAATTCATTCAAAACTTTCGAAACTCTGGTATCAACAGATATAAGGAAACTAGCTAACAAAAATAACCGTAAAATGCGATATATGACACACAACTTAACAGCTGGTGAAAAAGATTCTATTATTAGTCTGCAGGCAAACAAAAACTTGATCATTCGTCCTGCAGACAAAGGCGGGGGTATCGTAATTATGGATCACAGTATGTATCACAATGAATCCATGAGTTTACTAGGTGATCTTGTCACTTATAAACAAATCCCCGCAGATCCAACAAAATCATTTCTTAATAAACTCAATTCTCTAGCTCTTAAAGGTAAATCTTTAGGCATTCTAACAAAAAAAGAGTATCAGTTTATTAATAACAAAACGCCATCAATAGCAGTATTTTATCACATTCCCAAAGTTCATAAAAATGCAGTAAATCCACCAGGCAGGCCTATTATATCAGGCATAAATTGCCTTACAGCTAACTTATCTAAATATGTGGATAACCATCTACAAAAATGTATGTCCTTGCTGCCAGCTTATTTAAAAGATACCATTCACACTTTGCATGTCCTGGAACCATTGGAGTGGAATGACAATTTTATTTTAGCAACTCTGGACATTAAATCATTATATACGGTCATTGACCCTTCTAAAGGTCAGGCGGCAGCACAATTTTTTCTTGGCGCTTTAAAAACTTACAAACCTCTACAGATCCAATTCATCCTTGACAGTATTGACTTTATCATGAAACACAACTATTTCACGTACGAAAACCAGTTCTATATTCAGACCCATGGCACCGCGATGGGCACGAGATTCGCGCCTAGTTTCGCAAACATCTATGTAGGCATGTGGGAACATGAACATATTTACAGCAATGGCACATTACATAAGAATATAAAATTATGGCGCCGTTTCATTGATGATATTTTGTTCATTTGGGACGGCCCATTATCAGACCTTAATTTATTCATTTCTAGATTAAACATCAATGATTTTGGACTGGAGTTTACACCCACGGTTAGTAGATCCAACATAAATTTTTTGGACTTAAGCATTTGTATTGAACAAGGCAAATTAATTACAAAAAGCTACCATAAAGAGGTAGACTCCAACAGTTATATTCATACTAGTAGTTGCCATCTACCCACATGGCTAATTAATATTCCAAAAAGCCAGTATATGCGAATTAGACGTAATTGTACAAACACTATTGACTATCAAAAGGAAACACAATATTTAACCAATCAATTTGTAGCCAAAGGGTATGATATAGAGCTTCTCAATAGGACCAGGCAGGAGGTAAAATCCATGCCAAGATCTCCTCTGATCCACAAACCTCCCACAGTTGATAACCCACCTACTATCCAAGAACAAATTCAAAATTTACCCATTATTACTCAGTTTCATGCAGGCCATAAGGTATTTAACAAAATCATATGTAAACATTGGTCACATTTACAGGGAGACAAGTATGTAGGCGACTTGCTTCCCAAAAGACCTCGGTTCGTGTACACTAAAGCGCAAAATTTAGGCCTATTATTGGCGCCCACGACTAAAATGCGCAGTTCTATTAATCATGTCCACCAATTAGCTCGGTCAAGTTCATACCTACCAGGCTTTCAATCATGTGGGAAGTGTGTTTGTTGCATCAGAACAGCAACGTCTAAACAATTACATAATCATTTCACGGATTCATCTAACAATAATACTTATTATATCCAAGATAGCATTTTGTGTCAAACATCAGGCGTTATTTATATTTTAAAATGTCCCTGTGGTAAGATTTATGTAGGGAGAACTAAGAGACCCCTTCAGGTTAGGATTAAGGAGCATCTAGATAATATTAGAAAAGGCTATAAGGGACATCCATTATCCCGTCACTTTTTGGATACTCATAATCGATCGTGCAAAGGAGTTTCCTTTTTGGGCATTCAAATAGTTCGGTCAAACCCAAGAAGGGGCGACTACCTTAAAGCAATGTCCCGGGTAGAATCCAGGTGGATCTACACTCTGGACAGTCTGACCCCAAAGGGCCTCAATCATGAAATTGAGCTGTATGCATTCTAGCCCCCTCCTTTTTTCTCTCCCCCCATATATTATTATAGATCATAATTTTAGACATGGTTTTATACAATCCCCCAAGATGACATAAATTTTTTTATCTTTTAGTACACTCAAATGGTGTTTTATTCACGTATAATTTTTTCAGTTCTTAGTGATTCATATATATTTTTTTTTTTTTGTTTGCATTAACACCTAAGTATATCTCATTTATTGGAATCAATTTGGTAGGAGGATATGGTACTAATCATAATCATGCCATTATGCTGAATAAGACCCCAATATCGTGCATTTATTTGGCCATCATGTAAGCCTATGAACCCTTCGAGTATAATGAAACAAACATCTAAAGAGGCACCTCATCGGTAGATTTTGGGCTTTGGCACATTTTCATTGTTATTTTTTAAACTGATTTTTTATACACAATGTTAATAACACTTTTTATACATTTATATAAATAAAGGTTATGTTTTATTTTTATTTTTTATTTTTTCACTTTTTAATTCTCATAAGGAAATTTTAACCCTATTTGGTCCAAAAATTAACTCATCTCTGTAGCTCATTGGTAATGATAGGGTCCCGCAATCATTTAGTTACATGTAGACACACCAGTACTTTGTACTACATCTAATTAAGTCGCTCAATCAGGCATTTGGGTCAGGTGATCACTTAATTCAGGCTCAGTCTGCTATAAATTGACGGTCTGCACACTAATAGGCACAACCCTGATGAAGAGAGTAGCTATCTCTCGAAACATGTCGGTATTGTGCTGCCTTTGAGCCACCGTCTTACCCCCAGTGTGACGTCACGCTAGCCCTGCCCCATCACACGCCGAGTCCCTCAGCGTTGCTCTCGGCCGGAGCACGCGAGGCAACGGCGGTCTCCACGTCCATACGGATTAGCAGCAGCAGCCCCAGCCCCCACGCTGAGCACCCAAGCCTGTCTCACTGAGCACTGGCCCTGCAAGTAAGTGCACCAGAATTAAGCACCTCGTTCCACTAGTGGGCACATGCTGTCACTAACGCAACGCTCATTCACTTTGCAGGAACTGTGCCATCATTTGTTTTTCACAGGATTAATCATTCTGACCTCGCCTGTTGAAACTGGCATGCAGTAAGGTCAGCATTCAGTTATCATCTCAAACATCTATTTATCCCCCTCTTTTTTTGGTTTTATTTTTCAACTATTATATTTTTTTCAGAAACAGGCTGCAACATTCCAATCTTAATATTTGGCAATGGCTACATTTACAGCATATATTTTATATGGTTCTGATTTCCTTAAGTGAGTAAATCAAGATTAGTTCATATTTTATTTATTTATTTATTTATTTATTTTTTTCCCTCTGTAACACACTAACGGGCTCACCCCCATTTAATCCTATATTATCTATTCAGCAGTTTTGGCATCCAAATATATACATCTATGACAAGGTGAATAGTCTCAGAATACTGCTATACATCCACCACCACGTGATTTTTTCACACACCAGCAAGTAAGTACTCAGTTATATTATATATTTTTTTCAGTTCCCAGCATAGCGCGGTGTATTTCTTTTCTTATCAGCTTTAGCTCTTTTAAACAGGCACCAGCACAGAGCCTGTTATTCACCAGCTGCATCTGGGAATAGTGGACCTTCCTTCTCTGTCCAAGTGGACTGGCGCCAGTGTGTTAATCTTAAACTGGTTTCAATAAAGCATGGATCCAGACAAAGCGTCATTGTTGTTCCTGCCGAGGGCTATCATTACAGCTCAACATCAGTCAAGTGCTACACATCACCTGAGATTACCACCATCTCCAACACAATAGTTCCTTACAGACTAAGGTACCCAGTAGATATCATACCTAGGAGAAAACTAATTGGAAAGATGGTCAGACATGTTTGCCGAGCCCTCCATTGAAACTTGTGGGAGTAATGGAAATAGCTGAACCAGATTGCATATCTGGATTAATATCTATCTATCTATCTATCTATCTATCTATCTATCTATCTATCTATGTGAAGTGTTTTCTTTGGAATACTAGAAACGTGAGTATGTGAAGCATAAGAATATATCTGTTTCTGAAGATAATGTAGCAGTGATGGTATCCGGAGATGTATAGCAGCAGGCACATTTACACTATTTTCATGTCCATTCCAACTATTTACGGCTATGATGACTACTGCATGGATAAACTGTAGGATAAATGCAGGAGATCAGTGTCTGCAGGGAACCCATGGAAGAAGTTATAGGTGGTGATATCACATACACTATGCGTCTGGTTACACATGAATTGCACACAAAGTCACTCTATTAGGGGGGGAATTTGGCTATGGTTGAGTTTCTTCAGAATATTTTCTGGCACAATTGGTGCGGCACAAGACTGGAGAAAATGGAAATCTGCAGAGATGAGCTGTGGCTGGGAAAGTCATCATAGAAAAGAAAGAGAACGACTCCATTCAGCGACAACGTCATCTATAAGGTACCTGGATGTTAATTCTGACTAATTCTCATCAGTACTTTGGTTCCTGTATGGTCCAAAGCCTGATGATGACTGATAGCAACAACTCCCAGTATCGCCTTACCATTGTTAAGGACATACCAGAAGTTGTAGGTTCATGCGATATTATTGTATTTGGGTCTGACCTGACTTTTCAATTGATGTACCATGTACTAATGGTGGTCCTGGTGAAGTATTCCTGTACGGATGGTGGTTCTTGTGATGCATTTCTGTACTGATGAGGTTTTAATGATGTGATTATGTACTGATGGTCATTATACAGATGTTTTTGGTACTGCTGTTTGCTCTTATGATGAATTTCTGTACTGCTGGATGGTTCTGATGATGTATTTCTGCACTGATGAGAGTTGTGATGCTGTCTTTCTGTAATGATGGAGGTTCTAGTGATGTATATCAGTACTGCTGGTGGGTCTGGTGATGCATTCTTATGCTGCCATTGGTTCTGATCCTGTCAGTAGCGTAGCTACCGGGGGGACAGAGGGGGCGGTGGCCCTGCCCCGAGCTCTGAGGGGGCCCACCCGGAGCTACACTACTGTAACTGTATCGGCGTGCGCATTCTGCGGCAAAGCAGGGAGAATCGTTCTCCCTGCTCTGCTGCCAGCCGCTATGTTCTCTTCTGTGTGCAGAGGACCTGTGATGAAGTCACAGGAGGGGAGGAGTCAGGGGTCACATGATCAGGGGCCTCAGTAGATGCAGGACTCTGGTGTGCTGGTTGTCATCGTGCTGGATGAGGGGAAGTTTATGTGTGGGCTCAGGAGGAGTTTACAGGGTGCATGTAGCAGAGCTGTGTGTGTACAAGGTGTACGGAGCAGTGATGTGTGTACGAGGTGTACAGAGCGGAGACTGTTATGATTGAGTCACCGTAGGAGGCAAAAACAGAAATGCTAGCTAAGTCCAGAAAACCAGAGAGGTTGGCAACTATTGGATTGCAGACCCCTGAACCTATCCACACAACTAGCAGTAGCCGTGGGGGGTTCCTACGATGCCCTAGACCCCTCGATCACAGCCGGAGATTTAAATAGCCTAAAGACAGAAAGGGAAATCTAAACTGCCCCAGAGCAGACCCCAAAGCAAAAGGCAGCCCCCCACATATAATGACGGTGAAGCAAGAAGAAAGAACACAACACAGACAGAAAGACTGAGCAAAGCCGGGGCCCAAGCTAACTAGATAGGAAAGGACAGGAAGGCTGCTGTCTGCAATCCGTGAAAAACCCTATGAAAATAAGAGCCAACAGACTGACAGTGAAAAAGGCCCTGAAGACGCTAGGCTTCAAAAAGACTATGTCAGTACTCAGGAATATTCTGAAGACAGAGCAACAGGCAAAAGAAGAATCAGCTCACCCCAGCAGGGAATGGCAGAATCCAGAAAA
Source organism: Dendrobates tinctorius (assembly GCF_039654945.1). NCBI lineage: Eukaryota > Metazoa > Chordata > Amphibia > Anura > Dendrobatidae > Dendrobates > Dendrobates tinctorius. Next base: position 6,562,523 of record NW_027361869.1, on the reverse strand, counting down.
GCAAGGCAAACAAAAACAAAACACAAATGCTAAAAGGCAAAGCAGAAAACTTAGCTTTAGAGGAGCAGGAATCAGACTGGTTTCCTAGAAGTCCACAGAGAAATCACCCGCAGGGCAGAAGGGCGTCGGCAGCCTTATATCCAGTCCGTGACTCCACTCAGCCAGTCATCATCATTAGACTCAGGTGCCTGATAATCAGGCTCATTACCTTCCTTCACCAGAATAGGGAGTTCACCAGACCTCAGTGACGAAGGGGAAAATGAACTCACAACAGTACCTCCCCCTTGAGGAGGGGTCACCGAACCCTCAACCACGCCACAGGTTGATCAGGGTGAGCCCGATGAAAGGCACGCACCAATCTTTTGGCATGAATATCAGATAACCCCTCCACTTAACCAAATACTGGAGTCTCCGTCTAGCCAGACGGGAATCCAGTATTTTCTCTACCTCATATTCCATGTTACCTTCAACCAATACAGGGTCCGGAGGTGCCACCCCAGGAACAACTGGTTCAACAAACCTCTTCAACAAGGACTTATGGAACACATTATGGATTTTAAATGTGACAGGGAGAGCCAAACGAAAAGAGACCGGATTAATAATCTCCAAAATCTTGTAAGTCCAATAAATCTAGGCTTAAACTTAGGAGAAGCCACCTTCATAGCAATATTTTTTGATGATAACCACACCATATCACCAATCTTAAACTGGGGACCAATGGTCCTATGTCGATTGGAAAACCGTTGGGCCTTTTCCTGGGAGAGAGATAACTTATCCACCACTTGGTCCCAGATTTGGTGCATTCTCTCCACCACAGTGTCAACACCTGGGCAGGCAGAAGGCTCCACCTGCCCTGAAGAAAATCGAGGATGAAACCCAAAGTTACAAAAAAAAGGTGACATCAAAGTGGAAGAACTAGCTCTATTATTTAAAGCAAATTCGGCCAAGGGCAAAAATGAAACCCAATCATCCTGATCAGCGGAAATAAAACATCTCAAATACGACTCCAAGGTCTGGTTTGTTCTCTCTGTCTGCCCATTGGTCTGAGGGTGAAAAGCAGAGGAGGACAACTGAATTCCCAGCTTGGAACAGAAAGTCCTCCAAAATCTAGACACAAACTGAACTCTGTCAGATACAATGTTCTCAGGAATCCCGTGCAAGCGAACCACCTGTTGCAAAAACAGGGGCACCAACTCAGAGGAAGACGGCAACTTAGGGAGTGGTACAAGATGAACCATCTTAGAGAACCTATCACAAATCACCCAAATAACAGTCATTTTTTGAGAGACCGGCATATCAGAGATGAAATCCATTGAAATATGGGTCCATGGCCTCCTGGGGACCGGCAAAGGCATCAACAACCCACTAGAGCGAGAACAAGATTTAGGCTGGTTTCACATTTGCGTTTTTTTTCGCGGTAATTTAGCGCTAAATAGCGCATGCGTTTTTTTTTCCTATACTTTGCATGGGATGCGCTTATGTGCGCATACACATGCGTTTGTACGCGTTTTACCGCGCATGCGTTTTTTTGCGGTATGCGCTCGGGCGCACAAAATGCAACTTGTTGCATTTTTTGTGCGTCCGATTTGCCTCAAAAAAAACGCATGCGCGCGCAATGCGTTTTTTTACAGCAAGACACCCATTATAAGTCTATGGTGAGCATATGTGCGCATTGGCATGCTTATGTATGTGTTTTTTTGCACATGCGTTTTTTTTTTTACCATTAGTTTAGACAATGGAATTTAGGGGTTTGGGTAAAGTTAGGGTTAGTTAAGGGGGTTTAGGGTCAGGGTTAGGGTTAAGTATGGTTTGGTTAAGGGTTAGGGTCAGGGTTAGGGTTAGGGTCAGGGTTAGGGTTAAGTATGGTTTGGTTAAGGGTTAGGGTCAGGGTTAGGGTTAGGGTTAGGGTCAGGGTTAGGGTCAGGGTTAGGGTTAAGTATGGTTTGGTTAAGGGTTAGGGTCAGGGTTAGGGTTAGGGTTAGGGTCAGGGTTAGGGTTAAGGTTAAGTATGGTTTGGTTAAGGGTTAGGGTCAGGGTTAGGGTCAGGGTTAGGGTTAAGTATGGTTTGGTTAAGGGTTAGGGTCAGGGTCAGGGTTAGGGTCAGGGTTAGGGTTAAGTATGGTTTGGTTAAGGGTTAGGGTCAGGGTTAGGGTTAGGGTTAGGGTCAGGGTTAGGGTTAAGTATGGTTTGGTTAAGGGTTAGGGTCAGGGTTAGGGTCAGGGTTAGGGTTAAGTATGGTTTGGTTAAGGGTTAGGGTCAGGGTTAGGGTTAGGGTCAGGGTTAGGGTTAGGGTCAGGGTTAGGGTTAAGTATGGTTTGGTTAAGGGTTAGGGTTAGGGTTAGGGTCAGGGTTAGGGTCAGGGTTAGGGTTAAGTATGGTTTGGTTAAGGGTCAGGGTTAGGGTCAGGGTTAGGGTTAAGTATGGTTTGGTTAAGGGTTAGGGTCAGGGTTAGGGTTAGGGTCAGGGTTAGGGTTAGGGTCAGGGTTAGGTTTAGTAAAGTCATGGTTTGGGTTAGTGTGAGGGGCCACCTAATGTTGGAAAAAACCGCAAACGCGGTAAAAACGCACTAAAAACGCATACAAACGCATAAAAACGCTGCGTTTTTTTCATGCATGCTCATAAAAATGCTTGAAAAAAACGCAGCAGTTGTATGCTTTTGTATGCGTTTTTCAATGTGTTTTTTTTGCGGGAAAAACGCGCTGCAAAAAAAAGCAAGTGTGAAACAGGCCTTAGACCGGGAGCAAGTCCCACAGGACTGCACAAAATTCCTGACATCATGAGACAAGGTGGGCCACCAAAAAGAGCGACTCACCAGATCTCTAGTACCAAAAATACCTGGATGACCAGCCAATGCAGAGCAATGAACTTCAGACATCACTCTCTTCTTCCACTGGTCAGGAACATACAACTTTCCACTGGGACAACACTCAGGTTTGTCCTCCTGGAACTCTTGCAGAGCAAGTCTCAAATCAGGCGAGATGGCAGAAAGAACTACCCCTTCGCCTAAGATGGTAGCAGGCTTGGTCACCACAGGAGAATCAGCAAAGAAGCTCCTAGAGAGGGCGTCTGCCTTGACGTTCTTAGTTCCAGGAAGAAAAGAGACCACAAAATCAAAACGTGTAAAAAAGAAGGCCCACCTAGCCTGTCTAGGGTTCAAGCGTTTAGCCGACTCTAGGTAAATCAAATTCTTGTGGTCAGTGAGGACCACAACTTGATGTTTAGCTCCCTCCAACCAATGTCTCCACTCCTCAAATGCCCATTTCATGGCCAACAGTTCCTGATTCCCCACATCATAGTTACGTTCAGATGGAGAGAACTTTCCGGAAAAGAAAGCACAGGGATTCATTTTAGATGTTACAGGATCCTTTTGGGACAAAACAGCTCCTGCACCAATCTCAGAAGCATCCACCTCTACCTGGAACGGGAGTGAGACATCAGGTTGCCGCAAAACCGGGGAGGAGGTAAATCTTCGCTTCAGCTCCTGAAAGGAAGCAACAGCCTCCGGAGACCAATTCAACACATCAGCACCCTTCTTAGTCAGATCAGTCAATGGCTTGGCAATACTAGAAAATTTTGCTATAAATTTCCGATAAAAATTAGCAAAACCCAAAAACTTCTGGAGGGCCTTCAAAGAAGTGGGCTGAACCCAATCGTGAATGGCCTGTACTTTGGCCGGGTCCATTTCAATAGTTAATGGAGACAAAATAAATCCCAAAAATGAAATCCTCTGTACTCCAAAAAGGCATTTCAATCCTTTGACATACAGGGAATTCTCCCTCAAGATCCGGAACACAGTCCGAATATGTTCCACATGAGAATCCCAATCCTTGCAGAAGATCAAAATATCATCCAGATAGATAATCAAAAATTTATCGACAAACTCTCGGAAAATATCGTTCATGAAGCAATGGAAGACAGAAGGGGCATTAGTGAGCCCAAAAGGCATCACCAGGTACTCAAAATGTCCCTCCGGAGTATTAAACGCCGTCTTCCATTCATCCCCCTGCTTAATGCGGATAGGATTATACGCCCCCTGAGGTCAAGCTTGGTAAACCAGCAAGCACCTCTAACTCTAGAGAATAGATCCGAAATCAGGGGTAACGGATACTGATATTTAATAGTAATTTTGTTGAGGGCACGATAATCAATACAAGGCCTTAAAGAACCATCCTTTTTGGCCACAAAAAAAAAAACGGCACCTAAGGGTGAAGAGGATGGTCTAATATGACCCTTCTCCAACGCCTCCTTAATATAGGACCGCATAGCCTCGTGCTCGGGTACAGATAAATTGAAGAGCCGACCCTTGGGAAATTTACACCCCGGGCTCAGTTCAATTGCACAGTCATAACTCCTATGAGGAGGCAAGGACGCAGACTCATTCTCACTAAATACATCGTAAAAGTCCGCCAAATAGTCAGGAACATCATGCGACTGAGGAGAGGTGGAAAAAAACGGAGCCTCACTACAGGCACATCGACAACCCCAACTCACCACAGACACAGATTTCCAATCCAAGACTGGATTATGAATTTGCAACCAGGGAAACCCCAGAACAACGGCATCATGCAGACCATGTAACACCAAAAATCTGCAATTTTCTTGATGGTCTGGGGCGACCCGCATGACCACCTGGGTCCAAAACTGAGGTTTATTTTTTGCCAAAGGGGTAGCATCAATCCCCCTCAAAGGAATAGGCGTCTGCAGAGGTGTCATCGGAAATCCACAACGTTTAGCAAAATCCAAGTCCATTAGGTTTAGCGCTGCTCCCGAATCCACAAAAGCCTTGGCAGAAAATGTGGACAGGGAGCAGATCAGAGTAATTGCCAGAAGAAACTTAGGTTGAACACCACCAACTGAAAACGTGTGTGCAAAGCGTTTCTCTTGTTTAGGACAAACAGAAATAATATGCGAGGCATCTCCACAGAAAAAACACAGCTTATTACGCCTTCTGAACTCCTGACGTTGCGCCTTAGACAAAACTCTATCACAATGCATAGGTTCAGACGTCTGTTCTACTGGTGGCAACACCTCTCATGCAATCCTGCGTTCACGTAAACGCCGATTAACCTGAATGGCTAATGACATAGAATCGTCAAGACCAGAGGGAACAGGAAATCCCACCATAGTATCTTTTACGGCTTCTAACAAACCCTTCCCAAAGAGAGCAGCCAAGGCATTATCATTCCAGGTAGTAAGGACCACCCACTTTCGGAACTTTTGACAGTACAACTCTGCAGAATCTCGACCCTGGTTCAATGCCAACAGGGTCTTTTCAGCCTGATCAATAGCATTAGGTTTGTCATACAACAACCCCAAGGCTTGAAAGAATGCGTTCACATTAGTCAGAATAGGATAATCTGGTTTCAAAGAAAACGCCCAATCCTGGGGATCACCACGCAGCAAAGAGATGACAATTTTAACCTGCTGAGCGGAGCTCCCTGACGAGTTAGGCTTCAAGGCAAAAAATAATTTACAATTATTTTTGAAACTCAAAAATTTAGATCGATCCCCAAAAAATACATCAGGTGTAGGGATCTTTGGTTCAACAGCATGCGAACGAGCAAGGTAGGCGGAAATTTCCCGCACTTCCGCAGCGAGCTGCTCCACACGATCAGACAATTGCTTTATCTCCATTGAGAGAAAAAAAAATTCCCCCTATGGCCTCAAAGATATAGAGGAAAGAATATACACACCTTTTTTTTTTTTTTTTTTTTTTTTTTTAAGACAATTCTTTCCTGCAATTGAGTACCCTAGGATCTGCGGTATGGCGGGTGATTCTGTTATGATTGAGTCACCGTAGGAGGCAAAAACAGAAATGTTAGCTAAGTCCAGAAAACCAGAAAGGTTGGCAGCTATCGGATTGCAGACCCCTGAACCTATCCACACAACTAGCAGTAGCTGTGGGGGGTTCCTACGATGCCCTAGACCCCTCGATCACAGCCGGAGAATTAAATAGCCTAAAGACAGAAAGGGAAATCTAAACTGCCCCAGAGCAGACCCCAAAGCAAAAGGCAGCCCCCCACATATAATGACGGTGAAGCAAGAAGAAAGAACACAACACAGACAGAAAGATAGACTGAGCAAAGCCGGGGCCCAAGCTAACTAGATAGGAAAGGACAGGAAGGCTGCTGTCTGCAATCCGTGAAAAACCCTATGAAAATAAGAGCCAACAGACTGACAGTGAAAAAGGCCCTGAAGACGCTAGGCTTCAAAAAGACTATGTCAGTACTCAGGAATATTCTGAAGACAGAGCAACAGGCAAAAGAAGAATCAGCTCACCCCAGCAGGGAATGGCAGAATCCAGAAAAGCAAGGCAAACAAAAACAAAACACAAATGCTAAAAGGCAAAGCAGAAAACTTAGCTTTAGAGGAGCAGGAATCAGACTGGTTTCCTAGGGAGTTCAACAGGAGCCATGTGTGTACGAGGTGTAAGGAGCGGAGCCGTGTGTGTATGAGGTGTATGGAGCAGAGCCCTGTGTGTACAAGGTGTACGGGGCGGAGCCGCACGTGTACAAGGTGTATGGAGGAGAGCTGTGTGTGTACAAGGTGAATGGAGCAGAGCCGTGTGTGTATGAGGTGTACGGAAAGGTGCCCTGTGTGTACAAAGTATATGGAGCTGAGCCTTGTGTGTATGTAGCGGAGCAGAGCCGTGTGTTCACAGGGTGTATGGAGTGGAGACGCATGTGCATGGAGCAGAGCCGTGTGTGTACGGGGTGTATGGAGTGGAGCCACATGTGTATGGAGCAGAGTGTGTGTGTACAGGATGTACGGAGCGAAGCCACATGTGTACAGTGTGTATGGAGTGGAGCTGCATGTGTACGGGACGTATGAAATGGAGCCCTGTGTGTACAAAGTGTACGGAGATGAGCCGTGTGTGTACAGAGCAGAGCAGAGCCATGTGTCTACGGGATGTACGGAGTGGAGCCGCGAGTTTATGGAGCGGAGCTGCATGTGTACGAGGTGTACAGAGCGGAACCATGTGTGTATGAGGTGTATGGAACAAAGTCGCATGTGTACAAGGTCTACGGAGTTGAGCCATGTGTGTACAAGGTGTACAGAGCGTGGCTGTGTGTGTACAAGGTGTGCGAAGCAGAGACGAATGTGTACGAGGTTTACGGAGTGAAGCCATGTGTGTACTGAGTGGAGCTGTGTTTGTTCGAGGTGTACGGAGCGGAGCTGTGTTTGTACGAGGCATTGAAAGTGGAACCGTGTGTGTATGAGGTGTGCGGAGCCATGCATGTACAAGGTGTATGGTGGGGAGCATTCATACCTCCCAAGCCGAGAGCTTACTTTTCCCATGGACACAGGAGTACACGGCGGAGCCCCGAGGAGCACTTTAAAACTCACATGTGAGGTTCCACCGGAAGTGACGTGCTAGAAACTGACTGGAAATGAGGTAATTTTGGGAGGAGATTGTGACAGAACCATGGAGGCACTTCATCAGGGAATGCTTCAGATCCATCACCGTGTCCTCCAAGAGCAGGACTCGGGGATATCGGCCAACTGAGTGGCTCATGATATGTCCTTCACCGGGAGGCTCAGGTGGACACTACAATGGGAGCCGGGCTGCTATAGTATCTTTATAGAATCTTTCTTTCTCTCTCTGTTTCTTTCTTTCTCTTTTCTTTCTTTCTCTCTCTGTTCTTTCTTTCCCTCTCTAATCTTTCTTTTATTCTTTCTCTCTCTCTTCTTTCTTTGTTTCTTTCTTTCTCTTTCTCTCTGTTCTTTCTTTGTTTCTTTCCCCTCTTTCTCTCTCTCTCTGTTCTTTCTTTCTCTTTCTTTCTTTACCCTCCTTCTCTCTCTAATCTTTCTTTCTCTCTCTAATCTTCATTTATTTCTCTCTCTCTGTTCTTCCTTTCTCTCGTTCTGTTCTTTCTCTCTCTGTTCTCTTTCTTTCCCTTGTTTCTTTATTTCTTTCTCTCTGTTCTTTCTTTCTTTATTTCTCTCTCTCTGTTCTTTTTTTCTTTATTTCCTCTCTTTCTCTCTCTGTTCTTTGTTTCTTTCTCTCTCTGTTCATTCTTTCTTTCTCTCTGTTCTTTCTCTCTCTCTCTGTTCTTCCTTTCTTTCTCTATAATGTAGCCCCCTCCATACGGTATAATTCAGCCCCACAAAGAATATAATGTAGCCCCTTCAGAATATAATGCAGCCCCCCTCATAGGGTATCATACTACCCCCCTCATATGGGGTATCATGCTGCCCCCTATCATACGGGGTATCATGCTGCCCCCTCCTCACATGGGATATATCATGCTGCCTCCTCTTAGGCCTCTTTCACACTTCAGTTTTTTACAATCAGTCACAATCCGCCAGGTTTTGAAAAAAACGGATGCTCAATTTTCTTTTGAGGATCCGTTTTTTTCCCCATTGACTTGCATTAATGGCGGATTGTGACGGATTGCTGTCCGTTGCATCCGTTTTTTTTGAGGATCCGCCAAAAGTTGCTGTCCGTCACCATCCTCAAAGATTTCAAAACGGAGCTTGCAACGTTTTTTTCTCTGGCGGATATCATAATCATGCAACCAGGACTCCCTATATAACTAAAAAAAAAAAACCTATACTCACCTCTCCTCCTCGCTCCCACGCTGATTTCAGCAGTGGCTCTGAGCCGATGTCAGGAGCTGCGCTGCAGTCAGACCGACACACAGCGGGGACATGATGAAGTGACCTCATTGCGCACCCGCTGTGTGTCAGAGGAAGAGGGTAATGATGGGAGAGGGAGCGTCATTATTGTGGCGCACACTGGGGGGCCGCGCTGACGCCACGAGCCCCTGTCTTTCGGCCCCATGGGCTGGGGGCCCTTATTATTAGGAATCTGAGTTCTGGCATACCTATGCAGAAACCCAGGTCCTCACATTTATCTCCAGAGGCTAAGGCTGGTTTCACATTTGCGTTTTTTAGCGCTGGAAAAAAACGCATACCTGCGCATGCGTTTTTTCCCCTATATTTAACATGGGTGCGCATACCTGCGCGCTGGTAAGCGCATGTATGTGATTTTCATGCGCTGCGTTTTTTTGGGGTGTGCGTTGGTATTTTCCAGACGCAGCATGTTGCATTTTTTGGCCCTGCAAAAAAGCGCATGCGCACATATGCGCACGTTTTGCGCTAAAAATGGCCATTATAGCCTATGGATGCGCATATGTGCGCACTGGCATGCTCATGTATGCGTTTTTTTGCATATGCGTTTTTTTTTTAACCATGGAATTTAGGGGTTTGGGTTAGAGTTAGGGTTAGTTAAGGGGGTTTAGGGTTAGGGTCAGGGTCAGGGTTAGGGTTGGGGTTTGGGTCAGGGTTAGGGTTAAGTATGGTTTGGTTAAGGGTTAGGGTCAGGGTTAGGGTCAGGATTAGGGTTAAGTATGGTTTTGTTAAGGGTTAGGGTCAGGGTTAGGGTTAGGGTCAGGGTTAGGGTTAGGGTCAGGGTTAAGGTCAGGATTAGGGTTAAGTATGGTTTTGTTAAGGATTAGGGTCAGGGTTAGGGTCAGGATTAGGGTTAAGTATGGTTTTGTTAAGGGTTAGGGTCAGGGTTAGGGTTAGGGTCAGGGTTAGGGTTAGGGTTAGGGTCAGGGTTAGGGTTAAGTATGGTTTTGTTAAGGATTAGGGTCAGGGTTAGGGTCAGGATTAGGGTTAAGTATGGTTTTGTTAAGGGTTAGGGTCAGGGTTAGGGTTAGGGTCAGGGTTAGGGTCAGGATTAGGGTTAAGTATGGTTTGGTTAAGGGTTAGGGTCAGGGTTAGGGTTAGGGTCAGGGTTAGGGTTAAGTATGGTTTTGTTAAGGGTTAGGGTCAGGGTTAGGGTTAGGGTCAGGGTTAGGGTTAGGGTCAGGGTTAGGGTTAGGGTCAGGGTTAGGGTTAGGGTTAGTTAGGGTTTAGGGTTTGGGTTAGGGTTAAGTATGATTTGGTTAAGGGTTAGGGTCAGGGTTAGGGTTAGGGTCAGGGTTAGGGTTAGGGTCAGGGTTAGGGTTAGTAAAGTCATGGTTTGGGTAGTGTGAGGGGCCACCTAAAAATGTTGGAAAAAAAACGCAAACGCGGTAAAAACGCACTAAAAACGCATACAAACGCATAAAAACGCTGCGTTTTTTTCATGCATGCTCATAAAAATGCTTGAAAAAAACGCAGCAGTTGTATGCTTATGTATGCGTTTTTTCAATGCGTTTTTTTGCGGGAAAAACGCGCTGCAAAAAAAAGCAAGTGTGAAACTAGCCTAAGTCCTTTGTGCCAGCTTCTGAGCATGCTCACAGGACGAGCTCCTATTGGAGTTCGGGAGTCAGGTGCTCAGGTCGTGCTCTGAATTCTATTGGCTCCTATTGGAGTTCTGAAGATTTCCGGCAGGACCCGTACGCTATAAAAAGCGCGCATGGCTGTTCTGCCATGTGCTAGTATAGTCTTACTTGCTGCTGTATGTTTGTTGATGGATGCATGGACTGGCGAATGACTCATTTGAAACCCCCATTCCTTGGTTATTACAAATGTGTGAGTGTTTGAGTCAGAAACAGTATTAGCGCCAGCGCGCCATTGCTCCTGCGCTCAGCAGCTAGCGTCATCTTGCGCCTGCTTGACTGTGGCGTTTCTACAGCGGCTTAGTTTTTGTCGCGCTGCAGTCGCAGCACTAGGTGCGTTCTCACGTGCAACGCCCTATTCCCCAGACGTCCATGGTAGGTCTAGTCGGAGTTGGTACCATCAGCTAGGGCCACTCCTGTGACCAGTTACCGCATCAGTGTCGCTGAGCTCCTGTGATATTTAAACAGACTCAGCATCTCTGCACGTGTGTGTGTGTATGCTTGCAGCTCTGTGAGTGCAACAGAGCTTGTGTAAGCTTGCAGCTCTGCGTGTGCAACAGAGCTTATGTATGCTGGCAGCTCCACGAGAGCAACAGAGCTTGTGTTTATGCTTGCAGCTCTGTGAGGGAAACAGAGCTTGTTCCACCGTTACTTTACATGTGCTTGTGTTCGCAGCTCTGTGAGTGCAACAGAGTTTGCTCAGTGCACCTGGGTGACGTCTAAAACCCTGTGCACTCTAACGCCATATACTTCTGCCACCATCTAGCAGCGGTCTTATCATCTACCGCACGGTGGACCACGAGCGGTGAACGCACTTTATTTATAATTTTATTTAGTGCGTTCCACCGCTCCTAACATTATACTAGCGCCAGGGTCTGGCTAGCGATGGCAGAACAGCAACAACTACTGCAGTGCATTAAGCAGCTCGGCGACCGGGTGGCCGCTCTTGAGAAGTCTCTCTCAGCTGCACAAGCTACTGATGCTGCTGTACACGCTTTAACTGACGCGGTAGCGCGTTTGTTTGTGTCCACCCTTGCGCCGACAGTTACCCGCCTCCCGTTGCCCGATAAGTTTTCCGGGGATGGCGCCTCTTGTAGGGGCTTTATGAGCCAGTGCTCGATTCACCTGGAGCTGCTGGCTGCGCAATTCCCTACGGAACGGGCCAAGGTGACATTTATCATATCCCTACTGTCGGGCAAGGCTCTGGAATGGGCTACGCCTTTATGGGAGCGTGGTGATCCGGATATTAGGTCCGCAGGCCACTTGCTAACTGCTATTAGGCAGGTGTTTCTCGGTCCACGGGTCACACACATCACTTCTCTACAACTTCTCGCTCTATCCCAGGGATCCCTCTCGGTCAGCCAGTACGCTGTCCATTTTCGGACACTGGCGTCTGAGTTGGAGTGGTCCGACAAGGTCCTTATCCCAGTTTTTTGAAGAGTATTAGCGGAGCACGTCAAGGATGCTCTCTCTACGAGAGAGATCCCCACCAGCCTGGAGGAGTTAATATCTGTCTCCTCGCGCATTGACCTCCGCTTCTCTGAGCGTGGTTTGGAGCGTGCTCACTCCAAACGGAGAGGTACTCTAGCTCCTGAATTTTTTTTACTTCTGGAGCCGCCTGAACCAGAGTTCTTACCCCCAGAGCCTATGGAGGTGTCTCGTGCCAGTTCTGATACACCTCCAGCTCAGGAGTCCATGTGCGATTGTTATCATGTGCACGCTGCTTCTCCGGAAGCTAGTGCCCCGCAATGGTCGGATTCCGAGCCGGTCGACGAGACTTTTGTCCCTCCATATCTGAGGCCTAAAGTCCTCGCGTGGGCACACGCGTCCAATACGCATAACCATCGTGGCTATATGCAAACCACGAGGCTGTTGGCTGGTGCATATTGGTGGCCACACAGGGCTCGGGACGTTAAGAGGCACATTCAGGCATGCACCTCATGTGCTCGGCATAGCCTTCCTAGGCAGAGTGTGGCGACGACCGTCGACACACGGCGGCGTCCCACTGTCTCTCCCACTCCTGCCATCTCCCAGGTGTCCTTTCTGAGACCTGGTGATCTTGCCTCTACCGATGCCTTCCACGTGTCCCGGGTTATCGTGCCACCTACCAGGACACCAGCCTCGCCTTCGGACGAGTCTAAGACCTACGCCACTGTGGGGCACAGGCTTGTGGGTCGGAAGGCTCAGGGAGGGGGGATAATGTTAGGAATCTGAGTTCTGGCATACCTTTGCAGAAACCCAGGTCCTCATATTTATCTTCAGAGGCAAAGTCCTTTGTGCCAGCTTCTGAGCATGCTCACAGGACGAGCTCCTATTGGAGTTCGGGAGTCAGGTACTCAGGTCCTGCTCTGAATCCTATTGGCTCCTATTGGAGTTCTGGAGATTTCCGGCAGGTCCCGTACGCTATAAAAAGCGCGCATGGCTGTTCAGCCATGCGCTAGTATAGTCTTACTTGCTGCTGTATGTTTGTTGATGGATGCATGGACTGGTGTATAACTCATTTGAAACCCCATTCCTTGGTTATTACGAATGTGTGAGTGTTTGAGTCAGAGCCAGTATTAGCGCCAGCGCGCCATTGCTCCAGCTCTCAGCAGCTAGCGTCATCTTGCGCCTGCTTGACAGCGGCGTTTCTACAGCGGCTTAGTTTTCGTTGCGCTGCAGTCGCAGCACTAGGTGCGTTCTCACGTGCAACGCCCTATTCCCCAGACGTCCACGGTAGGTCTAGTCGGAGTTGTTACCGTCAGCTAGGGCCACTTCTGTGACCAGTTACCGCATCAGTGTCGCTGAGCTCCTGTGATATTTAAACAGACTCAGCGTCTCTGCACATGTGTGTGTGTGTGTGTGTGTGCTTGCAGCTCTGTGAGTGCAACAGAGCTTGTGTATGCTTGCATCTCTGTGAGTGCAACAGAGCTTGTGTATGCTTGCAGCTCTGTGTGTGCAACAGAGCTTGTGTATGCTGGCAGCTGCACAAGAGAAACAGAGCTTGTGTTTATGCTTGCAGCTCTGGGAGTGAAACAGAGCTTGCTCCACCGTTACTTTACATGTGCTTGTGTTCGCAGCTCTGTGAGTGCAACAGAGTTTGCTCAGTGCACCTGGGTGACATCTAAAACCCTGTGCACTCTACCGTCATATACTTCTGCCACCGTCTAGCAGCGGTCTTACCATCTACTGCACGGTGGCCCCCTAGCAGTGAACGCACTTTATTTATAATTTTATTTAGTGCGTTCCACCGCTCCTAACACTTATAGCGGGCAGTGTTAGCCGCAGCCTGCGGCAAACACTGCCCACTTAATATTCACTCCTCTCCACGCCCATGGGGTCATGAGGAAGTGTGAATATTCATTTCACTTTAGCAGCGGGAACAGGCTTTGGCTTCCTGTCACCCACTGCTGCTGTGCTGGCACCGGGGGCCCCTATAGCAGCTGCTGGTGTGCCGCTATTAGCGATACACCACTGGTTGGGGGCCCCTGAAGCAGCAGGGGCCCTATATGCCAGCAGGTGTCAGTGCCTGGCCCCACTGGAGAATCCTCCGGTTCTCCAGTGGCCCAGTCCGACCCTGAATGAGGGCACTGTTTTCTAGGGCACTTGCACCAGGCATTACTATATTCTAGAGAGTTGCTTTAGAATTTAAAGGTCACACAGAATCACACAATATGTACAGTAATAGGGGCACATACGGCAGCAGCCGCTCAGTATTGGGGCATCAGCAGGATGAGCATTTTGTCAGGTTGAGAATAGTCCAATTGGTGACAGTGCAGAAAATATGAGAAGTGAAACATGTCTTTGTTGTGTTCTCTGCAGCCGAGTCCTGGCTGGAGGAGTTGGAAAAGATGGGAAAAGTGAACAATTCCATTAGAAAGAACGTCAGCGGTAAGTCACTATCTGTAACTCTGCTGTAATCTATTATATGTTCTGTAGGATGGGTATTATTTACCACTGACCATATGGTGGTAACATCAATATTGGTCTTTTTATATATAGATTATTTTTGGCAACAGTGCGATCATCTGCTGAGGTTCTCTGGTTAGGGGCCCACTCAGAAGTTTCACCCCCCCCCCCCCGAACCAAAACCCTAGCTACGCCTCTGGATCCTGTACACATGTAACAATCTATAACTTGTAAGATTACGAGATATATGTCTATGTTTATAAAGTGTAGTGGTTTCTGACAAGTTAAGCGTTACTATGTTTTTATTTATGTTAGGAGCATTAAAGGGTTTGTCCAAGTTTGTGATGAGTCTGCAGTCATTCTATGTGACTGTAGAGATCTGATTTCTCAGGGCGCACTGCATGCTGTCAGGATTCTCTGGTTCTTGCATTGAGAGTGGGAGGTCATGAAACTGCTAGTATACAATTTGCATTCATGCTGTCACGTGTAGACTAGTCATGTGTGGCCTCATTCAATGAAAATTAGTTGAACGAGGCAAAACACAACCCAGTCGGAATGTGGCCAAAAGTATACGAATTGTATGCTTGTGTTCACATGACCATCCCACTCTTGTCACAGGTAGGGGAGAATCCTAAAAGTGTGCAGTACATGTCCTGTGAGAATTCAATAGCATGTAGTCACCTACAGTGACTGCAGACTTTCATCTCAGATCTAATAATAATAATAATAATTTTATTTCTATAGCGCCAACATATTCCGCAGCACTTTACATTTCAGAGGGGACTTGTACAGACAATAGACATTACAGCATAACAATAATCACATAGATCAAAACAGATACCAAGAGGAGTGAGGGCCCTGCTCGCAAGCTTACAGTCTATGAGGAAAGAGGTAGACACGAAAGGTGGATGGAAACAATTGCTTTTGTTTTTCTTATAAGAATCAGGTGTTCATGTAATGCTGCATTAACCGGTTATCAGCCTAAATATGTAACAGTACAGACACAGTGGGCTATTAAATGCATAAAGCATGTGGGAACATGATACGAGAAGCCTGGTTATGGTAAAAACTTTGAATTGGCAACACAGGGGTAGTTAGGTTAATGCGTTGAGATGGTAGGCCAGTCTGAACCAATGCATTTTTAAGGTACACGTAAAACTTTAGGAATTGGGTATTAATCGTAATAACCTGGATAGTGCATTCCAAAGAATTGGCGCAGCACGAGAAAAGTCTTGGAGACAGGAGTGGGAGGTTCTGATTTTTGAGGATGTTATCTTCAGGTCATCAGCAGAATAGAGGGCACATGTCGGGTGGTAGACTGAGACAAGGGAGGAGATGTTGGGTGGTGCTTAGCCATTGAGTGCTTTGTGGGTGAGGGTATTAAGTTTGTACTGGATTCTGGAGTGGATGGGTAACCAGTGTAGTGACTGGCACAAGGTTGAGGCATCGGTGTAACGATTGGTAAGAAATATGATCCTGGCTGCAGCATTCAAGACAGATTGGAGGGGGGAGAGTTTGATAAGAGGGAAACCGATTAGTAGAGAGTTACAATAGTCCAGACGAGAATGAATAAGAGAAACAGTGAGAGTAAGAAAGAGTTGAATTCTAGAAATGTTTTTTTGAGGTGCAGATAACAAGAGCGAGCCAGTGATCGGATATGGGGGGTGAATGACAGCTCTGAATGGAGTATGACCCCAAGACAGCGGGCCTGTTGCTGGGGAGTAATGGTGAAACCACACACGGAAATGGCAATTTCGGGCATAGGTAGGTTAGTAGAGGGAGGAAACACGAGGAGTTCAGCTTTTGACAGGTTCAGTTTCAGATATAGTGAGGACATGATGTTAGACACAGCGTTTAGACAATCACTGTTTTTTTCTAAAAAGGCAGGCGTGATGTCAGGAGAAGAAGTGTATAATTGGGTGTCCTCAGCATAGAGATGGTACTGTAAACCAAATCTACTGATTGTTTGACCAATAGGGGCAGTGCACAAAGAGAAGAGGAGGGGGCCTAGAACCGATCCTTGAGGAACCCCAGCAGTAAGGGGAAGATGAGAGGAGGAGGAACCAGCAAAAGATACAGTAAAGGAGCAGTCAGAGAGATAGAAGGATAACCAGGAGAGAATGGTGTCCTTGAGGCCGATGGAGCGGACCATAGTGAGGAGGAGCTGATGATCCACAGTGTCAAATGCTGCAGAGAGATCCAAGAGAATTAACATGGAGTAATGACCATTAGATTTATCTGTTAGTAGATCATTAGAGACTTTAGTGAGGGCAGTTTCAGTAGAGTGTAACGAGTGGAAACCGGATTGTAGAGGGTCGAGAAGAGAATTATCTGAGAGATAGATAAGACAGGAGTGGACCAGGCATTCCAGGAGTTTAGAGATGAAGGGAAGATTAGAGACAGGTCTAAAGTTAGCGGCACAGTTTTGGTTGAGGGATGTTTTTTTTAGTAATGGATGTATGATGGCATGCTTAAATGAGGAGGGAAAGATACCAGAGGGGAGAGAGAGGTTGAATATTTTTGTTAGGTGAGTGATGACAGCAGGGGAAAGGCACTGGAGGAGATGTAAAGGAATGGGGTCACTGGTGCAAGTGGTAGGACGACAAGATTCAAGAAGCCTGATTACTTCTTCTTCTGTGACTGGTTCAAAGCCAGAGAGTGAGCTAGATGCAGTGGGGGAGGGAGGACAGTGCATGATATGAGGCGATTGGGAGATAATTTCCTGTCGGATATGATCAATTTCTTCTTTGAATTAATTGGTCAGCGTGGAGATCCGTGGTTGGGGCCTGCACTCTTTTGTTGAGTAGGGAATGAAAAGTGTCAAAGAGACGTTTCGGGTTATTGGACAGTGAGGTGATGAGGGTGTTGAAATAGGTTTGTTTTGAGAGATGAAGGGCAGTGTTGTATGGCATAAACTTATAATGGAGGAAATCTGGACAAGCCTTTTAATTATAAAATGAAGCATTGTAGCCACTCCTAACAGTGTGTAATATTCTCACTATTAGGATTCAGCTCTTCTTGCTGGTTCCAGCAGTTATCACATGGCCACTTCACTCATATGCAATTTTCATCCTTTCAGTCAGGTGATAGCTAGCTTTTCTTCCGGCTTCTCTCAGTTCTTCACTGAACATTGAGAGAATTAGGAAAAGCAGCTAGTCGACACGTGACTGTAAGTGTGCAAATCATATATGTGCTTAGAGTGGTGGGGGGGCACCAAACTGAATTCTTGCCCTGAGTGTTGAAAAACCTTGATACACCACCTCTGCCCTTGAAGAGTTTAGAGCCGGAGCTTTGCCTCCCATTGGTTTTGCACCAAGGTCATTACTTAGCTTTGTCAGAGGCATGACAGAAATGGACAATATAAATAAAAATCAGAAGAAGTGCCAGACTGTAGTCCCATTGGAGGAGATTATTTTGAGATCTCACAATCCACTATCAAGACAGAGTCAACTCCCTTATCTAATCCCAATTTACTGGGACACAATTACAAGTTCACCATATATTTGCATACTGGCCATCTTCTTTGAGATGCTCACTCACTTAGTAGAAGACTTTTTGAAGGAAATTTGACAATTAAAGAAATGGTATTTACCTGTGAAACATAGAGATAATCTGCACGTACACACAAAGCTATTTGGTATGTTCAGTAATCTGAATGGAAGAGCGACTGCAGGGAGAAAATAAAGTTATAATCTTCCTGCAGCCGCTTGCTTCCAGTCATTGAAAGAGCCCTGGAAATATGACCAGTCAGCACTGACAAAAAGGTAAGCATTCTGTAATCACTCACCCTACCCTCTAAACGACAGCCTGCTCTGCGTCGGTGTAACCACTCTTACACTTAGTGTGCAAAACACAACTAATTATTCACCCATAAGTTAGGATTTTGATAATTAATTAAATTGATCTTGTGAATTTAAAAAGTGTTTATTATTACACAAATGGCCACACAGACTTTTGCTAAACTTATCACAGAAGGAAATATTAAAAATAAGCTTGTTTTTTGGTAAAAACCTGACCCAAGGTTAGCAAACAATTTAGAAATTTCTGGGATTCAGCTTATGGCCAGTGAGATTCTAAAAAAATACACAGGCTTGTTTTTCCAACAATCTCCAGGATCTTTCTGAAGTGTTTGCATATTTATAGGCTTAATGAATTGTCCCCCACATTAGTTTAACTGAAGAGATAACTATTAATCCATAGGCTTCTCCAATGCAAAGACATGCAAAGTTGAAGAGCAGTACGAAATTAGAATAACATGTGTCTGCCATAACTAGAGTTGAGCGACTTTTGCTTTTTTAGGGTCGCGTTTCGTTTCGTGAAACCCGACTTTTCCAAAAGTCGGGTCGAGCAAGATCGTCCGATTATAGGGAAAAGTCGGGGTCGTCCCGAAACACGAAACCCAATGTAAGTCAATGGGGAATAAAAGTCGGCAGTGAGAGGAGGACAGGAAACACACCTACAGTGCCCATTTGAATGCCAAAAGCATCAATTCTTCTTACTTAAGCTTGTCAACCTTAATTAACTTCATAATACAAGTTACGCACTGAAAAATGGGGGTTATTTGGCTAAATTTGTGGGGGGAGAGGGCTGGCTGCAGGTTTTCATGTGCCCTGGGCGAAAGAGCGCCCCTTTAACACATACCACAACTCATCATGCTCCGATACGGCAGAGAAATAGCGGTATAGTACAATGAAAAATACCTCACTTTTTACATCTCATGACGAGGCCCATCTATTTCTCCATACAAAATCATTGGTCCCATATAATGTTTGAAACAGTATATGATGAGCTCCACATAATGCTACAGTATATGTTGGTCCCCATGGATGAAGCTCCACTGTCTTATGGGCCCAAATAATGCTCCAAACATAATGGGCCCCATTTCTACTGCTCTAGTGTATAATGGGCCCTGTAAATGCTGCTCCAGTGTCTGATGTCCACCTTTGGAATGTTCCAGTGTATGGTGGGCCCCATCTATCATTCTCCAGAGTATAGTGCTCCCCAAAAATTGCTGTCCCAACATAGAAAACAATCAAATAAGTCTCCTCGCTAGGGAATCCCTGTACTTGTCTGGACAGGTGCTGTAGCTTGCTTAACAGCTCGCCAGCCGTTCTCACGCCCAGTATGGATTGCACGTGATTGCACAAAGGTTAGAAAGGGTACCGTATCCCTGGATAACATGTATGGATAGCGTACACATTCAAAATATATGTCTATACAGCATGAGGCAGGCTCAGACGGTGTTAGGCCCAGTATGGATTGCACGTCATTGCACAAAGGTTAGAAGGGGTACCGTATCCCGGATAACATGTATGGATAGCGTACACATTCAAAATATATGTCTATACAGCATGAGGCAGGCTCAGATGGTGTTAGGCCCAGTATGGATTGCACGTCATTGCACAAAGGTTAGAAGGGGTACCGTATCCCCGGATAACATGTATGGATAGTGTACACATTCAAAATATATGTCTATACAGCATGAGGCAGGCTCAGACGGTGTTAGGCCCAGTATGGATTGCACGTCATTGCACAAAGGTTAGAAAGGGTACCGTATCCCTGGATAACATGTATGGATAGCGTACACATTCAAAATATATGTCTATACAGCATGAGGCAGGCTCAGACGGTGTTAGGCCCAGTATGGATTGCACGTCATTGCACAAAGGTTAGAAGGGGTACCGTATCCCCGGATAACATGTATGGATAGCGTACACATTCAAAATATATGTCTATACAGCATGAGGCAGGCTCAGACGGTGTTAGGCCCAGTATGGATTGCACGTCATTGCACAAAGGTTAGAAGGGGTACCGTATCCCCGGATAACATGTATGGATAGCGTACACATTCAAAATATATATGTCTATACAGCATGAGGCAGGCTCAGACGGTGTTAGGCCCAGTATGGATTGCACGTCATTGCACAAAGGTTAGAAAGGGTACCGTATCCCTGGATAACATGTATGGATAGCGTACACATTCAAAATATATGTCTATACAGCATGAGGCAGGCTCAGACGGTGTTAGGCCCAGTATGGATTGCACGTCATTGCACAAAGGTTAGAAGGGGTACCGTATCCCCGGATAACATGTATGGATAGCGTACACATTCAAAATATATGTCTATACAGCATGAGGCAGGCTCAGACGGTGTTAGGCCCAGTATGGATTGCACGTCATTGCACAAAGGTTAGAAGGGGTACCGTATCCCCGGATAACATGTATGGATAGTGTACACATTCAAAATATATGTCTATACAGCATGAGGCAGGCTCAGACGGTGTTAGGCCCAGTATGGATTGCACGTCATTGCACAAAGGTTAGAAGGGGTACCGTATCCCCGGATAACATGTATGGATAGCGTACACATTCAAAATATATGTCTATACAGCAAGAGGCAGGCTCAGACGGTGTTAGGCCCAGTATGGATTGCACGTCATTGCACAAAGGTTAGAAAGGGTACCGTATCCCCGGATAACATGTATGGATAGCGTACACATTCAAAATATATGTCTATACAGCATGAGGCAGGCTCAGACGGTGTTAGGCCCAGTATGGATTGCACGTCATTGCACAAAGGTTAGAAGGGGTACCGTATCCCCGGATAACATGTACGGATAGCGTACACATTCAAAATATATGTCTATACAGCATGAGGCAGGCTCAGACGGTGTTAGGCCCAGTATGGATTGCACGTCATTGCACAAAGGTTAGAAGGGGTACCGTATCCCCGGATAACATGTATGGATAGCGTACACATTCAAAATATATGTCTATACAGCATGAGGCAGGCTCAGACGGTGTTAGGCCCAGTATGGATTGCACGTCATTGCACAAAGGTTAGAAAGGGTACCGTATCCCTGGATAACATGTATGGATAGCGTACACATTCAAAATATATGTCTATACAGCATGAGGCAGGCTCAGACGGTGTTAGGCCCAGTATGGATTGCACATCATTGCACAAAGGTTAGAAGGGGTACCGTATCCCTGGATAACATGTATGGATAGCGTACACATTCAAAATATATGTCTATACAGCATGAGGCAGGCTCAGACGGTGTTAGGCCCAGTATGGATTGCACGTCATTGCACAAAGGTTAGAAAGGGTACCGTATCCCTGGATAACATGTATGGATAGCGTACACATTCAAAATATATGTCTATACAGCATGAGGCAGGCTCAGACGGTGTTAGGCCCAGTATGGATTGCACGTCATTGCACAAAGGTTAGAAGGGGTACCGTATCCCCGGATAACATGTATGGATAGCGTACACATTCAAAATATATGTCTATACAGCATGAGGCAGGCTCAGACAGTGTTAGGCCCAGTATGGATTGCACGTCATTGCACAAAGGTTAGAAGGGGTACCGTATCCCCGGATAACATGTATGGATAGTGTACACATTCAAAATATATGTCTATACAGCATGAGGCAGGCTCAGACGGTGTTAGGCCCAGTATGGATTGCACGTCATTGCACAAAGGTTAGAAGGGGTACCGTATCCCCGGATAACATGTATGGATAGCGTACACATTCAAAATATATGTCTATACAGCAAGAGGCAGGCTCAGACGGTGTTAGGCCCAGTATGGATTGCACGTCATTGCACAAAGGTTAGAAAGGGTACCGTATCCCTGGATAACATGTATGAATAGCGTACACATTCAAAATATATGTCTATACAGCATGAGGCAGGCTCAGACGGTGTTAGGCCCAGTATGGATTGCACGTCATTGCACAAAGGTTAGAAGGGGTACCGTATCCCCGGATAACATGTACGGATAGCGTACACATTCAAAATATATGTCTATACAGCATGAGGCAGGCTCAGACGGTGTTAGGCCCAGTATGGATTGCACGTCATTGCACAAAGGTTAGAAGGGGTACCGTATCCCCGGATAACATGTATGGATAGCGTACACATTCAAAATATATGTCTATACAGCATGAGGCAGGCTCAGACGGTGTTAGGCCCAGTATGGATTGCACGTCATTGCACAAAGGTTAGAAAGGGTACCGTATCCCTGGATAACATGTATGGATAGCGTACACATTCAAAATATATGTCTATACAGCATGAGGCAGGCTCAGACGGTGTTAGGCCCAGTATGGATTGCACATCATTGCACAAAGGTTAGAAGGGGTACCGTATCCCCGGATAACATGTATGGATAGCGTACACATTCAAAATATATGTCTATACAGCATGAGGCAGGCTCAGACGGTGTTAGGCCCAGTATGGATTGCACGTCATTGCACAAAGGTTAGAAGGGGTACCGTATCCCCGGATAACATGTATGGATAGCGTACACATTCAAAATATATGTCTATACAGCATGAGGCAGGCTCAGACGGTGTTAGGCCCAGTATGGATTGCACGTCATTGCACAAAGGTTAGAAGGGGTACCGTATCCCCGGATAACATGTATGGATAGCGTACACATTCAAAATATATGTCTATACAGCATGAGGCAGGCTCAGACGGTGTTAGGCCCAGTATGGATTGCACGTCATTGCACAAAGGTTAGAAGGGATACCGTATCCCCGGATAACATGTATGGATAGCGTACACATTCAAAATATATGTCTATACAGCATGAGGCAGGCTCAGACGGTGTTAGGCCCAGTATGGATTGCACGTCATTGCACAAAGGTTAGAAAGGGTACCGTATCCCCGGATAACATGTATGGATAGCGTACACATTCAAAATATATGTCTATACAGCATGAGGCAGGCTCAGACAGTGTTAGGCCCAGTATGGATTGCACGTCATTGCACAAAGGTTAGAAAGGGTACCGTATCCCCGGATAACATGTATGGATAGCGTACACATTCAAAATATATGTCTATACAGCATGAGGCAGGCTCAGACGGTGTTAGGCCCAGTATGGATTGCACGTCATTGCACAAAGGTTAGAAGGGGTACCGTATCCCCGGATAACATGTATGGATAGCGTACACATTCAAAATATATGTCTCAGGAGGCAGGCTCAGACGGTGTCAGGCACAGTATGGATTTGACGGCCCAGATTACACAGCGGAGGAGCAGGGAGAGGTAAAGATTGCAAATGCTGGGGCCCTGGCCAAGCAAGGGGGGCCCACTCGTGGGCGTCGGTACTGGCACTGGGCCCCTCATAGTACAGCAGTGTGTCTGACGGCGGGTGTTCACCACCGCCGTCAGAGACACTTGATTGCACTATGAGGGACCCTGTGCCAGTGCCCGCGCCCAAGAGTCGGCCTACCCACCTGTCCAGGGCAACGGCACTCGCACGGTGTCGTGCGCTAGGTGGTGACCCCGGCCATGGGGGGGGAGGCAGCACAGTTAGGGAGTTTTAGAAAGTGGCATATGTTGATGTTGGACATTCAACTGATGCAAAAGGCAAAATAGGTGAAGTACCAGGAAGAGGTGGACCAAAGCAAGCCATTTTTCTGTCACCCTATGTGTCATCAGGGGAAGGTGGGACAAAATCCTTGGAAACCCATGCGTGGTTCATTTTAATGAAGGTTAGATCATCCACATTTTGGGTTGACAGACGGGTCCTTTTTTCTGTCAGGATTGATCCAGCTGCACTGAAGACTCTTTCCGATAGCACACTTGCAGCTGGGCAAGCGAGCTCCTGTAAGGCATATTGGGCCAATTCAGGCCAGGTGTCCAGTTTAGCGGCCCAATAGTCAAAGGGGAATGACCTGTGTGGGAGAACATCGATATGGGAGGAAAAGTAGTTTGTAACCATAGTTGACAACTGCTGTCTCCTGTCACTTTCCATCGATGCAGTATTACCAGTTGTGTGAGCGGTATTTGAAAAATCAGTCCACAACATTGTCATGAAACCCCTGTCTCCAACGCCACTTCTGCTGTGTGCACCACGAACACCTCTGCCAAGCTGCCCCCGGCCCGTACGGCTCGTGTGAGAACCATCACCGCTGCTGTGTGCTGGGAATGCCTCAAGCAACCGATTTACCAGAGTTGCTTGTTTATTAGCCAATATTAGGTCAAGGTTCTCCTGTGGCATGATGTTTTGTAATTTGCCTTTATAGCGTGGATCCAGGATGCTGGCCAACCAGTAGTCGTCATCGTTCATCATTTTGGCAATGCGGGGGTCCCTTTTTAGGATCCGCAAGGCATAATCTGACATGTGGGCCAATGTTCCCAGTGTCAATGATACACTGCGAGTGCTGGGTGGAGGAGCACTTTCTGGCAAATCCACATCCCTCCAGTCACGCACAAACCCTGTACCAGACCTTGCCACGCCAACATTTTCACTTGCCCCACGAGATGCATCCTCCTCCCATAAGTAATCATCCCCATCATCCTCCTCCTCCTCCTCCTCTTCTTCCTCCACCTCGTCCAGGAGAGGTCCCTGAGCAGACAATGGCTGAATGTCATCAAGGATTCCCTCCTCCTCTTCCTCCTCATCAACATTGGCTGCAGACGCCTGCTCCTTAAGGTGCGTCAAAGTTTGCATGAGCAGACGCATAAGTGGGATGCTCATGCTTAGGATGGCGTCGTCTGCGCTTACCAGCCGTGTGCATTCCTCAAAACACTGAAGGACTTTACAAAGGTCTTTCAGCTTCGACCACTGCACGCCTGTCAACTCCATGTCTGCTCTCAAAGTGCCTGGCCGTGTATCCTCCCACAAATGCATTATGGCCTGCCTCTGCTCGCACAGCCGCTCCACCATGTGCAGGGTGGAGTTCCACCTTGTTGCAATGTCGATAATGAGGCGGTGGTTGGGAAGGTGGAGCAATCGCTGCAGCTTCTGCATACGAACGGAGTGTACAGGCGACCGGCGGATGTGCGCGCACAGTCTTCGCACCTTCTGGAGCAGGGCTGTTAACTCCGGATAATTTTTGAGGAAGCACTGCACCACCAGGTTCAAGGTGTGAGCCAAGCAAGGTATGTGGCTGAGTTTTGAAAGGGCTATGGCTGCCACAAAATTACGGCCGTTATCACTAACTACCTTGCCTGCCTCAAGATGTACACTGCCCAGCCATGACTCAGTTTGTCGCTTCAAGTACTCGGCCAGCACCTCGGCGGTGTGTCTGTCGCCCAAACACATCATCTGCAACACAGCCTGCTGACGCTTTCCACTAGCTGCTCGATAGGGGGACACATCGTGTGCAACAGTGGCAGCTGCAGATGGAGTGCTCGTACGACTGCGCTCTGTGGACGAGCTGTCGCTTCTGGAGGAGGAGGAGGAGGAGGAGGGTCGAACGCCTACAGCCAACTGTTTCCTATACCGTGGGCTAGGCAGCACTGTCCCACCACCGCTGTCCCCTGTGGACCCTGCATCCACCACATTAACCCAGTGCGCAGTGATGGACACGTAACGGCCCTGGCCATGCCGACTGGACCATGCATCAGTTGTGAGGTGCACCTTTCCGCTCACTGACTGCTTGAGTGCATGGACAATGCGGTCTTTCACATGATGGTGGAGGGCTGGGATGGCTTTGCGAGAGAAGAAGTGGCGACTGGGTAGGTCATAGCGTGGTACTAAATAGGCCATGAGTTCGCGGAAAGCTGTGCTTTCCACCAACCGAAAGGGCATCATCTCAAACGAGATTAGTTTGGCAATGTGGGCGTTCAAACCCAGTGTACGCGGATGAGAGACTGAGTACTTTCTTGACCTACTCATAGTGTCTGGGAGGGTGAGCTGGACTTGAGAGCTGCATATGGTGGAAGTAGCGGTGGACAGGGCGGACTGAGAGAGGGTTGATGATGGTGATGGAGTTGGTGTTCTTTCTGATGGCCTAGAATCAGTCTTTCGTTGATATAACAGTGGGATTCCCTGACTGCTGTGGCCTTGCAACGACACCTCAACATTTGCTGCTGTGCTAACCGGTGGGCTTACAGTGGGGGAAACAATGTAGCGTTGCTGACTACCTTCGTTGTGATCAGTTGCACATGTGGCACTTGAGGTTTGGTGTTGTGTCCACGCTTGCAAGTGCATGCTGGTTAAATGTCTAAGCATGCAACTGGTATTCAAATTTTTCAGATTTTTCCCTCGGCTAAAGGTCTTTGCGCACTTCTTACAGATAACCTTGGCCTGATCATGAGGATTTTGTTCAAAAAAGTGCCACACTGCACTCTTCCTACTTTGGCAGACATTTTGCGGCCTAGCACGCTGTGATCTTTTGACCCTCTGGACAAGCTGTCCAGCAACTCTTTTGATGTTTGGAACCTGTCTTTGGAGTGCTCCGGGCCTGCCAGATAACAGCTGTTGCGATGTCGATGTCTGCTGTGGATGCTCCTCATCTGAGCTATTGGAAGCAGCACCCTCTTCCCCCAATGGATGCCAATCTGGGTTAACAACTGGGTCATCCATCACCTCCTCTTCTATGTCATGTGCACCTTTCTCTGTGTCACCGTGTATGGTGGTATAGTGTGCGGGAAGGGGCACCTGAGTCTCATCAGGGTCAAAATCTGGCTCTGTACACTGCGAGGACAATGTAGTGCTCTGAGTGAATGTACCAGCAGAATCATCCATCAGCGGCTGTGCATCAGTGCACTCCATGTCAGATTCATCTTGGCCTGGGTAATTCACCATTTGACTTGATAATCCAGGCATGGTATGTGAAAACAGCTCCATGGAGTAATCAGTAGTATGGCCTGCGTCATCCTTCAATCTTGGTTGGGGTGAAGGACACAAGGAAAGGTGTGGTTCATGAACATGAGCCTCCAATGACGACTCAGTGCTTTTACTTTTTACAACTGAAGAAGAGGAGGCGATAGAGCTGGAGGCTGAGTCAGCAATGTAAGACAAAACTTTTTCCTGATGCTCTGCCTTTAAAAGCGGATTGCCAACTCCTAGAAAACTAAGCGTTCGAGGCCTTATGTAGCCAGACGATGACGCAGGGTCAGCACCTCCTGCATTCGGTCCTATTTTGCTCTTGCCACTACCATCAGATCCACCACCAACACCATCATTACCAGCTGCCAACCCCCGCCCAATTCCACGGCCTCTTCCACCAGGCTTCCTCATTTTTGGTAGAAATGTAGACAAAATCCAACAAACTATATAGTAATGTAAAACAAGGTACAAGGTGTCTATAGGACAGGGGAGTTTTAGAATTTCTGCACACACTTGTGGACAGTGGACACTTGTGGATTGTGTGCGGCCCACTGATATCTGAGCGCTATGTGACACGCTCGATGGCACAGCTGCCTGTGACCAAAGTGACGAGAGGATAATGGAGATTTTGAATCTCTGCGTACACTTGTGGACAGTGGACACTTGTGGATTGTGTGCGGCCCACTGATATCTGAGCGCTATGTGACACGCTCGATGGCACAGCTGCCTGTGACCAAAGTGACGAGAGGATAATGGAGATTTTGAATCTCTGCATACACTTTTGGACAGTGAACACTTGTGGATTGTGTGCGGCCCACTGATATCTGAGCACTATGTGACGCGCTCGATGGCACAGCTGCCTGTGACCAAAGTGACGAGAGGATAATGGAGATTTAGAATTTCTGCACACACTTTTGGACACTGGACACTTGTGGATTGTGTGCGGCCCACTGATATCTGAGCGCTATGTGACACGCTCGATGGCACAGCTGCCTGTGACCAAAGTGACGAGAGGATAATGGAGATTTTGAATCTCTGCGTACACTTTTGGACACTGGACACTTGTGGATTGTGTGCGGCCCACTGATATCTGAGCGCTATGTGACACGCTCGATGGCACAGCTGTCTGTGACCAAAGTGACGAGAGGATAATGGAGATTTTGAATCTCTGCGTACACTTTTGGACACTGGACACTTGTGGATTGTGTGCGGCCCACTGATATCTGAGCGCTATGTGACACGCTCGATGGCACAGCTGCCTGTGACCAAAGTGACGAAAGGATAATGGAGATTTTGAATCTCTGCGTACACTTGTGGACAGTGGACACTTGTGGATTGTGTGCGGCCCACTGATATCTGAGCGCTATGTGACACGCTCGATGGCACAGCTGCCTGTGACCAAAGTGACGAGAGGATAATGGAGATTTTGAATCTCTGCGTAAACTTTTGGACACTGGACACTTGTGGATTGTGTGCGGCCCACTGATATCTGAGCGCTATGTGACACGCTCGATGGCACAGCTGCCTGTGACCAAAGTGACGAGAGGATAATGGAGATTTTGAATCTCTGCGTACACTTGTGGACAGTGGACACTTGTGGATTGTGTGCGGCCCACTGATATCTGAGCGCTATGTGACACGCTCGATGGCACAGCTGCCTGTGACCAAAGTGACGAGAGGATAATGGAGATTTTGAATCTCTGCGTACACTTTTGGACACTGTACACTTGTGGATTGTGTGCGGCCCACTGATATCTGAGCGCTATGTGACACGCTCGATGGCACAGCTGCCTGTGACCAAAGTGACGAGAGGATAATGGAGATTTTGAATCTCTGCGTACACTTGTGGACAGTGGACACTTGTGGATTGTGTGCGGCCCACTGATATCTGAGCGCTATGTGACACGCTCGATGGCACAGCTGCCTGTGACCAAAGTGACGAGAGGATAATGGAGATTTTGAATCTCTGCGTACACTTTTGGACACTGGACACTTGTGGATTGTGTGCGGCCCACTGATATCTGAGCGCTATGTGACACGCTCGATGGCACAGCTGCCTGTGACCAAAGTGACGAGAGGATAATGGAGATTTTGAATCTCTGCGTACACTTTTGGACACTGGACACTTGTGGATTGTGTGCGGCCCACTGATATCTGAGCGCTATGTGACACGCTCAATGGCACAGCTGCCTGTGACCAAAGTGACGAGAGGATAATGGAGATTTTGAATCTCTGCGTACACTTTTGGACACTGGACACTTGTGGATTGTGTGAGGCCCACTGATATCTGAGCGCTATGTGACACGCTCGATAGCACAGCTGCCTGTGACCAAAGTGACGAGAGGATAATGGAGATTTTGAATCTCTGCGTACACTTTTGGACACTGGACACTTGTGGATTGTGTGCGGCCCACTGATATCTGAGCGCTATGTGACACGCTCGATGGCACAGCTGCCTGTGACCAAAGTGACGAGAGGATAATGGAGATTTTGAATCTCTGCGTACACTTGTGGACAGTGGACACTTGTGGATTGTGTGCGGCCCACTGATATCTGAGCGCTATGTGACACTCTCGATGGCACAGCTGCCTGTGACCAAAGTGACGAGAGGATAATGGAGATTTTGAATCTCTGCGTACACTTGTGGACAGTGGACACTTGTGGATTGTGTGCGGCCCACTGATATCTGAGCGCTATGTGACACGCTCGATGGCACAGCTGCCTGTGACCAAAGTGACGAGAGGATAATGGAGATTTTGAATCTCTGCGTACACTTTTGGACACTGGACACTTGTGGATTGTGTGCGGCCCACTGATATCTGAGCGCTATGTGACACGCTCGATGGCACAGCTGCCTGTGACCAAAGTGACGAGAAGATAATGGAGATTTTGAATCTCTGCGTACACTTTTGGACACTGGACACTTGTGGATTGTGTGCGGCCCACTGATATCTGAGCGCTATGTGACACGCTCGATGGCACAGCTGCCTGTGACCAAAGTGACGAGAGGATAATGGAGATTTTGAATCTCTGCGTACACTTTTGGACACTGGACACTTGTGGATTGTGTGCGGCCCACTGATATCTGAGCGCTATGTGACACGCTCGATGGCACAGCTGCCTGTGACCAAAGTGACGAGAGGATAATGGAGATTTTGAATCTCTGCGTACACTTTTGGACACTGGACACTTGTGGATTGTGTGCGGCCCACTGATATCTGAGCGCTATGTGACACGCTCGATGGCACAGCTGCCTGTGACCAAAGTGACGAGAGGATAATGGAGATTTTGAATCTCTGCGTACACTTTTGGACACTGGACACTTGTGGATTGTATGCGGCCCACTGATATCTGAGCGCTATGTGACACGCTCGATGGCACAGCTGCCTGTGACCAAAGTGACGAGAGGATAATGGAGATTTTGAATCTCTGCGTACACTTTTGGACACTGGACACTTGTGGATTGTGTGCGGCCCACTGATATCTGAGCGCTATGTGACACGCTCGATGGCACAGCTGCCTGTGACCAAAGTGACGAGAGGATAATGGAGATTTTGAATCTCTGCGTACACTTTTGGACACTGGACACTTGTGGATTGTATGCGGCCCACTGATATCTGAGCGCTATGTGACACGCTCGATGGCACAGCTGCCTGTGACCAAAGTGACGAGAGGATAATGGAGATTTTGAATCTCTGCGTACACTTGTGGACAGTGGACACTTGTGGATTGTGTGCGGCCCACTGATATCTGAGCGCTATGTGACACGCTCGATGGCACAGCTGCCTGTGACCAAAGTGACGAGAGGATAAGGGAGATTGGATTGCTTTTAAAAAAGCAGTTTGCGGAGCAGTGGGTAAACAGCAATGCCAGCGTGTCAGGAAGCCTTAA
Organism: Dendrobates tinctorius; assembly: GCF_039654945.1. NCBI lineage: Eukaryota > Metazoa > Chordata > Amphibia > Anura > Dendrobatidae > Dendrobates > Dendrobates tinctorius. The sequence continues at coordinate 6,531,893 of NW_027361869.1, read as the reverse complement.
AAGGCAGCCCAACAACCAACACCACTGATACACCACAATATAGCCTCCCCTTGCACTGCACACACAGTGACTGGTGTGTTGTGCAGGCCAAATCGCTAGCAGCAGAAGCAGTTTTTTTGTCTTCTTCCCTGCCTAACGCTCTCCCTACAGAATCAGCAGCAACCTCCCTATACTAAGATCGGCAGAAGTAAGATGGCGGTCGGCGTGCACGCCCTTTTATACCCCCTGTGACGCCCACCAAAGCAAGCCAATCACTTGCATGCCCTTCTGAAAGATGGTGGTGACCCGTGCCTATGTCATCACGTTGCCCACAGTGTCCGTGGATCCTGATTGGCTGAAAAAGAGCGCAAAACAAACTTTTGAAACGCGACTTTGGCGCGTAAGTCGCCGACCTCGTGGCCGACCTCATCCTAGGGTCGGGTTTCGTTTCATGAAACCCGACTTTGCCAAAAGTCGGCGACTTTTGAATTTTTTCGACCCGTTTCTCTCAACTCTAGCCATAACATTACATAAAATTTGTAAAGGTAATTGTATTTTACAAATATTTTTCGAAACAACATAATGATGCTGAAAACCCTAATGATTTCTTAATGTGGAGAAACAGAAATGCTCCTCCAAGCAATGCTCATCTCATAGACTGAAGGCTGGCTCATGGAAAGTCTACCTGCCTCATTTTAAAGGGATCCTGTCACCAGGTTTTTTCAATATAAAGTACAGACACAACTTTTACAGCCGCTTTTTCAGCATTGTACTAAGCTGTTTGCATGTTCTCAATCTCCAATGCATAGCACAAAAAAAACCTTTCATCATGCCCACATACAGTGCGGTCCTGTCCGATAGTCATCTTTGGTCTTGATTCGGCACCTTCTCTATTCCCAAAATCGCCATCCTCCTTCCATGCTTCATGTGGATGACGTGTCCTACGTCATTCACACACTGTCCCCCAATTTTGCTCCTGCTAGGTAAATTTTTCTCTGCTTTGTCCATGGTACAGTAATGTATTGTAATGAACATGTGCCGGGAAAGACCAAAAAGCACAGATGACCCTGAAGTAAAGTCGGCACTAGTGTTGAGCATTCCGATACTGCAAATATCGGGTATCGGCCGATATTCGCGGTATCGGAATTCCGATACTGAGTTCCGATACTTTTTGCATATCGAATACCGGAATCGGAAGTTCCCATAATGCTATGAGCCAGTTTGATATGATTCAGCCAATGAGGAATCCTAAGAAGTGTGGGCACATCCTGTTAGGCATGTTAACTAATGGCATGGCTGTGATTGGCTGCGAGCAGACCACCCAGCTGCTCCTCCCCCAGACACACGCTGAACAGTGATCTATGGAAAGTGAAACTAGTGAGGGAGGAAGAAACGACCAGTTCTCATTTCAATGCCAGAACACCTCCCCCCTGGACTTTTATCATAGAAGCAAGAGATGGTATCTTGGAAACCGTGCAGACTAGCCACAGAAGGTAAATTACTTATTGTCAGCATTCTGCAGCCTAGATATGCACTGAGATTATGTGAAAAGCCCGGACAACCTGTTCTGTTATGTATTTCCGCCAAGTTGGATCGTCCGCCAGGGCTGGTGGGGTACTCGGTACCGGGCCCGTTGGTTTCACTGGGAGATGTCACAGTAGCTGTGACCCGGTCCATGGCCCTGGGCATCCATTGTAAAAGAGAAATGTTGAACGTGTGGATGATGATTAAAGTTTATGAGTGAATGATTTGTGATGCCACCTGTGGTGTTCGGCAATGAAGATGTTAGGCTGGAGTCACACTAACCTGCGCAAAATACGGTCAGTATTTTACATGCGTAATATGGATGACAGACCCCTAAATAGTGCTCCGTATGTCATCCATAATCAAGGTGTGGTCGCGTATTTTGCGCATGTCAGCATCCGTATGCAATCCGTATGGCATCCGTATGGCGAGATTTTCTCGCAGGCTTGCAAAATGGACATATAATGGAGCCCTATGACAGGGTTTCTAAAGACACCTGGTGCGTATTTCTCGCAAGTCACATGTGTGGTCCGTGTGTAATCCGTATTTTTTGCGCACCCATAGACTTGCATTGGCGTATTACGGCCGTAGTACACTGACAATCGCAGCATGCTGCGAGTGGCACGGAGCGTAGGATACGGAGGAGAAATATACGGCTGGTGCAAGTGACCCCATAGAAAATCATTGGTCCGTGTCTAATGCGTGCTTTTTGCGCCTCTCACTCTCCCGTATTCCTCGCCAGTGTGACTCCGGCCTTAAGCCGACGCTGCAGGCAGATCATCTGGGACAGATAGTGTGGTGCAGCAATGATGTTGTGGCTCTCCACAGGTAGGGCTGTAGTCCCAGGGCAGTGTAGATGGAGAGGTAGTGAAGAGACTTAGATGGTGCAGTGCCAGGCACAGAGATGTAGCAGTGCTGAGTGTGTTGGCGCAGGAATAACTGGAGGACACCAGGGCATGTAGTTCCAAAGCTTTACTCACAGTCTGTTGTGCATACAGGTGCCCGCATCCGTGCCGTGTCCTCCGGGTCAGGGGCTCAGTCAACCTCCAAGCTAGATGAAGCACTCCGCCAACATGTGCCTTTTCTGAACGTCTCCCTCTATTGCTACACAACCCCTTTAACAAAGTCAATATCTTTGTAACTCCGTACGTCTTAAAAAAAAAATAATAATTCCTGCTCTTCCATTTGATTGGGCTAAACCTCTATGCCTTTAACGTCTCCTCCACCTCCCCCAATACATTCTACATTATTCTTAGTTGTTTTCCTTCATGTAGAATTAACCTACAAGGAAAGTAAGGGTTTATTTTAATTCCGATATTTCTGTCCCATTGACTTGCATTGGTTTCCGGTATCGGAATCGGCGATATCCGATACTTTTTGGGTATCGGTCCGATCCAATCCGATCCGATATTTCCCGATATCGGAAGGTATCGCTCAACACTGGTTGGCACATATGCACTACAGTACTCCACTCTACTTTCAGCAGGGAAGACAGAAGTTCTACTTCACAGGAACGTTATTGGGATACACTGAATGGATGACGTAAGATGAATCATCCACATGAAGCAGGGAGGAGGACAGCGGTTGTAGCAAGAGAGGAGGCGCCAAGGCAAGACCACCCATTGGTTCCTACCAAACCGTATGGGGGTATAATGAAAGGCACTTTTTGTGCTATGCAGATGTGATTGGGGACATACTTATAGCATACTACAATCCTGTAAAAGTATTAAAGGTATTGGTTGTACCTTATTGAGGGAAACCTAGTGGCAAGATCCCTGTAAAGTAGTATCTCCAAGTTTAAAAACTATTCTCTATCTGTGAAATAGAAGATAACTTCCTGATCGCTGATCTGACTGGAGCAGTGTTCAATCATGTGCACTGTTGCTCCATTTATTCTTAATGTGATTAGTGAAAACTAGCCAAATGCAGCACTCGAATATCTACAGCGGCCTAATTGAGAATAAATTAAACCAGTGAGCATGATCGACCGCTGATTCTTTAACCTTGGGCTCCTCAAAACCCTTGTTCTAGGGATTGGTGGGGATCCCAGCAGTTGGACCACCAGTGATTGGAAAGTGTTCCCCTATCCAGTGAATTGAGAATTAGCTTCCAAACTTGAGAATATCCCTTTAACCAACATTCTGGACTAGATTACATTTTTCCAATGCTTAGCTAAGCGCTTTTGTCCCATCACTTTTGCACTTTTTAGGTGTCAATGTGCCAAGACCACCCCATTCATAACCTATCACATGTTTCTATCATATGTCAGTAGTTTTTTTTTAAATTACAGTAAACCTTAGAGGGGTATGCCCTGTGGAACATATCAAATATTTAATAGGTGGTGTAACGGGCTAGGTGATGGAACCACTGTGCCTTAGCGCAAGGAAGGCCTGGAGGGGTGTGACTAGGAGCCTCACCCAATTTGACCTCAGATACACAGCAGCATGCGATACCAATATATGAGGAGAGACAAGGGAGGTGGTCTAGGTGCTACTCCTGGACTGATCTTGGGTAACTGGCAGCTGACCCCCTAGGAACAGGTAGCTGGGACAACCCAAAGGAGTAGATCAATCAATCATCAATCAATCAAATTTATTATCGCCAAGTACATATTACATATATACAAGGAATTCTTTGTGGCAAAGAGGCAACATAATATATAACAACAGATACAACAAGTAACATCTAACAAGACAGATACAGTATATAGTCTACACATGACGATTTAATTGTTGAACAGAGAGTGGATAGAAGCTGTTCATATGGCGGTTGGTACTGCATTTGGGGACTCTGAAGCGACGTCCTGAAGGGAGTAGTTGGAATGAGGAGTGTCCCGGGTGAGAGGGATCGGATGAAATTTTCAATGCGTGGGATCGAATACTCTTATCATAAAGATCCTGGATTTTAGGCAGGGGGGAGCCTATAATTCTCTCTGCTGTTCTGAAAGTCCTTTGTAAGCGGAGTTTGTCATGCGCAGTGGCTCCCCCATACCAGACTATCAGAGAGGAACAAATCACAGATCTGATGACAGCATTAAAGAATAAGATCAGCAGATTCTTAGACAAACCATATCTTTTCAGCTGACGATTAAGATTAAGGCAGGCACAGTAAGAACATGGGTACCATGGGTGTAGACGAGACTGGTTGGTGTGAAGATGGGCACTGGCAGGTGCAGGATGGACCGGTTGATAGGCAGAGTGGAATGGCTGATAGACAGGCAGGCTGAAACAGCTGATATCTAGGCTGGTGGGCATGGCTGATAGACAGGTGGGCAGGAATGATTGATAGACAGGCTGGCGGACATGGCTGATAGGCTGGTGGGCATGGCTGATAGACAGGCTGTCAGACAAGGATGATAGACAGGGAGACATGAACGGCTAATAGACAGGCTGGTAAAAAGAAATACAAGCACTGTGACCTAAGAACTAACAAGAGTGTTAGGAACAAACTTGGAGGTGTTTTAAATAGTAAGTGCGCTCCAGCCATTGACCGTAGGGACTTTAGGACGGTGCGCACACAGTCTCTTTAATACGCCGGCCCTAAGCATGATTTCTGGGGATCTGCGAACAGTGCCCAGACCCTGGGAAGCTGCAGGAGGATGAGGACAGGGAGTGGGACCGTGGCGGTGAGTTTGTTAGCTTCCCTGCTGGGGAGGGGAGGCAGAGAGCAGAGACGCCGAAGACATGACTGGTACGGCAGGTACAGGATGGCAACGGTGAGAACGCTGATGACTGCAGAAGCGCCGACGTTGTAGGTGGCACTTTAATTTATCATGAGAATAAGACCTAGGTGTGCAGTATCATGAATAGAAAGGTTCCTGCGCATGAGCACATCTCTTCATTAGTTTATAGTGGAGCTCTGAATATTGCAGAGCATGTGTAACCATCTTTCATTTTCTAACAGCGCTCACTGTTTTCTATTCATTAAATAGATGCTAGTCCCAAACTGCAATCCTTGTATCACAGGAGTATGTCTTAGATTTTCCAAAAGGGAAAACATCAATATAATCATTAGAGTTGAGCGATACCTTCCGATATCGGGATATATCAGATCGGATTGGATCGGACTGATACCCAAAAAGTATCGGATATCGCCGATTCCAATACCGGAAACCAATGCAAGTCAATGGGACAGAAATATTGGAATTAAAATTAACCCTTTCTTTCCTTGTAGGTTAATTCTACATGAAGAAAACAACTAAGAATAATGTACAATGTATTGGGGGAGGTGGAGGAGACATTAAAGGCATAGAGGTTTAGCCCAATCAAATGGAATAGCAGGAATTAATTTTTTTTAAGACGTTTGGAGTTACAAAGATATTGACTATGTTAAAGGGGTTGTGTAGCAATAGAGGGAGACGTTCAGAAAAGGCACATGTTGGCGGAGTGTTGGAACAGAGTGCTTCATCTAGCTTGGAGGTTGACTGAGCCCCTGACCCATAGGACACGGCACGAATGCAGGCACCTGTACAGTATGCACAACAGACTGTGAGTAAAGCTTTGGAACTACATGCCTTGGTGTCCTCCAGTTATTCCTGCGCCAACACACTCAGCACTGCTACATCTCTGTGCCTGGCACTGCACCATCTACATCTCTTCACTACCTCTCCATCTACACTGCCCTGGGACTACAGCCCTACCTGTGGAGGGCCACAACATAAAAGCTGCACCACACCATGTGTCCCAGAGGATCTGTCTGCAGCGTTGGCTTAACATCTTCATTGCCGAACACCACAGGTGGCGTCACAAATCATTAACTCATAAACTTTAATCATCATCCACACGTTCAACATTTCCCTTTTACAATGGATGCCCAGGGCCACGGATCGGGTCACAGCTACCGTGACATCTCCCATTGATACCAACGGGCCTGGTACCGAGTACCCCACCAGCCCTGGCGGGCAATCCAACTTGGCGGAAATACATAACAGAACAGGTTGTCCAGGCTTTTCACATAATCTCAGTGCATATCTAGGCTGCAGAATGCTGACAATAGGTAATTTACCTTCTGTGGCTAGTCTGCATGGTTTCCAAGATATTATCTCTTGATCTCTTGCTTCGAAGATAAACGTCCGGGGGGGGTGTTCTGGCATTGAAAGGAGAGCTGGTCGTTTCCTCTTCCCTCACTAGTTTCACTTTCCATAGATCACTGTTCAGCGTGTGGCTGGGGGAGGAGCAGTTGGGTGGTCTGCTCGCAGCCAATCACAGCCATGCCATTAGTTAACATGCATAACAGGATGTGCCCACACTTCTTGGGATTCCTCATTGGCTGAATAAAATCAAACTGGCTCATTGCATTATGGGAACTTCCGGTTCCGGTATTCGATATTCTAAAAGTATCGGAACTCAGCATCGGAACTCCGATACCGCGAATATCGGCCGATACCCGATATTGCAGTATCGGAATGCTCAACACTAATAATCATTATAAAAACTGTGAATTATTTATTGATCTGTGTTTTTTAGTGTTTTGACTGTTCCATTTTCCCAGCATGTCTAAAGAAGATGTATCCTCTGCCAAACACATTCATGGCCACTATTATTCCTATGTAAAATCGAAAGAATCAAGTTTTGCATATTATTACAATTTGAAAAGCAAAACAATGGAGGATGCCACACAGGCTCTTTAATTTGGTCACAGATGGGTGGCGATCATTTTATGGGAGCACAGTGGATCCAAATAATACAGTGCAATGTGTTAATTTATGTGTTATTATTTCTGATGCTACTTATGAAATCAGAAAGTCCCATTTGCATCCTCCCACCAGTCAACACATACACAATTGGGTTGAAGCAGGTATTTGAATAGGCAAGAGTGATAAAGAGCGGCATGAATGTGAGGACATTGAACACGCGTATGAGGTTCATATTGAGAACAGCGATGTATAACACAGTCTCTGCGATGAACAATGGGGTCCATGTTATAAAAAATACCAGAATGATAATGAGGACCATTCGATAGAGCCTGTGAGTATTTATGGTCTTAGATCTTCTCACATGCATAACTATAATTATATTACAAACTATTACAATACCAAGGGGAATAAAATATCCAATGATTAAGAAAGGAACCACCATCATCTTAGACGTACTTATCAAATGATTCCACAAACTAAGCGCCTCCTCACCACCACAACATTTGTCGGATGAGCACTGTTCAAAGTAGGGTCGGAACTTGGTGTAGATGTTAGAGGCTAAGATGTCACTTGTAATGTTCTCACTAGTCACATTATATCCATTGTTGACCACTACAACAACAAAGCTTTTACTGCCAATGTGACTGCATAGTTTGACTTCTCCAATCTTCACCTCACCACTATAGTAAAGCATTGGGACACTGCACACTACTGTAATAATCCAGATTAAAGCACAGACCCAAAAAGAAACGCGTTGGGACATGAATTTGAGGTGGAATATTGGCTGAGCTACAGATAACACTCTGGCAATATTTAAGGAGATAAGAATTAAAACACTGGCGTACATATTAGCACTTATAGAGAAAAGAAACAGTTTACAAATTTGTGGCCCAAAAATCCAGTTGCCTTTAAGAACTGCAAAGGCATGAAGGGGTAAGGTAAGGAGAGTGAAGAAGTCAGCGAGGGCCAAATTCAGAAACCAGTATTTAGACTTGTTTTTCTTCATGACAAATCCAAGAAAAAATATGACAATTGCATTTCCCACCAGTCCCACAAGGAAGATCAAGATGTCCACCACAAAATTGAAGTACTTGAGGATAGATGTGTAAGCTTCAAAATATTCGATGAGAAGATGGATATCCTCAATGGAGTAACAAAGTCCATGGAATAAAGACATGTTTCCCACGTTAGGCCCTAGAAATTGAGCACAGGCATTCGGTTAGAGTCAGGGTCTGCGATAACAATGTAATCAGTTGCAAGAAATTGTATTCACGTCCTTTAATATTTACTTAGTCATCAAGAATCCATGACTTACCAGTGATCAACAAAAAGTTTCCCACTGCTGCAAAGTCTATGGCACTAATGAAGATAGATGGGTGCAGAGCTTGGCTATTTTCATATCTATAACTTCATTGGCTTTGAATAGAGCAACAGGAAACATGAAAATTCTGCTGCTTCAATCAACCCCCACTGATCGGCAAAAATGGGAAACTTCTTTTGTCCTCTGTCTGCAAGTCGACATCCACGAGCAGTTGAACTTCATTTCATGTATGTGACCTGCCACTGCATTCAAAGTCATTAACAATGAAGATGGCTTCTCCAGGCCAAAGGGAGAACCAAGGAAAAGCAAAGAAAACAAGCCCCTGTTGTGGCGATCAGTGGTTATTGAATAAATTGGCATCTGCACTGCTCAAAGTCAATGGAGATGAAGATGTCAAGATGCTACGTCTGTCAGAGGCCACAGGCTCAAAAAGGCTACCTCGGACAGACTTGACACCAGCAACTCCATCTGGCTGATTTCAGAGGAACCTCGACCTTCACCCTTTCTCATCTGTACTGGGATCTAGTCTTACAACAGGAGCCACTTGATTGCTTCCACAGAAGGGCTGCTGTCTGGAAGAGCGAACCAGAGGTAGGAAGGGTTACCAAACAGGGCCAAAACTGAGAATTATGTCATTGATAAAATCATGAGACAAGCTGGAGCTCAAAATTCAATCCAGAGTCAAAACACGGGAAATACAAGACAGTACACAGGAGTCAACAGCAAAAAGCAGCCGACAGCACAATGGAGGATTGGATGCCAGTTCAAAGGTTCATGGACCCAAATGAACAATAGTCCAAAATAAGGAAGAGGAACAGCATCCGGTCTGGGTGAAAAATTGTATCAAAAATTTATTCTGCCAGTATAAAATACTACGTTTCGGCCATATTGTGGCCTTTTTCAAGTATAGCATAACAGTACATATGGTGGCCTTTTATAGTGTGGCACAGCCAATCACCATCAAGGTAACACCCATCACAAAGAATCTATACATAAAATACATATAAATACATCCATCAGTTACGTGTATATTCAATAACACAGCTTATCCAATCGTTAACAATGATAATCATAATCATATTAATGATATTACAAAAACGTCTCATATATAAACATCAATCCCCAAATCTGCCCACCAATGGTCGTAATGCATCAAAGGTATCCATAGAAATAACACACCAATCCCTTGCAATAATACATATCCATATATGAACCGCCAATCCCTAATCACATAATAGTGGCGCCAACCCCAATGGACCAATCCTGAGTGGACTCACAAATCCCTATATCGGCAGAGTTCCCTCTCCCCACATGACAGCATCAGCTAGAGCCAGGTCACATCAGGAGCGAAGCCTGATGATGCGCGCTACAAGGCCACAGCGAGCGCGCCGCCCATCCCAGCCCAGGCCCGGTCACGTGAACACTCCATCACCGAACACCGCGCATGCGCGGTGCTATGTGAGGAATCAGCCACGCGACCCGCCCACAGGGGAGGACCGCGCACGCGCCGAGGCCCAGAGCGCGCGATCACACGCAACACTCCTCCGTAAAACCCGCACATGCTCTGGTAGCTAAAAGCAAATGTAAAGCCACATTTAAATAATGAGTCCACACGAATAGACCAAAGATGCTCCCAAAAAAAGACATTTAGAATCAAAAAACCACATCCATGGTAAATTTAATAATATTCCGTACTTTATGGGATTCATAAATGTTGTATATTATATAAGGAGCAAAACTGGGATATTTACAAAAAAGAAAAAAAGAAAAGGAAAAAAAGAGAAAAGAGGGCACGGGGAAAGGCAGGCAAGAAACAACGACAAAATTCAAAAAGGACAACATCCTCTTCATGATTTCAGGACTGTTCAGTCCCCGTGTCCTCCACTCTTTCAAATGTATCACCTATAAACACTAAAAATAAAAAATATTTAATTAAAAAACATAATAGCCACATAAATAAATATATATCCTAACAAAGAATAATGGCACAAGATAAGGGATTAGGTGACACAAGTATGCAAATTGTAATCCAAGTTCAAACCCCTTGGTTGTAACGTATCAAGAATAGATATCCATCTCAACTCCTTTTTTTTCAGCATCTTAACCCTATCACCCCCACGTCTTAATACAGAAACCCCATCTATCACTCTAAATCGTAACTGATTCACTGAATGTCTGCATTCTAAAAAATGCTTCGGAATCGGCAAATCCACTAGTTTAGTCCTAATCGTACTCTCATTGTTAACGATTGGATAAGCTGTGTTATTGAATATACACGTAACTGATGGATGTATTTATATGTATTTTATGTATAGATTCTTTGTGATGGGTGTTACCTTGATGGTGATTGTCTGTGCCACACTATAAAAGGCCACCATATGTACTGTTATGTTATACTTGAAAAAGGCCACAATATGGCCGAAACGTATTTTATACTGGCAGAATAAATTTTTGATACAATTTTTCACCCAGACCGGATGCTGTTCCTCTTCCTTATTTTGGACTATTGTTCATTTGGGTCCATGAACCTTTGAACTGGCATCCAATCCTCCGTTGTGCTGTCGGCTGCTTTTTGCTGTTTACTGTTTGGACTCTGGCGGGCTTGCACCGGATTGAATATGGAAACTACTAATCCAGAGGTGGGTGAACTGGATACTGCTATGATTTTTTCCTATACAGAGGATGATGCGATAAGAATTTTATCTGGAGCCCGGACAGATATGTCCTTTTTAAATAAACCTACTGCTGATATGCTTAAAAAGAAATATGAAACAGAAAGAAGGAAATGCATATCGTATGAATTGCATGCTACTACATTATGTGAATATTATAAAGTCCGTAGGATTCCACGTGGTTTAAGACCGCATTTGCGTCCTACATTGCTTGCAGATAATTCACAATTTTGCAGCAGGTTTGAGTCTATTACAAACAAATTTGCATTTGATCTAATGCTTCTGAATGTTGAGTTTCTTCATATAGAGGTGGAGTCTGTGAAGAGAAACATTGTTGATTTGGAACAGCAATTAGCAGCTGAATTGACAACACAGGAGGTGGACTTATTTAAATCCCAGTTGGAGGATAAGTTGATGAAATATCGAGGTGATATAGAAAAAATGAAACGTACGAAATGGTTTCGTGATGCTGATGATTACAGATCTGGTCGTGTGTTTTCATGGCAGATGGGTCAGCACAATACTCCATACTCTAGGAGAGATCGACCTTTGCCAATGCGTAGAAGGAGGAGACCACCAGTTAAGGATCAAAGATTTGGGTTCACTACCGCTGAGTCTGATTCATCGGATGACTCTAATATGGGTGCAGCATCTTCATCTTCTACTTTTTTAGGAAGAGACAAGTTGGACAATATGACAAGAAAAGGAGGACCCGTCGAGGAGGTAGAAAGCATAGGAGAAAGAGGAATGTCACGCAAAGCACCAATGCGAACGAGGAATATGGAGGTGAAAAAGAGAACCTAGCAACACAGAGGTACTTGGTGGTAAATATCTCGTCGTGTGTGTTATCTGAAGTGGACTATGGAGTATTATCTAAGGGACTGTCGTTTTGTCCCACAAATTTTCCTGATTGGTTTGAAATCGAGTGTGACTTGTTCTCTTTTTTTAGGAGACTACGACTGGCGTCCTTTTTTTCTGACAAGGAAGAAAAATCATGTATAATTAATGATGATGATAAATCTAGTGGTTTCACGCTCCAGGGTGTTGGATTATATAGTAAGAGTAATTTTCAACCACCTGTTAGGAATAACTTTGTTGAATCATATATTCAGTTGGTTGAAAGAGATATTGCACAATTGAAAGGGGAGTTTTGGGGTCAACATAGGGGGAATCTTACATACTCTGAAAAACAGGCATTGGATAATCTTTCAAAGAATACTGCTATTACGATAAAAGCTGCAGATAAAGGTGGTGCGGTAGTTGTTATGGATACGGACAAATATAAGATGGGGATTCTTGGCCAACTTTCTGATACTGCGGTGTATGTTAAATTGATGAGTGACCCCACCCCTCGCTTTTTGAGCGAATTACGGCTTTTGGTGGATGAGTCCTTGCTTAATGGACTCATTGATCAGAAGCTGTCTGAATATTTGGTAGTGGATGCTCCCCTGACACCAATATTATATACGCTACCGAAAATACATAAGAGTTTGGAGAATCCACCTGGGCGTCCCATAGTGTCTGGGAGGGGGTCACTATGTAATAAGGTTTCGATTTTTCTTGATAAAGTATTACGACGTTTTGCTACCTCAGCACGGTCTTATATTGTGGACACAAATGATTTTCTACAAAAAATCAGTGACGTTAAGGTTACTCCTCACATGATACTTGCATCCTTTGATGTGGTTTCTCTATATACATCTATTGAGCATGATAGGGGTTTGGAGGCCGTCGATGTGGTGCTGACAGGCTCGGACATGGCATCAGAGTGTGCACAGCTGGTCCTAGCACTGTTGGGTTTCATCCTCAGGAGAAATTATTTTCTCTTTGGGGATGATTATTACCTACAGTTGCGCGGTACCGCCATGGGGTCCAATGTGGCCCCAACCTATGCAAACATCTATATGGCGGTATTCGAGGACCGGTATGTGTACAATTCCACCCACTGGTGCCATGTCCGGGCCTGGTGGCGCTACATCGACGATATTTTTTGTATCTGGGATGGTAGTCTGGAAGATCTTCTTGATTTTCAAAATGAATTGAACAATGTAATCTCTGAGTTGAAGTTTACACTGACCTACTCTTATGATCAGGTCCAATTTTTGGATACGTTGGTTTATAAAAAAGATGAGTTTCTATATACCGATCTTTTTATAAAAGAGACAGATAGGAACAGTCTGTTGGTATTTGATAGTAATCACCCAAGACGGATGGTGGAGTCACTACCATGGAGTCAAATGCTATGTGTACGGAGGATTGTTAAAGAGTATGATAAGTTGGACCTAAGATTGGATCAGATGTGTACAAAATTTATTAATAGGGGTTACCCGATGGATCGAGTTAATTCTTATAAAGTTAAAGCTCAAAATATATCGGTAGAGGATTCTAACCGTAAGCAAATTAAAGGGCCTAAGAGACGAGTTCCTTTTGTCTCAACATATTTTCCAGTTAGTGGCAGGATTGGAGGTATCTTGAACAAACATTGGAGCCTCTTACAGAAGGGTCTACCCCAGATATCAGAATTTGTGGATAGGCCATTACTTTCATATAGACGTGGACATAATCTTAAAGATAGATTGGTAAGGTCAGACATTGGTTCATCAAAAGTTAACATACAAAGGACAATATGTCCTCCGAAGATGGGCAATTTTCCATGTTTGGGATGTGCCTGTTGTGGTAATATGTTAAAAGGTGACAGTTTTAATCATCCTCGAACTGGAAAAAAGTTTTCTATCAAGGAGAGGTATACGTGTTCGTCAAGTTTTGTGATTTACCTAATTTTGTGCCCATGTGGGCTTATGTATATAGGAGAAACTACTATGGAGATTAGGGCTCGCATTAGTAAGCATAAGAGTACGATTAGGACTAAACTAGTGGAGTTGCCGATTCCGAAGCATTTTTTAGAATGCAGACATTCAGTGAATCAGTTACGATTTAGAGTGATAGATGGGGTTCCTGTATTAAGACGTGGGGGTGATAGGGTTAAGATGCTGAAAAAAAAGGAGTTGAGATGGATATCTATTCTTGATACGTTGCAACCAAGGGGTTTGAACTTGGATTACAATTTGCATACTTGTGTCACCTAATCCCTTATCTTGTGCCATTATTCTTTGTTAGGATATATATTTATTTATGTGGCTATTATGTTTTTTAATTAAATATTTTTTATTTTTAGTGTTTATAGGTGATATATTTGAAAGAGTGGAGGACACGGGGACTGAACAGTCCTGAAATCATGAAGAGGATGTTGTCCTTTTTGAATTTTGTCGTTGTTTCTTGCCTGCCTTTCCCCGTGCCCCCTTTTCTCTTTTTTTCCTTTTTTTCCTTTTCTTTTTTTCTTTTTTGTAAATATCCCAGTTTTGCTCCTTATATAATATACAACATTTATGAATCCCATAAAGTACGGAATATTATTAAATTTACCATGGATGTGGTTTTTTGATTCTAAATGTCTTTTTTTGGGAGCATCTTTGGTCTATTCGTGTGGACTCATTATTTAAATGTGGCTTTACATTTGCTTTTAGCTACCAGCGCATGTGCGGGTTTTACGGAGGAGTGTTGCGTGTGATCGCGCGCTCTGGGCCTCGGCGCGTGCGCGGTCCTCCCCGTTGGGCGGGTCGCGTGGCTGATTCCTCACATAGCACCGCGCATGCGCGGTGTTTGGTGATGGAGTCTTCACGTAACCGGGCCTGGGCGGGGATGGGCGGCGCGCTCGCTGTGGCCTTGTAGCGCGCATCATCAGGCTGCGCTCCTGATGTGACCTGGCTCTAGCTGATGCTGTCATGTGGGGAGAGGGAACTCTGCCGATATAGGGATTTGTGAGTCCACTCAGGATTGGTCCATTGGGGTTGGCGCCACTATTATGTGATTAGGGATTGGCGGTTCATATATGGATATGTATTATTGCAAGGGATTGGTGTGTTATTTCTATGGATACCTTTGATGCATTACGACCATTGGTGGGCAGATTTGGGGATTGATGTTTATATGTGAGACGTTTTTGTAATATCTTTAATATGATTATGATTATCATTGTTAACGATTGGATAAGCTGTGTTATTGAATATACACGTAACTGATGGATGTATTTATATGTATTTTATGTATAGATTCTTTGTGATGGGTGTTACCTTGATGGTGATTGGCTGTGCCACACTATAAAAGGCCACCATATGTACTGTTATGTTATACTTGAAAAAGGCCACAATATGGCCGAAACGTTGTATTTTATACTGGCAGAATAAATTTTTGATACAATTTTTCACCCAGACCGGATGCTGTTCCTCTTCCTTATTTAGTACACAGGAGTCAAGTCACAGACAGCCTAGGTCTAGCTGAACTAACTAACAACTGGCAGCTAGAGACTGTCTTTTGGGATTTATATAGAAAGGAGCTCATCTGTTGCTACTAGCAGAGAGCTAATTACCTACCAGCTTACTGCAGCAAAACACAATAGTATAGCAAAGGAAGAACTAGTCTCAAATCTAAAAACTAAACACTAACAGGCTACAAGCATCCAGCAGTGATCGTAGTGTTATTGCAGCACTGCCTAGTAACCAGGGCAAGGGTTACAGCAGTACTTACAGACATGGACATTAAAGGAAAACAACGGGAGTTATCACTCATGCGCTGCTAAGATAGAATCATTAAAATAAAAACATTTATTAGAACAGGTTTACAAGTCTGTCTGAATCATATTTTACATTGGTTATGCATAGTAGATAATTGCCTTTATATATCAGCATATTAACAAGCTCTGCTGCTTTTACCCTACATACTGGACTCATTTTTCAGAAATTGGAACAAAACTTTCTGCTACCTGAATTTTTCAATTTTTTTTCCATTCCATTTCAATACATGAGGTTTCAATATAGTGTAGGAAACAACTAAGGTGGGGTACGAGGGTTTTTTTGTTAGGCATAGCTCCCCTTTGAGTAGCCCTTAAAAAAATGTCAGTCAATCCATTTATCACCTGAACATGCTGTTACAACAGTAAGAAATAGTGTCTTCAAGTTCTCTATATGTCATACAGAAAAGGACTACCAGAGAGTCATTTTGAGTCCAGAAAATTCATAATACTCAATCATGTGTCATAAAAGACCAAAGTAAATGATCAATATCTTTATTTCACAATTTAAAAATCACCAACAATAATTCACAGGTTATAAAATGTAGATAACACAAGAACAGGCGGGCAGCTCCATAACCATATATGCAATGGTAAGCACCATAATTATGGACTAACAAATTGTCTACTCATGATATGCATATGAATTTTACAGTAAAAGTGCATAATAAATCATATCATAAATTGACAAATAAAGTAATACAAAGTATATGTCCATTAAAGCAAGGCTAAGGAATAGGGCGATAGCGTTAGAGTACAAAAACTCAAATATAGATTATCAAGAAGTACTGTGCGGCTTATGTAGTAACTCACAAAGTGTGCCTATGAAGGAGCAACATGCAAAACAGAAGCCGCGGAGACACCATCACGTGTTTCTCAACGCAAGCAATGACCAGCCAGGTCTTTGCCCGGGAAGGAACAACCACGGGAAGGGCAGTCACCAATGAAGGAAACCACCTATGCCAAAACACGGTATCCATCCACATACAGCTGTTTCGGGGTATTGCCCCCCATCAGTGTGGAGTAGGAAACTGGCTGGTAGGAGCAATGCCTAGTAAAAAGACTATGAAGAGGAGGATGAATGAACTCATGGAGATCAACATCCGACACTGCGGAGACACCATCACGTGTTTCTCAACGCAGTGATTCTAGAGCACTGCCCCCATCCCTTATGGGAAATATGTAAAACATGCAAAACAGAAGCCGCGGAGACACCATCACGTGTTTCTCAACGCAAGCAATGACCAGCCAGGTCTTTGCCCGGGAAGAAACAACCACGGGAAGGGCAGTCACCAATGAAGGAAACCACATATGCCAAAACATGGTATCCATCCACATACAGCTGTTTCGGGGTATTGCCCCTCATCAGTGTGGAGTAGGAAACTGGCTGGTAGGAGCAATGCCTAGTAAAAAGACTATGAAGAGGAGGATGAATGAACTCATGGAGATCAACATCCGACACTGCGGAGACACCATCACGTGTTTCTCAACGCAGTGATTCTAGAGCACTGCCCCCATCCCTTATGGGAAATATGTAAAACATGCAAAACAGAAGCCGCAGAGACACCATCACGTGTTTCTCAACGCAAGCAATGACCAGCCAGGTCTTTGCCCGGGAAGGAACAACCACGGGAAGGGCAGTCACCAATGAAGGAAACCACCTATGCCAAAACATGGTATCCATCCACATACAGCTGTTTCGGGGTATTGCCCCTCATCAGTGTGGAGTAGGAAACTGGCTGGTAGGAGCAATGCCTAGTAAAAAGACTATGAAAAGGAGGATGAATGAACTCATGGAGATCAACATCCGACACTGCGGAGACACCATCACGTGTTTCTCAACGCAGTGATTCTAGAGCACTGCCCCCATCCCTTATGGGAAATATGTAAAACATGCAAAACAGAAGCCGCAGAGACACCATCACGTGTTTCTCAACGCAAGCAATGACCAGCCAGGTCTTTGCCCGGGAAGGAACAACCACGGGAAGGGCAGTCACCAATGAAGGAAACCACCTATGCCAAAACATGGTATCCATCCACATACAGCTGTTTCGGAGTATTGCCCCTCATCAGTGTGGAGTAGGAAACTGGCTGGTAGGAGCAATGCCTAGTAAAAAGACTATGAAGAGGAGGATGAATGAACTCATTCTAGAGGGATGGGGGCAGTGCTCTAGAATCACTGCGTTGAGAAACACGTGATGGTGTCTCCACAGTGTCGGATGTTGATCTCCATGAGTTCATTCATCCTCCTAGGCATTGCTCCTATTCCTGTAGTGAGGTCAACCTGACTGATGGATCAGACCCTGCGTCTCATGAGTGTGTGGGGGTGGGACATCCACAGCGAGACGTCATGTCCGGCGTCAAGGGGCGGTGGATGGGGAATAAATTATTCCATCCATCACACACAGTACCCGCCCCTTAATGACGCCATCGGCGACTCCCACTAGAGGACGGCCGTCCGCACACACTTCCCGCAGCGTCTACAGAGACCCATCATGCATTTGGAAAAAATAACTATGGTCATATATTTCTTCTGGGCAACAAAAAGGACACCAAAAATGATGCACATATATTGGACAATACAACATTAAAACATCGCTACAAAGACATAAATTATGTAATACAAGTCTTATCCAAGAAAAATTCTTAAAAAAGCTCATAAATAATCACACAGAAAAATCATTACGTATCTAAGACAAGTAGGTATATCATCCAATAACACATAGAATCAAAAAAGCAGGAGATTCTTCAAGAGAGATATCCGTGTGACATCAAAAGAGCCTTGTTGTATGTGGGGATTCAAAGAGGCGCAGGTTAGTGCTGAGATGACATCCGCTAATGGGAAAAAAGAATTAAAAAACACAAAGACACAAAAATTAATAAAAAATGTTAAAAAATCCCATGAGCAAACAGATGAACCACATTGCAAGCTAAACAGAAATGAAAACACATACACAAAAAATTCCATCATAAAAATGATGAAAAACTCAATTTTTCATTAAGACCCAAGGGGGTCATGGTATTCAATCTGATGTTCCATTTGCATTCAAGCTGCGCCAACCTACGCTTCAAATCACCTCCTCTATTACCACCATGTATACGGTCAATCCCTCTAATTTTGAGGAGAACCGAATCACAGGAGTGGCGCAGCCTGAAATGGCGGGGAATGGTCTTCAAGGACGCAACATCTACCACAGTCTGGGCTGCCCCAACGTCCCTTACATGTTCCCTAATGTGGACACATAGTTACCTAGATGTTAATCCTATATAAATCAGCTTACAGGGACATGTTGCATAATAAATTACATAATCACTACTACATGAAATATATTCCCTAATCTGAAAAACCCTAGTGCCATCAGATGTGCTAAAATCTTTGGCACGTACCAAATTCCGACAGGCCAAACAAGAACTACAAGGAAAACAGCCTTGAATTGGCTTGCCCATATTAAAACGGAAAAAAGGTTTTGCCACGTAGTGGCTCTTTACTAACATGTCCCTTAAATTACTGCTCCTTCGAGCAGTTTCCATATGTGTCTGGAAGTGCATTGGGGCGCGACAATGCACTTACAGCTGTGATGAGTTCAATGGGGATATTATTATATAGTGCATCGTGGTCAGTATTAATTATTGGATATATGACATATAACTATGTTTGTGACAGTTACTGATAACAGGGTTTTATGGCAGGCACTCATGTAGTTACTGTGGCTGTCACTTTATTAGAGGCACTGTAAGCTGTGGTTATTAAGAGGGCATTATGGCTGTCACAATTAACCGCTTCCCAACATATGACATACAGTTATGTCATATACCTGGTTCCTGACTTTTATGTGAGCTTGTAAGCCGAGCCTACATCTTTCTCGGCAGCTGATGGTTAAATTATTCAGTCGCTAAAATTAAACTTTTCTCCATTACGGCGAACATAGGTAATATTTATTAACAAGTTGTTTGTTTTGCAAGGCCTCTTTAAAGAGGTGGAGATGTGGCTCATAAGTGGAGAAAGAAGCATATTTCACTGATAAGACATATTACAAAGTTTCTTATATTTACAATTAATTTATTCAAGGTTTGTTGAAAGCATGACCATCCACTCTTGTCACAGGAAGGGGGGAATCCTAAAAGTGTGCAGTACATGTCCTGTGAGAATTCAATAGCATGCAGTCACCTACAGTGACTGCAGACCTTTCATCTCAGGCCTGAACAAGCGCTTTAATTATAAAATGAAGCACCGTAGCCACTCCTAACAGCGTGTAATATACTCACTTTCAGGATTCAGAAATGGTATTTACCTGCGAAACATAGGGATAATCTGGACATACATACCACATTATTTAATATGTTCCGTAATCTGAATGGAAGAGCAACTGCAGGGAGAAAATGAAGTTATAATCTTCCTGCAGCCGTTTGCTTTCAGTCATTGAAGAAGTCCTGGAGGTATGACCGGTCAGCACTGACAAAACAGTAAGCCTGCTGTAATCACTCACCCTACCCCCTGAACGACAGCCTGCTCTGCGTCGGTGTAACCACTCTTACACGTATTGTGCAAAACATGACTAACAGGGTATTCTCTCATAAATTAGGATTTTGGTAATTAAAGGGAATCTGTCACCCCTTTTTTGAGATATCATATAATGATATCATTCATTTGTGTGTCACATAAGGATTCTCTTAGTACTTTTGCTTCCCCCTGACCCCGCACCTTTCATGCATAAATACCTTTTTTATATCGGTTCAGATGTATGTAAACTGCCGCTGTCCGGTCCGCTGGGCGGGGCTTATTCACCTGCACCTCCCCTCCCTGTCTTGCTCAACGCATTTCTTCTTGTGTAGAGCAAGACAGGGAGGGGGGAGCAGGTGAATAAGCCCCGCCCAGCGGACCGGACAGCGGCAGTTTACATACATCTGAACCGATATAAAAAAGGTATTTATGCATGAAAAGTGCGGGGTCAGGGGGAAGCAAAAGTACTAAGAGAATCCTTATGTGACACACAATTGAATGATATCATTATATGATATCTCAAAAAAGGGGTGATAGATTCCCATTAATTAAATTGATCATGTGAATTAAAAAAATCTTTCTGAAGTGGTTGCATATTTATAGGCTTAATGAATTGTCCCCCATATTGGATTAACTCAAGAGATAATTATTAATCCATAGACTTCTCTAAAGCAAACACATGAAGTTGAAGAGCAGTACGAAATTAGAAAAACATGTGTCTGCCATAGCATCTCATAAACGTTGTAAAAGTAATTTTTGTCTTTTAAAAATATTTCTTAAAACAACATAATGATGCTGAAAACCCTAACAATTTCTAAATGTGAAGAAACAGAAATGCTCCTTCAAACAAAGCTCATCTCAGAGACTGAAGACTGGCTCATGGAAAGTCTACGAGTATCTTTTTAAAGGGAACCTGTCAGCAAGTTTTTCCAAATGTAAAGTACAACCACCACCTTTACGGACACTTTTTCAGCATTGTACTAAGCTATTTGCAAGTTCCCAATCTTCTCTGCATAGCACAAAAAAAACTTTTATTGTTCCCACATACAGTGCGGTCCTGTTCATCTTTGGTCTTGATCCGGAACCTCCTCTATTCTTTTCATTCTCTACCCAACCGAAGAGTACAGACCCCAACCTCGGAGCTCCGAGCTGACGATCTGGCCAATTACTTCAAAGAAAAAATTGACCAGATTTGACAGAAAATTATCTCCAAATCCCCTCATACCATGCACTGTCCTCCCTCCCCCACTGTATCTAGCTCACTCTCTGATTTTGAACCAGTCACAGAAGAAGAAGTAAGCAGGCTCCTTCCATCTTCTCACCCAACCACTTGCACCAGTGACCCATTTCCGTCACATCTCCTCCAGTCCCTTTCCCCTGCTGTCACCCCTCACCTAACTAAAATATTTAACCTCACTCTCTCTTCTGGTATCTTTCCCTCCTCATTTAAGCATGCCATCATACATCCACTACTTAAAAAACCATCCCTCGACCAAAACTGTGCCACTAACTATAGACCTGTCTCTAATCTTCCCTTCATCTCTAAACTCCTAGAATGTCTGGTCCACTCCCGTCTTATCCGCTATCTCTTTGATAACACTCTTCTTGACCCTCTCCAATCCGGTTTCCGCTCTTTACACTCTACTGAAACTGCCCTCACTAAAGTCTCTAATGATCTACTAACAGCTAAATCAAATGGTCATTACTCCATGCTAATTCTCTTGGATCTCTCTGCAGCATTCGACACTGTGGATCATCAGCTCCTCCTCACTATGCTCCGGTCCATTGGCCTTAAGGACACCATTCTCTCCTGGTTCTCCTCCTATCTCTCTGACCGCTCCTTTACTGTATCTTTTGCCGATTCCTCCTCCTCTCACCTTCCCCTTACTGTTGGGGTCCCCCAAGGATCGGTTCTAGGCCCCCTCCTCTTCTCCTTGTACACTGCCCCTATTGGTCAAACAATCAGGAGATTTGGTTTCCAGTACCATCTCTATGCTGATGACACCCAATTATACGCTTCTTCTCCTGACATCACGCTAGCTTTTCTAGAAAACACCGGCGATTGTCTAAACGCTGTGTCTAAGATCATGTCCTCACTATATCTGAAACTGAACCTGTCAAAGACAGAACTCCTTGTGTTTCCTCCCTCTACTAATGTACCTATACCCGACATTGCTATTTCTGTGTGTGGTTCCACTATTACTCCCCAGCAACATGCCCGCTGTCTTGGGGTCATACTTGACTCCGAGATTTCCTTTTCCCCCCATATTCGATTACTGGTTCGCTCTGCACCTCAAAAACATTTCTAGAATTCGACCTTTTCTTACTTTTGGCTCTGCAAAAACTCTTACTGTTTCTCTTATTCATTCTCGTCTCGACTATTGTAACTCTCTTCTAATCGGTCTCCCTCTTACCAAACTCTCCCCTCTCCAATCTGTCTTGAATGCTGCAGCCAGGATCATATTCCTCACCAATCGTTACACCGATGCCTCTACCTTGTGGCAGTCATTACACTGGCTACCCATCCACTCCAGAATTCAGTATAAACTTATTACCCTCATCCACAAATCCCTCCATGGCTCAGCACCACCATACATCTCCTCCCTTGTTTCAGTATACCACCCTACCCGCGCCCTCCGTTCTGCTGATGACCTGAGGTTAGCATCCACAATAATCAGAACCTCCCACTCCCGTCTCCAAGACTTTACATGTGCTGCGCCAATTCTTTGGAATGCACTTCCCAGGTCAATACGATTAGTCCCCAATCCCCACAATTTTAAGCGTGCCCTGGAAACGCATTTATTCAGACTGGCCTATCGCCTCAACACATTAACCTAATCTATCCCTGTGTGGCACAGCCAAAATTTTACCATAACCAGGTTCCCCGCATCATGTTCCCACATGCTTTATGCATCCATTAGCCCTCTGTGTCTGTACTGTTACACACTTAACATTATGGCTGGTCCATACAATCAGGGCAGCTGTTACAACCCACCTTTCGTGTTTCCCCTTTTTTCCTCATAGATTGTAAGCTTGCGAGCAGGTCCCTCACTCCTCTTGGTATCTGTTATGATCTATGTGATTATTGTTATGCTGTAATGTCTATTGTTTGTACAAATCCCCTCTGAAATGTAAAGTGCTGTGGAATATGTCGGCGCTATAGAAATAAAATTTATTATTATTATTCCCCAAATCACCATCCTCCTTCCATACTTCATGTGAATGCCGTGCCCTACATCATCCACACAGTGTCTCCCAAGTTTGGGAATTATTCTCTATCTGTGAAATAGGAGCTAGCTTCCTGTCGCTGGAACCCCTACTGATCCCAAGATCTGGGACTCTAAAGGTCCCTGTGTAGATGGAGCAGTGTTCAATCATGTGCACTGTTGCTCCATTTATTCTTAATTTGATTACTCAAAACCAGCCAAGCGCAGCACTTGAACATCTCCAGCAGCCTCATTGGGAATGAATTAAAACAGTGAGTATGATTGACCTCTGCTTCTTTCAAACTGGGCTTCTCAAAGCCCTGGTTCTCGGGATCGATGGGGATCCCAGCAGTTGAACCCCCAGTGATCAGAAAGTGTTCCCCTATCCAGTGAATAGAGAATTAACTTCCAAACTTGAGAATATCCCTTAAACCCAACCTTTTCTACTAGATTAATTTTTTTCAAGGCTTAGCTAAGTACTTTTGTCCCATCATTTTTGCACTTTTTAGGTGTCACTGCACCAAGACCGCCACCATTCATAACCAATCACATGTTTCTATCATATGTCAACAGTTTTTTTTAAATTACAGTAACCCTTTGAGGGGTATGTCCTGTGGAACATATAAAATATTCAATAGGTGGTGAAACATGCTTGGTGGTCGAACCACTTTGCCTGAGCCCAAGGAAGGACTGAAGGGGCAGGACTAAGAGTTTCATTCAAACTGACCTCGGATGCACAGCAGCATACAATACCAAGAAAAAAGGAGAGACAATGGAGGTGGTCTAGGAGATACTCCAGGACTGACCCCCTAGGAACTGGTAGCTGGGATGATCCCAAGGAATGCAGGCAGGCGCTGTTAGAACATGGGTACTATGGTTGTAGATGGGACTGGCTGGTGTGAAGATGGGCACTGGCAGGCTGGACCGGTTGATAGACAGGTGGGCGGGCACGACTGATATGCTGGTTGGTAATCAGATATATGAGCACTGGGACCTAAGAACTAACAAGAGTGTTAGGAATGGTATTGCGCAGACACCTCCCACAGAGTGGAGGTGCCTTAAATAATAAGTGTTCTCCAGCAATTGACTGGGGGCACTTTAGAACGGTGCACACACTGTCCCTTTAAGATGCTGTCCCTAAGCACAGTGCCCAGGGATATGTGAGCAGTGGGTAGACTCTAGGCAGCCACAGGAGGATGAAGATCAGGGAGCGGGACCGTGGCGGTGAGTATGTTGGCTTCTCTGCTGGGGAGAGGAGGCAGAGAGCAGAGACGTCAAAGACATTACAAGTACGGCAGGTGCAGGACGGTGGTACTGAGATCGTTGGTGACTCTGCAGAGGCGCCGACGTTGTATGTGGCACTTTTATTTATCTTGAGAATATAAGACCTTGGTGTGCAATATCATGAATAGAAAGGTTCCTGCTCATGAGCACATCTCTTCATTTGTTTATAGTGGAGCTCTGAATATTGCAGAGCATGTGCAACCATCTATCATTTTCTAACAGCGCTCACCGTTGTCCTTGTATTGTATGAGTAGGTCTTAGATGTTCCAAATGGGAAAACATCAACATACCGCAATCATTCTAAAAACTGTGAACTTTTCATTTACCAGTGTTTTTGATATTATGACTGTTGCATTTTCCCAACATGTCTAAAGAAGATGTATCCTCTGCCAAACACATGGCTTAGACTTGCATGGCCACTATTATTCCTATGTAAAATCGAAAGGAAAACGTTTTGCATAGTATTATCATTTGAGAAGCAAAATAATGGAGGACACCACACAGGCACTCATAGAAGTTGGCTTTAATATGGCACAGATGGATGGCGGTCATTTTATGGGAGCACGGTGTATCCAAATAATACAGTGCAATTCGTCCATTTATGTGTTGTTACTTCTGATGCTACTTATGAAATCAAAAAGTCCAGCTTGCATCCTCCCACCAGTCAACACATACACAATTGGGTTGAAGCAGCTGTTTGAGTAAGCAATGGTGAACAAGAGTGGCATGAATGTGAGGACATTGAACATGAGTATGAGGTTCATATTGACAACAGCGATGTATAACACAGTCTCTGCAATGTACAATGGGGTCCATGTTGTAAAAAACACCAGAATTATCATGAGGACCATTCGATAGAGCCTGTGAGTATTTATGGTCTTGGATCTTCTCACATGCATAACTATGGTTATATTACAAATTATTACAATTCCAAGGGGAATAAAATATCCAATGATTAGGAAAGGAACCACAAACGTCTTAGAAGTAAACATCAAATGATTCCACAAACTAAGCGCCTCCTCACCACCACAACATTTGTCGGATGAGCACTGTTCAAAGTAGGGTTGGAACTTGGTGTAGATGTTAGAGGCTAAGATGTCACTTGTAGTGTTCTCAGTAGTCACATTATATGCATTGTTGACCACTACAACACCAAAGCTTTTACTGCCAAAGTGACTGCATATTTTGACTTCTCCAATCTTCACCTCACCACTGTAGTAAAACACTGGTACACTGAACACTACCGTAGTAATCCAGATTAAAGCACAGACCCAAATAGAAACGCTTTGGGACATGAATTTGAGGTGGAACATTGGATGAGCCACAGACAACACTCTGGCAATATTTAAGGAGATAAGAATTAAAACACTGGCAAACATATTAGCAGATAAAGAAAAAAGAAACAGTTTACAAGTTTGTGGCCCGAAAATCCAGTTGCCTTTAAGAACTGCAGAAGCATGAAGGGGTAAGGTAAGGAGAGCGAAGAAGTCAGCGAGGGCCAAATTCAGAAACCAGTATTTAGACTTGTGTTTCTTCATGACAAATCCAAGAAAAAATATGACAATTGCATTT
This sequence comes from Dendrobates tinctorius, assembly GCF_039654945.1. Classification (NCBI taxonomy): domain Eukaryota; kingdom Metazoa; phylum Chordata; class Amphibia; order Anura; family Dendrobatidae; genus Dendrobates; species Dendrobates tinctorius. The sequence goes on along the minus strand of NW_027361869.1, from coordinate 6,505,572 downwards.
CCCACCAATCCGACAAGGAAGATCAAGATGGCCACCACAAAATTGAAGTACTTGAGGACAGATGTGTAAGCTTCAAAATATTCGATGAGAAGACGGATATCCTCAATGGAGTAACAGAGTCCATGGAATAAAGACATGTTTCCCATGTTAGATCCTAGAAATTGAGCAGATTCAGTTAGAGTCAGGGTGTGTGACTGGCAATGACAAAACCTCTAAAAGAAATATTAGGGTGAAAGACAAAAAACAAACCAAGAAAAAGAAAAAAAAAACTAAAAAAATACCTTTTAATTCAATAATTAAAACATCACAATAGATTATCCAAGAAAGCACAAGAGAGCTAGGGTCAAACAAGTATCCAACACAGAAATGTCTAGGTAGATACGTTAGATAGGGGGGAACCGATCTCACCCTAATGGGCCCTACCACAAGCCCTACGTGACTGCGGAGGTTGGCACCCTAATTGTTGATGATGTGGCACCCCCGCTCAACGTCGGTAGCCTTAAAAGACCCTAGACCACCCTAAACACAAAAAAAGTGGGATACACAGAAAAAACACGCACACTCACATAGACAACTGAAAAAAAGCCCCTAGTGGGGAGACATGAATTGTCTCATTTGAGAATATGAAAATGCTATTGTGCTGTAAACTTATCTCGAAGTCAAAAATATTGCTGTATCGTAGACTTATCTCAGAGTAAAAAATGCTGAAAATGCAGCAGGATAAACTTATCTCGTAGTAGAAAAATGCTTGTATGCTGCAAAAAGACAGACCATAGGGTGAATGCCCACAGCAAAAAAAGCTGTCAAGAATATATTATTATATAAAAAAGGTATGCCTCAAAAAAAGTATACAGAAGTATCTATCCCTTTAGTAAATAAACCACAATATTAGAGACACCTTCAGCATTTTTTACCAACGTTGAGCGGGGGCGCCACATCGTCAACAATTAGGGTGCCAACCTCCGCAGTCAGGTAGGGTCTGTGTTAGGGCTCATTAGGGTGAGATTAGTTCCCCCCTTTCTAACGTATTTACCTAGACAATTCTGTATTGGATACTTGTTTGACCCAAGCTCTCTTGTGTTTTTTGGATAATCTATTATGATGTTTTAATTATTGAATTAAAAGGTATTTTTTAGGGTTTTTTCTGTTTCTTGGTTTGTTTTTTGTGTGACTGGCAATGTAATCAGTTACAAGAAATTGTATTCACATCCTTTAACATTTACTTAGAATCCATAACTTACCAATGATCAGCAAAAAGTTTCCCACTGCTGCAAAGTCTATGGCACTAATGAAGATAGATGGGAGGAGAGCTTGGCTATTTTCATATCTATAGCTCCATTTGCTTTGAATAGAGCAACAGGAAACATGAAAATTCTGCGGCTCCAATCAAACCCCACCGATCGGCAAAAAATGGGAAACTTCTTTCGTCCTCTGCAAGTCGACAGCCACGAGCAGTTGAACTTCATTTCATGTATTTGACCTGCCACTGCATTCAAAGTCATCAACGATGAATATCGCTTCTCCAGGCCAAGGGAGAACCAAGGGAAAACAAAGAAAACAAGCCCCCATCGTGGCGATCAGTGGTTGTTGAATAAATTAGCATGTGCACTGCTCAAAGTCAATGGAGATGAAGATATGAAGATGTTATGTTTGTCAGAGGCCACAGGTTCAAAAAAGCTACCTCGAACAGACTTGACACCAGCAACTCCATCTGGCAGATTTTAGAGGAACCTCGACCATCACCCTTTAAACTTTGTACAGGTATCTAGTCTTACAACAGGAGCCACTCGATTGCTTCCACAGAAGGGCTGCTGTCTGGAGGATCGAACCAGAGGTAGGAAGGGTTACAAAACAGAGCCAAAGCTGAGAATCATGTTAGTGAAAAAATCACGAGACAAGCTGTTGGTCAAAATTCAATCCAGAATCAAAACACGGGAAATGCAAAACAGTACACAGGGTTCAAGTAACAGAAAGCCTAGGTCTAGCTGAACTATCTAATAACTGGCAGCTAGAGACTGTCTATTGGGGTTTATACAGGAAGGGAGCTAATTACCTATCAGCTTACTGCAGCAAAATACAATAGTATATCAAAGGGACAACTAGTCTTAGCAATATGAAAGCTAAACACTACTCACTACCAGTGTCAAGCAGTAACCGTAGTGTTATTGCAGCACCACCTAGTGACCAGGGCAGGTGTTACAACAGGACGTACAGACACGGATGAAACAGAAGGTGAGCTCAACTAACTTCTACAGTGCCATAGACCAAAACCAGGCTAGGAGAGAACCAGGCAAAAACAGGGGACATGAGTCCTCCATTCTACTATCCATCTATCCAGTGTCTGAATAACAGTTTCCACTGGATATGTTCAATAGACAATTGTCTATAGATCCAAGTATATCAACAAGCTCTGCTGCTTTTACCCTACATACTCGACTCATTTTTGAAAAATTGGAACAAAACTACCTGAATTTTTCCATTTTTTTCCATTCCATTTCAATACATAAGGTTTCAATATAATGTAGGAAACAACTAAGGCCTGTTTCACACCTACGTTTATCGTGTCAGTCGGCAGCCGCCAAAAAGGTGGAGAACGGATCAGTGGCCGATGAAACACCAATGGGAGCTATCGGACCATTGGTGCGCCGAGATTTGCCGATATGGGAATGTTAAAGGAACCGCGCTGAAAAAAAAAATACCGCCGATGTATCGCGATCCGGGAGCCGAGAGCGGGCATCTCGCGGGATCTGGGAGGACGTGGTAAGGAGAGAGAGAGAGATGCTCCAGCAGTCAGAACAGGATTTAGGGTTAAATCTCCAGCAAGTGGGAAAAATGCGGATCCGGTCACACAAAAAATGTTGCATTGTCCGTCCAGTGATGTCAGCGGATGCCAAAATTTTGGCGGATCAGCAGAAATACGGATGCAACGGACGACCGTCAGTCAAAATCCGCCGTTAATGCAAGTCAATAGGGAAAAAACGGATCCGCCAAGAAAAATGGCGGATCCGTTTTTTAGGCAAAACGGAGGATTTTGACTGATGGTGACAAACGGATGTGTGAAACAGGCCTAAGGTGGTATACAAAAATGTTATGAATGAGTCAACGAGGAGGAAAAAACAAAAAGCAAGCTAAGCCCAGAAAACCGGAGAGGTTGGTAACTAGCGGATTGCAGACCCCTGATCCTATCCACAACTAGCAGTACCCGTGGAGCGTGCCTACGGTGATCCTAGACACCTTGTCACGGCCAAAGAACTAAATAAGCCTAAAGAAAGAAAGGGAAAATCTAAACTGCCCCAGAGCAGACCCCAAAGCAATAGACAGCCCCCAACATGTATTGTCGGTGAAACAAGATGAAAACACAGACACAGGTAGAAAGATAGGCTGAGCAAATGATGGGGCCCTCCCTAACTAGAAAGGACAGGAAAGAAAAGCTGCTGTCTGCAATCACGCAAAAAACCCTGCCAAAAAAAAATGTCCAACACGTCTGATAGAAAAAGGCCCTGAAGTTGCTAGACTTCAAATCACTATATCAGCACTCAGGTATATTCTGAAGACAGAGCAAAAGAGATCAACTGATCAGAGACAAAATGGAGATTCAGCCCAGTCCCAGCCATGGCTGGCTGAACACAAAAACTAAGTAAACCAGACAAAAACTCATAAGAACAATAGCAGAGAAAACTTAGCTTTAGGAAGGCAGGAACCAAACTGGAAACCAGGAGCCACACTCAGGAAAAATCACCAGCAAGAAACTTGGGAGTTGGCTGCCTTAAATCCAATCAGAAACTCCTGATGTCCAATCGCATTCCTCTTCCTCAGGTGGCCGGTCTCTGCCATTTAGATCAGCTTCATTACCTCCCTTCACCAACAGAAGGGAGTCCAGATAGAGAACTCACTACTCCTCTGTCAGCACAGCCAGCTCCACAACCCTCACCAGAAGCCAGAGGCAAACCCAAAAATGAGCTCACAACACAAAAACTTTATTAACCCCTTCCCAACATATGACAGAGTTGGTCACATACCTGGTCCCTAAGACAATAAACATGGAAGACCACCCCATGAGAAGCACCAGGTGGCTTAATTGTTACAATGAAAAGTGGGGGATTATCCTCTCACCTGGAAGGGTTTTGCACCCCTGCACAACTCCGGTAGGGGACGTCTCTGTGTACTCCTGCCCTGTAGCTCCGGGATCGCTCCTGTGCTGTGCTTTCTCATGTGGTCACGTGGACCCAAGATCCAGTGACCTGATGCCACTTCACAGGATGTGACGTCACTCTAGGTCTTGTTGCCTGGATATAAACGCTATAGCTCCAAGCTGCTCCAGCCACAATCCCCCAAGAGGAATATCAACTTTTTTGGAAAAAATATGTATGTGGTCAATTTAAGGCGCTCTATGGCTATGGAGCACACTGCAATGGATTAGTGGTAAACAAACCTTTTATTAGACCACTCTGCGTTTTGTTAGCGGACCACTACCTTCCTCAGGTGGATTTACCACAAACACCTGAGGAAGGTAGCGGTCCGCTGCTGAAACCCGAAATGCGTAGTGGTCTAATAAAAGGTTTGTTTACCACTAATCCATTGCAGTGTGCTCCATAGCCATAGCGCTCCTTAAATTGACCACATATACCGTATATTTAAAGAAATATACAGTATATATACCTGGTTCCTGACTTTGATGTGGGTTTGTAAGCCGAGCCTCAGTCTTTCTCGGCAGATGATGGCTGAATTATTTTAGTCATCATCTGCCTCTAACAGTCACTAAAATTAAACTTTCCTCCATTCCTGAGAACATAGGTAATTTTTAATAACAGGTTGTTTGTTTTGCAAGGCCTCTTTAAAGGGGTGGAAATTGGCTCATAAGTTGAGGAAGAAGCATTTTTCACTGATAACTGATAAGACATTAAAAAGTGTCTTATATTCCCCTTTACTATTGATGTATTCTAAGGTCGTTGAAAGCATAATGTACATTTATATAATAGAGAAATGTTAGTTTTTTCAATATTAAACTAACATAAAACTCATGCATCTATTACAGCATGTATGGAGAGGACAAACTATTGGAACACACAGTACAAGACCAGCAATTAGGATTCCTAATGCTCCCAGTTCTATAGAATTGTATTTCCCACCTTCCTTCCTGCGGTCACCATCACTCATCATGTTCATTAGCTAAAATATAAATAAGGCCGGCGTCACACTCAACATATAAAAAATCGGTCCGTTTTTCACGGATGAGAATTTCACAAATATTTTATGAACAGTGATCCGTATGTCATCCGTGTGCAATGCGAGGATGCGATTTCCTCGCATCTAAGCGTCCGTGTGACATCCGTGTGGCATCCTTTTGGCATCAGTATGGCGACATTTTCTCGCCAGCTTGCAAAATGGACATATAATCGATCCCAATGGCAGGTTAAAATAGAAAAGAAAGAACAGATAAATACACATAGAATATATATACTCTGCGCGACCTCCGTGATGTCAGTGGTAGACACGGAGGTTGCGCAGAGTTTCCGCTTGACCTGAGGTGAACTCAGAAGCATGGGAAAATGTTCTGAAACTTTCCCACGCTAATCAGTTCATCTCCGGTCAGCCTGGGCACCTGCGCAGACAGGTTTCCATTCATTTCTCATAGGTTTACAGCCGAGCCGGTAGCATTATCACTGGTCCCGGCTGTAAACTTTTTAACCCCTGCAGATGGATTGCAGTGGGGGACATGACTGAACGGCGAAAAGTTATGGATATTGTTTTTTTTTTTATTACAGGAGAACGAGTGCTTCGATTGGATTGGCTGTGTAATAAATTAGGTCAAAAACTGTGTGTCATTATTTAATTACTATATACTCGAATATAAGCCGAGATTTTCAGCCCAAAAAATTGGGCTGAAAGCAGGCCCGGATTGGCAATATAACTAACCGGGCATTTTCCCGCTGGGCCGCTGTCACATGGGCCGCGGACGGCAGCGCCCGATCATCTGGCCGCTTGCCAGCTGCTGCGGCCACTGTTGCTCCTGCCGCCGGCCCTCTGCGGGCACGGCGGTGATAGTTTCAAGTTCCTCCCGCACTGCAGGGAGATAAGCCGCCACGCACCCCCCACGCACCCCATCCCCCAGCCACTCACAGCGTCGCACTCGCTTGCCTGCTCGCTCTGTTCGCAGGACCTGTGATGAGGTCACAGGAGAGGAGGAGTCAGGGGGTCACATGATCAGCAGGAGCCTTTGTCCAGACCCCCGATCATGTCACCCCCTGACTCCGCCCCTCCTGTGACCTCATCACAGGTCCTGTGCGCTCAGCCTTGCCTCTACCGTCTGCAAGACTCTGCTTTGCTGTTGTCATGGTGCTGGTTGAGGTATGTATGTGTGGGGTCAGGAATTACAGTGTGGATGTAGAAGAGCTGTGTGTGTACGAGGTGTACAGAGCGGAGCCGTGAGTGTACGAGGTGTACGGAGCGGAGCCGTGTGTACGAGGTGTACGGAGCGGAGCAGTGTGTACGAGGTGTACGGAGCGGAGCAGTGTGTACGAGGTGTACGGAGCGGAGCAGTGTGTACGAGGTGTACGGAGAGGAGCCGCACGTGTACGAGGTGTACGGAGAGGAGCCGCGCGTGTACGAGGTGTACGGAGAGGAGCCGCGCGTGTACGAGGTGTACGGAGAGGAGCCGCGCGTGTGCGAGATGTACGGAGAGGAGCCGCACGTGTACGAGGTGTACGGAGAGGAGCCGCGCGTGTACGAGGTGTACGGAGAGGAGCCGCGCGTGTACGAGGTGTACGGAGCGGAGCCGTGTGTACGAGGTGTACGGAGCGGAGCCGTGTGTGTACGAGGTGTACGGAGAGGAGCCGTGTGTACGAGGTGTACGGAGAGGAGCCGTGTGTACGAGATGTACGGAGCGGAGCCGTGTGTGTACGAGGTGTACGGAGAGGAGCCGTGTGTACGAGGTGTACGGAGAGGAGCTGCGCGTGTACGAGGTGTACGGAGAGGAGCCGTGTGTACGAGGTGTACGGAGAGGAGCCGTGTGTACGAGATGTACGGAGCGGAGCCGTGTGTGTGTACGAGGTGGAGCCGTGTGTGTACGAGGTGTACGGAGCGGAGCCGTGTGTATGAGGTGTACGGAGCGGAGCCGTGTGTGTGTACGAGGTGGAGCCGCGCGTGTACGGAGCGGAGCCGTGTGTATGAGGTGTACGGAGCGGAGCCACGCGTGTACGGAGCGGAGCCGTGTGTACGTGGTGTACGGAGAGGAGCCGCGCGTGTACGAGGTGTACGGAGAGGAGCCGTGTGTACGAGGTGTACGGAGAGGAGCCGTGTGTATGAGGTGTACGGAGCGGAGCCACGCGTGTACGGAGCGGAGCCGTGTGTACGAGGTGTACGGAGAGGAGCCGCGCGTGTATGAGGTGTACGGAGAGGAGCCGTGTGTACGAGGTGTACGGAGAGGAGCCGTGTGTAAGAGGTGTACGGATAGGAGCCGTGTGTACGGGGTGTACGGATAGGAGCCTTGTGTACGGGGTGTACGGAGAGGAGCCGTGTGTACGAGATGTACGGAGCGGAGCCGTGTGTGTACGAGGTGTACGGAGAGGAGCCGTGTGTACGAGGTGTACGGAGAGGAGCTGCGTGTGTACGAGGTGTACGGAGAGGAGCCGTGTGTACGAGGTGTACGGAGAGGAGCCGTGTGTACGAGATGTACGGAGCGGAGCCGTGTGTGTGTACGAGGTGGAGCCGTGTGTGTACGAGGTGTACGGAGCGGAGCCGTGTGTATGAGGTGTACGGAGCGGAGCCGTGTGTGTGTACGAGGTGGAGCCGCGCGTGTACGGAGCGGAGCCGTGTGTATGAGGTGTACGGAGCGGAGCCACGCGTGTACGGAGCGGAGCCGTGTGTACGTGGTGTACGGAGAGGAGCCGCGCGTGTACGAGGTGTACGGAGAGGAGCCGTGTGTACGAGGTGTACGGAGAGGAGCCGTGTGTATGAGGTGTACGGAGCGGAGCCACGCGTGTACGGAGCGGAGCCGTGTGTACGAGGTGTACGGAGAGGAGCCGCGCGTGTACGAGGTGTACGGAGAGGAGCCGTGTGTACGAGGTGTACGGAGAGGAGCCGTGTGTAAGAGGTGTACGGATAGGAGCCGTGTGTACGGGGTGTACGGATAGGAGCCTTGTGTACGGGGTGTACGGAGAGGAGCCGTGTGTACGAGATGTACGGAGCGGAGCCGTGTGTGTACGAGGTGTACGGAGAGGAGCCGTGTGTACGAGGTGTACGGAGAGGAGCTGCGTGTGTACGAGGTGTACGGAGAGGAGCTGTGTGTACGAGGTGTACGGAGAGGAGCCGTGTGTACGAGATGTACGGAGCGGAGCCGTGTGTGTGTACGAGGTGGAGCCGTGTGTGTACGAGGTGTACAGAGCGGAGCCGTGTGTATGAGGTGTACGGAGCGGAGCCGTGTGTGTGTACGAGGTGGAGCCGCGCGTGTACGGAGCGGAGCCGTGTGTATGAGGTGTACGGAGCGGAGCCGTGTGTACGTGGTGTACGGAGAGGAGCCGCGTGTGTACGAGGTGTACGGAGAGGAGCCGTGTGTACGAGGTGTACGGAGAGGAGCCGTGTGTATGAGGTGTACGGAGCGGAGCCACGCGTGTACGGAGCGGAGCCGTGTGTACGAGGTGTACGGAGAGGAGCCGCGCGTGTACGAGGTGTACGGAGAGGAGCCGTGTGTACGAGGTGTACGGAGAGGAGCCGTGTGTAAGAGGTGTATGGAGAGGAGCCGCGTGTACGAGGTGTACGGAGAGGAGCCGTGTGTATGAGATGTACGGAGCGGAGCCGTGTGTGTGTACGAGGTGTACGGAGAGGAGCCGTGTGTACGAGATGTACGGAGAGGAGCCATGTGTACGAGGTGTACGGAGCGGAGCCGCGCGTGTACGAGGTGTACGGAGCGGAGCCGCGGGTGTACGAGGTGTACGGAGAGGAGCCACGCGTGTACGAGGTGGACGGAGTGGAGCCATGTGTATGGAGTGGAGCCATATGTGTACGGGATGTACGGAGCGGAGCCAAGTGTGTACAAAGCATACAAAGCGGGCTTTTCCCACGGACACAGGAGTACACGGCGGAGCCCCGAGGAGCATTTTAAAACACACACATGACGTTCCACCTGAAGTGATGTGCTGGAAGCTGACCGGAAATGAGAATTTCTTGAGGAGATTGTGACGGAACCAGGAATGCTTCAGATCCATCACCGTGTCCTCCTCCGACAGCGCAGACAGCAGGATCGCCTTGGAATCGGGGATGCCGGCCATGTGAGCAGATCATGATAGGTCCTGCACCGGGAGGCTCAGGTGGGCACTACAACGGGAGCCGAGCTGCTATAGTATCTTTGTAGAATCTTTCTTTATTACTGTCTCTCTTTTTCTTTCTTTCTCTGTTCTTTCATTCTCTGTTCTGTCTTTCCCTCATTTTCTTTCTCTCTCTGTTCTTTCTTTCTCTCTCTGTTCTTTCTTTCTCTCTCTAATCTTTCTTTTTTCTCTCTCTGTTCTTTCTTCCCCTCTTTCTTTCTTTTCTTTACTTCTTTCTCTCTCTGTTCTTTCTCTGTCTCTCTCTGTTCTTTCTTTCTTTCCCCTCTTTCTTTCTCTCTCTGTTCTTTCTCTGTCTCTCACTGTTCTTTCTTTGTCTCTCACTGTTCTTTCTTTCCCCTTTCTTTCTCGCTCTCTCTGTTTTCTTTTTTTTCTCTCTCTCTGTTTTCTCTCTTCCTTAGTGCCAGCCACTGTGCCCTCAGTACCAGTCAGTGTGATCAGCAGTGCTAAATGGGTGCGATTAGGTGTGGACATGGGTGTGACTAGTTGTGAAATGAATGTGGCTGGGCGTGGCCAAAATTTGCAGCGGCGCGCTATGCGCGCCGCAGTCTTTGTCCATCTTTCCCTTCTTCAAAAGTTGGGAGGTATGATAGGGGCGGCTATGACCAGGGGGTCTGGTTGCCCAATAGAGAGCAGTTCTGCCAGGAATTCTGTAATCATGCATACAAAAGGGGACAGAGATTTGGGAGGAGTACTGTACCTAAAAGCAATAAATAGGACTGAGCTGAAATACTGGGCACAGCTGTGACTACATGTTATATAGTCGTGTTAATCTCCTCTCACTTCTTGTAAACTACAAGTGTACAAAGATATTATATAGTCACCATGTGACTAGTGGGCCTGTGTAACTTCAAATGCCAGGGCTGAATTTTAGTCCCAGTCCGGCCCTGGCTGAAAGTCCCCCTCTCGTCTTATATTCGAGTCATATACAAAGTGGGTCAGAGGGGGAGGGGGGGCGGGGGTGTCAGGTCATACTTACCCATCCTGACGCTGTGTCTTGAGCCCCCAGCTTCTCCCCGTGCTCTCTCTTCCTGCCTTCAGCGGTCACGTGGTGCTGCTCATTAAAACTCATGAATATGCGCATATTCATGAGTTTTAATGAGCGGCACCACGTGACCGCTGAAGGCAGGAAGAGAGAGCGCGGAGAAGCTGGGGGCTCAAGACACAGCGTCAGGACGGGTAAGTATAGCGATACTCACCTGTCCTGCGTCCATGGCTGCTTGCTGCTGTCTGTCATCGGTCAGTGACTTCAGACAGCAGAGGGCGCGGTGACATGGTTAGTGCGCGCCGCGCCCCCTGCAGTCTGAACGTCACTGACTGATGACGTGGCAGATAGCGGTGAGCAGCCATGGACGCAGGACACGTGAGTATCTCAGGTGCCACCAGTGACACCGGCACCTGACACCCAGCGACGGAGAGGTGAGTATGTCTTTTTTTTTATTTTTACATGCAGCAGCAGCAGCATGGGGGCAGCATATGGGGGAACAATCTATAGAGCTTCTTATGGGGGCAGCATATGGGGGAATAATCTGGAGCTTCTTCTGGGGTCAGCATATGGGGGAACAATCTATGGAGCTTCTTATGGGGGCAGCATATGGGGGAATAATCTGGAGCTTCTTCTGGGGTCAGCATATGGGGGAACAATCTATTGAGCTTCTTATGGGGGGCAGCATAAGGGGGAACAATCTATGGAGCTTCTTATGGGAACACCATATGGGGGAATAATCTATGGAGCATTTCCCAACCTAGGCTTATACTCAAGTCAATAAGTTCTCCCAGTTTTTTGTGGCAAAATTAGGGGGGTCGGCTTATACTCGGGTCGGCTTATACTCGAGTATATACGGTAAAATATTTTCTAATTAATGTCTGTATGTCTTTTTAGCCCTTTAATACCATTGTATTAATAATAGATCGGTGTCTTATTGACACCTCTCTATTATTAACCTGGCTTAATGTCACCTTTCAATTGCAAGGTGACAAGAATTAACCCCTTATTAACCCACATGCCACTGCTACACTGCAGTGGGAATAGAGAGGCTAAGTGCCTCTGGGGTGGCTGGGCTGGGGGCAGATCTTTGTAGCCGGGGAGGGGGGCAATAACCATGGTCCCTCCCTAGGCTATTAATATCTGCCCTCAGTCACTTCTTTCCCTCTCTAGCAAAGAAAATTGCGCGGGAGCCAAAGCAATTTTTTTACAGGAATATACCCGTTAATTTAACAACTACATGTCCCAAATTTTACATACATACACTAATCTAATTATAAGTTCGGGACATATATAAACCTAAATGAAATTAAATGATTTACTGTATGTAAATCATGTGTCATTTCATGTTGGGTTCTGTAATGATTTTACAGAAGCTGGCAATTGAATTTTAACCAATTCTACTATATATATCTCTCTGAAATATATATATATATATATATGAGAGATAGATAGATAGATAGATAGATAGATAGATAGATATAGAGTGTGGTGTAGTGACCACTGTGTCCAATAGGGGGTGCTGTATGGATGTCCCAGGAGAGTGGATGAATGGCAAGATACTGAATGACTGTTATGTATCTCAAGGTGGGTGGCCTTGAGATGGAGACTTATGTATGGGTGTTGATCAGCAGTGATACTGCTGAGGTGCTGCTTTAATGTGACAGGGAGAAGTCTCCAGGTAACTAGGGAGATGGGCGGGACAGTTACCTGCAAACCCACCCAGGGGGTGTGTTTAAAGAACACTGTTGTAAAGAGTGTGTAAATGCTTGAAGGACCTGTGATGAGGTCAGAGTCATTTGACCTGGTGGGCGTGGCTATGAACCATATAATGTGGCCAGGGTGAGTCACATGTGGTGAATGCTGGGACCCGATTGATCCAGTGTGGAAGGTCCCACTGCTGTTTATATGAAGTTTTGTTGCTGCTGTGGGTTTATGATTTTGAATAAACCGCATGGACTATGCTTGCTTTATGGAAAATCTGTGCTGGATCTGATTTTGTGGCTGCTGAGCGAGTGTCCCCTACCCGAATAACAGCGCTACCTCACAATTGGTGGAGAAAGCTATGGGTATTGTTGTAGCCTTGTTGCAAGGAGTAACGGAAGAGGACTGCAAAGTCAGTTGCTAAGGGCAACGCTGAGTCAGGAAGGCTGACGGTTGGGGAAGCCACTGCCCGGCTGTGGTTCTGGAACCGTGGGGCGGCCTAGTGAGTAAGGCACTGTCCGTATCGGTGAGCCCAGTGCGGCCGTTTACCCAGGAGAAAGAGACTTATAGGATACCTCTGCGGTAGAGGGGTCCGAGAACCTACGCAGCCAGCAGGTGAAGGTCGTGAAAACCGTGTTGTACTGACCGGGGTCAGTGAGAAAGAGACTGGTGATTGATAGAGTGCCTCTGTGGAGAAGAGGTATCCAAGGACCTGTGGGGCCAACACAGGTAACGGACAGGTGTTCGTGTTGTACTGACCTGGGTCAGTGAGAGAGACTGTGTACTTGGATGGTTCAGTGTGCAAGGTCCTGGAGGGTCAGTGTTGGGAGATTCTAGGAGAAGAATCGGATCCCTGGAGCACGTGGTATGACCTTGGATCTGATGAGACGTGAGTGTTGGGCAGTCTCAGGAGGAGATGGATTTCCTGAAGAGCACCCGCTAAGCCCCTGGACCTGGTGAGACCGGTGTGTTGGGAAACCCTGGGAGGAGGGGCGCTCCCTGAATAGCACCCGGTGCACCCTGTGTGTTGGACAGTCTCAGGCGGAGACGGAACATCCTGAATAGCACACAGACAGGACACATGAGTTTTGTGTGGTGTGTTGGTGTGGCCGGTGTGTTGGGAAACCCTGGGAGGAGGGTCGCTCCCTGAATAACACCCGGTGCGCCCTGTGTGTTGGACGGTCTCAGGAGAGGAGACGGAACGTCCTGAATAGTACACAGAAAGGACACGTGAGTTTTTTGTGTGGTGTTTTTTTCTTTTCCCAACTCAGCCTGCGGTGGCTCAGTGGGAGTCAAGAAGGTGACAAGCGGCTTCCTGTAACTCGGCGGGGTTACGAAGGGGACAAGCGGCTTCCGGTAACTCGGCAGGGTTACGAAGGGATCAAGCGGCTTCCTGTAACTCGGCGGGGTTACGAAGAGGCTACCAGCCGCTGTGTGTGAACAGCAGCCAGTGGTGTTGGTGATCGGTGACAGCAGGAGCTGTGGTGGTGCCAGCAAGGACTTGTGTGGTATCGTTAAAAGACATAAACTGTGTTGTGTGAACTGTGGTCTGAGAAGACCGGTATAACAGACATGGGGAAATCCTGAAAGGGGGCGGTTGCCCAAATCGGGGTGGTAGCCCAAAGGGGGGTGGAGTCCCAGAAGGGGGTGGTGACCCAAATTGGGGTGGTAACTCGAAAAGAAGTGGCGTCCCAGAGGGGGCCGGTGACCCAAATTGGGGTGGTAGCCCAAAAAGGGGTGGAATCCCAGAGGGGGGCAGTGACCCAAATCGGGGTGGTTCAGAAAGGGGCCGATGTATCAAAAGAGGAACAGCAATGTTCGTGTATGTTGTTTTCTGAATGTGGAATATTCTTTCTGGATAATGACGGGCCACAGGTGTGTACCGTAATGCTGCACCGAGAAGGAGTCTCGGGTCGGCTGGACTCAAAGTGTCAGGTGACTCTGACATCATCTCCTCTCACTTTTTGTCTAACCGAGAGAATGGTCCAGGTTCGCTGTAAACATGGGGTCACGGTGAACTATACGGTAGACAGAGTGATGTTTGAGGGGCCCGTAGGTGGTGAGTGCCAAGGGGGTGGGATACCATGGGACTTAGTCTATGCCTTGGAGAGGGGCCGGGACTTTGTCGTGTTTGATGACATGTGGCAGGAGGTTTGAGATGTTTCTACTGTTGGGCTAACAGATATTGAGACGGTGACTGCTCCTGACATGGACAGGTCAGAGGTAGAATTAACCAGAAGAAGAAGTACATCTGCCCAACTTATGGACCTGACGTCTCGTGATATGATGGATGGTGGGCTGGGAGATGAGACGATTGGGGGGAAAACACGGTGAGGGTGACTCAGACTCTGGGGGTGACTGTGGCTCAGAGAGAAAGAGAGCACAGAATAGAAGGGCTAGAGAAGGAAGTCTCTGAGCTCAGAGGTCACCTGTCAACATGGCAAAACGTGAAAAAGACGCTTAGTGAAGAGATGGAAGAACATCTCAAACAAGAAAGAGTCCTGAGACAAATGGCCGAGCACAGGGTTGAGGAGCTCGAGAAAAAAGTCTTCTAGCTCAAAGAAACTGTAAGTGGTCTTCTGCGGGAGAAGAACTTTGACAGTGATGAACAGCGGCAGGTCTGACTGGTGGTGGAACAGAGCTGCTGGTGCCCGTCTTGGCAGACGGTCATGAAGAGATGAGAGCTCATGAAGTTGGGGAGCTAAGAACTGTAGTGAGGGAATTGTCCGTGGTAAAGCCAGGGCCTCCTGCCCAGGAAGAGAGCAAGGCCACAACCTTCAAGTTTGTGATTGATGTACCAAAAGACATGCAAGATGCCTGTGCTGAGGAAGGTGTGCATGAGGCTTTCAAAGAGGCGGTCAAAGCATGTAAGGTGCACTGGGCACCTGAGACTCCGCAGTTGGTGATGTCAGCCAGGGAAGACACAGCAAAGTGGGTGGCTGTCTTGAAAAACATGCATCTGCAGTGTCTCCATGTCAAACAGTTGGTTAGGTGGAGTAATGTGAAAGCTGCTCGACGCCTAGAGTTAGCAAGGGAGGCTATGGATCGGCTGGGTTTGTGGAAAGATGTGGTTCCGGTACCCAAAGCTCTGATTGAGAGAATCATTGGAAGATCCGGGAAGGTAATGTAAGACCTTGTGAATATCTCCGATGTGGTGAGGGTGAGGATCCCTCCTGATGATGTAGACCAGGTATTCAGTGAAGAGGGTAGGATTCCTGTCCTGGTGGTTGGCTCCGTGGAAAGCCTGAGAAACTTTCGGATGCTCTTGGAGCATCGAGTGGGGTACCTGCAAGAGATTGAGCAGTTGAGGCTGGACCGTCGACAAATCAATAAAGAGGTTCGGAATACCAGGTGGCGGCCGCCTCCAACCCAACAAGATGTAAGGACCCGAAGGGTTCCACCAAGAAGTGACAGGGTAGATGGCCGAAGAAGGTCAGCAAGTGGTAGTTCGACTGGCAGCATGACGTTGAGAGACCGTAGTTCCTGTGAGATGCTGAATGAGTCAGACTCACGCCAGACAGTAGACCCAACTAAGACTGATGACCATACCAACCGGGGGAGCTGGTCGGGGAAAAGAACAAACAGGGAGAGGATGTGGTGACTAGACAGTGTCTGTGTCATGATCCCAGTGCAGGTTTTTGAGCTGCACACCGGGGGTTAATGTCTGGAGCTCTGTGCAGGTTTTGACCTGCACACTTGGGGTTAATGATTGTGGCCTCTTTCTGGTTCTGGGAGAGCTTCATAAACCTCTGGGTAGCTTCAATCCCTGCCAGTTATACTTTTGCCTTTGGCCTAGTGTGCTGACCCCCGTGTGCCTGTTTGTTGCTATAGCTTGTTTATATGGTTCTGACCCGATTCTGTTTCCCGTTGTGAGTTTGCCTGTTGTTTTTGTACTGCGTTATTATCTGTGTATGACTCGTTGCCTGTGACCTGACTACTCTCTGCTCGCCCCTCTTGTACCTTGCAGCTATCTGTGTATGACTCATTGCCTGTGACCTGACTACTCTCTGCTCGCCCCTCTGGTACCTTGCAGCTATCTCTGTGTGTGACTCATTGGCTACGTCCTGACTATTCTCCCTGTCTATGCCCCTTGGTAACTTTGTCTCGCAGTTACTCTGCTAGGAATTGTCTTGCAGCTCCTAGCTCTGTGGAGTTTAGGCCACGCCTCTAGCAGTCACGTGCTTCAGGCCCTGCAGGTCTGAAGTACGCATCTATTCGGTTGCTGCCCGCTCCACAGGTATCTTTGAGCACTGTTCGCTTTACTCAGGACACGCGCACTGGCTCAGTGAGCAAGTTCAGTGCGGTGTCTCTGACAGTCTGATGACGCAGACAGACTGTAACTGAAGGGTCAAAGATCAGGGCCGATATTCTAACCGCTTGGGGCGGGGGAGGCCTAACGTAGCGATGAGGCCGTATGATAGAAGGAGATGGTTCTCTCGACCTGTGGGGCAAGGTGTAATGAGTGCCAGGTCTCGAGAGCCTGATGTAAGGTTGGGTGTTATGAGCTCATTTTCTGCTCCACCAGTTGAGAGTTCTCCTTCCATTCTCCCTCTGGTGGTGACAGGAGGTAGTGAGGTTGGTTTAAGTGGTAGTGATCTGCCACCTGATGAGGAGGATAACGATTGGATCTCTGGATTATCAGACTGCATATAAGACAGTCGACGCCCTATCCTGGTGCTGGTGATTCAGTCTGCTTCTCAGGTCTTGGACTTCAGCTCTCTTCCAGTCTTCTCAAGTTAAGTTTGTTTTTTGCTAATGTTCACACTTGCGCTTGTTGGTCAATTCAGGTTCTTGTGTGGTCAGCTTGCCCCTGCTGGGGCTATGTTGAACTTCCACTCCTATTTATCTGTATTTGCCAATTTGCCTTTTTGTCCCTTATTAGATTGGCCTCTTTTTGCTCTATTTCAGAATATTTCAGAGTGCTGATATAGTGGGAGAAGTCTAGTGACTTCAGGGTTAATTTTGCTATCAGACATGTTGGACATTATTTTGGGAGGGTTTTTTGGCAGATTGCAGACAGTGGCTTTCCTTTCCTGCCCTTTCTAGTTAGTCGGGCCCCATCGTTTGCTCATCCTATTTTCCTGCCTGTGTTTGTGTTTTCATCTTGCTTCACTGTCAATACATGTGTGGTGGCTGCCTATTCCTTTGGGGTCTGCTCTGGGGCAGTTAGTTTTCCCTTTTCTTGCTTTAGGTTTATGTAGTCCTCCGGTGGTGACGAAGCGTCTAGGAACATCGTAGGAACGCTCCACTGCTACTGTTAGTTGTGTGGTTAAGATCAGCGATCTGCAATCTGCATAGTTACCAACCTCTCTGGTTTTCTGGGACTTAACTTTTTGTTTTTCCTCCTCGGTGACCCATTCATAACAGAATCACCAGCCATACCGCAGATTCTAGGGTACTCAAAAGCAGGGAAAAATTGTTTAAAAGAAAGAGAAAAAAAAAAGTGTCAGAATTTTTTTTATATGTATATATATATATATATATATATATATATATATATATATATATTTTTTTTTTTTTTTTTTTCCTCTTTTTTTTTTCTGGGGCCGTAGGAGGATTTTTTTTTTTCCTAATGGAGATTAAGCAATTGTCTGATCGTGTGGAGCAACTTGCTGCTGAAGTGCAGGGAATTTCCACCTACCTCATTCAGTCACATGCTGCTGAACCTAAGATTCCTACTCCTGATGTGTTTTCTGGGGATCGGTCTAAATTTCTGAATTTTAAAAATAATTGTAAATTATTTCTTGCCTTGAAGCCTAATTCATCAGGGAGCTCTGTGCAGCAGGTTAAAATTGTCATCTCCTTGCTGCGCGGCGATCCCCAGGATTGGGCTTTTTCTCTGACACCTGAAAATCCTATTTTGACTAATGTGGATGCATTTTTTCAAGCCTTGGGGTTGTTGTATGATGAACCTAATACCGTTGAACAAGCTGAGAGAATCCTGTTGGCATTAGACCAGGGTCAGGATCCTGCAGAGTTGTACTGTCAAAAATTCCAAAAGTGGGCGGTCCTTACTACATGGAATGATAGTGCATTGGCAGCTGTCTTTCGGAAAGGTTTGTCAGAGACCGTAAAAGATGTTATGGTGGGATTTCCTGTTCCTTCTGGTCTGGATGGCTCTATGTCATTAGCCATTCAAGTTGATCGGCATTTACGTGAACGTAAAACTACACGGGAGGCGCTGCCACCTTTTGAACAAATGTCTGAACCTATGCAATGTGATGGGGTTTTGTCTAGGGCGCAACATCAGGAGTTTAGAAGGCATAATAAGCTGTGTTTTTTCTGTGGAGATGCCTCTCATACTATTTCTGTCTGCCCTAAATGAGAGAAACAATTTGCACACACATTTGCTGTGGGCAGTATACAACCTAAGTTCCTTTTAGCAATTACTCTGATCTGCTCCTTGTCCACATTTTCCACTATGGCTTTTGTGGATTCAGGAGCAGCTCTGAATCTGATGGATTTGGACTTTGCTAAACGTTGTGGTTTGTCCATGAAGCCTCTGCAGACGCCTATTCCTTTGAGGGGTATGGATGCAACTCCTTTGGCGGAGAATAAACCTCAGTTTTGGACCCAGGTGATAATGCGAGTTGCCCCAGACCACCAAGAAAATTGTAAACTTTTGGTGCTGCATAATTTGCACGATACTATTGTTCTGGAGTTCCCCTGGTTGCAAACTCATAACCCAGTTTTGGATTGGAAATCTGTGTCTGTTGTGAGTTGGGGTTGTCAGTGTGTTCTTAGGGACGCTCCTGTTTTCTCCACCTCTCCTCAGTCTCAGGATATTCCTGATTATCTGGCTGATTTCTCTGATGTAATTAGTGAGAGGAAGTCTGCATCTATGCCTCCTCATAGGAGTTATGACTGTGCAATTGACTTGATGCCTGGGTGTAAATTTCCCAAGGGTCGGCTTTTCAACTTATCTGTACCCGAACATGATGCTATGCGATCCTATATTAAGGAGTCGTTGGAGAAGGGTCATATTAGACCATCCTCGTCACCTTTAGATGCTGGGGTTTTTTTTGTGGCCAAGAAAGATGGTTCATTAAGACCGTGTATTGATTATCGTTCCCTTAACAAGATGACGGTTAAATATCAGTACCCGTTACCTCTGATGTCTGATTTATTCTCCAGAGTTAAGAGTGCCTGCTGGTTTACTAAGGTTGACCTCAGGGGGCGTATAATCTTATTCGCATCAAGCACGGGGATGAATGGAAGACGGCGTTTAATACTACGGAGGGACATTTTGAGTACCTGGTGATGCCTTTTGGGCTCACTAATGCCCCTTCTGTCTTCCAATCCTTTACGAATGATATTTTCCAAGACTTTGTGGATAAGTTTTTGATCATCTATCTGGATGATATTTTGATCTTTTCTAGTGATTGGGATTCCCATATGGAACATGTCGGGACTGTGTTACGGATTTTGAGGGAGAATTCCCTGTTTGTTAAGGGATCGAAGTGCCTCTTTGGTGTACAGAGGATTTCATTTTTGGGATTTATCTTGTCTCCATCGACTATTGAAATGGACCCGGGCAAGGTACAGGCCATTTATGATTGGGTTCAGCCTACTTCTTTGAAGGCTCTCCAGAAGTTTTTGGGTTTTTCTAATTTCTATCGTAAATTTATAGGTAATTTTTCTAGTATTGTCAAACCACTGACTGATCTGACCAAGAAGGGAGCTGATGTGCTGAATTGGTCTCCTGAGGCTGTCTCAGCATTTCAGGAGCTTAAGTGGAGATTTACTTCAGCTCCAGTGTTACGGTAGCCTGATGTCTCACTTCCATTTCACGTGGAGGTAGACGCTTCTGAGATTGGTGCAGAAGCTGTTTTGTCCCAAAAAGACCCTGTGACTTCTAAGATGAATCCCTGTGCCTTCTTTTCTCGAAAGTTTTCCCCATCTGAACGCAACTATGACGTGGGGAATCGGGAATTGTTGGCCATGAAATGGGCATTTGAGGAGTGGAGACATTGGTTGGAGGGAGCTAGACATCAATTTGTGGTCCTCACCAATCACAAGAATCTGATTTATCTGGAGTCGGCCAAACGCTTGAATCCTAGACAGGCTAGATGGTCCTTGTTTTTCACGCGTTGGTCTCTTTTCTTCCGGGCACTAAGAATCTTAAGGCAGACGCCCTTTCTAGGAGTTTCTTTGCTGATTCTCTTAATGTGACCGAGCCTACTACTATCCTAGGTGAGGGGGTAGTTCTTTCTGCCATTTCACCTGATTTGAGACGCACCCTGGAGGAATTTCAGGAGGATAAGCCTGATCGTTGCCCTATGGGAAGATTGTATGTTCCTAACCAGTGGAGAAAGAGAGTGATGTCTGAAGTCCATTGCTCCGCATTGGCTGGTCATCCGGGTATTTTTGGTACCAGAGATTTGGTGAGTCGGTCGTTTTGGTGGCCTGCCTTATCTCGTGATGTCAGGAATTTTGTACAGTCCTGTGGGACTTGTTCTCGGTCTAAACCCTGTTCTCGTTCTAGTGGGTTGCTGATGCCCCTGCCGGTGCCCAAGATGCCATGGACCAATATCTCAATGGATTTTATTTCTGATCTTCCTGTCTCTCAGAGAATGACTGTTATCTGGGTGATTTGTGATAGATTTTCGAAGATGGTCCATCTTGTACCACTCCAAAAGTTGCCATCTTCCACTGAGTTGGTACCCTTGTTTTTAGAACAGGTGGTTCTGTTACACGGGATTCCAGAGAACATTGTGTCCAATAGAGGGGTCCAGTTTGTTTCCTGATTCTGGAAAGCCTTTTGTTCCAATCTGGGAATTCAGTTATCCTTCTCTTCCGTGTTTCATCCCCAGACCAATGGGCAGACTGAGAGAACAAACCAGACCCTGGAGTCTTATTTAAGATGTTTTATATCTGCTGATCAAGATGATTGGGTCTCATTTTTGCCCTTGGCCGAATTTGCGCTGAACAATAGAGCTAGTTCTGCCACTTTGATGTCACCCATTTTCTGTAATTTTGGGTTTCATCCTCGATTCTCTTCAGGGCAAGTGAGTGGAATCTTCGTCCTGCCCAGGTGTGGACACTGTGGTTGTGAGAATGCAGCAGATATGGGACCAAGTGGTGGATAAGTTGTCACTCTCTCAGGAAAAGGCCCAGCGTTTTTCCAACCGGCATAGGACCATTGGTCCCCGGTTTAAAGTGGGTGATATGGTTTGGTTGTCGTCTAAGAATATTTATATGAAGGTTGCATCTCCAAAATTTAAGCCCAGATTTATTGGACCTTATAAGATTTTGGAGATTCTTAATCCTGTTTCTTTTCGATTGGCTCTTCCAGTTACGTTCAAAATCCATAACGTATTTCACAAGTCACTGTTGAAGAGGTTTGCTGAGCCAGTAGTTCCTGTGGCGGCACCTCTTGACCCTGTATTGGTTAAAGGCAATGTGGAATATGAGGTAGAGAAAATATTGGATTCTCGTTTGGTTAGACGGAGACTCCAGTATTTGGTCAAATGGAAGGGTTATGGCCAAGAGGATAATTCTTGGGTCTCTGCCTCTGATATTCATGCCAATAAATTGGTTCGTGCTTTTCACCGGGCCCATCCTGATCGGCCTGGTGGCATGGATGAGGGTTCGGTAACCCCTCTTCAAGGGGGGGGTACTGTTATGAGCTCATTTTCTGCTCCACCAGTTGAGAGTTCTCCTTCCGTTCTCCCTCTGATGGTGACAGGAGGTTGTGAGGTTGGTTTAAGTGGTAGTGATCTGCCACCTAATGAGGAGGATAACGATTGGATCTCTGGAGTATCAGACTGCATATAAGACAGCCACGCCCTATCCTGGTGCTGGTGATTCAGTCTGCTTCTCAGGTCTTGGACTTCAGCTCTCTTCCAGTCTTCTCAAGTTAAGTTTGTTTTTTGCTAATGTTCACACTTGCGCTTGTTGGTCAATTCAGTTTCTTGTGTGGTCAGCTTGCCCCTGCTGGGGCTATGTTGAACTTCCACTCCTATTTATCTGTATTTGCCAATTTGCCTTTTTGTCCCTTATTAGATTGGCCTCTTTTTGCTCTGTTTCAGAATATTTCAGAGTGCTGATATAGTGGGAGAAGTCTAGTGACTTCAGGGTTAATTTTGCTATCAGACGTGTTGGACATTATTTTGGTAGGGTTTTTTGGCAGATTGCAGACAGTGGTTTTCCTTTCCTGTCCTTTTTAGTTAGTCGGGCCCCATCCTTTGCTCAGCCTATTTTCCTGCTTGTGTTTGTGTTTTCATCTTGCTTCACCGTCAATACATGTGTGGGGGCTGTCTAATCCTTTGGGGTCTGCTCTGGGGCAGTTAGTTTTCCCTTTTCTTGCTTTAGGTTTATGTAGTCCTCTGGCGGTGATGAGGCGTCTAGGAACATTGTTGGAACGCTCCACTGCTACTGTTAGTTGTGTGGTTAAGATCAGGGATCTGCTATCTGCATAGTTACCAACCTCTCTGGTTTTCTGGGACTTAGCTTTTTGTTTTCCCTCCTCAGTGACCCATTCATAACAGTTGTGTGTTCAAGCCCACAAGTTTGAACAGAGGGGGGAGGTATGTGGTGTAGTGACCACTGTGTCCACTAGGGGGCGCTGTATGGATGTCCCAGGAGAGTGGATGAATGGCAAGATACTGAATGACCATTATTTCTCTCAAGGTGGGTGGCCTTGAGATGGTGACTTATGTATGGGTGTTGATCAGCAGTGATACTGCTGAGGTGCTGCTGTCATGTGACAGGCAGAAGTCTCCAGGTAACTAGGGAGATGGGCGGGCCAGTTACCTACAAACCCACCCAGGGGGTGTGTTTAAAGAACACTGTTGTAAAGAGTGTGTAAATGCTTGAAGGACCTGTGATGAGGTCAGGGTCATGTGACCCAGTAGGCGTGGCTATGAACCATATAATGTGGCCTGGGTGAGTCACATGTGGTGAATGCTGGGACCCGATTGGTCCAGTGTGGAAGGTCCCGCTGAGATGGAGCTTCCTGGCTAACAGCCTGTGAAGTGGCTGTGGTGAATGGCTGCATGTGTCTGAGAGTTCCCAGGGGAGGGAATGAACGTCTGCAGTAAACTGAAGCAGCCATGAGGAAACCCGGACGTGGGTGAGATAAGTGAGGCTAAGAGAGCCTGTATGCTGGACATTGTACAACCTGTGTGAACACAGGGTTTACAGAGTGAAACTCTGTCATGGACGCTCTGCTGTTTATATGAAGTTTTGTTGCTGCTGTGGGTTTATGATTTTGAATAAACCGCATGGACTATGCTTGCTTTATGGAAAATCTGTGCCGGATCTGATTTTGTGGCTGCTGAGCAAGTGTCCCCTACCCGAATAACAGCGCTACTTCACAAGAGATAGCTATATATAGATAGATAGATGTGTGTCAATGACATACTGTATATATATATATATATATATATATATATATATACAGTATACAAGATCAGTAATATCATAATAGCGCCATTACAAGCATTATCCAAAGCTTCATTACTACCTGTAAGTGAGCAATTAGTGAGATGGATCTCCAATACATGCAGAAACAGTTGTTATAAAATGCAATTTTACATAAAATTGCCAAAAAAATGCAATATAAATGGTAACTTGCAAATTCAACTCTGCTACATCGGCACCATTCCATATGGACCTCAAGGATCCCTTTTTTTTATTATTTTTTTTACATTTTTAGATTTTGGAAAAGAAAAGGCAGAAAACTGCAAGAGATTTAACACTATCCAGAAACAAATAGTAATATGGTTGTGAGTATCCCGGACATATAATATATCTTAACTGAAAGCAAAATGTGATATATATATATATATATATATATATATATTTATATATGGATAAATATTAAATATACCATATATGTTTATATATATTCATATATGTGTTTATTATACACTGTACATATTTTTACATTGACATTTATATAAATTTTTATATATAAATGTATCATTTACATATATATATATATATATAAAATATATGTAAGTATATATGTGTAATATATATATATAACAAATACATACATAAATAGATATATAAATATACATATGCGGTGTATATATACATGGCATATTTAAATATTACATTTATTTATATATATAGAATAGCATATTCAGCTCTGCTACATCGGTGCACACAAATAGACGTAGGAATTCGCTTTAGTTTTATGCTAATTGTTTTCTCATTTTTTTTAGATTTTGTATTTTGCCTTACCATTCCATCCACTTTGTTATAATATATCTTACAGATGTAGCAGAGTCGATTTTGCTAAGAAACTGTCCTATAGTAAAAAAGGTTTACATTGCGATAAACCCACTGCATTGACTTTTTCTATTACTAGCATAGGAAAACGTCATGATGAGATACAGCCCTATAGAAATACAACAGCATGCACACAAAAATATCAACATGAGATGTCTAAATTACAAACTCAGCTCTACTATAAATAGACTGCTATTACAATACATAGAGAAAATGTGAGCATTCATCATTACACCAACCAATAATTTATCCCAATATTGGATACATTCTATATACACCTTTGACTCGTCCCCCCTTGAAAAATGACCCCCAAGGTAAGTGCCTACGTGGCCTTTATAGTTCTCCATGAAGAACTTGTTGCACATTTTCTTTCATTATGTGGAGCTGCAAGTAAATCTCTCATTAATATTTCATTCCTTTAAACGTACAGAACAAGCTAATAAACTACAACTAAAAAGCATCTAAACGAAACGCGTAAACGAGCACTTAATCTTTCAATTTTCTGATTTTCTCTTTTTTTTATTTTTTTTTTACCTGCGCCCTTGGAGATGTTCTCTCCTTTCTGCAGCTGCTGATGAATCCATGATGCACATTATCTCTCCCCCTGTGGTTTACGATCCAGAAACACAATTTTCTGGTTTGAAGCCTATCAAATATCAGCTATTTCCGCCGAGACATTTAGCTGATGATTCCTCCTTAATGGGCTAATTCGATAGGTTCTGTTTTACTCCATATTTCAATATTAAGTGTACGTAATTAAGGGATGGTTGCAGGGCTTGCCTCGTAACGTCGTCCAGCTGAGATATACCGAAAACACATTTACAAGCAAGAAAAGGTCAGTGGTAAGAAACGTGGATGGATGTGGGCACCGTGGAGATGGAAAAAAAATCCTGCAAAATGAACTGTTTACTGTTTCCAGTAAAAAGAAGCACAAAATACACGAAAATGGAAGTCTTTTTAATAATATCTATAGATAATATCTAATCTACCTACTAATATAATGATAGTACCAAATCAGCACAGATGTCCACACGGTAAAGTTACAGGAGACTTAGGGCGATGCGATAACATCACTGCATCTCACCGCCCATGTCTACTGCGAGACAGAATAGGAGAGGATAGGGAGGCTACGGAGGATGAGGAGCCTAGATTAGATGAGTATGAGGTTTTCTTTCTAATTTTTGGGGGACTGTAGAGGACCATCATACTGACTAGTAGAACATCATACCATATGGGGTGCTGGTGGGAGATCATTGTACTGCATTGGGGCTGTTGGGAGCCATCTTTGTGTGTGGGGGGACCTTCATAATGTATAGGGGCTGTGGGGAGACCATCATACTTTATGAGAGACTGTGTGGGGACGATCATACTGTATAGGGTATCTGTGGGGAGGAACATAATACTAAGTAGAGTGGCTGTGGATGGACAATGACATTTATGATTGTGAGATTGCCACTAAATCAACCATTTATTATATAATTAGTGATGATCGAGCACTAAAATGCTAGAGTGGTCGGTACTCGAATCAACCGGTTCGGATACTCGGACGGGCTCGACTCGAGTACCGAGTAAATTGGAAGTCAATGGGGATGAGAGCATTTTTCCAGAAGACCCTATCAAAAGGGCTCTGGGGGGGCAAGAAGATTGCTTTTGGCTCCGGCTTATGTAAATAGCAGGAAAGTACTGCTACTCACTAGTGCTGGGTAGTGATGACAACTTTAACCAGAGCTATAAGATCCGATGATGCGATGGGGCCGGCCAATCACAGTTATTCAAATAGCCAACATGGCTACGGCATTACTGTGTATGACAAGCAATCCCCGCCTGTTTATTGGCTGTTTAACAGCCACAAAGCAGGCGGGCCGGGGACTCGAGCATGGCGCTCGAGCAGCCGCGATACTCAATTGAGTAATGAGCCGTGGCGAGCACCCTCGCCCATCTCTATAGATCATCAAAAATTTCAAGGAAAATAGTTAATTTGCTGTGAAGAAGCATCCGGCCATTTCAGAAAGTCCAGCAAGTGCCAGGACCATCTGCTAAAGAAGATTCAGCAATGGGATCTGCTTAACACCAGTGGAAAGCTTGCTAGAAATGGCAGCAGGCAGGTGTCAGGGCATCCCGTACACTCAGAATGGGGAAAGATTTTTGATGCTGGCCTGGTGTCAAGAAGGGAAGCAAAGAAGAAAATTTTCTCCAAGAAAAACATAAAGGATAGACTGATGGTCTGCAAAAAGCACAGGGATTGGACTGCAAAGAATGGGAGTAAAGTTATTTTCTCTTATGAAGCCCCCTTCAGACTGTTTGGGACATCTAAAGAAAACTGTCCACCAGACAACATTAAATAAGAGAAACCTCATAGATACAAATTAGTGATGAGCGAGTGCACTCGTTGCTTGAGTTTTCTGAGCATGCTCGGGTGTTCTCCAAGTATCTTGGGCATGCTCATATATTATATCTGAGTCCCCGAAGCTGCATGATTTGCGGCTGCTAAACAGCCTGAATACATGTGGGGATTCCCTAACAAACAGGCAATCCCTGCATGTATTCAAGCTGTCTAGCAGCCGCAAATCATGCAGCTACGGGGACTCAGATATATACGTAATTCATAAGCATGGCCAAAATACTCGGAGAACACCCGAGCATGCTCGGAAATCTTGAGTAACATGCACACTCTCTCATCACTAATACAACTGTAACAGAAGAGGGTATGTGTAATGACACTAATAGGCAAAATATATTGCACAAGGCTATAGTAATTACAATATGAGCCTATTCACAAAACTATAGCGAAACAAAGAGATTAAAAAAGTTTATATTACTATTGGTCCTGGCTTGTATTTAATGTGCCTTCTGTTGGTCTGATGCTGTGCCCCTGAGGAAGGCTAAACGCCAAAACGTACAATGGGACCTGGCGCCATTCCAACACGAGAAAACTAATGCAGGTAAAACTATAGATATACTTTTCTAAAATGGTTACCCTTATTAATTTATTGTTACAAGAGTTTGCAGCTCCGTAATTTTCATTAGATTTTTTTTAACCTACCATAATTACTTACCTATTGGTACTGCTTATACCCTCTGACTAATTTTGTATTGCACCTACCTCATCCTCTCCTGTTGCTTATGTGTTGCCCTTAGTGTTTGCTCATTTTGCCTTAATATGTTTTCTTTTTTTAAATTGTCTATATTCTTGTAACAAAGATTTATAAGTTTTTTTCATCTCCTTGTTTGGATATATTTTTGTGAATAGGCTCACCTTTGGGAAATCTAGAAGAATGACAGTCTGGAGAAACAAAGCTTAGCGGTACCATGAGTCCTGCGTGATGCCAGCAGTAAAGCAACCTGAGACCATTCATATATGGGGGCTTTTCATCCATGGAGGGAGCTCTCTCACAATATTGCTATGAATAAAGAATACTGCAGGGTAGGAAGTAGATTATTGTCCGCACTGCCCAAATGATGACATTCCAGGAGTAGGTAGAAGTTAACAGTGGTTTATTCGATGCGTTTCAAGGTTAATACAACCCCTTCTTCAGGGTTACCATGTACAACTGAATAAAGAATGGGATCTAAAAATATTCTAAGGGTATGTGCACACGCTGCGGATTCTGCTGCGGTTCCGCAGCGGTTTTGGCCGCTGCGGGTCCGCAGCAGTTTTTGCTGCGGTGTACAGTACCATTATTACCTATGGGAATAAAAAAACGCACTGCAGACGGTGCACATTTTTCCGCGCGGTTTTTCTGCGGTTTTGTAACCACAGAAAGAATTGACATATCAATTCTTTCTGCGGATTCCGCTGCGGTTTGCCATCTCCTCCATTGATGAGATGAAAAACCGCAGGGCAAAACCGCAGAGCAATCCGCAGGTAAAACCGCAGGCCAAATCCGCACTGCAATCCGCAGCGTGTGCACGTACCCTAAGAGCAACTTCTCCCAATGACCCAAGAGCAATTTGTTGATGAAAAAGGCTTTTTCCAGAATGATGAAGACCGTGTCACAAGGCAAAGGTGATATCTAAGTGGCTCGGTGCACAAAACTTTGAAGTTTTGGTTCCATGGCCAAGAAACTTCTCAGATCTCAATCTCATAAAAAGCCTGTGGTCATTTCTCAAACTGTGGATGGACAAACAAAACACAAACACTGTAAAACTTTAAGCACTGATTAGTCAACAATGGGTTGCTATCAATCAAAATTTGGCCCAGATGCTGATGTCATGCAGAACTGTAGAAGTCTTGAAATAGAAGTATCAATGCCATAAATATTGAGTGTTTACATAAACTCGAAGTAATTGTCAATAAAAGTTTACAAATTGATGAAATGCCGATAATTGTACTTCAGTCGCATAGAAACATAAGACTTAAAGATCTAAAAACATTGAAGCAGCAAAGAGTGAAAACCAATTTATCATTTATATAAAGAAACTGACAACAGATAGTTCAGAATTACCCAATGCAGGTAATGAAAGCTGGAAATAGGAAAAGTGATGTTGAAGAAAAATGTTTACTAGGAAATCCCAAGTGACATGAAAGCATCTCCTAAACATGGAAATAACCAAGAATATTTATACTTAAATTCCCTAAAAGCACACAAGATTGCAGAAAGATTGCAGAGTAAACTTAAATCCCACATCATCTAAATTGTGGGATAAATGATAAACGTTATATCACAGTTGGATCCCTGGGAGCCATGCTGATTACTAAGGCTGCTTCATATAACATTTTAGAAAGTACAGAAACTCTGACGTACGTTTTGTATATAAGGAAAGGGACTCTGCTGGCTCATCTGTCCTATGTTCTCTGACAGTGTCTGGTTATCACGGACGTTTAAAAGTCCCTTCTCCATCTCTCATTGGGTTTATTCGATTCCTGTGGTCTGCAATGATATGCTATTCCAGTTTTGATTGGCTGGTTGTTCTGACCTCTACTACTTCTTCTCTGTTCATCCTGACCTCCACACGCCATGACTTGTGCTGGTCCTCCTATTCACACTTTTAATATAGACTTTTTTGTTGGTAGCAATGTAGTAATTCCCAATGGGAAATATTCATGCTCCATTAAGGAAAATGGTGAAGAACCCTTAGACTCCACTCCCTTGTTTGGTCAAAAGTATAATCTTCCACAAATCCAATATTTGAATACCATATCTTGAGACATATGCCTAGCACCATCAACCACGTTGTCTTTCTAAACAGCATGTGTGTTCTTGCATATTCATTTTTTTCAGGACACAATTATCACTCATAGCAAAGTACTTTTGGAATTCTGCCAACCACTTAGCAAAAACTAGAAGTAAACTTACATAAAGAATATTTGTGTTGAACATTCTCACACTGTATCGCAAAGATACATGCATCTTCTTGAAGTTTGAGAAGTCAAGTAACATTATCTCCATTATTGTACCTAACCCTTAATCATATGCATGCCTTCAAATGTTTATTTCCTTAGTGTACTAATTGCTCTTATTAGAAAACCCCAAAATATTTTAATGTCGGATTTATTATGTGTCATACATATTTAATCATGAAACTGTACTGCAAAGATCCTAAAATCTGTCCAGAAACAGCACTTATCCAGTGCATCTGATTGAGTTAATTTGCAGATGCATGACTAATTACACTAATGGCCTTTTTCATGATACTTGTGTCTGGAAATTCTTTTGTAATTACATTTGAGCTGTAATAAATTACGGTATATCATCTATCCAGCAAAATGGCATGGCTGTCATATTGGCAGCAACTTCCATGTCGCATGTTTCCTCAAGAGCACCTGAATCAGATTAGCAAAATGGTCATGAAACCAGCAGTTTCACTTTTATTATAAATAAATCCAAAGAAAAACATATATGGATAAAATCTGCTGACATATTTCAAACCTTACAATATAAATAATTGTTCTTATGATTTTATGCTTACAAAGAAAAGGAACAGTAATGGGCACCCCATTTATGCCAATTTATTGTAAATTTCTTTAGAAGTTACAATCATGTGAAAGATATTTGATAAGATATTCATTTTTAATTAATCTTACAGTAGAAACATAAATATCCAGAAACTGAGAGTTATGAAGGCTCATAGGAGACATTTTAGCATTAAGTAGAAGTGACAGTAGTGGGGATCTAATTTATACCAGAATATGACAAATTCCCAATGTCACCACATAAGTGGGTACTATGCCATGCTCAAACAGATGCAGTTTAAAAAAAAAAAATCCTTATTAATGTTGTGACGAAGATTCGCCCATCCCCTGATCTAACCAGCATACACAGTTCCTTGCATTGCTTTTGCCATTGGCACTGCAGCACACTATCAGCTAAAATGCACACATGAAGGTGAACAGTTTCACCAACACTGCTCCCAGTCAGCATGCAGCTGCCATTGACAGCAAGAAACTTAGAGCACAGACAGACCAGGGACAAATGTCAAGTATGACTGGGCTATGAATTGCTAATTCAAGACTGCAAGATTCTGGATTTTTCCAGAATCGTTAATGTTATTTGAGACCCTCCCTTGCCACGACAGGCAGCAAAGAGAATAGTAAACCTTATTCAAAAGAGGAAGTGCTGAAGCGTGTGCACTTCTGCTTTTCTCAGAGCCATCACTATACAGGACCCTGTGGCAACAATAAGTGTTACAGAAAAGTGTTGTGTTCGTGCAGTAAAAGACAAGCTATTCCCAACCCATGTGTTTTCATGTCCCATAATGGAAAGTCATAAACAGGACAACAGCTCCTAGTGCTAAGATGGAATGATTTTACACACACAGCACATCATAAATGTAAGATTGCAATGTCTGTGAGAAGGGCAATAAATAAAGTCCACTGCGCAAATTGCTTGTTCAAAGAGGAAGAGGACTAGAGCCACCTCTTTGAATTAGCAATCCTAAAAGTCAATATTGACCCTTTAACAAGCCTTGTAATATGACTTAGGATAAAATCCAAATCAGAACCTCAATTTGCAGACACGTGTTTCAGGGTGTTTGCTCCTCCTCAGGGCACAGCATGATATCTGATTTGGCTGTATGAGAGGCCTTTGACTGAGATCTAAGGGGTAACGTTTCTCTTTGTGGAGAGAGACATGCCTGGCATGCAAGTGTAAGAAGGCTTCTAGGGCATATAATGCTCCTCTGGGAGACATAAACATTCAACCCGGACTCCCATTGAAAATCTGAACAAAATAGTCCCTATAAGATTTAAGAAATTGCAACAAATGACAGTTACTGTACATATATCATCAAACACCATTCATTTTGGTAAGTTGCAGACATCCAGCTTTTATTTTTATGTCAGCAATGCAAGTGTTAAAACAAAATCTGAGTCTGTGTACAGCTGTCTAATATTGCAGAATGATTGTTCTTATAAACAGAATTTGGAGCATTTAATTGAATTTTGGTTTTGAACAGCTAATCACTTAGATCCATCAGAGAGGTTATTTTACATCATGCGCCTTATTCTTCTCTGGGATAGAGGAAATGAAACTTGACAATTTGTTCCAACCATGAAGTGGTCAGGAATTATGTAAGAGACAAAACATAAATACTGAGCATCAGCAAAATAATGTCAAGGCAAAAAAAAAAAATCCAGTCCCTAAAGATTTATAATACAACATAAAATAATACATCATAGCAAAATATAGTGTTAAACACAGTGTAACATAATACAACAAAACATAACATACATATACAAGTATCCTTACATCGGACAGAAGTCCTGCACACCACTTGTGTCAAACCAGGCTCATGTCCATTAACGTTAGGTACAGACCGTAATATATATATGCGATTCCACCTCAGAAAAAACACGCAGAATTAGCACAGCATGTGTGGAATGCCATTGAATTCAATGGGTTGCGTAATATATATATATATATATATATATATATATATATGTGTGTATTACGCAACCCATTGAATTCAATGGCATTCCGCACATGCTGTGCTAATGCTGCGTGTTTTTCCACAGCGGAATCGCATCGCATTGTCAAGTGGAGGCAACCTGCATCCAGGTGGACCAGGCACGTGCTCATATCGCTATGTACTAAGATTTATCTGCATGACAGCAGCACACTGACTTATGGCTTTTCAGGAATATTTACAAAGCGCCCTCCACTAAAACTACATTCATTATCCTAACACGTAACTGATGAAGGTCTACACTGACCGAAACATTTTCTGGTACTACAATAAATTGTTTCACTAAGCATTAAGTTGAGTGCCAGGTTTGCATTTAATAATATATGGTTTGGGAACCTAACTTGGCACCACTTCAGTTGTGCACATGGTGTTTTCCCCTAGACGTATCTACTTTACGTGTTTGCACACTGCCTGGTCATGACTAGTGTTGAGCGATACCATCCGATATTGAAAAATATCGGATCGGCCGATATAAAAAAAGTTTCAGGTATCGCCGATTCCGATCCCGGAAGTCCCATTCAAGTCAATGGAACAGAAATATCGGAATTAAAAAAAAACCTTTCTTTCCTTGTAGGTTAATTCTACATGAAGAAAAACAACTAATAATAATGTAGAATGTATTGGGGGAGGTATAGGAGACAATAAAGCCATAGAGATTTTGCCCAATCAAATGGAATAGCAGGAATTATAATTTTTTATTTTAAAGACGTTCGGAGTTACAAAAATATTGACTATGTTAACCTCTTTTATATTTTGCCAGATATGTATGTTTCACTACTTCCATGCTCTTCACCTTCAATTTTACTTCTCCCACACTTTCTCCTTCATGATCCTCAGTAGCAGCATCTTTTTCATCAACTTCTTCTTCACCTTATTCATCTTCTTCTTCTTCACCTTCTTCCTATTATTCTTTTTTTGTACATTATTCATATTCTTCTTATTCAACGATTATTCTTCTTCATATTCTACTTCTTCATCTTCTTCCTATTCTTCTTCTTCATCATATTCTTATTTGTGTCAGGCATTCCTGTAGTTGTTATCTATAAAAGTTTGAAGATTACACCTTCCGTTCTGCCTGTCACAAAAGATTTACAACAGGATTTGTCCGTGTTCAGTTTGGTCTGCAGCAGCAGGCATTTTCCAGGGGCACCACGAGGAGGAATGGACTCACCCCCATACACTGCTTAGTCTTCTTTTGCTTATAATTTAGATATTATTTGCTCTGATTTTTAGTCTTATGCTTAATGTTCTTCTGCTTTTGGTTTTTCTGCTTCTTCGTCTTCTGTCTCTTGTTGTTCTGCATCTTGGTGGTTGTCTTCATGTTCTTTGTCCTCTTGGTCATCTTCTTCAGGGTCATCTTTTTGGTCTTCTTCGGTGTGGTCTTCAGGGTCGTCGTCTTCAGGTTCATCGTCAGGGAGATCCAGAGTGAGAACCAAAAACCATTTCCACAAGCTTGAACTTGGAAAAGTAGCAGAAGGTACAAGAAGGCTGAGGAACTGCCGAGAATCAGCTGACGGTACTGGAACCCAGATGGGTAGCAGAAGGAACAAGAGCAAATGGAACTAGCGAGGACCAGCTGACGGTGCTGGAACCTGGAGGGGCAGCAGAAGGAACAAGAGCCAATGGAACAACCGTGGACCAGCTGACGGTGCTGGAACACGGTTACTAAGCAGGAGGTACCTGTGCTACAAAGCACTACCAAGGACCAGCTGACGTAGCTAGAACTCGGATACAGAGAAGGCGGCACCTAGGCCAAAGGCACTGCCGAGAACCAGCTGACGGTGCTGGAACCCGGATGAGTAGCAGAAGTTGCAAGAGCAAATGAAACTAGCGAGGACCAGCTGACGGTGCTGGAACCCGGAGGGGCAGCAGAAGGAACAAGAGCCAATGGCACAACCGTGGACCAGCTGACGGTGCTGGAAGACGGTTAATAAGCAGGAGGTACCTGTGCTACAAAGCACTACCAAGGACCAGCAGATGTTGCTGGAACTCGAAAACCGAGAAGGAGGCACCTAGGCCAAAGGCACTGCCGAGAACCAGCTGACGGTGCTGGAACCCGGATGGGTAGCACAAGGTACCCATAATAAACAAAGTTGCAAGGCCGCAAGCAGGACGCAGTTACCGAAACCCACAGTCCAACAGGGGGTGCTTGTCCTATTGGCACTACAGAACCAGCCTTTATTACCAGAACCTGCAGCCCACATAGGAAGCACCAAAACTGCAGGCACCATAGACTAGGCTAACACGACAGGGCAACATATTGGTGGCAAAGTGACGTTGACAATCCCCGGAAACAGCAGGCGTGCTGGAACCAGGCTGGGCAGGAGGGAGTACCCATGCCAAATACTTCTGAGCAGCAACTGGCGATGTTGGAGCCCAGGGTCAATCACGTAGCAGGCTGAGGCCTACTTGGAGCGAGTAGTAAATAAGATGTAGTGTGATTTTGGAGGCAGCAGGAGACTTTGTCGTCCACACAGCAGGGGAGGAACTGGCGTTACTGAACCCCACTATCACTGGAGCATGTGTTTTTCTCTGTGCACACGGCACTTCCGAGCAACAACTGGCTGTGTTGAAGCCCAGGATCAATCATGGAGCAGGCTGAGGCCTATTTGGAGCAAGTTGAAAATAAGATGTAGTGTGATTTTGGAGGCAGCAGGAGACTTTGTCGTCCACACAGCAGGGGAGCAGCTGGCGTTACTGAACCCCACTAACACTGGAGCATGTGTTTTTCTCTGTGCAGACGGCACTTTCGAGCAACAACTGGCTGTGTTGAAGCCCAGGATCAATCATGGAGCAGGCTGAGGCCTACTTGAAGCAAGTTTTATATCGGTTGTACACTACTACTGATTGTAACCGTGCTCCGCTTAGGCCTCTGGCTCTACTGTCTCTAGTATTTCCCCTGGCCTCCAACCCCGCCAGTTGCTGTTCTGAAGTGGCGTCTGCACAATCCACACTTGTTCCTGGGTTACAGGGGCTCAGTCGCGTCAGTTGATCCCCTGATGTGTGTCCGGCAAGGTCTCCTGCTCTGTCCACATTCCCACTACTAGTAATGAGAATGTGGACAGAGCAGGAGACATTGCCGGACACACATCAGGGGATCAACTGATGTGACTGAGCCCCAGTAACACAGGAACAAGTGTGGATTGTGCAGATGCCACTTCAGAGCAGCAACTGGCGGGGTTGGAGGCCAGGGGAAATACTAGAGACAGTGGAGCCAG
The DNA here is from genome assembly GCF_039654945.1 of Dendrobates tinctorius. Classification (NCBI taxonomy): domain Eukaryota; kingdom Metazoa; phylum Chordata; class Amphibia; order Anura; family Dendrobatidae; genus Dendrobates; species Dendrobates tinctorius. Next base: position 6,470,200 of record NW_027361869.1, on the reverse strand, counting down.
AGACCTAAGTGGAGCATGGTTGAAAATCAGTAGTAGTGTGACTGTGTAGGCAGCAGGAGACTTTGCCATCCACACAGCAGGGGAGCAGCTGGCTTTACTGAACCCCACTGACACAGGAGCCAGTGTTTCTCTCTGTGCAGACGGCACTTCCAAGCAACAACTGTCTGTGTTGAAGCCCAGGATCAATCATGGAGCAGGCTGAGGCCTACTTGGAGCGAGTAGAAAACAAGATGTAGAGTGATTTTGGAGGCAGCAGGAGACTTTGTCGTCCACACAGCAGGGGAATAGCTGACGTTACTGAACCCCACTAACACTGGAGCTAGTGTGTTTTTCTCTGTGAAAACGGCACTTCTGAACACCAACTGGCATTGTTGGAGCCCAGGATCAAGCATGGAGCAGTCAGAGGCCTGATGGTTTTTGAATGTGGAGGCAGCAGGAGACATGGCCGTCCACACAGCAGGGGAACAGCTGACGTTACTGAACCCCACTAACACAGGAGCTAGTGTGTTTTTCTCTGTGAAGACGGCACTTCTGAACACCAACTAGCATTGTTGGAGCCCAGGATCAAGCATGGAGCAGGCTGAGGCTTGATGTTTTTTGCATGTGGAGGCAGCAGGAGACATTGCCGTCCACACAGCAGGGGAACAGCTGACGTTACTGAACCCCACAGACACAGGAGCTAGTGTTTTTCTCTGTGTGGACGGCACTTCCGAGTGACAACTGGCTGTGTTGAAGCCCAGGATCAATCATGCAGCAGGCGGAGGCCTACTTGCAGCAAGTTTTATATAGCTTGTAGACTACTACTGATTGTAACCGTGCTCCACTTAGGCCTCTGGCTCCACTGTCTCTAGTATTTCCCCTGGCCTCCAACCCCGCCAGTTTCTGCTCAGAAGTGGCGTTTGCACAATCCACACTTGTTCCTGTGTTACTGGGGCTCAGTCACGTCAGTTGATCCCCTGATGTGTGTCCGGCAATGTCTCCTGCTCTGTCCACATTCCCACTACTAGTAATGGGAATGTGGACAGAGCAGGAGACATTGCCGGACACACAACAGGGGATCAACTGACGTGACTGAGCCCCAGTAACACAGGAACAAGTGTGGATTGTGCAGACGCCACTTCTGAGCCGAAACTGGCGGGGTTGGAGGCCAGGGGAAAAACTAGAGATAGTGGAGCCAGAGGCCTAAGTGGAGCACGGTTAAAAATCAGTAGTAGTTTGAATGTGGAGGGAGCAGGAGACTTTGCCATCCACACAGCAGGGGAGCAGCTGGCATTACTGAATCCCACTAACACAGGAGCTAGTGTGTTTTTCTCTGTGAAGACGGCACTTCTGTGCGACAACTGCCTGTGTTGAAGCCCACTGATTATAGTTCAGATGGTAGAAACATGAACACAACAGGAGACCCGGATACAGTTGCCAACCAATTATTTAGACTGGAAGAGGACTGGCAAATTCCGGCGAGATCCAAGCCTTGTTCATTTTCAGAAAAGTAAGCCGATCAACGTTATTGGAGGATAGTCGCGTGCGATGGTCTGTTAATACACCACCTGCGGCACTAAAGACGCGTTCCGATAATACACTGGCAGCAGGGCAAGGCAGCACCTCCAATGCATACTGGCTAAGCTCTGGCCATGTATTCAGCTTAGAGACCCAAAACTTGAAGGGGGAAGAGCCATCTGGGAGTACACTGACAGGGCAAGACATGTAGTCTTTCACCATCTGACGGAAACGTTGCCTCCTGCTGACTGGAGCAGTCTGTGATGATGTAGACATTTGTGACGGACACACAAAACTTTGCCACATTTGGGCCATAGTGGTCTTGCCTTGTGCTGAGGCGCTGCCTCTGCTCCCTCTTTGTACCGAGCTTCCTCCACTGCCTCGACGCACAGTGCTGCTTTGTAAAGCACTAGCAGCACTGCTGTCGGGTGGAATGGAGAACATGATGGACTGCACCAGTGTGTTTTGGTACTCCCGCAGTTTACGCTCCCGGTTCAACGTTGGTATGAGGGTTTGTAAGTTGTCCCAGTAGCGATGATCTAGGAGGGTGTACACCCAAAAATCAGTTGTGTTGAGAATGTGGGCGATGCGGCGGTCGTTTCTCAGGCACTGCAGCATGAAATCAACCATGTGCTGCAGACTCCCACATGCCAAAGAAACGCTGTCCCCTGCTTGAGTCGTCATCTCTGCCTGCTCTGCATCACCCCACCCTCGCTGTACATACTGACTAGAGCATTGTGTACCTCCCTCTTATGGAGAGATGTCTTCCTCCTCCATTGACTCCTCCTCATCTTCCTCACAAAGTGTCCCCTGCCTGGGCCTTTGTGAGGAACCACGTAGCGCAGACTGTCCAGAAGCAGATGGCATTTGTGACTCCTCATCCTCCACCTCTTCCAAAACCTCCTCCCTTAGTGCCTTGCAGTGTTTTTTGAAGCAGGCAGATAAGGGGGACAGTCATGCTGACTAGTGCATCATCTGGACTCGCCATCCGCGTGGAATCATCGAAGGCAAGCAAAACGAGGCAGATGTCCTTCATAGAGGCCCACTCAGTGGTGCTGAATTGTGACAGGCGCACAGTGCGACTTGTTTTGCGCCTATTGCATCTGGTACTACATGACAGCTGCCTGCTGCTCACACAACCGCTTCAACATATGTAACGTTGAATTCCACCTGGTGGGTAGGTCACATATGATGTGATGTTCCGGAAGGCGTAATCGGCGCTGCAGAGCAGCAAGGCGCGATCTTGCTGTGCTGGAACGCCGCAAGTGAGCGCACTTTATGCGGACCTTGTGCAGCAGTGCATCAAGATACAGATAGTCCCTCAGAAAGCTCTGCACGACCAAGTTCAGCACATGTGCCAGACATGGGATGTGAGTGAGGTTGCCTAGGCCCAGAGCTGCCACCAGATTTCGGCCATTATCACACACTACCAAGCCCGGCTGGAGATTCGCTGGCACAAACCACACGTCGCTCTCCTGCTTGATGGCATTCCAGAGCTCCTGCGTTGTGTGGCTTCGATTCCCCTAAGAAATTAATTTGAGTACGGTCTGTTGATGTTTGGCCACGGCTGTGCTCATATCGGTCGTAACAGGCTCCTGCAGCGCTGTCTCTGAGGAACTTGAGTAGGAGGAGGAGTCAATATGTAGAGACTGGATTCCTGCAATCCGTGGAGTAGGCAGAACACGTACAGCGCCACTCTCCAGATCTGTACCCGGCTTCACAACATTGACCCAATGGGCAGTGAGGGAAAGGTATCGTCCCTGTCCATGGTTACTGGTCCACGCATTGGAGGTCACGTGGACCTTGCTACTGACGGCGTTTAGTAGCGCATGTTTTATTTTTTCCTCCACATGTTTTTGCTGGGCAGGGACGGCTTGCCTGCTGAAATAAAAGCAGCTGGGCACGGTGTATTGTGGGACTGCCAATGCCATGAAGTTCCGGAAGGTGTCAGTCTCCACCAGCCTGAATGAGAGCATTTCAAGGGCCAGTAGTTTGGCAATGCCAGCATTCAGAGCCTGTGCTTGGGGATGGTTTGCCGAGTACGGCCGCCGTTTATCCCATGCCTGTGCTACCGATGGCTGTCGAGTGGCCTGGGAGTGTGAGGATGACTGGGAACGTGGGGCTGTGGGTGGAATGTAACTGGGTCTCTGGACAACAGTGCCAGAGGTTCTTCCTTGGCGATCCTGCGAGGAAGCCGAACCAGCTGTGTGTGAGCTGGCGGAAGAGGTCCCAACATGAGCTGAAGAGGTGGTAGGTGGTGCTGTACGTTGGCCTATGTCTTCAGTGTGTCTTTGTAACTCCACCTCGTGCTTGGTCCGCACATGTTTCCACATATTTGTGGTATTGAGGTTGCTGACATTTTTCCCTGTTTTGACTTTCTGATGACACAGCTTGCATTTGACAAAGCAAATGTCATCTGCAACTGTGTCAAAAAAGGACCACGCACTGCAAGTCTTGGGAGTGCCCGTTTTGGCTTTTGAAAGAGGAATGCTCCTAACGGGTGCCGAAGTGGAGGCTACAGGCAACCAAGTCTGCCCCCTCCCTCTCCCTCCTGTTTTGGCCGTTCGGGGAATCTTTTCCTCAGAGCTGCTCCCACCACCTTCCTGTTCCTCACGCCATGATGGGTCAAGGACCTCATCATCTACACTCCCCTCTTCAAACACCTGCTTCTCCTGGGTTGTCTCGCCAGCACCGTACGCACCAGAAAGTGGCACCTGAGTCTCATCATCATCTGATGCGTACTGAGGTGTGCTGACCATAGGCACTGGCCCACCCGCCTCTTCAGATTCAGAGGACAAAGAAGTTGAGCATCACTGCATGCTCCCTCTTATTCACATTCTTGAATGCTGCTTGGCTGGCCCCCTCTTTCCAAGCAAACAGATTCAGAGAACAGAAGTAGAGACTGTGATGGCTCCTGCCCAGTGCTCTCTGACTGCCTAGGCACTTTGGCAGGTGGTGAAGAGACAGATGGTTGCTCTTCAGTGCTCTGGCCCTGAGAGGACGAGGAAGTTATTGAAGTCGATACATTAGCTGCCATCCATCTGACAACTGCTTCAATTTGTTCCTCCTGCAGCAGTGGGGTACGGCGAGGTCCTACAAAGCTGCGCATAAAGGACTGTTGCCTGCTAAAACTGGGGGATGCTGACTTACTGGTGCCCGCAGCAGGCACAGAATCCCCACGTCCTCTCCCTGCAGAATCCCCACGTCCACTCCCTGCAGAATCCCCACGTCCTCTCCCTGCTGAAACTCCACGCCCACGTGCCTTACTCCCTGCCTTCTTCATCTTGGTAGACTGATAAAGATAGGCAGAAAAGTAAAAAGGGAGGGCTTAGTGTGCTTATTCCTGAACAGCTGGTAACAGGTATAAGAAACATTAATTTTATGAAGTGTGTGTGTGGACTACACTTTAATAGGAGCTAATGTGGCCTACACAATTGTCAAATGGAGTGTTTGGTGAACTTTATTTTGTTTTTAAAAAAAAACAAAAAACTAAAAGGATGTGACCAGAGATTTGAAAGCGATAGTATCACAAACTTTTTGGAGCTATTACAATGCAGGAAGGTAACCTACAATGCAAAAGATGAGGCTCCAAAAAATAGGGTAATACTAATCTGGCTGCAGCTGAAGGGCACAAGCCAGAAAAAAGGCTCCTCTATCTACTCCTATATAGTATTTGCAACCAACCAATGTAGATGGATACGGATGGATGCACACTAATAGGAGAATAAAAAATGAGCTGCAATAAAAGAAAAATATGTGTGAGGCAGTGACGCACGCTGAGCGGCCTACAACCAGACATAGCTGAAGGACACACTACTCAGCGTGAGCTGCACTCACACACAGAGACCTCTCAGACAGCCGTGAATAGTGCAGCAAACTGGGCACTAGCACTGAAAGGCTGCAGAGAGGCTCCGCTGTCTACTTCTATAGTGTTTGCATCCAACGTATATGGATACGGATGGATGCACAGTGCACACTAATAGGAGAATGAAAAATGAGCGGCAAAAAAAGAAAAATATGTGTGAGGCAGTGACACACGCTGAGCGGCCTACAACCAGACGTGGCTGCAGGACACACTACTCAGCATGAGCTGCACTCACACAGACCTTGCAGACAGCTGTGAACACTGCTGCAAGGCAAAAGAAAGCTACAGTGGTGGATTATGTAGCCTGGTAAAGCACACTATGATTGTGAAGATCGCTATCTCTAACTGTCCCTCACAGTCTTGAACAGCAGCCTGTCCCTAACTGAATTCACAGCAGAGTGAACCCGAAATGGCGGCGGCGGCTTTTATAGTGCATCATGACATCATTTCAGCAGCCAATCACAGCCATTCCATTAGTTAACATGTCTACATGCCTAACAGGATGTGCCCACACTTCTGAGGATTGTTATTGGCTGAATCAAGTCAAACTGGCTCATAGCATTATGGGAACTTCTGATTCCGGAATTCGATATGCTAAAAGTATCGGAACTCAGTATCGGAATTCCGATACAGTGAATATCGGCCGATACCCGATACTTGCGGTATCGGAATGCTCAACACTAGTCATGACCTCTTCCTCCACCTTCTCCTACAACATTGATGAGACCTCGAATATTTTGGCTCAATCCAAATTTTCCAGCGAATTCCTTAAGGTACCACCTCGCGAAACACGGGGTAGGGACCTTGAGCGAGAGCTACGTCACCACACCAACCTAGAGTTGCACTGCGCCACGCTTTCCGAATACCTTCGGGTACAAAGAATTCCACGGTGCCTCCGAGTTTCACTCCGGCCAACACTATTTCGTGACACCCCTGAATACTGCACTAGATATGAACAAATTCTTAACAAATGTTCATTTGAATTAATGACTCTCACTATAGAACATCTACAGAAGGCCATAGAAACCAGTACAGAAAAAATCAAGAACATTGAATCACAATTATCTACTCTTGGCACTCCCGACAAACTGAGTTCATTGAAAGCCCAGATCAAGACTTACGTGGATCAACATCGTAAGGAAACGGAGAATAGGAAACGCGTTAAATTTACTAGAGACACTGAGGACGATCAATTCAATAGAGTATACAGATGGCAAGATTCCTTCTTCTCCCGCCGAACTACCGGTCGTCAAAATACACGTACCTCCACAGACTACTCAACTACGGGGTCCGACCAGGACCAAGGACCTTTTCCATTCAGCTCTACGAATTTTTTTGGACAGAGACGTCGCTTCTCCCGAAGAAGAGGACCAGACGTGGGAAGGGGCGAGTAAAAGAACCGCGACCCAACGCGAGTGACGAGATCACAGGTATTTACCCACTGGTGATCAACATTTCATCTAGACCATTGGGTATCGCAGAATACCATGTACTCCAAAAAGGACTCTCTTTTTGCCCCACTTATAGATGTTGAACGTTTGATCTCGAAATGGATTTACAGCGCTTCTTTCGTACCCTAAGATTGAAAGTCCATTTCTCCAAAACCCCTTCTCCTGTACTGTTGAATCCCTCAAATTGTAACCAATCTAAATTACTGTTATCTCATAGCCTAGGCCTTCGTACCAAAAGCCACTTTAGACCACCTCATGCGTCAAATGCAGTCAAAACATTCATAGACTTCGTACAGGACTCTTTTCAGACATTAAGAACCGACATTGAGAAGGGAAATTACATTATCCACCTAATTTATCCACTACTGAACACCAAGCCCTACAGTCCTTACAGGATGATAAGAACTTAATTATCAAACCGGCAGATAAAGGTGGCACCATCATTGTAGTTATGAATAAATCCGACTACCTTACTGAGATCCTACGCCAACTTAATGACAACACCATCTACCAGCCATTGACTAAGGATCCTACAAGTTCAATAAGAAATAGGATCTCCGACATATTACTTAAATTTTCCCACTTAGGTGTCCTTGACACTAAAACATGTGAATTCCTAATTAACACTAACCCAGTCACACCAGTTTTTTACACTCTCCCAAAAATACACAAAAACCTACAACACCCTCCCGGGAGACCAATTGTCCCCTCAAGCGACTCTATTCTATCACCCATTGCCATCTTTCTTGAAAAAATTTTGACTCCACTAATTTGTGAATCCAAATCCTTTATCTTGGATACAGGAACTTTTCTTAATGTCATAAAAGATCTGGGTACCATCCCACCAATGCAATTTTGGTATCACTTGATGTGAAAGACCTGTACACATCAATTCCACATATTGAGGGTATCAACTCAGTCCATCGTCTACTCTCCAATTCCAGCATGGATCCAGACCAAATCAACCTCTGTATTGAACTTCTTACACTTGTTCTAACCACTAATCATTTTTTTTTCAAGATACTTTTTACCTACAGACCCGTGGCACCGCGATGGGCTCTAACGTAGCATCCCCATATGCAAATTGTTGTATGGCAGACTTCGAAGAAAGCATCATCTACAAAAATGATCTATACAATTCAAATGTTCTCCTGTGGAGACGCTACATTGATGATGTGTTTTGCATATGGGGGGGCACGTTGGAGTCACTTCATTCTTTCATTGACATACTTAACTCCTCTTGGCCGGGCATTACCTTCACAATATCCCATGATCCACGCAGGATGAATTTCTTGGACACTATGATTATGAAGGATTCCAATGGCACATTGTCTTCTGATCTTTATATCAAGGCCACGGACCGTAACAGTTTACTGCATTATCAGAGTCTACACCCTCCTTCTACAAAAAATGCCATTCCTAGTTTCACAGGGTATCTAGAATCATCTCTGACAATGCCATTCGTTCTGAACGCCTCAATGAGATGTCCATTAGTTTTGCAGAAAGGGGTTACCCACCATCTATACTTAATGAAGCAAGGTCAGAAAGATTATCACCACAGAATAAATCTACCAACCGGATCCTGTTTGTCCACTCTTTTCACCCTTTTTCCTACTGTATATCCTTCATAAATCTATTAGGAAAAATTGGCATCTTCTCTCCACCGCCCATCCTGATATTCCAGAATTCCAGCATCCTTTTCTACCTTGATTTCAGAGGGCACCAAACATTAGGGACAGTCTAGTCAAAGCTCATATAGGCACTACCCTTCATAAAGAGCAACACTTTCTACAGAGACCTAAGACTGGCACCTTTCCCTGCCTTCATTGTATGCAGTGCAGTAACGTACTCAAAGGCAACAAATTCCACCATCCCCTCACTGGCAAAAGCTTCCCAATTAATGGATTTTTCACATGTGACACTTCTTTTGTCATATACAGTACCTCATAAAATGTGTTATAAATGAGTCACCGGAGGAGGAAAAAACAAAAATGCAAGCTAAGTCCAGAAAACCGGAGAGGTTGGTAGCTAGCGGATTGCAGACTCCTGATCCTATTCACAACAACTAACAGTAGCCGTGGAGCGTTCCTGCAGTGGTCCTAGATGCCTCTTCACAGCCGGAGATCTAAATAAGCCTAAAGAAAGAAAGAGGAAATCTAAACTGCCCCAGAGCAGACCCCAAAGCAATAGACAGCCCCCAACATGTATTGTCGGTGAAAACAGATGAAAACACAAACACAGACAGAAAGACAGACAGAGCAAACGATGGGGCCCAACTAACTAGATAGGACAGGACAGAAAAGATGCTGGCTGCAATCCGCAAAAACCACAACCAAAAAAGTCCCAACACATCTGATAGGAAAAACGTCCCTGAAGTCACTAGACTTCAAAATCCCTATATCAGCACTCCGATATATTCTGAAGACAGAGCAAAAGATATTTAACCGATCAGGGACAAAAATGGAAATTCAGCAAAGCCCCAGCCGGGGCTAGCTGAACACAAAACTAAGCAAATCAGACAAAATCTCATGGAACAATAACAGAGCAAAACTTAGCTTTAGAAGACAGGAACTGAACTGGAGGCCAGAGCTCAGAGCAGAGAAATCACCAGCAACCCTACAGGGCGTCGGCTGCCTTATATCCACTCAGAGATTCCGGCTGTCCAATCGCAATCCACCTGTTCAGGTGACAGGTCTCTCCCATCCAAATCAGTTTCACCACCTCCTTTCACCAGCAGAGGGAGTTCATCGGACATCAAAGGTGAACGAGAAAATGAGCTCACAACAAAATGCTCTTGTGGACGCCTTTATGTTGGCGAAAATACCCAGGCCATCCGCGATAGGATATCTAAACATAAATCCACCGTTCGATGTAAAAACTTCTTGCTCCCCATTCCTTGGACAAACGGAGGCAACCCGTGTCCAGGTGGACCAGGCACGCGCTCACATCGCCATGTACTAAGATTTATCTGCATGACAGCAGCACAATGACTTATGGCTTTTCAGGGATATTCACAAAGCGCCCTCCACTAAAACTACATTCATTATCCTAACACGTAACTGATGAAGGTCTACACTGACCGAAACGTTTTCTGGTACTACAATAAATTGTTTCACTAAGCATTAAGTTGAGTGCCAGGTTTGCATTTAATCATTTTTGTGCAGAATCGCGGCGATTCCGCACACATAGGAATGCATTGATCCGCTTACTTTCTGCATGTGGCTATGCCCACCATGCTCAAAGTAAGTGGATCATGTGTGGATGGTACCAAGGGTCTGGAGGAGAGGAGACTGTCCTCCTGGCCCTGGGTACCATATCCCTGTTAAAAAAAAGAATTAAAATAAAAAATCGTGATATTCTCACCTTCCGGTGGCCCCCGGAGTCCTTCCCTCCTATCACCATGCTGCCGGCATCTTCCGGTCCCAGTGATGCCTTGCGACAATGACCTGTGATCATGTAGCGGTCTCGCGTGATGCTACGTCATCTGGGGTCATTGTCGCAAGGCATCGCTGGGAACGGGAGTTGCCGGGAGCATCGCGAGGATCAGGAAGGCTGCGTGGCCACCGGAAGGTGAGAATATCACCATTTTTTATTTTTTTATTATTTTAAGCATATCTTTTTATTACTGATGCTGCATAGGCAGCATCAATAGTAAAAAGTTGGTCACACTCGTCAAATACTAAGTTTGACAAGTGTAACAAAACTGTCAATCAGTTTTCCAAGCGATGCTACAGATTGCTTGGAAAACGCTAGCATTCTGCAAGCTAATTACGCTTGCAAAATGCTAGTGTTTTAGCGGGAATGTGCATGCCAATTCCACATGCGTATTTCCCGTGGCAGGGAGTTGCGAAATTGCCGCAGAAATTTCCGTGGAAATTCCGAACGTGTGCACATACCCTTAGAAATTAAATATGCAAATTGCCTCTCCCTAGAGACCTGGACGAATCCTAGAACTATATAGTGCCACCTGTTAGAAGCACATAACTTAATTTATAGACATCTATGGTTTGATTTCTCTGCCTGTGTGGATTAAATGCGTTGTTACTGACATCTGCTGAGAATTTCATGACAATAGCTCCTTTATAAATATATTTGCTAAGAAAATTGGTGACGTGTTCAACTCTTTTTCTTTTTCAGATATGCCTCAGTAAAGTAATGCCAAACAGGATGGTAATAATAATGGTTAATAGGTCTGAGGTGCTGCTTGTAGCAGTAACAGTTGTATTGTGACCTATCAGAGTTATTACACAAAGTTTTTGGTAACCCAGCTGGATCAGAAGTCTGTGTGGAGTCTGCATCATTAGTTCATAACCCCAAGCTACATGGTAGCATTGTGAAATCATAAAAAATGTTGGTTCTTGCTAGTAGAGGTCTGACACAAGTAGACAGAGCTGTCTGGTAGATGTGGTGAGAGTTTTTGAGCTCAACAGAGGTACCTGCATCATTGCTAGGTAGAAGTGGGAGTGAGTGGCATTTGAAACATATAGTGCAATACACTAGGTCCTAGTGACTTGGGCATTAAAGTTGGCTACAGAGAAGCAAAGTAGTCTGCACTGCTCTTCATTTTAAATGAAAGTGGGCATTACAAGTGTGAGATATGTAGATCAGGAGCAGACTGTTAGTGATTACGTCTCACACTGGTAACACCCCTTTTCATTTGAAATAAACCAGGAAGGCAGATTCTCAGGGAGATCTATGTCCCTCCCATAGATCTTAACAGCTCATTTTACATGCTAAGAAAAATGTGGATTTCTCAGGAATACAACATCATATCGCGGATATTAAGGTGTCATTTTATTCATCTTTTTATCACCTCCATGCCCATATAGGAGTGTTGATCATACTGACAGATTCTCTTTAACCCCTTCCTGACATCCGACGTACTATCCGGTCCATGGGACCCGGGCCCCTATGCCCATGGACGGGATAGTACGTCTACCGCGATCAGCGGCGCCCGCGTGGTGAGCGCCGCTGATCGCGGCCGGGTGTCAGCTGATTATCACAGCAGACACCCGGCACAATGTGTCAGGGGCGGTCACGGACCGCCCCCGACACGTTAACCCCTTGCACACCGCGATCAAACATGATCGTGGTGTACCGGGGGTTAAAGGGAAGCATCGGCAGGGAGGGGGCTCCCTCCGTGCTTCCCTGAGCCCCCCACGGCAGCGCAATGTGCAGCGCTGCTGCGGGGGGCTCCTTTCCTGCAGGCCCCCGAATCCAAGATGGCGATGGGGGCCTTCGAGGGCCTGCAGGAAGCTGGCTTCCTCAGTGCCTGCAAAGCTGTCTTGCTAAATTTTCTCCCAAATTAGGTTATTTACCTTAACTTACGTAGCGCTCACTGGCATCCCAACCAGGCAAAGATTATTGACAATCTTTTATTTTAGCAAGCAATCATTTTGTCTTACATAGCACATGAATAGTCTCAAGATTTAAGAATGAAAGTTATGACATGAAAGATTTCAGCATCAATAATAATTACCGAGTTATTGTAGCATCACCCTTCGCATCGGGGGACCTCGATCAGCGGGAAGGGGTTCTCCTCGGTAAGCATCACAGACTAAGTGCGTCCACTTGAATCGTCTGGAAAGTCCCCACCCGCTGAGGAGGTCAGTACTTTTTATAATATTAATTGGAATGATCACGCACTGACATGCGCAGTGAATCAGGTTTCACCTTGATCACACGCTGTCATGCACAGTAACTTGTTTTTTTTCACATTCCTCCTTTATCTCAGTTGGTTTGGTTCTCACATTCCTTCCTTCCAACTCCCACAACAATGCCTGGGCAGGTGGTTGTTTTTTCACATTCCTGAGTGTGTGCTCTCCTCATGGCAGAAAAAGTTCAGATTCCGATCACAATCCATAGTATCCAAATGGATGTTTCAATGTACTGCAATCACTATCTTATTGACTGGATGCCTATCTATACCAGTCTCTCACTCATGCATATCCCATTTGTATCACAATCGGTCCTTGATTGCAGTCTTTTAAACGCCATTTTTATAGGACACCATGAGCACTTGTGGTTTCTTGCAACACATTTTGTAAGCTATATAGCAATTCCATATGGATAATAGAATCACTACAATAGCCATCACCAACACGGGATGAATCAGCCAATTCAATAATTTAGTAGCTGAGGGCGAATACCCTAGAAAAATATCATACCAATGATGAGAGGTAGCATCAGCAATAATCGATCCCATTTTTTAACAATTTTCCCTGCCACTATGGTGGTACTAACAACATGATATTGTATTGTTTTATTTAACATTTGAATTATTCTATTCCCTTCTTCAGATGTCTCCATAATATTCCTGAGCCGGGTCATATTCAATACCCAGTTGTTTACCTGCAACTTGGTCGGTTGCCACCGCATTGTTTTCTGCACCTCCCGGTCATGAGTGAGAAGGAAGGTTTGGCCCTCCCACTGTAAAGCGGAAACATTCTGTAAACACCCCACATAAGGAACTTTCATCCCAGGAATAATAGGGACACCAGTTATTACACAAATTTCTTGTGAACCTATCTCCACCAACATCTTGTAGGATACTGGTAGAATGGTGAACTCACAAATATTCACAGTCTCTTGTAGCAAACATGGTTCATATACAGTAGAATGCAACCTACAAATTTTACCTTCTAATGTGTCTTCACATAAGCTAAAATCATGCGTGCGATTATTGTCATCAATATATAAGCCATTCATTTTAGGCATCCACAACCATTGATCCCCTAGGGTCCCAATAATAGTGGTAAAACTACATATCTACACATTACTTGCTGGTTGGTTACATTCTAAACAATCAATAGTCCTGAACACAAAGTGTCGTTGCAAACCATCTTAGGAGCTTCTATTCTTAACCAGGAAATCTTGGGGATTGTATTTTTAAATACGGTCCTCCAGACTAACTCATTCCCAGTCATAAGTTGAGTTTGCATATTATTTTTCTGCTGAATTTGATATATAGCTTGCAGCGTACATATTGTCCAGTTAACTATTATGCTAACATTAGTATTAATTTCTAAATTTAAAGTATCTGAAACATTTTTCATTTGTAAAAGAAAAGTATCCATTTGTAATGCCTGCTTCCAAGGACCCCAAATAGTAGGCATCCATCTACCTTGTATAGTCGAAGCATCTTGGATATCTTTTCCGGCATTATGCATTTTATTTGCCAAAGTTTCAATATCAAATGAGTTCAAAGTCCCAGTCACAGCCCCAACTCCTCCCAATTCTGTATCATACCATGCCCTTTTTCCCCTATAATGGCACGCAGGAGTAGGTGGGAAGATTATTTTGGCTGCAACGACAGTCTTCTGCGATTGAGTTCCTGTTTTTACACATGATGTGGGAATCTTCTTCATCTGTCCTGGATCAGCTTTAGTCTGTGACATCAGATACACCCGGAGTATCCTTCTCCATGATACACATGATAAACTAGGTATCCCACAGCATAGTCCTGTTCCGTTATAGGTTCCCGTGTGATTATTACACGGCGGGTATTTCTGTCCTGTCATCGCCACCATCTGACGATTGGTGGCATTACCACAAAATATAATCATAGTTTTGTTTAAAGTAAAAGTGAACTCAGTTTTATTCTCCCCTTTTGAACTATAATTCTCCCATATCGACTGATCAAAGGTTAATTGTTCAGTCGTCCAACAAATAATATGATCTTCAGCTTGAATATTCAAAGTGTCCTTACTATCAGCTAAGTATATAGTAGACTTAGTCCCATTATAATACCATGGTCGGGGATATTTTGCAGTTATGGTGAGATTAACGTCAAAAATCACTTGAGTGGTGAGTTTTCCCCAAACTCCACATCCGGCATTTTCATTCGGGGTGGTTCGGTTGTATTCCTTCCAATCTCCTGGCCTCGGAACGTACTCCTTCCTGAATTTTGTAGTCAGACAGATTCCAGGAGTCCAGGCACTGATGCTGTCCAAACACGCGAGCCCAAGGATTCCACTTAACCATATTTGAAGATTTGGAATCTATAAAATCAATAATCAACATTATTCTCTCAAATAACATTTTTCTTGTGGGATATATTCCCATTTTTCCACTCCTGGCCTCATAATTAACAGGGTATGGTCTTTGCCTACTGCTATCACTTCAGCCTCTGAAGGCGGTCCTTGGGTATTTTGAACCCAGATTTTGGCTCCCACATTAGTGATGTTAGAAGAGCCAAAACCTTTTGAGCCTCGGATTGTTAATTCTGAAGGGGCTGTTCCCTCTTGCACATCTGACAAATTTATTGGAATCAAAAGCATTTGCGCAATACGCTGTCCTTTTTCCAAAATTAGAGGCTCATTCCCCAAATTTATCATTAATACTTTGATTTCTCCTTGATAATCTGCATCTATGACTCCTCCCACCACTATAGCCCCTCTTAAAGCAAAACTAGACCGAGTTGCCAACTGACCATAATGTCCTTTAGGCATTTGACATCCCAATCCCGTCGGTATAGGAACAGTCTTACCTGGCGGCACAATAGTCACCTCTATTGCGCTGAGATCCAACCCCGCAGACAGGGGAGTTGCTCTTTCAGGAATTTTAGCCTCTTGATTCATCTTCCACCAAGTGATTGTATGTACAATATGAGTTTCGTGTATGGTAAGATTGGGTGTCAGCATTCTCATCAATGGTGTCATGGAATCAGTAATTGGCCTATTGTTAATAATTTGTAAAGCCTCACTTAGATTGTCTCTCCACTGGCCATATTCTCCTTCCACATTGTGTATCTTTTTCAGAGTAGACTTCAAGAGTCCATTCATCCTTTCCACTAACCCTGCAGCTTGGGGATAGTAGGGCATATGATATACCCATTGGACATTATGCTCATTAGCATAATCCTTTATCTGTTGACCAGTGAAGTGTGACCCATTGTCAGTCTGTATCTGCAGTGGAACACCATAGTATTGTGTAATAATCTCTAATGTACGTAATGTGCTCCATTGTGTGGCTGCTTTGCAAGGGAATCCTATCATAAGTCCTGAGTAGTTATCTACTGCTGTGCAGACATATTTACATCCCCTACTCTCAGTGAGTGGACCAATGAAATCCATCTGCCAAATTTGAGCTGGTAATTGTCCTCGAGCTATGTGTCCCATTACTGTATGTGGAACTTCCCTTCTTTGTGAATGCTGGCATACTGGACACTGTGCAATGACTTGTTTTATAATGTCCATGGTTAGTGGAACACCTCTTTCTTGGGCCCACCTGTAAGTGGCTTTTTCTCCCAGGTGTCCACTCTTGTTGTGCGCCCAAACAGCTGTACCTTGCAGCCATTTGTCTTTTTCTTGATCAACCTCAGAAGTCTGTCTAATAGCGGCGGCTTTATCTGCTTCAGAATTAAACAAACGATCAAGTGAGTCAGCAGGCATATGTGCATCAACATGAAAAACAGTAGTAAGTGTGATTTGAACCATTTCTTCTATAAATTCCCACACCTCTTTTCCCCACACTTCCTTACCATGTATTAACCAACCATATTTCTTCCATCCCATCATCCAAGTTGCAAGACCATTAGCCACAGACCACGAGTCTGTGAAAAGGTGACACTCCTTCCCTTGTTCAAAACTCAATGCCAGAAAGATAGCATACAATTCTGCATATTGGCTACTTTTACCGTGACCTTCCATAACCAAATGTTTTTCTAGTTTCGGGTTATAAGCCACACTCTTCCAGTGTCGCTTTCCATTAACATATCGAGCTGACCCGTCAGTGTACCAAGCATGTTGCTGTTGTTGTGTTAAATCTTCATAAGATTTTCCCCATTTTACAGGGGACTCTTCCCGGACAGTTGATTTCACAGGGGATTTGATTTCTTCCCCTATTTCAGCTATATTCTCATGGAGGGAGGCCATCCCGCCTTCTCCTTTCTTTGCTCTTTCAGAAATGTACCATTTCCATTTCATGATACTTTGTTCCTATGCATATCCTACCCTATTGGTTTTAGGGTTAGGCAATACCCATTGCATTATAGGTATTGTTGGTCTTAATAAGACTTCATGTCCTAAAGTTAGCTGTTCTGTTTCTACCAATGCCCAATAACAAGCTAGCAATTGTTGTTCTAATGGAGTATACTTTTCTCCAGCATCAGGGAGTTTTCGATTCCAAAATCCTTAGGAGACTCTTTTTCCCCCTTGTTTTTTGCCATAATGACCAATTTGCATACATATTTTGTACTGATACATGCAATTCTACACTCCCCGCTGCCATTGGCCATAAATCTACAGCTTGTTGTATGGCCTCTTTCACCATCTCAAAAGCAGTTTGTTGTTCTTCCCCCCCAATGGAATTCATATTTCTTCCTCGTCACTTTATACAAAGGAGACAGCATTTGTCCTAAATGAGGTATATGCTGTCTCCAAAATCCAAATAGCCCAATATAAGATTGAGTCTCTTGCTTAGACTTGGGAGTAGGGAAATTAATAATCTTCTGTTTAGCTTGTGGCAAGATTTCCCTATGTCCTTTATTCCATTGGATTCCAAGGAATTTTACAACTTGAGCCGGTCCTTGGACCTTTGCCTCATTTATTTCCCATCCTTTGCTCCTCATATGCACCAAAAGTTTTTCCAATTGTGATTTCACTGCCTGCTCCTCATTTCCTTGTATCATTATATCATCAATATAATGAGAAATTTGCATATCTGAGGGCAAGGAGAACTGATCTAGATGTTCTGCCACCGTCCGGTGACAAATAGTAGGGCTATGAAGCCATCCTTGAGGCAATCTGGTCATGGTATACTGTCGACCTAACCAGGTAAAAGCAAATTGATCCTGCGCCTTTTCCTCTATTGGAATTGTAAAGAAGGCATTAGCCAAATCAATCACTGCATACCAAGTTCCATTATGACTCTGTATATTTTCTATTATAGTGATAGTATCTGGCACTGCAGCTGTTAATGGAGGGGTACATTTGTTCAGTTCCCTGTAATCCACTGTCATACGCCAGGAGCCATCACTCTTTTTAACTGGCCAGACTGGATTATTCCATGCAGTAGTAGTGGTACGCATGACTCCTGCGTCCACCAGATTTTTAATTGTTTCAGTAATCTCTTTGTGTCCCCCTGGTATTCGATACTGTTTCATTGCCACCATTTTGGTAGCAGGAGGGATATGTACAGGGGGCATTTTTACTTTTCCTATCGTTACAGGTCTCATTTGTATTTCTGCCATTTTTACTCCAAAGGAGAATTTTCCAGCCGATAAATTTAAAGTCATTCCTTTTAAAACATCAATTCCCAATATATATTCTGGAATGGGTACTACTAAAACACAGTAATTTCTTATCGGTAAGTTTCCTATTTTCAAAGCAACTTGTGTTTGTACTCCGGTGATTACCTGTCCTCCTAGTCCAGCAATTTTAATTTTTGGACCTCTGAATTTTGTGGGAATACCTTTTTTCCTTATTAATTTTTCCTCTTCTCTTGCAATATTTATTTTGAGCAACTATGATAGCAGCTTTCTCTGCTACACTCTGGTAATGTTCCAACTTATCTTTGAGCAGATGGGTATTGCAATCCAGCACCACTTTCTGCCCTCCTAGCTCTGCAACTTTTTGTTCCAATTGAGAGCACTTCCTCTGCATTTGTTGATTCCGCTCATGCATCGCGCGATATGCACTGAGCAGAATCCAAGTTCATCGCCCAAGCGACACAACATCACCCGCCTTGGCGGGGACACCCCTGACTGCATCACCTGCCTTTGCAGGGAAAACCTCGAGTAACTAAACAACATCGAGGGGTTATCTGCATCACCTGCCTTTGCAGGGAAAACAAATCCACATACGCCGTCCTAAAGCCACAACATCACCTGACTTCGCAGGGACACTACCGAGTACAGAAACAACATCAGTAGGTTCACAACCCTTGAGCTTATCCTTCCATGGTTCTGCCAAGCCACAATGAGCCAACTCATGTGCTATTATATTATATGGAGCCTCGGTCCAGCCGGGGATCTCCATATGAGTCACTTTAGACTTTTTCTTTTTTTCTAAACATCTTCAACAATGATAGTAATAACAATTATGGGTTTTTTTTTCCCAAATCCGTATATCTATATGCAATATACATATATATATGTATATATAAATTCAAAGATCCTGCCGACTACGCCAATTTATGTCTTGCTAAATTTTCTCCCAAATTAGGTAATTTACCTTAACTTACGTAGCGCTCACTGGCATCCCAACCAGGCAAAGATTATTGACAATCTTTTATTTTAGCAAGCAATCATTTTGTCTTACATAGCACATGAATAGTCTCAAGATTTAAGAATGACAGTTATGACATGAAAGATTTCAGCATCAATAATAATTACCGAGTTATTGTAGCATCACCCTTCGCATCGGGGGACCTCGATCAGCGGGAAGGGGTTCTCCTCGGTAAGCATCACAGACTAAGTGCGTCCACTTGAATCGTCTGGAAAGTCCTTACCCGCTGAGGAGGTCAGCACTTTTTATAATATTAATTGGAATGATCACGCACTGACATGCGCAGTGAATCAGGTTTCACCTTGATCACACGCTGTCATGCACAGTAACTTGTTTTTTTTCACATTCCTCCTTTATCTCAGTTGGTTTGGTTCTGACATTCCTCCCTTTCGACTCCCACAACAATGCCTGGGCAGGTGGTTGTTTTTTCACATTCCTGAGTGTGTGCTCTCCTCATGGCAGAAAAAGTTCAGATTCCGATCACAATCCATAGTATCCAAATGGATGTTTCAATGTACTGCAATCACTATCTTATTGACTGGATGCCTATCTATACCAGTCTCTCACTCATGCATATCCCATTTGTATCACAAAAGCGCAGGCATGAGGAAGCCTTCTGCACTGCCTGTGACAGATCGCTGATCTGTCACAGTGATCTGTGATGTGACAGATCAGCGATCTGTCCCAGGACAGTGATGTCCCACCTGGGACTATGTAATAAGGTTAAAAAAAAAAGTGTTAAAATAATTTTTAAAAAAATCGCCAAATAAATTAGAAAAAAAAAAAAATATTCTCCCAATAAATCCATTTTTTGGAAATAAAAAAAAAAACAATAAAAGTACACATATTAGGTATCGCCGCATCCGTAATGACCCGCCCTATAAAATTGTCCCATTAGTTAACCCCTTTAGCGAACCCCTTAAAAAATAAAAATAAAAAACGAAGCAAAAAATAATGATTTATTATCATATCGCCAAACAAAAAGTGTAATAACGCGCGATCAAAAAGACGTATGTAAATATCCATGGTACCGCTGAAAACGTCATCTTGTCCCGCTAAAAACGAGCCACCATACAGCATCATCATGAAAAAATAAAAAAGTTATGGCTCGCAGAATAAAGCAATGCAAAAATAATTATTTTTTATATAAAATAGTTTTCATTGCATAAAACCGACAAAACATAAAAAAACGACCTAAATGAGGTATCGCTGTAACCGTACTGACCCGAAGAATAAAAAGCTTTATCAATTTTACCACACGCGGAACGGTGTAAACGCAGCCCCCCAAAAGAAATTCATGAAACGCTGGTTTTTGTTCATTCTGCGTCCCAAAAATCGGAATAAAAAGCGATCAAAAAATGTCACATGCCCGAAAATGGTACCAATAAAAACGTCAACTCGTCCCGCAAAAAATACGACCTCACATGACTCGGTGGGTCAAAATACGGAAGTATTATAGCTCTCAATATGTGGTGATGCAAAAACAATTTTTACAATAAAAAGCGTCTTTTAGCGTGCGACAGCTGCCAAACATAAAAACCGCCATAAATAGTAAATCAAACCCCCCGTTATCACCCCCTTAGTTAGGGAAAAATAATAAAATAAAAAAAATGTATTTATTTCCATTTTCCCATTAGGGTTAGGGCTAGGGTTAGGTCCAGGGCTAGGGTTAGGGTTAGGGTTAGGGCTAGGGCTAGGGTTAGGGCTAGAGTTAGGGCTAGGGATAGGGCTAGGGTTAGGGTTAGGGCTGAGATTAGGGTTAGGGGTGTGTTGGGGTTCGGGTTGGAGTTAGAATTGGGGGTTTTCACTGTTTGGGCGCATCAGGGGCTCTCCAAATGCAACATGGCATCTGATCTCAATTCCAGCCAATTCTGAGTTGAAAAAGTCAAATGGTGCTCCTTCTCTCCCAAGCTCTACCATGCGCCCAAACAGTGTTTTACCCCCACATGTAGGGTATCAGCCTACTCAGGACAAATTGGAAAAATATTTTTGGGGTCCAATTTCTCCTGTTACCCTTAGGAGAATAAAAAATTGGGGGCAAAAATATCATTTTTGTGGAAAAAAATGATTTTTTTATTTTCACGTCCGAGCGTTATAAACTTCTGTGAAGCACTTGGTGGTTCAAAGTGCTCACCACACATCTAGATAAGTTCCGTGGGGGTCTAGTGTCCAAAATGGGGTCACTTGTGGGGAGTTTCAATAGTTTAGGTACATCAGGGGCTCTCCAAACGCACATGACACCCGCAGACCATTCCATCAAAGTCTGCATTCCAAAACGTCACTACTTCCCTTCCGAGCCCCGACGTGTGTCCATACAGTAGTTTTCTCCCACATATGGGGTGTCAGCGTACTCAGGACAAATTGGACAACAACTTTTGGGGTCCAATTTCTCCTGTTACCCTTGGGAAAATGAAAAAATTGGGGACTAATTGATCATGTTTGTGGAAAAAATACGATTTTTTTATTTTCATGCCCGGGCATTATAAACTTCTGTGAAGACCTATGTGGTTCAAAGTGCTCACCACACATCTAGATAAGTTCCTTAGGGGGTCTCGTTTCCAAAATGGGGTCATTTGTGGGGGGTTTCCACTGTTTAGTTACATTAGGGGCTCTCCAAATGCAACATGACACACGCAGAACATTCCCTCAAAGTCTGCATTCCAAAACGTCACTACTTCCCTTCCGAGCCCCGACGTGTGTCCATACAGTAGTTTTCTCCCACATATGGGGTGTCAGCATACTCAGGACAAATTGGACAACAACTTTTGGGGTTCAATTTCTCCTGTTACCCTTGGGAAAATAAAAAAATTGGGGACTAATTGATCATGTTTGTGGAAAAAATACGATTTTTTTATTTTCATGCCCTGGCATTATAAACTTCTTTGAAGCCCTTGGGGGTTCAAAGTGCTCACCTCACATCTAGATAAGTTCCTTAGGGGGTCTAGTTTCAAAACGGGGTCATTTGTGGGGGGTTTCCACTGTTTAGGTACATTAAGGGCTCTCCAAAGGCAACATGACACCCGCAGACCATTCCATCAAAGTCTGCATTCCAAAACGTCACTACTTCCCTTCCGAGCCCCGACGTGTGCCCATACAGTAGTTTTCTCCCACATATGGGGTGTCAGCATACTCAGGACAAATTGGACAACAACTTTTGGGGTCCAATTTCTCCTGGTACCCTTGGGAAAATAAAAAAAATGGTGACTAAAAGATCATGTTTGTGGAAAAAATGCGAATTTTTTATTTTCACGCCCGGGCGTTATAAACTTCTGTGAAGCACTGGGGGGTTCAAAGTGCTCACCACACATCTAGATAAGTTCCTTAGGGGGTCTAGTTTCGAAAATGGTGTTATTTGTGGGGGGTTTCCACTGTTTTGGTATATCAGGGGCTTTCCAATCGCGACATGGTGTCCGATCTCAATTCCAGCCAAAAACGTCAAATGGCGCTGCTTCCCTTTCGAGCTCTGCCATGCGCCCAAATAGTGGTTTACCCCCACATGTGGGGTATCAGCGTACTCAGGACAAATTGCACAATAACTTTTAGGGTCCTGTTACCCTTGGGAAAATAAAAATTGGGGCGAAAAGATCATTTTTGTGGAAAAAATATGATTTTTTAATTATACCGCTGTACGTTATAAACTTCTGTAAAGCCCTTGTGGGTTAAAAGTTTTCACCACATATCTAGATAAGTTCCTTGGGGGTCTAGTTTCCAAAATGGGGTCACTTATAGGGGGTTTCCACTGTTTAGGTACATCAGGGACTCTCCAAACGTGACATGGCGTCCGATCTGAATTCCAGCCAATTTTGCATTGAAAAAGTCAAACGGCGCTCCTTCCATTCTGAGCTCTGCCATGCGCCGAAACAGTAGTTCCCCCCCACATATCAGGTATCAGCGTACTCAGGACAAATTGCACAATAAGTTTTGCAGTCCAATTTCTCCTGTTACCCTTGGTAAAATAAAAAAATTGAACCTGAAGTATTTTTTTTGTGAAAAAAAGTTAGATGTTCATTTTTTTTTAAATATTCAAAAAAATTCCTGACGCACCTAAAGGGTTAATAAACTTCTTGAATGTGGTTTTGAGCACCTTAAGGGGTGCAGTTTTTAGAATGGTGTCACTTTTGGGTATTTTCTATCATATAGACCCCTCAAGGTGGCTTCAAATGTGATGTGGTCCGTAAAAATAAAATGGTGTTGTAAAAATGAGAAATCGCTGGTCAACTTTTAACCCTTATAACTTCCTAACAAAAAAAAATTTTGGTTCCAAAATTGTGCTGATGTAAAGTAAAATGTGGGAAATGTTAGTTATCAAGTTTTTTGTGTGCCGTATCTCTGTGATTTAAGGGCATAAAAATTTAAAGTTGGAAAATTGCGAAATTTTCAAAATTTTCGCCAAATTTCCATTTTTCTCACAAATAAACGCAAGTTATTTAAATGAAATTTTAACACTATCATGAAGTACAATATGTCTCGAGAAAACAATGTCAGAATCACCGGGATCCATTGAAGCGTTCCAGAGTTATGACCTCATAAAGGTACAGTGGTCAGAATTGTAAAAATTGGCCCGGTCATGAACGTGCAAACCACCCTTGGGGGTGAAGGGGTTATGCAAACTAAAAGTAATGGAAAACAACACGTTTATTTTTGCAGAGAGCAATTTAGGATCAGCGATAATGAGCAAACAGAAGCCTTTCCCGATTTGTGCCAAACCAGTAGCAGACGCATTAATGTCAGTCAGGTGTGCAATTTCCCCATGTATAAGTACAGTCTCACTCTGGTTATTAGTATAATCTACACGAAGAGCAAATGTTAGCAGATAGATCTGGTGGAGTCGGAGCAGGAAGTGTGGAGGTTATGTGGTCTAATGTGACAGCACCGGAAACTTCAGTCTGCCATGCAGATAGTCGCCAGGTTATAGGGGGTAACATTTTTTAATTGATGATAGTTCAAACTATCTAAAATTTATGCTGTGAATTTGGTCAACAGATTTCATAGTTTGCATTGTAGAGGATGCAAGTTGTCTTTTCAGAGAGGAAGAGGACTAGAACGCTAGAATTGCTACTTCTAATAGGTGGCGGTAGAGTTCTAGTCCTTTTCCTCTGTGAAGAGACAGTTTGCATATTTCCCAGAGGAGCATTGCGGCTTAAAAGTCTCCTCACCTTGGCATGTCAATCTCCACTAGGAGAAATGTTACACCTTGGATTTCATTGCAGAGGATAAGTCCTGTGATAAATCCAAACTAGTTTTTTGTGGAATTAACACCATTTGGTACAGTTTTTCAAGTGTGAATTTGTTGCTGTGACAAACCTTAAGCATATCTAACCCGTGTTAATGCATATGCAAGGAGGAAGACCGGGCTGCGGGTACCTATGTCATGCCGGGTCCGGAACTGTTGAGGCTGCGTCCAGTGTTACCGGGGGGAAAGAATAGGGGACCGGACAGGCCCCATGACCCAGGGAGGAGGGAGCATGGCTAAGCCTGGCAGAGAACAGGAAGCGTGGAAAAAAGCAGTGAGTTTCCCGCCGGCAGTGAAAGCGGAGGCAAGTGTGCCGCACGCTCCGCAGCATGAGAAACAGCGCGCAGTCGTGCCCTGGCAGAGTTTGTGTGGACGCTCTAATAAGACAATGAGTGTGCAGAGCATCACGCGCCCGAGTGAGGAGAGTGTAGTGTCCAGCCGGAGGAGAGGGTGTCGAGTGCAGGACCCTGAGGTGCGTCCCCCATTACTGATGGACATCCAGCAGCGCACGTGTTGGGCAGAGACTTCTGCAGCACTCCCCACTTTGGCTGTAAAGATTTATGGACTATGGGCTCAGCGGGCAAAACCGGTGACCGCTCGCTGCCACCAGAAGCTGGACTGTGATTTGAGGATTTCACCTGAGGCAGGGTCGGTTTTAGGCAAAGTGGGGCCCTAGGCAAAGTTTAAGATGGGGCCCCAAAAGCTAACATATTGCACATCACAGAAGCATTTCGATTGTATTTACATGCACTGAGTTCAGGCCGCTAAATGATCGACAGAATTGAAGAAGTCGTTCAATACTTGTTTCCCGGCCTCTTTCCACCGTCTGAGAAAGAATGATGGGGACAGAACGATCACTAATGGATCATTAAGGGTGTGTGCACACGTTGCCATTTTTGCTGCGGATCAGCAGCGGATTTGGTCCTGCGGATCCGCAGCAGTTTCCATGCAGTTTACAGTACTATGTAATCCTATGGAAAACCAAATCCGCCGTGCACATGCTGCGGAAAATTCCACGCAGATTTGCTGTGCTTTATTATCCGCAGTATGTTACTTCTTTTTTGCGGAACTGCAGCTGCAGTGTATGTTCCGGGACATACAAATCAATCAATCTCTCTCTCTCATCTGCACTGCCAAACCGCACTAGAACCTGCATCAAATCCGCTGTACACATGCTAGGAATCCGCAGGAAAAATGCATGTGTTTTACCCTGCGGTTTCTGCCAAGAGATATAGATTCTCTGCAGAAAAAGCCGCAGACTAATCCGCAACGTGTGCACAGTGCACACACCCTAACAGATCACCATACAGTATCATGTTATCAGCAGCACATCTACAGTTTATACCCCGTAGTCCTCCATATAGTATAATACACTCCTCAGTCCTCCATATAATATAATACACTCCTAATAGTCCCCCATATAGTATAATACACTCCTCATAGTTCTCCATATAGTATAATGCACCGCCATAGTCACCCATGTAGTACAATTCACTTCCCATAGCATAATGCACCCCATAGTTCTTCATATAATGTATTCCCCATAGTCCTCGATACAGTATAATGCAGCCCACATATAGTATAATGCAGCCACCAAATAGAGCCTAATGCAGCCACCCCACAGAGTATAATGCAGCCCCGCCATACAATATAATGTAACCCCCATAGAACATAATGCAGCCCCCCTCTTATAGTATAATGCAGCCACCCCTTAGAGAATAATGCAGCTACCCCAGAGTATAATGCAGCCACTCCACAGAATATAATGTAACCCCATTATAATATAATGCAGCCCCACCCCCCATATAGTATAATGCAGCCCCTCCATAGAATATATGGCAACCCCCTCATAGGATATAATGCAGCCCCTTATGTAGTATAATGTAGCCTCTCCATAGAATACAATGTAGTCCTCCTCATATAGTATAATGCAGCCCCCATTGAATATAATAAATATAATACAGCCCCCCCATAGAATATAATGTAGCCCCAAATAGAATATAATGCAGCCCACCTCCCCATAGAATATAATGTAGCCCCATATTATATAAGACAGCCTCCCCCTATAGAATATAATGTAAAATGCACCCCCCGTTGTATATAACACAGCCGCATAGTATATAGCTTAGCACCACATGGTATACAGCCTAGCCCACCATGGCTTACAGCACAGCATGGTATATAGCCCACCATGGTATAATACAGCCCACCATGGTATGCAGGCTGTATACCATGCTGGGCCGTATACCATGGTGGGCTGTATAATACTGCCCACCATGGTAACATAGTAACATAGTAACATAGTTATTAAGGTTGAAGGGAGACTTTAAGTCCATCTAGTTCAACCCATATCCTATCCTAACTTGCCCTAACATGTTGATCCAGAGGAAGGCAAAAAAAACCCATGTGGCAAACAGTAAGCTTCACATTGGGGAAAATCCTTCCCGACTCCACATACGG
The DNA here is from genome assembly GCF_039654945.1 of Dendrobates tinctorius. Taxonomy (NCBI): domain Eukaryota; kingdom Metazoa; phylum Chordata; class Amphibia; order Anura; family Dendrobatidae; genus Dendrobates; species Dendrobates tinctorius. The sequence goes on along the minus strand of NW_027361869.1, from coordinate 6,443,467 downwards.
CAATCAGACTAGCTCCCTGGATCAACGCAATATTAAGGAAACTAGTGTATATACCCTGTAAAATTATACTTTTCAAGAAAGGCATCCAGTCCCTTCTTAAATTTTAGTAGGGAATCACTCATTACAACATCATATGGCAGAGAGTTCCATAGTCTCACTGCTATTACAGTAAAGAATCCGCGTCTGTGAGTATGCTTAAACCTTCTTTCCTCCAGACGTAGAGGATGCCCCCTTGTCCCCGTCACAGGTCTAAGAGTAAAAAGATCATTAGAAAGGTCTTGGTATTGTCCCCGCATATATTTATACATTGTAATAAGATCACCCCTAAGCCTTCGATTCTCCAAACTAAATCACCCCAAGTGTAATAACCTGTCTTGGTATGGCAGACCCCCCAGTTCCCTAATAACCTTGGTCGCTCTTCTCTGCACCCGCTCCAGTTCAGCTATGTGTTTCTTATACACCGGAGACCAGAACTGTACACAGTATTCTAAGTGTGGTCGCACTAGTGACTTATATAGAGGCAAAATTATGTTCTTCTCATGAGCATCTATGCCTCTTTTAATGCATCCCATTATTTTATTTGCCTTTGCAGCAGCTGCCTGACACTGGCCGCTAAATGTGAGTTTGTCGTCAACCCATACACCCAGGTCTTTTTCAGTGACTGTTTTGCCCAGTGTTTTACAATTAAGCACATAATTATACATCTTGTTCGTTCTACCCAAGTGCATGACCTTACATTTATCCCCATTAAAGCTCATTTGCCATTTATCAGCCCAAGCTTCTAGTTTACATAAATCCTCCTGTAATATAAAATTGTCCTCCACTGTATTGATTACCCTGCAGAGTTTAGTGTCATCTGCAAATATTGAAATTCTACTCTCTATGACCCCTACAAGGTCATTAATAAATATGATAAAAAAAAGCGGGCCCAAAACTGACCCCTGTGGTACCCCACTGCTAACCGTGACCCAGTCCGAGTGTGCTCCATTAATAACCACCCTTTGTTTCTTAGCCCTGAGCCAGCTCTTAACCCACCTACACATATTTTCCCCTATCCCCATTGTTCTCATTTTATGTATCAACCTTTTGTGTGGCACCGTATCAAAAGCTTTTGAAAAGTCCATGTACACCACGTCCACTGCATTCCCTTGGTCCAGTTCGGAACTTACCTCTTCATAAAAGCTTATCTAAAATACTAAAAGATTAGTCTGACAGGAACGGTCCCTTGTTAACCCATGTTGATATCGGGTCATAAGGTTATTCTTCTCCAGATACTCCAGTATAGTATCTCTTAGAAAACCCTCCAGGATTTTTCCCACAGTTGAGGTTAAACTTACTGGTAGGGATGGGCGAATCTACTCGTTAGGACTCGTTACTCTGCGAGTAGTAGGGGACTCGCAGGAGTCGGTACTCTGCGAGTTTCCAAGCGATTACTCGCACAGTAACGAGTCCAATGCAAATGAATGGCAATCCTAGTTTTTGCAGAGTTTCTTAGCGATTTTGTGTCAGCAGCTGGACACAAAATCGCTAAGAAACTAGGATTGCTTGTATTAAACTGTGAAAAGGATCTCTCTCTCTCTCTCTCTCAGCTAGTTTTTCAACAGTTTAATACAAGCAATCCTAGTTTCTTAGCGATTTTGTGTCCAGCTGCTGACACAAAATCGCTAAGAAACTCTGCAAAAAAAAAACTCTGCATCCCCATTCTCCTCCTCCCCAGCACAGGAATCGCTGCAAAACTCGCATCCCCATTCATTAACATTGGACTCGCTAGACTTGCAACGAATAGCGAGTTTCCAAGTTGGACTCGTTACAGCCTAGCGATTCCGAATATTTCAGGATTCGCCCATCCCTACTTACTGGCCTATAATTTCCAAGTTCAGTTTTTGTCCCCTTTTTGAATATTGGCACCGCATTTGCTATACGCCAGTCCTGTGGTACAGACCCTGTTATTATGGAATCTTTAAAGAATAAAAATAATGGTCTATCTATGACTGTGCTTAATTCCTGCAGTACTCTGGGCTGTATCCTATCCGGGCCCGGGGATTTGTCAATTTTAGTGATTTTTAGACGCCGCCGTACTTCCTGCTGGGTTAAGCAGGTGACATTTAACAGAGAATTTTTATCCCTGATCATGTTATCCGTCATGGAATTTTCTTGTGTAAATACTGTTGAAAAAAAGTCATTTAGCATATTGGCTTTTTCCTCATCCTCATCCACCATTTCACCCAGACTATTTTTAAGGGGGCCAACACTATCATTTTTTAGTTTCTTACTATTTATGTAGTTAAAAAATATTTTGGGATTATTTTTACTTTCTCTGGCAATGAGTCTCTCTGTCTCAATCTTTGCTGTTTTGATTTGCTTTTTACAGAATTTATTTAATTTTCTGTATTTATTTAATGCCTCATCACTACCTACTGGTGTACAGCCCACCATGGTATAATACAGCCCAGCATGGTATAATATAACCCAGCATGGTATATAGCCCCCCCAGAATGGTATAATACAGCCCAGCATGGTATATAGCCCCCCCCAGAATGGTATTATACAGCCCAGCATGGTATAATACAGCCCAGCATGGTATATAGCCCCCCCAGCATGGTATAATACAGCCCAGCATGGTATATAGCCCCCCCAGAATGGTATTATACAGCCCAGCATGGTATAATACAGCCCAGCATGGTATATAGCCCCCCCAGCATGGTATAATACAGGCCAGCATGGTATAATACAGCCCAGTATGGTATATAGCCCCCCAGAATGGAATAATAGAGCCCAGTATAGTATAATACAGCCCAGAATGGTATATAGCCCCCCCATAATGGTATTATACAGCCCAGCATGGTATAATACAGCCCAGCATGGTATATAGTCCCCCCAGAATGGTATTATACAGCCCAGCATGGTATAATACAGCCCAGTAAGGTATATAGCCCCCCAGAATGGAATAATAGAGCCCATTATGGTATAATACAGCCAAGCATGGTATATAGCCCCCCCAGAATGGTATAATACAGCCCAGCATGGTAAAATACAGCCCAGCATGGTATATAGCCTCCCCAGAATGGTATAATACAGCCCAGCATGGTATAATACAGCCCAGCATGGTATATAGCCCCCCCCAGAATGGTATAATACAGCCCAGCATGGTATATAGCCCCCCCAGAATGGTATAATACAGCCCAGCACGGTATAATACAGCCCAGCATGGTATATAGCCTCCCCAGAATGGTATAATACAGCCCAGCATGGTATAATACAGCCCAGCATGGTATATAGCCCCCCCCAGAATGGTATAATACAGCCCAGCATGGTATATAGCCCCCCCAGAATGGTATAATACAGCCCAGCACGGTATAATACAGCCCAGCACGGTATATAACCCCCCCAGAATGGTATAATACAGCCCAGCACGGTATAATACAGCCCAGCATGGTATATAGCCCCCCCAGAATGGTGTAATACGGCCCAGCACGGTATAATACAGCCCAGCATGGTATATAGCCCCCCAAGAATGGAATAATACAGCCCAGCATGGTATATAGCCCCCCAAGAATGGAATAATACAGCCCAGCACGGTATAATACAGCCTAGCACGGTATAATACAGCCAAGCATGGTATATAGCCCCCCAGAATGGTATAATACGGCCCAGCATGGTATATAGCCCCCCCAGCATGGTATATAGCCCCCCCAGCATGGTATGATACAGCCCAGCATGATATATAGCCCCTCCAGAATGGTGTAATACAGCCCAGCATGGTATATAGCCCCCCAGCATGGTATGGTACAGCCGAGCATGGTATATAGTCCCCCCAGAGTGGCCCCACAGTCCAGTACTCACACTGATTTAAAAAAAAAAACACTCCTCACCTTCTCCTCGTGCCCGCACTGCTGGCTGCTCCTGTCTCCTCCTGCACTTTCTGGCACACAGTGAGAGCGCAATGACGTCATCGCGGCCCCGCTGTGTCAGAGGCAGAGCGGGGAATGATAGGAGAGGGAACATCAGCTGACACTCTCTCTTCCATCACTGGCTCCTTCAGTACAGCGGCGGAAGTCACAGGGGCCCCATAGCGGCTGTGCGATGTGCCGCTGGCTGGGGGCCCCTGAAGGAGCGGGGGCCCTAGGCAGCTGTCTGGTCTGCCTGCCCATAACGCCGGCCCTACCGGAGGACACCGCGCCGACCACTGTTGGTACTCCAACTCCCATCGGACGATATGTGGATGAGGACCAGAGAAGACCATGATATTTGCCATTTACATATCATACTGTTGCATTAACTCTTTGTTTACTCCCCTTGTTACTATTCATTGTTTAATGTTACTAGCTCCTTGTGAGACAATTGCTATCCTTTTTCTTGTTAATCACTTAAACAACCTTGTTATGCAGCCTTGTTCTGCATTGCCTGCATTACTGCATTCCTGCACCTGCTTACATTAGGGAGGGGTGTAAGGAGGTGGCGGGGACCCTCAGTGCTCCCTCTCTCCTAGATGCTGGGCATGAGTACCCCATGCGGTGCCCAGATGGCTTGCCTATATTTTACTGTTTTATTAATGCTATGTGTGGCGCCCCTAGGAGTATGGACACAACAGTGGCTTTGCCTTCCTCCACGGGAGGGTAATGCCAGGCTTGGAGGCAATAATGGGTCTCTCTCGCAGTCAATCCATACATGCAACACAGTTCCACTCCAGGCCAGCAGGGGGAAACTCTGAACCAGGATTAAGGGGAGGAGTGCCCTCTGAGGGCCAGGAGGAAGGGGTAGTCAGTTAGTCTGCGGAGGGTGAAGTGTGCAGACGTGTAGAGAGAAGCTGGAGGTTGAGCTAGGAAGGAGAGCTCCCTCAGCTTTAGAGCGCACGAACTGGAGCCTGGTCTCCACGGCTGTACGGATACTAAGGGTCCTACAGCAGATACCAGAGGAGTAGGAGGCTGTAAATGCCCTACTCCCATCTAATACTTGAGGCACAACAGCAGCTTGGATAGTGAGCCAGGACTCAGGAGAGAGGAGTCTCTGAGAAAGGCTACAGCTGTCTGCCGTGCAAGTACGGTTCTTGGGAACATCTGACAGGAGGAACTTCAGAATAACTTAGTGCTGGAGTGCTTCATTCAAACAAGCGTTAGGAAGGAGACTGCACAGCCCGTCTGCTGAGAGAGAATCCTGATCTGCTTCCAGGCTAGCCTGCTCCAATACCATCTGTAATCATGACCCTGGACTGCAGTTATCAAGTAAAGGTACAGAAATTGCTCCCTGCTGTGTCTTGTCTGCTTCCTACCTTTCCAGCACTGCTACATCCCCGTGCCAACCATCTCTACACTGCCCTGGGACTACAGCTTCACCTGTGGGGAGCTATTACATCTTTGCTGCACCATACCATCAGTCCCAGCGGATCTGTCTGCAGCGTTGGCTTAACATCTCCCTTGCCGAGCACCACAGGTGGCGTCACAAGCTATTCCATTCCATTAACTACATTTGCCCATTACTTGGGCGCCCAGGGCCACGGACCGGGTCACCGCTGCTGTGACACATCCCCCTGACACCGGCCCCGTACCGAGTACCCCACAGCCCTGAGAGGGCGACCCACTATGTCTACTGTGTGATGCTCTTTTATCCCATGCTCTTATATTGTATATACTTTGTTGTAATGAACATGTTAAGTTTAGCAAGAGTTAATCCGGTGGGCTGGTTCAGCTACCTCAAAGTAACTGGACGTTCTTGTCTCCCAGTCAGTGCCGGGCAGGCTTGCCCAGGGCAGGACTCTCCTACAGCCAGGGGCAGAAGGTGCTTCGGACGAAGGGACAAAGCTGCCGCAGAACTCTGCCTCAGTCTGCCGGGCAGTGTAGATGGAACCTGGGGCTCTGGGACCATCATCAGAAAGACTTTTTTGGCTCTCCAGTTTGGGAGGGAGACACTGATACTGACCGGCCTCAAATAGCTGCAGGGACAGAGCAGGAAGCATTGTTTCATATACAGTAAAGTTTTCCTTGTTGGATCTGTGCCTGTGGTGTTTTCCTGGATCCTCACCCTCAGTGGCTGCAGTGAGCGCGGAAAGAAGGTAACTGACTTTACTGTAAGATTGGGACCGCACCTGTCTTTTTCATGCACAAGGGGCCGGGGTGCTTATCGACTGTTGCTTTAATAGACTCGTAGACTCGGTCATGACTACCACCCCATGCCACCTTGTTACATATCCTTAGGGTAAATGTACATGGTGCCTATTTAGTGCAGATTTTCTGCACAGATTTATGGATTTTAAAAATCTTATCTACACATACATGGGCATTTTCTATGGGGTGCAGATTTTAAAATTCACAACAGTTCATTTTTTTCTGCAAATTCTACCTATGACAATGTATAGTGTCAAATCTGTTGAAACCCCAAATCAAAATAAAATTCAAAATCTGCCTCTAAAACATCTGTATTTTGGGTCACATTTGCTGTGGATATATTTATATAATAAGATAACACATTCATCATTGTATTCTGAAAAAAAATAAAATCAGCTGCATATAAGTACATTGGTCTTGTAAGCAAAATATACTGTATAGAACCACATGTGCTTGCGGAAAAAAAATTGTAAACAGTGCCCTCTGGTGGTAACTGCAGGGTACTGTTTGTGCAAACATTGCAAACACAATCTAGCAATCATTAACTAGGTGCTGCCCTCCAGTGGCCATTGTGAAATATTGCAGATAATCTCAAATGTCTGTCCAGATTGCAATGTTTTTCATGACTACACTTTCAGATACCTTCAAGGTTCTAGCAATTTTATAGATTGACATGATATTCATGTCCTAAAGTAATGATGGACTGATGTTTCTCTTAGTTGAATGGCCCTTGCCATATTTTGGCTCACAAGAGTTGTGGAATAGGGCTGAGCACAGTATGGAGCAGTATACCAACACTGTCTGTGCAAAACTCACCTGATGGTCGCAAAAGCTTTCCAAAGGTGGGTGATTCAGCTAATGAGTTCTTGATGAAGCATACATTAACACATAGTCTGGTTTTCTTATTTACTCCTTGTCTCAATGTGTTACTTTGTGGTTTAATTCCGTCAGTCTGAATCTACAATGCGCACATTCCAATAACAATAACCATAGCATGAACAGCTGTGTCCAAACTATTGACCGGTACTGTATCTAATAATATAACTTTTTTTGTTTGTTTTGTTTTTCAATTAACTTTTTTTTTCAAATTTTTATGTGTCACTACTCACTAGTTTTATTGAAAAAGAATCACAAATCTTGTAATTTTCACAACGGACATTAGGTCTAGTACTAGACTCATGTTATTCTGAGCAGTCACATGTGCAAAGGTAGAAATAGTTCGGCTTAGATGCACTGACTTGTATACAATATTTTCTGGGCACTCTCTGATCCAGGTAAAATACAATGCATGGAGGACGAGGAGGTGAGCCCTGACCATCACTTATTATGAATGGTGTATCTTGTGTGATCTCCTGTATATTGAGGTGTTAGCAGTGATTGTGCAGGAGGAGGAGGTGAGCTGTGACATCACCTATTGAGAATGGTGGATCCTGTGTTATCTACTGTATATAGAGGTGTTATCAGGCATTGTGCAGGAGGAGGAGGTGAGCTGTGACCACCTATTGAGAATGGTGGATCCTGTGTTATCTACTGTATATAGAGGTGTTATCAGTCATTGTACAGGAGGAGGAGGTGAGCTGTGACATCATCTATTGTGAATGGTGGATCCTGTGTTATCTACTGTATATAGAGGTGTTATCAATCATTGTACAGGAGGAGGAGGTGAGCTGTGACATCATCTAATGTGAATGGTGGATCCTGTGCTATCTACTGTATATAGAGGTGTTATCAGTCATTGTACAGGAGGAGGAGGAGGTGAGCCTTGACCATCACATATTATGAATAATGGATTCTGTGTTATCTACTGCATATAGAGGTGGTATCAGTTATTCTACAGGAGGAGGAGGTTAGCTGTGACTTCATCTATTGTGAATGGTGGATCCTGTGTTATCTACTGTATATAGAGATTTTATCAGTCATGGTACAGGAGGGGGTAGAGGTGAGCTGTGATATCATCTATTGTGAATGGTGGATCCTGTGTAATTTCCTGCATATAGATGTGATATCAGTTATTGTACAGGAGGAGGAGGTGAGCTGTGACATCACTTATTGTGAATGGTGGATCCTGTGTTACCACTGTACATACAGGTGTTACCTGTCATTTGAATAATGTCTGCAGTGATAATGAGACAAATTAAAAGTCATCTGTGCAAAAAAGGAAGTATAAGTGTAGTAGAAGGCACAGTAGACAACATGAAAATGTAACAAAAATGATGTAAATTAAGTTTCTGATAACACATTCTGTTTAAAGGAACAGTCTGAACAAAATGACCGCACCGTGTGCAGTAAGTCTGGAGCACTTCAGCAGATTTTAGTGAGACATGCTAATAAGAAACTGAGCAACCTCCTGCCTCATAATCATCATCACATTATATAACGATCCCAATCTCCAGCGCGGAGAAGATATTCCTGATGTGGGAATGATGTCAGCTACTCTTATATAAGATACTGATTCATCCTAGTGCAAATGTATTCTGCACCAGGCACACTCGTATGTGTATATAGAGAAGCGCGTGAGAAGTATTCTTACAGATCTCACAGAGCAGAATTTCTCATTTAACTATTCTAGGCCATGTAACCCTTCAAATGAAAATAGTAGGGTAACGTGCAGTCCTATGTAAGGCTCTTTCTAGCCCAATGTGTGCTCGTCATCCATCCAGTCTTGGTATAAAATAGGATTAATATTGGTCAGATGTTTTTTACTGATCTACCAGGGGATACGGAAATATCCTGATGCAGAAGGGTTATGTATAGTGTTGAGCATTCTGATACCGCAAGTATCGGGTATCGGCCGATATTAGCGGTATCGGAATTCCGATACTGACTTCCGATACTTTTGTCATATCGGATTCCGGAATCGGAATCGGAAGTTCCCATCATGCTATGAGCCTGCTTGCTTTGATTAAGCCAATGGGAATCCTCTGAAGTGTGGGCACATCCTGTTAGGCATGTAGGCATGTTAACTATTGGCATGGCTGTGATTGGCTGCCGAAATGATGTCATGATGCACTATAAAAAGCGCTGCAGCCGCCATTTCTGGTCACTCTGCTGTGAATTCAGTTAGGGACAGGCTGCTGTAGAAGACTGTGAGGGACAGTTAGAAATAGCGATCATCAAACATATCTATTGCTCTACCCAGGCTACATAAACCACCACTGTAGCATTTTTTTAGCCCAGCAGCGCTGTTTTAATAGCTGTCTGCAAGGGCTGTGTGAGTGCAGCTCACGCTGTGGAGTGGGTCCTGCAGCCACGTCAGGCTGTAGGCCACAAAGTGTGATCACTGCTGCCTCATACATCTTTTAATTTTTGAGCTGCATTTTTTACATAATTTCAATCTAGTGTGCTTCCATCCGTATCCATATACGTTGGTTGCAAACACTAGTAGTAGACAGCGGAGCCTTTCTGCAGCCTTTCAGTGCTAGTGTCCACTTTGCTGCACTGTTCACGGCTGTCTGAGAGGTCTCTGACTGTGTGTGAGTGCAGCTCACGCTGAGTAGAGTGTCCTGCAGCTACGTCTGGTTGTAGGACGCTCAACGTGCGTCACTGCCTCACACATATTTGTCTTTGAGTGCAGCTCATTTTTTCTTCTCCTATTAGTGTGCATCCATCCGTATCCATCAACATTGGTTGGTTGCAAACACTATATAGGAGTAGATAGAGGAGCCTTTTTTTCTGGCTTGTGCCCTGCCGGCGCAGCCAGATTAGTATTACCCAATTTTTTTGGAGCCTCATCTTTTGCATTGTAGGTTACCTGCCTGCATTGTAATAGCTCCAAAAAGTTGGTGATACTATCAGTTTCAATTCTTTGTTCACATACTTTGAGTTTGTTTCCAACAAAGAAACCACAAAAAAAGTTCACCAAACACTACATTTGGAACTTGTGTAGGCCACATCAGCTCCTATTAAAGTGTAGTCCACACACACACACTTCATAAAATTAGTGTTTCTTGTACCTGTAACCAGCTGTTCAGGAATAAGCACACTAAGGCCCCCCTTTGTACTTTTCTGCCTATCTTAAGCAGTCTGGCAAGATGAAGAAGGCAGGGAGAAAGGCGCGTGGGCGTGGGCGTGGAGTTTCAGCAGGGAGAGGACGTGGGGATTCTGCAGGGAGAGGACGTGGGGATTCTGCAGGTAGAGGACGTGGGGATTCTGGGCCTGCTGCGGGCACCAGTGGATCAGCATCCCCCAGTTTTAGCAGGCAACAGTCCTTTATGCGCAGCTTTGTAGGACCTCAACGTACCCCACTGCTGCGGGAGGAACAAATTGAAGCTGTTGTCGGATGGATGGCAGCTAACGCATCGACTTCAATTACTTCCACATCCTCTCAGGGCCAGAGCACCGAAGAGCAACCATCTGTCTCTTCACCACCTGCCAAAGTGCCCAGGCCGTCAGAGAGACATGGACAGGAGCCATCACAGTCTCTACTTCTGTTCTCGGAATCTGTTGGCTTGGAAAGAGGGGGCCAGCCAAGCAGCATTCCTGAATGTGAAGAAGAGGGAGTATGCAGTGATGCGCAACTTCTTTGTCCCTCTGAATCTGAAGAGGCGAATGGGCCAGTGCCTATGGTCAGCACACCTCAGTACGCATCAGATGATGACGAGACTCAGTTGCCACTTTCTGGTGCGTACGGTGCTGGCGAGACAACCCCGGAGAAGCAGCTGTTTGAAGAGGGGAGGGAAGATGATGAGGTCCTTGACCCATCATGGCGTGAGGAACAGGAAGGTGGTGGGAGCAGCTCGGAGGAAGAGATTCCCCTACTGGCCAAAACAGGAGGCAGAGGGAGGGGGAAGACTTGGTTGCCTGTACCCTCCACTTCGGCACCCGTTAGGAGCATTCCTCATTCCAAAGGCAAAACGGGCGCTCCCAAGAGTTGCAGTGCGTGGTCCTTTTTGACACAGTTGCAGATGACATTTGCTTTGTCAAATGCAAGCTGTGTCATCAGATAGTCAAAAGAGGGAGAAATGTCAGCAACCTCAAAACCACAAATATGTGGAAACATGTGCGCACCAAGCATGAGTTGGAGTTGCAGAGACACCCTGAAGACGTAGGCCAACGTACAGCACCACCTACCACCTCTTCAGTTCGTGTTGGGGCCTCTTCCTCCAGCTCACGCACTGCTGGTTCGGCTTCCTCACAGGATCGCCAAGGAAGAACCTCTGCCACTGTTGTCCGGAGACCCTGTCAGATTCCACCCATAGCAGCACGTTCCCATCCATCACAGCCATCGGTAGCACAGGCATGGGATAAAAGGCGCCCTTACTCGGCAAACCATCCCAGAGCACAGTCTCTGAATGCTGGCATTGCCAAACTTCTGGCAGTTGAAATGCTGTCATTCAGGCTGGTGGACACTGACACCTTCCGGGACTTAATGGCATTGGCAGTCCCCCAATACAACGTGCCCAGCCGCTTTTATTTCAGCAGGCGAGCCGTCCCTGCCCTGCAGAAACATGTTGAGGGCAAAATAAAACATGCGCTACTAAACGCCGTTAGTAGCAAGGTCCACCTGACCACCGATGCGTGGACCAGTAACCATGGACAGGGACGATACCTTTCCCTCACTGCCCACTGGGTCAATGTTGTGGAGCCGGGTACAGATCTGGAGAGTGGCGCTGTACGTGTTCTTCCAACGCCACGGATTGCAGGACTCCAGTCTGTACACATAGACTCCTCCTCCTACTCAAGTTCCTCAGAAACAGCAGAGCAGGAGCCTGTTACGACCGATATGAGCACAGCCGTGGCCAAACGTCAACAGGCTGTACTCAAATTAATTTCTTTGGGGAATCGAAGCCACACAGCGCAGGAGCTCTAGAATGCTATCAAGCTGGAGAGCGATGTGTGGTTTGGGCCAGCGAATCTCCAGCCGGGCTTGGTAGTGTGTGACAATGGCCGAAATCTGGTGGCAGCTCTTTGCCTAGGCAACCTCACACACATCCCATGTCTGGCACATGTGCTTAACTTGGTCGTGCAGAGCTTTCTGAGGGACTATCCGGATCTTGATGCACTGTTGCACAAGGTCCGCATAGAGTGCGCTCACTTGCGGCGTTCCAGCACGGCAAGATCGCGCCTCGCTGCTCTGCAGCGACGATTTGGCCTTCCGGAACATCGCATCATATGTGACCTACCCACCCGGTGGAATTCAACGTTACATATGTTGGAGCGGTTGTGTGAGCAGCAGGCAGCAGTCATGGAGTACCAGCTGCATCAGGTGCAAACAAGTCGCACTGTGCGCCGTTCACACTTCAGCACCATTGAGTGGGCCTCTATGAAGGACATCTGCCTCGTTTTGCGTGCCTTCGATGAATCCACGCGGATGGCGAGTGCAGATGATGCACTAGTCAGCATGACTGTCCCCCTTATCTGCCTGCTTCAACAAACACTGCAAGCACTAAGGGATGAGGTTTCGGAAGAGGTGGAGGATGAGGAGTCCCAAATGCCATCTGCTTCTGGACAGTCTGCGCTACGTGTTTCCTCACAAAGGCCTAGGCAGGGGACACTTTGTGAGGAGGATGAGGAGGAGTCGATGGAGGAGGAAGACATCTCTCCAGAGGAGGGAGGTACCCAATGCTCTAGTCAGTATGTACAGCGAGGGTGGGGTGATGCAGAGCAGGCCGAGGTCACGCCTCAAACAGGGGACAGCGGTTCTTTGGCAGTTGGGAGTCTGCAGCACATGGTTGATTTCATGCTGCAGTGCCTGAGAAACGACCGCCGCATCGCCCACATTCTCGTCTCGGCTGATTATTGGGTGTACACCCTCCTAGATCCTCGCTACCGGGACAGCGTACAAAGGCTCATACCAACGTTGAACCGGGAGCGTAAACTGCGGGAGTACGAAGAGTCACTGGTGCAGTCCATAATGTTTTCCATTCCACCCGACAGCATTGTTGCTAGTGCTTTACAAAGCAGCTCTGTGCGTCGAGGCAGTGGAGGAAACTCTGCTCAAAGTGGGAGCAGAGGCAGCGCCGCAGCACAAGGCAAGACCACTATGGCCCAAATGTGGCAAAGTTTTGTGTGTCCACCACAATTGTCTACACCATCAGCGACGCCTCGAGTCAGCAGGAGGCAACGCTTCCGTCAGATGGTGTCAGACTACATGTCTTGCCCTGTCACTGTACTCCCAGATGGCTCTTCCCCCTTCAAGTTTTGGGTCTCTAAGCTGGATACATGGCCAGAGCTTAGCCAGTATGCATTGGAGGTGCTGGCTTGCCCTGCTGCCAGTGTATTATCGGAACGCGTCTTTAGTGCCGCAGGTGGTGTACTAACAGACCGTCGCACGCCACTATCTTCCGATAATGTTGACCGGCTGACTTTTCTGAAAATGAACAAGGCCTGGATCTCCAAAGACTTTGCCATTCCTCTTACAGACTAAATTAGTGTTTGGCAACTGTATCCAGGTCTGCTGGTGTGTTCATTTTTTTACCACCTGAACTATAATCCCTGTGCTTCAACACAGCCAGTTGTCGCTCATATGTGTCGTCTGCACAGAGAAACACACTAGCTCCTGTGTTAGTGGGGTTCAGTAACGCCAGCTGATCCCCTGCTGTGTGGACGGCAAAGTCACCAGCTCCATCAACATTCAAACCACTACTGATTTTTAACCGTGCCCAACTTAGGTCTCTGGCTCCACTGTCTCTACTATTTCCCCTGGCCTCCAACCCCGCCATCTACATCTCTGAAGTGGCGTCAGCACAATCTACACTTGTTCCTGTGTTCCTGTGGCTCAGTCCCATCAGTTTATCCCCTGATGTGTGTCCAGCAAGGTCTCCTGCTCTGTCCACATTCCCATAACCAGTAGTGGGAATGAGGACAGAGCTGGCGAACTTGCCGGACAAACATCAGGGGATCAACTGACGGGACTGAGCACCAGTAACACAGGAACAAGTGTCGATTGTGCTGACGCCACTTCAGAGATGTAGCTGGCGGGGTTGGAGGCCAGGGTAAATAGTAGAGACAGTGGAGCCAGAGGCCTAAGTGGAGCTTGGTTAGAATCAGTAGTAGTCAACAACCTCCATAAAAACCGCTGCCCATTGGCCTCTGCATGCGGCATGCGTAATCCTGGGCTCCAACAGCGTCAGTTGGTGTTCAGAAGTGTCGTCTCCACAGAGCCAAACACATTCGTTCAAGTGTTAGTGGGTTTCAGCACTGCCAGCTGTTCCCCTGCTGTGGAGATGGCAAGTCTCCTGCTGCCTACACCAGCCAAAATCCAGTAGGCCCCAGCCTGCTCCACGCCTGATCCTGGGCTCCAACAGCGTCAGTTGGTGTTCAGAAGTGTCGTCTCCACAGAGCCAAACACATTCGTTCAAGTGTTAGTGGGGTTCAGCACTGCCAGCTGTTCCCCTGCTGTGGAGATGGCAAGTCTCCTGCTGCCTACACCAGCCAAAATCCAGTAGGCCCCAGCCTGCTCCACGCCTGATCCTGGGCTCCAACAGCATCAGTTGGTGTTCAGAAGTGTCGTCTCCACAGAGCCAAACACATTCGTTCAAGTGTTAGTGGGGTTCAGCACTGCCAGCTGTTCCCCTGCTGTGGAGATGGCAAGTCTCCTGCTGCCTACACAGTCCTACTACTACTGATTTTTAACCGTGCTCCACTTAGGCCTGTGGCTTCACTGATTTTCGTATTTCCCCTGTCCTCCAACCCCGCCAGTTACAGCTCCGAAGTGGCGTCTGCACAATCCACACTTGTTCCTGTGTTCCAGGTGTTCAGTCCGGTCAGTTAATCCCCTGATGTGTGTCCGGCAATGTTGCCTGCTCTGTCCACATTCCCATATGGGAATGTGGACAGAGCAGGCGGCATTGCCGGACACACATCAGGGGATTAACTGACCGGACTGAACACCTGGAACACAGGAACAAGTGTGGATTGTGCAGACGCCACTTCGGAGCTATAACTGGCGGGGTTGGAGGACAGGGGAAATATGAAAATCAGTGAAGCCACAGGCCTAAGTGGAGCACGGTTAAAATTAGTAGAAGTCTACAACCGATCTTAAAATTTCTTCAATGCAGCCTCAGCCTGCTCCGTGCTTGTCCCTGGGCTTCAACACAGCCAGTTGTAGTTCGGAAGTGCTGTCCACACGGAAAGAGACACTTGCTCCCGTGTCTCAGTGGGGTTCAGTAACGTCAGCTGTTCCCCTGCTGTGTGGATGGCAGTCTCTCCTGCTGTCTCTGCATTCCAAAGACAGTAGGCCTCTGCCTACACCCTCCTATTTCCTGGGCTTCAACACAGCTAGTTGTAGCTCGGAAGTGCCGTCCACACGGAAAGAGATACTTGCTCCCGTGTCTCAGTGGGGTTCAGTAACGTCAGCTGATCCCCTGCTGTGTGGATGGCAGTCTCTCCTGCTGTCACCACATTCCAAATGCAGTAGGCCTCAGCCTACACCCTCCTATTTCCTGGGCTTCAACACAGCCAGTTGTAGCTCGGAAGTGCCGTCCACACGGAAAGAGACACTTGCTCCCGTGTCTCAGTGGGGTTCAGTAACGCTAGCTGATCCCCTGCTGTGTGGATGGCAGTCTCTCCTGCTGTCTCTGCATTCCAAAGACAGTAGGCCTCAGCCTACACCCTCCTATTTCCTGGGCTTCAACACAGCCAGTTGTAGCTCGGAAGTGCCGTCCACACGGAAAGAGACACTTGCTCCCGTGTCTCAGTGGTGTTCAGTAACGCTAGCTGATCCCCTGCTGTGTGGATGGCAGTCTCTCCTGCTGTCTCTGCATTCCAAAGACAGTAGGCCTCAGCCTACACCCTCCTATTTCCTGGGCTTCAACACAGCCAGTTGTAGCTCGGAAGTGCCGTCCACACGGAAAGAGACACTTACTCCCGTGTCTCAGTGGGGTTCAGTAACGCTAGCTGATCCCCTGCTGTGTGGATGGCAGTCTCTCCTGCTGTCTCTGCATTCCAAAGACAGTAGGCCTCAGCCTACACCCTCCTATTTCCTGGGCTTCAACACAGCCAGTTGTAGCTCGGAAGTGCCATCCACACGGAAAGAGACACTTGCTCCCGTGTCTCAGTGGGGTTCAGTAACGTCAGCTGATCCCCTGCTGTGTGGATGGCAGTCTCTCCTGCTGTCACCACATTCCAAATACAGTAGGCCTCAGCCTACACCCTCCTATTTCCTGGGCTTCAACACAGCCAGTTGTAGCTCGGAAGTGCCGTCCACACGGAAAGATACACTTGCTCCCGTGTCTCAGTGGGGTTCAGTAACGCTAGCTGATCCCCTGCTGTGTGGATGGCAGTCTCTCCTGCTGTCTCTGCATTCCGAAGACAGTAGGCCTCAGCCTACACCCTCCTATTTCCTGGGCTTCAACACAGCCAGTTGTAGCTCGGAAGTGCCGTCCACACGGAAAGAGACACTTGCTCCCGTGTCTCAGTGGGGTTCAGTAACGCTAGCTGATCCCCTGCTGTGTGGATGGCAGTCTCTCCTGCTGTCTCTGCATTCCAAAGACAGTAGGCCTCAGCCTACACCCTCCTATTTCCTGGGCTTCAACACAGCCAGTTGTAGCTCGGAAGTGCCGTCCACACGGAAAGAGACACTTGCTCCCGTGTCTCAGTGGGGTTCAGTAACGCTAGCTGATCCCCTGCTGTGTGGATGGCAGTCTCTCCTGCTGTCTCTGCATTCCAAAGACAGTAGGCCTCAGCCTACATCCTCCTATTTCCTGGGCTTCAACACAGCCAGTTGTAGCTCGGAAGTGCAGTCCACACGGAAAGAGACACTTGCTCCAGTGTCTCAGTGGGGTTCAGTAACGCTAGCTGATCCCCTGCTGTGTGGATGGCAGTCTCTCCTGCTGTCTCTGCATTCCAAAGACAGTAGGCCTCAGCCTACACCCTCCTATTTCCTGGGCTTCAACACAGCCAGATGTAGCTCGGAAGTGCCGTCCACACGGAAAGAGACACTTGCTCCCGTGTCTCAGTGGGGTTCAGTAACGCTAGCTGATCCCCTGCTGTGTGGATGGCAGTCTCTCCTGCTGTCTCTGCATTCCAAAGACAGTAGGCCTCAGCCTACACCCTCCTATTTCCTGGGCTTCAACACAGCCAGTTGTAGCTCGGAAGTGCCGTCCACACGGAAAGAGACACTTGCTCCCGTGTCTCAGTGGGGTTCAGTAACGTCAGCTGATCCCCTGCTGTGTGGATGGCAGTCTCTCCTGCTGTCACCACATTTCAAATACAGTAGGCCTCAGCCTACACCCTCCTATTTCCAGGGCTTCAACACAGCCAGTTGTAGCTCGGAAGTGCCGTCCACACGGAAAGAGACACTTGCTCCCGTGTCTCAGTGGGGTTCAGTAACGCTAGCTGATCCCCTGCTGTGTGGATGGCAGTCTCTCCTGCTGTCTCTGCATTCCAAAGACAGTAGGCCTCAGCCTACACCCTCCTATTTCCTGGGCTTCAACACAGCCAGTTGTAGCTCGGAAGTGCCGTCCACACGGAAAGAGACACTTGCTCCCGTGTCTCAGTGGGGTTCAGTAACGCTAGCTGATCCCCTGCTGTGTGGATGGCAGTCTCTCCTGCTGTCTCTGCATTCCAAAGACAGTAGGCCTCAGCCTACACCCTCCTATTTCCTGGGCTTCAACACAGCCAGTTGTAGCTCGGAAGTGCGTTCCACACGGAAAGAGACACTTGCTCCCGTGTCTCAGTGGGGTTCAGTAACGCTAGCTGATCCCCTGCTGTGTGGATGGCAGTCTCTCCTGCTGTCTCTGCATTCCAAAGACAGTAGGCCTCAGCCTACACCCTCCTATTTCCTGGGCTTCAACACAGCCAGTTGTAGCTCGGAAGTGCCGTCCACACGGAAAGAGACACTTGCTCCCGTGTCTCAGTGGGGTTCAGTAACGCTAGCTGATCCCCTGCTGTGTGGATGGCAGTCTCTCCTGCTGTCTCTGCATTCCAAAGACAGTAGGCCTCAGCCTACACCCTCCTATTTCTTGGGCTTCAACACAGCCAGTTGTAGCTCGGAAGTGCCGTCCACACGGAAAGAGACACTTGCTCCCGTGTCTCAGTGGGGTTCAGTAACGCTAGCTGATCCCCTGCTGTGTGGATGGCAGTCTCTCCTGCTGTCTCTGCATTCCAAAGACAGTAGGCCTCTGCCTACACCCTCCTATTTCCTGGGCTTCAACACAGCCAGTTGTAGCTCGGAAGTGCCGTCCACACGGAAAGAGATACTTGCTCCCGTGTCTCAGTGGGGTTCAGTAACGTCAGCTGATCCCCTGCTGTGTGGATGGCAGTCTCTCCTGCTGTCACCACATTCCAAATACAGTAGGCCTCTGCCTACACCCTCCTATTTCCTGGGCTTCAACACAGCCAGTTGTAGCTTGGAAGTGCCGTCCACACGGAAAGAGACACTTGCTCCCGTGTCTCAGTGGGGTTCAGTAACGTCAGCTGATCCCCTGCTGTGTGGATGGCAAAGTCTCCTGCTGCCTACACAGTCGTACCACTACTGATTTTTAACCGTGCTCCAATTAGGCCTGTGGCTCCACTGTCTCTCGTATTTCCCCTGTCCTCCAACCCTGCCAGTTACAGCTCCGAAGTGGCGTCTGCACAATCCACACTTGTTCCTGTGTTACAGGTGTTCAGTCCGGTCAGTTAATCCCCTGATGTGTGTCCGGCAATGTCGCCTGCTCTGTCCACATTCCCATAACTAGTTATGGGAATGTGGACAGAGCAGGCGACATTGCCGGACACACATCAGGGGATTAACTGACGGGACTGAACACCTGTAACACAGGAACAAGTGTGGATTGTGCAGACGCCACTTCGGAGCTGTAACTGGCGGGGTTGGAGGACAGGGGAAATACGAAAATCAGTGAAGCCACAGGCCTAAGTGGAGCTTGGTTAAAATTAGTAGAAGTCTACAACCGATCTTAAAATTTCTTCAATGCAGCCTCAGCCTGCTCCGTGCTTGTCCCTGGGCTTCAACACAGCCAGTTGTTGCTCGGAAGTGCCGTCTTCACAGAGTAAAACACTAGCTCCTGTGTTTGTGGGGTTCAGTAACGTCAGCTGTTCCCCTGCTGTTTTGATGGCAATCTGTCCTGCTGCCTCCCAATTGACAGCACATCAGGCCTCAGCCTGCTAAGTGCTTGTCCCTGGGCTCCAACATCGTCAGTTGCTGCTCATAACTGACTTTGGCACGGGTACTCCCTCCTGCCCAGCTTGGTTCCAGCCCTGCCTGCTGTTTCCGGGAAGTGTCAATGTCAGTTTGCCACCCCAAGTTGCCATGTTGTGTTGCGGTTGGGTTAGCCGAGGCTAGGGTGCCAGCAGTTTAGGTGCTTCCTATGTGGACTGCAGGTTCTGGTAAGAAAGGCTTGTTCCGTAGTGCCAGTAGGACAAGCACCTCCTGTAGGACTGTGTGATTCGGTAACTGCGGCCAGCTTGCGGCATGCCAACTTTGCTTTTCAGGGGTAACTTCTGCTACCCCTCCGGGTTCCAGCACCGTCAGCTGGTTCTCGTCAGAGCCTTTGGCCTAGGTGCCTCCATCTCGGTATCCGAGTTCCGGCAACGTCTGCTGGTCCTTGGTAGTGCTTTGTAGCACAGGTACCTCCTGCTTAGTAACCGGGTTCCAGCACCGTCAGCTGGTCCTCGGTTGTGCCATTGGCTCTTATTCCTTCTGCTGCCCCTCCGGGTGCCAGCACTGTCAGCTGGTCCTCGCTATTTCCATTTGCTCTTGCAGCTTCTGCCAACCCTCCGGGTTCCAGCACCGTCAGCTGGTTCTCGTCAGAGCCTTTGGCCTAGGTGCCTCCATCTCGGTATCCGAGTTCCGGCAACGTCTGCTGGTCCTTGGTAGTGCTTTGTAGCACAGGTACCTCCTGCTTAGTAACCGGGTTCCAGCACCGTCAGCTGGTCCTCGGTAGTGCCATTGGCTCTTGTTCCTTCTGCTGCCCCTCCGGGTGCCAGTACCGTCAGCTGGTTCAAGAGGACAAAGAACAGGAAGACAACCACCAAGATGCAGAACAACAAGAGAGAGAAGACAAAGAAGCATAAAAAAACAAAGCAGAAGAACATTAAGCATAAGACTAATACTCTGAGCAAATGATATTATCTTATTTATAAGCAGAAGAAGACTAAGCAGTGTATGGGGGTGAGTCCGTACCTCCTCGTGGTGCCCCTGGAAAAGGCCTGCTGCTGCAGGCCAAACTGAACGCGGACAAATCCTGTTGTAAATCTTTTGTGACAGGCAGAACGGAAGGTGTAAACTTCTAACTTTTCTAGATAACAACTACAGGAATGCCTGACACAAACAAGAATATGATGAAGAAGAATAGGAAGAAGATGAAGAAGTCGAATATGTAGAATAATATAATTGTTGAATAAGAAGAATATGAAGAATGTAAGAAAAGGAAGAAGAAGAAGAATGTAAAAAAAGGAAGTAGAAGAATTTAAAAAAGGAAGAAGAAGAAGAATGTAAAAAAAGGAAGAAGAAGAAGAATGTAAAAAAAGGAAGTAGAAGAATGTAAAAAAAGGAAGAAGAAGAAGAAGAAGAATGTAAAAAAAGGAATAAGAAGAAGAAGGTAAAAAAAGGAAGAAGAATAAGAAAGAAGAAGAAAGAAGAAAGAAGAAGAAGACATACATGTCTGGCAAAATATAAATGAGGCTAACATAGTCAATATCTTTGTAACTCCTAACGTCTTTAAAAAAAAAGTTTCATTCCTGCTATTCCATTTGATTGGGCTAAACCTCTATGGCTTTAATGTCTCCTCCACCTCCCACAATACATTCTACATTATTCTTAGTTGTTTTTCTTCATGTAGAATTAACCTACAAGGAAAGAAAGGGTTTTTTTTAATTCCGATATTTTGGCCCCATTGACTTGCATTGGTTCCCGTATCGGAATCGGCGATACCGATACTTTTTTTTAAGATCGGCCGATCCATTCCGATCCGATATTTTCAAGTATCGGCTGGTATCGCTCAACTCTAGTTATGTATTTAATGGGGTCTGGACCAGTTGAGGTGTGTGATGATGTTTTGCAGCAGCTGAGGTTCATTATAATGCTCTGCAGCAGCTGAGGTGTATTATGATGTTCTGCAGCAGCTGAGGTGTATTATGATGTTCTGCAGCAGATGAGGTGTATTATGATGTTCTGCAGCAGCTGAGGTGTGTTATGATGTTCTGCAGCAGCTGAGGTGTATTATGATGCTCTGCAGCAGATGAGGTGTATTATGATGTTCTGCAGCAGCTGAGGTGTGTTATGATGTTCTGCAGCAGCTGAGGTGTATCATGATGTTCTGCAGCAGCTTAGGTGTATGATGAAGTTCCGCAGCAGCTGAGGTGTACGATGAAGTTCTGCAGCAGCTGAGGTGTACGATGAGTTCTGCAGCAGCTGAAGTGTATTATGAGGTTCTGCAGCAGCTGAGGTGTATTATGAGGTTCTGCAGCAGCTGAGATGTGTTATGATGAGGTTCTGCAGCAGCTGAGGTGTGCTATGAGGTTCTGCAGCAGCTGAGGTGTACGATGAAGCTCTGCAGCAGCTGAGGTGTATTATGAGGTCCTGCAGCAGCTGAGGTGTATGATGAAGTTCCGCAGCAGCTGAGGTGTACTATGAAGTTCTGCACCAGCTGAAGTGTATTATGAGGTTCTGCAGCAGCTGAGGTATATTATGAGGTTCTGCAGCAGCTCAGATGTGTTATGAGGTTCTGCAGCAGCTGAGGTGTACGATGAAGTTCTGCAGCAGCTGAGGTGTATTATGAGGTTCTGCAGCAGCTGAGGTTCATTATAATGCTCTGCAGCAGCTGAGGTGTATTATGATGTTCTGCAGCAGCTGAGGTGTATTATGATGTTCTGCAGCAGATGAGGTGTATTATGATGTTCTGCAGCAGCTGAGGTGTGTTATGATGTTCTGCAGCAGCTGAGGTGTATTATGATGTTCTGCAGCAGCTGAGGTGTATCATGATGTTCTGCAGCAGCTGAGGTGTGTTATGAGGTTCTGCAGCAGCTTAGGTGTATGATGAAGTTCCGCAGCAGCTGAGGTGTACGATGAAGTTCTGCAGCAGCTGAGGTGTACGATGAGTTCTGCAGCAGCTGAAGTGTATTATGAGGTTCTGCAGCAGCTGAGGTGTATTATGAGGTTCTGCAGCAGCTGAGATGTGTTATGATGAGGTTCTGCAGCAGCTGAGGTGTGCTATGAGGTTCTGCAGCAGCTGAGGTGTACGATGAAGCTCTGCAGCAGCTGAGGTGTATTATGAGGTTCTGCAGCAGCTGAGGTGTATGATGAAGTTCCGCAGCAGCTGAGGTGTACTATGAAGTTCTGCAGCAGCTGAAGTGTATTATGAGGTTCTGCAGCAGCTCAGATGTGTTATGAGGTTCTGCAGCAGCTGAGGTGTACGATGAAGTTTTGAAGCAGCTGAGGTGTATTATGAGGTTCTGCAGCAGCTGAAGTGTATTATGAGGTTCTGCAGCAGCTGAGGTGTATTATGAGGTTCTGCAGCAGCTTAGATGTGTTATGAGGTTCTGCAGCAGCTGAGGTGTATGATGAAGTTCCACAGCAGCTGAGGTGTACGATGAAGTTCTGCAGCAGCTGAAGTGTATTATGAGGTTCTGCAGCAGCTGAGGTGTATTATGAGGTTCTGCAGCAGCTGAGATGTGTTATGAGGTTCTGCAGCAGCTGAGGTGTACGATGAAGTTCTGCAGCAGCTGAGGTGTTTTATGAAGTTCTGCAGCAGCTGAGGTGTATTATGAGATTCTAGTTGAACATGTATTCCCATAAAAATCCATTTTTAATCAATTGAATTTAAAAACACCTATGCCCGTGAACAAATGATAGGTTAAGACAAAAAATTATTAAAAAAAGCCCTATTAAAGGCTACAATAAACTATCTGCACCCTTCCTTGCCGTGGAGGTTGGCACCCTAACAGATACGATTGTTTGGCGCCCCCACTCAACGTCGACTGACCCTGTCTCCCCTATCTCACCCTATTCTCACAGGTGGGAAAACAATGCCAAATAGATAAGATATGAAGGAAGGGAAAAAAAGGAGAAAAAACCTTTTAATATAAACAGAATACAATACGAGAGTAACCAGGGCAATATGCCCACAATATAATATTATGAGATTCTGCAGCAGATGAGGCGTATGATGAAGCTCTGAAGCAGCTGCGGTGTATTATGATGTTCTGCAGCAGCTGAGGTCTGTTATGATGTTCTGCAGCAGCTGAGGTGTATTATGAGATTCTCCAGCAGCTGAGGTGTATGATGAAATTCTACAGCAGCTGAGGTGTACATTGAAGTTCTGTAGCAGCTGAGATGTATTATGAGATTCTGCAGCAGCTGAGTTGTATGATGAAGTTCTGCAGCAGCTGAGGTGTATCATGATGTTCTGCAGCAGCTGAGGTGTGTTATAAGGTTCTGCAGCAGCTTAGGTGTATGATGAAGTTCTGCAGCAGTTGAGGTGTATTATGAGGTTCTGCAGCAGCTGAGGTGTATGATGAAGTTCCGCAGCAGCTGAGGTGTACGATAAAGTTCTGCAGTAGCTGAAGTGCATTATGAGGTTATGCAGCAACTGAGGTGAATTATGAGGTTCTGCAGCAGCTGAGATGTGTTATGAGGTTCTGCAGCAGCTGAGGTGTGTTATGAGGTTCTGCAGCAGCTGAGGTGTACGATGAAGTTCTGCAGCAGCTGAGGTGTAGTATGATGTTTTGCAGCAGTTGAAGTATATTATGAGATTCTGAGATTCTGCAGCAGCTGAGGTGTTGTGAAAGAGTCACCGAGGAGGAAAAAACAAAAAAGCAAGCTAAGCCCCGAAAACCGGAGAGGTTGGTAACTAGCGGATTGCAGACCCCTGATCCTTTCCACAACAACTAGCAGTAGCCGTGGAGCGTGCCTACGGTGATCCTAGATGCCTCGTCATGGCCGGAGAACTAAATAAGCCTAAAGAAAGAAAGGGAAAATCTAAACTGCCCCAGAGCAGACCCCAAAGCAATAGATAGCCCCCAACATGTATTGTCGGTGAAACAAGATGAAAACACAGTCACAGGTAGAAAGATAGGCTGAGCAAACGATGGGGCCCACACTAACTAGAAAGGACAGGAAAGAAAAGCTGCTGTCTGCAATCACGCAAAAAACCCCGCCAAAAAGAATGTCCAATACGTCTGATAGAAAAAGGCCCTGAAGTCGCTAGACTTCAAATCACTATATCAGCACTCAGGTATATTCTGAAGACAGAGCAAAAGAGATCAACTGATCAGAGACAAAAATGGGGATTCAGCCCAGTCCCAGCCAGGGCTGGCTGAACACAAAAACTAAGTAAACCAGACAAAAACTCATATGAACAATAGCAGAGAAAACTTAGCTTTAGGGAGGCAGGAACCAAACTGGAAACCAGGAGTCACAGTCAGGAAAAATCACCAGCAAGAAACTAGGGAATCGGCTGCCTTAAATCCAATCAGAAACTCCTGATGTCCAATCGCAGTCCTCTTCCTCAGGTGGCCGGTCTCTGCCATTTAGATCAGCTTCATTACCTCCCTTCCCCAACAGAGGGAGTCCAGATAGAGAACTCACTACTCCTCTGTCAGCACAGCCAGCTCCATAACCCTCACCAGAAGCCAGAGGCAAACCCAAAAATGAGCTCACAACAGTACCCCCCCTTGAGGAGGAGTCACCGAACCCTCATCCACGCCACCGGGCCGATCAGGATGGGCCCGATGAAAAGCATGAACCAATCTATCGGCTTGAATATCAGAGGCAGAGACCCAAGAATTGTCCTCCTTGCCATAACCCTTCCACTTGACACAATACTGGAGTCTCCGTCTAGCCAGATGAGAATCCAGTATTTTCTCTACCTCATATTCCACATTACCTTCAACCAATACAGGGTCAGGAGGTGCAGCCATAGGAACTACTGGCTCAACATATCTCTTCAAAAGCGACTTATGAAACACGTTATGGATGTTAAACGTAACAGGAAGAGCCAAACGAAAAGAAACCGGATTAAGAATCTCCAAAATCTTGTAAGGTCCAATAAACCTTGGCTTGAACTTTGGAGAAGCCACCTTCATAGAGATATTCTTTGATGACAACCAAACCATATCGCCCACTTTAAACTGGGGACCAATGGTCCTATGCCGGTTAGAAAACCACTGGGCCTTTTCCTGAGAGAGAGACAACTTATCCACTACTTGGTCCCAAATCTGCTGCATTCTCTCTACCACAGTGTCAATACCTGGGCAGGTTGAAGATTCCACTTACCCTGAAGAAAATCGAGGATGAAACCCAAAGTTACAGAAAAAGGGCGACATCAAGGTGGCAGAACTATCTCTATTATTTAAAGCGAGTTCGGCCAAGGGCAAAAATGAAACCCAATCGTCCTGATCAGCAGATATAAAACATCTCAAATAGGACTCCAAAGTCTGGTTTGTTCTCTCCGTCTGCCCATTGGTCTGAGGGTGAAACGCAGAAGAGAAGGACAACTGAATTCCCAGCTTGGAAGAAAAGGCTTTCCAGAATCTGGAAACAAACTGAACTCCTCTGTCCGATACAATGTTCTCAGGAATCCCATGCAACCGAACCACCTGCTGTAAAAACAAGGGTACCAACTCTGAGGAAGATGGCAACTTTGGGAGTGGTACAAGATGGACCATCTTAGAGAATCTATCACAAATCACCCAGATAACAGTCATTCTCTGAGAGACAGGAAGATCAGAAATAAAATCCATTGAAATATGGGTCCATGGCCTCTTAGGCACCGGCAAGGGCATCAACAACCCACTAGAGCGAGATCAGGGTTTAGACCGGGAACAAGTCCCACAGGACTGCACAAAATTCCTGACATCACGAGATAAGGCGGGCCACCAAAAAGATCGACTCACCAAATCTCTGGTACCAAAAATACCTGGATGACCAGCCAATGCGGAGCAATGAACTTCAGACATCACTCTCTTCCTCCACTGGTCAGGACCATACAATTTTCCCATAGGACAACGCTCAGGTTTGTCCTCCTGGAATTCTTCCGGAGCACGTCTCAAATCGGGCGAGATGGCAGAAAGAACTACCCCCTCACCTAGGATGGTAGTAGGCTTGGTCACAACAAGAGAATCAGCAAAGAAACTCCTAGAAAGGGTGTCTGCCTTAACATTCTTAGTGCCTGGAGGAAAGGAGACCACAAAATCAAAACGCGTAAAAAGCAAGGCCCACCTAGCCTGTCTAGGATTCAAGCGTTTGGCCGACTCAAGGTAAATCAAATTCTTGTGGTCAGTGAGGGCCACAACTTGATGTCTAGCTCCCTCCAACCAATATCTCCACTCCTCAAATGCCCATTTCATGGCTAACAATTCCCGATTCCCCACATCATAGTTGCGTTCAGATGGGGAGAACTTTCGGGAAAAGAAGGCACAGGGATTCATTTTAGACGTCACCGGATCTTTTTGGGACAAAACAGCTCCTGCACCAATCTCTGAAGCATCTACCTCCACCTGAAAAGGAAGTGAGACATCAGGTTGCCGCAAAACCGGAGCAGAAGTGAAACTCCGCTTCAGCTCCTGAAAGGCCGAAACAGCCTCTGAAGACCAATTCAGCACATCAGCTCCCTTCTTAGCTTAATCAGTCAGTGGTTTTGCAATACCAGAAAAATTAGCTATAAACTTACGATAAAAATTAGCAAACCCCAAAAACTTCTGGAGAGCCTTCAAAGAAGTGGGTTGAACCCAATCATAAATGGCCTGTACCTTGGCCGGGTCCATTTCAATAGTTGACGGAGACAAAATAAATCCCAAAAATGAAATCCTCTGTACACCAAAAAGGCACTTCGATCCCTTAACATACAAGGAATTCTCCCTCAAAATCCGGAACAGTCCGAACATGTTCCACATGAGAATCCCAATCCCTGGAAAAGATCAAAATATCATCCAGCTAGATGATCAAAAACTTATCCACAAAGTCCCGGAAAATATAATTCATGAAGGATTGGAAGACAGAAGGAGCATTAGTGAGCCCAAAAGGCATCACCAGGTACTCAAAATGTCCCTCCGGAGTATTAAACGCCGTCTTCCATTCATCCCCATGCTTGATGCGAATAAGATTATACTCCCCCCTGAGATCAAGCTTAGTAAACCAGCAGGCACTCTTTACTCTGGAGAATAAATCAGACATCAGAGGTAACGGGTACTGATAATTAACAGTAATTTTGTTGAGGGAACGATAGTCAATACAAGGCCTTAATGAACCATCCTTCTTGGCCACGAAAAAAAAACCAGCACCTAAGGGCGAAGAGGATGGTCTAATATGACCTTTCTCCAACGACTCCTCAATATAAGATCGCATAGCCTCGTGTTCGGGTACAGATAAATTGAAAAGTCGACCCTTGGGAAATTTACACCCAGGTCTCAGCTCAATTGCACAGTCATAACTCCTATGAGGAGGCAAAGACGCAGACTTGCTCTCACTAAATACATCTTAAAAATCAGCCAAATAGTCAGGAATAGAGTTGAGCGATACCGTCCGATACTTCAAAGTATCGGATCGGAATGGATCGGCCGATCTTAAAAAAAAGTATCGGTATCGCCGATTCCGATACCAGAAGTCCCATTCAAGTCTATGGGACTTCCGGTATCGGAATAAGAAAAATCCTGTTTTTCCCTTGTACAGCCTCTCTGGGGTCTGTACGGGCCTTTCGGGGGGCTGTGCCGGCCTGCCAGGGGGTCTGTGCAGGCTCCGGTGGTCTGTGCCGGCCTGCCGGGGGGCTGTGCCGGCCTGCCAGGGGGGCTGTGCAGGCTCCGGTGGGCTGTGCCGGCCTGCCGGGGGGCTGTGCCGGCCTGCCGGGGGGCTGTGCAGGCTCCGGGGGGCTGTGCCGGCCTGCCGGGGGGCTGTGCAGGCTTCGGGGGTCTGTGCAGGCATCGTCCGATGGGACTACAAGTCCCATCGGGCGATGCCTGCTACCATGACAGTGATTGACACATTAGCCAATGATGGGACAGTAGTAGTCCCATCATCCGGCTAATGTGTTGAATGTAAAAAAAAAAAAAAAAATTACATGCTACATACATACAACATGCATACTACATACATGCTACATTCATACTACATACTACATACATGCTACATTCAAACTACATACTACATACATGCTACATTCATACTACATATATACTACATGCAACATACATACTACATATATACTACATGCAACATACATACTACATATATACTACATGCATGCAACATGCATACTACATATATACTACATGCAACATACATACTACATATATACTACATGCATGCAACATGCATACTACATATATACTACATGCATGCAACATGCATACCACATATATACTACATGCTACATACATACTACATATATACTACATGCATGCTACATACATACTGCATGCTACATACATACTACATGCTACATACATACTACATATATGCTACATACATACTACATATATACTACATGCATGCTACATACATACTGCATGCTACATACATACTACATGCTACATACATACCACATATATACTACATACATACTACATGCATGCTACATGCTACATACATACCACATACATACTACATACATACTACATACATACTACATGCTACATACATACCACATATATACTACATACATACTACATGCATGCTACATGCTACATACATACCACATACATACTACATACATACTACATACATACTACATGCTACATACATACTACATATATACTACATGCATGCTACATACATACTACATGCTACATACATACTACATGTATACTACATGCATGCTACATACATACTGCATGCTACATGCATGCTACATACATACTACATACATACTACATGCTACATACATACCACATATATACTACATACATACTACATACAATACATTCATACAATACATACATAGACATACAGTACATATAACATAGAGTAACATACTTACCAATACTTGTCACATTGTTCCCCGAAGCCATTGTCTTTTACGGAATAAATATTAACATAACAAACCACAAAAATACTCACCCACGATCCGAAGCAGTCCACGAGTGTGTCCCACGACGATCTTGGGTAGAGAACGGCAGCATCAGCTGTTGCTGCCGTTCTCTACGGGCTGCAGGAATCCAATGATGGAAGGTAGGTATCCTTCCGCACTGTATTCCTCCGCCACTTAAAAAAAAAAAAGTCCCTAGTCTCACTTTATGCCATTGCTGCGTGGGAATTTCCCAATGTGACAAGTATTGGTAAGTATGTTACTCTATGTTATATGTACTGTATGTCTATGTATGTATTGTATGAATGTATTGTATGTAGTATGTATGTAGTATATATGTGGTATGTATGTAGCATGTATGTAGCATGCATGTAGCATGCAGTATGTATGTAGCATGCATGTAGTATATATGTAGTATGTATGTAGCATGTAGTATGTATGTAGCATGCATGTAGTATATATGTAGTATGTATGTAGTATGTATGTAGTATGTATGTGGTATGTATGTAGCATGTAGCATGCATGTAGTATGTATGTAGTATATATGTGGTATGTATGTAGCATGTAGTATGTATGTAGCATGCAGTATGTATGTAGCATGCATGTAGTATATATGTAGTATGTATGTATCATATATGTAGTATGTATGTAGCATGTAGTATGTATGTAGCATGCAGTATGTATGTAGCATGCATGTAGTATATATGTAGTATGTATGTAGCATATATGTAGTATGTATGTAGTATATATGTAGTATGTATGTAGCATGTAGTATGTATGTAGCATGCATGTAGTATATATGTAGTATGTATGTAGCATGTAGTATGTATGTAGCATGCATGTAGTATGTAGTATGTATGTAGTATATATGTAGTATGTATGTAGCATGTAGTATGTATGTAGCATGCATGTAGTATATATGTAGTATGTATGTAGCATGTAGTATGTATGTAGCATGCATGTAGTATGTATGTAGTATGTATGTAGTATGTATGTAGTATATATGTAGTATGTATGTAGCATGTATGTAGCATGCATGTAGTATGTATGTAGTATGTATGTAGTATGTATGTAGTATGTATGTAGTATATATGTGTTATGTATGTAGTATGTATGTAGTATGTATGTAGTATATATGTGGTATGTATGTAGTATGTATGTAGTATGTATGTAGCATGTAGTATGTATGTAGCATGCATGTAGTATGTATGTAGTATTTTTTTTTTTTTTTTTTTTTTTTTAACATTTAACACATTAGCCGGATGATGGGACTACTACTGTCCCATCATTGGCTAATGTGTCAATCACTGTCATGGTAGCAGGCATCGCCAGATGGGACTTGTAGTCCCATCAGACGATGCTTGCACAGACCCCCGGACATCAGCACAGCCCCCCGGCAGGCCGGCACAGCCCCCCGGCAGGCCGGCACAGACCCCCACAGGGTGCACAGACCACCGGCAGGCCGGCACAGCCCCCCGGCAGGCCGGTACAGACCCCCACAGGGTGCACAGACCACCGGCAGGCCGGCACAGCCCCCCAGCAGGCCGGTACAGACCCCCACAGGGTGCACAGACCACCGGCAGGCCGGCACAGCCCCCCGGCAGGCCGGTACAGACCCCGGGCAGTCCACACAGCCCCCCGGCAGGCCGGCACAGCCCCCCGGCAGGCCGGCAGAGACCCCCGGAAGGCCCGAAATGACGGCGCATCATGATGCGCACACACCGCGCATCATGATGACGTCAGGCTGTCAATCAACTTTGAACTTCCGATTCCGATGCCGACTTCCGATATTGAAAAAATATCGGAAGTCGGTATCGGAATTCCGATACAGCAAGTATCGGCCGATACCCGATACTTGCGGTATCGGAATGCTCAACACTAGTCAGGAACATCATGCGACTGGGGAGAGGTGGAGAAAACAGGAGTGTCACCAAGAGCACACCGACAACCCCAACTCACCACAGACACAGATTTCCAATCCAAAACCGGATTATGGATTTGCAACCAGGGAAAACCCAGAACAATGGTATCATGTAAATGATGCAACACCAAGAATCTGCAATTTTCTTGGTGGTCTGGTGCGACCCGCATTATCACCTGGGTCCAAAACTGAGGTTTATTCTTCGCCAAAGGAGTAGCATCAATACCCCTCAAAGGAATAGGCGTCCGCAGAGGTGTCATAGGAAAACCAAAACGATTAGCAAAATCCAAGTCCATTAGATTTAAGGCCGCTCCTGTGTCCCCAAAAGCCTTCGCGGAAAATGTGGATAAGGAGCAGATCAGAGTAATTGCCAAAAGAAACTTAGGTTGTACACCACCCACAGAAAATGTGTGTGCAAAACGTTTCTCTCATTTAGGGCAGACAGAAATAACATGAGAGGCATCTCCACAGAAAAAACACAGCTTATTACAACTTCTAAACTCCTGACGTTGCGCCCTAGACAAAACTCAATCACATTGCATAGGTTCAGACATTTGTTAAAAATGTGGCAGCGCCTCCCGTGTAGTCTTGCGTTCACGTAAACGCCGATCAACTTGAATGGCTAATGACATAGACTCATCAAGACCAGAGGGAACAGGAAATCCCACCATAGTATCTTTTAAAGTCTCAGACAAACCATTCCGAAAGAGAGCTGCCAATGCACTATCATTACATGTAGTAAGGACCGCCCACTTTCGGAATTTCTGACAGTATAACTCAGCAGGATCCTGACCCTGGTTCAATGCCAATAGGGCTCTCTCAGCTTGATCAATAGCATTAGGTTCATCATATAACAACCCCAAGGCTTGAAAAAATGCATCCACATTAGTCAAAACAGGATCTTCAGGTGTCAAAGAAAACACCCAATCCTGGGGATCGCCGCGCAGCAAGGAGATGACAATTTTAACCTGCTGCGCAGAGCTCCCCGATGAGTTAGGCTTCAAGGCTAGAAATAATTTACAATTAATCTTAAAATTCAAAAATTTAGACCGATCCCCAGAAAACACATCAGGAGCAGGGATCCTTGGTTCAACAGCATGTGAATGAGTGAGATAGGCGGAAATTCCCCGCACTTCAGCAGCGAGCTGCTCCACACGATCAGACAATTGCTTAATCTCCATCAAGGATAAAAAGAAAAAAAAATTCCTCCTACGGCCCCAGAGAAAAAGAGGAGAAAATATATATATATATATATATATATATATATATATATATAAAAAAAAAAATTCTGACACTTTTTTTCTCTCTTTTTATTCTTCTTTTACAATTCTCTCCTGCTTTTGAGTACCCTATAATCTGCGGTATGGCTGGTGATTCTGTTATGAATGAGTCACCGAGGAGGAAAAATCAAAAAAGCAAGCTAAGCCCAGAAAACCGGAGAGGTTGGTAACTAGCGGATTGCAGACCCCTGATCCTATCCACAACAACTAGCAGTAGCCGTGGAACGTGCCTACGGTGATCCTAGACTCCTCATCACGGCCGGAGAACTAAATAAGCCTAAAGAAAAAAGGAAAATCTAAACTGCCCCAGAGTAGACCCCAAAGCAATAGATAGCCCCCAACATGTATTGTCGGTGAAACAAGATGAAAACACAGACACAGGTAGAAAGATAGGCTGAGCAAACGACGGGGCCCTCGCTAACTAGAAAAGACAGGAAAGAAAAGCTGCTGTCTGCAATCACGCAAAAAACCCTGCCAAAAAGAATGCTCAACACGTCTGATAGAAAAAGGCCCTGAAGTCGCTAGACTTCAAATCACTATATCAGCACTCAGGTATATTCCAAAGACAGAGCAAAAGAGATCAACTGATCAGAGACAAAAATGGGGATTCAGCCCAGTCCCAGCCAGGGCTGGCTGAACACAAAAACTAAGTAAACCAGACAAAAACTCATATGAACAATAGCAGAGACAACTTAGCTTTAGAAAGGCAGGAACCAAACTGGAAACCAGGAGCCACAGTCAGGAAAAATCACCAGCAAGAAACTAGGGAGTTGGCTGCCTTAAATCCAATCAGAAACTCCTGATGTCAAATCGCAGTCCTCTTCCTCAGGTGGCCGGTCTCTGACATTTAGATCAGCTGCAATACCTCCCTTCCCCAATAGAGGGAGTCCAGATAGAGGTCTCACTACTCCTCTGTCAGCACAGCCAGCTCCATAACCCTCACCAGAATCCAGAGGCAAACCCGAAAATGAGCTCACAACACTGAGGTGTATGATGAATTCTGCAGCAGCTGAGGTGTGTTATGAGGTTCTGCTGCAGCTGAGGTGTGTTATGAGGTTCTGCAGCAGTTGAGGTGTGTAATGAGGTTCTGCAGCAGCTGAGGCACAGTACTGTATACACACTGTAACTTCTGCAGAGTTTCTGAAAAACAGAGACGGCACAAGATGTCTTTCAGAATTACTTCATTCTTGGTGATGTATGACACTTGCATTGCAACTTTTTGGGAGGGTTTGTTCCAATAAATGAATGGGGTCGGGTTTAAGGAAATGTGTCATCTTTTGGGACATGTTGAGGCATCGCGAACATTTAAATGAGAGGTGTATAAGATGGCCGGCCTCAGTGGGGGGAGATAAGCGGCGCCCGTGCACTGTATCATTAGTGACACAAATACTGTGATTCTCCCTCCTGAGTCCATCAGTGTGAGGAGCTTCCAGGGCTCCTCTGTACTGAGGATGTTGGGGGCGTTCAGTGGAAGCCCTTCATGTCCTCGGTGTGATATTCAGTCCTATATTTCATATACGCCATCCAAGTGTAACATATTTCTCCATGCACACATTGGCTCGGAGTCAATGAGCGAGGTGCGCTGCCATTGTTTGGGTGTTTTATCGAGATGACATCAATGCACGCGCTGTGGAATTTCACCACTTATGTCCTAAGTGGGGGATTTTTACGAGACGGATCGATTGTTAAAATGACAGCATCTGTTTTCTTGTATACGTTTCCTTATAACTCGTCCCCTGGTAATTATGGCGGAGCGCGGTGAGTAATAACCAGCTGCTGGAATTAGCGAGCAGTAAACACTGTTATCTGATCTGTGAAGGAGCCATCGCCGCCAAGGCCACAAGCTGGAAAACATAAAGACATCTGCTGGAAAACGGAAAATGGCGAGGGGTAGAACCTGTCTACGGCGTTATTCGAGAGGAAGTGCGGCGGCTCATGCCTCATTATAATGACACCCGGCACTAGGGAACGTCTCGCGATGATGCCTGCGCCATCCCATGTTCCATAAAGCAGATGTTGTACCAGCGCATATCACTAACGAAACTGCCTCAATTAGTTATAAAATAAAAGGAAACTCCGCTTTACAGTTACAACATGATAGTCCTATTTTCTTAGAAAGGTTCGCTGATGAAAGAGTGTTTTACAGCTGTGAATGTCAGAAATCAGCAGTAAATCCGCAGAGATATCCAGCCAACAAGTGTTACCTTCTGCTACAGCTCCCCCGGAGGAAAAGTGAAGTATTGCATTATTTGATCACAGTACTATGTAGCCCTTACGTTGGGAGTTATTTGGTGCTATACAGCAACATCCAAACCAGGGAACTCAGTTATAGAAATTAATAGAGGGGGACCCATTTTGCCTTTTGCCCAGGGTCACATTCACTTTTTTTTAATCTGGTTCTGATAACAAAATGTAGTAGGTTTCCATTGCACTGGCCATAGACATACACTAGATATTATGGGAGTTATATAGATGAAAAAATGAGAAAAATGATATTAAATAGATAAAAGCTAAGATGGAAACATATATACACAGTATATATATATATATATATATATATATATATACATACATATATATATATTACCGTACTTAGTAAACGCTGTTTTTGATAAGAGAAAGTGTAAAAGCCCTCGCACCGCATCAAGGTGAACCCAAATCTCCAGTCCTATATTGTCTCTAATATTAAAATCTTACCATGTGTCAAAAATGACCGCAATGTGAATAAGGGCCGAGCAGGACCATTTTGTTTCCATCTGAGATTTACATACGTTAGATGTTAGAAGATTGTGAACGCTTCTTCCCACTTAGTTTGAGGGATAATCTGTACAGGTGAAAATTAGGTGAAAAGTGATTTTATCTGTACTATTTTTATGATATTTTAGTCCTTAAATGCTAAAAAAAGATCTTTTATCAGAAGATCTATAAAAATAAATTCCTTTCTGCCATGAAATGTGTGAATTGGTTAATGGTGTAAGACCCAAAAATACAGCCGCATGACGTGGCTAAAGGGCTGCTAAAGAATACATCAGCAACCTGTATCAAGCCGATAATATTATTCACAGAGAGCGATGTAGCAGAGCTGAATTTGACATGAAACCCTTTTGGTGCCGCATTATCTGTACACCATGACTTTGGATAGCCCAGTGTGTCGTCATATTAAAATTACAGATAAAATATATTAAAAAAAAAACAACGATTTTGGTAAAGCTTAAAACTCTACTCTGTCACATCTGCATCAATATGAATATGTCTATTATGTATAAGTAGTAAATGTAAATGTCGCCAGGTTTCTGCTCTTTCTATCAGCTTTCTATGTGAATTGAATTAGGGACAGTTTTTTGATGGAATTCGCTGAACCTGAGAAATTCGAACAATAAGTGACAACCAAAATTTTGCACATTTTAGAAAATTGTATCTGCCTTAGAAGGGTCACATGCACTCAGGTGCGGCCAGGCAATCTTTTCTCCTAATGCTTGGCAGCTATCACATCACATGGCATAGCACAGCCAATCAGGAGTCTCTATCATAGTCTGCATAAAAAATTAGGAAAAGAAGCAAACTTGTCTGCATTTCCTCCAGTGTCCTGCCTACATGTTGCCTCCCCACCAACACTTCACCTTTGCCGTCTCATATTCCATTTCTATTCTTTCCAAACCCTGACTGTACTTTCTGCATTTGGGTTCTTCATTCTTTCTAATCCTCTTTCCAGTACATCAAAGATATTATGGCTGTGTCTGGATGAATATGGTTTACAGTGAGCAAACTAACAATGACAAACTGGTACAGAGGGAATGTCAGGATTCAAACTCAGCAGCTCTTGTGCACCAGGCAGCAGCTCTCCCCTCAGAGCTATTTAGCTTGTGGGATAGATCTTTGATAAATCAGATACTAGTACCTGCGTTGTTCTTGATGTCTCCTACCTCAGTTCCTGATGTCTCAAACCCAAGTTCCTGATTGGCTAAACCTGTGAACTCCTGATTAAACACCCTACTTAAAACTGGCACTGCACTTCCTTCATTGCGAGATTATTGAGCTCCCAGCCTTTAGCTTCTTCCCACCTGCTGCTTATCATCAAGATCCTAGTGCTGCTCCGTGTACCAACCTCTGGCTATATGCTGGCTACGATTCCAGCTTATCCTCCCAACTATACTGCTGCTCCGTGTACCGACCTCTGGCTATATGCTGGCTACGATTCCTGCTTATCCTTCCATCTACACTGCTGCTCCGTGAACCGACCTCTGGCTATATGCTGGCTACGATTCCAGCTTATCCTCCCAACTATACTGCTGCTCCGTGAACCGACCTCTGGCTATATGCTGGCTACGATTCCAGCTTATCCTCCCAACTATACTGCTGCTCCGTGAACCGACCTCTGGCTATATGCTGGCTACGATTCCAGCTTATCCTCCCAACTATACTGCTGCTCTGTGTACCGACCTCTGGCTATATGCTGGCTACGATTCCAGCTTATCCTCCCAACTATACTGCTGCTCCGTGTACCGACCTCTGGCTATATGCTGGCTACGATTCCAGCTTATCCTCCCAACTATACTGCTGCTCCGTGTACCGACCTCTGGCTATATGCTGGCTACGATTCCAGCTTATCCTCCCAACTATACTGCTGCTCTGTGTACCGACCTCTGGCTATATGCTGGCTACGATTCCAGCTTATCCTCCCAACTATACTGCTGCTCCGTGAACCGACCTCTGGCTATATGCTGGCTACGATTCCAGCTTATCCTCCCAACTATACTGCTGCTCTGTGTACCGACCTCTGGCTATATGCTGGCTACGATTCCAGCTTATCCTCCCAACTATACTGCTGCTCCGTGTACCGACCTCTGGCTATATGCTGGCTACGATTCCAGCTTATCCTCCCAACTATACTGCTGCTCTGTGTACCGACCTCTGGCTATATGCTGGCTACGATTCCAGCTTATCCTCCCAACTATACTGCTGCTCCGTGTACCGACCTCTGGCTATATGCTGGCTACGATTCCAGCTTATCCTCCCAACTATACTGCTGCTCTGTGTACCGACCTCTGGCTATATGCTGGCTACGATTCCAGCTTATCCTCCCAACTATACTGCTGCTCCGTGAACCGACCTCTGGCTATATGCTGGCTACGATTCCAGCTTATCCTCCCAACTATACTGCTGCTCCGTGTACCGACCTCTGGCTATATGCTGGCTACGATTCCTTCTTATCCTCCCAACTATACTGCTGCTCTGTGTACCGACCTCTGGCTATATGCTGGCTACGATTCCAGCTTATCCTCCCAACTATACTGCTGCTCCGTGTACCGACCTCTGGCTATATGCTGGCTACGATTCCTTCTTATCCTCCCAACTATACTGCTGCTCTGTGTACCGACCTCTGGCTATATGCTGGCTACGATTCCAGCTTATCCTCCCAACTATACTGCTGCTCCGTGAACCGACCTCTGGCTATATGCTGGCTACGATTCCTGCTTATCCTTCCATCTACACTGCTGCTCTGTGTACCGACCTCTGGCTATATGCTGGCTACGATTCCAGCTTATCCTCCCAACTATACTGCTGCTCCGTAACCGACCTCTGGCTTTATGCTGGCTACGATTCCAGCTTATCCTCCCAACTATACTGCTGCTCCGTGTACCGACCTCTGGCTATATGCTGGCTACGATTCCTTCTTATCCTCCCAACTATACTGCTGCTCTGTGTACCGACCTCTGGCTATATGCTGGCTACGATTCCAGCTTATCCTCCCAACTATACTGCTGCTCCGTGAACCGACCTCTGGCTATATGCTGGCTACGATTCCAGCTTATCCTCCCAACTATACTGCTGCTCCGTGAACCGACCTCTGGCTATATGCTGGCTACGATTCCTGCTTATCCTTCCATCTACACTGCTGCTCTGTGTACCGACCTCTGGCTATATGCTGGCTACGATTCCAGCTTATCCTCCCAACTATACTGCTGCTCTGTGTACCGACCTCTGGCTATATGCTGGCTACGATTCCAGCTTATCCTCCCAACTATACTGCTGCTCTGTGTACCGACCTCTGGCTATATGCTGGCTACGATTCCAGCTTATCCTCCCAACTATACTGCTGCTCCGTGAACCGACCTCTGGCTATATGCTGGCTACGATTCCAGCTTATCCTCCCAACTATACTGCTGCTCCGTAACCGACCTCTGGCTTTATGCTGGCTACGATTCCAGCTTATCCTCCCAACTATACTGCTGCTCCGTGTACCGACCTCTGGCTATATGCTGGCTACGATTCCAGCTTATCCTCCCAACTATACTGCTGCTCCGTGAACTGACCTCTGGCTATATGCTGGCTACGATTCCAGCTTATCCTCCCAACTATACTGCTGCTCCGTGAACCGACCTCTGGCTATATGCTGGCTACGATTCCAGCTTATCCTCCCAACTATACTGCTGCTCCGTGTACCGACCTCTGGCTATATGCTGGCTACGATTCCAGCTTATCCTCCCAACTATACTGCTGCTCCGTGTACCGACCTCTGGCTATATGCTGGCTACGATTCCTTCTTATCCTCC
Source organism: Dendrobates tinctorius (assembly GCF_039654945.1). Taxonomy (NCBI): domain Eukaryota; kingdom Metazoa; phylum Chordata; class Amphibia; order Anura; family Dendrobatidae; genus Dendrobates; species Dendrobates tinctorius. The sequence goes on along the minus strand of NW_027361869.1, from coordinate 6,404,710 downwards.
CAACTATACTGCTGCTCCGTGAACCGACCTCTGGCTATATGCTGGCTACGATTCCAGCTTATCCTCCCAACTATACTGCTGCTCCGTGTACCGACCTCTGGCTATATGCTGGCTACGATTCCTTCTTATCCTCCCAACTATACTGCTGCTCCGTGAACCGACCTCTGGCTATATGCTGGCTACGATTCCAGCTTATCCTCCCAACTATACTGCTGCTCCGTGTACCGACCTCTGGCTATATGCTGGCTACGATTCCAGCTTATCCTCCCAACTATACTGCTGCTCCGTGAACCGACCTCTGGCTATATGCTGGCTACGATTCCAGCTTATCCTCCCAACTATACTGCTGCTCCGTGAACCGACCTCTGGCTATATGCTGGCTACGATTCCAGCTTATCCTCCCAACTATACTGCTGCTCCGTGTACCGACCTCTGGCTATATGCTGGCTACGATTCCAGCTTATCCTCCCAACTATACTGCTGCTCCGTGTACCGACCTCTGGCTATATGCTGGCTACGATTCCTTCTTATCCTCCCAACTATACTGCTGCTCCGTGAACCGACCTCTGGCTATATGCTGGCTACGATTCCAGCTTATCCTCCCAACTATACTGCTGCTCCGTGTACCGACCTCTGGCTATATGCTGGCTACGATTCCTTCTTATCCTCCCAACTATACTGCTGCTCCGTGAACCGACCTCTGGCTATATGCTGGCTACGATTCCAGCTTATCCTCCCAACTATACTGCTGCTCCGTGTACCGACCTCTGGCTATATGCTGGCTACGATTCCAGCTTATCCTCCCAACTATACTGCTGCTCCGTGAACCGACCTCTGGCTATATGCTGGCTACGATTCCAGCTTATCCTCCCAACTATACTGCTGCTCCGTGTACCGACCTCTGGCTATATGCTGGCTACGATTCCAGCTTATCCTCCCAACTATACTGCTGCTCCGTGAACCGACCTCTGGCTATATGCTGGCTACGATTCCAGCTTATCCTCCCAACTATACTGCTGCTCCGTGAACCGACCTCTGGCTATATGCTGGCTACGATTCCAGCTTATCCTCCCAACTATACTGCTGCTCCGTGTACCGACCTCTGGCTATATGCTGGCTACGATTCCAGCTTATCCTCCCAACTATACTGCTGCTCCGTGAACCGACCTCTGGCTATATGCTGGCTACGATTCCTGCTTATCCTTCCATCTACACTGCTGCTCCGTGTGCCGACCTCTGGCTATATGCTGGCTACGATTCCAGCTTATCCTCCCAACTATACTGCTGCTCCGTGTACCGACCTCTGGCTATATGCTGGCTACGATTCCAGCTTATCCTCCCAACTATACTGCTGCTCCGTGAACCGACCTCTCGCTATATGCTGGCTACGATTCCAGCTTATCCTCCCAACTATACTGCTGCTCCGTGTACCGACCTCTGGCTATATGCTGGCTACGATTCCAGCTTATCCTCCCAACTATACTGCTGCTCTGTGTACCGACCTCTGGCTATATGCTGGCTATGATTCCAGCTTATCCTCCCAACTATACTGCTGCTCCGTGTACCGACCTCTGGCTATATGCTGGCTACGATTCCAGCTTATCCTCCCAACTATACTGCTGCTCCGTGTACCGACCTCTGGCTATATGCTGGCTACGATTCCAGCTTATCCTCCCAACTATACTGCTGCTCCGTGAACCGACCTCTCGCTATATGCTGGCTACGATTCCAGCTTATCCTCCCAACTATACTGCTGCTCCGTGAACTGACCTCTGGCTATATGCTGGCTATGATTCCAGCTTATCCTCCCAACTATACTGCTGCTCCGTGAACCGACCTCTGGCTATATGCTGGCTACGATTCCTGCTTATCCTTCCATCTACACTGCTGCTCCGTGTGCCGACCTCTGGCTATATGCTGGCTACGATTCCAGCTTATCCTCCCAACTATACTGCTGCTCCGTGTACCGACCTCTGGCTATATGCTGGCTACGATTCCAGCTTATCCTCCCAACTATACTGCTGCTCCGTGAACTGACCTCTGGCTATATGCTGGCTACGATTCCAGCTTATCCTCCCAACTATACTGCTGCTCCGTGTACCGACCTCTGGCTATATGCTGGCTACGATTCCTGCTTATCCTTCCATCTACACTGCTGCTCCGTGTGCCGACCTCTGGCTATATGCTGGCTACGATTCCAGCTTATCCTCCCAACTATACTGCTGCTCCGTGTATCGACCTCTGGCTATATGCTGGCTACGATTCCTGCTTATCCTTCCATCTACACTGCTGCTCCGTGTGCCGACCTCTGGCTATATCCTGACTACGATTGCCGCTTATAATTTCAACTACGCTGCTGCTCCATGTACCGACCTCTGGCTGTAACCTGATAATGCTACCTGCCAGTGCCTCCCCTAGTGGTTCCGATATCTCTACTCCAACTCAGGTCAGGCCTTAACAGGGAGAGAGGACCATGATCTTGCAGGCTTACATTATTCTGGATAATGGGGAAGGAGACAGTAGGTTGGGGGTGGTGGCAGCATCGGGGTTGTTAATGTGGCAGGTTGTAAGCTTTCTTGAGGAGATGGGTTTTCAAGTTCCGCCTGAAAGTTCTGAAGCTGGCCGATAATTGGATGTGTTGAAGCACAGAATTCCAGAGCATGGGGGATGCTCGAGAGAAGTCTTTGAGGTGATTGGCTGCGGAACACTTAAGTGTGGAGGAGAAAACTAGGTCATGAGAGGACCAGAGACTACGTGTTGGAAGGTAATGGGAGATTATTTCAGAGATATATTGGAGGAGAGAGATTATGGTCAGCCTTGTAGGTCAGTGTTAATATTTGAACTGGATATGTTGGGGAATTGGTAGCCAATGAAGGGATTTGCAGAGGGGAGAATTAAAGGAACAACAAGGCGAGAGGTGGGTTAGTCAGGCAATGGATTTAAGGATGGACAGGAGAGTTGCGAGTGTGTTAGCAGGGAGGCAACAGAAGAGGATATTGCAGTAGTTGAGGTGGGAGATGAGGGATTGCATTAACATTTTAGTAGATTCATGTTTGAGGAAAGGACGAATTCTTGAAATATTTTGCGGTAGGAGGCACGAAGAGGTGGAAAGAGCTTGGATGTTTGGTTGGGAGGATAGAGGGTTACTCCGAGGCAGTGGACTTGTGACACAAAAGAAAGCGTGATATAATTTATTGGGAAAGATAGATCGGGTAGGGGAGTTAGGTGAGATGGAGGAAAAATGATGAGTTCTTTTTTGTGCACATTGAGTTTTAGGACTCATGATGAGAAGAAGGAGGATATGGCTGATAGACGCTCTGGGATTCTGGACTGCAGAGAGGTGACATCTGGGTCAGTGAGGTAGATATGAGTATCATCAGAGTATAGATGGTACTGGAAGCCATAGGACTTTGTGAGTCATCCCAGGCCAAAGGTATAGATTGAGAAGAATAGGATTGCCAGAATGCCTTGTGGGGCATAAACAGAGAGAGGGCAGGATAAGGAGGTACTGTGGGAGTGGGAGACACTAAATGAGCAGTTGAAAAGGTATGAGGAGATCCAGAAAAGGGCAATATCTTTAACACCACGGGAAGAGAACACTTGTAGTAGGAGGAAGTGATCGATTGTATCGACGACAGAGGCCAGATCTAGATGGAGTGGTATAGATAATAATCTGGTGTAAGTCACTAGTAATTTTGGTGATGGCAGCGTTTGTGAAATTGTGGGGATAGAAGCTGGATTGTAGGTCGTCAAAGAGTAAATTAGATGAAAGACGAGAGGAAAGTTCAGCATAGACGTGATATTCGAGGAGTTTGGAGACAAACCGGGGTATTGATATGGGGTGATAGCTGGACGTAGAGGTCGGTTGAGGGATGGCTTTTCATGATATTTATAGAGTAATCCACTCTTTCTCTTTCAGATTTTTCTTCATACTTAAATAGATTCCGTCACCAAGTCAAAAGTGGCCAGTTTGTGCCGTTATTTTATTTCCGTTGCTGAGTATTCTGTTTTTTGTTTTCTTTTTAATTGACCATTTGGTTTCAGATAAATGTTTTGTTTTTTTTCATTCAGTGCTAATTTTTATAGTCTGTGGAAGCAGTGCATGGCTCACAGGTTAATTATGTTGGGCAGCCTAAATATACACCCCAGAAGGATCTTGTAAGTCACACCCTCTTTGTAAAGAATGTAAAAAATAGCCCTAATTAAAAGGCCCAAATCTCTGGAACCATATGGCAGATTAAAAAAAAAAAAAAAAAAATAATAGGACAACTCATGGGTGCAACAGGAATAAAATAATGCAAAAAACTGGTCAGCTTTGGTCCTCTTTAACTGATACATAATCATGCCTTAAGTACTAACAATGAGCAGCAGATGGTGCCAAAACCTCTTTCTGCAGTGCCCAGCATAGGAAACCATGCTCTCAAAATACAGGCTTGTATATATTGTGCAATTTACACTGCAGTAAGTAACTCACTAAACAGGAGGCATCTCCTTTATTGCTCTTAAAACTCCATGGCCAGCAAGCTGTAACTCTTCCCTGCCCATCTGTCTATGTCTCCCATATATTTTACATAAAATGATTACAATAAACCATGGAATTAACCATAAATCATCCTACCTTTCATCAGTGTCATGTAATAACAGTATATCATGGAGCAATGCAACAAATGAAGCATTACGTCACATCGGCAATCTCTTCAGGGGGTGCTGGCTATCTTCCACTCCTTAACAGTGTGAGGAGATGAGAATAACACTATTTAATTCACAGAGATGGAAAGGTAGGAGAGTCACTGTGTCAGTGAGGCAGGAGAGTCACAGTGTTTGAGGCAGGAGCGTTATTGTCTGAGGCAGGAGAATCACTGCGTCTAAGGCTTGAGAGTCTCTGCGTCTAAGGCTTGAGAGTCTCTGAGTCTGAGGCTGGAGAGTCACTGTGTCTGAGGCAGGAGAGTCTCTGTGTCTGAGGAAGGAGAGTCACTGCGTCTGAGGTAGGAGAGTCACAGTCTGTGAGGCAGGAGAGTCATTATGTCTGAGGCAGGAGAGTCACTGTGTCTAAAGCAGGAGAGTCACTGTGTCTGAGGAAGAAGAGTCACTGTGTCTGAGGCAGAAGAATCACTGCGTCTGAGGTAGGAGAGTCACAGTCTGTGAGGCAGGAGAGTCACTATGTCTGAGGCAGGAGAGTCACTGTGTCTGAGGCAGGAGAATCACTGCGTCTAAGGCTTGAGAGTCTCTGAGTCTGAGGCTGGAGAGTCTCTGTGTCTGAGGCAGGAGAGTCTCTGTGTCTGAGGCAGGAGAGTCACTGTGTCTGAGGTAGGAGAGTCACAGTCTGTGAGGCAGGAGAGTCACTATGTCTGAGGCAGGAGAGTCACTGTGTCTAAAGCAGGAGAGTCACTGTGTCTGAGGAAGAAGAGTCACTGTGTCTGAGGCAGAAGAATCACTGCGTCTGTGACAGGAGAATCACTGTGTCTAAGGCTTGAGAGTCTCTGAGTCTGAGGCTGGAGAGTCTCTGTGTCTGAGGCAGGAGAGTCTCTGTGTCTGAGGCAGGAGAGTCTCTGTGTCTGAGGTAGGAGAGTCTCTGTGTCTGAGGCAGGAGAGTCACAGTCTGTGAGGCAGGAGAGTCACTATGTCTGAGGCAGGAGAGTCACTGTGTCTAAAGCAGGAGAGTCACTGTGTCTGAGGAAGAAGAGTCACTGTGTCTGAGGCAGAAGAATCACTGCGTCTGAGGTAGGAGAGTCACAGTCTGTGAGGCAGGAGAGTCACTATGTCTGAGGCAGGAGAGTCACTGTGTCTGAGGAAGAAGAGTCACTGTGTCTGAGGCAGAAGAATCACTGCGTCTGAGACAGGAGAATCACTGTGTCTAAGGCTTGAGAGTCTCTGAGTCTGAGGCTGGAGCGTCTCTGTGTCTGAGGCAGGAGAGTCTCTGTGTCTGAGGCAGGAGAGTCTCTGTGTCTGAGGTAGGAGAGTCTCTGTGTCTGAGGCAGGAGAGTCACAGTCTGTGAGGCAGGAGAGTCACTATGTCTGAGGCAGGAGAGTCACTGTGTCTAAAGCAGGAGAGTCACTGTGTCTGAGGAAGAAGAGTCACTGTGTCTGAGGCAGAAGAATCACTGCGTCTGAGGCAGGAGAGTCACTGTGTCTGAGGCAGGAGAGTCACTGTGTCTGAGGCAGGATAATCACTGCGTCTGAAGCAGGACAGTCACTGTGTCTGAAGCAGGAAAGTCTCTGTGTCTGAGGCAGGATAGTCACAGCGTCTGATACAGGGCCAGGGACTCATAGCTGGTGGCTGCCGCTTGCTTGATCATTATAGTTACAGTACTGCTGCTATTCAATCACACATACTGTATGTGTCTTTTCTTGACAATTGAATGCTTTATTTATTTATATTTTATTTATGTTACTCACTTATATAGTGCCATTAATTTCACAGCCCTTTACAGACATTATCATCACTGTCTCCATTGGGGCTCACAATCTACATTCCCTCTCAGTATGTGTTTGGAGTGTTGGAGGAAATCGGAGAACCTGGAGGAAACTCACGCATAATAATAATAATAATAATCTTTATTTATATAGCGCCAACATATTCCGCAGCGCTTTACAGTTACACGCATACACGGGGAGAACGTACAAACGTTTAGAGTACTTTTTATTGGTGGTGAAAAAAATTGCATGTGTTTTCAAGAGCACAAAATAAGTTTTTAGCAAAAAAAAATAATAATTGTTTTTCTTTTTTTTTCAATGCAAACATTTTTTTTGTTGTACCCTCAAAGGAGTTTTTCCCCACAAAAAAAAGTTTACTTTAATTAATAGATCTTGAAATAATAGTAACATCCACAATTGGATGTGTTTAAATAAAATATTCCTGTGCTGAGATAATCTTATAAATGTGCCCCTGCTGTGTACTGTGTAATGGCTGTGTCTGACCGTACAGGAACATGGTCTGTTCATACCACAGCTCCTGGGCAGGGGAAGAAGCAAAAGAGTATACAGACATTACAGCAGGGGATCACAGCTGATTCTTTATGTTATATGAAGCATTTCCCTGCCTGTTAATAAACCGTTTTACTTCAAAGAAAGAATCATTTGTAATCCATACTGTAATGTCTGCACACTTCCCCCCTGCCCAGGAGATGTGGTATGATCAGACCATGCTCCTGTACGGTCAGACACAGCCATTACACAGCACACAGCAGGGGCACATTTATAAGATTATCTCAGCACAGGAACATTTTATTTAAACACATCCAATTGTGGACGTTATTATCATTATTCCAAGATCTATTGATTAAAATGAACTTTTTTTCCTGAGAAAAAAACCCTTTAATCCATTGTTATGAGTAGTGCAGACTACCCTGGGCATTAAAAGTGACTGAATTATTCCAGGGCTGCGAACATCTTCCCCTGTAAGCTTCTTCTGCTTCTGAGACTCGCAGACTTGCATTTTAATTCCATCACGCGAAATTCTGTAATTGCAAAGAGCAAGTGTAATGACTGTGATGTCTTTATCAACCTGTTCTCCGCAGTTTGTTTTTAGCTCGGCCATCTGCTGCTCAAAAAGTGGCAGCTGCCATGTTTTACAAATAGCAAAGTCAAGTCCTTTTTTTCTCTCTTTTTTTCTTTTAAACCGACCAACACAGGATGTATAGGTTTCGTTCTTTTCAAAGGAGGCTTTAATCAATCGGCGTACCTTGGGCATTTTTAATTATTATATTACACATGCTGATCTTGTCAGATATTAATTATAAGGAAAGACTTCAAGTCATTTATGGGCTCCCAGAATCCATTTCTGCTATTGTTTTTTTTTAGTTTGTCCTTTGTATTGGTTTTGGTCTTAGTATTGGGACCAGTAAGAGGTTTTCCTACCTGCTCTATATCTAGGATCTTCATCCATGGTGGAGAACGATGGTCCCTTTAGATATGCATGACCATTAATTAATTTAATTTCTGCTCATGTCAATGGTTAGACACCCAGTTATCTCACTAATATGGCACATTTTAAAAATCCCATAAATTTTGGTAAAAAAAAAAAACTTTAAGGGTAGATGTGAAGGAAGCCTATGGAGAAAAAATCTTGTAGGGTATAACAAAATAGTGAAAAAATATTTCTTTTGATGCTTCACTTCTAATCTGAGATTAAACGGTTAATTAAAGGCTATGAACAACATTAATGTAAAAAAAATATTTTTACATGTTACTTGATGCCTTTAATTAATAATAAAAAAGTTGCATTTTTAGCCCTCACAACCTTCTGATCCACATTTCAGATTTTTCTCCTGTGGGAGTGTCCCTGCCAGTAATAAAGGCTGGATGTAAGCTCTGTGAAAATCCAGAGGGTAATTGTATTGTAAGTTTCTCCGTGCATGTAGCCTATGTTCTGTGCCTTCTGAGATGCTCTGTACTCTCTCCATTGAGGATCTGTGTAAATCCTCCTGCTCCTCCCTTCTGCCATCTCTAACACTGAGAGTTGAGAGGCAGGAGCAGATTAAGCAGGAGCTCTAAATAATTTTTAACATTTCTACCAAGCGCTTAGATATAGTTGCTTACCTTTGCACATACTATAGGAAGAAAAGGAAGAAAATGAAGAATAAAAAAATAATTTTGTGAGAAAGGTTTTCATAGCCTATAAAATCAAAGGTTCAAATCCTGGGGCTACCTGACTGTGAGACGGTGAGGACATTATGCTCCCTCCTGACCTTATGTGGATGGAAATTACCATCCCAAATCCTCAAATATTGGGAATTACTCAACAAATTACAAAAAGTATACGTAGCTTGGGAAGGATGTCCAAGTCCTGGAGATTGTGAGAGTTTGCCACCCGCATGTGTTTGTTTTGTTCTTTTACAGCAGATCCATACATCCCGAGAATGACACATAGAGGCAAAATCAACAAAAGAAACCCTACATTGTGCCTTTAAAAGCAAACAAGCCTTAGGCAGGGTCCCTGAGTACAAATGTGCTCCTCAATGCATCACTACTATATTTAAAAAAAATCCCCTCACTGTGCCCCTGAACACAAATATACTCCATGCTGTGCCCCTGAATAAAAACTGTTCCCAACTGTGACCTTAAAAAATCATTAACCACTGTACCTACTAAATGCAAAATTAGCCATTGTGCCCTCCAGAATATGAAATTTGCTCTTTGTGCACCCCAGAATTTACAATTCGCTAGTGTGCTCCCTTGAACATAACATTGCCCCTGAACATAAAATGAAGCCTCTGAGCCTCCTGAATTACAAAGAGGCTACGGTGATTCCTGAATTACAAAGAAGCTACTGTGCTGATGGATTAATAAATAAGCAAGTACTACGCCCCCCTGAATTAAAAAAGACACTATGACCTCCTAAATTGTTCCCCCTGCGTTAAAAATATGCCATTAGTATACCCACATTAAAAATAAGCCATTGTGTTCCCTTGCATTAGGAAAAAAAACACTCAGCTCACATCAGACGTTCCTGTGAGGCACCATCTTCTAGCCACTCTCCAGTAGTGTAGGGGTATGATATATTGCCTTTCTCTTTCATCCCAGTGCTGTATATTAATAGTGTATATAAATTTGTAATATATGATGGTACTGCTACACAATTTAGTGTATTGTATTACCACTCTTATACCATGGTACTGCTACACTGTTATGTGTATTACCGTGTCTTGCCAAATGTATATAAGTGTAATATTATACTGTTCTAATGCTACTATGCATAGTATATAGGGTAAGTGTAGTTACTGGATTGACCACTAGAGGGGGGGCATTATAGTGCACAGAGGTTTCAGCTAGTGAATAGTATAGGAAAGGGTTAACTGTATGAGAGACTGCTGTGTGGTAAGCTAGGAATGTTCCTTTTGGTAGTCAGAAGGGCCTGGGCGCTTGAACAATCCACATGGGCTATAGGCCCAGGATGCCACAGCAGTCACACAACGTTTAAGAATAAAAGCTTAGCCATTCAGAGTCTATAGGACAGAAGCATGGTGTCAAGCAGGCCTGCAGCAGTTCATAGCTGGAGAAAGGAAGCAGTCCAGGAGAGTACAGGGTGCAGATTGTTCGACATGTGGCAGATAGTTGCATGGGCCGATGCTCTCAGGACCGGGTCAAAACGGGCCAGAGAATCCCCAAACACAGTGAGTCTGAACAGGGAGAACGCTGCTGCACCACCTAAGGTGCTATTACCCTATAATGTACTGGAGGACGTGGAACTATGTACAGGGGAAGAACAGAGTGAGAACTGCATAGAACTTGCTGTTGTTGTTGTAACTGGTAAGAATGTGCTGCCAATTTGTTCAAGTAAAGTTTCACTTGTTGCATTTGAACCAGACTGTGTCTCAATTCTTGCGAAACCAATTGCAGAAAGGCTTCAGCACTACAGTGGTATCCCTGATGGCGCATTGAGAGAAGACACAGGTATGCGGGTGAGAGAATGCTGTTTTCATGTAAGAGGAGGCCTGGGCTCAGACACACCTGTGTGCTCGGCCATGACTACAATCCTGGACCTCCCTTAAAGCAGTATGATGCATCATAGAGAGGAGGTCAAGAAATGAGGAGGGGAGAGGATCATGGCTTCCTTAATTGATGCTTCTACATTCAGTATCATCTGTGTTTTAAGGTCATGGTTACAATTGAGTATAGCAGTTATCTGTGCCACGACTCATGCCTAAAAACATGCCACTATCCTCCCCTGCATTAAAAATATGCCAATCTTCCTTCGTGTGCCCCCTGTATTAAAAATATGCATTGAAAAAAAAGCAAAAAATAAACACCAGGAGGATATCTGGGGGAGGTCCAAGCTCATCACCTCCTCACCTCCCTCCTAATACCATTCCTAGTAAAACTTCAATGAGTGCTGCTTTCTGGGAGGCCATTCCTCCTCACTGAAAAGTTTGACTCTTCAGGGAATCCAGCAGGTCTCCCTACTTTTTTTTAGAAGTATCTAGGACTGTTACGTGTTACAGAACCACTCAGCACCCAGAATATGTTGTGCAGTTATATGTATGTACAATAGGTTCTATGTGAGATGCATGTCCCTAATGCATCAGTCCACAGGCTATGCCCCTGGGCAGAGGGGACACGATATTCTCCTTTTGTCCGCCCTTCCCCCACCCTTGTAATTCCCACAGTAAACATCGGCAGGCTCCGGCCACCTGCGGCTTTTGTAATGCATGTCTGGCCTGCCGCTTTTCTATTGGCCTGCCCTCTGTATCTGTGTGATATATTCTGTGTCCTGTGAGTAAAGTGTTGTCAGACTGGAAATACGTGGAGAAGCAGTGATCTTTTATACGCGCCCATGTAACCAAGGAATTCCAGCCAGCGTCATTCATTCAGACTCCAGCCAACGCAGAGCGGACCTCCGAAAACACGGGGTGGTACTGAAAGAGGTACTCCAGCTTGTGAGATCCCGTTACAAGGACATTTCAGAAAGTTTGCATGCTGTTTAGAGAAATGAAAGACAGGAGAGTATGATTCTACAGAACCTGAAGCTCCAGGGACCCAATGCAAAAGCTCTAATGAAGCCAATAACATAGCAAGACCCATTTATGGTGCATTCTATGAGACTTTTGGACCATGTTAGGCACAATGGGAAAGCTGAAAATGTTGCTTTTGCTACAGTGGCCATTTCTTCCTGCACATATGTGGGTGGGGGGGCAGATGCATTGTAAAGCATTGATTGGTTAGGAAGAATCAGACATGGAAACAGGTGAAAAACCTGATTGCTCAACATCAAAGACCAATTATGGTGGGATGTCTTCCACAACATCACCATTAGACACCAAGAGAGCTTATTCCACCACTGACTGTTCACACCTTGGTGGGGGGTAAATTCACTTTTGTCAACAATAGATCCCAATGATAACACCAGTGTTACTCTGCAAATATCATTTTTTTAGCTTCCTTTTCTAAACACTCTGCACTCTTTTCATGGATCAATACATTTGTGCTACAAATTTTCTGCCTTCCATAGTTTCAGACTTTGCAAATCTCTTAAGACTTTTATTTTAAAATGATGGTTGGATGAGAAAATTACATTTTACATGGATTTCGGATCACGTTAGTTATCGTTCTGTTGGTATGAAATTGTATTACTAGTTATAAATTTAATTTATCTTGTTCTTTTCAAGCTGTGGCAGCATCTGTTACAATGAAGAAAGTGCTTTTTGCTTTCATCGGAACATTTTATTACTTAATGTAATGATTTGTCATCATCTAAGCCATTTTTCATGGAGGTGTTGTGCCTCGCACGGTAATCACGTTGACTTGATGAGTGTGACATAAAAGAGGTAGTAGTTGCTAATGAGAAGTATGGTAGAGAGTCAAAGATTGGTCTACCTTTTCTTGAGGAAAAAGTTAACTTAGCAATCCTAGACCCATTGTGGCCAAATGGTTCTTGTGATCCCTCACATCGTGTAAATGAAAAACCTCGTCTTTTATACCATCTAATGGACAGTTAGACTTTGTTATGATGGCATAGTATCTGCTAAGTCTGAAGTTGCATCAATGTGTGAAAACCCCTGGGATTCCTTTCCGCCCATCATGTCACTGACTTTCAGGGTTAGAGGCTCCACAGCTACACTGCAGTGTTCATGACTTGACATCGCAATTTACTTTTCTTCATATCTCATTGAGATAACAGGATAAGATTTTATGTAATCTACTCTTGGTGACCTCCTTGGTAAAAAGTTGATGGCACAAGAGTAAAAATTAATTATCTGGTGACCTAGTGACATTAGACCTTACTTTTAGTTTCACATATTTGGTGTTGACTTCTCTAACTGCGATCAACAATCCGGAAGATGGTTCCTCGTCTTTGGTTTCCAAGCCTTCTACTGTCATAGACCTTCTAATAGTCCTAAAATGATCAGTTTGCTGACCATGCTGTACCCAAGAGGTCCATAAAACCAAAAAAAAGAAGACATCAGAGTTATAAAAGGCACAAGGTTGGAGGGGATCCAGTATTTGTTTTAGCCAGTTTAATAAATCCCACCCCAGAGGTTTTTTTTTAACGTTTTTGGTGGATCTACATGAGGAAATCGGCAAGCGAAAAATTCATACAATTTGTGCGACTTTCTTTGGAGCAAATATTGTACATCTAAATATAACCTTAATCTGCTGCAACAGACCCTTCTATCAGATAGTAGAGGCAGTGGTATCTATAGAAGGGAGGAAGGTTCGCTACACGGATCAAACAAGGCCATTAATTTTTGGTCACCGACAACCTGGTGTTTGTTTCACCCATCACGTTTTCCATGACCTTCGGGTCAATTCCCTTCCCTGTATTTGTTCCAAATTCAGTTTCTTGCAGAGGAGCCATGAGTTAGTTCTCACAATCAAATATAAAACGGTTCTGAACATAGCCCCTTCCCCATAGCAGTCTCACGGATGATACTCCTTTGAATGTACGACTTGGTTGACATTCAGGATAATTGATCCAGCAACAAATTTGATCATTAGAAATAATGGGCAATAGATTGGACAAAAATGTGAGAAAAGATAATTATGACCAATTTAGTATGAACTTGGCCTAGCGCTGCCCGTTTCCTCCACTCATTGTGTATTCCTTTTTGGATTTTCACTTGTTCAGCCGCATTGTACACAGGGGGATGCAGCTTTAATTTCTGTGCATTTCTCTGTGTCTTGAGCTCAATTAAGAAGCTCTTTGCTTGTGTCTGAACTCTCCGAGCCTCCTGGCGCACAATTGTACTTTCTCTATCTCTCTGAGGTATTTATTAAAATGCATAAGTTAGGTGGTCGGGAGGGGTAATTTATCAATGTCCCTGCAGTGCTACAGATGTATGCGGATTCCCGCTGTGTGTCAAATCACCCTTGTCTAGTAAAATGGAAACGACGTTGAAGTTCTTGTGCTGAAAAAAATGCTTAACAGCTCACTCGCAGAACCTTGGAAATAAATGGGTGTTCCATAGAATTCCTATGTAGAGGCCAACGATGTGTATCATCCCTTTATTAAGTGTATTTAATTTCATGAAAGTGCTTTAGAGTCATAATTCAAAATTACACTAAAATGCCCTTTTAGAGGAGTGGTCAATATACAGATCATGGGATAGAGGGAATATATCATGTGATGGCATTCTTTCCAATCCCGCCTTTCACAGCAGTGCATCCTGTTCTTTCTAAACTATTTCAACACAACATCCTCCCCACTGTCACCTTTTGCATCAGCACATCCTCCCCTCTCTTGCCTTGTGCATCTGTGCATCCTTCCCATCTCCATCATTTTATAGCAGCACATCCTCCCCCCTCCCTCCTTCTACAGCAGCACATCCACTCTGCACTTGCTTACTGCAGATATACTTTCTTCCCAATCCTGCCTTTTACAGCACTGCATCCTGTCCTTTCCAAACTCTTGCAGCAGCATATCCTCCCCACTCCCACCTTCTGCAGCAGCACATCCTCTCCATTTTTTGCCTTCTACACCTGGAGGATTTTGGAGGATTTCAGTCCTCTTTTGTGGCTTTGCTATTAGTTTAGTGTTAGGACTCACAAGCGTGAGGACCCTTGACGTTGGGTTGCGAGCTTGCATATCTTGGCCAAAATATCGACCAATCCTCACATATTTATAATTATTTTGTGCACATTATTTTTCAGGGTGCAGCCAAGCCCAGCACGTCGGGTCTTGTATACAGGTGGTGTTCACATGGGATGCATTTAGAGAGTGCTGGCCAGCCCGCCTAATCGAATAGTATGGGCAAATGTATACTAAGCATTAACCCCTTCCATGAATTGGTAGGCAGTGAGTTGCTGTCTATTTAGTATTTTGCACCTGTGTTTCCAACATCTTTGCTATATGGGCTGGCTGCACCTTGTAGTGCATTTGTTCAGAGACCTGGGCAGGTAAACGGTGCTGCCTTTTTTTCTGCTATAGTTTAGAATTTTTGGAGGATTTTCAGTCGTCTTTTGTGGCTTTGCTACTAGTCTTCTGCACCTGTGCATACTCCTCAAGCCCAACTTTTACAGTAGCACATGCTGTCTGTTCCCAACTATTGCAGCACATCCTTCCCGTCCCCCCCACTGTGCAGCACTTCCTCTATAGCTTCACCTATTGCAGAAGTACATCTCTGATAATGTTAGCTGTTTTTTTTTTTTACTATCGGCCAGTCATTGTAAGTCATTTTGGTTCACTTCTGCTGCAGAACCTCCAACGGCACCAAATTATGGGTCAATATACTGCGATATGACGGAGAACAAGTAGAAATCTCTTCCAATGTGACTTTAAATAGAAGATGCAAAATCATCTCTTTTTTTACATTAAGAGCAGCAAAAATTTAAGGCAACTGTGCGTATTATTTCTAAATATACATGTTGTATGGTTTGAAATGTTAGAGATATAATGCAATAATATGCACGGATGGACAATATCAGAATTGAAGGACAAATCGGAAATCAGCAAAACAACTACGAAAAAGAATCCGAAAAACTGATGTCCAATATCAAGGAAAAAAATAAATATTTTATTCACAAAATTAATTACATATAAAAATGGTGGGAATACAAATACCAAAATGGAAAGGGCAAAAACTAGGAACCCACGGAATTTTCTTGCACTTTAGCACGTTATCAGTTTATTCATTAGAGATTTTATCAATTTTCGGCCATTTTGTCTCCCTCTATATATATAATCCTGACATTTATTCTATGGCCCCACTATTTATCAGTAATATTTTATGTGCAATATATTGGTGCCACATGGGTTCCTAGTTTTTGCCCTTTCCATTTTGGTATTTGTATTCCCGCCATTTTTATATGTAATTAATTTTGTGAATAAAATATTTATTTTTTCCTTGATATTGGACATCAGTTTTTCGGATTCTTTTTCGCCGTTGTTTTTTTTACATTAAGAGGCATAGAAAAGGCAGCATCCTCATTTACAGAAAAAGTCTCAATCTAAAGTAATCTTCTCTATAATTGACTCATAATTTTCTTCTATGGGCTATTTATAAGGCAATCGTTATTCTCACACACAATCCACTGAAATGCTTCTAATTCCAATAATTAACACTGCACAATATATTTACAACATAAGTACCATATAATCACCTCCTATACATACATGCTGAAAACTGCAGATCCTAGACTCAATGAACAAATGCATAAACAGGATTGTTTGTAGAAACCAAGGGATGTGATCAAACTACAGCCAATTTGTGCACTAAGTACTTTCATTTTCTAAGTATATTCTACATAGCAGTAATGCCGGCCAGATTTTATAAAGTCAACATTTGTACATCTTAGCAGATGCAATATTTTGTTTGTAGATAGTCATTAGGAGGATAGATATGAATTGAACTTGTTATTTGGCACAACTCACTGTAATATGGAAGAAGCACAAAAAGAAAATTTGGGAAAAGCCTCACCATGTGGTAAATGTAGCGTTGCTCCTTGTTAACACAGCCTGGATCCAATACTGTTGACCACCGGAGAAAATGGAAAAAAAAAAAGGAAGAAAAGGATCTGGACAACTTTTTCTGACCGTGTGAAATAAAGTTACATATTTTTTATCCATACGGCCATGTTGATCCTTGTCTTCCTTTCATTGTAATATGCATTGATTTACATAGTAATATTGCATTATAGTAAAGGGTTATTAGAAAACAAATCCATTTTTGTCTACAACCTCATCCAAAATGGAGAGAACGTGCGGATGTTCAGCCTTAGACAATGAATGGAGCAGAGGCCAAGAATGTGCATCACCGCTCCATTTAGGGCAAGGCTTCAGCATTCCCAGGATTCCAGACCTCTGATCTTACGATCCATGGGGTCCAAGTGGTTGAACACCAAGCAATTAGCAAATTGTCCCCTATTCTGTGGGTAGAGGATAAAGTGTTTTGGGGGTATAATCCTTAATTTATCTCAATACAGATCATGAGAACATCAGTTTTTCTACATCTGTATCACGATCATCACAGTACAAAACTCAAAAATTTCATTTGGTTAAAGATCTGAGAACCTAATGTAACCCTACGCGTAAGCTACATGAAATTTGAGTTATATAAACTTTAATCACGCAACGTTCTTCCAGCTAACTTCAGTTTAAATGTATAAAAGCCCTTAGAGGATTCTCATGACATTTTTAATGTAGCGTAGTAAAATTCCTCAGAGTAAAGTAAATGCATGGCATAAAGTGCCACGCTCTATAAAGTAGCAAAAAAAAAAAAGACGACAGATGGAAAAAAGAACAACTTTGATAAAAAAATAAAAGTTAATCGGCCGAATTTTTCTATAATGTAAATACCATGTCAAACGTTAATGGATTCCATTTCTTCTTCCACTCTATACTCTGGTGCAGAAAGGACTTAATGTTTCCGAAGGAACCGCTTTTGTGGAACCGTCCTGTAAATGAACGCAGTAATGGGCCTGTTCCCAATTTATTTGCTTGATGATCTATTGTGCAGTTGTTGCTGTTCATGGCATGAATCAACCATTAAATTTAGAACATATTACAGATTTTTTTTGTGCCTGTGATGAATACACCACTATCATTAAAGCCCCCGTTACACATAGCGATGTCGCTAGCAATATTGCTGTAACGTCACTGGTTTTGTGATGTAGCAGCGATATTGCTAGCGATATCGCTACATGTGATATTTACCTCCGACCGGCTCCCCCGCTGGTTATCGCTGATCGCGCGAGAATGTCCTGGGCCGTTTCTCGTCGGGCGCTTCCTGCTGGGCTTTCTGTGGCGCCGACGAGCGACGCATGGACGCGGTCGGGAGGACGAAAGGATCGCCGCGTCTGACAGGTAAGTGGTGACCCCCGACCGCTGCTATGTCGCTGGTGAGATCTGCCTGTGTGGCAGCTCACTAGCGACCACTTAGTGATGCACCAGTGATCCATATCGTTGTTGGGATAGCTGGTGCATCGCTAAGTGTATTGGTACTCTTAAATGAAGCTATGCTGAGTGGCCACTTATCTCGAAATCTACAGGAAATGTCCTTCCTAGCCATGGTTGTCCTCTTCTATGTGTCAAATATCCCATATAGCTTTATATCTGTTACTAGGTGTCGCTGATACTATATACTAATAGTCTGGAATCTGACAACTTGTATGGTCACAGTAAAAGTGGTGAATTTGAGGAGCTGTACTGCTGTCTGTTACACTGCTCCGCCATACTCACCTGATCTCCACTCCCACGCCGCAGTTGGCCTCCGCTTCCACGCCGCAGCCTCTCTCTACCCGACGGCCGCGGCGGTCACCTGAGATGGGCTCGCGACCGATGCCTTCCCTGCATGCTATGCGCATGCGTCATAGGCTGCAGCCGCGCCTCCTTCCTGCTTCTTGTGCTCCGGCTGTGCACTGACCTGGAAGCACCTTTGGATCAATGGCTGACCAGACGGGGCCATATCAGGCCGCTTCCCCCTGAGGGAGGCACCTGATAGTTGGGTTTCCTTGCACTCTGGCCTCACTTCATCGTGTGCTCTCTGCTCCTGCAGTTCCGTTCTCGGCTGTTGCCCGCAGAGCCTCTCAGTCCTGCTACCTGTGTTCCTTGCTCTCGTCCTCAGTTCTGTCTCCTGTGTTCCTATCGTCCTGCTCCAGTCCAGTCTCCAGTGTTCCTGCCGTCCTACTCCAGTCCTGTCTCCAGTGTTCCTGCCGTCCTACTCCAGTCCTGTCTCCAGTGTTCCTGTCGTCCTACTCCAGTCCTGCCTCCAGTGCTCCTGCCTTCCTGCTCCTGTCCAGCTTCCAGTGTTCCTGCCGTCCTACTCCAGTCCTTCCTTCAGTGTCCTTGCCGTCCTACTCCACTCGAGTCTCCAGTGTTCCTACTCCTGTCATTCCTCCTCATTCCAGTCTTCTGTCTCTCTTCATTCCAGCCTCCTGGTTCCAGTCTTGTTCTGTTATTCTTTACTCCAGTCTCAGTCTTAGTCCGGTCCATCCTGAGCCGCCCCTCTCGGTACCGGCTACCGTGGTACTCGAACCCCTGGGCCTGCTCCTAACGGTCCCTGTGTAGGGGTCGGTTCCATCTGGCAGCTTGTCCGGGGCCCCTCGGTGCCACGGTCCAGAGGGTCCACTCCCAGAGGTTCATTCTCCAGACCACCCACGCTAACACTGTCCTAGGAGGTAAGAGGTATGTCCCGACTTCAACTGTAACAGGTGATAATAATAATTATTATTTTTATTATTATTATTTATTATTATTATGGCGCCATTTATTCCATGGCGCTTTACATGTGAGGAGGGGTATACATAATACATACAAGTTTAGTAATCTTAAACAATACAAGTCACGACTAGTACAGGATGAGAGAGGACCCTGTCTGCGAGGGCTCACAATTTACAAGGGATTGGTGAGGATACAGTAGGTGAGGGTAGAGCTTGTCGTGCAGCGGTTTGGTGGATCGGTAGTTACTGCAGGTTGTAGGCTTGTCGGAAGAGGTACGTCTCTAGGTTCTTTTTGAAGGTTTCAATGGTAGGCGAGAGTCTGATATGTTGTGATAGAGAGGTCCAGAGTAGGGGGGATGCGCGGGAGAAATCTTGTTTGCGATTGTGGGAAGAGGAGATAAGAGGGGAGTACAGGAGGAGATCTTTTGAGGATCGAAGGTTCCGTGCAGGTAAGTACCGGGAGATGAGGTCACAGATGTATGGAGGACTCAGGTTGTGGATGGCTTTGTATGTCATGGTTAGGGTTTTGAAATGGGGTCTTTGGGTAATGGGGAGCCAGTGCAGGGATTGACAGAGGGGAGAGGCCGTGGAATAGCGGGGGGACAGGTGGATTAGTCGGGCAGCAGAGTTTAGAATAGATTGGAGGGGTGCGAGGGTGTTAGAGGGAAGGCCACAGAGCAGGAGGTTGCAGTAGTCAAGGCAGGAGATGATGAGGGCTTGGACTAGGGTTTTTGCAGATTCTTGGTTGAGGAATGTGCGGATCCGTGAAATATTTTTGTGTTGAAGTCGGCAGGAAGTGGGAAGGGCTTGGATATGTGGTTTGAAAGAGAGATCAGTGTCAAGGATAACCCCAAGGCAACGAGCTTGTGGGACTGGAGAGAGTGGGCAGCCATTTACTTTAATGGATAGGTCCGTTGGGGGGGGGGTCACGTGAGATGGGGGAAAGATGATTAATTCTGTTTTGTCCATATTATGTTTTAGAAATCTAGCGGAGAAGAAGGATGAAATAGCAGACAGACATTGAGGGATTCTGTTTAGTAGGGAGGTGATATCTGGTCCAGAGATGTAGATCTGTGTGTCATCAGCATAGAGGTGATACTGAAAGCCATGAGATTCTATGAGCTGTCCGAGGCCGAAGGTGTAAATAGAGAAGTGCAGGGGCCCTAGAACTGAACCTTGCGATACTCCGACAGGGGGCACGGTGATGAGGTGGTGTATGATTGGGAGATGCTGAATGTCCGGTCTGTTAGGTATGACGCAATCCAAGATAGAGCCAAATCTGTGATACCAAGAGATGAGAGGGTCTGTAGCAATAGGGAATGATCAACTGTGTCAAAGGCAGAGGACAGGTCCAGGAGGAGGAGGACAGAATAGTGTCGCTTGGCCTTGGTGGCTAGTAGGTCATTGGTGACCTTAGTTAGGGCAGTTTCAGTGTGTGGCCAGAAGCCTGATTGTAATCGGTCAAGGAGGGAGCAAGAAGAGAGGTGGGAGGACAGTTCAAGATGGACGTGTTGTTCCAGTAGTTTTGAGGCATAGGGGAGAAGTGATATAGGGTGATAGCTAGATACAGAGGATGGGTCAAGAGAGGGCTTTTTGAGGATAGGTGTGATTGAGGCATGTTTAAAGCTTGAGGGGAAAACACCAGTTGTTAGTGATAGGTTGAAGAGGTGGGTTGGGGTTGGGATGAAGACTGTAGTGAGGTTTGGGATGAAGTGGGATGGGATCGGGTCAAGTGCACAGGTAGTGAGATGTGAGATAATAATGGTGGTAACCCTAGAACTACCCCATATTTCATAATACCTATAACTACCATTAGGGATCTTTTTGACCCCCATTCAAAAATACTGTCGCTGGAGTAAAAATATATTTTTTATTTTAAAGGGAACTTGTCACCGGGTTTTGGACGCTATGAGATATGGCCACCAACTTTCAGGGGTGAGATACAGCATTCTATAATGCTGTATATCTGCCCCAATCCTGGCCTGTAAGAGAAGAAAAAGAACTTTTATTGTACTCATTTGCGGGGCAGTCCAGTCCAAGGGGTGTCGCTCTTCTTGGTTTGACACCTCCCATCTTCTAATGATCGCTGTCCTCCTTCATGTTTTGTATGAATGATGAGTCAGTGCGTCATCCACACAGTCTCACCGGCATCGCACTCCTGCACAGACAAACTTCTATGCCCTGTTGAGGGCAGCGCAAAGAACTGCAGTGCGTGTGTGTCGTGGCTCTTTGACCTTTTTTGGCGCTTGTGAACTTCAGTACTTTTGCACTGCCCTCAACAGGGCAGAGAAGTACAACATGCTCAGGAGTGTGATGCCAAGAAGACTGAGTGGATGAAGCAGAGATGCGTCATCCACACGAAGCAAGAAGAAGGACGGGTACAGTAAAAAGTTGTGATGCACCGAACCAAAAAGATCGACACCCTTCGAACTGGACCAAACCGCAAGTGAGTATAATAAAAGTTATTTTTCTTCTCTTACTGTTCTGGTTGGGGGCAGATGTAAGGCATTACAAAATACTGTATATCAGCCCTGAAAGGTGGTGACCGTATCTCATATCGGCCAAACCGGGTAACAGGTTCCCTTTAAAAGTACTGACCCCAAGTATTTGACTACAGGATTTTTACAGAAAGACCTCCATTTCTGTACATTTTATGTTGTGAAGTAAAGGATCATCGATTAGCAACCCAGAGAACTTGATACGTTCCCTTTGATGATCTCCCATTTGGCATAAGAGGTGGGTCCAGATGTTTCTCGCAGAATGTTTTGTTGGGACAGTCGGCCGGTAGAATCAGAAGCACTTTGGACAACTTCCCAAACAGCTGCATCGCGACAAATCTCTTTGTGACCTACAGCAGGAGGAATGTCGACTGTGCCTTTCTTTCTCTCCCCATGTCCAACATCTTGAGGCTGGGTCCCTCTTCTTTTACCTATTCATAATTCTGGTGTTGCCGTACATCTTGTTGACATAGTAGAACACCCATCATCCTCTCCATTATCTTCAGTATCGTCCATTATATCACTGTTACTGCTTGACTCTGATTTTTCGGAAATGTCATGAAAAAAAAAATTTCCGTCAAACTCTGAGTATTTGTTCCTGATTTTCTTCTGACTCATTTTCAGATGAATTATGAAGGAATTTCAAAATTTCATCATTCCTGATAAACAATGGCACAATTATACCCTACAACTGGGGAGAAGCACTGTGATTTTTTTTGCTCTGTAATATTAGGTGAATTGCCTACTACTACCTTAATGTATCTCATCCAATTGACCCGTATGGTACTTATAGGTATGAATTGCAAAATCTGGGCCCCAGAAAAATGTACAATTCATTTTTGTGTCCTAAAATATACACTACCATGAATAAATATAAGTTTCAAAAACTCAGAACTCATTTGCTTAAATTTTAGAAATTATAAGAAAAATAAATAGCAAAAGAGTCAAAATGACCCATCCGGTAGTTCTAGTGTTAAGATTGCGAGCCCCAAAAGGGACAGCAATGATGATGTTTATAAAGCGCTGTGGAAATTAATAGTGCTATATACAGTGCCTTGCGAAAGTATTTGGCCCCCTGGAACTTTTCAACCTTTTCCAACATATCATGCTTCAAACATAAAGATACCAAATGAAAATTTTTGGTGAAGAATCAACAGCAAGTGGAACACAATTGTGAAGTTGAACGAAATTTATTGGCTATTTTACATTTTTGTGGAAAGTCAAAAACTGAAAAGTGGGGTGCGCAATATTATTCGGCCCCTTTACTTTCAGTGCAGAAAACTCACTCCAGAAGTTCATTGTGGATTTCTGAATGATCTAATCTTGTCCTAAATGACAAATGATGATAAATATAATCCACCTGTGTGTAATCAAGTCTCTGTATAAATGCACTTGCACTGTGATAGTCTCAGGGTTCTGTTTCAAGCACAGAGAGCATCATGAAGACCAAAGAACACAACAGGCAAGTCCGTGATACTGTTGTGGAGAAGTTTAAAGCCGGATTTGGATACAAAATGATTTCTAAAACTTTAAACATCCCAAGGAGCACTGTGCAAGCGATCAAATTGAAATGGAAGGAGTATCATACCACTGCCAATCTACCAAGACCCGCTGTCCCTTTAAACTTTCATCTCAAACAAGGAGAAGACTGATCAGAGATGCAGCCAAGAGGCCCATGATCACTCTGGATGAACTGCAGAGATCTACAGCTGAGGTGGGAAAGTCTGCCCACAGGACAGCAATCAGTCGTAAACTACACAAATCTGGCCTTTATGGAAGAGTGGAAAGAAGAAAGCCATTTCTCAAAAATATCCATGAAAAGTTTCATTTAAAGTTTGCAACAAGCCACCCGGGAGACACACCAAACATGTGGAAGAAGATGCTCTGGTCAGATGAAACCAAAATCGAACTTTCTGGCAACCATGCCAAATGATATGTTTGGTGTAAAGGCAACACAGCTCATCACCCTGAACACACCATCTCTACTGTCAAACATGGTGGTGGTGGCATCATGGTTTGGGCCTGGTTTTCTTCAGCAGGGACAGGGAAGATGGTTAAAATTGATGGGTGTCAGGATCCTGTCAGAGTCGGCAAACTGCCACGGCTGAGCAGGGTGACTTACCCACACTATGGGTGGGCCCGGGGTTCGCTACTACAGTGAAAGTTCAAGCAGACAGGATCTGCGACACTGAAAGTAGTAAGGAGTACAAGGACCTACGATCATGTGACTGCAGGAGGCGGGGCTTAGTGTCCTACTGCTGCAGATGATGTAATATACTTACTGCAGAGATACTGTAGTAGAGGAGAGGGAAGCGCAGGTCAGACAAGCAGAGCTTATACACAGAGAGGGTGATGCGGTACCAGAAGGATGAGCAGAGAATAGCCAAGTCACAGGCAGAGAGTCATACACAGAGAGGGTAGCGCAGTACAAGAGGGACAGGCAGAACTTT
This sequence comes from Dendrobates tinctorius, assembly GCF_039654945.1. Classification (NCBI taxonomy): domain Eukaryota; kingdom Metazoa; phylum Chordata; class Amphibia; order Anura; family Dendrobatidae; genus Dendrobates; species Dendrobates tinctorius. The sequence continues at coordinate 6,380,670 of NW_027361869.1, read as the reverse complement.
TAACAGGGATGGAACCGGATCAAAACCAAACAAGCAACAAGTTAACAGGCACAAGGCACACGTACGCAAGAGGTCAACTAACTCAGCCGAGGGCAGGAGTATAACTGACACTGGATCTAGGTCGAGTGGCCACTAAATAGCCGCCCTCTTCTAAAGAGAGGCAGAAAACAATTAACTACTGTCTGACCAGGACGGGCCAAAGACAAAACCCCGTCCTGGATCATGACAGTACCCCCCTCTCAACGGGGGGCCACTGGACCCCCGGGTCTCTCAGCATACTTGGCATGAAAGGCCCAGACCAACCGATCCGCATGAACCGATCTGGCAGGAACCCACGACCAGTCCTCAGGCCTTTCCAATGCACAAGATATTGAAGAGCACGACAGACCAACCTAGAGTCAACAATTCGTTCCACCTCGTACTCAGACTGCCCGTCTACCAAAACCGGTGGCGGGGAAGACAATGATCCCTCCCCACAGGACCCCACAGGTTTCAAAAGAGCCCTATGGAACACATTGGGGATCCGAAGAGACGGCGGGAGACGCAACCGAAAAGCCACTGGGTTAACCACTTTGGTAATTTCATAGGGACCAATAAATTTAGGTCCAAGCTTCGCAGAGGGGACCTTGAGCCTTATATTCTTGGTAGACAACCATACCTTATCCCCAACCTGGAACACTGGCCCCATGGACCATTTTTGTGTCTGCAAAAAACTTATATTTAGCCTGAGCCTTCGTAATGTTACTCTTGACCTCCCGCCATACCTCCCCTAACTGCTGGATAGTCTCATCTGCCCCAGGACAAACAGAGTCCAAACGGGAGAACTCTCCAAAATGTGGATTAAACCTATAGGTGCAGAAAAAGGGAGATGTACCCGTAGACTGGTTAATGCGGTTGTTAAACGCAAACTCGGCCAAAGGTAACGCAATACACCAATCATCCTGTCGGGCTGAGGTCAGGCAATGCAGAATTTGCTCCAAAGACTGATTAGTCTGCTCAGTCTGCCCATTAGTCTCTGGATGATAAGCGGATGAAAAAGACAGACCAATACCCAACCTCTTACAAAATGCCCTCCAAAATCAGGAAACAAATTGTACCCCCCTATCAGACACCACATTCAAGGGTACCCCATGCAACCGCACCACATGCTCAACAAACAATCTAGACAACGTTTCCACATTAGGTAGAGCCGCCAAGGGTACAAAATATGCCTGCTTACTAAACCTGTCCACCACTACCCAAATGACGGTATTACCCTTGGAAGGGGGAAGATTGGTGATGAAATCCATGGACAAATGGGTCCATGGTCGATCAGGAATTGGCAGTGATACCAATTCCCCGGTTATGGGTGGTTTTCACACGGTCACATACACCACAAGCAGACACAAATTCCCCAACATCAGAGGCTAAAGAAGACCAACTGAGCTGGCACAAAAAGTTTATCCACTGGCTTAGCCGGAGGGGCAAGAGACTGAGCTTCCCGAATCTCCCGCTCCAACACATTAGAAATACCTGCCACCACCAACCCAGGCTGAAGATTGGAGGATGGAGGTTCAGGGGGGGACATTGGATCCAGACTGCGTGACAAGGCATCAGCTCTGACATTTTTGGATCCTGGCCGAAAAGTGATGGAGAACTGGAATCGGGAAAAAAAAGTGACCATCTAGCCTTTCTAGGAGTCAACCTTTTAGCTGACTCAATGTAAGCTAGTTTCTTGTGGTCCGTAATTATGGTTATAGGATGGACAGCCCCCTCCAAAAAATGTCTCCATTCTTCAAAGGCCAGCTTCATGGCCAGATGTTCTCGATTCCCAACATCATAGTTTCTCTCACCAGTGGAGAATTTCTTTGAGAAAAAGGCACAGGGTCTCAAATTAGTCAAAGTGGCGGGTCCTTGGGACAACACCGCCCCCACTCCCACCTCTGAGGCGTCCACCTCAGCAATAAATGGTTCAGACGGGTCCGGTTGAATAAGAACCGGAGCAGACATGAAACAGTTTTTTAAAAACTGAAACGCCGCTATCACTGCGGTTGACCAATTCTTGATATCGGCCCCTTTTGAGTCATATCTGTGAGAGGTTTAACTACCTGTGAAACCCCCTTATAAACTTGCGGTAATAATTTATCGAATCCTAAGAAACGCTGCAGAGCCTTCAAATCAGAAGGTTGAACCCAATCAACAATGGCCTGCACCTTATTAGGATCCATGCGATACCCCTCAGCAGACACAATGAATCCCAGAAAAGACAGTTCCTGAACAAAAAATAAACATTTCTCTAGCTTAGCAAAGAGACAGTTCTCCCGGAGCCTTTGGAGAACTGCCCGAATATGACCAATGTGAGCCTGTTTATCAGGTGAGTAGATAAGTATGTCATCCAAATACACAACCATAAAATGTCCAATAAAATCAGAGAACACATGATTGATAAAATTTTGGAAGACTGCTGGCGCAATGGTCAGACCGAAAGGCATGACCAAATTCTCAAACAACCCTTCAGTAGTGAGAAAAGCAATTTTCCACTCATCTCCCTCCCGGACCCGGATAAGGTTATATGCTCCCCGTAGATCTAATTTTGAAAACCACTTAGCCCCAGACAACTGGTTGTACAAGTCAGGAATGAGTGGGAGGGGGTAAGTATTTCTCACAGTTATCTTGTTTAACTCTCAAAAATTGAGGCATGGGCGCAAACCACCATCTTTTTTCTTTACGAAAAAGAACCCCGCTGCCACGGGAGAGACAGAAGGACAAATGTGTCCCTTATGACGACTCTCGGAAATGTATTCTTTCATAGCAGCCCGCTCGGGACCCGAAAGGTTATGCAAGCGGGCCTTGGGCAATTTAGCACCTGGAACCAGGTCAATGGCACAATCAAATGGGCGGTGTGGTGGTGAAACTTCAGCCTCTTTTTCGGAGAAAACGTCCGTATAGTCCTTCCAGACCAACGGATGACACAGACACAGTAGCAAGACATCTTTCAGAACAATTAGGTCCCCATTTAACAATATCCCGGGAACCCCAGTCAATAATCGGGTTATGCCTTTGCAACCAGGGAAACCCTAACACCAGGCCAGCAGAGAGGTTATCCAAAACAAAACATGACATACGCTCCTGGTGAAGGGCCCCCACCCTGAGGGTGAATTCCTCAGAAACAAAATGGAGACCGTCCTTGGTGAGAGGTGTAGAATCAATGGCCATTATTTTATAGGAGTCTCCAACCTAACTGTCCCTAATCTACAGCTGGCCACCAGCTTAGAGTCAATCAGGTTCAAGGATGAGCCACAGTCCACAAAAGCCAAAGTAGGGAAAAAGCAGTTCTTAACACCAAGTTCCACCTTTAACAGTATCTTAGAAAATGAAGAAAGGGGTACAAGGACCTATGATCATTTGACTGCAGGGGCGGGGCTTATCATCCTACTGCTGCAGATGATATAATATACTTACTGCAGAGATACTGTAGTAGAGGAGAGGGAAATGCAGGTCAGACAAGCAGAGCTCATACACAGAGAGGGTGGTGCGGTACCAGAGGGATGAGCAGAGAATAGTCAAGTCACAGGCATACACAGAGAGGGTAGCGCAGTACAAGAGGGACAGTCAGAACTCGGAACAGGGACGGAACCTGATCAAAACCAAACAAGCAACAAGTTAACAAGCACAAGGCATACGTACGCAAGAGGTCAACTAACTCAGCCAAGGGCAGGAGTATAACTGACACTGGACCTAGGTCGAGTGGCCACTAAATAGCCGCCCTCTGCCAGAGAGAGGCAGAAACAATTTAACCCCTGTCTGACCAGGACAGGCCAAAGACAAAACCCTGTCCTGGATCATGACAATGGGAAGATGGATGGAGCCAAATACAGGACAATTCTTGAAGAAAACCTGTTGGAGTCTGAAAAAGACCTGAGACTGGGATGGAGATTTGTCTTCCAACAAGATAATGATCCCAAACATAAAGCAAAATCTACAATGGAATGGTTCACAAATAAACATATCCAGGTGTTAGAATGGCCAAGTCAAAGTCCAGACCTGAATCCAATCGAGAATCTGTGGAAAGAGCTGAAAACTGCTGTTCACAAACGATCTCCATCAAACCTCACTGAGCGCGAGCTGTTTGCCAAGGAAGAATGGGCAAGAATTTCAGTCTCTCGATGTACAAAACTGATAGAGATGTACCTCAAGCGACTTGCAGCTGTAATCGCAGCAAAAGGTGGCACAACAAAGTATTAAGTTAAATGGCCCGAATAATATTGCACGCCCCACTTTTCAGTTTTTGAATTTCACAAAAATTTTAAATTACCAATACATTTCATTCGAGTTTACAATTGTGTCCCACTTGTTGTTGATTCTTCACCAAAAATTTACATTTGGTATCTTTATGTTTGAAGCATGATATGTGGGAAAAGGTTGAAAAATTCCAGGGAGCCGAATACTTTCGCAAGGCATTGTACGCAACCATAATAAGTAAATATTGTGCATGTGAGGAATGTACTGTGAGGGCATCATACTGTATGGGATGGACACTGTGAGGGTATCATACTTTATGTGATGGACACTATGGGGGGCATCATACTCTATGTGATGGACACTGTGAGGAGATCATACTTTACGTGATGGGCACCATGGGACATCATACTGCATGTGATGGACACTGTGAGGGCATCATACTGTATGTGATGGACACTATGGGGAATCATGCTGTATCTGATGGACACTGTTGGGGCATCATACTGTATGTGATGGACACTATGGGTGCATCATACTGTGTGTGATGGACACTGTGAGGGCATCATACTGTATCTGATGGACACTGTTGGGGCATCATACTGTATGTGATGGACACTATGGGCGCATCATACTGTGTGTGATGGACACTGTGGGGGCATCATACTGTATGTGATGAACACAATGGGGGCATCATACAGAATGTGATGGACACTGTGAGGGCATCATACTGTATGTGATGGACACTGTGGGGGCATCATACTGAATGTGATGGACACTGTGAGATCATACTTTATGTGATGGGCAGCATGGGGCATCTTTCTGCATGCAATGAACACAATGGGGGCATCATACTGTATGTGATGGACACTGTTTGGGCATCATACTGTATGTGATGGACACTGTGAGGGCATCATACTTTATGTGATGGACACTGTTGGGGCATCATACTGTATGTGATGGACACTGTGAGGGCATCATACTCTATGTGATGGACACTGTGAGGGCATCACACTGTATGTGATGGACACTGTTGGGGCATCATACTGTATGTGATGGACACTATGGACGCATGATACTGTGTGTGATGGACACTGTGGGGGCATCATACTGTATGTGATGGACACTGGGGGGGCATCATGTTGTATGTGATTGTCACTATGGGGGCATCATACTGTATGCGATGGTCACTATGGGGCATCATACTGTATGTGATGGACACTGTGGGGGCATCATGCTGTATGTGGTGGACCCTATGGGGGCATCATACTGTATAAGGAACACTGTGGTGGCCATGAACAGGGTATTATACAGTTTGGGAACACTAATAGACATCACTAGGAGTAATATATCTGTGTGGGCACATATAAAGAACTGGGTGAGTTTAGGATACTGATTTAGTGTAAAATAAACATTATTTTTTCAAAGTTGAAAGGTATGAGTTACCCAGTTTAGCTTCCTTTAAAGGCATTTCTATAAAGAAAAATGATTTCAAAATCACTTTAAAATTGTGTCATTTTACCCCAAAAAAGTCACTTAGAAGTGTCTGTCATTAGCTGTCTTTTTTCTATAAAACTTCATGTCTACTGCTTGTTGTCAAGAGCAATCCATCACTAGCAGCAGAGAAGCCGAGATGCATTAATAGAATTGGGTGAGATTGTTTGCTCCTGTTCTCATCTTTCAAACTGCATACATGCATAACAGAAGGATAACCTTTCAATTCTTCACAGGCAAGATATTGTACAAAGCCATGATCATTTAATGCTAGAAAATGATGGTGAAAAAGTTCTAGTACCTATAGTGCTGATGAAAAAGGTAGTGAAGAAAAGAAAAACATACTACTCTTGTTTGTGCACCCAAAGCAGTTTAACTTGATAAGGGGATAATGGCTACAAAACTATGCATCCTACAGGTTTTAAAAAAGGACAGGATCACTTTAGCAGACAATTTATAAACCAGATCTCGACATGCTTTTTGATGGCAGTTCTATTTAGCCTTAACCTTATTTTGCCAAACATATGCTGCTCATGCCCAGCTATGGAGATTTAGCATCAGAAACAGCAGCACTCTCATTCTTGGGTTGAGGAAACCCACTGCAGGTGTTAACAGATGCCAGTGAATGCAATAAGATTTTACCATTTCAGCACAAAGTTTCTGAAATCTACTACATGGATCAATGGACGCTCCCTGCAGACTCGAGCTTTTTAATATTTCTGTCTGAGCTTCGATATGCACCAGGTAATGTTATGTATTCAGATACATCTGTATTGAGTTAGTTTGAATAGAAGTCTTTAGTACCTGCAGTACTACATCAGGAGGCAATCTGACTCATAGTTGTATAGTTATACATTCATTTGTAAAAATATCCAGCTAGAAATATCCAGCTAGAAATGTGAAATTATTTACACAAAGTTGCCTAAATATGATATTTGTAAAAAAAAATGGTTACCTGAGATGTTTTGCCCAAATTAGTATGGTGACAATGACATTTAAAAACATTTATTCCTTCATTCTCCAGGTTAGAGATTTATGGACTTTTAGGCTTTGTCGGGGACCTGTCAACAGATAATGTAGATTTGCAAGCTTTGTTGCTGACCAGCTGACATTTCTTGTTCCTATGATTCATTCTCATCTGGAACTGGACGACTGCAGATTCTTACTAATAAATCTATTACTAAAATCTCTCCTTTCCTATCAATCCTCACATCGTGAATGCAACAACAAGGGTAATATTTCTGACCCACTGCTATACAGATGCCTCTGCTCTGTATCAGTCATTGCACTGGTTGCCCATCCTCTAAAGAGTACAATATATATTCATCTATTTCACCTACAAAGCTCTCCATAGTTATGCATCGCTAAACATCTCCTCCCTCATCTTTGTTTACCATCCTACACATGGTCTCTGTGACAACTCCTGGAGTAGACCCTCTGGGTCGTTGCACCAACCCACCCAGGGCGAGCTGACCTATGGAGGATCACCCCCTATACAGGGAGTGTCAGGGGCAAGCCCAAGGGGGTAAGGCACCACGACTGCTGGCACCAGATGGCCGGCTCACAGGAGACACAAGTGAGTGTGTCTGCAGGAACCTGCAAAGCGTGGACACAGGGACACACAGGGTACAGGACAGTAGAGGGTGAGTGTATGGAAGCATGTATGGTTCAGGACAAAACAAGGCATGTACAAGGGAGTGACCTAGATACTGGATAGTGCAAGGCAAGTACACGGTAGCATGTATGGCGTGCAGTGACAAGCATGTCCGGGTGAGGGCAAAACAGGGCACATGCAAAGGAGCATGCCAGAGTACAGGGTTTGGCAGAGCGTATGCTGGGAAGCACGGCAAGGCTGAGTACAGGAACGGAGCACAAGGCAGAGTGCAGGCACAGAGCACAAGACAGAGTACAGGAGCGGAGAATGTGCTAGGAAGCACATCAAGGCTGAGTACAGGAATGGAGCAGAAATCAGAGGACCCGAGTACAGCACGCAGCCAAGCAAGGACCAAGCCAGGAAGCACAACAATATTCAGGCACCTCCCATAGGAAGAGGTAGCTTGATATAGGGCAGGAACGCTGGGACTTCTGGGTCAGGTCCTCCAGGACCATAGAGAGGACACGGCTGTAGACAGACTAGAAGAGCATGCATGCGCACGAGCAACCCTGAGCAACCATGGAACTAGGTGCGAGAGGTGCGCGTGCGCACCCAACGGGACCCCGGAGCGGCTTGCGCACCGGAAGTTGTTTTTGCCGGACACGGGGTCCCGGCCCCAGGTGAGAGCAGCGTGACAGGTGGCGTAACAGTCTCCATTATGCTAAAGATCTAAGACTATCATCTGCAATAATCCGAACCTCCTATTACCATCTCTAAAACTTCTCTTGTGCTGAGACAGTTCTCTGGAATACGCTACCCCACACATTACGGAATTACCAACATACACAGTTTTAAGCAGGCTCTAAGAACACATTTCTTTTGTATGAACTATCGCCTCACCTCTCCAATTTGTTTTATAATCTCTCTTACTAAATCTTCCTCAGAATCTGGTCCCTTCTATCATCTGTTCCCTCACCCTCAAAGCATTCATTAGCACTTTGTGGCGGCATGTATACAAATACTGGCTGGTGACCAGTTCATGCAGCTTTATTTTGTTACCCCCTATAAATTATAATCATGGCTAGACCACACATAACCAGCACTTTTTACCTTTTGTACCTATTTATTTATAAATTATAAGCTCTTATAAGCTATATCTTCACTCCTCTTGTGAAGAATTATGTGTTACTCTGTAATGTCTTATATTGTTTGCACATGTATCTTGCAATTTATACAGTGCTGCAGAATACAGTATGTTGGAATTATTGAAATTATTATTATTAATGCAATTGTTATTCATTTGTAGGCTTTGTGCCACAAGGTTACTGAGAGGGGTCAGAAGATCACGGCATCTGGTTACACAAACCCCTGCACAGATTAGAACTGCTTCATCATCCAATTAAACAGTGTGGATTTCCTTGCTCTGTCTTTGCAAGGGTTTATCAGTTTGGTTGATCTCCTTGAGCTCTCCATCCTGAATTTCTCAGCTGTTCTGTGTTGGCCACACCCCTCTGGTTTATATGCTTGCACCTGGCACTTGGGAGTTGCCAGTGATAGTTCCAACTTCCTGGTATGGTGGTGAAGGAAAGTTCAAAATTAGCAGAAGTCGGTGGGTGTTGTTTGTTGAGTGGATTTGTATGACTGTAGATTTTTTTATCCCTGTCTGTTCCCCCTGTCTTTCAGGATTAGGTTTTCCTATACACTTCTGTACCATATGTCCTTGGGAAGGGGAGGAAACAGTAGGCATAAAGGAGCATAGAAAGGCACAAGACCCCAGTAGCTCCACTTTCAGGGGTAATTTGGGGTACAAGGATAAGCTATGGTCCTCATAACTTGAGCGACAGGGTAGGAGTCAATTACCTCAGTATCATGAGACTTTGTTGGTGATATGATATGTAGATATTGTGAATTTGTAGGCTTTGTTCAAGACCTAGTGACATATATAGTGGACTTTTACGTTTTGCTGGAGACCAGGTAAAATAATTTGTGTACTTTTAAGATTTTTTTTGTGACCAAGCAACAGATTTACTGGACTTGAAGGCTTTGTTGGTGAGCAGGTAACGGATTTCCTGGACTTGTAGACTTTGTGGATGACCAGGTGTGACTTATAGTGGATTTATGCAGGGTTGAGTTAACGGTTTTAAAGGCCCCTTGGCAAACCAGTGTGCTGGGGCTCCTACGACAACCACTTCAACAAAATTGGTTATAAAACATTAAAATTATGCTGTAAAGAAACACTTAATCTTCATGATAAATATTTGAACAATACACAATGCTGGAAAATGCAATGATACTCAGTAAGCCTCACAGATTTGATGGCACAGTATGAAAGTATGGACTTCTTATTATAACAAGCATTTGTGATATTTCTTTTTGGAGAATTTCCATATTATTGTCTGGAAGTCGATGGTCTTCAGGATGTCATTTTCCAAGCACATGAGTGAAAAACAGTCCAAAATGCTGCCCCATAGTGCTACGAAGCAGATTTTTTTATAAGTTTCAGCTTTCATAAAGAATGTTCTTCAGTAAAGTTGGTCACCATCATGCACATGAACAATCTGAGTGCAATTTCAACATTTGTGAATACAGATTTCAAATTATTTTTCTGTACAGTGCAGGGAGAGTCTCACAATTATTTTCAAGAGCCATGTAATGCTTGAGAAACTCACATTCATTGAAAAGGTCATCATAATTTAGTTTTTTGTGATACATTTTAGCCAGATGTTCACACTATTTTTTCTAGTGCATGAGAAGTTATCAACTCACTGAAAAAATAAAACAGATTTCCAATCTGTTCGTAAAGAAGTTGTCCACTACTTTTACAATTATGTCCTATTTTTTGTCTGATTGCCAAGTGTCCGGCACTCGGCACCCTCGCCGATCAGCTGCTATCAGTGCAGGCGGCAGCGGCCGACAGCCAGAAGTACTTATTTGCGAAGCTTGGCCATCTACTTGTAGTGTCCAGGGCTTGTTAATGCATATCAGCATCCTATTGGATTGAACAGGAGTTAGATGTGTAGTACACCGCGGCTGCCACTACAAGTAGACTGCCAAGCTCCGCAAGTAAGTACTTCCGGCCGGCAGCACCGATAACAGCTGAGCGGCGGGGGTGCCAAGTGCCGGACACAGGCTGATCGGGCATTGATGCCTTATAATCAGGATAGGGCATCAAAGTAAAAGTAGTGGACAACCTCTTTAAGCCTGTGCACGTTTTGCCAAATTAATGATCAGAGTGTCCCGAATAGTGAGGAATGTTTCCTGCTTGAACTTTTCAGTTTTACTGAGAGGTGCCTCTTCTTCTGTTGATCCATCATTTTCATATAGACTAAGATGCACACTTCATTAGTTTTTATTCCCTTTTTTTCCCATCATTGTAATCTGTATCTGGACACATACTCTTGGTTTTGAATTCACATTCAGTAAATTTGTCTCCAGTTTCCTGAACATAGGTTTTCATTAATTGACTCAACATTTGTGGCAACAAGGATGTTCACATCCTTTGGTTTCAGGGTCTTGCTTGTTTTCGTCTTTTTTTCTAGAATTTCATTCCAAAGAATTGTGAGAAAGATTGTTTTCAGGTTTTCCATTTTTTTTGCTCAATCCTACTGCCTCTCGTCTTGTATTCACTTGCTGTTCATCGTCAAGTGATGAAGAACCCATTGCAAGTTTTATTTTCTCAAAACCCTTATACAGAGTATGAACAGCATCAAAATGTGCTGACCTTCGTGTATCAGATGCTAGAACACTAAATATTTGCCTAAATGTTATTTCAATATATTCCATCAATGAGAAAAACTAGCAAAAAATGAATAAAAATGCTAAACAAAATCAAAGACTTTTACAGTCTGTAGACAGCACTCTGTTGCTTTTACTTCCACCAAGTTCAGGCTGTGACCAGCACAGGGGACAAAGATGGAAATCTCATTAAGTTAAGAAATTTGTGCTTGCAATTCAGTATATTATCTTGACGTATTTAAGGCATTATCGTATGACTGACCTTGGCAGTTTGATAGTGGAATTGTGTTCTCATTAAGAAAATGCACAACAGTATCTGTTAGATCCTGTACTCCATGAGAAAAGATTGGGATGAGCATCAATAAATGTTCCACAGACTCACAGCCTTTAGCATATCGGATAGTAAATATCATTTGATCTGTGTGTGAGATTTCCGGAGTGGAAGTTACACTTATTGAATAATACTTTGACTCTTTTTCTTTTTTAAGAAAAGTACAAAGAAAATATTGTCCCATTAAATCAATAAATAACTCCCAAATATTTGCGGATCATTATGACAGATTCCCTTTTCCAGGATTTCTATACTTTTTGAGATGTTCTTCCAAGAAAGGGTAAAAATCACTCAGCAGCTCTGGCATACCTAAATAATTGCCATTTTTGCTGACCCAGTAAGCTGATTGTCTCCACGAAATGGCAAACCTCTGAAGGCTAGAAAGCGAATTACAGAAACCACAAGTGTCAACACTTTATGCCAATATTCCTGCTTTGAGCGATGCTGCTTAAGTAATAAAGCACTTCTACACTTCCAGTTTATTTATGCCTTACCAAATATGCTTTCATGCACTTTCGATGTTATTGTCCATTTTCATGTTCTACAATAACATTGCTGTGCTTCCAGTCATTGAACTCCGATTTAGCAAATGGAGGTTTTTTCTTGGACAATAAGCGACATACAAAGCGGTACAAACTATCTTGGGATGATGAATAGAGTGGAAATTCATTTTTTAAACACTCCCTTCCTTTCTGCAGTTCATGTTTGAACACATTGTTTGTGAACTACCTTCCTTCATATTCTCTTCTCTAGTTATTTTATATACTCTGTATTTATTTGAATGGTTGCTATCATGATTCACACCAGGGCAAGTGGGAAGAGGGCTGTGTCATTTCTGAAATGGCCGACGGCTAGTGTTATTTGTCTGTGAGGGGACCAATATCAATGTCTGTCTGTTTAGCCTTTGCTGGTTATTAAATATAGGGGGGGCCCACGTGATTTTTTTCATTTATTTATAAATAAGAACAGTAAATTACACACCCAAGGTAACCTTACTTCGCAGTCTCAAGGTGTTCCAACAGCTGGAAACTCTAGTATCCTTAAATTTTCTCTTAAAGTCTCTCTTAAAGTTTCTTGGCCTCACAGCTGCCGATTTACTTGCTGTGTTTTATTAGAGATTTGCTTGCTTGCAGTTCAGCCTCAGCAATCAATATTTCCACTAAGTGACAGTAAAGGTAATGTCACACTACGCGATATCGCTAGCAATATCGCTATAACTTGTGACGTTATAGCGATATTGCTAGCGATATCGCTGTGTCTGATACTTACCTACGACCCGCTCCCCCGCTGGTTGTCGCTGATCGCGCGAGAACGTTCAGGACCGCTTCTCGTCGTCAGCTTCCTGCGGCGCTTCCTGTGGAGAGACGAGCGACGAGCGTGGAGCCGGGCGGGAGAACGTCAGGATCGCCTAGTCTGACAGGTAAGTAGCGATCCCCGTCCCCAGCGATGTCGCTGATGAGATCTGACCACGTCATATCGCTGGTTGGGATCGCTGGTACATCGCTAAGTGTGACAGTACCTTAAGACAGTAAGCAGAGGAAGACTTGCAGCCTGGATCTTATGCATACATAAGGCCAGACTCAAGATTAGTAACAAAGGAAAGCAATCATTCCATTGTTCCTCCCGACACCTGTCCCATTGTGTGGATGGGGATAATAGACCCAATGAAGCCATCAGCACACGGGGTCTCACATGCAGTCCCAGGTAATGAGTTTGGCATGAGGAAAATACCACAACTAATACACAACTTCGAAGGGGAGGGTGTTCAGTCATGTTATCTTTCATCTGGAGGAGCATGGACTGTGACTATAGACTATACTGGTGGGAGATACAAAATCTGTGGGCCAACCAAAAGTTGGAAGACTGTGAATATCGCCTTGTATGGGGCAGTGGGACTGATGACCACAGGGTGGGGATCTTGTGGACTGGGGGCAATGTATTTTGGCCATCTACCCTGAGTTGTTGTTAAACCATGGATGTAAGGAATAAAAAATAGTTGTTTTGTTAATCTTTATACGTGATTATTATAACCCACAACCTCAGATCTACACAGATGCATCTAATGAATGCGCCATTTATGGGGCAGTTGCGGGCTGCTATTTTTGGGTTGGGGAGGTCCAATATCCATGGCCCCTTCATAGTCTGAGAATACCATCCCCAGCTGTCTGCTTTAGCTTGGCTGGTTATCAAAAATTGGGGGACCCCACGCTGTTTCTTAAAATTATTTAAATAAGTGCAAAAAATGGCATGGCACCCCCCTATTATCCAGCCAAGATGAATCTGACAGCTAAACAGAGCAATTCTTTTAGTGTAAAGTTGTCAGAAAGTTTAGTTACTCTTTAACATACTCAGATTAGCAGGGATTCTTACGCTCGTGTGGCCCCCAGGCAAGTGCCTATCAGGCCCATGCATTAAGAAGGCCATGGACTTGTAGGCTTTGTTGGTGACCAGGTGTCAGAAAATGTGCATTTGTAAGATTTCTTTTTCATGACTAAACATCAGATATCCTGGACTTGTAGACTTTGTTGATGACCAGGTGACAGATTTCCTGGCCTTGTATACTTTATTTGTGACTAGGTGGCAGCTATCCTGGACTTTCGGCTTTATTGGTCACCAGGTAAGAGCTTTAGTGGACTTGTAGGCTTTTTTGCCCACTAGGTGTGTTACACCACTCCGACATACTCACCCGGCCTCCGCTCTCATGCCGTCTCTGCATATTCACCCGGCCTCCGCTCTCATGCCGCAGCCTCTCGCCACCCGATGGCCACGGCGGTCACCTCTGACAGGCTCACGGCCAACGCCATCTCTGCATGCGATGCGCTTGCGCCATAGGCCGCGGCCACGCCTCCCTTCTGCTTCTTGTGCTCCGGCTGTGCCCTGACCCGGAACACCTTCGGACCAATGGCTGACCAGACGGGGCCATATCAGGCCGCCTCCCCCTGAAGGAGGCGCCTGATCGTTATGTTACATTTCAAACTGGGCCCTGCTTCTTCCTGTGCTCTCTGCAGCCTCTCGGTGCTGTCCTCGGTGTTTCCTACTTCAGTGCCGCCTCCGGTGTTCCTGTTCCATCCTGCTCCAGTCCTGCCATCCTACTCCAGTCCTGCCTCCGGTGTTCCTGTTTCATCCTGCTCCAGTCCTGCCGTCCTACTCCAGTCCTGCCTCCGATGTTCTTGTTCCATCCTGCTCCAGTCCTGACGTCCTACTCCAGTCCTGCTCCAGCCATCCCTCCACGTTCCAGTCTACAGTCTTACTCCACTCCTGTCTCCTGTGTTCCAGCTCTGTTCTGTCATCTACACTTCAGTCCCACAGTCCTACTCCAGTCCATCCTGAGCCGCCCCTCTTGGTACCGGCTACCGTGGTACTTGAACCCCTGGGCCTGCTTCTAACGCTCCCTGTATAGGGGTCGGTTACACCTGGCAGCTCGCCCGGGGCTCCTCGGTGCCACGGTCCAGAGGGTCCACTCCTGGAGATTCTATCTCCTGACCACCCACGCTAACAGTGTGACAGACATAATAGACTTGGAGGCTTTGTTGGTGACTAGGTGACAGTTTTAGTGGACTTGTAGACTTTATTGGTGACCAGGTGACAGGTTTCCTGGACTTGTAGGTTTTATTGGTGACCTGTTGAGAGATTTAGTGGACTTGTAGACATTGCTGTTGACTAGGTGACAGACATAATATACTTATAGGCTTTGTTGGTGACCAAGTGACATATTTCCTGGACTTGTCTACTTTATAGATGACCACGTGATCGATTACCTGGACTTACAGACATACTGTAATTGGTGACTGGGTGAGAGTTATAATGGACTTATAAGCTTTTTTGGTGCACAGGTGACAGAAAATGTGTTCTTTTAAAATCATGTCGTGACCAATCAACAAACTCCTGGCCTTTTGGCTTGTTGGTAACCAGGCTGCAGGTTTCCTGGACTTGTAGGCTTTATTTGCGACCAGATGACAGACAAAGTGAACTTGTAGGCTTTATTGGTGTCTTTGCATATTAAGACCCTGTTATTAGTTAAAGGTGTCTCTTTATGCTTGTCTGTTCTCAACATAGTGAAAAACAAGATAATGCAGAATATGACTTGTCTCTAAATGTTGGAAGATAACAAGTCATTACTGCATAGCATATATGTATCTGAAAGTAGAGTACATGAAAAGAAGAAATAAAACCTTTCATGTGAGATACAAAGCCGTGTGCTTACTTCTGCAAAGTGATTACCAGATAAAATGAAATACAATTTATACAATTTATTCTCCGACCCCATTCTTGCAGGAAAAGTCGAATTCTGCTCTGAATCTTGTGTAAGGAGGCTAATTGCTCATCAGTTCATTTTCAGTCTGCCATTATAAAGGCACTGAAAGTAATATTTTATTTCTTTTAATGTCACATTTCTTGATGTACATACACTTAGTTTTAGCCTTTTACTGAGCTGGCTCTATGAGCATTTAATTGGAGGCAAATTATGAGAGAACAGAATCTGTCGCCAGTCTACATCAACCCAGAGGGTCCCTGCCATTATTTACTAAAAGAAAAAAATATTTTCAAGATTATTAGCATGTAATCTGTGATTAATTCAATTCTTTTAAATTGTTTGCGACGCAAGTCATTTTAGTGTTGCCCCGCTGGGTGCATGAAAGCCGAGATCCCTCTAAATAAACAGGAACTGCAATTATTAGTTGAATGGATAGAAATTTAGATGGCTGCGTTTGCCAAATGCTCGGTTTTTATTTTAGCTGCAGATAGGTGACGATCATTTGAAAAATGGAAAAACATAAGTGACATTTTTGTAAATCGGAAAAGAAATGAAAATATATTTTTATTGCTAATTCTAAAGAGTAAAATAAATCATTTTAAAGGGAATCTGTCACCCCTTATTTCGAATATGGGCTGCCGGCACCGACATCAGGGGCTTACCTACAGAGGTCCGACGTCTGTGCACTGCAGTATTCTGCCCTGCCCTCAACAGGGCAGAGCAGTGCGCCTGCGCCGGAGCCACGACAGGCAGCAAAGAAGAGGACGTCACCGTTAGAAGAAGGGAGGCACCGGACAGCGACACCCATCGGACCAGACCGCACCCCCCTCGGGTGAGTATAATATAACTTGTTTTTCTTATCTTTCAGGTTACATCTGAGGCTTATCTACAGCATTACAGAATGCTGTAGATAAGTCCCTGATGGCGGTGCCGGCAGCTCATATTCAAAAAAAAGAGGTGACAGATTCCCTTTAAATCGAGTCTCCACTGTTATATTTAGACAGAACCCAGAAATCTCTGTGCAAAGAAGAAGATAAAAATACTGCATCTAGCTGTTGGCTGCAAGTCAACAGAAAAAGGATGGAATGTAGCGCAATTTTTTATGTTTTTTTTTTTACATTTTTTTTTTTTTCTGGTCCTTAACATTTGTTTTTTTAGAAGCAGCTGACATTACGTGTGGTGTTTCTTTCCAGACATTTGCCAACAGATTTCTAATTAGGAAAATAAAACACATGGAAAAACAAATGTAAAAAAGGCAAAAAAAAAAACCATACAAAATGCATCAAAATTATGGTGCTTTTTTTTTAGAAGCTCTATACAAAATACTGGAAAACAAATTGTGCAAATGAAGCCTAAATGCTAGAAAATCTTTCAATTCCTAGTGATTCTACTTTCTCCATCAATGAAAACTTAACACTAAACCTCCCCAACATACCAACTGGTGAGTCAGCTTTTCCAATTCCAATTACACAGAATACAGAATGCTGCCAGAAAAAAAAAATCTGAAATATCCCAGGTAAAAGCAAATGCTTAGCTTTTATGGAAAGTGTAATCAGAAAAATGACCTATTGTTTAAATCAGGTTTTTATGTTGCTTATACTATATTATGCAATCTTCACTATGATTTCTAGAAATTATGTAGAGCAGTTCCTTAAGATATCAAGTTTTAGAGTCTATGGCAAAATGTCACAAAAAAAGATCTATGACGAAAGTTCAATTTTTCTTTAGAAATTATTTAAAATAATATGATCATGTAAAAACAGGCATACATCCAAATGTACAGACTATTTGATAATAATATGATGTAGTTTATGTAAAAAATAGTATACAAAACAATCAATAGAGCAAGTAATTATTAATAGATATTTCTCATTTAACCACCCTTAATATATCACTTCCAGTCCAGCTCTGTTGAATTAAGTCACCTATAGACTCAGTCTCTGCACCTTGGGAAGTGTTAATCAGATCATCACATATAGTACTGATAAGATCTGCCCTTTTTTGTGAATCGAGTATAAAAAGTGATACAAATATATATTGGCTATTTCCTGGCTGCATAATAAGTGATATGCCATATGGAGCTAATGTGGAGAGGTTTGGTCTGTCGCTTCATTACCCCGACGCACGTTTCACCGCTCTAGCCTCTTCCTGGGGCAGTTACATAATTTCTTATTTTGAATACTATTTTTCATAGAAATTTCATCATATTACTATCATATGGTCAGCACTATTTGGAGGTATCCCTGTTTTTGCATGATCATAATATTTTAAATGATTTCTAAATGAAAATTGTACTTTTATCATAGATCTCTTCTTTGTCTTTTTGACATTTTTGCCATAGACCTTTTAAAACATCATATATTATGCAATACCACAGTATCGCAGTTGGTAGTGAAATTGTGGTTCTCCTATGAAACTCAGCCTATGGCTGAGCTTCACAGGGGAAACAAGATGACAGTTAAAGGGACCTTTGCAGGCATCCGGCTGCCTTTGAAACCCATCGGCTCCCTGCCACTGCGACCCTCAATGGTATAATTTAAAATCCATTTAAATTCGTTTTGGTGATCAGAGCAAGCTCAGGACACTGCAGTTATAGGCAGATGTTGGCTATGTAACACAGCCAGCATCTGCTGTGTATGAAGCAGTCTCAGCTCCTGAGCCAGCTTCAAACAGCCCTTAGCAACTTATGATTAAAATTTACGTCATGCATGTGAGGGTACAATTAGCAAACTCAACCAGATTCTCTCGGATGAAAGAAATTACTGTGGTGTGACCCCACCCTTATTATTTCAACCACTAGGGGTAGCACAGGAACGTAGTGTTGTCAGTGAGAAACCAGAGGTCAGTACACCGGAACACCAGTATAATATGGAGGAGGAGCAGGTGAGGGCGCTAGACGAAAATGTGGGAGCCAATTAATCTCACAAGTAAGGAATTGCAAGGCCAGGGTTAAATAGTGTATCCAATCAATAAGTCATAGGATGGAGCCCATCAGGAAAATCAAGGGTGGAGACAATCAGGAAAAACAGGTAGTGGTAGTTGAAATAGCAAAGGGGCTGTCCATAGAGGTGAATAGCTCAAGGACAAGAGTTGCTGTCTGGTGAACAGGAATTGCCAGAGTTCTGGTGGTAGTGACAAAATCTTACACATATCTGTTCCATGCATAATGCAGGTGTAAGGTTTTATATCCCTTCCAAATCGTACAAAAGTAAAAACAGCTGCCATGATCCAGGCTGGATCTGACAAGTTAAATGGATAAGTGAACTTTTTTCCCTTTGGCTAGGTGCCAAAGTGATGTGATTGCCCCCGGTGGCCATTAGAATTATCACACGTGGTGTCGTTCATTCTGAATTGCCCCGGTGGTGGTGAGCGGTAGTGCACTTTAGTTTCTTTGATTTAATGTGCACGTAATTATAAAACAGGTGTTAGGCTCTATAAAAGAGTGCCAGGTGTGTTTGATAACTGTTGGTGATATTGTGTGTTCATTTGGCAAGTAAGCCTGGGGTGAGGAAGGAGCTGAACATGAGTCCTGGGCAGCCCAGCCAGAGGGGATGAGTGGCAGCTATGTGGTCTGCAAGAAGGGCTGGCGTGGCGTGGTGGAGTCACAGTTTATGGTGTTGGCAGGAAGTGCTTGCATGGGTTGGTGGAGTGGCGACTTTGGAGAGAGTTGCACTCAGCATGCGGGACTTGGTTGCTGAGAGCTGGACTCAAGCTTGCTTGACTTTTTGGGCAAGAGCTGAACTCATCTTTGGGACTCTGTTACTGGACTTCTGCAATTGGTGGTGGACTCTGCTCCAAGGCTGCACTATGGTGAAGGATCCAGTTATGGTGATGGATCCGGGTGGAGGAGAAGATGCACGCAGGTGGTGGGCTCTGTTGCTAGGAGCGTACGCAACAGAGCAAAGCTAAGTGGTGTTTCCCCTGTTTTGTCATCTTTCCTCATGTGTGTTTAGTGCAGTGGTGGGATTAGTTTCCGCACTGTCCAATTCCCTAGTGAGGGTTCAGGTCAGGGCGAGCTAGGGTTTTTAGGTTCCTGTGCGCGCCCGGTACGGAATCGGCATAGTGAACGTTAGGAGTGCAGAGACACTGGCTCAGGGGAGCTCAGGAGGTCTCCACTTCCCTATTCCCTGTCGCAGGGCCCACCATTGTTAATGTTTCCCAAGTTTCCCTTATTGTTTAAATTCGCCTTATTGGAGGCGGTGTTTCCAGACTTGTATATACGTGTAATGTCTAAATTCGCCAGTTGGAGGCGGTGTATCCAGCTGCACGTGTTTATTATTTAAATTCGCCCCACTGAAGGCGGAGTATCCAGGGTCATATGGGTTCGCCTTGCGGTACTTGCTGCGTCCAGACACACGTGACCGTGACAACAGCATCCAGAAAAGCATCAGCAAAGTTAATTTTAATTCCATTTAATCTTTTTTTATGGAGCTTTTTGCTTAGAATTGTGCTAAATATGCAACAAATTCATTTTATCTCTATCCATCGGATAAGGAAACAAGCCAATGGCTATTTTTATGCCTGTGTATTGTTGGGTAACATAGTTCAATGTTATTACACTCATCTATTGAATTTTGATTGGGTCAGGCGGCTCCATGAGTAAATTAATTCGAAAAATGACTATTTTATTCTAACAGACTAGATGTAGTTTTGACAGCTAAATGCACAGTGCATAGAAATCATGCCAAGCTCCAGGTTGCATATAGACTTACAACACAGAAGGTATAAGTTGCACCCACGTTCTTTCTTCTTGATATTTGCTGTGATGTGTTGTATTAAAATTAGTGATGACTGAGCACTGAAATGCTGGAGTGCTCATTACTCTAATTGAGCAGGTCGGATACTTGGACCCTTTCGACTAGAGTTATGAGTATAATGGAAGTCATTGGGAAGCTTGAGCATGTTCCTGGCAGACCCTAACAAGAGAGATGAGAGAGCAGTAAAACTGCTTAAATAGATGGAAATAGCTTTGAATGTAATGGAAGAAGCATGGGGAAGACACCTGCACTCATCTGTGACTCCCAGGTCACTGCTGAGAGGCAAATAAGTAAAAAAAAATAAATTTGATAACCAGCCAAGGCAAACCAGACAGCTGGGATCTGATATTATCAGGCTGAGAAGATGCGCCACTTCTGATGCCTTGCTCTTCCCAATTGTCCTGATGCGGTGGCAATAATGGTATTTTTTTGGGGTTGATGTCAGCTTTTTAATGTCAGCTGGCATCAAGCCCAGGTTTTAGTAATGTAGAGGCATCTATCAGACACCCTCATTACTAACCCAGTAGTAGAAAAAAAAAACACCCACAAAAAAGACTTATTTGAAAAAAAAAACTCCCCGACTCTTTCTCTGATTAAACAATTTATTAAAGAAAAATAAAAAACTCCCAAGAAGGTCCCACATATTCCATGGATTTTCATGACGTCTCATGCTGTCCAAAAGCTATGGAGTCTCATTCTGAGAACAAAGCTTCATGGGTTTAGCAGCAGCTACTGCCGATTCTTACTCTG
The DNA here is from genome assembly GCF_039654945.1 of Dendrobates tinctorius. Classification (NCBI taxonomy): domain Eukaryota; kingdom Metazoa; phylum Chordata; class Amphibia; order Anura; family Dendrobatidae; genus Dendrobates; species Dendrobates tinctorius. The sequence continues at coordinate 6,359,536 of NW_027361869.1, read as the reverse complement.
CACTCCAAGAGACCTGGCGGCTATGATGAGTGGTGACTTCAGTAAGGTTACCACAGTTCACAGCCGCTGGGTCAATCAAAGGGCAGCGCAAGAGCCAAAATGATGAGCAATGAGATTAACACTCATCACTCCGACTCTCGTGCTGCCCTCTGTGTGACCTGGCGGCTGGGAACTCCAGTAACCTTACTGACATCATCGCTTGTCACAGCCGCTGGGTCTCATAGAGTCTTTGGAGCCTCCTCATCTGAAAAAAACTCCATAGATTTTGGATTACAGAATCGAGCATCATCGTGGGACTTTCATGTGGAATACAGAGGACCACCAGGTTGTTGGATTTTAATAAACTGATGAAGGAGGTAAATTATTGGGGAGTGTTTTTTTCAAATAAAGGTTTTCTGTGTGTATGTGATTATTTTTTTACTACTGGGTTAGCAATGGGGGTGTCTCACTCTGAATATCAAAAACATTACCTCGATTGCCACCACACCAGGGCAATCAGTATTTATTAAATAAATAGTTAAAAAATGTGGGTTCTCTGCTATTTTGATAACCAGCCAAGGTAAAGCAAACGGCTGCAGGCTTTTATTATCAGGCTGGGAAGGATCTGGGTTACTTTACCCTTCCCAGCTTGCTGCCCCCCCAGAATTATAGCATCATATCAGATGCACCAATTCTTGTACTTTGCCTGGCTCTTCCCGATTGCCCTGGTGTGGTGTCAATCGAGGAAATATTTTTTGGAGTTGTTGTCAGCCGTGTAATGTCATCTGGCATCAAGCCCAAATGTTAGTAATGGAGGCATCTGTCAGATACCCCCATTACTAACCCAGTAAGTAAAAAGAGAAAAAAAGACACACACAGAAAAAAATACTTTATTTGAATAAAGATTCCCATACACTATCCCTCGTTCACCAACTTTTAAAAAAAAATTTCCCACAATGCTCCTCCATTGTAATCAACATTCCTAGATGTCTCTGGCATCTGTGAATAGCAGTAAAGTGCTGCTTTTCACAAGAGCAGGGTAGTAACAACTCTCATCAGAGTCGCTGGCTCTCGTTGACTAAAGAATTGAGCCAGAGGCTCTGATGAGAGTAATCCTCACTACACAGAACCTATGAAAAGCAGTACTTTACTGTTTTTCACAGACGCCAGAGACATCGGAGATCATGGTTTACCGCAGTTGAGATTCATGGGAACATTTTGTTAATAAATTGGAGAATGAAGGATAGTGTGGGAGAGTCTTTATTCAATGTGTGTGTTTCATTTTTTTATTACTGGGCTAGTAATTGGGGTGTCTGATAGACGTCTCTCCATTACTAATCCCTAGGCTTGATGCTAGATGACATTACACAGCTGACATCAACCCAAAAAATATTACCCAATTGTCACCGCACCAGGGTACTTGAGAAAGCTGAGACAAGCTCCAAAACTCTGGGGCGGCTGCGGGCTGGTAGTTTTAAGACTGGGAAGGACCCAATAATCAGGTGTCATTTCAACCTGATAATATAGGCCTGCAGCTGTCTGTTTTATCTTGGCTGGTTATCAAAAATAAGGGGACACCACTAGGGATGAGTGATATTGCCCGATATCGTATCGGAATTCCGATTTCCGATATTGAAAAAATATTGGATATCGGAATTTCCGATTTCCGATATCAATGCAAGTCAATGGGAGAAAAAAAAACGGAATTACAAAATGACCACTACAGTGCTATATAATGGATAAAATGGAGGGGGAACACCTCAGGATAATGGGGAAGGAGTTTGCAGAGGCAGAGGAGCAAAAAAATCGCTAGAAAAATGCACAGAGCGAAAGCTGTAGCAGGAAAACTGGTCACCATCTTCTTAACAACGGCGTTTTTTCTTTGGGCTAAGATTAGTTGGGGTAGGGTTAGGGTTTATGGTTAGTAGGGTAAGGTTTAGGGTTAGTAGGGTTAGGGGTTAGGGTTAGTTAGGGTTATGGTTAGGGTTAGTAGGGTTAAGGTAAGGGTTAGGGGTTAGGGTTAGTTAGGGTTAGGGTTATGTTTATGGATAGTAGGAATAGGCTAAGGGGTTAGGGTTTAGGGTTAGGGTTAGTTAGGGTTAGGGTTATGTTTATGGTTAGTAGGGTTAGGGTTATTAGGGTTAGGGATTATGGTTATGGTTAGTAGAGTTAGGGGTTAGGGTTAGTAGGGTTAGGGTTAGGGGTTAGGATTAGTAGGGTTATGTTTAGGGGTTAGGGTTTAGGGTTAGTTGGGCTAGGGTAAGGATTAGTGGTTAGGGATAGTAAAGTCAGGGTTTACGGTTAGGGTTATGCTTATAGTTAGTAGGGTTAGGGGTTAGGGTTAGTAGGGTTAGGGTTTAGGGTTATGCTTATGGTTAGTAGGGTTAGGGGGTTATGGTTAGTAGGGTTAGGGGTTAGGATTAGTAGGGTTAGGGTAAGGGTTAGGAGTTAGGGTTAGTAGAGTCAGGGTTTACGGTTAGGGTTATGCTTATAGTTAGTAGGGTTAGGGTTAGTAGGGTTTAGGGTTATGTTTATGGATAGTAGGAATAGGCTTAGGGGTTAGGGTTAGTTAGGGTTAGGTTTATGGTTAGTAGGGTTAGGGTTATTAGGGTTAGGGATTATGGTTATGGTTAGTAGAGTTAGGGGTTAGGGTTAGTAGGGTTAGGGGTTAGGATTAGTAGGGTTATGTTTAGGGGTTAGGGTTTAGGGTTAGTTGGGTTAGGGTAAGGATTAGGGGTTAGGGATAGTAAAGTCAGGGTTTACGGTTAGGGTTATGCTTATAGTTAGTAGGGTTAGGGGTTAGGGTTAGTAGGGTTAGGGTTTAGGGTTATGCTTATGGTTAGTAGGGTTAGGGGTTATGGTTAGTAGGGTTAGGGGTTAGGGTTAGTAGGGTTAGGGTAAGAGTTAGGGGTTAGGGTTAGTTAGGGTTAGTAGAGTCAGGGTTTACGGTTAGGGTTATGCTTATAGTTAGTAGGGTTAGGGTTAGTAGGGTTTAGGGTTATGCTTATGATTAGTAGGGTTAGGCGTTAGGGTTAGTAGGGTGAGGGTTATGGTTATGCTTATGGTTAGCAGTGTTAGGGGCTAGGGCTAGGGTTTAGGGTTAGTAGGGTTAGGGTAAGGGTTAGTGGTTAGGGTTAGTTAGGGTTAGGGTTAGTGGTAAGGGTTAGGGGTTAGGGATAGTTAGGATTAGGGTTAGTGATTTTACATTATTAAATTAAAACTGCCAGTGGTGATGTCAATATGCCCTTTGACTGACATGTGTCTGCGCTCAGCTCACCTTGCTTTGCAGGGAGTTTCCTGGAGCACCACGTGGAGGAACGGATACACTCCCTTTAAACCGTGCTTAGTCTTCTGCTTTCCAATTTCCGATGTGAAAAAAATATCGGAATCGGAAATCGGAATTCCGATATCGCAAATATCGGGCCGATTTCCGATATTTCAATATCGGAAAGCTCATCCCTAGACACCACACGTAATTAGCAAAAATCTATATATTTAATTATTTAACCTATGCTCTCCCTCCTATAACAACTTTCCCTGATCTGCTTACTGAGAACACTGTGCCGAGCATTGCATCACCGGGTCTCACATAAGACCTCATGATGCAATACGGCTGCGGCAAGCCATTCACAGTAATGGCAGTAGCCACCATGGCTACGACATTACCGTGTATGGCAGGCAAGTCCCACATGTTTATTGGCTGTCTATCAGGCGCCAAACATGCGGATTGGGGACTCGAGCATTGCAATTGAACACCCGCTGTACTTGATCGAGTAACAAGCATGCCTAAGCACCCTGATACTTGATTGAGTATCAAGCAGTGTCAAGCGCGCTCGCTCATTATTGTTATGTGATAGAGTTTTCTTCTGCCCAGCAATAGGCAGTAAGTAGGTATGGATAGAGTTAAGAAATTAGACTAGTCAAGAGAGGTTGTGGCTATGTAGCAAGATTAGAGAGGACTCCCTAGTACTGAGTCAGGCCTAGCTTGCAGCTAGAGTAAATTTTTGGTCTGAGTACTCATTAGAGCTGCGTGAGTTGGTTGTTCCCAAAGTGAATGAAAATCAAGGCAGTGGATGGCATGATCCAAAGAAAAGAAAGGAAAAGAGATGGAAGGACGGAGTGATTTACCAGAGATGGGTCTTCTTGGGACAGGATGCCTAGCAGTACGGCCCTAATTATGCAAGTCAGAGAGGTAACAAGCCGGGGCGGAACAGGGATTGTGAGACCAAGAAAGTGCTCCAGGCAGTAGTTCCAAGACGTCAGCAAGCAGAGGAGCTAAGTAACGGCCATAGTGGCATACTAACTTCCCTAGGGGAAAAGAGGACGTGGAACAGCGGAATTGAGGTCAGGACTCTCACATACTAGTCTGTAGTACTGTGCTGGGTTGTGGTGAAAGCAGGGAAATTTGGGGTTAGAAACAAATAAGCTTTGAAGAGGTAAGAGACTGTGTTTGAAGATGTTTCAGGTTTTAAAGGATATATTTGTGAAGGTTTGCAGCTGCTATCTATTGTACATAGTTCCCACCAAATATCTGGTAAGTAAAAGACTGTTTATTGATGACTGGTGGTCTCCCTCACTGAACTCTACATCAATTGGTGTTGGTAACCAAAGTCATTGGTAGCATGCGGTCTGCAAGGGCGTAGCTCCCCCATAGTCCAAGTTCAAACACCCAGCCAGGACCACCATCTTCATGTAGCCAGCCGCTGCTGGAAGACAAGTACATTGCCCAGTAGCGTCCCGCTCCACGTTATACATCTAAGGGTGCGTTCGTAACAGTTTATTATTTCTTGTTCTTAGAGAGAATTGTCCTATAGTCTTTTCACCAGCTTGAACTCTGCAAGCAGAATAAATTCCATGTGTCACGGGGTCCTTCTCTGGTATCACACGATCAACAGAGCAAGCGAAGAGTGAACAATTCCAAGACATTTATTTAGGCAAAAATATGAAAGGTCCATATTCAGTCTACCACACAAAGGATAAGATAGTCCAGAATCTGACTGCAGTTCAGTGACAGTATAACATGTCCAGGGAGATGAGAGTCCAAAATCCAGCTGACAGTGATAACATGTTCCATAATTCTTCTTTCTCTCCGAAGTCCTGTCTTCACACCATGCTCTGCACACAGCCACTGTCCTCCCCAGCCCCTGTCCTCCCCAGCCCCCTCATTATGTTCAGGGAGAGTCAAACCGGTTTGGCGGTTTTCAGGCCTCCAAGACTTGACAAAAGGTGCCTGGGGGATTATGACACTACAGGGGGTCATCAAGAGTCATAGATAAAAGTCAGGCTGCAGACATACAAGGCATCAAGATTAACACTATGCAAATCAGTGAAATAGCAATTTACACAAAATGATATCCATATAGCATATCACACCATCACAACCTCTCCCCCCTCATAATACGTGAGCACGCTATGAGGTCTACACAGACCTCTGGCCTGCTCACTATAGTCCACATTGCTCAATCGTTTATAGTTCCTTGTACAGTGGCAGGGGTTGCAATAATTATAAGCACTTGATGTCCTTCCATAAATTCCCGAGTCCTGGCGTTACGGTCATACCAGGTTTCTTGACTGGACTGGGCCATTTGCTGTTGATCATTAGCCACTAGCTGGGCGAGACGATCTCTGAACTCTAAACTCTAGAACGTAGAGAATGATGGGCATTCCAATGTCTGCGATATCTCCCTCCAATTGTTCTTTCAGAAGAGTGAGAGGTCCACGGACCTTCTGGCCAAACAGATTGCTCCTCAGTGGGGTCCGGATGTTGTGGTGCTTGAAGGGCCTGTAGTCGGGTGACTGCTCCCACAAAATGACACTGTAACTCCCCAACAAAATGACAATGTAACTCCCCAATGTCGTTCCCAAGGAGGATATCTGCAGGAAGTCCTCCCATAACTCCAATCCAGCACAGTTTTTCTCCAAAACCATAATCCAAATGCACCAAAGCTCGCTGTATATATTTGCGGACACCCCCCGCCAAGACAATGGGAATTCCTGCATCCTGGTGAATTGCCTCGGATCGAACCACACGGGGGTCAGCGATAGTCAGAAATGCCCCCGTGTCTCTAAATCCTGACACTTTGTATCCATCAATTAAGACATCCTGCAGGTGGCATTGCCGTTGCTCTGGGTAGCCAAAGGACAGAGGCTGAAGTCTGTACACTCCAGGAGGGGTATCTATGGTGCCGTGGTCGGTGGTCCACTCTGGTGGGGGTGGTGGTAGCTCTTCCTCAGGTGGGATGGAGTGCACCAGATGCATTGGACGAGGTGGGGCTGCGTGGGGCTCCCTCCGAATCCTGGAAGGACATCCAAACTGCAAATATCCAGGTTGCCCACACACATAACACCTCCTCTCTGTGATACCCCCAGGTCGTGGTCGGAACTGTTGGGGCCCAGGATTGGGAGGCGTGATAGACAGCGGCTTGCGACTAGGTGGAAGGGCAGATATAATCTGAGGGGGACGGGGCGCGGGAGCAGGCCGTGGTTCATTGTCCAGAAGCCTCCTCCATTGCGGTCGGATAGTAAGGGCTTCATTGGCCAGGGCTGCAGCTCTATCCACGGTACACGGCGTGCGCTCCCGGACCCATTCCCGTACCTCTGCAGGGCACTTGGCAAGAAATTGTTCTATAAGGAACGCCTGTATAACATCTTCCACAGTAAAGGCGTTTTCTCCTTCCAGCCATCTCCGACATGCCTGGGACATCTTATGTGCATACATCTTAAACGATCCCCCTGTGGTGCATGGGAGGTCTCGGAACTTGGCCCTATATGAGTCTGGGGTGATAGCATGGTAATCCAGGATAGTCCGCTTTACAATGTTATAATCCCGGTTCCGCAGTGCATCAATGGTTCGGTAAGCCTCCGCCATGCTTCCGTTCAGGAGCCCCACTAACGAACGCATCCAGCTAGAGTGGGGCACCTCCATCACAGCACACTGCTGCTCAAAGTCTTTGAAGAACCCCTCCACATCTCCAGAAGCCTCATCAAATGGCTTAAACTCTGTCCGGTTGATCTGTACAGGCTCCCGGATTGTTGGGGTTACACTCCACATTGCGTTACTCCCTTTTTCAAGCTCCATTGCTTCTTGTCTCCCCTGTGCCCGGCGGGCTGCCTCCTCCTTGTACTCCTGAGAGACGCCGGGGCCCAGAACCGCCATCTCTTCTTCGTGCCACACCAACCACTGGCTTTTGGGGGTGGGGATCCCTGTCTCCAGTGCTCGTCCTTCACACATCTGGGAGGAGGTGGCCGGGCTAGCGCCCACCAGTAGATCGATTAAGGCCTCTTTAGTCAGTCCCTGGTAGTTCAGGCCCAGGTCTCTGGCTCTCTCCTGTAAACTGCATACAGTCCAATTTCTGTACTCACTCTGTGGGTGGTTCTCCATTGGGTGACGCTCTGTTGATTCCACTGCTGCCACCAGTTGTCACGGGGTCCTCTGGTATCACACGATCAACAGAGCAAGCGAAGAGTGAACAATTCCAAGACATTTATTTAGGCAAAAATCTGAAAGGTCAATATTCAGTCCACCACACAAAGGATAAGATAGTCCAGAATCTGAATGCAGTTCAGTGACAGTATAACATGTCCAGGGAGATGAGAGTCCAAAATCCAGCTGACAGTGATAACATGTTCCATAATTCTTTTTTCTCTCCGAAGTCCTGTCTTCACACCATGCTCTGCACACAGCCACTGACTTGCCCAGCCCCCTCATTATGTTCAGGGAGAGTCAAACCGGTTTTGGCGGTTTTCAGGCCTCCCAGACTTGACAAAAGGTGCCTGGGGGATTATGACACTACAGGGGGTCATCAAGAGTCATAGATAAAACTCAGGCTGCAGACATACAAGGCATCAAGATTAACACTATGCAAATCAGTGAAATAGCAATATACACAAAATGATATCCATATAGCATATCACACCATCACAATCATGCATTAATAATGTACATATGTATCACACCTTAGTCTAGTAAAAGACAGGTTCTCCATATGGCCTTTGTCAGGAATTTACTGAGGAGGGTTTTTTTAGTCTATAGAAAGTGCCCCCTGAGCAGTACAGGGAAAAGTAAAGACTGTAACTCTTGAAGCTACCATCAGAGGGCGCTCACTGCATATGAATTTAGGAATAAGTTCAATAGAATTGCAAAGATTGCTATGAACTGAGCTCATCTAGTGGCAACAGCAGAAATAAAGACTGTTATCAGGTTACATGATCAATGTACAAACAGAAACACATGATTTTTAATTCTTTATTAAAAAAAAAGAAAAACGAAAATAACAAATGTACCTTCTTAAGAAATAAAATTAAATTATATGTATATATCTTGGCCAAGGGTCATCACTAATTCCTGTACCATCCAGAATAAAATAAAATAATAATACAATATATAATGGTGAAGTCAGCAGTTCGGGAGCGATGTATATGGAGGGTTTAGAAAGAGTGATATACTGCAGGATTGGGTTATATTATACAGAGGCTGGAAGAAGATATATACTGCAGGAGTGGACTGTGTATAGGGAACTAAGTGGAGTGATATACTGCAGGAGGGGACTGTGTATAGGGAACTAAGTGGAGTGACATACTGCAGGAGGGGACTGTGTATAAGGTACTGGAAGCAGTGATATACAGTAAGATGAGCAGTATATACAGGAGCTGAGAGCAGTGATGTACTACAGGGAGGGGCTGTATTTAGAGAAGAAGGGTGATGTATTACAGGAAGAGTCTCTATGAAGAGGAGCATAAAAGCATGATGTACTGTAGGTTGAGGCTGTATCTAGGTATTGAGAGCAGTGATATACAGGAGGTTTGGGTAGTATATATAGAGAGAATGATAGAAGTGATGTACTGTAGAATATGACTATATATCAAGAAGACGAGTGTTATTCTACAGGATGGGGTTGTATATAGAGGGGGTAAAGAGGAGTGTTGTACTGCAGCATGGAGCTGAATACAAAGGGGAAAAGGACTGATATTCTGCAGGATGAGGCTGTATGTACGTGGCTGGAAGGAATGATATACTTCAAGAGGGGGCTGTATATAGAGTGGTTGAGAGAAGTGATATACTGCAGGATGGGGCTGCATATAGAGGGAACTGAAAGGAGAGGTGTACTGCATGATAAGGTGATGAGGTTGTATATATAGAGGTTGAGATGGGTGATCTACTTGACAATGGGGATGTGTATTGTATGGTAGAGAGAAATTATATACGGCAGGGTGAGGTTGCGTACAGGATGTTTAAAGAAGTGATATACTGTATAGAAGGGCTGATAGGAGTGATACATTTTAGAATGAGATTGTATATAGAGGAGACGAATGATTGTACATAGGATGGGGCTATATATAGAGGGGCTTATAGGACTGATATACTGCAGGATCGAGGGGCTGTAAGAAATTATGTAATGCAGGATGGGGCTAAATATATATGAGAGGAGTGATTCAAGGGTGAGATTCAGCCAGTTTGCCCCATTGCTCATAAACTGTTTGATTAAATAAAAACTAGTTTGTCAAAATAGGAAAGTGTCAGCATCTAATCCAGTCCCCTTTTATAAAAGTCAATTGTGAAGATATGTGCAAGTTCGTGTTGCTAACCAGGTTCCTGTGCAGACTCACTCCATAGACTTGTATTGAGCCAAGACTAGAAGGTCCAGCCTCGCTCCATACAAGTGTATGGAGAGTGAGACCACACTCCATGGCCGGGGGGTATGTGTAACGCATACATACCCTCCGTTCTCAGGTCTGAAACCTGCGAATCCAGATTCAAACTCTGAAGTCACACAGAGTGACTGCAGACATCAGTTTTGACCGGGCAACCCCTTAAATGTCAAAATGCAAACCAACATGATAACAAAATTACAGTATAGCATATATACAAAAAACATACAGATAAGTAAATCATATATAAACCAACTTAAACAGGATAAACAGTCAAGTAGAGCAATATATATTTACACAGTAGAACAAAAAAGTTACATGTCTTTGAAAATTCTAACTTCCTCACATCCAAGTGGCAATGATTCACCTTGCAGAGACTGACATGTCAAGGTGAGGAGACTTTTATGCCTCACAATGCTCCTCTGGGAAATATGAAAAACTATTGGAAGTAGCAATCCTAAAAGAGCTTCATCACAGTAATCCACCACACACCCAGACTCCTGTTTCTTAAAGGGGAACCACTCAGCTTAATTCCATCAACTTTAAAATAATATATAGAAAATTCTTATAAAAGTTTAGAGCACCCCCTTTGTTCAGATATGTGCCCCCTTTGGTCACATCTGGGGAGGGGGGGGTTATTTAAATAATTTATGCAAAGTATTGACCTTGATAATTCTTAACTAACCCTTTGGATTAACCCTTGATTGCCCCTTGTGGTTTGACCTCAGCTTGATTAACCCTTCCCTATCTGACTTTTTTTTGGATACGGACCCTCTTATTGGTCCTGATTCTGTCCTTGTTGGTGAATATCTGGTTACAACTTTGACTAGTTTGCTTTCTAGACTCTGTTTACTCCATCAGTCAGCGACTCTGTTGATGGAATCTCTGCAGTAAGGTAACAATCGCTGTAGAAGGGTTAAAGAAAGAGATGAGCGGATTATGCAAAATTCAAATTTGCCCTGGTCTTACATTTTTTTCCCAAAAAATTGAGTTTGCCCAGAAGTTTTTTTTCTCCCCAAATTTAATATCCCTTTTTATACTCTGGGGTCTCTCTAGATTTCAGAGTATAATAGACAAAATAAGTAGGAAAAATCCTTATAGTCACCTTGCCGCTTACCTCTCCTGCCCATCTTGCTAACCATCATCATCCATCTGGTCCTTGCAGCATCTTCTGCTCTCCGCTGCTTGCATTGAAATCTCCGAACCCCCCTACACTGAGCCGGGACTTCCACTTAAGATATGGTCCAGGAGGATACTGCGCAAGCACGCAAAAAAGTCATAATGTCATGATGACACCACGACGCGCGTTGTTACCTTTGCTGTGTGTGTACGGATGCAAAATATTTAATTAATATTTACAAATGTGGATTTTTGTAAAATTTGAGTAGATTTTATTTTATTTATTCTCTGTACAAGTCCCCTCTAAAATTGTAAAGTGCTGTGAAATATGTTATAAAAATAATTATTATAATTATTAATTCCGCTCAAATATACCATATTTGCTCACCTCTAGTTAAAGGGTAAATGCCAGTTATCAGAGTTGGCAGTGCAAGATATGACTTCAGAAGCCTTTTTTGAGCTGAAGGTTTCCTTACTCATCACAAGCTACAGTTTTTAAAGAAGTATTGTTAAATTTGTGCATTGTATTCGCCAATAATTCCATAAAAGGTAAAATTGGTAATAATAATTCTTCTGTTCCTTTAATTTTCTAGAATTCCAGCAGAGGGCAGTAGAGTTAAGCAGATTTTCCTGTTTCCGACAATCTTCAGATAACAGAGAGTTGTTCTTGCTGTTTACTTGTTGTATTTGGAAAAAAAAAAGAATTGTCAAATTATTCTCGCACCATCGTTGAATGGATAATACACGCTCATAGCACAATCTGGAACAGAACTATAATATCATTTGCTACAGTACCAGTTCATAAAAAAATATTAGCCAGTGTGAAGAATTACAATATAAACACCAATGCCCTCAGAAAGAATTCACTTATTTCGCATTCATAATAACCTAACTCTAGGGGGCGCTAAATAGAGCCCGACTGACAAATAAATATCAGTTTAGGTGAATTGTAAGATTTAGGACAGTTATCCATGAACAGTCTTGCTTTGGTTTCCTTCTTGCTTGGGAAAGATTTTCATTCCCTTACTTTGGTTGGCATATTAGTGGATAGGTAGTGAAAAGCAGGGTTTGACCGGCCTAACAGAATATTGGAATATCCTCTGTTGGGTATAATCAGTCTAGAAGATGATGACATCAAAAGCTGATGTTAGACTCAATCACTGGCAGTCCCTCAAATGTGCTAACTGCAGATAAGCAATTTTTTTGAACTTTGAATTTGCCAGTTTTGCCAAATTTTTCCTGAAAATTTGATTAGTGGCAAAGAGAGTTGGTGGAAATCGATTCTGAAGATCCAGTAGAGTGGCCAGGTCAGTAATCTGTGGTCGCTGGATAGGAGCCCCAAGAACCATCTCCTACCTCTTGGCATCTGTGGCTCTTCTTTTGATTAGCCAGCCTGGGGAGATGTCTTAGTTGCCACATGATGGACATGTAATGTGTGATAATGGTAAAACACTGATTCCTTTCTCTCTCCCTAACAAGTTAATCTGAATCTGTATCCATACGCAGCAATCTTTTTCACTGCTATGCTGTCACACACTATCTGTACCATTTCTCCATTTTTTTTTTCACTTTTTTTCCCCTATCTTTTCTACTAAGCTATCCTTTCACTATCCAGATTCACTAAAAAATGGCTGCTGCATTTCTTTCTTCTCCTTTTATACAGACTACGATAGTCCTTCCTGAGTTGCTCTACTGTACCATGTGATGTGATGGCTCCAAGGCATTATGGGGCAGCCCACCCGAGGTCATGTGATTCTTCTCTTCATGATGCAATCTTAGAATGACAAATTGTACGAATTTGTTGCATTCAGCAAGTTCCTATAAATTATTCTTCACTACTAACTCCATTACTTATTTCACTGGTTACTTGTTCTTTCTACCAGTCTTATAACTAGCCACCAGGTTGCTCCATCCTGAACTGAGCTCACCTTTCCTTCCACCAAATTTCTTCTGCTCTTAGTTCAACCCCAATCTCCTTCTGCTGCATTACAGCCACTTACATCTGCAGGGCTTCTCCTGTGCTGCACCCATTCTTTGAAACTCATTTCCCTAAACTTAGATTTGCTGCTGACATTCACAGTTTAAAAGAAAAGTGCCAGACTATGCACTACACTGACAAGGAGCAAGCACCCTGCAAAAGCTAATGTCCCAACTCATGTTGTAAGGCTTGTTAAAGGGGTTGTCCAGGAGTAACACCTTGATGACCTGTTCCCGGGAGAGATCATCCATATTAACACTCGGTACTCTCACCAATCAGCTTCTGCGACGCCTGGATGTAACCAATGTAGGGAGTCGGAAAACCACAACTGTTCCTGTTGCCACTGCCTCAGAAAACAGTTGATCAATCAAGGTGCTGGGTGTCGGACCTCTATGGATCCCATAAGTTAGTCTTGATATGTTAGTCAAAGTGTTAGACATTGACTAATAGAATAGCAACCTCTAAAGGTGTGTTGTTTCTTCATAAGCAAGAGCTAATTTGCACCCTTTGCTTTCCCATGAAGCATAGGATTTTATACACACCTGGTTTCCATGGGATGTGTGCAGTGCACACAGCGTGTTTTTTTAGGCAGATCCCGTCTGACATCTGCCTGAAAAAGCACTTAGGTAATGCTAAAAAAGAATGAACATATGCACTGCATTGTGAAAACGTCCTGCTGTGCATATGAGCTTCATTCAGTCTTCAAAAGTCATCAGGTGGCTAAAAGAAGTGACCAATCATTTTTTCAGGTGGCTTACCCATTACCGCTCACTAGTTTTTCAATCAAGTTAAAAAAAATTTGATGATAGTGGAAAAGCCACTGTAAAGACAACCGCTTCAAGAAAAACATCGCCTAAATGATGTTGTGTGCACATACCCTTAATTAAAGCAAGTCCTGCCAAGAGTGCATTAAAACCTCATTTCAGAAAATTGATGCAACGTTTGGCAGAAGCCAGAGCCCAATGGTAATAGACAATTACTGCGCTCTGTATTTTACATCCAGGATATTAGAGTTACCCAGTGAATCTTGCAAAAATCTGATACACGATCCTTTAGACTAAGATACAGGAAAGTGCTGGTCCTCTGGGTCAGAGAGTACTTTGTGCTCCTTCATGATCTAGGACCTGGATGCCCAAATTCTCCTAATGCTGTATTTAAATATACATGTACAGCATATAATATAACAGCGCATGGCCGACTCTTTCCATTCCAAGCTCTCCCCTCATTGATAACCGTTCCATTCCAACCTTTTACCCCGAGATAACACTAAAGAGTCTTTTGCTCGGATTAATTTGGTCACAGTGGCCATTTATTAACAATTAATAAAAACAAATATAACATCATTATGAGGGGGAAGGTCCTTGAAGTTATACTCAATTTTACCCAGAAGGGATCCATCAAAACTAATTCCCCTCCAACACCAATTTTTTTCCAACTGCATGGACGCCCCGCCATCGGCCCAACCACTGTGACTTGACAAAGTTAATCTTTTACATCACAAAACATACCATATTTTTAATCCCATTGTTATTTATTCTCTCCCTATCTCTCTCCCTATATATACTTTATATGAATATATATATATATTGTGGTGTAGTGACCACTATGTCCACTAGGGGGTGCTGTGTGGGTGTCCCAGGAGGGGCCTACAGGCATATCCATTGTGGCAATGGGTATAGGATGCTGAATGACCGTTATGTATCCCAAGGTAGGTGGCCTTGGGATGGAAGCTTGAATGTGTGTATTGATCAGCAGAGGCACTGCTGAGCTGTTGTTACACTGTGTCAGCGAGAGCTTTCCAGGTAGCTGGGGAGATGGGCGGTTCCAGCTACCTACAAACCCACCTAGGGGCTGTGTCTAGAACGCCTTAATAGAGTGTATGAATGCTTGTAGGACCTCTGATGAGGTCATAGCCATGTGACCTGGTGGGCGTGGCTGCAAACCATATAAGGTGGCCAGGGTAGGTCACAAGAAGAAGAGCACAAGGATCTGATTGGGCCATGTGGAAGGTCCCGGAAGGCTTAGGTGGAGGAAGGTGTGCTACCTTCTTGAAGACCACATGCTGACGCTGCTGACCCTGTGAGGCCTGTGGATATTGGCTGTATGTGAGGACGGATAAGCCTCCTGTGTGCTGAGGCTCCAGGACTGAGCTTGCTTTCGCCTGAGCTAAAGGCTATTCCTTGTGTTATGTGCTGCTTTATGGGATATGAAGCAATAAACCATGAGAACATTTAAAAGGAACGTGCCTCCTGATTGACTCCCGTTGCCTTTGAGCGAGTACAATCCTTACAATATATATATATATATACAGTATATATATATATATGCGTGTGTGTAACCATATTTTTACAAGCACATCCATATCCACACCAACTGGACAGGGAGGGAGGGTTGGATACTATTCAGCACAAATAACTCCCCAAAATGTCCCCCTTTCCCACACATTTTACCTTAAATACCTCCACCCTCTAACCCCCTTTTTCACTGCCCCACCTTCTCTTTTAAAACCGCCTATCCCATTTCATTCTCTCTCCTGGCCAAACCCAGTCTTGTGGCCTTTTGCCTAACTGGCTAGGCTCTAATCCTTCCTTGACAGGATATGGCTGACTCTTTCCATTTCTGCCCCCCCCCCCTCCACCTCAAATGATCATAACCTTGCAATCTTTTTCCCCAAAATAACAACAAAGAGACTTTTGCTGGGATTAATTTCGCCACAGTGGCCATTTAACAAATGATAGCAATGACAAATATAGCATCATAATGGGGGGAGGCCCCTGAAGCTACAACATCTGGCACTAGAGATGAGCGACTTTGCATTTTTTCTGGTCGAGTCGGGTTTCATGAAACCCGACTTTCGCAAAAGTCGGGTCGAACGAAATCGGCCGACTATAGGGAAAAGTCGGAGGCCGACTGAAACACGTAACCCAATGCAAGTCAATGAGGATGCAAAGTCGGCAGGGAGTGGAGGACAGTAAACACACCTACAGTGCCCATTTCAATGCTAAAATCATCAATTCTTATTACTGAAGCTTGTCAACCTTAATTTGACAAAATTTTGAAAATCAACTACTTGCACCAGTGACCCATTTCCGTCACAGCTCCTTCAGTCCCTTTCCCCTGCTGTCACCCCTCACCTAACTAAAATATTTAACCTCTCTCTCTCTTCTGGTATTTTTCCCTTCTCATTTAAGCATGCCATCATACATCCACTACTTAAAAAACCATCCCTCGACCAAAACTGTGCCGCTAACTATAGACCTGTCTCTAATCTTCCCTTCATCTCTAAACTCCTGGAACGCCTGGTCCACTCCCGTCTTATCCGCTATCTCTCAGAAAACTCTCTTCTCGACCCTCTCCAATCCGGTTTCCGCTCTTTACACTCCACTGAAACTGCCCTCACTAAAGTCTCTAATGATCTGCTAACAGCTAAATCAAATGGTCATTACTCCATGCTAATTCTCTTGGATCTCTCTGCAGCATTCGACACTGTGGATCATCAGCTCCTCCTCACTATGCTCCGTTCCATTGGCCTCAAGGACACCGTTCTCTCCTGGTTCTCCTCCTATCTCTCCGACCGCTCCTTTACTGTATCTTTTGCCGGTTCCTCCTCCTCTCATCTTCCCCTTACTGTTGGGGTCCCCCAAGGATCGGTTCTAGGTCCCCTCCTCTTCTCCTTGTACACTGCCCCTATTGGTCAAACAATCAGTAGATTTGGTTTCCAGTACCATCTCTATGCTGATGACACCCAATTATACGCTTCTTCTCCTGACATCACGCCAGCCTTTCTAGAAAACACCGGCGATTGTCTAAACGCTGTGTCTAATATCATGTCCTCACTATATCTGAAACTGAACCTGTCAAATACTGAACTCCTGGTGTTTCCTCCCTCTACTAATGTACCTATACCCGACATTGCCATTTCTGTGTGTGGTTCCACTATTACTCCCCAGCAACAGGCCCGCTGTCTTGGGGTCATACTTGATTCCGAGCTTTCCTTTGCCCCCCACATTCGATCACTGGCTCGCTCTTGTCATCTGCACCTCAAAAACATTTCTAGAATTCGACCTTTTCTTACCTTTGACGCTGCAAAAACTCTTACTGTTTCTCTTATTCATTCTCGTCTCGACTATTGTAACTCTCTTCTAATCGGTCTCCCTCTTACCAAACTCTCCCCCCTCCATTCTGTCTTGAATGCTGCAGCCAGGATCATATTCCTCACCAATCGTTACACTGATGCCTCTACCTTGTGCCAGTCATTACACTGGCTACCCATCCACTCCAGAATTCAGTATAAACTTATTACCCTCACTCACAAAGCCCTCCATGGCTCAGCACCACCCTACATCTCCTCCCTTGTTTCAGTATACCACCCTACCCGCGCCCTCCGTTCTGCTGATGACCTGAGATTAGCATCCTCAATAGTCAGAACCTCCCACTCCCGTCTCCAAGACTTTACACGTGCCGCACCAATTCTTTGGAATGCACTTCCCAGGTCAATACGATTAGTCCCCAATCCCCACAATTTTAAGAGTGTCCTGAAAACGCATTTATTCAGACTGGCCTACCACCCCAACACATTAACCTAATCTATCCCTGTGTGGCAGAGCCAAAAGTTTTACCATAACCAGGTTCCCCGCATCATGTTCCCACATGCTTTATGCCTCCATTAGCCCTCTGTGTCTGTACTGTTACACACTTAACATTATGACTGGTCCATACAATCAGGGTAACTGTTACCACCCACCTTTCGTGTCTCCCTCTTTCCTCATAGACTGTAAGCTTGCGAGCAGGGCCCTCTTTCCTCTTGGTATTTGTTATAATCTACTTTATGTGATTATTGTTATGCTGTAATGTCTATTGTCTGTACAAATCCCCTCTGAAATGTAAAGTGCTGCGGAATATGTCGGCGCTATAAAAATAAAATTTATTATTATTATTATTATTATTATTATTATTATTAATTTACTTCATAATAATAGTTACACATTGACAACTGGGGGTTATTTGGCTAAAGTTGTGGGGGGGTAGGGCTGGCTCCAGGTTTTCGTGTGCCCTGGGCCAAAGAGAGTGAGTGCGCCCCTTTAACACATACCACAACTCATGATGCTCCGATACGGCACAGAAATATAGATATAGTACAATGACAAATACTTCACTGTTTACATGACATGACTGATCTATTTTAAATTTTACAATAGCTCAAAAAAGGACTGTATATTACTCCATACAGTATGGCCACCACATTGTGCGCCATACAGAATAATGAGACCCATATATTTCTCCATACAGAATAATTGGTAACATATAATGTTCCATACAGTGTCTGATGAGCTCCACATAATGCTATAGTATATGATGGTCCCCATGGACGATGCTCCAGTGTGTTATGGGCCCAAATAATGCTCCATATATAATGGACCCCATTTCTAATGCTCCAGTGTATAATGTGCCCCATAGATGCTGCTCCAGTGTCTGATCTGCCCCATTTAGAATGCTCCAGTATATGATGGGCCCCATGGATAATGCTTCAGTGTCTTATGGGCCCAAATAATTCTCCATATATAATGGGCTCCATTTCTAATACTCCAGTGTATAATGTGCCCCATAGATGCTGCTCCAGTGTCTGATCTGCCCCATTTAGAATGCTCCAGTATATGATGGGCCCCATGGGTGATGCTCCAGTGTCTTATGGGCCCAAATAATGATCCATTTATAATGGGCTCCTTTTTAATGCTCCAGTATATAATGGGCCCTGTAAATGCTACTTCAGTGTCTGATGTCCCCCATCTGGAATGCTCCTGTATATGATGGGACTCTTGGATGATGCTCCAGTGTATGATGGGCCCTAATAATGCTTCATGTATAATGGGCTCCATTTCTAATGCTCCAGTGTATAATGGGCCCCGTAAATGCTGCTTCAGTGTCTGATGTCCCCCATCTGGAATGCTCCAGTGTATGATGTGCCCAAATAACGCTCCCTATATAATGGGCTCCATTTCTAATGCTCCAGTGTATAATGAGCCCCGTAAATGCTGCTCCAGTGTCTGATGTCCCCCATTTGGAATGCTCCAGTATATGATGGGCCTCATTTTTAATTAACCCAGGCATGGTATGTGAAAAGAGCTCCATAGAGTAATCTGAAGTGTGGGCTGCCGCATCCTTAACTTTTGGTGGGGGTGAAGGACACAAGGATAGGTGTTTTCCTGACCATAACCCTGCACTGATGACTCCGTGCTTGCAGGTTTTGAACGTTCAGAAGAGGAGGCAATAGAGCTGGTGGCTGTTTCGGCAATGTACGCCAAAACGTGCTCCTGATGCTCCGGCTTTAAAAGCGGTTTTCCTACTCCAAGAAAAGGGAACCTTACAGGCCTTCTTGTGCCAGACGATGACGCAGGCTCAACACCTCCTGCCTTAGCTGCTATTGTACTTTTGCCAGAACTAGCCGATGCACCACCACCATCAGTACCAGCTGTGCCCCCCTGCCCACATCTGTGGACTCTTACACCATACTTCCTCATGTTTAGGAAAATGTACCAAAAATACCAGCAGAGAGATGGTACTGTATGAGGAGCGTCCAGCTATGTAAGGTGTATTAAAAAAATTAAATCTACGTATATATTTTGTTAGTCACAGACGCTCTCCCAGTATGTATTTGACCGTAATCCAGCAAGCAGATATACGGAACTGTATCAGAAGTGTACAGCTGTATACGGTTTTTGTGTAACTAACAATCTCCGTATATGTATCTATGGAGTGTCACACACGCACGCTGACTCTGTATAGATGTGACTGTAATGCGAACAGCAGATATGCAAATGCTGTTTGAGAATTGGACAGCTCTATACGGTGTCTGTATGGAAAATTGTCAATCTCCGTCTATTTTTATACGGAGTGACACACGCTGTCTCTGTCTAGTTTTGACCATAATCAAGCAGCAGATATATGAAACTGAAAAGTGGACAGCTCTATAAGGTGTAGGTCTGGAAAAATGGAAAATCTCCTCGGCTTGTTTTTCCAGAGTCACACCCAGATAGCTTCTATTTGTCCGTGATACCAGCCGGTACACGGTATTGTGTGAGGAGCGTACACTGATATACGGTGTCTGTATGGAAAATTGTCATTCTCCGTCTATTTTTATACGGTCTGACACACGCTGTCTCTGTCTAGTTTTGACCATAATCAAACAGCAGATATACGAAACTGTTTGAAAAGCGGACAGCTCTATAAGGTGTATGTCTGGAAAAATGGAAAATCTCCTCGGCTTGTTTTTCCAGAGTCACACACAGATAGCTTCTATTTATCCGTGATACCAGGCGGTACACGGTAGTGTGTGAGGAGCGTACACCGCTATACGGTGTCTGTATGGAAAATTGTCAATCTCCGTCTATTTTTATACGGAGTGACACACGCTGTCTCTATTTAGTTTTAACCGGTATCAAACAGCAGATATACGAAACTGTTTGAAAAGCGGACAGCTCTATAAGGTGTAGGTCTGGAAAAATGGAAAATCTCCTCTGCTTGTTTTTCCAGAGTCACACCCAGATAGCTTCAATTTGTCCGTGATACCAGCTGGTACACGGTAGTGTGATGAGCGTACACCGCCATAAGGTGTGTGAAAAAATGAACGCTCGGTAACTCACCAGAACAAAATTTTAAAAGTTGGAGTGCTTTGAAAAAAGTAGTTTGAACAGCAGTGTGCACACAGCAATGCAGCTATCAGGTAGCCTTAAAAGGCAGCCTAATCACCACCAGCGCTGCTGCACACAACAAAAATCCTCCCCTTTCACTGCACACTAACTGTACGGTGAAAAGCGCTATCAGCAGAAGCAATTTTTTTTTCTTCTTCCCTGCCTAACGCTCTCCCTATTCAGAATCAGCAGCAGCACCTCTCCCTATTCTAAGATCGGCAGAATTAAGATGGCGGTTGGTGGTCACGGTCTTTTATAGCCACTGTGAGGCCACACAAAGACAGCCAATCACTTCAATGCCCTTGGTGGTGGCCGCTGCCTATGTCATCGCGTTGCCCACAGTGTGCATCCTCCATTCTTGGCTGAGAAAAGGCGCTGGAAGCATTATTTGAATCGCGACTTTGGCGCTCGGCGACCTCATGGCCGACCTCATGCTATGGTCGGGTTTCGATCGGCGAAACTCGAGTTTAGCTAAAGTCGGCAAATTTTGAATTTGACTGACCCGTTTCGCTCAACTCTATCTGGCACCCATCACTACCAAATGGTTAAAACACAAATATTTTACCCCTAGCCATAACAACCAGCTCAAGGGCACGACACCACTGTACATGTTGACTAACCATTTAACCACAGGCTCCCAGGGTTCACCCCCCCGTCCGGAGGCCACTAAATGCCAGTTCAGTCATTCTTAATTCTTACCAGAAGGGAGCCGTCAACTAATAATCCCTCCAACAGTAATTTTTTAAAACTCCAAGGACCCACTGCCACTGCAAACAAACTCTGACACCTTTAGAGCGTGCACACCCCACACCTCCATAGCGCGTTCTATCCCTTATTGACTAGCCAGAGCCCATATGTCAATCCCCACCGCATTCAAACGATCCCCATCAGTCAACCAAAAATTACCCTCCCCTGGTTATGATGCCTCACACAAACGACACCATTATTATCCTCAAAGTTCAATACTGCCCTATCGAGCTTGATTTATACTCTGTTGACACCTTTTTCCAGTCTTGCTAAATGCCTAGTTTTTCTCAGAGCAATATCCGACCACACCACTATCGTCTTGTTACCTATAATCTCAGGAGGTAAACACATGTATCCGTTATCAATTCTCTCACTGATCTTGCCCCAAAATCATTCCCACACACCGGCAGAGGCAATATATTGGACATCGTGTCCAGACACGTCGCCTTATGGATTTCCGGTACCCCGACTCTACACCATACCTCTGAATCCCAGTCATTGAATAATTATTGCCTCTCTCGAAAAACCAAGCTGACATCCCACTGGCCGCATATCCACCCTTAATGCTTCCAATGTACGAACGAGTGTCAGAATATCCATGCTAACCACAGCATAGCGTCTGAATGAAACACAAAACATAAAACCAACCACATTAGCAGACTGAAAATGTTTAATAAAATGACTCTACACAATACCCTAATGCCTATTCAATGCCTAATGTATGATCTAAAGTGTTGAGAATTCCATCTACCTAAATACTTGATTAACTCCGTCGATAGGGATCTGTCTGCAGCTTCCGTTTCTGCCCCTATCCGGAACAAGTGAGAATCGATACAAGATGGATTCAAACCCAACTCCCTCAAGCCCTTCTTCATTACTGCCGTAAATTGAAATTTTGACATGAAAGAACCATCCATATGTCGAAGCAAAGAATCCTTCTAGTCTGCCCACAATGCTTGATAATCCTTTTAACATGTCACGGGACACATTAATGAAGCAACCACTGCCCCCAATTTCACCCTTCTGCCTCGACACTCCTGATCTGTTTTAGACCTGCGAATCCAAAGTTCAATACCCCTGTCAGACTAAAAAATGTCTTCCCATCTTAAACCTCCCCTTTTAACCTGCTCCTGGAAACCAATTCACCTAATCTCAATGCTCCAAAGAGATCAAGAGAGAAAGCTAAACGAAACAGCGTTGATTCGAAATGTAACCCCTTTCCGACATCTGGCGTAATATTACACCGTTGTCGGACTCCCCCTGTTTGGTATGGGCTCCAGGGTTGAGCCCGCACTTTTCCAGGCACATGTCAGCTGATCTATACAGCTGACATGTACCCCCAACAGCAGTGGGTGGAATCGCGATCCACCCGTGTCTGTTAACCCGCTAAATGCTGCTATCGGCGCCCGTGTCACATGATGATGAATTGACATGACAACTAGAGGTCTCCAGCTGCAGATTGCTGTGACCATCACCCGGCGGTCGGAGCTCATAGCAAGGGAGCATTTCTGCTACACACAGGTGATCTGATCTTCACCTGTGTGTAGTAGAGGAGATCAGACAACTGCAGCTTCTAGTCTCGCATGGAGACTATTGAAGCATGCAGAAAGACAAAAAATGTTTTTAAAAATATATAAAAAAATAAAAAATATCAACTGGTGGGCCCTTGAACACCCCATCCAAAACACTCGACCAAGTCGACCTGTCATTGTCTACAGCAAAATAAAGTGAAGGTTCTGGAGTGGCCATCTCAGTCTCCTGATCTCAATATCATTGAGCCACACTGAAGAGCTCTCCAGTGCGCAGTTCATGCTAGACAGCCCAGGAATTTACAGGAACTGGAGGCATTTTGCCAAAAAGAGTGGGCAGCATTACCATCTGAGAAAATAAAGAATCTCATCCACAACTACCACAAAAGACTTCAAACTGTCAGTGATTAATACATGGTATTAAGAAATTGGGTATGTAAACTTTTGATTAGGGTCATTTGGATGTTTTGGGTTGTCATTATGATTTAAAAAGAGAAAACACAGTAGTTTGACAATAAATGCCTTCACCCAACCACTAACCATGAGTGGAGAAAAAGTTTTGGTGTTATCATTCATATTCTCTGAAAAAAAGCCAAGAAAGCAAAAATTCTGCCGGGGTATGTAAACTTTTGAGCACAACTGTGTATATATATATATATATATATATATATATATATATACACTCACACATTTTTTTCATACTGTATAGGTAAACTTTAGTGTTACATTATTCCTATCTGCATGACAGGTACTGTATATGTTACCTTTTGCACTTTCTCCCTCAGCCATCTGCAGATGTCATCACCTGCCCTGGTTCTGTGCGTACATCAGCAGGTGATATTTTTTACATATTATACATAATGTGAGTACACTGTTAAAGGTTATGTGCTTTTGCTGTAAGCAACAGAATAAATTGTGTTAACTCTTCAGTTTCCTTTCCACCCAGCACACAGGCCGCAAGTCTCGTCATTCAGGACTAGTTTTAGGAGGTGACAACCTGGGAATTTGTGTGTGGAGCATTTTATCTCTGTTGAGTGGCATATATTCCCTGGATCACCTGGGACTTTACCGTTAACCCACTGAATGGTCTTTGTTATGAATTGAATCTTCCATATTATGGAGATCCCAGAACATAATAAATGTAACATGTAACCCCCCCCCAAAAAAAGATAAATACTCACCTAACAGGAAATCTGTCACCCATTTTGTGATATGATGTAAAGATATCATTCAATTTAGTGTCACATAAGCATTATAGCTGTGCTTTTAATACCCCCTGACTACCCACCATTGATGCATAAATACCATTTTTAACTCTCCTACGGTGTATATAAATCTCTTCGGTCCAGTCCGATGGGCTGGGCTTAGGCTGTGTGCACACGCTGCGGATTTTGCTGCGATTCCGCAGCGGTTTTGGCCGCTGCGGACCCGCAGCAGTTTTTGCTGCGGTGTACAGTACCATGATTCCCTATGGGAATCAAAAACCGCAGTGCAGACGGTGCGGAATTTTCCGCGCGGATTATCTGCGGTTTTCAATCCGCAGAAAGAATTGACATGTCAATTCTTTCTGCGGATTCTCCTGCGGTTTGCCATCTCCTCTATTGAGGAGATGAAAAACCGCAGGGCAAAACCGCAGAGCAATCCGCAGGTAAAACCGCAGGTCTTTTGACCTGCGGTTTCACCTGCGGATTTTACAAAATCCGCGCGGATGAATCCGCACCTAATCCGCAGCGTGTGCACACAGCCTTATTCTCCTTCCCCCCTCCCCCCCGTCCGGCTCTATGCATTTCTTTCTGGTTATTCCTGCATTCACGTAGAATAGCTGCGTGTGCACATTAAAATAGCCTCTCGCGTGTGCGCAATATGCTTTGCACAACTGTGGGCAAAGCACAAACTCAGTATTGTGCATTCGCCGGCAAACGCCATTACATTCTATGGCCCGCAGGAGAGCTAAAAACTGTATTTATGCATTAAAGATGGGGAGTCAGGGGGTATCAAAAGCACTGCTATAATGCTTATGTGACACTGAACTGAATGATATCTTTATATCATATCACAAAAAATGGGTGACAGATTCCCTTTAACCTCTCTCTGTCTCTTCTCTATAGGCCAAGACTTTCAGCCCTATGAATTTGTAAGGGGAGGCCAGGACTATAGTCGTGACCAGACACACTAAAGCATCAGTGTCGGCTTTCCCTCACAAAGAATTGCGTTTCACTGTCCAGCGTACCTGCGTCTTCAGGTTCTGATCCCCCCTGAGCACTTCCCAAGCGACGATGGCCCCTCTCCGAGGCAACTCCCAGTAATTGAGATTAGGGTTGACATACCACCTGTGCAGCCTATGCAGCTGCATCAGGGCCTAAAGGTGGAGGGGCTCCTGCAGGCCGGCTAATAATGAGGGCAATCTGGGTGGTTTCTCCAGGCCTGAGGCTCCGGGGGGCCCCTGGCCAGATTGCCCTCATGTGCGGCAGGCAGGGAGCGATCTCAGCAGCTTCGCTGCCTGCTAGAGAAGATAGCAGGAGTGAAGCTGCAAGGATCCATTCTGCTTCCTGCCCGGCAACCACGCTTCCTGTCTCTGACACAGACAGCATCGCTGCTGGATGACGTAATCATTCAGCGGCCGGCTGTGCCAGAGCAAGGAAGCAGCCAGCGACGGAGATGCTGCGGACAGGTGAGAGGTGCTGTGTGTGTGTTTTGTATGTACGTGTGTTGTGTATGTGTAGAAATGAGTGGTGATGTGTGCATGCTTGCAGGCGCAGCGCTGCGGGGGAAGGTGCAGAGAAGTGAATGGTGCTGTGTGTGTAGGTCGAGGAGAGGGGAATGATGGGGGTGATGGGGAGAAGACAAAGATGGGAGTGATGGTTAGAAGGCAATGATGTGGGTTATAGGGAGAAGGCAATGATGGGAGTCATGGGGAGAAGGCAATGATGGGGGTGATGGGGAGAAGGCAATGATGGGAGTGATGGGGAGAAGGCAATGATGGGGATAATGGGGAGAAGGCAATGATGGGGTAATGGGGAGAAGGCAATGATGGGGGTAATGGGGAGACGGCAATGATGGGCATGATGGGGAGAAGACAATGATGGGAGTGATGGGGAGAAGGCAATGATGGGGGTAATGGGGAGAAGGCAATGATGGGCGTGATGGGGAGAAGGCAATGATGGGGGTGATGGGGAGAAGGCAATGATGGGTGATGGAGAAGGCAATTATGGGAGTGATGGGGAGAAGGCAATCATGGGGAGAAGGTAATGATGGGGTGATGGGGAGATGGGAATGATGGGGGTGATGGGGAGAAGGCAATGATGAGGGTGATGGGGAGGAGGAAATGATGGAGATGATGGGGAAAAGGCAATGATGGGGTGGGGGAGAAGGCAATGATGGAGATGAAGGGAAGGCAGTGATGGTGGTAGTGGAAAAAGACAATGATGGGATTGGTGGGAAGGAGACAATGATGGGGGTGGTGGAGGAGAAGGCAATGATGAAGGTGGTGGAAAGGGCAATGATGGGGTGTTGGGGGAAAAAGCAATGATGATGGGGGTGGTGGGGGAGAATGCAATGGTGGTGGTGGAAAGGGCAATAATGGGGGTGGTGGGGAGGAAATCATGGAAGTGGTAAAATGGGCTAGGATTGGGATGTGGGGGTTGAGGAATTGAGGGAGGTGGTGGAAAGGGCAATAATGGGGTTGATGGAGAAGGCCATGATGGGGTAGTAGGAGAGAAGGCAATGATGGAGGTGGTGGATAGGGCAATGATGGGGTGATGGAGAAGGCAATGATGGGGTGGTAGGGGAGAAGGCAATGATGGAGGTGGAGGAAAGGGCAATGATGGGGTGGTGGGGGAAAAGCAATGATGATGGGGTGGTGGAGGAGAATGCAATGGTAGTGGTGGAAAGGGCAATAATGTGGGTGGTGGGGGAGGAGGAAATGATGGAGGTGGTGGAATAGGCAATGATGGGAGTGGTGAAGAGGGTAATGATGGGGTGGGGGTGAGGACAATAATGGGATGCGGGGGGAGAAGGACAATGATGGATGGCAAATTGGGATGGGAGGAAGGGGGACTTATAATGGACTTAGGAACAGGGTGAGGTGGAGGAAGACATTATTGCTTATTATGTTTAACACAGTCCCTTAGTATATAGTGTACTCACTTATGTCTAACACAGTCCCTTATTATATAGTGTACTCACTTACTATGTCTAACACAGTCCCTTAGTATATAGTGTAAGTACTTATTATGTATAACACCGTCCCTTAGCATATAGTGTACTCACTAATTCTGTGTAACACCATCCTTAGTTACATAGTTTCCTCTTTTATTATGTATTACACCGTCCCTTATTACGTACCATCCTCTCTAGTTATATATGTTACTGTGCTTTATTATATCGTTTCCTCTGCTGTTATGTATAGTGCTGTCTCTTACATAGTGTATTCTTGTCAATTTTGCTATTCACAGTGCCCTCTTTTATTACATAGCCCCCTCTCATTTTAGATATAAAATGACTGCTGATGGAGCAGCTGGTGACCAGACTACCAGTCCATCAGCTCCTCCACTAGACAGGAAGTTTTCCCATGCTCCTTCGCTATCATTGCATTATACAGCTAACAAGACTTGATGGTATGTAATAAAAAACAGGACTCTGTATAATCCGATTTGTAAGGGACGGTACTGTACATAACATGAGAGGCACTGTATAAGGGACACCAACATACATAATAAAGGAGACTATGTAATATATATATATATATATACAGTATATATATATATATATATATATATATATATAGTGGCAGGGCTAAGGGTCGTGTAATCGATGGGAGATATGTGCCTCATAAATGCCTTGTCTCTATAATGTAAGGCATAAGTAAAGCAGCATACCAGATATTATTATTGTTGTTGTTTGAAGGACCTGTGGTGAGGTCACAGTCATGTGACCAGTCAGCTGCTGGGTTCGTGGGTGTGGCTACAGCCTTATAATGTGGCCTGCTCCTGAACCAGGGAGTTGTGTGTGGGGAGTAGTGTTGAGCGATACCGTCCGATACTTAAAAGTATCGGATCGGAATGGATCGGCCGATCTAAAAAAAATATCGGGTATCGCCGATTCCGATACCGGAAGTCCCATTCACGTTTATGGGACTTCCGGTATCGGAATAAGAAAAACCCTATTTTTGCCTTGTACAGCCTCTCTGGGGTCTTTACGGGCCTTTCGGGGGGCTGTGCCGGCCTGCCGGGGGGTCTGTGCAGGCTCCGATGGTCTGTGCCGGCCTGCCGGGGGGCTGTGCCGGCCTGCCGGTGGTCTGTGCAGGCTCCGGTGGTCTGTGCCGGCCTGCTGGTGGTCTATGCAGGCTCCGGTGGTCTGTGCCGGCCTGCCTGGGGGCTGTGCCCGCCTGCCGGTGGTCTGTGCAGGCTCCGGTGGTCTGTGCGGGCCTGCCGGGGGGCTGTGCCGGCCTGCCGGTGGTCTGTGCAGGCTCCGGGGGTCTGTGCAGGCATCGTCCGATGGGACTACAAGTCCCATCGGGCGATGCCTGCTACCATGACAGTGATTGACACATTAGCCAATGATGGGACAGTAGTAGTCCCATCATCCGGCTAATGTGTTGAATGTAAAAAAAAAATAAAAATTACATGCTACATACATACAACATGCATACTACATATATACTACATGTAACATACATGCTACATATATACTATATGCAACATACATACTACATAAATGCTACATACTACATACATGCTACATACATACTACATACATAATACATATATACTACATGCATGCAACATACATACAACATATATACTACATGCATGCAACATGCATACTACATATATACTATATATACTACATGTAACATACATACTACATATATACTACATGCTACATACATGCAACATACATACATAATACATATATACTACATGCATGCAACATACATACAACATATATACTACATGCATGCAACATGCATACAACATATATACCACATATATACTACATGCATACTACATATATACTACATGCTACATACATGCAACATACACACTACATGCTACATACATGCAACATACATACTACATACATGCTACATACTACATGCATACTACATACATGCTGCATACATACACTACATGCATGCAACATACATATATACTACATACAATACATACATATAGACATACAGTACATATAACATAGAGTACATACTCACCGTCACTTGTCACTTTGATCCCCGAAGCCATTGTCGCCTGACGAATAAATATCAAAATAAAAAAACACCAATATACTTACCCGATCCGCAGAAGTCCACGAGGGTCCCACGTCCATCTTGCGTGGAGAACAGCAGCATCAGCTGATGCTACGGTTCTCTACCAGCTCCAGGAATACAATGACGGAAGGTAGGTATCCTTCCGCACTGTATTCCTCCACCACTTTAAAAAAAAAAAAAAAAGTCCCTAGTCTCACTTTATGCCATTGCTGCGTGGGAAATTCCCACGCAGCAGTGGCATAAAGTGAGACTAGGGACTTTTTTTTTTACAGTGGTGGAGGAATACAGTGCGGAAGGATGTTGTATACTAACCACTCCTTTCTTGTTTCACCTTCCCAGCCTTCCCACACATTCGACCCATCTGTCCCATCCACCAGCACAGGAGCATCGTGGCCGCCTACATTACATGAAGCTGCTGGTGAGGAGATCGCTTTCCCTTTACCCCACCCTTCTGCCCCTGCCACCTCTAGTACACCTGCGGGTACTGGGCGGCAGCGGCAGAGGGGTCAGGAAAAGAGTTATGCGCAAGAGTTCTTGCATCTGAATGCATCTTTCCAGAACTGTCTAAAAGTCTTGTCAGAGCAAATCTCCGCAGGCTTTCAGCAGATCAACTCCAGCATTCTGGAGGTGAAGACACTTCTGCAAACCATGCATTCAGAAGCAAGATCTTCGCCAAACCACACCTTTTTCAGGTCTGTTGTGGAGCGCATGGCAACACTATCTCCTACCCAGCAGATGCATGTAATGCATTCGTGCCACGGTGCTCTACAGCAGGTTACCTCCCAACCTCCACCTCCCACCACTGTAGTTCCTCCACCTGCACCCCCTCCAGCCACTTTCCATCCTCCCCCTCCTATTACATCTGCACCCCCTCCAGCCACTTTCCATCCTCCCCCTCCTATTACATCTGCACCCCCTCCAGTCACTTTCCATCCTCCCCCTCCTATTACATACCAGCAACCTCACCAGTACCAGCAACCTCCCCAGTACCAGACATCTCCCCACTTCCAGCAACCTGCCCCGTACCAAACTCCTTCCCCGTACCAAACTCCTTCCCCGTACCAAACTCCTTCCCCATACAACTTTCCATCAACATCATCTGCTCCTACAGTCCCTGCCCAACCCTCCACTCCACCGCCCACCACCTCTTCTGCCTCCCACATGTCCACCCATTCTGTAGCTTTTTCCACACCTTCACCTCTAACTGTTCCTTCCCCACCACGATCCCAGTCCTCTCTCCACACACCCAGTGTCGAAGTGTCCCGCAGCCCCTCCAGCAGTATTTCCACCCCACAGTACACAGATTTGTAATGTGTGTTTTTTGTAATAAAAATGCCCATTGGGTTTAAAACCTTTATTAAAAAAGTTTTTTGCACTTTAAAAACATTTTACAAAAAAAAAAAAATTTTAAATAAAAGTTAAATTATCGTTTCACAATGGTTGTCTGTCATTTCTTTCTGCGGCGAACTATGTTTAAAAAAAAGGTTAAATACAGGGTATTTCAAAGGTAAAAAGGTATTCAAAACCAGGTATATAACTGTGGGTAAATTTTAGCTTTTTGCCACAGTTGTGTTCCTGGTTGTGTTTGAAGCAAAGTATTTCACCTAAAAAGTTGTGTTTATTGTTGGTGATTTCCTACCAATGTACACAACTTTTGTTAAAAGGTGAAATACTTTGCATAAAACACAACCAGGTACACACCTGTGGCCTAAAGGTAAAAATAGTAAGACCATGACAAGATAGCCAACTTTGGTTGGCAAAGGTATATACTGTTGGTCCAGAAGGTACACAAGTTTGGTTAGGGCACAAATCTTTCACACTCTGTCATCCCAGTGTACTCTGCCTTGAGGTGACATAAAGTATAGTGTAAAATTGTCCCTGAAACCATCACAGAACTTCTAGTGGTAATATTTCCAATGACAACATCCATCTTCGCCAGTAACTTGCTCTTCTCTCCAACCTGCACTTTCTTCTCTACAACCTGTCAAAGAAGGGCTGTAGGAACATGCTATATATAGTTTTCCAGTAGCCAATCCCGTTCGGAAGGCCACAAGGGTCAATTTTAAAAACCGGATCCGGCGTAATCAGTCGAAAAACGGATAGAAAAACGGATGAACCGGATGAGACGGATCCGGTTTTGTCTGTCAAGAACAAGACGGATCAGGCAGAAAACCGGATCCGGCACATCAGGTTTTACAAAACATTTGCCGGATCCGGCATTCCGGCACGACGCCGGATCGCGCCTGATGCCGAAAACCTGATGTGTGAAAGTAGCCTAAGACTGTCCGATCTGGATGTGTGCCGTATAGAAGTGTCAGCAAAGTAGGGAGAGCTGAGGAAGCAAGTAAAGATGAATGTGTATTTCATGATGTGACAACTGTGGATATATTGTGTGAAGTTATCAGTAATGAAACCGTTCAAGTTACTATGGACTGTATCTCAATTACTGGGAGTCGCCTCAGAGATGGGCCATCGCCGCTTGGGAAGTGCCCAGGGGGACCCGAACCTGGAGATGCAGGTACTCTGGACAGTGAAACGCAATTCTCTGTGAGGGAAGACCGGGACACTGAAGCTTTAGTGTCTCTGGCCACAACTTTAGTCCTGGCCTGCCCTTACACTTGGCGTAGTCGGCAGGATGCGACTACCTCGCAATGAGGAGAACCAGCAGAAAGAAGAGTTGAAGATCATGATGTGTGTGCTACTGCTGTGCCCCTGGAAAATGACCGGGAAAAGGAGAAAGTGGTCGGTCGCTGGATCTGGAAAAGAATTTGTGGACATGGATGAAACACTGGATTTGCCTTCTAAACTTTTTGTGACAACACCGGACTTGACTACTGAGTTGGACTTGGCTTATTTGATGAGAAAGTCTGACACCATTACTGTGACCAAGATGCTGGTTGTAGAATTGGCAGGAGATGGCAAAAAAGAAGTAGACAACAACAAGAACCGCGTCATTCATGGGCGTTGCCCTCGTCCCCTGATGCCGAAACCTGCCTGTCAGTATGCCCCGGTTTGCCCCTGGTTGGTGCGGATGAAGAAGAGAAGAATCCCCCACCCCCCACTGACTAACAACAAATGGGTGGAGAGGCCGAAGGCGGTCCTCCCTGGAAACAGGTGGGAACAAAAAGGACGAGCCATGTATGACCGAGTATGTCAATACCTGCTGGAGAAGGGAGACAGAATCGAGAAGTGGGTACTGGAATGTCTGTGGAGAGCGGAACTTTCCCCGGCGGAGTCCGAGTTTTTTAAGCCACCGGAGCCATCGTGGGGAGACCAGGAATCTTCCCTTCAGCAGCCAGAATTGAGTTGCCGGGCGTCGAGAAGTAGAGGGCCGGAAATGGAGAACGTCCCAAAGGGAAGGACGGAGCGGTACGGTGCTGCACCTCTTGGAGCTGGATCGCTCGGCCGCTGGTGCGGAAGAAGACAACATCCGAGGTACCGGGGTGTGCAGGATGTTCTACAGGGAGGTGGTCAGTACACCCGGCTCCGTCTCTCATGGGGCGGGACCAGAAAAGCATCAGCAAAGTAGGGAGA
Source organism: Dendrobates tinctorius (assembly GCF_039654945.1). Taxonomy (NCBI): domain Eukaryota; kingdom Metazoa; phylum Chordata; class Amphibia; order Anura; family Dendrobatidae; genus Dendrobates; species Dendrobates tinctorius. Next base: position 6,327,046 of record NW_027361869.1, on the reverse strand, counting down.
GCTGAGGAAGCAAGTAAAGATGAATGTGTATCTCATGATGTGCCAACTGTGGATATATTGTGTGAAGTTATCAGTAAAGAAACCATTTAAATTACTATGGACTTTGTCTCAATTCAGGGGTGGGCACTGACAGCTTGAGAAATGTATCTGGGCTCCCTTCCATACACACATACATGTATATATATATATTGTAGGGATGTGACTCGCTTAGGTGCAGCGGGAGACAAATATGATACAGGTTCTTCCAATGTTCATGTGGTTTATTCACGTCATAAACACACAAGGCAGCGTAACACCAAAAAGGAACCTTTAGCTCAGGCAAAAAAAACACAAATATCCGTAGTTGTAGACTCAGACCCGGAGTCTCAGCACACATGGGAGGCTTAGTCCTCCCCACACACAACTCCCTGGTTCAGGAGCAGGCCACATTATAAGGCTGTAGCCACACCCACGAACCCAGCAGCTGACTGGTCACATGACTGTGACCTCACCACAGGTCCTTCAAACAACAACAATAATAATATCTGGTATGCTTTACTTATGCCTTACATTATAGAGACAAGCCATTTATGAGGCACATATCTCCCATCGATTACACGACCCTTAGCCCTGCCACATACCTCCCCCCTCTGCCTAAAGCCGTGGGGCTTGGCACTTTCACCTACCAGGCAAGGGATTCTGGAGAGGGCATCAGCATTTCCATGTAGCTTCCCGGCCCTATGCTCTACATGGAAGCTGAAGTCTTGTAGGGCTAAGAACCAGCGGGTGACCCTAGCATTCTTGCTCTTTGTTTCCCTCATCCACCTGAGTGGGGCATGGTCGGATATTAACCTAAACTTCCGTCCCACCATGTAGTACCGTAATGTGTCCACTGCCCATTTTATGACCAAACACTCCTTCTCTACAACTGAGTAATTTCTCTCACAAGAAGTCAACTTCCTACTCAAGTAGAGAACAGGATGCTCCTCCCCACGTATCTCTTGGGAGAGGACTGCTCCTACCCCGACATCTGAGGCATCTGTCTGGAGGACAAATTCACGTTTAAAGTCTGGGGCCACCAAAACGGGTTGCTTACAAAGAGCTCCCTTCATTTCTTGGAAGGCTGACTCTGCCTCTTCGGACCAGCTGACCATCACTGACTTTGTCCCCTTAAGCAGATCAGTTAGAGGTGCAGCCATTGTGGCGAAGTTTGGGATGAACCTCCTGTAATATCCCACAATCCCCAGGAAGGCTTTAACTTGCTTCTTTGACAGAGGTCTCGGCCATGTTTGAATTGCCTCCACTTTATTGATTTGGGGTTTGATCTCGCCACGCCCCACTACATAGCCGAGGTACTTGGCTTCTTCTCTCCCCAAGGCACACTTCTTTGGGTTTATTGTAAACTTCGCCTCTCTTAGAGCGTCAAACACTGCTTGGACCTTTTCCAGGTGAGTCTCCCAGTCCGGGGTAAAGATGACGATATCATCTAGATATGCGGCAGCATATAGCTTATGAGGCGCAAGGATTCTATCCATCGCCCTCTGGAAGGTTGACGGAGCTCCCTGTAGGCCAAACGGCATCCGGACATACTGGAAGCACCCGTCTGGTGTGGAGAATGCCGTCTTCTCCTTTGCTTCCTGTGCCATGTGAATCTGCCAATATCCCTTTGTCAGATCCAAAGTGGTTATGTACCTGGCCGGTCCAAGTCTCTCGATGAGCTCATCAACGCGTGGCATGGGATAAGCCACCTCATTCAGCTTCCAGTAATTGTTGCAGAACCTCCATTCACCATCAGGTTTTGGGACCAGGACAATCGGGCTCGACCAGCTGCTCTTGGATTCCTCAGGGGTCATGTTTTCAGGATTTCCATAGTAAATAGAAATCCTGAACACATGATCCGTGGGGACCACGAGGACTGGAGTTCGGGAAACACTGGTTTACATCAAGCAACCGGTACTGTATATACTTACGCTCTTTAATCTGGGCCCGAACATCGAGGTCCTCCCAGCGGCCCACAAGGAGCAAACAGATTTCCTCCCAGAGTCGTCGGGTAACGATCAGGTCAGCGTGGCGGCGGTCAGCCATATTCCAGAGCGGCTCCCTTTCTCTGACGAGATCGATGAGGCGGTCCACATCAATCCCTCCATCCTCACCGTCAGAGTCGGGAGCACGCTGTGAAGGCTGTTAAAGAAAAAGACAAAAATAACATAATTAGCCTCCACAAAAGAAATGAAATAAAAAGTGCAAAAAAACAAAGCAAAAATATTTATACTTACACGCTGGTGACCGCCGCGTTGCTGTCGCCGACGACCCTGGGAGGCACTGCGAGGACCTCTTGGCCGAGCACCAGATTGGGAAGACTAGAGAAGAAAACAAAAAATGTTATGTCTTTGGATGTAGGCATTTGTTTGCTGTGTGTGGTCTGCAGAACATTGTTTTCTATGTGTTGTGTGTAGTGTGATGTTGTGTTTCTGCGTTTGATGCAAAAAACTTACCAATTGTGAGCCCACTCCAGGTGTCTGTCCACCCCTTCCTTCTTCTTCTGGGAGCTCCTCTTCATCTTGTGATTCCTGTTTTGAAATAAAAGGCAATGAATAGACATATATTACAGAGATGATGGATTTTGGAAATAAAAACTTACCGTCAAACGCTGACGATGCGAGGGAGGGCTCCCAGAAGAAGATGTGCTGTCCTGTTGATGGCCAGACTCCATGGCTGTGGGTATTGCTGCTGCTGTTGCTGCTGCCAGTGATGCCATTTCTGCTGCTGCTGCTGCATCTCTTTGGCGGCTGTTGAATAAAGAGAAACAAAGGGCCAATGAATATCTTGATATTCCATGGCCCTAGTTTGGAGGAATGGGGGATTTGATAATTACCGTCTCTCATCTGCTGCTGGACTCCCCTCCTCAGCATGTTCCATTTGCTGCTCCATTTGGGGTGGTGCTGATGGTGCTGCTGCTGCAGATGTCTGCTGCCTTCTCCTGCTCCTGGTTCTTGGCTTGGGTGGCATGTTGGGTGTGGCTGAGGGTCCCATTGTCTTGCTTTTATATATCTCCTGTGGGCAGAGCTACTGAGCATGCTCAGACCAAAAAACCGGATCCGGCGCATTGCGGCGCTCATAGGCTTTCATTGTGTGAAAAAGCCGGACGCGACACATTGCCGGATCCGGCGAAAACCGGATGAAACGCATGGCCATCCGGCGCGATCCGGCGCAAATGCAAGTCAATGGGGGGGAAACCGGATCCGGCATTGCATTTCGCCGGATCCGGTTTCTGTCAAAAGCGCCGGATCGTGCCTGACGGCGAAAACCTGATGTGTGAAAGAGGCCTTAGACTGCTTCCCAGTTTCTTCCTGGCCTAACCTCGCCATGATGACAACTCCTTCTGCCTGTTTTGCCCCAGACTTGAAATCCGCCACCCGGTTTGGTTGCCTCTGGAAAAGCATCCGACCCGTCTGTACCGTTCCCTGTGAAGCTTCAACTTCCTTCTGTTCCTCACTCCAACCAACTCCCACCTATAGGCGTCCGCCCAGGCTATGAGTTGCCACATCTTTCTACTGTACAGGCCCACCGTATTGAAGTCCAGTGGCCGAGGATAACATGGGCTGTTGCTGCTTAACGTTGTGTGGCTGCCGAGCCATCATGGGTCTATAGCCCATGTGTACACTTCAGGCACCCTGGCCCCGTCTAAACTAACTTCCCTTATACTCTAGCCTTAACTCCTGGCAGCCCCTCCTTCACTTAACCCTATCCTACTACGAGTTCTATACACTAGAGCGCCGCCCTCTAGTGTCCAAAAAAGAGCACTACGCTTTCCCTATACTGTAAATGGAAATGCAGTAAACATTATCACACCTATGTGCAAATAAAAGCAATAATACAATAAAATGTAAGGACAAAATGATGGTAATACCCAGAAAGGGTAGCAGTACCAATTCACATGTGCGGTAATACATGTAAACATGTAGCACTACCAGTTAGCAAAGAGTAATAAACACAACATTGAACACTTTTACATAACCCCTTTACAAATTAACCATCCCTCCACCACCCAAAAAAAACTAACATTCAACTGTTCACTGAAGAGTATGTCCCACAACTTTGAAGTCCTCACACAAAGTAATTTTGTTCCAATTAAAGCCCCCTAGTGTTTTCAAGCACAAAGATACTCCTTTCATGGCCCCATAAAATTATGATGTCATCAAAAGTGCCCTCCAAACACAGAACCCCCACTGGGAATTCCTCTACAGTACCCTCACCAAGGCATCAAATGATGACCCTAAAGTATCCTGTCATGTCCGCCATGTCTACCTTGTCTGTTTTGCCTCAAGAACCCCTGGAGCGGTGTGCACGCGCATCTCATGTCTGCTATCCTGTATGTTCCCTAGAGCAGTGTGCACACTCACCTCATGTCTGTTGAGCTGCAGGATGCCTGCGTTTCTGCTCTGCCTTCTGTGATCGTCTCTGCATGTCTGAAACCCTGATCATGTGACCTTTCCTAGGATCCTGCACTGTCCGATTCTGCAATCGTCTCTGCATGTCTGAAACCCTGATCATGTGACCTTTCCTAGGATCCTGCACTGTCTGGTTCTGCAATCGTCTCTGCAGGTCTGAAGCCCTGATCATGTGACCGCGCTCTGTGATCCTAGAGGATCTGAACTAGAAGCTCTTCCCTGGTCCTGACCCGGAAGTGGTGATGCTATGCCCTATATCAGACCACCCCTTCCTATGCTCAGGGCCTGAGTATTGTGTTGCTTCTCTGCATGGCTGCTTGGTTTGTGGGGTTGCTCCCTGTATTCTGTGCCGTTGAACTCTGCTCTGTAGTGCGTCTCTGCACACACTCCGTGCTCGTATTCCATCTCTTGTCTTGTGCCTTGTGTAGTGTTTGTCTTTCGTGCCATGTTTTGTCTTTGCCCTGCTTTGCCTTGTAGTCCTTGTTTGCTCTGATTATGTTCAGTGTTTCTTTCCATGTTTCCTGTCTCGCTTTGCTTTGTGGCTTCAGGTACCCCTCTCTGTACCCTGTCCCTGACGTGTCTCCCTACACGCGCAGGCCTCGTCTCTGTACCCTGTCCCTGGCGTGCCTCTCTGCACTTGCAGCCTTCCGCTCTGTACCCTGTCTAGTCCCAAGGCTCTCCCTTGGCCTGGCTCTGGGCTTCTGCCTACGCTCCGCTGCTAGACTCTGTCCCTGTCCCTGGTGTGTTTCCTACACGTGCAGGCTCCGTTCTGTACCCTGTCCCTGACGTGTCTCTCTACACGTGCAGGCCTCGTCTCTGTACCCTGTCCCTGACGTGTCTCCCTACACATGCAGGCCTCATCTCTGTACCCTGTCCCTGGCGTGCTTCTCTGCACGTGCAGGCCTCCGCTCTGTACCCTGTCTAGTCCCAAGGCTCTCCCTTGGCCTGGCTCTGGGCTTCTGCCTACGCTCCGCTGCTAGACTCTGTCCCTGTCCCTGGCATGTTTCCTACACGTGCAGGCTCCGTTCTGTACCCTGTCCCTGACGTGTCTCCCTACACGTGCAGGCCTCGTCTCTGTACCCTGTCCCTGACGTGTCTCCCTACACGTGCAGGCCTCGTCTCTGTACCCTGTACCTGGCATGCCTCTCTGCACGTGCAGGCCTCTGCTCTGTACCCTGTCTAGTCCCAAGGCTCTCCCTTGGCCCGGCTCTGGGCTTCTGCCTACGCTCCACTGCAAGACTCTGTCCCTGTCCCTGGCGTGTTTCCTACACATGTAGGCTCCGTTCTGTTCCCTGTCCCTGGCGTGTCTCTACACGTGCAGGCCTTGTCTCTGTACCCTGTCCCTGGTGTGCCTCTCTGCACGTGCAGGCCTCCGCTCTGTACCTTGTCTAGTCCCAAGGTTCTCCCTTGGCCCGGGTCTGGGCTTCGGCCTACGCTCTGCTGCTAGACTCTGTCCTTGTCCCTGACGTGCCTCTCTGCACTTGCAGCCTTCCGCTCTGTACCCTGTCTAGTCCCAAGGCTCTCCCTTGGCCTGGCTCTGGGCTTCTGCCTACGCTCCGCTGCTAGACTCTGTCCCTGTCCCTGGTGTGTTTCCTACACGTGCAGGCTCCGTTCTGTACCCTGTCCCTGACGTGTCTCTCTACACATGCAGGCCTCGTCTCTGTACCCTGTCCCTGACGTGTCTCCCTACACATGCAGGCCTCATCTCTGTACCCTGTCCCTGGCGTGCCTCTCTGCATGTGCAGGCCTCCGCTCTGTGCCCTGTCTAGTCCCAAGGCTCTCCCTTGGCCTGGCTCTGGGCTTCTGCCTACGCTCCGCTGCTAGACTCTGTCCCTGTCCCTGGCATGTTTCCTACACGTGCAGGCTCCGTTCTGTTCCCTGTCCCTGGCGTGTCTCTACACGTGCAGGCCTTGTCTCTGTACCCTGTCCCTGGCGTGCCTCTCTGCACGTGCAGGCCTCCGCTCTGTACCTTGTCTAGTCCCAAGGTTCTCCCTTGGCCCGGGTCTGGGCTTCTGCCTACGCTCTGCTGCTAGACTCTGTCCTTGTCCCTGACGTGCCTCTCTGCACGTGCAGGCCTCTGCTCTGTACCCTGTCTAATCCCAAGGTTCTCCCTTGGCCCGGCTCTGGGCTTCGGCCTACGCTCAGCTGCTAGACTCTGTCCCTGTCCCTGACATGTCTGTCTACACGTGCAGGCCTTCGTTCTGTGCCCTGTCCCTAGCGTACCCCTTGGTATGCGCGGGCCTCGCCTTGTACTTTGCCCCTGGCATGTCCTTTGCATGCGCAGGGTCCTGTCTACTACTCTATGCCTTGTCTCTGATACTTCGTGCGCTCTTGCACTTTTCGTACTAGGCTTTGCCATGCTGTCTGCATGCGTCTCTGTCCTGTATCCTTGCTCAGCCCTGCCTTGTGGCTCTGTGCCTCCATGTACGTGCCTGGTCGCCTGTGCCTGCCTGGTGTGCCTCAGCCGTGCCGCCTCTAGCCGTGCTCGCCTTTGTGCCTCAGCCGTGCCCGCTGTCCAGTGCTATAGTGGTCTCCGGCTGCGTGGCCGCAGTGGTGCCGCCTCTAGTCGTGCCCGCTTGCTTATGCCATCGTCAGTACCACTTGCCGGTGCTCCCAGCTGTGGTGTCCGTGCTCCCTTGCACGCACGCTGGTTCTCGCACTGTGCCTTTTCGTGCTACTCTTGCACAAAATCTTTTGCTCGCTTTGCTCTGCTCTGAACCCTAGTTTGCCTGCCGGATTCCGTAACCTGCTGACCGCTGCCAGAGGTCCGGACCTAGATGACTGCGGCCTGATGTCCAGAGCTGATGTTTGTAGCCTGCTTCCTGGACCCTGTCGATCGATGCCAGCACCTCGGATTCTGATGCCATTGAACCCGTCCCTGGCGTGCCCTCGCACGCGCAGGTCTCCGTCCTTGTACCCGTCCCTGGCATGCCCCTTGGCATGCGCAGGCCTCCGTCCTGTGAACCCGAACCTGGCGTGTCTGTTGACACACATCATGTCGTTAACCCTGTCTTGTTTCCTTGCATGGAACCCTGGCTGACTTTCGGATGTCCGGATCCTGATGATTGCCTACAGAGCTTCAGAACCTGATGTCCCGGTTGATCTTCGCTTGCTGTCCGGAGTCTGATGTCATCGTACCTCCGCCTACCATCTGCACGTACCATGCTTGGACTTTGGCATGCCCTTTCACGCACCTTGCTATGTTGTCCCTGTTCTGGTTATGTTTGTACCTGATGTTATCCCTGAAGCCTTCCTTAAATGAAGTTTCTTTGAACTAACGTCTCATCTCGCCTTGTCTTGCTTCCTGAGCCGGCCGTCTGGTCCAGCTGCTGTGGTGGCTCACCCCCTTGGTCTTGCCCCTGACACTCCCTGTATAGGGGGTGGTTCCTCACTAGGTCAGCTCGCCCTAGGTGGGTGGGTGCCCCGGCCCAGAGGGTCCACTCATTCAAAGAAAAATGACTCAGCGTAAGCTGACGCTCGTCACATATCCCCCCAAAGCATGATACCCCTGCAGGGAATCCAACACAGTATGATGCCCTCACAGCTCTTTACATGCAGTGGGATTGCCGTAACACAATCCTCCCACTTAGTATGAGGCCACCCACAGCACTCCCACACAATATTATGGCCCCCACATAACCCTCCAAACAGTAAGATGGTCCCTCTTATAGTATGAAGGCCGTCTATGCAGTTTAATGGCCATCCATACAGTATAATGGCCTTCCACACTGTATAATGGAGTTCACAGCCCTTTTTTACTGTATGATGAACCTTACACAACTCTGCCCACCGTTTAATGGCCTGCACACAGTATAATGGCCCCATCAACCCTCCAAACTCCAAACAATATACTGTCCCTCCTCATCATCCTCCAAACAGTATAATTGTCCTCCCACATAGCCTTCCAAGCTGTAAATTGGCTCCACTTATAATAAACAGTATAAAGCCCCCACATAGTCTTCCAAACAGTATAATGCCCCACATTGTCCTCTAAACAATACTGTCACGATTCAGGTTTGGATTTGTGGCAGTTCTGCTTTGATTATTATTTAAATGTAGCCTTTTTCCTTTCAGGCCAGCAAGGGTTAATAAAAAAAAAATGAGCTTGGTTTGAGTTGGTATACTTGCAGCATATAAACACATGTTCACATTAAATAAATAAAAAAAGCAAAAATGCATCTAAATAATTCAGAGTTCTTAGTAATACTGTATTTGGTCAAATATAGCATAAAAGCCGTCCCACCATCGACAAGGTGACTCTGTGATTGGGGTGGTCCCAAACAGTCTAATATTAAAAACCTTATCATGTGTTAAAGTTGACGTCAGTGTGTGAATAAGGGCAGACAAAAGGACCGGGTCCCAACCAGTGTAGGACCGCCCCAAGTTTGAGGTCCTGTTTCCGTATCCTCTGTGGTGTGGATCTTGGCAGCAGAGCCTGGAGCTATGTTTTTTGTATTTACCTTGTCTGTCTTGTGCTTGTCACTATCCCCTGTGTTTATACTATCTGCAGTGGCGATGCTAGCGCCATTGCCGGCCAATGCACAAGTCAGAGCATTGTGAGTAGTGTTGAGCATTCCGATACCGCAAGTATCGGGTATCGGCCGATACTTGTTGTATCGGAATTCCGATACCGACTTCCGATATTTTTTCAATATCGGAAGTCGGCATCGGAATCGGAAGTTCAAAGTTGATTGACAGCCTGACGTCATCATGATGCGCGGTGTGTGCGCATCATGATGCGCCGTCATTTCGGGCCTTCCGGGGGTCTCTGCCGGCCTGCCGGGGGGCTGTGTGGACTGCCCGGGGTCTGTACCGGCCTGCCGGGGGGCTGTGCCGGCCTGCCGGGGGGCTGTGTGGACTGCCCGGGGTCTGTACCGGCCTGCCGGGGGGCTGTGCCGGCCTGCCGGGGGGCTGTGCACCCTGTGGGGGTCTGTACCGGCCTGCCGGGGGGCTGTGCCGGCCTGCCGGGGGGCTGTGCTGATGTCCGGGGGTCTGTGCAATCATCGTCCGATGGGACTATAAGTCCCATCTGGCGATGCCTGCTACCATGACAGTGATTGACACATTATCCAATGATGGGACAGTAGTAGTCCCATCATCCGGCTAATGTGTTAAATGTTAAAAAAAAAAAAAAAATACTACATACATACTACATACATACTACATATATACTACATGCATGCTACATACATACTACATGCTACATACATACTACATATATACTACATACATACTACATACATACTACATACATACTACATGCATGCTACATACATACTACATGCTACATACATACTACATATATACTACATGCATGCTACATACATACTACATGCTACATACATACTACATATATACTACATGCATGCTACATACATAATGCATGCTACATACATACTACATACATACCACATATATACTACATACATACTACATGCATGCTACATACATACTACATACATACTACATACATACTACATGCATGCTACATACATAACACATATATACTACATGCATGCTACATACATACTACATGCTACATACATACCACATACATACTACATACATACTACATACATACTACATACATACTACATGCATGCTACATACATACTACATGCTACATACATACTACATATATACTACATGCATGCTACATACATACTACATGCTACATACATACTACATATATACTACATGCATGCTACATACATACTACATGCTACATGCATACTACATATATACTACATACATACTACATACATACTACATGCATGCTACATACATACTACATGCTACATACATACCACATACATACTACATACATACTACATACATGCTACATACATACTACATGCTACATACATACTACATATATACTACATGCATGCTACATACATACTACATGCTACATACATACTACATATATACTACATGCATGCTATATACATACTGCATGCTACATGCATGCTACATATATACTACATACATACTACATGCTACATACATACCACATATATACTACATACATACTACATACATACTACATGCTACATACATACCACATATATACTACATGCATGCTACATACAATACATTCATACAATACATACATAGACATACAGTACATATAACATAGAGTAACATACTTACCAATACTTGTCACATTGTTCCCCGAAGCCATTGTCTTTTACGGAATAAATATTAACATAACAAACCACAAAAATACTCACCCACGATCCGAAGCAGTCCACGAGTGTGTCCCACGACGATCTTGGGTAGAGAACTGCAGCATCAGCTGATGCTGCCGTTCTCTACGGGCTGCAGGAATCCAATGACGGAAGGTAGGTATCCTTCCGCACTGTATTCCTCCGCCACTTAAAAAAAAAAAGTCCCTAGTCTCACTTTATGCCATTGCTGCGTGGGAAATTCCCACACAGCAATGGCATAAAGTGAGACTAGGGACTTTTTTTTTTTTAAGTGGCGGAGGAATACAGTGCGGAAGGATACCTACCTTCCGTCATTGGATTCCTGCAGCCCGTAGAGAACGGCAGCATCAGCTGATGCTGCCGTTCTCTACCCAAGATCGTCGTGGGACACACTCGTGGACTGCTTCGGATCGTGGGTGAGTATTTTTGTGGTTTGTTATGTTAATATTTATTCCGTAAAAGACAATGGCTTCGGGGAACAATGTGACAAGTATTGGTAAGTATGTTACTCTATGTTATATGTACTGTATGTCTATGTATGTATTGTATGAATGTATTGTATGTAGTATGTATGTAGTATATATGTGGTATGTATGTAGCATGTAGTATGTATGTAGCATGCATGTATGTATGTAGTATGTATGTGGTATGTATGTAGCATGTAGTATGTATGTAGCATGCAGTATGTATGTAGCATGCATGTAGTATATATGTAGTATGTATGTAGCATATATGTAGTATGTATGTAGCATGTAGTATGTATGTAGCATGCAGTATGTATGTAGCATGCAGTATGTATGTAGCATGCATGTAGTATATATGTAGCATATATGTAGTATGTATGTAGCATGTAGTATATATGTAGTATGCATGTTGCATGCATGTAGTATATATGTAGTATGTATGTTGCATGTAGTATATATGTAGTATGAATGTAGCATGTATGTAGTATGTAGTATGAATGTAGCATGTATGTAGCATGTAATTTTTTTTTTTTTTTTTTTTTTTTTTTTTTACATTCAACACATTAGCCGGATGATGGGACTACTACTGTCCCATCATTGGCTAATGTGTCAATCACTGTCATGGTAGCAGGCATCGCCCGATGGGACTTGTAGTCCCATCGGACGATGCCTGCACAGACCCCCGAAGCCTGCACAGACCCCCGGCAGGTCAGCACAGCCCCCCGGCAGGCCGGCACAGCCCACCGGAGCCTGCACAGACCACCGTCAGGCCGGCACAGCCCCCCGGCAGGCCGGCACAGCCCCCCGGAGCCTGCACAGCCCCCCCGGCAGGCCAGCACAGCCCCCCGGCAGGCCGGCACAGACCACCGGAGCCTGCACAGACCCCCCGGCAGGCCGGCACAACCCCCCGAAAGGCCCGTACAGACCCCAGAGAGGCTGTACAAGGCAAAAACAGGGTTTTTCTTATTCCGATACCGGAAGTCCCATAGACTTGAATGGGACTTCCGGTATCGGAATCGGCGATAGCGATACTTTTTTTTAAGATCGGCCGATCCATTCCGATCCGATACTTTGAAGTATCGGACGGTATCGCTCAACTCTAATTGTGAGGTAACAGTTAGGGACGAGTTACATGACGGCAGTAGGGGGAAGGACCCGCTTAGAGCATTAGGGGAGTGTAGGGACAGGCTTAAGTTGGAGCTCAGGAGGTATCCCATCCCTCGTTCCCTATAGTTAAGGCCTTCCTCTCCCCTTTACCATCCCATTGAGTGTGTTGTGCCGTCCGCTGGACTGACCCCTGTTGGGTCATGACAAGAACAATGGCACTCACACAGCCATCAAAGCAGTATATTGGCCCCCCATATTGCCCTCCAAACAGTATAATGGCAACTTAGATAGTCCTCCAAACAGTATAATCGCACCAGCATAGCCCTCCAAACAGTATAATGGCTTTCACACAGCCATCCAAACCATATAATGACCCCATACAAAGCAGTCTGTTGTGAGTTCATTCTCTGGTTCACCAGTTGTGAGTTCCCCTTCTGGACTCCCTCTGGTGGTGACGGGAGGTGGTGCGGCTGGTTTGATCGGTGGAGATCTGCCACCTGAGAATGAGGATGACGATTGGATCTCAGGATTCTCAGATTGAATTTAAGACAGCCGACGCCCTATTCAGTTGCTGGTGATTCCTTCTGGCTTGTCAGCTCTTGGTTTTCAGCTCTGTTCCAGTCATCTAAAGCTAAGTTTTTCTGCTAATGTTCACACTTGATTTTGTTGGTCTATTCAGTTTTTAGTGTGGTCTGCCAGCCCCGGTTGGGGGCTGAGCTGAATTTCCACTCTTATTTATCAGTATTTTGCCAATTGGCTTTTTGTCCCTTACTAGTTCGGTCTCTTTTTGCTCTGTCTCAGAATATTTCAGAGTGCTGATATAGTGGGAGAAATCTAGTGACTTCAGAGTTAATTTTGCTATCAGAAGTGTTGGACATTATTTTTGTAGGGTTTTTTGCAGGTTGCAGACAGTGTCTTCCCTTTCCTTTCCTGTCTAGTTAGTTTGGGCCCCATCATTTGCTCAGCCTATTTTCCTGCCTGTGTTTGTGCCTTCATCTTGTTTCACCGTCAATACATGTGTGGGGGCTATCTATTCCTTTGGGGTCTGCTCTGGGGCAGTTAGTTTTTCCTTTTCTTGCTTTAGGCTTATGTAGTCATCCGGCCATGACAAGGCGTCTAGGTTCATCGTAGGCATGCTCCACGGCTACTGCTAGTTGTGTGGTAAGATCAGGGATCTGCAATCTGCATAGTTTCCAACCACTCTGGTTTTCTGTGGCTTAGCTTGTTTTGCTTTTTTTCTCCTCGGTGACCCATTCATAACAGCAGTCCAAAAAAAGTAATGACCTCTACATAGCCCTCCAAATAATATAATGGGATCCACACAGCCCTCCAAATAGTACAATAGCCCCCACATAGCAATCAAAACAGTATAATGGCCCCTAAAATGTACTAGATTAAAAAAAAAATATTGACCTCTCCTCATTCCTCAATTGCTTGGGCATCTGCACAATGTCGTCTAAAACTCTGCATAGTGGGCACGATGTAGTGGCATCATCGCACCCTCAGTGCTCAGACATCAGCGCTCAGACGCACAGAGAGGATGATGGCAGAAAGAGCTGATGACTCTCTGTTCCATCTCTGATTTACACTGTATCTGCATCCAAGATGCAGATACAGTTGAAAGTGTTATGTCGGGCTGGTGGAGGGGGGATCAGAGCAGGTGCTGACACAGGGACCCCCCAACTTACGGGCCCTGTAGCAGCTGCTGTCGAGGTAGCTATTGAGGAAGGGCTAAATTAACCCTTCAATGTTGGCCAAGTGATTTCCAAATTAATCCACAGGGCGTTGCTAGCAACTGGGAATGACCAGACGGAGACGTATGCCTCTGTGTGGGAGCATCAAGGCAGATCGCTAACCCCGTTTATTATGTCACCTCTTTTATAGTATTATGCAAAGTACACAGCTACCAATAGCATAGTCGTAACACATTTACTTTATAAGCCTATAGTATTGCAAGAAAACCGGAAACTACCTTCATGTCCCTAGCTACTTGACGTAGAGAATAGAACAATAGCACATTCATCAGGGTCTCATATCTTATATCTTGTTCGGACTGGGACAGTCTGGTTTCATTACAGCCATGAAGTTTCCCCTAGTTACAAAATTTAACTCGTGAACAACAAAATGGCATCGCAAGCACAAAAATGGAGTCTTTGAGTAAAAAGATGTCCCGTACATCTAAATACTGTACTTCACACTGCGTGGTGTGCCGCTATTAGCAGTATGACACTGGTCGGCATTATTAAAATACTAAACAAAAAGTATTATTGTGTGGGAAATGTATTTCAGTGGTATGTGACCACAGTATAGCTTCATTATATTGTTAGGAACAATTTATGTTGGCATTGTACATCTGTATTAATCAGATACTGATAAATTGTGGTATAACATGGAAAATATATGGCAGTGATATATGAGCGCTCTTTTGCAGTATTATTTGGATATTGTATGCAGACAATACTTAGGCATTATATGGCAATATTATTCAAACACTAAATAATAGCAGTTTTACATGAGAAATATGGAGCAGTGTAATGTAAGCACTATATATTAGGTTTATTTGGATATTGTATGCAGGTATTATTTAGACATCCTATGAATGTATTCTTAAATCAATGACGAATGTTCGTTTTGCATAGAATATATATGGCGGTGTTCTGTGAGCAGTATATAGTAGTATTTTATGAATACTGTATGAAGTCATTAATTTGGCACATTATAACAGTATTATTCATGGCAGTGATATGTGAGCATTATATAATATTTTTATTTAGATGTTAAATTACAGCATTATTTAGTATTTGACTAATATCACAGTCTAAAGAATGGAAGTATTGTGTAGCAAATATATGGCAGTGGTATGTGAGCACTAACTGGTATTATTTGGATACTATATGAAGGTAATATTTAGGTATTACGGTATACAATATGTGAAATGGGCAGCAAAGGGCTATATTATTTGAGCAATGTATGATGTATTATGGCAGTATTCTAGTATAAACGTATTAATTCACATACCGCACTTTGGGATCATAAGAACATTTCACTTAAATTAACAAACGGGCCCCTAGTTTGCTTGAGGCCCTGAGCGCCATTATTTATAACATGGGCCTGATGACAACCTCTTCAGCTTTACCTGCGAAGTGTCAGAGATACAATTGGAAAAGCAAGCATATTTTTACTGGCGCAGTTATACAGCAGTACGTTTCTGCTTGGTAATAATGATATCAGCCATTAATACATGTGTTATACAAGATAGATGGACTCTCAAATATGCAATCACTTTTATTGTAGATGTGTGATTATAATTTTACCTCTTTGGGTCAAACAAGTCAAGTAATTTTGCCAGATTACAGAGACAGCTCTACAATACCGCCTCTCCTGCCTAATGAGATCCATTATCATTCGCAGCAAATCAATGGCTGACGACACTTAGATGATTTAACATTAGTAGTCTCTGCTTTACTTTATTTCCACATTAGGTCAAAGTATTTCCCTTTCCACTTTTAAAGGGAAACTGTCACACTGGACATCTATCTATCTATCTATCTATCTACAGACAAAAAACAAAAGCAGAACACAAGTTAAGGGTGAAAAAGTGTGGCTATTTAATTGCCCAAAATTGCAACGTTTCGGCTGAGGATTGTGAGCTGATAGATAGATAGATAATATTCTTGTACTGCAGATGTAGCTGAATTTCTGAGACACATGGCTCTGCTATCATTTCTCCCATACACAAACTGCTGGTACATTAGGTCAGAGCGTTCCTGTACAGACACTATTTTTATTTGCCTCTTTTATTTCAATTACACCTCTGTATAATGAAGTATAACCTCTGACGCTGATGGAGGGATCCGCTTTGCGGCATTAGTTGTATGACTTCTTTGGGTCACATTAAAGTTGTCATGAAACTTATGAAGGTATAAATCATGAGGAAAGCTTCTGAAGACTGTAAGGAGATGGACATGCTGCCCACATTCCCCCTTGAAGACACTTGTTTTATGTTGTGTGATGCAGTATAATGTTTGCCTGTTTAATGTTTTGCACTGTCACGTGATGAAACTGTGTTCTGCCCAGCAACAGGTAGCGAGCAGGAATTGATAGAGTTAAGAGTTGGGAATAGCCCAAAGAGTAAGGGCCTATGCAGCATGATAAGAGAGGTCCTTCTTGTAGTGAGTCAGACAGGCCCTAGCTTACAGCTAGGGGAGACCTCTGGTCTGATTAGTCAGCAGACCGCATAAGTTGGGTGTCTCCAAAGTGAGAGAAGGAGAGGAAGTATAGAGTGATCCAGTGGAGAGATAAGAGAAAGCGACAAAAAGGAGTGAGCGATTCTCTGGAGCAGGAAGTCCAGCAGAGTAAAAACAAGCGTACAAGACCAGGAGGAAACTGGACCGATCAGACCAGGGAACTTGACACGAACAGAGTGCGACTAGCAGTAGTACCAAGGCGTCGGTGAGTAGAGGCACTCAGTAACAGCCATAATTATTTATTATTTTTATTATTATTTATTTATATAGCACCATTGATTCCATGGTGCTGTACATGAGAAGGGGGTTACATACAAATTACAGATATCACTTACAGTAAATAAACTAACAATGACAGACTGATACAGAGGGGAGAGAGGACCCTGCCCTTTCGGGCTTACATGCTACAGGATGGTGGGGAAGGAGACAGTAGGTTGGGGGGTTGCAGCAGTTCCGGTGTTGGTTGAGGTGATATCACCGGTAGTGGTGAGAGAGGAGGTAGCGGGGTCATTGCAGGCTGTAGGCTTTCTTGAAGAGGTGGGTTTTCAGGTTCCGTCTGAAGGATCCAAATGTGGTTGATAGTCAGACTTGTTGGGGCAAAGAATTCCAGAGGAAGGGGGCTATTCGGGAGAAGTCTTGGAGGCGGTTGGATGAGGAGCGAATAAGTGTGGAGGAGAGAAGGAGGTCTTGGGAGGACCGGAGATTACGTGAGGGAAGGTATCGGGAGATTAGTTCAGAGACATATGGGGGAGACAGGTTATAGATGGCCTTGTAGGTCAGAAATAGTCATTTGAACTGGATACGCTGAGGGAATGGGAGCCAGTGAAGAGATTTGCAGAGGGGCGAAGCGGAGGAGTAGCGAGGAGAGAGATGAATTAGTCGGGCGGCAGAGTAATGGCAAAGTAGCTTCCCTAAAAGGGTAAAGGACACCGAACCGCCTGTTCAAGTACAGGACTCTCACATACTGACTGAAATACCATTGGGGGAAGAGGGAAGTTCCTGAAGTACTGTGCTGGGTAGTGATGAAGATATAGGACTAACTGATGCAGAACAGAGTCATTCTGAGAAGGACAGGGAGAATGTATGTCAAGATGTTGAAGATGTTCCATGCACTAAGAGAAGCGTTCATCAAGTTGTGTATCTACTGTACACAATCCCCGCCAAGTTATCGTTTAGTGAAAAGTTTATTTTTTGACCACTGTTCTCCCTCATTAAACTGTCGTACATCTCATCCTGGTCAACCAGTCATCGGTTACATGAGGACTGCAAGGGCTTAGCGGCCTCACAGCACGAGTCCACACACCCAGCCATGACTACCACCTTTATGTAACGTTCCGGGGCATAAGAGACAAGTACGTCTCCCACAGCTACCGCCCCACTCCATGTTACACGACCAAAAAGATCCCAGCCACTACAGGTATCATGAAATTATTGTAGGACTTACTTTCCTACAGGGAACTAAAATCACTTGATGGTCATGGGGAGCTGGGATGTAATAGTGATGATAGCGCAGCCTATAGGAGTCTTTATATACTTATTGTATACTGATCCAACTTTAAAAAGACCAGAAGAGTATTGGCTATATAAGGGGATTTACAGTAAAATTTCAGCAAAACTATTTTAAAGCTTTGGCCAGAGTGTTCATTTTTGGCTCTGTGCACATTGGGGCAGATTTAAGAAAAACACCTAAAAGAAAAAAAAAGTCTGTGTTGCCATTAGCAACCAATCATAGCGCAGCTTCCAGCTTTCAATAGCAAAATGTAAAATGAAAGCTGCACTGTGATTGGTTGCTATGGGCAATACAGACATTTTTCTTCTTGGATGGTTTTCTTTAATCTTCGGCAATATCAGAAGATTACACTGATTGTACAAATTGGGAACATCCATAGGACACGATTCACCTGACAGAGGCCAAAAGTATGTCATTTTGGCCTCCAACAGAGTGGTGTCTGGTGTGCTATACAGATGGACATAATTACAAAAATCTGTATGTTTCATAGTTTATGTGTTTTACAATGGTGACATACCTTACATCATCAAATACATATGCCGGAGACTTCCATTGCAAGTGTATATCAGCAACATACATCTCCGACAGGAAGCTGTAGTTGCTCAGCAGTGGTCAGTGATGACCATTTGCCCCAATTCAACTCTTCTATAGCCTAGAAAGTGACTTGATGGTCTCCACAAGATGAGAGAGAACCAGCGGGGTCATCTTCCAAAATGATGCCTGTTGTTAGGCAACCCTTAATGACACTGACACTGTTTAGTGGGCTCAAAGCATTCAGTATCAGTCTAGCATTTCACAACGCCCATAAACTTCATTGGAGACGTAGACAGCCACATACATGAATGACACAGTGATGGCCACATGATGGGCTATTAACAACGCACACTGGAGGACACATACAGAAAAGGGCCCCTGTGAAAGAACAATACATGGACCCTTTGCAGCCCAAGATCTCCAAAAAATGCAAAATTGCACCTGCTTTGGAGGTAGAAATGGGCCCCCCTTACCTTTTTGGGCCCCTATGTGGCTACACAGGTTGCACCAATGATATGTCTGCCCCTGCATTATCAACTTCTCTGGAAGGCTCCCAGAGAAACAAGGTTGGTCCTCTGGTCTCCAGATGGAGTTGTCATCTCTTCCTGAATGCTGACAGAAAGCAGGGTTGGTTAGGTTTTGATGGCCCCAAAATGCACATTCAATAGGTATGAAGAGGCTTATATGGGGCATGGTCTTTAACAGGGGGCTTGACCATCACTTTCCTCAGGTACAGGCATGATAAAAAGTTGTCAATTATAACTATTGGGTTGCCAAAGACTATGATTCGGATGACCTATCTTCACGGTATGTTGTCGATATTAGATCCATATTGATCTGACACCAGCAATCAAGTGATCATCAGTTAGCAGTTCCCAAGGATGTTGGAAATACACAGCCCCTTACACTGTGTAGTGGCCATTCTTCGTAGTGCAGCTCTGCTCCTATTGAAGTTAATGAGAGTGGCTACTAAACAGTGAACGGAGCTATATACACTGTATACTTCTGGCAGTCATGGGACCCATCAACAGCAAAGTAGTTCATTGATACTTTAGTTTTGGACAACCCCTTTAACCTGTTCCTGCTCTTGACATCAGGAAATATGCCATGCAGATCTAATAGGAAGAGATGTTTTTCCCGGGCAGATGCTTTGTATTCCATTCTATTCATCCCGTATGAGTGTAATTTGCGGGTTATATATCCGAACAGAGTATCAGCGAAGGATATCTCAGCTTGCCGGAGGTCATTGTCTTTCACAGATGTACCAAGCTAATGTTGGGATTTATTCTGCTACAATACCCGTTTTTTCCGCTACTATCAGATATTTCTTCACGTCTCGCTCCGTCTAATGCGCTCATGCACTAATTCATTGCTTCTGTCTGTCACTGAGAAGGAATGTAATCATTTAGGGAGGCTGAAATAATGTCCTTCCTGTCTCGCTACACACTGGCTTATGATGTATACCGCAAACATGAATTTACTCTTCTGAAATGATCTATTTGTACAACCTCATTCCGCAAACCTGATTGTATTAACTTATGATACGTATTGTTTTAGGGTTTTGTTTTTTTTTGCCCAGAAGCATGAGATTTGATGGTTAACCAATTGACAAAAGAGGCCATTTTTTTTTATTTTTTTGCCTTTTGGCAACTATTCTTTTTTTTTTTCTTGAACGGGAAGCTGACAGCTGATACATTCCGCCATACATGTGTTCTACGTTTCAGAGACAAACAGTTTCAAAGCCACAGGAGCCAGAGCTGTGCAGGAGACTAGCCAGACAGACCCTCGCGGACTTCCCCCCAACTGTTCCACTGAAGTGACAGTTCTCTCCCTACAAACTCACATAGGGAGAGACTTGTCACTCACTGGCAGCGGGCGGGGAGATTAGTCTCCCATGTTGCTTGGTTTCCAGTGTCAACTGTCAGGTTTCCTTCAAGGCTAAATAGCTATTTGGGGCAAGTTGTACATTTTTGGAAAAAATGTTGGTTTCTTATAGGATAGAATTTAATTTCTAAATATTTTTTTTTTAAAAAAGGCAAGATACATAAGAAAAGCTATCTTATTTTTTCAAAGCTTCATCTGTCACCAAAACTTTATTTTATAGGTTAATAAAAGAGCTGAATATATCTAACATGCACTGAATATATATATATATATATATATATATATATATATATATATACACACATGTATATATACACTAGTTGAAGAGCTCGGCGCTGCCTGGGCATAGTAACTAAGTGTGATTAGTTATAGCAAATTATAATTAACCTCCATCCCATAGTCCCGTGCCAATATACCCATCATACATATCCTCCATCCCATAGTCGATTGCCCATATACCCATTACACATCCTCCATCCCATAGTCCCATGCCCATATACCCATCACACATCCTCCATCCCATAGTCTCATGCCCATATACCCATCATACATATTTGCCATCCCATAGTCGAGTGCCCATATACCCATCACACATCCTTCATCTCATAGTCCCATGCCCATATACCCATCATACATATCCTCCATCCCATAGTCCAGTGCCCATATACCCATCACACATCCACCATCCCATAGTCCCGTGCCCATATACCCGTCATACATATCCTCCATCCCATAGTCCAGTGCCCATATATTCATCACACATCCTCCATCCCATAGTCAACCATTATGACATCATAATGAGCGACGGGGCTTGCAACCTATGATGACATCAGCATCGCCATGGCAACCATTATGACATCATAATGAGGGGCGGGGCTTGATACACACACACACTTTTTCCCAATTATGTAGCTAGGGGCAAAATTGTTTGGTGAATTGGAACGTGCGGGGTTAAAATTCCACCTCACAACATAGCCTAGGACACGCTCGGGGTCCAGACGTGTGACTGTGCCAAATTTTGTCGCTGTAGCTGCGACGGTGCGGATGCTAATCCCGGACATACACACACACACATACATACATCCACACACTTGAGCTTTATATATTAGATATATATATATATACATGAGGAGCGTTCATTACAGATTTCCCCTTACCCACCTCCTGAGGACTGAGGGTAATGAAACTTGGCACTGTTATCAGTCCTTCTTTATATAGGTGCCACCTAGGGACACAAAATTCTCCCATCTCTTTAAGCACCTCCCTTGATGAAGTCGACAGGTTTCTCCAAAAGCCACGTTGTGACTTCGGAAAACAGAGTCTAATAATCTAGAAAATGCTTGCCCTTCAAAAATAACTTTATTGTTGGAAAGAGGTGGAAGTCCAATGATGTGAGGTTGGGTGAATAGGGGGGATGCCGTAGAATTTCAAAGCCACAGGAGCATGCTTCCATTTGGGCAACATGTGAGTAGTGAATTGGTGCATTGTCTTGCAGAAGGCGGACAACTTTGTTGAGCATGCCACGTCTCTTGGTTTTGATGGCATCTCACATTTTCCACAGCAGTGAAGCATAGTTTGCCCCAGTGATCATGGTTCCCTTTGCTAGGAAATCCATCAATACTACTTCGTGCTGATCCCAAAATACTGTGAGCATGACCTTGCCTGCCGAGGATTGGGCACGTGCCTTCTTTGGAGTTGCTGAGTCATGATGCTTCCATTGCATCGACTGGACTTTAGTCTCAGGATCATAGTGATAGACCCAGCTTTCATCCTGTGTGATCAGTCTGTTGAAAAAGTCAAAAAAAGAAAAAAATGTTCTCCAGCATAGATGAGTAAAGCTTCACATTTATTCCAAACTTGTTAAAATAAGGACATGTTGGCACACCAAAGAGATGCCAGGGAGGCACTTGACCAACACATTTCAACTTAGAAAGTCTTAGGGCGCCGTCACGCATAGCGACTCACCAGCGATCCCGACAACGATATGAACTTGTCAGGATTGCTGGTGTATCGCTACATGATCGCTTGTGAGCTGCCAAACAGGCAGCTTCATCAGCGATCAGGACAGCAACACGCCGGTAACAAGCGACGCACGTCGTTTAGTTATCCGCAGTGTACGTTAAGATACCTGCGCGCTGGTGCAGGGAGCTGGTAGCCAAGTTACACATCGGGCTTCTAAGCGCGGCGCACAGCTTAGAAACTCGATGTTTACCTTGGTTACCAGCTCCCTGCACCAGCGTGCTGGTATCTAACGTACACATCGGGTTTCTAAGCGCCGCACGGCGCTTAGAAACCCGATGTTTACCTTGGTTACCAGCTCCAGCTCGCTGATTGCTGGTCTCCCACCTGCAGCAATGCGTGCTGGCTAGCAGGAGACCAGTGATCAAAAAAAATGTCCAGGACATTCGAGGATGATCAGCGATACCCGGCAGGGGGGCCAGTCGCTGATGAGTGTCACACACAGCGATCTCGCTGGTGAGATCGCTGTTGCGCCACAAAACTTGTGACTCCGCAGCGATCTCGCTAGCGAGATCGCTGTGTGTGACGGGGGCTTTAGTCAAGGTCTGTTGAAAAAGTCTTCCTGGTTTCCATGGCACATAGTCAAAAGAGCCTGAGAGCATTTGACTCATTCCTGCTTCTGAAAGGGTGAGAACAGCCAGGGAACCCAGCGAGCAGATACCTTATGCATGGGAAGATGGTCTTGGATGATTTTTTCAATTAACCCCAAACTAATCTTGAAATTTTGGGCTAGGTGGTGAATGGTTATGTGGTGATTTTTCAAAATAGCCACCTCCTTTTGCTGGATGATGTGTTCATCAATAGCAGAGTAGGGTCACCATGGAATTGGAGCTGTTAGCACCAAAGTCAGACCACATTTGAGCTGACAATGCCAGTTCTTGACTATATCATATGTTGGGGAATCATCATCACAAACCTCTTTCATCTCATCAAAGGTCTCCTTTCAAGTAAAGGAACTTGGTGACTGCTCTGTATTGCGCTGGGTCCATTATCAAACCTCACACCACTTCAGCACCTGTAAAATCAAGACTGTTATCAGTTCTGAGTTGCAAATTGGCACATAGCTATAGAGACTACAAGTGGGTCATGGGAAATCTTTAATAAACGGCCCTCATATATATACAATGTGCAGTAGTCAGTGTGCAGCTTGTGTAACTATGTAAATATTGTGTGTCCTCTAAATAACTCTTTACACAGCCATTAATATCTAAACTGCTGGCAGCAAAAGTGAGTACACCTCTAAGTGAAAATGGCCAAATTGTGAACAAAGTGTCAATATTTTGTGTGGCCACCATTATTTTCAAGCACTGCGTTAACTCATTGCATGTGCACACAGATGACATCCCTGTGTCAGCAGTGTGACACGTACCAGTACCTGTGAATCAGCAGTACTGTTTGCGCTATTCCCCAGTGCCAGTTGCTGAAGTGAAGATAGCTAACATTACCATCTCCTGCTAAAGTTGCGATCAGCACGAGCAGGGGACAATGTTGAGAGTTGTATTCAGCTGTTAACAATGAGAGTAGGTGATGGCTGATGGGAGAATTCATCAGCCACCACCTGTGCTATAAATACATTTTAAAAAAAATTAAATGGGTTTTCCCAGTATTTTTGATGACCAGCCAAGCAAAACTGACATCTGCGGACTGCAGCACCCAGCTGTCAACTTCAGCAAGTCTGGTTATCAAGAATAGAGGAGTCCCCATGCCATATTTTTTAATTATTTAAATAAATAATTTTTAAAAAATGGCGTGCGGTCACCCCATTTTTGACAACCAGTCAAGCTAAAGCTGGGGGCTGGTATTTTCAGTATGGTAAGGGTCCATGGATATTACCTCCCCAGCCTAAAATTGGTAGCCTCCCCAGAAAAGGCACATCTATTAGATGTACAAATTCTGGCACTTTGCCCGGCTCTTCCCTCTTGCCTTGTGGCAAAGGCAAGTTGGCTTCATGTTTGTGGGGTTGATGTCACTTTTATTTTGTCCAGTGACATCAAGCCCACAGTTTCATAATGGAAAGGAGTCTATGAGACATCATCACCCATTCCACTGAAGCCATGGTCTCTTGTAATAAAACAAAAATAAAAAACAACCATATCCCTCACCTGTCTGCCATTCTGTCCAACACTGTAATCCATGTCTGAGGATAAACAGATTTCAACCTGGTTGGTGGAAAGATTTGACCGTCTAGGCTGAGAACCACTGAGGAATGAGCTGCTGTGAGCATCAGTGACTAGCTGTGATGTCATCAAGGTTTTGATGGTCAATGAGGCTTTGTTCACAGCCGGGCCCCTGAACTGTGATGAGGTCACCGCTAGCACAATGAGAAAAAGACAGCAATATGGTTAGTTTTATTTTTATTTTATTACAGCAGACCATGGCTTCAATGAAATTGGTGATGACGTGAGTATGGTTTAATTATGAGAAAGTGTGTGCGCGATAACACCAAATTTACTACACTTGCTTCCCATTCACACCTGAGACCTTGTAACACTAATGAGTCACATGACACCGGGGAGGGAAAATGACTTTTGGCACAATTTGAGGTGTGCTCAGTTTTGTTGCCAGCGATTTAGACATTAATAATGGCTGTGTTTTAATGTGCTTTCTATATAACTTAAATTGCCAATGTTATAAAAGCTGTATACTGACTACTTGACATTGCATCACAGTGTCATAGTTTCAGGGTTGTCCCATGAAAATAAACAATTAAAACATTTACACAAAAATATATATTTTTTTATTTATAAAAAAGATTTTATTAAAATATACAGTACTAGAGAAAAGTTTGGACACCTCTATTCATTCAATGGTTTTCGTTGTTTTTATTGGAATATGCACATTGTAGATTCAAAGGACTGAAGGCAGTAAAACCACAATGGAGAAAAAATGGAAGCAAGGAGTATAGAAACATGTGTGAAACAAACTAGAGTGTGTATTACACCTTAGTTTCCTAAAAGCCACTCTCTCTTTTTTACTTTGATCACAGCTTCATACCTCCTTAGCATTCTGTCAAGCATCAGCTGAATGGATTCAAAAGAACAAGTGTGCCTAGTCAAGAGTCCATTTGTAGAGTCATCGGCCTTCATAAAGTGTTTGAGGCCATAAGGTGTGTTTTACCGAAGCAGTGTTGGTCTACAGCACCGTTCAGTGCTCAGCCCTATTCCACAATTGTTCTAAGCCAGAAAATGGCAAGAATCACTCATTTAAAGTAAACAGAAACAATATTCCATCATTACTTCCAGACATGAAAGTCAGTCAATCTGGAAAACTGCTTGACTCTTGAAGGTATCCTCAAGCGCTCTCATGAGTACTGCCACAGGAAAGGAAGACAAAAGAATTACTTTTGCTGCAGAGGATAAGTTCATCAGAATTAATAGCCTCAGAAACTGCAAATTGACAGCACCTCAGATAACAGACTCATAAATGATGCACAGAAATAAATTATCAGGCACATCTTGACATCAGCTGTCAAGAAAAAAAACACGAGAAGCAGGCTTTAATGTCTTTGTTTCGCTTTTTTCTGGAGCTGGACCTATGGCAATCAATCACCTTTCCTAAGGTCATATCAAAGAGGTTGTCTGTAACAAAGCAAATTTTGTAGGTGAAAGTAGCAAAAAAATATTTCAAATACTAATTGTGACTCATTTATAAATATTATACCTTATATGGACAAATTTATTGGGTCACTTATACTTTACATCTACAGTAAAGTAGATGCATGTTGACCCCTTTACACATGTCTTTATAGACTTTGTGCACTGGGGCACATTCATGGGGAGCAGAAAAGGGCCTTTCTCAAACTGTTCCCACAAAGCTGGAAGATATAATTGTTCAAAATTTCATGGTATGTTGAAGTACTAAGATTTCCCTTCACTAGAATTGAGGGTTGACCCTGAAAAACAAGCCGATAGTATCAATACTCCTCCACCAAACTCTAAATCTGGTGCAATAAATTCAAGCAGGTAATGTCCTCCTGGCAATGCCAGGCAGGCATTTACCAAACCCAGACTCTTCTATCAAATTCCAGATAGAGAAGTGTGATCCACTTTGTGGCCAAGTTGCTGCGGTTGCTTCCACTTCTCAATAATATCACTCATATGTGACGGGAGAAGATTTACAAGGAATATATGTCCTGGATGGACTTGTTACCCTGGTGGCTCCTATTACAGGACCACGCTGGTATCAGTGAGCTCTGCACCACGAGCCGATCTGTCCCGTTAGTGAAGGCAGATGGCATAGCAAGGGGCCAGATTTTATACACCAGAAGAGGGGTGCATAGGTTATATACTGGGCACAATGGGGCTGAAGGAGAAGCCTAAGACATGCATCAGGGTAATAGTGTTTTACTTTGTTATTATTTTACAAGAAACAAGTACAAATATGACATGCAGATTGCAAAAGGACATGTGAAATTTAAAATGTTAAAAATAATGTATTTGCTTTCATGTTATTGGCTGCAATTATCGAAAGTTTTAAAGGCAAATCCAATTTTGGAAAGCTATAGGGGTCATCAATTTCATTAGACTTGAGCAGAACATTGATGAGATTTAATGCATTTCAAATTAAATGTAAGATTCGGACATTACTTTTCATAATGGATGGAAAATGGCAAGTTAATATTCTGTGCATATAGCTGCGATGTGTAGGCATGGTTGAACTTAGGGGTATCTGATCTCTCAGGGCACTTCTCTTCTCTTTACTGCAGGGGGCACCACTTGTCCTGATGGCCTGGGCATTCAGCTGTCGCACCACAGATATCACATTTGGTGGCCGAACCTCTTTGAGGTTTGCACCTCTGTATCTGTAACTTCATCTTGTATTATAAATAATAAAGGATTTTAGGGATATGTCAAAAGTAAAAGAAAAGTCAAAGATGCTAAAGGATTTTTACAGGATGAAAATGATGAAATGGTAAGACAGGATGTTGAGAAGGCTGAACTTTTAAATTCCTATTTTGCATCTGTTTTCTATCAGAAAGGAAATGTAACATCAACTGTTCTTCACTGTCCTATTAAGGGAATAGAAGAATCCAGGATATCTATAAACAGAAAGATAGTGAGGAAACACTTAGCTAACCTAAATGAATTCAAGTCTCGAGGTCCAGATGAATTACACCCCAGAGTACTGAAGGAGATAGCAGAAGAAATTTTTGAACCCCTCTCCATAATCTTTGAAAATTCTTGGGGAACAGGAGAAGTCCCAGAAGACTGGAAAAGAGCAATTGTTGTTCCTATCTTTAAAAAGGGGAAGAAGGTGGACCCAGGCAACTATAGGCCGGTGAGTCTGGCTTCTATACCAGGAAAGATCTTTGAACAAATTATTAAACAACATGTATGTCAGTACCTGGATAAGAATGAAGTGATTAAACAGAGTCAGCATGGGTTTGTAACTAATTAGTCAGACTAACTTAATTTCCTTCTATGATGGAATCACTGATTGGGTGGATCAAGGAAATGCTGTAGATATAGTATATCTTGACTTCAGCAAAGCATTTGACAAAGTATCTCATACAATCCTTATTGAAAAAATGACTACGTATGGAATGGACAAGGCAACTGTAAGGTGGATTCATAACTGGCTTAGTGATCGGACCCAAAGAGTGGTCGTAAATGGCTGCACATCCAGTTGGAAGAATGTCTCAAGTGGGGTACCACAAGGCTCTGTCCTGGGCCCTGTATTGTTCAACATCTTTATCAATGATTTAGATGAAGGAATTGAGGGTAAACTGATTAAATTTGTTGATGACACAAAGCTAAGAGGGATAGCTAATACTAGAGAAGAGAGAGCGGATTCAAAAATATATAAATAAACTGGAGCAGTGGGCAGCAACTAACAGAATGGTTTTTAGCAGGGAAAAATGCAAAGTACTACATTTGGACAATTAAAATGAAAAAAGCATCTACAGAATGAGAGTAATATGGCTAAGCAACAGCACATGTGAAAAAGTCTTGGGTATACTAATAGATCCACAAACTGAATATGAGTCAACAGTGTGATGCAGCAACAAAAAAGGCAAATGCAATTCTAGGATGTATTAACAGAAGCATACAGTCTAGATCACGTGAAGTCATTATTTCCCTCTACTCCTCTTTGGTCAGACCTCATCTGGAATATTGTGTCCAGTTTTGGGCACCACATTTTAAAAAAGTCATCAACAAACTGGAGCAAGTTCAGAAAAGAGCGACCAGAATGGTGACCGGTCTGCGAGCCCTGTCTTATGAGGAAAGGTTGCAGGATTTGGGAATGTTTAGCTTGCAGAAGAGAAGACTGAGAGGAGACTTAATAGCTGTCTACAAATATCTAAAGGGCTGTCACATTGTAGAAGTATCATCTTTATTCTCATTTGCACAAGGAAAGACTAGAAGAAATGGGATGAAACTGAATGGGAGGAGACACAGATTAGATATTAGAAAAAACTTTTTGACAGTTAGAGTGATCAATGAGTGGAACAAGCTGCCACGAGAAGTGGGGAGTTCTCCTTCAATGGAAGTCTTCAAACAGAGGCTGGACAGACATCTGTCTGGGATGATTTAGCGAATCCTGCTTTGAGCAGGGGGTTGGACCAGATGGCCCAGAAGGTCCCTTCCAACTCTACGATTCTATGATTCTATGTGGATTAGGCAGTTATTTAGGCTCCATCATGAAGTTGTGTGATGGTGATGAAATAATGGTAGACTGACACCAAGAGATCCAATGCAGCAAATTGATACTTAGTATGCAGAAACTTAAGGTCAAAATCTCCTAAATATTAGGTCAGATAATCCTAGGAAAGGGAGCAGTCAGCTTACTGTCACAGATTTAGGATTCAGTACAAGGTAACTTTGAGAGTCATGTTACTCATGGCAATTACTTAGCAGGACCTTCCTAACCTGGCAGGATGAGTTTACTAAACTGACTAGTGGTACAGCTGTATAGATCCTAGAACAATAAAAATAATGCCTATCTCTGACTGCCGTGAGATGAAATCTGGAAGTGTTTATAATGATACATAACTCAGCTCTCCTGTATAGATCAGTGGGAAGGGCATGTTTTATTGTCCCCTGCATGATGCTGCCTGCTTATGATTGGTCAACCTCATTTAGGTGATGATGTACACAAGCCCAGAGACAAATCTTTGGTAACGCCTAGATGAACTATAAAATAAGACATTTCTAAAAAAAATAAGCACATGAAAAATAAAAAATAAATAAACTGTGCAATGGAAATATAAAATATGAGAACACTGTAAACAAAACTATTAATATCTCAAAATGTGTCAAGCAGTGTACTCCAATGCATGTAAGGGAGGTGGGAGTGTGGCCGCTTTCTTGGAGATGAACTGATTTTGTAAAGCACCCTGGTTGCAAGACTATAAGTCCCCAGATTAGTTTGCAGATCAAATAGAGGCGTTTTTAAGAGAATAAGCCCATAAAACAGTAAGTGGAAAAAAAGAAAAAGTTATGCGGTGAACATAAGAATTATGTGAACACTACGAGCAAAAACTGTTAATACCTCAAATGTGTCCAGCAGTGTGTTCCAGTTCATATAGAGTGGGCGGGAATATGACCGCTTCCTTAGAGCTGGACAGGATTAAAGCTCGATTGCTTGAATAATTATATAGCGCCTCCTTTCCCGCATCCAATACTTTATATTAATAGAGAAACAGAAACAAAAGGCGGCAATTCCTTTCTTCCAACAGTCAATTAACAGAGAACTGTCCCAGCCGGTGACAGTCTCTTAATGTACTTACTGCTCCCTCTGTGCACCAAAGATCTTCACAGCACGGTCCAAAAAGTTTTTTTTATCAGCACTTGCTGACTACTATTATATGTCTTACTGCAAGGTATTTTTGCATATTTTTCATTCTGTGCTTTGTTTGTGTTTCAGTCAATGGGTGGCGTGAACATTGTCTTACAGACTTGTTCACACTTGTGCATGTCACATGTGTTTTTAATCCAGTTTTTTCCATGCTTATGCATGATTTGAGAGACCCCACCCCTCTCTTGTGTGACATGCACAAAAGGAGCTGTCTCACGCCATGGGCCCATACTGGTAAGTGCCTGTCTTAATCCTGCTCATTTAGACACTGTTCACTTGTTCAGGTTTTAAATATATTAGATAGGGACTGCTTCGATAGGGGTTACCTTGACGTGGTGGAGCAGCTTGGTATATATTTTTTTGCAAAAAAACGTATCGACTAAATACCCTGTAATTGTTGCCATCTTTTTTTCAGCACTTGCTGACTACTATTATATGTCTTACTGCAAGGTATTTTTGCATATTTTTCATTCTGTGCTTTGTTTATGTTTCAGTCAATGGGTGGCGTGAACATTGTCTTACAGACTTGTTCACACTTGTGCATGTCACATGTGTTTTTAATCCAGTTTTTTCCGTGCTTATGCATGATTTGAGAGACCCCACCCCTCTCTTGTGTGACATGCACAAAAGGAGCTGTCTCACGCCATGAGCCCATACAGGTAAGGGCCTGTCTTAATCCTGCTCATTTAGACACTGTTCACTTGTTCAGGTTTTAAATATATTAGATAGGGACTGCTTCGATAGGGGTTACCTTGACGTGGTGGAGCAGCTTGACATATATTTTTTTGCAAAAAAACGTATCTACTAAATACCGTGTAATTGTTGTCATCTTTTTATCAGCACTTGCTGACTACTATTATATGTCTCACTGCAAGGTATTTTTGCATATTTTTCATTCTGTGCTTTGTTTGTGTTTCAGTCAATGGGTGGCGTGAACATTGTCTTACAGACTTGTTCACACTTGTGCATGTCACATGTGTTTTTAAAGAAGAGAAGTTAAAAAATAAAAACTGATTTATATTAAGCTCTGCGGACATTAGTTCTTGATGTGGCTTAATAACATGATAAAATGTCCTGTTTAAGTGGCTGAGCCTTTTTTCAACAGGAAACATCACTTTATCTTTTCTATAGTTTCCATCCACTATATAAAAGCACACATCTGCATGTTTTAATCAATATCTGATATGAAATCAGAATAAACCTTTCCCGTTTTAGGTCAATTAAGATTACCGTAATTATTATTTGATAAATGCCAGAATAATGAGAGAGAGAGAATTTTCAAAGGGAATCTGTCACCCCATTTTTCGATTATCAGCTGCCGGCACCGCCATCAGGGGCTTATCTACAGCATTCTGTAATGCTGTAGATAAGCCCCCGATGTAACCTGAAAGATAAGAAAAATGAGTTATATTATACTCACCCAAAGGAGGTCCGGGTCCGGTTTTGGTCTGATGGGTGTCGCGGTCCGGTCCGGCGCCTCCCATCTTCTAACGTGACGTCCTCTTCTTTGCTTCCCATTGTGGCTCCTGTGCAGGCACACTGCTCTGCCCTGTTTGAGGGCAGAGCAGAGTACTGCAGTGCGCAGGCGTCGGGAGACGTCTGACGCCTGCGCACTGCAGTATTCTGCTCTGCCCTCAAACAGGGCAGAGCAGTGTGCCTGCACAGGAGCCACAATGGGAAGCAAAGAAGAGGACGTCATCACTAGAAGATGGGAGGCGCAGGACCGCAACACCCATCGGACCAAGACCGGACCGCCCCCCCCCCGGTGAGTATAATATAACTCATTTTTCTTATCTTTCAGGTTACATCGGGGCTTATCTACAGCATTACAGAATACTGTAGATAAGACCCTGATGGCGGTGCCAGCAGCTCATAGTTGAAAAATGGGGTGACAGATTCCCTTTAAGGCTTATTTATTTATTACTGTAAAGTCGTTTTCTTTCTTCCCATTACTTATTTTCTTCCTCCCTTCATCTTTGGCATTGCTTTCAAAATGCTCTTAATTTTTATCTATCTATCTATCTATCTATCTATCTATCTATCTATCTATCTATCTATCTATCTATCTATCTATCATCTATCTATCTGTTTCTCTCATTTCTATTTCTTATTCAGAGACATCATCTATAATTTTATTTTTCTTGTATATACATGATATTATGCAATTTTAATGTGTATGAAAATAGCTCCCATAACATTATGGAACATTCATACAATAAACCCCTAGGCTGCGCTTCCAGCAGACACAGGAGAGCATTAGGGCACAACGCTATCTTTATTTACAGCATTCACTTCCTGATGCGTAAAGGAACACTCCGGGAGGCAAAATTCGTATTAGGTCCAAACTAGCTTTCAGCCTCTGGGTAAAATGTTTGCATACACTAACAGCAAGCAGAGATCTCCAAAATGCCGAGACATGTAGCCCCTATAGCCCCTAAGAAAGTTGGATCATTTTTTTATATTTCATTTGTAAACATTTATTCCACACACCAGCGCTTCTCTTGTCCATGGGTTGTGTCTGGAATTGCAGGGGGATGAACCAGAATAATAGGAATTTTGGATATGGACCTGTATCTGTTATATGCTGCGCTTATACAGAAAGGAAAGAAATCATAATTGAATTACAAACATGATTTAATAAGAATATTCCTCTAAATTTTCAGTTAATCATATTCATTTGCAATATTCAATTAAATATTCAAAATTTCCATACCCAGCAGAAAGAAATTGCTGGAGTAGATCTCCATTAATTAACCTTCATGATTGTTGATAGCTATGATTTGATCTCATAGGTTCCATTAAGGGAGAAGTGAGAAAGCCTGATGGATTTCAATGAATATTCTTACTTACCGGCACCTGTTATGTCTGCCATATTACACGCCTGACAGATGTTTTGTGGGTCTCCTTGTGAGAATATTTGGACTCCGCTGTACAGAAAATGGAAATAAATCAACACATATAGTCCTTTCTCTGTATCCTTGTATTACCTTGCAATTTGCAAAACAACAGATTTTGCTAAGGATTATTTGCTGGAGCTGAGTGCATCTACTGAAATTCAAATTTTGGAGATTTGATCAAATTCAGATGGGAGTCTCGTTTTGGGAATCAAATGTGTCCCAATTACAGGCAAAACTTAAAAAGCGAAACAAAAAATGTTATAATCATTTAATCCCTTATCTGTCCCGGTGCCATAACTCCTAACCCTGGATCCCTCCCTTCCCATCAGCTCCGTTATTCTTTTTCTTATGTCTTCATTCTTTGGCTCTTCTTGCGATGACTCGGCTTCATCCACCATCTTGACATCCGTCACCCCTTGACGTTCTGCACAGGTGAGTACAATATTTTTTTTTACATTGTTAATCCCATTCACCAAACCAAAAAAGAAAAAAAAATGTATTCTGGTAAATCCCAAATTTTGGGGAAATTCATAGCTAATTTCATTTGCTTCCAATTGTTCCCCTTGCTATTGTTTGTCATAGACCTCTCTTTAAATTTGCTTTTTAAGGCCTTGTGCATGCCACCGATTTTCTCAACGAGGTGTGGTTTTCACAGATAGCACTCATGCCTATGATAGTCCGTGGGGCTCTTCACATGTCCAATTTTTTGTTTGGACCAAAAGTCGGAGACACATTTGATTTTGATCTGTTGTCGGATCCAAATCATCAATGCAAGTCTGTGCATCCATGAAAGAAATCGGACCGCACTTGGATGACATCCATTTACAGTCCGGTTTTAAGGGAATAACAAAGTTGAGAAGGTGGAAAACTTTTTTTTTTCTCTCCGCGTTCAAGAAAAACTAATGCCACAAAGTCCAATCAGAACAAACTGACCATTTTTCTTGGATGTGGAAACATCAGTCTGTAAACCTAACCTTATAGTGTATGTTTAGTGGCCTGATGCAGATATGAGAGTAATGGGCAAAGGACATTACTTGAAGTGCTGGAAAAGTTGTAGTGACACTGGGCAGTAAAGTTCCTCCAGATGGGGGCTGTAATAAGCGTAGCTGGATGGAAGCCCCCCATGACCGCAGTTGGCTAAGGAAGGGTTTCCAACAGGATTTATATGACGGATGGGGATTGGTGGAGGCAAAGAGGGGAATGGCTTAGGGGAGGTTTTAGGGAGGAGTTTGGGGGGAAAAAGTGCGGGAATGATGCCATTTTCAAAAAAAATTAGGAGAGTGAAGACCCACCCTCCTTCCCCCTTTTTTGTTGTTGGTTGATTGAGTTAGCGTGTGGGGGGTTTCTTTGCAGGCATCTATTTATGGGTTGTCTTTGTATTAAAAAAAAGAGGATTTTATAAACAAAGTAAAGACGGTGGGACCTTTGGTTGGTTGTTAGATGTTTTAGAAGTGGGAGTAGAGAGATACCTCATCACAGTGGCTAGGTTGGTGGGGATGGGGGGGTCTTAGAGTTAACGCTGATTTATCGGGGAAGGAATTGTAAGTAAATTCCATAAAGTTAAAAAGGATGTGGGGTTGATCTGGCATTGGGTTATGGGCTCTGGACGGGGTTTTTACCCTGGGAGTTTTTGGTGGTTGGTCTTCCCTGAATGAGTTGTCTGGTGCCCTCGAGCTGGTGGTTTACGGCTGAGGGTAACATGGTGGTTGATGTTCTTTGGTGTTATTGCCAAATAAAAGCCAGATCTTTTAGCTCCAAGAACCCTACCCTCATAATGGATGAGAGATCATAGCAATAATTGCTATATATATATTTGTTATATATTTGTTATATGTTATTGTTTGTTAATAAACTGGCCGCTGTGGCCAATATTACCCAAAGAACTGTTGAGTAACGTTTTTATTTAAAAGGGGGTACAATGGTCGCATGGGTTGGGTGCAGAAAGGGGGGCAGTCGCAAGGTAAGAAACTCGCATTCACCATACGCGGTCATGGCTCAAATAGTGATCAAGCAAAGATCACCAGTCGTCTATTCACAGAAGATGTCACTTGCATTTTGTTGACCCTAAGAGCTTGTTCACGTGTCCTATTTTCTCATGCAAGTGCTATCTGTAGTTTCTACAGATAGCACTCGTACCTGTGATATTCTATGGGGTCATTCACATGTCCGATTTTTTCCAGTGGTCCAAGAAAAAAAAAATCGGAGACGTCCTATTTTGATTTGAGGGGTCAGATGAAAATTGGCAATGCAAGTCTATGGGTTAATGAAAAAAATTGGATCGTATATAAATTCATGCATTTGAGGCTAAAGCCATGTTCACACGTCTAGTATTTGACATCAGTATTTGTAAGTCAATACCAGGAGTGGGTGATAAATACAGAAGAGGTGACGAGTTTCTATTATACTTTTTCTCTAAGTGTTCTGCTGGTTTTGGCTTACAAATACTAGTGTGACATAGTGACCAAATACTGAACGTGTGAACGTGGCCTAAACATCATTTTTGAAGTTAGGTTTTATTAAAAATGTTGCACTGTTTTAGTACTACTGGCTCTTTGTTTTCCTGAGTGTTCAATTTTCAGATGGTCTGTGATTATGAATCAGTTGAGGGAAGATTTAAAAGAAAAAAGAAAGAAAAAGAGAAATTCTCCCGTCAGACTATCAGAATGAGCTCACTGATAACTTTTCAGTTAACCTATTCTGCAGCCAGCAATAAACAGAGCAACAGAGAGGCTTTTAATGAAAGCCAAACACAAAATTGATTTTTAGCCAAAAGTACTTGCTTTTAAGTAAGAAAAAAACTATTCCCAAAAGCAAAGGTGATCTACCCCTTTAAAGGGAATCTGTCAAAAGGTTTTTCCTATGTAATCTAACGTAGGGGAAAAGACCCTGATTTCAGTGATGTGTCACTTAGCTTACTGGGTTTAACAGGTGTAATACAATCACAGTTTTCTCTGCTGCAGATCTAGCAGAGCTCAGAATGCTGAGCTTTGTATAACCCCGCCCACAAAACTGATAGGCAGCTTTCTGTGTACACTGTGTTGGGGGTGGGGATGGACCAGGAGGCACCAGACATCTAGTCCTGTAGTTATAATTTCACAATGCTGAAACACTAATTGTATTAAAACAGCAAAATACAGCCCAGTAAGTGATACATCGCTGGAATCCTGATCTCTGTCTCTACATCATGCTGCTCTCAGATTACATAGCAAAAACCTGCTGAGAGATTCCCTTTAAGAGGGATTTTGTTCCTCTGGACAGTGCAGTTCAACTGCATTTACCAGATTGGGGATCAGCTGAAGTACGAAATATGGCCAAAAAAAACATGAGTGGGGCTGTTTCTGGGGGAAAACTAATGTTTGTGTGTCGCCCCTTTAAGGGTTACGTCTGTGGAAACTTATTTTTGCATTTTTCTATCCGCATTGAATAATTTGCATGTAGTCTCAGCATATGTCCAGCCCGGAAGAAAGAATTCCCATGGCAACGTCTGTCTCCAAGGAGTCTAAGTTTACATTTTTCTTATTAAAAGTACATTAACTAAGTTAAGAGAACAAAAGTAAAGAGCCGGCATTGTTGTATTTGGTTCTGAGACTCATCTGCGCGGAAGCAAAAAGCTAACACGGAATTTGTAAGCAGATTTAATGCTCCCCCTCAGGAATTTATCGTATGTAAAACAAATATTGTTTTAACTCCATTAATAATTGATAGCTTGCCAGCACAGATCCTTACCGCATTAAGGGAATTGGAAATTAAGGCTAAGACACTACTTTAAGAAAATATCCTGATGAATAATTAATTTAGCTTCGGTCTATTGAAAACAAAATGAAATTACATCTTAGTTCTAACTTCCAAGTAAGCAAATGTATTCCTCCATGACGAGCGTGTGCGCACGGAGAACGTAGCCAGAATCCGAGCAGAGGGAAATAAGCCGGCTATCATTACCATACTGGACGTATAGCCTCTCATTAGGATCACGGAGGATGAATTTCATTACACCGGAAACTAATGCTACCGCAAAATTCCTTCTTATGCAGCAGCCAAAATTAGCACTGGCTAACCAGTCATGCAATGCTCATTAATGCTGGTTAGGGTGGTAAAGCCAAAAATTGCCAATGTCAACCCCTAAACTCATATTATTCCTGAGGAGGACGTAGGTCTGGAGTGGAAACATGTTGCATGGATTTTGTACCTCTGACTTTATGACATTTTTTATACTTGTGAGTTACTTATTGTGATGTACAATGTCGGCAAGATATGTTTTCTGTTGCAATGTGCTAACAAATCCTCCATCCTAGGACATTGTAAACTGTCAGTAATAGGAATTCCTTCCCCCCAGGTTTTATCAACCCTGCCACTTCCTCTGGAAGAGCAGGAATGTTAATTAGCTAGACCATCTTCCTCACACCATTTGGCTTCTCTCAGCTGAAAGAGAAAAAAAAGTGCGGGAACTAAACTCTTTGTTTGAAACCAGGAGTTTGAATAAAACAATAAGGGATTGTCCCGCGAAAACCATACCCAGCAGAAATATAAAAATCATATTTCTGCGATCCGAGCAGACCCAGCTTTGCTGTGGTGCCTGTTGCAAAACTCTCGGATGTCCAGAACCTGAGATATGATTTGCGCCCAAATGGACGGTCATATCGCATAGATGTTTGATGTTTTCTTGATGGGCTCATTACGCTGGGAAACATGATACCACTGATGAGTCCATACCAGCTTCTCCCATAAAGTTATAGCTAATCTAAGTTTTGTAGCCAAAACATAACTTGGATAAGAGAGGTGGGATCAACCCAGAATGCACCTCTCTGTGATGTCACATAGGAAAGTCTATAAGGCATTCCCTGGCAGAACCAGCTCAGAACAGCTCAAGTCGTCGTGCTAGAAAGATCCAGATGAGCGGAGAAGTGCAGCTCCGCCTCCACCCACCTTAGCCGCATGGTCTGCCTAAGGAACAATATGGAACTGTGAGTGTAATCTCTTTGTTTTCTCCACTTTTATTTTATACCTGTACTGTACATATTTTATGTCTCAATTTTATAGCAACTTTTATCTGTAATCACTGTCCTCTTTCGGAAAATAAATGAAATTATTTAGATCTGTCTCCATGCTCTAAGAATCGAACTATACGCCTTTGATAGATAATCGCTACTAATTCAAGGGGTTTGCCACGGACCCTCTTAATTTAACACTGTGAATTAAGTAACCGTGACTGGTGGCAGCGCGTTGTGCACGGCTATTACGGCTTGCTGGCAGTCTAGAAGGGTCTTATATTGCTGAGTAAGGGGCTTCAGCCACAGCATTGATAATTCCCTTACTGCAGAAGCCTAATTGCCGGTTCACAACAGGCAGCCTGTCCGGCGACTAATTATCCTAGGTGCAGTTCCCTGACTGACCTGAGGGTAAGGGGGGCGCCGGAGAGCTGCGAGTTCCAAAGTGGAACTGAGAAAGTGGGATATACATAAATCCCCGCAGTACTTGGAAGATTGATAGCAGTGGTGGGGCATCCAAATTAAACTCCCCCTGCGGCAAATTGTAGAGCGAGATTAGCTTGCTGGATATTTTTGTCACATGGTGCCAGTGGTGGGATAACTAAGATAAGCCCCACTGCGCCTGTGATAGCCGTGTGCCGGCATTGTGTCACGTCCCTCCGTCCGCTGATACACCGGTGTCAGTGGTGGGATCGTGACATAGTGGTGACACAGGGTCCGCTGTCCGTCGCGTTTTGGTGGCAGCGGGACCCCCGTTAGTCGTCGCCCGTAAGTGGACGAACGGCGGTGGGCTGTTCGTCACATATTGGTGGCAGCGCGGTGGGATAATCCTAGAGCATTAGTGATTTGGTTTGAGCAATCATTCCTCTCACTAAAAACCTGCACGGTTCCTGCGGGAATCCTGCATCATAGGTTTTGGAGAACAGACTCAGTGGTTACTAGTCCTGAGACATTAGTGTGTACTTGCAAGTATCCCCCTCCCGTTTCTTCGTTTTTCTTTTTCTATCTTTTATTTGGCAACCATGGCGGCAAAAGGAGAACCTTGGTACACCCGGCAGACAAAGGAAGTTCTTGCTGCGTTATGCACGTACCAAGGCCTTGATGCCACGAACAAAAACAGAGCTCAAATGATCGCGGCTCTAGTGCAGCTGGACAACGACCAGAATCCAGCGAGCGCAGAAGTTGGCCCAAGTTGCAATGGGGCTGCAGCAGAGGCTCCACTCCTGAGCGCTGGCCCCACATTCAACCAGAACGGGGTGGACCCCTATCTGCAAATGGCCTTGGACGAACTCCCCGCCGAAGACAGTGATGGGCGGGTGAGGCTGATCCAGCAAGCTCGAGAGAGAGCAGAGCAGCGAGCCGAGCGCCAGGCAGAGAGAGCTGAGCGCCAAGCTGAGGCTGAGAGAGCCGAGCGCCAGGCGCAGAGGGCCCATGAACTGGAGGTACTCCAGCGGGGTGGGAATGCCCTCACAGCCCGAAGCCGTGAGCCCAGCAGCGTCCAGACTCCTAAACCCCGGCCAGAGCATTTTCCCGTGATGGAAAAGGACGGGGACTTGGACACATTTCTGCGAGCCTTTGAGAAAGCCTGCAGACAGTACCAGCTGCCTAGAGACCAATGGGCAAGGTACTTGACCCCAGGGCTAAAAGGCAAAGCCCTGGAGGCATTTGCTTCTCTTCCGCCAGAAGCCGATGATGACTATGACGCCATAAAGCAGGCGCTGATCGCCAAATACCGGCTGACACCTGAGGTATACCGAAAGAAGTTCCGACACCTCCAACGTGGCCCACACGATAGCTACAGTGATGTGGTGCAAGGACTCAGGACCCACTTTGACCAGTGGATCCATGGACTGTCCGTTGAAACCTTTGAGCAGCTACGGGACCTGATGATCAAAGACCAGTTCCTGCATCTCTGCCCAGCTGAGGTCCGACAGTTCATCCTGGACCGCGAACCAACGAACGCGGACAAAGCGGCGCAGATCGCCGACAACCACGAGGCCAACCGGAAGCCCGAGACGCGGAGGCCAGTCGCCACCAGCTGGAAAGGGGGTAAGCCAGCAACCAACCCCAATGCCCCAGCTAGCCATCCCTCCGGAGGCCCTGTCCCTGTTGCCAACAACAGGCCGGCTACTGACAGTCGCCTGTGTCACCACTGCCAGCGGCCTGGTCACTTCTTTTACACCTGTCCGAACAGGCCGAAGAACCCCCCAGCCAAGGCCCCCGGGCCCAATGCCTCTGTTCTTTTGGTGGGAGGTGTGGTTGGGAGGGCTGACGACAACGTTCAACCTGTTCAGGTGGGGGCCCGTCTTGCTACAGGCCTCAAGGACACCGGGGCTGAACGAACCCTCATCCGTCCTGGACTGGCGGCCCCTGAAGAGTTTGTTGAGGGGAAAACCCTGACTGTCACCGGGATTGGAGGCACCCGTTGTCCCTTGCCAGTGGCACGAGTTTTTCTTGACTGGGGTGCCGGGAGCGGGTTGAGGGAGGTGGGAGTGTCTGAAAATTTGCCCACTGATGTTTTATTGGGGACTGACTTGGGGAGGATGGTTGCATACTATGTCCCTGACACCCTTCCCCAAACTGATAATAAGGGTAACGTTAACCCTGATGATGTTGATGATGGGAAACTGAATGTGTTACCTGCTAATGCCTTGATGAGTAATGATGCAACTAACAACCATTCTTTCCCCAGGTACGATGCTGATGCTGATGTGAATGTACCAAAGCAAACTGATAACCATTCTTCTCCTAGGAAGGATGATGATGATGTTGATGTATCTGTGCCGACTGAACCCGTTAACCCTTTCTTTGAAGCGGTAGATGTGTCCACAGGTACCGAAGTGCTCAGCCCCGTCACTCTGCGGAGTGAGACGGCTGAGGAACCCCTGGCAGGAGTAAGCAACGGTGCTCAAGGAAATGGGGAGGTGCATGGGGACCATGAGGAAGGTAATGCCATGCAGCTGACCAGTGCCACCGAGGAAGGTAACTGGCCCATAAGTAGCACTGCTCCTGAAGTGTTGGGGGTGGATGGGGAGGTAGAGCCCAGGGCAGCACCAGCTGGTGGGTCTGCAGAAATCCCCAGGGAGACAGCATACATAGCAGCTGTCACACGCAGTCAGAGTGCCCAGATCGCAGGTAACGCACTGTCTTCTGGACCCTTTGCTGCTACAAGAGAGACTGAACCAGAGGTGAACCCAGAGCCGGTTCCAGAGGGTCCCAGTAAAGAGGGGACCCTGACGTCACTTCTGGCAGCCTCCAGCATGGAGTTCCAGGCTGCTCTGCACTCAGATGCCAGCCTGGAGAAATTGAGAGGTCTCGCCGAGACGCCCACCTCCAAGCCTGATAAGGAGAGGGTGTTCTGGGAACGAGGAAGGTTGTACCGGGAGACAGTACCCGGAGATCCTAAAAAGGAGTGGTTGAGGGAAAGACAGCTGGTCGTCCCCTATCAGTTCAGAACTGAGTTGTTGCGGATTGCCCATGAGATTCCACTCGCTGGACACTTGGGGATCAGCAAAACAAAGGCACGGCTGTCTCAACACTTCTATTGGCCCAAGATGGGGACAGATGTAACACACTACTGCCGCTCCTGTGCCACCTGTCAAAAAGTGGGTAAGGCGGGGCCTGCTCTTAAGGCTCCCCTTATTCCTTTGCCGGTGATAGAGGAGCCTTTCCAGAGAATCGCGGTGGACATTGTAGGACCGCTGTCCGTCCCCAGCAGCTCCGGAAAGCGATACATTCTCACCGTGGTAGACTACGCTACCCGGTACCCAGAGGCAGTAGCTCTGTCTTCAACCAGGGCAGATAAGGTGGCTGACGCACTGGTGACCATCTTTTCGAGAGTAGGATTTCCCAGGGAGATGCTTACCGATCAAGGGCCCCAATTCATGTCTCGCCTAATGGAGGCTCTCTGTGAGAAAATGCAGCTGGTATCGAGTCCGTATCACCCACAGACTAACGGTTTGTGTGAACGTTTCAACGGTACCCTCAAACAGATGCTCCGCATACTGGTTGAGACCCAAGGGCGCGACTGGGAGCGGTACCTCCCACACCTGCTGTTCGCTTACAGAGAAGTTCCGCAGGCTTCGACCGGGTTCTCCCCCTTCGAGCTCCTGTATGGCAGGCGAGTCCGGGGACCCCTTGGGTTGATAAGAGAATCCTGGGAAGATGAGCCAAACCCCACAGAAGTGTCCATCGTGGATTATGTCATGCGCTTCCGTGACAAGATGCAGACCTTGACGCAGTTGGTGCATGACAACATGACGCAGGCTCAGGCTGACCAGAAGCGCTGGTACGACCAGAACGCCCGGGAGCGGACCTACCAGGTGGGTCAAAAGGTGTGGGTGTTGGTCCCGGTACCAACGGATAAGCTTCAGGCAGCCTGGGAAGGCCCGTACGTCGTCCACCAACAGCTCAACCCGGTCACCTACGTGGTCACGCTTGACCATGCTCGGGGTAGGCGCAAGGCCTTTCACGTCAACATGCTGAAGGCGCACTACGAACGTGAAGCTTGCGTCCTACCGGTCTGCAATCTGCCAGAGGATGGGGAGGAAGATTCCCTCCTGGACATGCTGGCCCAGGCCAAGGCCAATGGGTCCATTGAGGACATGGAGATAAGTGGTTCGCTCACCGTGTCCCAGCGGTTGCAGTTGATGGCCACCCTGGAACTCTTCCGGCCCGTGTTCACCAACCGTCCTGGGAGGACGGAGTTAGCGGTTCATGAGGTGGACACCGGGAATCATGCCCCATTACGGCGAACACCTTATCGGATCTCTGAAACGGTGCAACAAGTCATGCGCCAAGAGGTCGATGAGATGTTAAGGCTGGGAGTGATTCGACGGTCAAAAGGTGCGTGGGCTTCACCTGTAGTCCTCGTGCCTAAAAAGGATCGAACCACCCGGTTCTGCGTGGACTACAGGGGGCTCAACGCCATCACAACCTCTGATGCCCACCCGATGCCGCGCATCGAGGATCTGCTCGAGCGGTTGACAAACGCCAACTACATATCCATCATGGATTTGAGTCGGGGATACTGGCAGATTCCCCTGAGCCCTGAGGCGCAGGAGAAATCCGCCTTTATCACCCCCTTTGGACTGTACGAGTCCACGGTCATGCCCTTCGGCATGAAGAATGCCCCTGCCACTTTCCAGCGGATGGTCAACCACCTGCTTCGGGGACTGGAGGAGTACGCAGTGGCGTACTTAGACGATATTGCCGTCTTCAGTTCCACCTGGGAGGAACACCTTCAGCACCTCCAGGAGGTGCTCAAGCGTCTTCACCAGGCAGGCCTGACCATCAAGCCGGGGAAGTGCCAGATAGGCATGCGCGAGGTCCACTACCTGGGGCACCGGGTAGGCGGGGGTTCCATGAGTCCGGAGCCAGAAAAAGTGGACGCAATCGTGTCCTGGCCCACCCCCAGGACCAAGAAACAGGTGAAGTCCTTCTTGGGCACTGCAGGGTACTATAGGCGGTTCGTACAGGACTATAGCGCCCTTGCCAAACCCTTGACTGACCTCACCAAGCAGAGGCTACCCCAAACAGTCAACTGGACAGATGACTGTGAGGCGGCTTTCCAAGCTTTGAAAGCAGCCCTGTGCAACTCTCCAGTGTTGAGGGCAGTCGACAGCAGTCGCCCGTTTCTGGTACAGACCGACGCCAGCGAGTTTGGCCTCGGTGCTGTGCTTAGCCAGGTCGACTCGGGGGACCAAGAGCACCCCGTGTTGTACCTGAGCCGGAAACTTTTGCCGAGGGAAGTGGCATACTCGACCATCGAGAAGGAGTGTCTGGCCATGGTGTGGGCACTGCAGCGTTTGCAGCCCTACCTGTATGGGCGCGCCTTCACGGTGGTAACCGACCACAACCCTCTGAGCTGGTTGCACACAGTGTCCGGAACCAATGGAAGATTGCTCCGCTGGAGCCTTGCCCTTCAACAGTACGATTTTACTGTAAAACACAGGAAGGGCAGTGAAAACGGCAATGCCGATGGGTTGTCCCGCCGGGGCGAACCCGCTGAGGTGCGCATGGCAGATTACCGAGAGGTAATGCCTCCTTAGCGCCCTCTTAAGGGGGGAGGTGTGATGTACAATGTCGGCAAGATATGTTTTCTGTTGCAATGTGCTAACAAATCTTCCATCCTAGGACATTGTAAACTGTCAGTAATAGGAATTCCTTCCCCCCAGGTTTTATCAACCCTGCCACTTCCTCTGGAAGAGCAGGAATGTTAATTAGCTAGACCATCTTCCTCACACCATTTGGCTTCTCTCAGCTGAAAGAGAAAAAAAAGTGCGGGAACTAAACTCTTTGTTTGAAACCAGGAGTTTGAATAAAACAATAAGGGATTGTCCCGCGAAAACCATACCCAGCAGAAATATAAAAATCATATTTCTGCGATCCGAGCAGACCCAGCTTTGCTGTGGTGCCTGTTGCAAAACTCTCGGATGTCCAGAACCTGAGATATGATTTGCGCCCAAATGGACGGTCATATCGCATAGATGTTTGATGTTTTCTTAATGGGCTCATTACGCTGGGAAACATGATACCACTGATGAGTCCATACCAGCTTCTCCCATAAAGTTATAGCTAATCTAAGTTTTGTAGCCAAAACATAACTTGGATAAGAGAGGTGGGATCAACCCAGAATGCACCTCTCTGTGATGTCACATAGGAAAGTCTATAAGGCATTCCCTGGCAGAACCAGCTCAGAACAGCTCAAGTCGTCGTGCTAGAAAGATCCAGATGAGCGGAGAAGTGCAGCTCCGCCTCCACCCACCTTAGCCGCATGGTCTGCCTAAGGAACAATATGGAACTGTGAGTGTAATCTCTTTGTTTTCTCCACTTTTATTTTATACCTGTACTGTACATATTTTATGTCTCAATTTTATAGCAACTTTTAT
This sequence comes from Dendrobates tinctorius, assembly GCF_039654945.1. Classification (NCBI taxonomy): domain Eukaryota; kingdom Metazoa; phylum Chordata; class Amphibia; order Anura; family Dendrobatidae; genus Dendrobates; species Dendrobates tinctorius. The sequence continues at coordinate 6,282,073 of NW_027361869.1, read as the reverse complement.
CTGTAATCACTGTCCTCTTTCGGAAAATAAATGAAATTATTTAGATCTGTCTCCATGCTCTAAGAATCGAACTATACGCCTTTGATAGATAATCGCTACTAATTCAAGGGGTTTGCCACGGACCCTCTTAATTTAACACTGTGAATTAAGTAACCGTGACTGGTGGCAGCGCGTTGTGCACGGCTATTACGGCTTGCTGGCAGTCTAGAAGGGTCTTATATTGCTGAGTAAGGGGCTTCAGCCACAGCATTGATAATTCCCTTACTGCAGAAGCCTAATTGCCGGTTCACAACAGGCAGCCCGTCCGGCGACTAATTATCCTAGGTGCAGTTCCCTGACTGACCTGAGGGTAAGGGGGGCGCCGGAGAGCTGCGAGTTCCAAAGTGGAACTGAGATAGTGGGATATACATAAATCCCCGCAGTACTTGGAAGATTGATAGCAGTGGTGGGGCATCCAAATTAAACTCCCCCTGCGGCAAATTGTAGAGCGAGATTAGCTTGCTGGATATTTTTGTCACATGGTGCCAGTGGTGGGATAACTAAGATAAGCCCCACTGCGCCTGTGATAGCCGTGTGCCGGCATTGTGTCACGTCCCTCCGTCCGCTGATACACCGGTGTCAGTGGTGGGATCGTGACATAGTGGTGACACAGGGTCCGCTGTCCGTCGCGTTTTGGTGGCAGCGGGACCCCCGTTAGTCGTCGCCCGTAAGTGGACGAACGGCGGTGGGCTGTTCGTCACACTTATAAATTGCAATTTATTTAGTTTACCCACTTATAAAGCTCATTAATTTTCACAGCTCTTTACATTGGGGGCTCACAATCTAAATCCCCTATCGGTATATCTTTGGTATGTGGGAGGAAATCAGCGAACCTGGAAGAAACCCACGCAAACACTAGGAGAATATGCAAACTCCTTGTAAAAGTTGCGCTTGGTGGGATTTGAACACAGGACTCTAGTGCTGCAAGGCTGCAGTGCTAACCACTGAGCCATCATGACTAGAGATCAGTGAATCTTTTGAAGTCTTAATATGCTGACTTCTGAGAATGTTCCACAAAAATATGATTCTTGTCAAATACATTTGTGCTAATTTCTTACTGGAAAGTTTGTTAAATACATGTGGGATAAGGAGGAAGAATCAGAGAGAGAATCCTGTTGATGATCAGGGCTTCTTCTCTACAGGAGAGAGAGGACCCCACTGACCATAAGAGTTTACACTCTACAGGAGAAAAAGAGGTCCCCACTGACCATAAGAGCTTACGCTCTACAGGAGGGAGAGGACCCCACTGATCATAAGAGCTTACGCTCTACAGGAGGGAGAGGACCCCACTGATCATAAGAGCTTACGCTCTACAGGAGGGAGAGGACCCCACTGATCATAAGAGCTTACACTCTACAGGAGAGAGGGCACTATGAACCATAAGAGCTCACACTCTATAGGAGAGAGGACTCCACTGGCGATAAGAACTTACACTCTACAAGAGTTAGAGGATCCTGCTGACCATAAGAGCTTACAATCTACAGGAGAGAGAGCACCTGGCTCACCATGGAGTATATCGCTCTATCCATTAAAGTCTGAGATGTGGTGTAGTAACCACTGTGTCCACTAGGGGGCGCTGTGTGGATGTCCCAAGAGAAAGGATGAGTGGCAGAATACTGAAGGATGGTTATGTATCTCAAGGTGGGTGGTCTTGAGATGGAGACTTATGTATGTGTATTGATCAGCAATAGTGTTGAGCATTCCGATACTGCAAATATCGGGTATCGGCCGATATTCGCTGTATCGGAATTCCGATACCGAGTACTGATATTTTTACAATATCGAACACCGAAATCAGAAGTTCGCATACTGCAATGAGCCAGTTGTGTTAGCCATGTTAACTAATGGCATGGCTGTGATTGGCTGCTGAAATGATGTCATCATGATGCGCGGTCTGTGCGGGCCTGCCGGGGGTCTGTGCGGGCCTGCCGGGGGTCTGTACGTGCCTGCCGGGGGTCTGTGCGGGCTGCTGTGGGTCTGTACGGGCCTGCCAGGGGTCTGTACGGGCTGCCGGGGGTCTGTGCGGGCTGCCGGGGGTCTGTGTGGGCTGCCAGGGGTCCGTCCGGGCTGCCGGGGGTCCGTGCGGGCCTGCCAGGGGTCTCTGCGGGATGCCGGGGGTCTGTGCTGGCCTGCCGGGGGTTGTGTGTGTGTGCAGGCATTGTCCGATGGGACTACAAGTCCCATCGGGCTATGCCTGCTACAATGACAGTGATTGACACATTAGCCAATGATGGGACAATAGTAGTCCCATCATACGGCTAATGTGTTGAATGTAAAAAAAAAAAAATTCATATATACTACATACATACTACATTCATACAGCATTCATACAACATACATACAACATACAAACATACTACATACTACATACATGCTTCATATATACTACATTCATACAACATACATACATACTACATACATACTACATATATACTACATTCATACATACATACTACAAACATACTACATATATACTACATTCATACAACATACATACATACTACATACTACATACATACTACATATATACTACATTCATACAGCATACATACATACATACTACATACAATACATTCATACAATACATACATATAGACATACAGTACATATAACATAGAGTACATACTCACCATCACTTGTCACTTTGATCCCCAAAGCCAGTGTCATCTCACTGCAAAAAATATTAAAATAACAAACAACCGATATACTCCCTGATCTGCAGAAATCCATGAGTCTCCCACGACGATCTCCTGCAGTGCATCACTGAGAGGTTACTATAGTTCACTGGTCCCACTTTATGGCAAAAGCTGCGTGGGAACTTTCTCACACAGCAATGCCTAAAGTGAGACTAGGGATTATTTTTTTACAGTGGCGGAGGAATACAGTGCGGAAGGATACCTACCTCCCGTCATTGTATTCCTGGGGCCCCTAGACAGCGGTCGCATCAGCTGATGCTGCTGTTCTCCACGGGAGATCGTTGTGGGACACTCGTGGATTTCTGCGGATCAGGGAGTATATCGCTTGTTTGTTATTTTAATATTTTTACAGATGACACTGGCTTCGGGGATCAAAGTGACAAGTGATGGTGAGTATGTACTCTATGTTATATGTACTGTATGTCTATATGTATGTATTGTATGAATGTATGAATGTATTGCATGTAGTATGTATGTAGTATGTATGTTGTATGTCTGTAGCATGTTTTATGTATGTTGTATGTATGTAGTATATACAGTTGTGGCCAAAAGTATTGACACCCCTGCAATTCTGTCAGATAATACTCAGTTTCTTTCTGAAAATTATTGCAAACACAAATTCTTTGGTATTATCTTCATTTAATTTGTCTTAAATGAAAAAACACAAAAGAGAATGAAGCAAAACATTGATAATTTCACACAAAACTCCAAAAATGGGACAGACAAAAGTATTGGCACCCTCAGCCTAACACTTGGTTGCACAACCTTTAGCCAAAATAACTGTGACCAACCGCTTCCGGTAACCATCAATGAGTTTCTTACAATGCTCTGCTGGAATTTTAGACCATTTTTCTTTGGCAAACTGCTCCAGGTCCCTGATATTTGATGGGTGCCTTCTCCAAACTGCCATTTTTAGATCTTTCCACAGGTGTTCTATGGGATTCAGGTCTGGACTCATTGCTGGCCACCTTAGAAGTCTCCAGTGTTTTCTCTCAAACCATTTTCTATTGCTTTTTGAAGTGTGTTTTGGGTCATTGTCCTGCTGGAAGACCCATGACCTCTGAGGGAGACCCAGCTTTCTCACACTGGGCCCTACATTATGCTGCAAAATTTATTGGTAGTCTTCAGACTTCATAATGCCATGCACACGGTCAAGCAGTCCAGTGCCAAAGGCAGCAAAGCAACCCCAAAACATCAGGGAACCTCCGCCATGTTTGACTGCAGGGACCGTGTTTTTTTTCTTTGAATGCCTCTTTTTTTCTCCTGTAAACTCTATGTTGATGCCTTTGCCCAAAAAGCTCTACTTTTGTCTCATCTGACCAGAGAACATTCTTACAAAACGTTTTAGGCTTTTTCAGGTAAATTTTGGCAAACTCCAGCTTGGCTTTTTTATGTTTCGGGGTAAGAAGTGGGGTCTTCCTGGGTCTCCTACCATACAGTCCCTTTTCAGTCAGATGCCGACGGATAGTACGGGTTGACACTGTTGTACTCTCGGACTGCAGGGTAGCTTGAACTTGTTTGGATGTTAGTCGAGGTTCTGTATCCAACATCCACACAATCTTGTGTTGAAATCTCTTGTCAATTTTTCTTTTCCGTCCACATCTAGGGAGGTTAGCCACAGTGCCATGGGCTTTAAACTTCTTGATGACACTGCGCACGGTAGACACAGGAACATTCAGGTCTTTGGAGATGGACTTGTGGCCTTGAGATTGCTCATGGTTCCTCACAATTTGGTTTCTCAAGTCCTCAGACAGTTCTTTGGTCTTATTTCTTTTCTCCATGCTCAATGTGGTACACACAAGGACACAGGACAGAGGTTGAGTCAACTTTAATCCATGTCAACTGGCTGCAAGTGTGATTTAGTTATTGCCAACACCTGTTAGGTGCCACAGGTAAGTTACAGGTGCTGTTAATTACACAAATTAGAGAAGCATCACATGATCTTTCGAACAGTGCCAATACTTTTGTCCACCCTCTTTTTTATGTTTGGTGTGGAATTATATCCAATTTGGCTTTAGGACAATTCTTTTTGTGTTTTTTCATTTAAGACAAATTAAATGAAGATAATAATAACAAAGAATTTGTGTTTGCAATCATTTTCAGGAAGAAACTGAGTATTATCTGACAGAATTGCAGGGGTGTCAATACTTTTGGCCACAACTGTATGTACTATATATGTATGTATGTTGTATGAATGTAGTATATATGTAGTGTGTATGTAGTATGTATGTATGTTGTATGAATGTAGTATATGTAGTATGTTTGTAGTATGTATGTATGTATGTTGTATTAATGTAGTATGTATGTAGTATGTATGTATGTTGTATGAATGCAGTATATATGAAGTATTATGCAGCATGTAGTATGTATGTATGTTGTATGAATGTTGTATATATGAAGTATGTATGTAGTATGTAGTACAGTATGTATGTTGTATGAATGTAGTACATGAATGTAGTACAGTATATATGTAGTATGTATGTATGTTGCATGAATGTAGTATATATGTAGTATATATGTAGTATGTATGTATGTTGTATGAATGTTGTATATATGAAGTATGTAGTATGTATGTATGTTGTATGAATGTTGTATATATGTAGTATGTATGTAGTATGTATGTTTTTTTTTTTACATTCAACATATTAGCCGGATGATGGGACTACTACTGTCCCATCATTGGCTAATGTGTCAATCACTGTCATTGTAGCAGGCATAGCCCGATGGGACTTTTAGTCCCATCAGACGATGCCTGCACACACACAACCCCCGGGAGGCCCGCACAGACCCCCGGCAGCCCGCACAGACCCCCAGCAGGCCCACACAGACCCCCGACAGCCCGCACAGACCCACAACAGGCCCGCACAGACCCCCGGCAGGCTCGCACAGACCCCCGAGTGGCCCCTACAGACCCCGCCCGCACACACAGACACGCACAGTGTCTGCCCACACACTGCCCGCACTCTTCCCCCCTCCCGAACTGGATGTGCAAGGAAAGAAAGGGTTTATTTTCATTCCGATATTTGTGCCCCATTGACTTGCATGGGTTTCCGGTATCGGAATCGACGATACCTGATATTTTTGGGGTATCGGTCCGATCCAATCCGATCCGATATTTCCCGATATCGGAAGGTATTGCTCAACACTAATCAGCAATGATATTGCTGAGGTGTTGTTTCAAGGTGTAAGGGAGAAGTCTCCAGGTAACTAGAGAGATGGGCACGCCTGGTTACCTACAAACCCACCCAGGGGGTGTGTTTAAGAACCCTATTGTAAAAGACTATGTGAGTGTGTGAAGGCCCTGTGATGAGGTCATAGTCATGTGACCCGGTGGGCGTGGCTATGGACTATATAATGTGGCCAGGGTAGGTTTCATGAGGAGAATGCTGGGACCCGGTTGGTCCAGTGTGGAAGGTCCCGCTGAGATGGAGCTTCCTGGCTAACAGCCTGTGAAGTGGATGTGGTGAATGGCTGCACGTGTCTGAGAGTTCCCAGGGGAGGGAAGGGAACGTCTGCAGTAAGCTGAAGCAGCCATGAGGAAACCCAGATGTGCGTGAGATAAGTGAGGCTAAGAGAGCCTGTATTCTGGACATTGTACAACCTGTGTGAACACAGGGATTACAGAGTGAAGCTCTGTCATGGACGCTCTGCTGTTTATAATGCTGTTTCCTGTTGCTGCTGTGGGTTTATGATGTTGAATAAACCGCATGGACTATGCTTGTCTTATGGAAAATCTGTGCCGGAGCTGATTTTTTGTGGCTGCAAGTGAGTATCCCATATCTGAATAACAGCGCTACCTCACAGAGAGTTAAAGGAACTTTCTGCTTTGGGCAATGTCTACTTGTTAGAAGGACCCTTTCACAATATACTGATCAAAAAGTCTCTCTCTCTTCAGACCCCCAGAGATCAAATGTACATTTTGAAGAAACCTGGTAGTAAGTGTCCAGTTTTACTGCAGCACCATCACAGGGGAGACTTAGCCTTGCACAGTAACCATTAAATGCAGTGAGTTGTATGTGGAATTCAAGGCAGCACCGGTCCTCCAGAGCAAGAGACACTCTTGGAAACCATTGTAGACTGATGTAATGTATAATGATTTTGTCATGATCCAGGACGGGGTTTCGCTTTGGCCCGTCCTGGTCAGACTGGGGGTTAATTGTTCTGCCTCTCTCTGGCAGAGGGCGGCTATTTAATGTTCACTGGACCTAGGCCCGGTGTCAGTTATACTCCTGCCCACGGCTGAGTTAGTTGACCTCTTGTGTGCCTTGTGCCTGATAACTTGTTGCTTGTTTGGTTGTGATCCGGTTCTGTCCCTGTTACGAGTTCTGCCTGCCCCTCTTGTACCGCACCGCTCTCTCGTGTATGACTCTCTGCTTGTGACTCGACTGCTCTCTGCTCGTCCTTTTGGTACCGCACTGCCCTCTTGTGTATGACCTTTGGCTTTGTCTGACCTCCCGTCTGTTTACCCCTCCTGTACATCATTTGCCTGCACTGTGTATGAACTCTGCTTTGCCCGACTCTGAGTTTTCTACCTTCTCTGAAAGCAGGACGCCAAGCCCCGCCCCCTTGCAGTCACATGACCGTAGGTCCTGTGCCGGCTTGCTAAACTTCAGCGTTCAGGTCCTGTGCATCTGTACTTTCTGGCTGTTCTTGTCACCAGGAGTCCCTACAGTGCGGGTGAGTCCCTGCTCAGCGGAGGCTGTACGCCGGCGCTGTCAGGATCCTGAGAGATTTGACCTGTCTCTTTAAGAAAAGAAATCTTGTGACTAGAAGGTTATAGACAGGAAGTGGGTGGGGAGAGTTTCAGTTTCAGTTTAGCCTGAGGTGAGAAATGTTATGCCATGTGCTGGAGAAAGGAGAAGAATAAAATGTAGTTAAAGCGTCCTCTCTTGAATTCCTTATACTGTGTGGACATTACAACTGGCGACGAGGATGGGATCCAATCACCTGCTGCTATGAGTACTAACCCCTGCTTTACCACTTCACATGCCAGCGCCACTGAGAGACTCCATCATGACTGACTGCTTGCATTACCGCTTCACACGCCAGCGCCACTGAGAGACTCCATCATGACTGACTACTTGAACACATTCCCACAGTTTGATGTAACTGATGTCATTAATCTCTCTCATAACTGGAGAAAATGGCTAAACCGGTTTGAGAATTTCCTGGAAGCTATGGACATAAAAGAGGAGAAAAGAAAGAGAGCCATACTCCTGCACTGCATGGGCACCGGAGTCTATGACATATACAGCACGTTACCTGCTACAGAGACCGACACATACAGCAACTGCACCAAAGTTCTCACTGGCTACTTCAACCCCAAACAGAACATCAGATATGAAAGATACAAGTTCAGGATTGCTAAGCAGCTTCCAGAAGAGTCCATAGACACCTATGTCACAAGGCTAAAAGAGCTAGCACATGGATGTGCATTTACGGATGTAGATGATGAAATCCTAACTCAAGTAATTGTCACCTGCTCGTCTAATAACATAAGGCGTAATGCTCTGCAGCAGGATCTCTCTCTGCATGATTTACTCAAGATGGCCTGTGCTATAGAGATAGCAGATCATCAGGCCACCGCAATGAAGAATGGGGAAAATTTACATGTGCATAATCTCAAACATAAAAGTGCACAAGACAAGCAAGCCCCGAAACAGAAGAAATGCTACAGATGTGGACAAGATTTCCCTCACCACCTGTAAAAATGTCCAGCTATAGGACAAACATGCAGGGAACCATTTTGCAGCTGTCTGCAAATCAGCGCACAACAAGTCTCCTCTGTATATGATAAAGCCCGCAAATATAAAAATGGTAAATCAGGATACAGAAGAAATATCTGTGGCTGAGAACTATGTGTTCACTACCTCTGTCACTGGCTCAGTGCAGTCTCCCTGTATCACGCTCACCATCTGCGACACGGATATCACCTTTACAATAGATACAGGAGCTTCAGTGGATATCATAGACAGCAATGCATATGAACAATTGAAAACAAAGCCAGTCTTGCATCAAGTGCATAATAAAATCTTTCCATATGGATCTAAAACACCTCTAATTACACTGGGACAATTTGACGCTGAACTTAGCTATAAAGAAAATAGGCAGAAAACCACTTTCCACACATTACAAGGATCGGGAGGCTGTCTTCTCAGCTATCACACTGCCTTGGAGCTAGGACTCATCCAGATTATTCATACTATAAGTGACCCAGAGGATCTGGATGTACAGACAATGGTAAATAGCTTTCCCTCCCTATTTAGTGGTTTAGGAAAACTAAAGAACTCTCAAGTGTATCTTCATGTAGATGACATTGTTCGTCCAGTAGCCCAGCCTCACAGGCGTATTCCATTTCACCTAAAAAAGAAGGTAGAAAAGGAACTCCAATTGCTCATGGATGATGACGTTATTGAAACTGTTACTGGTCCCACTCCGTGGGTCTCTCCACTTGTGGTAGTTCCAAAAGCAAAGACTCCAGAGCAGGTGAGACTGTGTGTTGACATGCGCCTGCCCAACACCGCTATTCAGAGAGAAAGACATCTCTCACCTACAATTGATGGCATCATTCATTTATTAAATGGAGCAACCATTTTTTCAAAGCTTGACCACAATAAGGGCTATCATCAATTAGAATTGAGTCCTAAATCCCGATACTTGACAACATTTCCCACCCATGTGGGTATTAGAAGATACAAAAGATTGACTTTTGGGGTCTTCTCAGCAGCAGAAATTTTTCAAAACACAATAAGGAGCGTCATTCAACACATTCCTAATGCCTTTAATTATAGTGATGACATACTGGTTTTTGGGAAAACTCTAGATGAACACAATCATGCTCTATATGCTATCTTCGAATGCCTGCTCTCTGCTGGACTTACTTTAAACAAAGAGAAATGTGAATTTGATAAAAGTTCATTGGAGTTTTATGGTCACATCTTCTTGACGGAAGGAGTACGACCTGATCCCAAGAAAGTGGAATCCACCAGAGCAGCCTCAATTCCACAGAATGCCAGTGAAGTGTGCTCTTTTCTTGGGATGGCCAGCTAGTGTGCTAGATACATTCCAAATTTTTCAACAATCAGCACTCCTTAAGGGAACTTACAAAACAAAGTTGTGTCTTTCAATGGTCCCAGGGCTGTCAGGCCTCTTTTGAAACAATTAAAAATGAACTCTGCTCAACAACCATCATGGCCTATTTTGATCCAGCTCTTCGAACTGAACTGATTGTGGATGCCAGTCCTGTATGACTGGGTGCTATTTTAGCACAATACAAGGATGACAACCAAAGTCCCCACATTATTTCTCATGCAAGCAAAAGCTTAACAAACACTGAAAATATTCACAACCTGAAAAAGAAAGCTTGGCAGTTGTCTGGGGACGTGAACACTTTCACTTATTTCTTTATTGAGCTCCCTTCACCATTGTCATGGATCATCAACTCTCCTTACAATTTTTGGAAATCCCCGAGCTAAAATGCCTGCACGGATCGAACAATGGGGTCTACGTCTACAGGACTACAATTATAAAATTGTTCACAAACCTGGCAAATATAGCAATGCGGCTGATTATCTTTCAAGACATCCTGTGAATGATGATATACCTGGGCATTCCTCCATGGAAGAATACATATGATTTGTTGCAGCCGTGCCAAAAGCACTTTCTGTTGATCGGTTTGTGAATACAATAAGTGACAAGACACTCTGTGCCTTAATACAAATCATCCAAAATCGAAGGTGGCATGAAATTCAAAAGGAAAAATTTCCTGATTCTGAGATTGATCTGAAGGAATTAAAAATATTTTCAAATATATGTGAGGAATTGTCAGTCACTGAAGAGCATCTCATCTTCGAGGTACCAAACTGGTTGTACCTAAGGCTTTGAGCAAATTAAGTCCCCGTAACACAAAGGGAGATCGCCAGCGAGATCGCTGATTTTGTGACGTCACAGCGATCTCGCCAGCGAGATCGCTTAGATACCCGCTGGTTTCCAGGGTAAACAGTGGGTATCTAAGAGCCACGCGGCTCACAAGCGATCAGCTATATCCCAGCGATCCCATTCACGTCGGCTCGTTGGTGGGATCGCTGGGACATTGATGCGTGTAACGGGCCTTTAGTCATACAGATAGCACACGAAGGTCATCTAGGAATTGTTGGTACAAAAAAGTTTCTCAAAGAAAAAGTGTGGTTCCCAAATATGGATCAATTGGTGGAAGAGAAAATTAGACACTGCTTCACTTGTCAACTAATTACTCCATCATCAAGTTTAGAGCCACTACAAATGTCTCCGTTACCCACTGCTGTCAGGGAGGAAGTGGCAGTCGACATATATGGACCATTACCAAATAGCCAATACATTCTAGCAACAATTGATGAATATTCTAGATACCCTGTTATTTCGTGCATCTCTTCAACGTCTGCTAATAGTGTCATACCAGAACTGGACGACGTATTCTCTGCATATGGCATTCCAATGTAGTAAAATACAATCGTGGTATACATAATATATGTGGAAACCAAAGACTGGTTATTTACATAACAAGATGATTCAAGAAATCATAAAGTACAAACCACATATAAATATTAATGTTTAGGACTTTTAAGGACAACTGCAATCTTAATGAAGAGCAAACCAACAAACAAGCAGTCAAAGGTCCATTAAAAATAGAATTTTATTAGTAATGCATATAAAACATGGACACTATAGTACATGGAAACGGGGGAAAAGACAAGCGTGCACAATGGCATATGGAAGCCGGATACACCACCTGCACAGGCCCAGGTTAGCCAGCCCTATAAAATATCATGGACAATATTAAGGTAAAAACCTTTATAAGAGGTCCAAGGGCACATATATCAAAAGCCGGTAATTACACAATCTGTATAGCATGTGCCAAAAAGACAGACATAGAGCAAGTGCTCATATTCACAACCGGTAGCTAACAGGACTCTCCAATGTGGCAACAGAGAAGCAATCATAGAGCAAATGCTCATATCAAAACCAGCAGTTGAAGGGTCTTTAGCTTGCAGCATTACCTGGGAGCAGTGAAGGCAGAGTGATGCCGGCCTACCCGACGCGCGGTTCGGAGTGCTATGCTCCTTCCTCAGGGTGCTTGTCAGCTAATTACTCCGTCATCAAGTTTAGAGCCACTACAAATGTCTCCGTTACTCACTGCTGACTGGGAGGAAGTGGCAGTCAACATATATGGACCATTAACAAATGGCCAATACATTCTAGTAACAATTGATGAATATTCTAGATACCCTGTTATTTCGTGCATCTCTTCAACGTCTGCTAATAGTGTCATACCAGAACTGGATGACATATTCTCTGCATATGGCATTCCAAGAGTGGTTAAAACAGACAATGCACCTCCATTAAATGCATATTTTTATATATACACAGTTTTCTGATTACTTAGGGTTCAGCCACAGGAAAATCACACCTTGCTGGCCGCAAGCCAATGGAATTGTAGAATGTTTCATGCGCACTATGGGAAAATGAATCAAGGCAGCTAGTCTGGAGCACACCCCACTGAAACAGTCACTATACAAATTCTTGCATAATTACCGCAATACGCCACATTCCACCACTAATGCTGCTCCATCTCATCTAATGTTCAGTAGAACTCTTCATATACGGATCCCTGATGTGACCAGTCGATCCCCTACGAAGTGACTCTTCAGTGCGATCAACAGATTTCTCTAACAAGCAAGCCATGAAAAATTATGCAGACAGAAGGCGAAGGGCACAGCCAAATGCCATCAAAAGAGGTGATATCGTTGTTGTGCATCAAAGATCAACCAACAAAACCTCAGCTGTACATAGTCCAGCAAAATATAATGTTACTGAGAGAAGATGCCACATGGTCACGGCTGAGCGAGATGGACACGCTATAACCCGAAATTCCTCACATTTTAAAATCATACCACCGAACAATGGTAATGAACTCCAACCGGTGGAAGATTTGGTACACGACGGTGGAGAGGGCCAACAGGGGGTAGTTGATCTGTAAGCAATAGACTCCCCCAATGAACCCAGACATTACCCTACATGGGAAAGAAGGGCTCCATGGAGACTTATTGAAGAGATGTAAATAAAATGCCTGATTTGGAAATGAACAAATAAGACAATACAGACATATGACTTTTCTTGGATGCTTTCTTGTTTTTTTTTCTTTTCTTGTCTCTTTTCTTTTTCTTCTTTTTGCGTTGTTGCCTTGTCAATATTTTTTTTGAGGTTGTTAGCATGTAAAAAAAAAAAAAAAAAAAAAAGGATGATGTAATGTATAATGATTTGACCTGTCTCTTTAAGAAAGGAAATCTCGTGACCAGAAGGATATAGACAAGAAGTGGGTGGGGAGAGTTTCAGTTTCAGTTTAGCCTGAGGAGAGAAATGTTACGCCATGTGCTGGAGGAAGAAGAAGAATAAAATATAGTTAAAGTGTCCTCTCTTGAATTCCTTATACCGTGTGGACATTACAACTCCGAGCAAGAGACAGTTTTAGACAAAGAATATAAAGATAGAATTAAACCTGGACATACCTTTTAACCAGTTCAAAACAGGGACCAGCTCTTCCCCATTCCTGACCAGGCACATTTTAAAGTTTCTTCATACAAGTGGTTTAAACAGCTTTATCATTTTTTCTTGTTTGTACACTCAAGTAATTTTACCACCTTTTTTGTTACACATAAGCCTTTATTTTTATGTCACTGTCACATTCTTTTCTTTTTCTATAGTATTGAGCAGTATCAGTGAAAAAATGAAGGAAATAAGTGTCTGTTTTTTAGAACCACTAAAATATAATTAAAACTGTGTTCCCCATTCTGCAATAATTATTATTATGCATTAAACACTTTTTTAGCAACGGCAATTGGAATTGACAGTGACATTATTTTTATTTTTATTTTTTTACTTTTCTTTTATTTTGCATATTGTGTGACCACATAAGATCATGAGAAGATTTTTGGGGGGCACTTAAATATTGATGCATTTTTATTTTCATCTTTTTTGTAACTGGTGCTGGTATATTAGCCCAAGTTCCAGGGGAAATGCAGCTTCCTAACTGTATAGCAGAGCTGTCTAGGTCTCCTATAACCAAGCAGTTCCCTCTCCCTCACTATACACAGCGATCACTTGACCTTTGTGTATGGAGGATATACCTTCAGCACTTCCTATTACTGTGTACTTGGCACTTTCTTAGCATTACTTATACAGTAATGCAGTGATGGAGAGGCAGAGATGGTAATAAACCGCCTCTGCCTTCTGTATAGAAATTGAGTCACTGTTTCTGCAGGTAAACGATTGTTGAACTCCTGTCCAGTATAGAGTAGGAGCAGGACCCCAAGGATGTTTAATATCTATGTGTGATGTGGAAGTGGTTAAAAACACTTCCTACCTCCTTACTCTGTTCTCCCTGATATGCAGCTGTTTTGGCTTCTAAAATTGGGTTCACTGTTTTGTTAATAGATCAGGGTCATAAAGGTGGGATTACCAGCTTTCAAACATTTTTGGCATATCTATGGGAATCTGTTTGACTGATATGAAATATGGCCATCACCTTCAGGCCCGGTATACAGCATTCTATAATGCTGTATATCTGCCCCCAACCAGACTTGCAAGACAAAAAATACAACATTTATTATACTCACCTGCGGGGTGGGGCAGTCCTTTCCGATGGGTGTCACTAGTTTAGGTCCGGCGCCTCCTTTCTTTTTGTCATTCCGTCCTCCTTCTTACTTCATGTGAATAACGCGTCCCTACAAGAGATGAGTAAATACGTTCAGAAAATGATCTCCAAACGTAAATTCGGCACAAATATGGTATATTCGGATTCATGATCGGTAACACAAGCATTTTTCTTAAAATTGGAAAAAGTAGGTAACATTCGGTAAAAGATAGAATAAAAGCCGGCAATTCATGTGCCAAGTACAGTGATATCACAGCTTGACAGGTTAGAATAGAATAGACAGAATAGATAAATACAAGTAGAATATATAGATGTCAGTGACATACATATATATATATATATATATATATATATATATATTAAGCAGTTCAGCAGCAGCGAAGTGTAAAATCACAGCAGGAGCCGAGAGGATAGAAGAGATGGATTACATACAGTAAATACAAATAGAATAAATAGATTTATAGACGTCAGTGATATATACAATTAGCACAGTGTGTGCAGTTTACTGTACCTGTGTATATTTAATAAGAGATTATTTTTCTGAAAAAAAATGGCGTGGGCATTTATACTGACCCTCCCCAGGCTAAAAACATTAGCTCTCAACCACCCCAGAAAAGGCGCATCTCTAAGATGTGCCTATTCTGGCACTTAACCTCGCTCTTCCCACTTTCCCTGTAGTGGTAGTAAGTGGGGTGATAGTTGGAGGGTTTGATGTCACCTTTGTAATGTCAGGTGATATCAAGCCCTAAGGTTAGTAAGGCTGTGTTCAAACGTTGCGTTTTTTGTGGTGATTTTTCACTGCAAAAATGCTGCAAAAATGCTAAGAAAATGCATCCCATACAATCCTATGGGATTCCGCATTGCTGTGCTAATGCTGCGGATTTTACCGCTGCAGAATCGCATCACCGAAAATCCGTAGCATGCTCATTCTTTTTGCGGAATCACTGCGATACTGCACCCATAGGAATGCATTGATCTGCTTACTTTCCACATGTGGCGATGCCCACCATGCACAAAGTAAGCAGAACATGTGTGGATGGTACCCAGGGCCTGGAGGAGAAGAGACTGTCCTCCAGGCCCTGGGTACTATAATCCTGTAAAAAATAGAATAAAAATAAAAAATAGTGATATACTCACCCTCCGGCAGCCCCCAAAATCCTTCCCGCTTCTCACCACGCGAGCGTGACATCATCTCAGGTCCTTTGCGCAAAGCATTACAGGGACCGGAAGATACTGGGAGCACCGCAGAGCAGATCGCTAATCGCTTGTAATGCGCAAGCATTCTGCAAGTGAAAAACGCTTGTTTTCCGCAGGAAAATGCATGCGAATTCGCATACGTTTTACCTGCAGTGGGAGTGCGGAAATGTTGCAGAAATTTCCATAGCATTTCTGCAACGTGGGTACATAGCCTAATGGAGAGGCGTCTGTAAGACCACTCCATATCTAACCCCATAGTCACAATGTACTGTATGAAAGCACAGACACGAAGCAAAAAAGTCCTTTAATTGAAAGAAAAACACAGACTTCTTTAATAATCTTAACTAAACCATACGTACAACCTCACCCATTCCCCCGATGCCCTCGACATCTGCAAAAGAGGTAAAAGAAACCTACAATATCCCTCACCTTTCCACAGAAATGTTTTCAATCCATTTGTCCCATGATGGGTCTAGCTCTGCTACATCTAGATTGGAGGCTGCATGGTTACATGATGCGACGATAAAGCCTGTCATCCAGTAGACACTGAGCACATGCGTGCTCAGTGTCTGCTTGTGACCTGCTATTCCCTGTCTGAGGGCACCACAAGCGTGAGAAAGTTCTCCTGCTCGCAGTGCCGTAAGACAGGTCCTGTGAGTTCACAAATTCTCACAATGATCTGCTATGAAGTCACTGAGCTTGAAGTGAGGTGACCCCATCACTGAATTTTACCCATGGTGCTGAGGTCATGGCAGTTCATCCCTGCTGGGAACGCAGCCTCAGTGACTGGAGGTAACCTTGATGATGTCACTAATGGTCACTGAGGCTACGCTCGCAGCAGCCCATTCAACAGTGGTTCTCAGCCTGGACAGTCGCATCTTGGCACTGTCCAGGTTGAAACCTATTAATCCCCCAGACATGGATTATGGCATGGGACAGAACAACTGACAGATGAGGGATATTGTTATCTTTTTATTTTAGTTTTATTACAGGAGAACGAGGGCTTCAGTGAAATTAGGCGTCAGGTGAGTATAGCTGTGTTTGAAATTTTTAAATAAAATGGAAAACTGTGTTAAGTCTTATTTCTAATCAAGGACTGGCTGCATCTTTATTTACAATATAACTATATGATTAGTAATGGATAGGTGTCCTATAGACCCCTCTCTATTACTAACCTGTGGGCTTGATGTCACCTGACAATGCAAAGGTGACATCAATTTCAAAAATATAAATCCCACTTGCCACTGCTATAGGGCAAGTGGGAAGAGCCTGGCAAAGCTCCAGAATTGGCACATCTAATACAGGGGTTGGACAAAATAATGGAAACACCTGGAAACATCAACAAAAGTTAGTTTAACATGGTTTAGGTCCACATTTTGGGGCGATTACAGCCTCAATTCGCCGAGGTATGGATTTATACAAGGTGTGAATTGTTTCCAAAGGAATTGTAGCCCATTCTTCAGTTAAAACACCAAACAGTTCTTTGAGCAACGATGGCAGCGGAAATCGACGTATAACTTGAATCTCTAATATCGACCATAAATGGGGATTGTGGGGCCAGATGAGATGCTCAACTTCATTACAATGTTCCTTGTGCCATGCTTTAACGATTCTAGCTATATGAATTAGTGCATTATCATCCTGAAAGATGGCGTTCCCCTCTGGGAGCAGTGCTTGAACCATAGGATGCACTTGGTCGCCCAAAATGCCTAAATATTCGCGGCTGTTAATTCTTCCATGAAGGGATATCATTGGCCCAGCGGATCTCCACGAAATCGCACCCCAGATCATCACACAACCTCAACCATGTTTTAAGGTTGGGAGAAGGCAGTCTGGATGGAATGCTTCTTTTGGCTGTCTCCAAACGTACACTCGGCCGGAGGTCGGAAATAGGGTAAACGATGATTTGTCTGAGAATATCACATGTTTCCACTGCTAGAGGGACCAATTCTGGAGGTTTCTACACCACTCTAAACGCTTTGAAACATTTGTCATTGAGAGCAGCGGTTTTTGAATTGCAGCTCTTCCGTGGAATCCAGATTTGTGCAGCTCCCGATGAACAGTTTTCATGGAAACTGGGTTCTGTAGGTGTTCATTGAGCTCAGCAGTGATTTTCGGAGCCGTGGTCTTGCGATCCTCTCTCACAATTTGCTTTAGAGTCCGACGGTCTCTCTCAGTCAACTTTGACTTTTCGCCGGACCTGTGCTTTGCTGCGGAAGTTTTACCTTCTCTTTCAAACGCAGTCATTACTTTGGAGACAGTACCTCTTGACGCACCAAGCATTCGGGCACTTTCTGTTACACTAGCGCCTGCCATACGAGCACCAACAATTTGGCCTCTTTGAAAATCCGAGAGGTCTGCCATTGGTATCAGGTTCTCATCAATGTTCTTACAATTCTGCAAAACAAATAGTTAATTTACATACACATATCACATAACACAAATAATCAACCACAAAACATTACCATATGTCACCGTTTGCATGTTTATAACATGTTCGAAGGTTATGATGCCAAAACGTTAGGTGTTTCCATTACTTTGTCCAACCCCTTTATAAGTGCCTTTACTGGGCAGCTGCGGGCTGCTATTTTTAGGCTGGGGGGCCTATATCCATGACCCCTTACCAGCCTTAAAATACTAGACCCTTGCTGTGAGCTTTAGCAAGGCTAGTTGTCAAAAATGAGAAAACCTAAGGGTACCGTTACACTAAGCGATGCACCAGCGATCCCGACAACAATATGGATCGCTGGTGCATCGCTAAGTGGTCGCTAGTGAGCTGCCACACAGGCAGATCTCACCAGCGACATAGCAGCGGTCGTTACTTACCTGTCAGACGCGGCGATCCTGACGTCCTCCCGCCCGCGTCCACATGCCGCTCGTCCGCGCCACAGGAAGCCCAGCAGGAAGCGCCCGACAAGAAATGGTCCAGAACATTCTCGCGCGATCAGCGATAGCCAGTGGGGGAGCCGGTCGGAGGTAAGTCTCACATGTAGCGATATCGCTAGCAAAATCGCTGCTGCGTCACAAAACCAGTGACGTTACAGCGATATTGCTAGCGATATCGCTATGTGTAACGGGCCCTTAAGCCTTTTTTCTAATTCTTTACTTAAATAATTAAAAATAAGGTGTGGGAACACGTCTATTCTTAATAACCAGCCTTGCTAAATCTGATAGCTGAGGGTTGTTGCCCCCAGTTGTGAGTTTTGTTTGGCTGGTTATCAAAAATACAGTGGAATCCACGCAGTTTTTTTCTTAATTATTTATTTACAGCGCAGGAGAGTCTGCTGAACACTTCCATCCGCCGCTCCTGCTCTCACTGTTTTAACCCCTTAATGTCTATGGACGTGCACAGTCCGTCATGGCAGGAGGTAACTTTCAGCACCATGACGGACTCTGCACGTCCTGCCTTTGAACTGTCACTGCGTGTAAACACGCAGCTTCAGTTCAGTGCCGACAGCTGTCTATGACAGCTGAGAGGTACAGGAAGGGGGGCAGGGACCCTTGCACTCGATCCCTGCACCCACAGCGCTGTGATTGGTCGGTCAATCTGACAGACCAAACACAGCAGTGATCAGCAGGAGAAGCTGAAATTTGAGCTTCTCCTTGCCTGATCAGTGTAGATGCTCAGCGCTGCAGTGGCTGAGCCTCCTGCACTGACCGCTAAGAGTGGAGCCCCCACCACCCCTGGCTGTTAACTCCCTCACTGCTGCGATCGAGCGTGATCGCAGCTTTCAGAGGGGGAGGCAGAGGGTAGGGGGCTCCCTATGCCTCAGGTCGGCGTCCCTGTGATGTAATCGCGGGGCCCGACCTGTGCCATGATGACCTGGAGGTGTCATGACAACCTCCGGGTCATTTACCTACAGAGAGTTGGTGAGATCATGCTCACAGCATGGTGTCAGCAGCTCTCAGCATTGTTATAATGCATTACAATGCTGGAGCATTGTAATGAATTATACCTAAAGTGAAAGCGAAAGTGAAAGTCCCATAAAGGGACAAGGTAAAAAAAAATGTAAAAAAAAAATGTAAAAAAAATTAAAAAATAATATAAAAAATTCCTTAAAAAATCCCCTAAAAATTACACATTTTTATGTAAAAGAAATAAAATAAACAAAAAAATACACATGTTTGGTATTGCCACATCCGTAAAAATCCCATCTATAAAAGTGTCACCCTAGTTAACCCGTTCAGTGAACGCCGTAAAAAAAAACACAAAAAAGTAGCAAATTATACTTTTTCCAAGCAGTATCATCATACCGCTTGGAAAAGTGCAATAACACGCGATCCAAAAGATAAATATAAATAAACATGGTAACGATGAAAACATCATCTTGTCCCGCAAAAAACGAGCCGCCATACAGCATCATCAGCAAAAAAATACAAAAGTTATAGCTCGCACAATAAAGTGATGCAAAAATATTTTTTTATAAAAGTTTTTATTGTGTAAAAAACACCAAAACATAAAAAAACGATATAAATGAGGTATCACTGTAATCGTAGTGACCCGAAGAATAAAGCTGCCATACTAATTTTACCATATGTAGAACGGCGGGGGAAAAAAAAGAAAGCATTCCTAAATTGCTGGTTTTTGCTCATTCAAAAAATCAACAGAAAAATCAGAATAGAAAGCGATCAAAAAACGTTATGTGCCCAAAAATGGTACCAATAAAAGCGTCACCTCTTCCCGCAAAAATCAAGCCCACACATGACTCTGTCGGCCGAAATATGGAAAAATTATAGCTCATTGAAGATCATTTCTGTGGAAAAAATATGATTTTTTTTTTAATTTTACGGCTCTACGTTATAACCTTCTGTGAAGTCCTTGGGGGTTCAAAGTGCTCAACACACATTTAGATAAGTTCCTTAGGTGGTCTAGTTTCCAAAATGGGGTCACTTGTGGGGGGTTTCCACTGTTTAGATACATCAGGGGCTCTCCAAACGCAACATGGTGTCCGCTCTCGATTCCAGCCAATTTGACATTCAAAATCTCAAATGATTCTCCTTCCCTTCTGAGCACTGCCGTGCGCCTAAAGAGTGCTCTTCCTCCACACATGGGGTATTGGTGTACTCAGGAGAAATTGCACAACAAATATTGTGGTTCATTTTCTCCTGAGACCCTTGACAAAATAAAACAAATTGTGTCCAAATAAAAAATTTTGGGAAAAAAAGTTAAATGTTCATTTTTTCCTTCCACATTGCTTCAATTCTTTTGAAGTACTTAAACGGTTAATAAACTTCTTGAATGTGGTTTTGAACACCTTGAGGGGTGCAGTTTTTAGAATGGAGTCATTTTTGGGCATTTTCTGTTATATTGACCCCCCAAACTCACTTCAAATGTAAGGTGGTCCCTAAAAAAAAAATGGTTTTGTAAATTTTGTTGGAAAAATGAGAAATCGCTGGTCAACTTCTAACCCTTATAACTTCCTAAAAAAAAAAAAATTTGGTTCCAAAATTGTGCTGATGTAAAGTAGACATGTGGGAAATGTTATTTATTATCTATTTTTGTGACATATCTCTCTGATTTAAGGGCATAAAAATTAAAAGTTTCAAAATTGCAAAATTTTAAAAATTTTCACCATATTTCCATTTTTTTCATAAATAAACGCAAGTCATATTGAAGAAACTTTACCACTATCATGAAGTACAAGATGTCACGAAAAAGCATTCTCATAATCAGCGGGATACGTTGAAGCGTTCCAGAGTTATAACCACATAAAGTGAAAGTGGTCCGATTTCAAAATTAAGGCCTGGTCTTTAACCTATAAAATGGTTTGGTCGTTAAGGGGTTAAGCTACAGCAGGTGTTAGCTGATGGGAGTTGTAGTCCTATCAGCTGATACCAGTGACTGGGGGTAAACTTTATAACTCCGATCATAGCTGAGCGCTCACGCTGTCTTTTGACAGTGTGGGAATCTCGGCTTTCTTGCCGACGGGGATGATTTCACTGCTGATCAGAAGCACTACACCGGTGTTTCCCACGCTGTTACATAGTGTGGGGAAACCCTGGCTTTTGTGCTTTGTATTTTCGGCTATATTTGGCAATTAAATTGACAATTAATTTGGCAAATATTGCAAATTTGGTGATCATGAGTCGAACCTAATAATGAAATAATCGCTCATCTCTAGTCCCTACGTCATCCACACAGTGCCCTCAGCATCACGCTCCTGCATAATCCTACTTCTCTGCTCTGACCGAGGCTCTTTCACCTTTCCTGGTGCATGCGCACTGCAGTACTTTGCTCTGCCCTCATTAGGGCAGAGAAGTACACCTGTGCAGGAGCACAATGGCACGGAGACTGTGTGGATGACATAGGGATGAATCATCCACATGAAGATAGAAGGAGGATGGCATCACAAAAAGAATGGAGGCACCGAACCAGCACCAACGACACCCCTCGGACTGGACTGCCCCACAGGGGAGTATAATAAAAGCTCTTTTTCTTGTCTTGCAAGTCGGGTTGAGGGCAGATATACAGCATTATAGAAAGCTGTGTATCAGGCCTGTAAGGTGGTGGTCTTTTCTCACATTGGTCACAGGTTCCCTTTAATCAACCTATTGCTAAAAAGCAAACAAATATCAGTTTCATTGTTGCAATAATCTGGTTAAATCCATAACAATATGCTTTATGGTGTTTATTGAAATATGTAACATACTTATTGCCTGCATTCTGTACTTATAGCTATCATAAACCAAGCCAAGTCCATTTATTACTGTCAACTATCGGTAAATCAGCTACCTGCTGATTGCATGTGCTCTTATGCTGCTGGACTTGCTAAGAAAATATTTAGGATAATTTAAAGTGTCTTCTAATTTGTATACAACGGCAGAGTCCAAAGGTTTTTTACCAAATATTTCATCCCGTGGTTCATGGCAGAAAGTGTTTATATGCAGCCGCCTCTGGTGCGTTTATTACAGTAAATAAAAGATCCACAGGAAGTCGCTTCTAAAGAGCGCGGATAATTCTGAAGCTGATAAATGTGACTCCAAAAAAAAAAGAAAAACACAAGCGATGGAGAAAAGCCCCCTATTGTACTGAATTCTTTGCCAATTAATAAAGAAAAAAAGACTGAATGGCATAATACAGAAGTTAATAACCTATGGGCCAGGAGTCCACATGAGTTCCTTGAGGTCTTCTAATCCTAAAATACACAATAAATTCAATCTAAAGCCAGCTACAGCATATGGATGTGTGAGAACAATGTGGCACAGACATGTAGGCGCTTCATAGAGCTCTGACTGCTGGAAAGATAAAGGATGTTAAGCAATGAGCATGACTTTTCTGACCTCAAAACATCATACACCACAGTACACGCTTTCTCTTTCTCGCTTCCTCTAGCTCTTTCTCTTGCTTTTCCTCTCTCTCTCTCTTTCTTGAGCTCATTTGCTCTCTTTCTTACTTACTCTCTTCTTCCGTGACTTGCTCTCTCCTTCTCTCGTTTTATAGCTTGCTTATCTTTATCACTCTTTCCCTTGCTCACTTGTTCTCGTTCTCTCAATTTTTTTCTATCTGGGTTCTTTCCACTTGTTTGCTGACTTGCTCACTTTTTTGCTCGATATCATGCTTTTGCATGCTTTTTTCTTTTACTCGTTCTTTTTGTTTTCTCGAACAAGTTTGCTCTCTTTCTCAATTGCTTTTTCTTGCTCTGTCTTTTTTGCTGGCTTCCTCTTTATTTTGTTTGCTCTTGCAAATTTTTCTCTATTTCTCTTCCTCTCACACTTTTTCTCCCTTCTGGACTCCTTTGCCTTTCATTCACTGGCATGATTTCTCTCATTTTCTGTCTTTCTCTCCCTCATTCAATTGCTTGCATATCTTTCTCCCTTTGTCCTGCTTGCTTGCTCTTTTCCTTTCTCTCATAAGCTTGTGCTCTCTCTTTTGTTTGCTTTATGTTGTTTGTTCGCTTTTTTTTCTTTGTCATTCTCTGATAATGTGTGGGGAAGGTGACTTGACAGACACACTTGACTAGAAGTAGGAGGGAACGGTTGGTGCACTATGGACGGAGATTGACAAGGACAGCAGGGTGATAGCTGGGAAAGACAGACAAGATAGTGCAGTACCTAGAAATGACCACAAGATGGCAGGGGGGAGTAGTTCAGGACTCAACAGCAGCTTGCGGCTATAGAAACTGCTTAGTCATGGGGGGCGGGGAGATAGGAACCCAGGAGGGGAATTCCCGGTGAGAGAGGGGATAAATAGGACTGGTTGGGGTTCCAGGTAGGCTAGTCCCGGGAGGAGCTCAGCAGAAGATGGAGAGCAGCGGAGAGCTCGACTAGGGGACTGACAGGAAAGAGACAGGGGGATGGCCCTCAGGAGGACGATGAATAAAATCCGGAACTGTTACAACTGAACTCTGCCTCCGCCTTGTCCTTGTTTCGCCTGGTGTCTGTGTCGTCCGGACATGGTAAGCAGTGGAGCACCCCCTAATCCCGGCCCCTACCACAAATGTGTGAAAACTGTAAAGCGCTGCGGAATATGTTAGCGCTATATAAAAAATAAAGATTATTATTATTCTCTTGCTCGCTTGATTTGTTTTTCTCATTTTCTCTTACTCAATTTTTCTCACTCTCGCTTGCTCTCGTCTGATCAGTCTTGTTCGTTCACTTGCTCTCTCTTTTCCTCTCGCAATGCAATACTTTATATTGCAGACATTTTGTTTCGAAACCCTCTTCCACATGTAGTGGAAAGAATTAATACTAGATGCCTATTATCGCATGGAATTTGCAGCAAAATCTTTAAAATGCAAATTACCTGGAATTAAAGAATGTTATGAATTGAGAGTTCACAATGTACTATTTTTAATCTGTTAAACCAATAGCTAAGACTTAATTCACATTGTGGTTTTACTTTTTATTGGGGACATGAGCCAAGACACAGGAAATCATGTGCTGCTTTGGGTCAAAAACTGAAAGAAGACCCACCAGGAACGAAGCTTGTAGATAAAGATCGTAACAAATAAAGCAAGCGAGAACAATACATGGAGTTCTGAGTGTTAAAGAAACATTTCAGGAAAACTTCTACACTCTGCTTTGCCTAGTACAAAGTATAGAGAGTAGATGCATGCCTTCTCTCTACAGTTTTTCTTGTCTTGCACCACCCCATTTCGAACCTTCAGTAGTCATCTGTCTGTCAGGCACAGTGTAGGACAGACTAAGTGCAACACAAAGGGTTAAGGGAAGAGGAGCCAAACACTAGGGAAGGGGGAAGTGGAGACCCTTAGACTGATCTAACATCACCCTGTCTGTCCTTCTGTCCCTATATAGGTTCCGCATCTATCACCGAGCAGGATACCTAATCCCTATGTGACTCTGGCGATAAGCCCTGTACCGGGAAGGACAGGATGAATGCTAGTCAATCCCACTAAGACTAAAGACAGTAAGGATAAATGAAACCAGGGGGACACTTAGCTTGAGTAGACTCAGAGAGCAATGTCGACACCCTCCAAACTCCAAGAGGATACTAGCAGACTGCTACAGCTCCAAGCTTCAACAGAGAAATGGAAATAACACCTGTACTTCCCAACAGGAAGTAGGAAGTTATAAACACCCAGGTCCAGGTGTCATCATTAGCACTGGGAGAGGTGGCCACTAATCTTCAAAGCAAACAACTGCGACCTTCTGCAGACAGATGCAGTGCAGCGGTCTGCAGCCTCTGACACTTCTGTGACATTGTCACTTTTTCTAAAGAGTTCCTTCAACTCAATAATGACTACAGTATTTTTGAAGAGAGTGCCTTCTGAGATTGAAGGAAACTGCTATCAGTTTCTAGTTACTCAACAATTTTGCGAGTTTATCTGCACTGCATTGGTAAAAGACGAGTTGATCAGTCTTATAAGCTTTGGGAAGCCCCAGCAGTAAATATTGATTTAGTAAATGTGGCAATGAAGTTGCTTTAAATACGCTGCTGTTGACATTTTTGTTACGGAAGGTTGTGCGGAGCTAAAATTTCTTCACCCGCTATAGTGACAACAAAACACCACGGCATAAGCGAATTACACATAATTGCACAACTCAAAACACAGAAGACATTTCTTGCATATAAATAGGAAATCTCTGCAGTATTAAAAGTCTATTGGCAGCTGACAGGAGATTCACCGACTGTGTTAATTGTATCAAGGATGAGTGGGAAAAAAAGGAAATAAGGTAACATTTAACCAGTTATCACTTGGAAAAGATGTCATTAGAACTAGTGATGAGTGAGCATGCTCAAATAAGGTGCTGTCCAAGCACGTTCATGTCCTAATCGAGTATTTTCAGCATGCGCAAAAAAAAATTCTAGAGTCGCCGCCGCTGCATGTCTTGCGGCTTTTCGACAGCTGCATCACATGCAAGGATTACCTGCTTGTTCCATGCTCGCTCATCACTAATTAGAGCATATCACTTTCACCCACAAAGGTCTTCACAGCTCTGCACCACCATACATCTCCTTCATCTTTGTCTATCACCTTACTTGTGCTCTCCGGACTGCAAAAAGTGTGAAGCTCCAGCAGGGGTGGATTAAGGGTAGCCAGGGCCCCAGGCTGTTCAGACTCTGTGGGCCCCCCGAGCATGTGACGGGGTCATCATTATAATTATTATTATGGAGCCTCCACACCTCTACCTGCATAGGAATTACAAGGCAGAAAGTACTTAGAGGTGAATTTCAACCCTAAGGACCAGTGAGCAGCACCTGTGCTCTACTGACTCCCCCCGTCACTTACTGATGGATTATCCCAAGTCCTTAGGAAAGCGAAAGCGAGTTTTCTGATCTCTCCCGCATTCCATCCCAGGCAGCGCTCATGTGACACGCTCGTGCCCTTACCGGAGTGGGCATGGCAAGAAAGTTGTAACTTTACAAGAGCCAATCACTCCGGTCTCCAAGGTAGAGAGAGGACGCTATGGCCGAGGACAGCGGACCAACAGGTAGCCTCGCCCTCTGTGTGACATCACGTGAAAACTAGTAGGCTGGAGAAGAGCATTTTGGCTTCAGTTGGTGGGCAGAGCTTGGCCTGCTCACTACACTTAAGGGGAGGGGTCTATTCTCTGATGTCTGTCAACTTCATGGAGCTACGGAGCCCCAGTCTCTCAATGGAAGCAAGGGAGGAGTTCCCGCCTTGCCGGGCGAAGGTGACAAATTCGAGAGCTTACCGGAGGGAGTCTTTCTGCTGACGCACATGACGGCCGGGGCTGTGGCTGGGAATCTGGAGCACACAGTCATGAATCCAGTGGACTCTGTCAAGGTGAGAGCCCGGCAGGGGGGCGGGGCCGGGTGACAGATGTCATGGCCCTGTGCATGGAGCATGGCTGTGACAGGACAGTGATGCACCATCATCTACTGTGTGTGATCTCAGGGGCCCCCACAGGGTGACCAGTGACAGCAAGAGTCCCACAGTGATAACGGCAGGACAGAGCTCAGAGCAGACTTAACACAACGACAAAACAACTCTGCAGTGAAGCAGAAAGTTGAAACAAAACTAAAACCAGCCATTTTGAGACAGGAGAAGTTGCAGCTTCCCCTACGCCATTATCTGCACATCCAGCGCTGCAGTCACCCAGGTGCCAAATGACTCAAACAAATATTAAATCCCCGGCTACGCTGTCCTACTGCCAAACCCTCTGCAAACAAAGCTAACCTGGCCGCCAGAGCGCACAGGACGACAGGAAAGGTAGTTCTGTTTCCTGGTCTGTTCGTGCAGCCGCAGCACTGACACAAAAGGGAGAGACTACAACTCCCATCAGCCCTTTCAGACAGTACGTTGACTGTCTATTTCAAAAACTATAACTCATCTCCCCAAAGACAAGCCCACATGTTACAGTATGTCAAATTACCGCTCTTGGAAGAAAGATAAATTAAAATATAAGTCTTTAAGTTGGTTGTGACCATCAAGTTAAATGAAAACCTCATACCACAAAAAACTAAAGTAGAAAATGAGTGTGTCCACAGGGCTGATGACACTTAAGCTTCCCTTGTTAGTACAGGTCGGCAGCATTGGAGGAATTTAGCACGGGCTGTGCCATGGTAGAGCAGCCCAGAGTGTAATGGAGCTACCACAGGACAGGTACGGTGTAAGGTAATGTTGGGGGCTCTGAGCTCAGCTGCCCCAAGACTGAGGCAGGACAGGCAAGGTGTGAGGTAATGTTGGGGGCTCTGAGCTCAGATGCCCCAGGACTGAGGCAGGACAAGCCCAGTGTGAGGTAATGTCGGCGGCTCCGAGCTCCGCTACCCTGTGACTGAGGCAGGACAGGCACAGTGTGAGGTAATGTTGGCAACTCCGAGCTCAGGTGCTGGCGGTACATAACAGGACCCTCAGGAGACCCGTGCTCCTAGCACTGCAGCTGTGTATGGCAGCCGCTCTCCCGCGCACCGACCACAGCTACCTGCACCGACATCCCCAGTCACACCGAACGTAATACAATCACCTCTCCCGGCGGCTCCCACTCTCCTACAGGGACCTACCTGACCTGCGGAGCTCTCCCAGGGACATCGCGACACGCTCTTCCTTGTCGGTGTTACCCTGAGTGTCCCCCGGCAGGGTGCCATGGTGCACAGCTCTACTGTCTATGGTACCGGTGCTGTCAGCAGTGTCGGGAGATCTCAGGGTCATTGGCACTTACAGGGGCTATGCCGGGGGTCCACATCACCGCATCCTCATCCCGATGCTGCAGCGGCTGGAAGGTCGGGGTCTGCGGCAGATTCCTTCCTGGAAAGCAGATGAGCAGCGATCAGTCCCCAATATATACACACACACGTTTCTAGTCGTGACATATGAAACCATGCTGCTGACACCGGAGTCCAGGTCCTCGCTGCCTCCTGTACCAGACTCCGATAAGCCCTCTCTCCTGGCAGATGCTATGTCTCCCCAGCCGCATCACTGGTGATCGGAAGGTGAGGCTCCCCACAGCCCCGACTGTACACTCCCGGGCAGTTGCTTAGCAGCACACCCGCAACTCCTGCGTGCGACTTGTACCCGTATTCTTATAGATCGCAGCGGTATGGAACTAGATTGTGCATGTGACTTCCCATATAGGTGTTTTATTTAACATTAACAGTGCTGCATGTCACAGACGATCGCCTGGGCATCTGAGATTCCTGCCTGTGGCTTCCCATATGTAATGGGATTAATAATGACATCGCAGAAGTATGTACAGCTCCTGAACTTCTCCCATATGTAACAATCGCATCAGTTATACACCAGGCTTGCCTGCCTCCCAGGTAATGGACTAATATCGCATGTCACAGGCGAGCAGCAGATTGCATCGGCACATGCAGTTTGTGCATGCAACCTTCCACATGCCTAGTGTCAGAGGGCTCGCAGGCTCCTCGCCCAGCGCGGCCACCTAGCAGCTGGCAGGACATAGCAGCATCCCCGGTTGTCTAGGAACAGACAGCCTGTGTACCGGCGGCGGCCGGCTGTCCTCACACAACCCCTGCCCTATACAGGGGAGGGCTCATACATACACGCAGAGCACCTCCTCGCTCAGTGCCCGGGCTCTGTGGCTCCTTGGAGCAGTAACTTTTCTTTGTGTGTGGCGCGCGTAGTGATTTCACCTTGTGACCTCCCCATTCCCAGTGATGTGCGAGCTTGTGCTGCCGCCTCCCTCCCCCTTTCTGTGATCTCCTCCACTGTCTCTCCCTCCCAATATCTGGCAGTGACGGATTATAATGAGGTCAATTCACAGGGCTGGTGGGCCCCCCACACCACTGGGCCCTGGGCTACCGCCCAGATTGACCTCATTATAATCCGCCACTGAGCTCCAGCCCCTGGCCACGCATTTGGGCTGCTTTAAAACCTTGTAGCCCGTGTTAATAAAGACACTGGGCACCATTATGGGTTAAAAAAGTTGGACATAGCTTCAATGAACAATTGTCAAACCATTACAACAACTCTACGCTCTATTCATGCCTGTTTTTTCTATGTTCCAACCAAACTCTTAGACAAACACCAAAACTAAAGCCCCCGTCACACTAAGTTAGATCGCTAGCGAGATCACTGCTGAGTCACAAGTTTTGTGATGCAACAGCGACCTCAGCAGCGATATCGCTGTGTGTGGCACCTATCAGCAACCGGCCTCCCCGCCGGGTATCGCTGATCGTGCAGGAATGTCCTGGACATTTTTTTGATCGTTGGTCTCCCGCTGGCCAGCACGCATTGCTATGGCAGCAGGAGACCATCGATCAGCGAGCTCCCAGCGCTGTAAGCAGACGCTGGGAGCTGGTATCCAAGGTAACAGCGGGTAACTAAGCGACGCGCGCGCTTAGTTACCCGCGTCCTCGCTGGTCCTGATGACTGCTGAGATCTTCCTGTTTGACAGCTCACCAGCGATCAAGTAGCAACACAGCAGCGATCCTGACCAGGTCATATTGTTGTCGGGATCACTGGTGTGTCGCTATGTGTAACGGGAACCTCTGCTGTACAGTGGGCCTTGTGAATAAATGGAAGGTAACCGCCACCTACGAAGACAAAGTAAACCAAATTTGTATTTCAAAGATACCCAAAGAATTAAGGCTTTTTCAAGCCCATGCTGTAACCCTGAAAGGAAAATGCCCTTTCTTATTTGTTTCAAATGAACCCAGTCTTCTGGGTAAATTGGCCTTGTCACCATTGAGCTACCTATGTCTCATTACTACCCTTGCCCATGGACTGTACAAGTTTAGATATCCATATACTGTATTTAAAAGTCTTCTAGCCCTTTATATTCCTGCAGGGCTCCTAGCACCCTGACAATTCCTCCTAGCCACTATTTCCAATCAAAATATAGTGATCTTTTATGTCCATCCAAGCAACCGAAACATTCTGATGGCCCAAGTTGATTCCAACCGGATGAACTTTATTTGTGCTTTCCGCCCAGAAACTATACAAATATCCTATCAAAAAAACAACCCTTGACTGCCTGAGGCTTGAAAGAAAAAAGATAACAAAAAATTCAGTAACCGGAACCAAATCAAAATCAATGGGAAATAATACTTCCCTACCTAACAAATAAAACCTCCGATTACTAAATCCGGTCAAATATAGCCCCTAAAACAATGAGTTCAATCCACCTACAACCATCATTTCTTTGCAACCATGCCACACGCAACCAACCGCAATTCCCTAATACAAGCTTTGAATATGGCCGAAACTTGAGTCAATGGAGAATTGTCCATGTGCAAAAAGAATACTTTACCCAAGCCCCTTAGACCAAAATACTCTACATACCGACTGCAGAAAATTTGGTTCGCAGATTATTAGCCAATAAGCCATAGACATCTTGTACAGATTCTCAACACATTTTCTGATACTAATACGTCCATGAACAGGAGAGCTTTAATTTAACTTTTTGCAGGAGGGACTAATTCCCTGATCCTTAATGGGAATCTGATACCACATTTGATCTATCTATACTATTAATATGGGCTATATATATGGGCTATATAATGCTGAAAAAAGTGATACCCATATGTCTCTTATCAGTTGCCTTGTAGATAAATCATCTTTTATCTCTTTGCGTAAATGATCTCTTCCAAATTAATAATAATGCCTGGAATATATCTCTGCCTCCAGAGCTTAGTTTACATGAAGGGGAGCTACTAGTGTGATGTGTAATGGTTACCAGTGTGATGTGTGATGGTTACCAGTGTGATGTGTGATGGTTACCAGTGTGATGTGTAATGGCTACCAGTGTGATGGGTGATGGTTCGCAGTGTGATGCGTAATGGTTGCCAGTGTGATGTGTAATGGTTACTAGTGCGATGTGTAATGGTTACCAGTGTGATATGTAATGGTTGCCAGTGTGATGTGTGATGTTACTAGTGTGATGGTTACCAGTGTGATGTGTAATGGCTACCAGTGTGATGGGTGATGATTCGCAGTGTGATGTGCAATGGTTACCAGTGTGATGTGTAATGGTTACTAGTGTGATGTGTAATGGTTACCAGTGTGATATGTAATGGTTACTAGTGTGATGTGTAATGGTTACTAGTGTGATGGTTACCAGTGTGATGTGTAATGGTTACCAGTGTAATATGTAATGGTTACCAGTGTGATATGTAATGGTTACCAGTGTGATGTGTGATGGTTACCAGTGTGATGTGTGATGGTTACCAGTGTGATGTGTAATGGCTACCAGTGTGATGGGTGATGGTTCGCAGTGTGATGCGTAATGGTTGCCAGTGTGATGTGTAATGGTTACTAGTGCGATGTGTAATGGTTACCAGTGTGATATGTAATGGTTGCCAGTGTGATGTGTGATGTTACTAGTGTGATGGTTACCAGTGTGATGTGTAATGGCTACCAGTGTGATGGGTGATGATTCGCAGTGTGATGTGCAATGGTTACCAGTGTGATGTGTAATGGTTACTAGTGTGATGTGTAATGGTTACCAGTGTGATATGTAATGGTTACTAGTGTGATGTGTAATGGTTACTAGTGTGATGGTTACCAGTGTAATGTGTAATGGTTACCAGTGTAATATGTAATGGTTACCAGTGTGATATGTAATGGTTACCAGTGTGATGTGTGATGTTACTAGTGTGATGGTTACCAGTGTGATGTGTAATGGCTACCAGTGTAATATGTAATGGTTACCAGTGTGATATGTAATGGTTACCAGTGTGATGTGTGATGTTACTAGTGTGATGGTTACCAGTGTGATGTGTAATGGCTACCAGTGTGATGGGTGATGATTCGCAGTGTGATGTGCAATGGTTACTAGTGTGATGTGTAATGGTTACCAGTGTGATATGTAATGGTTACCAGTGTGATGTGTGATGTTACTAGTGTGATGGTTACCAGTGTAATGTGTAATGGTTACCAGTGTAATATGTAATGGTTACCAGTGTGATATGTAATGGTTACCAGTGTGATGTGTGATGTTACTAGTGTGATGGTTACCAGTGTGATGTGTAATGGCTACCAGTGTGATGGGTGATGATTCGCAGTGTGATGTGCAATGGTTACTAGTGTGATGTGTAATGGTTACTAGTGTGATGTGTAATGGTTACCAGTGTGATATGTAATGGTTACTAGTGTGATGTGTAATGGTTACTAGTGCGATGTGTAATGGTTACCAGTGTGATATGTAATGGTTGCCAGTGTGATGTGTGATGTTACTAGTGTGATGGTTACCAGTGTGATGTGTAATGGCTACCAGTGTGATGGGTGATGATTCGCAGTGTGATGTGCAATGGTTACCAGTGTGATGTGTAATGGTTACTAGTGTGATGTGTAATGGTTACCAGTGTGATATGTAATGGTTACTAGTGTGATGTGTAATGGTTACTAGTGTGATGGTTACCAGTGTGATGTGTAATGGTTACCAGTGTAATATGTAATGGTTACCAGTGTGATATGTAATGGTTACCAGTGTGATGTGTGATGGTTACCAGTGTGATGTGTGATGGTTACCAGTGTGATGTGTAATGGCTACCAGTGTGATGGGTGATGGTTCGCAGTGTGATGCGTAATGGTTGCCAGTGTGATGTGTAATGGTTACTAGTGCGATGTGTAATGGTTACCAGTGTGATATGTAATGGTTGCCAGTGTGATGTGTGATGTTACTAGTGTGATGGTTACCAGTGTGATGTGTAATGGCTACCAGTGTGATGGGTGATGATTCGCAGTGTGATGTGCAATGGTTACCAGTGTGATGTGTAATGGTTACTAGTGTGATGTGTAATGGTTACCAGTGTGATATGTAATGGTTACTAGTGTGATGTGTAATGGTTACTAGTGTGATGGTTACCAGTGTAATGTGTAATGGTTACCAGTGTAATATGTAATGGTTACCAGTGTGATATGTAATGGTTACCAGTGTGATGTGTGATGTTACTAGTGTGATGGTTACCAGTGTGATGTGTAATGGCTACCAGTGTAATATGTAATGGTTACCAGTGTGATATGTAATGGTTACCAGTGTGATGTGTGATGTTACTAGTGTGATGGTTACCAGTGTGATGTGTAATGGCTACCAGTGTGATGGGTGATGATTCGCAGTGTGATGTGCAATGGTTACTAGTGTGATGTGTAATGGTTACCAGTGTGATATGTAATGGTTACCAGTGTGATGTGTGATGTTACTAGTGTGATGGTTACCAGTGTAATGTGTAATGGTTACCAGTGTAATATGTAATGGTTACCAGTGTGATATGTAATGGTTACCAGTGTGATGTGTGATGTTACTAGTGTGATGGTTACCAGTGTGATGTGTAATGGCTACCAGTGTGATGGGTGATGATTCGCAGTGTGATGTGCAATGGTTACTAGTGTGATGTGTAATGGTTACTAGTGTGATGTGTAATGGTTACCAGTGTGATATGTAATGGTTACTAGTGTGATGTGTAATGGTTACTAGTGTGATGGTTACCAGTGTAATGTGTAATGGTTACCAGTGTAATATGTAATGGTTACCAGTGTGATATGTAATGGTTACCAGTGTGATGTGTGATGTTACTAGTGTGATGGTTACCAGTGTGATGTGTAATGGCTACCAGTGTAATATGTAATGGTTACCAGTGTGATATGTAATGGTTACCAGTGTGATGTGTGATGTTACTAGTGTGATGGTTACCAGTGTGATGTGTAATGGCTACCAGTGTGATGGGTGATGATTCGCAGTGTGATGTGCAATGGTTACTAGTGTGATGTGTAATGGTTACCAGTGTGATATGTAATGGTTACCAGTGTGATGTGTGATGTTACTAGTGTGATGGTTACCAGTGTAATGTGTAATGGTTACCAGTGTAATATGTAATGGTTACCAGTGTGATATGTAATGGTTACCAGTGTGATGTGTGATGTTACTAGTGTGATGGTTACCAGTGTGATGTGTAATGGCTACCAGTGTGATGGGTGATGATTCGCAGTGTGATGTGCAATGGTTACTAGTGTGATGTGTAATGGTTACTAGTGTGATGTGTAATGATTACCAGTGTGATATGTAATGGTTACTAGTGTGATGTGTAATGGTTACCAGTGTGATGTGTAAAGGTTACTTGACAACGCACCTGACTGTCTCAGGACTTCTAAGTAATCAAACGTTACCAATGACAAAGATGACGACTTCTCCGATACTATAACCTTCGCACATAGAAGTCAATCACTCAATGCTTACTGTGGTCCTTGTCATGTTTCCGCTGAAACTAAATTCTATATGAAATTGACAAGTTTCTTTCTTCCATGGTCCATAACAAACTGGGTCATCAACGCCCCTAGGCTCTGTGGACAGCTCTTAGAACTGTTGCAAAATGGTGTATCAATGCGGAGAAAAGTCATTGGTCTGACAAAGGAACTCTCAAATCTGACATTAACCTGAGGAACATATGCAGCAAACCGCTGAGTCCCCGGGTTGCATATGCTCACTACTGCAACATTCGCAAAGGGAGCATTAGGACTCCATTCTTGAGGATGGTAAGAACTCCATTGGGCAGATGTCGGCATTTCCTGTGGATAGGTAATTAAAGATTAATCTTTTTTATGGCGTTTACCACTTAATGGGTAGAGAATATTGTGACTTTAATCAGGTGCTGCTATAATATAGCTTTGTACATCTCAGACTTTATAATATGGTAATGTGCATTAGTTAGCAAAAAAGTAGCATGGATTGCACTGGAATAATGCTGAGCAGACAGCACAGAGAGTTAATATTCTTCATATATTAAACAAGCGATGTAGCAATACAACGTCTGCAGTCCATATTACTGGGAAACTGAAGAATATGAGACCCTGCTGAATTTTCTATTCTATGAAAAATGTCAGAGAGAGAATGTCTATCACTGGATCTGGATCATTGTTATCTTAAAGGTCAACTTATTTAGGATATTGTTTTTTGACAGATGCGTATTGAGATGTATGCAGCAATCAATAGGTGTTTGTTTCTTTCCACAATGTATTGTAAGCCTTACTGGACTGTAGACACACAGCGACTGCCGTTCTTCAATATTAGATATACAAAAGGAAGTTAAAAATAAACATGTCACATGGATAGGATGTTTAGGGGGCACTGGTTCTCTTTTTGGAGACTGCCAAGCTGGCTTAGGGAGTCTCAAAGGCCAGATCATGCTCCTTGGTAACAAGGTATCCTTCATCAAGATCTTAACTCATTAGCAAGATTTATAACACAAAGTAGGATTTCTAGAATGATTGATTGACCAAACGACCAACCAACCTACTGACCAGCTAATCAACCAATCAGTCAACAAACCGACAAGCCAACCAACCGACCAGCTAACCAACCGACCAACCAACCAGCTAACCAACTGACTAGCCAACCAACCAATGCTGCTTTTGGGTTAACGTACCCAATCATATCATCAGAACATTATAGGGATTGGTAGGTTTGTTGAGAGGCTTTTGACAGATGTTTAGGTTGTGCCGTTTCTTCTTGTGGAGACCACCAAGTGGAAGTAGGAAGACTCATAGACCCTTGGAAAAGGGTATTCAAACTACCTCCTATTCTCAAGCTAATTCTCTAGCCCCACTCATTGGAGTTCGCTAGCATATAAGTCAAAGTCTCAATCTTTAACAAGCTTTGACACATAACTTAGGATATTTAGACAAACTAGAGATTTCTCTAAAAGGAACAGACAGCTGTTTTCCAGGGTTTGCCACTTTTTATTAAATAGTAGGATGAGAGACTTTTGACTGAAGTCTAGAAGTCCCAACCTTTCCTTGTGGAAACTGCTACTATTCTAAATTTTCCTGGCTATGATACTCATTGGCATTTGGGCTAGAATGCAAATGTCATCAACCTGCACTTGAATGTCAGCATCTGGGGCAACTCATGTATTTTCTAAGCCTCTGCGATGTCGAAAGGTCGCGGTACCATGCATGACAATGTCATGTGAGGCCTAATGGTTAGACATCATGAGGTCATGGTGACCTAGCAAATACGAGCCAAGCCAAGGGTGCCAGCTTTCGAATGGCAGCTGAGGACGTTTGAACTGCCATTATGTGTCTGCCATGGAGTGCAAAAGTGAACCAAATCTCTTTCCAACCAAAACAACTCCAATTAGATAGATGAATGGAACTGAGGGAGCTTCTGTACATGTAAATTGACCCTAAAGCATGAGAAAAAAACACCTTGACTTTCTTTATTATGTGGCACAATTGGCACTGTAGTGAGGGTGTAGTTTGATTGTAATTTTAGTAAAATTCACATAATTTAATAGTACAAACAGTTATCAGAAAGTTCTGTAATGTTTATTCAGAAACAAATGCTTTTCCTTAATGAATCAAACATTCGCTCTAAAAAAAGGGCTGAAATCTGTCTTATTCAAGAAAAGATATCAGATTTTAGCTGCCTTTTGAAGTCTATGGAGAGTTGAGGAGTTGAAAGATATGAAGATCATTTTGCTGCCTTCTAAAATGTGTTTATCTCAGCGCATGCTGGATTCATAGCTACACTAGTCAGGACAGTCATATAAAGCACTCTGTGCTGTTTCTTCTGTTAATGAGTGACATAGAAACAAGATAGCAGGAATCTTTAGGCTGTGTTCACACGTAGAGTTTTTTTCGCGGTGATTTTAAATGCGCAATTTTGCCGCGAAAACGCAAAAAAAGCATCCCATGCAATCCTATGGCATTCCGCACATGCTATGCTAATGCTGCGGATTTTTCCGCTGCGGATTTGCATCTCGCATAAAATACGCAGCATGCTCATTCTTTGTGCTGAATTGCGGTAAAATCCGCACACATAGGAATGCATTGTTCTGCTTACTTTCCACATGTGGCTGTGCCCACCATGCAAAAAGTAAGCAGAACATTTGCGGATGGTACCCATGGTCCGGAGGAGAGGAGATTCTCCTCCAGGTTCTGGGTACTATATTCCTGTAAAAAATAGAATTAAAATAAAAAAATCATCATATTCTCACCTTCCGATGTCCCTCGCAGCGTCACCAGGCCTCAGCGATGCTCCCGTTCCCAGTGATGCATTGCAACAATGACCTTTGATGACGTCGTGGTCTCGCGACACCGTAGCGGTCTAACGAGACCGCGACATCATCAAAGGTCATTGTCGCAATGCATCACTGGGAACAGGACCTGCCGGGAGCATCACGAGGATCGGGAACGCTGCGCAGGATGCAGGAAGATGAGAAAACAAGATTTTTTTTTATTATTATTTTGATATTAGATCTTTTTACTACTGATTCTGCATAGGCGGCCTCAATAGTAAAAAGTTGGTCACACTCGTCAAACACTATGCTTGACAAGTGTGACCAACCTGTCAATCAGTTTTCCAAGCGATGCTACAGAACGCTTGGAAAACGCTAGCATACTGAAAGATAATTACGCTTGCAAATCGCTAGTTTTTCCGCGGGAAATAGGCGGGAATTAAAATGTGTTTTTTGTGCATATTTCCCGCAGAATGGAATTCCGAAATTCCCGTGGAAATTTCCGCTGCAATTCCGGAACGTGTGCACATAGCCTTAGCGTATGCATGTCTCCACCCACTAGCTCAGAAACAACTGAAGATTAGAGTTGGAACCTGCAGAGGGGAAACCTGGTATAATACTGGTTTAGTATTTTGTTGTGTATAGCTCACAATCATATTACGCAACCAAACGATATAATGTGTATTTGAGAACAAAAGCTTCTTTGGCTTCATCCATTGTTTGACATTGATTAGAACTTGGTCACATTCTGTCTCGGAATACACAATAGAAAATCCCACAAATCCCCGATTCTCTGTAGTCTGTGTTAGTCTTCTACTAATGATGGGCCAAACATAACACTTAATAATGATACCAGGGTCTAATTAAAAATGTTTCTGATACAAGATGTGTGCTGTGTATGCAGGAGCCATGCACTCAACCCCGCGTAATTGGTGTCATGCATTACATTAAAAGTGGGAGCTATTTTTTTATACAGTTCGGACCATTTTAAATGAGGTAGAAATTAAAAGAAAACTTTTGTCAAGGAACTGAACTTTCATTTGAAATCCCTGTAAAGGGATCAATGTCTTACTTTTTTTGGTGCTATCTTCTCCTTCGTGCTAGCAGAATTTCCTCTCTTCAAAGCTTTTATTAGGAGAATCAGCCAGAGACTCTGTATGACCTTTGCTGAGAGCTTTAACAAGCAAATACCTCTGAAAGCATTTTACTGATTTTTTTTTTTTTAAACTATCGTACATCTATGGTATTGTATTTTTGCTGGGCTGGAGAATGACTTTGTTGGGTAAGTTGGCTAAAAGACATTCTGTTTTAGCGGTTTCATTTTTTTTTTTAAAAAAAGCTTACATTAAACTAAAATCACTTTTAATATTGTAGAAATGCATCTGCACTGTACCGCGGGTTTATAAAGAGGTCGTTTGTGGTATGGTGCTTTATTTTAAGCAAGTAATAGGCCATGCTCAGATGTGTAATACAAAAAAAAATATATGGCACACACTCATCTTTAGTGTTGAATTAAAAGGGGTTGTCTGGTCAAAACCGATAAGTCTGCCGACACGGTATGACTGCAAACTTATGAATATCCACAGTTCACTCACTATCCACTGTGCGGATTAGTTGGTTTCTGTGTGGGCACTGAAGGGTATGAGCGCGCGCCGGGGCTGCATACGCATTGCTTTCATTTCAACCCCCAGCAAAACGAGATTTGGGTGCATTCACCGGCAGGGTCATAGACTCTTTCATCATCATTATAGTCTATGACCCCATCAACACATAGGGATGTAAGCTCCGATGGTGCCACTGAATGGGTGCCTGAACTCAGTGTGTAAGCACCCTTATGAAATGGCATATAAAACTGGACTTTTTTTGGTTCAAAAACAGTACCAGTATTTTTCACAGGCCTTACTTGGTGCATCAACGAAACCCCTTTTATTTGAATAGGCTGGCTTTGAAATACCACACATGTCCATGCAAAAGAATGGTGCTATTTCTGCATATTTTGCACTTGAGAGCAATCTGTTTACCACAGGCACTGATGTGCACATTATCCTGCCTATATTCCACCTTTAATATATGAAAATATAGCTTGATCATCCTCAACGGTTTCGTCATTTGCAGTAATCATAACATTGTCATACATGCTTTCGGGACGAGCATTGTTTAGGTGTGATGGTGCGTGTGCGTCTCTCGGTGGGCTGTATGTGTGCTTTTAATCCCACTCAACAAAGCAGATTCTGCCAGACGACGCTCGTCGCTGTCATCGAGAAGAATGATTTTGATTTTAGATGGGGGCTGATTTTTCTGAAGGACAAGAATTGCAGAGGATGCAAGGAATCCGTGTAGAGATGAAATGTGTGATGTGACAAGAGATTTCATAAAGAATGAGTAGGTGGTGAAATTTCTAATGGTAGCACAGTTTTTTGCTGAATTTTAACACCTGCCAATTCCAAGATGATATTTTGTTTTTAGAACCTTTAGGAACCTTGCAGCAAAATGCACACATCAGGCTCAGGAAGG
Organism: Dendrobates tinctorius; assembly: GCF_039654945.1. Lineage (NCBI taxonomy): Eukaryota > Metazoa > Chordata > Amphibia > Anura > Dendrobatidae > Dendrobates > Dendrobates tinctorius. The sequence continues at coordinate 6,242,097 of NW_027361869.1, read as the reverse complement.
GCCAATTTTAACTTTTCTGCTGCCAGAAGTGGAAATTGAAATAATCCACCTCATGTACAAACATCACCACCCCAAAAAACACCTGTAGTTTTCAGATGAATCAAATATCACATCACGGCAGGTTTTTTACCACCTGTGGCTGGTGAACTGAGATGGCGTCATATCTCTTGCCAGCTGAATCCATACTGAAAATCATTGATATATTTTTTTTTGGGGGGGATTCATGGCTTCGATATCATATACAGCCCCCCATAGGGCTCCCATATCATATACAGCCCCCCCGCAGGGCTCCCATATCATATACAGCCCCTCCGCAGGGCTCCTGTAATGGGAGATGCATCATGCTGCCCTGGCGCCCTGCCCTCTGCTTACCGCCGGCGCTGCCTGAGGCAACCGTTACGGTTACCTACTCAGACAGGTGGCGGTCGATGGCCTCATCATGATAGGTGCGCGCCCCTGCTTCTGGGGGGGCAGCTGCCCCCTCTGCCCCTCGTTGGGTATGACCATGCCGCTCCTAGTTTCATTGGTAAATTTGTAAATCGTTCCCCTCCTGTTTCCATTAGTAAATTAGTGAATCAGTCCCCTCCTAGTTTTACTGGTAAAATACTGAATCACTCCCCTCCTTATTTCTTTGGTAAATTAGTAAATCACTTCCCGCCTAGTTTCATTGGTAAATTACTGAATCACTCCCCTCCTAGTTTCATTCGTAAATTAGTTAATCATTCCCCTTCTAGTTTAATTAGTATATTAGTGAATCATTCCCCTCTGAGTTTCATTGTTAAATTTGTAAGTCACTCCCCTCTTACTTTCATTAGTAAATTAGTGAATCACTACTAGTGATGAGCGAGTATACTCGTTGCTCGGGTTTTCCCGAGCATGCTCGGGTGATCTCCGAGTATTTTGGTGTGTTTGGAGATTTAGTGTTGGTCAATGCAGCTGCAAGATTTACGGCTGTTAGACAGACTGAATACATGTGGGGATTGCCTGTTTGTTAGGAATTCCACACATGTGTTCAAGCTGTCTAGCAGCTGCAAATCATGCAGCTGCATCGACAAACACTAAATCTCCAAGCACACCAAAATACTCGTTGATCACCCGAGCATGCTCAGGAAAACCTGAGCAACGAGTATGCTTGCTCATCACTAATCACTACCCTCCTAATTTCATTGCTAAGTTTGTGAATCACTTGCCTCCTAGTGATACCAATTTTTTTTAGCATAAAATAGGGTAAAACATATAGTTATGCACATACATAGCGGCAACCTGGACAACACATATTCATAAATTACACTAGGAGCTGAAGAGCATCGCAGGGCCTAATTGCCCAATACATCTGATTTGCTACATGAAGGGAAAATCATCAGTGTTGGAAAATTGTGCAGGCTTCTGATTTTGTCTATAGACACTAATTGCACAGGGGGTGAGGAGGGTAGTAATGCAACTATCATGGTAACATGGAGCAATTATACTAATGACAACTGTGCAAATGAGTGGAAGAATCACAGCTCTGACTTTATTAATACCTCCACCTTGAAGCCCCAAATCAGGACCTCTAAGCCTCTCTGTGAGACAACCTGGCAATTCCCCCAAAACGCTCCAGGAATGCAAATGAAACATCTACTTCTGGGCATTCCTCTTTTAATCGAGGCTGTGGGAAAAGCTGAGATTATTGACAAGTATAGTATGTAATAATGTTAGCCAAGGAAGAACCAGATGATTTGAGAGTGTGCATTATGATGCTGAAGCTCTGTGCCATACCACTAATATGTACAGAGGGCTTCTAAAAAAAGGGAGTCCTTTGGTGCCAACTTCCAAGGGAGCAAGAGCGTGCATGGTCCTCATTTGACCTCAAGTAAACTGCAGATGGTCCATGTAAGATTTTAGCTCAGGGTAAAATAAAGAAGCAGTGAGCTTGATCTTTTCAGAAGTTTCAGTGGCTGGATTTTAGAGCGACTCCATTGCTCGAAAGGTGGTGGACAGGAGGCTAGAGAGAGTTATGTGAGGCTGTTATTCTTAGAGGTCTGCAGGAGCTCTGAGAGATGTCAGTCCAACAGGGAGCCAAGGTGAGTTCTAGACTTTTACCCAAGGGGAGGCTGCCTCTATGTCCAGATGGAATTAGGTAGGACTTCAACCTAAGAGGTACGAGTGAGCACCTTATAACAGACAGTTGGCTCCTTCTGCCACCATATGGTGTTAGAAACATCATGCAGGAGTGCTTACAATTATGCAGCAAGGAACAGCAGGCACTATGTGTTTGCAATTTAGACAGGGGCGGACATACCATTGGTGCAAACAATTCAACCATAATGGGGCTCAAAAAGTAAGCGGACTCACTACTATCTTGGAAGTAGGTGGAATTGTGCATTATGATGAGCGATTGGACTGCAAATGGCCCATATGCTACTAATACTTCCTTGCAGTCATTACAGGTAGCGTCAGGTCTCAAGATAGTTTGCATATAATAAAAAATGGGGTCTCGATGAGTGCTGCAATTAAATGAAGGAGCCAGATCTAATCCAAAATGCGTTGTTTGAATAAATAACTGCTTTGTCAATGGCCTCCCGGATCTCCTGTTCACTGGCAGCGCTCACTGAGACCCTGATTTTTTATTCTATGCAAAATAATTCTGAGACTGAGCCATCAGCGAAAGCGGCATTTAGTGATGAATTTGAAGAAACCCATATTATATTAGTTGTTTTTGCTTATTTTCATTATTCTTGTTTCATTGAAAGGTTGTAAATGTTTTGAATAAGCCAAGCTTGTAATAAGGGTTGATTAACTTTGATTGCATCTTTATATGTATTTTGGTGGGACTCATATCTGTTCCATTGGAATCCCTCAAGAACATATCTTTCGTAAATCACATCTTGTCAAAAGTCTATTTCGTTGATTTAATTTTCTATGAAATGATAAAAAATCTTAAAGTATGTACATTGCGTTACATCCCTCCCCATACCATCGCAAATACAGCAAAGGTTAATCAAAGAGAGAAGTTTGTGTAAGCACGGGTGGGGCGCGGGTGTCCGCTGACATGTCAGAGCTGTACGACTTTGATCAAGACTCTTCATCTTCTTTGTAAATAAAATATGCTAACGGCTTCGGGGTAGAGTAATATTTCATTATATTCTATTGGATATACTGTAATGCTTTCTGTAGGGGCCTGACTCATAATTAGGACTTATTAAAGGACACAGAACCATAAACATGTACATAAGACTGAGTCTTCATGTGCGTCATTGATTGCTGGTGAGAAGCATCCTGAAAGGACTTTCAGATGTTAATCATGCTTGCTTACTCTTCTGGACATCTATGGGATTCCTGGAAAATAGGACAGATACTTCTGGAGTCTTCAATAAGGAGGCATTGCTTTTACTTTGATTATCCACAATATTCACTAGATAATATAAATACACAAGGGAGAAGTCTGTGTTTGTTACAAGAGAGAATTTTTTTCTGAAAGGGTTTTTTTAATTTCTATAAATAATGAAAAGTGACATATAGATCAGAGGCTGTCAGACACCACTGAGACCTAGTTGTTAATGCCCTTAATTTGGCTTGGTGCTACTCCCGTCCTAACAAGGGCAGTACTCAATTGACACCATGCTCATGTCATCCCCCCAAAGCCTTCTCCCTACGCATTTTCCCCTATTTCAGCAGCCTCATCAAGGGAGTATGTGATACTTGGGGTAGGTATAGGTATCGGTAAAAAGTATGTGAAGGCATACTTTTCCCCCATACCTATACATACCCCAAGTATCCTATACTCCCCTGATGAGGCCACTGAAAAAGGGCCAAAACGCGAAGGAAAAAGGTTTTGGGGGGATGACATGAACAAGGTGTCACTTGGGTATTGCCCTTGTTAGGGCGGGACTCTTTACATTGGGCATGACACGTGATTTTAGGATTACATATTTGACTTTCCCCTTCCTCCAGCATTGTGCTCCATAGACAAATGTTTCAAGATAAGGGTGAGATCCTTCCAATTTCTTGTACTTGCACTGTTTTCTCCCTGTGTACTTTATGCAATACCGTTTTTTCTATTTATGCGTAATAGGTATTGTCTGTTGGTTTTTATCTATATCTGATACCCAATTGTTTTTTTTTAATAAGTTCAAAAAAGGTTAAATTTTAGGGTCCTCTTTGCTTCATGCACAAAAAATGAAAAGCTATATAATTCTCCAATATACTAGTGACAGTATGAATTCCTCATGCTTTTTTAAGATATCTGCTTGCAATCCTTTAATAGAGATATTCATTATTTTCTTTTTTTTATTTATTTCACGACCGGATCGGCATCAGGAAAGTATACAGTTTATAATTATATATATACAGTGGGGAAAAAAAGTATTTAGTCAGTCAGCAATAGTGCAAGTTCCACCACTTAAAAAGATGAGAGGCGTCTGTAATTTACATCATAGGTAGACCTCAACTATGGGAGACAAACTGAGAAAAAAAAATCCAGAAAATCACATTGTCTGTTTTTTTTTCATTTTATTTGCATATTATGGTGGAAAATAAGTATTTGGTCAGAAACAAAATTTCATCTCAATACTTTGTGATATATCCTTTGTTGGCAATGACAGAGGTCAAACGTTTTCTGTAAGTCTTCACAAGGTTGCCACACACTGTTGTTGGTATGTTGGCCCATTCCTCCATGCAGATCTCCTCTAGAGCAGTGATGTTTTTGGCTTTTCGCTTGGCAACACGGACTTTCAACTCCCTCCAAAGGTTTTCTATAGGGTTGAGATCTGGAGACTGGCTAGGCCACTCCAGGACCTTGAAATGCTTCTTACGAAGCCACTCCTTCGTTGCCCTGGCAGTGTGCTTTGGATCATTGTCATGTTGAAAGACCCAGCCACATTTTATCTTCAATGCCCTTGCTGATGGAAGGAGGTTTGTACTCAAAATCTCACGATACATGGCCCCATTCATTCTTTCATGTACCCGGATCAGTCGTCCTGGCCCCTTTGCAGAGAAACAGCCCCAAAGCATGATGTTTCCACCACCATGCTTTACATTAGGTATGGTGTTTGATGGATGCAACTCAGTATTCTTTTTCCTCCAAACACGACAAGTTGTGTTTCTACCAAACAGTTCCAGTTTGGTTTCATCAGACCATAGGACATTCTCCCAAAACTCCTCTGGATCATCCAAATGCTCTCTAGCAAACTTCAGACGGGCCCGGACATGTACAGGCTTAAGCAGTGGGACACGTCTGGCACTGCAGGATCTGAGTCCATGGTGGCGTAGTGTGTTACTTATGGTAGGCCTTGTTACATTGGTCCCAGCTCTCTGCAGTTCATTCACTAGGTCCCCCCGCGTGGTTCTGGGATTTTTGCTCACCGTTCTTGTGATCATTCTGACCCCACGGGGTGGGATTTTGCGTGGAGCACCAGATCGAGGGAGATTATCAGTGGTCTTGTATGTCTTCCATTTTCTAATTATTGCTCCCACAGTTGATTTCTTCACTCCAAGCTGGTTGGCTATTGCAGATTCAGTCTTCCCAGCCTGGTGCAGGGCTACAATTTTGTTTCTGGTGTCCTTTGACAGCTCTTTGGTCTTCACCATAGTGAAGTTTGGAGTCAGACTGTTTGAGGGTGTGTACAGGTGTCTTTTTATACTGATAACAAGTTTAAACAGGTGCCATTACTACAGGTAATGAGTGGAGGAAAGAGGAGACTCTTAAAGAAGAAGTTACAGGTCTGTGAGAGCCAGAAATCTTGATTGCTTGTTTCTGACCAAATACTTATTTTCCACCATAATATGCAAATAAAATGAAAAAAAAACAGACAATGTGATTTTCTGGATTTTTTTTTCTCAGTTTGTCTCCCATAGTTGAGGTCTACCTATGATGTAAATTACAGACGCCTCTCATCTTTTTAAGAGGTGGAACTTGCACTATTGCTGACTGACTAAATACTTTTTTTCCCCACTGTATATATGTATATATATATATGTATATAATTATAACAACAAGATAAATACAGCTAACAAAAAAGCAAAGCAAAGAAAAAACACCATTTTGAGCACCAACTACCGCTATGACTTCTCCCTATAACTAGTGATGATCAAATGTGCTGGGATAAGGTGTTATCTGAGCATGTTCAGGTTCTAACCAAGTGGCTTCGGTGTGCTCAAATACTATGTTCGAGTCCCCGCGCATGCATGTCTCACTGCTGTTCTACAGCTACAACACATGCAGGGATTGCTTAATACTATATAATACTATATATTTAAGGATATATCAAGGTGAGTGGAGGCCTGTGGGACATAAGTTTGGTGGGTTATTGGCTTCAGTGGTTGCCATTATCCACTAACCTCTGATTGCAGTTGTCTATCTAGGTTAGGCTCTCTACTTCTCCATGATATGGCTTCTATGTATAATGAAAGCCATAATGACATTTGAGATGGGTCATAAGACAGATTTGAGACCGTACACATCAATAATAAAGCTCCGATAGAGTCAGTCAAATGAGACTATTGAAACTAGTGAAGATCACTAATATGGGTGTAGCTACAATGGGCACAGAGGATGCAGTCGCACCAGGGTCCAGGAGTCTATGGGTGGCCTAAAAATTTTCTTTGACCCATATGTTTCGGCCAACACTATTAGACAAGTGTTATAGTTGATGACCCTATCGGAGATTCTGCATTGGGGCCCAGCAGCTTAAAGCTACACCACTGATCACTAGACATTTAAAGTCCCTGAGCGATTGCCTCGAATGGTTTTTCGATAATTGAGCCATTGTAAAATTCAAGGCTTCTACATTCTCCTTAAGCAAAGCTCTACATAAGAGCATATTAATTATTACTCACATCTGCCCTTTTTCAAAGCATAGTCCTTCATCTTTTGCATCATCAGAAGTTTGTGACCAGCTTTAAAAATTCCTTATTGATGTGATTGTGCTTTCACCATGTGGCATGTTTTTTTTCCTTCCCGCTAGCAAATAAAGGAATATGCATGTGTTGAGGCCGCATTGTGTAAATGTCAACGCTTGAAACGGCTTTTGAGTTTCTTGTGAATAGGACACAGTGACACACTGTGCTGTCTGAAAGTATTAACAATACTTTGTACAGAAAATACAGACGCATAACTGAATTTTTTTTTTCACACTGTTCACTGTATATTTCCAACAGTTAACTCTCAAAGCTGAGAAATAATTCACTGGCGTCAAAGAAATGCATTTTCCATGACCTGTTCTAGGTGGTATAAACATGCTGGGGGAGGAAGCTATCTTCTTTTACGTTGCTATTGTTGTATAATTATTTGTTCGTTTCTATAGAAGTCGATGTATGTATCAGGTAGGTCGAGGTTAAACAGAAGCAATGCGAAGGTTGACCTGTGCTCTTTGAAGTCAATCTCCTGCGGAACGGTCTTTGGTTTAAGAGTTGTGTATGCTTTCATTAACTCCCATGGGAGCCTACATTTATAGGGTAGGTGTTCAAGGTGAAAAGTACTGAATAATTAGGCCACATTGTGAACAGTATAATGCCATTGAATGTCAAGAGAAGTATTAACCCCACTGATCGACATCCAAATAAAGACCATATTATAGCGTGATGAAAGGTCAATATGTTGTTCTTCATCAGTAATCTCTTCATTTCGTGTATACAACCTTGTTAAGAATATTGTTCCCCCTCTGAATCACACTTTTATACTAATGGGATCATGATACTTTTTTCCTAATTATTTTTTCCTATTAATCTAATTTTACTGTATATTTTAAACTATTTAAAACTGCAATTCATTTCTGGGTCCTGCTCTGCCACCATCTATTTTGAGGCCAGCTTGCGATTTGAATTACAGGGTGGGCCATCTATATGGATACACCTAAATAAAATAGAAATGGCTGTGATATCAACTTCCTGTTTGTGCCACATTTTCAAGATGGTTGATGACCATGGTGGCCATTTTGAAGTTGGTCATTTTGGATCGAACTTTATTTTTTTCAAAGGGAAGAGGGTCATGTAATACATCAAACCTATTGAGAATTTCACAAGAAAAACAATGGTGTGATTGGTTTTCACATATCTTTATTATTTCATGAGTTATTTACAAGTTTATGACCACTTATAAAATGTGTTCAAAGTGCTACCCTTTGTGTTGGATTGCCAATGCAACCCTCTTCTCCCACTCCATCAGCAGTTTTGTAGTCAGTTTCACAGTGGCTCAGTCATCGGCCTCTTTCTCCTATATTTATATATAGTGTGTGGGTGGTTTCCAAGCAAAGCCACCCAAAGAATGAACATGTTATTATTTTTTTTTTAAAAATGACAAAAATCTTGGCACTCAATATGTGAAATATTCCGACACTTTTATTTTGTGCATCCAGACAGAAAGGTTTAAACGTTTTCGGTCCAGCATAGGACCTTCATCAGAAAAATCTCGTTTACTGAAATAAATAAATCCTTGCAATGGTAGCCAAAAGAAGGACAAAGTAGAGAGTCTGGATGGCGTCTTCCACACAGGGCAGCCAGACCACAGACCAGGGCTTCACCAGCGCAATTCAATTCTAGAGGTTGTATACCCACTGCTATCAGCGCTGTCTTCACTCCTTATTTTAGTGACCCTAGAGGTCCCTTTTCTGAAGCCCTACGCTGTACAGCTGCCTGTTCTAATTTTGGATGGCTCAGTCCACATACGCTTTCCAGATGCCAGGCATTTAACATTTCCACTGGCCATCCAGACTCTCTACTTTGTCCTTCTTTTGGCTACCATTGCAAGGATTTATTTATTTCAGTAAACAAGATTTTTCTGATGAAGGTCCTATGCTGGACCGAAAACGTTTAAACCTTTCTGTCTGGATGCACAAAATAAAAGTGTCTGAATATTTCACATATTGAGTGCCAAGATTTTTGTCATTTTTGATTGATGGGTTGGATACCCGACTTGAGCACCAACAACCAAACTATTCCTGAGTGCCGTGCTCTCTTTATAGGATTATTTTTTTTTTAACCACTTCACGATTTTCTCACCATGAAGCCGTTAAAGGAAGCAGCAGAAGACTGAACATGTGCACAGTAATGTCATTTTTACATTGCAGTGCATGATATTCATAGAATCATAGAATCATAGAATCATAGAATCGTAGAGTTGGAAGGGACCTCCTGGGCCATCTGGTCCAACCCCCTGCTCAAAGCAGGATTCGCTAAATCATCCCAGTCAGATGTCTGTCCAGCCTCTGTTTGAAGACTTCCATTGAAGGAGAACTCACCACTTCTCGTGGCAGCCTGTTCCACTCATTGATCACTCTAACTGTCAAAAAGTTTTTTCTAATATCTAATCTGTGTCTCCTCCCATTCAGTTTCATCCCATTGCTTCTAGTCTTTCCTTGTGCAAATGAGAATAAAGCTGAGCCTTCTACAATGTGACAGCCCTTTAGATATTTGTAGACAGCTATTAAGTCTCCTCTCAGTCTTCTCTTTTGCAAACTAAACATTCCCAAATCCTGCAACCTTTCCTCATAAGACAGGGTTTGCAGACCGGTCACCATTCTGGTCGCTCTTTTCTGAACTTGCTCCAGTTTGTTGATGTCTTTTTTAAAATGTGGTGCCCAAAACTGGACACAATATTCCAGATGAGGTCTGACCAAAGAGGAGTAGAGGGAAATAATGACTTCACGTGATCTAGACTGTATGCTTCTGTTAATACATCCTAGAACTGCATTTGCCTTTTTTGCTGATGCATCACACTGTTGACTCATATTCAGTCTGTGATCTATTAGTATACCCAAGTCTTTTTCACATGTGCTGTCACTTAGCCCTATTCCTCCCATTCTATATATGCTTTTTTCATTTTTATTGCCCAGATGTAGTACTTTGCATTTCTCCCTGTTAAAAACCATTCTGTTAGTTACTGCCCACTTCTCCAGTTTATTTAAATCTTTTTGAATCCTCTCTCTCTCTTCTCTAGTATTAGCTATCCCTCCTAGCTTTGTGTCATCAGCAAATTTAATCAGTTTACCCTCAATTCCTTCATCTAAATCGTTGATAAAGATGTTGAACAATACAGGGCCCAGGACAGAGCCCTGTGGTACCCCACTTGAGACATTCTTCCAACTGGATGTGCAGCCATTTACGACCACTCTTTGGGTCCGATCACTAAGCCAGCTATGAATCCACCTAACAGTTGCCTTGTCCATTCCATACTTAGTCATTTTTTCAATAAGGATTGTATGAGAGACTTTGTCAAATGCTTTGCTGAAGTCAAGATATACTATATCTACAGCATTTCCTTGATCCACCCAATCAGTGATACCGTCATAGAAGGAAATTAAGTTAGTCTGACATGACTTATTAGTTACAAACCCATGCTGACTCTGTTTGATCACTTCATTCTTATCCAGGTATTGACTTACATGTTGTTTAATAATTTGTTCAAAGATCTTTCCTGGTATAGAAGTCAGACTCACCGGCCTATAGTTGCCTGGGTCCACCTTCTTCCCCTTTTTGAAGATAGGAACAACATTTGCTCTTCTCCAGTCTTCTGGCACTTCTCCTGTTCTCCAAGAATTTTCAAAGATTATGGAGAGTGGTTCAGAAATTTCTTCTGCTATCTCCTTCAGTACTCTGGGGTGTAATTCATCTGGACCTGGAGACTTGAATTCATTTAGGTTAGCTAAGTGTTTCCTCACTATCTTTCTGTTTATAGATATCCTGGATTCTTCTATTCCCTTAATAGGACAGTGAATAACAGTTGGTGTTACATTTCCTTTCTGAGAGAAAACAGATGCAAAATAGGAATTTAAAAGTTCAGCCTTCTCAACATCCTGTCTTACCATTTCATCATTTTCATCCTGTAAAAATCCTATAGCATCTTTGACTTTTCTTTTACTTTTGACATATCCCCAAAATCCTTTATTATTGCTTTTGACATCTCTTGCAAGCCTCAATTCATTTTCAGCTTTAGTTAATCTGATTTGTGCCCTGCAGATTCTGCAGACAGCATTATATTCTTCTTTAGATATGCCTCCCTCTTTCCATTTTATAAACATTTTTTTCTTCCTTTTTAGCATGTGCTTAAGTTCTGTGTTCACCCATCCTGGTTTCCTTAAATGCTTCCTATTCTTCCCTCTTTTCGGAATTGTTAACAACTGTGCTTTGAGAATTTCATTTTTCAAGATTTCCCATCCTTCCTGGACATTTTTGTCTTTAAGGATATCCAGCCATTGGATTCCTCCAATTATCTTTCTGAATCCCTTAAAATCTGCCTTTCTGAAATCTAACCTTGACGTCTGAGTCTTCACAGGTCTTCCGCCTCTAGTTATCCAAAATTCTAAAATAGCATGGTCGCTACCTCCTAGGGTTCCAGCCACTTTTACCTCCTCAACCATTTCCTCCCTGTTTAGAAGGATTAGATCCAAGGTAGCAGTTCCCCTTGTTTTCTCCCCTACCTTTTGGAAGATAAAGTTGTCAGCAAGAGAGGATAAGAATTTCCTTGACCTGTTAGTTTTGCCTGAGAGAGATTCCCAACAAATGTCTGGATAGTTGAAATCTCCCATGACAACTATGTCATATTTTTTGGAGAACTTGGCCATTTGATGCATAAAGAGTTCATCCATATCTTCAGCTTGCACAGGCGGCCTGTAGTAAATGCCTACAATGGTGTCCTTTCCATTGTTCTGTCCTTGTATTCTTACCCAAACAGTTTCCACAGAACTCCCAGTCTCTGAAGCTTCAATCTCTGTGCAGATATATGCGTTTCTAACATACAATGCAACACCCCCTCCTCGTTTATCAAGTCTGTTTCTTGCAAATAAGTTGTATCCTTCTAGTCTTGTATTCCAATCATGTGTATCGTCCCACCAAGTTTCAGTGATTCCAATGACATCATATTTCTTTTCCTGTGTTAGTAGTTCCAATTCTCCTTGTTTGTTGCCCATGCTTTGTGCATTAGTATAGAAACATTTTAGTTTGTGATTGGTTTCTCTTTCTCCAATATTTTTATTAATTAGATTCTTTCGTCTTTGTTCTTCCTTTCCACTTCTATTAGTAGAGTTCTCAATAGCATTTGTCAGGTGTATGGCTTTTTCTGGTCTTTTGCTTCCCTTCCCATGTTGTTCTAGTTTAAAGCTCTCCTTACAAGTGTAGCAAGGCGACTTCCAAATACATGCTTTCCAGTCTTCGTAAGGTGCACCCCATCTCTAGCAAGTAGTCCATCGTATAAGTAGTTCACTCCGTGATCCAGAAATCCAAATCGTTGCTGACGGCACCATCGACGTAGCCAGTTGTTCACCTGCAGAATCTTATTCCACCTCCTTGTTCCATGGCCATCCACTGGGAGGATGGAAGAGAAGACCACCTGCGCTCCCAGTTCTTTCACTTTCTTGCCTAAGTCTTCAAAGTCTCTGCAGATGGTTTCCAGGTCGTTTCTTGTGGTGTCATTTGTCCCCACATGTAGTAGCAGGAATGGGTCGTCATCTGTAGGTCTGAAGAGTCCTGATATCCTGTCAGACACATCTTTAATTTTTGCACCTGGAAGACAGCACATTTCTCTTGAAGTTATATCCGGTCTGCAGATAGCGGCCTCTGTTCCTCTCAACAGGGAATCCCCCATGACCACCACTCTCCGTTTCTTCTTCACAACATTTTTCTTTCTCCATCCAGGAGGACTCTGAAGGCGTACAAGGTTGCTGTTTGTTGGCAAAGTCTTATCCTGATGTATTTCTTCATCATTTTCCTGCGTGAGAGCCTGGTACTGGTTCCTGAGCAGTATGGGTGCTGACTGCCTCCTGATCCTCCTGCTTCTCTGGGTCACATGTCTCCATTCCTCTGTTTCTTCAGGTGCACTTCGAATTTCTTCTCTTTCTGTAACATGAAGAGATAATTCTGCTCTGTCCAAGAACTCTTCACCTTCCTTAATGATCTTCAACGTAGCCAACCTCTCTTCGAGATTTTGCAACTTTTCCTCCAACAGGGACACAAGCTTGCATTTGTGGCATGTGAAGTTTGGCTTTTCCACTGGTAAGTCTGTGAACATGTAGCAAGAAATGCAGCTCACCAAATGGCTCCTGGCCTCTTCCATCTTGAGATTTCTTAAAATCGGCGCGCGGTTTTTCCGATTTCCTCTTTTCAGCTGCAACGGCCAAAACCCAGTGATCGTTGAGCTCGCGGAGACTCTTCACTTATCCCAGAAGGCACTGGGAATATGCAAATGATCTCCTCAAGACTCTTCCCCTGGTTTTCCGATTTCCTCTTTTCAGCTGCAACGGCCAAAACCCAGTGATCGTTGAGCTCGCGGAGACTCTTCACTTATCCCAGAAGGCACTGGGAATATGCAAATGATCTCCTCAAGACTCTTCCCCTGGTTTTCCGATTTCCTCTTTTCAGCTGCAACGGCCAAAACCCAGTGATCGTTGAGCTCGCGGAGACTCTTCACTTATCCCAGAAGGCACTGGGAATATGCAAATGATCTCCTCAAGACTCTTCCCCTGGTTTTCCGATTTTTTGGGAACATCTTATCAGGTGGAATCCGACTGAAAAAGATGTGTGAGCATACTTTAAGTTTGGGTTATAGTTTGAAATTCTTTTGTCCAAGGATTACAAATTCATTGCTTTACCTTTCGACAGATTTTAAGACATATACCGCTTATATTCTTGAAGATTAAACAAATCTTTTCGACTATTCAAATAAAATTTTAAAGTCGATGGTAAAATTTCATAACAGATGACTTTTGAAATTAAAAATTGGGAGGAATTTTCAGAAGAGCGTTAAGGCAGTGAATGGGTATTTAAACTAATGCTTAAATGAAGTGTGATGAGGCATGAAAGTATACTCAGGGTTTATGAAATATGCCTTTTCAAGCATTGAAGATCATTGATAAAAGTGAATGCTCTTTTCCAAAGCTCACACTCACCAGAATACCAATTACTCACCATCTGTTAAAGATTAATGACTAGGACTCAGATGCTCCTGACCAACACATCATGTCTCTTCTCCATAGGATGCCCACTGTATGTAAATTATGTAAAGAATTGTAAATCTATTATTCACATAAATATAAAAATGTCAGTCTATTTTATTGACTAGTGTTAGATGGCATGCAAATGTGATGCGCAAGTTAAAAAATGTACAGAAAGAATGGATAGTTAAAAAAATAATAATAATAATAATAATAAAAGAATGTACACCGAGTGGCCCTAACCCCTGTGATTCCAGTGCCAGCCAATTGAGGTCTCTGGTGAGAGAGGTAGTGATGACATCACTTTATTCGGTCACCTGAGGGCTGAAGCATGTGTTTTGCTGTAGCTGTTGGTGACTGGAACAGGATGTCATTGGATATACCTGTGGGTCCTAGAGTTGAGCAAAATGATCCACAGGACCCTAATCTAACAGTCAAGGTGGGACTCCATAGTAACCAAAGTTCCTATTGCCTGCTGAGATCCTAGACACTTCATGTGATTTGTATGACTCGCTATGTCATGATGACTTCTGATTAGTAGAACCAAAGACTTCATGGCTACATCATGATGTTGTATGGCCTACTTATCAGAAGAAGCACCTCAGCTGCCAGAACGTACTAGGAAGATCAAGGTGCCTCTTTTGATCCCGGTTTGTCATAACGTCATGGTGCTAATAATGAGTAGACACCTCCAGGAATCAGGGAGGTAGTAAAAAGTTTTCAGTGCTTCTTCTCATCATGACTATGCCATAATGTCGTGGGGCTTACTAATTAGAAAAGGCCCAAAGGATGCCGGTTATTAGTCGGAAGTTCACATTGCTTTGGTCTGGGGGCCATGAAGTACTGGCATAACACTTGGACTAGGTTCCTTGAAATCATTATGCTAAACTCTATTAAGCAGCACCAAAGAAACCTAAGCTGGAGACATGGCGGTTAGAGTGGGCGAGTACACATTCTTTTATTATTTTTAAAACGTTCCTTCCTTTTCTACAGTCTTATTAAACTGTGCAACCTCTTTAAGTAAATTAGGGAAGGCCAAGAACTTTTAGACGTAAAGATTTAAGATTTCTATTCATCTCATGAAATCCACTGGGATCCTTTGACGTGATTATATTTATTCCTATAATAGAAAGAAGGGGGAGTATCAGTGGTCTTCTGACCGCATGACTAAGGGTCAAATTTTAGTGTTGACCTCACGGCTATTTTATAAGTTACTCCGGAAACAGGCTCTTTGCCTTTGGATCACTCAAGAGCTAAGTGGTAATCCCACCTGCTCCACCTACATACAGTATGTCAAAGATTTTTAGAGGACTTCTCTATCTATTGATAAGAAATATATTGGAATGCCTCCAAGTCTACTCTGGACCATTGAAAAATCAGTATTAACCAGACGTGAGGGAGACCATGATGACACGGGTAAACATTCTTGATACTTGTAGCACTAAGGGTAGGTAAATTAGATGTTCATCATGACTCTATCACTAAGGATCTTACATATACCTGAATCTGGGCTTGAGTGCAAATTTTTTAAACATACTATTATATTAATTATTTAATACAGCAAATCTATGAATATAAATTTTGGGGACTTGATTTATTATATTCAGGGCCATATGTCTGACCAGACGTGTCTGACCACGCATATTTCAAAATCCATATTTCAAATTACAGATTTCTAATTACACTACTGTGAATTAGACTAGAATTCCATGATGCACTTACCCATTCATCACTGCTGTATTATCTTCATCCTCACCACCACCTGTGTCATCTAATCGAGTTGTTTGTCTACAGGTATGCTGCTCACTCATCCATTCAACTTTCCTGCATTGTGTGTGTATATGAATTGCATATAATCCTGCTCTGGTATGCTGCTCACTCATCCCTTCAACTTTCCTGCATTGTGTGTATATGAATTGCATATAATCCTGCTCTTGTATGCTGCTCACTCATCCATTCAACTTTCCTGCATTGTGTGTGTATATGAATTGCATATAATCCTGCTCTGGTATGCTGCTCACTCATCCATTCAACTTTCCTGCATTGTGTGTGTATATGAATTGCACATAATCCTACCCTGGTATTGCATTGCTTTTGTATCCATAATGTATTCATTCCTCTTGTATCTTCCATGCATGCATGAGTAGTCAATCCATCCCCCCTTTTTTATCACCTCTCTTTGAGTCAGAACATGTGGTCTGGGCAATCACGCCCACAACCCCCTCACAGCTGACTCCTCTCAACTGCACATATATTCAGGGCCATGCGTCTGACCAGACGTGTCTGACCATGCATATTTCAAAATCCATATTTCAAATTACAGATTTCTAATTACACTACTGTGAATTAGACTAGAGTTGGACTGGAATTTGACTGTAAGGTAAAGGAATCTTTAACCACCACAATGTTTCAGTTTCTTCTCACTTTCACCCCCATACCGCTCTATTTTTTCCGATCTCTTGTAATCCCCTCCACCTAGTAAGGAACTTGTCATTTCCCCCTCCATCCTCCCCAGCCACCTAACCTTCTCCTCCTCCTGTTCCTCTACATACAATCCTTTTTCTCCAGACACACATGGCCACATCATGTCCTATCCTGCTCCCACCTTCTAATGCTCTGTCTGCTACTCCTCATTGCTGGCAACGTATCCCCAAATCCTGGCCCTCCTCAACACATCCCCACACTCATTTCTAACATCCTGCCTCGATCCTCTACACGTTTTTGCAACCATGATAACCTCATACCTATTCATCCAGCCCCCACTCCCCCAGTACTCTTACCTGGCGCCTTATGGAATGCGAGCTCTGTCTGCAACAAGCTGTCGTTTATCCATGACCTCTTTATCACCAACAAACTCTCCTTCCTTGCCATCACTGAAACTTGGCTCACTCCCTCTGACACAGCCTCTCCAGCTGCACTTTTTTATGGCAGATTCCATCTCTCTCACACCCCTCACCCCAGCAACAAACGTGGTGGAGGAGTTGGCTTGCTCCTGTCTGATACCTGCTCCTTTACCCCAATTCAACTTCCACCCTCCGCTACTCTTCCCTCGTTCGAGGTGCAATCCATCCACATCTATTCCCCCTCCAACCTCCAACTGGCTGTTATCTACCGCCCCCCAGAACTAGCCATCTCCACCTTTCTCAACCACTTCACCACCTGGCTACTCCATTTCCTCTCTGCTGACATCCCCACCATCATCATGGGCGACTTCAACATCCCCATTAACACTTCCACCCCGGCTGCCTCTAAAATTTTATCACTGACTGCCTCCTTTGGCCTCACTCAATGGTCCTCTGTGGCCACTCACAACGATGGTCACACGCTCGACCTTATCTTCACCTGTCTCTGTTCCCTCACTAATCTCACTAACTTACCCCTCCCCCTGTCCGACCACAACCTACTGACATCCTCTTCCCTCTCCTCTTCGACAGCACAACCCCCACTCCACAAACTTGCTCACCCTCGCAGAAATCTCAAACACCTCAATTTACAATCACTCTCGGAGTCCCTTCTCCCTCTCACAGACATAGCTTCCCTTCATGACACAGATGCTTCTGCCACCTTTTATAACACCACAATAACAGCAACACTTGATTCAGCCGCCCCCCTCACGCAGAGCAAAACTCGTACAATCAACAGACCGCCCTGGTTGACCAGCCAGACCAAAGAACTGAGACGGGTTTCCAGGGCCGCTGAGCAGAGATGGAAGAGATCCCGTTCTACCTAGCACTTCAAGGCATACAAGCAGTCCATGCCAGCTTCAAGTACATGCTCTCTGCCGCAAAACAAACTTACTTTGCATCCCTCATATCCTCACTGTCTCACAACCCTAAATAGCTTTTCAACACTTTCAATTCTCTACTCCATCCCTCTCATTTCTGCTGAAGACTTTGCCTCCTTCTTTAAGCAGAAGATCGATACGATCAGAGAATGCTTTGGCCCGCAGCTCCCAATGCCCCTTTTAGCCGCTCAGCCCTGTTCTTCCAAAACCAGCTTCTCCACCATGTCAGAAGATCAGCTCTCCACCCTCCTGTCAAGATCACACCTCACCACTTGTGCGCTTGACCCGCTTCCGTCCCACCTCATCCCTATCTTTGTCACAGTCTTCATCCCAACTCTAACACACCTTTTTAACCATTCTCTTACAAATGGTGTCTTTCCCTCATCCTTCAAACATGCCTCAATCACATCCATCCTCAAAAATCCCTCCCTCGACCCATCCTGTAAGTCTAACTGTGGCGCCCCAAGGGGTATGGTCGCCACACTGGCCTTGCCTTCCTCCAGGGGAGGGTAATGCCAGGCTTGGAAGCAGTGATGGGTCTCTCCAGCAGTTAACCTAATGCATGCAACACAGTTCCACTCCAAGCCAGCAGTTGGAACTCTGAACCAGGATGAAGGGGAGGGGGTGCTCCCTGAGGGCTGAGAGGAAGGAGTGGTCAGTTAGTTGAAGGAGGTCCACGTGTGCAGACGTGTGGAACGAAGCTGGAGGTTGAGCAAGGAAGGAGAGCTCCCTCAGCTTGAGAGCGCACGAACTGGAGCCTGGTCTGCACGGTGGTACGGATGCTAACGGATACCAGAGGAGTAGGAGGCTGTAAATGCCCTGCTCCCATCCAAGACTTGGGACACAACAGCAACCGATTAGCGAGCCAGGATTCAGGAGAGGCGTCTCCGAGAGAGGCTACAGCTGTCTGTCATACAAGTATAGATCTAGGAACATCTGAAGAGAGGCATTCCAGAGTAGCTAAGTATTGGGGTGCTTCACACCACAAGGCGCTAGGAAGGAGACTGCACAGCCCTTCTGCTGAGAGAGAATCCTGATCTGCTTCCTGGCTAACCTGCTCCAACACCATCTGTAATCAGGACCCTGGACTGCATATACTAAGTAAAGGTACAGAAACTGCAACCGCTGTGTCTTGTCTGTTCCCTACGCCTCCAGCACTGCTACATCCCCGTGCTGGTTACATCCACACTGCCCTGGGACTACAGCTCCACCTGTGGGGAGCTTTTACATAATAATAATCTTTATTTTTATATAGCGCTAACATATTCTGCAGCGCTTTACAGTTTGCACACATTTTTCATCACTGTCCCCGATGGGGCTCACAATCTAATTTCCCTATCAGTATGTCTTTTACAGTTTGCACACATTTTTCATCACTGTCCCCGATGGGGCTCACAATCTAAATTCCCTATCAGTATGTCTTTGTGTAATGATGTATAGTAGGTTTCTATGAAGACAGTGGCTAGATGATAGAGTCACAGACACAGGTATACGTGAAAGTAGTTTGTATTAAACAAGCAGCACAGAACAGCACAGGTGCTGGCGGAGCCAGACAATGACAGCAGTGGTAACAGCAGCAGAACTCAGTCCAGTAGATAGCAAATTGTACACCAGCACTATGTAGATGTAAGCAGACACAATCTTAAGAATGCAGGCAAGGACAGTCACTTAGCCCTCTCCCTTGCGGGAGGGGAATCTTCGGGCACAGTGCAGTGGCAGAGAAAGTCACTAGGTAATTGATACTGGATGTGTAAAGGTAGCAGGGATAAGTCTCTCAGGTGAAACGCACACAGCAGTCAAGATCTTCAGCGCATACCGTGAGTGCTGTAGTAGCGGTGAGCGGTGGAGGCAGAGCTGGAAGGAGCCTTCAGGCAGACACCGTCAGAGGGTCCAGGCGGCGGCAGTAGGCAGCAGGTAATCCAGGTGGATTCAGCAGGAAGGAAGGAGGTAGCACAGCGTGCAACTCCCAGCTAGCAGATGAGGTACAGGACGAGATATACAAGCAAGGTAGTCACGTCCAGGAAAGCTATTTAAACCCGGCGGGCGGGACCAACAGGCGGTGATGTCACAGGAACCAGTATGGCCGAATGAAGCCAGGCTTAAGGGCAACAGTAAGGGCAAAGTCCGGAACACAGCAGAATAGGAACGATGCTTACATTATTCCCCCCTTAAAGAATGTCCTCCGGACAATCTTCGACCAGGCTTGTCCGGGTACCTTAGATGAAACTGCTCCAGCAGCCGCGGAGCACAGATCTTCTCCACCGGTTCCCAGGAATTCTCCTCGACAGAGTATCCTTGCCACTTGACCAGGTATTGCAGCTTCCTTCTGAAGATCCGTGAATCCAGAATCTTCTCCACGACATATTGTTCATGTCCATCAACGAGCACTGGAGCTGGAGGAGAGGAAGTACGCCCTGGGAAGGAATTTGGTACAACTGGCTTTAGTAGGGAAACATGGAACACCGGGTGAACCTTCCAGGCAGGGGGTAATTTCAGACGCACCGCTACCGAATTCACTAGAGCCACGATCTTGTATGGCCCTACAAACTTCTGCCCAAGCTTGACAGTCGGTGCCCTCACCCTCAGATTCTTGGTAGACAACCAGACCGTATCTCCCACCCTATACACCGGAGCCGGCCTCCTGGTACGATCTCTCTTATACCTCTCCTGCGCTGTCATCAAGGTGGTCTTCAGAGCTTCCAAATTCTGCTGTAAGAAAGAAAGATGGTCAGACACAGCAGGCACTGCAGCCTCCTTGGGGAACTGCGGCAAGATGCTTGGGTGGTAACCCTGATTAGCAAAGAACGGTGACTGCTTAGTCGAGGAGTGCTGCGAGTTGTTATATGTGAATTCTGCCAGGGGAAGCAGATCTACCCAATCGTCCTGCAGATGACTTAAGTAGCAACGGAGGTACTGCTCCAGGGTCTGATTTGTACGTTCCGTCTGTCCATTGGTCTGTGGATGGTAAGCCGAAGACAGACTTACTCTAATATCCAGAGCCGCGCAGAAACACCTCCAGAACCTAGACGTGAACTGCACCCCATGATCAGAGATCACCTCATCCGGGACTCCGTGCAGACGGACCACCTCTTGAATCAACAAGTCTGCAGTCTGTTTTGCTGTGGGTAATCCAGCGCAAGGGATAAAGTGTGCTGCCTTAGTGAGGCGGTCCACGACCACTAGAATGGTGTTCTTACCCTTGGAGACCGGTAGTTCAACAATAAAGTCCATTGAGATGGATCTCCAGGGACGAGATGGTATAGGCAAGGGTTGTAACAACCCGGAAGGCGACGCACGAGGCGTCTTGAACCGAGCACATACCTCGCAGGATGACACGTATCCCTCCACGTCCTTCCGGTACGAAGGCCACCAGAAGTACCGAGCCAGGAACTCTTGGGTCTTCGTTATTCCACGATGTCCCCAATCTTAGAATCATGGATCAGTCGGAGGACTTCAAGTCTTGTCACCTCTGGTACATACAGCCGATTCTCCTGTAACCACACTCCTCCACTGAAATTTAGGCTTACTTCGGGGGTAGGTTGCCTTAGCAACGGATCTGCTGCGTATGCTACTTTGATCTCAGACAGAAGATCCTGATGATGGATTGCAGAGATGAAATGAGCGGGAGACACAACAGTACTAGGAGACGACTTAATCACTTCCTCAGGAGCAGCAATCCTAGATAGCGCATCTGCCTTACCATTCCGTGCCCCCGACCTGTAGGAGATGATGAAGTTGAATTGGTTTAGAAACAAGCTCCAACGTGCCTGACGTGGGTTCAAACATCTTACGGACTGCATGAATTCCAAGTTTCGGTGGTCGGTAAGAACTGTAATCGGAGTTGAGGACCCCAGCAGCAAGTGTCTCCACTCCTTGAACGCCGTCACAATCGCCAGTAACTCCTTGTTCCCTACGTCATAGTTCTTCTGCGCCGGGGATAGCTTCTGAGAAAGAAAGGCACAAGGATGAAGAACTGCCTTCTCACCTCCTCTCTGTGACAACACTGCGCCGATGGCGACATCCGATGTGTCCACCTCAAGAGTAAAGCTCAGGTCTGGGTCTGGATGTCTTAAGATGGGAGCCGACACAAATTTGTCCTTCAGCCGTGTGAACGCCTCCTGGGCTTGCGGAGTCCACTGGAACGGTACCCCCTTCTTAGTCAGTTGGGTGATGGGAGCCACAATCTCAGAGAAGTTACGGATGAAGCGCCTATAGAAGTTGGCGAATCCCACAAACCTCTGAACTTCTTTCACCGATCCTGGCGCTGGCCACTCCTGGATCGCTCTGGTCTTTTGATCGTCCATCTGGAGACCCTGTGGAGAGATGACATAACCGAGGAACTGCACTGTTGCCCTGTGGAACTCGCATTTCTCCAATTTGATGTAAAGATGGTTATGCAGCAGGCGTTGCAGCACTGTCCTCACGTGGAGCCGATGTTCCTCGAGATCACTGGAAAAGATTAAAATGTCATCGAGATACACAACCATAAATACATCAAGCACATCTCGGAAAATGTCATTAACAAAATGCTGAAAGGTTGCAGGAGCATTTCGTAGTCCGAACGGCATGACCCTTGACTCGAAGTGTCCATAACGGCAGCGGAAGGCCGTCTTCCACTCATCTCCAGACCGAATTCTCACGAGATTGTAGGCTCCCCGAAGATCCAGTTTGGTGAATATCTTAGCCTGCTTCACCCTCTCCAGTAGTTCAGAGATTAAGGGTAGCGGGTGCCGATTCATGACCGTTACCTTGTTTAAATCACGGTAGTCCATGCAAGGACGCAGACCCCCGTCCTTTTTCTTCACGAAGAAGATTGGTGCACCCGCAGGAGAAGTAGACGGTCGGATGAAGCCCTTTGCGAGATTCTCGTCGATGAAGTCCTTCAAGGCCTTTAATTCAGGACCAGACAAAGGGTAAATACGCCCGAATGGGATCTCCGCCCCAGATACCAGTTCTATCGGGCAATCATAAGGCCGGTGGGGAGGTAACATATCTGCCCTCTTCTTGTCACATACCTCTGCCAGATCCTGATACTCCGGTGGTAATTGTCCCTCAGTCGTAGCTACTACCTTGGGGATAGCCGCGACCTTAGGAATAGCGGGGTTGCTGTTAGAACTTGGAGGGAACTGCACTTCCCTGGTCTCCCAGTTGATGCGAGGATTCTGAACCTGGAGCCAAGGTAACCCCAGGATAATAGGGAAGTGAGGAGAAGATATTAGTAAAAAGGACAAATGTTCCACATGTTCCTCTCCAATGCATACCTTCACCGACTCAGTCTCCATGGTTACCGGTCCAGATGTAAGTGGCGACCCGTCTACTGTCTCCATCAAGACTGACGACTCCCTCTTCACTGCCCTGATTCCATGCTTCCTTGCAAACGCGATATCCATGAAGTTCCCACTGGCCCCGGAGTCCAACATGGCGGCGCTCTCGACACACCGACCCTGGAAGCAGACCCTCAAGGATAGGTAATAGTGGGAATTCTTCTTAGTAGCGAAGTAGGAGGAAACGACGGATGTCATCGAGATCACCACTGCGTTCAATGGAAGAGATGCCAGCGAATTCATATCGGCAAAGTCCAGGTCTCTCTGATTGTCTCTGCCCCCCGAATTGTTCAGATCTAGGACGCAGGACTCCCCCGCCTCGGAGTTACAATCAATGATAGCTGCAGCCGTCTTACGTCTCCTGACTGGACACTCGGAGATGAAGTGACCGGTCCCCCCGCAGTAGAAGCACAGGTTTTCCTTAAAGCGATGCTCCTTGCGGGCATCAGGAGGATTTCTACGTACGGCATCCACCTGCATCGGTACGGGCTCGGGCTCGGGATTCCTCCTGCTGGTGACATCTCTGGAGGGAGAAGAGAACGGAACAGTGTTATTAAACCGTAGATCAGACCAGCGCTCCTGTCTGCGCTCGGAGAGTCGATTGTCAATGCGGATGCAGTGATTGATGAAGTCCCCAAGAAGCACGGGCGAGTCCCCGCGTGCCAGTTCATCCTTAACTGCCGTAGACAATCCCCTGCGGAAGATGGCCTGCTTGGCTGCCCCGTTCCAGGTGGTGTCTAAAGCCCATCTACGGAAGTCCAATGCATACTCCAGCACCGAACGCTTCCCCTGCCGAAGGGTCAGCAGCGTCGTCTCAGCAGTATTAGCTCGGTTCGGGTCATCAAACATCTGCGTCATTGCGGCAATAAAATTGTCCATAGAGTTAAGCAGAGGGTCGTCGGTCTCAATCAAAGGGTTGGCCCACGCGAGCGCCTTACCAGACAGCAGCATGACTATAGTCAGAACTTTGGAGCGTTCAGTAGTGAACTGTGGGGCATGAGCAGCAAAGAAGATCCGGCACTGGTTCAAAAATCCTCGGAATTTATCCCTCTCACCAGCGAACCGGAAGGGAGGAAGCTTCGGGAAGGTCGGTGTAGTATCCCGGGCAGCACCTGCTACCTGCGCGGCTGGGGCCTGTTCCAGAGCAGCAATCCGATCGAGCTGCATAGGAATCGCTTGCTCCAACGCCAGAACACGATCACCCTGAAGAGGAGCTGCTTGTTCCAGCGCCGTAATCCGATTTGCCAGTCGTTGCAACTGTGCCTCTGCTGCCCCGGCATTGTGTTCGATACGTTGCTCCAGCGTGTCCAGCTGGGTCCTAATGCCTGCCACATCCTGCCGTATCAAAGCAAGCTGCTTGCTTACACGTTTCTCCAGGGACTCTACACCTGCGGTCTCCATATTGGGGGCTTGTATATCCTGTAATGATGTATAGTAGGTTTCTATGAAGACAGTGGCTAGATGATAGAGTCACAGACACAGGTATACGTGAAAGTAGTTTGTATTAAACAAGCAGCACAGAACAGCACAGGTGCTGGCGGAGCCAGACAATGACAGCAGTGGTAACAGCAGCAGAACTCAGTCCAGTAGATAGCAAATTGTACACCAGCACTATGTAGATGTAAGCAGACACAATCTTAAGAATGCAGGCAAGGACAGTCACTTAGCCCTCTCCCTTGCGGGAGGGGAATCTTCGGGCACAGTGCAGTGGCAGAGAAAGTCACTAGGTAATTGATACTGGATGTGTAAAGGTAGCAGGGATAAGTCTCTCAGGTGAAACGCACACAGCAGTCAAGATCTTCAGCGCATACCGTGAGTGCTGTAGTAGCGGTGAGCGGTGGAGGCAGAGCTGGAAGGAGCCTTCAGGCAGACACCGTCAGAGTAGGCAGCAGGTAATCCAGGTGGATTCAGCAGGAAGGAAGGAGGTAGCACAGCGTGCAACTCCCAGCTAGCAGATCAGGTACAGGACGAGATATACAAGCAAGGTAGTCACGTCCAGGAAAGCTATTTAAACCCGGCGGGCGGGACCAACAGGCGGTGATGTCACAGGAACCAGTATGGCCGAATGAAGGGCAACAGTAAGGGCAAAGTCCGGAACACAGCAGAATAGGAACGATGCTTACACTTTGGAGTGTGGGAGGAAACCGGAGTGCCCGGAGGAAACGCACGCAAACACAGGGAGAACATACAAACTCCTTGCAGATGTTGTCCTTGGTGGGATTCGAACCCAGGACCCCAGCGCTGCAAGGCTGCAGCGCTAACCACTGAGCCACCGTGCTGCCATCTTTGCTGCACCCTACCATCAGTCCCAGCGGATCTGTATGCAGCGTTGGCCTAACATCATACTTGCCAAACACCACGGGTGGTGTCACAAACTATTCTACCATTAACTACATCTCTCATTGCTTGGGCGCCCAGGGCCACGGACCGGGTCACTGCAGCTGTGACACATCCCCCTGACACCGGCCCGGTACCGAGTACCCCACAGCCCTGGGAGGGCGACCCAAATTTGGCGTCACGAACAGGATTATGGAGCCCGGTATCCCCGGGTCCTGTGTGCCATAGACTGTGATTGTGAACTGTGTGAATTTGGCGCCGATCGCCGCCTTTGCTGCACTGCTTGCCGCGCACGGGAAGAAAGATGCGGGCCTTCGTGGGCAGAGCCTGCCGCAGAGCGCGAAGAAGCAAAGTGCCGCGCGGGAAGAGAGGACTGCGCGCGAGAGGAGGAGGAGCTGAGGCCTACAGCCCGGAGCGTCGGGCCTGTGAAGCGGCCGCCGGTGAGCTTACACAACCCCCGGCCCTGGCTAACGTTAACTAGGGGGGGAGAAGATGTCTGCGCCGCAAGCCAATGCAGCGGCGGACGCGTTGCTAACCCCGTAGCACCGCAAGGAGGAGCGCCCACCACAGTAGTCCCCATAATGCCGCTATCCATGCTCTATATACTGGGAGCGGCCTGGCTACCGCAGTACTTGGGTGAGTCATATACCCTGAGTGAATTTAAAGAGAGACTGTGCAGCTTGTTTAAAGTTTACCCTCTGTCTGAAGACCAGAAAGTGAATATCCTGATTGGACAGTTAAAGGGTGCCGCACTGAGGGAGGTGAAAGCCTGGCAGGCCACCGATAAAGAGACTGTTGCAAAGGTCCTGGCCAAGCTGAGGAGCACCTTTGACACCTGTACTGCAGCTGAAATCAAGATGTGGTTCTTTGGCTGTAAACAGAGGCCACAAGACAGTATCCGGGATTATGCCCTCAACCTGCAGAAGGCGCTACGGGCAGTTAAGCAAATTGATCCTGACAGCGTAAAGGAAGAAGATAAACTGTTGAAGGAGCAGTTCATAGAAGGACTCCTATCTAGTACCCACAGAGGACAGTTGCGTATCATAACCTTGCAAAACCATGATCTGGACTTTGCTGAATTTAAGGACAGGGCTATTCGGGTACTGCAGGAGTCCATTGACAGACGTCCAGCACCCCCTAGGCGCTCAGCAATCACCTATCATCAGGAAGCAACGTCTTTCCCTTCCATCCCTGTGGAGGCTGATGCACAGACTCTGGATAAAGATCCAACTGAGGAGCTGCATCTTCAAGTCCAGGAGCTGACCAAGGGGATGGCTGTACTGACCAAAACCGTGCAGTCCCTGCAAGTGTCCTGCAAAGACAAGATCCAGCTTGCTTCCAATCCAGAGGATGTCCCGTGGCTCCGGAGGAGAACCCCGTCACTTCGAGGAAGGAACAATGATCGCTATGACCAGGACGGACGTCCCATCTGTCGTCGCTGCTACAAGGCAGGTCATCTTGCAAGGTACTGTCCTTTAAATTAGCAACCCCTGGGGCAGAGGGCCAACCCCCAGGAGTAGGTTCAGCAGACCCAAGGAACCGGAGAGCCAAGTATGTGGGAGGGAGACCGATCCTTCCTGTGGTGACTGACGGCATCCCCATGAACGCTTTGTTGGACACTGGCTCCCAGGTGACCACTATGCCGTACGTTCTGTACAAGAGGTACTGGGCTGATTCTGAACTCACCCGTGGACCAACTGATGAGCTAACAGTAGTTGCTAGTAACGGTCATACCTTGCCGCAGATTGGATGCAAGGAAATTACTGTTAAGGTGGGGCGGGTAGAGCTAAAATCACAAGGTCGGATAGTTGTTGATATTGATCGACGTGAATGTAATCCCATGATGACTCTTGGTACAAATGTAATTGAAAACTGTCTGTACGAGGTTATTGTCTTGTTGCAACAGTTGTCTGAGACTGCTGGTTCCGGAGAACAACGAGTCCTGCAGAAGGAGATCTGAGCCCTGATGCAAAGACAACAGGTGGAACTCTCTGGCGGAGAGATTGGCAGCGTCATAGTGAGTGATACTTTTCCCATTGTAATACCCCCCAGGAGTGAAATGTTGATATGGTGTCGGGCAGCTATAGGCCTTAGAGGGAGGGATTACCAGGCATTGGTGGAACCAGTATACTCCGAAAGCAGGCCTAATGTCCTGACAGCCAGAGGGGTGGTTGATGTACAAAAGGGGAGAGTACCTGTATGTCTTTTGAATTGTGGGGAGGAGGAAGCCACAATACCTCGGTACGCCACAGTTGCCAAGCTGCTCACTGTTAATAAAAACTCATTGCAGGCAGCAGAGCCCTTGGTCTCATCCGACCAGGTGGAGGGCAATGGCTCTGGAAAGCAGCTAGAAGAGTGGTGCCAGCAACTGCAGGTGGGAACTGACTCTACACCTTCATACCAGAGAAATGGGGTCTACAGAGTGACACAACAGTATGAGCGGGTATTCAGCAAACACCCACTAGATTTTGGGCAGGCAAAAGGGGTTTAACATCATATCCCCACTGGAGACCATCCACCCATAAAGGAGAGGTACAGACCTATACCCCCAACACAGTACCAATGTGCTAAGAGTATGCTGAAAGAGATGAAGGAAGCTGAGGTTATCAGGGACAGTTGTAGCCCGTGGACAGCTCCCATAGTTTTTGTAAAGAAAAAGGATGGTACCATGAGAATGTGTGTTGATTACAGGAAAATTAACAGCATTACACATAAAGATGCCTACCCATTACCTAGGATTGAGGAATCCTTAGCTGCACTTAAAACCGCTAATTACTTTTCCACCATGGATCTCACCAGTGGGTATTGGCAGATTCCCGTGGCAGAGGCAGATAAGGAGAAAACAGCATTTACTACTCCAATGGGTCTCTGTGAGTTCAATTACATGCCATTCGGGCTCTGCACTGCTCCATGAACATTTCAACAGCTGATGGAGCGTTGCCTGGGACACATGAACTTTGAGACAGTCCTGTTGTACCTGGATGATGTCATTGTTTTCTCCAAGACCTATGAAGAACATCTGGAACACCTGGTTAATGTATTTGAAGCTTTGTCCAATTTTGGCCTGAAGGTGAAGCCTTCCAAATGCCACCTCCTGAAGCCTAAGGTACAGTACCTTGGTCACGTAGTCAGTTCAGAAGGTGTGGCACCAGATCCTGACAAGGTCACGGCCATCCGGGACTGGAAGAAGCCCAGCAACCTCCACGAGGTACGCCAATTCCTTGGACTGGTAGGCTACTATCGGAGATTCATCAAAGGCTTTACTGAAATAGCTACCCCGATGCAAAACCTTCTGGTGGGGCAGTCCAAGAAAAGCAAGCAGAAGAATTCCATGTTTGAATGGACTGAAGAATTGGAGAAGTCCTTCACCAGATTGAAGATGGCCCTCACCGGTGACGAAGTTCTGGCTTACCCAGATTATGAGAAACCCTTTGTGCTGTACACGGATGCCAGCAACGTGGGATTAGGAGCAGTACTGTCGCAGGTACAGAACGGAAAAGAGCGAGTGATCTCCTACGCCAGCAGGAAGCTGCGTCCCACTGAGAGGAACTCGGAAAATTACGGTTCTTTCAAGCTGGAGTTCCTTGCCATAGTCTGGGCAGTCACCGAAAGGTTCAAGCATTACCTAGCTTCTGCCAAGTTTACAATCTTCACGGACAACAATCCGTTGACCCACTTGGACACTGCAAAACTGGGTGCCCTGGAGCAGCGGTGGATGGCTCGGCTGTCTAACTACGAGTTTACTATCAAGTACCGGGCAGGGCACAAGAATGCCAATGCGGATGCGCTATCCAGGATGCCTAATCTGCCAGATGCAGGAGAAGACCCAGAGGCTCTGGAAGAGATAGAGTTGCCTCCCTTCCACCGACCACTGGTGGCCCAGCGTGCTCAGGGGGTGAGAGACAGGCGGTCTGGCTTGAAGGAAGTCACCCTGAATCCATTGCCCCATCATGACTGGGCTGAAGCGCAAGATAATGACCCGGCAGTCTGCCTGGTGAAAGAGCTACTGCTACAAGCTGACTCACGCCCGGGTTCGAGCGCTCCTGAAGAAACCCAGCAGTTGTGGAAGGAGAAAGGCCGGCTGTTCATATATGAAGGGAAGCTATGTCGGAGGAGTATCAATGCCCGCACTCATGAGGTAGTCTGGCAGGTGGTGGTTCCAAAGAGAGATGCATCAAAGGTCCTGGCAGCATACCACAATGGAGTTGGACACTTTGGATGGAAGAAGTTGGAAACGTTGCTCCGAGAGAGGTTCTACTGGACTGGCATGAGGAAAGCCATTGAGAGGTGGTGCTGGGAGTGTGGACAGTGTAACCTGCGCAGAAAGGATAGAGACAGCCAGAGAGCTCCTCTGCAGCCCATCATCACCAAACGGCCACTTGAGTTGGTGGCCCTGGACCATATGAAGCTGGTTCCTAGCCGGTCAGGTTACCTCTATGCCCTTACCATTGTGGACCACTATTCAAGATTCCTGGTGGTTGTGCCTGTCAAAGATCAAACAGCCAGGACAGCGGCCAGAGCGTTAAAACTGCACTTCTGTAGACCACATGAGTACTCTGAGAGAGTGCTTACTGATCAAGGTCCGGCTTTCGAGGCAGAAGTGTTTCATGAATGGTTGTAAGAAGATCCGGACAACACCGTATCACCAACAGACCAATGGCATGTGCGAGAGGATGAACCAGGTAGTGATTGACCTGCTGAAGACATTGCCCTTGGAGGAGAGAAATCTGTGGCCCGAAAAGTTGCCAGATCTGGTATGGTAGACCTCTACAACCATATTCCCGTGAACTCTACCAACAGTACTCCAGCATACCTGATGAGAGCCAGACCTGGTAAGCTGTCTATCGACTTGGACATGGGAGTCCTGACCCCAGAAGTGACGTCACCAGATGCTGACTGTGACACGAGGAGGCAGCAACAGTACAGAAGAGTTCAAGAATGTGTGGAGAAGAGTATGACCCAGGCAAGACAAAAGCAGGAGAAGCTTTACAATCAAAATGCACCTGCCATTCCTTTGTCGCCGGGGGAGCAAGTCTTGAAAAGAAAGAGAAGATTGCACAAATTTGATGAGCAATGGGAAGCTGAACCTTATACTATTCTGCCCTCAAATATCGATAATACTAAGGTGTGCCTTGTGAGTAAAGATGGAGGAGAGACCTCAGCAGCGATAACAAGAGATCATTTGAAGTTGTGTCCTGACTAGTGTTGACCATTCCGATACTGCAAATATCGGGTATCGGCCGATATTCGCTGTATCGGAATTCCGATACCGAGTAGCGATATTTTTTCAATATCGGATATTGGAATCGGAAGTTCCCATAATGCAAAGAGCCACTGCTGTGGCTCTGATTGGCTGCCGAAATGACGTCATCATGATGCGCGGCCTGTGCGCATCATGATGCGCCGTCAGTTCAGGCCTTCCGGGGGGTCTGTACCGGCCTGCCCGGGGGTCTGTGCCGACTGCCCGGGGGTCTGTACCGGCCTGCCGGGGGGCTGTGCAGGCTGCGGGGGTCTGTGCAGGCATCGTCCGATGGGACAGCAAGTCCCATTGGGCGATGCCTGCTACCATGACGATGATTGACACATTAGCCAATGATGGGACAGTAGTACTCCCATCATCTGGCCTATGTGTTGAATTTAAAAATAAAAAATACATACTACATGCTACATACAGTACATACTACATGCATGCAACATACATACATACTACATATATACCACATGCATGCAACATGCATACTAAATATATACTACATGCATGCATCATACATACATACTACATATATACCACATGCATACTACATATATACCACATATATACTACATGCATCATGCATACTACATATACTGTATACTACATGCATGCAACATACATATATACTACATGCATACTACATATATACCACATGCATGCAACATACATATATACAACATATATACTACATGCAACATACATACTACTAGTGTTGAGCATTCCGATACTGCAAATATCGGGTATCGGCCGATATTCGCTGTATCGGAATTCCGATACCGAGTACCGATATTTTTTCAATATCGGAATCGGAAGTTCCCATAATGCAAAGAGTCACTGCTGTGGCTCTGATTGGCTGCCAGGGTGTCTGTGCCGGCCTGCCCGGGGGTCTGTACCGGCCTGCCCTGGGGTCTGAACCGGACTTCCCGGGGGTCTGTGCAGACTGCCGGGGGTCTGTACCGGCCTGCCGGGGGTCTGTGCCGGTCTGCCGGTGGTCTGTGCCAACTGTCCAGGGGTCTGTGCAGGCTGCGGGGGTCTGTGCAGGCATCGTCCGATGGGACTACAAGTCCCATCGGGCGATGCCTGCTACCATGACGGTGATTGACACATTAGCCAATGATGGGACAGTAGTAGTCCCATCATCCGGCCTATGTGTTGAATGTAAAAAAAAAAAATACATACTACATGCTACATACATACTACATACATGCTACATACATACTACATGCATGCAACACACATACTACATATATACTACATGCATGCAACATACATACATACTACATATATACCACATGCATGCGACATGCATACTACATATATACCACATATATACTGCATGCAAACAACATATATACTACATGCATGCAACATGCATACTACATATATACTGCATGCATGCAACATACATATATACTACATGCAACATACATACTACTAGTGTTGAGCATTCCGATACTGCAAATATCGGGTATCGGCCGATATTCGCTGTATCGGAATTCCGATACCGAGTACCGATATTTTTTCAATATCGGATATCGGAATCGGAAGTTCCCATAATGCAAATAGCCACTGCTGTGGCTCTGATTGGCTGCCGAAATGACGTCATCTTGAGGCGCGGTCTGTGCGCATCATGATGCGCTGTCAGTTCGGGCCTTCCGGGGGGTCTGTACCGGCATGCCCGGGTGTCTGTGCCGGCCTGTCTGGGGGTCTGTACCGGCCTGCCCGGGGGTCTGTACCGGCCTGCCCGGGCGTCTGTGCGGACTGCCCGGGGGTCTGTGTGGACTGCCCGGGGGACTGTGCGGACAGCCGGGGGTCTGTACCGGCCTGCCGGGGGGCTGTGCCGGCCTGCCGGTGGTCTGTGCCGACTGTCCGGGGGTCTGGGCCGACTGTCCGGGGGTCTGTGCAGGCTGCAGGGGTCTGTGCAGGCATCGTCCGATGGGACTACAAGTCCCATCGGGTGATGCCTGCTACCATGACGGTGATTGACACATTAGCCAATGATGGCACAGTAGTAGTCCCATCATCCGGCCTATGTGTTGAATGTAAAAAAAAAAAAAATACATACTGCATGCTACATACATACTACATACATGCTACATACATACTACATGCATGCAACATACATACATACTACATATATACCACATGCATACAACATGCATACTACATACACTCACTGGCCACTTTATTAGGTACACCATGCTAGTAACGGGTTGGACCCCCTTTTGCCTTCAGAACTGCCTCAATTCTTCGTGGCAGAGATTCAACAAGGTGCTGGAAGCATTCCTCAGAGATTTTGGACCATATTGACATGATGGCATCACACAGTTGGCGCAGATTTGTCGGCTGCACATCCCTGATGCGAATCTCCCGTTCCACCACATCCCAAAGATGCTCTATTGGATTGAGATCTGGTGACTGAGGAGGCCATTTGAGTACAGTGAACTCATTGTCATGTTCAAGAAACCAATCTGAGATGATTCGAGCTTTATGACATGGCGCATTATCCTGCTGAAAGTAGCCATCAGATGTTGGGTACATTGTGGTCATAAAGGGATGGACATGGTCAGCAACAATACTCAGGTAGGCTGTGGCGTTGCAACGATGCTCAATTGGTACCAAGGGGCCCAAAGAGTGCCAAGAAAAAATTCCCCACACCATGACACCACCACCACCAGCCTGAACCGTTGATACAAGGCAGGATGGATCCATGCTTTCATGTTGTTTACGCCAAATTCTGACCCTACCATCCGAATGTCGCAGCAGAAATCGAGACTCATCAGACCAGGCAACGTTTTTCCAATCTTCTACTGTCCAATTTCGATGAGCTTGTGCAAATTGTAGCCTCAGTTTCCTGTTCTTAGCTGAGAGGAGTGGTACCCGGTGTGGTCTTCTGCTGCTGTAGCCCATCTGCCTCAAAGTTCGAAGCACTGTGCGTTCAGAGATGCTCTTCTGCCTACCTTGGTTGTAACGGGTGGCAATTTGAGTCACTGTTGCCTTTCTATCAGCTCGAACCAGTCTGCCCATTCTCCTCTGACCTCTGGCATCAACATGGCATTTCCGGCCACAGAACTGCCGCTCACTGGATTTTTGTTCTTTTTCGGACCATTCTCTGTAAACCCTAGAGATGGTTGTGCGTGAAAATCCCAGTAGATCAGCAGTTTCTGAAATACTCAGACCAGCCCTTCTGGCACCAACAATCATGCCACGTTCAAAGGCACTCAAATCACCTTTCTTCCCCATACTGATGCTCGGTTTGAGCTGCAGGAGATTGTCTTGACCATGTCTACATGCCTAAATGCACTGAGTTGCCGCCATGTGATTGGCTGATTAGAAATTAAGTCTTAACACACAGTTGGACAGGTGTACCTAATAAAGTGGCCAGTGAGTGTATATACTACATGCATGCAACATACATACTGCATATATACCACATGCATGCAACATGCATACTACATATATACCACATGCATGCAACATACATACAACATATATTCTACATGCATGCAACATGCATACTACATATATACTACATGCATGCAACATACATATATAGTGCATGCAACATGCATACTACATATATACTACATGCATGCGACATACATACATACTACATATATACCACATATATACTACGTGCATACTACATATATATCACATGCATGCAACATACATATGTACAACATATATACTACATGCAACATACATACTACTAGTGTTGAGCATTCCGATACTGCAAATATCGGGTATCGGCCGATATTCGCTGTATCGGAATTCCGATACCGAGTACCAATATTTTTTCAATATCGGAATCGGAAGTTCCCATAATGCAAAGAGCCACTGCTGTGGCTCTGATTGGCTGCCGAAATGACGTCATCATGATGCGCATCATGATGCGCTGTCAGTTCGGGCCTTCCGGGGGGTCTGTACCGGCATGCCCGGGTGTCTGTGCCGGCCAGCCCGGGGGTCTGTGCCAACTGCCCGGGGGTCTGTGCCGGCCTGCCCGGGGGTCTGTGCCGGCCTGCCCGGGGGTCTGTGCCGACTGCCCGGGGGTCTGTGCCGACTGCCGGGGGTCTGTACCGGCCTGCCGGGGGGCTGTGCCGACCTGCCGGTGGTCTGTGCCGACTGTCCGGGGGTCTGTGCAGGCATCGTCCGATGGGACTACAAGTCCCATCGGGCGATGCCTGCTACCGTGGCGGTGATTGACACATTGGCCAATGATGGACAGTAGTAGTCCGGCCTATGTGTTGAATGTAAAAAAAAAAAAAATACATAATACATGCTACATACATACTACATACATGCTACATACATACTACATGCATGCAACATACATACATACAACATATATGCTACATGCATGCAACATGCATGCTACATATATACTACATGCATGCAACATACCTATATAGTACATGCAACATGCATACTACATATATACTACATGCATGCAACATACTACATGCAACATGCATACCACATATATACTACATGCATGCAACATACATACATACTACATATATACCACATGCATGCAACATGCATACTACATATATACCACATAAATACTACATGCACGCAACATACATACCACATATATACTACATGCATGCAACATGCATATTACATATATACTACATGCATGCAACATACAAACTACATATATACCACATGCATGCAACATGCAAACTACATATATACTACATGCGTACTACATATATACCACATGCATGCAACATACATATATACAACATATATACTACATGCAACATACATACTACATATATACCACATGCATGCAACATGCAAACTACATATATACCACATATATACTACATGCATACTACATATATACCACATGCATGCAACATACATATATACAACATATATACTACATGCAACATACATACTACATATATACTACATGCATCATACATACATACAACATATATTCTACATGCATTCATACTACATGCATGCTTCATACATATATACTACATGCAACATGCATACTACATATATACTATATGCATGCAACATACATACTACATATATACCTCATGCATGCAACATGCATACTACATATATACCACATATATACTACATGCATGCAACATACATACATACAACAAATATACTACATGCAACATACATACTACAGATATACTACATGCATGCAACATACATACATACAACATATATACCACATGCATGCAACATGCATACTACATATATACCACATATATACTACATGCATGCAACATACATACAACATATATACTACATGCATGCAACATGCATACTACATATATACAACATGCATGCAACATACATACTACATATACCACATATATACTACATGCATACTACATATATACCACATGCATGCAACATACATACAACATATATACTACATGCATGCAACATGCATACTACATATATACTACATGCAACATACATACTACATACATACTACATATATACCACATGCATGCAACATGCATACTACATATATACTTCATGCATGCAACATACATATATACTACATGTATGCAACATACATACATACTACATATATACCACATGCATGCAACATGCATACTACATATATACTACATGCATGCAACATACATATATACTACATACAATACATTCATACAATACATACATATAGACGTACAGTACATATGACATAGAGTACATACTCACCATCACTTGTCACTTTGATCCCCGAAGCCATTGTCATCTTTGGAATAAATATTAAAATAACAAACAAGCCATATACTCCCTGATCTGCAGAAGTCCACGAGTGTCCCACGATGTGTGAGAAATTTCCCACGCAGCTTTTGCCATAAAGTGAGACTAGGGACTTTTTTTTTTTTTACAGTGGCGGAGGAAAACAGAGCGGAAGGATACCTACCTCCCGACACTGGTTTCCTGGAGCCCGTAGAGAATGGTAGCATCAGCTGATGCTGCTGTTCTCCACGCAAGATCGTCGTGGGACACTCGTGGACTTCTGCAGATCAGGGAGTATATGGCTTGTTTGTTATGTTAATATTTATTCCAAATATGACAATGGCTTCGGGGATCAAAGTGACAAGTGATGGTGAGTATGTACTCTATGTTATATGTACTGTATGTCTATATGTATGTATTGTATGAATGTATTGCATGTAGTATATATGTATGTTGCATGCATGTAGTATATATGTAGTATGCATGTTGCATGCATGTGGTATATATGTAGTATGTATGTTGCATGCATGTAGTATATATGTATGTTGCATGCATGTAGTATATATGTAGCATGCATGTGGTATATATGTAGTATGTATGTTGCATGTAGTATATATGTTGTATATATGTATGTTGCATGCATGTAGTATATATGCTGTATATATGTAGTATGCATGTTGCATGCATGTAGTATATATGTTGTATGTATGTATGTTGCATGCATGTAGTATATATGTGGTATATTTGTAGTATGCATGTTGCATGCATGTGGTATATATGTAGTATGTATGTTGCATGCATGTAGTATATATGTAGTATGCATGTTGCATGTAGTATATATGTATGTTGCATGCATGTAGTATATATGTAGTATGCATTTTGCATGCATGTGGTATATATGTAGTATGTGTGTTGCATGCATGTGGTATATATGTGGTATATATGTAGTATGCATGTTGCATGCATGTAGCATATATGTTGTATATATGTACAGTATGTTGCATGCATGTGGTATATATGTAGTATGCATGTTGCATGTAGTATATACGCATGTTGCATGCATGTAGTATATATGTGGTATATATTCAGTATGCATGTTGCATGCATGTGGCATATATGTAGTATGTATGTAGTATATATGTATCATGTATGTTGCATGCATGTAGTATATATGTAGTATGTGTGTTGTATTCATGTAGTATATATGTAGTATGTATGTTGCATGTAGTATATATGTAGGTTGCATGCATGTAGTATATATGTAGTACGCATGTTGCTTATAGTATATATTTAATATGCATGTTGCATGCATGTGGTATATATGTAGTATGTATGTATGTTGCATGCATGTAGTATATATGTATGTTGCATGCATGTAGTATATATGTAGTATGCATGTTGCATGTAGTATATATGTAGTATGCATGTTGCATGCATGTGGTATATATGTAGTATGTATGTAGTATGTATGTTGCATGCATGTAGTATATATGTAGTATGTATGTTGCATGTAGTATATATGTTGTATATATGCATGTTGCATATATGTTGTATGTATGTTGCATGCATGTAGTATGCATGTTGCATGTAGTATATATGTAGTATGCATGTTGAATGCATGTGGTATATTTGTAGTATGTATGTTGCATGCATGTGGTATATATGTAGTATGCATGTTGCATGTAGTATATATGTAGTATGCGTGTTGCATGCATGTGATATATATGTTGTATGTATGTAGTATGTATGTTGCATGCATGTAGTATATATGTAGTATGTATGTTGCATGTAGTATATATGTAGTATATATGTATGTTGCATGCATGTAGTATATATGTGGTATATATGTAGTATGTATGTTGCATGCATGTCGTGTATATGTAGTATGTATGTTGCGTATATGCATGTTGCATGCATGTAGTATATATGTAGTATGCATGTTGCATGCATGCAGTATATATAGCATGTATGTAGCATGTATGTAGTATGTATGTAGCATGTATGTATGTAGTATGTATGTATGCTGTATGAATGTAGTATATATGTAGTATGTATGTAGTATGTATGTTGCATGTATGTAGCATGTATGTAGTATGTATGTAGCATGTAGTATGTATTTTTTTTTGTGCATTCAACACATTAGCCGGATGATGGGACTACTACTGTCCCATAATTGGCTAATGAGTCAGTCACCGTCATGGTAGCAGGCATCGCCCAATGGGACTTGTAGTCCCATCGGACGATCCTGCACAGCCCCACGCAGCCTGCACAGACCCCCGGACAGTCGGCACAGACCCCCGGACAGTCGGTACAGACCACCGACAGTCCGGCACAGCCCCCGGCAGGCCGGTACAGACCCCCGCAGCCTGCACAGACCCCCGGACAGTCTTTATAGACCACCGGCAGGCCGGCACAGCCCCCCGGCAGGCCGGTACAGACCCTCGCAGCCTGCACAGACCCCCGGACAGTCGGTACAGACCACCGGCAGGCCGGCACAGCCCCCCGGCAGGCCGGCACAGACCACCGGCAGTCCGCACAGACCCCAGGGCAGTCGGCACAGACCCCAGGAAGGTCCGTACACCCCCCCGGGAGGCTGTACAAGGACAGAAAAGGGTTTTTCTTATTCCGATCCCTGAAGTCACATAGACTTGAATGGGACTTCCGGTATCGGAATCGGCGATACCCGATACTTTTTTGTATCGAGCCGATACCATCCGATCCGATATTTTAGGGTATCGGATGGTATCACTTAACACTAGTCCTGACCGTTGAAAGAAAGAAGAGAAGAACCAGATAACATCCAGCCCATAGTGGAAGAAGAGAGGGTCAGCACAGTGCTTGGAGAATTCCCTGCGAATTGGACTAGAGTGAACGATGCTATAGTGGTGCCAGTGTTACTGTTTCCCCAATTGGGAGCAAAGGAAGATGTGACTCAAGAGAATCAGGAAAATCGGGTAGCAGATGCCACACCAGCAGTGGAGCCAGAGAACCCTCGCCCTGCCAGTGGTGAACCTGTCGTACCTTTGGTGAGTCCAAGAAGTCACAGTTAGCTTAGTATCCCTGTGTTACAAAGAACCCCCAGTAGTGTATCCAGTACATTACCCACTGCACCAGTCTTACGCAGATCTACCCGCACCACACAAGGCATACTACCAGTTAGATACCGTATATAAAGTAATGTAATTGTTGAAATGGTGTAAATATGTAACTGTTTTTCAAGTTTTGTGCCTACAGGTAACCTGTAAGAGTTTCCTTTGGAGTTTGTTTTATGGACACTGAACCACAGAACTTGTGTGTGGTCAAAAACTTTTACCATTTGCCCAGGAATGGACCATGGACATTGATGCTGGACTTATCATCATAGGACCATTTTTGAGCTCTTGGATGTTGTACATTTTTCCCTTTTTCAAATCTTGTACAAATTATTATTGTTCAATTGTTTATATGTTATTCATGTTTTCTTTTGTTCAGCCCAGTAGTGCTGACTTGCACTAGGGGGGAATGTGGTACCCCCAGGGGTATGGTCTCCACACTGGCCTTGCCTTCCTCCAGGGGAGGGTAATGCCAGGCTTGGAAGCAGTGATGGGTCTCTCCAGCAGTTAACCTAATGCATGCAACACAGTTCCAGTCCAAGCCAGCAGGGGGAACTCTGAACCAGGAAGAAGGGGAGGGGGTGCTCCCTGAGGGCTGAGAGGAAGAAGTGGTCAGTTAGTTGAAGGAGGTCCACGTGCGCAGACATGTGGAACGAAGCTGGAGGTTGAGCTAGGAAGGAGAGCTCCCTCAGCTTGAGAGCGCACGAACTGGAGCCTGGTCTCCACAGCTGTACGGATACTAACGGTCCTGCCACAGATACCAGAGGAGTAGGAGGCTGTAAATGCCCTGCTCCCATCCAAGACTTGGGACACAACAGCAACCGATTAGCGAGCCAGGACTCAGGAGAGGAGTCCCCGAGAGAGGCTACAGCTGTCTGTCATACAAGTATAGTCCTAGGAACATCTGAAGAGAGGCATTCCAGAGAGAATCCTGATCTGCTTCCAGGCTAACCTGCTCCAACACCATCTGTAATCAGGACCCTGGACTGCATATACTCAGTAAAGGTACAGAAACTGCAACCGCAGTGTCTTGTCTGTTCCCTACGTCTCCAGCACTGCTACATCCCCGTGCTGGTTACATCCACACTGCCCTGGGACTACAGCTCCACCTGTGGGTGAGCCTAAGTTTGACCATAGACATCGTAATATTCACTCCTATGATTATGAGGGTGGATATATAAGGCTCCAAAGGTTTGCTGATTTGTGAAAGCATACTTTAAAAGGGACGATTCTATACTTGATAGACGCTCTCACATCATAAATGATACATGAGTAATAGTTCCTTTGGGTCCATACTTGACTGTCTGGAAAGTGAATTTTGATAGTCTGTATATGTTTGTTTGTCTTTTATGTTATGTGCACTTTTACTAGGTTATCTCCTTTTTAATATTTGAAATAAAGTAGATTAGTTTTATCTTTATTTGCTATTTGATACTAGCCCGCTGCTTATTTTATATCATTTTGGCTGGTAGATCATTTGCTATTCAGTACATGTTTGTTGTACTTGTCTATATTTCCCCTTTTCCCATGTAAAGCGCCATGGAATAAATGGCGCCATATAAATGCATAATAATAATAATAATAATAATAATAATAATAATAATCAGATAAATATAGGGCTTTTAGCTGAGTTCCTTGAAAATTGCTGTAGATGATCCTCATAAATACAGAACTTAAAATATGAGCAGTACATTTCGGTTCGATATTTCTAGGACATTTTTCATGTATTCTGACTTATGGGACTGCAGTTGTTATAAGCTGTTTCCATAGAAACTGTCTACATAAGGCCACAATAGAGCTTGTCATACCTGTCAATGTTCTAACGCATTTGGAAATATTTAGTACACATTCCCAAGCTGAGAAAACCTTACCCGATTTTGGCATAACGCAACATATTTGGAACGACCTAAAACAATGTTACCTACTTACTGCTTAAGTTTAGGTCTGTATTTATAGGTAAATTGCTCCCACACTCACACCTAGGATCAACACCAGACAAACTTGGGCAAATGCCAGGGCTTATTAAGGGAGGGAAGTTACCTTATTTTCTGGAATTCTCCTAATATTCGTTCTATTGATAATGTAAGGATAATTTTTCTTAGTTGGTGCTTTTCGAAACTTCTCACTACAAATATGCCTTTTATGGCATAATGTGTGATGACCTATCGAGACAAGAGCTTATGCACCTTTTGATTTGAGCAAATTTAATTAAAATGAATATGTCAGTATCAGTAATATCAATCCCCCCAAACTGCATATATGGAAATACAGGTCTTTGAAAGCAAAATCCATTAACACTTTTGTATCTTTTATTTGTTGCTGCATTCCCAGAAAATCAGCAATGTAATTCATATGCATATGAGGCATTAAGCGCTTTAGGCATAACATATCACTCCTCAATTCTCTGTTTCTCATGGTTGATTCAATGTCCAATCCCAGTCTTTTTAGCTTGATTAATATCTCATTGTCTGCGTGACCTCAAGCACCAGGCAAGTAAATCAGACAGTGAGCTATCAATCCAGCTAAAGACACTGGTACTGGGCAGGCAGATAACCTCTGGAGGCAGATGTCTGGGAAATGCTCTGTCACACCTACAGCACTTAACACCTCATTTGCATAAGAGTTAAAATGTCAATTTCTTAGAAATGCAGCAACAGAAAGAAGTTATAAAGGTGTTAATGGATTTAGCTTCCAAAGACCTACAAATTGATAGACTTGGCACAACATCTGGAAAATGGCAGTTTATAAGCAATAGGGTTTAATAGTGGGTTTAGTCCACCCCAATATGTTAACTTTATCAGTTCAGAATGCATCTGACATAGTCTGCACAGTAGTTTGCTGGGTAAATGTGGGGATGAATCTGAAAGCTACAATGCTGCAGCCTGTTACATAAGCAATACAGTCCCTATAGTCCTGCACAGTATTGGTGCATCAAGTGCTTCTTGTATGGGACTTGTCACGGGGGGCTTAGTTCAACTAAGGCTGTAACTCCCGGGGCCCCTGTGATGTCCCTCTAACTAGGGGAAACCCTGTCTGACCCTAAACCCAGGGTTTTTGCTGATGGTGCAAATGCCTGAGCCTCCACCCTTTCCTTATCTCCTGCTCAGCCCTGCACTTAACCCTCCACCCTCCACCCAG
This sequence comes from Dendrobates tinctorius, assembly GCF_039654945.1. Lineage (NCBI taxonomy): Eukaryota > Metazoa > Chordata > Amphibia > Anura > Dendrobatidae > Dendrobates > Dendrobates tinctorius. The sequence goes on along the minus strand of NW_027361869.1, from coordinate 6,199,531 downwards.
TGAGGAGTCACAACACCAAAGCCCCCACACAAATATGACAGACAGGGGGAACTTAAACTGCACTGCGCCGCACACACACAGGAATAAACAGTAATGTGAACAGGGCACAACTAAACACAAATATGGAAAGGAGAAAGGATAACAACGGATCATACGCCACCAGACACGAATCTCTCTCTCTCTGCAACACCGCCACTCCAGACCGGAACCACTTGGTATGAAACACAAGCTATAATCGGCGACGCCCATAGGCCAGCATGACTATTTAAAGACCGTGGGCGTGACTAACCATCCAACCTGATCTCCAGCAGGATTAACCCCCGAGAGCCTGAAGATCAAGCCGGCACCACTGAGGCTATAGCTGGAGGTGGAACTACCTCTGCCTGCCGGACGCAGTGGTGTGAACAGCGTCCGACATGACATTACCCCGTCTTCTACGAGGGACCTCCGGACCCTCAAGACTCATAGGACCCGGCTTGTCCGGATGACGACGGTGAAAAGAACTGACCAGCCGATCCGCATGTATGTCTGAGGCTGGAACCCAAGACCTCTCCTCCGGACCATACCCCCGCCAGTGCACCAAATACTGAAGAGTACGGCGTACTACTCGAGAGTCCACTACCTTGGCGACCTCAAACTCTAAATCGCCATCCACCATGACTGGAGGTGGCATCGGCGTTGTGTCCACAGAGCCTACCACCTTTTTCAATAAAGCCCTGTGAAACACGTTGTGTATCTTGTACACCGCGGGAAGTTCCAACCGATAAGCCACTGGGTTAATGATGGCAGAAATCCTAAAAGGCCCAATAAACCTTGGACCCAGTTTTAAAGATGGAATTTTGAGTTTTATGTTCTTCGTAGCTAACCACACCCATTCACCCACACACAGGTCCGGACCTGGCACGCGTCTACTGTCAGCCACCCGTTTGTACCTGGCACTCATGCTCAACAAATGCTGTTTCACCCGCCTCCAGACTGATGACAATTGGGCTCCTAGCTGATCCTCCTCCGGGACACCCCCTGAGTCACCCTGACGTAAGGTACAAAACTGAGGATGTTGACCGTACACACAAAAGAATGGAGACTCTCCTGATGACTCTTGGCGGTGATTATTTAGCGCGAATTCGGCCAGGGGAAGGAAAGTAGACCACTCCTCCTGGTTGTCGGACACAAAGCATCGTAAATACTGTTCTAGATTTTGGTTCATGCGCTCAGTTTGTCCATTAGACTGTGGATGAAACGCCGATGAATGTGACAACTTGATCCCCAAACGTGAGCAAAAAGCTTTCCAAAACCTCGCCACAAATTGCGTACCCCTATCAGATACTATGTCCGACGGTACTCCATGGAGTCTGACCACCTCTTTCACAAATACCTGAGCCAATGTCTTAGCATTGGGCAATGAAGACAACGCCACAAAATGCGCCATCTTTGAAAAACGGTCAACCACCACCAGGATGACCGTGTTCCCTGCCGAGGCTGGCAAGTCAGTGATGAAATCCATGGAGATTTCTGTCCATGGCCTATTGGGTACCCCCAGAGGCTGTAGCGTGCCAGCAGGACGGGTACGGGGTGACTTAGCCCTAGCGCACGTGATGCAAGCTGCCACGTATGAGACCACGTCCTGCCGGATTTTGGGCCACCAGAAACGACGCGATACCAGCTCTAAGGTGCCCCTCACCCCTGGATGACCAGCCAGTACCGAGTCGTGGTGTTCCTTCAACAGCTTAAGCCGAAGATGCAGGGGTACAAATGATTTGTTGGCGGGAAGTCCTGGTGGTACCTCCTCCTGGGCCTCGGCAATCTCCGCCTCTACCTCCGTCGTGAGAGCAGAGACCACTACCCCTTTCTGGAGGATGGGTACCGGCTCTTCCCGAGGTTCTCCCCCCGGAAAACACCTAGACAAAGCATCCGCCTTGGTGTTTTTAGCCCCGGGACGGTAAGTCACAAGAAAATTGAAACGAGTAAAAAACAATGCCCAGCGAGCCTGCCTAGGAGACAGACGCTTGGCCAACTCCAGATAGAGCAGATTCTTATGGTCGGTGATGACTGTGACCTGGTGAGCCGCCCCCTCCAAGAAGTGTCGCCATTCCTCAAAAGCCAGTTTGATGGCCAACAACTCCCTGTTGCCGATATCATAATTCCGTTCGGCCGGCGACAGCTTCTTGGAGAAGTAGGCGCATGGATGCATCTCGCTCAAGGACGAGCCTTGAGACAGTACTGCCCCCACTCCCACCTCCGACGCATCAACCTCCACCACGAAAGGTTTAGACACGTCTGGTTGCACCAGAATGGGGGCTGAAGCAAAACTATTCTTCAGACGCTCAAATGCACGTATAGCCACCTCAGGCCAGTTCGCTAGATCGGCACCCTTTTTTGTCATGTCCGTGAGCGGTTTGGCGATAGTCGAAAAGAGTCTTATAAATCTCCTATAATAATTGGCAAACCCAAGGAACCGCTGGAGTGCTTTCAGACTCTCTGGCCTCTCCCATTGCAGCACCGCTTGCACCTTAGCGGTGTCCATTTTAAACCCGGCTGCGGACACAATATATCCCAAAAAGGGCAACTCCTGGACAAAAAATACGCATTTTTCCAGCTTAGCATAGAGCTGATTCTCCCAGAGCAACTGTAACACCTGCCTGACATGCTCCAAATGAGTGTCCCGATCGCTAGAATAAATGAGGATATCATCCAGGTATACAATCACAAATCTCCCCAGGATATGAGCAAATACATCATTAATAAAATGTTGGAAAACGGCAGGCGCGGTGGTCAACCCAAACGGCATAACCAGACTCTCAAAATGACCCTCAGGAGTGTTAAACGCCGTCTTCCACTCATCCCCCTGACGGACCCTTATGAGGTTATATGCCCCCCTGAGGTCCATCTTGGAAAACCATTTCGCCCCCGCTACCTGGTTGAACAAATCCGGGATTAACGGCATTGGGTAGGGATCACGGATAGTAATCTGGTTTAACTCTCGGAAATCCAGACACGGGCGTAACCCCCCATCTTTCTTCTTAATGAAGAAAAACCCCGCGGCTACAGGCGAGGACGAAGGCCGGATGTGTCCTTTGCTCAGACTCTCCGCAATGTAGTCTTTCAGAGCTTGTCTTTCAGGACAAGAAATATTAAACATCCTGGCCTTAGGTAATTTGGCCCCGGGTTTTAACCTAATAGCACAGTCATAGGCTCTATGTGGAGGCAGTTCTGAGCAACCCTTCTCAGGGAAAACATCCGCGAAATCCTGCAAAGCCTCTGGCAGGCTGGGCGTCACGGCGGACACACATGTGGCCAAGCAATTGTCTTGGCAGAAACCACTCCATTGTACTATGTCCTGAGTTGTCCAATCAATTACCGGGTTGTGCCTGGACAACCATGGAAAACCCAGGACCATTTGTGCTGGGAGATTACGGAGGACCCTACATGTAACCGACTCAGAATGTAGGACCCCAATTTGGAGTTTCACCTCTGCCACAAACTCCGTAATCTCCCCTTGAGGGAGGGGAACAGCATTAATGGTCACCACTAGTGTTGAGCATTCCGACACCGCAAGTATCGGGTATCGGCCGATACTTGCTGTATCGGAATTCCGATACCGACTTCCGATATTTTTTCAATATCGGAAGTCGGCATCGGAATCGGAAGTTCAAAGTTGATTGACAGCCTGACGTCATCATGATGCGCGGTGTGTGCGCATCATGATGCGCCGTCATTTCGGGCCTTCCGGGGGTCTCTGCCGGCCTGCTGGGGGGCTGTGTGGACTGCCCGGGGTCTGTACCGGCCTGCCGGGGGGCTGTGCCGGCCTGCCGGTGGTCTGTGCACCCTGTGGGGGTCTGTACCGGCCTGCCGGGGGGCTGTGCCGGCCTGCCGGTGGTCTGTGCACCCTGTGGGGGTCTGTACCGGCCCGCCGGGGGGCTGTGCCGGCCTGCCGGGGGGCTGTGCTGATGTCCGGGGGTCTGTGCAAGCATCGTCCGATGGGACTACAAGTCCCATCTGGCGATGCCTGCTACCATGACAGTGATTGACACATTAGCCAATGATGGGACAGTAGTAGTCCCATCATCCGGCTAATGTGTTAAATGTTAAAAAAAAAAAAAAAAAAAATACTACATACATACTACATGCATGCTACATACATACTACATGCTACATACATACTACATACATACCACATACATACTACATACATACTACATACATACCACATACATACCACATATATACATACATACTACATACATAACACATATATACTACATGCATGCTACATACATACTACATGCTACATATATACTACATACATACTACATACATACATACTACATATATACTACATACATACTACATGCTACATACATACTACATATATACTACATGCATACTACAAACATACTACATGCATGCTACATACATACTACATGCTACATACATACCACATACATACTACATACATACTACATACAAACTACATGCATGCTACATACATACTACATGCTACATACATACTACATATATACTACATGCATGCTACATACATACTACATGCTACATACATACTACATATATACTACATGCATGCTACATACATACTACATGCTACATATATACTACATGCATGCTACATACATACTACATGCTACATACATACTACATATATACTACATGCATGCTACATACATACTACATACATACTACATGCTACATACATACCACATATATACTACATACATACTACATACAATACATTCATACAATACATACATAGACATACAGTACATATAACATAGAGTAACATACTTACCAATACTTGTCACATTGTTCCCCGAAGCCATTGTCTTTTACGGAATAAATATTAACATAACAAACCACAAAAATACTCACCCACGATCCGAAGCAGTCCACGAGTGTGTCCCACGACGATCTTGGGTAGAGAACTGCAGCATCAGCTGTTGCTGCCATTCTCTACGGGCTGCAGGAATCCAATGACGGAAGGTAGGTATCCTTCCGCACTGTATTCCTCCGCCACTTAAAAAAAAAAAGTCCCTAGTCTCACTTTATGCCATTGGCATAAAGTGAGACTAGGGACTTTTTTTTTTAAGTGGCGGAGGAATACAGTGCGGAAGGATACCTACCTTCCGTCATTGGATTCCTGCAGCCCGTAGAGAACGGCAGCAACAGCTGATGCTGCAGTTCTCTACCCAAGATCGTCGTGGGACACACTCGTGGACTGCTTCGGATCGTGGGTGAGTATTTTTGTGGTTTGTTATGTTAATATTTATTCCGTAAAAGACAATGGCTTCGGGGAACAATGTGACAAGTATTGGTAAGTATGTTACTCTATGTTATATGTACTGTATGTCTATGTATGTATTGTATGAATGTATTGTATGTAGTATGTATGTAGTATATATGTGGTATGTATGTAGCATGTAGTATGTATGTAGTATGTATGTAGCATGCATGTAGCATGCAGTATGTATGTAGCATGCATGTAGTATATATGTAGTATGTATGTAGCATGTAGTATGTATGTAGCATGCATGTAGTATGTATGTAGTACGTATGTAGTATATATGTAGTATGTATGTAGCATGTAGTATGTATGTAGTATGTATGTAGCATATATGTAGTATGTATGTAGCATGTAGTATATATGTAGTATATATGTAGCATGTAGTATGTATGTAGTATGTATGTGGTATGTATGTAGCATGTAGTATGTATGTAGCATGCAGTATGTATGTAGTATATATGTAGTATGTATGTAGCATGTAGTATATATGTAGTATGCATGTTGCATGCATGTAGTATATATGTAGTATGAATGTAGCATGTATGTAGTATGTAGTATGAATGTAGCATGTATGTAGTATGCATGTTGTATGTATGTAGCATGTATGTAGCATGTAATTTTTTATTTTTTTTTTTCACATTCAACACATTAGCTGGATGATGGGACTACTACTGTCCCATCATTGGCTAATGTGTCAATCACTGTCATGGTAGCAGGCATCGCCCGATGGGACTTGTAGTCCCATCGGACGATGCCTGCACAGACCCCCGAAGCCTGCACAGCCCCCCGGCAGGCCGGCACAGCCCCCCGGAGCCTGCACAGCCCCCCGGCAGGCCGGCACAGCCCCCCGGCAGGCCGGCACAGCCCACCGGAGCCTGCACAGCCCCCCGGCAGGCCGGCACAGACCACCGGAGCCTGCACAGACCCCCTGGCAGGCCGGCACAGCCCCCCGAAAGGCCCGTACAGACCCCAGAGAGGCTGTACAAGGGAAAAACAGGATTTTTCTTATTCCGATACCGGAAGTCCCATAGACTTGAATGGGACTTCCGGTATCGGAATCGGCGATACCGATACTTTTTTTTAAGATCGGCCGATCCATTCCGATCCAATACTTTGAAGTATCGGACGGTATCGCTCAACTCTAGTCACCACCTGTATGGGGTGAGGAAGTTTTTCGATCTTAAACCCGGCGGTGTGTGCAAACTTCTCATCTATGAGATTGGTGGCGGAACCGCTATCCACAAATACTGATATTGGTAGCTCTCTGCCCGCGATAATAACCTTGGCAGGGAGCATACATTGAGATACCATCATGGAGGATATGCATACGCTCAGTTGGGCCGATTATAATGTCACGGGGGGCTTAGTTCAACTAAGGCTGTAACTTCCGGGGCCCCTGTGATGTCCCTCTAACTAGGGGAAACCCTGTCTGACCCTAAAACCAGGGTTTTTGCTGATGGTGCAAATGCCTGAGCCTCCACCCTTTCCTTATCTCCTGCTCAGCCCTGCACTTAACCCTCCACCCTCCACCCAGTGAGGAGTCACAACACCAAAGCCCCCACACAAATATGACAGACAGGGGGAACTTAAACTGCACTGCGCCGCACACACACAGGAATAAACAGTAATGTGAACAGGGCACAACTAAACACTGAGATACCATCATGGAGGATATGCATACGCTTAGTTGGGCCGATTATAATGTCACGGGGGGCTTAGTTCAACTAAGGCTGTAACTCCCGGGGCCCCTGTGATGTACCTCTAACTAGGGGAAACCCTGTCTGACCCTAAACCCAGGGTTTTTGCTGATGGTGCAAATGCCTGAGCCTCCACCCTTTCCTTATCTCCTGCTCAGCCCTGCACTTAACCCTCCTCCCTCCACCCAGTGAGGAGTCACAACACCAAAGCCCCCACACAAATATGACAGACAGGGGGAACTTAAACTGCACTGCGCCGCACACACACAGGAATAAACAGTAATGTGAACAGGGCACAACTAAACACAAATATGGAAAGGAGAAAGGATAACAACGGATCATACGCCACCAGACACGAATCTCTCTCTCTCTGCAACAGCTCCACTCCAGACCGGAACCACTTGGTATGAAACACAAGCTATAATCGGCGACGCCCATAGGCCAGCATGACTATTTAAAGACCATGGGCGTGACTAACCATCCAACCTGATCTCCAGCAGGATTAACCCCCGAGAGCCTGAAGATCAAGTCGGCGCCACTGAGGCTATAGTGGCTGGAGGTGGAACTACCTCTGCCTGCCGGACGCAGTGGTGTGAACAGCGTCCGACATGACAGGACTTGTCCATATATGCATGTTATTGGTGACTTATCTAGCCACCATGCTGTATGCCCAATCTCCGGCTTTTGGTCTAGCTGTAGGAAGCACACTATTCCGGCATTTAATTACCCCAATGTCCCACTAGCTCTGCAAAAGATTCTGCAAATGGACCTGTTGTTGACTTTCAGCTGCTCTTTCCCTATTTCTAGATCTTTGGATCTAAGGATTAATGTTTCTATTTATGGAAGATGCCAGCGTAAGGAGACTTATAGGCCATGTAATGATTCTTTGTCAGTCATGTCACATTATACCTTAGATCTCACGCAGAGGCCGCTCATACAGACAAATCAGATCTCATTCTTTGAGCTGAAGAGTGTCAATACCACCAAACATGTGTCTGCAAATTGAAATTAGGGTTTGTCTTTAATCCTAAGTCAGGTGGCAAGGATCGTTAAAGGGTCCATAGTGACTTTTTGGATTGCTACTTCCTACCAGTGGCATTAGAGTTCAAGGCCTTTTCCTCTCTGAAGAAACAATTTGCATAGGTCCTCGGAAGCTCTCCTTTCATGTCATCTTTATCTGCTACTTTGCTCAATGATCTGCTTCGCTCCAAACTTCAACAAATAAATAAGGGAAAAGATATTAGCTTAAGGAATTATAAAATGTCACATTTCAGCTGATGCAGTTGCATATTGTCAACTGCATGGCATCAATGGGAAGACCATTAACACTGGCCTATTGGATGGGCACATTTGCACATTTAAATACCACCTGTCGAGCCTGAGATTTTCATCCCCCCCAAAAAAAATAAATAAATAAAATAATTCTTACACTTAAAAGACAAGGATATAGATACGGGACGCATTGCCACATGGAAAGTAATATGAATATTACAGGCTTTGCAACTTTTGGGTTCACATCTTTTGTGCCAGAAGCTTATGCATGCTGGGATCTGGCCTAGAAGAAAATAGGAGAACTATATTATATTCAGAAATATTTAGCACCAGAGGATGGTAATTTTGAGAAATGCACTCATAAAGGAACATATGCAATGTTGTGCTGTATAAGATACACTGGTTATCCCAGTATGTAATGCGGCATAATAACCCAATGCTATACACGTTTATCAGTCTATTGATCCCCGCTCACTATGGCAGCAGGTCTAATTGGGACATATTTAGTCCATAATATCCACCCTTGACCTCTCAAAGCTTTTCCATAGGTATTTTCATCTTCTTAAAATTATAGGTTAAGACATAGCGCAATGAGTGAAAGCGCTCTTTAAATAAGAAGCCGCGCTCTTTATTCAGGTATTTTTTCCTGCCCATCAAACAAGAAAGAGTTTTGTGAGTTCGCACAATAACAGAGTAACGCTGCTCCTCGCTGAGATATTGTATTACATTAGAATACACATTTCCTAATAGACTCAAATGACATGTTGGTCTCGCGGTGCAGTGAGAAGATGGAGGTGGCTGTTGGATACATATTAATATCTGTCATATACTGGCGAATGTTCTCGTTCCGGTGACCTACGCCGCCTCTCATCCAGTTTTTGCTGCATTTCTCTTTCTTTTCTTTTTTTTTCTTGCGTCATTTTAAATAATCCAATAAAATAATTTCTGCAATTTCGACACATGATGAATACCAAAGACAGGTTAGAAATTGGGAAGAGGCTGCAAAGCAAATCATTTTAGTAAAAGCACTACACTTGAGACGATTTCTGTTTTTTGTTTTTTTTGTAGATTCCAGATGTAAAAATATTTTCCATATATTATTTTGCTGTAGGGTTTTGGATTTGGTCAGACTTTACGACATCTAATATTGTTACTATTATCAGCCTTTGGCTCAGTTTCGAGCCATGGTAACTTGATGGATAAACGCTCTGCAGGAAGATCGATCTTATGTAAGCCTAGAGAGGTCCACCAGGATCTTCTCCACCAATATCTTGATAGTATCAAGCCATCGGGTGGCTGGTCTTCCTCTTCACCTTATTCATTCTATTCTTCCGACCATGATGTTCCATCTCCAGTGATCGCTCTTCGTATGATGTGTCCAATGTAGACAAGTTATAGCTTGGTGATCCTTGCTTCGAGTGACATGTCTGGCATGATTTGTTCAAAATCGATTGATTTGTTCTTCTTGCCATCCATGGTATTGAGAACATCCTTCTCCAGCTCCACATTTCGAAGGCGTTGATTCTTCTTCTGTCTTGTTTCTTTATCGTCCGGGGTTCACATCCATATGTTACTGCTGAAAAAAACAAGCTATGTATGACCCGTGTCTTCATCGCCAGTGAAATGTTCCTTGATTTGAAGACGTTGTCCAAGGACTTCATTCAAATGAACTCATTCTTGCATAAACTCTTTCATCAAAGGGAATGTAGAACTAATAAATATTTATTTTACTAATTAAAACTAGATGTTCAATCATATTTTTCTTTACTAATTTTTCTATTTTAAGCCTACACATACACATACACATGATTGGAATACAAGACTAGAAGGATACAACTTATTTGCAAGAAACAGACTTGATAAACGAGGAAGAGGTGTCGCATTGTATGTTAGAAACGCGTATATCTGCACAGAGATTGAAGCTTCAGAGACTGGGAGTTCTGTGGAAACTGTTTGGGTAAGAATACAAGGACAGAACAATGGAAAGGACACCATTGTAGGCATTTACTACAGGCCGCCTGTGCAAGCTGAAGATATGGATGAACTCTTTATGCATCAAATGGCCAAGTTCTCCAAAAAATATGACATAGTTGTCATGGGAGATTTCAACTATCCAGACATTTGTTGGGAATCTCTCTCAGGCAAAACTAACAGGTCAAGGAAATTCTTATCCTCTCTTGCTGACAACTTTATCTTCCAAAAGGTAGGGGAGAAAACAAGGGGAACTGCTACCTTGGATCTAATCCTTATAAAAAGGGAGGAAATGGTTGAGGAGGTAAAAGTGGCTGGGACTAGAGTTGAGCGACTTTTGGTTTTTTAGGGTCGCGTTTCGTTTCGTGAAACCCGACTTTTCCAAAAGTCGGGTCGAGCAAGATCGTCCGATTATAGGGAAAAGTCGGGGTCGTCCCGAAACACGAAACCCAATGTAAGTCAATGGGGAATAAAAGTCGGCAGTGAGAGGAGGACAGGAAACACACCTACAGTGCCCATTTGAATGCCAAAAGCATCAATTCTTCTTACTTAAGCTTGTCAACCTTAATTAACTTCATAATACAAGTTACGCACTGAAAAATGGGGGTTATTTGGCTAAAGTTGTGGGGGGGTAGGGCTGGCTACAGGTTTTCATGTGCCCTGGGCGAAAGAGCGCCCCTTTAACACATAATACCACAACTCATCATGCTCCGATACGGCAGATAAATAGCGGTATAGTACAATGAAAAATACCTCACTTTTTACATCTCATGACGAGGCCCATCTATTTCTCCATACAGAATCATTGGTCCCATATAATGTTTGAAACAGTATATGATGAGCTCCACATAATGCTACAGTATATGTTGGTCCCCATGGATGAAGCTCCACTGTCTTATGGGCCCAAATAATGCTCCAAACATAATGGGCCCCATTTCTAATTCTCTAGTGTATAATGGGCCCTGTAAATGCTGCTCCAGTGTCTGATGTCCACCTTTGGAATGTTCCAGTGTATGGTGGGCCCCATCTATCATTCTCCAGAGTATAGTGCTCCCCAAAAATTGCTGTCCCAACATTGAAAACAATCAAATAAGTCTCCTTGCTAGGGAATCCCTGTACTTGTCTGGACAGGTGCTGTAGCTTGCTTAACAGCTCGCCAGCCGTTCTCACGCCCAGTATGGATTGCACGTGATTGCACAAAGGTTAGAAAGGGTACCATACCCCTGGATAACATGTATGGATAGCGTACACATTCAAAATATATGTCTCAGGAGGCAGGCTCAGACGGTGTTAGGCCCAGTATGGATTGCACGTGATTGCACAAAGGTTAGAAAGGGTACCGTATCCCTGGATAACATGTATGGATAGCGTACACATTCAAAATATATGTCTATACAGCATGAGGCAGGCTCAGACGGTGTTAGGCCCAGTATGGATTGCACGTGATTGCACAAAGGTTAGAAAGGGTACCGTATCCCTGGATAACATGTATGGATAGCGTACACATTCAAAATATATGTCTATACAGCATGAGGCAGGCTCAGACGGTGTTAGGCCCAGTATGGATTGCACGTGATTGCACAAAGGTTAGAAAGGGTACCGTATCCCTGGATAACATGTATGGATAGCGTACACATTCAAAATATATGTCTCAGGAGGCAGGCTCAGACGGTGTTAGGCCCAGTATGGATTGCACGTGATTGCACAAAGGTTAGAAAGGGTACCGTATCCCTGGATAACATGTATGGATAGCGTACACATTCAAAATATATGTCTATACAGCATGAGGCAGGCTCAGACGGTGTTAGGCCCAGTATGGATTGCACGTGATTGCACAAAGGTTAGAAAGGGTACCGTATCCCTGGATAACATGTATGGATAGCGTACACATTAAAAATATATGTCTATACAGCATGAGGCAGGCTCAGACGGTGTTAGGCCCAGTATGGATTGCACGTGATAGCACAAAGGTTAGAAAGGGTACCGTATGCCTGGATAACATGTATGGATAGCGTACACATTCAAAATATATGTCTATACAGCATGAGGCAGGCTCAGACGGTGTTAGGCCCAGTATGGATTGCACGTGATTGCACAAAGGTTAGAAAGGGTACCGTATCCCTGGATAACTTGTATGGATAGCGTACACATTCAAAATATATGTCTATACAGCATGAGGCAGGCTCAGACGGTGTTAGGCCCAGTATGGATTGCACGTGATTGCACAAAGGTCAGAAAGGGTACCGTATCCCCGGATAACATGTATGGATAGCGTACACATTCAAAATATATGTCTATACAGCATGAGGCAGGCTCAGACGGTGTTAGGCCCAGTATGGATTGCACGTGATTGCACAAAGGTTAGAAAGGGTACCGTATCCCTGGATAACTTGTATGGATAGCGTACACATTCAAAATATATGTCTATACAGCATGAGGCAGGCTCAGACGGTGTTAGGCCCAGTATGGATTGCACGTGATTGCACAAAGGTCAGAAAGGGTACCGTATCCCCGGATAACATGTATGGATAGCGTACACATTCAAAATATATGTCTATACAGCATGAGGCAGGCTCAGACGGTGTTAGGCCCAGTATGGATTGCACGTGATTGCACAAAGGTTAGAAAGGGTACCGTATCCCTGGATAACTTGTATGGATAGCGTACACATTCAAAATATATGTCTATACAGCATGAGGCAGGCTCAGACGGTGTTAGGCCCAGTATGGATTGCACGTGATTGCACAAAGGTTAGAAAGGGTACCGTATCCCTGGATAACATGTATGGATAGCGTACACATTCAAAATATATGTCTCAGGAGGCAGGCTCAGACGGTGTTAGGCCCAGTATGGATTGCACGTGATTGCACAAAGGTTAGAAAGGGTACCGTATCCCTGGATAACATGTATGGATAGCGTACACATTCAAAATATATGTCTATACAGCATGAGGCAGGCTCAGACGGTGTTAGGCCCAGTATGGATTGCACGTGATTGCACAAAGGTTAGAAAGGGTACCGTATCCCTGGATAACATGTATGGATAGCGTACACATTCAAAATATATGTCTCAGGAGGCAGGCTCAGACGGTGTTAGGCCCAGTATGGATTTGACGGCCCAGATTACACAGCGGAGGAGCAGGGAGAGGTAAAGATTGCAAATGCTGGGGCCCTGCCCAAGCAAGGGGGGCCCACTCGTGGGCGTCGGTACTGGCACTGGGCCCCTCATAGTTCAGCGGTGTGTCTGACGGCGGGTGTGCACCACCACCGTCAGAGACACTTGATTGCACTATGAGGGACCCTGTGCCAGTGCCCGCGCCCAAGAGTCGGCCTACCCACCTGTCCAGGGCAACGGCACTCGCACGGTGTCGTGCGCTAGGTGTTGACCCCGGCCATGGGGGGGGAGGCAGCACAGTTAGGGAGTTTTAGAAAGTGGCATATGTTGATGTTGGACATTCAGCTGATGCAAAAGGCGAAATAAGTGAAGTACCAGGAAGAGGTGGACCAAAGCAAGCCATTTTTCTGTCACCCTATGTGTCATCAGGGGAAGGTGGGACAAAATCCTTGGAAACCCATGCGTGGTTCATTTTAATGAAGGTTAGATCATCCACATTTTGGGTTGACAGACGGGTCCTTTTTTCTGTCAGGATTGATCCAGCTGCACTGAAGACTCTTTCCGATAGCACACTTGCAGCTGGGCAGGCGAGCTCCTGTAAGGCATATTGGGCCAATTCAGGCCAGGTGTCCAGTTTAGCGGCCCAATAGTCAAAGGGGAATGACCTGTGTGGGAGAACATCGATATGGGAGGAAAAATAGTTTGTAACCATAGTTGACAACTGCTGTCTCCTGTCACTTTCCATCGATGCAGCATTACTAGTCGTGTGAGCGGTATTTGAAAAATCAGTCCACAACATTGTCATGAAACCCCTGTCTCCAACGCCACTTCTGCTGTGTGCACCATGAACACCTCTGCCAAGCTGCCCCCGTCACGTACGGCTCGTGTGAGAACCATCACCGCTGCTGTGTGCTGGGAATGCCTCAAGCAACCGATTTACCAGAGTTGCTTGTTTATTAGCCAATATTAGGTCAAGGTTCTCCTGTGGCATGATGTTTTGTAATTTGCCTTTATAGCGTGGATCCAGGATGCTGGCCAACCAGTAGTCGTCATCGTTCATCATTTTGGCAATGCGGGGGTCCCTTTTTAGGATCCGCAAGGCATAATCTGACATGTGGGCCAATGTTCCCGGTGTCAATGATGCACTGCGAGTGCTGGGTGGAGGAGCACTTTCTGGCAAATCCACATCCCTCCAGTCACGCACAAACCCTGTACCAGACCTTGCCACGCCAACATTTTCACTTGCCCCACGAGATGCATCCTCCTCCCCTAAGTAATCATCCCCATCATCCTCCTCCTCCTCCTGTTCTTCCTCCACCTCGTCCAGGAGAGGTCCCTGAGCAGACAATGGCTGAATGTCATCAAGGATTCCCTCCTCCTCTTCCTCCTCATCAACATTGGCTGCAGACGCCTGCTCCTTAAGGTGCGTCAAAGTTTGCATGAGCAGACGCATAAGTGGGATGCTCATGCTTAGGATGGCGTCGTCTGCGCTTACCAGCCGTGTGCATTCCTCAAAACACTGAAGGACTTTACAAAGGTCTTTCAGCTTCGACCACTGCACGCCTGTCAACTCCATGTCTGCTCTCAAAGTGCCTGGCCGTGTATCCTCCCACAAATGCATTATGGCCTGCCTCTGCTCGCACAGCCGCTCCACCATGTGCAGGGTGGAGTTCCACCTTGTTGCAATGTCGATAATGAGGCGGTGGTTGGGAAGGTGGAGCAATCGCTGCAGCTTCTGCATACGAACGGAGTGTACAGGCGACCGGCGGATGTGCGTGCACAGTCTTCGCACCTTCTGGAGCAGGGCTGTTAACTCCGGATAATTTTTGAGGAAGCACTGCACCACCAGGTTCAACATGTGAGCCAAGCAAGGTATGTGGCTGAGTTTTGAAAGGGCTATGGCTGCCACAAAATTACGGCCGTTATCACTAACTACCTTGCCTGCCTCAAGATGTACACTGCCCAGCCATGACTCAGTTTGTCGCTTCAAGTACTCGGCCAGTACCTCGGCGGTGTGTCTGTCGCCCAAACACATCATCTGCAACACAGCCTGCTGACGCTTTCCACTAGCTGCTCGATAGGGGGACACATCGTGTGCAACAGTGGCAGCTGCAGATGGAGTGCTCGTACGACTGCGCTCTGTGGACGAGCTTTCGCTTCTGGAGGAGGAGGAGGAGGAGGAGGGTCGAACGCCTACAGCCAACTGTTTCCTATACCGTGGGCTAGGCAGCACTGTCCCACCACCGCTGTCCCCTGTGGACCCTGCATCCACCACATTAACCCAGTGCGCAGTGATGGACACGTAACGGCCCTGGCCATGCCGACTGGACCATGCATCAGTTGTGAGGTGCACCTTTCCGCTCACTGACTGCTTGAGTGCATGGACAATGCGGTCTTTCACATGATGGTGGAGGGCTGGGATGGCTTTGCGAGAGAAGAAGTGGCGACTGGGTAGGTCATAGCGTGGTACTGCATAGGCCATGAGTTCGCGGACAGCTGTGCTTTCCACCAACCGAAAGGGCATCATCTCAAACGAGATTAGTTTGGCAATGTGGGCGTTCAAACCCAGTGTACGCGGATGAGAGACTGAGTAATTTCTTGACCTACTCATAGTGTCTGGGAGGGTGAGCTGGACTTGAGAGCTGCATATGGTGGAAGTAGCGGTGGACAGGGCGGACTGAGAGAGGGTTGATGATGATGATGGAGTTGGTGTTCTTTCTGATGGCCTAGAATCAGTCTTTCGTTGATATAACAGTGGGATTCCCTGACTGCTGTGGTCTTGCAACGACACCTCAACATTTGCTGCTGTGCTAACCGGTGGGCTTACAGTGGGGGAAACAATGTAGCGTTGCTGACTACCTTCGTTGTGATCAGTTGCACATGTGGCACTTGATGTTTGGTGTTGTGTCCACGCTTGCAAGTGCATGCTGGTTAAATGTCTAAGCATGCAACTGGTATTCAAATTTTTCAGATTTTTCCCTCGGCTAAAGGTCTTTGCGCACTTCTTACAGATAACCTTGGCCTGATCATGAGGATTTTGTTCAAAAAAGTGCCACACTGCACTCTTCCTACTTTGGCAGACATTTTGCGGCCTAGCACGCTGTGATCTTTTGACCCTCTGGACAAGCTGTCCAGCAACTCTTTTGATGTTTGGAACCTGTCTTTGGAGTGCTCCGGGCCTGCCAGATAACAGCTGTTGCGATGTCGATGTCTGCTGTGGATGCTCCTCATCTGAGCTATTGGAAGCAGCACCCTCTTCCCCCAATGGATGCCAATCTGGGTCAACAACTGGGTCATCCATCACCTCCTCTTCTATGTCATGTGCACCTTCCTCTGTGTCACCGTGTATGGTGGTATAGTGTGCGGGAAGGGGCACCTGAGTCTCATCAGGGTCAGAAAACAGCTGTGAAAACAGCTCCATGGAGTAATCAGTAGTATGGCCTGCGTCAAACTTCAATCTTGGTTGGGGTGAAGGACACAAGGAAAGGTGTGGTTCATGAACATGAGCCTCCAATGACGACTCAGTGCTTTTACTTTTTACAACTGAAGAAGAGGAGGCGATAGAGCTGGAGGCTGAGTCAGCAATGTAAGACGAAACTTTTTCCTGATGCTCTGGCTTTAAAAGCGGTTTGCCAACTCCTAGAAAACTAAGCGTTCGAGGCCTTATGTAGCCAGACGATGACGCAGGGTCAGCACCTCCTGCATTCGGTCCTATTTTGCTCTTGCCACTACCATCAGATCCACCACCAACACCATCATTACCAGCTGCCAACCCCCACCCAATTCCACGGCCTCTTCCACCAGCCTTCCTCATTTTTGGTAGAAATGTAGACAAAATCCAACAAACTATATAGTAATGTAAAACAAGGTACAAGGTGTCTATAGGACAGGGGAGATTTAGAATTTCTGCACACACTTGTGGACAGTGGACACTTTTGGATTGTGTGAGGCCCACTGATATCTGAGCGCTATGTGACAGGCTCGATGGCACAGCTGTGACCAAAGTGACGAGAGGATAAGGGAGATTTTGAATCTCTGCGCACACTTTTGGACACTGGACACTTGTGGATTGTGTGAGGCCCACTGATATCTGAGCGCTATGTGACAGGCTCGATGGCACAGCTGCCTGTGACAAAAGTGACGAGAGGATAATGGAGATTTTGAATCTCTGCGCACACTTTTGGACACTGGACACTTGTGGATTGTGTGAGGCCCACTGATATCTGAGCGCTATGTGACAGGCTCGATGGCACAGCTGCCTGTGACAAAAGTGACGAGAGGATAATGGAGATTTTGAATCTCTGCGCACACTTTTGGACACTGGACACTTGTGGATTGTGTGAGGCCCACTGATATCTGAGCGCTATGTGACAGGCTCGATGGCACAGCTGCCTGTGACAAAAGTGACGAGAGGATAATGGAGATTTTGAATCTCTGCGCACACTTTTGGACACTGGACACTTGTGGATTGTGTGAGGCCCACTGATATCTGAGCGCTATGTGACAGGCTCGATGGCACAGCTGCCTGTGACAAAAGTGACGAGAGGATAATGGAGATTTTGAATCTCTGCGCACACTTTTGGACACTGGACACTTGTGGATTGTGTGAGGCCCACTGATATCTGAGCGCTATGTGACAGGCTCGATGGCACAGCTGCCTGTGACAAAAGTGACGAGAGGATAATGGAGATTTTGAATCTCTGCACACACTTTTGGACACTGGACACTTGTGGATTGTGTGAGGCCCACTGATATCTGAGCGCTATGTGACAGGCTCGATGGCACAGCTGCCTGTGACAAAAGTGACGAGAGGATAATGGAGATTTTGAATCTCTGCGCACACTTTTGGACACTGGACACTTGTGGATTGTGTGAGGCCCACTGATATCTGAGCGCTATGTGACAGGCTCGATGGCACAGCTGCCTGTGACAAAAGTGACGAGAGGATAATGGAGATTTTGAATCTCTGCGCACACTTTTGGACACTGGACACTTGTGGATTGTGTGAGGCCCACTGAAATCTGAGCGCTATGTGACAGGCTCGATGGCACAGCTGCCTGTGACAAAAGTGACGAGAGGATAATGGAGATTTTGAATCTCTGCGCACACTTTTGGACACTAGACACTTGTGGATTGTGTGAGGCCCACTGATATCTGAGCGCTATGTGACAGGCTCGATGGCACAGCTGCCTGTGACAAAAGTGACGAGAGGATAATGGAGATTTTTAATCTCTGCGCACACTTTTGGACACTGGACACTTGTGGATTGTGTGAGGCCCACTGATATCTGAGCGCTATGTGACAGGCTCGATGGCACAGCTGCCTGTGACAAAAGTGACGAGAGGATAATGGAGATTTTGAATCTCTGCGCACACTTTTGGACACTGGACACTTGTGGATTGTGTAAGGCCCACTGATATCTGAGCGCTATGTGACAGGCTCGATGGCACAGCTGCCTGTGATAAAAGTGACGAGAGGATAATGGAGATTTTGAATCCCTGCGCACACTTTTGGACACTGGACACTTGTGGATTGTGTGAGGCCCACTGATATCTGAGCGCTATGTGACAGGCTCGATGGCACAGCTGTGACAAAAGTGACTAGAGGATAAGGGAGATTGGATTGCTTTTAAAAAAGCAGTTTGCGGAGCAGTGGGTAAACAGCAATGCCAGCTTGTCAGGAAGCCTTAAAAGGCAGCCCAACAACCAACACCACTGATACACCACTATATAGCCTCCCCTTGCACTGCACACACAGTGACTTGTGTGTTGTGCAGGCCAAATTGCTAGCAGCAGAAGCAGTTTTTTTGTCTTCTTCCCTGCCTAACGCTCTCCCTACAGAATCAGCAGCAACCTCTCCCTATACTAAGATCGGCAGAAGTAAGATGGCGGTCGGCGTGCACGCCCTTTTATACCCCCTGTGACGCCCACCAAAGCAAGCCAATCACTTGCATGCCCTTCTGAAAGATGGTGGTGACCCGTGCCTAGGTCATCACGTTGCCCACAGTGTCCGTGGATCCTGATTGGCTGAAAAAGAGCGCAAAACAAACTTTTGAAACGCGACTTTGGCGCGTAAGTCGCCGACCTCGTGGCCGACCTCATCCTAGGGTCAGGTTTCGTTTCATGAAACCCGACTTTGCCAAAAGTCGGCGACTTTTGAATTTTTTCGACCCGTTTCGCTCAACTCTAGCTGGGACGCTAGGAGGTAGCGACCATGCTATTTTAGAATTTTGGATAACTAGAGGAGGAAGACCTGTGAAGACTCAGACATCAAGGTTAGATTTCAGAAAGGCAGATTTTAAGGGATTCAGAAAGATAATTGGAGGGATCCAATGGCTGGATATCCTTAAAGAGAAAAATGTCCAGGAAGGATGGGAAATCTTGAAAAATGAAATTCTCAAAGCACAATTGTTAACAATTCCAAAAAGTGGGAAGAATAGGAAGCATTTAAGGAAGCCAGGATGGATGAACACAGAACTTAAGCACATGCTAAAAAGGAAGAAAAAAATGTTTATAAAATGGAAAGAGGGAGGCATATCTAAAGAAGAATATAATGCTGTCTGCAGAACCTGCATTGCACAAATCAGATTAGTAAAGCTGACAATGAATTGAGGCTTGCAAGAGATGTCAAAAGCAAAAATAAAGGATTTTGGGGATATGTCAAAAGTAAAAGAAAAGTCAAAGATGCTATAGGATCTTTACAGGATGAAAATGATGAAATGGTAAGACAGGATGTTGAGAAGGCCGAACTTTTAAATTCCTATTTTGCATCTGTTTTCTCTCAGAAAGGAAATGTAACATCAACTGTTCTTCACTGTCCTATTAAGGGAATAGAAGAAACCAGGATATCTATAAACAGAAAGATAGTGAGGAAACACTTAGCTAACCTAAATGAATTCAAGTCTCCAGGTCCAGATGAATTACACCCCAGAGTACTGAAGGAGATAGCAGAAGACATTTTTGAACCCCTCTCCATAATCTTTGAAAATTCTTGGAGAACTGGAGAAGTCCCAGAAGACTGGAGAAGAGCAAATGTTGTTCCTATCTTCAAAAAGGGGAAGAAGGTGGACCCAGGCAACTATAGACCAGTGAGTCTGACTTCTATACCAGGAAAGATCTTTGAACAAATTATTAAACAACATGTATGTCAATACCTGGATAAGAATGAAGTGATTAAACAGAGTCAGCATGGGTTTGTAACTAATAAGTCATGTCAGACTAACTTAATTTCCTTCTATGACGGAATCACTGATTGGGTGGATCAAGGAAATGCTGTATATATAGTATATCTTGACTTCAGCAAAGCATTTGACAAAGTATCTCATACAATCCTTATTGAAAATATGACTAAGTATGGAATGGACAAGGCAACGGTTAGGTGGATTCATAACTGGCTTAGTGATCGGACCCAAAGAGTGGTCGTAAATGGCTGCACATCCAGTTGGAAGAATGTCTCAAGTGGGGTACCACAGGGCTCTGTCCTGGGCCCTGTATTGTTCAACATCTTTATCAACGATTTAGATGAAGGAATTGAGGGTAAACTGATTAAATTTGCTGATGACACAAAGCTAGGAGGGATAGATAATACTAGAGAAGAGAGAGAGAGGATTCAAAAAGATATAAATAAACTGGAGAAGTGGGCAGCAACTAACAGAATGGTTTTTAACAGGGAAAAATGCAAAGTACTACATCTGGGCAATAAAAATGAAAAAAGCATATACAGAATGGGAGGAATAGGGCTAAGCAACAGCACATGTGAAAAAGACTTGGGTATACTAATAGATCACAGACTGAATAGGAGTCAACAGTGTGATGCAGCAGCAAAAAAGGCAAATGCAATTCTAGGATGTATTAACAGAAGCATACAGTCTAGATCACGTGAAGTCATTATTTCCCTCTACTCCTCTTTGGTCAGACCTCATCTGGAATATTGTGTCCAGTTTTGGGCACCACATTTTAAAAAAGACATCAACAAACTGGAGCAAGTTCAGAAAAGAGCGACCAGAATGGTGACCGGTCTGCAAACCCTGTCTTATGAGGAAAGGTTGCAGGATTTGGGAATATTTAGTTTGCAAAAGAGAAGACTGACAGGAGACTTAATAGCTGTCTACAAATATCTAAAGGGCTGTCACATTGTAGAAGGATCAACTTTATTCTCATTTGCACAAGGAAAGACTAGAAGCAATGGGATGAAACTGAATGGGAGGAGACACAGATTAGATATTAGAAAAAACTTTTGGACACTTAGAGTGATCAATGAGTGGAACAACCTGCCACGAGAAGTGGTGAGTTCTCCTTCAATGGAAGTCTTCAAACAGAGGCTGGACAGACATCTGACTGGGATGATTTAGCGAATCCTGCTTTGAGCAGGGGGTTGGACCAGATGGCCCAGGAGGTCCCTTCCAACTCTACGATTCTATGATTCTATGATTCTATTTTCTGATCATACATTTTTCTAAAATTCTTTAATTTTTACATGCTTAGGAAGGCACATTTCTTGTCAGATCTGCTAGTCTACTCTCAGTACAGTGGTTTAGATATTTACTTTTCAACAGACTCTTAGGCTGGGCATACATACACATTAGATGGTTGTAAGCCAAAAGATCATTCGGTCATCCGACATCTCAGCCACTTCTCCTATATACGGGAGAGCTCATTCGGTTGAGCTCTCCCGTGTTCTCTAAGAGAAAGCCATCGGCTGAGACGTCGGCCAGCAGCTTATGTCAGAAAGAACAATGCAATCGGCAGTCTGAATTTGGACATCCCTCCCAACCATCTTTGGCTGGTGCCCCCATACACATTGAACCGTTGATATCGGCGGGTTCAGCCAACATAAGTCTAATGTGTATAGTCAGCTTTAGGTGTCTGAAGCTGAATGATCTGACTTCTAAGGCCTCATTTAGATGTATGTTTAGCGCTATCCCTGTTTTTCACGGATCACACTCATACCTGTGATAGTCTATGGGGCCATTCAGATATCTGATTTTTTCATCAGACCGAGAGATCAACAGAAAATACCAGAGACATGTTTGATTTTTATCAAAGGGTCGGATCAAAAACAGCAATGCAAGTCAATGGGACCTTTTTTTAAAAAAAAGACTGCACTCGGATGACATCCAAGTGCAGTCCAATTTTCACGGATTGTTAGGAGAATTTTTTCATTTTGTCCACGCACAAGAAAATCGATGACACACGTACCATACTTTGATCGAACTACTTTCATCAGAGTCTGATCGAAAAATTGGAAGTTAAAGAGGAGAAAAAGTAATATAATTACAAGGCGAAAGTATAAAAGATAACCTTGATTAAATTTTAAAATTACTACACTGAGTGATTATCATGATAAAAGTTCTGACGAAGTGCAAATCTACATTAATTTGAGACCAGGCTCAGATGAACCTTTGAAAAATCTTCCAATTTGCATTCATAAAACTCAGATGACTTAGATTCATATTGTTATCTGTGTGACATCTATTCTTATCTAACTTTTGTGTGCCATTTTTTTTACATTCATTTTAATACTTAATTTTCAAATTGTTAATTTTCATATTTCCCAGAGGAGTTTTGCGGCTTAAAAGTCTCCTCACCTCGGCATGTCAGGCTTGACTTGTCACTATCTGCAAGGAGAAACATTACCCCTTGCATCCTATGCATAATTCAGTTTCCTAGGTTAATAATGGCAATATACTGTAGATATAGATTGGATGCAGTATGGATGATCCATATGTGATCTCATTTTTTTTGGCATATCCTTAGACTTAAATGCGCAAGTATCGTCCATGGACTCAGAAAATAATAGTGCATACTCTGATATTTTTTCACATGGACACTTGGTCAAAAAACTGTCATCTGAACTGCTCTATTGGTTTACATAGGTCTGTATGTTGGCTGATTCTTGCTCAGACAGCACCGTTATTATACGCTTGTCTGAACAAGCCCTGAAGGTGCTATTGGGATAACAACTGTAGTCCCCCGCCAATCAGTGTACAATCTATTGGAGTGGTATACTGACCACCACTACATGTGAGGAACCAAACAGGCAGTGAATGAAAATATACATCACAGGCCAAATGTGGAAATTGTAGATTATGTGTATGCTGGGCATTGGAAAGCATTACAAATAAACTTATAAAATTAAAAGGGCTCAAAAACGAGTGGTAAAAACTATAACAGATATATCCATACTGTATGTAGTAATAGACACATCCAGATTTTGGTCTGAACATATTTATATTGTATTTGTGCCTTTATAATGAATTCCAATAATGGCAGTGTAGTATAAATATGGTGCCTGCCGGAGAGGAAGGTATGTGCCCAAATTGATATAACATATGCCTAGCAAGGAGCAGATGGTGCAAGTCGACCAGAGATTCTCTCATCCGATCAGAGTGTGATTTTGAGCCCAAGATCCGAGTGCTATCCGATGTTTTACTATGGAGCAGTGCCGACTAGTGCTTTTATTGTCATTCGGCATGAGAAAAAAAATTGCAGCATATTGTGAGTGAATCCGATAATCAGATCATGGGCAGCCATGAAAGTCTATAGGTGCGTGTGAAACATCGGACAACACTGGGATGTGATCTGAGTGAAGTCTGATTGTCGCGGACACAGAGAATGGAGAAGACGGAGAAATAAAGATTTCCATTTTGTTGACACCAATGCTCAGAGAATTTGATCACAGTAAGTCGACACTCTGTTAGAGGCTGATCTGAGTGACTTAAGCGTAATTGATTCTCTCGCATAAGAGAATCGACAGCCGTGTGACCCCAGCCTAAAAGTGTCTCAAAACTGATGGGCAATTTCTTGTATAAATGGCTATGTGGGAAGCTTCGCGTTTCGCCAGGTTCACCAACTACTTCTAGGGGTATCAGAGTTAGGACTAGACCAATGAGGGATTCAATCTTATTTTTAATCATTTGCATAGAATATAGTTTTTTATCACGTGGGATTTACCAAGAACCTGCATGTAGATAAAGGGAAATGACAGGTTTGGGGGAGATGTATTAGATGCCACTTTTTCCTAATAATATATATCTTAAAGTTTCATAAACTCATCAGAAGCAATAATTCATTAAAATAAATATAACGACATCAAGTACTTGTATTTATAATATAATGGAAATCTACAAATCCATTGTGCTCATCTTTGTGTTTGCCTATAGTTTGTAAGCGGCACACTTGAATGAAGCGGAACTGCAGTACCAGCCACAGCCAGGAATAAAAGAGGCGCTGTGTCTTATCTCAGACCGTCAAACATTATGGTGAACAGGGCCATATGTACAGATGGCAGTGTCATGGTGTGAGATGGAGTATTGATTATTTATCAGAATATTATTACTGTGGTCTCAAATTCCTCCGTATAGAAGATGATGAAATTCACACTTACACCTTCAGAACATCTCGCTCAGTTTTAACATAATGATCATTTTGCCAGATGTGCTTTTTACTTGTTATCATGGCATGTCGTTCTCTAGATAGCCGTGTATACTCACATTCGATCCCCCCTTCTTTCAAACCCATTGGCAAAATTCTTTTCGACAGCATCTGGGATATTAAAAATAAATCTTTGCCTTGCACCATCAAAAATAGCAAATGTGACTAAAGCGAGATGAAGATATAAGCGGAGACAATGATATTGTGCCTATCAAGAGTGTTTAATCGACGGGGGGATGGCAGCAGGCCAAGAAATATGATCCTAATGGATATCAAGATTGAGTTTGTCTATTTAGATCAAAGTGGAAGATCTAATATCGTTCATTTGGAGTTATTACATGCCAAGTGGTTACTCAGCTCCGAGGATTCTTGGGGATGGGCCTATTATCATTAGTTTACATTCCCTCTCCCTGTTCAGACGGATATTCAGTGAAAAATGGTGGAAGATGCGGCAGGAAACAGGCTATGAGAGGTATTAAAATATGAATATGGATTAATTCTATGTTCTCTCAGATAAGCAGCTGTACTAAAGTCCTTGTGATCCATGAAATAAGCTGTCAGGAAAATAGGAAATGTGCCACACTCGCAAGCTGCTATTTAATTCCTCTCTGATTTGTACAGAACGAGAACACGCCGTGAAGTATATTTGCCGCGGTTTTTATTATTTAGCTGTCTTCATTTTTTATTCAGTGTGCTAATGGAAACAAGAGGTTCAAAGGTAGATGGCGAGGCCAGATTGGAAAGTAATGATCCTGCAATCATTAATGCGAAAGGTTACTTGTTGGCAATGGCATTTGTAGTTGTCGTGCGCCGAGGTTACTTCGGGCTGTGTTTATCCGGAACAGCGGGGTAGGCTGTAGTGTTGTGTTGTTATATCAGAATATAACTCGTGTCCTACAAGCGCGACTGATCGCTACTCGTTTGTCTCTGCGTGCCTGAAGTCATTATTGCTTGTTCTGTATCTACAATTTTATGCAGCGCTGTACATTGAATCTTTTGGGCTTAAATTATCTTCGCAAGACATCTGATCATTTGATATATCCCAGTACCTGGCACATGTGGAGGAAGCGAGTTGTATACGATCCTGAAAAAATTTTAGCTTCTAATTTAGTTATTGCTTTATAGGTAAGGCCTGTTTCATACTTCCGTTTTTGACCATCAGTCAAAATCCGCCGTTTTGCAAACAAAACGGATCCGCCATTTTCTTTGGCGGATCCGTTTTCTTCCCCATTGATTTGCATTACCGGCGGATCTTGACGGATGGCCATCCGTTGGATCCGTTTTTTTTGCGGATCCGTCAATTTTTTTGCGCCCGCCGTCATGCCTGGACGGACCATGTAAGGTTTTTTTTGCTGCAGGATCCGCATTTTATAGTGTGCATACCCGGAGGAATGAAGTCAGCCGGAAATTTAACCCTGAAATCATTTCTGGCAGACAGAAAAAAATCTCTCTCTCTCTCCTCTTCCCGGGCTGCGGTTCCTTTAAAATTCTTCATTCATCGGATCCGTCAACAACAAAAAACGGTCCAGTGGCATCTGTTCACATCAGTTAACAACGGATCCGCTTTCCGCCATTTTGGCGGATTTTAACTGACACAAAAAACTGAAGTGCGAAACAGGCCTAATGGATGTGAACTGTGTAAGTGAATCACCTCATTCATAAACATCACGGAGGGTCTTTTGACACAAACATTGACCACGTGCCCTATTTTGGCTGATTTTATAGAACATGGATGTGGATGACCAGGAACCAGGGTCCCTACATTTGGCTTTAAAAGTTAGGACCCACTGAGAAGTTCACCGTGACGTGGCTGTGGGCTTCATACAAAACTAAGAACCTCATGTTCCGTAATGTATATTTTTGCCTAAAGGCATTAGATCAATGTATGATTTTTTTGTAGGTGCAGTCCATGGTTTTTTTTTTTAAGCGTATTTGACTTTTTATACCTTTAGCCTCCAACAATAATTCTGTCACATATAGCCCACATTTAGCCATCATACAGAGGCAAAATTGCATTCAGGTTATATATGATTCTCCGTGAACAGCCCACACAGAGCTACCACATACTTTCTGCATAATAAAACAAATAGTTTCTCAAATAATACCACCATATTACACTAAATAATACAGTGTGATTTAATTTCCTCATGAGGCTTCTTTCCTTTGGTAAGCCTCTAAAAATTAAGAAGTCTACTGTTACTCAACTGTCCTTGGTCCATCACAGGTTCTTAGTTCCTTCCCAATATGCAGTTCAATTTGTGCAAGTTCAAGTTACTGTAGTGACAAATAATCATGAGTGAAACCGAACGGTAAAGTTCGGGGTCTGTATCGGACATCTGGTGTCCCTTTACGGATCCCTAACATGTATTTCTCCCAAAACTCCACGTGACTGTTCAGCAGCATGAAAAAGGCTTGTTGAAAGGCTGCATTGCAACCAATCAAGAAGCTTTTCCGGTGAGGGCACTTCCGGCTCAGTCATAGCCATGTCTTGTATTGGCCTTAGTGATGTCACCACCAGTCATACACAGGCACGTTTTCACGCTCAGCTCAGAGTGATGGTTGCCGGGCTGAGCCATTACGTTTGTCACCGCTCAGCAATGTAACCTGATGTAGCAGAGTGCGGGATCGTTGTGGTACATCAGCATTTTATATTATCAGCAGAAAGGCGAGTATAACTTTGATTTTTAATTTTTATTTTTACATTAATAAATGGATAAAAGATCGTTATTGTGGGTAAGTGTTTTGTTCAATTAACCAACTTGTTTCTGTGTGTCTTTCCTATTTCGTATTAGAGAGCTTTAATGGGGGCGTCTGATACATGCCTCTCCATTACTAACCGCTGAGCTTGGTGTCAGGGGGCATAAAACATCCGACAACAACCCCAAAAATATTACCCCACTTGCCAATGAACCAGGGCAAGTGATATGAGTCATGCAAAGGGCTAGAGTTGGCACATCTAATGGATGCGCCTTTTCTGGATCAGCTGTGGACTTGAATTTTTAGGGTGGGAGGGCCAATATCCTTGGAATAAAGCTTTCAAGAATATTTCTGTCCTTGTGTGGTCAGCGCGGATACATTGAAAATCCCGGTCTTTTTCTTCCTCCTTTGTGACATTGGTATTCTGGTGCTTGATAATTCACATGCTATCCGACTACTACCCTGTGCTATCGGCTTTAGTCAGTGTTGCTCACCCTGAGCAACAAATTAAAATATCAACCACAACTCCTGCCAGAGTAAACCAGCTCCTATGGCTGATCCTAAGGGAGAGAGGTTCCTGTGGGATCTCTTGCCATTTACTAGAGTGACAAGTTTCTTACAGCAGTTAGCGTAATCTGGAGGAGGAATCAGCATGACCACAAATTACTGTATGTGGTTGTTTATTCATTTGAATGGACACCATGCGATACCCCATTTTTACTGCAGTGGCTACAGCAGGAAACACATTTTTCTTAGCTTTTAAGTTCTATAGGAACATCTTTGTATACTCAAAGTAGGATATCCCATTTGACTAGTGTATATACTGTATATTTCCAGTATATCTAAATGTTGTTACCTGTGAAATACCTAGATATTTTGTGCAATTACAGCTACTTTTCATCATATTTTAACTCTCTGCAGAGGAATATCAGAATTAATTGTGCATAGAAACAATCAGCAACCTTTTTTTGATTGATCTTTTGGGATAATTAATGTACGTTTCTGTAAAATATGTATAAATTTCCTTTTTTAGGCTACATATCATAGTTTGTAAAAGAGCATCTGGAATCAAAATATAAATTGTGATATTTAGTGATACCAGACCTAAATTCTCAGCAGAGATGGGTAAGGAAGTTCTCAGAGTGGGTAAACCATGGCTCCAAGTTCTCACACATAGGAAATTGGCAATTGGAGTGCGCTCCAGAGCATTACTATCTGTCACAGGCACGGGGCACTTGTCCCAGGGGAATTTCCAGCAAATTGACTTTTTAAATTAAATGAATCTTCAAATCAATATCTAGCTGGATAATCTGTCTTTCCTTATACACACACCATGTAAGTTACAGATTACTTTTGCGGTGCAAGTTTTCATGGCTGTGTAAAAGGTCATTTAAACCTGCAACTGTAAGACTTTAATTTAACATGTTAACCTGGGCGTACAGTATGCTCTCTGATTTAATTACCAATACTTTCCCTATGTTATGTGGGAGATTCTAAAATATCTGCGACTTAATTCTATAGGGATATAAGCGTTTGTAAAAATCCTTTGGTTCCACCACTCTAAAGCTTTAATTATTAAACTATTAGTTTCCTAATGTTCCTGAGGGAATATTTAACAACTATTCTGGAACATCTAGGAGATTCTTGAATAAGACTTATTAGACTCTTGGAGTAGATAGCAAATATTTTGGGGGCCAAAAATGCGTAACAAAAGCTCCTGAAGGTTTTTTTTTGCGCGAAACGGTAGGATGGTCTGTCATGAGATAGAGCTCAGACACTTTCAGGGATCCTAAAACAGATTATAGAAGGAAAAAGATAAGCTTGGCTTGTAAAAAAGGTTTGACCATGAGAAAAAGGATCACATTTTGGTCCTTCCCGAAGGACTGCAAAGTACAATGGGGGGAAATAAGTATTTGATCGCTTGCTGATTTTGTAAGTTTTCCCACTGACAAAGACATGAACAGTCTATAATTTTAAGGGTAGGTTAATGTTAACATTGAGAGATAGAATATCAAAAATAAAATCCAGAAAATCACATCGTATAAATTATATAACTGTATTTGCATTTTGCAGTGAGAAATAAGTATTTGGTCCCCTACCATCCATTAAGAGTTCTGGCTCCTACAGACAAGTTAGAAGCTCCTAATCAACTCATTACCTGCATTAAAGTCAGCTGTCTTTCTGTACATAGTCACCTTTATAAAGACTCCTGTCCACAGACTCAATAAATCAGTCAGACTCTAACCTTTACAACATGGGCAAGACCAAAGAGCTTTCTAAGGACGTCAAGGACAAGATGATAAACCTGTGCAAAGCTGGAATGGGCTACAAAACCATAGGTAAGGTGCTGGGTGAGAAGGAGGAATATATCGTTCATGAAGCACTGGAAGACAGAAGGGGCATTAGTGAGCCCAATAGGCATCACCAGGTACTCAAAATGTCCCTCCGGAGTATTAAACGCCGTCTTCCATTCATCCCCATGCTTAATGCGAATAAGATTATATGCCCCCCTGAGGTCAAGCTTGGTAAACCAGCAAGCACCCTTAACTCAAGAGAATAGATCAGAAATCAGGGATAACGGATACTGATATTTAACAGTAATTTTGTTGAGGGAATGATAGTCAATACAAGGCCTTAATGAACCATCCTTCTTGGCCACGAAAAAAACCCCAGCACCTAAGGCTGAGGAGGATGGTCTAATATGACCCTTCTCCAACGACTCCTTAATATAGGATCGCATAGCCTTGTGCTCGGGTACAGATAAATTGAAAAGTCAACCCTTGGGAAACTTACACCCCGGGCTCATCTCAATTGCACAGTCATAACTCCTATGAGGAGGCAAAGACGCAGACTCATTCTCACTAAATACATCATAAAAATCAGCCAAATAGTCAGGAACATCATGCGACTGGGGAGAGGTGGAGGAAACAGGAGTGTCACTAAGGGCACACCGACAACCCCAACTCACCACAGACACAGATTTCCAATCCAAAACTGGATTATGGATTTGCAACCAGGGAAACCCCAGAACAATGGTATTATGCAAATTATGCAACACCAAAAATCTGCAATTTTCTTGATGATCTGGGGCGACCCGCTTTACCACCTGGGTCCAAAACTGAGGTTTATTCTTTGCCAAAGGAGTAGCATCAATACCCCTCAAAGGGATAGGCGTCCGCAGAGGTGTCATAGGAAATCCACAACGTTTAGCAAAATCCAAGTCCATCAGGTTCAGAGCTGCTCCCGAATCCACGAAAGCCTTAGCGGAAAATGTGGACAGGGAGCAGATCAGAGTAATTGCCAGAAGAATCTTAGGTTGAACACCACCCACAGCAAATGTGTGTGCAAAACATTTCTCTCGTTTAGGGCAGACAGAAATAATATGCGAGGCATCTCCACAGAAAAAACACAGCTTATTACGCCTTCTGAACTCCTGACGTTGCGCCCTAGACAAAACTCCATCACATTGCATAGGTTCAGACATTTGTTCAACAGGTGGCAACACCTCTCGTGCAGTTTTACATTCGCGCAAACGCCGATCAACCTGAATGGCTAATGACATAGAATTGTCAAGACCAGAGGGAAGAGGAAATCCCACCATAGTATCTTTGATGGTTTCTGACAAACCCTTCCGAAAGAGAGCTGCCAAGGCACCATCATTCCAAGTAGTAAGGATCGCCCACTTTCGGAATTTTTGACAGTACAACTCTGCAGAATCCTGACCCTGGCTCAAAGCCAACAGGGCCTTTTCAGCCTGATCAATAGCATTAGGTTCATCATACAACAGCCCTAAGGCTTGAAAAAATGCATTCACATTAGCTAGAATAGGATCATCAGGTTTCAAAGAAAACGCCCAATCCTGAGGATCGCCGCACAGCAAAGAGATGACAATTTTAACCTGCTGCACGGAGCTTCCTGATGAGTTAGGCTTCAAGGCAAAAAATAATTTACAATTATTCTTAAAGTTCAAAAATTTAGACCGATCCCCAAAAAACACATCAGGAGTAGGGATCTTTGGTTCAGCAACATGTGAATGAGCAAGATAGGCGGAAATTCCCCGCACTTCAGCAGCGAGCTGCTCCACACGATCAGACAATTGCTTCATCTCCATTGAGAGAGATAGAAAAAAAAAATTCCCCCTACGGCCTCAAAGACATAGAGGAAAAAATATACCCAAAAAAAAAATTCTGACACTTTTTTTTTAACGATTCTTTCCTGCTATTGAGTACCCTAGAATCTGCGGTATGGCTGGTGATTCTGTTATGAATGAGTCACCGAAGGAGGAAAAAACAAAAATACAAGCTAAGTCCAGAAAACCAGAGAGGTTGGTAGCTATCGGATTGCAGACCCCTGATCCTATTCACACAACTAACAGTAGCCGTGGGGGTTCCAACGGTGCCCTAGACCCCTTGTTCACAGCCGGAGAACTAAATTAGCCTAAAGAAAGAAAGGGGAAATCTAAACTGCCCCAGAGCAGACCCCAAAGCAATAGACCGCCCCCAACATGTATTGTTGGTGAAAAGCAGATGAAAACACAAACATAGACAGAAAGACAGGTTGAGCAAACGATGGGGCCCAGCTAACTAGATAGGACAGGACAGAAAAGATGCTGGCTGCAATCCGCAAAAAACCCTACAAGAATGTCCCAACCATCTGATAGGAAAAAAGGCCCTGAAGTCGCTAGACTTCAAAATCACTATATCAGCACTCAGGTATATTCTGAAGACAGAGCAAAAGATCAACTTGACCAGAGACAAAAATGGAGCTCAGCCTGAACCAAAAAGGGCAGGCAGAACACAAACACTAAGTAAACAGACACAATCTCATGGAAAAATAAGAGAGCAAAAACTTAGCTTTCAGAAGACAGGTACTGAACTGGTTTGCAAGAGCTCAGAGCAGAAAGGATCACCAGCACCCCTGCAGGGCATCAGCTGCCTTATATCCACTCAGTGATTCCGGGTGTCCAATCACGCTCCGCCTGTTCAGATGACAGGTTTTTCCCATCCCAATCAATTTCACTACCTCTCTTCACCAGCAGAGGGAGTTCATCAGACATCAACGGTGAAGGGGAAAATGAACTCACAACAGACAGCCTTCTTCCCTCCGCCAGGACTTTAAAAGTGGGTCGTGGCTGGGTCTTCCAGCAAGACAATGTCCCAAAGCATACAGCCAAGGTAACAGAGGAGTGGCTCTAAAAGAAGCACATTAAAGTCATGGAGGGGTCTCCAGACCTTAACCCCATAGAAAACTTATGGAGGGAGATGAAGCTCCGAGTTGTCAAGCGACAGCCTCAAAATCTTAATGATTTAGAGATGATCTGCAAAGAGGAGTGGACCAAAATTCCTCCTGACATGTGCGCAAACATCATCATAAACTACAAAAGAAGTCTGACTACTGTGCTTGTCAACAAGGGTTTTGCCATCAAGTATTAAGGCTTGTTTGCCAGGGTGACCGACTACTTATTTCTCACTGCAAAATGCAAATAAATTTACACAATTTATACAATGTGATTTTCTGTATTTTATTTTTGATATTCTATCTCTGAATGTTCAAATTAATCTACCATTAAAATTACAGACTGTTCATGTCTTAGTCAGTGGGCAAACTTACAAAATAAGCAAGGGATCAAATATTTATTTCCTCTACTGTACGTTGTAAGAGCACCATAGGGTATAGGTTAAAATGATTCAGTACCGATCCTTTTTATCTAATTTGCTGATGCAAATCCTAACTGAATACCCAATTGCACTATGTTAGGCATGTCAGTTTTTTTCAATAATAGAACAGTATATGGTAGGCTCTAAGGTTCTCCTTAGAGGCAGCTACAAAAAACCTAGAATTTTAGCATTTTAAGGGACCATCTGAGCTGGATACACAGCACTCAACATCTTCCGCCATTATTAGTGACCTGAGAAGATCTTTATGAAGTTTTATCTACTAGTCAGATGTAACTACCAATATCTAAATCTAAGCAGAAGACTGACGTTTGTCGGCCCATCTTTGTGTAGAATTCATTTCTTAAAGCCTATCTTTATTCATAGGCTTTTAGAAATCAGGTGTCTGAGTGGTTGAAGTAAAAAATTAGTTCATGCACAGACTCAGAGTAATTAATTGTGGTCTACTCATGCGCCAGTCCCATTACCCGAAGTGATCTTTTAACTAGCACATGCATGTGCTAAAATTGAATACTGTTTTCACAACATTCTGTATATGTGTTGGTTTTCAGCTCGGTGTCAAAAAATGGACAAGGGGTGGGCATAACGAAGTTTGACCAGATCACTGCCCTGGTCTTTATTCGCTTAGCAGACAGCTTCGCCCTCTGGCCATCATCTCTCGATGGGCGCTTGATGCAGCCAAAGCTTCCTGAAACCTGCGTTTTTGAGGTCTCAGAAGAATTTCTTGCCACCTGGAAGATATCCGAACTTATCTAAAAGACTACCGCGAGGTCTCCTTTTTTTCACGAATTTCTTGGGCATTCTGGGAAAATTACTATATACTGTAGAGTTTAACAAAAAGATTTGCAAGGCACTAGGCCAGCAGCCATTTTTCTAGTCTGGCAGTCAAATCATATTGATCATTTCACACTCGGTCTACTAATAATAAAAGGCTCCAGGAATGCAGAAGACATGAGGAGGTTTGCAGGACTCTGGTCCATCGATGGAACCGCTGGGCTAGGGTCCTGCAAATCATTTTGCTCAACTCTGTTAGTAAGTGGGTATGTATATGGCCCCATAGGTACAGTATAAGCCTACAACAGGGTATAAGCAACATATCATGGATAAATACAACACAGGTATGTCCACATATTATATTTAAAGTCAAAAACTAGTGTGAACTTCCTATTCCTACATTTGGTTTTAACACTCCTTCATAAATAAAAAAAAATCCCCCAATGTTTTCACTATTGCAATGCACCAGACGAAATATAACTAAAATATATTTTAGTACTAAATGGAAAGCTTTTGAAAAGACTTCTTTACAATCTGTCGCTGGGAAATTTGATTTAATACTTTGATTATAGGGTTCACTGGCAGTCAACCAATAAAGCAGAAAATCAACAAATAGATAAGCTAATTACAACTCCTACACTCGATTTCTACAGCAGAATCAAAAGCAGAAAAGTGAACCATTGAGAAACTATTAATAAAATATAAAACAAAGAGTAATAACATATAATTACATAGTGTTACAGCTCGGTTTATAAATGTTTTCAGACTCAAGGAACGCTTTGTAAATAAAGCTCAGAATGAAGACATTTTCTCGACTGAATCTAAACAACTTTCTAGAACTAATTGCAAACACTAATCAGAGGTTGAGGTTCACCACTAGCTTTTTGCAACAGCATTACAATATGTGCATATATACATACAAACACCATCCTGCTGCACATGCACATATAAAGGCATACATAGTTCTGCTACATGTGCACATATGCAAGTGTAAAAGGAGAGGTTCATTGGATGCAGTGAAGAGCCGGAGGCAGAGAAGGGGTTAACAGGATTTACCAGAACAGGTTATTATACAGGGAATTACTCCACAATGCTTGAGAAAAAGGTATACAAGAAAAAGGTAAATTATCGCTTGCAGTTCTTGTTGGGATGTTTGGGAAAGGCTGGGATATCTCCCTACGATGACGCAGATCATTGACAATGTCTCTGGCTCTGTTACGGAGGAATGAAAAACACCGTCTCCTGACGGTGCCGATATATCCGGTCTCACTTGGCTTTGGTACGCTGGAATGTGGAAACAGTCCATTATGTAGATTCCTCTGGAATGGCGCTGAACAAGAATCGTGGGCACACTCACAGACCGTGGCAGCGTGCAGCCCTCTGGAGTAGTCTCTAGGAATGGAACAAGTCAGCTTATCTTCAGTTGCAGCCGGGTACTAGCTGTCCAACAAGGAAGGGTCCGAAGACAGCTGGATAGTGATACAGTTAAAATGAAAGTCAGTACGCTGAGGTATGGAAAACGTGGAGTCAGCAGACAGAGCAGTAGGGAGGGAGTTAACCTTCTTCTGTCACTTTCCTGCCAAGTCTCCGCCGTTCCTATTTCAGTCCCTTTTATTTCCTCGGGTGGCGAAGAAGCCAACACGAAACGCGCGTTGGGGCTGCGGTACGGCGTGTTCCTGGGCTGAGGCACTATGGGTGAGAGCAAATTGTGCTATTATGATGTTTGTTATACCTGTTAGGGGTTGTACTGAAAGAGTAATAGGATTACTGGAAGTTTTCTAACACTGATAGTACCTAGTCAGCAATCGCAATTGGCACCTCAAGTATTCTATTGTAGTAATTTTAATAGCCTTTTATTTGCTCCCCCACCTCGCATACTAATGTCTGGACACATGGTACTTTTCTGTTTACCTTGTCCTTATGGTTAAGACCCTCTGTCGCATACTAATGAGTGTACTACATATACTGAATTGCTCTATTTAATAAACTTGTATATGTTTTTCATACAAGATTTTTTGTGGACATTTACTCTGTGTTTATCAGGTGTTTATAAACTTCATAAGCGTGTCCTTTGGGGGATATATTGGTCCTGATCATGATATGGTGGACGTCCCGCTTTCAATATAAGTGCTATATGAGTTGTGTTCAGACTTTGTTGTTATCCTTCATGCAAGTCCTGGCAGCTTCCTCTCCTACTGTATGTTATTAACGGAGAGCAGATCAGTGTGGGACAGGAGGACAGAGCACTTCTCTTTATTATTGGAAAGGACACAGTGTCTGCATACTCCATCGCAGAAAGCTGCCTCCGAACTATAAGATGCATACACTTTTTAGAGAGAGTTTTTGCTAAAACTGTAAATGAAAGATGACCCTAGTAGCAAGTCAGCTACAAATAATTGTCTTCTGCTGTACACTTACAACAGCTTATTGTGCCTTGATTCACTGAGAGATGATTTTGAGAATCAGTCCTATTCTGCATGTAAATTTAGTTTAAAGAATGGTTTTATGGGGAACCTGTCCCTAGATTCATGCTGCCCGAACCACGAACAGCATTAATCAGAGCCAGTCTGAATAGTTGCAGAAAGGTATGGGAGAGAGCTGTCAATCAAATGGAATAGGGTGGGGTGTAGCTGGCTAGAGGCTTCACGGACTAATTACGTCTTTTCCGCTAGTCTCCAGCTGACTTTTCAAGCCATGTTCTCTCTGAAATGCTTCACGCAATTGCACAGTCTGACATTGCTTCATGCTGGCCACGGTTTTGGTAGCATGATTCTAGTGACAGGTTCCTATTAATTTCATTAGTATATTTTGAAATTCAAATTTATCAGGTTAGATTTTTTTTTTTAATTTAATTTGCTGCAAATTGATTTGCCAAGAGTCTCAATAAAGAAAAGCATGCAATTGCCCTGAAAATTCGTGTGCAACAATCGGAGGTCTCAGATACTATTCATGTTTCTTTTAATAAAAAAAGGTACAAAAATATCGCTTTAAGGTACTGTCACACTTAGCGATGTACCAGCGATCCCGACCAGCGATATGACGCGGTCAGGATCGCTGGTACATCGCTAAGTGGTCGCTAGTGAACTGCCACACAGGCAGATCTCACTAGCGACATCGCTGGGGACGGGGATCGCTACTTACCTGTCACACCAGGCGATCCAGCGTCCTCCTGCCCGGCTCCACGCTCGTCGCTCGTCCTCACAGCAGGAAGCGCCGCAGGAAGCTGACGACGAGAAACAGTCCTGGACGTTCTCGCGCGATCATCGATAACCAGCGGGGGAGCCGGTTGTAGGTAAGTATCAGACACAGAGATATCGCTAGCAATATCGCTATAACGTCACTAGTTATAGCGATATTGCTAGCGATATCTCTTAGTGTGACAGGCCCTTTAGTCATTTGTGATTAGGCAGGACAACCTGTGCAGAACAGTAACTTGAACTGACGGTGTAAGGCTATGTGCCCACGTTGCAGAAATGCATGCATTTTCCTGCAAAGCACAAGTGTTTTGCAAGCGTTTTTAGCTTGCAGAATACTAGCGCTTTTCCAAGTGATTTGAAGCATCGCTTGGAAAATTGATTGACAGGTTGGTCACACTTGTCAAGCATAGTGCTTGACAAGTGTGACCAACTTTTTACTATAGATGCTGCCTATGCAACATCAAGAGCAAAAGATAGAATGTTAAAAATAATTAAAAAAATTAAAAATAGGGATATACTTACCTTCTGGCAGCCCCCAGACTCCTCTGTGACGCTGCCAGCAAGTTCCGTTCCCAGGGATGCATTGATGACATAGCGGTCACGTTACCACTACGTCATCGGGGGTGATTCTCGCAAAGCATCCCTGAGAGCGGAACTTGCCGGCAGTATCGCTGAGGACTCCGGGGGCCGCCAGAAGGTAAGTATATCCCTATTTTTTATTCTATTTTTTGCAGGAATATGGTACCCGGGGCCTGGAGAAGAGTCTCCTCTCCTCCAAACCCTGGGTACCATCCGCACATGAAGCGCTCACTTCACACATGGTGGGCATAGCCACATGTGTAAAATGAGCATTTCAATGCAACCCAATGGCAGCGGAATCGCCGCGATTCCGCAGAAATAATGAACATGCTGTGGATTTTACCGCTATGCGATTCCGCAGCGGTAAAATCCGCAGCTTTAGCACAGCAACTGCAGAATCCCATAGGATTGCATGGGAATGCATTTTTAAGCGATTCCGCGGCAGCAAAATCGCAGCGGAAACGCTAAAAAAATGCAGTGTGGGCACATAGCCTCACTGTGAGAGGTAATATCATTTTGTAACTTAAATAAGTGATATGCAGTTTATTCAATAATGCCCCAGGAATGCAAGGATATACACAAGTCATTGTCTATATTTACAAAAAATCTATTTGTTAACAAAATTCAACCTTCTTTCCAAAAAATGATTTAATAAGAAAAGCTAGGTACACACATATCCAAAAATCCAGGAGAAAGAAGTAGATTTCTCTGATAAAATATATTACAAAGTTTCTTATTTTCACATCTACTATGTTATTTAATGAAAAAAAAGTAAAACAAGAGTTACTCTTTAAGTTATCTTAATGCTTACAACACAAACCCCAATAATATAACTTAATACTGAGTATTAACCTTTCACAGGCAGATTTAATGAGCTATAAACCATGACAATAATGTGCTCGGTTAATGATTCACTGGTCATTGCAAATTGAATCTTTGTGCTGGTTTTTATATGCAGAGCTGTTATTCTCTGCTTGTGCAGA
The DNA here is from genome assembly GCF_039654945.1 of Dendrobates tinctorius. NCBI lineage: Eukaryota > Metazoa > Chordata > Amphibia > Anura > Dendrobatidae > Dendrobates > Dendrobates tinctorius. The sequence goes on along the minus strand of NW_027361869.1, from coordinate 6,160,844 downwards.
TAGACCCATTATTAGAGCTATAGATCAAAACAGTCATTACTTGAATTTTTTTCTCACCATGGACCAGACAGCAGTTTTTACCAAATGACAAAAACATTCACTATATTCAATATAATTATAATTAATAAAAAAGAAAACTTTTATATATAAAAAAGTTTTTTTTATATACATACATACATATATGTATACTTTTGGCCATGACTGTATATATATATATATATATATATATATACAGTCATGGCCAAAAGTATTGACACCCCTGCAATTCTGTCAGATAATACTCAGTTTCTTCCTGAAAATGATTGCAAACACAAATTCTTTGGTATTATTATCTTCATTTAATTTGTCTTAAATGAAAAAACACAAAAAGAATTGTCCTAAAGCCAAATTGGATATAATTCCACACCAAACATAAAAAAGAGGGTGGACAAAAGTATTGGCACTGTTCGAAAAATCATGTGATGCTTCTCTAATTTGTGTAATTAACAGCAACTATAACTTACCTGTGGCACCTAACAGGTGTTGGCAATAACTAAATCACACTTGCAGCCAGTTGACATGGATAAAAGTTGACTCAACCTCTGTCCTGTGTCCTTGTGTGTACCACATTGAGCATGGAGAAAAGAAAGAAGACCAAAGAACTGTCTGAGGACTTGAGAAACCAAATTGTGAGGAAGCATGAGCAATATCAAGGCTACAAGTCCATCTCCAAAGACCTGAATGTTCCTGTGTCTACCGTGCGCAGTGTCATCAAGAAGTTTAAAGCCCATGGCACTGTGGCTAACCTCTCTAGATGTGGCCGGAAAAGAAAAATTGACAAGAGATTTCAATGCAAGATTGTCCGGATGTTGGATAAAGAACCTCGACTAACATCCAAACAAGTTCAAGCTGCCCTGCAGTCCAAGGGTACAACGGTGTCAACCCGTACTATCCGTCGGCATCTGAATGAAAAGGGACTGTATGGTAGGAGACCCAGGAAGACTCCACTTCTTACCCCGAGACATAAAAAAGCCAGGCTGGAGTTTGCCAAAACTTACCTGAAAAAGCCTAAAACATTTTGGAAGAATGTTCTCTGGTCAGATGAGACAAAAGTAGAGCTTTTAGGGCAAAAGCATCAACATAGAGTTTACAGGAGAAAAAAGAGGCATTCAAAGAAAAGTACACGGTCCCTACAGTCAAACATGGCGGAGGTTCCCTGATGTTTTGGGGTTGCTTTGCTGCCTCTGGCACTGGACTGCTTGACCGTGTGCATGGCATTATGAAGTCAGAAGACTACCAACAAATTTTGCAGCATAATATAGGGCCCAGTGTGAGAAAGCTGGGTCTACCTCAGAGGTCATGGGTCTTCCAGCAGGACAATAACCCAAAACACACTTTAAAAAGCACTAGAAAATGGTTTGAGAGAAAGCACTGGAGACTTCTAAGGTGGCCAGCAATGAGTCCAGACCTGAATCCCATAGAACACCTGTGGAGAGATCTAAAAATGGCAGTTTGGAGAAGGCACCCTTCAAATATCAGGGACCTGGAGTAGTTTGCTAAAGAAGAATGGTCTAAAATTCCAGCAGAGCATTGTAAGAAACTCATTGATGGTTACCGGAAGCAGTTGGTCGCAGTTATTTTGGCTAAAGGTTGTGCAACCAAGTATTAGGCTGATGGTGCCAATACTTTTGTCCGGCCCATTTTTGAAGTTTTGTGTGAAATGATCAATGTTTTGCTTTTTGCTTCATTCTCTTTTGTGTTTTTTCATTTAAGACAAATTAAATGAAGATAATAATACCAAAGAATTTGTGTTTGCAATCATTTTCAGGAAGAAATTGAATATTATCTGACAGAATTGCAGGGGTGTCAATACTTTTGGCCATGACTGTATATATATATAAATAAACTTTATATAAGATAGATAATAAATATAGAATCTTTTGGGAGGTTGACCTCATGAAACCCCAAGATCTCCAAAATATGTGTCAAATAATCCCGTGTGAACAGAGTAATAGTGAGCATGTGCAACTACCTCTTTATTCATTGGCCATAGGAATGGTGGCCGCACGTGCTCACTACCATTATATTCATACTCATACAGGGGACCTTGGCGTCCTCTTGCTGGATCAGTGAGGTCTCGGAATTCTTCACCCCAGCAATCATACATTCATCAATCATCTATTCTGTGGAAAGGTAATACATGTTAGTCATGGGACAACCTCTTCAATGTGAAGTCCTCTTTTAATTTCGAAGTCTAGAACTGGATTATAGGAAGGACCAAAGATGCACGTGCCGATAGGGTCTGCTCTCCATTTCACTATAGTACGTTTTTAATTTATAATTAAGCAGCTCCCACAATCCCTCTCTCCTGGCCCTGTAGTGTGGTATATAAATTTAGAATCATTCTAAGGGGTGCTCGCATGTGTGAGGCTTGCACAAATTCAGCAAAGCATCGCATTAGCTAAGCATCCAGCAAAAGACAGTTACTCCATGGCTTTTAGTCAGGGCAGGAGTCAGGTAAATCACACTTTGATCTCCCTTTTAACCATGTGCTTTATTTCTATTCTCCTGTGTTCCCTTCCCATCTACATACATCGCCCCATCCCCCCTCCATCACAACTCATACACATCAGCCCCTCTATCCTTCCCTCTCCCATGTACAGCTCCCATGCACTTCTCACCTTCCTGAGAAACCGCAGCCCATCTTGTCCAAAGACATTGCACAAAAAAACTTCTTACATTTCAAAGAACTACTTGCTCTTTATGTTCCTACTCCTACTGATTTCAGGGGACATCTCCCCCAACCCCGGTCCACCATCCCCCAACTTCAACCCCTACTCTACCCCATATCAAAACCATAATAATCTTATTAATATTACTTGCACTCCCTTATCTCCTTCATTTAATTGTGCCCTCTGGAATCCATGGTCTGTATGTAGCAAACTTCCTTTCCTGCACAATTACTTTCTGAGCAACTCTCTGAATCTGTTGGCCCTCACTGAAACCTGGATTCAGGATTCTGACACTGTCTCCCCTGCTGCCATTTCCCATGGTGGCTCACAATTCACCCATTCCCCGAGACCCGCAAACAGACCTGGTGGTGGAGTCGGCATACTCCTGTCCCTAAAATGCACTTTCCAGGTCATCCCCCCAGTTCCATCACTCTCATTCCCTTCTTTTGAGGTCCACACCATCAGGTTCTTCCGTCCCCTCTCCCTCAGAGTAGCGGTCATATACCGGCCCCCAGGATCACCCACCCACTTCCTTGATCACTTCTCAGCCTGGTTGCCTGACTTCATGTCCTCAGAACTAGCAACCTTTATCCTGGGAGACTTCAACATCCCCATTAACAGCCTCACTTCCACATCTGCATCCCAGCTTCTATCACTACTTCTCTCGGCCTCTCACAGCTCTCAACCTCTGAGACACACAAAGACGGTAACACCCTTGACCTGGTCTTTGTCCGCTCTCTGACCACGACATTCTCTCCTTCACACTCACAAATCCTCGCCCACCCCAGCATACTCCTACCTATCACACATTCAGAAATCTTCAAGCCATTAACCCTCAGACACTTTCAGCCTCCCTACAATCATCCCTGTCCCCAATCTCCTCTTTTTCCTGTCCTGATCTGGCTGTAAATCACTACAACGACACTCTCAGAAGCACCCTTGACCAAGTAGCACCCCTCACCCTCAGAACTTCCAAACACAGAGTAAAACAGCCCTGGCTCACATTGCAAACTCGACTTCTCCAGCGATGCTCTAGGAGTGCTGAACGCCGATGGAGAAAAACTTGCACACCAGAAGACTTCATCCACTTCAAATTTATGTTAAGAAACTATAACTCTGCCCTTCACCTTGCCAAACAAACCTACATCACCACCCTGATCTCCTCGCTAGCCAACAACCCCAAGAAACTTTTTGACACCCTTCACTCCCTCCTATGGCCAAAAGTACAAGCCTCTATCATAGACATTTGTGCTGATGACCTGGCCTCCCACTTTATAGAGAAAATAGATAATCTGTCAGGAAATCCTCTCCCAACCACCAAGTGCTGTGACTCCCATCCCTCCCTGCATTTCCCCTGGCTCACTTTCCACATTTGATCCCATCAGAGAAGAAGAAGTCTCCAGACTCCTCTCTTCTTCTCATCTGACTACATACACTACCGACCCCATTCCCTCACATCTCCTCCAGTCTCTCTCGCCAGTCATCACAACTCACCTAACTACAATCTTTAATCTCTCCCTCTCCTCGGGCATTTTCCCATCCTCCATCAAACACTCTATCTCCATTGCTAAAGAAACCCACTCTCGACCCATCCTGCACAAACAACTACAGACCAGTCTCCAATCTCCCCTTCATCTCTAAACTTTTGGAGCACCTAGTCTACTCTTGCCATACCCGTTACCTCTCCACTCACTCCCTCATAGACCATTCACAGTCCGGCTTCCACTCCCTACATTCGACGGAAACTGCACTCATCCAAGTTACCAATGACCTTCTGACAGCAAAATTTAATGGTGACCACTCACTGCTCATTCTTCTCAACCTTTCTGCAGCTTTCAACACTGTTGACCACTGTCTCCTACTCTCTTGGCTCCAGCCACTAGGCATTAAGGACACCGCTCTCTCCTGGTTCTCTTCCTATTTTTCAGTGTTTTGTTCACTGGCTCCATGTCATCTCCTCTTCCTCTTGCTGTCGGGGTACCTCAGGGCTCAGTCCTTGGCCCCCTTCTCTTCTCTCTCTACACGTCCCCAATTGGACAGACCCGCACGGTGCAGCACGGTGGCTCAGTGGATAGCACTGCAGTGCTGGAGTCCTGGGTTCGAATCCCACCAAGGGCAACATCTGCAAGGAGTTTGTATGTTCTCCCCGTGTTTGCATAGGTTTCCTCCAGGTACTGCGGTTTCCTCCCATATTCCAAAGATAGGGAATTTAGATTGTGAGCCCTATCGGGGACAGTGATGATAATGTGAGCAAATTGTAAAGCACTGCGGAATATGTTAGCACTATGTAAAAAAATAAAAATTATTAAAGATTATTATTATTATTATTACCATCAGCAGATTTAGCTTTCAGTACCATCTTTATGCTGATGACACACAACTATACACAACTCATCCCCTAACCTTACCCCCGCAGTACTACAGAACGCCAGTGACTTTCTGTCCGCAGTCTCCAACATCATGTCCGCTCTCTATCTGAAACTTAACGTCTCAAAAATGGAACTTCTTCTGCTGCTGCCATCTACTAGCGTCCCTAAATCTGACATTTCCGTTTCCATGGATGGCACTATAATAACACCCTGGCAGCAGGCGCGCTGTCTGGGTTTTATGTTTGACATCAATCTCTCTTTCACATCCCATATACAATCTCTTGCCTGCTCTTGCCGCTTACACCTAAAGAACATCTCTAGAATCAGCCTTTTCTCACCATGGAAACAACAAAAACCCTCACTGACGCCTTGATCCACTCCCGCCTAGACTACTGTAGCGCTCTATTAATTGGCCTCCCCATTACTCGACTTTTCTCTCTCTAGTCCATACTTAATGCAGCAGCCAGGGTCATCCATCTGGCTAATGGGTACTCGGACGCGTGCGCTCTTCGTCAATCGTTACACTAGCTGCCCATTCATCTAATATGTAAAGCTCAAAGTGTGTATGTATGTATGTATGTGTGTGTATGTCCGGGATAGGCATCCGCACCGTTGCAGCCTCAGCCACAAAATTTGACACAGTCACACGTCTGGACCCCGAGAGCGTCCTAGGCTATGTTGTGAGGCAAAATTTTAACCCTGCGCATTCCAATTCATCAAACAATTTTTCCCCTATCTACATACTGGGGAAAAAGTGTGTGTGCGTCAAGCCCCGCCCCTCATTATGTCATAATGCCCCTTTCTACATACTGGGGAAACAGTGTGTGCGTATCAAGCCCCGCCCCTCATTATGATGTCATAATGGTTGCCATGGCGACGCTGATGTCATCATCATAGGTTGCAAGCCCCACCGCTCATTATGATGTCTTAATGGTTGACTATGGGATGGAGAATGTGTGATGGGCATATGGGCACTGGACTATGGGATGGAGGATATGTATGACGGGTATATGGGCACGGGACTATGGGATGGAGGATATGTATGATGGGTATATGGGCATGGGACTATGAGATGAAGGATGTGTGATGGGTATATGGGCACTCGACTATGGGATGGTGAATATGTATGATGGGTATATGGGAATGGGACTATGGGATGGAGGATGTGTGATGGGTATATGGGCATGGGACTATGGGATGGAGGATGTGTGATGGGTATATGGGCACTCGACTATGGGATGGAGGATATGTATGATGGGTATATGGGCATGGGCCTATGGGATGGAGAATATGCATGATGGGTATATGGGCATGGGACTATGGGATGGAGAATATGTATGATGGGTATATGGGCACTCGACTATGGGATGCAGGATATGTATGACGGGTATATGGGCACGGGACTATGGGATGGCGGATATGTATGATGGGCATATGGGCACTGGACTATGGGATGGAGGATATGTATGACGGGTATATGGGCACGGGACTATGGGATGGCGGATATGTATGATGGGTATATGGGCACAGAACTATGAGATGAAGGATGTGTGATGGGTATATGGGCACTCGACTATGTGATGGCGAATATGTATGATGGGTATATGGGCATGGGACTATGGGATGGAGGATGTGTGATGGGTATATGGGCATGGGACTATGGGATGGGGGATGTGTGATGGGTATATGGGCACTCGACTATGGGATGGAGGATATATATGATTTGTATATGGGCATGGGCCTATGGGATGCAGGATGTGTGATGGGTATATGGGCACAGGCCTATGGGATGGAGGATATGTATGATGGGTATATGGGCACGGGCCTATGGGATGGTGGATATGTATGATGGGTATATGGGCACGGGACTATGAGATGGAGGATAATTATAATTTGTTATAATTAACCACAGTTAGTTACTATGCCCGGGCAGCGCCGGGCTCTTCAGCTAGTTATAGGATAAAATTCAAAGTACTTGCTCTCACCCACAAAGCTCTCCACGGTGCGGCACCCCCCTACATCTCCTCCCTCATTTCAGTCTATCGGCCTAACCGACTGCTGCGCTATGCAAACGACTTTCGACTAACCTCTGCACTAATTCGCACCTCCCACTCCCGACTTCAAGATTTCTCCCGCGGTGCGCCAATCCTTTGGAATGCTTTACCCCAAGAAATTAGGACTATTGACAATTTGCACAGTTTTAGGTGCTCCCTCAAAACGCATCTGTTCAGAGCGGCCTATCACGTTCACTAATCAAAGTCATTCTATGTGTAAGTGTGCTTGTGTAGCCCATTGACTATCTCCATCCATCCCTCACTCCCTCAAGATGGCTGGACCATCATTGTAAATACACCATTGTAAATACACACCTGTACTTTGTATCTCCCCCACCTCATTGTAGATTGTAAGCTCTCACGAGCAGGGGCGGCTTATTTTGCTTTAATATATTGTTAGCGTTGTTACTTATGACTTGTGTTTTGAAACTGTTAAACTGTAAAGCGCTGCAGAATTTGTTGGCGCTATATAAATAAAGATTATTATTATTATTATAGCACATCCCAAGTTCTACCTGATTTAGGACTTTATTTTTAAACGGGTTTTCTCATTTAGATAACCCTAGTAAAATTAAAGAGTATCAACTGGGCTGCATTTTTTGACTCCAGCTTTTATGAGCATGGAGACCTTTGCCAAGTGATACATTTTCCCTTATATACTGTCTCTTAAATTCTTAGCAAGCAACAAATTCTCATAAGGTGGTGTCCTAAGGAAGGGACCTGTCAGGAACACCGCACTGAACTTGCCACTGAGCCAGTGCGCGTGTCCTGAGTAAAGCGAACAGTGCTCAAAGATACCTGTGGAGGGGCGGCAGCCGAGTAGATGCGTACTTCAGAGCCGCAGGACCTGAAGCATGTGACTACTAGGGGCGAGGCCTAAACTCCACAGAGCTTGGAGCTGCAAGATAACTCCTAGAAGAGTAACTGTGAGACAAAGTTACCAGGGGGCATGGACAGGGAGAATAGTCAAGACGTAGCCAATGAGTCACACACAGAGATAGTTGCAAAGGTACAAGAGGGGCGAGCAGAGAGTAGTCAGGTCACAGGCAATGAGTCATACACAGATAATAACGCAGTACAAAATCAACAGGCAAACTCACAACGGGAAACAGAACCGGGTCAGAACCATATAAACAAGCTATAGCAACAGGCACGGGCACACAAGGGTCAGCACACTAGGCCCAAGGCAAAAATATAACTGTCAGGGATTGAAGATTCCCAGGGGTTTAAGAAGCTCTCCCAGAACCAGAAAGAGGCCACAATCATTAACCCCAGGTGTGCAGGTCAAAACCTGCACCGAGCTCCAGACATTAACCCCAGGTGTGCAGCTCAAAAACCTGTACTGGGATCATGACAGGACCACACATTTTGCTCTAATAAAAAAGGGCACACTTCTTGGTACGTTTTGGAATAAAACCCTTTACATTTATAACCCCCTTACATCAATTCAAATGTTATATCGCTTGGACATAGCAGCCAATCATGGCACAATTGTGTGATATGGCAGATCCATGATTATTTGTCATAGCCTTGTGATATGAGGACTGGCAGCTGTGGAGACATTTTCCCCATTACTGGTCTCTTCCAATTGCAATAAGTCATTCACTTCCTACTAACTAGACAGAAAATATAAAAAGAAAGTGCATTCATCCAATATGATAGCTCCAAAGGAAGTTTTCTGAAAATAAAAAAATATATAGAATATTAGACTTGGAAGTGACCTACAGGGTCATCGTGTTCAACCCCCTGCTCAATGCAGGATTCACTAAACCATCTCAGACAGATGTCTGTCCAGCCTCTGTTTGAAGACTTCCATTGAAGGAGAATTCACCACCTCTTGTGGCAGCCTGTTCCACTCATTGATCACTGATCATTGATATATTGATTGATAGATATCTGCAACTTTTTAATAGAAAATATAAAAATACCTATTATTTCTCTTCTACCGGCTCACATTCAGTTAGTAAAACTAGAAATTAATGTTCTGAAATTTTCCCCTTAATTCTCTTCCCTGAGTCTGAATTATGTTTTTATTTGGTAATGTTGCTTTAAAAAAAAGACCAAATTTGATGAAAAGTTAAAAGAAGAGGAAATCAGCATTACTTTGAAATAAAAATGCTTTGCTCAATTGGAAATTGCATTCCCTTTGTCTTAAAAGAAAGTCTGATAAACAGAAACATAAAAAATGCTTCCATCTAAAATGCAATGACCGCCTTAACCAGCGACTAATATAGTTGTAAACATATCACAGATGCCAAAAAAAAATAAAAGTGCTGATCCTGCTCTTGTGCCGGATAAATTTTTAATGCTTCAAAATACATTCTGGCCAAGACACATCCTTTAACAGATAAATTTTGTATTGGCTTTATATAAAGTTATAGAAAAGAAGAGCAAGTGCCATCACAGGCCAGCAAAATTACTGAGATATATCAGAGGACGGTATAATATACGGCTGCTCTTCTCTGTCCTTTTACTGCTGTTTGTTGCTTGACTGTGCTGCCCAATATGTTATAGAACCATCTGCTGTAAATATAGATAAAATGTCCTATAAATTGTTTACATACTCACCCTCTTTATATCTAAACCTCTTCTTGGCTACCCATAATTCCATGAACATTCCAATTTTTGTATAATTCTTCTATAATTTTTCTTTAACCTCCTCATTTTGAAAGCCAATTTTTTCATTTTGTTTATCACAAACAGTAAAATAATGTTGAGAAAATATCACAAACTTCAATTCAGGCAAATTTGTTAAATTCGCGGGTGGGTGGGATTCAAATCAGATTGAATACTTTTGATGTCAATCGAATTTGCCCGGATGATGTTAGCAAAAATAATAAACTCCTCCTGAGCTTTCTTTAGCTTTCCACATACCAGTCCCGCCGCTTGTCTTTCCTCTTCCTTGATTTGTCGTCCGGTCTCCCTTTACTCCGCCATTGCTATTTAGCTTCTAGAGGTCAAATAGGGCGTGGTGCATACTGCATGTGCAGCGCGTATCAAGTCACTAGGCACCTGGGTCTAACCAGGGCCGGCCCGAACGTATAGGCGAACTAGGCGGCCGCCTAGGGCGCCGACCCAAAGGGGGCGCCAGAGAAAAAATAGAAAAAATTATAAAAAATCTTTTCAAAAGGCAAAAAGTTTTAGGGATGGAAAGAAAAGTGTACATATTTAAGGGCAAATATGACGCAAGAGAGGTTGGTTGGGTTGGCAACAATTTCGATAGAATCTGAAGTTGCTAAACAAATTAATCTCGGTGACTTAGTGTCATCCTTTTCAAAAAAAAGGCAAGGAAACAAAAATTTTAATTACCTATGGTCGTTTTTGTTTTGTGTTATTGATTACTTTGTATATAGTTGTCCTATACAACTTCTCAGAAGATTAAAAAGTTAGGAGAGAGTTAATTAATCATTGTTGTTGTGGTTTATTTTGCTCCTAAATTTATATCCCAAGTTTTCATCTACTGCCAAGAATAGTAGGGGTGCAACAAAATAGTTTCGCCTAGGGCGCCATAATCTCTCGGGCCGGCCCTGGGTCTAACAAACAGTGGGGCTCACCGGATCCAGCATTAAGAGAAGATTGGACTGGTGATCAAGGAAGAGGAGTCTTCATCAGAAGAAAAAAGAGTCAAGGAGGCGGTGGGTCAGGTATGATATGCAGATAGTGAAAGAGAGTTGAGCATAAGAATTCATTATTTTCATAACTCCTTTCTTAGCCTTCTGAATCGATCAGTTCAGAAGGATGGGATTCAATTCAGTAGGCTGGGAAAGGGCGTAAGGAAAACAATAAACTCTTAAGCTCAACCTTCTTGGGTGGCCTCAATTTTGCTTGATTTGCACAAATTGAATCCCTGATTTCTGATTTGCTACAATCAAAATTTTGGTGGAAATTGGTAATAAATTTGGTTAGATTAAAATCGATACTCTCATCTCTAATACGAAGGTTTGTTATTTGCGAGTTTTATTTTTTTATGGCACCATCTTTGGGTACATGTAATGTATTGTATAATTTGTATTATTATTATTTTATTTTAGGGGTAGTAAAAAAACAACAGCAACTCCACTATGTTTTTTGGGGGTTTTGTTTTGCAACATTCATCGTACAGTATTGATTACATGATAACTTTATTCTGGAGATAAGTACATTTACAACTAAATCAAATTTTTAGGAAAAAAAAAATATTATGTTTTACTTTTTCTGACATGGCATTTTTATTTTTTCATTCACAGAGATGGTTGTGGTCTAGTTTTTGTGGACCAAATTTTAGTTTTCTTTTGTACCATATTGCAGTACATATATGTGCGTTGGATCACTTTTTATCTTAATATTTTAATAGCTAGAACAACACAAAAAAACCAAGACTTTCTGACATTAATTTTCAGTTTTATTTTGTTTAATTGTTTTACAGCATTAATAAATATTGCATAAATAGCAGGAAAATGATTTGCATTACTGCCGGAATGCTTCAATAATACTAACCTTATCATGCCTTGTTCACATCCACTTTTTTCTTTGGTTTAAGATATCATGTCTTATGTAGGATGTATTGCATATTTATTATTTTAAAGCACCAATCCAGAGTTTTTAATTCCAGCGCTGGAGTGGTGCTTTAAATGTAAGCACCCTGCCCCCTTTCATATACTCACCCTCTGGCGTCTTCACCTTTTACAGACGCTGCTTCATTCCCGTAGCGCCATTTTGTGGCAGTAGTTTCAGATTGTAAAGCGCTGCGGAATATGCTACCGCTATATAAGATTAAAAAATAAAAAAATAAAAAATAATAAAAATAATAATTGTCTGGAGGTCCAAAGCTACGTCACAAGCTCTCAATTGAAATCTATTTGAGCCAGAATGAGTCTCTCATAGAGTTGTATTGAAAAGTGACTTCTCACACTCTCCAGCAGACACTGGAGTGTGCCGACAGGTCAGTTTTCACCAGAGATGGACCAGAGCAATGATGGAAAAGAATGAAGGGGACAACTGGTGAGTAGAGTTGAGCGAAACGGGTCGAAAAATTTCAAAAGTCGCCGACTTTTGGCAAAGTCAGGTTTCATGAAACGAAACCTGACCCTAGGATGAGGTCGGCCACGAGGTCGGCGACTTACGCGCCAAAGTCGCGTTTCAAAAGTTTGTTTTGCGCTCTTTTTCAGCCAATCAGGATCCACGGACACTGTGGGCAACGTGATGACATAGGCAGGGGTCACCACCATCTTTCAGAAGGGCATGCAAGTGATTGGCTTGCATTGGTGGGCGTCACAGGGGGTATAAAAGGGCGTGCACGCCGACCGCCATCTTACTTCTGCCGATCTCAGTATAGGGAGAGGTTGCTGCTGATTCTGTAGGGAGAGCGTTAGGCAGGGAAGAAGACAAAAAAACTGCTTCTGCTGCTAGCGATTTGGCCTGCACAACACACCAGTCACTGTGTGTGCAGTGCAAGGGGAGGCTATATAGTGGTGTATCAGTGGTGTTGGTTGTTGGGCTGCCTTCTAAGGCTTCCTGACATTCATGCATTGCTGTTTACCCACTGCTCCGCAAACTGCTTTTTTAAAAGCAATCCCAATTTTTTTTTTTGTCCTGCTAAGAAGAAAAAAAAACTGCTTCTGCTGCTAGCAATTTGGCCTGCACAACACACCAGTCACTGTGTGTTCAGTGCAAGGGGAGGCTATATTGTGGTGTATCAGTGGTGTTGGTTGTTGGGCTGCCTTTTAAGGCTTCCTGACAGGCTGGCATTGCTGTTTACCCACTGCTCCGCAAACTGCTTTTTTAAAAGCAATCCAATCTCCCTTATCCTCTAGTCACTTTTGTCACAGCTGTGCCATCGAGCCTGTGACATAGCGCTCAGATATTCATTGGGCCTCACACAATCCAAAAGTGTCCAGTGTCCAAAAGTGTGTGCAGAGATTCAAAATCTCCCTTATCCTCTAGTCACTTTGGTCACAGCTGTGCCATCAAGCCTGTCACATAGCGCTCAGATATTCATTGGGCCTCACACAATCCAAAAGTGTCCACTGTCCAAAAGTGTGTGCAGAGATTCAAAATCTCCCTTATCCTCTAGTCACTTTGGTCACAGCTGTGCCATCGAGCCTGTCACATAGCGCTCAGATATTCATTGGGCCTCACACAATCCAAAAGTGTCCAGTGTCCAAAAGTGTGTGCAGAGATTCAATTCTCCCTTATCCTCTAGTCACTTTGGTCACAGCTGTGCCATCGAGCCTGTCACATAGCGCTCAGATATTCATTGGGCCTCACACAATCCAAAAGTGTCCAGTGTCCAAAAGTGTGTGCAGAGATTCAAAATCTCCCTTATCCTCTAGTCACTTTGGTCACAGCTGTGCCATCGAGCCTGTCACATAGCGCTCAGATATTCATTGGGCCTCACACAATCCAAAAGTGTCCAGTGTCCAAAAGTGTGTGCAGAGATTCAAAATCTCCCTTATCCTCTAGTCACTTTGGTCACAGCTGTGCCATCGAGCCTGTCACATAGCGCTCAGATATTCATTGGGCCTCACACAATCCAAAAGTGTCCAGTGTCCAAAAGTGTGTGCAGAGATTCAAAATCTCCCTTATCCTCTAGTCACTTTGGTCACAGCTGTGCCATCGAGCCTGTCACATAGCACTCAGATATTCATTGGGCCTCACACAATCCAAAAGTGTCCAGTGTCCAAAAGTGTGTGCAGAGATTCAAAATCTCCCTTATCCTCTAGTCACTTTGGGCACAGCTGTTCCATCGAGCCTGTCACATAGCGCTCAGATATTCATTGGGCCTCACACAATCCAAAAGTGTCCAGTGTCCAAAAGTGTGTGCAGAGATTCAAAATCTCCCTTATCCTCTAGTCACTTTGGTCACAGCTGTGCCATCGAGCCTGTCACATAGCGCTCAGATATTCATTGGGCCTCACACAATCCAAAAGTGTCCAGTGTCCAAAAGTGTGTGCAGAGATTCAAAATCTCCCTTATCCTCTAGTCACTTTGGTCACAGCTGTGCCATCGAGCCTGTCACATAGCGCTCAGATATTCATTGGGCCTCACACAATCCAAAAGTGTCCAGTGTCCAAAAGTATGTGCAGAGATTCAAAATCTCCCTTATCCTCTAGTCACTTTGGTCACAGCTGTGCCATCGAGCCTGTCACATAGCGCTCAGATATTCATTGGGCCTCACACAATCCAAAAGTGTCCAGTGTCCAAAAGTGTGTGCAGAGATTCAAAATCTCCCTTATCCTCTAGTCACTTTGGTCACAGCTGTGCCATCGAGCCTGTCACATAGCGCTCAGATATTCATTGGGCCTCACACAATCCAAAAGTGTCCAGTGTCCAAAAGTGTGTGCAGAGATTCAAAATCTCCCTTATCCTCTAGTCACTTTGGTCACAGCTGTTCCATCGAGCCTGTCACATAGAGCTCAGATATTCATTGGGCCTCACACAATCCAAAAGTGTCCAGTGTCCAAAAGTGTGTGCAGAGATTCAAAATCTCCCTTATCCTCTAGTCACTTTGGTCACAGCTGTGCCATCGAGCCTGTCACATAGCGCTCAGATAATCATTGGGCCTCACACAATCCAAAAGTGTCCAGTGTCCAAAAGTGTGTGCAGAGATTCAAAATCTCCCTTATCCTCTAGTCACTTTGGTCACAGCTGTGCCATCGAGCCTGTCACATAGAGCTCAGATATTCATTGGGCCTCACACAATCCAAAAGTGTCCAGTGTCCAAAAGTGTGTGCAGAGATTCAAAATCTCCCTTATCCTCTAGTCACTTTGGTCACAGCTGTGCCATCGAGCCTGTCACATAGCGCTCAGATATTCATTGGGCCTCACACAATCCAAAAGTGTCCATTGTCCAAAAGTGTGTGCAAAGATTCAAAATCTCCCTTATCCTCTAGTCACTTTGGTCACAGCTGTGCCATCGAGCCTGTCACATAGCGCTCAGATATTCATTGGGCCTCACACAATCCAAAAGTGTCCAGTGTCCAAAAGTGTGTGCAGAGATTCAAAATCTCCCTTATCCTCTAGTCACTTTGGTCACAGCTGTGCCATGGAGCCTGTCACATAGCGCTCAGATATTCATTGGGCCTCACACAATCCAAAAGTGTCCAGTGTCCAAAAGTGTGTGCAGAGATTCAAAATCTCCCTTATCCTCTAGTCACTTTGGTCACAGCTGTGCCATCGAGCCTGTCACATAGCGCTCAGATATTCATTGGGCCTCACACAATCCAAAAGTGTCCAGTGTCCACAAGTGTCTGCAGAAATTCAAAATCTCCCCTGTCCTATAGACACCTTGTACCTTGTTTTACATTACTATATAGTTTGTTGGATTTTGTCTACATTTCTACCAAAAATTAGGAAGGCTGGTGGAAGAGGCCGTGGAATTGGGCGGGGGTTGGCAGCTGGTAATGATGGTGTTGGTGGTGGATCTGATGGTAGTGGCAAGAGCAAAATAGGACCGAATGCAGGAGGTGTTGAGCATGCGTCATCGTCTGGCTACATAAGGCCTCGAACGCTTAGTTTTCTAGGAGTTGGCAAACCGCTTTTAAAGCCAGAGCATCAGGAAAAAGTTTTGTCTTACATTGCTGACTCAGCCTCCAGCTCTATCGCCTCCTCTTCTTCAGTTGTAAAAAGTAAAAGCACTGAGTCGTCATTGGAGGCTCATGTTCATGAACCACACCTTTCCTTGTGTCCTTCACCCCAACCAAGATTGAAGGATGACGCAGGCCATACTACTGGTTACTCCATGGAGCTGTTTTCACATACCATGCCTGGATTATCAAGTGAAATGGTGAATTACCCAGGCCAAGATGAATCTGACATGGAGTGCACTGATGCACAGCCGCTGATGGATGATTCTGCTGGTACAATCACTCAGAGCACTACATTGTCCTCGCAGTGTACAGAGCCAGATTCTGACCCTGATGAGACTCAGGTGCCCCTTCCCGCACACTATACCACCATACACGGTGACACAGAGGAAGGTGCACATGACATAGAAGAGGAGGTGATGGATGACCCAGTTGTTGACCCAGATTGGCATCCATTGGGAGAAGAGGGTGCTGCTTCCAATAGCTCAGATGAGGAGCATCCACAGCAGACATCGACATCGCAACAGCTGTTATCTGGCAGGCCCGGAGCACTCCAAAGACAGGTTCCAAACATCAAAAGAGTTGCTGGACAGCTTGTCCAGAGGGTCAAAAGATCACAGCGTGCTAGGCCGCAAAATGTCTGCCAAAGTAGGAAGAGTGCAGTGTGGCACTTTTTTGACCAAAATCCTCATGATCAGGCCAAGGTTATCTGTAAGAAGTGTGCAAAGACCTTTAGCCGAGGGAAAAATCTGAAAAATTTGAATACCAGTTGCATGCTTAGACATTTAACCAGCATGCACTTGCAAGCGTGGACACAACACCAAACCTCAAGTGCCACATGTGCAACTGATCACAACGAAGGTAGTCAGCAACGCTACATTGTTTCCCCCACTGTAAGCCCACCGGTTAGCACAGCAGCAAATGTTGAGGTGTCGTTGCAAGGCCACAGCAGTCAGGGAATCCCACTGTTATATCAACGAAAGACTGATTCTAGGCCATCAGAAAGAACACCAACTCCATCACCATCATCAACCCTCTCTCAGTCCGCCCTATCCACCGCTACTTCCACCATATGCAGCTCTCAAGTCCAGCTCACCCTCCCAGACACTATGAGTAGGTCAAGAAAGTACTCAGTCTCTCATCCGCGTACACTGGGTTTGAACGCCCACATTGCCAAACTAATCTCGTTTGAGATGATGCCCTTTCGGTTGGTGGAAAGCACAGCTTTCCGCGAACTCATGGCCTATGCAGTACCATGCTATGACCTACCCAGTCGCCACTTCTTCTCTCGCAAAGCCATCCCAGCCCTCCACCATCATGTCAAAGACCGCATTGTCCATGCACTCAAGCAGTCAGTGAGCGGAAAGGTGCACTTCACAACTGATGCATGGTCCAGTCGGCATGGCCAGGGCCGTTACGTGTCCATCACTGCGCACTGGGTTAATGTGGTGGATGCAGGGTCCACAGGGGACAGCGGTGGTGGGACAGTGCTGCCTAGCCCACTGTATAGGAAACAGTTGGCTGTAGGCGTTCGACCCTCCTCCTCCTCCTCCTCCTCCAGAAGCGAAAGCTCGTCCACAGAGCGCAGTCGTACGAGCACTCCATCTGCAGCTGTCACTGTTGCACACGATGTGTCCCCCTATCGAGCAGCTAGTGGAAAGCGTCAGCAGGCTGTGTTGCAGATGATGTGTTTGGGCAACAGACACACCGCCGAGGTGCTGGCCGAGTACTTGAAGCGACAAACTGAGTCATGGCTGGGCAGTGTACATCTTGAGGCAGGCAAGGTAGTTAGTGATAACGGCCGTAATTTTGTGGCAGCCATAGCCCTTTCAAAACTCAGCCACATACCTTGCTTGGCTCACACCTTGAACCTGGTGGTGCAGTGCTTCCTCAAAAATTATCCGGAGTTAACAGCCCTGCTCCAGAAGGTGAGAAGACTGTGCGCGCACATCCGCCGGTCGCCTGTACACTCCGTTCGTATGCAGAAGCTGCAGCGATTGCTCCACCTTCCCAACCACCGCCTCATTATCGACATTGCAACAAGGTGGAACTCCACCCTGCACATGGTGGAGCGGTTGTGCGAGCAGAGGCAGGCCATAATGCATTTGTGGGAGGATACACGGCCAGGCACTTTGAGAGCAGACATGGAGTTGACAGGTGTGCAGTGGTGGAAGCTGAAAGACCTCTGTAAAGTCCTTCATTGTTTTGAGGAATGCACACGGCTGGTAAGCGCAGACGACGCCATCCTAAGCATGAGCATCCCACTTATGCGTCTGCTCATGCAAACTTTGACGCACCTTAAGGAGCAGGCGTCTGCAGCCAATGTTGATGAGGAGGAAGAGGAGGAGGGAATCCTTGATGACATTCAGCCATTGTCTGCTCAGGGACCTCTCCTGGACGAGGTGGAGGAAGAAGAGGAGGAGGAGGATGATGATGGGGATGATTACTTAGGGGAGGAGGATGCATCTCGTGGGGCAAGTGAAAATGTTGGCGTGGCAAGGTCTGGTACAGGGTTTGTGCGTGACTGGAGGGATGTGGATTTGCCAGAAAGTGCTCCTCCACCTAGCACTCGCAGTGCATCATTGACACCGGGAACATTGGCCCACATGTCAGATTATGCCTTGCGGATCCTAAAAAGGGACCCCCGCATTGCCAAAATGATGAACGATGACGACTACTGGTTGGCCAGCATCCTGGATCCACGCTATAAAGGCAAATTACAAAACATCATGCCACAGGAGAACCATGACCTAATATTGGCTAATAAACAAGCAACTCTGGTAAATCGGTTGCTTGAGGCATTCCCAGCACACAGCAGCGGTGATGGTTCTCACACGAGCCGTACGGGCCGGGGGCAGCTTGGCAGAGGTGTTCGTGGTGCACACAGCAGAAGTGGCGTTGGAGACAGGGGTTTCATGACAATGTTGTGGACTGATTTTTCAAGTACCGCTCACACAACTGGTAATACTGCATCGATGGAAAGTGACAGGAGACAGCAGTTGTCAACTATGGTCACAAACTACTTTTCTTCCCATATCGATGTTCTCCCACACAGGTCATTCCCCTTTGACTATTGGGCCGCTAAACTGGACACCTGGCCTGAATTGGCCCAATATGCCTTACAGGAGCTCGCTTGCCCAGCTGCAAGTGTGCTATCGGAAAGAGTCTTCAGTGCAGCTGGATCAATCCTGACAGAAAAAAGGACCCGTCTGTCAACCCAAAATGTGGATGATCTAACCTTCATTAAAATGAACCATGCATGGGTTTCCAAGGATTTTGTCCCACCTTCCCCTGATGACACATAGGGTGACAGAAAAATGGCTTGCTTTGGTCCACCTCTTCCTGGGACTTCACCTATTTCGCCTTTTGCATCAGCTGAATGTCCAACATCAACATATGCCACTTTCTAAAACTCCCTAACTGTGCTGCCTCCCCCCCCCATGGCCGGGGTCACCACCTAGCGCACGACACCGTGCGAGTGCCGTTGCCCTGGACAGGTGGTTAGGCCGACTCTTGGGCGCGGGCACTGGCACAGGGTCCCTCATAGTGCAATCAAGTGTCTCTGACGGTGGTGGTGCACACCCGCCGTCAGACACACCGCTGTACTATGAGGGGCCCAGTGCCAGTACCGACGCCCACGAGTGGGCCCCCCTTGCTTGGGCAGGGCCCCAGCATTTGCAATCTTTACCTCTCCCTGCTCCTCCGCTGTGTAATCTGGGCCGTCAAATCCATACTGGGCCTAACACCGTCTGAGCCTGCCTCCTGATGTATAGACATATATTTTGAATGTGTACGCTATCCATACATGTTATCTGGGGATACGGTACCCTTTCTAACCTTTGTGCAATCACGTGCAATCCATACTGGGCCTAACACCGTCTGAGCCTGCCTCCTGAGACATATATTTTGAATGTGTACGCTATCCATACATGTTATCCGGGGATACGGTACCCTTTCTAACCTTTGTGCAATCACGTGCAATCCATACTGGGTCTAACACCGTCTGAGCCTGCCTCCTGAGACATATATTTTGAATGTGTACGCTATCCATACATGTTATCTGGGGATACGGTACCCTTTCTAACCTTTGTGCAATCACGTGCAATCCATACTGGGCCTAACACCGTCTGAGCCTGCCTCCTGAGACATATATTTTGAATGTGTACGCTATCCATACATGTTATCTGGGGATACGGTACCCTTTCTAACCTTTGTGCAATCACGTGCAATCCATACTGGGCCTAACACCGTCTGAGCCTGCCTCCTGAGACATATATTTTGAATGTGTACGCTATCCATACATGTTATCCGGGGAAACGGTACCCTTTCTAACCTTTGTGCAATCACGTGCAATCCATACTGGGCCTAACACCGTCTGAGCCTGCCTCCTGAGACATATGTTTTGAATGTGTACGCTATCCATACATGTTATCCGGGGAAACGGTACCCTTTCTAACCTTTGTGCAATCATGTGCAATCCATACTGGGCCTAACACCGTCTGAGCCTGCCTCCTGAGACATATATTTTGAATGTGTACGCTATCCATACATGTTATCTGGGGATACGGTACCCTTTCTAACCTTTGTGCAATCACGTGCAATCCATACTGGGCCTAACACCGTCTGAGTCTGCCTCCTGAGACATATATTTTGAATGTGTACGCTATCCATACATGTTATCCGGTGATACGGTACCCTTTCTAACCTTTGTGCAATCACGTGCAATCCATACTGGGCCTAACACCGTCTGAGCCTGCCTCCTGAGACATATATTTTGAATGTGTACGCTATCCATACATGTTATCCGGGGAAACGGTACCCTTTCTAACCTTTGTGCAATCACGTGCAATCCATACTGGGCCTAACACCGTCTGAGCCTGCCTCCTGAGACATATATTTTGAATGTGTACGCTATCCATACATGTTATCTGGGGATACGGTACCCTTTCTAACCTTTGTGAAATCATGTGCAATCCATACTGGGCCTAACACCGTCTGAGCCTGCCTCCTGAGACATATATTTTGAATGTGTACGCTATCCATACATGTTATCCGGGGAAACGGTACCCTTTCTAACCTTTGTGCAATCACGTGCAATCCATACTGGGCCTAACACCGTCTGAGCCTGCCTCCTGAGACATATATTTTGAATATGTACGCTATCCATACATGTTATCTGGGGATACGGTACCCTTTCTAACCTTTGTGCAATCACGTGTAATCCATACTGGGCGTGAGAACGGCTGGCGAGCTGTTAAGCAAGCTACAGCACCTGTGGTTTGCACACGTAAGTTTTTCATTTTTTCAGGAATGACGGTTAGGCCTAATTCCGGAACTGCGGTTGACCTGCACTTACTGGGAAATCATTGTTCGCGGGTAATAATTGTCATCAGTGATCCCCATCACTAACGTTGTTCAGCGGTTTATCTGCACCTGTAAGCGACAAACGCTGGCCTTTTCAGTGTAGCGCACATGCAGCCACGGACATGTAAGGGCATGACACACCAGTTATTGGCCAATCTCATGTGCCAGAGCCTCACGTGTCCCTCTAGTAAGCCGGACTCGGACCGCGGGGCATGACGGAGTCTCGTTCGTTAATGGAATTAAGCTTGCAATGTGTGCATCTGTTCTGTAGCTGGCATGGTTGAGGTTTCCCAGGTGGAGTCGAATTTAACCGTAGGCTCCACTCCTGGTGGTGCCCTTCTGGACATTCGTTTAAGGTTCAGCTTTGCAACCATACTGCCCACGTAAAACAAACACTTTGCCTTCATGAACGCTGTTTGGAGGGTCATGACTCGTGGGAATAACGCCGCCCAATCAGTTAACCTGCTAGAGAGATCCTTCGTTGCTCCCAAGCATGACATCACACTCCCTAGGAAGAAGGTAATGCCACTGTGGCGACCGTACTCCTGGGGGTGACACAAGTGCACTGATGCCCAGCCACTGCTCGATGAATCTGCTGGTACATTGACCCAGACCACTACATTCCCCTCGCACGCTACCCGGCCTGAATCTGACCCTGATGAAACTCAGGTTACCCTTCCCATATACAGTTCCATCTTACACGGTGACAAAGAAGAAGCTGCAGATGAAAGTGCAGGTTCGGCCCACCCGCCATCAGACACACCACCGTACTATCAGGGGCCCTGTGCCAGTGCCGTCACCAACGAGTGGGCCCCCCCTGCTTGCCCAGGATCACAGCACTTGCAAAGTTGAAATACTGTGCAGTGAGATGGAAGATGGGGACGACGAGGAGTCTAGACTAGTACAGGGATTCCCTAGCGAGGAGACTTATTTGATTGTTTTCAATGTTGGGACAGCAATTTTTGGGGAGCACTATACTCTGGAGAATGATAGATGGGGCCCACCATACACTGGAACATTCCAAAGGTGGACATCAGACACTGGAGCAGCATTTACAGGGCCCATTATACACTAGAGCATTAGAAATGGGGCCCATTATGTTTGGAGCATTATTTGGGCCCATAAGACAGTGGAGCTTCATCCATGGGGACCAACATATACTGTAGCATTATGTGGAGCTCATCATATACTGTTTCAAACATTATATGGGACCAATGATTCTGTATGGAGAAATAGATGGGCCTCGTCATGAGACGTAAAAAGTGAAGTATTTTTCATTGTACTATACCGCTATTTCTCTGCCGTATCGGAGCATGATGAGTTGTGGTATGTGTTAAAGGGGCGCTCTTTCGCCCAGGGCACATGAAAACCTGCAGCTAGCCCTCCCCCCCACAACTTTAGCCAAATAACCCCCATTTTTCAGTGCGTAACTTGTATTATGAAGTTAATTAAGGTTGACAAGCTTAAGTAAGAAGAATTGATGCTTTTGGCATTCAAATGGGCACTGTAGGTGTGTTTCCTGTCCTCCTCTCACTGCCGACTTTTATTCCCCATTGACTTACATTGGGTTTCGTGTTTCGGGACGACCCCGACTTTTCCCTATAATCGGACGATCTTGCTCGACCCGACTTTTGGAAAAGTCGGGTTTCACGAAACGAAACGCGACCCTAAAAAAACAAAAGTCGCTCAACTCTACTGGTGAGTATGAGACAAGGGGCATGGGTCATACATTTAAAGCACCATTCCAGCAGGGTAATAAAACAAATCTGGAGTGATGCTTTAAAGGGAATCTGTCACCTCATTTTTGGCCTATGAGATGCAGCCACCGCCATCAGGGGCTTATCTACAGCATTCTGTAATTCTGTAGGTAAGCCTCCGATGTAACCTGAAAGATAAGAAAGACGAGTTAGATTATACTCACCCAGGGGTCCGGCTAGATGGGTGTTGCAGTCCGGTCCGGCACCTCCCATCTTCTAGCGATGACGTCCTCCTTCTTCTGCCGCGGCTCCTGTGCAGGGGCACTTTATATGCCCTGTTGAGGGCAGAGTAAAGTACTACAATGCGCAGGCGATGAGAAAGGTCAACAGGGCAGGTAAAGTACGCCTGCAGTGGCCACATCTTGTAGGCCAAAAATGAGGTGACAGATTCCATTTAAGTGGTTCCACCCTACAATTTGACTTACTTAAATAGCAAACTGCAATACAATAATCTAATATATAAAGCGCAATGTGGGTGTGTGTGTATATATATGTGTGTGTATGTCCGGGATTGGCATCAGCACCGTCGCAGCTACAGCCACAAAATTTGGCACAGTCACACGTCTGGACCCCGAGAGCGTCCTAAGCCATGTTGTGAGGTGAAATTTTAACCCCGCGTGTTCCAATTCATCAAACAATTTTGCCCCTATCTACATAATTGGGAAAAAATGTATATGTTATGGCATCTGCACCGTTGTAGCTAGCTACAGCAACAAAATGTTGCCCAGTCACTCATCTGGTCCCCGAGAGCGTCATAGGCTATGTTGTGAGGTGAAATTTTAACCCCGCGTGTTCCAATTCACCAAACAATTTTTACCCTATCTACATAATGTGGCAAAAGTGTATGTATGTATTGGCATCTGCACCGTCGCAGCTACAGCCACAAAATTTGGCACATTCACACGTCTGGACCCCGAGAGCGTCATAGGCTATGTTGTGAGGCAAAATTTTAACCCCGTGTGCTCCAATTCACCAAACAATTTTGCCCCTATCTGCATAATGGGGAAAAAGTGAAAGGAAAAGTGTTGGAGGCAAATTGACAGCTGCCAGATGTGAACAAGGGGGACTGAAAGAATTAGAGCGATGGCGCCAGAGTATATACCGTACAGTTGCTAAGGTGGGGCCCTGACATGGGATACTCACCACACGCGGGGATATGAACACACACACAAGATGCGCCACACACTACCACTTGCTTCACCTCATAGACCACCCTCAGCACACATTTCACCACACATACACCAAGCTCGCCACACATACACCAACCTCGCCACATAAAAGTCGAAACACAAAAGTCGCCACGCTGTCCCAGAGCTGTTTAAAAGATGAAAAATGAGCTGTGATTGGTTGCTATCGGCAACAGTTTTCTTTGTAGACAGTTGTGGTAACTGAGGCCTATTATTCTTATCATTTCTATGGTGTTATCGTCTATTGGATACACAGCTCAGCAGTCAGTATCACACAAGATAGGATTAGATACACGGCTCAGCAGTCAGTAACACACACGATAGGATTAGGTACACGGCTCAGCAGTCAGTATCACACAGGATAGGATTAGATACACATACTGACTGCTGAGCTGTGTATCTAATCCTATCCTGTGTGATACTGACTGCTGAGCTCACATAGGATAGGATTAGATACATGGCTGAGCAGTCTGTAACACACATGATAGGATTAGATACGCAGCTCAGCAGAAAGTATCACACAAGAGAGGATACTTGGGTAATCGTTTAGTTAATTTGTGTTGCAAATCTGTAGTGTTGAATATATGATGTGAAATGTTTTTATGTGCAATATAATCATTATAATCTGTTATAACTAACCACAGTTAGTTACTATGCCCGGGCAACACCGGGCTCTTCAGCTAGTAAACGTATAAACCTAATGAAGGCAAAAAATAACTAATAACAAATTCATCTTAGTCATCAACTCAAAAGTGAGGCTAATCAGGAGCACACAGGAAAATGAGAAAGGGACATGCATCACTGAAAAGAAGCAAGGTGCTGCTGGGAGATGTAGTTTTAGCAGTGTAAATAAATAGTTTGTGAATTCAGCTATGAAACTGGATGCATCGAAGGGGAGATGAAGATGTAAAAAGGTAACAAAGTTACAAGAATTTTTTGTTGTTGTTGCGCTGAGTTTGAATATTAGCACAACTAGGCATTTACTGTGCTTAGCTAAAAATAATGTGATGGTGAGAATAACCCTTTGATAAAATTTAGTCAACAGAAATGAGCAATTTTGACAAAATCCACTTTGTCAGAGTTGCTTGTCCAGTAGGTCATTATTTTGCTTGATTCGAGGTAATCAAATGGCCTAAAGTCCGAATTCAGGCGACCCTTATTTTTTTGTAAAATTTGAAGCAAAAAGAAACTAAAATCAATGAGATCATCTCTCATGGCCACATCTGTACATGTTATTATTGGAATAAATATGTACAGTATATGGTTAATGATGTTGTTGCTGTTTTGGAGGGGAGACAAAATAATTTTTGCAATTGTGCAAAATTTATTTTTAGCCCCAAACGTAAAAAAAGCAGTAAAAAAAAGAAAGGTGGACATCTCCTTTAAATGATATCTAAATCATTTATCGAGAAGTTCACCTGGCCTACTGATAGAATCCACTGCTTGCACATTAGTGCATCATCTTTGTTCCACCTCCAGTTTTTTCATCAGGACCAATGTATAGTCGGAGCTTTGATCTCAATGAAGCATCTCAGCATACTGACCGCATTACTGTAAGTCTTCTCTCTCCCTCGCACTAATTAAAAGAGACCGAAGGTGAGGAGCAGTCTGTTTTTTAACAAGATTTAATACATCATTTATTGTTGAGTTAAAGTTTCCTTTCAACTTCGCTTCTTCTTTGAAAGAAATGATTAATGTTCTGGATAATCAGTTGTCTGGCCTGAAATATAACTTGATCCTATCTCATCTGATGGCAAAAGCGGCGGAAATTAGAAGTCCAGAGAATCGGTTATAAATGAACCTTTTTATTTTTTTGCTTGCTGTAAATTTATATACTAAATTTCATACCAATTTATTTCTGACATTTTTTTTTCTTTGTGTCTCCCACCAAAGTTCATGTCGGAACTGAAATCTGTGTGTCCGTGCAAACTGATATGCCTTCTAAAAATACGGCATATATTTATAATAAAGGCGTCTGTTAAATTGGAGCATGGGAAATAAGTGTAGATGAACAAATTTAGATTAGCAAACTAAATACGAAAATAAATGTGAACCATGCACCCACGAGTCTACAATCCATGAGGATATATGGGGCACCCAAAAAGGAAAACTTTAGAGATGAGTGAAACGATTCTTCAAGTAAATTGAATTTGTTTTGAGTTTCAAAAAACAGTTGGGATTTGCCAGAATACCAATTTTTAGGCTTGAGTTCTGCAAAATGGAGATTGGTTGGCCACCTTTTCGGTGGATTCGTTTTAGGGCTGAGAATAAGATTTAAAATAACATAAACTCACTTCTCAACGGCCCTCACAATATCCCCCTGGTGCAGTGTCTTCCATTTTTACAGTGTTCTTCGGCAGGAAATAGACATCATTTGGCATCATGATGTCACAGAGTGAAGCACGTCATGATGTCGCCTGAGACCTGCTCAAAGTGAGTGTAAATTTTTCTTCATCCAAAACCCTACAATTATTATATACTGTGATCTGGAGACATCTCTGAGCACAATAATGCACAATCAATTCCCATTGAATAAATTGAAAGCAAATCAACTTCACTGCTCAATTTGAGCGAATTTGCCAACTTTGAATTTTGGCAGATTTGCTCAGTTTTAGTAAAAAGTGATTGTTTTATGCAATCTTATAGAAAAAAATTGGGTAGCACATGTAAAGCTGAATGAGTCATTTACCATCCTGTATTTTTGTATACCTAGCTATAAAATGGATTAAAGTGCACAGAGTATAGAGCACAGTGGTGTTCTAAGGTGTCAGGTTTTGAGAAATTATTTTGGGAGGGTAGGTTGGAGGGTGAATTGAACAAAATCAGGACATGTGATTGAAATGTTGCCCAACATATGTTTTAAGGCAAACATGTAACCGATGTTAGAAATTAGTCTGATTGTCTATGGTAGTGAATTCCAAAGAAATAGTGCAGCACGAGAGAAGTCTTAGAGATGAGAATAAATGGTTCGGGTTATTGAGGATGTTAGGCTGGGGTCACACTTTCGAGTGCAATGCGAGAAACATGCGTGAGTCTCTCGCCTCAATACCTGGCACTTCCACCGGTGGTTCGGACCGGAGCGCTCAGCTGCATAGAAAGTGGTGTTTACCCACGTCCAGGAGGACCAGGCTGCGCTGATATTTTCAACTATTAAGATTATCCTGCGTTACAGCAGCATTCTGACCAATTGATTACTGGCATTATCAGTGAATATCATAAAAAGTGCCCTCCTTCAAGCTACTTTCAAACATACTATCACGTAACTGATGAAGGTCTATATTGACCGAAACGTTTTCTGGTACTCCAATAAACTGCCTCACCAAGCATTAAGTTGAGTGCCAGGTTTTCACTTTATCAGCTGCATAGAAAGACATGCAGCCACACTCTCCTGTCCCAAGTGCCAGCAGCAGTGTCGGGTATTGAGGTGAGAGACTTGCGCGAGTTTCTCGCATTGCACTGGCAAGTGTGACCCTGGCCTTAGTCTTAGGTCAATTAGAGAATAGCAGGAACCAAACTACATCAGTAAAGGGACCAGCATTGCAAACGGGTCGGTAAAACGTTTAACAAAAATGCAGGCGATGTTATAAGCTGCATAAACCTATAGTGACCATGAAAGAGCAACTTGATCAGAAATAATAAAAAAATAACAAATTTTATTAAGATATTATAAAAAATAAATAATATACACTATATTAGATAGCACAAGAGTTAAAAACTCATTGCCATAGTGGGACATGATAGCAGGAACCAAAAAGCTGAGACACACATCCTAACAATCCTATAATACGTGGAATAGGCATCCAGTTTATACAAGGATCAATTACGGTATACAGATATTACTAAATACACGCTGGGGAATACATATCTATATAGTCTCAATGATGGCACAAACGAATAATAGACCATGAATACAATTAGCTAACATATGTAAGTGACTCAAGTAGGCCAAATACAGTAGTAAGAAAGGTCAAACATATTCTCCATTACTGTGGCCATGATGGAAGGGCTGTGTGTGCTGCGCTCTCGCATCTCTACGCGCGTTTCAGGGCGTCTGCAGTTTCGTGAGAAGGTGAATCTTAGACTGATGACAGAATGTAGAACATTGGCAGAGTGGTTGGCAGTGGGGGGGTGATAGCAAATTGATATATTTGAATTGGATTTTAATGTGAATGGGTAGCTTTATTTAACAATTTCTAGGTATCACAGAAACACATAATGTGTCCCACTCTCATTGAAGTATCTGCAATCTAATTATCTGATAACTAAATCTTTATTTTATCAGATGTGTTGGGGACATGATTTTGTCGCACTTGCTATTATATGAATACTTGATGGTGGCCTGATTCTAACGGATCGGGTATTCCAGAATATGGCCAGCTGGAGACCGACGTTCAAAATATGGTCCAAGACTATCCACCACGATAGGCGATCTCACAGCGGGTTGCTGCTGTGTGTCACACTGAGGCTAAGTACCCACGTTGCAGAAATGCTGCGGAAATTTCCACAGCGTTTCCGCAACTCCCGCCCCGGGAAAAACACATGCGAATTCGCATGCATTTTCCCGTGGAAAACATGCGTTTTTCACACAATTTTTGCGTGCGGAATTCAAGCGTATTCCAAGTGATTTGAAGCATCGCTTGGAATGTGATTGACAGGTTGGTCACACTCGCCAAGCATAGTGTTTGACAATTGTGATCAACTTTTTACTATTGATGCTGCCTATGCATCAATGCAATGTAAAAAATAATTTAAAAAAAATAAAAAAAGGTTATTCTCTCCTTCCGATGGCCCCCGATCTCCTCTCCATGCTCCCAGCATCTTCCAGTCCTGCAGATCTCCCAACAGTAGCGGTGGCGTGCATTGTTTCGAATTCCGCACCAATTCGCGGCCGGACTGCACCTGTCGCTGATTGGTCGCGGCCGGCCAGGCGCAACCAATCAGCGACACAGGATTTCCATTACAGACAGACAGACAGAATTAGATGATTATATAGTAGATAAGGGTCTCCTCTCGCTCTTTTTAGTTCAGCTTTTCTCACAGACTGCACAATACTACAATTCAGCTGATGGACAAGTTCTTTCCATCTCCCTCCTCCATTTAAAAATACCTGCAAGTCAGAAAGCAGGTATTCAATTGGATGAGGTAAATGGACAGGTCTGGTCACATGCTCCTCCATCAGCAGTCGCTTTGTAGCTAGGACAACTGTGCAGTCTTTGAGGAAGGCTGTGCCAATGAGTACAGGAGGAGAAACGGTAATACTTATATATATATTAGTAAGTGCCACAAACTCATATCCCCAACACATTTGGTAAAATAAAAATAAAGTGACCACACCCTTTTAATTCTCACAATTCTAGTTCACATTTCTGGGTGATCAGGTGATCATTGTGATCAGTTTTACCCTTTGCACCCAAGAAAACCATTGAATTTGACATGTAAAGTCATGGCTGCTGCAGGGGAAACATGGAAGCCATTTAAATGGTTTAATGTCTGCCAACACAGGAGGCTCTCATAGTGGCTCATAGGTGGGGTCCATAGTGGGGGATCCTGTCAGGCTTATAGTCAGAGACCGGGTAACTGCCCAACAGTCCAGGGAACCAACACACAGGTAGAATATAATACAGCTTCTTACCTAGCAGAGAGAAGCTGAGGCACCATGTGGATGCAGGAAAGCTGGGTCCAGGACCTGCGAGGAGGGCAGAGCGGTAGGGAAGCGCTCAAAGCCCGCAGGACCTGCGGTCACGTGACCATGCATCAGGGGAGGGGGCGGAGTTACTGCGGAGCCTGAACAGTGCTGCTGGATACAGTAACACAGGAGCGTCACAGAGAAGTCAGGCAAACAATACCGTCATACACGGGGCGGGCGGGCGGCAAAGTACAGGAGGGATGCTCAGTAGAGAGGTCAGACATAGCCAAGGGTCATACACAGAACGTGCAGCGCGGTACAGGAGGGGAATTCAGGAGGGAGGTCAGACGTATCCAAGGGTCATACACAGCATGGACAGAGAAAGTACCGAATCAGCAAACCAGAGACATAAACAGTAACAGAACAAGATCAAACACCAGACAGACAATGATTGGCGTGAAGCACGGACAGAACAGCGTCGAGCACATTCAGATAGGAGTATAAACGACAGGGGACGGCTCTCCCCTGATGCTATAAGAACCCTCCCCAGATCCACAGAGAGGCTCTCCATATTAACTCCTACACCACCTACCCTGAACTCTCAATAAACCATGACAGATCCCCATTTCATTCCATCCTGGGTGCAAAAATATGACATGCGGCCCCTTCTTATCTTTGTGTTCTACAAATACGACCTGTCCCCATTTCCATTGCATGGAATGATAAATCAGATTGATTAGGCAGTATATTAGTGTTTAAAGTCAAACCGCATTCAACACTACAGTACATTAACATTTAATCAAAGGTAAAACAAATAAACTAACATGTGCTACCATGATCCGGTAAGGCCAAAGTCCTTAATTATCTTACAGAATCAGAAACATCTGAAGACTGAAATGTCATGAAGTCTCCCCGCAGTTTCTAAGACTCGCTCGCTCGAGACTATTAAAGGCTTAGATACCATTTAATTCCTCCCCATTCTAGAAATTGCTACATTATTGGTTTTGTTGATTAAAATGGTACATACAAAGTCTTCTGGTAACACCAGAGAACGATATTCCTGAATAGAAAGTATTTCAGAAAGAGGCTGAATTTATTTCATCAATTCAGCCACATTCTAAGAAGGGATCACTCTGATCGAGATCAATATAGTTTTGTGAATAAAACATTTTAGTATTTGAGGATCTTCAAGGAATTCACTAAATTGTAGATGTTAAGGGATAGGGGCTAGGAGCATTTCTAAAGAGCTACAATGACCCTAAGCGAACTGCTGTACCTAATGGCTGAAGACAACATGAATGGTTCAATTTCTCTGCAGAGCCACCAATGGAGACATCAAGGTTGACACAGAATTCATATAAATCAATGGTATATCTATGCAATTAATATTATATACATGTCTCTGGCATCTCATGCTCCACTTCCTTCCCTTGGGTCCACTGCCCTCTGTTGTGCTCAATGTCAGATTTTGCAAGTTGCCCGGTGTTGATCAATGACATTGTATCCCTAAACCTATTTAAAGCCGATTAAGACACACACCGGCGTCTTGAGCATCTTGAGATTGAGTCTCTAAACCTTTGTTTGGTGTTCTTCCATCCCTGCTGGGTTCCACTTTATTCTTCTTGTGGCTGCTGAGATTCATGACTGTGCCAAGTCCTCACTGCCAACGACCTTTTCAACTTGTTGCATCAACTCCCGGAGACTGAGTGCACTCCAGGTCCTGGGGCTTAGATCCTCCTCCGCTGGAGAACCTGTCAGGGGATTCATACTACCCAAACCACAGACAGCATGAATTGCAGGCCTTTCAGCATGATTACAGCTACAGTTGTGGCCAAAAGTATTGACACCCCTGCAATTCTGTCAGATAATACTCAGTTTCTTCCTGAAAATGATTGCAAACACAAATTTTTTGGTATTATTATCTTCCTTTAATTTGTCTTAAATGAAAAAACACAAAAGAGAATGAAGCAAAAAGCAAAACATTGATCATTTCACACAAAACTCCAAAAATGGGCCAGACAAAAGTATTGGCACCCTCAGCCTAATACTTGGTTGCACAACCTTTAGCCAAAATAACTGCGACCAACCTCTTCCGGTAACCATCAATGAGTTTCTTACAATGCTCTGCTGGAATTTTAGACCATTCTTCTTTGGCAAACTGCTCCAGGTCCCTGATATTTGAAGGGTGCCTTCTCCAAACTGCCATTTTTAGATCTCTCCACAAGTGTTCTATGGGATTCAGGTCTGGACTCATTGCTGGCCACCTTAGAAGTCTCCAGTGCTTTCTCTCAAACCATTTTCTAGTGCTTTTGGAAGTGTGTTTTGGGTCATCGTCCTGCTGGAATACCCATGACCTCTGAGAGATATCCAGCTTTCTCACACTGGGCCCTACATTATGCTGCAAAATTTGTTGGTAGTCTTCAGACTTCATAATGCCATGCACATGGTCAAGCAGTCCAGTGCCAGAGGCAGCAAATCAACCCCAAAACATCAGGGAACCTCCGCCATGTTTGACTGTAGGGACCGTGTTATTTTCTTTGAATGCCTCTTTTTTTCTCCTGTAATCTCTATATTGATGCCTTTGCCCAAAAATCTCTACTTTTGTCTCATCTGACCAGAGAACATTCTTCTAAAACGTTTTAGGCTTTTTCAGGTAAGTTTTGGCAAACTCCAGCCTGGCTTTTTTATGTCTCGGGGTAAGAAGTGGGGTCTTCCTGGGTCTCCTACAATACAGTCCCTTTTCATTCAGACGCCAATGGATAGTACGGGTTGACACTGTAGCACCCTCGGACTGCAGGGCAGCTTGAACTTGTTTGGATGTTAGTTGAGGTTCTTTATCCAACATCCGCACAATCTTGCGTTGAAATCTCTTGTCAATTTTTCTTTTCCGTCCACATCTAGGGAGGTTAGCCACAGTGCCATGGGCTTTAAACTTCTTGATGACACTGCACACGGTAGACACAGGAACATTCAGGTCTTTGGAGATGGACTTGTAGCCTTGAGATTGCTCATGCTTCCTCACAATTTGGTTTCTCAAGTCCTCAGACAGTTCTTTGGTCTTCTTTCTTTTCTCCATGCTCAATGTGGTACACACAAGGACACAGGACAGAGGTTGAGTCAACTTTAAACCTTGTCAGCTGGCTGCAAGTGTGATTTAGTTATTGCCAACACCTGTTAGGTGCCACAGGTAAGTTACAGGTGCTGTTAATTACACAAATTAGAGAAGCATCACATGATTTTTCGAACAGCGCCAATACTTTTGTCCACTCTCTTTTTTATGTTTGGTGTGGAATTATATCCAATTTGGCTTTAGGACAATTCTTTTTGTGTTTTTTTCATTTAAGACAAATTAAATGAAGATAATAATAACAAAGAATTTGTGTTTGCAATCATATTCAGGAAGAAGCTGAGTATTATCTGACAGAATTGCAGAGGTGTCAATACTTTTGGCCACAACTGTAGGTGTAGCTTTCCATGAAATGCCCTGGCATTTCAGAGAAAATATACTTTGAAGATCTGGCTGGGGATCATTGCTCGAGAAGTGACTAGTCCGGCACTGCTCCCTGTGTGGTTCTTCCTAGCGCTACAACTTGTGAATGACAGGTCTCTCCCTTTGTGCATGTTATTAGTAGACCTGTCAATTGCTTGTAGCGGCACTGGGAAGAGCAAATTAGCGGTGGTCCTGGAGTACCTACTTTCTCTAGCTATGAACCCTGGCCAGATTTTCAAACTATATTTTATCAGAAATGCTTATGCAGCCATGATGTGATTAATGCTGGCCGTGTCTATGTCCTCATGAATTGCCTTACTAGTACCATTTAAATGAGAGAGAAGAGAGAGAGAATCACACAAATAAAATATGCAAATATATTAAGGATAGGTTAGGATAGGTCTCATTTGTCTGGGTCTGACACGTGGCACCCTTGGCTGATCGAGTAGTTCTGGCCGGAGGCCGTCCCTGACAATAATAGCTGCTTATCGGTGGGGGTGTTGGGTGTTGGACCCTGACCGATCAGACATTGATGACCAATCTTAAGGATAGGTCATCAAAGATAAAATAGTGGATAACGTCTTTAAATATTGGTAAAATATGAAATTATTTCTTACTTCCACACTTCGATTATTTTGATAAATAATTTTTCGTAGTTTGAAATTCTCCCTAAATTTTTTTTACAATTTTTTTATATTATTTTTAACCCAATTAAAAAACTCTTCAAAAAAATGTTGCTTCTGTTTTGTTATTTTTCTGATTCTAGTCGACATTGCTTCACTGCTTCAGACAAAACAACGTTAATGAACCTTTTACTTTCAGATAATGCTCCTTTCCCTTCTTCCTGTAAAAAATATCTTAATCAAATTCACAAATGAATGATGTGCAGCGTAATTTATGATTAAAGGGCCTCCCAGATGTTAAGGAGCAGCAATGAAGATGAATGAATAGACGCTTTTCACTTTAATAGGATCCTGGGTTATCGATCCCTGTTACTTGGATTTAATATTTTCTGTTAAGCACTTGTAAAGAAAGAAATGCATAATGAATCACATCTGTTTCTTAAGTACGAAAGTAGCAGAGCGGACCTTGTTGGGCATCATTCAGAAATCTGTTTTTCGCATACGAGTGTTATCCGTGGTTTTCACGAGTAGCACTCGTACCTGTGACAGTTTATGGGGCCATTTACAAATCTCTGATTTTTCACGGTCCAAGCATTCTGTGGAAAATTGCAATGAAATTTCTGGTTTTGATCCAAATTTCGGATCAAAATTGTCAATACAAGTCTATGGGTCAGTGGAAAAATTGGATTTTCATGGTGTCACGATCACGTGTGTCTGGACGCAGCGAGTACCGCAAGGCGAACCCATGACACGCGTGGCCCTGGATACAGCGCCTCCAGAGGGGCGAATTTAAATAATAAAACGTGCAGCTGGATACGCCGCCTCCAACTGGCGAATTTAGACATTACACGTATATACAAGTCTGGAAACCCCGCCTCCAGTAAGGCAAATTTAAACAATAAGGGAAACCTGGGAAACATTAACAATGGTGGGCCCTGCGATAGGGAATAGGGAAGTGGAGACCTCCTGAGCTCCCCTGAGCCAGTGTCCCTGCACTCCTAACGTTCCCTATGCCGGTTCCGCACCGGGCACGCAACAGGAACCTAAAAACCCTAGCTCGCCCTGACCTAAACCCTCACTAGGGAATTGGTTGGTGCGGAAACTAATCCCACCACTGCACTAAAACACACATGAGAAAAGATGGCAACACAGGGGAAACACCACTTAGCTTTGCTCTGTTGCGTACGCTCCTAGCAACAGAGCCCACCACCTGTGTGCATCTTCTCCTCCACCCGGATCCATCAACATAATCGGATCCATCACCATAGTGCAGCCTTGGAGCAGAGTCCACCACCAATTGCAGCAGTCCAGTAACAGAGTCCCAATGATGAATTCAGCTTCTGCCCAAAAAGTCAAGCATGCTTGAGTCCAGCTCTCAGCAACCAGGTCCAGCATGGTGAGTGCAACTCTCACCATCTCGCCACTCCACCAAGCCATGCAAACACCTCCTGCCGACACCATAAACTGTGACTCCACCACGCCATGCCAGCCCTTCTTGCAGACCACCTAGCTGCCACTCGTCCCCTCTGGCATGGCTGCACAGGACTCACGTTCAGCTCCTTCTTTCACCCAGGCTTCCTAGTGAATGACTAACGCATAATCAATCTCACCAACCAGTGATTGAACCCACCTGGCTCCCTTTTATAGAGCCTAACACCTGATGTGTAATTGCGTGCACATTAACCCTAAAACTAAGGTGCGATACCACTCACTACCACACCACCGGGGCAACTCAGAATGAACGACACCATGTGTAATAATTCTAATGGCCACCAGGGGCAATCAACTCACTTTGGCACCTAGCCAAAGGAAAAAATTTCACTTATCCATTTTGTCTGTCAGATCCATGCTGGATCATGATACATGGACTTTCAAAAAGTAGAAGATGGAGAAACTTTTTTGTCCAAATATGAGAAAAACTGCCTGATCAAACTCTGATCAGAGTCTGAGCAAATTAATTTGTTTATTTTTCTCGTACATGAGACAAACGGACGTCTAAATATGGCCTTTAAAGAGCAGATTGTAGCAGGTCTGTTGGTGTATCTCCCCCTGTTATCACAAAAGGGGTGTTGTATCAACCTGGTGGAAAATGAAAGTGACAGAGTTACCCATAGTCATAACCAGGAAAAAAAAATTGCTGCCACTGAAACACACTGTGTATGCGCTAGCTTCCTATTGTGCAAGTGCATATTAAAGCTTGGTGCAATACTTTCATCAATATTTGTTTCTCAGTTAATTAGACAAGCACGGTGTATTGCAACATGGGGGTACTGATCGATTTGATCATGTCACAGGGTCCTTTATCCCATTCTAGAACTGAAGATACAGATTAGGGATAAGCAAACCCGAATAGTAAAGTTCAGAGGTTGTATCGGTCACCTAGTGTCCGATACCGAACCCTGAACACAAACCTCTTACTGGACGTTTGTGTTACTGTTCAGGTTCAGCAGCTTAATAAAGCTTCTTGTAAGGCTGCAATGCAGCCAATCAACAAGCTTTAAGGCTGTGTTCACTTACGGTTTCATCATAGCCATGTTAAATACTGGCATGGCTGTGATTGGACAGCACACCATTTAATCTGTCCTGACAGTGTAAAATAAATAATTAAAAAAAACATGTTTAGTGCTCCCCTGTTTTTAATAACCAGCCAAGGGAAAGTAGACAGCTGTGGGCTGGTATCAATATTCTGGGAAGGGCCAGATAATAATAGAGCTTCCCAACCTATTATTAATAGGCTAGGCATCAGAATTGGCTCATCTATTTCTGGGGCGACCGTGGGCTGGTCTTATTAGGCCGGGAAAGAGCCAATATTCAACCTATTAATATCCGCCCACAGCTGTCTTCTTTGTCTTTGCTGGTCATTAAAAATGGGGCTACCCACAAAAAAATAATGTGTGTCCCCCCATTTATTTATAACCAGCTAAGGCAAAGCAGACAGCTGGGGGCTGATATTAATAGACTGGGACAGGACATGGATATTGGCCCATTGCTAGCGTAATAAGATCAGCTCACAGCCACCTCTGAAATGTCACATCCATTAGATGCGCTAATTCTGGTGCTTTACATTGGCTCTTTCCAAATTCCTTGGTGCGGTGGCATCCAGGATAATGGTTTATGGGGTTAATGTCAGCTTTGTAATGTCACCTGATATCAAGCCAGCCCAGGAGTTAGTAATGGAGAGGTGTCTGTCAGACACCCCATTTCTAACCCAATAGTCAAAAGAAATAAACATACATACAAAAGTCCTTTATTTGAAATAATCACTCCCCGAGAATTTATCTCTTTGATCCATTTATTTAAAATAAAAATCCACATTGTCCAATGTAGTCCAAATGGAGGTCCCAAGATACTCCCTGTGTTCTTTATCCTGTGTATGAAGCCCCGTTCAGAGAACAAAGCTCCATAGACTAGAGCAGAAGCCACTTTCAAGTCTCACGCTGCACTCCGTGAGACTTCACCACTCATCATATCGGCTCTCACGCTGCACTCTTGAGATCTGACACCTGTGAACTGAGGTAACCTTAATGACCACCTCAGTTCACAGCCGCCGGTTCTCGTGGAGTACAGCGCGAGAGCCAGAATAATGAGCAATGACGTCATCACTCATCATTTTGGCTCTTGTGTTGCCTTCATGAGACCTGGCGCCTGTGAACTGAGGTAACCTTACTAACATCACCTTAGTTCACATTCACCGTGTCTCGCGGAGTGCAGTGAGGGACACCGCTGTGGCTGCTGCTCTAGTCCATGGAGCTCCATTCTGTGAATGGCACTCCATTCACTGGACCACAGAGAAAGGGATCGCCGTGGACAATGATATGGTCTACAGTGGACAAGAGTTGGACATCGATGTGGACTATGGCAGACTGGAATGGTTTTTTAAAATATTTTTTTAATAAATGGATGAAAGATGGATATTGTTGCGAAGTTTTTTCTCAAATAAAGTTTTTTGTGTGTATTTCTTTATAAATGTCCATTACTAACCCCTGGGCTTGATGCCAGCTGACATTACACAGCTGACAACAACCCGCAAAACTATTACCCCTATTACCACCACACCAGGGCTAGGTCAGCTGAAAGCTGGTCTTGTTACGCTGGGAATATACATCTACCTTCCAAGCCTAGTAATATCAGCCCCAGATGTCTGCTTTGCCTTAGATGGTTATTAAAAATATAGGAACCCCACATCATTTTTTTAGGGTTCTCCCATTTGTAACAACCAGCAACGACACAGCAGACAGCTGGGAGCTGATAGGAATGGACATTGGCCCTTTCTCAGCATAATAAGAGCAGCTCATAGCTGTCTGCTTTCCCTTGGCTGGTTACTAAAAAATAGGGGGGATGCCATATGTTTTTTTTATTTATATTTTTTATTAACAAGTAGAGTAAAATACACACACAAGGCACTGCTCCACTCCTTTTCTTGGACCTGCATCTCCTGATTCAATATTGTTAATTTAATTTTTTTTTTATGTTATTTTAAGTCATTGTCCTATCCACATGTGTTTGCAGATTTTCTGAAATAGGATAAAACTCTTAGGCAAAATAATAAAAAAAGCATAGATTAGACTTGCAGCTCCTCCTAGTGGTGGTGTCCAGAAGCTTGAATTGTATTATGTAACCCAAAGACTTTGCGGAAAAGATTTTTTCTTTTTAAATAGGATCCCTACCTCCAAGTAGCAGTCAGAGTCTTGTAGCGTTGTTTAGTGGATTCCTTATTCTGAAAAGTTTTATGAATAAAAAAACCTTTAACTCATATTTGCCCACTCTTCTGAAACATCTGCGTGACTCCTGGAAAAAGCAGACTTCCGGAAAATTTCACAGGGCACTGTCAAAACCTTCTGGAAAGCAAATGGCTCATAGAAAGTGGTCCCGAGTAAGGGACTCCCCCATTATGATGTCCACTCAATCTGTTGGGGACTAGAGTTGAGCGACTTTTGGTTTTTTAGGGTCGCGTTTCGTTTCGTGAAACCCGACTTTTCCAAAAGTCGGGTCGAGCAAGATCGTCCGATTATAGGGAAAAGTCGGGGTCGTCCCGAAACACGAAACCCAATGTAAGTCAATGCGGAATAAAAGTCGGCAGTGAGAGGAGGACAGGAAACACACCTACAGTGCCCATTTGAATGCCAAAAGCATCAATTCTTCTTTCTTAAGCTTGTCAACCTTAATTAACTTCATATTACAAGTTACGCACTGAAAAATGGGGGTTATTTGGCTACAAACTGTGGGGGGGAGGGCTGGCTCCAGGTTTTCATGTGCCCTGGGCGAAAGAGCGCCCCTTTAACACATACCACAACTCATCATGCTCCGATACGGCAGAGAAATAGCGGTATAGTACAATGAAAAATACCTCACTTTTTACATCTCATGACGAGGCCCATCTATTTCTCCATACAGAATCATTGGTCCCATATAATGTTTGAAACAGTATATGATGAGCTCCACATAATGCTACAGTATATGTTGGTCCCCATGGATGAAGCTCCACTGTCTTATGGGCCCAAATAATGCTCCAAACATAATGGGCCCCATTTCTAATGCTCTAGTGTATAATGGGCCCTGTAAATGCTGCTCCAGTGTCTGATGTCCACCTTTGGAATGTTCCAGTGTATGGTGGGCCCC
Source organism: Dendrobates tinctorius (assembly GCF_039654945.1). Taxonomy (NCBI): domain Eukaryota; kingdom Metazoa; phylum Chordata; class Amphibia; order Anura; family Dendrobatidae; genus Dendrobates; species Dendrobates tinctorius. The sequence goes on along the minus strand of NW_027361869.1, from coordinate 6,121,480 downwards.
ATCTATCATTCTCCAGAGTATAGTGCTCCCCAAAAATTGCTGTCCCAACATTGAAAACAATCAAATAAGTCTCCTCTCTAGGGAATCCCTGTACTTGTCTGGACAGGTGCTGTAGCTTGCTTAACAGCTCGCCAGCCGTTCTCACGCCCAGTATGGATTGCACGTGATTGCACAAAGGTTAGAAAGGGTACCGTATCCCTGGATAACATGTATGGATAGCGTACACATTCAAAATATATGTCTATACAGCATGAGGCAGGCTCAGACGGTGTTAGGCCCAGTATGGATTGCACGTCATTGCACAAAGGTTAGAAAGGGTACCGTATCCCCGGATAACATGTATGGATAGCGTACACATTCAAAATATATGTCTATACAGCATGAGGCAGGCTCAGACGGTGTTAGGCCCAGTATGGATTGCACGTCATTGCACAAAGGTTAGAAAGGGTACCGTATCCCCGGATAACATGTATGGATAGCGTACACATTCAAAATATATGTCTTTACAGCATGAGGCAGGCTCAGACGGTGTTAGGCCCAGTATGGATTGCACGTCATTGCACAAAGGTTAGAAAGGGTACCGTATCCCTGGATAACATGTATGGATAGCGTACACATTCAAAATATATGTCTATACAGCATGAGGCAGGCTCAGACGGTGTTAGGCCCAGTATGGATTGCACGTCATTGCACAAAGGTTAGAAAGGGTACCGTATCCCCGGATAACATGTATGAATAGCGTACACATTCAAAATATATGTCTATACAGCATGAGGCAGGCTCAGACGGTGTTAGGCCCAGTATGGATTGCACGTCATTGCACAAAGGTTAGAAAGGGTACGGTATCCCCGGATAACATGTATGGATAGCGTACACATTCAAAATATATGTCTATACAGCATGAGGCAGGCTCAGACGGTGTTAGGCCCAGTATGGATTGCACGTCATTGCACAAAGGTTAGAAAGGGTACCGTATCCCCGGATAACATTTATGGATAGCGTACACATTCAAAATATATGTCTATACAGCATGAGGCAGGCTCAGACGGTGTTAGGCCCAGTATGGATTGCACGTCATTGCACAAAGGTTAGAAAGGGTACCGTATCCCCGGATAACATGTATGGATAGCGTACACATTCAAAATATATGTCTATACAGCATGAGGCAGGCTCAGACGGTGTTAGGCCCAGTATGGATTGCACGTCATTGCACAAAGGTTAGAAAGGGTACCGTATCCCCGGATAACATGTATGGATAGCGTACACATTCAAAATATATGTCTATACAGCATGAGGCAGGCTCAGACGGTGTTAGGCCCAGTATGGATTGCACGTCATTGCACAAAGGTTAGAAAGGGTACCGTATCCCCGGATAACATGTATGGATAGCGTACACATTCAAAATATATGTCTATACAGCATGAGGCAGGCTCAGACGGTGTTAGGCCCAGTATGGATTGCACGTCATTGCACAAAGGTTAGAAAGGGTACCGTATCCCCGGATAACATGTATGGATAGCGTACACATTCAAAATATATGTCTATACAGCATGAGGCAGGCTCAGACGGTGTTAGGCCCAGTATGGATTGCACGTCATTGCACAAAGGTTAGAAAGGGTACCGTATCCCCGGATAACATGTATGGATAGCGTACACATTCAAAATATATGTCTATACAGCATGAGGCAGGCTCAGACGGTGTTAGGCCCAGTATGGATTGCACGTCATTGCACAAAGGTTAGAAAGGGTACCGTATCCCCGGATAACATGTATGGATAGCGTACACATTCAAAATATATGTCTATACAGCATGAGGCAGGCTCAGACGGTGTTAGGCCCAGTATGGATTGCACGTCATTGCACAAAGGTTAGAAAGGGTACCGTATCCCCGGATAACATGTATGGATAGCGTACACATTCAAAATATATGTCTATACAGCATGAGGCAGGCTCAGACGGTGTTAGGCCCAGTATGGATTGCACGTCATTGCACAAAGGTTAGAAAGGGTACCGTATCCCCGGATAACATGTATGGATAGCGTACACATTCAAAATATATGTCTATACAGCATGAGGCAGGCTCAGACGGTGTTAGGCCCAGTATGGATTGCACGTCATTGCACAAAGGTTAGAAAGGGTACCGTATCCCCGGATAACATGTATGGATAGCGTACACATTCAAAATATATGTCTATACAGCATGAGGCAGGCTCAGACGGTGTTAGGCCCAGTATGGATTGCACGTCATTGCACAAAGGTTAGAAAGGGTACCGTATCCCCGGATAACATGTATGGATAGCGTACACATTCAAAATATATGTCTCAGGAGGCAGGCTCAGACGGTGTCAGGCACAGTATGGATTTGACGGCCCAGATTACACAGAGGAGGAGCAGGGAGAGGTAAAGATTGCAAATGCTGGGGCCCTGCCCAAGCAAGGGGTGCCCACTCGTGGGCGTCGGTACTGGCACTGGGCCCCTCATAGTACAGCGGTGTGTCTGACGGCGGGTGTGTACCACCGCCGTCAGAGACACTTGATTGCACTATGAGGGACCCTGTGCCAGTGCCCGCGCCCAAGAGTCGGCCTACCCACCTGTCCAGGGCAACGGCACTCGCACGGTGTCGTGCGGTAGGTGGTGACCCCGGCCATGGGGGGGAGGCAGCACAGTTAGGGAGTTTTAGAAAGTGGCATATGTTGATGTTGGACATTCAGCTGATGCAAAAGGCGAAATAGGTGAAGTACCAGGAAGAGGTGGACCAAAGCAAGCCATTTTTCTGTCACCCTATGTGTCATCAGGGGAAGGTGGGACAAAATCCTTGGAAACCCATGCGTGGTTCATTTTAATGAAGGTTAGATCATCCACATTTTGGGTTGACAGACGGGTCCTTTTTTCTGTAAGGATTGATCCAGCTGCACTGAAGACTCTTTCCGATAGCACACTTGCAGCTGGGCAAGCGAGCTCCTGTAAGGCATATTGGGCCAATTCAGGCCAGGTGTCCAGTTTAGCGGCCCAATAGTCAAAGGGGAATGACCTGTGTGGGAGAACATCGATGTGGGAGGAAAAGTAGTTTGTAACCATAGTTGACAACTGCTGTCTCCTGTCACTTTCCATCGATGCAGTATTACCAGTTATGTGAGCGGTATTTGAAAAATCAGTCCACAACATTGTCATGAAACCCCTGTCTCCAACGCCACTTCTGCTGTGTGCACCACGAACACCTCTGCCAAGCTGCCCCCGGCCCGTACGGCTCGTGTGAGAACCATCACCGCTGCTGTGTGCTGGGAATGCCTCAAGCAACCGATTTACCAGAGTTGCTTGTTTATTAGCCAAGATTAGGTCAAGGTTCTCCTGTGGCATGATGTTTTGTAATTTGCCTTTATAGCGTGGATCCAGGATGCTGGCCAACCAGTAGTCGTCATCGTTCATCATTTTGGCAATGCGGGGGTCCCTTTTTAGGATCCGCAAGGCATAATCTGACATGTGGGCCAATGTTCCCGGTGTCAATGATGCACTGCGAGTGCTGGGTGGAGGAGCACTTTCTGGCAAATCCACATCCCTCCAGTCACGCACAAACCCTGTACCAGACCTTGCCACGCCAACATTTTCACTTGCCCCACGAGATGCATCCTCCTCCCCTAAGTAATCATCCCCATCATCCTCCTCCTCCTCCTCCTCTTCTTCCTCCACTTCGTCCAGGAGAGGTCCCTGACCAGACAATGGCTGAATGTCATCAAGGATTCCCTCCTCCTCTTCCTCCTCATCAACATTGGCTGCAGACGCCTGCTCCTTAAGGTGCGTCAAAGTTTGCATGAGCAGACGCATAAGTGGGATGCTCATGCTTAGGATGGCGTCGTCTGCGCTTACCAGCCGTGTGCATTCCTCAAAACACTGAAGGACTTTACAAAGGTCTTTCAGCTTCGACCACTGCACGCCTGTCAACTCCATGTCTGCTCTCAAAGTGCCTGGCCGTGTATCCTCCCACAAATGCATTATGGCCTGCCTCTGCTCGCACAGCCGCTCCACCATGTGCAGGGTGGAGTTCCACCTTGTTGCAATGTCGATAATGAGGCGGTGGTTGGGAAGGTGGAGCAATCGCTGCAGCTTCTGCATACGAACGGAGTGTACAGGCGACCGGCGGATGTGCGCGCACAGTCTTCGCACCTTCTGGAGCAGGGCTGTTAACTCCGGATAATTTTTGAGGAAGCACTCCACCACCAGGTTCAATGTGTGAGCCAAGCAAGGTATGTGGCTGAGTTTTGAAAGGGCTATGGCTGCCACAAAATTACGGCCGTTATCACTAACTACCTTGCCTGCCTCAAGATGTACACTGCCCAGCCATGACTCAGTTTGTCGCTTCAAGTACTCGGCCAGCACCTCGGCGGTGTGTCTGTCGCCCAAACACATCATCTGCAACACAGCCTGCTGACGCTTTCCACTAGCTGCTCGATAGGGGGACACATCGTGTGCAACAGTGGCAGCTGCAGATGGAGTGCTCGTACGACTGCGCTCTGTGGACGAGCTTTCGCTTCTGGAGGAGGAGGAGGAGGAGGAGGAGGAGGGTCGAACGCCTACAGCCAACTGTTTCCTATACCGTGGGCTAGGCAGCACTGTCCCACCACCGCTGTCCCCTGTGGACCCTGCATCCACCACATTAACCCAGTGCGCAGTGATGGACACGTAACGGCCCTGGCCATGCCGACTGGACCATGCATCAGTTGTGAGGTGCACCTTTCCGCTCACTGACTGCTTGAGTGCATGGACAATGCGGTCTTTCACATGATGGTGGAGGGCTGGGATGGCTTTGCGAGAGAAGAAGTGGCGACTGGGTAGGTCATAGCGTGGTACTGCATAGGCCATGAGTTCGCGGAAAGCTGTGATTTCCACCAACCGAAAGGGCATCATCTCAAACGAGATTAGTTTGGCAATGTGGGCGTTCAAACCCAGTATACGCGGATGAGAGACTGAGTACTTTCTTGACCTACTCATAGTCCCTGGGAGGGTGAGCTGGACTTGAGAGCTGCATATGGTGGAAGTAGCGGTGGACAGGGCGGACTGAGAGAGGGTTGATGATGGTGATGGAGTTGGTGTTCTTTCTGATGGCCTAGAATCAGTCTTTCGTTGATATAACAGTGGGATTCCCTGACTGCTGTGGCCTTGCAACGACACCTCAACATTTGCTGCTGTGCTAACCGGTGGGCTTTCAGTGGGGGAAACAATGTAGCGTTGCTGACTACCTTCGTTGTGATCAGTTGCACATGTGGCACTTGAGGTTTGGTGTTGTGTCCACGCTTGCAAGTCCATGGTGTTTAAATGTCTAAGCATGCAACTGGTATTCAAATTTTTCAGATTTTTCCCTCGGCTAAAGGTCTTTGCGCACTTCTTACAGATAACCTTGGCCTGATCATGAGGATTTTGTTCAAAAAAGTGCCACACTGCACTCTTCCTACTTTGGCAGACATTTTGCGGCCTAGCACGCTGTGATCTTTTGACCCTCTGGACAAGCTGTCCAGCAACTCTTTTGATGTTTGGAACCTGTCTTTGGAGTGCTCCGGGCCTGCCAGATAACAGCTGTTGCGATGTCGATGTCTGCTGTGGATGCTCCTCATCTGAGCTATTGGAAGCAGCACCCTCTTCCCCCAATGGATGCCAATCTGGGTCAACAACTGGGTCATCCATCACCTCCTCTTCTATGTCATGTGCACCTTCCTCTGTGTCACCGTGTATGGTGGTATAGTGTGCGGGAAGGGGCACCTGAGTCTCATCAGGGTCAGAATCTGGCTCTGTACACTGCGAGGACAATGTAGTGCTCTGAGTGAATGTACCAGCAGAATCATCCATCAGCGGCTGTGCATCAGTGCACTCCATGTCAGATTCATCTTGGCCTGGGTAATTCACCATTTCACTTGATAATCCAGGCATGGTATGTGAAAACAGCTCCATGGAGTAATCAGTAGTATGGCCTGCGTCATCCTTCAATCTTGGTTGGGGTGAAGTACACAAGGAAAGGTGTGGTTCATGAACATGAGCCTCCAATGACGACTCAGTGCTTTTACTTTTTACAACTGAAGAAGAGGAGGCGATAGAGCTGGAGGCTGAGTCAGCAATGTAAGACAAAACTTTTTCCTGATGCTCTGCCTTTAAAAGCGGTTTGCCAACTCCTAGAAAACTAAGCGTTCGAGGCCTTATGTAGCCAGACGATGACACAGGGTCAGCACCTCCTGCATTCGGTCCTATTTTGCTCTTGCCACTACCATCAGATCCACCACCAACACCATCATTACCAGCTGCCAACCCCCGCCCAATTCCACGGCCTCTTCCACCAGCCTTCCTCATTTTTGGTAGAAATGTAGACAAAATCCAACAAACTATATAGTAATGTAAAACAAGGTAAAAGGTGTCTATAGGACAGGGGAGATATAGAATTTCTGCACACACTTGTGGACAGTGGACACTTTTGGATTGTGTGAGGCCCACTGATATCTGAGCGCTATGTGACACGCTCGATGGCACAGCTGCCTGTGACCAAAGTGACGAGAGGATAATGGAGATTTTGAATCTCTGCGTACACTTTTGGACACTGGACACTTGTGGATTGTGTGAGGCCCACTGATATTTGAGCGCTATGTGACACGCTCGATGGCACAGCTGCCTGTGACCAAAGTGACGAGAGGATAATGGAGATTTTGAATCTCTGCGTACACTTTTGGACACTGGACACTTGTGGATTGTGTGAGGCCCACTGATATCTGAGCGCTATGTGACACGCTCGATGGCACAGCTGCCTGTGACGAAAGTGAAGAGAGGATAATGGAGATTTTGAATCTCTGCGTACACTTTTGGACACTGGACACTTGTGGATTGTGTGAGGCCCACTGATATCTGAGCGCTATGTGACACGCTCGATGGCACAGCTGCCTGTGACCAAAGTGACGAGAGGATAATGGAGATTTTGAATCTCTGCGTACACTTTTGGACACTGGACACTTGTAAATTGTGTGAGGCCCACTGATATCTGAGCGCTATGTGACACGCTCGATGGCACAGCTGCCTGTGACCAAAGTGACGAGAGGATAATGGAGATTTTGATTCTCTGCGTACACTTTTGGACACTGGACACTTGTAGATTGTGTGAGGCCCACTGATATCTGAGCGCTATGTGACACGCTCGATGGCACAGCTGCCTGTGACCAAAGTGACGAGAGGATAATGGAGATTTTGATTCTCTGCGTACACTTTTGGACACTGGACACTTGTAGATTGTGTGAGGCCCACTGATATCTGAGCGCTATGTGACACGCTCGATGGCACAGCTGCCTGTGACCAAAGTGACGAGAGGATAATGGAGATTTTGAATCTCTGCGTACACTTTTGGACACTGGACACTTGTAGATTGTGTGAGGCCCACTGATATCTGAGCGCTATGTGACACGCTCGATGGCACAGCTGCCTGTGACCAAAGTGACGAGAGGATAATGGAGATTTTGAATCTCTGCGTACACTTTTGGACACTGGACACTTGTGGATTGTGTGAGGCCCACTGATATCTGAGCGCTATGTGACACGCTCGATGGCACAGCTGCCTGTGACCAAAGTGACGAGAGGATAATGGAGATTTTGAATCTCTGCGTACACTTTTGGACACTGGACACTTGTGGATTGTGTGAGGCCCACTGATATCTGAGCGCTATGTGACACGCTCGATGGCACAGCTGCCTGTGACCAAAGTGACGAGAGGATAATGGAGATTTTGAATCTCTGCGTACACTTTTGGACACTGGACACTTGTGGATTGTGTGCGGCCCACTGATATCTGAGCGCTATGTGACACGCTCGATGGCACAGCTGCCTGTGACCAAAGTGACGAGAGGATAATGGAGATTTTGAATCTCTGCGTACACTTTTGGACACTGGACACTTGTGGATTGTGTGAGGCCCACTGATATCTGAGCGCTATGTGACACGCTCGATGGCACAGCTGCCTGTGACCAAAGTGACGAGAGGATAATGGAGATTTTGAATCTCTGCGTACACTTTTGGACACTGGACACTTGTGGATTGTGTGAGGCCCACTGATATCTGAGCGCTATGTGACACGCTCGATGGCACAGCTGCCTGTGACCAAAGTGACGAGAGGATAATGGAGATTTTGAATCTCTGCGTACACTTTTGGACACTGGACACTTGTGGATTGTGTGAGGCCCACTGATATCTGAGCGCTATGTGACACGCTCGATGGCACAGCTGCCTGTGACCAAAGTGACGAGAGGATAATGGAGATTTTGAATCTCTGCGTTCACTTTTGGACACTGGACACTTGTAGATTGTGTGAGGCCCACTGATATCTGAGCGCTATGTGACACGCTCGATGGCACAGCTGCCTGTGACCAAAGTGACGAGAGGATAATGGAGATTTTGATTCTCTGCGTACACTTTTGGACACTGGACACTTGTAGATTGTGTGAGGCCCACTGATATCTGAGCGCTATGTGACACGCTCGATGGCACAGCTGCCTGTGACCAAAGTGACGAGAGGATAATGGAGATTTTGAATCTCTGCGTACACTTTTGGACACTGGACACTTGTGGATTGTGTGAGGCCCACTGATATCTGAGCGCTATGTGACACGCTCGATGGCACAGCTGCCTGTGACCAAAGTGACGAGAGGATAATGGAGATTTTGAATCTCTGCGTACACTTTTGGACACTGGACACTTGTGGATTGTGTGAGGCCCACTGATATCTGAGCGCTATGTGACACGCTCGATGGCACAGCTGCCTGTGACCAAAGTGACGAGAGGATAATGGAGATTTTGAATCTCTGCGTACACTTTTGGACACTGGACACTTGTGGATTGTGTGCGGCCCACTGATATCTGAGCGCTATGTGACACGCTCGATGGCACAGCTGCCTGTGACCAAAGTGACGAGAGGATAATGGAGATTTTGAATCTCTGCGTACACTTTTGGACACTGGACACTTGTGGATTGTGTGAGGCCCACTGATATCTGAGCGCTATGTGACACTCTCAATGGCACAGCTGCCTGTGACCAAAGTGACGAGAGGATAATGGAGATTTTGAATCTCTGCGTATACTTTTGGACACTGGACACTTGTGGATTGTGTGCGGCCCACTGATATCTGAGCGCTATGTGACACGCTCGATGGCACAGCTGCCTGTGACCAAAGTGACGAAAGGATAATGGAGATTTTGAATCTCTGCGTACACTTTTGGACACTGGACACTTGTGGATTGTGTGAGGCCCACTGATATCTGAGCGCTATGTGACACGCTCGATGGCACAGCTGCCTGTGACCAAAGTGACGAGAGGATAATGGAGATTTTGAATCTCTGCGTACACTTTTGGACAGTGGACACTTGTGGATTGTGTGCGGCCCACTGATATCTGAGCGCTATGTGACACGCTCGATGGCACAGCTGCCTGTGACCAAAGTGACGAGAGGATAATGGAGATTTTGATTCTCTGCGTACACTTTTGGACACTGGACACTTGTAGATTGTGTGAGGCCCACTGATATCTGAGCGCTATGTGACTCGCTCGATGGCACAGCTGCCTGTGACCAAAGTGACGAGAGGATAATGGAGATTTTGATTCTCTGCGTACACTTTTGGACACTGGACACTTGTGGATTGTGTGAGGCCCACTGATATCTGAGCGCTATGTGACACGCTCGATGGCACAGCTGCCTGTGACCAAAGTGACGAGAGGATAATGGAGATTTTGAATCTCTGCGTACACTTTTGGACACTGGACACTTGTGGATTGTGTGAGGCCCACTGATATCTGAGCGCTATGTGACACGCTCGATGGCACAGTTGCCTGTGACCAAAGTGACGAGAGGATAATGGAGATTTTGATTCTCTGCGTACACTTTTGGACACTGGACACTTGTAGATTGTGTGAGGCCCACTGATATCTGAGCGCTATGTGACTCGCTCGATGGCACAGCTGCCTGTGACCAAAGTGACGAGAGGATAATGGAGATTTTGAATCTCTGCGTACACTTTTGGACACTGGACACTTGTGGATTGTGTGAGGCCCACTGATATCTGAGCGCTATGTGACACGCTCGATGGCACAGCTGCCTGTGACCAAAGTGACGAGAGGATAATGGAGATTTTGAATCTCTGCGTACACTTTTGGACACTGGACACTTGTAGATTGTGTGAGGCCCACTGATATCTGAGCGCTATGTGACACGCTCGATGGCACAGCTGCCTGTGACCAAAGTGACGAGAGGATAATGGAGATTTTGAATCTCTGCGTACACTTTTGGACACTGGACACTTGTAGATTGTGTGAGGCCCACTGATATCTGAGCGCTATGTGACACGCTCGATGGCACAGCTGCCTGTGACCAAAGTGACGAGAGGATAATGGAGATTTTGAATCTCTGCGTACACTTTTGGACACTGGACACTTGTAGATTGTGTGAGGCCCACTGATATCTGAGCGCTATGTGACACGCTCGATGGCACAGCTGCCTGTGACCAAAGTGACGAGAGGATAATGGAGATTTTGAATCTCTGCGTACACTTTTGGACACTGGACACTTGTAGATTGTGTGAGGCCCACTGATATCTGAGCGCTATGTGACACGCTCGATGGCACAGCTGCCTGTGACCAAAGTGACGAGAGGATAATGGAGATTTTGAATCTCTGCGTACACTTTTGGACACTGGACACTTGTGGATTGTGTGAGGCCCACTGATATCTGAGCGCTATGTGACACGCTCGATGGCACAGCTGCCTGTGACCAAAGTGACGAGAGGATAATGGAGATTTTGAATCTCTGCGTACACTTTTGGACACTGGACACTTGTAGATTGTGTGAGGCCCACTGATATCTGAGAGCTAAGTGACTAGAGGATAAGGGAGATTGGATTGCTTTTAAAAAAGCAGTTTGCGGAGCAGTGGGTAAACAGCAATGCCAGCGTGTCAGCAAGCCTTAGAAGGCAGCCCAACAACCAACACCACTGATACACCACAATATAGCCTCCCCTTGCACTGCACACACAGTGACTTGTGTGTTGTGCAAGCCAAATCGCTAGCAGCAGAAGCAGTTCTTTTGTCTTCTTCCCTGCCTAACGCTCTCCCTACAGAATCAGCAGCAACCTCTCCCTATACTAAGATCGGCAGAAGTAAGATGGCGGTCGGCGTGCACGCCCTTTTATACCCCCTGTGATGCCCACCAAAGCAAGCCAATCACTTGCATGCCCTTCTGAAAGATGGTGGTGACCCGTGCCTAGGTCATCACGTTGCCCACAGTGTCCGTGGATCCTGATTGGCTGAAAAAGAGCGCAAAACAAACTTTTGAAACTCGACTTTGGCGCGTAAGTCGCCGACCTCGTGGCCGACCTCATCCTAGGGTCGGGTTTCATTTCATGAAACCCGACTTTGCCAAAAGTCGGCGACTTTTGAATTTTTTGTCGACCCGTTTCGCTCAACTCTATTGGGGACTATTGATAGGGGCTACTATTCAACTATGCTACCCCGTTTATAAAGTAGGTGCAGATAATATGGAAGCTGGAGTCGACTTTCTGAAATATCGCTGCTCTCCTGTGCAGTGAAATGATGAAATGCGTATGTTATTGGGATTCGGAGCAATCTCTTTTGTGCAGCCGCTGACATAGAAACAAATGACAGCCTTGTTACGAGCAGAGCTGTTCATTCATTTAACTAAATACACAAATGAGGCATTTTCTTCTGGTTTTGATGCTGTTTATCTATAAATGTGGCAGTTTACTTGCAGCGAATTCAAAACAGCACAGCATGAAATATTATATAAAAATGAGACCATTAACCGCGGCGCTATGTTCAAGGTGGATTCAGTATGGAAATTGCCAGACACAAACATTTATGCCGATGCTATCTCACAGTGGTAATCGTGTAACATGGGGAAAGGTTTGAAAGGCGAGAAGTGAAAGATGCAAAGCAAAAGTAGTAAACCAGACTCCAAATTTAAATGTACTGATCCTTTCACACAAAACTTGTTAAAAAAAAATGGTCTTGGTGGCATCATCCCCCACAAGTTAAATTTGCTTCTGGTGGACATACCAGTGTAATATATCCAAAAACGATTTCAGTTCTCATACTTTGTAAATTGCCATCCATTCTTTTTGAGTGGGTGAATTCTCTTAATTCTTTCTAAGCATTCTGCCTGCACCATAGATGTAGAAACTTCCTTTCTCCTAACTTCTGAGAATACGTAGCTCCTGCCATTGTCCATTGGCCTGACTGCTCTAAACTAAAAGCTCGCCTCTATGTTGTGCCAGCTTGTAGTGTGCCGGGGGAGAAGAGTCACAGAAACAAAGATCCTCCCAGCCTTCCTACAAAAGAGACAATTACTTCTACAATTTTACAGAACCAAAGTTCAGGTCCCCATTGACTTATATGGGTTAAATTTGGGTCACGTTTTGGTTCCCGAACCAAACTCTCAATTTCCGATCAACCCAGCGAACCCGAACTTCCACTGGTTCACTCATGCCTAGTTGATCATTTTGAATGATCGTCATTTACTAAATATTTTCTTAAAAATGAAATGATCTCTAGGTCTCCTGCTGCAGGGACCTACAATTTGCAACAGCAATTTTTTATTTCCCTGCAGCCCCATCATAAGGGAAATTAAGAGTATGACATGATATCCAATGAAATGTGGACTTCCATTGATCAGAGTGTTCGAAAAAGTCACCTTTAATTGTCACTGCTCCTAACATTTGGAAATACAGTATTGTACATTCCATGTATTTGATCCACTACTCCTGTTGTTTTTGGATCACAGAGCACATAAGAAACATTTGGGAAAAACTGTACAAAAATTGAACTATGTGAACCTCACTTAAACGAAAAAAAAAATATCATCACAATTTTAATATTGCTTGAATTTACAGTATTATATATTTCAACTAGCTTGTAGAAAAAAAGTTTGCAGGTTATGTAGCTTTTCCGGTTGACTGATGTGGAATTTTTCTAACTCAGAAAGATTATCTGTCGGTAATTTTTCTACAAAGTGCTGTAAAATGGCTGTACTCATACGTGACATGCTGATTTCTCTCCAATTCACAAAGATGAATTTATTTTCTCAGTTATGTCAAAAAGTAAAATAGTTGTTAAAAAGGTGATTTTGGACTTTAAAAAGAGAATACTTTAATCTACCAATTACCGTAATTTAAAAGCAAGAAAATTTTTATAAAATTACTGTATGCTTGCCAACAGGAACATACTGTACATAGAGGAGAGCGGGACACTCAGAAAAGCTGAAAATGAGCCTCTCACCTTGTTTTTACTGGTTTTTGCCACCATCACAAACCTTTATTTCTCAAAATGAGTTAGTCCCCCTACAATATGCAACTCCTTCCAGCACCATGAAGGGGACAGGGGGACAAGACCTTCAGGTTGCACTCTTTTACTGTTGAGGTTCCCATAGAAATAGAAAACTTTGCTTGATATTATTCAAGAGGTAACATCAGAGGCGCCATTTGAAGGTTCTCAGATCTGTAACAGGGCCCAGACCTGCCATGTACCATTTATAGTATCACATTTACCAACTTTTAGGCAGGTTCCACCACACAGGTTAGTGAATGTAAAATCACCATTTTGCCACACTCCCTACATGCCTAGTTCATGCTTCTTACATGGAAGAACCCTTCCAGAAGCCATGCTTTTTGGTCCATTTCGGAAGGATTTGGTGTGCACTGTTAAATGTACCAATGTTCCTAAGAATCTGGGAGTTTTCTACTTTTTCCTAGAGTCTCTGGGATGATCTAGAAAGGTTGACAAGTATTAATAATACTAGTGTTTTCTTATCTGGCAAGAGGTCTTTGGGCCTCCTCAGGAACCAAGACCTGGATGAGGCTATTACGTCTTCACTCCTGCCTAAAATGTATGAATAATGGTCAATGCTATATCTAATAGAAACCAAACATGGTGGTTTCAAGAACTATTCTTCGAGTTCCTGTGTTTCACCATCCACTTTCATTGAGCATTGAATCAAGTTAAAATAATTTTCTGGCTTAGATTATTCACATACCACTCCATATTTAGGATCCCAACAATAGGAGTCAATCACAATCAGCTCAGGTTGCATAGGTAACTGGTAAGTAAATACAGGTTATGTTAAAAATGGATTTTCCCCATATTGCAAGTTAGTCCCTACCTGTATACTAAGGGATATCCTACTGATCATTGGGGGTCTGACTGCTGAGAATTCCAGCGATCCAAATTATGGGGCTCTATTATCTCCACTTCATTCATTGTCTATGGGACTGCCAGAAATAACTAAGTACACTGTTCTAGATGTTGGCAGACTACACTAGGTCTCCACTCAATTGGTAGCTGTTTATTCATGTTTTTGTCCATTTTGAAAGATTAAAATTGCCCTCTAATTCCTCTCCAATAAACCGGTCACAATTTAAAGGGAACTTGCCAGTCAATTCATGCTGCATTATACACGGGCAGCATGAATAAAAGCTGCTTACTTTGAAATGCTCCCCCAAACCCAAAAAATTTAAGGATCTGACTATGGACGCTAGGCAGAGAGAAAGCTAGTCTGCTGCAGACCCTAACCGACTTCTTTCCCCTCTACTACAAGTGTTTGACAGGTATATGGAGAAGAGACCTGTCAATCAACTAGAGTGATGAAAGGAGTAGATGGCACTGGACTGTTCTCATCTCTGACAATGATCCCCAGCTGGATTTTTGCACTTTGTTTTCTCCTAAATGCCAGAGCGTAGATCTGAATATAACCTGTCAAGGTTGTTAGCACGTTAGCATCCTCACATAATTTTTTCCAATCTAACCTGGGTTGCATCTCTGTAGGCTTGTACAGCTGCTCCAGTTTCCTCAAGCTCTCTCTGCTCACTCTCATATTGGCCCTAGTGTACATGTGTGCTTGATAAATTAGTTTGGCCTTTGGAACAGTGATTGATGTAAGCGCCTTCTTTATAAAGTATTATGGTTATGTCAGAGCAATAAAAAATGGGAACATAAAGTTTGGGAATAGTTGACATCAGAGTTAGTTGTAGTAAAGATTATTAGAAATTGAAGGAAATAGGGGTGAACAATATAAAGTTTGGCTTCGTTTTTACTCCATGATAAGCTCTAAAATCTTTTTTTATTTTCAGGAGATTGTTCTGCATGCTGGGGAGGGTGGAAGTACACTCCTAAAGATCAACAGTTTAGGCCTGCAGCACAAAATGACAGTCCTAACCAAGTACATGTGCTTGGTGCTCCCTTAACCACTCTCTACTTTGATTTGTAAAGCCAGAGAAGGGCAGACAAGTAGGTGGGAAGGTGCACTTATCTGTTTGGCTACACCAAGGGTGCACCAAGTACCTGTGCTTGGTTAGGACTAGTGTTGAGCGATACCACCCGATACTGAAAAATATCGTATCGGAATGGATCGGCCGATCTAAAAAAAGTATCGGGTATCGCCGATTCCGATCCCGGAAGTCCCATTCAAGTCAATGGAACAGAAATATCGGAATTAAAAAAAACCCTTTCTTTCCCTGTTGGTTAATTCTACATGGAGAAAAACAACTAATAATAATGTAGAATGTATTGTGGGAGGTGTAGGAGACATTAAAGCCATAGAGGTTTAGCCCAATCAAATGGAATAGCAGGAATTTTTTTTTTTTTTTAAAGACGTTCGTAGTTACAAAGATATTGACTATGTTAAAGTCTTTAATTTTTGTCAGATATGTATGTTTCACTACTTCCATGCTCTTCACCTTCTTTTTTACTTCTCCCACACTTTCTCCTTCATCATCTTCAGCAGCAGCAGCAGCAGTATCCTTCTTCTTCTTCTTCTTCTTCTTCTTCTTCTTCTTCTTCTTCTTCTTCTTCTTCTTCTTCTTCTTCCTATTCTTCTTCTTCTTCCTATTCTTCTTTTTCTTCCTATTCTTCTTCTTCTTCCTACTCTTCTTCATCATATTCTTATTTGTGTCAGGCATTCCTGTAGTTGTTATCTCTAAAAGTTTGAAGATTACAGCTTCCGTTCAGCCTGTCACAAAAGATTTACAACAGGATTTGTCCACGTTCAGTTTGGCCTGCAGCAGCAGGCCTTTTCCAGGGGCACCACGAGGAGGAACAGACCCACCCCCATACACTGCTTAGTCTTCTTCTGCTTATAAATTTGATTATCTCATTTGCTCAGATTTTTAGTCTTATGCTTAATGTTCTTCTGCTTTTGGTTTTTATGCTTCTTGGTCTTCTGTCTCTTGTTGTTCTGCATCTTGGTGGTTGTTTTCCTGTTTTTTGTCCTCTTGGTCATCTTCTTCAGGGTCATCTTTTAGGTATTCTTCTGTGTGGTCTTCAGGGTCATCGTCTTCAGGGTCATTGTCAGGGAGATCCAGAGTGAGAATCAAAAACCATTTCCACAAGCTTGAACTTTGAAAAGTAGCAGAAGTTACAAGAAGGCTGAGGAACTGGCGAAAACCAGCTGATTGTACTGGAACCCGGAGTGGCAGCAGAATGAACAAGAGCCAATGGCACATTCGTGGACGGTTACTAAGCAGGAGGTACCTGTGCTAAAAAGCACTACCAAGGACCAGCAGACGTTGCTGGAACTCGGATACCGAGAAGGAGGCACCTAGGCCAAAGGCTCTGCTGAGAGCAAGCTGACGGTGCTGGAACCCTGATGGGTAGCAGAAGCTGCAAGAGCAAATGACACTAGCGAGGACCAGCTGACAGTGCTGGAACCCAGAGGGGCAGCAGAAGGAACAAGAGCCAATGGGACAACCGTGGACCAGCTGACGGTGCTAGAACACGGTTTCTAAGCAGGAGGTACCTGTGCTAAAAAGCACTACCAAGGACGAGCAGACGTTGCTGGAACTCGGATACCATGAAGGAGGCACGTAGGCCAAAGGCTCTGCCGAGAACCAGCTGACGGTGCTGGAACCCGGATGGGTAGCAGAAGGTACCCAGGAAAAAAACAAAGTTGCAAGGCCGTGAGCCGGCCGCAGTTACCGAAACCCACAGTTCTACAGGGGGTGCTTGTCCTATTGGCACTACGGAACCAGCCTTTATTACCAGAACCCGCAGCCCACATAGGAAGCATCGAAACTGCAGGCACCCTAGACTCGGCTAAGCCAACCGCAACACGACAGGACAACGTATAGGTGGCAAAGTGACATTGACACTACCCGGAAACAGCAGGCGTGCTGGAACAAGGCTGGGCAGGAGGGAGTGCCCATGCCAAAGACACTTCCGAGAACCAGCTGACGGTGCTGGAACCCGGAGGGGCAGCAGAAGGAACAAGAGCCAATGGCACAACCGTGGACCAGCTGACGTTGCTGGAACACGGTTACTAAGCAGGAGGTACCTGTGCTAAAAAAGCACTACCAAGGACCAGCAGACGTTGCTGGAACTCGGATACCATGAAGGAGGCACCTAGGCCAAAGGCTCTGCCGAGAAACAGCTGACGTTGCTGGAACCCGGCTGGGCAGGAGGGAGTACCCGTGGCAAACACACTTCTGAGCAGCAACATGCGATGTTGAAGCCCAGGGGTCAATCAGGCAGCAGGCTGAGGCCAACTTGGAGCGAGTTTTATATTGGTTGTACACAACTACTGATTGTAACCGTGATCCACTTTGGCCTCTGGCTCTACTGTCTCTAGTATTTCCCCTGGCCTCCAACCACGGCAGTTGCTGCTCTGCAGAGTTGTCTGCACAATCCACACTTGTTCCTGAGTTACTGGGGCTCAGTCACGTCAATTGATCCCCTGATGTGTGTCTGGCAAGGTGTCCTGCTCTGTCAACATTCCCACAACTATTAATGGGAATGGAGACAGAGCAGGAGACATTGCCGGACACACCACAGGGGATCAACTGACGTGACTGAGCCCCAGTAACACAGTAACAAGTGTGGATTGTGCAGACGGCACATCAGAGCAGCGACTGGTGGGTTTGGAGGCCAGGGGCCAGAGGCCTAAGTGGACCACGGGTAAAAGTCAGTAGTAGTGTGATGTTGGAGGCAGCAGGAGACTTTGCCATCCGCACAGCAGGGGAACAGCTGGCGTTACTGAACCCCACAGACACAGGAGCGAGTGTTTCTATCTGTGCGGACGGCACTTCCAAACTACAACTGGCTGTGTTGAAGCCCAGGATCAATGCTCAGAGCAGGCTGAGGCCTACTTGGAGCAAGTGGAAAATAACATGTTGTGTGATGTTGGAGGCAGCAGGAGACTTTGTCATCCACACAGCAGGGGAACAGCTGGCATTACTGAACCCCACTAACACAGGAGCTAGTGTGTGTTTCTCTGTTAAGACGGCACTTCTGAACACCAACTGGCATTGTTGGAGCCCAGGATGAGGCATGGAGTTGGCTGAGGCCAACTTCCAGCACGTTTTATAGAGGTTGTAGACTACTACTGATTGTAACCGTGCTCCATTTAGGCCTCTGGCTCCACTGTCTCTAGTATTTCCCCAGGCCTCCAACCCCGTGAGTGACAGCTCTGAAGTGGCGTCAGCACAATCCACACTTGTTCCTGTGTTACTTGGCCTCAGTCCCGTCAGTTGATCCCCCGATGTGTGTCCGGCAAGGTCTCCTGCTCTGTCCTCATTCACACTACTAGTAATGGGAATGTGGACAGAGCAGGAGACCTTTTACCGACACACGTCAGGGGATCAACTGACGTGACTGAGGCCAAGTAACACAGGAACAAGTGTGGATTGTGCTGACGCCACTTCAGAGCTGTCACTCGCGGGGTTGGAGGCCAGGGGAAATACTAGAGACAGGGGAGTCAGAGGCCTAAGTGGAGCTTGGTTAAAAATCAGTTGTAGTTTGAATGTGGATGGAGCAGGAGACTTTGCCGTCCACACAGCAGGGGAGCAGCTGGCATTACTGAACCCCACTAACACAGGAGCGAGTGTTTCTATCTGTGCGGACGACACTTCCAGGCTACAACTGGCTGTGTTGTAGCCCAGGATCAATGCTCCGAGCAGGCTGAGGCCTACTTGGAGCGAGGAGAAAAAGCGTTGTAGTGTGAGTTTGGAGGCAACTGGAGACTTTGCCATCCACACAGCAGGGGAACAGCTGGCATTACTGAACCCCACTGACACAGGAGCGAGTGTTTCTATCTGAGCGGACGGCACTTCCAAGCTACAACTGGCTGTGTTGAAGCCCAGGATCAATGCTCCGAGCAGGCTGAGGCCTACTTAGAGCAAGTGGAAAATAACATGTAGTGTGATGTTGGAGGCAGCAGGAGACTTTGCCATCCGCACAGCAGGGGAAAAGCTGGCGTTACTGAACCCCACAGACACAGGAGCGAGTGTTTCTATCTGTGCGGACGGCACTTCCAGGCTACAACTGGCTGTGTTGTAGCCCAGGATGAAGCATGCAGCAGGCAGAGGACAATTTGCAGCTGGTTTTATAGAGGTTGTAGACTACTACTGATTGTCGCCGTGCTCCACTATGACCTCCGGCTCCACTTTCTCTAGTATTTCTCCAGGCCAACAACCCCGCCAGTTACAGCTGTGAAGTGGCGTCTGCACAATCCACACTTGTTCCTGATTTACTGTGGCTCAGTCCCGTCTGTTGATCCCCTGATGTGTGACTGGCAAGCTCTCCTGCTCAGTCCTCATTCACACTACTAGTATGTGAATGTGGAGAGAGCAGGAGACATTGCCGGACACACTTCAGGGGATCAACTGACGGGACTGAGCCACAGTAACTCAGGAACAAGTGTGGATTGTGCAGACGCCACTTCACAGCTGTAACTGGCGTGGTTGTTGGCCAGGGGAAATACTAGAGACAGTGGAGCCAGAGGCCTAAGTTGACCAAAGTTACAAATCTGTAGTAGTTTGCATGTGGAGGCAGCAGGAGACTTTGCCGTCCACACAGCAGGGGAACAGCTGACGTTACTGAACCCCACTAACACAGGAGCTAGTGTGTTTTTCTCTGCGGAGACGGCACTTCTGAACACCAACTGGCGATGTTGGAGCCCAGGATGAGGCATGGAGCAGGCTGAGGCCTGATGGTGTTGGCATGTGTATGGAGCAGGAGACATTGCCGTCCACACAGCAGGGGAACAGCTGGCATTACTGAACCCCACTGACACAGGAGCTAGAGTGTTTTTCTCTGCGGAGACGGCACTTCTGAACACCAACTGGCGTTGTTGGAGCCCAGGATGAGGCATGGAGCAGGCTGAGACCTGATGGTTTTGGCATGTGTATGGAGCAGGAGACATTGCCGTCTACACAGCAGGGGAACAGCTGGCGTTACTGAACCCCACTAACACAGGAGCGAGTGTTTCTATCTGTGCGGACGGCACTTCCAGGCTACAACTGGCTGTGTTGTAGCCCAGGATGAAGCATGCAGCAGGCGGAGGACAACTTGCAGCTGGTTTTATAGATGTTGTAGACTACTAGTGATTGTCGCTGTGCACCACTATGGCCTGTGGCTCCACTGTCTCTAGTATTTCCCCAGGCCAACAACCCCGCCAGTTACAGCTGTGAAGTGGCGTCTGCACAATCCACACTTGTTCCTGCGTAACTGTGGCTCAGTCCTGTCTGTTGATCCCCTGATGTGTGTCTGGCAAGCTCTCCTGCTCAGTCCTCATTCACACTACTAGTATGTGAATGTGGAGAGAGCAAGAGACCTTGCCGGACACACATCAGGGGATCAACTGACGGGACTGAGCCACAGTAACTCAGGAACAAGTGTGGATTGTGCAGACGCCACTTCACAGCTGTAACTGGCGTGGTTGTTGGCCAGGGGAAATACTAGAGACAGTGGAGTCATAGGCCTAAGTTGACCAAAGTTACAAATCTGTAGCAGTTTGCATGTGGAGGCAGCAGGAGACTTTGCCGTCTACACAGCAGGGAAACAGCTGGCATTACTGAACCCCACTAACACAGGAGCTTGTGTGTTTTTCTCTGTGAAGACTGCACTTCTGAACACCAACTGGCGTTGTTGGAGCCCAGGATGAGGCCTGCTGTTTTTTGAATGTGGAGGCAGCATGAGACATTGCCGTCCACACAGCAGGGGAACAGCTGACGTTACTGAACCCCACTAACACAGGAGCTAGTGTGTTTTTCTCTGTGAAGATGGCACTTCTGAACACCATCTGGCGTTGTTGGAGCCCAGGAAGAGGCATGGAGCAGGCTGAGGCCTGATGGTGTTGGCATGTGGAGGCAGCAGGAGACTTTGCCGTCTACACAGCAGGGGAACAGCTGGCATTACTGAACCCCACTAGCACAGGAGCTAGTGTGTTTTTCTCTGTGAAAACGGCACTTCTGAACACCAACTGGCGTTGTTGGAGCCCAGGATGAGGCATGGAGCAGGCTGAGGCCTGCTGTTTTTTGGCATGTGGACGCAGCAGGAGACTTTGCCATCTACACAGCAGGGGAACAGCTGGCATTACTGAACCACACTAACACAGGAGCTAGTGTGTTTTTCTCTGTGAAGACGGTACTTCTGAACACCAACTGACGTTGTTGGAGCCCAGGATGAGGCCTGGAGCAGGCTGAGGCCTGATGGTGTTGGCATGTGGAGGCAGCAGGAGACTTTGCCGTCTACACAGCAGGGGAACAGCTGGCATTACTGAACCCCACTAACACAGGAGCTAGTGTGTTTTTCTCTGCGGAGACGGCACTTCTGAACACCAACTGGCGTTGTTGGAGCCCAGGATGAGGCATGGAGCAGGCTGAGGCCTGATGGTGTTGGCATGTGTATGGAGCAGGAGACATTGCCGTCTACACAGCAGGGGAACAGCTGGCGTTACTGAACCCCACTAACACAGGAGCGAGTGTTTCTATCTGTGCGGACGGCACTTCCAGGCTACAACTGGCTGTGTTGTAGCCCAGGATGAAGCATGCAGCAGGCGGAGGACAACTTGCAGCTGGTTTTATAGAGGTTGTAGACTACTACTGATTGTCGCCGTGCTCCACTATGGCCTCCGGCTCCACAGTCTCTAGTATTTCCCTAGGCCAACAACCCCGCCAGTTACAGCTGTGAAGTGGCGTCTGCACAATCCACACTTGTTCCTGTGTAACTGTGGCTCAGTCCCGTCTGTTGATCCCCTGATGTGTGTCTGGCAAGCTCTCCTGCTCAGTCCTCTCACACTACTAGTAATGTGAATGTGGACAGAGCAAGAGACCTTGCCGGACACACATCAGGGGATCAACTGACGGGACTGAGCCACAGTAACTCAGGAACAAGTGTGGATTGTGCAGACGCCGCTTCACAGCTGTAACTGGCGTGGTTGTTGGCCAGGGGAAATACTAGAGACAGTGGAGCCAGAGGCCTAAGTTGACCAAAGTTACAAATCTGTAGTAGTTTGCATGTGGAGGCAGCAGGAGACTTTGCCGTCTACACAGCAGGGGAACAGCTGGCATTACTGAACCCTACTAACACAGGAGCTAGTGTGTTTTTCTCTGTGAAGACGGCACTTCTGAACACCAACTCGCGTTTTTGGAGCCCAGGATGAGGCATGGAGCAGGCTGAAGCCTGATGGTGTTGGCATGTGGAGGCACAGGAGACTTTGCCGTCTACACAGCAGGGGAACAGCTGGCATTACTGAACCCCACTAACACAGGAGCTAGTGTGTTTTTCTCTGTGAAGACGGCACTTCTGAACACCAACTGGCGTTGTTGGAGCCCAGGATGAGGCATGGAGCAGGCTGAGGCCTGCTGTTTTTTGGCATGTGGAGGCAACAGGAGACTTTGCCATCTACACAGCAGGGGAACAGCTGGCATTACTGAACCCCACTAACACAGGAGCTAGTGTGTTTTTCTATGTGAAGACGGCACTTCTGAACACCAACTGGCATTGTTGGAGCCCAGGATGAGGCATGGACCAGGCTGAGGCCTGCTGTTTTTTGGCATGTGGAGGCAGCAGGAGACTTTGCCGTCTACACAGCAGGGGAACAGCTGGCATTACTGAACCCCACTAACACAGGAGCTAGTGTGTTTTTCTCTGTGAAGACGGCACTTCTGAACACCAACTAGCGTTGTTGGAGCCCAGGATGAGGCATGGAGCAGGCTGAGGCCTGCTGTTTTTTGGCATTTGGAGGCAGCAGGAGACTTTGCCATCTACACAGCAGGGGAACAGCTGGCATTACTGAACCCCACTAACACAGGAGCTAGTGTGTTTTTCTCTGTGAAGACGGCACTTCTAAACACCAACTGACGTTTTTGGAGCCCAGGATGAGGCCTGGAGCAGGCTGAGGCCTGATGGTGTTGGCATGTGGAGGCAACAGGAGACTTTGCCGTCTACACAGCAGGGGAACAGCTAGCATTACTGAACCCCACTAACACAGGAGCTAGTGTGTTTTTCTCTGTGAAGACAGCACTTCTGAACACCAACTGACGTTGTTGGAGCCCAGGATGAGGCATGGAGCTGGCTGAGGCCAACTTGCAGCATGTTTTATAGAGGTAGTAGACTACAACTGCTTGTAACCGTGCTCCACTATGGCCTCCGGCTCCAGTGTCTCTAGTATTTCCCCTGGCCTCCAACCCCGCCAGTGACAGCTCTGAAGTGGCGTCAGCACAATCCACACTTGTTCCTGTGTTATTTGGGCTCAGTCCCTTCAGTTGATCCCCTGATGTGTGTCCGGCAAGGTCTCCTGCTCTGTCCTCATTCACACTACTAGTAATGGGAATGTGGACAGAGCAGGAGACCTTGCCGGACACACATCAGGGGATCAACTGACGTGACTGAGGCCAAGTAACACTGGAACAAGTGTGGATTATGCAGACGCCACTTAAGAGCTGTCACTGGCAGGGTTGGAGGCCAGGGGAAATACTAGAGAAGGTGGAGCCAGAGGCCTAAGTGGAGCAGGGTTAGAAATCAGTAGTAGTTTGAATGTGGATGGAGCAGGAGACTTTGCCGTCCACACAGCAGGGGAGCAGCTGGCGTTACTGAACCCCACTAACACAGGAGCTAGTGTTTTTCTCTGTGCAGACGACACATCTGAGCAACAACTGGCTGTTTTGAAGCCCAGGGATTATAGTTCAGGTGGTAGAAACATGAACACAACAGGAGACCCGGATACAGCTGCCAACCAATTATTTAGTCTGGAAGAGGACTGGCAAATTCTGGGGAGATCCAGGCCTTGTTCATTTTCAGAAAAGTAAGCCGGTCGACGTTATCGGAAGAAAGTCGCTTGCGACGGTCTGTTAGTACACCACCTGCGGCACTAAAGATGTGTTCCGATAATACACTGGTAGCAGGGCAAGCCAGCACCTCCAATGCATTCTGGCTAAGCTCTGGCCATGTATCCAGCTTAGAGACCCAAAACTTGAAGGGGAAGAGCCATCTGGGAGTACACTGACAGAGCAATGTGATATACAATGTCTGCAAAATATGTTTTCTGTTGGACTGTGCTAGAATTCCTCCATCCTAGGACATTGTAAACTGTCAGTAGTAGGAATTCCTTCCCCCCAGGTTTTATCAACCCTGCCACTTCCTCTGGCAAAGCAGGAATGTTAATTAGCTAGGAGACTTCCTGTCACACCATTTGGCTCCTCTTCTCTCAGCTGAAAGAGAAAAAGTGCGGGAAAAACTCTTTGTTTGAAATCAGGAGTTAGAAGTAAACCTTTAAGAGCCTGCCCTGCGAAAACCGTACCAAGTAGAGATATGAAAATCATATTTTTGTAACCTGGGACCGCTCCAGCTTCGATACCGCGTATCTTTCGAAGTTCTACCCTGTCCAGAACATGAGATATGATTTGTTCCCAAATGGACGGTCATATCGCATAGATGTTTGATGTTTTCTTGATGGGCTCATTACACTGGGAAACATGATACCACTGATGAGTCCATACCAGCTTCTCCCATAAAGTTATAGCTAATCTAAGTTTTGTAGCCAAAACATAACTTGGATGAGAGAGGTGGGATCAACCCAGAATGCACCTCTCCATGATGTCACATAGGAAAGTCTATAAGGCATTCCCTGGGCAAACCAGCTCAGAAGAGCTCCAATCCTCGTGCTGACAAGAACTCCAGATGAGTGGAGATATGTGGCTCCGCCTTCTTTCTCAGCCGCATGGGTTTGCCTAACGAGTCATGAACAACCGTGAGTGTACCTCTGTTTTTAATCCCTTTATTTTATATCTGTACTGTACATAATTAGTGTCTCAATTTTATAGCAACTTTTATCTGTAACCACTGCCCTACTTTTTCGGGGAATAAATGATAAAATTATTTAGTTCTGTCTCTATGCTCTAAGAATCTAACTATACGCCTTTGATGGATAATCGCTACTAATTCAAGGGGTTTGCCACGGACCCTCTTAATTTAACACTGTGAATTAAGTAACCGTGACTGGTGGCAGCACGTTGTGCACGGCTATTGCGGCTTGCTGGCAGTACAGAAGGGTCTTATATTGCTTAATAAGGGGCTGCGGCCACAGCATTGATAATTCCCTTACTGCAGAAGCCTAATTGCCGGTTCACAACAGGCAGTCCGTCCGGCGACTAATTATCCTAGGTGCAGTTCCCTGACTGACCTGAGGGTAAGGGGGGCGCCGGAGAGCTGCGAGTTCCAAAGTGGAACTGAGAAAGTGGGATATACATAAATCCCCGCAGTACTTGGAAGATTGATAGCAGTGGTGGGGCATCCAAATTAAACTCCCCCTGCGGCAAATTGTAGAGCGAGAGTAGCTTGCTGGATATTTTTGTCACATGGTGCCAGTGGTGGGATAACTAAGATAAGCCCCAACTGTGCCTGTGATAACCATGTGCCGGCATTGTGTCTCGTCCCTCCGTCCGCTGATACAGCCGTGTCAGTGGTGGGACTGTGACATAGTGGTGACACAGGGTCCGCTGTCCGTCGCGTTTTGGTGGCAGCAGGACCCCCGTTAGTCGCCTCCGTATTTGGACGAACGGCGGTGGGCCGTTCGTCACATATTGGTGGCAGAGCGGTGGGATAATCCTAGAGCATTAGTGATTTGGTTTGAGCAATCATTCCTCTCACTAAAGACCTGCACGGTTCCTGCGGGAATCCTGCATCATAGGTTTTGGAGAACAGACTCAGTGGTTACTAGTCCTGAGACATTAGTGTGTACTTGCAAGTATTCCCTCCCTTTTCCTCCGTTTTTCTTTTCTGTCTTTTATTTGGCAACCATGGCTACGATGGGAGCAGAGTGGTATAAGCAGCATAACAAGGCATCTCTTATTGCCCTCTGCGGGGTGTGGCGGATCGACACCACGAACAAAAACAAAGCCCAAATGATCGCGGTTCTGGTGCAATGGGAAAACGACCAGAGCCCAGCGAAAGCAGAAGCGGGCTCAAGTAACAATGGGGCTGCAGCAGAGGCTCCACTCATGAGCGCTGGCCCCACATTCAACCATAACGGGGTGGACCCCTATCTGCAAATGGCCTTGGACGAACTCCCTGCCGAAGACAGTGAGGGTCGTCTGACACTGATCCGGCAATATCGGCAGGAGGCCCAGGCCGAGCGTCAAGCCCAGGCTGAGAGAGCCGAACGTGAGCGTCAAGCCCAGGCTGAGAGAGCTGAACGCCATGCAGAAGCTCAGAGGGCCCATGAGCTGGAGATGCTCCAGCGGGGGTGGAATGCCCCCACAGCCCGAACCAGTGAGCCCAGCAGCGTCCAGACTCCTAAACCCCGGACAGAGCATTTTCCCTTGATGGAAAAGGACGGGGACTTGGACACGTTTCTGCGAGCCTTTGAGAAAGCCTGCAGACAGTACCGACTGCCCGAAGACCAAAGGGCCAGGTACTTGACCCCAGGGCTAAAAGGCAAAGCTCTGGAGGCGTTTGCTTCTCTTCCGCCAGCGCATGATGATGACTATCGCGCCAAAAAGGAGGCGCTGATCGCCAAATATCGGCTGACACCTGAGGTATACCGAAAGAAGTTCCGACACCTCCAACGTGGCCCACATGATAGCTACAGTGATGTGGTGCAAGGACTCAGGACCCACTTTGACCAGTGGATCCATGGACTGTCCGTTGAATCCTTTGAGCAGCTACGGGACCTGATGATCAAAGACCAGTTCCTGCATCTCTGCCCAGCTGAGGTCCGACAGTTCATCCTGGACCGCGAACCAACGAACGCGGACAAAGCGGCGCAGATCGCTGACAACTACGAGGCCAACCGGAAGCCCGAGATGCGGAGGCCAGTGCCACCAGCTGGAAAGGGGGTAAGCCTGCAACCAACCCCAGTGCCCCAGCTAGCCGTCCCTCCGGAGGCCCAGTCCCTGTTGCCAACAGCAGGCCGGCTACTGACAGTCGCCTGTGTCACCTCTGCAAGCGGCCTGGTCACTTCTCTTACACCTGTCCGGATAGGCCGAAGAACCCCCCAGCCAAGGCCCCCGGGCCCAACGCCTCTGTTCTTTTGGTGGGAGGTGTGGTTGGGAGGGCTGACGACAACGTTCAACCTGTTCAGGTGGGGGCCCGTCTTGCTACAGGCCTCAAGGACACCGGGGCTGAATGAACCCTCATCCGTCCTGGACTGGCGGCCCCTGAAGAGTTTGTTGAGGGGAAAACCCTGACTGTCACCGGGATTGGAGGCACCCGTTGTCCCTTGCCAGTGGCCCGGGTTTTTCTTGATTGGGGTGCCGGGAGCGGGTTGAGGGAGGTGGGAGTGTCTGAAAACCTGCCCACTGATGTTTTATTGGGGACTGACTTGGGGAGGATGGTTGCATACTATGTCCCTGACACCCTTCCCCAAACTGATAATAAGGGTAACGTTAACCCTGATGATGTTGATGATGGGAAACTGAATGTGTTACCTGCTAATGCCTTGATGAGTAATGATGCAACTAACAACCATTCTTTCCCCAGGTATGATGCTGATGCTGATGTGAATGTACCAAAGCAAACTGATAACCATTCTTTTCCTAGGAAGGATGATGATGATGTTGATGTATCTGTGCCGACTGAACCCGTTAACCCTTTCTTTGAAACGGTAGATGTGTCCACAGGTACCGAGGTGCTCAGCCCCGTCACTCTGCGGAGTGAGACGGCTGAGGAACCCCTGGCAGGAGCAAGCAACGGTGCTCAAGGAAATGGGGAGGTGCATGGGGACCATGAGGAAGGTAATGCCATGCAGCTGACCAGTGCCACCGAGGAAGGTAACTGGCCCATAAGTAGCACTGCTCCTGAAGTGTTGGGGGTGGATGGGGAGGTAGAGCCCAGGGCAGCACCGGCTGGTGGGTCTGTAGAAATCCCCAGGGAGGCAGCATACATAGCAGCTGTCACACGCAGTCAGAGTGCCCAGATCGCAGGTAACGCACTGTCTTCTGGACCCTCTGCTGCTACAGGAGAGACTGAACCAGAGGTGAACCCAGAGCCGGTTCCAGAGGGTCCCAGTAAAGAGGGGACCCTGACGTCACTTCTGGCAGCCTCCAGCATGGAGTTCCAGGCTGCTCTGCACTCAGATGCCAGCCTGGAGAAATTGAGAGGTCTCGCCAAGACGCCCACCTCCGAGTCTGATAAGGAGAAGGTGTTCTGGGAACGAGGAAGGTTGTACCGGGAGACAGTACCCGGAGATCCTAAAATGGAGTGGTTGAGGGAAAGACAGCTGGTCGTCCCCTATCAGTTCAGAACTGAGTTGTTGCGGATTGCCCATGAGATTCCACTCGCTGGACACTTGGGGATCAGCAAAACAAAGGCACGGCTGTCTCAACACTTCTATTGGCCCAAGATGGGGACAGATGTAACACACTACTGCCGCTCCTGCGCCACCTGTCAAAAAGTGGGTAAGGCGGGGCCTGCTCTTAAGGCTCCCCTTATTCTTTTGCCGGTGATAGAGGAGCCTTTCCAGAGAATCGCGGTGGACATTGTAGGACCGCTGTCCGTCCCCAGCAGCTCCGGAAAGCGATACATTCTCACCGTGGTAGACTACGCTACCCGGTACCCAGAGGCAGTAGCTCTGTCTTCAATAAGGGCAGATAAGGTGGCTGACGCACTGGTGACCATCTTTTCAAGAGTAGGATTTCCCAGGGAGATGCTTACCGATCAAGGGCCCCAATTCATGTCTCGCCTAATGGAGGCTCTCTGTGAGAAAATGCAGGTGACGCACCTGGTATCGAGTGCGTATCACCCACAGACTAATGGTTTGTGTGAACGCTTCAACGGTACCCTCAAACAGATGCTCCGCATACTGGTTGAGACCCAAGGGCGCGACTGGGAGCGGTACCTCCCACACCTGCTGTTCGCTTACAGAGAAGTTCCGCAGGCCTCGACCGGGTTCTCCCCCTTCGAGCTCCTGTATGGCAGGCGAGTCCGGGGACCCCTTGGGTTGATAAGAGAATCCTGGGAAGATGAGCCAAACCCCACAGAAGTGTCCATCGTGGATTATGTCATGCGCTTCCGTGACAAGATGCAGACCTTGACGCAGTTGGTACATGACAACATGACGCAGGCTCAGGCTGACCAGAAGCACTGGTACGACCAGAACGCCCGGGAGCGGACCTACCAGGTGGGTCAAAAGGTGTGGGTGCTGGTCCCTGTACCAACGGATAAGCTTCAGGCAGCCTGGGAAGGCCCGTACGTCATCCACCAACAGCTCAACCCGGTCACCTACGTGGTCACGCTTGACCATGCTCGGGGTAGGCGCAAGGCCTTTCACGTCAACATGCTGAAGGCGCACTACGAACGTGAAGCTTGCGTCCTACCGGTCTGCAATCTGCCAGAGGATGGGGAGGAAGATCCCCTCCTGGACATGCTGGCCCAGGCCAAGGCCAATGGGTCCATTGAGGACATGGAGATAAGTGGTTCGCTCACCGTGTCCCAGCGGTTGCAGTTGATGGCCACCCTGGAACTCTTCCGGCCCGTGTTCACCAACCAACCGGGGAGGACGGAGTTAGCGGTTCATGAGGTGGACACCGGGAATCACGCCCCATTACGGCGAACACCTTATCGGATCTCTGAAACAGTGCAACAAGTCATGCGCCAAGAGATCGATGAGATGTTAAGGCTGGGGGTGATTCGACGGTCAAAAAGCGCGTGGGCTTCACCTGTAGTCCTCGTGCCTAAAAAGGATCGAACCACCCGGTTCTCCGTGGACTACAGGGGGCTCAACGCCATCACAACCTCTGATGCCCACCCGATGCCGTGCATCGAGGATCTGCTCGAGCGGTTGACAAACGCCAACTACATATCCATCATGGATTTGAGTCGGGGATACTGGCAGATTCCCCTGAGCTCTGAGGCGCAGGAGAAATCCGCCTTTATCACCCCCTTTGGACTGTACGAGTCCATGGTCATGCCCTTCGGCATGAAGAATGCCCCTGCCACTTTCCAGCGGATGGTCAACCACCTGCTTCGGGGACTGGAGGAGTACGCGGTAGCGTACTTAGACGATATTGCTGTCTTCAGTTCCACCTGGGAGGAACACCTTCATCACCTCCAGGAGGTGCTCAAGCGTCTTCACCAGGCAGGCCTGACCATCAAGCCGGGGAAGTGCCAGATGGGCATGAGCTTGGTCCACTACCTGGGGCACCGGGTAGGCGGGGGTTTCATGAGTCCGGAGCCAGAAAAAGTGGACGCAATCGTGTCCTGGCCCACCCCCAGGACCAAGAAACAGGTGAAGTCCTTCTTGGGCACTGCAGGGAACTATAGCCGGTTCATACAGGACTATAGCGCCCTTGCCAAACCCTTGACTGACCTCACCAAGCAGAGGCTACCCCAAACAGTCAACTGGACAGATGACTGTGAGGCGGCTTTCCAAGCTTTGAAAGCAGCCCTGTGCAACTCTCCAGTGTTGAGAGCAGTCGACAGCAGTCGCCCGTTTCTGGTACAGACCGACGCCAGCGAGTTTGGCCTCGGTGCTGTGCTTAGCCAGGTCGACTCTGGGGACCAAGAGCACCCCGTGTTGTACCTGAGCCGGAAACTTTTGCCGAGGGAAGTGGCATACTCGACCATCGAGAAGGAGTGTCTGGCCATGGTGTGGGCACTGCAACGTTTGCAGCCCTACCTGTACGGGCGCGCCTTCACGGTGGTAACCGACCACAACCCTCTGAGCTGGTTGCACACAGTGTCGGGAACCAATGGAAGATTGCTCCGCTGGAGCCTTGCCCTTCAGCAGTATGACTTTACTGTAAAACACAGGAAGGGCAGTGAAAACGGCAATGCCGATGGGTTGTCCTGCCGGGGCGAACCCGCTGAGGTGCGCATGGCCGATTACCGAGAGGTAATGCCTCCTTAGCGCCCTCTTAAGGTGGGAGGTGTGATATACAATGTCTGCAAAATATGTTTTCTGTTGGACTGTGCTAGAATTCCTCCATCCTAGGACATTGTAAACTGTCAGTAGTAGGAATTCCTTCCCCCCAGGTTTTATCAACCCTACCACTTCCTCTGGCAGAGCAGGAATGTTAATTAGCTAGGAGACTTCCTGTCACACCATTTGGCTCCTCTTCTCTCAGCTGAAAGAGAAAAAGTGCGGGAAAAACTCTTTGTTTGAAATCAGGAGTTAGAAGTAAACCTTTAAGAGCCTGCCCTGCAAAAACCGTACCAAGTAGATTTATGAAAATCATATTTTTGTAACCTGAGCGGTCCCAGCTTCGATACCGCATATCTTTCGAAGTTCTACCCTGTCCAGAACATGAGATATGATTTGTTCCCAAATGGACGGTCATATCGCATAGATGTTTGATGTTTTCTTGATGGGCTCATTACGCTGGGAAACATGATACCACTGATGAGTCCATACCAGCTTCTCCCATAAAGTTATAGCTAATCTAAGTTTTGTAGCCAAAACATAACTTGGATGAGAGAGGTGGGATCAACCCAGAATGCACCTCTCCGTGATGTCACATAGGAAAGTCTATAAGGCATTCCCTGGGCAAACCAGCTCAGAAGAGCTCCAATCCTCGCGCTGACAAGAACTCCAGATGAGTGGAGATGTGTGGCTCCGCCTTCTTTCTCAGCCGCATGGGTTTGCCTAACGAGTCATGAACAACCGTGAGTGTACCTCTGTTTTTAATCCCTTTATTTTATATCTGTACTGTACATAATTAATGTCTCAATTTTATAGCATCTTTTATCTGTAACCACTGCCCTACTTTTTCGGGGAATAAATGATAAAATTATTTAGTTCTGTCTCTATGCTCTAAGAATCGAACTATACGCCTTTGATAGATAATCGCTACTAATTCAAGGGGTTTGCCACGGACCCTCTTAATTTAACACTGTGAATTAAGTAACCGTGACTGGTGGCAGCACGTTGTGCACGGCTATTGCGGCTTGCTGGCAGTACAGAAGGGTCTTATATTGCTGAATAAGGGGCTGCGGCCACAGCATTGATAATTCCCTTACTGCAGAAGCCTAATTGCCGGTTCACAACAGGCAGTCCGTCCGGCGACTAATTATCCTAGGTGCAGTTCCCTGACTGACCTGAGGGTAAGGGGGGCGCCGGAGAGCTGCGAGTTCCAAAGTGGAACTGAGAAAGTGGGATATACATAAATCCCCACAGTACTTGGAAGATTGATAGCAGTGGTGGGGCATCCAAATTAAACTCCCCCTGCGGCAAATTGTAGAGCGAGAGTAGCTTGCTGGATATTTTTGTCACATGGTGCCAGTGGTGGGATAACTAAGATAAGCCCCAACTGTGCCTGTGATAACCGTGTGCCGGCATTGTGTCTCGTCCCTCCGTCCGCTGATACACCCGTGTCAGTGGTGGGACTGTGACATAGTGGTGACACAGGGTCTGCTGTCCGTCGCGTTTTGGTGGCAGCGGGACCCCCGTTAGTCGCCTCCGTATTTGGACGAACGGCAGTGGGCCTTTCGTCACAGGCAAGACATGTAGTCTGTCACCATCTGACAGAAACGTTGCCTCCTGCTGACTGGAGCCGTCAGTGATGGTGTACACAATTGTGGCGGACACACAAAACTTTGCCACATTTGGGCCATAGTGGTCTTGCCTTGTGCTGAGGCGCTGCCTCTGCTCCCTCTTTGTGCCGAGTTTCCTCCACTGGGTAGACGCGCAGAGGTGCTTTGTAAAGCACTAGCACCACTGCTGTCGGGTGGAATGGAAAACATGATGGACTGCACCAGTGTGTCTTGGTACTCCCGCAGTTTACGCTCCCAGTTCAACGTTGGTATGAGGGTTTGCAAGTTGTCCCGGTAGCGAGGATCTAGGAGGGTGTACACTCAATAATCAGCCGTGTAGAGAATGTGGGCGATGCGGCGGTGGTTTCTCAGGCAGTGCAGCATGAATTCAACCATGTGCTGCAGACTCCCAACTGCCAAAGTACCGCTGTCCCCTGCTTGAGGCGTGATCTCTGCCTGCTCTGCATCACCCCACCCTCGCTGTACATACTGACTACAGCTTTGTGTACCTCCCTCCTGTAGAGAGATGTCTTCCTCCTCCATCGACTCCTCCTCATCCTCCTCACAAAGTGTCCCCTGCCTAGGCCTTTGTGAGGAAGCATGTAGCGCAGACTGTCCAGAAGCAGATGGCATTTGGGACTCCTCATCCTCCACCTCTTCCAAAACCTCATCCCTTAGTGCTTGCAGTGTTTTTTGAAGCATGCAGATAAAGGGGACAGTCATGCTGACTAATGCATCATCTGCACTCGCCATCCACGTGGAATCATCGAAGGCACGCAAAACGAAGCAGATGTCCTTCATAGAGGCCCACTCAGTGGTGCTGAAGTGTGACCGGCGCACATTGCGACTTGTTTGCGCCTGATGCAGCTGGTACTCCATGACTGCTGCCTGCTCCTCACACAACCGCTCCAACATATGTAACGTTGAATTCCACCTGGTGGGTAGGTCACATATGATGCGATGTTCCGGAGGGCGTAATCGGCACTGCAGAGCAGCAAGGCGCGATCTTGCCGTGCTGGAACGACGCAAGTGAGCGCACTCTATGCGGACCTTGTGCAGCAGTGCATCAAGATCCGGATAGTCCCTCAGAAAGCTCTGCCCAACCAAGTTGAGCACATGTGCCAGACATGGGATGTGAGTGAGGTTGCCAAGGCCAAGAGCTGCCACCAGATTTCGGCCATTGTCACGCACTTCCAAGCCCGGCTGGAGATTCGCTGGCAGAAACCACATGTCGCTCTCCTGCTTGATGGCATTCCAGAGCGCCTGTGCTGTGTGGCTTCGATTCCCCAATGAAATTAATTTCAGTATGGCCTGTTGACGTTTGGCCATGGCTGTGCTCATATCGGTTGTAACAGGCTCCTGCTGCGCTGTTTCAGAGGAACTGGAGTAGGAGGAGGAGTCAATGTGTACAGACTGGATTCCTGCAATACGTGGAGTTGGCAGAACACGTAGAGCGTCACTCTCCAGATCTGTACCCGGCTCCACAACATTGACCCAATGGGCAGTGAGGGAAAGGTACCGTCCCTGTCCATGATTACTGGTCCACGCATTGGTGGTCAGGTGGACCTTGCTACTGACGGTGTTTAGTAGCACATGTTTTATGTTTGCCTCCACATGTTTCTGCAGGGCAGGGACGGCTCGCCTGCTGAAAGTAAAGCAGCTGGGCACAGTGTATTGTGGGACTGCCAATGCCATGAAGTCCCGGAAGGTGTCAGTCTCCACCAGCCTGAATGACAGTATTTCAAGGGCCAGTAGTTTGACAATGCCAGCATTCAGAGCCTGTGTTCGGGGATGGTTTGCCGAGTATGGCCGCCTTTTCTTCCATGCCTGTGCTACCGATGGCTGCCGAGTGGCCTGGGAGTGTGAGGATGACTGGGAACGTGGTGCTGTGGGTGGAATGTCACAGGGTCTCCGGACAACAGTGCCAGAGGTTCTTCCTTGGTGATCCTGTGAGGAAGCCGAACCAGCTGTGTGTGAGCTGGAGGAAGAGGCCCCAACACGAGCTGAAGAGGTGGTAGGTGGCGCTGTAGGTTGGCCTAGGTCTTCAGTGTGTCTTTGTAACTCCACCACGTGCTTGGTCCGCACATGTTTCCACATATTAGTGGTATTGAGGTTGCTGACATTTTTCCCTCTTTTGACTCTCTGATGACACAGCTTGCATTTGACAAAGCAAATGTCATCTGCAACTGTGTCAAAAAAGGACCACGCACTGCAAGTCTTGGGAGCGCCCTTTTTGCCTTTTGAAAGTGGAATGCTCCTAACGGGTGCCGAAGTGGAGGTTACAGGCAACCAAGTCTGCCCCCTCCCTCTCCCTATGGTTTTGGCCGTTCGGGGAATCTCTTCCTCAGAGCTGCTCCCACCACCTTCCTGTTCCTTACACCATGATGGGTCAAGGACCTCATCATCTACACTCCCCTCTTCAAACACCTGCTTCTCCTGGGTTGTCTCGCCAGCACCGTACGCACCAGAAAGTGGTAACTGAGTCTTGTCATCATCTGATGCGTAATGAGGTGTGCTGACCATAGGCACTGGCCCACCCGCCTCTTCATATTCAGAGGGACAAAGAAGTTGCGCATCACTGCATACTCCCTCTTCTTCACATTCTGGAATGCTGCTTGGCTGGTCCCCTCTTTCCAAACCAACAGATTCCGAGAACAGAAGTAGAGACTGTGATGGCTCCTGTCCAGGGGTCTCTGACTGCCTGGGCACTTTGGCAGGTGGTGAAGAGACAGATGGTTGCTCTTCGGTGCTCTGGCCCTGAGAGGATGTGGAAGTAATTGAAGTCGATGCATTAGCTGCCATCCATCCGACAACGGCTTCAATTTGCTCCTCCCGCAGCAGTGGGGTACGGTGAGGTCCTACAAAGCTGCGCATAAAGGACTGTTGCCTGCTAAAACTGGGGGATGCTGACTCACTGGTGCCAACAGCAGGCACAGAATCCCCACGTCCTCTCCCTGCAGAATCCCCACGTCCTCTCCCTGCTGAAACTCCACGCCCACGGCCACGCGCCTTACTCCCTGCCTTCTTCATCTTGCTAGACTGAGAAAGATAGGCAGAAAAGTACAAAGGGTGGCCTTAGTGTGCTTATTCCTGAACAGCTGGTTACAGGTATAAGAAACACAAATTTTATGAAGTGTGTGTCGACTACACTTTAATGGGAGCTAATGTGGCCTACACAACTTTCAAATGTAGTGTTTGGTGAACTTTGTTTTTTTTTGGGGGGGGAAAAAAAACTAAAAGGATGTGACCAAAGATTTGAAAGTCAGAGTATCACCAACTTTCTGGAGCTATTACAATGCAGGCAGGTAACCTACAATGCAAAAGATGAGGCTCCAAAAAAATTGGGTAATACTAATCTGGCTGCAGCTGAAGGGCACAAGCCAGAAAAAAGGCTCCTCTACCTACTCCTATATAGTGTTTGCAACCAACCAATGTAGATGGATACGGATGGATGCACACTAATAGGAGAAGAAAAAATGAGCTGCACTCAAAGACAAATATGTGTGAGGCAGTGACGCACGTTGAGTGTCCTACAACCAGACGTAGCTGCAGGACACTCTACCCTGCGTGAGCTGCACTCACACACAGTCAGAGACCTCTCAGACAGCCGTGAACAGTGCAGATAAGTGGGCACTAGCACTGAAAGGCTGCAGAAAGGCTCTGCTGTCTACTATTAGTGTTTGCAACTAACGTATATGGATACGGATGGAAGCACACTAGATAGAATTTTTTTTAAATAAGCAGCTCAAAAAGAAAAATATGTATGAGGCAGCAGTGAGGCATGCTGGGCGGCCTACAACCAGACGTGGCTGCAGGACCCACTCCACAGTGTGAGCTGCACTCACACAGCCCTTGCAGACAGCTGTGAACACTGCTGCTAGGGAAAAGCAAGCTACAGTGGTGGTATATGTAGCCTGGGTAAAGCACAATATTGTTTTGAGAATCGCTATTTCTAACTGTCCCTCACAGTCTTCAACAGCAGCCTGTCCCTAACTGAATTCACAGCAGAGTGACCAGAAATGGCGGCGGCAGTGGCTTTTATAGTGCATCATGACATCATTTCAGCAGCCAATCACAGCCATGCCAATAGTTAACATGCCTACATGCCTAACAGGATGTGCCCACACTTCTGAGGAATCCCATTGGCTGAATCAAAGCGAGCGTGCTGATAGCATTATGGGAACTTCCGATTCCGGTATCCGATATGAAAAAAGTATCGGAAGTCAGTATCGGAATTCCGATACAGCGAATATCGGCCGATACCCGATACTTGCGGTATCGGAAAGCTCAACACTAGTTAGGACCTTCATTTTGTGCTGACAGTCCCTTTTTTCTTAATATCAGTTACAGATATGCTACATTGTACCTCTGCTGACTGTGTTTCCATTGTTTCCAAATGTAATGACCGTGACGGGAGGGTCATGCCAGAAGTGTTCAAATGACAAAAGCAGTAAAGGATCAGGAGTCAACTTCTTTACTTTTCTCTAAAGAAGTCAATCGCCCACGTCTTGGGCTTCATTTTAATAAAAGTTGAGCTAGTTGGTGTTCTTTTAATTGCCCTAAAAGTGAATTTCCACCTTCCGATGGAACAAATGTTCTAACGCTGTGATCTGAAGGAACACTGTTGGGTTCCCAAGTGCATTTAATAGCTACATGATGTTTTTTTACCTGTGAGAAATCCAGAAATAAACATCAACATTGATTGATGGATCAATTATGTAATCATGTTGTCATGCAAATAAAACACTGTACAGAATAGAAAGGTGAAGAACTAAATAACTTTTATTGTAAATTATCATTATTTCTAAGAAGAATGTGACCGTTTCCAGTTAACGTGGGTTTTAGTTATCGACTTTAATGTACATTTTGTTTTCAAGAATTTTATGGATTTTTCACCATGGGGGTGCTATAATGTGGATCGTTGGATTCATAAAAACTGTAAATACTAATCCTAATTCAATAGAGGTGACACAGTTACAATAATGTAACCCTATCTAGGGCAGCACGGTGGCTCAGTGGTCCTGGGTTCGAATCCCACTAAGGACAACATCTGCAAGGAGTTTGTATGTTCTCCCCGTGTTTGCGTGGGTTTCCTCCAGGCACTCTGGTTTCCTCCCACACTTCAAAGATATACTGATAGGGAATATAGATTGTGAGCCCCATCGGGGACAGTGTTCAAAATGTTTCAAGCTGTAAAGTGCTGCAGAATAGGTTAGCGCTATATAAAAATAAAGATTATTATTTAGGTCATTACCACCTGCTGCGATTTCCACTTCTCTTCATTTCTGCTTGGTATTGCTTGGCATGTAAAAGTCAATGTGAACTTTCTTTCGTCAGAATGTAAAAATAGCGCTCCCCTAGTTTCCTCGATTCCCACGACTTCTGGATATGAGACGGACTCTTACTCATTAGCTCATGACCCAAACTACAGTAACAATATGATACAAACAAAAGAAAAAAAACATGTAATTTGGGCATTTTTTTTTACAGCAGGAACTATTAATCATTTACAAGACAACTTACAGTTTCCTATGTTACAGAATCGCAATGTATCCGTAAAAGGTGGAATGTAAAGCGTTTGATAAGGAGAAGAATCTCCCTTTGTCACTCCTTTAATGATCAAAAAGTCTTAAGACTTTTAACCTCCTCTGTACCAAACAAGGTCTGTTCTCTGTTTACTGCAACTTAAAGGGGTGGTCCGAAATCAAATTAAATTTCATTCTAAGTCCCTATCTATTTAATGCCGTAATCTAAGCTATTTTCTAATATATTTGAATTAATAAATCCCTAATGTTTCCTAGCTACACTGTCTGTAACATTTTGTTTCCTATTTCCAGTGTGATGACGCATCGTTTGAGAATCCCAATGCTTGCTGGGATACTCAAATAAAGCATCATCAGAGCAGGGGGCAGAGGCTTTGGTCCCTGTTACAGCCCTGCCCGCTCCCTGAAACAAAGCACCATCAGGGCAGGGGGCAGAGGCTTCGGTCCCTGTTATAGTCCCTGCCCGCTCCCTGAAACAATGCACCATCAGGGCAGGGGGCTGAGGCTTCGGTCCCTGTTACAGCCCTGCCCACTCCCTGAAACAAAGCGCCATCAGAGCAGGGGGCAGAGGCTGCGGTCCCTGTTACAGCCCTGCCCGCTCCCTGAAACAATGCGCCATCAGGGCAGGGGGCAGAGGCTGCTCTCTGTGATCTGTGCATTCTGCACAGTGACAGCATCCACTCTGTTGTTGGCTCAGATCAGTAATAATCAGCCGGCAAAAGAGCATTGTCAGAATAATCGGCGTGCAGGAGACCAGTGATGTCACTAGCGGGGTAGCAACACTAGTCACTTACATCTTTATCAACGATTTAGATGAAGGAATTGAGGGTAAACTGATTAAATTTGCTGATGACACAAAGCTAGGAGGGATAGCTAATACTAGAGAAGAGAGAGAGAGGATTCAAAAAGATTTAAATAAACTGGAGAAGTGGGCAGCAACTAACAGAATGGTTTTTAACAGGGAGAAATGCAAAGTACTACATCTGGGCAATAAAAATGGAAAAAGCATATATAGAATGGGAGGAATAGGGCTAAGTGACAGCACATGTGAAAAAGACTTGGGTATACTAATAGATCACAGACTGAATATGAGTCAACAGTGTGATGCAGCAGCAAAAAAGGCAAATGCAATTCTAGGATGTATTAACAGAAGCATACAGTCTAGATCACGTGAAGTCATTATTTCCCTCTACTCCTCTTTGGTCAGACCTCATCTGGAATATTGTGTCCAGTTTTGGGCACCACATTTTAAAAAAGACATCAACAAACTGGAGCAAGTTCAGAAAAGAGCGACCAGAATGGTGACCGGTCTGCAAACCCTGTCTTATGAGGAAAGGTTGCAGTATTTGGGAATGTTTAGTTTGCAAAAGAGAAGACTGAGAGGAGACTTAATAGCTGTCTACAAATATCTAAAGGGCTGTCACATTGTAGAAGGATCAACTTTATTCTCATTTGCACAAGGAAAGACTAGAAGCAATGGGATGAAACTGAATGGGAGGAGACACAGATTAGATATTAGAAAAAACTTTTTGACAGTTAGAGTGATCAATGAGTGGAACAGGCTGCCACGAGAAGTGGTGAGTTCTCCTTCAATGGAAGTCTTCAAACAGAGGCTGGACAGACATCTGACTGGGATGATTTAGCGAATCCTGCTTTGAGCAGGGGGTTGGACCAGATGACCCAGGAGGTCCCTTCCAACTCTATGATTCTATGATTCTATGATTCTATGTTGGGTATTCTGACACTGCTCTGTTGCCGGCTGATTATTAGTAATCTGAGCCGACAACAGAGTGGACGCTGTCACTGTGCAGAATGCACAGCTCACAGGGAGGGACACAGCAGGGACGAGCAAAGTCCCTGAAAACAGCGTCACGGATGATTCTTTGTTTCAGGGAGGGGGCAGGGGCTGTGGCGGTGATTGCAGCCTTTGCCTCCTGCTCTAAGGTTTAATTTGAGTATCCCAGCATGCCCTGGGACTCTCAAATGAAACATTATCACACAGGGAAAAAAATAGAATAACTGTTGGATAGTGTAATTATGAAACGGTAGGGAGTTTTTAATATAAGTAAAAGAGAAAATAGCTTAGATTATGGCAAAAAAATAGATAGGGATTGAGAATGAAATTTCATTTGACTTCGGACCACCCCTGTAAGGATGCTCTCAAAACGTTGCGAAAATGGTGCATTTTTTGTCACAATCTCGGTAGAACTGCAACGATTTGTCACCCTGACCATGAATAATTCAGAAGGTCCCGTACAGCTGACAGGTACCACAGACCTGGATTTTGGACGGGAGTCTGGAGAGTCGATCTGCTCATCTCTAACTGCTGATGTATTAAAAAAAACGGATTTCACACGGATGACAATTGATTGGTCATTGATGGTAGATCTTTGGACCTCTTGCTTCCTAAATCCTCAGACTTTACGGATTATTACCGTCAGTTAAGATACTGTAGAAATCACGCCTTTATGGCTCCATTTGGGCACCAATCAGACGCACGGGTATTATAACTGCATTTGCAGCTGCCACTAAGTCACTATCATTGGCAGTTCCACTTTCTCGCCAGTCATCCTGGTTTACAGCCAAGGACCTTAGTATTAGTTTTTATTAGCGCGGCATACACCATTCCCATAACTCATCTATGTATTTTAATGCCAACCGCGCCAGTTATTTAAACAAGCAGTTAGTAAATGACTGGTATTATCTTTCATAATGCCTAAGTATTTCCCCGGTAATTGGCTGTATATAAAGACTTTGGAGCATTAGCTGCACTTCTTCACTCATAACTCACTTCTCGTTCATAGTGCTGTTTACAGATCTATAAAAGAGGATAGAAAGATGAAAAACTGGCGCTGCGGATACAACGAGCATAGCTAGAGATAGGAAATATGCATGTAGACATGTCTGCGTATTGAAAAGTACACTGACTTATAAGAAATGGATGACGCTGGGCGAATTTGCTGAAAATTGATTTGGCAGATTCATTCGAATTTGGCCAAGAAACTCCATTCAGATTGACTTTATTTGCTACAAACCTGTTTTTTGCTATTATTTAAGGGGAACCTGTAACGTACCAAAACGCTATTAACCTGCAGATGCGGGATCAATCTGAAGGTTAATAACGTTTGAAAGTTGCCCGGCCGATGCCCTGAAAGCCCAACAATGGGAGGAAATGATCTTTATTCCTCCCCGCAGTCTGGAGCTTTCAATCATAGAGCCATGGCCGGCGTGGCTTTAGTCACCGCTCAGTACATTGTAGTTCGGCCTCTATGACTGAAAGCCACGCCTCTATGACTGAAAGCCCAAGGCCATCGGAAGGAATAAAGTTCATTTTTTCCCATAGCCGAGATTTTAGTGCAGCAGCCGGGCAGCTTTGGAATGCTATTAACTTGCAGATTAACCCAATATTTGCAGATTAAATTGCGTTTAGGGACGTGATAGGTTCCCTTCAAGGCTTGAGGCCGCCTCAGAGCATAATAAAACATAATTTAAACGCATATAACAAAATGATAAAAATAAAGATTATAAAAATAAAAATAAAGATTATTATGATATATCACCAAGGTCTCTCCCTGTCCAGTCTCACAGCCCCTTTCTGTTCTCGTCTTCCACTGTCTTTGCACACTGCGTCCCAGCTTCTTTAGCTCTTCCTCACTGACTGGGCATCAAT
The DNA here is from genome assembly GCF_039654945.1 of Dendrobates tinctorius. Classification (NCBI taxonomy): domain Eukaryota; kingdom Metazoa; phylum Chordata; class Amphibia; order Anura; family Dendrobatidae; genus Dendrobates; species Dendrobates tinctorius. The sequence continues at coordinate 6,079,512 of NW_027361869.1, read as the reverse complement.
GACTTACAACGTTACCCCAAGGAGTCACAATGTCGGGGAACCTACATCATGACATTTTGAGGCCTGGTCAGGTCAGTGCGGAGGGGCTGAAGATGCCAAGTCTGCTGTGTGAGAGTGGAGAAGGACAGCAAGGCTGGACATGAGAGGGCCAAGTCAAGTAGACTATAAATTTTTATTATTTGCTTGATTCAGGGGAAGATAAAAGCCCAAAATTTAAATTCCTCTAAATTCATGGATTTTGGAAAATTCTACACTAATTCAATTTGTTTAGAATCAATTTACTTTTCTGATACTCCTGTCTTAAAGGAGGGGAGGTATTGTGCGTTGCCATCCCATTTACTGTCTATAGGACTGACGGAGATTGAAAACGCTGTAGCAATCAACTTCCATAAATCCCAGAGAAAAATGAAAGGGGCAGAAGTACACACGATTGTTCTAGCAATTTAACAGAGGACTAGACACCTTCATTTTGGTGATCAATGGGTGCCGTGATATAATGACTCTCAGCAATCAGATGCTTATCGCCTATCCTATGGAGTTGTAATTCTGGGAAAAGTCCTTTATGGTCACTTTAGTGTAATCAAATTTATAATTAAAACTAATTTAGAAACATTTCTAAGAGGTTTTTTTTGAGATTTACAATGATCTGCTATCCTTAAAGAAGTTGTCCACTACTTTTACATTGATAATCTTTTCTTAGGACAGATCATCAATGTCTGATTGGCCGGGGTCAGTCCCCTGGCACCCCACTAATGAGATACTGTCTGTGTGAGCGGCTGTTGCGGTTAGCTGAATGCAATCACTTGCCAAGCTGCTCCATCTTCTGATAGTGGCCACTGAAGGGTACTACACATCCGCCTCCTATTGATTTGAATAGGAGACAGATGTGTAGTACCCTGGGGAGGCCACTATCAGAAGATGGAGCAGCTCAGCAAGTGAGTGCTTCCGGCCAGCCGCAGCCGTCACCGATGACAACTGATCTGCAGGTTACCGGGTGCCGGATCCCGGCAGATCAGACATTGATGACCTATCCTAAGAATAGGTCATCAATGTAAAAGTAGTGAAAAACCTCTTTAAAATAGGCCAAAAATTTGCAAATGTTGGGTTCTCACCGCTAGATGCCCAATGATCAACAGAAGAAAGGACACGCAGTACCCCTTATTAAAGATTTGCACTCAAGCTAAAGGGAATCTGTCAGAAGGCTTTTGCTACCTCATATGAGAGCAGCATAATGTAGGGAAAAATACCCTTATTCCAATGATGTATCACTTGGTTTACTAGGTGCAGCAGTTGCGATGCAACCAGAGTTTTCTGATAATCATTGCTGGGGGGGTGATTGGACCAGGAGCCATGTGGCAGCTAGTCCGAAGGCAGTCGTCATCTCTTGCTGATAGAGCAGTGATTGTGATGAAAATACAGCACACAGCCAGTTACACATCACTGAAATCAGTATCTCAGCCCCTAACTCAGGCTCTCATATTGCATAACATAAACTTTCTCACAGATTCCCTTTAAATTAATTAATTAGACAGCATAAAAAGTAGAAAATTTGCTATTGATTTGCTTTTTCTATCTATTGCCTTTTTCCTGCAATGAGAGCTTTTATATTTTACAGTGTACAGCTGGTTTCCATGTAGCCTAGCCTCTAGTACTTGGCAGTCAGTGTCAGTAGTTAGATTCCAGAAGACGAGTTAACTCTTAACCTCCCAGTCACCTTTCTCCAGCCCTTTGATTTCTATAGAGCAGTTATCTGCTCACTTTCCTTCTCTCTGAGGAAAGAGTTGGATCAATTCTGTAACACATTATACAATAAAAACTCTTCATCTACCTGACTTTGGACATCCTTCATCCACTGGCAGTGCCCGGAATATCCTGCAAGATTTTTTCTGTTCAGAGCTGTCACTCAAAGAGGAGAGACCGCCCTGCCAGAAACCGGGAATTGAAGGGACAGCATTGCTCTGAACTGCTCAAGAAACAACTTTAGAAAACTCCTTTAAGTACTTATTGCTTAACCTTGCGATAGACATAAAGAACGGAAAACCATTAGAACATATCTGGTATCACTAGCCATTGAGTAACTATGTGAATTAAAAGTGATAAAACAGTGATCTCACCCATTGCTTTTCCTTATCACAAAATGAGCCCAGTGTTGCATTTTTTTCTGTAAAGTTGATGAATCTGTTCCCTCATTACCAGTCTCCTCAGTTCTAACCATTCCCTTTGATGTTTGACAGCCTGTGTGGGAGTTTTCATACCAAGATGGTTTCACCGCAATAATATACTGAAAGCAGTGATTTTTTTTGTTTATTTTCTCCCATCAAAAACAAAGTAATAATCATTTGTCCCTTTTGTTGCCACAATTTTCAGATTTCTCTTCTGGTCTAATTAGACATCGTGTGGAGTCGTCAGGGTAAGGTGAGTGTTTAGCTTCTTCTATCTCACAGTCTATGAAAAATGGACCACACTCAGATGCCATCTGAGTAATGTCCGAGCTTTTCACAGACCCATAGACTTGCATTGTCGATTTTGATCCGACACTTGGATCAGGATCAGACGCATCTCTGCGATTTTTCACGGACTGTTCATTCCTTGAAAAAACATGGACATGTGAATGGTAAAAATGCTATTAATTAAAAAACTTAGGCTGCACTTGTATGCAAAAAACTGACGTTTGAACGAGGCCTAAAACATACACAGCTATAATGACGCAGACAGTATGTAACTCCTGCTGACCATCAGGCATCAGGAATCTATAGACAGGTTCTCTTTAAATGGTCTGGAATCTTTGAAGAATAGTTAAAGACTAAATATTAATTTGATGACCTCCAATCGTCCAAAATTGAATTTTCAAGGTAGAAGGGCTCCTTCACATGTCCATATAAAGTCGTTGCCAGAAATAAACAGTACCGGTCTCATCAGTGTTTTATCCATGTTTTTCAAAGCTGTCTACAAATATCTAAAGGGCTGTCACATTGTAGAAGGATCAACTTTATTCTCATTTGCACAAGGAAAGACTAGAAGCAATGGGATGAAACTGAATGGGAGGAGACACAGATTAGATATTAGAAAAAACTTTTTGACAGTTAGAGTGATCAATGAGTGGAACAGGCTGCCACGAGAAGTGGTGAGTTCTCCTTCAATGGAAGCCTTCAAACAGAGGCTGGACAGACATCTGACTGGGATGATTTAGCGAATCCTGCTTTGAGCAGGGGGTTGGACCAGATGGCCCAGGAGGTCCCTTCCAACTCTACGATTCTATGATTCTATGATTCTATGAAAGAAATAAATGAATTACTAAGCTTTTTTAATACTTTGCAATGTTAAATGCGTGCAAAGACTTGTATTGGCAGTTGTCATGGTGCTATCGGTAAAAAATGGACATGTCTCCATATGGTTCATACAGACGTTTGGTCCATGTAAAAATACGGACATGTGAAGATCACCATAGGTTATAATGGGTACGTGTGGTATCTGTGAAAAATAATGGACGTCACAAATACCGGAGATAGGTACATGTGACTGGGACCTAAGAAAAATGTAAAATTTAAGCAGCAAAAAACAACTTTGAAAAAGATTGGAGATACCGTGAGTATGAAATGCTGGACTTTAGTCTTCCTTTATGGTCGACCATGCACTTTATGTAGCTCAATCCGAGATTTTTGCTTCCATGAGGAACTGACTAGACATGACCTTTATACACCAATGGCAGCCTAGCAAGAAAAAATAGCTACAGCACTAGAATTGAGCAAAAAAAGAATTTTATGACCCTGGTCCACTAACCATGTCTGTAGTCTAAGGCCACTGGACCAAAGCACTGCAAATCTCCTACTGCCTGAGGCATCCATGATGCCGCTTCTGATTAGTAGGCCACTGCCGCTGTACCAGGATCCTGTGAATCATTTTTGCTCAACTCTAAAAAACAGACTTAGGCACATCCATTAGAAATAAATTAACTAATTTGACAAATATGATAAACTACATTGTTCATTTTTCGACATAGTGACATTTTCGGATATAGTAAACCTTACGCTTGACGGGATTGTCCGGTGAAAACAAACTATCAACTATCACAGGATAGGTGATAACTTGATGATCGGTGGCGGTCTGACCACGGGGACCTGCACGAATTGGTCAAACGGGGAACTTTTGTCGTCATTAGTTTTGCCAAGAGTTCACATGCTGGACCAATGCTTGATGCCTTTCTCCTGAAGCTCCGGAGCGCTGTCTTAGGCTTTTTTCGTGAAGCCTATAGTGAAAGAATAGAGCAGTGGTTGGGCAGATGCAATGCTTCTCCTTTTTGTAACAGGAGACAAAGTTCCCCATCTGAGATAAAAATTTGTCATCGGGGTCAGCGGTCAGACCGCAGCGATCGCTAAGCTATCACCAATTCCGTGGATAGTAGATATCTTGTTTCCACTGGATAACCCCCTTCAAAAATTAATGACCCTACACATTACAGAACTCCGAAAATGAAGGTTTTTGTATAATTTTCGAACTACAAGATATATTTTTTGCCATGTCTTAGTATTTCCATGTGTCTGGTTAATAGGGGTCTTGTGTGCTTCGCTCAATTGTAAAGTATTTCAAGCCTTTTGCTTTTTTTCTATATCTAATGAGTGAAACTCTAAAATACAAGTACAATGCTTTCTTAAAAATAAAAAATAAAATAAAGCTATTCCATTGCCTGTTTCCATGGTTATGACATTTTTTTTTATACAAAAGAAGAACCAATTTGTTTCCATAGTTATAACTACAATTTATCTCTTTACCACTAGAAATGAAAAAGATGACAATGAACTAAAGTTCTCTGACTTAAACAAACAAATCCTTATTTAGTTGGCCGACCTGGGTCAATTTGACATTATTTTGTGAGTCTAGGTAATCTATGATTATTGTTGTGTATTTTCGCTAGCGACTTGTTTCGTTGTAGGAGGGAGAACATGGAAGACCACATGCACATTTGATTCTCAGTCTACGGAAAATAAATGCTGCATTTTATTTAACCCAATTTTTTGTAAATTCTAAATGAATCTTTGTGATTATTAATATAATGTTATAGAAGTCAAATCTCTTTACCATAAAAAGCCCCAAACCCCTGTAAAGTCCCCTGGGCTGTAACATCAGCTGTTGTAAAGGTACAGAATAGACTTAAAAATCTGTTAAAAAGGTTTTATAGTAATGTATCACGTCATCAATCCTCCACCTCTCTGGTCATCAACTCTCTTTCCCGGTCACTTCCTGCAATCACTGGCCTCAGTGATCATGTGGTGTGCATGCCGGATTGGCGGCAGATGTCAAATTGATGTTCTCCGGTTAAGATTGCAAGAAGGGCAAATTGGACAAGCGCCATGGACCTGCTTAGGTTTTTCCTCGTTATCCACACTGCATAAACTAGAGATGAAAGAATAAATTCAAGTGGAATTGAATTCTACTCATATTTTACAAAAATCCTTATTTGTCAAAATGCGTACTTTTTGCACATAATCAGCAAAATGACCACCATTTTTCTGAACCAAAAAAGGCCATCAAAAGGGAAAGAAAAGAAAAAAATATTTGCACTGACGGCTTACCTCTCCGACCTGCCACTCATTTCCATCATCCGTCCACTCCTCATCACATCTCATCCCCATCACTTTTGTTGAAATCCTCTCGCACTGAGCTGGGAATTTTGGCTCTGATGAGGACCAGGAAGAATCTGTGCACACGTGGTCATATTATCACCACTATACATATCATCACCACTATGCACAGATGATTTGATCATATCATCGCTAGAGTTGAGTGACTTTGGTCGGATCGGGTTTCGTGAAACCCGAATGAAACAAAATTTGTTTCGGATGAAACTGGTCCGACTAGGGCAAAAAAAGTCGGAGTTTCGTCTGAAACTCGGCCCCAATGCAAGTCAATGGGAAATAAAAGTCGGCATTGAGCGGATGACATTCATCCACTCAATGCTGACTTTTATTCCACATTGACTTGCATTGGGGTTGGGTTTCGGACAAAAATCCGACTTTTTTTGCCCTAGTCAGACAAGTTTCATCCAAAACAAATTTTGTTTCATTCGGGTTTCACGAAACCCGATCCGACCAAAGTCACTCAACTCTAATCATCACCACTAGAGTTGAGTGAAACGGGTCGAAAAATTTCAAAAGTCGACGACTTTTGGCAAAGTCGGGTTTCATGAAATGAAACCCTAGGATGAGGTCGGCCACGAGGTCGGCGACTTACGCGCCAAAGTCGCGTTTCAAAAGTTTGTTTTGCGCTCTTTTTCAGCCAATCAGGATCCACGAACACTGTGGGCAACGTGATGACATAGGCATGGGTCACCACCATCTTTCAGAAGGGCATGCAAGTGATTGGCTTGCTTTGGTGGGCGTCACAGGGGGTATAAAAGGGCGTGCACGCCGACCGCCATCTTACTTCTGCCGATCTTAGCATAGGGAGAGGTTGCTGCTGATTCTGTAGGGAGAGCGTTAGGCAGGGAAGAAGAAAAAAAAACTGCTTCTGCTGCTAGCGATTGTGCCTGTACAACACACCAGTCACTGTGTGTGCTGTGCAAGGGGAGGTTATATTGTGGTGTATCAGTGGTGTTGGTTGTTGGGCTGCCTTATAAGGCTTCCTGACAGCTGCATTGCTGTTTACCCACTGCTCTGCAAACTGCTTTTTTAAAAGCAATCCCAATTTTTTTTTTTTGTCCTGCTGAGGTACTGAGCTGCAAACTGCTTTTTTAAAAGCAATCCCAATTTTTTTTTTTGTCCTGCTGAGGTACTGAGCGTGCATTTTTTCACACCATACAGCGGTGTACGCTCCTCACACAGTACCGTGTAACGACTGTTATCACAGCCACAGTGAAGCTATCTGTGTCACTCTGTGAGAATAAGTCGAGGACATGTTCCGTTCTTACAGACCTGCACTCTAGGGAGATTCCTACTCTGCCCAATTCTACATACACCTTGCAGTTTGTGATACACTAGCCAATTTCTGCCTGTGACATAGTGCTGTGATATTCAGTGGGCCTCACACAATCCAAAAGTGTCCAGTGTCCACAAGTGTCTGCAGAAATTCAAAATCTCCCTTATCCTCTAGTCACTTTGGTCACAGCTGTGCCATCGAGCCTGTGACATAGCGCTCAGATATTCAGTGGGCCTCACACAATCCAAAAGTGTCCAGTGTCCACAAGTGTCTGCAGAAATTCAAAATCTCACTTATCCTCTAGTCACTTTGGTCACAGCTGTGCCATCGAGCCTGTGACATAGCGCTCAGATATTCAGTGGGCCTCACACAATCCAAAAGTGTCCAGTGTCCACTAGTGTGAGCAGAAATTCAAAATCTCACTTATCCTCTAGTCACTTTGGTCACAGCTGTGCCATCTAGCCTGTGACATAGCGCTCAGATATTCAGTGGGCCTCACACAATCCAAAAGTGTCCAGTGTCCACAAGTGTCTGCAGAAATTCAAAATCTCCCTTATCCTCTAGTCACTTTGGTCACAGCTGTGCCATCGAGCCTGTGACATAGCGCTCAGATATTCAGTGGGCCTCACACAATCCAAAAGTGTCCAGTGTCCACAAGTGTCTGCAGAAATTCAAAATCTCACTTATCCTCTAGTCACTTTGGTCACAGCTGTGCCATCGAGCCTGTGACATAGCGCTCAGATATTCAGTGGGCCTCACACAATCCAAAAGTGTCCAGTGTCCACTAGTGTGAGCAGAAATTCAAAATCTCACTTATCCTCTAATCACTTTGGTCACAGCTGTGCCATCGAGCCTGTGACATAGCGCTCAGATATTCAGTGGGCCTCACACAATCCAAAAGTGTCCAGTGTCCACAAGTGTCTGCAGAAATTCAAAATCTCACTTATCCTCTAGTCACTTTGGTCACAGCTGTGCCATCGAGCCTGTGACATAGCACTTAGATATTCAGTGGGCCTCACACAATCCAAAAGTGTCCAGTGTCCACAAGTGTCTGCAGAAATTCAAAATCTCACTTATCCTCTAGTCACTTTGGTCACAGCTGTGCCATCGAGCCTGTGACATAGCGCTCAGATATTCAGTGGGCCTCACACAATCCAAAAGTGTCCAGTGTCCAAAAGTGTGTGTTACCCAGGCCAAGATGAATCTGACATGGAGTGCACTGATGCACAGCCGCTGATGGATGATTCTGCTGGTACATTCACTCAGAGCACTACATTGTCCTCGCAGTGTACAGAGCCAGATTCTGACCCTGATGAGACTCAGGTGCCCCTTCCCGCACACTATACCACCATACACGGTGACACAGAGGAAGGTGCACATGACATTGAAGAGGAGGTAATGGATGACCCAGTTGTTGACCCAGATTGGCATCCATTGGGGGAAGAGGGTGCTGCTTCCAATAGCTCAGATGAGGAGCATCCACAGCAGACATCGACATCGCAACAGCTGTTATCTGGCAGGCCCGAAGCACTCCAAAGACAGGTTCCAAAAATCAAAAGAGTTGCTGGACAGGTTGTCCAGAGGGTCAAAAGATCACAGCGTGCTAGGCCGCAAAATGTCTGCCAAAGTAGGAAGAGTGCAGTGTGGCACTTTTTTGAACAAAATCCTCATGATCAGGCCAAGGTTATCTGTAAGAAGTGCGCAAAGACCTTTAGCCGAGGGAAAAATCTGAAAAATTTGAATACCAGTTGCATGCTTAGACATTTAAACACCATGCACTTGCAAGCGTGGACACAACACCAAACCTCAAGTGCCACATGTGCAACTGATCACAACGAAGGTAGTCAGCAACGCTACATTGTTTCCCCCACTGTAAGCCCACCGGTTAGCAAAGCAGCAAATGTTGAGGTGTCGTTGCAAGGCCACAGCAGTCAGGGAATCCCACTGTTATATCAACGAAAGACTGATTCTAGGCCATCAGAAAGAACACCAACTCCATCACCATCATCAACCCTCTCTCAGTCCGCCCTGTCCACCGCTACTTCCACCATATGCAGCTCTCAAGTCCAGCTCACCCTCCCAGACACTATGAGTAGGTCAAGAAATTACTCAGTCTCTTATCCGCGTACACTGGGTTTGAACGCCCACATTGCCAAACTAATCTCGTTTGAGATGATGCCCTTTCGGTTGGTGGAAAGCGCAGCTTTCCGCGAACTCATGGCCTATGCAGTACCACGCTATGACCTACCCAGTCGCCACTTCTTCTCTCGCAAAGCCATCCCAGCCCTCCACCATCATGTGAAAGACCGCATTGTCCATGCACTCAAGCAGTCAGTGAGCGGAAAGGTGCACCTCACAACTGATGCATGGTCCAGTCGGCATGGCCAGGGCCGTTACGTGTCCATCACTGCGCACTGGGTTAATGTGGTGGATGCAGGGTCCACAGGGGACAGCGGTGGTGGGACAGTGCTGCCTAGCCCACGGTATAGGAAACAGTTGGCTGTAGGCGTTCGACCCTCCTCCTCCTCCTCCAGAAGCGAAAGCTCGTCCACAGAGCGCAGTCGTACGAGCACTTCATCTGCAGCTGCCACTGTTGCACACGAGGTGTCCCCCTATCGAGCAGCTAGTGGAAAGCGTCAGCAGGCTGTGTTGCAGATGATGTGTTTGGGCGACAGACACACCGCCGAGGTGCTGGCCGAGTACTTGAAGCGACAAACTGAGTCATGGCTGGGCAGTGTACATCTTGGGGCAGGCAAGGTAGTTAGTGATAATGGCCGTAATTTTGTGGCAGCCATAGCCCTTTCAAAACTCAGCCACATACCTTGCTTGGCTCACACCTTGAACCTGGTGGTGCAGTGCTTCCTCAAAAATTATCCGGAGTTAACAGCCCTGCTCCAGAAGGTGCGAAGACTGTGCGCGCACATCCGCCGGTCGCCTGTACACTCCGTTCGTATGCAGAAGCTGCAGCGATTGCTCCACCTTCCCAACCACCGCCTCATTATCGACATTGCAACAAGGTGGAACTCCACCCTGCACATGGTGGAGCGGCTGTGAGAGCAGAGGCAGGCCATAATGCATTTGTGGGAGGATACACGGCCAGGCACTTTGAGATCAGACATGGAGTTGACAGGTGTGCAGTGGTCGAAGCTGAAAGACCCCAGTAAAGTCCTTCAGTGTTTTGAGGAATGCACACGGTTGGTAAGCGCAGACGACGCCATCCTAAGCATGAGCATCCCACTTATGCGTCTGCTCATGCAAACTTTGACGCACCTTAAGGAGCAGGCTTCTGCAGCCAATGTTGATGAGGAGGAAGAGGAGGAGGGAATCCTTGATGACATTCAGCCATTGTCTGCTCAGGGACCTCTCCTGGACGAGGTGGAGGAAGAAGAGGAGGAGGAGGAGGAGGAGGATGATGGGGATGATTACTTAGGGGAGGAGGATGCATCTCGTGGGGCAAGTGAAAATGTTGGCGTGGCAAGGCCTGGTACAGGGTTTGTGCGTGACTGGAGGGATGTGGATTTGCCAGAAAGTGCTCCTCCAACCAGCACTCGCAGTGCATCATTGACACCGGGAACATTGGCCCACATGTCAGATTATGCCTTGCAGATCCTAAAAAGCGACTCCCGTATTGCCAAAATGATGAACGATGACGACTACTGGTTGGCCAGCATCCTGGATCCACGCTATAAAGGCAAATTACAAAACATCATGCCACAGGAGAACCTTGACCTAATATTGGCTAATAAACAAGCAACTCTGGTAAATCGGTTGCTTGAGGCATTCCCAGCACACAGCAGCGGTGATGGTTCTCACACGAGCCGTACGGGCCGGGGTCAGCTTGGCAGAGGTGTTCATGGTGCACACTGCAGAAGTGGCATTGGAGACAGGGGTTTCATGACAATGTTGTGGACTGATTTTTCAAGTACCGCTCACACAACTGGTAATACTGCATCGATGGAAAGTGACAGGAGACAGCAGTTGTCAACTATGGTTACAAACTACTTTTCCTCCCATATCGATGTTCTCCCACACAGGTCATTCCCCTTTGACTATTGGGCCGCTAAACTGGACACCTGGCCTGAATTGGCCCAATATGCCTTACAGGAGCTCGCTTGCCCAGCTGCAAGTGTGCTATCGGAAAGAGTCTTCAGTGCAGCTGGATCAATCCTGACAGAAAAAAGGACCCGTCTGTCAACCCAAAATGTGGATGATCTAACCTTCATTAAAATGAACCACGCATGGGTTTCCAAGGATTTTGTCCCACCTTCCCCTGATGACACATAGGGTGACAGAAAAATGGCTTGCTTTGGTCCACCGCTTCCTGGGACTTGACCTATTTCACCTTTTGCATTAGCTGAATGTCCAACATCAACATATGCCACTTTCTAAAACTCCCTAACTGTGCTGCCTCCCCCCCCCATGGCCGGGGTCACCACCAAGCGCACGACACCGTGCGAGTGCCGTTGCCCTGGACAGGTGGGTAGGCCGACTCTTGGGCATGGGCACTGGCACAGGGTCCCTCATAGTGCAATCAAGTGTCTCTGACGGTGGTGGTGCACACCCGCCGTCAGACACACCGCCGTACTATGAGGGGCCCAGTGCCAGTACCGACGCCCACGAGTGGGCCCCCCTTGCTTGGGCAGGGCCCCAGCATTTGCAATCTTTACCTCTCCCTGCTCCTCCGCTGTGTAGTCTGGGCCGTCAAATCCATACTGTGCCTGACACCGTTTGAGCCTGCCTCCTGATGTATAGACATATATTTTGAATGTGTACGCTATCCATACATGTTATCTGGGGATACGGTACCCTTTCTCACCTTTGTGCAATCACGTGCAATCCATACTGGGCCTAACACCGTCTGAGCCTGCCTCCTGATGTATAGACATATATTTTGAATGTGTACACTATCCATACATGTTATCTGGGGATACGGTACCCTTTCTCACCTTTGTGCAATCACGTGCAATCCATACTTTGCCTAACACCGTCTGAGCCTGTCTCCTGATGTATAGACATATATTTTGAATGTGTACGCTATCCATACATGTTATCTGGGGATACGGTACCCTTTCTAACCTTTGTGCAATCACGTGCAATCCATACTGGGCCTAACACCGCCTGAGCCTGCCTCCTGATGTATAGACATATATTTTGAATGTGTACGCTATCCATACATGTTATCTGGGGAAACGGTACCCTTTCTAACCTTTGTGCAATCACGTGCAATCCATACTGGGCCTAACACCGTCTGAGCCTGCCTCCTGATGTATAGACATATATTTTGAATGTGTACGCTATCAATACATGTTATCTGGGGATACGGTACCCTTTCTCACCTTTGTGCAATCACGTGTAATCCATACTGGGCGTGAGAATGGCTGGCGAGCTGTTAAGCAAGCTACAGCACCTGTGGTTTGCATACGTAAGTTTTTCATTTTTTCAGGAATGACGGTTAGGCCTAATTCCGGAACTGCGGTTGACCTGCACTTACTGGGAAATCATTGTTCGCGGGTAATAATTGTAATCAGCGATCCCCATCACTAACGTTGTTCAGCGGGTTATCTGCACCTGTAAGCGACAAACGCTGGCCTTTTCAGTGTAGCGCACATGCAGCCACGGACATGTAAGGGCATGACACACCAGTTATTGGCCAATCTCATGTGCCAGAGCCTCACGTGTCCCTCTAGTAAGCCGGACTCGGACCGCGGGGCATGACGGAGTCTCATTCGTTAACGGAATTAAGCTTGCAATGTGTGCATCTGTTCTGTAGATGGCATGGTTGAGGTTTCCCAGGTGGAGTCGAATTTAACCGTAGGCTCCACTCCTGGTGGTGCCCTTCTGGACATTCCTTTAAGGTTCAGCTTTGCAACCATACTGCCCACGTAAAACAAACACTTTGCCTTCATGAACGCTGTTTGGAGGGTCATGACTCGTGGGAATAACGCCGCCCAATCAGTTAACCTGCTAGAGAGATCGTTCGTTGCTCCCAAGCATGACATCACACTCCCTAGGAAGAAGGTAATGCCACTGTGGCGACCGTACTCCTGGGGGCGACACAAGTGCACTGATGCCCAGCCACTGCTCGATGAATCTGCTGGTACATTGACCCAGACCACTACATTCCCCTCGCACGCTACTCGAATCTGAATCTGACCCTGATGAAACTCAGGTTACCCTTCCCATATACAGTTCCATCTTACACGGTGACAAAGAGGAAGCTGCAGATGAAAGTGCAGGTTCGGCCCACCCGCCATCAGACACACCACCGTACCATCAGGGGCCCTGTGCCAGTGCCGTCGCCAACGAGTGGGCCCCCCCTGCTTGCTCAGGATCACAGCACTTGCAAAGTTGAAATAGTGTGCAGTGAGATGGAAGATGGGGACGACGAGGAGTCCAGACAAGTACAGGGATTCCCTAGCGAGGAGACTTATTTGATTGTTTTCAATGTTGGGACAGCAATTTTTGGGGAGCACTATACTCTGGAGAATGATAGATGGGGCCCACCATACACTGGAACATTCCAAAGGTGGACATCAGACACTGGAGCAGCATTTACAGGGCCCATTATACACTAGAGCATTAGAAATGGGGCCCATTATGTTTGGAGCATTATTTGGGCCCATAAGACAGTGGAGCTTCATCCATGGGGACCAACATATACTGTAGCATTATGTGGAGCTCATCATATACTGTTTCAAACATTATATGGGACCAATGATTCTGTATGGAGAAATAGATGGGCCTCGTCATGAGATGTAAAAAGTGAAGCATTTTTCATTGTACTATACCGCTATTTCTCTGCCGTATCGGAGCATGATGAGTTGTGGTATGTGTTAAAGGGGCGCTCTTTCGCCCAGGGCACATGAAAACCTGGAGCCAGCCCTCCCCCCCCCCACAACTGTAGCCAAATAACCCCCATTTTTCAGTGCGTAACTTGTATTATGAAGTTAATTAAGGTTGACAAGCTTAAGTAATAAGAATTGATGCTTTTGGCATTCAAATGGGCACTGTAGGTGTGTTTCCTGTCCTCCTCTCACTGCCGACTTTTATTCCCCATTGACTTACATTGGGTTTCGTGTTTTGGGACGACCCCGACTTTTCCCTATAATCGGACGATCTTGCTCGACCCGACTTTTGGAAAAGTCGGGTTTCACGAAACGAAACGCGACCCTAAAAAAACAAAAGTCGCTCAACTCTAATCACCACTAGTGATTAGTGGTGATGAGCAAACGTGTTCCAATAAGGCATCATCTGAGCATGCTCAGGAGTTAATCGAGTGACTTCGGCGTGCTCAAATAATATGTTTGAAACCACGCGGCTGCATGTCTCACGGCAGTTAGACAGCCACAACACATGCATGGGTTTCCTGTCTGTTAGACAATCCCTGCATGTGTTGCAGCTGTCGAACAGCCGTGAGACATGCAGCTGCAGGGAATTGAACATAGTATTCGAGCGCGCCAAAAACACTCGGATAACACCCAAGCTTGCTCAGATAACACCTTATCCCAGCACATATGCTCATCACTAATCAAGACCTTTTACTAAAGTGGCGGGGATTAGAAGATGCAATGAGGACCAGACAGGTGGTGGTGAGCAGCAGGGGGGATGGAGAGGTGAATAAAAGGATTTTTTCTCATTTTTTACATTATAAGTTTATAATACTCTAGGGTTTTAAAAGACCCGAAAGCATAATAAGGAACATTAAAAATGCAGAGAATAACTTTGTAAACTGAATTTTTACTGGAAAACACATAAAAGAAGGGGATTCAAGTTTTACCTGACTTGCTCATCTCTACCGTTGACCATGGCTCCCCCGAGATGTCCCACAGTGGGCTACCTGTGCCTCCTCTCTGCCTAGCCTTCTTCCAGCTGCATCCATGTCCTGGCATATGCCTGTCTATGCATTATGTGCACTTGTAACACTGATTGTCACCATACACATTAGTGATGTGTCTCCATATAGTGACTGTAGTAAATTGGTTATTACACATTTATTATACAGGAGTCATAAGTTTGGAATATCCTGATAGTCATAACAGTAAATTATAAAATTATGTAAATCAATGTGCCAACTTTTAAAGATCCTCGCAATATGACTTTATCAGTGGCCTCATTGGGTATTGCACATATTTTTTCTGTGTCTGACTAAGGAGTAATTTAAAGTCACTAGGCCTCATTGCAAAATCTTTAATAGGGCTCCACCTACCATTTATAATATTGGCATTTTATCTATTGGCATAACTCATAGCCCTCAATTATCACTGAACTTTAAGTGTTGGTCTTCTTATGTGGGCCAAGACAAGGGCGGCCATACCATTGGTGCAACCGATGCAGTCGCACAGGGGCTTAGGAGGTAATGGGGCCAATTTCTACATCCAAAACAAATGGAATTGTGCAATTTGATAAGTTATTGGACTGCAAAGGACCCATATATTATTCTTGTACTGGGTCCCTGTTCTGACTGTGTACCAAGACGATCGTCTTGCCCCCGTAATCTCCATATCCCCAGTGCAAATCTAACTCCTTCACCCACTATAGTTATCCCCATGGCCTTACGTGACCATACCCTATGCTCTCCCCTCCAGTACTAGAGTTTTGGTATGACTGTCACCTCTACACGCCCTATAGCTCTGCCCTAGTGCCCATCAACCTCTTGCTGGACGTCTTATATACAGTAAATCCATCCTGGTAAAAATCATGCAATGTTACTAGAAGAAATGTAAATGCAGAAATATTTCCAGACTGAGTTTTATGATTTCTGAAAGAGTATGTGCATACAGACGGCGAGAGCCGGGCCGCGAGAATACACTGAAATCCATTAATCAGTTTTCGATACCCATCTCGCTTTAGAGCGTTGCATTCAGTGGTACAGTCATTGCAATATTACAATAACAGCTTAAAACCAATCATTTTTATGGGAACAAACATTGTATAGAAAGGTCTTATTATCAGAAAGCATACATCATATCAACATCTATTGCTCTATAAAGCTGTCACTCGCAGAAACATCAGGCGACGTCCTTGAACAGTATCTTCCCAAGTTTAAACGGAGAATGAACCGTCCACAAATCACACTGGATGGAAATCAATGCGCGTTAAACAAATGCCATGTGCTAGTTGCCCACGGGCATGAAGAGGGAAACAGAGATTGACCCAGACAATGCCTTTGTCATGCTCTGTTACTGTAGCCAGATAAATCAGAATAGGATGTAATGAGGGAGTCTAATAGGAAACTTTTAGTGCTGTCGGGATAAAGGTTACCCTTTATCTAAGTTACATTGGAGAAAGTGATGATGAGAAGGAGAAGTGTCTCTAAAATAGTACAAATGATCCACGACAAATACAGGATTAAAAAGTGAAAATTGGGGCCCACAACAAAGCCTGGAATGGGACCACGACTCCAGCATGAAAACTTTCAGCAGAATGTTAAGAAAATATCATAATTGGTCTTCCTAATGCACAGGGCTATGTCATAGTACAGGGATAATGCACACAGTGATGTCACAGTACAGTAATATGAGGACAGTGATATCACAGTACAGAGATCATGCACACAGTGATGTCACAGTATAGGAATAATGCACACAGAGATGTCACAGTATAGGGATAATGTACACATAGATGTCACAGTCTAAGGATAATGCATACAGTGATGTCACAGTACAGTAATATAAGGACAGTGATATCACAGTACAGAGATCATGTACACAGTGATGTCACAGTATAGGAATAATGCACACAGAGATGTCAAAGTATAGGGATAATGTACACATAGATGTCACAGTATAGGGATAATGCACACAGTGATGTCACAGTACAGTAATATAAGCACAATGATATCACAGTACAGAGAACATACACACAGTGATGTCACAGTATAGGGATAATGCAGACAGTGATGTTACAGTATAGGGATAATGTACACATAGATGTCACAGTACAGGATAATATACACAGAGATGTCACAGTGTAGGGATAATTTGCACAGATTTGTTACAGAAAAAAAGGCAAACACAGTTCTAGGATGTATTAAAAGAAGCAAAGAGTCTAGATAATAATAATAATAATAATAATAATAATAATAATAATAATCTTTACTTATATAGCGCCAACAGATTCCGCAGCGCTTTACAGTTTAACAGTTTCAAAATACAAGTCATAAGTAACAACGTTAACCCATACAATAATTAAAGTAAAATAAGCCGCCCCTGCTCGTGAGAGCTTATAATCTACCATGAGGTAAGGGAGATACAAAGTACAGGTGTGTATTTACAGTGATGTATTTACAATGATGGTCCAGACCTCTTGAGGGAGTGAGTAATGGATGGAGATAGTGAATGGGCTACACACGCACACTTACACATAGAATGACTTTGATTAGTGAACGTGATAGGCCGCTCTGAACAAATGTGCTTTGAGGGAGCGCCTGAAACTGTGCAAATTGTGGATAGTCCTAATTTCTTGGGGTAGAGCATTCCAGAGGATTGGCGCAGTGCGGGAGAAGTCTTGGAGTCAGGAGTGGAAGGTACGGATTAGTGCAGAGGTTAGTCGAAAGTCGATTGCAGAGCCCAGCGGTCGGTTAGGTAGATGGACAGAAATGAGGGAGGCGATGTAGGGGGGTGCAGCACTGTAGAGAGCTTTGTGGGTGAGAACAAGTACTTTGAATTGGATCCTATAATGAATGGGCAGCCAATGTAAGGACTGGCGAAGAGCGGACGCGTCTGAGTACCGATTAGCCAGATGGATGTCCCTGGCTGCTGCATTAAGTACAGACTGGAGAGGGGAAAGTTGAGTAATGGGAAGGCCAATTAATAGAGCATTGCAGTAGTCCAGGCGGGAGTGGATCAATGCAACAGTGAGGGTTTTTGTTGTTTCCATGGTGAGAAAAGGGCGAATTCTGGAAATGTTCTTTAGGTGTAAGCGACAAGAGCTTGCAAGAGATTGTATATGAGATGTGAAGGAGAGATTGGTGTCAAATATAACGCCCAGACAGCGTGCCTGCTGCTGGGGTGTTATTATGGTGCCACCCACGGAGAGGGAAATGTCAGATTTAGGGAAGTTAGTAGACGGGGGAGCAGAAGTTCAGTTTTGGAGAGGTTGAGTTCCAGATACAGAGCGGACATGATGTTGGAAACTGCGGACAGACAGTCACTGGCGTTCTGTAGTACAGCGGGGGTAAGTTCGGGGAATGACGTATATACTGTAGTTGTGTGTCATCAGCATAAAGATGGTACTGAAACCCAAATCTGCTGATGGTCTGTCCAATTGGGGCCGTGTAGAGAGAGAAGAGAAGGGGGCCAAGAACTAAGCCCTGAGGTACCCCGACAGCGAGAGGAAGAGGAGATGACGTGGACCCAGTGAACAAAACTCTGAAGGAGTGGTCAGAGAGATAGGAAGAGAACCAGGAGAGAGCGATGTCCTTAATGCCTAGCTACTGGAGCTTATGGAGTAGGAGATGGTGGTCAACAGTGTCGAAAGTTGCAGAAAGGTCGAGAAGAATGAGCAGAGAGTGTTCACCGTTACATTTTGCTGTCAGAAGGTCTAGATCATGTGAAGTAATCATCCCCCTCTACTCCTCTGGAGCAAGTTCAGAGAAGAGCGACCAAGATGGTGAGGGGACTACAAAGTATGTCCTATGAGGAACGATTAAAGGATCTAGGAATGTTTAGCTTGGAAAAGAGAAGGTTAAGAGGAGATTTCTTCTCCCATTCAGTTTCATTCCATTGCTTCTCATGTTTCCATGTGCAAATGAGAATAATGATGATCTCTCTACACTGTGACAGCCCTTCAGATATTTGTAGACAGCTATTACGTCCCCTCTTAGCCTTCTTTTTTGCTTTGAATAGTTCATCAATACGAGATCAGCTGGGGTCAGACACCTGGCACCCCCACTGATCAGCTGCTAGCAATTCCAACAACAGAATGAAGCTTAGCTGCTGCACCTTTAGAGCATCAACCAGTGTGACAGAGTGATGACGATCTGCTCCATACAACATTAATATCAGTCTTCAAAATAGGTCATCAATATTTGTGAAGTGTAGCATTGTCTTCAAATAAGTGTCCGTTTCTTTCATTCCATCCTTCCCATCTTACCCCCATCATGTTCTAGATGTCTGATCAATAATGATGGATTATTACAGAATCAATATATTTATCAAGTGATAGATTTTCTCATTATATATAGGGATTTTGTGTGGTTTCTCTGTAGATTTCCAGAAGTCAGATATTCAGTGGATTTCTCCATGTTAATTGGACATACCTTTTTTTCCGATGGGCTTCAACCTTGAAGATCACATGATTCACAGAGGATTGGCAAACTCGCCGTATTTTCCTTGAACTTCATCATTTGGGGATTTCACGAGGACGGGAAGCTGGGGAGCAACCAAAATTTTCCAACCTATCCCTCCTCTATTTTCCTCCCAGAAAATATAAAGAATAATATTTAAAGCACCAATAAATTTATAATTAAACTCTTAGTTGCTTGAGGCTTTCCCGAGCATGCACGGGTGTCCACCGAGTATTTGGGTGTGCTCTGAGATTTAGTTTGTGTGGAAGCAGCTGCATGGTTTCCGGCTGCTAGACAGCCTGAATACATGTGGAGATTTCCTAGCAAACGGGCATTCCTCACATGTTTTCAGCCTGTCCAGCAGCCAGAAATCAAGCAGCTATGTCAACACAAGCTAAATCTCCGAGCACTCCAAAATACTCAGAACACACCCTAGCATGCTGGGGAAAACAATAACTAACAAACTCATAACCAACAATCAGCAATCCCAACATCAGTGTTCGAAAACCCCAAGAATAGAGCTTCAGAACCCTCCCAGTCCTCAATAGAGAAGAGATGCACATGTTTGACCTTCTCTCTATTCATTGCCTATGGGAGTCCTGTACTTAGTAGTGTTGAGCAAACGTGCTCGGGCAAGGTGTTATCCGAGCATGCTCAGATGCTAACCAAGTATTTTCGGCGTGCTCGAATACTATGCATGTCTCGTGACTGTTCGACAGCCGCAACACATGTAGGGATTGTCTAACAAACAATATATCCCTGCATATGTTGCAGATGTCAAACAGCTGCGGCGGGGACTCGAACATAGTATTTGTGTCTGATGAAGATACTCTATTAACACACGAGCATGCTGGGATAATACATTATCTGAGCATGCTCGCTCATCACTCATTCAGAGTCCCAATCTCGGAAACGCTTGGGGTCACAATAGTTGGACCCCAAGCAATCAGTAAATTATCTCATATTCCTTGGCCCTTTTAACTTTCTTATTATATTTGATGTTTTTTTATTGTACAAGCAAAACTATATAAAAAAGCATCTGGGATATTTCTTTACTTTTTTTTATCACATTTTCTATTTAACTGGTTTTATCACTTGATTTTCACAAACCTAATGACTTCTTAATTCCAGCCAAACTAAATCTGCAAAAATAAATCTGCAGAAGTTTTTAACGGACCAGAACTCCCATGAGATGGCTTTATGGTGATGCATCTACAGATCATTGCATCCTATGCATCTTTGGGTCTATTGTTTTTTTTTTTTTTGCGCAGCCATTGTGTTTATGATTCCCTGTAAATGAGATGGCAGGTAAACCTCAGTGGGCATGAGAGAGGCAATGAATCAGAACAGCTAATAAGGGGTTTCCATAGAAAGCAATTTTATAGGCAATTAAGTCTGTAAAAATTGGCTAATATGTATTTAAAACCAATCACAAAAGCAACTAACAAGCTGAATGCAACATATAGTAACAAAAAGCGAAAAAAGCTGTAATTATTCATTAATGAGTGCCGCTATCTTACATTAAATGTCAAGTAAAAACTGTGCCTTGGCTCTGACGAGGAATTATTTGTGTTCAGCGTACTGTGAAATATGCAGATTGCTAAATGAAATATGTAGCCTTGTTTAGAACAAATGTCAAAATCACACAATTATCCGAAATGTTCCTAAGGTAGAGAAGCACATGACAGAAATGAAAAAGAACATTCACCATAGGCTCTTATAACATGAATATTAAAGGGTAAGTACTCAAGTTATTAGTTTGTTGAACTATGTGATGCAAAAGGAGCCGGTCATCATGGAAGCTAACTATAGATTAAAGCATATTGAAAGAAATTCATGAAAAATAATCCACCCCTGAGGATCTTAGACAGATAAGACCGTAGTAGGAACTGCCCCTGAGGATCGTAGGCAGAAAAGACTATAGTAGGAACAGCCCCTGAGGATCTTAGACAGATTAGACTACAGTATGAACCGCCCCTGAGGATCTTAGACAGACAAGACTATAGTAGCAATGATTAACCTCCATTCTGGTAACTCAAGAAGATTACATTCCCTCTGACCAAATAGTCAAGGGAACTTTTTATCATGGAGGCTAGTCTTTAGATTAAAGCATTTGCAAAATGCTTCCAGGAAGCTCAACCGTCCCCCGAGGAGCTTAAAGAGGATCTATGAAAAAAAATTAAAAAAACAACAGTAGAAGAAATTCCCAAACTTTTCTAAAATTCAAATTCAAACTATGCCAAAATTCAAATTCAAAATCAGGCAGGAAGTTCAATTTGAATTAAATGTATTAGATACAAATCAAAGCCTAAAAAATAGATGGTCTAGGAAGAGCTTAAAAGCCAATAAAAAAATCAAATCATATTCACCTGTTCCTGCCTCTGCAGATCCCCATTAGTCCTCCTCTGGCTTCCTAGGCCCTCACTCTGCTGGTCTCCACCTCGCTGTTTGCTGACACAACCAGGGTCGGCTGGGCGATGTCAGAGTGTGTGTTGCCCCACATCAGAACATATGTCGAAACCTCTCCGGCACCAGAAACTCGGCACAAAGTGAATAGAAGACTACAAATGGAGGACTGGAAGTGAGAGCTGATGGGCTTAGTGAGTAACCTATGTTATTGTTTTTTACCTCTTTCCCAGCTCAAATGAATCCAGCAAAATGGCGGCCAGTGGTTTTGATGAATTCATAGAAACAGAAAATTCCTTTCCTAAAATTTGGATTTACTGGAATCTGCAAATTTTGGGAAATTGTAAGGAAATTTGATTAACTTCGAATTGATTTGTTCTTCCTCACTCGTAAGAAAATTTTACGCAGGCTTTACGCAGTATGCCGCTATAGTTTGCTAGGCAAAGTACTGTAGTATTGACTGCCATTGCAAAAATATGTATACCTCTTGATTTTTGGTGAGTCCTTCTGTCTAGCAAATCTGTCTGCAAGACCATCCTACAAGTTAAAAAAATCCCACTTACCATAGAGCGTCCTTTTGGACTAAAAGCACTAAGGAAGGAGCGGTGTTACAACATTTCTCTTTTTTTCAGTAATATATACTGTAGATACACCAGAAATAGGATCTTTAAATTCCTACCCTTTAATTGGACTTTGCAGCCTTCATAAAACACCAATTTAATATTCTGTATTGCACTGTATTTTCAGAGTGTAATTTCTATGACACATTTCACTTGATCGCCTTGTTTATCCTTTCTATAAAAGATTAGTTTTCCATTAGGGAATGTATCGCTGTTTCATGTGCGGAATTAACAGGTTCTTTTTTTACTTTGTTTTCTGAATGATGCGTTCGATGAGTGCAAAGTATTTTATTTTATTAACCTATTCACATAAGTGCATGGCGGGTCTAAGAAGGATATGTGGGTGCAATGCAATCACTCAGGGTGGTAAGGGCAAGGTCACGTGTCGCATGTGTGAGCGCACCCTAAAGCCTCATGCATCCTTAAGTCTCATTCACTATCGCACAATGCAACCTCCAAGAGACAAGTCATCCATAGACTTAGAGACATAAAGCTATGTTCTGCTGCATTCTGCCATGATCCGCAATTTAATGGAGGAACGCAAAACAAATTCCCTATATTCTCATTCAGACACATATAGCATAAACTGCATCTGGCAGAGCAGCATTATTCTATCTAAAGGTCTTCATTCTGAAAAATCTTCAGCCTCAAAGGAAAGGTGTGATGAGCGAATGTGCTTGGACAAGGTGTTCGCTGAGCGTGCTCATGTGCTAACCGAGCATGCTCAAAAATAGGCAATTCTTGCATGCGTTGTGGCTGTCAAACAGCCGTGAGACATGCCAAAGACACCCGGTTAGGACCCGAGCATGTTCGGATAACACCTTGTCTGAGCACGTTCGCTCATCACTAAAGAAGATCTGTCACTTACCTTAATTATATATTTTTTTAAACTTTTGGAAATACCGCTGTTCTCCTGAATCTAGCATTGTTTATTTTTTCATCCCATACTTCTCCGTTCCTGAGATATAGCCCCACTGACATGTGCAAAAATCTAGTAATTTCAGCCAACTAGGCGTGGTCCTGAAGGAAACTCCCTCACTGGTTCTTAGCCAAAAAATTGACTAGTCACCCACTTGACTAGAAAGGCTAAAAGTCAAGATTTATATACATGGAGAAAGGACCATATCTCTTGAATGGAGATATGCACTATGCTCGCTGCAGCAAATTTTGGCCATGCCTCTGGCCACACCCCAATCCATGCCCATTTAACATTTTCTTTCTACTCTGGCAGGAGGAGATGTCAGAGGGGCGGTGGACTTGACGAAGAAAGCCGCAGCTTTTGAAATGTATCTGATTAGAATCAGCTAGACTTGGACTAGAGTGACGTCAAACACTAGCATTACATACCACTGAGTTCAACTGGCAGTGATCTCGTCTCAGAGTACGGCACCAGCCGGTAGCAGTGCTGAGAATTGTGATCAACCTGCACATGCCGGGCAACAAGTATATCTATCCAAGCTATTCATCTCGTTCACCCCCGGAGAGGTTCAAAACTCCCAAGGACTTCACAGGACCTTCGAAGTTCATCACTGGTTGGTTAGAGGAATCAATTTCCCCATCACAATAATTATTGCATTGTCACGCTTCTACTAATGAAGCAGTGCAATCAAGTACTCACACCACAGCACAGATTCCACCACAAACATTTATTCACTATCTCAACAAGATCAGCTTAGCGCATAGACTGCCTTATAGCATGGTTATTAAAACTCCTTCCCTATTATGAACAAGACAGCAGCACATCCTGACTTTTTTTGTCTGACCCTTTGGGCATCTCTTATGGTTTATCAGTGGACATTGCAGTTACAGATTCAGCTATCCACAGAGATGTTGTATCTTGATCCCATTGAATGATGAAGTAACATTGTATTTTTGTTATGGTATTTTGTATATTCTTGCATATGCACATCTTTTTTTTTATCCTGTAATACCATTTGAAATGTCCTTTATCTTGTTAAAAATTAAATACTTACTGCTTTAAAAGAAAATAAGGTGGTGATGATAATCAAAAACCATTGGCAGAATCCCTGGGAAGAAGCAAGGTGAAACGCGCGTCGGGGTGGAGGGACACTGAATTTGACATATCCTCTATAGCAGAGGTATAGATACTTTAGACATCACTACGGTTCAAGTTTCATTTTATGCATGTTAGGCTGCTTGAGATTACATTGAGTATAGGCAAATACATGCTGTGGATAGGGAATTTTTCTCATTTATTAGCACCGACATTGAATTATACCTCTATCCTTCACAGTTATGCTCCATGTCTTATATACACCATGTATTTAGTTCAGGTATTTTAGTGTCCCTCAAGTTTGAGGTATTCCCTGTTTTGTTGCCAGTATGTTTTTTAAAAATGTATTAATATATTATATTTTTAGATTATGTCATAGTTCTCTTCAGTTGTCTGTGATTATACTCCCATCACAGCATTTGGTGTTTTCATTTTTTGTGTTATCCCAATGCCAAGAATGAAAGACTTGAGCAATGATTCTTAACCCCTTCACAATATGGCAGCACAATGAAAAGTAAAAAAAAAGTTTTTTTAAAAATAAGAAAAAAGCTTAAAAGTTCAAATCACCCGCCTTATCCCTGATTAAGAATAAAGATAATTTAAAAATATGAAAAATACACATATGTGGTATTGCCGCATTCAGAAAAGTCTGATTTATCAAAATATTAAAAATAATAATATCGCTGTTATTGTACTGATGAGTAGAATTATATTGCGAGGCCATTTTTTCCCACAAAATGTACACTGTCAATACCCAGCACTTCTGCCGGCACTTGGATCGGAGCGTTCAACTACATAGAAATACATGCAGCTGAACGCTCCGCTCCGAGTGCCAACATCATTGCCGGATATTGATGTGCGAGACTCGTCCGAGTTTCTCTCATGTGAGTATGAGCCCTATTACGATATCTCCCCACTTGGAATTTTTTCCCATTTTCCAGTACACTGTGCCCACATATGTCTATGTGGACAGAAAAATAAAAAAGTTATGACTCTGGAAAAAAAGGAGGAAAAAATGAAACCGCAAAAATGGAAATTGGCCTTGTTGTGAAGGAGTTATAGAAACAATTATTGCTGCTAATGATAAGCCAATTTGCTGAGATTGGAATAAGATCGGTCAAATTTAGAAGGAAAATTTGATTCTTATCTACAGACTCCCACAACATAATGGATGTAGGGTGTAAAGAAAAACTAATATTCACCTCGATGCTCACTGCTGCAGCCCACCGTGCAGTGCTCCACTCCGTCCAGCTTCTTCTTCTTTCTCTTTGGACATCTTCACTTTGTACTGGGACTTCTTATGCTGAGTAGGCCTCTTTCGTCATGGCATGTGTCGCGATATTATGACGTGTACCACCTAAGGAGCTGACTAGGCTTCAGGTGGCGCTCATGGTGATGTCATTAAATGCAACATGAAAGAGGCTTACTTGGTGTAAAGTCAAGATGCCTGAAGGAGATGGACAGGTGGGACGAAGAGGCTGAATGGAGAAGAGTTCCTGATGGTGGGTTGCGGTGGTGGCCAGACAGATGAGCGACAAGGTAGCATAATGATGGTTGGTCATCCAAGAATGAAGAGTTATCCAACTCTTTTGACAATGTTTATAGATTTCTGACTCTAAACAGACTGGAATCTCTGGACGACACCAAAGAGATTTAATTACTCTAAGGAATCCAAAATTCTCAGAAATCATTGAGGGTCCAACATCAAAGCTCCATCAATGTGACCAATTGGATGAAGAGTTTAACTGGATTTTCCTTTCAAATAATGAATTATCTTCTCTCCTCTTCAAATCTACACTTTATTCTCATTCCTGTTGCGTAATTGTTGGGGTTGTTTTTAGAGCGCTCGTGCCTACTGTAACCCAATTTAACATCTTCTTTTCGTGCAGTGGTACGTTGTTAACTCATATCAGCTGAAGGAGGCAAGGAAAAGTGTAATATCTCTGGTGATTTCATTTTTCTAAGGGTGTGAACAATTCTCAACTAATTAGGCTCATGATTCTGAAAGGAGCACAACAAACAAGCCCGAGCATGCAACTAACAGCAATCTATAGGGATTCTCATGTTGGAAACCAACGTGTGCCAATTAGTGTGTCTACTTGATAGGATTCCTCAGCCATTACTTAGTCATTCTGGTCTATGGGACTCATGATCATTTCTGGTCTACGTCATATTAAATACCAAACCAATAGAGAGCAGTTTGTCCGGATCATTCCTCCTGTTTTCTCCATCACATGGTAGCCATTTTTATCTTAAATGTCTTCTCATTTATTATGATTGCTTATATAGCACCAACATATTCTGCATCATTTTACATACATTAAGATCGCTGTCCTCATTGGAGCTCAGAATCTAAATTCCCTATCAGTATGTCTTCGGAATGTGGGAGGAAACCGGAGAACCCGGAGGAAACCCACGCAAACACGGGTAGAACATACAAACTCCTTGAAAATGTTGTCCTTGGTGGGACTTGAACCCAAGACTGCAAAGAAACAAAGCAAAACCCTGAGCCACCGTGCTGCCCATAAAATGCATGATTGTGTATTCCAAGGAATTATTCATAATTTAAAACTTTTGCCAAACATTATTAGAGATGTCGTACATACCTATGGGGTCCGACAGTAAAGATTAAAATCTGACTTTTCCACAACCACCAACAGTAATAGGAAGGCTATGATTAATATGGACTTTCCTCCAATAATCTCTGACTCTTCCATATTTTTCCTTAAAAAAATATGGGTGTTCAGTGCACCATTGGTGTGGGCGAACAGTTCAATGCACCTTCCCACCTGCTTGTTGTCCATCTATCTCCTCTTTGCAGGCTTTACAGGAACCAGAGGAGGGTACTGACTGATGGAAAACAAGTAGATGAGAAGTTGCACACTGAACTGTCTGCCAGGACAAAGGTGCACCGAGCACTTGTGCGTGTAGTCATTTTGTGCTGACAGACTGCCATTAAAGGAATCTTTCAGCAGATTTTTTTCTGTTTAACCTGAGAGCAGCACAATATAGAGCAAGTGAGCCCAAATCCAGTGATCTATCAATTACTAGGCTGTATGTTGTAGCTTCAATACAATCAGTCTTTTATCAACAGGAATCTATCACTTCAGGACTAGGTCTCACGTGGACAGCAGTCAGGCTAATCTGTGCAACCCCACCCTCAACACTGATTGTCAGCTTGCTGACATTGTACACTGTATACGGGAAGCAACCAATCAGTGATGTGGGTGGGATTATACACAGCTCAGCATTTTGATCACTTATAAAACAGGGATTCTATCAAAACTACTCCAAGCAGCCCAGTAAGTGACACATCACTGGAATCAGGATCTCTTGCTTTACTTTATGCTGCTCTCATATTACATAACAAAGATTACAGATGACACTCTGGATGGCTGCACAAATTTCCTACATCAGCCACGTACCCTGACCAATAACGGGAGCCCCTCTATAAAGCTCATATTCCCTAGCTTGACTTCATATGCTAGTTCTTACTCACAGAAAGATAGCTGCTGGAGTTTCATGAAGAAAAAAATTGCACTTTGTTACTGGAGGAACCTTCTTGTTCAGAGTAAAAAAAGCCATTAAGCCCAACTCAAAAAGTAGGATTTTAGTCTTCAAGGTAACAGTATGGCTGTGTGGCACCCCTGAGGGTTCAGTCGCCACAGAGGTACTGCACCTCCTCCTGAGGTGTGGTACCCCACCATCCAGGTAAGGTGGAGACACCTGACCACACTCCAACACCTGCATCCCACACAACATAGTAGTGTAGCAAAGCACCCCTTGGTGGCTCCCTGCTTGGAACATGAAACGTGCTGGGAGGTGGGTGGAGCTGAGTTTAGTTGCACTAAAAGAGCGGGAAGAGGATAGGATTCAGGGAGTGAGTCACAGGAGTCTGACGAGGTCAGTCTGTGAAAGGAGATCCCCTGTGTGGGACGGACGAAGGAAATGCTGCAGCCGACCTCAATGATCTGGGTCCGCTGGCACAAGGAAGGAACATTGAAAGAAATCCTGACTCTCAATAAGAAGGAAAGGATTAGTACGGAACGTGAGGAGTAGAAGAGAAAAAGGACCAGGGTTAGAGAAGAACTCTTCCCAAGTTCTAAGCGCAAGGCCGGGGTCCGGTCCCCGAGGTTGTATGGATACTAATGGTCCTGCAGCAGACACGGGAGAAATAGAAGTTGTCACCACTTTATTCCCACACAAGACTTGGGGGCACAACAGCAAAGATAGTGAGCCGGGACTAGGTAGAAGGAGTCCCCGAAGTAGGCTACAGCTGTCTGCCGTACAAGTAGGATTCTTAGGAACATCTGACAGGAGGAACTCTAGTGTAACTCAGTACTGTGAGTACTTCACTCAAAGGCGCTAAGAGGGAGATGTTCAGAAAAGGCACATATGTTGGCGGAGTGTTGGAAAGGAGTACTTCATCTTGCCTGGAGGTTGGCTGAGCTCCTGACCCGGAGGACACGGCACCGATGCGGACACCTGTACCTGCAACAGACTGTGAGTAAAGATTTGGAACTACATGCCCTGGTGTCCTCCACGTACTCCTGTGCCAACCCGTCCAGCACTGCTACATCCCTTGCGCCTGACACTACACTATCTAAGTGTTACTTCACCTACTGTGCCCTGGGACTACAGCCCTGCCTGTGGAGGGCTATAACATCACTGCTGCACCACACCATCTGTCCCAGAGGATCTGTCTGCAGCGTCGGCTCAACATCTTCATTGCCGAACACCACAGGTGGCGTCATGAATCACTTATAAACTTTCACCACCATAAGCACACTGAAACAACCCCTATTGTAATGGAGCCCCGGGGCCACGGACCGGGTCACTGCTGCCGTGACAACCCCCTGTTGAGAAGATCAACCAGCCCGGTACCGAGTACCCCACTGCCCTGGTGAGTGAGGGCGCTCCAGCTGCTTAAAGAGGACATACATTCTCCAGGAAAGTCTGAGTATTCCCCATTAAATTGCATTTCCTCATGATTATGACTTTCCATTCCTCTGTTATTCTTTCTAGAAGTTTCAGAATAAATTAACAACTGGCTGTTGCTAATACACTTGTTAACGGGAATCTGTTTTTTGCTAACCCATCTGATGTACGAGCAGAGATCCTGATGCATCACTAACTTTACTCAATGTTGCAGTTTTAATAAAAAACTGTTTTCTGCTGTATGTCTAGACGTTCTCTGACTGCTGAGCTCTGTATAACCCCATCCATACCACTGATTGGCAGCTTTCTAAGTACACTGTTCATAGGCAAAAAGCTGCCAATCAGTGCAAGGGGTGTGGTTGGACTACATGGCAGCAGGATTACTATTCTTCTTATAGTAATCTCAGCTGATAAAACAATGATTTCATCAAAACAGCAGCAAGCAGCTCTATAAGTGACGCATCACTGGAATCAGGATCTCTATCTCTAGATTATACTGCTCTCAGATTAGGTGGCAAAAACCTGGTGACAAAGCTTCTTTAAAAAGAATAATTGTAACAGAATATTGTCGATTTATTTCTGAATTACTATAAAGAATAAACTAGAAGTACAACAAGTGTGCAAAAGTCAACCACCCCAACGGCTAACACTCGGTGCCAATTAATTCATTCATCTCTAGGAGGAATAAAAGAGTAGCAGCATAACACATACCGTAGTTTTGCGTAGAATTTGGGCAAATCAATTCTCAGTACCTGATTCGTTGGCCACGTCAGTGATCTGTGGCCACTGGATTGGAGTCAAACCTGAAAACATGAGTGGCTTTTCCTTTGATTAGCCCGTCTGGTACAACGTCATAATCGATGCATTGATACGTTTGACATCGTGCCAGGCCGTCTAATTAAAATAAAGCCGCGGATGCCATCACGTAGTAAGGAGTTCTCGGGGCTCCCATCCAGTGGCCACCGGACCAGGTCTTACGATTCTACTCTAGTTCTAAGAGAAGATGCTCCAGAGTTGATCTTTTATGGGGAATATTAGTATGTATGATGACGGTACTACACAAAAAACAGAGGAACAACTCAGGGGGCTTTGATTTTATTAGGATGTTTCTTGTACTTTAAAAAATATTTAGGGCCCAAATCCATAGTATGTAAATTTACACATCCTGCTGATAAGAGGCGCAGATGTTTGGTTTCATAACTCAAACACTTGAAATAATTCTCTTGTTGGTCGGTTCACACAATGATTTCTCCTTCATTTTCTATTTTAATCATAGCCCGCCACAGAAGACAGATTTACTCTGAATGGCCCTTAATGCAGAAATTAAGCAGTGAAAAGCTAACTCCTGCTTTGGGATAACAAGATTAGGGAAGAAGAAATAGCTAATGGAATTATACAACAGATGCTTTCTCTCTATGAATTCAAGCGATTTGATTGGTTAATTGAGAAAACTGACAGAAATATACAATGCTAAGAGCCAAAGCTTCTCGGTGGCCAAGCTGTTTACCAAACCCTCCAGCTGCAACTATAGGCCATCAGAAGGGCATCATTCTGCAATTTATTTTTGCCTAGGATGTTTCTAAAAAAATGGATGGATTCTAAAATGATAAAAATGAAAATGCTATTTATGCCACTCAAAATTACATTACAATCCTGTACATGGAAGAATGAAATATTGTTTTATTTTTATACAAAAAAGTTGATTTAGAAATACTCATTTAGGTTGGTTTCACATTAGCGTAGCGGGGCTCTGCGGAGGGCTGCGTACTTCCTCCCTGAAGCTCCGCCCACTTCTGCACTTCTTCATTTTAGGTCCCCCTACTTCTGCATGCGTCCTGCATACCTATCTTTAACCTTTATTTTGATAGCATCAAGCTGTTGGGTTACTGGTCTTATTTACCTCGTTCCTTGTATTCTTCCGACCATGATGTCCTTCTCCAGTGATCGCTCTCTTCGCATGACGTGTCTAAAGTAGACAAGTCGTAGTCTGGCTTGAATTGTTCCAAAATTGATTGTTCTTCTTGCCATCCATGGTATTGAGAACATCCTTCTCAAGCACCACCTTTCGAAGACGTCGATTCTTCGTCCGTCTTGTTTTTTTTTATCTTCCAGGTCTCACATCTGCTGATTTCCATGGGCTTTATGTAATTCTTTATATCCCCTGTAGTAATGCTGTATTAAAATTAAACGCTTATTTTTTTTTTTTTTTTGGATATTCATTTTTTGTACTGAAAGCCCATAACTTGTGACTTTACACAAGGATAGAATATCACAATCCCCCTATAGAAACCTTTTCCCATCACTACAGACTAAAAACCCACGGCTAAAGTCACAGATAGGTGGCCTACCCTCACAAACATCTTGAAAGAACCTGTCTTAGTTTTGGCTTCCATCTAGGCTGGCATCCCATTTTAATCTGAGAACTTCAACCTAGATCTCTCTGCCTTCCAAAGGAGGTGGCTTAAGGGTTGTGGCAGAACCTTATGAACACACACACCCTAGATCACAATAGGGACAACCCATGAGGGCACCACATCCTGCTTGGTCAAAAAGTGGACAACACGAGAGCAAAAATAAGTTATGAAGATATGTACCCTGATAACTACCCAGCTACCCCCATATTGGCATAGCCAGGAAAGTTAAGGTGTGTGTTGCCACTCCTGGAGCTTATCTGCTCCATGGGTTTTAAGACACCCCGGTCCATGGATAACAGATTTCCTCAAATGTTCTCTACTGGTCCTAGCTGAAGCTTCTCTACTTTTTAGGTGCTATGGGAGAAAACATCCATAATAGGTACTAATTATAGCTGATCAGAGGGTGGTGCCGGTTCCCAATGTGAAGACTTATTTACAAACAATAATCTATTGGAAAATGAGTATGCAAACAAAAAAAGAAAGAAAAAAAGGAAGAAAAAATATTCCATATTAGTCAAACTAGTCACCCATCTATGTGCAGCTATTTTGGGGTTCTGGCCTGTCTGCAGTACAATGAAGGGGACTGTTGGCTGGATGATGCAACTTCTTCTGTTGACTTCATATGGAATGCAAAAGAAACATAACTCAGAATATATGGAGCAAGAATATGGATCCCATAGATTTCTAAATGAGAAGTTAATAAAGAGCCATAATCTGCTTTTAATATATTTTATAATCATCTCCCTGCTCTTTCTTCTGCTTACAATTCTTTAAAATTCCAGTGAACGATGCCATTTTATTCTGCCAGATTACTGGATTTCCTAACAGATCAGGTACTAGATTAAAGAGAATCTGTCAGCAGGTTTTTCCTTTTTTATCTGAGAATAGAATGATGTAGAGGCTGAGGCGTTGATTTCAGTAATATGTCACTTATTAGGCTGAGTGCTGTTATTATCATTCAATGATTGTTTTACCAGCAGGAGAGAATCACTACAGGACTAGGTGTCTCGCGCCTCCTGGTCCAACTGAATGGGGATACTGTGCCGGTTGCTATGTACTGGAACTGAGTTCTCTCTGCCCTGAAACTCATCTTCTAAACAGGAATCAGAGTTGAGTGTGACGTGTTGTTAAGTGCTTTCTCTACTCACTTGTAGTTCGGGAGTCCATGTTACCTCCCCGTCCATGGGGCCGGTTACAGCTACAGATATGACAGGAGACCTTGGGTTCGGTTTAACAGGTTCAGCGTTACTGCGCAATTGAGTTACACACATGGCTTCAGCATAAATATTGAGATAGAGTCCCTTTTTGGTGATATTCTCTTTGTCTTGTGTACTATCAGTCTTTGCCTCCATTCTGCCTGACCTGCCCTCACCTCAACATTCATTAGTGATACCAGTGACCTTCTATCTGGCAGTACAGCTTCCCTGAGGCCCACCATTTTTCCCTTTTGCTAAGACCCTGCCGACATCTTCCTCTCAGAGGAGACAAAGACATGACAGTCAATGCCTCTTCTGGGCCCTAGGCCCAAGACTCCCTGGTGTCCTCTCAAACCTTCAGATGTGTCCTCATACTGGTTGTAGACTTGCACTGACAGAACTTTTTCACCTCTGCTGCATCAACCATCTTGGAACATGTAAACACTGTGATTATCTAGCACTTCCTCTGACTGAACTCCACTCACACACTCTCTTGACTATAAATCCCTCTCTCTCTCTGACTCTGACTAAAGTAGGAAGTGCTTTTCTTAATAGCTGGTCTAACCCCTCCCAACTAGTGGGCTAATCCCAAGCTTTTAACTGTATATTACCCTGTGTGATGCAAGCTATAGCTCTATGATTTGTAATAGTTCCCCTAGTGGACAGACCTCCAAAAACCCGGGAGCGGCCTTGATGCAGAGCCTCCAGGAACACCAAGACACAAGCCAGCCATAAGGATAATGTGCAACACTCTTTAACACTTTTCTGGAATCAGGGTCTCTTTTTTTACATTATGTTGCTCTCAGATCAGGTTGCATGAACCTTTTGGAAAATTCCCTTTAAGAGATTTTCTCACCTTTTATTCAAAAGCTACTGCGGCTCAATCAGCTGATTGCTGTGATCATGATGCTGCCAGCTGCTGATTTTTTCTACAGTGGCCACTGCAGGCGAAATGCAGTATTACAAGGACATGTGAAAACATCCAATAAAGGATCCGCTTCTCGAATTTGACAGTACTTATTTTCCTTATCTAGTATTTTATGCAATAACTACTATGTCATGGAAATATCTAATTCATAAATATATGAAAGCCAAAGAGGAGCTGACCATATTCTCTGGCTGTGACATGAGCGGTTTGCAGATTGATATGGCTGCTCATCTGCAGAGAAGCAATTTCCTTCTAAATGTGACTGATAAAATGATGATGCAAATCATAAGGAATAATACATAAAATGTTATTTCTTCTGCAAACATTGGATAGATTCCTACTGCTAAAGGGCAGTTTGGAATCGGATGCCATCTGCTTTTTTCGGCAGATCATATCTTGCTCTGTATGGGCCTAATTAAACAACAATTTGCGTGTGACCTGGCAGCTTCAAGACACAGGATCACGTTTTGTTTCGAAATGCGTGGTGCACTCTCTCGGGCAGACGACTGGCATTTTGCGCCCTCTGACCTGTGATTATTCCAGAGGAGAATCTAACATTGTCTGTGTGCATTTCCAAGGTAGGTAAATGTAATCAGGAGAAATGAATCAGCTTGGCTTTCTATCGCACCATTCAACAAGAGGAACACTTGAAGATATTGAAATAAGAAAATCAATTTTTATTTAAGCACCTTGAAGAGTATCCAACCTGTACATTCCGGTAAGTTAAGAAATTGCTTTCATCGGAGACTGATAGGTCAAGAAATGTTATATATTTTTTTTTCTGGCTTTCTCTTCTATTGAAGTTGAATGCACTTTTTACTACAAGAGAATTGAAAAGAGTGATTACAATAGGACGTGAAAATTTCAATAGACGAGAAGAAAAAGAAAAGGTCATGATGAGATGGTGTAAGCGTCAGAAAATTGAATTTGAATGAAGCACTAAAGAGGTGACCTGTGACCTTACAAAAATCTGGGTCTACATAATAAGGCTTCAGAAATCTCTGGAATAACCAGTAATAGAAAGTGAGAATCATCTGGTTAAAGAGGTTGTCTCATAACCTGCATCCATCAAGGAGATGATCTCGTTTTATGATCCAGAACAGAGTGTAGATCTGCTGTGGAGGATGTGACTGAAGAATTAGGCTAAGCCTGCTGTGACTACTGGGGAGCTGAAAATGGATGTAGTGTTGGTATGAAAATCAAAGAGCTACTATCCTGACTACTAAGGAGCTGAGAGGGGATTCTAGAATCACTGTGGAAGTAAAAGGGCCTGTTATGACTCCTAGGGAACTGAGAAGAAATTGTAGGACTGCAGTAGAACAGTGTGTGTGGGGGGGGGGGGAAGGGACAGATGTTACTAGCTGGGGAAATAAAAATGAATCTAAAGGCCCCTTTACATTTAGTGATGCACCAGCGATCCCGACCACGATATGACCCGGTCAGGATCGCTGGTGCATCGCTAAATGGTCGCTAGTGAGCTGCTAAACAGGCAGATCTCACTAGCGATGCAGCAGCGGTCGGCGGTCGCTCTTACCTTTCAGACGCGGCGAGGGTGTCCGTCTTCCGCCCGCGTCCATGGCTCGCTCGTCGGCGCCAGCAGGAAGCCGACGACGAGAAATGGACCAGGCCGATCTAGCGCAATCAGCGATAGCCAGTGGGGGAGCCGGTTGGAGGTAAGTATCACACATAGCAATATCGCTGCTGCGTCACAAAATCGGTGACGCTTTAGCGATATCGCTATGTGTAAAGCCCCCTTAAGACTGGTGTGAAAATGGGATGCCTGTCCTGACCACTAAACAGCTGAAAGGAAATTGTAGGACTTCTATGGAAGTAAAAGGGTCTGTTATTACTCCTAGGGAACTGAGAGCAAATTATAGGACTTTTCTAGAAGTGTGTGTGGGGGGGGGGCTGATGAAACTACTGAGGAACTGAAAAATAAATCTAGGATTGGTATGGAAAGGAGAGGGCTACTATCCTAACACCTGAGGAGCTGAGATAGGATTCTAGGACCACTGTGGAAATAAAAGGGCTTGTTATGACTGTAAGCAGGTTGCGGGATGCAGTGACGGACGGGAGGCAGAGCAAGGATGAACAGTTTTATTTAACAGGGGAATACTCCACGCAGCGAGGTGAAGGGCTAAACAACAGATAAAACAGTGTAAATGGCAAAGGATATTGTAAGATGAAGGATAAAGGATCAAGTGCAGAAGTTCCTGTGTAGCACTGGTGTCAGGAGTTCCCCAAACTGTTACTCATGCTAGGAACTCAATAGCGCCGACAACAGTTGACGTAGTGTCTTTTCCAGGAAGGTACTGTGGACAACAATGTCAAGTCTTCTGGCGGCAGTGGTCAGTCTCCAGTACCTTCCACTGAGCCTAGTCCATATACTACAGTGGCTCCAAAGGGTATGGGCCACAGTCCTGTACAAGCCCAACGTGGCTCTGCAAATACACACTGGCGAAGTAAAGGCGCAAGTGTCTGGGCAAATAGTCGCTGGTAACATCAGTGCACAAGTGTCTGTCCCGTATGTGGTCACTCTTATGTGGCACGTGTTCTGTACTCACGGACATGGAGCATACTACAACTCATTCTCTGGTCGCTGCTGGGCATGCTGCACTTTCCTCTTCATGCTGTGTGCTGCCTGTTCGTGCCAAGACTCAAGCGCCAACAACCACTGGTGCATATTTTCTCTCTGGTGGTCACCGGCACCTTGCACTTTCTCTCTGTAGTCACTGGGCACACACTGCCCATTCCTCTCCCTCTCTGGTCCCCGCTGCTGGCGGCGGGCAATGACGGACGCTGGCTTGCACGATGCTGGTGCTCCCAGGACGGAGCACTTCTCTCATCCTGAACTGCTGTGGCACTCCCGGCTCTCCTCAGTGCAGCGGTCCTTCTGCAGAGATCAGGGTACCCTGTCAGTGCTGCCTGTCGCTGTGCCGGTGCTCTGTGGTGGGGGCAGGGGAAGCAGAGCGCGACGCTCACTGCTCTGCGTGCTGCTCTGCATTTGCGCCAAACTCAGGCTCACTCAGGCTTCCCTTCCAGGGAACAGGGGATGCAGCCTTTTCAGTTCCGGACCCGGCATGCAGGTACCCGCTGTCTTGTCGTCCCCCTTACACAACTCCTAGGGAACTGAG
Source organism: Dendrobates tinctorius (assembly GCF_039654945.1). Taxonomy (NCBI): domain Eukaryota; kingdom Metazoa; phylum Chordata; class Amphibia; order Anura; family Dendrobatidae; genus Dendrobates; species Dendrobates tinctorius. Next base: position 6,042,664 of record NW_027361869.1, on the reverse strand, counting down.
AGCAAATTCTAGGACTATTGTAGAAGTGTGTGTGGGGGAGGAAGGGGGTTGATGTAACTACTGGGGAACTTAAAAATCAATCTAGGACTGGTGTAAAAATGAGATGCCTGTCCTGACTACTAAAGAGCTCAGAGGAGATTCTAGAACTACTATTGAAGTAAAAGGGAACATTATTACTCCTAGGAAACTGATAGCATATTCTAGGACTGTTGTGGAAGTGAGGGGTTTAATGTGACTGCTGGGGAACTGAAAATGTAATCTAGGACTGGTGTAGAAATGAGAGGACCTGTCCTAACTACTGAGCAGGCGAGAAGTGATTCTAGGGCCACTATAAAAGTAAAGGGGCCTGTTATGACTCATAGGGAACTGAGAATATATTCTAGGACCATTGTGGATGTGAGAGAGCCTGCTGTGACTACTGAGGAACTGAAACATGAATCTAGGACTGGTGTAGAAATGAGAGGGCATGTGCTGACTACTAAGGGGCTGAGAAGGGATTCTAGGACCACTGAGGAAGGTAAGGGCCCTGTTATGACTCCTAGGGAACTGAAAGGAGATTCTAGAACTTTTATGGCAGTAAGGGGGCCTCCTGTGACTACTGGGAAACAGAAACATGAGTCTAGGACTGACGTGGTAATGAGAGGGCATCAGTTCTGGTTACTAAGGAAATGAGATGGGATTCTAGGATTCTAGGTAAAGTAACCTGTTAAGACTGCTAAGGAATGGATAGGAGATTCTCAGACTTTTATGGAAGTAAGGGGGCCTGCTGTGACTATTGGTGAATGGAAAGGGCATTCTAAGACTACTGTGTGTACTGGTGAACTGAGAGCACATTTTAGGATGACTGATGAATGATGATGTGAACTAAGCGGGGATTCTAGAACTACTATCTAAGTGAGAGGGCTTGATGTGGCTACTGGGGTACTGACAGGGGATTTTAGGACTACCATGGGACTAAGGCAGGTTGTTGTGTGCACTATGGAGCTGACAAGGGGTTCCAGAATGACTGTTAAATTGGGGGATCTTCATGTGATTATTGGGGACCTATGAGGAGATTCCAAGACAACTGTTAAAATGAAGACCCCCTACTGGGACTACTGGGAACGGACAGGGGATTCTAGGACAGTTTTGGCAGTGATGCAGACTACTGTTATGACTAGGGAGATATAATTTGAATTGGTTTGACTATTGAGATATGTGACGGGGCTAAAGTAACTACTGAGGATGCAGGAGGGCTGCTGTGGCCATTGAAGCACTTAAAGGAGAAAAGGTGACCACAAAGGAAGGAGAGCACAACTTTAACTACCAATGTGAATTCTGTTTTGACTACTAGGAGGCAAAACATCAAAGGGCATCTATGGCTGGGATGGCTCATCCCTGGTTCCAGCATTTTTCCTGGATATTTCTTTTCCCATGCCTCTCTCACTACAAAAGAAGGGAGTAGTGAAAAGGTAAAGTTCTCACTTTTCTCCAAGATCCAAGTAGGCCCGGCCAAGGCTAGGCAATGCACAGAGTAAAATTGACTACTCTGCCTACAAAAGGACAAATGCTCAGCATGTGGGCTGGTTTTCATCTCTTCCTCAATGACCAGACCAGGGGTGTGTCTAACGAAGACTGACCAGAACATTTGGAATGTCCGGCTGCACCCAGTTGACACTTCACCCTTCATTTGTATACATTGTTTAAGTTTTCAAAAGCATTATTTTTATAATTTATCTGGTGCTACACTTGATTAATAGTTAATGATGAAAGAGTCAAACTTATTTATAAAATAACGTCTTCGTGGGTGGACATTTCCGTTAAAACAAAAAAAAGGGAAAAAAATAACAATAGCAACCAAAAAAACAGAAAGAACATACTTAATATACAGCATCTTGTAATCAAAGAAAATCTTTTATGCTGGCAATTTGTTTACAAAGGACATCGAGAGAAAAAGAAAAGCCAATTAGTTCTTCTTCGCCCGCAGACGCACAACAACTTTATGCTATAGGCATGGGATATCTTCATTAAGGATGTCCTAACATCAGGCACATGTGCGTAATAGTAAAAGGGAAGATCTGTGAAGCCCAGGCTCAGAACTTCTTTTTATTGATTCTTAAAGGAATATACAGATAAACCCGTCATTGGGGCATGGTGCTGTCCGAGGTTGTGCCAATTTTATAAACTGCTTCTTAGCGTCAGTCCCATCTAGTGCCTTACACCGCACAGAGGTATTATGTGAAAATGCTTATTATTAGGCTACAAATTGATTGCACTGCATGCTGAGGAGCAGTCAATTAAAAGAGTGACTGTACTGAATTTTGATGAAATGTGTGTTCAGTAATTGTGCTGCGCTCCCTAGACGCTGAGCACTGCTCATGTTCAAAGAGCGACAAAATCGGCAGCGCAGATAAAAGGCGAAATATCTGACTGCTTATAGGACCCTATAAAGATATGGCAATTTATGAGGGTATTAGAGATGATAGGTGAAATCATCTTCGAAAACCATGGTCTCCAGACTAACCATTGGGAAGCTACAACTCTTGGCATGTCCTGGCAGCCGTGTATGTGGATGTCTACAACTAGCGGCACAGCATGGAGAGGGGCCTCAAATTCTTCAGAGGCAAAATTTTTCCAATTTCCTCCTCCGCATTGTAAAATGAAGACGGACTCCACTGCAGTGAGAACTTTCTTCTTGGAGGGGCGCAGTAAGTGCTATCAAGATGACAAAGCTCTCAGTATAATAAAGTGAGCTTTATTATTTTTTCTACCTATGCAGAGTGCAGCAGTCGATGACAAACTCATCTCAACTGTTGTGCTCTGCATAGGTAGCACCAGTATTGGATAAATACACATGTGCTGCGCTGCACACTTCTGTAGATCTCTGCCTCTTCTCTCCCTTGTAATTTTGTGAGTGGAGAGTCAGGGCCTAAAGGGAAAGCTGTCCCAATTTTGTTTAGTTTCATAATTCATTTTTTTAAAAAACTTTTTCCGACCTTATCTAGGGTTAGGGGAATAAAATAGCTACATAAAAATGAATGTAATAGAAAAATATATAGTTACATTAGTATTTTCTTAAAATATAAAACATACTCTTGTGGAATAAGAGGTTCAATACTGGGCTGGTGGATGGGACTCAGGGAATGCTAATGGTCCATGGGATAGGGGGTCAAAATATTTGCCCTGTACAAGGAAATGGCAACTCACACTATATCATTGCCTATAATGTCCTATAATGACAAGGTTATGCTTTGTTAGGGTATTAAATAGAGTTGAGCGACTTTTGGTTTTTTAGGGTCGCGTTTCGTTTCGTGAAACCCGACTTTTCCAAAAGTCGAGTCGAGCAAGATCGTCCGATTATAGGGAAAAGTCGGGGTCGTCCCGAAACACAAAACCCAATGTAAGTCAATGGGGAATAAAAGTCGGCAGTGAGAGGAGGACAGGAAACACACCAACAGTGCCCATTTGAATGCCAAAAGCATCAATTCTTCTTACTTAAGCTTGTCAACCTTAATTAACTTCATAATACAAGTTACGCACTGAAAAATGGGGGTTATTTGGCTACAGACTGTGGGGGGGGAGGGCTGGCTCCAGGTTTTCATGTGCCCTGGGCGAAAGAGCGCCCCTTTAACACATACTACAACTCATCATGCTCCGATACGGCAGAGAAATAGCGGTATAGTACAATGAAAAATACTTCACTTTTTACATCTCATGACGAGGCCCATCTATTTCTCCTTACAGAATCATTGGTCCCATATAATGTTTGAAACAGTATATGATGAGCTCCACATAATGCTACAGTATATGTTGGTCCTCATGGATGAAGCTCCACTGTCTTATGGGCCCAAATAATGCTCCAAACATAATGGGCCCCATTTCTAATGCTCTAGTGTATAATGGGCCCTGTAAATGCTGCTCCAGTGTCTGATGTCCACCTTTAGAATGTTCCAGTGTATGGTGGGCCCCATCTATCATTCTCCAGAGTATAGTGCTCCCCAAAAATTGCTGTCCCAACATTGAAAACAATCAAATAAGTCTCCTCGCTAGGGAATCCCTGTACTTGTCTGGACTCCTCGTCGTCCCCATCTTCCATCTCACTGCACAGTATTTCAACTTTGCAAGTGCTGTGATCCTGAGCAAGCAGGGGGAGCCCACTCGTTGGCGACGGCAATGGCACAGGGCCCCTGATAGTACGCTGGTGTGTCTGATGGCGGATGGGCCGAACCTGCACTTTCATCTGCAGCTTCCTCTTTGTCACCGTGTAAGATGGAACTGTATATGGGAAGGGTAACCTGAGTTTCATCAGGGTCAGATTCAGGCCGTGTAGCGTGCGAGGGGAATGTAGTGGTCTGGGTCAATGTACCAGCAGATTCATCGAGCAGTGGCTGGGCATCAGTGCACTTGTGTCGCCCCCAGGAGTACGGTCGCCACAGTGGCATTACCTTCTTCCTAGGGAGTTTGATGTCATGCTTGGGAGCAGCGAACGATCTCTCTAGCAGGTTAACTGATTGGGCGGCGTTATTCCCACGAGTCATGACCCTCCAAACAGCGTTCATGAAGGCAAAGTGTTTGTTTTACGTGGGCAGTATGGTTGCAAAGCTGAACCTTAAAGGAATGTCCAGAAGGGCACCACCAGGAGTGGAGCCACCAGGAGTGGAGTTAAATTCGACTCCACCTGGGAAACCTCAACCATGCCAGCTACAGAACAGATGCACACATTGCAAGCTTAATTCCGTTAACGAACGAGACTCCGTCATGCCCCGCGGTCCGAGTCCGGCTTACTAGAGGGACACGTGAGGCTCTGGCACATGAGATTGGCCAATAACTGGTGTGTCATGCCCTTACATGTCCGTGGCTGCATGTGCGCTACACTGAAAAGGCCAGCGTTTGTCGCTTACAGGTGCAGATAACCCGCTGAACAACGTTAGTGATGGGCATCACTGATTACAATTATTACCCGCGATCAATGATTTCCCAGTAAGTGCAGGTCAACCGCAGTTCCGGAATTAGGCCTAACCGTCATTCCTGAAAAAATGAAAAACTTACGTGTGCAAACCACAGGTGCTGTAGCTTGCTTAACAGCTCGCCAGACGTTCTCACGCCCAGTATGGATTACACGTGATTGCACAAAGGTGAGAAAGGGTACCGTATCCCCAGATAACATGTATGGATAGCGTACAGATTCAAAATATATGTCTATACATCAGGAGGCAGGCTCAGACGGTGTTAGGCCCAGTATGGATTGTAAATAGATGAAAGGCTATGCAAAGAAAAAATTTAGGATCACCACACTAATAACTAGTAATTATGAAAAAATCATGAATTTTTATTGTACATCAGGTCATGAAACACTACACACAATAAAAACATTTAAAAACAAGGCAAGGGACTATAACAAACAAGAGGTCCCATAGTCCACAATATGTCCACCAACTGCCTGGACAGTATACAAATCACATATAAATTACTATTTGGTAGTAGTATGCTGCTGGTTGTTCCATTTAGGTAAGACCATAGATTATGTAAAACAAAACCTGATACACAGTGGACCTCTTGTTTGTTATAGTCCCTTGCCTTGTTTTTAAATGTTTTTATTGTGTGTAGTATTTCATGACCTGATGTACAAAAAAAATTCATGATTTTTTCATAATTACTAGTTATTAGTGTGGTGATCCTAAATTTTTTCTTTGCATAGCCTTTCATCTATTTACAATCCATACTGGGCCTAACACCGTTAGAAAGGGTACCGTATCCCCAGATAACATGTATGGATAGCGTACACATTCAAAATATATGTCTATACATCAGGAGGCAGGCTCAGACGGTGTTAGGCCCAGTATGGATTGCACGTGATTGCACAAAGGTTAGAAAGGGTACCGTATCCCCGGATAACATGTATGGATAGCGTACACATTCAAAATATATGTCTATACATCAGGAGGCAGGCTCAAACGGTGTCAGGCACAGTATGGATTTGACGGCCCAGACTACACAGCGGAGGAGCAGGGAGAGGTAAAGATTGCAAATGCTGGGGCCCTGCCCAAGCAAGGGGGGCCCACTCGTGGGCGTCGGTACTGGCACTGGGCCCCTCATAGTACGGCGGTGTGTCTGATGGCGGGTGTGCACCACCACCGTCAGAGACACTTGATTGCACTATGAGGGACCCTGTGCCAGTGCCCGCTCCCAAGAGTCGGCCTACCCACCTGTCCAGGGCAACGGCACTCACACGGTGTTGTGCGCTAGGTGGTGACCCCGGCCATGGGGGGGGAGGCAGCACAGTTAGGGAGTTTTAGAAAGTGGCATATGTTGATGTTGGACATTCAGCTGATGCAAAAGGTGAAATTGGTCAAGTCCCAGGAAGAGGTGGACCAAAGCAAGCCATTTTTCTGTCACCCTATGTGTCATCAGGGGAAGGTGGGACAAAATCCTTGGAAACCCATGCATGGTTCATTTTAATGAAGGTTAGATCATCCACATTTTGGGTTGACAGACGGGTCCTTTTTTCTGTCAGGATTGATCCAGCTGCACTGAAGATTCTTTCCGATAGCACACTTGCAGCTGGGCAAGCGAGCTCCTGTAAGGCATATTGTGCCAATTCAGGCCAGGTGTCCAGTTTAGCGGCCCAATAGTCAAAGGGCAATAACCTGTGTGGGAGAACATCGATATGGGAGGAAAAGTAGTTTGTAACCATAGTTGACAACTGCTGTCTCCTGTCACTTTCCATCGATGCAGTATTACCAGTTGTGTGAGCGGTACTTGAAAAATCAGTCCACAACATTGTCATGAAACCCCTGTCTCCAACGCCACTTCTGCTGTGTGCACCACGAACACCTCTGCCAAGCTGACCCCGGCCCGTACGGCTCGTGTGAGAACCATCACCGCTGCTGTGTGCTGGGAATGCCTCAAGCAACCGATTTACCAGAGTTGCTTGTTTATTAGCCAATATTAGGTCAAGGTTCTCCTGTGGCATGATGTTTTGTAATTTGCCTTTATATCGTGGATCCAGGATGCTGGCCAACCAGTAGTCGTCATCGTTCATCATTTTGGCAATGCGGGGGTCCCTTTTTAGGATCCGCAAGGCATAATCTGACATGTGGGCCAATGTTCCCGGTGTCAATGATGCACTGCGAGTGCTGGTTGGAGGAGCACTTTCTGGCAAATCCACATCCCTCCAGTCACGCACAAACCCTGTACCAGACCTTGCCACGCCAACATTTTCACTTGCCCCACGAGATGCATCCTCCTCCCCTAAGTAATCATCCCCATCATCCTCCTCCTCCTCCTCCTCTTCCTCCACCTCGTCCAGGAGAGGTCCCTGAGCAGACAATGGCTGAATGTCATCAAGGATTCCCTCCTCCTCTTCCTCCTCATCAACATTGGCTGCAGAAGCCTGCTCCTTAAGGTGCGTCAAAGTTTGCATGAGCAGACGCATAAGTGGGATGCTCATGCTTAGCATGGCGTCGTCTGCGCTTACCAGCCGTGTGCATTCCTCAAAACACTGAAGGACTTTACAGAGGTCTTTCAGCTTCGACCACTGCACACCTGTCAACTCCATGTCTGCTCTCAAAGTGCCTGGCCGTGTATCCTCCCACAAATGCATTATGGCCTGCCTCTGCTCGCACAGCCGCTCCACCATGTGCAGGGTGGAGTTCCACCTTGTTGCAATGTCGATAATGAGGCGGTGGTTTGGAAAGTGGAGCAATTGCTGCAGCTTCTGCATACGAACGGAGTGTACAGGCGACCGGCGGATGTGCGCGCACAGTCTTCGCACCTTCTGGAGCAGGGCTGTTAACTCCGGATAATTTTTGAGGAAGCACTGCACCACCAGGTTCAAGGTGTGAGCCAAGCAAGGTATGTGGCTGAGTTTTGAAAGGGCTATGGCTGCCACAAAATTACGGCCATTATCACTAACTACCTTGCCTGCCTCAAGATGTACACTGCCCAGCCATGACTCAGTTTGTCGCTTCAAGTACTCGGCTAGCATCTCGGCGGTGTGTCTGTCGCCCAAACACATCATCTGCAACACAGCCTGCTGACGCTTTCCACTAGCTGCTCGATAGGGGGACACCTCGTGTGCAACAGTGGCAGCTGCAGATGGAGTGCTCGTACGACTGCGCTCTGTGGACGAGCTTTCGCTTCTGGAGGAGGAGGAGGAGGGTTGAACGCCTACAGCCAACTGTTTCCTATACCGTGGGCTAGGCAGCACTGTCCCACCACCGCTGTCCCCTGTGGACCCTGCATCCACCACATTAACCCAGTGCGCAGTGATGGACACGTAACGGCCCTGGCCATGCCGACTGGACCATGCATCAGTTGTGAGGTGCACCTTTCCGCTCACTGACTGCTTGAGTGCATGGATAATGCGGTCTTTCACATGATGGTGGAGGGCTGGGATGGCTTTGCGAGAGAAGAAGTGGCGACTGGGTAGGTCATAGCGTGGTACTGCATAGGCCATGAGTTCGCAGAAAGCTGCGCTTTCCACCAACCGAAAGGGCATCATCTCAAACGAGATTAGTTTGGCAATGTGGGCGTTCAAACCCAGTGTACGCGGATGAGAGACTGAGCACTTTCTTGACCTACTCATAGTGTCTGGGAGGGTGAGCTGGACTTGAGAGCTGCATATGGTGGAAGTAGCAGTGGACAGGGCGGACTGAGAGAGGGTTGATGATGGTGATGGAGTTGGTGTTCTTTCTGATGGCCTAGAATCAGTCTTTCGTTGATATAACAGTGGGATTCCATGACTGCTGTGGCCTTGCAACGACACCTCAACATTTGCTGCTGTGCTAACCGGTGGGCTTACAGTGGGGGAAACAATGTAGCGTTGCTGACTACCTTCGTTGTGATCAGTTGCACATGTGGCACTTGAGGTTTGGTGTTGTGTCCACGCTTGCAAGTGCATGGTGTTTAAATGTCTAAGCATGCAACTGGTATTCAAATTTTTCAGATTTTTCCCTCGGCTAAAGGTCTTTGCGCACTTCTTACAGATAACCTTGGCCTGATCATGAGGATTTTGTTCAAAAAAGTGCCACACTGCACTCTTCCTACTTTGGCAGACATTTTGCGGCCTAGCACGCTGTGATGTTTTGACCCTCTGGACAAGCTGTCCAGCAACTCTTTTGATTTTTGGAACCTGTCTTTGGAGTGCTCCGGGCCTGCCAGATAACAGCTGTTGCGATGTCGATGTCTGCTGTGGATGCTCCTCATCTGAGCTATTGGAAGCAGCACCCTCTTCCCCCAATGGATGCCAATATGGGTCAACAACTGGGTCATCCATCACCTCCTCTTCAATGTCATATGCACCTTCCTCTGTGTCACCGTGTATGGTGGTATAGTGTGCAGGAAGGGGCACCTGAGTCTCATCAGGGTCAGAATCTGGCTCTGTACACTGCGAGGACAATGTAGTGCTCTGAGTGAATGTACCAGCAGAATCATCCATCAGCGGCTGTGCATCAGTGCACTCCATGTCAGATTCATCTTGGCCTGGGAAATTCACCATTTCACTTGATAATCCAGGCATGGTATGTGAAAACAGCTCCATGGAGTAATCAGTAGTATGGCCTGCGTCATCCTTCAATCTTGGTTGGGGTGAAGGACACAAGGAAAGGTGTGGTTCATGAACATGAGCCTCCAATGACGACTCAGTGCTTTTACTTTTTACAACTGAAGAAGAGGAGGCGATAGAGCTGGAGGCTGAGTCAGCAATGTAAGACAAAACTTTTTGCTGATGCTCTGGCTTTAAAAGCGGTTTGCCAACTCCTAGAAAACTAAGCCTTCGAAGCCTTATGGAGCCAGACGATGACGCAGGCTCAACACCTCCTGCATTCGGTCCTATTTTGCTCTTGCCACTACCATCAGATCAACCACCAACACCATCATTACCAGCTGCCAACCCCCGCCCAATTCCACGGCCTCTTCCACCAGCCTTCCTCATTTTTGGTAGAAATGTAGACAAAATCCAACAAACTATATAGTAATGTAAAACAAGGTACAAGGTGTCTATAGGACAGGGGAGATTTTGAATTTCTGCTCACACTAGTGGACACTGGACACTTTTGGATTGTGTGAGGCCCACTGAATATCTGAGCGCTATGTCACAGGCTCGATGGCACAGCTGTGACCAAAGTGACTAGAGGATAAGGGAGATTTTGAATTTCTGCAGACACTTGTGGACACTGGACACTTTTGGATTGTGTGAGGCCCACTGAATATCTGAGCGCTATGTCACAGGCTTGATGGCACAGCTGTGACCAAAGTGACTAGAGGATAAGTGAGATTTTGAATTTCTGCAGACACTTGTGGACACTGGACACTTTTGGATTGTGTGAGGCCCACTGAATATCTGAGCGCTATGTCACAGGCTCGATGGCACAGCTGTGACCAAAGTGACTAGAGGATAAGTGAGATTTTGAATTTCTGCTCACACTAGTGGACACTGGACACTTTTGGATTGTGTGAGGCCCACTGAATATCTGAGCGCTATGTCACAGGCTCGATGGCACAGCTGTGACCAAAGTGACTAGAGGATAAGGGAGATTTTGAATTTCTGCAGACACTTGTGGACACTGGACACTTTTGGATTGTGTGAGGCCCACTGAATATCTGAGCGCTATGTCACAGGCTCGATGGCACAGCTGTGACCAAAGTGACTAGAGGATAAGTGAGATTTTGAATTTCTGCTCACACTAGTGGACACTGGACACTTTTAGATTGTGTGAGGCCCACTGAATATCTGAGCGCTATGTCACAGGCTCGATGGCACAGCTGTGACCAAAGTGACTAGAGGATAAGTGAGATTTTGAATTTCTGCAGACACTTGTGGACACTGGACACTTTTGGATTGTGTGAGGCCCACTGAATATCTGAGCGCTATGTCACAGGCTCGATGGCACAGCTGTGACCAAAGTGACTAGAGGATAAGGGAGATTTTGAATTTCTGCAGACACTTGTGGACACTGGACACTTTTGGATTGTGTGAGGCCCACTGAATATCTGAGCGCTATGTCACAGGCTCGATGGCACAGTTGTGACCAAAGTGACTAGAGGATAAGTGAGATTTTGAATTTCTGCTCACACTAGTGGACACTGGACACTTTTGGATTGTGTGAGGCCCACTGAATATCTGAGCGCTATGTCACAGGCTCGATGGCACAGCTGTGACCAAAGTGACTAGAGGATTAGGGAGATTTTGAATTTCTGCAGACACTTGTGGACACTGGACACTTTTGGATTGTGTGAGGCCCACTGAATATCTGAGCGCTATGTCACAGGCTTGATGGCACAGCGGTGACCAAAGTGACTAGAGGATAAGTGAGATTTTGAATTTCTGCAGACACTTGTGGACACTGGACACTTTTGGATTGTGTGAGGCCCACTGAATATCTGAGCGCTATGTCACAGGCTCGATGGCACAGCTGTGACCAAAGTGACTAGAGGATAAGTGAGATTTTGAATTTCTGCTCACACTAGTGGACACTGGACACTTTTGGATTGTGTGAGGCCCACTGAATATCTGAGCGCTATGTCACAGGCTCGATGGCACAGCTGTTACCAAAGTGACTAGAGGATAAGGGAGATTTTGAATTTCTGCAGACACTTGTGGACACTGGACACTTTTGGATTGTGTGAGGCCCACTGAATATCTGAGCGCTATGTCACAGGCTCGATGGCACAGCTGTGACCAAAGTGACTAGAGGATAAGGGAGATTTTGAATTTCTGCTCACACTAGTGGACACTGGACACTTTTGGATTGTGTGAGGCCCACTGAATATCTGAGCGCTCTGTCACAGGCTCGATGGCACAGCTGTGACCAAAGTGACTAGAGGATAAGTGAGATTTTGAATTTCTGCTCACACTAGTGGACACTGGACACTTTTGGATTGTGTGAGGCCCACTGAATATCTGAGCGCTCTGTCACAGGCTCGATGGCACAGCTGTGACCAAAGTGACTAGAGGATAAGGGAGATTTTGAATTTCTGCAGACACTTGTGGACACTGGACACTTTTGGATTGTGTGAGGCCCACTGAATATCTGAGCGCTATGTCACAGGCTTGATGGCACAGCTGTGACCAAAGTGACTAGAGGATAAGTGAGATTTTGAATTTCTGCAGACACTGGACACTTTTGGATTGTGTGAGGCCCACTGAATATCTGAGCGCTATGTCACAGGCTCGATGGCACAGCTGTGACCAAAGTGACTAGAGGATAAGGGAGATTTTGAATTTCTGCAGACACTTGTGGACACTGGACACTTTTGGATTGTGTGAGGCCCACTGAATATCACAGCGCTATGTCACAGGCAGAAATTGGCTAGTGTATCACAAACTACAAGGTGTATGTAGAATTGGGCAGAGTAGGAATCTCCCTAGAGTGCAGGTCTGTAAGAACGGAACATGTCCTCGACTTATTCTCACAGAGTGACACAGATAGCTTCACTGTGGCTTTGATAACAGCCGTTACACGGTACTGTGTGAGGAGCATACACCGCTGTATGGTGTGAAAAAATGCACGCTCAGTACCTCAGCAGGACAAAAAAAAAAATTGGGATTGCTTTTAAAAAAGCAGTTTGCAGCTCAGTACCGCAGCAGGACAAAAAAAAAAAATTGGGATTGCTTTTAAAAAAGCAGTTTGCAGAGCAGTGGGTAAACAGCAATGCAGCTGTCAGGAAGCCTTAGAAGGCAGCCCAACAATCAACACCACTGATACACCACAATATAGCCTCCCCTTGCACTGCACACACAGTGACTGGTGTGTTGTACAGGCACAATCGCTAGCAGCAGAAGCAGTTTTTTTTTCTTCTTCCCTGCCTAATGCTCTTCCTACAGAATCAGCAGCAACCTCTCCCTATGCTAAGATCGGCAGAAGTAAGATGGCGGTCGGCGTGCACGCCCTTTTATACCCCCTGTGACGCCCACCAAAGCAAGCCAATCACTTGCATGCCCTTCTGAAAGATGGTGGTGACCCGTGCCTATGTCATCACGTTGCCCACAATGTCCGTGGATCCTGATTGGCTGAAAAAGAGCGCAAAACAAACTTTTGAAACGCGACTTTGGCGCGTAAGTCGCCGACCTCGTGGCCGACCTCATCCTAGGGTCGGGTTTCGTTTCATGAAACCCGACTTTGCCAAAAGTCGTCGACTTTTGAAATTTTTCGACCCGTTTCGCTCAACTCTAGTATTAAATAATATTGGCACACCTAAATGTATACACTGCTGTTGGCAGAATAGTATTACTTCAACCCCAACCCAACTTAGCTCTCAAACTCCCCCAAACTGAGCAGGTCTCCCCACTCTTGGGTTGAGTTTGTATATATGCCACCCTTTTTCTGACTGTTAGAGCCATAAATACTGGGATTGTCTCTGGAAAATTGAGCCAGTCTTGGCAAATTTAGGACTGTAGGCAGTATCGGACTGGGGTGCCAAAGGCCCACCAGTAACCAAATCAAGGGCCAAACTTTTCAGCTTTCCTCATTTTGACTCTCATAGTTGTAGTCTACCTATGATGTCAATTACAGACCTCTCTCATCTTTTTAAGTGGGAGAACTAGCACAAATAGTGGCTTACTAAATACTTTTTTCCTCACTGTACATGAAAATATATTTTTCTATAGCACTATGGTTCAGCTTACAACCTATTGCCTAAATTGAAAGCATTTCTTTGATTTTCATTTGGGGTGTCTATAGGGGCTGTTCCTCTTGAATAATCCTTTTTTATTAGATAGGAACAAATAATACAATGACAAGTCTTCTGTAAGACCTGGCAGTGACATGATCGCTTGGTATCCACCTAGAATAGCAGAGCTGCAGGGTCCAGGCAGATACAGATCAGCTCTGCCAGAGACTCATTTCATAGTAGTGGACTTTATTCCCCTGCAACTGAGGCTCCTATGGATGCTCCAGTTACAGTGTAAATAAATTAATAAAAATTACCACATACATAACTTCTTTTACATATCATACACTTTATTATATATATATATATATACAGTCATGGCCAAAAGTATTGACACCCCTGCAATTCTGTCAGATAATACTCAGTTTCTTCCTGAAAATGATTGCAAACACAAATTCTTTGGTATTATTATCTTCATTTAATTGGTCTTAAATGAAAAAACACAAAAAGAATTGTCCTAAAGCCAAATTGGATATAATTCCACACCAAACATAACAAAGAGGGTGGACAAAAGTATTGGCACTGTTTGAAAAATCATGTGATGCTTCTCTAATTTATGTAATTAACAGCACCTGTAACTTACCTGTGGCACCTAACAGGTGTTGGCAATAACTAAATCACACTTGCAGCCAGTTAACATGGATTAAAGTTGACTCAACCTCTGTCCTGTGTCCTTGTGTGTACCACATTGAGCATGGAGAAAAGAAATAAGACCAAAGAACTGTCTGAGGACTTGAGAAACCAAATTGTGAGGAAGCATGAGCAATTTCAAGGCTACAAGTCCATCTCCAAAGACCTGAATGTTCCTGTGTCTACCGTGCACAGTGTCATCAAGAAGTTTATAGCCCATGGCACTGTGGCTAACCTCCCTAGATGTGGCCAGAAAAGAAAAATTGACAAGAGATTTCAACGCAAGATTGTGCGGATGTTGGATAAAGAACCTCCACTAACATCCAAACAAGTTCAAGCTGCCCTGCAGTCCGAGGGTACTACGGTGTCAACCCGTACAATCCGTCGGCGTCTGAATGAAAAGGGACTGTATGGTAGGAGACCCAGGGAGACTCCACTTCTTACCCCGAGACATAAAAAAGCCAGGCTGGAGTTTGCCAAAACTTACCTGAAAAAGCCTAAAACATTTTGGAAGAATGTTATCTGGTCAGATGAGACAAAAGTAGAGCTTTTAGGGCAAAAGCATCAACATATTTACAGGAGAAAAAAGAGGCATTCAAAGAAAAGTACACGGTCCCTACAGTCAAACATGGCGGAGATTCCCTGATGTTTTGGGGTTGCTTTGCTGCCTCTGGCACTGGACTGCTTGACCATGTGCATGGCATTATGAAGTCTGAAGACTACCAACAAATTTTGCAGCATAATGTAGGGCCCAGTGTGAGAAAGCTGGGTCTCCCTCAGAGGTCATGGGTCTTCCAGCAGGACAATGACCCAAAACACACTTCAAAAAGCACTAGAAAATGGTTTGAGAGAAAGCACTGGAGACATCTAAGGTGGCCAGCAATGAGTCCAGACCTGAATCCCATAGAACACCTGTGGAGAGATCTAAAAATGGCAGTTTTGAGAAGGCACCCTTCAAATATCAGGGACCTGGAGTAGTTTGCCAAAGAAGAATGGTCTAAAATTCCAGCAGAGCATTGTAAGAAACTCATTGATGGTTACCGGAAGCGGTTGGTCGCAGTTATTTTGGCTAAAGGTTGTGCAACCAAGTATTAGGCTGAGGGTGCCAATACTTTTGTCCGGCCCATTTTTGGAGTTTTGTGTGAAATGATCAATGTTTTGCTTTTTGCTTCATTCTCTTTTGTGTTTTTTCATTTAAGACAAATTAAATGAAGATAATAATACCAAAGAATTTGTGTTTGCAATCATTTTCAGGAAGAAACTGAGTATTATCTGACAGAATTGCAGGGGTGTCAATACTTTTGGCCATGACTGTATATATATATATATATATAGTTGTGCATTTCAGATAGAATACAATTTGGAATGGCGGATGGGGACCATGGATGACTAGCCCGACTCCTAAGCAGATCCCTGGCGGCTCCCTCCAATCCCATTCGCTGAGAGGTTTCACAATGTACACACACATAGGGAGAGGCCTGAGGACTGGCCACCAACACACAAAGGGTCTTAGTTAATCAAGGTTCTGCAAGCCTGAATTGTGTGCTGCCGTATGCTGTAGGATGGATCCAAAAGATTTTGAAGGACCTGTCAGCTGCCGTCCACCACTGTCAGAAACTGCATATCTGTGGTATAATTTGCACCACTTTAGTAACATAAATTGCTATGAATTAGTTTGGCACATTTGATCTTTTCCCAGCTCCACCCACCTTCTTGAATTAGACTGGAGTGACTTAAAAACCTGAATAGTTACTATTTTCTGCATAACTTCGAGTTGCTAATTTTTTTCCGCAACATTTCAAGGTGTTTTACACCAGAATTCTAGCAAAAGCTCCTTAATGAAACGAGCCCATAGCCCCTGTCCAGATTTTCAAAATAAGTTTAAGGATTTGATTTTTTGGGAATAACCCTTTAACAAAATTAATAGTTGAGGGACTCATCAGAATACTTTTTACCTATATGTTTACTCCAAAACACCGAAATGCAATGCCAAATATTATTTATGCGATGCCTGCAAGCAGCCTTTAGGTGCATAAATTAAACAATTTAACCCCAAAGAGTCTAAATAGTTCCTTTATACAGCTTACAAATAATGCTGCCATAGTGCATGCATAACACTGCAATAAATTTGCCATACAATAGCACCAATTAATGCAAAATAAAAAAAAAAACCTAGCTGTATAGAGTCCATACTAACATTATCATAAAATGCCTAAATAGTAGAGGGGTTTATGGCAAATTGTCTGTTTGTCCAGAGCATTGCTATTTTACCTGCTCCATTGTCAGGTACCTCTTGGATCGTCCTAGGAAATGGAAATTTGCCCTGAGGATCTGTAAAAGTGGTGCTAAATAGTAGACAAACTATGCCTTAAATTTAGTTCTTGGAAACCGACTTTGTTGTACAATTGTCCCCTGGTTTTAAAAGTTCAATGAGAAAAGATCAGATCTCATGAACTCATTTGTAATGCAATGTAATAAATCTGCACCAAGAAAGAACATTGCGAGACAGATTGCTAAGAGTGCTCCAGAGACTTCACATTCGGCTTACTCATCAATGAGGGCATCATCAAAATGTGAATGAGGTTGAATTGCTTTTTCAGGTTGTCGGCATTATGTGTTCATTAATTGTGGGACATAATATTTCAGTCTTATATGTAAAATTGGGCAATCAGGGAAAAAAAATAGTTGTGGAAAAATCTGAGAAGGAAAAAAAGTCTAATTATTGCAATATGAATTGAATGAAATAAGGCCTATCATAATTAAAGGAATATGTCTAATGCTATAAGACACACGGTCTATATTGAGAAGAAGATTGGTCTTGCCACTCTGCTATTGGCTGGTATTAACCTGTGCTCGATTTCCCGCCCCAGAGGAACTGTATTGTTGGCAAGACTTGCTATGATGATTTCTGTAGAACAGTGTGACTTGCTTGTATTCGCAGATCTCTGCAGGAATGATGATCCTCCAAGTCTTCCACCACTTCGTATCTTCATCAGGTAAATGGTACTTTTTCCTGTCGGGGTGCAGTTTTCTAAATAGAATCCAGTCTTATCTTCTTTTGTCTATTGAATGAGCTTCTCCTCTATGATTAATGCTTTCTTCCTGCACGCTCCCAGAATAAACATGTGACACAGGACTAGAGTTGGGCAGATTTTTTTTAAAATTAGAATTCACCAGTGTCCTCAAATTTTCCTCCAAAATTTGTTTTTCAGCAAATAAATTTGCACAAAAATCAATGTTGGAAAGCTAATAATTGCTTGTAAAATACATGTGGGAGAAAGAAAAGGTGAAAGATGACACTAAGAACTTACACTCTACAGCTGAGAAACAAAGAGACAGAGGACCTAGCTGACCATAAGAGCTTACACTCTACAGGAGAGGGAGGACCCCACTGATCATAAGAGCTTACACTCTACAGGAAAGAGAGGACCCTACTGACCATAAGAGCTTACACTCTACAGGAGAGGGAGGACCCCACTGACCATAAGAGATTATACTCTAAAGGAGAGAGAGAGGACCCCACTGACCATAAGAGCTCACACTCTACAGGAGAGAGAGAGGACCTCACTGACCATAAGAGCTTACACTCTACAGGAGAGCGAGGACCCTACTGACCATAAGAGCTTACACTCTACAGGAGAGAGAGGATCCCACTGACCATAAGAGCTTACACTCTACAGGAGAAAGAGGACCCCACTGACAAAAAGAGCTTACACTCTACAGGAGAGAGAGAGGACATCACTGACCATAAGAGCTTACACTCTACAGGAGAGCGAGGACCCTACTGACCATAAGAGCTTACACTCTACAGGAAAGAGAGGATCCCACTGACCATAAGAGCTTACACTCTACAGGAGAAAGAGGACCCCACTGACAAAAAGAGCTCACACTCTATAGGAGACACCAGCACAGCTTATAATCTGCAGGAGAGGGAGAGAACCAGCTGACTATGTGATCTTACACTCTATAGGAGAAAGAAAATATCTTGTTAATTATAAAAGCTTAAACTCTATAGGAGAGTGAGAGAAGATCCCCTTGACTATATGACTTACACTCTAAAGGAAAGAGAGGACTCTGCTAATAATAAGAGTTTACATTCTATAGTAAAGCGAGGACCCTACTGACTATAAGAATTTAAACTCTACAGGAGAGAGAGAGGACTCCACTGACCATAGGAGCTTACAATGAGAGACAACGTAAAATGATGTTAACCCTCTCTCTGGTGCTTCAGTAGTGTGGGAAATGCCGGTCAAGTTCTTTTTTTACCAACTGCTAAATGAATATCAAAATGTTTGAATTTTCTTGAATTTCATGAAACATGACTCCAACTCAGTCCTTTGCAAAATTATCTGGTCTTCTCTACGCAGAACTATTAGGACTTTTTCTAAAAATGTTCCCCTTTCCGGAACACAGCCTTCTACTTCCAGTTCTTCCTCGGCACATTAAACAGCCACAGTCCTCTCTGCCGTGGATTACAGTCTGGCCTCGTGGTCCTACTTTGGCTGAATGTTTATTACTAGACGTAGAGGACAGACATGAGTAAGACGGAGTTTGTTTTGTAGTCTGTTACCATTGGTAACGTACAAGTCTTCATAATGGTAGGATATTCTTGATCAAGATTACTTCCACTTTTTTCTGTTTTTAATGCATGTGATATTTTAAAAAAATTAGTTGCAAATCCACAGATCAATAATCATAATGAATTCTTAGTAGTAGAGGATGTTGTAATAAAATTAATTGTATTAAAATTAATATTTCGTTTTTAGGTGGATGACTCGGATAAAGCAAAAACTAAGCTTTAAAGAAATAATTTAAAAAAAAAAATATATATATATATATATATATTTGCTTTCAAAATAAAAATGTCCATGGCATTTTAGAAGACAGCAAGGGGATCACCAAATGCATTCGATGTAGCAACATTGTCTTTGAAGATCTATTTCTTCAGTTAACTGTAGACAGCTGGTACAGATCAATATTGCAGCCCATCAAGTGTGTATGGAGGAAAAAAAAACTGTAATAGACTCAAACTGCATACCAACACATTCTGCCGAAATTGTGTTTAGTGGGAAATTGCAGGTTTGTTGCCGAGTCTTTGGTTTAAATTGACAGTGTGATTAAGCGTCCATACAGTTCTAGCACCGCAGTGTTTGCCTATGGAAGAAAGGCACGAAGGAGACCTAAAGGTAAGGGTGTCTGACAAGGCTCCATCCAACCGATGAACCTCAGATTCCCTAGATAATGCCATCACTGACTTTGAGCTCTAATATGGTGCACATATTTTATCTTATTTGTTTTCATTGCTGTCACTCATGCTACACCTTCTGCCCCTCTTCTCTGTCCATTTTTTTGCTAAAGAATATTTAGTTGGAAAAAATGTTCCATCAATAAATTGCACACAACAACTGTCTTTCCAGAGACTTCAAAGCATAATAAACTAAAAAGGAATCTGTCAGTAGGATAAGTTATCCTAAGCCGTCTGCATGGGCATATAGGTCATAGGAAGCTGAATAAAATGACACCTTGATATCTGCGATCCGATCTCTTATTCCAGAGAAATTCACATTTTCCATTAATATGTAAATGAGTTGTTAAGGTCTATGGGCTGGAGATAGATCTCCCCAAATAATCTGCCTCCAGAACTTATTTTGAATGAAAAGGGGTATTACCAGTGTTAAACATGTGGATCAGGAGAGCAGAACTCCTTACATGTATACATACTGGTCACACTGGTAGTGAAACCTCTAAAGGCAGATTCTCATGAAGATCATTGTCCGGCACAAAGATCTTAACAGTCTGTTTACATATTAAGAAAAACATAGATTTCTCTGGAATAAGACATCGGATTTCAGATATAAAGGTATTATTGCATTCAACTTTCTTTGATGTACATGCTCATATAGACGGCTGAGGAGGGTTCTTCTTACTGACAGATTGTTAAGACACTGGTGGATGATGGCAGTCATCCAATGGCTGGAGGAGTACTAGCGGAGAGCGGCAAGTTGTAGTTGAAGTTCCTGGAAATAGAACTAGGAATAGTAGGACCAATCTGGAGAGGATTGGGAACAGTCTGGTTAAGACAAGTCTCAGTGGTTGGAGATTGGAACTAGACTAAAGGCTAGACGCAATATTCAAGCAAGGAGGCAGAGCTCCATGTGACTTTAAGTTGGCTCAAACAGAAAGTAAGATGGCTTCTTAAGGTTCAACAATAGCCATCTTAGTGAAGCGATGGCCGGGGGACCACCACCATGCAGGGAAACTACGGTACAGAAGATGAGGTGCAAGCAACAAAGGGTTAATTTATTTACAGGCAAGGAATGCAGTGTTTAGGAAAATGCAGAAACAGGGGTATACAATGAAAAACAGACAATTTACAAGGATAATATTCTCTAGTTGGGCCGTCAAACAGCACGAAGCACCAACTATCACAGCTCAGTGTATTTATCCAACTGGCAAGACAACAAAGTAAAGTAATGTATGATGCTACACTAACTATAACCTATCTTGCCTTTGCTAACCAAGCCACACGGCTGCCATGCTGTATCTATTGCAGCCTATCCTAAACCCTAGCATTTGCACAGAAGAGGTTAATACTCACAGTAGCGTTGGTATCTCAGTCCCGGGGCCCCTGAAGCTTTGCAAGATGATGCGCACGTCTTCCTGGAAGCTCTGTGCAATGCGGTCTTTCCCTTGTTTGCAGGTCCAGTGATGCTCCTAGAAGTGGTGAATTCCCTCCTCTGGATTCCTTTCTTGTCTTTTCTTCGTGGCTCCTCACGGCAACATAGCAAAGCCACCTTGTTATCCACCAGAGAGTTTACAAAGTCTTTCCTTCACAGCTCAGGCATGTCTCTTTCCTGCAGAAATCTCGACTCTCTCCTCACACACAGAAAAGCAGCCCCTCCCCTCTCCAGTGCTGGCAGAAGAAACCAAACAGTCTTTACAGCAAGGAAGCACAGAGCGCCCCACTGCTCTAACCAAGGGGGTGCTGTCTCCTAAAGTGGCAGCTTGTCTCTATGGTCGATAGCAACACCACCCCCTTACATGAGTATAGGAGTGAACACCAAAACACAACAGTGGTAAGGAGTGGAAATGCAGCACGATTCATCAAAGTGAATAATAGCAGCCACTAGTAGTCAATCCACAGAAAGAAATGGAATCCTGACACAGATTCCAATTAAGGTAGAAAAATTTAAAAGATAATATCACCAGCCCTCATCTCCCTGCCCAGTCCTCACAGTTCCAATCTGGTCTTTTCAGGCCAAATCAGCGCTAGAGGCACCAAAGGCTTGTTTTGAAAGGAGACCGCGCTGAATCAGTGAGAACCAGACTATGTGTGTAAGTTATTCTAAGGTTTTTTTAACTCCCTTCCCTTGAATTCACCCAACTAGTCGGCTGCTGTTTTGATGAGGTTGAGTAAAACAAATTGAAAAAAATTCAGATTTGCGCAAAAGTGATTTTCTTTATTGTGAAACTGGAGGCCAAGTTGATTTGCTCGTTTGTACCTGATCCAAAGAATTTTTTAGACTGCAGCACCATCAAGGTAAAATGTAGTGCTTCAATGTTTTCATATGGAAGAAAAAGTTGTTTCCTATATGCAGTAAACTTCCTGTACTGACCGCTGTACGAAAATATGAGTTTTAGGCTGAGTTCACACGTAGCGTTTTTTTCGCGTTTCCGCGGCGGTTTTAAACGCACGATTTTGCCGCAAAAACGCGAAAAATAAGCATCCCATGCATTCCTATGGGATTCCGCAATGCTGTGCTAATGCTGCGGTTTTTACCGCGGCGGAATCGCTTCGCGGTGAAAACCGCAGCATGCTCATTAATTTTGCGGAATCGCGGCGATCCCGCACCCATAGGAATGCATTGTTCCGCTTACTTCCCGCATGTGGCTGTGCACACCATGCGGAAAGTAAGCAGAACATTTGCGGATGGTACCCACGGTCCGGAGGAGAGGAGACTGTCCTCCGGGCTTTGGGTACCATATCCCTGTAAAAAATAGAATTTAAAATAAAAAATATTGTTATTCTTACCTTCCGGCGTCCCGCGCAGCCTTCCCGCCTCTCTCCACGCTCTCGTTCCCAGTAATACTTTGCGAAAATGCCCGCGATGACGTCCGTTCTCGCCGGATCACGAAGTCTCACGGTCATTCGCGCGACGTCATCGCGAATTACCGCGAGACATCGCGATCCCGCGAGAACGGACGTCATCGCGGGCATTTTCGCAAAGGATTACTGGGAACGGCTGCGCAGGACGTCGGAAGGTAAGAATAACACCATTTTTTAATTTTTTTTTACATTTTATCTTTTACTACTGATGCTGCACAGACGGCCTCAGTAGTAAAAAGTTGGTCACACTTGTCAAACACTATGTTTGACGAGTGTGACCAACCTGTCAATCAGTTCTCCAAGCGATGCTACAGATCGCTTGGAAAACGCTAGCATTTTGCAAGCTAAATACGCTTGCAAAATGCTATTTTTTCCGCGGGAAAATCGCGGGAATTTAAAATGCGATTTTCCCGCGGAATGGAATTCCGGAATTCTCGCGGTAATTTCTGCGAGAGTTCCGGTACGTGTGCACATAGCCTCATAATTATCAATATGCTTTTTTTAGGGTGGACAATAAAAAGCAGTATTCTAGAACAATATGGAACTGATTCATATTCTGCATTTTTTATGTCACTTTCCTTTTTATCATGCCGTTTTCGGTGCCAAATTATTCAAAATGGAGCACGTGATTTATCAATTTGGCATTAAGTAAAATATGGTCTTTTCTTGTCTTGAACTGTTTTTGTGACATTTTGATGCTAAAAGTTGCAAGTTTCTCAAAAGAATGCCAAAATGGCACCAAAATAATGGCACACTGAAAAATACACGTTGGGTTGGGATTGGAGTTGAGTTGTACCAAATTTTGCATCTTTTTTAAAAAGTTGCAATTGATGAATCAGGTGAAAATGTCTAGAATCTCTAAATTCTGGACACCAGTAAACAAAACAAAAAAAATAAACAGACAAGCACATATAAAATAGACTTTAAAAAAACGTAAATAGAATAAAGAATTGGGTGCAAACAAAGAAAGGTGCAAAATACAAAAAACTACCCAAAAAAGAGAAGGGACAAAGGTAATGATGATTTAGGACCTAAGCTTTTACTGCTCTGTTAACCCAGTTGTGCAATGCTGACCAGAGCTAGAGCTTCCGCTCTAAGGCTTGGAATTGCAGGAACCTTCAGTCCTGGTTTTGCAACTCTCTGATGGCCAGAATCAACAGACACCACAGGATTAAACTTACCTATTTTTTGGGTTTCTTAGGGCCACCACCATTTTACACATTGAAAAAGATTGCATTGGCTCATAAAAGCTCATAGGACCTTGCAGGCCCGGATTGGCCATTTACCCAACCGGGCATTTTCCCGCTGGGCCGCCATTTTCAAAAGGTGATGGGCCGCTGGCGGTGGCGGCGGATCGGCCTCTTTTTTTCCTGCCGCCGGCCCTTTAAATTTTCTGGCAAGGCGGCAGGCAGCGGGGGTTAAACACGTGACGCGACGTGGTGACGCTGACAAGGCCCCGCCCCCGGACCGCAGCAGGAGCAGAGGAAACCTGGCGGCCGCGGCCATTTGTAATGAGGCAGCGGCACCGCTTGGCGTGGGTGGGCGTCTGGACTGGGCGAGTCGGAGTCGCCCTGGGGCTGGGGCCGGGCTGCCTGGCGCTGGTGGCGGGCCCATGATGATGTGAGTGAGTGACTCTCTGTTGATAAAAAAATACTGCCCTGGGCTGGCACTGGGCCGCCTTACCCTGGTCCTGCTGTCTGTCATTGTGTCAGCTATAGACCCTGCCTGCCTGATTAAACAGTGTGTGCGGTCACCCCTCACCCCCTGCAGAGAAGCATAAGGCTGCTGAGTGCTGAGCCCAATCTGCCCCCTGGCAGGACACGGCAGCTTCCCCGACAGGACACGGCAGCCCCTCCTGACAGGACACGGCAGCCCCCCCGACAGGAAACGGCGGCCCCCCAAAAGGACACGTCAGCGCAGCCCCCCTGATTGGACACAGCAGCCCCCCGACAGGACACGGCAGCTTCCCTGACTGGACACGGCAGTCCCCCTCCCGACAGGACATGGCAGCCCACCTGTCTGGACACGGCAGCCCCTCCCGACAAGACACGGCAGCCCCCCTGTCTGGACACGGCAGCCCCTCCCGACAGGACACTGCAGCCCCCCCGACAGGACACGGCGGCCCCCAAAAGGACACGGCAGCGCAGCCCCCCTGACTGGACACGGCAGCCCCCCGACAGGACACAGCAGCTTCCCTGACTGGACACGGCAGTCCCCCCCTGTCTGGACATGGCAGCCCCTCCCGACAGGACACGGCAGCCCCCCAAAAGGACACGGCAGCCCCCCCAACAGGGCACGGCAGGGGGCAGATGGGGCACAGCAGCCTCATGTGTCCCTACAGGGCAGGGGGTCTCTAGGACGCTGCTCATCAGGATTTATAGCTGAGGAATAGGTTCACCTCCCAGAGATGTCATGTACAGAAGCACACTAATAGATATATATATATATATATATATATATATATATAACTGAGGCCGGCCTCCAGCATGAGATATATAGGGCATATACAGGGCAGGACTGGGGGGCCACCATCTGCCTGCGCTGATGTGTATGTATATACAAGGTCTGGGGGGATGTAGATGCTGGGTCTGGTGTGTATTCACAGGTGCTGGTGGATATACGTTGTTGGGGCTGATGTGTATACAACAGTCCCAGCACCTGTATATACCCAGCCCCAGCAATGTATCTCCACCAGCACTTGTGTATACACCAGCCCGCCCCTGTATATACACCAGACTCCAGAACCTGTATATATCAGCCCCAGCACCTCCATATACATATGAAATAAAAATCCTTTATTATAAATGAAACAAAACACTTTTTCCTTTTTTATTTAAAAACTAGCTCAAGAGCTCGGCATTGCCTGAGCAGCATAGTAACCAACTCTGGTTAGTTATAACAAATTATAATGATTATATTGCTCATAAAAACATTTCACATCATATATTCAACACTACAGATTTGTAACACAAATTAACTAATTGATTACCCAAGAATTGATAGTATTTTATTTTCAACTCATTCAAGATTTTTGTTTTTTCCTTTCGGTGCAAAGATGAACAGATTTTTGGCAGTTCCGACTCTTGAACAGATCACGTAAAGTTGACCATGAGAAAAAAGCATGGAGATTGCAAATCGATCCATACTACTTTAAAGGACTGTCCCTGAGCCTTGTTAATAGACATTGCAAATAGCAGTTGAACTGGAAACTGGAGGCGTTTAAAATCAAAAAACTAATCAGATGGAATGAGTGGAATTCTTGGCATGAAAATGTCCTCTCTTTTGCCACATCCTGTTTCTGAGCTGTGTACCTAATCCTATCCTGTGTGATACTGACTGCTGAGCTGTGTAACTAACCCTATCCTGTGTGATAATGTCTGCTGAACTGTGTACCTAATCCTATCCTGTGTAATACTGACTGCTGAGCTGTGTATCTAATCCTATCCTGTGTGATACTGACTGCTGGGCCGTGTATCTAATCCTATCCTGTGTGATACTGGGCTGTGGGCTCCCCCTGCAGTCTGTGTCAGAGGGTGGTCTGTGTTGGCACGGTAATAAATTGTGTTATTTCCAGCTTTACAGAAGGACAATAACACCATAGAAATGACATGAATAGGCAAAATTGTTTGGTGAATTGGAACACGCGAAGTTAAAATCTCGCCTTGCAACATAGGACACTCTCGGGCTCCAGATGTGTGACTGCAAAATTTTGTGGCTGTAGCTGCGACGGTGCAGATGCCAATCCTGGACATACACACATACACACACACATACATACAAACATACACACACAATGAGCTTTATATATTAGATAACAAGCACAGTTATACTCACCTAATGCCTAATTCCACCAAAGCCCTCGTTCTCCTGAAATAAAACAAAAATAAAAAACAACAATATACTATACCTGTCCATCATTCTGTCATACGCCTTAATCCATGTCTGGGGGCGAAAGGTCTAGCAGACATCTTAATTGGGGTTTCCCCTCACAAAACTAAAAAATGTCAGTGGGGTCACAGCACATACTATAGGTACAGTCACAGAAGGCTGAATCTCCCACATATTAAAGGCAGTGAGAGGGACTTGTATTGTAGCACTTACAAAGTAATTTTCCCCTATTGAACCCCCTTTGTGTTCTAACTCACTATGGTAACCCATTAATGGCCACCATAAAGCAACACATTTTTCCCACAAACACAGGATACTCTCTCACAATGAATTCCTTTACAGTACCCTCCACATACACAGCATGATTCCCATTCAATGTCCACACACAGTGATGCCCACACACAGTCCCCACCCATACACACACACATTAAGATCTCCAGTGACCCCAACACTGTATGATGGTCCCTACACTGTTCCCCAACACAGAATAATGGCTCCCAAAGTAATCCCTTCCACATACAGTGGTGGTGGAAGTGTGCCTCAATTAAAGTCATTAAATTTTTTTTCATTTTAATTAGATGTGTACACCAAAATCCGAAGGGTCAAAAAGCAGGAAAGAGAGCACTATACTACATGTGAAGGTGAGTGAAAGGTCTCCTGCAGTATTATTTTGCATAAACGAATGAAAAAATTTGGATTGTGATACAATTTCAAAATGTATGTGTGTACATATGTGTGTATATATATATATATATATATATATATTATAATATAATATTATTATAGCACGTGGGCTGCTTTGGTTGGTGTGGCAGGGCTGATTTTCAGTCCCAGTCCGGCCCTGGGACCTTGGACGAAGCAGCGCAGGATTCACCATAATGTCTTGCAGCTATCACATCAAATGGTATAATGGCAAAAATTGAAGCTGGCACATTTAGGTGGTCTGAGCTGCGGGAATGAAGAGGCTTGGTATTCCAAAATGGTTTTTATTAACACCAATGCGTTTTTGCGCTGTACTGGAGCTTTTCTCAAAGTCTGAAAGCCAAGTGTATATCTTGAGAAAGACGCCGGTCCGTTGCAGAAACGCATTGATATTAATAAAAACCGATTTGGAATCCCAAAGTCCTGGGATACTTTAAAACATTACACATGTGTTTTCAGGGAAGTTGGAGTATTTGTGATTCATAGTGAATCAATTCACTAGAAATCAATTTTTTGGAGAAAAATCCAGCTAAGCTTGCAAGTTTCACTAAAAAAATGACTGCTTTCTAAAAAAAAAAATAATAATTGTAATAGAACTTGAGAACAATAGCCTGAAGAATTATTTAAAAAAAACAACCTGCTTTATAAGATGCATAAAATTACATAAAAACAAAAGAAAACACAATAAACATCCACACAAAGAAAAATAATTACTGTACTTTAACATGTTATGCTGTGTAAAATGTGTAAAAAATGCTTCTTGCTTACGTGGTGCCCCTGAGGCTCAGTCGTCACAGAGGTACTGCACCTCCTCCAGAGGTGTGGTGCCCCACCATCCAGGTAAGTTGGAGGCTCCTGACCACGTTCCAACACCTGCATCCCACACAACAAGGTAGTTCAGCAAAGCCACATTGCGGCTCCCTGCTTGGAGAGTAGCAGAGCACCTTTCGTGGCTCCCTGCTTGGAACACGAAACGTGCTGGGAGGCGGGTGGAGTTAGAATACATAAAAGAGCGGGAAGGTTTGGGATTTGAGGTCAGTCGGTCAGTGGAGAAGAGTGAGGAAAGAAGATCCCTGGGAGAGGGATGGAGGAAGGAGGTGCTGCAGCAGATCTCAGTGACCTGGGTCTACTGGCACGGGAAAGGAAAGAAGGAGAAAGACATTGAACTGAAACCTGATCTTCCATAAGAAGGAAATACTAGTGCGGAATGTAGGAGTAAAAAGGGAACAGAGGACGTGGGTTAGTGGAAGAACCCTGCCTAGAAGTTCTAAGCGCAAGGCCGGGGCCCGGTCCCCGAGGTTGTATGGATACTAATGGTCCTACAGCAGACACCGGTGGAGTAGTGGGATGAAAATGCAGTACTCCCATATAAGACTTGGGGGCACAACAGAGACATTGATAGTGAGCCGGGACTCAGGAGTAAGGAGTCCCCGAAGCAGGCTACAGCTGTCTGCCATACAAGTAGAGATCTTGGGAACATCTGTCAGGAGGCACTCAAGTGTAACTCAGTACTAGGAGTACTTGACACCAAAGGCGCTATAAGAGGAGAAAGGCACATGTTGGCAGAGTGTTGGAAGGGAGCATTCCATCTGGCCTGGAGGTTGATTGAGTCCCTGACCCGGAGGACACAGCACGGAGGCAGGCACCTGTCTGTACTACAGACTGTGAGTAAAGCTTTGAAACTACAAGTCTGGTGTCCTCCATTGATTCTTGCGCCAACGCACCCAGCACCACTACATCTGGGTACCAGCTTCTACACTGCTTGTGCCTCTCCTCTACCCCTACATCTACACTGCCCTGGGGCTACAGCTCCACCTGTGGGGAGTTTCACCATCTTGGCTGCAACACACCACCAGCCCCAGTGGATCTGCACGCAGCATCGGCTCAACATCTCACTTGCCGAACAACACAGGTGGCGTCACGAACTATTCCATTAACTACATTTCATCATTCAATCTCCCCTAATACTTGGGCGCCCAGGGCCATGGACCGGGTCACCGCTGCTGTGACACATCCCGCCGACACCGGCCCGGTACTGAGTACCCCCACGGCCCTGGGAGGGCGGCTCACTTATATTTGTATCACAATAAAATGATGTAAATTACATGGTAATTTATGTGTGCTAAGACAAAAAGCAGAAATAAATTGAGGTCATTTTGAATCTTTGTGATTCACGTCAAGCTAATTAGCTGTGAATCAAAAAATTAGATAAAGCTGGTGATTTCAAATTTCAAAAGATTGCCTCATCTCTAGTACTCGCCAGGGCTGCCACTAGGAATTTCGGGGCCCGATACTGGCAAAATTTTCGGGGCCCCCTTGAGACTCCGCCCAGGCTCCACCCCAGCCCCGCCCTCCACCCCTCGATCTGTCTACAGTCCCACCGCTCTCTCTTGGAAAAACTCCACTTCTCACCAATCACACATTAACAGTTCCCATCTCCAGATCACACACATAGCCAGCAGCTCTTGTTTTGGCCAAAAGATTTTTTAATTCTGCCACCACGACAAGGTAGACTCTTTTGGCCAGGCCCTACGCTACTCTAACCTATTAAACATTTGTTAAAATATCCAACACAATTTAGATATATATTTTGTTTTTCAATTTTTAAAATTACCAATAATATCACATCCAAAGGGACAAATACCACCACACCATGTCCAGACACCATATTACCACCACTAGGTGACTAATAATACCACATGCAAGGAACAAATACAGCTACACCATGACCAGACCACACATTACCACCAGTGACAGAATAATAGCACATACAATGTGCTGTATATAAGTGCCAGTGTACAGATAATACAGTGATCACTGGTGACATTGTACACAGGAACTCTGTATATAAGTGTCAGTGTACAGATAATACAGTTATCACTAATGACATTGTACACAGGAACTCTGTATATAAGTGTCAGTGTACAGATAATACAGTTATCACTAATGACATTGTACACAGGAACTCTGTATATAGTGTTCAGTGTCAGTGCACAGGTAATACAGTGATTACTGGTGACATTGTACAAAGGCACTCTGCATATAATGTCAGTGTACAGGCAACACACTGATTCACCAGTGACGTGTCTAGGTGAAGTCCTTTGTATTCGCTTTTCATCTTTCATCCAGCACAGAACGCCATCACGTCTTCCAGCCAGGGCTCGTCTCTGCAGGAAATAACACAGTTATCTAGAGCTCCGCTTGCAGAACACATTACTTAATTTTTTTCCCCAACTTCTACACTACACCAGATGAAGAAAAAAAGTGACATAATGTCGCTCTGCACAGTAACAGGACCCCCCATTTAAAACAGTATCCTCAAAAAACTAAAATAATTACATCACTGCAGTAATAATATCCCTAAATTAGCCCCTATGGTAATAATATCCCCCATCCCATCTTATTCCTGGCTCCAGCCATATTTTCTCTCATCCTGCCCTCATGAGTTTCTATTCTGCCCCCATGCGATCTCCCGATCCTGCCCTTTCTGTCTACATCGTATCCATCCTGCCCCCTCCTGTGTCTCACATTCTGTCACTGCATCCATTCTGCCCCTCCTGTGTCTCACTGTCACATTCTGCCCCCCATGTCTCATATTCTGTCCTCAATCCCTCATATCCATTCTGACCCCTCCTGTGTCTCACTGTCACATTCTGCCCCTTCTGTTTCTCACTGTCACATTCTGCCCCATATCCATTCTGCCCCTCCTGTGTCTCACTGTCACATTCTGCCCCCATGTCTCACATTCTGCCCTCATGTCTCACATTCTGCCCCCATGTCTCACATTCTGCCCCCATGTCTCACATTCTGCCCTTGGCCCCCGTGTCTCACATTCTGCCCCCTTGTCTCACATTCTGCCCTCATGTCTGACATTCTGCCCTCGGCCCCCGTGTCTCACATTCTGCCCCATGCCCCTGGGGCCCTGTGGCTGTGGTGGGACTGCTGCAGTGCAGCTGGCTGTGCAGGGCCCCCCTGGCTTCTGCCTGCCCTGTGGCTCTGTGACTGTGGTGGGACTGAGGCCATGCGGCTTGCTGCTCAGGGCCCTACCTGGGCCCTGCCTGCCCTGGGGCCCTGTGACTGTGGTGAGACTGAGGCAGTGTGGCTTGCTGTTCAGGCCCCCCCTAGGCCCTGCCTGCCCTGGGGCCCTGTTACTGTGGTGGGACTGAAGCCGTGCGGCTTGCTGCTCATGGCCTGCCCTGGGGCCCTGTGACTGTGGTGGGACTGAGGCCGTGTGGTTTGCTGCTCAGGTGTTGTGAGTTCATTTTTCCCTTCACCATTGAGGTCTGATGAACTCCCTCCTATGGTGAAGGAAGGTAGTGAGGCTGATTACCAAACACATGGGCA
Organism: Dendrobates tinctorius; assembly: GCF_039654945.1. NCBI lineage: Eukaryota > Metazoa > Chordata > Amphibia > Anura > Dendrobatidae > Dendrobates > Dendrobates tinctorius. The sequence continues at coordinate 6,011,343 of NW_027361869.1, read as the reverse complement.
GCTAGATGATGACTGGGTTGCTGGAATTGAGGACTGGATATAAGGCTGTGTTAGTGTTTTCATCTTGCTTCACCGTCATTATATGTTGGCAGCTGCCTATTGCTTTGGGGTCTGCTCTGGGCAGTTTAGTTTTTCCCCTTTCTGTCTTTAGGCTATATAGTTCTCCGGCTGTGATCGAGGGGTCTAGGGCACTGTAGGAGCCCCCCACGGCTACTGCAAGTTGTTGTGGATAGGTTCAGGGGTCTGCAATCCGATAGCTGCCAACCTCTCTGGTTTTTCTGGACTTAGCTGTATTTTGTTTTTTCCTCCTTCGGTGACTCATCATAACACTCAGGGCTCCCCCTGGGCCCTGCCTGCCCTGGGGCCCTGTGACTGTGGTGGGACTGAGGCCGTGCGGCTTGCTGCTCAGGGCCCCCCCTGGGTCCTGCCTGCCCTGGGGCCCTGTGACTGTGGTGGGACTGAGGCCGTGTGGCTTTCTGCTCAGGGCCCTCCCTGGGCCCTGCCTGCCCTGTGACTGTGGTGGGACTGAGGCCGTGTGGTTTGCTGCTCAGGGCTCCCCCTGGGCCCTGCCTGCCCTGGGGCCCTGTGACTGTGGTGGGACTGAGGCCGCGCGGTTTGCTGCTCAGGGCCCCCCTGGGCCCTGCCTGCCCTGGGGCCCTGTGACTGTGGTGGGGCTGGGGCCCTGTGACTGTGGTGGGACTGAGGCCATGCGGCTTGCTGCTCAGGCCCCCCCCTTCCTGCCCTGGGGCCCTGTGACTGTGGTGGGACTGAGGCCATGCAGCTTGCTGCTCAGGGCCCCCTCTGGGCCCTGCCTGCCCTGGGGCCCTGTGGCTGTGGTAGGACTGCTGCAGTGTGTGTGGCTGGTTGCACTGGGCCCCCCTGCCCTGAGAGCACTCACCTGCTCGCTCGCCTGTCGCCTCCACGTACGGTCCGCTGCCCATGCCACAGCCACCACCTCTTCTCTCCTGGTGTCCGCCGCCCATCCACCGCTCCCAGCCACCCACGTGGCACTCACACCGGCACCGCAAACGCTGCTCGCTCTGCTCCGAAATGAGGAAGTGGAGCAGAGCGTGTGATGTCATGAGAGGCTGGCTGGACGGTACCTATAATGCACTGGGGCAGGCCGTATGTATACTATGATTTATTTTTAATGGTTTCAACACTCCAATTAATTAATACCAACTATTGATATAGTTTCAATCAGTTATACTATATTCAGCTCTTTGAACCTTCCTAGAAGGTCATTGAAACTTGTTTCAACCAGATGGTCAATTTGTCCAAGCAGAACAAATAACTGGCTTACACTTATCTACCAACAAAGGACCTTCGTTGCCATAATTAGATTGGGTGTGTTAACTTTGCCCATGGATTGTCAACTGGTGAACTCTCATCTATTTGGCCTCAGGGGGTCGTCTCACTGGCATCCAAGGATAGATACTGTTTAAGTCTCACATTTACTTTGGGACATCAAAGGCTTTAGAGAAGTTTTTACATATAAAAGGAGGGTACTGATGAGCAGGGGGAGAGAGACACAGAGAGACACACAGAGAAAGAGATGTGACAGACCAGAGAGGACTCTTTGCTCATGGAGGATGACTGGTCGACGTCTATCTGAATAATGTAACGTATGGATAATGTTTGTTTCTGATTAATGCATATGTATTTATAGTTTTATATTGTTTATTATTTAATCTTATCATTTATTAAGTAAATCAATTTAGAAATTCAGTTCTTGTGTGAGCATTTTCTTATTCATCACAATCCATTGGAACCCTTAAAATACAAATTGATGTCAGAAGCGGGATTGTTTTGAATAAAAATGTTTGCAAAATTGAATAAGTTTGTTAAGAGTAGGAAAGCAGTTGAGACTAGTGTCAGATCTTTGCCAGAATGGGTGTTACCAGGAAAGTGGACTGAAATGGCACAGGAATGTAACAAGTATATGGAGGGACAGCGGTTATCAAATCCCCAGGAAGTGGCTGCAAAATTTGATCTCTCAAGGTATGATGCAAAAGAGCAGAAAGCTGCAGCAGCCGTTGGATGGATTTTTGTGCAAGTGTCCCAAAGATTACAGGAGGAGATAGACACCTTGCGTTTAGAGCTGCATACAGCTATAGAGCAAAGGATTAGCTTGCAATCAGCCTTGAGAGACCAAATGAAGCAGCATGACAATATGCAAAGGAATTTTGAAGCTTATGTAATGAAAAATGTGAATAAGAATAGGCGCAGGAGGAGACAGCGGCCAGTGTCAGAGATTTGTACTGCACAGATTAGAACCATTATTGCACGTGAGAAATGGTCAGATTTGCTAGAATGGGATGGCTGTGAGACAGATGAGGAAGAAAAGCAAGCCAGACCGATTGTGACTACTAAAACTAGGAGAGAAGTCACACAGCGTAGTGGAGATAGGATGGATGCAGGAAACGCAGCTACAGGAGCAGAAGCTTCAATGACTGAAGAAACTAGGAATTATACAGCAGGAGAATTATCAGAATTAGCTACTAGGTACAGGCAGCAAGCAGGAGAACCTTTGTTAGCATGGATTCTCAGATTATGGGATCAGGGAGCCGATACTATAATTTTGAACCGTCTTGAGGCAATAGGACTTTGTAGTATTTGTACTGATCCTATGGTACGTCTAAAAATGAGACGTGCAAGGGATACTACAGAGACTTTCTCTTTGCTGCATTTGGTGAGGGATTCTGTGGCACAAGTGTATGACTCTCCCATGGAAATAATACCACAGACACGATGGGAATCTCTTGCAGATGGAGTTCAGCGATTGAGAGAAATTGCATGCATAGGAGGTATAACTCGCAATCCTTTGCCTGATCTGAATGATCGCTTTGCTGTTGTTGAGGATTGGAAGGGACCAGATGCTGCAATATTGGCGGTATTGATGAAGAATAAGTTCATAGAAGGTGCCCCAGCTGCTTACAAAGCCCCATTACTCACTATGTTCATTGCACTTATGGGAAATTCCACTACTGTCTACACAGCATGCAATCTAATCTCCCAGCTATCTGCTCTAGAGAGAGCAAAAGTATCAAAAAATAGTACAGTAAAGAGAGTAGATCAAGAAAGGAGAAAAGAGGATGATACTCAAATTAGAAAGAGCAGGAAGGAGTTGTTTTGGGACCTGATAGCTAGTGGAGTTCCATTCCAGGAGATAGATGGGATCTCGACAAGTGACCTGTTGAGGAGATGGCAAGATCTGAGGAGAAAAGGTAAATTGCAACTTGCCAGACCCAAGAGGGTGGCGACAAATGAGATAGGGGGTTGGAAAGATAGAGGTGGGACACCTGATGGAGGCATGCAAAGCCCCCACTGTAACCGCCCCTTGCACTCTTCCAATACCATGGCATACTACACCCCCAGCCAAGATTCCCTCATGGACTAATTATAAAGGTAATTGAATATCCCTGAAAATTGTTGTTTGAACAGTTTTGCCATTTTTTGATGTCTAATGATGTTTGTTTTCATTCTAGAGTTTCTTAGAGAAATACTCCTGTGAGCATACTATGAAGTATGCGCTGGCTGATATATGATGATAAATACTCCTGTGAGCATACTGTGACGTATGCGCTGGCTGATGTATGATGAATTGGGTTTGGTCTTGGTGATGCATAAATGTGCATTCCTCTCCTGAGGGTTTGTAATAGACCTTGATGTTTTAAAAGGCAAAAGACCACAGCAGATATAAGATGATTCTGTATGTGGGAGCCATTGTGAGAGAAACATACAAGGCAAAGAGGGAGTGACAGTACAGACAATGAATTTAAGACTGACCTAAAGTTAGATGACTGATAACATACTGGGGGGTTGACAAGATAAATAGATGACTTATTTGTACTAAGTGTTTGTCTTTGTCACTGTATGTGCATTGTGTATTTGTCATGGATATCCCTTGATTAAAATTGGTTCACAGCCAAAGAAAAATCCACGTGGTGTTTTTATTTTTATTTGGCATATTTTTATGAGCTCATTTTCTGAATTTTAATTGTACTGCGTTTAGCATTCTTGGCTTTTAAAGGAATTGGTTTTTTTCTCTTTTACATGTTGGATTGGGGGGTGGGGGTGTAATTAACCTTTTGTTTGTTTGCAGGAGTGAAAGAAGAAACCTTGGCCATTTAATTAACATGTAAATAACAGTGCACAGTAAATAGTTCATTCCTGCAGTAGTGAAAAAGGAGTCCATCTAATATAAGATTATATTTTATGACTTATTTTTGAGTTTTTAACATTTTTTATTTTTTGGGAGCTCCCGTGCAAATTGGGTTTTGAAGAATATATATGTTAAATGATTTCAATGAATGCTAGTTTGTTAATGTCTTGATATAGCTTTGTTCGCCTACACCTGAGTCATACAATGCAAATGTGTGGGCACCCAAAGTGTGTGTTTGTCTATATATAAATGAGAATCTCTCCTGTTTACTGAATGAGTGCATTTAGGTTTAGCCAGAGTGAGTGTTGATGTAATGTGTATATTATGTAAAAATAATAATTTGCTAGAATTGGGTTAATAGCAAATTGGTTTGGGTTCGGTTTTCCTTAACATGTAATTGTACTGATTCTGATTAGTAGTGACATTATTTTGTGATCTCCATGAACATAATTGTACTGGTAATTATGATCATCGTTATTATGCAAATGTGATTGACATGAATTTGATGTGTTTGATCAGTGTATAAGTCCATACAAATATGATATATATTTTATGTAGTATTATTATCTAGAGTAGAAATATTTGCTACAGTAGAAAATTTCAAAGGTCATTCTGGGCACAATTTGGACCAACAAACCTACGGTAATTTTGTTTGATTCATTTGATCAAGGGGTGGAAAACAAGCCACCAGGACTGAGTTATTTTGGACTGTTGCTTTGGACTGAGTTAGCTCTGCCAAGACTTGGAACTTTCAAGTATGATTGTGAACTTCACTTTCCCTCAGTGCAGGCTGTGTCTTGTGTGTAGACTGAAGATGTCCAATGGAGCGCTGAGACTGAGCCCAGATGATGCTGAACCGTCAACCAGGGTGAATCCTCATGACTGCCAGCTGATGCAAATTGCATATAAAGTGAGGCCCTGAACAGCTGCAGCAATAGAAGATGAAAGGTACTCTTATGCTCAGCCATGGACACCTGCACTTCCCTCACCCATTGCTTTGGAGAAACGAGGGGTTAATATCATGAAGGGCAGGGACAGATTGCTCTTTCGAGTCTGTTCTTTTGCTAACCAGGCAAAGTAGTGAAGTCACCCCAAAGTGATGAGGGCATAATAATCCCCGTGCTTTCCCTGCAACAGAGACCCATTTAAAAATTGCGGTCAAGAAGATCCGAAGAAAGAAGATTTCTACAGACATTTGATATTTCATTACCTGTTGGTCCAATGTTGTTTTTGTTCCGTTTTAAGCCAAGGATGTTATTTTTTACCAAGCGGTTTTCTATTGGTAGCAAATAAATATATATATATAAATGAGCAATGCACATAATGATAAATGGTATAGTTTAGTGACAGGTTAATTAATTAAAGTGATTGAAACCAAGGGGTGGAATGTATACTATGATTTATTTTTAATGGTTTCAACACTCCAATTAATTAATACCAACTATTGATATAGTTTCAATCAGTTATACTATATTCAGCTCTTTGAACCTTCCTAGAAGGTCATTGAAACTTGTTTCAACCAGATGGTCAAATTGTCCAAGAAGAACAAATAACTGGCTTACACTTATCTACCAACAAAGGACCTTCGTTGCCATAATTAGATTGGGTGTGTTAACTTTGCCCATGGATTGTCAACTGGTGAACTCTCATCTATTTGGCCTCAGGGGGTCGTCTCACTGGCATCCAAGGATAGATACTGTTTAAGTCTCACATTTACTTTGGGACATCAAAGGCTTTAGAGAAGTTTTTACATATAAAAGGAGGGTACTGATGAGCAGGGGGAGAGAGACACAGAGAGAGACACAGAGAAAGAGATGTGACAGACCAGAGAGGACTCTTTGCTCATGGAGGATGACTGGTCGACGTCTATCTGAATAATGTAACGTATGGATAATGTTTGTTTCTGATTAATGCATATGTATTTATAGTTTTATATTGTTTATTATTTAATCTTATCATTTATTAAGTAAATCAATTTAGAAATTCAGTTCTTGTGTGAGCATTTTCTTATTCATCACAATCCATTGGAACTCTTACAATACACCGTAGCTTAAAGCTACAGTGCCTGCCCATTTTCTTTTTGCCATTCGGCCCGGGGCATTCTAAATAAAAGTGCCTGCTGCCTGGTCAAATCATCGGGGGGGCCCGAGCGCGCGGCCCAGGCTGCCAGCATGCTCCGGCAGCCGGGCCCCCCGGATTCACCGGGCTCCATACACAAGTAAGGGCTGTAATGCCCTGATGGCGGCTCTGGTACTCGCTACTCACTTTCATAACGAATCACCCTATTCCTTTATTCATCTGGTATGGTTTAAGCATAAGGTAGGGAAAGAATAGAGAAAAGGGTGCCATTTCCATCCTCCAAGGTCAGGTAGGTGTCGTCCTATAGGGACGTTATTAGTAATTTATGGTTATGGTAGGAGCTTATCTGCTATGCAAAAGTCTGATCTATAGTAGTTATTGTTGTTACACTAGAATTGTCCAATAAATAATTAGGATCTGGCACTTCCAAGATACATATAATCAGAGAAATTTCCGGACTTACATATTAGTATTTGCCGAAAAAAATGAAGAGATCCAGAAAAATATATTAAAATAACATATTTATTAATTACAAATAAAAATAAGAAATTTAGAAAAAATGCCCAGTAGGAGGCGCTCATATGCCCTAACAAAAATAATAATAAGGCATGAATAGGTAATAAAAGTCAGATATGAAAAACATTTAAAGTGCCATAATTAACTCCATAAACCCTCACAAAATAAAAGGTAAAAAAGGCCAATATGTTTAATGAATAAGGTACAGCAGCAACATAACAACTAAGTTTAAGTCCCTGTACCAATGAGTGTACAATCAAGATTAATTAATAAGGTACAACGGAAACATGACATCTAAGTCTAAGCCCTTATACCAATATAAGAGAACAACTAATAACCCAGTGAGCCAAATGAGGATAAATAAGCCATAAATGACATTACCTAAATGCTGTGAACACAAGTAGCGGTGGGCGCTGCAGCCTCCTCCACCCCAACGCGTGTTTCGCAACAAGCTTCTTCCGGGGGCGTGTCCCAATGACGGGCTGGCGGTGTTTAAATAGTGCCAATGTCCAATCACAGAGCACAATGTATAAAGCGCTTGATTCAATAATATCTCTGCGTGATCAAGACGGCGAATGCGCTGTCGGACACCACCGTATGAACGTCACTTCCGGTAACGCGCTCACTGAGACCGCAGGCAAAAAACCCATGACACACAGTATAAAGCGCTCCCGGAAATGAACGGCAGTGACAGAGCTGCGCAGGCGCACAATCAATGCAGAGATAATAACCCAGTGAATAATATATAACCAGGATAAGTGACAGTGAGGGTATTCAATAATAATGTGATAAATTAATACCTCCGCAATATATATAAGAAGTGAATAAATTGCGTAAGTGACATATGCTTAATATATCATTTTATTAAACACATTAATTATAAAATTTCAGGAGTGCTCAACGGCTGAGCTAAATATATATAATGTGAATGAGCAATTTATAATGCTCAGAATACCATAGTGAATACTATAAAGTGCATAAGTGCTAGTGCAAAACTGCTTACAAGGGGACAAGCTAAATATCCAAAAGTGCTCGTGGAAAGTAAGACCGCAAAACATATTCTTCCTACTAAAAAAGAATGCTCAATTCATATATACCATGTCTGTAGCCATTCTATTCCAAATCTACGACTGATGTAACAAATTATTTGAATTCAACATATTACCTAATCAAAAAACATGTTATAGGCATATTACTATTTTATAAGCATGCTTGAATCCTGCATTTAAACAAATTACAGAACTACTCCACTGTTATCTAAGCATGCTCAAGCATTATATATAACAATATGAAAGTAAATATACCGAAATATTACCACAATTCATGTTTTACTGGTATATAAATATCTATAAATTCCACATTTAATCATATAATGATCAAAAAATGATCATACACAATACAAACATAATCAAATCCTATATAAATGCTGTATGTGGAATGTATCATCATCTACTACACTATAAATTAAATACATAAGAATAATAAGCGTATAAGACAATGAAATAGAAAATTATTCTTTTTTTATGTTTTGACCCGTTGAGGCGCTCGAGCGGCGCGAAACGGCCGTTGTCAGCCTTTCTTGCACTCCTTATGTCACTCCCCCGACTTGACATGTTCATGATATGTCAATAAATCAGTGAAACTTCCATCTCGATGAGTGCGACCTTTTCTCTTTGCATGGATTCCCAGGATTGACTGTTTCCAGGTCTGGCACCCGAGATTCCCAGCTGCTGGGCTTCTGTATGCCACACATCATTTGAAGTAACACGGTAACAGCGGTGCCGTCCGCTTTTTATCTTGAGTTTTGTGAAATACATAAGAATACTAAGCGTATAAGACAATGAAATAGAAAATTATCAGCATGCTCAAGCCCATATAGGAAAAAATCTTGAAGGTGTATCCAAAAAATTATTCCATCACTTGTTGTTGAAAGGATCAAGGGATACATCCATCAATCCCAAGCATATTTCTTTTACCACTCAGGAAAACTAAAGGAAGAAGTTCCATATGGATATCCAGATGTGATCAATTCATAGAAAACATACTTGAACAAGGACTTCAAGAAAAAACAATTTCTAAATAAAACAAAACACTGAGACCAGTAGGAGCGCCACTGCAGCGCGAAACAGCTGTCGTCATCTCCACTCCTGCTCCCATCCTCCCTATGCCGATGTTTTAAAGAAATAGAATAAAGAAGATTTTAACCGGTGAGTGCCATCTGTATTCCTTTTTTGGTGAAACTGCCATCATTCTTACCTCCTACACTTTTAGGTCTCACCAAAAATCCGCACAGGAGCATCCAAACAACATTGTGGTTTTTTTAATGCAAATTTCTATTTATCCACATATTTTGTGACCTGTGTCCTTGGACAATCCTAAAAAAAAAAAAAACTGTTTGGTTTCGTTATACACGGCCACAACTGGTGATGGACGGCTGCCTCCTCTCTATATTTATGACCAGGAGGCAGGAAGGTGTTAATACAACCAGAAAAATATGGACTTACATTAATTTCCAATTTGTTTTTCAATAAGCTCCAATGCTGTAATGGAAAGTAAAAGAAAAATATAGTAATCGTAAAAATCAGAATGGAATTAATAGTTCCTCCTAAGACATGTGGCTGCGTTAAGGGTCTTAGATAATTGTGTAGGCTTCCCTGAAGGATTTATAATAATTCAATGTTAGAAATTACATTTTAATCCTATGGGATATTTGTATATTGTGTGAGCAGACTTCGAACAGCAGGTAACATATAGGATCGGACTTGATGGTTAGTAAATGGTTGTCTTTAGACAAACAGCCTAGAAGCGTATGAGGCGCCGACTCAGTGTGCTGCAGCCCTGGCTCCTCGTACCAGGCTCAGTTTAAAGCTATGATAAAATATAATATATACCCCAAAAAATGGAAGCAAAAAAGCTCAAAAATGAAAAAAAAAGCATAATAAATTTTATTAGTTAATCTGGACAATGCATGATAAAAAAAAAACAAAAAACATAAGACGAGATTGTAAGCCACAGTGAGAATGTTCCCCCCTCTCTTTCCTGGTTCAGGTGATCAAAAGAGCCTTCAAACACATTTATAGTAATATATACATATATAGGTCTGTCTTTATTTAGACTGTTGTAGGTACCGGACCAATCTGTATGTCTCAAAACAGACCCGGGTAGACAAAGGTATAATGACTTTATACCAAAATGTAGTGAAGTATATAATGCTAATACTAGAGCAGTAATGAACCCAATGGTAGTAAGACATTGAATAAAGGCAAAGTACAAAATGAGAAGTTATTTAGACAAACCTACAGTGTCTAGGACGGTGGGGAGCAAGACCTCGATGCGAGTTTCCCATAGGCTTCTTCAAGGGGTTTGCGGAAGAAGCACCCTGGAAGAAAACTACTTGAAACAGCCTGCAGTACAGATAGTGTAGAGTAGGTGAGAGCTGTAACAGGCATCAATTCATTCCTTGGTAATAAACTGTAAATTTAGCAGAAGCCATTCTATGCCACTATACAGGTAGCTTGCTGGATGTCGGGTCCATTATTGGTTAGTTATGTCTTGTTGACATCACATTTTGGCCCTATGTTCTGCCTTTTTGCCAGAAAAGCTCCTACTGTATAAGAGAAGCACAACTTAAGACTTCATTGACCTAAAAGAGGCCAAAGAGTGACTTATTGGTCTTTGCTGGGCCAGCATAGACCTCCATGGAAAAGCCTAGCTAATAATAATCTTTATTTATGGAGCATCAACATATTCCACAGCGCTTTACAGTTTTGCACATATTATCATCGCTTTCTCCGATTGGGCTCACATCCCTATCAGTATGTTTTTGGAGCGTGGGAGGAAACTGAAGAACCCGGAGGAAACCCACGCAAACACGGGGAGAACATTCAAACTCCTTGCAGATGTTGTCTTTGGTGAGATTTGAACACAGGACTCCAGCGCTGCAAGGCTGTAGTGCTAAGCACTGAGTCACCGTGCTGCACCATCTAGTTGACCACTCTTTTCTCTGCAGAAGCATCTTACAAAAAAGTGTACTTCAAGGTAGACCTTAATGTTGTATGTGTATCTATGAACAATGTACTCCACTGAATGGATACTCAGTTGTTCACATTAGAGCCTTGAGTCAAATACATTTGCCAGGCAGTATTGCCGATATGTCTCTGATGGAAAGAAATAACAAGATGTGAACGGGCCCGTACGGTAGGTCAAGATTTGCCCCTTTTTTTGCCAAGGCACAATCTGGCATAGATGTTGAAGTTTAGCTCAGACCTTCACCTCATTACATATCATACATGCCAACTTTTCTGAATTTGCAAGACTCCAAGAAAAAGGGGAGACATTCTAGACTTGTGAAATAGTTGACCAACCTCTACACCTAAGCTACCCAAAACCTCCCAAAAAAGCAGCATTGCTGGAAGATTTCTTGGTCATAATAATAAAGCAGATAACTGCACTGAAGAGGCTGATAGAATAGTGACCTTTAAATAGAGGTAATTGCTAGGCTAAAAAAATGTCTTGGGGCCATATTCAACAACCGACCAGAAAGCTGTCTAAAGTGGCAGATCCAGTTAAGCAAGTGAAAATTTACTAAAAATGGTTGATTTAGGATATTATCTTCAAGTAGTATAAATGTATAATTCTTCCTCTTGGACTTAGGTTCAGCTTTGCACATTTCAGAATCTTGTTTGCAAATGGTATTTCCACTTCAGACAGGAGAAAGGCTGAGAAGTAAAACATTTTTATGCTCCAGAAGGCAATAACTTTTCACATTGAATCTAATCTGTGGTAATGCTCTAAGCATCACAAAATAATGTTATCTTTTAAAGACCTGAATATTTCACTTAACTGTTACACGAGGAAAAGCTCAATTCATAAAAATCAAGTGCGGAAAATGAAAAGATTGTGATGAATGCGAGGAACACAGGAGTGCATAAAATAATAAAAGCAGAACTTGGGAAGTGAAGAAATATGGAAAGGAGGAGACAGAAAGGTTATAAAGGATAGTATGAACCTAAGATTTCGGTGGACATGTTCCCAGATCATTGTTTATTAAATGGATATTAAATTGAGACCAACTTGTTAAAAAAAAGGCATGAGTAAAAAATAATTCTTACTCCTAATTATTGGTAGAAAAAATAATTTATAACACCTCTGCTGTTCTCATTGTTAGGCCGGGATCACACATCCGAGAAACATGGCCGAGTCTTGCATGTTAATACCTGGCACTGCCGCCGGCAGTCGGATCTGAACGTGCGGCCGCATAGCAATACATGCAGCCACAGGCTCCGCTCCAGAATGCCGGGAATTAACATGCGAGACTCGGCTGTGTTTCTCACATGTATGATCCTGGCCTTATAGTGTCACTATTAGCGAGCCAAAGACAAGGTTCCTGCTAGTCACCTGTTTCTACTCCTTACTTGAGCACTACTTTCCTTCTGCTGATTCGGATTACACGGTATCTTGACATGCTCCACTGTCACACGCCTCGCCTTTATAGGCTGGCTTAGGCTGCTGTATGCTGCCTGAGAATTCAGGCAATTGGAATCCATGCCTATACCTTGTAATTCAACCTCTACCCTGGTTTTATCTGTGCCTTCTAATATACCTAGCTCTCCCTTCCAGTGGACTGTGATACAAGCGAGTCTCCTGACATTCGCTGTACTGCTCAACTCTGTTACTTTGCTGGACTCTACTTCATCTTAAAGTCTACTCCATTGAGCCATTATCTTGACTCTGCTTTGGTTTTCTTTCACTGAGTCTCTGACTTCCCTGTGGTCTGCTACTGCCTCTGCTCCTCCAGCTGATCCAGACACTACAGCCTCCATTGTTCGCTTTGAGGTTCACTTTACTGCACTGATGTGATTTGCCTGTGCTGCATTATGACTGTTTATCTAGATCAAAGGCTAAAAGGATCCACCTCACCAGGTCAGCCATAACAGTATCTGTCTCTTCAATAATGTATTTAGTCATTTATATAATATCCTAAACATTAAATGCGATTACTGCTTGTAGTAAATGTACATGATAACAAAGGAAGAAATGGTGTATTCTTTAATTTTTGATGATTTATTCTATTTAGGCATTTGATCCCCTCAATCATGCTAATTGGAGAAGTTCTCCATCATTTTTGCTGTGTTAGTGGGTAAAAGAACACATAAAAGCATTTGTTAGAGATTTGGAAAGTTGGAACAGAAGTCCATCCCATTGTGGCCTCGGCTGAATAAGAAACCAGGATAGCTGGAATTCTCCTTGTAACTTCCTCTTGTAACATGGAGGTGATGAGCAATAAAACGCTAAAAGTTGCACTCCTCCTTTCAAAGTTTTTACCCTCTTAGTAGTGGTGTAACTTGAAGCTTTTGTGTGTCAATGCAATATCTCCAATATGGCCCTAAACTATCATGGATCTTTAATAGTACTAGTCTTTTCATATAGGACAAAGTAACCTTTTGGGCCCCCTAGTCTACAGGGTCCAGGTGCAACTGCAAACCCTGCACCTATCCTAGTTACGCCCCTGCCTCTTAGTATATGGCAATCATCATATTAAATGGGATTGTGTACTTATAATTGCTCATTTTGACTTTGTGGAAACAGGAAGTCTCTTTTCCCTGCATGAATCATTCCCCTCTTCAACTCCTGACCCAGTTGCTCCTCTCCTCCACCTGCCAAGGACTTTTGCAGTGACTGATGACTCATACAGCGAAAACTCTGCTCCTGTTTCTATGTAAGGGGTACGGGGGGCTAGTTTATTGCCTTGAACTCCTTGCATATGTTCCTGTCAAAAGCAGGTATATCCCATATGTTTTGTAATGTTTCTACAGTATATTGTGTATAGCATTATACCTATGTTTATGTATTGCGAAGAAATAGGGACAGTGTAGGACATAGACCAGTAGGGTGAGCACAGTAGAATAGAATAGGGAATTAGTTGGACCAATAGGATTAATGTGAAATGAAAAAAGAAGAAATATGCAACACTCACCAATATAGCTGAAAATCTGTGCATCTTTATTTCATATGAATTCCATCAATGGATATGTAGACATGCAGGATGCTAGAGGAATGCTAGGGGAGGGAGGTGCTGGACTGTCCGCCACCTCCCTCCCCTAGCATTCCTCTAACGTCCTGCATGTCCACATATCCATTGATGGAATTCATGTGAAATAAAGACGCACAGTTTTTCAGCTATATTGGGGAGTGTTGCATATTTCTTCTTTTTTCGTTTCACATCGAAATATTCATGTTTTTTCATGCAAGTACCTCCGTTTTTTAATGAAATATATACCGCAATACTTCAGATAAATAGCTCCGTCTGTTAATGTGGTGATTTGTGTGCACTAGTTTGCCATTCATCTGTTTGCTCTTTGTTTGGACCAATAGGATTAGGCTAGTTAGGAGGAGCTAAGGAAGAGTAGTAGAGTAAGGGAGCTTCCTGGAGTTTGTTAGTGTGATCCGGGAGCATGGACAGTACGCTTGTGCCCGGGAGAATGTTTAAGCAGAAGAGCCCAGCAGGCCAGGGCCTAAGAACTGACAGTCACACGGTGGTGGAGAAATATCAGGGTAGCATAAGAAATTTAGCAGCTAACTTCATGGGAACAGCCCTTAATGTCCGAGGGCTACAGCCTGGAAAGGAATGGAAGAGCCTTCCTTCAACTTCACCTTCGGAGAGGGAAGCGGGCGGGGAACTCCTGAAGTAGATTAGTCTGACCAGTCAGGAAGCTGCAGTACTGGCAGATATGGTGTGGAAATGTAATATTCCTGGAGGAGTGAAGGACAGTAGAGGGAACAGAATGGTTATATTCTGCGAAGAATCTTGTGCTGCTTCTGTGATAAACTGGACAAGCTGAGTAAAAATGTTTTGCTGAAAATGAACTTGGACTCTGACTATTTTTCATCTACATAGAGCTTAGAAGTAGAGAGGGGCGAACCTGATCAGTAAAGTTCGGCGTCCATACCAAACCCTTACTGTTCAGGCAAGGACACCGAACACGGGCTTCACCAGGTAGTCCATGTTACTGTTTGGTTCACCCCCCCGAATACCAGCTGTTTCTCGCGCTCTCATGTACATGCCAGCATGGCAAACACTGCTTCTGATCAGCAGTAAAATCATTATCTCCAGTCAGACAGCCGCAGTTCCACATTGTCAAATGACAGCATGACCCTGCAGCTGTGATCGGAGGTAAAAAGTTTATATCCAGTCTCTGGCGTCGGCTGATGGGACTACAGCTCCCATCAGCCTACACCTGCTGTCGCTAATAACAGCAAGAGCAGGCGGCAGCTGATGGGAATATTCATCAGCCACCACCTGCATTATAAATAAATAATTTGAAAAAAAAAATGGCGTGGGTTCCCCATATTTTTGAAAACCAGCCAGGCCAAACTAACAGCTAGGGGATGCATCCCTCAGCTGTCAGCTTCAGCAAGACTGGTTATCAAGAATAGAGGGGTCCTCACACTGTATTTTTAATTATTTAAATAAATAACTCACTTGCCCTGTAGCGATAGCAAGTGGGGGTTCATTTTTGTGGGGTTGATGTCACCTTTGCATTGTCAGGTGACATCAAGCCCACGGCTTAGTAAAGGAGAGGCGTCTATAAGACACTTATCCATTATTAATCCTATAGTTACATGGTAAATAAAGACACAGACAGAATACATACTTTTATTAGAAATAAAACAAAACACAGTTTTCCATTTTTATTTTAAAATAATAAACACAGTTATCCTCATCTAATGCCCATTCCATTGAAGTCCTCGTCTTCTCTAATAAAACAAAAATAAAGAAACAATATCCCTCACCTGTCCATCGTTCTGTCCCACGCCGTAATCCATGTCAGGTGGATTACTAGTTTTCAACCTGGACAGTGCCGAGATGCGATGTACCGGCTGAGATTTACTGATGAATGAGCTGCTGTGAGCGCAGCATCAGTTGCAAGTGGTGATATCTTCGCGGTTACATCCAGTCACAGAGGCTTCGTTCCCAGGGGACTTCTGTGGTCTGTGTTCGTCTCTGCCCCTCCTCACTCTTCTTTACTTATCTTGGTTTTAAATTACCCAAAATAATCCATTTTTTTACTGTTTCCAAATGCATGAGCCCCAAGACCTGATAACCAGCTCTGCATTTGTATTAGACATTTTGATATATTATGCTATTATAGTTATAAGCGGTCTGGATAGATGTGTCGGCATTTTCGTTCACTGCTGTTTTGAATAGTTTGACAAGTTTTTTATCTGCCATCAGGAAACCTCTATCAAAAACTTTTTGTCATATTATTTCTCAGCCGCTTATCCGCACACCAGTAAATTAACTTCATTAACGGCTTGATGTTTGCTCAAAATTTCCCCATAAACAAAAACAATAAAAAAGTAAAAAGCTGGCACTGCCTCATTTCAATGACAGCCAGAAATGCTTTTCGTCCCTGTAATTATTCCAGCCTGGCCAATGCTTTGGCACAATCCTCCTCGTAAATCCCGATTTTGTAATAGTGAATGTATCAAACTTTTTATATCACAGTAATTAATGGCCTTTCGTTCAGGGTAAGGAGATGATACAGTGACTGTGAGTACGTGAAAAAAATTAAACAGGTCCCCAGAAATGAGATTAGGATTTGCTTTTCAAAAGGGAAATCATTTTATATAGTCTCGGAATAGCTTCAGCTGATGCATAAGAAATGCTTCCTTAACCCCATACAGCATCAGGTAATTTTTTTTTCCATTATTTTATTGTAACTTTCCAGGAGCCATAATTTTATTTTTAACTAGTTGGTCAACTTAGATGTATGAAACCTTGTCTTTTGCTTATCAGCTTGTAACTGTTAGTGTATTAGTGGCATCATTTTGGGGTACACATATGTTATATATATATATAGCAAAACAACACATAGACCAGCTAACCTCTGAACTCTGGATGGTAAATACCTGTTTTCTCTGTGTTGCACGGACCAAGACTGGGAACAAGTCCAACAATGTAGAAATCAAGGCAGAAAAGTCCAGCAAGCGGAAACTTCAGGTGGTATAATAAAATCCAAGAATTTTTATTGCAGATGATTTAAAAAATCCAGAGTTGAGTAACAAGATGCAGACATAATGCTGAACAGACTGCGCGTTTCGGCGGTAACAACTGCCGCCTTCTTCACGGTCTCAAACTGCTTCTGGAATACTCCAACATTCTTAAGTAGAAAAAACATTTCTTAACCTCATAATCAAGAAGTAGTAACAGGTGTGGATAACATCCTTCAATGTTAACTCTATAGCTTCCGGAAACAAGTAGAGAAAAAAAGGGTCAGTGTGAACAGTACCTGCGCTAACAAAGTTATCTGACCAGGATAAAGAAATAATTAAAAATAAACATTATTACATTAATACAACGGTGTTATATAATGAAAACATTATGACTGACATATAAATTATCTGCAATAAAAATTCTTGGATTCTATTATAGCACCTGAAGTTTCCGCTTGCTGGACTTTTCTGCCTTGATTTATATATATATATATGTACACAGTAGTGAAAATAAGTATTTGATACACTGCTGGTTTTGCAAGTTTTCCCATCTACAAAGAATAGAGAGGTCTGTAATTTTTATCGTAAGTACTGTTAGGCACCGGGATTCTCCCGCTGCACAGGATGGATATAAAGCCTTGTCTGATGCTATAGTGTCCCATTTATGCTCAGCTGCTGGGATCACTGCTCAGCATGGACTTTGGTCCCAGGGCCTTGCCCAAGCTCGTGATGCAGGTGTAGTTACTGTTGGCCCTCCAGCTAAGCCTATGGTGACTATTAGTTTACACGTGCAGTGCTGTGTTCTGGAGCCTAAGTCCAAATTTCGTCCTACTGAGCGTGTCCATGATATGGTGCCTTCCCATTGGTGCTCGGACGTCAGGTGCTCTGGTGATGTGGCAGCTTCAGATTGGTCAAAGGGCAAGGTCATGTCTGCCTGGACTTGAGCAAGTAATAAAACCTCTCAGTGGCGCATGCCTGTGCGCTAGTGTCTTGTTTGTGTGGTGTGTTGGTGGCTACCTGACTACTCTGTGTGCATGTGTGCCACTACAGCACTGGGAGTGTTTTTCTAGACAGGCAGTGTAGGGTGGGTACTCCCGCTTGAACTTAACATCTGCACCGGGCATCCTCAGGCGCATGAGCTAAAGCACACCATGTGTCAGAGCAGGGCCAAACACCAGCTTAGTCTTCCCTGGGGGGTTAAGTTATAGGGTCTCCAATTAGTATTTTTCTATACGCCTGTGCAGTCTAAAAGTGTATAGTCTTTTTGCTTTGCTTCATAGTACCACTCTATGGAGTAACAGAGCTTGTTACTCTGCGCTCTGTGCATAGTAAGTGATATTTAACTGAGTGTACTTTAAGTGTTTTCTCGCAGCCTTTCTCTGCCATTGTGCTAGCTGCCGCTTCTCACCACCGCCCGTTGGACCCCGGGTTGCAAAGGCACCTTATTATCATTTTTTATTTGGTGCGCTCCGCCAACCCTAACAAGTACACTTCAACTGTGAGAGGCAGAATCTTAAAAAAATCCAGCAAATCACATTGCATGATTTTTGCATGTATAATTTGCATTTTATTGCATGAAATAAGTATTTGATGCAATAGAAAAACAGAACTTCATATTTGGTACAGAAATCTTTGTTTCCATTTACAAAGGTCAGACGATTCCTATAGTTCTTGGCCAAGTTTGCACACACTGCAGCAGGGATTTTGGCCCACTCCTCCATACAGATCTTCTCAAGATCTGTAAATTTCTGGGCTGTTGCTTGGTAACATTGAATTTCAGCTCCTTCCAAAATATTTTCCATTGGGTTCAGGTCTGGAGACTGGCTAGGCCACTCCAGCACCTTGAAATGGTTTTTATGGAGCCACTTCTTGAAGAAAAGATGAATGCAGCATGTTATCAGCAAATACTGGAGGCAAATTTGCAGTCATCCGCCCGGAAGCTGTGCATGGAACTTATGTGGAAGTTCTAACATGACAACAATCCAAAACACAAGGCCAAGTCAACCTGTCATTGGTTACAGCAGAACAATGTGAAGGTTCTGGAGTGGCCATCTCAATCTCCTGACCTCAATATCATTGAGCCACTCTGGGGAGATCTCAAGAGCACAGTTCATGCTAGACAGCCCAGGAATTTACAGGAACTGGAGTTTTTTTTGCCAAGAAGAGTGGGCAGCTTTACCATCTGAGAAAATAAAGAACCTCATCCACAACTACCACAAAAGACTTCAAGCAGTCATTGATGTTAGAGGGGGCAATACACGGTATTAAGAAATGGGGTATGTGAACTTTTAATCAGGGTCATTTGGATGTTTTGGAATGTCATTATGATTTAAAAGCAGAAAACACAGTAGATTTACTGCAAATAATTAATTTCTGACTATGAAAATAACTTCTTCATTCTGTGTAACGAGTACTTGGAATAGTCAATGCAGATGATGTGTACAATGCACCTTTTATGAGGAATGGAGGGCAGTATCTCTAATGAGCATAGAAACCGGAAAATTATTTTAAATGCACAATGTCTTTGTTAGTTGAACAGTTGGGTATATTTGTTAGCTGTTTTGAAAGCTCAGCAGGAATTAATGTTTGTGATATTGTAAGATATTGTAAGCAGCAATATATATATATATATAATATACAGTGGGAAAAAAGTATTTAGTCAGCCACCAATTCTACAAGTTCTCCCACTTAAAAAGATGAGACAGGCCGGTAATTGACATCATAGGTAGACCACAACTATGAGAGTCAAAATGAGAAAACAAATTTCTCATTTTGGCAAGATTTATTTTGCAAATTATGGTGGAAAGTAAGTATTTGGTCATTAACAAAAGCTCATCTCAATATTTTGTTATATATCCATTGTTGGAAATGTTAGAGGTCAAACGATTTCTGTAAGTCTTCACAAGGTTTTCACACACTGTGGGTGGTATGTTAGCCCATTCCTCCATGCAGATCTCCCCTAGAGCAGTGATGTTTTGGGCTTGTCGCTGAGCAACATGGACTTTCAAATCTCTCCAAAGGTTTTCTATGGGGTTGAGATTTGGACACTGGCTAGGCCACTCCAGGACCTTCATATGCTTCTTATGAAGCCACTCCTTCGTTGCCCTGGCAGTGTGCTTGGGATCATTATCAAGCTGAAAGACCCATCCACGGTTCATCTTCATTGCCCTTGCTGATGAAAGGAGGCTTGCACTCAAAATCTCATTTTGACTCTCACAGTTGTGATCTACCTATGATGTCACTTACAGGCCTCTCTCATCTTTGTAATTGGGAGAACTTGTACAATTGGTGGCTGAGTAAATACTTTTTTTCCCCACTGTATATGAGTTTATTTCTTTTATTTCATTTTCACTTTGTAGATAAATATTATGACAAGATTCAATGCTAAGTGCAAATTGCTTTTTTTATGCAGTTAAAATGCCATATTTATTTAGGAAAAGCTCCAAGCGTCTTAAAATTTCAATATGTCCCTATTGGCTAGGTAGAGGTCAAAAGTGCATCCTTTTCACCTCTGTCTATCTACGAAAGAGAAGAAGATAACACTTTCCAATGCAGAGGGCAACGGAAATACAAAAAATATATATTTTTTTTCACGAGAGACTCTTATGGTAGACAAATGCCAAGGTATCCATATAGACAGGGCCATCCTCTGGCATAAAAATCCAACAGTATACACAAAAGCTGAGTGCACTGAGCCTATGGGCTATTCAATAACATTACTGCATACAGGGAATTTTTGCTATGGACCACTGTGGATATTGTTTTGAAAATGGCAAATAGTAATATCCACAGTAACAACCTCAGCATAAATTGATATACTATTGATTTTAAATATGCAGCACCTCCATTTAGTAATAGTGTCCATCCCTGTTCCTCAATATGGTAATAGAGCCTCCTCTGTGCCTCCAAAATAGTAGTAGTGCCCTCCTCTGGGACTCCATATAGTATTAGTGACCCTTTGAGCCTCCATACAGTAATAATGCCCACCTCTGTGCCTCCATATAATAACAGAGCTTCCTCTGTGCCTCCAATAGTGATAGTGCCACTCTCTTGGACTCTATGTAGTAATAGTGCCCATCTAATCCTCCATACAGTAATAGTGCCCCCCTCTGTGCTTCCATACAATAAAAGAGGCTTCTCTGTGCCTCCAAATAGTAATAGTGCCCTCCTATGTGCCTCCTTGTAATAATAGAGCCTCCTCTGTGCTTCCAAATAGTTATAGTGCCCTCTCTGGGACTCCATGTTGTAGTAATGCCCCTCTGAGCCTCCATACAGTAATATTGCCTGCTCTTTGCCTCCATATTAGTACCCTTTCCAGGCCTCCATATGGTAAAAATGCCCCTCTTTGTGCCTCCATGTAGTAATAGGGCCCTCCTATGTGCCTCCGTGTAATAATAGAGCCTCCTCTCTGCTTCCAAATAGTTATAGTGCCCCCTCTGGGACTCCATGTAATAGTAGTGCCCCTCTGAGCCTCCATACAGTAATATTGCCTGCTTTTTAGCTCCATATTAGTACCCCTTCCATGCCTTCATATAGTAATAGTGCCCCTCTTTGTGCATCCATGTAGTAATAGTGTCCCCCTCTGTGTCTGCATACAGTCATATTGTCTGTTCTTTACTTCCATATAATTATATTGCCATATCTGTACCTCCATATAGCAATAGTGCCCACTGTGCCTCCATATAGTAATAGTTCCCCTTCTGGGCCTCCATATAGTTATAGTGCCCCCTAAGTGCCTACATATAGTAATATTGCCCCTCTGAGCCTCCATGATGAAATAGTGTCCATTTAGGCCTACATACAGAAATAATGCCCCCTCTGTGCCTTCATATATTTATAGTGCTTTCTCTGTGTCTCCATATGGTAATATTTCTTCTCTGTACCTAGCAGTGTCGCACTTGTGTCTCAATGTGGTAACAGTGCCCCTCTGTGCCTCCATCTAGTAATCTTGTCCCACTCTGTCTCCATATACTGCAGTAATAGTGTCCACCTCCCCATATGAATCCATATACAGTTATGGCCAAAAGTATTGACACCCCTACAATTTTGTCAGATAATACTCAGTTTCTTCCTGAAAATGATTGCAAACACAAATTCTTTGGTATTATTATCTTCATTTAATTTGTCTTAAATGAAAAAACACAAAAAGAATTGTCCTAAAGCCAAATCGGATATAATTCCTCACCAAAAATAAAAAAGAGGGTGGACAAAAGTATTGGCACTGTTCGAAAAATCATGTGATGCTTCTCTAATTTGTGTAATTAACAGCACCTGTAACTTACCTGTGGCACCTAACAGGTGTTGGCAATAACTAAACCACACTAGCAGCCAGTTGACATGGATTAAAGTTGACTCAACCTCTGTCCTGTGTCCTTGTGTGTACCACATTGAGCATGGAGAAAAGGAAGAAGACCAAAGAACTGTCTGAGGACTTGAGAAACCAAATTGTGAGGAAGCATGACCAATCTCAAGGCTACAAGTCCATCTCTAAAGACCTGAATGTTCCTGTGTCTACCGTGCGCAGTGTCATCAAGAAGTTTAAAGCCCATGGCACTGTGGCTAACCTCCCTTGATGTGGACGGAAAAGAAAAATTGACAAGACATTTCAACACAAGATTGTGCGGATGTTGGATAAAGAACCTCGACTAACATCCAAACAAGTTCAAGCTGCCCTGCAGTCCGAGGGTACAACAGTGTCATCCCGTACTATCCGTCGGCGTCTGAATGAAAAGGGACTGTATGGTAGCAGACCCAGGAAGATCCCACTTCTTACCCCGAGGCATAAAAAAGCCAGAGTGGAGTTTGCCAAAACTTACCTGAAAAAGCCTAAAACGTTTTGGAAGAATGTTCTCTGGTAAGATGAGACAAAAGTAGAGCTTTTTGGGCAAAGGCATCAAGATAGAGTTTACAGGAGAAAAAAGAGGCATTCAAAGAAAAAAATACAGTCCCTACAGTCAAACATGGCGGAGGTTCCCTGATATTTTGGGGCCTCTAGCACTGGACTGCTTGATCATGTGCATGGCATTATGAAGTCTGAAGACTACCAACAAATTTTGCAGCATAATGTAGGGCCCAGTGTGAGAAAGCTTGGTCTCCTTCAGAGGTCATGGGTCTTCCAGCAGGACAATGACCCAAAACACACTTCAAAAAGCACTAGAAAATGGTTTGAGAGAAAGCACTGGAGACTTCTAAGGTGGCCAGCAATGAGTCCAGACCTGAATCCCATAGAACACCTGTGGAGAGATCTAAAAATGGCAGTTTGGAGAAGGCACCCTTCTAATATCATGGACCTGGAGCAGTTTGCCAAAGAAGAAAGGTCTAAAATTCCAGCAGAGCATTGTAAGAAACTCATTGATGGTTACCGGAAGCGGTTGGTAGCAGTTATTTTGGCTAAAGGTTGTGCAACCAAGTATTAGGCTGAGAGTGTCAATACTTTTGTCTTGCCCATTTTTGGAGTTTTGTGTGAAATGATCAATGTTTTGCTTTTTGCTTCATTCTCTTTGGTGTTTATTTCATTTAAGACAAATTAAATGAAGATAATACCAAAGAATTTGTGTTTGCAGTCATTTTCAGGAAGAAACTGAGTATTATCTGACAAAATTGCAGGGGTGTCAATACTTTTGGCCACAACTGTAGTGTAATAATTGTGCCCCTTCGTCTCTCCATACACTGTACTGCCAATGTCTTACTCTACAGATTTATTATCAGAAAAATAGGGGAAGCTAGGATGTTAGGGTGTTTCATTTTGTATGGTAAAAATTAAAATGTCAAATTTTTGCAGACTTTGCTTACGCCCCGAGTCTCACTAATGTAAAAAGTATATATGCCAAATTTCAAGACGATCGAACAATATTTAGAGGTTGCACACTTTTATCAGTTTAATAAAAGTATGCAAAAAAAAGATTTTCGATGTTAAGTATTCTTTATTAGAAATTCAAGCAATTAAAAACCTAGAATAATAGTGACAATAAACAGTAACAATGATAGGCAGTATCATACGTATTAAATGATTTACACTAATGTGCTGTGAAAGATGCGGCTCCTTCCTTTGTTCGCTTGGTGATGGCTTTTCTATGATACTCGACAACTTTTAACAAGAACTGCTTCTGTTGTTCATCGCTGATGGAATTATTAAACTTCTTTATCAGAGCAATGCCCCTTTCCGCTGTGTCATTCACCACCTTAAGGGTATGTGCACACGTAAGCCTTTTTTTGTGTTTTATAAGCGTTTTTACTGGCAAAAACGCTTTAAAAGCGCTTCCAAGAAGCATCCCATTCATTTTAATGAATTCTGCACTTTTTGTGTATATTGATGCATTTTTTCTGTGAAAAAAACGCATTGCGGTAAAAAACGCAGCATGCTCATTAATTTCGTGGAAAAATCCACATTTCTAACTATTTTCTTTGAGACTGGGGACGCTCCGGAAAAAAACGCATAAAAAATGCGCGTTTTTATGGAGTCCGGTTTTCAGTCAGGAATTTTCTGCATACGTGGGTACATAGCCTAAGAGCATTGATGGAGCTTCTTAGTGCATCACTGCAATAGTCTTCTACGTCGTGGATCCCAAATAATTCAAAGAATGTCTTTGTTTTACTTGTAACAAAATTGCTGAGGTCTTTTCCTTCAGAAACGAGGTTTTACCTTCCAACCGTTTCAGTTCCGTTTTCTTTTCAGGTTTCATTCTTAAATTTTCAAACATCTTAATCTTCTCAGCCTGACCGATACATTCATCCAAAAATGCCATCCTGTTAGTTTCTGACAGATACCAAATGTGTCTCTTAGCCACTGGGAGGGCCCGTTCTCTGACATCTTTATCTGGATAATACTGCAAAACCTGTAGCATCTCCAAATCATTCTTTGGAGCCCATCGTCTTACAATTGCCTCGTGCCAAAAGTGGACATATATCTGTAGGGTCGGTGGGCCGGGCTGGGGGGTGGTCCTCTTCTTACCGCGCAGAGATAAAAACAGAGACACGATGGAGGCAGATTCTGGGTGCAACAAGTCCAAGTTTATTTCTCACTTGCCGTCCGCCTGACGGCCTCAGAAACACACCGCACTTCCTTTACCTCACGGCCATCCGTTTCCAGGGCCGCTTCTTACACACCGCACGTTACACTGGGGGACGTGTATACACACACCGTCCCCTCTTCACTCGTCGACGTTCCTGACAGGTCCGTCACTGTGGCCGCCTTAGGCCCTTAAACCAACAGCGCTTCCACTGATCAGTCGTCGTGACAAATACGGTGTCTCACACCCAGTGCCTCGTCCCTTCTGCGGTTCTTCCTATCAGGACCACCCCCCTGACGTTCTCTCTCCTCAGTCCCCCTGGTTTGGATTCTCTTCACAGCGCACAGACTGTCGCAGTCCTCCTGTCACTGGAGCTCCCCCTGGGGACTGGAACCTTCTGGAACCCTCCCTCAGTATTTATAGCTCTCCCGATCCCCTGTCACTGTAACCCCGCCCCCCATGACCAACGGTTTCTAAAGCCCTAAGCTGTTGTCAAGTCCTTTGCTCACACTCCTCCCTGCCATCTAATGGTCAACCCAAGGTACTGCATGTCCACTACACTTTCCTAGCTGTTTCCCCACTGTAATAACTGACACCTACCTACACTGTGCAAACCTTTCCTTCTTCACTCTGACTAGTCCGTCCGTCCGTCAGGTCACCTTCCCTACATATCAGACAGACAAAACATGCTCCTTTTCTTATTCCTTTCAATTCGGTATTAGGCCTGTTTCACACATCCGTTTTCTGCTCAGTCGAAATCCGCCAAAATGGCGGAAAACGGATCCGTAGGCGGATTGAAAAAAACGGGTGGCACCGGACCGTTGTAAGGTAGAATTTTAAAGGAACCGTGTCTGGAATAAGGAGAGAGAGAAGTTTTTTTTTCCTGTCCCGGAACGGCATTTGAGGGTTAAAAGTGTTCCTGGAGCAGAGCTTCCGCGCAGGCACAGTTAAAAATAGTGGTCCGTCAAGTCAAAAAAATGTTGCAGTGTCCGTCCCATCCGTCCAGGAGACCGAAAAATGTTGGCGGATCCGTCAAAAAACGGGTGTGACGGACGACCGTCAGTCAAGATCCGCCACTAATGTAAGTCTATGGGGGACAAAACGGATCCGCCCCTTTTTTGGCCGATCCTTTTTTTCGGAAATTGGCGGATTTTGACTGATGCCAAAAAACTGATGTGTGAAACAGGCCTTAGACATATGCAATTGTTTAGTGAATAGCACAATTTTGAGTACATATATGGCCTTTGCCATCCACCTTGCTTCAGTCAGAGCCCCTGGAACCCTAAATTCAAAATTGTTTTCATCCCAACCTCCAAGATACAGAAGTGATAGTTGTAATAGCTCTTTGTAATCTTCTCTTGGATGACTGCCATCTTCCAAGACATTGTTGAGGTAGTCCACCATTTTCACACGTTGTTCTTCATTTTCAACCGTAATTCTGCCGGAGACACACTGACACTAATGCAGTCCCCCTTTGTGTACAAGGACTTCTGTTTAACTTCTGCTTTTTATAGCACCTTTAAAAATCCAGTTTTTTTTTATTTCCTGCATCCTTGTACAAAAAAAAGAAAATTGAAAAGCTGTGGAGAGGATAATAAAGGCTGCTAATATGAATCTGTTTTAGGAAAGAAAAGAAAGGGGAAATATTGATTATTCGACACCGAGGCCATATTCAAATTGTCTGCTCTGCGCTGAAGTCCCCCCCAAGTACATCATAAGGCTAGTAACCCCGGTATTAGGAAACCCCTTTTCTAGGTGGCAGGAGACATTTGTGCAGACTGTGGGGAAGGCTGTGGCAGGAGCGTACATAGAAATAATGGGGCCCCATAGCAAAAGTCTGAATGGGCCCCCCCCAAAAAAAAAAAATCAACATGTAAATGAGCCATTGTAAATGTAAAGTGCCAGGCTGCCAGAAGACGCTGAATATCGCACACAGGACGCTGAATATCACACACAGGACATTGTATATCGCACACAGGACGCTGTATATCACACATAGGACGCTGTATATCGCACACAGGACGCTGTATATCACACACAGGACATTGTATATCGCACACAGGACGCTGTATATCACACACAGGACATTGTATATCGCACACAGGACGCTGTATATCACACACAGGATGCTGTATATCGCACACAGGACGCTGTATATCACACACAGGACATTGTATATCGCACACAGGACGCTGTATATCACACACAGGATGCTGTATATCGCACACAGAACGCTGTGTATCGCACACAGGACATTGTATATCGCACACAGGACGCTGTATATCACACATAGGATGCTGTATATCGCACACAGGACACTGTATATCACACACAGGAGGCTGTATATCGCACACAGGACGCTGTATATCGCACACAGGACATTGTATATCGCACACAGGATGCTGTATATCACACACAGGACGCTGTACATCACACACAGGACATTGTATATCACACACAGGATGCTGTATATCACACACAGGACGCTGTATATCACACACAGGATGCTGTATATCGCACACAGGATGCTGTATATCGCACACAGGACATTGTATATCACACACAGGATGCTGTATATCACACACAGGACACTGTATATCACACACAGGATGCTATATATCGCACATAGGACACTGTATATCGCACACAGGACATTGTATATCACACACAGGATGCTGTATATCGCACACAGGACACTGTATATCGCACACAGGACATTGTATATCACACACAGGATGCTGTATATCGCACAGAGGACGCTGTATATCGCTATATATCACACACAGGACGCTGTATATCGCACACAGGACATTGTATATCGCACACAGGATGCTGTATATCACACACAGGACGCTGTACATCACACACAGGACATTGTATATCACACACAGGATGCTGTATATCACACACAGGATGCTGTATATCACACACAGGACGCTGTATATCACACACAGGATGCTGTATATCGCACACAGGACGCTGTATATCGCACACAGGACATTGTATATCACACACAGGATGCTGTATATCGCAGACAGGACACTGTATATCGCACACAGGACATTGTATATCACACACAGGATGCTGTATATCGCACAGAGGACGCTGTATATCGCTATATATCACACACAGGACGCTGTATATCGCACACAGGACATTGTATATCACATACAGGACGCTGTATATCGCACTCAGGACGCTGTGTATTGCACACAGGACGCTGTATATCGCACACAGGACGCTGTATATTGCACACAGGATGCTGTATATCACACACAGGACAGGACGCTCTATATCACACACAGGACGCTGTATATCGCACACAGCATAGTGAGGGGACAAATTTAACAAAAAAAATCCACCCCCAGCCGGGCTCACCGAGTCACCGTCTTGTGTGTGTCCCTGAGTGAGAGAGGCTCATGATGAATGTTTTCTGCTTCCTGCTTCCTGCAATGCACACTGCTCTCTGGCTGCCAGGAGGCGTGGCATTCTTATGCAAATCCAGCCAGAGACTTCAGCCAACTGCTGACCAGGAAACAAGGAAAGGGGAGCTTCAAGGGGCCCAGCCAGGGGGTATACAGCGGCCATCGGCCATCGCTTACTTTTAATTAAAGGAGATAGTACTGTGTCAGCACAGCACAGCTGCCAAACTGCAGTGGCCGTCGTGGGCCCCCTGTCATGTTGGACACTGTTCACACCAGGGTGTCCGGCAGACAGCGGTAATACCCTGTTGGGTATTCTGTTCCAGTCGGGATAGGGTTAACCAGGTTGTCATGCTGGTTGAGGGCTGGGCCACGCCCTAGGTCTTTAAATAGTTCGTCCTGACTATGGGCGTCGCCGACTATAGCTTTAGCCTAGTGCTAGCAATACCGGTCAGCAGTGGTGGTGTTGGAGCGTCTGATATCTGGTGCAGTATATCCCTCAGTGGTTCTTTCTCCAATCTGTTATATATATATTTGGTTGCCCTTGCACATTATTGTATTCCCTTGTGTATTTACTGTGTGGTGTTTTCTTTTACCCCTGTCCATACGTATTTGTGGGGTCTGGTGTCTGGTCCCCTCACTGGGTGGAGGGAGGTGGGTTCAGCTTAGGGCTGGACAGGAGACAGGGACAGGGTGGAGGCTCAGGCAGGCACACCTTCAGTGTAAACCCTGGGTAGAGGGACAGACAGGGTTCCTCTAGTCTGAGGGACATCACAGGGGTCCCGGGGTTTTTGCCTAAAGTAACCTAGGCATTCCATGACATTATAGTCGGCCCAAATAATAAAGTGAAAAAAAAAAAAAAAAAAAAGGAATATAGGGGTTACTTACTATGGATCCTATACTTTCCCTAACCAAGCAGCTGGAGGCTCTATCCATACAGGTCACTGAACTCAGGGGGGCGGTCCAGCAACAAGGCCTGTCAGCTCCTGCAGTACCTGCTGAGGCTGCAGCCAGGGCAGCTGAGCCCAAGTTTCCCCTTCCTGAACGATTTGCTGGTGATCGTGGTAAGTTCACGGTGTTTCGTGAATCATGCAAATTGTATTTCCGTATGCATCCACATTCCTCAGGTAATGAGGCTCAACGCGTGGGCTTGGTGATTTCTTTGCTGAGTGGTGACCCACAGGCCTGGGCCTTTTCACTCCCTTCAGACTCACCGGCATTTGAATCTGTAGATTTTTTTTTCTCTGCTCTGGGTTTGATCTATGATGATCCAGATAGATTAAACTTAGCAGAGTCTAAGATACGCTCACTGCTACAGGGTGATCGACCAGCTGAGGATTACTGCACGGAATTCCGGCGCTGGGCGGTGGACACGCAGTGGAATGACCCTGCGCTTAGAAGTCAATTTTTGCATGGGGTTTCTGGAAGGGTTAAACAGACTCTCCTAATGTACGAGACTCCTGCCTCTCTGGAGGCTGCGATGGCACTTGTAGTACGCATAGACCGACGTCTCCATCAGGGGGTGCTGGTTTCGTTGCCTCCGGGAGGTGGGGGAGTGGTCGGTGAGGTTGCCGCTGGTGAATCCTTGGAACCCATGCAGATCGCTGGTATAGCACAGTCACCGAGTAACAAGCCTAAACGTCCTTGGCACAGAAGGCAGGGGCTCTGTTTTTTTTGTGGCAAAGGAGGACATTTTATTAACGCTTGCCCCCTGGTACCTAAGAAGGGCGCGCCGGCAGAAAACTGATAGGCTCAGAGGGTTTGGAGGAGTCTAGTCTGAGCCTTTGTGTATCCTCCGTCATGGTTTCCCAGTGTATGCTCCCTGCTAGGGTGGTACTTGGGGGGCAAATGCTCTCTATTACAGTATTTATTGATAGTGGCTCAGCTGCCAATCTCATTGATGAGGTTCGCGCATACAGCGGGATTTCCGGTGGAGAAATTGCCGAACCCCATCCGGGTGGTTACCATCAATGCTTCCCCGTTGTCTCAAGGGGAGATCACAGAGTGTGTGTTGGATATACGACTCCACATCGAAGTATTACACTCAGAGCGGGTAACTTGTAAGGTGCTTAGTAACTTACCGGCTCAGATGGTTCTGGGCTTTCCATGGTTGTCAATGCATAATCCTGTTATTGATTGGAAGACCCAGGACATAATTCAGTGGAGCAGGGAGTGTCAGGAGAGGTGCCTGGCTACATGTATTTCCGCTTTGACCCCCAGTATCCCGGAGCCGTTGCTGGATTATGCGGATGTATTTTCTGAGAAGGGTTGTTCGGAACTACCACCGCATCGCCCCTATGACTGTGCTATTAGGTTGAAACCAGGGGCCAAGTTACCTAAAGCTAGAATGTTTAATATCTCAGGTCCCGAGAGGCTAGCTCTCAAGGAATACATTGCGGATAGCCTGAGAAAGGGTCATATTAGACCTTCCTCTTCTCCTCTGGCTGCTGGCTTCTTCTTTGTTAAAAAGAAGGATGGCGGTTTACGCCCGTGTCTGGATTTCAGAGAACTCAACCAGATTACGGTCCGTGATCCTTACCCTATGCCACTTATACCCGATTTATTCAACCAAGTGGTTGGTGCCAGGTGGTTCTCCAAACTGGACCTCAGGGGGGCGTACAATCTTATAAGAGTCCGTCAGGGGGATGAGTGGAAGACAGCGTTCAATACCCCTGAGGGTCACTTTGAGAGTTTGGTAATGCCGTTTGGGTTGACTATGGCACCGGTGGTCTTTCAACACTTCATCAATGATGTCTTCTCTCAGTTGTTGGGGAGGTTCGTTATAATTTATCTTGACGACATCCTCATTTTCTCTCGCGACCATGATACACATATAGAGCATGTTAGACAGGTTCTGCAGTTGCTCAGAGAGAACAGGCTCTATGTCAAGCTTGAAAAATGTGTGTTTTTCGTACAGGAGCTACCGTTCTTGGGTTATATAATCTCCGCCTCAGGTTTTAAGATGGACACCGCAAAGGTGCAGGCGGTACTACATTGGGATCGGCCTGATAATCTTAAGGCGCTTCAGCGATTTCTTGGCTTCTCCAATTACTATAGGAAATTTATTAAGAACTTCTCTATGATTGCCAAACCACTGACTGACATGACTAAGAAGGGTACCGACTTTTCTGACTGGTCTGAGCCTGCGGTACAGGCGTTTGAATTCCTCAAGAATAGTTTTGCCTCAGCGCCCATTCTGGTGCAGCCCGATGTCTCCTTACCATTTGTCGTGGAGGTGGATGCGTCGGAGGTTGGAGTGGGGGCTGTACTGTCTCAGGGCCCTTCTTGGGCCAAGTTGCATCCGTGTGCCTTCTTCTCCAAGAAGCTGTCGCCTGCGGAGCGTAATTATGATATTGGCAACAGGGAACTATTGGCCATCAAATTGGCATTTGAGGAGTGGCGACACTTCTTGGAGGGGGCTGTTCATCAGATTACTGTGATAACCGACCATAAGAATTTGCTTTATTTAGAATCTGCTAAGCGCCTGTCCTCCAGACAGGCTCACTGGGCATTATTCTTCACCCGGTTCAACTTCATTGTTACCTATCGCCCTGGGTCGAAGAATGTTAAGGCAGACGCTTTATCCAGGTGTTTTCCTGGTGGAGAGTTATGTGAAGAGCCGGTGCCTATTCTCCAAAAGGGTGTGGTGGTATCTGCCATCACGACAGAGATTGAGGCAGAGATTGCGGAGGCTCAGGAGGTGGTACCGCCGGGGTTGCCTGCTAATAAATCTTTTGTGCCGCTACATCTACGCTCTAGAGTGTTGGGCGAACATCACGACACGGTACTGGCAGGTCATCCAGGGGTTAAGAGCACTCTGGAACTGGTATCGCGTCGTTTTTGGTGGCCTAAAATCCGGCAGGATGTGGCCTCATATGTGGCTGCCTGTAACACGTGCGCACGGGCCAAGACTCCTCGTTCCCGTCCCGCTGGTAGCTTGCAGCCTCTCGGGGTGCCCAGTAAGCCATGGACTGAGATTTCCATGGATTTTATTACTGACTTGCCCGCCTCGGCAGGGAACTCGGTCATTTTGGTAATTGTTGATAGGTTCTCCAAAATGTCACTACCCGTTGCTTTACCGTCTTTGCCCAATGCTAAGAATCTTGCTCAGATATTTATTCGCGAGGTGGTCAGACTTCATGGTGTCCCGTCTGACATTGTGTCTGATCGAGGTACGCAGTTTGTGGCAAAGTTTTGGAGAGCTTTTTGTTCTCGCCTTGGAATCAAATTATCTCATTCATCGGCTTTCCACCCTCAGTCGAATGGACAGACTGAGCGGATGAACCAAAACCTGGAGCAATACTTGCGCTGCTTTATTTCCGACAATCAGGAAGAGTGGTCAGCGTTTCTTCCTCTGGCAGAATTCGCAATAAACAACCATTGCCAGGAATCGTCTGGAGAATCTCTTTTTTTTTGTGTGTATGGTCAACATCCTCAATTTTGCACCTTGCGTCAGGGGTGCTCAGTTGGCGTCCCTGAGGAGGACCAGTTGGGAGCTCAATTGTCGTCTGTTTGGAGGAGAGTCAAGCAGCGCTTGTTGAAGGTGGGTTCCATGTACAAACGGGTGGCTGACTGCAGACGTGTGCCAGGTCCGGACCTGTGTGTGGGTGATTGGGTGTGGTTATCTACTAGGAACATTAAGCTCAAGATACCGTCACTTAAGTTGGGTCCCAGGTTCATTGGCCCATTTAGAATCTCCGCAGTGATCAACCCCGTGGCATTTCGTTTGGAGTTGCCGGCTGTGTATAAGATTCATAATGTATTTCACAAAGCATTGCTAAAGAAGGTCGTGGGTTTGGTGGATGGTTCCCCCGGGCCACCACCTCCCGTCTTGGTGGATGGCGCGTTGGAATTTGAGGTGTCCAAAGTGGTGGACTCTAGGGTTGTGCGTCGCACTCTACAGTACCTGGTCCACTGGCATGGCTATGGTCCTGAGGAGAGGACATGGGTGCCGGCCTCTGACATTCATGCTGATCGACTGGTTACTATGTTCCATCGTCGCCATCCGGACAAGCCAGGTCCTCGACATGGTGAGGTTCCGGAGGTCCCTCGTAGAAGGCGGGGTACTGTCATGTTGGACACTGTTCACACCATGGTGTCCGGCAGACAGCGGTAATACCCTGTTGGGTATTCTGTTCCAGTCGGGATAGGGTTAACCAGGTTGTCATGCTGGTTGAGGGCTGGGCCACGCCCTAGGTCTTTAAATAGTTCGTCCTGACTATGGGCGTCGCCGACTATAGCTTTAGCCTAGTGCTAGCAATACCGGTCAGCAGTGGTGGTGTTGGAGCGTCTGATATCTGGTGCAGTATATCCCTCAGTGGTTCTTTCTCCAATCTGTTATATATATATTTGGTTGCCCTTGCACATTATTGTATTCCCTTGTGTATTTACTGTGTGGTGTTTTCTTTTACCCCTGTCCATACGTATTTGTGGGGTCTGGTGTCTGGTCCCCTCACTGGGTGGAGGGAGGTGGGTTCAGCTTAGGGCTGGACAGGAGACAGGGACAGGGTGGAGGCTCAGGCAGGCACACCTTCAGTGTAAACCCTGGGTAGAGGGACAGACAGGGTTCCTCTAGTCTGAGGGACATCACAGGGGTCCCGGGGTTTTTGCCTAAAGTAACCTAGGCATTCCATGACACCCCCTCACCCATCAGGGCTCCCTCACCTCTCTGGGCCCCATAGCAGGTGTGTGGTCTGCTACTATTGATGGTACGCCCCTGGGCTGTGGATTTTCTATATGCAGTATGATCTTTGTCATGCTGAGTTGTTACAAAATTGTGTCTAAAAAGTCACATTTTGTAAGAGGTAAAAACGTGCTGCAAAATCCACAGCAAAATTTGTGCCATGTCCAAATGTGGCATAAAAAGTGTCAATAAGAGGATAGTGTGATATATTGTCATTTTTCTGGCCTATGTAAAGTTGCTATAGTTTAAGATTTGCATGAAAAAAAACAATAAAAATATACAGTGGCATGCAAAAGTTTGGGCACACCTGGTCAAAGTTATTGTTATTGTGAACAGTTAAGCAAGTTGAAGATGAAATTATCTCTAAAAGGCCTAAAGTTAAAGATGACACATTTCCTTTGTATTTTAGTGTGGAAAAAAATACTGTCATTTTTTTTTTCCATTTTAATTTGCAATGCAAAAGTTTGGGCACCCTTGGAGATTTGTGTGCTCAAAAAACTCTGGAGTTGTAGTACATTGTTCTGCTGTTCAGTGACACCTGCACAAATATGGCCTTCATGGAAGAACCATCACAAGAAAACCTCTCCTGCATCCTTGCCATAACAATCCTTGTGGATTTAGCAGCACACAATAGTGTTTCTTTCATTTCCTGGTAAATAAAAACTAAAAGCACTTGTTCCTTGGAAGGGAGTCGAGCTCCCAAAAATTCACTACCAGGCACCTTTTCAAGTAACCAAATTCCCTTTCTAGTACTCATTTTCAGTTTAACTACCTGCAAAGCATAATAGAAACACAACATACACATTAGTGTGATGTCGATGAAACATGTTCATGAATTTCAGTACTTTCAGGCTGAGTGCACACGGACTTTTTGGCCCTGTGGATTTTTCCGTGCAGAATTGAAGAAATCCGCAGGTCAAATGACCTGCATTTTTCCTGCGGATTTCTTCCATTGTTAATGCGGTTTTCTTGCGATTTTTGTGCGGTTTTCCACTGCGGATTTCCCCCTGCGGATTTGGAGAAAGGGGAGGTGGAAAACCGCACAAAAGAAGTAACATGCTGTGGATTTTGTACCGCAGGAAAACCGCGCACAAAAATCCGCAGCGTCTGCACAGCGGTTTGTTTTTTTTCATTGATTTTAATGCTACTGTACATCACAATGCGGATATGCAGCATTTCTGCGTGGAAAAATCCGCTGCGGATCCGCTGGATATCCGCATCGTGTGCACACAGCCTCAGATAAAAGTGATCAAAGTGTGCAACCTCTAAATATTAGAGTTGAGCGAAACGGGTCGAAAAAATTCAAAAGTCGCCGACTTTTGGCAAAGTCGGGTTTCATGAAACGAAACCCGACCCTAGGATGAGGTCGGCCACGAGGTCGGCGACTTACGTGCCAAAGTCGCGTTTCAAAAGTTTGTTTTGCGCTCTTTTTCAGCCAATCAGGATCCACGGACACTGTGGGCAACGTGATGACCTAGGCACGGGTCACCACCATCTTTCAGAAGGGCATGCAAGTGATTGGCTTGCTTTGGTGGGCGTCACAGGGGGTATAAAAGGGCGTGCACGCCGACCGCCATCTTACTTCTGCCGATCTTAGTATAGGGAGAGGTTGCTGCTGATTCTGTAGGGAGAGCGTTAGGCAGGGAAGAAGACAAAAAAACTGCTTCTGCTGCTAGCGATTTGGCCTGCACAACACACAAGTCACTGTGTGTGCAGTGCAAGGGGAGGCTATATTGTGGTGTATCAGTGGTGTTGGTTGTTGGGCTGCCTTTTAAGGCTTCCTGACACGCTTCCATTGCTGTTTACCCACTGCTCCGCAAACTGCTTTTTTAAAAGCAATCCAATCTCCCTTATCCTCTAGTCACTTTTGTCACAGCTGTGCCATCGAGCCTGTCACATAGCGCTCAGATATCAGTGGGCCTCACACAATCCACAAGTGTCCAGTGTCCAAAAGTGTGCGCAGAGATTCAAAATCTCCATTATCCTCTCGTCACTTTGGTCACAGGCAGCTGTGCCATCGAGCGTGTCACATAGCGCTCAGATATCAGTGGGCCTCACACAATCCACAAGTGTCCAGTGTCCAAACGTGTGCGCAGAGATTCAAAATCTCCATTATCCTCTCGTCACTTTGGTCACAGGCAGCTGTGCCATCGAGCGTGTCACATAGCGCTCAGATATCAGTGGGCCTCACACAATCCACAAGTGTCCAGTGTCCAAAAGTGTGCGCAGAGATTCAAAATCTCCATTATCCTCTCGTCACTTTGGTCACAGGCAGCTGTGCCATCGAGCCTGTCACATAGCGCTCAGATATCAGTGGGCCTCACACAATCCACAAGTGTCCAATAGTGTGCGCAGAGATTCAAAATCTCCATTATCCTCTCGTCACTTTGGTCACAGGCAGCTGTGCCATCGAGCGTGTCACATAGCGCTCAGATATCAGTGGGCCTCACACAATCCACAAGTGTCCAGTGTCCAAAAGTGTGCGCAGAGATTCAAAATCTCCATTATCCTCTCGTCACTTTGGTCACAGGCAGCTGTGCCATCGAGCGTGTCACATAGCGCTCAGATATCAGTGGGCCTCACACAATCCACAAGTGTTCAGTGTCCAAAAGTGTGCGGAGAGATTCAAAATCTCCATTATCCTCTCGTCACTTTGGTCACAGGCAGCTGTGCCATCGAGCCTGTCACATAGCGCTCAGATATCAGTGGGCCTCACACAATCCACAAGTGTCCAGTGTCCAAAAGTGTGCGCAGAGATTCAAAATCTCCATTATCCTCTCGTCACTTTGGTCACAGGCAGCTGTGCCATCGAGCCTGTCACATAGCGCTCAGATATCAGTGGGCCTCACACAATCCAAAAGTGTCCACTGTCCACAAGTGTGTGCAGAAATTCTAAATCTCCCCTGTCCTATAGACACCTTGTACCTTGTTTTACATTACTATATAGTTTGTTGGATTTTGTCTACATTTCTACCAAAAATGAGGAAGGCTGGTGGAAGAGGCCATGGAATTGGGCGGGGGTTGGCAGCTGGTAATGATGGTGTTGGTGGTGGATCTGATGGTAGTGGCAAGAGCAAAATAGGACCGAATGCAGGAGGTGCTGACCCTGCATCATCGTCTGGCTACATAAGGCCTCGAACGCTTAGTTTTCTAGGAGTTGGCAAACCGCTTTTAAAGGCAGAGCATCAGGAAAAAGTTTTGTCTTACATTGCTGACTCAGCCTCCAGCTCTATCGCCTCCTCTTCTTCAGTTGTAAAAAGTAAAAGCACTGAGTCGTCATTGGAGGCTCATGTTCATGAACCACACCTTTCCTTGTGTCCTTCACCCCAACCAAGATTGAAGGATGACGCAGGCCATACTACTGATTACTCCATGGAGCTGTTTTCACATACCATGCCTGGATTATCAAGTGAAATGGTGAATTACCCAGGTCAAGATGAATCTGACATGGAGTGCACTGATGCACAGCCACTGATGGATGATTCTGCTGGTACATTCACTCAGAGCACTACATTGTCCTCGCAGTGTACAGAGCCAGATTTTGACCCTGATGAGACTCAGGTGCCCCTTCCCGCACACTATACCACCATACACGGTGACACAGAGAAAGGTGCACATGACATAGAAGAGGAGGTGATGGATGACCCAGTTGTTGACCCAGATTGGCATCCATTGGGGGAAGAGGGTGCTGCTTCCAATAGCTCAGATGAGGAGCAGCCACAGCAGACATCGACATCGCAACAGCTGTTATCTGGCAGGCCCGGAGCACTCCAAAGACAGGTTCCAAACATCAAAAGAGTTGCTGGACAGCTTGTCCAGAGGGTCAAAAGATCACAGCGTGCTAGGCCGCAAAATGTCTGCCAAAGTAGGAAGAGTGCAGTGTGGCACTTTTTTGAACAAAATCCTCATGATCAGGCCAAGGTTATCTGTAAGAAGTGCGCAAAGACCTTTAGCCGAGGGAAAAATCTGAAAAATTTGAATACCAGTTGCATGCTTAGACATTTAAACACCATGCACTTGCAAGCGTGGACACAACACCAAACCTCAAGTGCCACATGTGCAACTGATCACAACGAAGGTAGTCAGCAACGCTACATTGTTTCCCCCACTGTAAGCCCACCGGTTAGCACAGCAGCAAATGTTGAGGTGTCGTTGAAAGACCACAGCAGTCAGGGAATCCCACTGTTATATCAACGAAAGACTGATTCTAGGCCATCAGAAAGAACACCAACTCCATCACCATCATCAACCCTCTCTCAGTCCGCCCTGTCCACCGCTACTTCCACCATATGCAGCTCTCAAGTCCAGCTCACCCTCCCAGACACTATGAGTAGGTCAAGAAAGTACTCAGTCTCTCATCCGCGTACACTGGGTTTGAACGCCCACATTGCCAAACTAATCTCGTTTGAGATTATGCCCTTTCGGTTGGTGGAAAGCACAGCTTTCCGCGAACTCATGGCCTATGCAGTACCACGCTATGACCTACCCAGTCGCCACTTCTTCTCTCGCAAAGCCATCCCAGCCATCCACCATCATGTGAAAGACCGCATTGTCCATGCACTCAAGCAGTCAGTGAGCGGAAAGGTGCACCTCACAACTGATGCATGGTCCAGTTGGCATGGCCAGGGCCGTTACGTGTCCATCACTGCGCACTGGGTTAATGTGGTGGATGCAGGGTCCAAAGGGGACAGCGGTGGTGGGACAGTGCTGCCTAGCCCACGGTATAGGAAACAGTTGGCTGTAGGCGTTCGACCCTCCTCCTCCTCCTCCTCCAGAAGCGAAAGCTCGTCCACAGAGCGCAGTCGTACGAGCACTCCATCTGCAGCTGCCACTGTTGCACACGATGTGTTCCCCTATCGAGCAGCTAGTGGAAAGTGTCAGCAGGCTGTGTTGCAGATGATGTGTTTGGGCGACAGACACACCGCTGAGGTGCTGGCCGAGTACTTGAAGCGACAAACTGAGTCATGGCTGGGCGTGTACATCTTGAGGCAGGCAAGGTAGTTAGTGATAACGGCCGTAATTTTGTGGCAGCCATAGCCCTTTCAAAACTCAGCCACATACCTTGCTTGGCTCACACCTTGAACCTGGTGGTGCAGTGCTTCCTCAAAAATTATCCGGAGTTAACAGCCCTGCTCCAGAAGGTGCGAAGACTGTGCGCGCACATCCGCCGGTCGCCTGTACACTCCGTTCGTACGCAGAAGCTGCAGCGATTGCTCCACCTTCCCAACCACCGCCTCATTATCGACATTGCAACAAGGTGGAACTCCACCCTGCACATGGTGGAGTGGCTGTGCGAGCAGAGGCAGGCCATAATGCATTTGTGGGAGGATACACGGCCAGGCACTTTGAGAGCAGACATGGAGTTGACAGGCGTGCAGTGGTCGAAGCTGAAAGACCTTTGTAAAGTCCTTCAGTGTTTTGAGGAATGCACACGGCTGGTAAGCGCAGACGACGCCATCCTAAGCATGAGCATCCCACTTATGCGTCTGCTCATGCAAACTTTGACGCACCTTAAGGAGCAGGCGTCTGCAGCCAATGTTGATGAGGAGGAAGAGGAGGAGGGAATCCTTGATGACATTCAGCCATTGTCTGCTCAGGGACCTCTCCTGGACGAGGTGGAGGAAGAAGAGGAGGAGGAGGAGGATGATGGGGATGATTACTTAGGGGAGGAGGATGCATCTCGTGGGGCAAGTGAAAATGTTGGAGTGGCAAGGTCTGGTACAGGGTTTGTGCATGACTGGAGGGATGTGGATTTGCCAGAAAGTGCTCCTCCACCCAGCACTCGCAGTGCATCATTGACACCGGGAACATTGGCCCACATGTCAGATTATGCCTTGCGGATCCTAAAAAGGGACCCCCGCATTGCCAAAATGATGAACGATGACGACTACTGGTTGGCCAGCATCCTGGATCCACGCTATAAAGGCAAATTACAAAACATCATGCCACAGGAGAACCTTGACCTAATATTGGCTAATAAACAAGCAACTCTGGTAAATCGGTTGCTTGAGGCATTCCCAGCACACAGCAGCGGTGATGGTTCTCACACGAGCCGTACGGGCCGGGGTCAGCTTGTCAGAGGTGTTCGTGGTGCACACAGCAGAAGTGGCGTTGGAGACAGGGGTTTCATGACAATGTTGTGGACTGATTTTTCAAATACCGCTCACACAACTGGTAATACTGCATCGATGGAAAGTGACAAGAGACAGCAGTTGTCAACTATGGTTACAAACTACTTTTCCTCCCATATCGATGTTCTCCCACACAGGTCATTCCCCTTTGACTATTGGGCCGCTAAACTGGACACCTGGCCTGAATTGAGCCAATATGCCTTACAGGAGCTCGCTTGCCCAGCTGCAAGTGTGCTATCGGAAAGAGTCTTCAGTGCAGCTGGATAATTCCTGACAGAAAAAAGGACCCGTCTGTCAACCCAAAATGTGGATGATCTAACCTTCATTAAAATGAACGACGCATGGGTTTCCAAGGATTTTGTCCCACCTTCCCCTGATGACACATAGGGTGACAGAAAAATGGCTTGCTTTGGTCCACCTCTTCCTGGTACTTCACCTATTTCGCCTTTTGCATCAGCTGAATGTCCAACATCAACATATGCCACTTTCTAAAACTCCCTAACTGTGCTGCCTCCCCCCCATGGCCGGGGTCACCACCTACCGCACGACACCGTGCGAGTGCCGTTGCCCTGGACAGGTGGGTAGGCCGACTCTTGGGCGCGGGCACTGGCACAGGGTCCCTCATAGTGCAATCAAGTGTCTCTGACGGCGGTGGTGCACACCCGCCGTCAGACACACCGCTGTACTATGAGGGGCCCAGTGCCAGTACCGACGCCCACGAGTGGGCCCCCCTTGCTTGGGCAGGGCCCCAGCATTTGCAATCTTTACCTCTCCCTGCTCCTCCGCTGTGTAATCTGGGCCGTCAAATCCATACTGTGCCTGACACCGTCTGAGCCTGCCTCCTGAGACATATATTTTGAATGTGTACGCTATCCATACATGTTATCCGGGGATACGGTACCCTTTCTAACCTTTGTGCAATCACGTGCAATCCATACTGGGCCTAACACCGTCTGAGCCTGCCTCCTGATACATATATTTTGAATGTGTACGCTATCCATACATGTTATCCGGGGATACGGTACCCTTTCTAACCTTTGTGCAATCACGTGCAATCCATACTGGGCCTGACACCGTCTGAGCCTGCCTCCTGAGACATATATTTTGAATGTGTACGCTATCCATACATGTTATCCAGGGATACGGTACCCTTTCTAACCTTTGTGCAATCACGTGCAATCCATACTGGGCCTAACACCGTCTGAGCCTGCCTCCTGAGACATATATTTTGAATGTGTACGCTATCCATACATGTTATCCGGGGATACGGTACCCTTTCTAACCTTTGTGCAATCACGTGCAATCCATACTGGGCCTAACACCGTCTGAGCCTGCCTCCTGAGACATATATTTTGAATGTGTACGCTATCCATACATGTTATCCGGGGATACGGTACCCTTTCTAATCTTTGTGCAATCACGTGCAATCCATACTGGGCCTGACACCGTCTGAGCCTGCCTCCTGAGACATATATTTTGAATGTGTACGCTATCCATACATGTTATCCGGGGATACGGTACCCTTTCTAACCTTTGTGCAATCACATGCAATCCATACTGGGCCTGACACCGTCTGAGCCTGCCTCCTGAGACATATATTTTGAATGTGTACGCTATCCATACATGTTATCCGGGGATACGGTACCCTTTCTAACCTTTGTGCAATCACGTGCAATCCATACTGGGCCTGACACCGTCTGAGCCTGCCTCCTGAGACATATATTTTGAATGTGTACGCTATCCATACATGTTATCCAGGGATACGGTACCCTTTCTAACCTTTGTGCAATCACGTGCAATCCATACTGGGCCTAACACCGTCTGAGCCTGCCTCCTGAGACATATATTTTGAATGTGTACGCTATCCATACATGTTATCCGGGGATACGGTACCCTTTCTAACCTTTGTGCAATCACGTGCAATCCATACTGGGCCTAACACAGTCTGAGCCTGCCTCCTGAGACATATATTTTGAATGTGTACGCTATCCATACATGTTATCCGGGGATACGGTACCCTTTCTAACCTTTGTGCAATCACGTGCAATCCATACTGGGTCTGACACCGTTTGAGCCTGCCTCCTGAGACATATATTTTGAATGTGTACGCTATCCATACATGTTATCCAGGGATACGGTACCCTTTCTAACCTTTGTGCAATCACGTGCAATCCATACTGGGCCTAACACCGTCTGTGCCTGCCTCCTTAGACATATATTTTGAATGTGTACGCTATCCATACATGTTATCCGGGGATACGGTACCCTTTCTAACCTTTGTGCAATCACGTGCAATCCATACTGTGCCTGACACCATCTGAGCCTGCCTCCTGAGACATATATTTTGAATGTGTACGCTATCCATACATGTTATCCAGGGATACGGTACCCTTTCTAACCTTTGTGCAATCACGTGCAATCCATACTGGGCCTGACACCGTCTGAGCCTGCCTCCTGAGACATATATTTTGAATGTGTACGCTATCCATACATGTTATCCAGGGATACGGTACCCTTTCTAACCTTTGTGCAATCACGTGCAATCCATACTGGGCCTAACACCGTCTGAGCCTGCCTCCTGAGACATATATTTTGAATGTGTACGCTATCCATACATGTTATCCAGGGATACGGTACCCTTTCTAACCTTTGTGCAATCACGTGCAATCCATACTGGGCGTGAGAACGGCTGGCGAGCTGTTAAGCAAGCTACAGCACCTGTCCAGACAAGTACAGGGATTCCCTAGCGAGGAGACTTATTTGATTGTTTTCAATGTTGGGATAGCAATTTTTGGGGAGCACTATACTCTGGAGAATGATAGATGGGGCCCACCATACACTGGAACATTCCAAAGGTGGACATCAGACACTGGAGCAGCATTTACAGGGCCCATTATACACTAGAGCATTAGAAATGGGGCCCATTATGTTTGGAGCATTTTTTGGGCCCATAAGACAGTGGAGCTTCATCCATGGGGACCAACATATACTGTAGCATTATGTGGAGCTCATCATATACTGTTTCAAACATTATATGGGACCAATGATTCTGTATGGAGAAATAGATGGGCCTCGTCATGAGATGTAAAAAGTGAGGTATTTTTCATTGTACTATACCGCTATTTATCTGCCGTATCGGAGCATGATGAGTTGTGGTATGTGTTAAAGGGGCGCTCTTTCGCCCAGGGCACATGAAAACCTGCAGCCAGCCCTCCCCCCCCACAACTTTAACCAAATAACCCCCATTTTTCAGTGCGTAACTTGTATTATGAAGTTAATTAAGGTTGACAAGCTTAAGTAAGAAGAATTGATGCTTTTGGCATTCAAATGGGCACTGTAGGTGTGTTTCCTGTCCTCCTCTCACTGCCGACTTTTATTCCCCATTGACTTACATTGGGTTTCGTGTTTCGGGACGACCCCGACTTTTCCCTATAATCGGACGATCTTGCTCGACCCGACTTTTGGAAAAGTCGGGTTTCACGAAACAAAACGCGACCCTAAAAAACCAAAAGTCGCTCAACTCTACTAAATATTAATCGATTTCGCTAAAATTTTTTACATGGATCTTTTAGATGACTTAGACCAAGGATTCAAGCAAAGTCATATGAAAATCATAAATTCGGAAAAATGAAACACCCTAATGTACATACATGAACACTGAGGCCAGTGATTGGCTGCAGTGGTCACAAGTACAGATGAGCGAAATTGTTTGAATTTTGTCCTCGAATCTGATTTTGACACATTCGAGCCATACTCGTG
Source organism: Dendrobates tinctorius (assembly GCF_039654945.1). NCBI lineage: Eukaryota > Metazoa > Chordata > Amphibia > Anura > Dendrobatidae > Dendrobates > Dendrobates tinctorius. The sequence goes on along the minus strand of NW_027361869.1, from coordinate 5,967,583 downwards.
CCGAATTTTTGTCTTATGATCGGTTCCGAATACGTTCGGTAATTTCTACTTACATTGACTCTAATGAAGTTCGGCTCTGTTCAACGAATATTGAAAAGCAATATTTGATTCCGATTGTATTCGGAACCGAATCCGAACAAATTCACTCAAACTCTAGAAGCATCTATGGCACAAATTTATCAGATGACAGTTAAAAAATGTCATTCAGTTTTCTCCCATTTTCTGCAGTCATGGAAGGTTCACACAGACGTATTGCTATTTTCCCATCCATACTACTTCAATCATTTCCCGCTTCTCCACAAGTCTTCTGACCCAAAGTAAGGGCTTCATAGCCATATGATGCTGTCAGTTTTGGTCATGAGACCTATGATTAGGCTGGGAATTGCGACAGAAATGCAGCCAACAAAATATTAGGCTAATTTTTCATATCTTGTACAAACCCTTTAAATATCAGCCAGAGACGGATAAATGTTCTCTTTGCACCCTTTGTAAAAATTTTGTCTTAATTTTTTTATTTTTTTTTTTAAATCCCTAGGGGGAAAAAAACGAAGAGTAAAAGTGTCAGACTGGTCGCTTTCATCAAGAAGTGATCCTGTGCGTGGAATCTCTCCTGAATTATAATGCCCGTTTATCAATTTGGTTGAGCATTTTTTAACTGCAGTCTCCAATATCAGACAATTCCTTTAACTTTCATGCCATTGTGAAGCCATCGATCTAAAGTTGATTTTTATTACTGCAATGCAAACACAGTAATATGGAGACGGATACAAAGATGCACAAAATGCTTAGAATTCACAGTGGCTCCATCTAGAAGGGGTTCTGAGAGCACAAATATAACATTTATAATATAATTGATTATATCAATGATTATATCCATGATTGTCAATGAGTGATAATCATCAATACTGAAAAAATCTACGGTACTTTTTGGAAAATATTTGTGAAAATACGAAGACTAGAGTTGAGCGAAACGGGTCGAAAAATTTCAAAAGTCGCCGACTTTTGGTAAAGTCGGGTTTCATGAAACGAAACCCGACCCTAGGGTGAGGTCGGCCACGAGCTCGGCGACTTTAGCGCCAAAGTCGCGTTTCAAAAGTTTGTTTTCCGCCCTTTTTCAGCCAATCAGGATCCACGGACACTCTGGGCAACGTGATGACATAGGCAGGGGTCACCACCATCTTTGAGAAGGGCATGCAAGTGATTGGCTTGCTTTGGGGGGCATCACAGGGGGTATAAAAGGCCGTGCACGCCGACCGCCATGCTACTCATGCTGATCTCAGAATAGGGAGAGCTGCTGCTGCTGCTGATTCTGTAGGGAGAGCGTTAGGCAGGGAAGAAGACACCAAAAACTGCTTCTGCTGCTAGCGATTTTGCCTGTACAACACACCAGTCACAGTGTGCAGTGCAAGTGGAGGCTATATTTTGCTGGATCAGCTGTGTTGGTTGTTAGGCTGCCTTATAAGGCTTCCTGATAGCTGCATTGCTGTTTTCCCACTGCTCTGCAAAGTGCTTTTTTAAAAGCAATCCAAATTTGTTATCACGGCCACAGTGAAGCTATCTGTGTGTCACTCTGTAAGAATAAGTCGAGGACATGTTCCGTTCTTACAGACCTACACCTTCTAGTTTTGTCTGCTTTTCAAACAGTTAAGTCTATTTGCTGTTTGATCACATTCAAAACTATAGAGAGACAGCGTGTGTCAGTCCGTATACTTAAAAAACACGGAGCTTGACAATTTTACGGACACCGGACAGCGGTGTACGTGCACGCTCCTCTCTCATTACTGTGTAATGGCTGTTATCACGGCCACAGTGAAGCTATCTGTGTGTCACTCTGTAAGAATAAGTCGAGGCCATGTTCCGTTCTTACAGACCTAAACTGTAGTTTGTCATACACTAGCCAATTTCTGCCTGTGACATAGCGGTGTGATATTCACTGGGCCTCACACAATCCAACAGTGTCCACAAGTGTGTTCAGAAATTCTACATCTCCCCTGTCCTATAGTGACATTTTTCACACCTGCGACATTGAGCCTGAGACATAGCGGTGTGATATTAACTGGGCCTCACACAACAGTGTCCACAAGTGTGTTCAGAAATTCTACATCTCCCCTGTCCTATAGTGACATTTTTCACACCTGCGACATTGAGCCTGTGACATAGCGTTGTGATATTAACTGGGCCTCACACAATCCAACAGTGTCCACAAGTGTGTTCAGAAATTTTACATCTCCCCTGTCCTATAGTGACATTTTTCACACCTGCGACATTGAGCCTGTGACATAGTGGTGTGATATTAACTGGGCCTCACACAACAGTGTCCACAAGTGTGTTCAGAAATTCTACATCTCCCCTGTCCTATAGTGACATTTTTCACACCTGCGACATTGAGCCTGTGACATAGCGGTGTGATATTAACTGGGCATCACACAATCCAACAGTGTCCACAAGTGTGTTCAGAAATTCGACGTCTCCCCTGTCCTATATACACCTTGTACCTTGTTTTACATTACTATATAGTTTGTGGGAATTTGTGTACATTTTTACCAAAAATGAGGAAGGATGGTGGAAGAGGCCATGGAATTGGGCGGGGGTTGCCAGCTGGTAATGATGGTGTTGGTGGTGGATCTGATGGTAGTGGCAAAAGCAAAATCGGACCAAATGCAGGAGGTGTTGAGCCTGCATCATCGTCTGGCTCCACAAGGCCTCAAAGGCTTAGTTTTCTAGGAGTTGGCAAACCGCTTTAAAAGCCAGAGCATCAGGAAAAAGTTTTGGCTTACATTGCTGACTCAGCCTCCAGCTCTATCGCCTCCTCTTCTGAAGTTGTAAAAAATAAAAGCACTGAGTCGCCATTGGAGGGTCATGTTCATGAACCACGCCTTTCCTTGTGTCCTTCACCCCAACCAAGATTGAAGGATGACGCAGGCCATACAACTGATTACTCCATGGAGCTGTTTTCACATACCATGCCTGGGTTATCAAGTGAAATGGTGAATTACCCAGGCCAAGATGAATCTGACATGGAGTGCACTGATGCACAGCCACTGATAGATGATTCTGCTGGTACGTTCACTCAGAGCACTACATTGTCCTCGCAGTGTACAGAGCCAGATTCTGACCCTGAAGAGACTCAGGTGCCCCTTCCCGCACACTATACTACCATACACGGTGACACAGAGGAAGGTGCGCATGACATTGAAGAGGAGGTGATGGATGACCCAGTTGTTGACCCAGATTGGCATCCATTGGGGGAAGAGGGTGCTGCTTCCAATAGCTCAGATGAGGAGGAGGAGCAGCTACAGCAGACATCGACATCGCAACAGCTGTTATCTGGCAGGCCCGGAGCACTCCAAAGACAGGTTCCAAAAATCAAAAGAGTTGCTGGACAGCTTGTCCAGACGGTTAAAATAGCACAGCGTGCTAGGCCGCAAAATGTCTTCCAAAGTAGGAAGAGTGCAGTGTGGCACTTTTTTGAACAAAATCCTCATGATCAGGCCAAGGTTATCTGTAAGAAGTGCGCAAAGACCTTTAGCCGAGGGAAAAATCTGAAAAATTTGAATACCAGTTGCATGCTTAGACATTTAACCAGCATGCACTTGCAAGCGTGGACACAACACCAAACCTCAAGTACCACATGTGCAACTGATCACAAAGAAGGTAGTCAGCAACGCTACATTGTTTCCCCCACTATAAGCCCGCCGGTTAGCACAGCAGCAAATGTTGAGGTGTCGTTGCAAGGCCAAAGCAGTCAGGGAATCCCACTGTTATATCAACGAAAGACTGAATCTAGGCCATCAGAAAGAACACCAACTCCATCACCATCATCAACCCTCTCTCAGTCCACCCTGTCCACCGCTAGTTCCACCATATGCAGCTCTCAAGTCCAGCTCACCCTCCCAGGGACTATGAGTAGGTCAAGAAAGTACTCAGTCTCTCATCCGCGTACACTGGGTTTGAACGCCCACATTGCCAAACTAATCTCGTTAGAGATGATGCCCTATCGGTTGGTGGAAAGCACAGCTTTCCGCGAACTCATGACCTATGCAGTACCATGCTATGACCTACCCAGTCACCACTTCTTCTCTCGCAAAGCCATCCCAGCCCTCCACCATCATGTGAAAGACCACATTGTCCATGCACTCAAGCAGTCAGTGAGTGGAAAGGTGCACCTCACAACAGATGCATGGTCCTGTCGGCATGGCCAGGGCCGTTACGTGTCCATCACTGCGCACTGGGTTAATGTGGTGGATGCAGGGTCCACAGGGGACAGCAGAGGTGGGACAGTGCTGCCTAGCCCACGGTATAGGAAACAGTTGGCTGTAGGCGTTCGACCCTCCTCCTCCTCCAGAAGCGAAAGCTCGTCCACAGAGCGCAGTCGTACGAGCACTCCATCTGCAGATGCCACTGTTGCACACGAAGTGTCCCCCTATTGAGCAGCTAGTGGAAAGCGTCAGCAGGCTGTGTTGCAGATGATGTGTTTGGGCGACAGACACACCGCGGAGGTGCTGGCCGAGTACTTTCAGCGACAAACTGAGTCATGGCTGGGCAGTATACATCTTGAGGCAGGCAAGGTAGTTAGTGATAACGGCCGTAATTTTGTGGCAGCCATAGCCCTTTCAAAACTCAGCCACATACCTTGCTTGGCTCACAACTTGAACCTGGTGGTGCAGTGCTTCCTCAACAATTATCCAGAGTTAACAGCCCTGCTCCAGAAGGTGCGAAGACTGTGCGCGCACATCTGCCGGTCGCCTGTACACTCCATTCGTATGCAGAAGCTGCAGCGATTGCTCCACCTTCCCAACCACCGCCTCATTATCGACATTGCAACAAGGTGGAACTCCACCCTGCACATGGTTGAGCGGCTGTGCGAACAGAGGCAGGCCATAATGCATTTGTGGGAGGATACACGGCCAGGCACTTTGAGAGCAGACATGGAGTTGACAGGCGTGCAGTGGTCGAAGCTGAAAGACCTCTGTAAAGTCCTTCAGTGTTTTGAGGAATGCACACGGCTGGTAAGCGCAGACGACGCCATCCTAAGCATGAGCATCCCACTTATGCGTCTGCTCATGCAAACTTTGACGCACCTTAAGGAGCAGGCATCTGCAGCCAATGTTGACGAGGAGGAAGAGGTGGAGGGAATCCTTGATGACATTCATCCATTGTCTGCTCAGGGACCTCTCCTGGACGAGGTGGAGGAAGAAGAGGAGGAGGATGATGATGGGGATGATTACTTAGGGGTGGAGGATGCATCTCGTGGGGCAAGTGAAAATGTTGGCGTGGCAAGGTCTGGTACAGGGTTTGTGCGTGACTGGAGGGATGTTGATTTGCCAGAAAGTTCTCCTCCAACCAGCACTCGCAGTGCATCATTGACACCGGGAACATTGGCCCACATGTCAGATTATGCCTTGCAGATCCTAAAAAGGGACCCCCGCATTGCCAAAATGATGAACGATGACGACTACTGGTTGGCCAGCATCCTGGATCCACGCTATAAAGGCAAATTACAAAACATCATGCCACACGAGAACCTTGACCTAATATTGGCTAATAAACAAGCAACTCTGGTAAACCGTTTGGTTGAGGCATTCCCAGCACACAGCAGCGGTGATGGTTCTCACACGAGCCGTACGGGTCGGGGGCAGCTCGGCAGAGGTGTTCGTGGTGCACACAGCAGAAGTGGCGTTGGAGACAGGGGTTTCATGACAATGTTGTGGACTGATTTTTCAAGTACCGCTCACACAACTGGTAATACTGCATCGATGGAAAGTGACAGGAGACAGCAGTTGTCAACTATGGTCACAAACTACTTTTCTTCCCATATCGATGTTCTCCCACACAGGTCATTCCCCTTTGACTATTGGGCCGCTAAACTGGACACCTGGCCTGAATTGGCACAATATGCCTTACAGGAGCTCACTTGCCCAGCTGCAAGTGTGCTATCGGAAAGAGTCTTCAGTGCAGCTGGATCAATCCTGACAGAAAAAAGGACCCGTCTGTCAACCCAAAATGTGGATGATCTAACCTTCATTAAAATGAACCATGCATGGGTTTCCAAGGATTTTGTCCCACCTTCCCCTGATGACACATAGGGTGATAGAAAAATGGCTTGCTTTAGTCCTCCTCTTCCTGGGACTTGAACAATTTCGCCTTTTGCATCAGCTGAATGTCCAACATCAACATATGCCACTTTCTAAAACTCCCTAACTGTGCTGCCTCCCCCCCCCCCCCATAGCCGGGGTCACCACCTAGCGCACGGAACTGTGCGAGTGCCGTTGCCCTGGATAGGTGGGTAGGCCGACTCTTGGGCGCGGGCACTGGCACAGGGTCCCTCATAGTGCAATCAAGTGTCTCTGATGGTGGTGGTGCACACCCGCCGTCAGACACACCGCCGTACTATGAGGGGCCCAGTGCCAGTACCGACGCCCACGAGTGGGCCCCCCTTGCTTGGGCAGGGCCCCAGCATTTGCAATCTTTACCTCTCCCTGCTCCTCCGCTGTGTAGTCTGGGCCGTCAAATCCATACAGGGCCTGACACCGTCTGAGCCTGCCTCCTGATCTATAGACATATATTTTGAATGTGTACACTATGCTATCCATACATGTTACCCTTTCTCACCTTTGTGCAATCACGTGTAAGCCATACTGGCCCTGACACCGTCTGAGCCTGCCTCCTGATGTATAGACATATATTTTGAATGTGTACACTGTGCTATCCATACATGTTATCCGGGGATACGGTACCCTTTCTCACCTTTGTGCAATCACGTGTAATCCATACTGGGCCTGACACCGTCTGAGTCTGCCTCCTGATCTATAGACATATATTTTGAATGTGTACACTATGCTATCCATACATGTTATCCGGTGATACGGTACCCTTTCTCACGTTTGTGCAATCACGTGTAATCCATACTGGGCCTGACACTGTCTGAGCCTGACTCCTGATCTATAGACATATATTTTGAATGTGTACACTATGCTATCCATACATGTTATCCGGGGATACGGTACCCTTTCTCACCTTTGTGCAATCACGTGTAATCCATACTGGGCCTGACACCGTCTGAGCCTGCCTCCTGACCTATAGACATATATTTTGAATGTGTACACTATGCTATCCATACATGTTATCCGGGGATACGGTACCGTTTCTCACCTTTGTGCAATCACATGTAATCCATACTGGGCCTGACACCGTTTGAGCCTGCCTCCTGATCTACAGACATATATTTTGAATGTGTGCACTATGCTATCCATACATGTTATCTGGGGATATGGTACCCTTTCTCAGCTTTGTGCAATCACGTGTAATCCATACTGGGCCTGACACCATCTGAGCCTGCCGCCTGATCTATAGACGTATATTTTGAATGTGTACACTATGCTATCCATACATGTTATCCAGGGATACGGTACCCTTTCTCACCTTTGTGCAATCACATGTATTCCATACTGGGCCTGACACCGTCTGAGCCTGCCTCCTGATCTATAGACATATATTTTGAATGTGTACACTATGCTATCCATACATGTTATCCGGGGATACGGTACCCTTTCTCACCTTTGTGCAATCACGTGTAATTCATACTGGGCCTGACAGCGTCTGAGCCTGCCTCCTGATCTATAGACATATATTTTGAATGTGTACACTATGCTATCCATACATGTTATCCGGGGATACGGTACCCTTTCTCACCTTTGTGCAATCACGTGTAATCCATACTGGGCCTGACACCGTTTGAGCCTGCCTCCTTATCTATAGACATATATTTTGAATGTGTACACTATGCTATCCATACATGTTATCCGGGGATACGGTACCCTTTCTCACCTTTGTGCAATCACGCGTAATTCATACTGGGCCTGACACCGTCTGAGCCTGCCTCCTGATCTATAGACATATATTTTGAATGTGTACACTATACTATCCATACATGTTATCCGGGGATACGGTACCGTTTCTCACCTTTGTGCAATCACGTGTAATCCATACTGGGCCTGACACCGTTTGAGCCTGCCTCCTGATCTACAGACATATATTTTGAATGTGTGCACTATGCTATCCATACATGTTATCTGGGGATACGGTACCCTTTCTCAGCTTTGTGCAATCACGTGTAATCCATACTGGGCCTGACACCGTCTGAGCCTGCCTCCTGATCTATAGACGTATATTTTGAATGTGTACACTATGCTATCCATACATGTTATCCAGGGATACGGTACCCTTTCTCACCTTTGTGCAATCACGTGTATTCCATACTGGGCCTGACACCGTCTGAGCCTGCCTCCTGATCTATAGACATATATTTTGAATGTGTACACTATGCTATCCATACATGTTATCCGGGGATACGGTACCCTTTCTCACCTTTGTGCAATCACGTGTAATCCATACTGGGCCTGACACCGTTTGAGCCTGCCTCCTTATCTATAGACATATATTTTGAATGTGTACACTATGCTATCCATACATGTTATCCGGGGATACGGTACCCTTTCTCACCTTTGTGCAATCACGTGTAATCCATACTGGGCCTGAGATCGGCTGGCGAGCTGTTACGCAAGCTACAGCACCTGTGGTTTGCACACGTAAGTTTTTCATTTTTTCAGGAATGACGGTTAGGCCTAATTCCGGAACTGCGGTTAACCTGCACTTACTGGGAAATCATTGTTCGTGGGTAATAATTGTAATCCCAGATCCCCATCACTAACGTTGTTCAGCGGGTTATCTGCACCTGTAAGCGACAAACGCTGGCCTTTTCAGTGTAGCGCACATGCAGCCACGGACATGTAAGGGCATGACACACCAGTTATTGGCCAATCTCACGTGCCAGAGCCTCGCGTGTCCCTCTAGTAAGCCGGACTCGGACCGCGGGGCATGACGGAGTCTCGTTCGTTAACGGAATTAGCTTGCAATGTGTGCATCTTTTTTGTGGCTGGATGGTTGAGGTTGCCCATGTTGTGTCAAATTACGCCGTAGGCTTCACTCCTGGTGGTGCCCTTTTGGACATTCCTTTAAGGTTCAGCTTTGCAACCATACTGCCCACGTAAAACAAACACTTTGCCTTCATGAACGCTGTTTGGAGGGTCGTGACTCGTGGGAATAACGCCGCCCAATAAGTTAACCTGCTAGAGTGATCCTTCGTTGCTCCCAAGCATGACATCACACTCCCTAGGAGGAAGGTAATGCCACTGTGGCGACCGTACTCCTGGGGGCGACACAAGTGCACTGATGCCCAGCCACTGCTCGATGAATCTGCTGGTACATTGACCCAGACCACTACCTTCCCCTCGCACGCTACACGGCCTGAATCTGACCCTGATGAAACTCAGGTTACCCTTCCCATATACAGTTCCATCTTACACGGTGACAAAGAGGAAGCTGCAGATGAAAGTGCAGGTTCGGCACACCCGCCCGCAGACACACCACCGTACTATCAGGGGCCCTGTGCCTGTGCCGTCGCCAACGAGTGGGCCCACCCTGCTTGCTCAGGATCAAAGTTGAAATACTGTGCAGTGAGATGGAAGATGGGGACGACGAGGAGTCCAGACTAGTACAGGGATTCCCTAGCGAGGTGACTTATTTCATTGTTTTCAGTGTTGGGACAGCAATTTTTGGGGAGCACTATACTCTGGAGAATGATAGATGGGGCCCACCATACACTGGAACATTCCAAAGATGGACATTAGACACTGGAGCTGCATTTACAGTGCCCATTATACACTAGAGCATTAGAAATGGGGCCCATTATGTTTGGAGCATTATTTGGGCCCATAAGACAGTGGAGCTTCATCCATGGGGACCAACATATACTGTAGCGTTCTGTGGAGCTCATCATATACTGTTTCAAACATTATATGGGACCAATGATTCTGTATGGAGAAATAGATGAGCCTCGTCATGAGATGTAAAAAGTGAGGTATTTTTCATTGTACTATACCGCTATTTCTCTGCCGTATCGGAGCATCATGAGTTGTGGTATGTGTTAAAGGGGCGCACTTTTGCCCAGGGCACATGAAAACCTGGAGCCAGCCCTACTCCCCCACAACTTTAGCCAAATAACCCCCATTTTTCAGTGCGTAACTTGTATTATGAAGTTAATTAAGGTTGACAAGCTTCAGTAACAAGAATTTATGCTTTTGGCATTCAAATGGGCACTGTAGGTGTGTTTCCTGTCCTCCTCTCATTGCCGACTTTAATTCCCCATTGACTTACATTGGGTTTCGTGTTTCGGTCGGACCCCCGACTTTTCCCTATAGTCGGCCGATTTTGCTCGACCCGACTTTTGGAAAAGTCGGATTTCATGAAACGAAACTCGACCCTAAAAAAGCAAAAGTCGCTCAACTCTAACGAAGACAATTTTATCAATTGATTTACTCAGCTTTAATGAAAACTGCTATTTATCTAAAGAGGATCTGTTTCGAGATCAAAAGTGCTTGGTTCTATTTTACTCCTTGACTATTTCATTTTTTCTTTTGTTTCTTTTTTATTCTACCATACTATCCCAGAGATATGGAAATTTTTATTTAGTGCACCCAGTATATTATTTTTTATTTTTTATGGTTTTTGCCAAGGGGTCGTGGCACTCAGGATCCTCTGCTCTGATTTTTACCCCAACTACCTCTTGCTAGGATCTTGAAAATTAGCCCTGAATAAAAAGGATCATATTTCTGGGACAGTATGGTGGATTTATAAATCAATCAGGGGAGAAGCCAAAATAATAAAAATAATATAAGACCAAAACTGGCCACTTTGGACCTGCTGACAAATCCTACTTAATCCCTTATGGAACCTGGAATTTCTCATTTTTGCACTTTCGTCTTTTCTTCATATTCTTCCAAAAGCCATAAATTATTTTTTCTGTCAACAGCCAAATGAGGGCTTTTTTTCTTGCAAAACGAGTTGAAGTTTTTAATAACACCATTCAAACTACTATACAAGTTACTGGAAAAGCAGGAAAAAATTCAAAGTGCGGTGAAATTCACTAAAAAACCCCCACGATTCCGTCATTGTTTTTTGAGTTTTGTTTTAGGAAATTAATTGTATGGTACAACAATTATCAGACAATGAGATCCTCCAGGTCAGCAGGATTATGGCAATACTAAACTTGTCCAGTTCTTTTTTTTATTATTTTTGTGATTAAAAACACAAAACAAACCAGCCCTGAATCGCGAGGATTTTGGTGTGGATTTTAACAGGAACCAAACATGACCTGCGCCTCGAGATGCACAACAAGATACTTTAAATGCAATTTCTATTGGATTTCTCATATCCATTAAACATTCTGCAATGGTTACAAAAAAAAATGGTACAATATTTCTGGTTTATCACCCTTCATCAGGCTTACACATAAATGAGAAAACAAAAAGCAAAAACACAAATATCCTGAACTAAAAAGTAAAAAATGTATACTGCAAATAATGCATAAAGGTAATAATAATAAGGGTATTTAGTAAACATAATTTTGATCAAAATAATGTACAAGCCATCCCGCCACGTCACGGCAACCCTTGTGGGACAGTCCCTACTCTAGTATTTAAAACCTTCTCACTTGCCAAGTGGCGTGAATGTGAACAAGGGTCGAGTGGCTGAACCACTAGTAACAGTGTAGGCGCTTACATTGTGCATACACATTAACTTACTATTCTCAGTTCAGATTTGTTTTTTTTTGTTTTTTTTACACATAAATGAGGAAGGTCAGGGTTTGGGGTGGGCTTCCCCAAATAAAGGCCAACCGGGACACACAATCCTACATCCTGTTTCTTCTCTACATAATGCAAACAGAATGCAGAAATGTGTCTTTTTTTCCTTGGGAGCTCACCCTGTATCCTATATCTTCCTAATGTGAAGTCTTAGTCATGGTTTTAGACCATGACGAAGACTTTCTATCTTGAAATGTGATGGTCAAGCCCCCCCTGGGATCTCTTTGGTGTGCCAACATGTCCTCATTTTATCAAGTTTGGAATAAATGTGAAGTTTTAGTTATCTATGCTGGAGAACATTCTTTGCTTTTTCTGCCTGTGCATGGGATTAAAACTCTTGGTTTGTCCTTGAGGAGATTGACATACTGGCTCTGGCATGCCAAGGATAGGAGGCTTTTTCGCCGTGCCATGCTCCTGTGGGATATTTACTATGCATATTGCCTCTTCAGCAAGGAAGAAGACTTGAAGGTGAGCCATATAACACAGGAGCTCAATGGTTGGCTCCAAGACAACTAGCATCCTCCACAATCTGAAGTAATTCCTTAAGGAGTGCCGCCTACCTTACACTTTATTTTGCTTGAATTTTTCACCACAATTTTTTTTACTTTGCAGAGGGTGTTGTAGAGAATAAGTTTATCATAATGGCAGCTCTTTTTGAAAGTGGTTGACTCTGAGCAGAACTCATTTAATGTAATAATCATTTTGACTAGAATTCATAATTAATTAAGTTCAAGAACACATGAAAGGTTTAAAAGTATGGTATTTATGTACAGGAATGTATGTGATATTCAAGCATATAAATATACATATTCCTCTTAATTTAAAAGTGATTAAGGAATTGTGCAACCTTTTGATAAAGACCCAGGATGGGTCAAAATATCTGTTTATTTTGTTGCTAATTTTTTTTTAACAGTTTTATGCTTTTTTGGTGTGTACCAATCAATAAAGTATCTTGAATATATCAACTTTGATAGTGTGGTGGATAGTCTTTTCTATGAAATAATTGTGGTACCCAATCTTTTTCCTCTTTGAGTGTACTAATTTCAGTGTGTCATGCCTCAGTCCACAGCCATTCCTTGCCCCTCTGTTCCCTTATTGAATGCTGGGGTTAGGAATCTCTTCAATGTTCTGAGAAAGGTAGCAAATGAACAAATCTGTAGACATTTTGACTTTTGCAGATCCCCTAGCATTTGGACAGGATCTCGATTTTCGTCAAGTTTGTTCTATGCAATCGAATGAGGCCCATTTGCCAATATTAGGCTACTTTCACACTAGCGTTTATTCGACGCAGCGCATGGCGCTGCTAAGCCCCGCCTCCTGCCCGCCCCATCCAGTCATCGCCGCCTACTATCGCACATGGACGGTTGCGATTTGCGCACCCTATCTTTAGCATAGGGTGCGCAGATCGCGCGCTGGCCGTGCGCTAGTAGGATTTTGGCGTGAGCTGCGCACTTTTGAAGGTGCGCCGTACGCGCCGAAATGCAACATGCTGCATGTGGCTGGCAGGGGGAGGGGCTTAACGGCGCCATGCGCTGCGTTGAATAAACGATAGTGTGAAACTAGCCTAAGACATTTAAAAAAATAGAAAAAATATTGTACCACATAGCCGCACAAACATCCGGCCGACTCATCCTGCCAGAGGCATTGAAGTGTGAGGACTGAAGAGCGTCGAAGGGCCCGAGCCAGTGAAAGAGTGGGCAGGAAGATGAACCTGCAAAACAGTTGGTTGAAAAAGTGAGGATAATATTTTTACATTTTCCCAGCTCCCCCAAAAAACAATAAAGGGGCAACTGGCCAGACAACATTTTGTTGATTATGAGCAAATGGAATTGTCACAAATTTCAATTCTGACAAATTCAAATTTGGGGTGAAATTTGTAACAAATTTAATTTGATCATCTGTATTGGCAAGTAGAATCTGTCATCAAGTACAAGAAATGATGGAGGAACTGAGGAGACTTAATGTGGAGGAATGGTGGAGAATTTGGGTAAGTATATTAAAAATATTATATTGTCGTACTTAGAGTTGAGCGATACCATCCGATACTTCAAAATATCGGATCGGAATTGATCGGCCGATCTTTAAAAAAAGTATCGGTATCGCCGATGCCGATACCGGAAGTCCCATTCAAGTCTATGAGACTTCCGGTATCGGAATTGGAAAAACCCTTTCCTGCCCTTGTACAGCCTCTCGGGGGTCTGTACGGGCCTTCCGGGGGTCTCTGCCGGCCTGCCGGGGGTCTGTGCCGGCCTGCCGGTGGGCTGTGCGGACTGCCCGGGGTCTGTGCACCCTGTGGGGGTCTGTACCGGCCTGCCGGGGGGCTGTGCCGGCCTGCCGGGGGGCTGCGCTGATGTCCGGGGGTCTGTGCAGGCATCGTCCGATGGGACTACAAGTCCCATCGGGCGATGCCTGCTACCATGACAGTGATTGACACATTAGCCAAAGATGGGACAGTAGCAGTCCCATCATCCGGTTAATGTGTTAGATGTAAAAAAAAAAAAAAATACTACATACATACATACTACATTCATGCTACATACATACTACATGCTACATACATAGTACATATATACTACATGCATGCTACATACATACTACATGCTACATACATACTACATATATACTACATGCATGCTACATACATGCTACATGCTACATACATACTACATATATACTACATGCATGCTACATACATACTACATGCTACATACATACTACATACATACTACATACATACTACATGCATGCTACATACATACTACATGCTACATACATACTACATACATACTACATGCATGCTATATACATACTGCATGCATGCTACATACATACTACATGCTACATACATACTACATGCTACATACATACTACATATATGCTACATACATACTACATGCTACATACATACTACATACATACTACATGCATGCTACATGCATACTACATGCTACATATATACTACATACATACTACATACATACTACATATATACTACATGCATGCTACATACATACTGCATGCATGCTACATACATACTACATGCATGCTACATACATACTACATGCTACATACATACTACATACATACTACATACATACTACATATATACTACATGCATGCTACATACATACTGCATGCATGCTACATACATACTACATATATACTACATGCATGCTACATACATACTGCATGCATGCTACATACATACTACATGCATGCTACATACATACTACATGCTACATGCATGCTACATACATACTGCATGCATGCTACATACATACTACATGCTACATACATACTACATATATACTACATGCATGCTACATGCATACTACATGCTACATACATACTACATGCTACATACATACTACATATATACTACATGCATGCTACATACATACTACATGCTACATACATACTACATGCTACATACATACTGCATGCTACATACATACTACATATATACTACATGCATGCTACATACATACTACATGTTACATACATACTACATACATACTACATGCATGCTACATACATACTACATGCTACATACATACCACATATATACTACATGCATGATACATACATGCTACATGCTACATACATACTACATACATACTACATACATACTACATGCATGCTACATACATATTACATGCTACATACATACCACATATATACTACATACATACTACATACATGCTACATACATACTACATGCAAGCTACATACAATACATTCATACAATACATACATAGACATACAGTACATATAACTTAGAGTAACATACTTACCAATACTTGTCACATTGTTCCCCGAAGCCATTGTCATCTACGGAATAAATATTAACATAACAAACCACAAAAATACTCACCCATGATCCGAAGCAGTCCACGAGTGTGTCCCACGACGATCTTGGGTAGAGAACTGCAGCATCAGCTGAAGGAGATAGCAGAAGAAATTTTTGAACCCCTCTCTATAATCTTTGAAAATTCTTGGAGAACAGGAGAAGTGCCAGAAGACTGGAGAAGAGCAAATGTTGTTCCTATCTTCAAAAAGGGGAAGAAGGTGGACCCAGGTAACTATAGGCCGGTGAGTCTGACTTCTATACCAGGAAAGATCTTTGAACAAATTATTAAACAACATGTATGTCAATACCTGGATAAGAATGAAGTGATTAAACAGAGTCAGCATGGGTTTGTAACTAATAAGTCATGTCAGACTAACTTAATTTCCTTCTATGACGGTATCACTGATTGGGTGGATCAAGGAAATGCTGTAGATATAGTATATCTTGACTTCAGCAAAGCATTTGACAAAGTCTCTCATACAATCCTTATTGAAAAAATGACTAAGTATGGAATGGACAAGGCAACTGTTAGGTGGATTCATAACTGGCTTAGTGATCGGACCCAAAGAGTGGTCGTAAATGGCTGCACATCCAGTTGGAAGAATGTCTCAAGTGGGGTACCACAGGGCTCTGTCCTGGGCCCTGTATTGTTCAACATCTTTATCAACGATTTAGATGAAGGAATTGAGGGTAAACTGATTAAATTTGCTGATGACACAAAGCTAGGAGGGATAGCTAATACTAGAGAAGAGAGAGAGAGGATTCAAAAAGATTTAAATAAACTGGAGAAGTGGGCAGCAACTAACAGAATGGTTTTTAACAGGGAGAAATGCAAAGTACTACATCTGGGCAATAAAAATGGAAAAAGCATATATAGAATGGGAGGAATAGGGCTAAGTGACAGCACATGTGAAAAAGACTTGGGTATACTAATAGATCACAGACTGAATATGAGTCAACAGTGTGATGCAGCAGCAAAAAAGGCAAATGCAATTCTAGGATGTATTAACAGAAGCATACAGTCTAGATCACGTGAAGTCATTATTTCCCTCTACTCCTCTTTGGTCAGACCTCATCTGGAATATTGTGTCCAGTTTTGGGCACCACATTTTAAAAAAGACATCAACAAACTGGAGCAAGTTCAGAAAAGAGCGACCAGAATGGTGACCGGTCTGCAAACCCTGTCTTATGAGGAAAGGTTGCAGGATTTGGGAATGTTTAGTTTGCAAAAGAGAAGACTGAGAGGAGACTTAATAGCTGTCTACAAATATCTAAAGGGCTGTCACATTGTAGAAGGATCAACTTTATTCTCATTTGCACAAGGAAAGACTAGAAGCAATGGGATGAAACTGAATGGGAGGAGACACAGATTAGATATTAGAAAAAACTTTTTGACAGTTAGAGTGATCAATGAGTGGAACAGGCTGCCACGAGAAGTGGTGAGTTCTCCTTCAATGGAAGTCTTCAAACAGAGGCTGGACAGACATCTGACTGGGATGATTTAGCGAATCCTGCTTTGAGCAGGGGGTTGGACCAGATGGCCCAGGAGGTCCCTTCCAACTCTACGATTCTATGATTCTATGATTCTATGATTCTACGGGCTGCAGGAATCCAATGACGGAAGGTAGGTATCCTTCCGCACTGTATTCCTCCGCCACTTAAAAAAAAAAGTCCCTAGTCTCACTTTATGGTAAAAGCTGTGTGATGCTGCAGTTCTCTACCCAAGATCGTCGTGGGACACACTCGTGGACTGCTTCGGACAATGGCTTCGGGGAACAATGTGACAAGTATTGGTAAGTATGTTACTCTAAGTTATATGTACTGTATGTCTAGGTATGTATTGTATGAATGTATTGTATGTAGCTTGCATGTAGTATGTATGCAGCATGTATGTAGTATGTATGTAGTATATATGTGGTATGTATGTAGCATGTAATATGTATGTAGCATGCATGTAGTATGTATGTAGTATGTATGTAGTATGTATGTAGCATGTAGCATGTATGTATCATGCATGTAGTATATATGTGGTATGTATGTAGCATGTAGTATGTATGTAGCATGCATGTAGTATGTATGTAGTATGTATGTAACATGTAGTATGTATGTAGCATGCATGTAGTATATATGTAGTATGTATGTAGCATGTAGTATGTATGTAGCATGTAGTATGTATGTAGCATGTAGTATGTATGTAGCATGCATGTAGTATATATGTAGTATGTATGTAGCATGTAGTATGTATGTAGCATGCATGCAGTATGTATGTAGCATGCATGTAGCATGTAGTATGTATGTAGCATGCATGTAGTATATATGTGGTATGTATGTAGCATGTAGTATGTATGTAGCATGCATGTAGTATGTATGTAGTATGTATGTAGTATTTTTTTTTTTAAACATTTAACACATTAGCCGGATGATGAGACTACTACTGTCCCATCATTGGCTAATGTGTCAATCACTGTCATGGTAGCAGGCATCGCCAGATGGGACTTGTAGTCCCATCGGACGATGCTTACACAGACCCCCGGACATCAGCACAGCCCCCCGGCAGTCCACACAGCCCCCCGGCAGGCCGGCACAGCCCCCCGGCAGGCCGGCAGAGACCCCCGGAAGGCCCAAAATGACGGCGCATCATGATGCGCACACACCGCGCATCATGATGACGTCATTTCGGCTGTCAATCAACTTTGAACTTCCGATTCCGATGCCCGATATTGAAAAAATATCGGATGTCGGTATCGGAATTCCGATACAGCAAGTATCGGCCGATACCCGATACTTGCGCTATCGGAATGCTCAACACTAGTCGTACTGTATTTAAATCTGCAAGCTTCATTATGACCCGTTTGTAAATTCTGTTTTCGACTATTAGTTTCTTTACAAAAAGCAAACAAATTAGAGCAAAAATGTTTTATGTGTAACAGAAGGAATGTAATGTACAAGTTCTGAAAGAGAATAATGTTTTTTTGTGCCTAAGGGTAGAAAATCGAGTGTTTCTGAAATTTGTGGAGCTTTTTTTGGTTGTTTAAAAAGTGCCTAAGTAAGACAAGAAGAGAAAAGACATTAAAGACTAATGGAGAACAACTATATTGAATGCTGTGTATTTTTTAACAAATCAATAATATCTACTAATGGGATTTGCTTCTCTCGGTGCATTACAAGCAGAACAGTAACACATGTACAGTCGAAGATTAAAGCTTATTGGGGAAAAGACAAAAAGTTTCCATATCTTTGGCACAAGAAAAAATATGGACCAAATTATTTCTATTCCAAAGAACATGATGTAACCATCACTGGAGATAGCAAAATGTTTCTATACACAATCAATAGGATATCCTATTCTGTTTCTAAACCCCGAGGACAGTTCTAGTTTTTGTGTATCTTTATTCTGAACTTACTGGAGATGCTGAAGTTGTATAGGATCCTCGTAAAATCAATATGTGAATTTTAGATGAGAAGGCAGAAAAGAGATAAAAGCTTGACTTTTAGATAGTTTAAAGGGTTCAACAACATGAGGAATAGATCTCAGCTCTGAAAAGGAGCAAAGAACAAGAGGTCATGCCTTGAAGTCGGAAGGAGAAAGCTTGGGAATGGTGTTTAAGGTGAAGATATTATTTCAAATGCAACAAGCTTGTTTGTTGGTTTGTTCAAGGAAGAAACTAAAATGTATTTTTACCCTCTTAAAGAGTTTATCCAAGGCTATTTTTTTTACTATGGGTCTTAAAAATAACATTAAGTAACTACCTGCCTGATGTACCCAACCCGGGCAAAGATAAGTCATTCGCCTCTACTACCTGCAATTTAGCTGCTCCACATCAACTGAGCAGCTCTTCATCTTCTGGACAATTCTGTTGATGTGTTGAGACTGCCAACGTGATGCTGAGTGATAACCTGCAGTTAGGCAGTGGGGATCCAGCTGTCAATCAGCATCACGTCAGCAGTCACTCCCCACCAATAGAGCAGAGTGGAAAGAAGCTGCTGGTCTGATGATGTAACGTCAATGGAAGCCACCGAATCACCGGCAGGAAGACCACTCTATGCCGGCAGAGGTCAGTAGCGGGCACAATAGGCAAGTAGCTAACAACTAAATGCTTGTTAGTTACAGATATCATCTCGGATAATCCTGTTCATGCTTCTAGGAGGCTATATCTTCTGAACTTTACATTACTGTACCTACCCTGTAGCAGATCTTTAGTTGCCATTTTGCCCAATTTATTAACATTGCAAGGTATTCATAGCTCAAATATGTATGGTATATACCTTATAGGATACACCATAAATATATGGTAAATGTGGGCACAATGGGTCCAACAGTTTTCAAAGACAGATCCTTGTCATAAAAAGAGTTGGCCACACATGCCTAGTGCCCTCCATTCATTTACAATTCATTGGTAATTTTCACTTTCCCCCTTCAAATAACTGAGATGCAATACCAGACACAACATGTGGGCAGATGTGGCACTTGAAAGTGGAAAAAAAAATCACAATTACTGTAATTTTGGATAGAACAATATAAGAAATGGGG